>NC_140589.1:66128795-68628795 GCF_964204655.1 Triturus cristatus
TAAGCACTACTTTTTGATTTATTCTTTAAAAATTCCAAACTCCTGTTCTACATATTGGATTTTAGTCATTTCGTTCTTGTTTTACTCATAAAAATATCATCTATTGTTCTAACTCTCTGTGGAGTATTTTTGTGGTGTTTTCATTGTGTTACTGTGTGTGTATGTTGCATATGTTATCTTTTTTGTTTTTAAACAAATTTTATTCGTCAAATGACACATATAAAGCAGGGCTCTGTAACCCAGAGACGTCTGCACAATAAGCATAAAACATCATGACTTTGACTTTTCCGTAAGTAAATCAAGGAAAAGTGGATAGCAATACAGATGAAAGAAACCATATGAAAACCCCCACCCAACAACCCCCCTCCCCCTGTTGCACTAACAGCTTCCCAGAAACAGCCCCACATGTTATCTTTTAGTGTGTATCTAGCTTACCCTGACTAGAGTGCTGGTTCCTGGTTGCACAGGGTGTAAACTCTGACAACTAGAAACCCCATTTCTAACCGTCTCCTGCACTCCAGACATGCAATGCCTCAAACACACCTTCACCTCATCCAGGCCTTGATATCCAGCACCTACATGAAGCTCAAACCCATCCAGCTTTTCCTGCTAGTCCAGTTCGGGCTCATAGACATGGACCACGAAAGATTCAAACCCTAATTTTCAGTGAAGTCAGATCACGAGGCAGACCCTGGACAGCATCTCCACACTCAAGGAACATGTGGCCAAGAAAACTACGACAGAGCCATGCCAGCTTACACTAACAAAGTGAAACCATTCCTTTGAGAAAACACCTTCAAAACTGTTATTCAAGACTTCATACTTGCAAGGCAACGCGAGTCCTTACCTGGGATTTACTAAGCTACGCAAAGCCACTTTGCATGGCTCTGCATGGTTTAGTAAATACAAAGCAAGGCAAGGCAGCACCTACCTCTGCCTTGCGTTACTTTACGGCAGGGAGGCATTCAATGGGAGGAGAATGGGTGTTCCGATGTAACCACCCATGGATTTTGACGCAATCCCAGATTTAGAAATGTCAATAAACCTGGAATTGTGTCAAAATGGTGTGCCTCCCAGACCACGGCGTAACGAGGAGAAAAATCTTTAAATATATTTATTTCTCCTTGTTACTTTCTTTTTCTATGTGTGATGCATTCTGCAACACACCTAGAAAATGTAAAATGTTTTTAGGGATAGATTTTGGTTAGTAAGGTACGCCATTCCTGTACAAAAACAATCCCAGTCGTAACGTAGGCACCTTTGCAGCAAGGAGGAAGAGGGCCTGCGTTAGCGCTAGACAGCCTCATTTGCATTGGATAAAAAAAGGGACAGAAGTGCCGCGTATATTAGTAGATATGGTGCATTTCTGCTCTCTAGATTTCACGCAACACAGCGCAGCAGCGTTGCTTGCTGCCCTGCATTGCATAAAATGTTAATAAATAAGCCCCCCTTTTGGGGCACATGGTAAACATATAATCAGCCTATTTAGCAGGTCAATCTGAGAAAGCTTAAACAACTGCATCTTTTGTGTAAACCTGGAAAGTAGACGATGTAACTGCCAACAAAGAGCTGAGTCTTCATCAGGCCTATATGCAATTTGGATTGCAGAAGTATTCCACAGAGGCTCCCCGGGGTTGCCTGACACAGAATTTTCCGGGACTGCATTGTACCTGGATGCCCCAGAGTCTGCCCACATCGCTTCCCCCTAGAGGAGGTGGGTGCACCAGGAAGTCCAGCTCGCCGCTTCTGCCCTCTCCTTCACTGCCTTGCACCAAGAGGACTGTGGCCTACATTGGAATCGGTTTTCTGTCATCATAGGGTCAGGTCTTAATGCTCTGCAGCGCAATCCAACGCCACCGTCAGACTTTCAATGAAGAATGTTTTGGATTAAAACATCCTCTTGGCTGTTACGAGGAGCATACAGTCCATATTTTGCTCCTTTTTTGACCTCATCAAAAGGCTTGTGCAGAACCATATAAGGGCAATCCCGATGCTGGGGCTGTTTTCCCGTCGCCTCGAGCATTTCAGGGCCCGCGCTCCTACAAAAGGCATTTAAAAACTCATTGCTGGGGCTGTCTATGAGTTCAGGATGAGACCGCTAACAGTGGCCGAGCCACTAGGGGGCAGCATATGGCGGAGCTGCTTGCCACAGCCGAGCTGTTTTTAGGTCTCACCTAGGCAGCGCGCATGCGCTGCTCTAGGAGAGGGCCTTTAGCAATCGGTCTTCACTTTTCAAGCACTCGCACTCGTGCTTGTGGCGGCATCCACCTTGCGGGAGCGAGCAGCGGCGCAGCCACGTTAGTTACAAACACATTTCCCCTGTGTGACGCTGCTCGCTCACGCAAGGTGGATCCTGCCACAAGCACGAGTTTGAGTGCTTTAAAAGTGAAGACCGCTTGTTTGGGCAGTGTCACAGAGATGATACAGCTGCTAAGGCAAGCATTGCTTGGAACCCTAAATCCCCGCTTCACTGACCCCCCTAGGATTTTAAATGATAAACTCGACAGTGATGTATAGATTTTAAAGAAACACGCGGGGTGGAGAAAGCAGCAGAAAGTGCAGATAGGTTCGGAATGTCGCCGGAAACAAGGCTGTTCACGCCAAACGCTCTGTAAAGGTTTTATACCACAGGGGTGGATGATTATAGACACTGCTGTACAGGGGTGGAGTTACAGGCTGTACTGTACCGACTTTTGTAACATCACACGAGGGACTGAGGCTCACAGAATAGAAACACTGCATGATCACGCCTACATCTCAGTAGTGAGACAACACACCTGTCAGAAGCCTACAACCCCTTAAAAACACCCAGAACAATGCACTATAACCTTCATCACCTCTTCAGTACCGAAGACCCACCAGTACAAAATCCCCCAGGGCAATCCCCACACTTTCCAACGCCTCCCCGTGGCACCAATCAACTTAAAACAAACGTCTCTCCAAAGAACCCTCCATAAAGCAATACAACACCACCTTTTCTAAGAGAATACTCGTCATTATCTCCTCAACTCCCCAACACAGCCAGCCACCTAACATTCAAAAGAGCAAAGAACCATGAGCAGAGGCAGGTTTTTTAAGGGTGTGATATCAGCTAGATATGTAGGTCCCTTCCAGTCTCTGAACTGATGGTCGCTGTGCAAACATGCTGGCTACCGTCCAACGATGGGTAGCATGTGAATGGCGGTGTCAAAGTCAAAATAAGGCATGATGTAGAGGAATAAAAACAGGAAGATGGATATACAAAAAGTGCAAATAGATGTGCAGGATCCGCATGTCGGACTAAGGGGGGGGCGGGGTTCTAGTTATAGTTTTATTTTTTGCCTAATTTGTAACAGCACCTCAAATATTTGTCGACTCAAAATCAATTGTATTGGCGCGTGATTATCTTCTGATTTTAAAAAAATGGTATGAGAAATGTTCTTCTCCATAGAGCCAAATGCCATTCCATGCATATTTCAGATAATGGTTAACAACTGGCTAGTCAGTCAGCTGCACTGACAAGCTAGACATAAAAATAGCAGAACTTGTCCACCTACTCCAAATCTTCTCAGTGCAAAAACATATCCACAGAAAGCATTCTAACCCAACATGACAAAACATCCCCTAAATGCCAACTAAAACAAAGACACTCATTTGTTTTTTTTATTGAGCTACTTGCTGCCCTTCCCAACTAGCCCATCATAAAAATACCCCCAACATTAACATACCCAAAACCACAAACATCAATGAGAAAAATAGAAATACCCTCCGGAAACACCATGATCATCACCCACAGTATAGCACATTCTGCCAAATTCACCTACAACCATGGAAGTTCACCTAATTCCATATAAAACAGCCATTCAACAACTTGCAAAAACAAGCATTGGCATAGCCAATAGGTCTCACCTTTGGGACTTTAAAAGTGTTTGGTTATCCAGCACAATATCCTTGGTGCAACAACATCAACTGTTGCATGGCTAAACACTTATAAGGTCCCAAAGGTGAGACCTATTGGCTATGCCAATGCTTGTTTTTTTGTCCGGTATGGCACTTTTTGCTTGAAATGAGGTGCTCACTGCTGGTATGGATTGACGAAGCACACTGAAATCCTAGAAGGTGTTAAGAGAGAGGAACATGGTTCTTCTGTGAAAGAACAACGTGCTAGAAGCAGGATAATCACTCAGGCGCCCTGTTAGGTTACCGCTTACAACCTGGAACTCATCTGTTCTACCCTCTTGCAACAGTTCACTTAAGATCCAGCAGAGGCAGGGTCTCCTGACATCCCAGCAGCACTGAGGGTCTTATTTATGCGAGCCCGTGTCACTTTTACACCACGTAAAGTGGTACATGTGTGATGCGGGGCTTTTATTTCGATTTATGAAGCCACTCAAAGTCACTCTGCATGGCTTTGAGTGGCCTCATAAATCATGAGTAAGGCAACACAGTGCAAATCGCAGTGTTGCCTTACTCTGGGAGGCGTTCCATGGGCGTTGCGATGGGTTTTCCCATGCAACACCCATAGAATTTGAGACTGCCCCAGATTTAGAAAGTGATGTAAACCTGGAAAGCACCAAATCCATACACCTAACGAGATGAGGCGTAACAAGGAGAAATATGTTCTGCAGCACACATAGGAAGAGGAAAATGCGTCTTAGGATTGTTTTTGTGCAGGAAGGTACCCAAAAACATTCCTGCATTCAACAGAGGCACCCTTGCACCATAGTGCAAGGGTGCCAACTTTGGTGATAGGCAGCTGAAACGGCGCCAGCACAGGGACAAAGGATTAGGGATGCACTGTATTTCTTAAATACAGTGCATTCCTGCACTTTCACTTTGGCATAGTGCAGCGCAGCAAGGTGCCTTCTTGCACTGCCCTACACCTTGTGTGGCTTTGTAAAAAAAATGTAACGCTATGTAGAGGCTTGCGCTGCATTGTGTTATATTTCATTCTAGGAGGCGTTCCATGGGTAGAACATGGGCGTTACCACGCATCCACCCTTAGATTTCACGCTATCCCAGTTCTGGTTGGTTGAGGCGAGGGAGCTAGGGAGAAACTAGAACTCCCAACAGGGATGGATGATTACACTCGCTGTATAACCTGAGCTCACCCTTGCGTAGCTTGGCACTGAGCAGTCCGGCTTATCACAGAGACAATGTGTAAAGCATTGGCACAGCACACTCACACAATAAATACACTGAGCATCACTAAAGAGACTTCACGCATATTGTAGGTAAAAAAGTTTGTATTCAACACACACATTAATTAACACAACATGAACATTATGTATTTCTGGACATAAATCACATTAGGAAATATCACTAACAGTACTAGGCCCAACAGTGTTGAAATGGCATCAGTAATATGCACACTTGGGAAAGATCCTACTTTACCCCCAGCTCACTTATGCAGTGTGAAATGTTGTCAGACCAAAGCCCACCCCGGCAATTATTATAATTCAATACCACACAGTTATAGTGTGCACCCCAGATCATATTAGAAATGTGTACGCACAGATAATTACAACACTTTTAAGCAGCACTGTGGGCCAAAGCTGCATGGGTAAAAAACAGTATCAAACGTAATATTCTTTTGGCAAGGATTTAATGTGTAAAGCAACACCACCGTGCGGTATAAGCAATAACAGCCAGTCACTCCCACGCACTCAATCAGCACCAATTTTCGGTGCCACGGATATCAGGCAGGCCCCTATTGAGCGCATAAACAGCACCCTAATGCTGTGCACTGATATCCGGCAAATCAGTTGATAATGCACATGCAGATCCCGTGGCCCAAGCCCTCCTCCACCAGTCAGCAAACGCCGATCACCCTACACCCAGGTTCGGGAGATAAAGAAAACCTTCCTCTGGATCCTAGGCCGATCAGGGTCCCAGAGAAGAAGGTGAGGGTGGGTAGCAGGGTTAATTAGGTGACAGTCGACAGATGGGGGTTTGGCTCACTACTCGGGAAGTTCACCCGTGGTATGCGGAGCAGAAGTGGGTTGAGGGTGATAGTTGTTCACACAAGGGATTCCACACTGTGCTTTCTAGAACCAGCCCAGTTCAAAGCACGAGGCGGGATGCGGGGGGTCACGCAGTCTCTTGACCCGCTTCAGATCGCTCTCGGAAGCGTTCCTTAGCCCAGTCAATCACACTCACCATCCTGACCCTGTCCGAACAATACTACCTGTAACACTAAGTTGTCGGGCCGAGTGAAGAGAGGGCATTTGGTCTACAGCACTGAGGGCACGAAAAGGACAATCAATGGATGGGGGATGAAGCGGGGAAGCCTCTCAGAATTAAGACGCACCCCGTCGGACACACATCAATCAAAGTAGCACCCGGGTAATCTGGGCACCACGGAACACTAATCCGCTCCTCTGCACGTCCTTGGAAATGAGGCACAGCATCAGGTGCGCGTTGGTACGAGTCACACCAGACAATTTCGGTCACATACATAAAGAGTTGCAAATTCTGTACCTCCCTGGAAATGAGGCACAGTGTCTGGTGTACATTGTTCTGATTTGCACCAGACAATTCAAGTCACACACACAGGCGCAAGTTCAGAAGTGCCACATGAGGTAGAATGAGGCACTACTATGGGTACACCCCCACCTCCGAGGGTTGCAGCCTGTGAATCGGGCACCGCATTCAATGAGTATGCAGTCAGCGTGTCGCACAAGAGAGATGCTGCATGATCGACAGAGCGGGCCACGCGGGGGTCCAAAAACCGGTAAACCTGCTCACAACCAACAAGACGCTTGAGTATGTTGAGGCCCACGATGCAGGGCCACACTCCTTATATGCATGCAGTACTTTTTGGGGCTCCGCAGAAGTGAATCTGGTCACCAGGCACAATTCTTAGTTCCACGCTCACATCACACTACCAGTTGGGATCCAGCAGATGATGTGGGCAGTTCGGGCTGGACTGTTCTCATGAGGTACAGGGTCAAGACTGATTTGCATATGGCTGGATTCAAACTGGAACAGCATGGTGAGCAAAACAACGATGGATTTAGGCCCAGATCTCTATACTGGGGTGAATGTATGACATTGTTCTGCATTCTGTCCATCAACTGTTGTTTTTGCATTTGTCACCCCGAGTGGGAAGGGTATGCCCAGACGTGGGTCCCGTGCTCTCCATGCCTCTGGAATCAAGCTATCCTGGCTGAAGAGGGGTGAAACCCCGAAACCGGTCCAAGGATGCTTGTTTCTAGTCCAGGGAGGACCTGGCTTGGCAGTTCGGGCTGGACTGTTCCCATGAGGCACAGGGTCAAGACTGATTTGCATATGGCTGGATTCAAATTGGAATGGCATGGTGGGCAAACAAACGATGGATTTAGGCCCAGATCTCTGTACTGAGGTGAATGTATGAGATTGTTCTGCATTCTGTCCATCAACTGTTGTTTTTTCATTTGTCACCCCGAGTGGGAAGGGTATGCCCAGACGTGGGTCCCGTGCTCTCCATGCCTCTGGAATCAAGCTATTCTGGTTGAAGAGGGGTGAAACCCCGAAACCGGTCCAAGGATGCTTGTTTCCAGTCCAGGGAGGACCTGGATTGGCAGTTCGGGCTGGACTGTTCCCATGAGGCACAGGGTCAAGACTGATTTGCATATGGCTGGATTCAAACTGGAACAGCATGGTGAGCAAAAAAACGATAGATTTAGGCCCAGATCTCTGTACTGGGGTGAATTTGTGACTATGTTCTGCATTCTGTCCATCAACTGTTGTTTTTGCATTTGTCACCCCGAGTGGGAAGGGTATGCCCAGACCTGGGTCCCGTGCTCTCCATGCCTCTGGAATCAAGCTATCCTGGCTGAAGAGGGGTGAAACCCCGAAACCGGTCCAAGGATGCTTGTTTCCAGTCCAGGGAGGACCTGGCTTGGCAGTTCGGGCTGGACTGTTCCCATGAGGCACAGGATCAAGACTGATTTGCATATGGCTGGATTCAAACTGGAACAGCATGGTGAGCAAAAAAACGATGGATTTAGGCCCAGATTTCTATACTGGGGTGAATGTATGACATTGTTCTGCATTCTGTCCATCAACTGTTGTTTTTTCATTTGTCACCCCGAGTGGGAAGGGTATGCCCAGACGTGGGTCCCGTGCTCTCCATGCCTCTGGAATCAAGCTATCCTGGCTGAAGAGGGGTGAAACCCCGAAACCGGTCCAAGGATGCTTGTTTCCAGTCCAGGGAGGACCTGGATTGGCAGTTCGGGCTGGACTGTTCCCATGAGGCACAGGGTCAAGACTGATTTGCATATGGCTGGATTAAACTGGAACGGCATGGTGAGCAAAAAAACGATAGATTTAGGCCCAGATCTCTGTACTGGGGTGAATTTGTGACTATGTTCTGCATTCTGTCCATCAACTGCTGTTTTTGCATTTGTCATACCGATTGGGAAGGGTATGCCCAGACGTGGGTCCCGTGCTCTCCATGCCTCTGGAATCAAGCTATCGAAACCAGTCCTAGGATGCTTGTTTCCAGTCCAGGCAGGACCTGGCTTGGCAGTTCGGGCTGGACTGTTCCCATGAGGCACAGGGTCAAGACTGATTTGCATATGGCTGGATTCAAATTGGAACGGCATGGTGGGCAAACAAACAATGGATTTATGCCCAGATCTCTGTACTGGAGTGAATGTATGATATTGTTCTGCATTCTGTCCGTCAACTGTTGTTTTTGCGTGAGCCCTTAAGAGGGCACCACTCGCCAGGTGTCACAGGTAAATGGTGTGGGTCCCTCATGGGAGGTCTTTGATGTCCCTGAATCCTCCACCAGAGAACATGGGGCAAGCCATGCCCTTGGAGAGCATACTTTAGGGTACCACACAGCAGCAGGTAGTCAGCCCAGGCCAGCCACAATTCAACAAGGGTGCACGGTCCCTTCCAACAGCAGTAATCCTCCTTGTGCACAACAGATTCCTCTGGCAGTGTGCACCGCGCAGTTCTAGGATCTCTGGTCCCACGTCCCTACAAGTGTATCTCTGTCCTGCTGAAGTATGGTACTAGTAGCTATACTGTAGTGTGCCTCTGAAGTTGGGGGTGGATCAGAGGGTTTCCATTTGAACAACAGATGTCTCCCTTAAATGTCAGTCCTGTCTGTCATGAGGCCATGTTATGCAGATCTTAATCATTAGTGGGGCCATGATCTGCCTCCCAGTAGCCAAGAGTCAAAACCTCTTCCTCCAATCTATCCAGTCAGGCCCTCAAATGGCAGAGGCCTGTGATTCCAGTTGCATGCCCAATGTTTATAGCTGTCTCTGGGGAATGCACTGATGTGCTCCTCCAACCGCCAGTGTGGACTGAAGTCAAACTACAAGGCACACAAAGAGTTTTAGAGAAAAGAAATGCATTTCTAAGCTATTAATGACAAATCACTCTTTACCACAGGAGAGGGTTTGTCATTGTGAATCCAATGATAGGAAACATTATGAGGCTGCTCCACTGTAGTACTTTCACTCATTCCCCCATGTTAACCCATGGGAGGAGCAAACCTCATAGGTAGTGAAAACACACATGGGTATTCTTCACTACCTGGGCAGGAAACACACATGTGTACCTACCCTGCCTTTCACCTACCACTTGCTTCACCCCTTAATACTTACCCCAAGGGTGCCCTAGTGGTAGTGAAAGGTCCCCTCAGGATTGGCCAGTGGTTTGGAATGGCCAACCTGAGCATAAGTGCAATTACACACAGGCCTGCAATGTTTAAAAACATCAGGTAAGCACCACTTCCTAATGTGTGTAAGGAGGGTGTGCGCCATTTCACAATGCATTTACAGTGGAAAAGTGCCCAGGGCCCTAAGGCCACAAAAAGAGAATCAGTCAAACCCATGAGGAAAGAGCAAAAGGTTTCGGGAAACACTACCTCAAGTGTGTCATGTCTAACATTTGTGAACCTGGGATTGCGTGAAATCTCTACGCCTTCCCAAAGGATGGTGTAATGAGGAAAAAAAAATTTTTTATTTCTCCTCATTGTTTACTCAACGCAATTTTCAGCATTTACATAGAAAGAGGAAAATGCCTCGATAGATTTTTTTTGCGTAGGAATGTATTCATTTCTGCATAAAAACAATTCTCCCTGTGATACAGGCCCCCTTGCACCATTATGTAAGGGTGTTTGCATTGGTGTTAGACTGCCTGAAGTGCACCAGTGCTAGGAGAGAGCAGAGGTGTGCCATATCTTAGTGGATTTGACTAATTTCTGCTCTTTGCCTTTTGCGCAGTGCAGCAAGTTGCCTTGCCACACTGCGTTGCGTGAAAGGATAGTAAATCCGCCCTGTGTGTGTGTTTGTCTGGATGTGTGTATCTACTGCCTGCATTGTACCACTTCTGCAAGTTGGATTGGATCCTGCTTGGGAATTATGTGTGCCTGAATTGCATGAGTTGTTTTTGAGAATCTAAACAGCTCAAAATGTGTTAAAAGCATTTCCGAACACTCCTTCGGCCAGATTTATCAACACTTTGCACCAGTACAAATTCACCAAAAGTGACACCAACAGTGGCCAAATGTTGATTTCTTTTTTACTTTCGAGCACAAACTTTTATTTGTGCTAGAAAGTTGCCTACAAATACAGCAAAGTAGCGCTATTCTAGGGTATGCGTTACTTTACGTCAAGGTACAATACCATGGGTCGTTCATGAGTGTTCCTACATCACCATCGATGGTTTTATATCCAAAGTCTGGAGGCAGGCGCAAAGTAGAAGAAAAAATATTAATTTTTCAAACTTTTCATATGTGCTTCACTGTAATGTAATGTGATCTCTGTCAGAGATAATGTTCCCTCTGGATCACCTGCTTCTTCAGGCAGAGATCAGAAAGTTGTCTTGGCCAGAGAGACTGAGGTGTATTTGGGAAATTAAGCTAGCTTTAGACATGTTTCTCATATCCAAGATGGAAGGACAACCAAGAGGCCCATTCACACAACAGAAGCCCAGGCAGGCCATTGATATTAGCACCGGTATAATACACATTTTAGGAGTCAGGCATGGGAAACCAGAATCAGAACATGGGCTGCCCAAATCCACCCCAAGGAACTTGCATGGCATTCACTTTGTCATGCCACTTTTAGTTCAGTTGTTGCAATGTCCAAGTGGGTCTGTGTGTAGTTTCCTGTCTGACCGGTTGGTCAACAGGTAACCACCAGGACTCGAACTGTTCACTTTAAACTGTGTGGAGTCAACAAAATGTCATTCTGACATCAAGAACCCCACTTTGGCCCACCACCACAGCAGCTGAATGCAGGCCTCTTTTGGCCTGCAAGAAACAACGAAACAGATACTGCAACTTGCCACATACACACTAATATATCCAAGCACCTTACAATTGTAGCAGGAAATACATGAACCACATGCCTTTCCATGACTTTGTAGGTGGACCCTGTCAGTTTTTACAAGCCCCTATCGCCACCACAACGTCACTTTTTCAGACGTTGTGGTGGCGATAGGGGTTCGACTTTATTTACAAGGCAGTGTTAAGTCAGAAAAACCTGGTGATAAACAGGCGAAACAAGGAGAAATGCTTTATTTATCCTCGTTTGTGCTGTTTCCATGTGTGCAGCGTTGTGCAGCACACATAGAAACGGCAAAACACTATTGATTGTTTGTGTGCAGGAAGGTGCCCCTTCCTGCACATAAACAATCATTGGGAAAAAATGACGTTTTGCAGCTTTCTGTGTGTGCTGCTTTAAGCAGCACACACATAGTTACAATGCATCATTTCTGATTGTTTATGTGCAGAAAGGGACACCTTCCTGCACATAACCAATCATTCCCCTGCAACGCAGTCACCCTTGCACTATAGTGCAAGGGTGACTGTGTTGGTGCTAGGCAGCTAAATTAGTGCCAGCGCAGGGGGAAACGCAGAGCTTCACCGTATTCTTGTAAATACGGTGCAGCCCTGTGTTTCAGAAGTGGAGGAGCTAGTCGTTAAGCCAAGGTGGCTTACGCCATGCTCCGCCACTTCTCTTGTAAATGTGTGGCAGCCAACTCCCTGGCCTTAGACGGCACCAACACTGGAGTAACAGACAGCTCTACCCCCAAGAGTTCCTCACCACCAGACAATCTCTTGCACCTCACACCTCACTTCATTGACTGGAGATGGGCTCTACACCCTTAACCTCTCATTGTGTGACAGTATCTTTTCCCAGATGGACAGATATGTCCACTGCTTCCGGGACACAGTCAGGGAGGAAACCACTGGTACTACATCTCCCTTCCATGCTCCTGGCACTAACTTTCTTTCAGCCAGGCAGTTCTTACATCAGTGGTGCCTGGTCAAATCCCAATAAAGACATGGGATTATTGTTCTACACTGTGCTGATCGTCTCTGCGTCCATTGGTCTGCTTTCGCTAGGTCACTTGTCCCACCAGATACCTCTAGACACTTGTGTGATGCGCCCACCACTCCTAGGGACTTACCCTCACTCCCTGTTGGCGGTTCAAGACATCACTGCCTTCTCTGGCACAGTGTGCTGCTACACACTTCTGCTAAGCCCTATGCAGAGGAGGATACATGGCCACAGGACTCAATGGGACCCACCAGGACACATCAGGGTCCCAGTGAAGCAGGAGGGCCTTACATGCCAAGTGGGTGTTTCACAACTTTGACACCAGTGCTTAGCAGGATAAAGTCTGCCACTGTGCCCTGCTAGGCAGTGGCGGCCGGTAATTTAAGCAGGGAGGGGGGGGGGCAGGGAGCCACATGCACACATATACAATCACCCACACCCATGCATTCACACACGTGTGCACACACCTATTCACAACACTTACTCACTCAAATGCACATACATACATCCATACATACATATACATGCACAACACAAGAAAAACCAAAACTTACCTTCACTGCAGCTATCCAGGAGGGAAGCCTTGGAGGTCCCAGAAGGGTTGGGACTGCTGCCTTCTTTCATTGGCTGACCTTAGGTCAAGGAATAAGCGAAGGCAGCAGTCCCTTTCCCTCACTCGATACAGAGTGGGATGGAGTCAGTAACACTGCTGACCCCACCCCACTCTGACGACATGTCACTCATTGTCACAAAGGGGGGGGCCTTGAGGTACTTTTGCCAGGCTGAGGAGGTAATTCCCACAGGGCTGTAAAATCCTCACCCTGGCAAATTCAGCCAGGAGCCTGCGCATGCTTAGCTCCTGGCTCCTGGCTGCCTGACCAGAACAAGAGGCGTGGCTGTCTGCCTGGGCTTTGTTCAGCCTGACAGACACTCTTCTTGCCGGGAAAAAGGTGTGGGGGCGAGACACGACCCGCCCGTATGGGTGAGCCGCAACTGCTGCTGGCCAATTCCTCACTCATTCTACAAGATTAAAACATAATGACAGACAAAAAAAGCATCAATCATAACGCAAAATATGAATTAACTGGTGCAACACAACAACAACCAGCGTATGACGAACTCTCTCCGAGCCACGCACTCCGCAGCAGGAGAAGACGCTGCGAGGAGCTGGGAGTCTGCGATTCATTTACGTCACTGTAAGTGATACTGAGCCCGCTCCATATTCCGAAGCGCACCAGGAAATTATCATAGTTGATTTAAGGAGACGAATAATAACTGTTTCCCAGGTCGGCCCTGCGCCCTCCTGATCGATTCTCCCCGTGCCCGCGATAGAAGGCGCTAGAGGTCAAGGGAGACATTTTATTTTGCTGAATGACGCTGATAAGAATTCATCTGTGTTGGGCCAATTTCAGTTTGTGCCATAAATACTGAGAAAGAAATCACCTGAACTGTGAAATTAACAGTAGCCAGCGTGTACGCAGTATATCACGGCAAAACAATAGGTGAAATAGAAGCTAACAATCGAGAGGCAGAGTGACTTACATTTCACGCAACGCAGGGCAGCAAGCAAAGGTGCGGCTCTGCTTTTCTGTGGTAGGACCACAGCAGAAATGCACCATGTCTGCTAAGATACGGCACATTTCTGCTGTCGCCTAGCGCTGGCGCATCGTGTGCTGCCTAGCGCCAATGCAGGCCCCATGGCGTCTGCGTTCCGGAAAGATTGTTTTAGTGCAGGAAGAAAAACCTTTCTTCATATCAACACTCCTTAGAAGCAATTTCCTTTTTCTATCCGTGCTGCAGCACGCAGAGAAAGGGGAAGCAACGAGGAAAAAATACATTTATCCTCGTTACGGCTTACTAATTATGGGTTTGCATCAAAATCCATAGGTGGATGATTGAGAAGACCAGGCTCCACCCATGGAACGCCACCCGCAACAACCGAAAACAGGGCAGCGCTATTCTTCCCCAGGCCCAGATTTATTAACATTTTACTTTGTGGTTGCGACACTTTTTTGACTTAGCCATGACCCAAAATGTTAGTTGGGATTTACAATGCACCATATATAAAGAAATAAGGGGCCATATATATTAAAATGTCACGTAACACAACACAGCAAGACAAGGGCAGAAACGCACCGTATTTAACATTGTATGTCACATTCCTGTCCTCTCCTTGCACTGGCACACTATTGCTGCCTAGCGTCAGCTCTATGGCGCAAGAGTGCCTGTACTGCAGCCAGGATTATTTTTGCGCAGGAAGGTGCACCTTTCTGCACAAACACAATTCTTTGAGCCTTTTTCCTCTTTCTATGTGTGCTGTAGAAGGTAGCACATGCGGAAAGAGGGACAAATGAGAAGAAATAAAGATATTCCGCCTTGTTACGCCTTCTCTGAGTAGCATTTTGACGCATTCCCAGGACAACCACTCATGGTAAATCTGCATATGTGTCAAAATCCATGGTCAGATGCGTAGGAACACCCATGCTCCATCCATGGAGGGCCTCCCTGAGTCAGAGTAACACAAGGCAGTGACATATGCTGACGTTTGTTACTCTAAATTTACTAAGCACCACAGGATCACGCAAGGTGGCCTTGTGTTGCTTGGTAAATCATATCTAGGGGGCATATTTCCAGGGGCCCTATCGTCGCTTTAGCGGCACTTTTTGCCGCCAAAGCGGCGATTTTTTTATCACCCTATCAGCAAGCTGTCGCTAACAGCAGTTAGCGACAGCTTTCTGATAAAAGCGACCGGTTTGGGTGCCGCTTTGCATGCCAGCGATACTTATCGCTAATGACATGCAAAGTAGGCATTCCCGCTAACAGACCTATCGCCTATTAGCAAGGAGGCCCTGGCCCCGGTTAGCGACGTAAAAAGTTGCGCTAACTGGGGTCATCGCCGGTTTTTTAACACCTGCTAATTTCATGACTTAGCAATACCTAACATGGGGGGGTGGATTATGCTGATACGACCACAGGGTCGTATCAGCAAGGTTTTCCCCCTTCCCCATGCAACATCGCTGGTTTTGTCGCGATGTTGGCCCTTCCCTCCCGCTATCGCTGGAATATATATCACCATAGCGCTAATTGTTGCTAATACAGCGTTAGCGTGGCGATATATTCCAGCGATAGCTGGCGATTAAAAATTTAGCGCTAGGCACGCTCTGCGATATTTTTCACAGTTTCTTGCTAATATGGCCCTAGGTTTTTATTTGCACTTGGATGACCTTCTGTAGCGCAAGGGCGATGCAAAACTTTGGAAAATATTGCCAATAATATTTGCTCACAATGTCATTCTCTGGGGAAGGGTGCAGCTTTGTACTTGGGAGAAGACTCCTCTACAAGCATATATGGTGGACTTATTCGAAATATATCACGTTATGGAAGGGTTTCTTTGAGATACTTGGAACTGTCCTGAGGAAGTCAAAGGCATACAATCCACTACAACAAAATACATGTTGGCTAGGGGATCTATGCAAATGCTGCAATTAAAGGATACAAGAACTGATATATGTACTTTATTGCTGATTGATTTTGGTGGGATTGTGTACTCGGAGGCATTATTAATTGTAGAGCTTTTGTTTCTGAAAGGTTGTTATGGTGGTCACCTTCCTTTCTTGGAGACCTACCATTGAGGATATACGTTTTATAATTCTATAGTGTACTTGGAAATGTGTTCCAGAATTCAACCCAACCAATGTGTAGTTTGTAATATAGTTCTCTTCGTGGTTATATCCAGAATTTGTAGGGAATACTCTCTCTCTTTGAACCTTTCTGCCCTCACTCTCTGTACAATCTCAAATAGAGTAATCACTATCATGTTTCTTAGAGCTATGGATTTCTCCATAGGGAATACACCAATTAAGACTTTTGGGATAACTGCCTCTAGCATTGGGCAGATTGTTTCCAGCCGTTGATTTGCGGTGCAGGCTTGTACACAAAATGTAACCAGCAACCATTACCAACCAATAGCTACAATTTCAATTCTAGAAATATTGATGGGGCTTCTGAAAGATAAATTCAAGTTACTGATGTTGAGACTCTTTACCAAATCTTATGCCAGTTATTTCGACCCCATCCACATAATAAATAGGTAATAAATCATACACAGCCATGTCACAACGTGACAGGCATAAAGATTATGCACACTGGCCACCTGCTTCTCTTGCTAGCTCATAAACAAGTTAGCAAAACTTGGGGCAAAGCACATGCCCATGGCTGTGCCTTGATTTTGCCTGTTGATTCTTTAATTGAACAATAAAAGTTTTTCAACAAGCTGCATTTGATCATGTCAATAAGCATCCTGGCCCTGAATAAATTCCTGCATTACATGATCCCCTGTTTGTGATTAATGGTTGTGTAAAGGGCCCACTTACATCCAAGGTAATCAAAGAAAATCCTCTTCCCACATGATGCAATTGGAAATCATGACTGTTTTAATGTAAGAGGGGAGAGTAGGAACAAAGGGACATAAAAATAAATCAATACACTTTGAAGTTTTCTCTAGGAAAGTACCCTTACACGACACACTTGCCTTCCTTTAAGGGTTGGCCAAAGACTTATGGATCTTCAGAAGTAGATAAAAGAATGGGGAGCTTGTAGTGATCAGATTTTAGAAAACAAAGGGGCACATGCATCAAGCATTTTTGTCTTCGCAAATGGGCCGATTCACAGAATTGGCCTGTTTGCGAAAGCCAAAAATGCTTTTCTGATGCAGCAAACCCTATTTTGCAATTCGGTAATCTGTTACCGAATCGCAAAATGGGTTTGCGATTCTCTATTAGGAAGGGGCGTGTTTAGGGCATCCCTTCCTAATACCGAATCGCTTTGGTATGTAGTGATGTTTTTTGACCGAAATACAGTCGCAAAACATTTGCATTTTACCACCTACTTTAAGTAGATTGTAACCCATTCGCAAATGGGAAGGGGTCCCCAAGGAACCCCTTCCCCTTCGTGAATGTTTGTTACAGCATTTTTAAAGAGCTGGCAGTGGTCCCACGGACCACACCCTACTCTTTAAAAATGAAAATAAATCTTTTCCTTTTTGTTTTAGAAACGCATCCCGTTTTCCTTAAAGAAAACGAGGTGCATTTAAAAAATAATTGCTTTATTTAAAAGTAATCACAGACATGGTGGTCTGCTGACCCCAGCAGGCCACCATCTCTGAGAATTTTGCGATTCCTAGTTGGTAGCAAATTGTGACCTACCTTATTAATATTCATGAGGTAGGTCATTTGCGATCACCTAGGAATCGCAAAAAGTGTACAACACACTTTCATGCATGCCGTTTTGCGATTTTCGAATTGCGACTCACAAGGATACATAATTAGGAAATAGCAAAATGTGTTTTTTCATGCATCTGGCCCAAAGTTTCTCTGTCTCAATTAACCCCAATCTATCCAGTCCACGGGAAGATCATAGAAGCATGTAATAGCGCTGAAATACCCATCTCTGTTAATTGCTTCATAACATTGTACATCGGGCAATTGTCTGAGGCCTTCTTTTAAATATATTTCCTTAGGTAATATGACAAAATTACCACTTTTATCAGAAGGTATGATAACTTAATTTAATTTATTTTGATAGATTTCTATAGCACAAACTGGCCCTTGTGGGTATTCGAGCGTTACATATTTACAGAGAGCAGAGACAATAGTAGCAATAATATCATATTAAGGAAAAAATACAGGATAAGGTAATACCCAGAAAAGGGAGGCTACGCTTTACGATGGTAAGAGAGCATAGGAGATAAACCAATGTAAACAAAAGTATCATAGTCAAAAAAACTACAGGATCAGGCAGTGTCGAGAAAGGGAGTATACAACATAATGTCAGGACTGATAGTCGAAAACACTAAAGTAGCCGGCTAGCAGTAATCATGAGTGTGATTGAAGAGTTGGGATGGGTAGGAAGAGAGGTGATCTTAGGATCAAGGGAAGAAATGTGTTCATAAGAAGTACTTTGACTTCTTTCTTGAAGGATACAGTTGAGGGATTCATTCTGACTTCAGGGAGCAAAGTGTTCCGAATTCCCGGGGCAATCCCAGAGAAAGATCGGTTGTACGTTTTTTTCTTGTGGAATTTCTGAGGTTTCAGAAGTAAGGTGTTGGAGCTTCTGGATGATCTGCAGCCAACAGAAAGATTGGGCTTCTGAGCGAGATATCTAGGGGTTTTGAAGTGGAGAAAGTTATGTGTCATGCAGGCAAGTTTTTGCTGGATTCTTGCTTCGTAAGGGAGCCAGTTAAGAGATTCCAGATCAAGGGTGATGTGGTTGTTTCTTTTTGAGCCAGTGATGAGCCTTGCAGCAGAGTTCAGCGAGGCCCTTAGAGAAGCAAGTTTGAATCTGGGCAGGCCCCAGAAGGTTACACTTCCAAAGTCCAACCTGGGAATCACTAAGGCTTGTACAGCATACTTGAAGTCATTGGGTGGGGGAGGTGGGGGTTCAATTGTCTTAGCAGGAGTCTTATTCAATGGCTTTTAAAGCATCCAACTGACCCAAACTCAGGTTACCTTTGATTATGTCTCTCTTCAATTTTTGAAGTCACTGAATTACAAAATCATGAAAAGTATTAATATCATCAAATGGTAAAAAAGGTAAAAAGGTCTATTTTAGTTTTAAACCGCTGGGACTACATTTGTCAAACAGTCTACCCATGTCTGCCAAGTTAAAAATATGCTCATCCTTATTGCTGTCCTCATTATCAAGCTCAGTCATTGTGCATAGCATGCAGGTAGCACTGATCTTAGTATCATAAATCAACCGTAGGTACTGTCACTTGATGTACTACTCCCTTTGAATTAGTACAATTTTTATCATTTGAACTTGCATATAAAATTAATAATGTCAATATGTGTCTGGGTTTAGTCAAAAAAGTCTGAGGATCAAAAATATAGACCACAGTTTAGGAAGGTTTAGTCATTATCTTTCAGTGGTCTATCAGATAAATTAATCACTGTTTGTTTCACTTTATCCATGGTTGCTTGGTCAATTTGTGACCCCTTTACCATTTCCATGGGGATCTTGAATGTTTCGTCTATTCTTGCCTCCTTGTCTTGTTTATGCCACCTCTTCCTCTTTTGCCTCATGGACAGGCCCTGTTTGTTTGCTGTTGACTTCGAACCCTGTTCATGAGGAGACATTTGTCTAAGCAAATCCCTTTGCAATATGCTCTTTATTGATATTGTTGCTTCTGGGAAAGGGCCATGGCTCATGGCAGGCAAAGCTTCAGATACAGTTATGATGCTCTTCCCCTGCCTTAGCAGTGCCTTTATAATGGTAATAAATAGCATATTATACTCCACCCATCTGCCTATTGTTTTATGGCATGCTATCTTGTCATATGTACTTAGTTTAATAAAAGATATTTAACCAAATCCAGGATGCAAGGAGTTACATTTCTGCAGTACGGTAGAATGACACTGAAGAGACATTGGGGGATATTCACAAGGAGCCATCGCCGAGTTAACGGCACTTTATCGCAGCCAAAGTTGCGATACACTTATCGCCCCATTCACAAGCTGGTGTTAACAGCCCACAGCACCAGTTTACCCGCGAAAGCAGACGCAAAAAACATCGCCACAGAAGACCCCGCAACTTTACCTAATGAGATGCAGAGTAGGCGTTCCCGTGCCAAAAGCCGCGAAAACACCACTCCACAACATTCACAACGACCAGCCAAAACTACGATAAGAACACAAAACAGGCAATAAGGCGTGTTAGCAGCAGGAAAATAACACGTGCTCTGACCTGGTGCAAAGTCGGACCACAGCCTGCACCATAAAAGGGAGCACAGCCCACAGCCACATCGGAAGGGCAACAGATGCACCGGGGCAACTGAACATGCAGCCCGGAGGGCCAAAAGGGCAACAACACCCGCCGCCACCACCCCCAGGAGCCCCCCTCCCCAGCACCCCATCTGACCAAAGACATGCCACATCAGCTACACCGAAACACGTACAAAATAATCCGCTTCATGTCACACAATTACAACTGGTGACATGCATGTGTCGTCACAAAAATGAGCATCACACATTCACTTTCAAAGCAACAAATGAAACTTTATTAACATGAACACTTAAATGAAATGAAGACACATGGAGGCTTCCCTCCGGACAATCCGTAGGTCACAGCCTGCAAGACAAAAATCACGATGAGAAGGTATGTCCTGCGCACATCAAAGGACAGAGAGAGAGTGAAAGAGAGAGAGAGGAAGAGAGGGAGAGAGAGAGATAAGAAGAGAGGGGAGAGAGAGAGAGAAGAAGAGAGGGGGAGAAAGAGATAAGAAGAGAGTCGGAGAGAGATATAAGAAGAGAGGGAGAGAGAGAGATAAGAAGAGAGGGGAGAGAGAGAGAGAAGAAGAGAAGGGGAGAGAGAGAGAAGAAGAGAGGGAGAGAGAGAGATAAGAAGAGAGAGGGAGAGAGAGAGAAGAAGAGAGGGAGAGAGAGAGATAAGAAGAGAGGGGGAGAGAGAGATAAGAAGAGAGGGGGAGAGAGAGAGAGATAAGAAGAGAGGGGGAGGGAGAGAGAGAGAGAGAGAGAGAGAGAGAGAGAGAGAGAGTGCTGCCCCTCTGCACCCAGGCCACACTGCTCACCTGCTGCCACTGGTGTGTCTCCAACTACTTGCCGGTATGTGTAGCAGTACACCAGGTCACACATCTGAGACAGAGCCGTCATCTGAAACAGTCCAGATACATGATTGGCACAGTACACACAATTGCACAAGACAACATTGCCTGCCAGCCCATGCACACCCAAGCAGAGGCACCCCAGCCCCTCCCGCCGCACATCAGAGCATGCCCGCCCATGCACACCCAGGCCTCAATGCTCACCTTCTGCCACCAGTGTTTTGACAGGAGGTCCCACCACGTGCCGCTGCAAGCCACAAGCCCGGGGCCAGCGGACATGGCACACTCCACACCATGCAGCCCTGCTCCGCAGGCTACCAGGTCTCACGTTTGGTGCTGGGTCTTGATTACTCCATGGCATAGGACATACCAGTGCACCCGGCACCATCGCAGGCTGCACACCCGCTCAGCCCAATGGGTGCCACTAACTCTGGGATCCCGGAAGCGACTCCACGTGCCGGTAGGCCTGCGCTGCCCGCTGGCTCTGGCCTACACTGCGATCCAGCAGGGCACACAAAACCTGAGCTGTCCAGACCACCGGGACGGGGCATCATCGCAGGCTGCACACCCGCTCAGCAGCTTAAGGTGCCACTGACTCAGTGCACCCAAAGTCACTGTCCTGTGGTGGGGTGCCTGTGCCGGCCGTAATGCTCCGGGTGCCACTAACCCTGTGCAACCCCAGTCAGTGCTACATGGTGGTAGGCCCGTGACAGCCGCAAGGTCTCGGGTGCCACTAACCCTGTGCAAACCCAGTCAGCGCCACGTGGTGGTAGGCCCATGACAGCCGCAAGGCCTTGGGTGCCACTAACCCTGTGCAACGCCAGTCAGCGCCACGTGGTGGTAGGCCTGTGACGGCCGCAAGGCCTCTGGTGTCACTAACCCTGTGCGCAACAACTCATGGGCCCTTTATGATTGAGGACCGTGGAGCATCCGTCATCCAGTCACCACCCGCAGAGGGGAATGTGATGTCGTCGGCCCCTTATGTTGGCGAGTCACATGGCCTGTGACGCCTGTGCCGGATGAGTGTGGTGTGCATGCAAACCTGCCCTCAGGGAGTGACCAGTGACCAGCACACCACCAGCGAGTACGCCTGCGACGGGTAGAAATGAGGGCCCCCCTCAGAGCGTAAGCGGAGTGGTCTAGCCTGCCGTACACCGGACCAGCGCATGGCCTGCAAAATTGACTCGTGGGCTCTGGGCGTGGTTCAGTCCATGTCCGGACATGGAAGTGACTGATGCGTGTGTCCCTGTTGTAGTGTTCATGGGACCCGGTACATAATATGCAATGTAGCACCCTCTGACTGGCATCCCACAGCCTGAGCATCATTGACGCAAGGGAAATCACTGTCCCTACATTCATCCACACATTCATACATGAATGATGAAAGACATGACACAGCAGTGCGTCACTGGATGTTTATTGCACATCCAGTGCAGTTCTGCAGCTGGAGCGGTACAGGGCAATGCCGAGCACACTACACAATATGGGCCCGTGGAGGGCAAGCCAGAGTCCATTCGGGGATGACAAGTGCTGAGGAAGAGGAAGGGTACAGTCCGCAGTCTGGTCGCCATGTCATTGGTCATCAAACAGGATATGGCAGTCCATGTCGCTGTCCAAGGTGAGTGCATCGGAGTGTATCGGGGGTCAGTGGAAGGTCATGAGGCCATGTGCGGCACCAAGGAGAAACAGGCCAGGTGGCGGAAATGAATGCTAGTGCCTCCTGATCATAAACCCATCCACGTTCTCGTCCCCGGATGTGTGCTCTGCCCCACCTGTGGGTGTTGCAGTACCGGCTGTGGCACTGTGTGCCACTGACACATCAGGTGCCGGAGTGGATACGTCTGCCGTACTGTGAGGCAATTGCAAAAAAAGAAAACAGTGATGGACAGAATGCAGAACAATGTCATACATTCACCCCAGTACAGAGATCTGGGCCTAAATCCATCGTTTTTTTGCTCACCATGCCGTTCCAGCTTGAACCCAGCCATATGCAAATCAGGCTTGACCCTGTGCCTCATGGGTACAGTCCAGCCCGAACTGCCAAGCCAGGTCCTCCCTGAACTGGAAACAAGCATCCTAGGACCGGTTACGGGGTTTCACCCCTCTTCAGCCAGGATAGCTTGATTCCAGTGGCATGGAGAGCACGGGACCCACGTCTGGGCATACCCTTCCCACTCGGGGTGACGAATGCAATAAAAAAAAACAACACCAAAAAAACCAGTGATGGACGGAATGCAGAACAATGTCATACATTCACCCCAGTACAGAGATCTGGGCATAAATCCATCATTTGTTTGCTGGAAAGAATGCAGATCAATCTCATACATTCACCCCAGTACAGAGATCTGGGCATAAATCCATCGTTTTTTTGCTCAACCCAGCCATATGCAAATCAGTCTTGACCCTGCACTCAATGGGAACGGTCCAGCCCGAACTGCCAGGCCAGGTTCTCCCTGGACTGGAAACAAGCATCCTAGGATCGGTTTCGGGCTTTCAGCCCTCATCAGCCAGGATAGCTTGACTTCAGTGGCATGGAGAGCACGGGACCCACGTCTGGGCATATAGGTTCCACTCGGGGTGACAAATGAAAAAAATACAATTGATGGACAGAATATAGAACAATGTCATACATTCACCCCAGTACAGAGATCTGAACCTAAATCCATCGTTTTTTGCTCACCATGCCATTCCAGTTTGGACCCAGCCATATGCAAATCAGTCTTGACACAGCACGCAATGGGAACAGTCCAGCCCGAACTGCCAGGCCAGGTTCTCCCTGGACTGAAAACAAGCGTCCTAGGAATGGTTTTGGGAACAGTCCAGCCGAACTGCCAGGCCAGGTTCTCCCTGGACTGAAAACAAGCATCCTAGGAATGGTTTCAGGCTTTCAGCCCTCATCAGCCAGGATAGCTTGACTCCAGAGCAATGGAGAGCACAGGACCCCAGACTGGGCATACCCGTCCCACCCGGGTTGACAAATGTAAAAAATACAATTGATGGACAGAATTCAGAACAATGTCATACATTCACCCCAGTACAGAGATCTGGGCCTAAATTCATCATTTTTTTGCTCACCATGCCATTCCAGTTTGGACCCAGCCATATGCAAATCACTCTTGACCCTGCACCCAATGGGAACAGTCCAACCCGAGCTGCCAGGCCAGGTCCTCCCTGGACTGGACACAAGCATCCTAGGACCGTTTTTGGGCTTTTAGCCCTCATCGGGCAAGATAGTTTGACTCCAGTGGCATGGAGAGCACGGGACCCACGTCTGGGCATATCTGTCCCACTTGGGGTGACAAATGCAAAAAATACAATTGATGGACAGAATGCAGAACAATGTCATACATTCATCCCAGTACAGAGATCTGGGCCTAAATCCATCGTTTTTTTCCTCACCATGCCATTCCAGTTTGGACCCAGCCATATGCAAATCAGTCTTGACCATGCACCCAATGGTAACAGTCCAGCCCGAACTGCCAGGCCAGGTCCTCCCTGGACTGGAAACAAGCATCCTAGGACCAGTTTCGGGCTTTCAGCTCTCATCAGCCAGGATAGCTTGACTCCAGTGGCATGGGGAGCACGGGACACACGTCTGGGCATACCCGTTCCACTCGGGGTCACAAAAGCGAAAAATACAATTGATGGACAGAATGCAGAATAATGTCATACATTCACCCCAGTACAGAGATCTGGGCCTAAATCCATCGTTTTTTTTGCTCACCATGCCATTCCAGTTTGGAACAGCCATATGCAAATCAGTCTTGATCCTGCACCCAATGGGAACAGTCCAGCCCGAACTGCCAGGCCAGGTCCTCCCTGGACTGGAAACAAGCATCCTAGGACCGGTTTCGGGCTTTCAGCATATTTCGCCATAAGAGGGAAGGGTATGCCCTAACGTGGGCCCCATGCTCTTTACACCACCGGAATCAAGCTAGCCTGCCCGAAGAAGGCTGATGCCCTGAAACCGGTCCCAGGATGCTTGTTTCCGGTCCAGGTAGGACCTGGGTTGGCAGTTCGGGCTGGACTGTTCCCACAAGGAACAGGGTCAAGACTGATTTGCATATAGCTGGCTCCAAACTAGGGTGGTGTGGTGAGCAAAAGAATGATGGATTTAACTCAGATCCCTGTGACTGAGGGTGAATGTTTGCATTGTCCAGCATTCCGTCCATCAATTGTTTCTTTTGCACTAGTGGGCCTGCAGCACTGCTTGTGCCACCTACAGACGTAGGCTTTCAAACCTGTCTCAGGCCTGCCATCGCAGGGCCTGTGTGCGCAGTTTACTGCCACTTTAACTTAGCAATTAAAACTACTTGCCAAGCCTTATAGTCCCTTTTTATTACACATAGGGCGCCCCTGAGGTATACCCTACGTAGCCCTTTGGGCAGGGTGCTGTGTAAGTAAAAGGTAGGACATGTGCCTTTATTGTGTGGAATGTCCTGGTAGTGATAAACAGCTTATTTTGTTTATCACTGCTGTGAGGCCTACGCCTCTCATAGGCTAACATTGGGAATTCCCTCATATACTTTTAAGTGGAAATTCCTGATCAGAAAAGAGTGGTGCTGTCATGTTTAGAATGTTGGTGATAAATCTTGCTTACTGGTGTAGTTGGATTTTACATTACTATTTTAGAAATGTCACTTTTAGAAATTGTGATAACAAGAGGAGTTAGGCCCAAGAGGCCAGGTTCTGGCAGGGCCGTATGTGAGAAGGGGGCCTGATATATGCTGTCCACTAGTTCTAGTGGGCACCTTGTATCAGTCCAAACAACCCCTTATGGTGAATGGTTAAAGACAACCTTTATTGAAAGCTATCTTAGTGGTAGCTATGGAATGCAGCCTTCAGGCTAAGTCTTGAAGGAATGTAAAGCAGCTTGTTTTACCAGTCTATAATCTCTTGAATGATCAAATGAAAGGACAACCACACCAGGCATATATGCAAAATATATGTATTTAGGATAAAACACACCCCTCTAGTCTCTTTATGAGACTGGAGTTCGAAGTACTTAGTTTACAAGTTAGCAATCATCAGTAATAGCACAAATATGCGTTTGAGCCCTAGGGGCATACCAAACCATATACCAAAATGTGGTATAAGAACCACGACTGGGATAGACACAAGGCCTAGAGCCTGTAGAATCGCTGGGACCCCAAGTAACCACCCAAGGTAGTGACACAGGGGACCCACGGGGACTGTATGCAGTGTGTAAACACAACCGCGGGTTCCCGTTAGCTTCTATGGGCAATGTCGCGGTTGGAAATGTAAAGATTAGGGACACTTAGAACCGAGTCAGGACCAAACCCTTTTGGACTTAAGAAGTTCTAGGGTTAGCACCCATGGGAGCACCAGAGTACTTGAGTTACCTCACCCAGGGAAGCCGGGTGCATAGGTGTCTTTTGGTGTCAGGTTGTGTCATCGATTTCAATGGAAGCCTGCAAAGAACTGCTTCTGCCGTGAAGAGGAAAAGTGTCCGAAGAGATCCAAGCCTGGATCTAGGATGGAAGGAACCTGAAAGCAGAGGGGACAGAGTCTGGGTCACTAGTCAGTGACCAAGGGCAGGATGGACCAATGCCCACAGGTGTCAGGTGCTTCAGGTAAGTTGATGGGTGTCTTGACTCTTCAGCCATGAGGTCCAGGAGGCGTCGATGAAGTCCACTGGCCGGATTCGAGCTGTGCCACAAAGTCTGTTGAGTGCTGCGGTGTCGGCGATCAGAATGGACCCAACAAGCCTTGGCAACGGCAAGTCACTGGAATTTAGAGAAAGGACTGCGGTGCAGACCAGCAAGGTCTGTGGGACTCACTCAGTGAGGGTAAGTCAGGGCATGTCTGGAGCAACCAGGAAAGCCCAATTAGAAAAGGAGTTGCCTTCATGGGGACCTGCTAACCAACGGGCTAGTGATCGCGAAGGAGCCTCGAGTGGTTGCACTTGAAGCTGGCCCACGGGTCACTCGTGGAGTGGAGGCCAACAATCTTCGGTGTAGGAGGTGCTCAAGGCTGGGGCTACTCGGAGCCCAAAGCACAACTTCAAGGAGGTCCAGGAAGATAGTGTTGCTGCAAAAGTTCACGGTTCCACGTCACCCACGATAGCCACGGGCCTCAGCTTTGCTGTGGACTCAGGGTAGCCTCGGAGAAGTCTGGAAATTCACCTCTGGTGATGCAAAGACTTCGGCATCCGGCGGAAGCTTCAGCGATGCAGACCGGTCAGTTGCTTCTTTGGTGCCTGCCAAGCAGCGGAGTCACTCCTTGAACCCAAGGGAGATTTCTTCCATCTTCTAGTCATGATAGAAAGTCGAAGGTCCAGGATATATGTTGCAGAGTTTCGTCCAGGGTAATCTAAAGTCCTAGGGACTGGATTCCTATACTTATACCAAGTTTAGGGGATGGACTAACTCTAAGGCCCCACCTATGGGTGGGTTTGGAAAGAGGGGTGGTTACACCCATTTCCTTTGTCCGGTTTCGCGCCAGAGCAGGGGCAGGTAGCCCCTGCAACCGGTTTGAACTGGACTATGCACAGGGACACCAAGTGTGCCCCCAGTGCAGGACTGCAAAGCACCAGAGAGTGCTCCCGCCCAGCCCCAATACACATCTGCCTGTCTGGGGAGGTGGTTACACCTCCCTTCGACAGGAAACCTATTGTCCAGGCCTCCCCTGCCGGAGTTTCGGTCAGCAGCAGGAGGCCAGACCCGTGTCTGTGGCAGAAGCATCCATTTTGTGATGCCAGGGCTCAGGAGAGTCCTACCGGGTTTGGCCAGTGTGAACATGTCTCTCCCTCCAGAAGGGTGGAATGCTACCCCTGTCGCCAGAACTGGCAGGGGGGTAGTATTCCAAAGCGTTTGACACCAAACACGACATGTTTTGATGCAGCCATTCCAAAGTTATCATTTACTGCGAGGTTATAATGCACTTAAGAGTATATGGTATGGCTGTATCACAGAACAGCCATAAGGAAGTATTTCCGAAAGCTGCAGAGGGGCTCAGCTCATGCTTGGGCACCCTCTCACACAAAACCAAGCACTCTGCCTTCAGGATTGTCAAGGCCTGCCATAGGAGTGGCTTATAGCTTTATATGTGTCTGTATATATATGTGGATATAGGTAGCCTATACCACGGTAAGGGGTGCAAGCACACCCTTACCCAGGCTGCAGTAGCAGACCTGTGGTGCCATTTTGGAGTGCTTCCCAGGGGTGGCATAATACATGCTTCAGCCCCTGGTAGGCCTCTGAGGTACCTATGCCCCAGGTACATACAAAGGAAAGGGCCTGAACCTGTTTTATTTCAAAAAGGTGTCTTTTAATTCACGCTCGGACAAACGATTAATTTTCGCTTGCACAGGTACTTTATTTATACATTTTCTTTGAATTTCTTTGGTTTTTTAATGTATACTCAGGCACCAAAAACATAAATGAAGAAAAAACATTACTAAACAAGTGAACATCCAATATACTGATGATTTTTTGCTACTTTTAGCGACAAAAGCCTAAATATCAATTCAAAGCAATCAAGATGTTTTATACATCAGGGTAACATCCAATATACTGATGATTTTTTGCTACATTTAGCGGCAAAAGTCTAAATATCAATTCAAAACAATCTCAAGATGTTTTATACATCAGGGTTTCAGTTAAGAAAGCATGGAGAAACACATGGGACAATTTGCTGTCTAATACACGGGACTTTTCCGCTATATATAGACAAAAATAAATTCATAGCTCCTCAGTGTTTCTATCCTTTATCATCATAAGCCAAAACGTTTCTAGTCTCAAATATTCAATATGGGGACTCTCATCAGGGCTCTTGAGTTTGGCAGCACTGTTGGTTTTCTTGACCTGCAGCCGGGAGTGTCTCATTACATTCTTTCCTGCTTTGTAATTATTTCTTAGAACGCTCTGGGCTCCATTCAAGATTCTTTATGCGGGCAGTTTTACTTCAAGTAAAAGCGTTCGCTATGTCTTTAGTGTGCTCAAACGTTATGTATGCACGATATTCTCCCCGCAGGCTGCTATTCAGGAAATTTGCGCGTCTTCTCATTGTTCATTTTAGAAATTGGGCATTTCTCTGTGATTAGAACTCTTTGTACTTTTCTGCCTGACTCCAATCCACATCTAACCTGGTTGACAGCTACACTTTGTGCATACTTTCCAGACAGCCACAACACAGGAAGTGCGGGGTGTGAGAGGGGATACATCTGCATTCATCTGCATACTGACAGTCATCCTGGGCTGGGAGAGGGAAAAGTCATTCACACTTATCATTTGTATAGGTTGTGTTCTGCTCTCAGAAAAGGGCTGATTTACCCCCTACTGATTGTCTGGAGCCAGGAGACATTGCCAGAGGACCACTGTGCTGCCAGGAGGAACTGCCATTTGGACTACTTGACTTTGTTGTGCTGACCTTCTGCCTGCTGAGCTGCTGGAGGGGCTGCCACTCTGCTACAAATATCTTTGTGGGGTGGCCTGCTGCATACCTGCCTGCTCTTTGTGTCCTCAGTTTTTCCTGGGAAGTTACCTAGCCTGTTAGGCTGATCGGTTGTCATCGCCCCCCTACGTTTAGTAAAATTGACCCTTTCCAGTGCGCTAGTTCTCTAAATGCTTCCCGGCCCTCGCTTCAGCAAGATCTGGAGGGGAATGTGCCCAGGTTCATGAACTGGATCTCTGAATCGGTGGTTGCTCTTTCTGCACCGGGCCAACCTAAGCTGACGAGAGAGTCCCCTTCCAAACCATGGTTCGCTCCAGGGCTGAGAGTGTTGAAACACGAATGTAAAATACTGGAGAGGGCATGGTGCTCTAGCGGTTACCCCCTTATGGCGAAATACACACTTCGATCCAAACAAAAAAGCTATTATACCGCTATAGCAGCTGCCAAAAGCTGCTACTCCTCTTTCCGTATTGATCAGTCCAACAATAATTCTAAAGAAATGTTCTCTATGGTGCAAAGTTTCATGTCTCCCAGTGCCAGGCTCGTGCTGCCCCAGTTTCGAAGCGCAATACTCTCGCTAAGTTCTTTCTGGACAAGATTTGCACCATACAAGCTTCATTTTCTGTTTGCACTACGATGCTTACAGCCCCCTTGACTGGCTAGTCTGTAGCTGATCCTGTCAATATGCTGTCAGCCTTTGCGCCAGTAAATCTGGCCGGTGCTCTTAAAATTCTTAAAGCCTTGAAGTCGGGATCTCCCACGGATCCCTATGCTGCTAGATTGCTGGCCGCAGCGGCGGATACTATTAAACCCGAAGTTAACCAAATTGTTAACATGTCATTGCAAGAAGCCTTTGTCCCGGCCTCCTGGAAAAGGGCACAAATTCTCCCCCCCTTAAGAAGCCGTCCCTTGACCCGCTGATTCCAGGTAATTATCGGCCTACCTCACTTTTGCCTAGTTTGGCTAAGGTTTGTGAGACGGTCATCACAAATCAATTGACCAACTTCGTCGAGGCTTCGGGTCTGCTTCACCCGGCTCAATCCGGATTCCGGGCCTCGTTTAGTACGGAATCAGCTTTGCTGGAGGTGTCAGAGGCCATTCGCGAGTGTCTGGATGCTGGTGGGAGAGCCGCATTGGTTATGCTAGATCTTTCGGCGGCATTCAACACTGTGCCCCATTCTCTGCTCCTGAATTGCCTCTCGGAGATCGGACTATCCGGGTCAGTCTGGGGCTGGATTAGGTCCTTCCTGGAGGGCCGCTCGCAGCAGATTTGGCTCCCCCCATGTGCCTCTTTGCCCCAGCGGGTGGTCACTGGGGTCCCACAGGGGTCATCCCTTAGTCCCCTTATTTTTAACATCTATGTTACTCTGTTGATTTTTTTAGCGTAGTCATTAGGGGCTAAAGTGATGGCCTATGCTGATGATACCCAGCTTCTATTCTCCTGGAGTATGGATGATGACTCAGTTCTCTCGGCTCAACATTGTTTGTCCTCTGTCTTTCGCTGGCTCGCTCAGGCGCAGCTAAAGTGCAACGAAGAGAAGTCTGAGGTCTTCTTATACGGCGATTTCCCTGCTAACTTCAGAGAGAGGTTATGGCCCCCCGGCTTCCCCTTGCCTAGTGCAATGCTACGTGCTCCTTGTGAGTGCCCCGTAGCACTGGTGTGCGCCTCTGACTTCACACTGACAGCGTGGGCCAGATTCCCAGTGTGTGCCACAATGGTTGGGCTTGCCACTCCCTTGCCACACTCTCCGAAGTCTGAGAGCTGTTGCAGCACCCTGGGAAGCCCTGACTTGAAGAAACCAGGAGAGGAATCCCCGTGCCGTAGACAATACCTGCCTATGTCAGCACTGCAGGGCCCTGCTCACAGTGAGGAACTCCAGCCAGAGCTTGACAGCATGAGCCTGTTGCCCTAGGGCCTGCAAACAAAGCCCACCAGCCCGCTTCTCTACCAAGGGGACCGCCAGGTCAGAAGCAAAATTGGTGGCATCCAGGCCGAAAGCGGCTGCAACACGCACGCTCCTGGGCAGCTGATTTTGGCTGCTCTGCACACGGGGACCAATCAAGGTTTTCCCACTGATCTCTACAGTGCCCCCCCCCGTTTGGACGTAACTTAGGGTTACCTGCTGGATTGGGGTAGTTCGGGGTGAGTCCTCGACCTAGGCCCTCAGATCAGGAAGGTGCCACAGTTAGGGAAACTGCAAACATTAACGTAAAGCCCCTATTTCTCAGGTGTGTCTTTTTGGCCGTATCTCCCCAGAAGGGGCTCCTCACTTTACCGTAGTTCACTTAGCAGGCACGCAGGTACGCCTATGCCCTACACTGTGACTCATAAATATGTTTGCTTCAGCTGGGCTCATTAGAATCTACTATGACTCTGTTAGTAGGAGCGGAGATGCATGGGGCCCTACTTTATTGGTTATATATGTGGGATTCACGTATTATTGCTAAACCAGTCTGCATTATCTGCAAAGTATTTATAGTCTGACGTGGATATTTTGTGATCCATGTACTACTGGTAATATTTGGTGATGCCTGTGTTTTTCCTCTACCCTAACTTGCATTACATGCACTAATGTTTTCTGATGTATGTCGTTTTTGCTTTACATTGTCCAGTATAACGAGTACTATCTGAGTAACTGCATAGTATGCACAGTATTTATGATTTATGTAGTTTTGGCCTATGTTATGTACAATATACTCTATTTTTTATATAGTCTTGTGTGGAGTCTCTTTTGTGGTGTATTCCTTATGTTATGGTTTGGGCGTGTTGTGTAAACACTTTACACATTGCCTCTGATGATAAGCCTGACTGCCCTGTGCCAAGCTACTAGAGGGCGCACACAGGTTATCTTTGGTGTGTAACTTACTTGCCCTGACTAGAGTGGTGGGTTCTGCCTGGCTTAGGTGCATACCCTAGCCAACCTGAAACCCCATTTCTAGCACTGAATCAAACCCTTAACAGTTAGCGAAAAACACTTGTGAGAAATGAAGCGGACATGAGTAGAAAAGTGTGTACTGTAATCAGTGTGTACACTATGCAGAGACTTTAGCCTGTACCACACTGTTTGCAGACAGCAAAACTCCCATGAGGAATACACCACAGATTATTAAAAGTATCTACTAAGAAATGTGTTCCCTCTATGCAAAGCTTCTCCAAACAAAGACTGCTCACTGCAATAACCAAAGGCCTGAAAGTGCCACAGTCGTGCTACCCACAGCCTTCATACTCTGCTCCAAAAGTTACAGATAGCTCACCTTCATTAGCTAATCAAGCACATGTACATGGGTAAGTACCTGGTGCACGCAGTCTTCTGTCTTATGTGAAAATTGTCTTGCTGAGACAATTCCTTCAAAACACTCAAGGCTGCTTACAATACTTAAGGGCATATTTACGAGATTTGTCACGCAGCGCAGCACAGCAAGTCACCTTGGTGTGCTGCATTGAAAGAGAGTAAAAGGGCATGGATGCACCTTATTTAATAGAATATGGTGTATTCCTGCCTTTTCCCCTGCGCTGGCATTGTTTTGGCTCCCTAACACCAATACAGGCATCCTTTCACTATGGTGAAGGGTGCCTGTGTTGTATGCAGGATTGTTTTTGTCCCTTCCTGCATAAATACAATCCTGAGAGGCATATTCCTCTATCTATGTGTGCTGCAGAATGCAGCACACATACTAAAGAGGAAGTAACAAGGAGAAATAAAGATATTTCTCATCACAACGCCTTTCCAGGGAAGGCATGTCTTTTTGGTGCATTCCTAGGTTTTCCAGATCAGGTCAATCTAGGAATGCGTTAAAAACCATGGGAGTTAAATGGGAATGCCCATGCAATGCCCTTGGAATGCCTCCCTAGGCCAGAGTAAAGCAACACAGCGATTTGTGCTGAGTTGCTTTACTCAAGATTTTTAAAGCCACTTAGGGCCACGCAAAGTGGCCTTGGGTAGCTTCATAAATCTCATTTTTCAGTTGCATCGTGCATGTACCACGTTGCGTGGTGCAAGCATGATACAACTAGGATCATAAATAAGGTCTTTAGTATCCACTGCACAGAATCTTTGCCTTGTTGGAAACTTTTTTAGAAACACCATTATACTGGATACAAGTCATGAAGTTTCACCTGCACACAGTGTTAGTGCTGTACACAAACATTCATACCATACTCAATACCTCTATTCACCTATGACCCATTAGGAGTGGGGGCCACGGCAACAGTGTGCCTGGTGCTGATATGCCCGACGAGCTGCGGGCAGCGGCTGGTACCGTGGCTACCTTCATCCTCCTTCCCGCCCAGTGGTGACAAGTGGTGAGTCTAGGGATGCTGCCAGGGTGTGAGGGGAGAGGAGCAGCATAGAAATGGGAATGCTGGCATCGGCTGTGGATGGCCGGCGTCCTGGGCTGTGATCCACTCCCCCGAGGCATGCTGACTTTAGAAACATGGTAAGGGTGCCCCCTCCCCCAAGGGGCAGCGTTGGTGGAGTTGGAAATTTAGTAAGGTCCCCTAGCACAACGGAAGAAAAATAGGGCCCTGCCAAGTGGCTGCACAGAAACCCTGCGCCCGCCGTGCCTTACCTGAATGCCTGCATTGCCTGCTGACACTGGTGGACCGTGTTTCTCCCCCTGTAGATTATGGACCTGTAGACAGAGCGAGGCCGCTGGTGCCTCCACTGCGACTTGGAGCTTGACATATGGTGCTGGGGGATAGCTGTCCTAGATGTAGCTCTTTACCCCATGCAGCGGCTGAGACATCATCACCCTTCCCTGCATGAGTTGGAGTGGCTCCTGAGATCCCCTGGGACAGGAGTGTGGGGATGGTGCCTACCAAGCTGGGGAAGGCCCCTCTGGGCAAGGGGGATATTGGCAACCAACTCAAGGACATGGAGATAGACTCAGTTGCCGCTGGAGCATTGTTGCAGGCCACGCAAGATCCAATGTCTGTAAAGCTGGATGCTATCCTCAATACTATCTCAGAGACCAGGCTAGACCAAGGGGGCAGGGTTGATGCAGCGGCACTGGAGTTGGGCCTCCTTTGAGAGGCTAAAGAATGCAGAGGTGACTGTTAAGGAGCTAAAGCCACTAATGCAGGCCCACACCTAACAGATGGGGGTCCTCACTGACAGGGTCCAGCAGCTAGAGGACAAGCTGGATGATCTAGAGCGCTGCTTCTGGTGCAGCAATATCAGATTGGTTGGTTTTACGGAGGGAGTGGAGAGTGACAACCCCACAGGTTTCGTGGAATCCCAGCTCGCTGCTCAGATTGTACCAGAAGGTCTGTCCCCTTATTTTGCTGTTGAACATGCACACAGGGTCCCAGTAAAACACCCTCAGCCAGGTGCCCCTCCTAGGCCATTGTTGGCTAGGATATTGAACTTAAAAGACAGATACACAGTGCTAAAGGTGGCTGGGCATGTGGGGAATATGACCTTTGGAAATACTAATATCCTTTTGCTTCCAGATTACACCCTTGCGGTTCAGCGCAGGAGAATGTCATTCCTCTGCGTAAAACACAAACTGAGCATGGCTGGTCAAAAAAATTATTTGCTCCTGTTTCCAGCGAAACTGTAAGTATTAGTAAATGGTAAATCCGGCTTTTTATGGAGTCCAGCGTTGCATTGTACTGGGCTGAGCAGCAATGGTACGCCTTGCCAAGGTACAGTGACGCCACCCTGCAGAGATACTTCTTGGATCCCCCCAACTATGACGCAATGGCATCAAGGAAAGGTGCCTCCGGGTGATGGCGGAGTATCAGGGACTCTCACGGTGACGCAGCCGCAGTGTGAGCAGATATCGGCGCTTGCGTTGGTGGCCCGCTTCTGAGATCAGGGCACTGCTGGTCCCCCTGAGAGGTCAGGAAACTCTTCAGCTGAGGGTAAATTGATGCTCACTCAACACAGTGCATCCTCCCTACTTCTCCCAGCGGTCTAACCTCAAACTACAGATGCTGGTGCAGTAGTCCCTCTTTTTTCTCCCTCTGCAGACCAGGCAGAGGGGCAAGACAGTTCTCCACTATAGCCAGGCCCCCCCTCCGGATGCTGCCATACGTACACGCTGAATGCTCTGGATGGGCCTCTGAGACCATGTCTCCACCCCTCACTTTGGGACCCCTGTGGCCCTTGGGAAACCATCACACAGGGCCCACACACCTTACATACTTTATAACTGTTTGGGCAGACAGATCTTGCTCCTCCGCCCTGAGGGTGGGAGTTGGGAAGATTTGTTTGAATGTTAGATTTGAGCCTCCCCTCTCAAATGTACAGAACCACAACAGAGGTCTGCCCCCCCCCATACCCCCAGCCTGCAGAAACTGGTAGGCAGGGACCTGCACTCAACCTGCACCCCTTTGCCCCCTGATGACTCACCATGAGTAAAGTTTTGTTTCTGGCATGGAATGTTCAGGGCAGGGGCACTGCCAGGAGATGTAACACTGTCCACCAATATATTAGGGCTTTGGTCGGAGAGGGCCCCACATATTTTAACTACAGGAAACACGTCACTCACGGGGAAGAACTGCGGCTTCAGAAGCGCTGGAGGGGTAAATGTATTGGTACAACTTTTCCAGCATTGCCAAGCGGGTGCTAATTTGGATATGTCCCTCTGTCCCCTTCCACAGCACTGAGAAAGCAGTAGATGTAGAGGGATGATATGTATTTGTGGTGGGAAAGCTAGATGGGTGGGAGGTATTGCTGGGCAGTGTATATGTACCCAACATTATTCAAACACAGGGCCTCATTTATGAGGCCCCTTGCTCCATCAGAATGTCACTTTTTGTGACGTTCTGTGGCCCAGGAGCCTGCCCCATATTTACAAGGCAGCATAAAGCCACTTTTTTGGGCTTAATGCTGCCTTTAAATATTGTTCCCTTTAACACAGTTTTCTGCGTTAAAGGGGCATGCAATGGATGTTACTGGGGGCATTCCCAGCAACATTCATAGCATTGGACACTGCCCCAGATTTGCGAGAAATCGTAAATCTCACGCAGCGTCAAAAACGTACGCCCTCCCCAGGTGAGGCGTAAGGGAGGCACAACGAGGAGAAATATCTATATTTCTCCTTCTTTTTCCTTTTCCTATGTGCCTGCATTCTGCATCACACATAGAAAAAGGAAAAAACCTTGTGTGATTGTTTTTGTGCAGGAAGGTTTTCCTTCCTGCACAAAAGCAATCATCCCCTCAACGCAGACACCCTTGCACCATGGTGCATAGGAGCCTGTGTTGGCGCACGGCAACCTATTGTGCGCCGGCGCAGGGGAAAAGGACAGGAATGCACTGTATCTCATACATACATGTGGCAAAAACACATAAATGAGGCACACAGTTTCTGGCACATGTCACAAAGTGATCCCACTTGCCATGGATTATTAGGGGTAACTTTAACTCCATAGTGGGCCCCGAACTTCATAGGTTCCACCCCCCCCCCTCCCTACCTCCTCCATGGCATACACAGCGACATTCTTCACACAACGGATTTTGCATTGGTTGCTGGTGGTGGATAGTTGGAGGTTACTGAACTCAGCCATCAGAGCCTTTTCCCTTTACTCCCCCCCCCCGCCCCCCACCCATGACCGGCTTGACCACATCCTTTGACTCCCTACCATACAGCTTAAATTTACAGGGGCAGAGTACCTGGACAAGTCCCTGTCCGATCACAATCCACTACTTCTCCACACTGCCTATGGGGACCCTGCCTCGCCGGTTCGTACCTGGCGCTTGCAGTCCACTGCACCTGAAGAACCAGTGTTTCATGAAGTGGTCCATGAGACCCAGGCCAACCGTATAGCTGACAGTAGCAACACAACCACTATGCTTCTGGTGGAGTGGGAGGTCATGAAAACTGCGATCCGTGGTGTGAGAAGATGGGTCAGCCTGCCTGGATTTTTCACTTTTTGATCACCTGGTTTTCAAACTTTATTGTTGGGGCGCCTCATAACCAGTGAATTATCCACTGTAAACTCATAGAATATGGGCTGTGAGTGCTTACCGCCAGTGTCTGCCTTTTAAGATAAGGCCGCAGCAAGGGTAAGGGGCACTTGGCTGGTTACGCGTGAATATGGGTGCACACGTGTGTGGGCTGCTCGTGGGAGACTCCTGTTGTGGGCAGCCCGGTAACAGCGCACAGTTAGCCTGGTGCAGAGGGGTCTATGCAGGATTGGGATTTGCCCTGGGTTAGGCCTCATAATGTTAGTGTATGCTCATAAAGTCAGTGTGGTTTACTGTCTTATCCTCAGTGGCACTCCATTATACACCTATGGTGAGGGCTACCTTGGAGTGCAGTTTCCTATCCCCTCGGCCTACAGACACCAGAGTGATACTGATTTAGGACATAACATTTATGAGAAAATCAGTTCTGCAAAGTCCACACACGTATCTGTACAGCTTATGGATCATCCAGAAATGCCATATTTCTCTGGCTCAGCTAAGGATTAGAGCTCAGGCGTTTTGTCACTCTGGTGTGCTAAGTTATTTACATTTCTCTCCAGTAGGAGAAAAATGCCTCCTTACACAAAGGGAGCAATTAAAAGTGCTACCTTCAGCTCCTGAGGAGGAAAGGGGTGGGGCAGAATGCTCTGCAACAATCAACCAGCTGTCGCAGTGTGCCAGGAATGGGCCCACCCAAGCCCACTAAACAAAGGAGGGAGCCCAAACCTCTGGAGCCAACCCAGGAGGGAGGCTTCCTTTAAAGATTTGCTGGGAAAGGCCCTGGGAGAGATTTTAGTGAGTGGTGGAGCTGAGTCCCCCACAGCAGATGAGGCAAGTGACTCCTGGTTGACACCATTTTGAAATGTCCCAGCAGGCTGTGCAGGAAGGATGGACAGAGGTGAAGAGGTGATGTGGCACTCCAGGATAACCCAGAGGTGCTGCACTGCTGGACCCTCACTTAAAAGGTCTTGCGCAGGGGGAGAGGTCTCTCTTGGTTGTGTTTTTTTGCTGGACACTGGGACTGGAGGCAGCCACCATGGACAGTTGGAAGGAAGAATTCCCTGATGCCCATCGGGATTAAAGACTGTGACTTTAATTGACCCCAGGACCAGTGGGGTTCTCCCCAGGAGCAGGTAAGGTGGTTTCCCTTACACCGCCTGAGGAATAGTTAGGCGAAAGACTGGGCTTCTGTGCCAAGGAGGAGAGAGGCCCAGAGGAAAACCAAGGAGAAAGGCTAGTGCAGGGAGCCAGTGAAACCATCTCCCTGCAAGGTTTGTCGCATTTGAGACCAGGGGGCCTGAGGAAAGTGCTCTAGGTGGCTAACACTCACCACCATGAGCAAAACAAAAACAGAACCACATAAGATGGCCCAATGGAGCCTGTGATATCAGCCTGGAAAGAATTCTGCCCTTTAACCCTAGCGTGATCATGGAACACATGAAGCTACACTGCCTGGCTAATTTCATTCACTGCGGTGGACCAGGGCCCGGTTGTCACTGAAGGAGGATCCCTCGACTTTTCTTCTGGGAACGGGTGTGCATGGGACCCCCTCCCCAGTGTTCAGAGGGGCCTGGGGACCCCATTACGGGTTCATGTAGAGGGGGCACAGGGCTGGGACCCCATCGCTGAATCCCTTATGCCTGCAGAGTCAGCAAAGCACCGTCAGTCTTCCCCGCACATTAGGAGTGTGAGTAGAGACTCGGGACCCCATCCCCGGGCTCTGAGAAGAGGAGGATGTTAGGGGAGTGCTGCTCTGCTCCCCCAAGATGTGGCAGGGCTGACCCGCTCCACATGCCCGTCACTGGGGTAGCAGTAGGCGAGTCGCCATTCCCTACCCACAGGAGTTCCTGGGCAGAATAGGCATGCAGGCTCCTATAGCAGCACCAGGGAGTGCCGTCCACCCAGGGACGACCAGGGGTGGGCTTCCTGGGCTGTCCCCAAATAGAAATGCAGTGCTGGGTGCCTGGGTGGAACCCGGCACCCATAAACAATGAGAAGTGCCTCACAGCAAGATGCTGCATGGCAAAGATCAAAGGCAGGGGCTTTTTCGTAGGCAGCGGGAGAGCCATTCATTTGATATGTATGCCCTCGTGAAGGAGCGCCCCACAATGCCCTGCGCGGCTCATCTATTTTGCATTGTTTTGGCCCTGATTTTGCTTGTTTATCCCTTTGTGGTTGCCCCAGGATGGCAGGGTCACCACAAACAGGATTAAAAAGTGCGGAGAGGTGCAGGAGTAGCGCAGCCGCCCCGGAAAAAAGATTTTAGGAGTCCCCACCCTAAGTTGGATGGGACGCCAAAAGAATTACTTACCAGGTTTCTAAGACAATTCTAAGCGCTCTCCAGGCTGGAGCACGTGCTCTTCAGTGGGGAATGCAGCACCCTCTAGGAGCAAAGTTTATGGATGAAGTTCTTGTGGCCTAAAGGAGATTAACATGAATTTTCATGTTGTGTAACACTCCATGGGCAAAAGACTATTGGGCAGGTGTACGACCAAGGAATTTGCGACTTGCAATAGCAACTCGCAAATTGGTATGTACTACAGTGTCATCGACACTGATTGCGATTCCCAATGGGGTCGCTATATGGGAGCCTCATTAATACTAATGACGCACTCAAAAATTTCGACCCCATTGGGAATGGATGGCCCTCCCAGGGATGGTGGCCTGCTGGGGTCAGCAGACCTCCATGTCCGGAACTGCTTTCCAATAAAGCAGTTTTAAAAAAAAAATGCAGCCTGTTTTCTTTAAAGGAAAATGGGATGCATTTAAAAGAAAAATGAAACGTTTTTGTTTCATTTTTTATGGGCAGGAAGTGGTTCCTAGGACCACTGCCTGCTTCTAAAAAATATTTTCCCCTGCATTTGCAAAGGGGAATGGGTCCCCTGGGGACCCCTGCCCATTTGCGACTGCATTACCACCCTTTTGAAGAGGGCGGTAATTTTTAACATTCTTACATGGCTTGAGAGTTGCTATTAGGAAAGGAACGCCCCTTCCTAATAGCGAGCCGCAAAACCTATTTAGCGAGTCGCTAAATAGGCTTTCTAGACAGTTCGGAAGCAGGTCAAGAGACTTTGTGACTCCTTTGTGTTTTCAGACCTGAGGGTAAACTTCCCAAGTGGCTGCTAACCTTCCCCTGTTTATGTCTACCTCCTAATTAAAACTGTTACATATTCCAGCCTGCTTCCTGAGAACCTAGACTAAGTGTAACTTTGGCCGCCTGACGCCAAATGTCCGGGAGGCAGGGTTGGTTATCTTCGATCTGGGTGTATGAGACAAACGAGGTGAACTAGAGGGAGGATTGGGCCACGGAGTCTCCAGAGAGTGAACAATTGACCTGCTGGTTACCAGTAACACTGCATTAGGGTGCTGAGTATGTGTGTACAGACTGTCTGATACCTTTTGCACTGCATAGTGGTGTGGAGTGAGTGGGGGTGAGCGAAAGTGATCGAGTGTGAACTGCCTGTTATTCACGACACTGGCCAGCGGAGCTGCATTATAAATTGATTGTTGCCAAAAGCACAATACCTTGAGACATTGGGTTTTCCCGCATGGCTCCGGCTTGCGGTGCTGCTAAAAAGTGCTCTATTTTCATGTATGTGCATAATATTGATATCATGCACCGCATAAGGGTGCTCTCTCTCAATTGGTGGGGTTAGATTAAGAATTGTTCACAGTGTGCATAATATTGATATCAAACCAATACCAGTGGGCCTAGAACTGCTAGTAATATTTACGAATGTGTTTTATGCCCAAAAGTATAGATGGTCATATCATGATTGAATATGTGTGTCAAATATAAACCTTTTTATATACATCTTGTCTGAAGTCTTTTTTGTGACACTCAGTGTATTTATTGCAAGTAGCTGCTATGCCTTTGCTTTAGACTTTGCTTCTGTCATAAGGCTGACTGCTCAGTGCCAAGCTACCCAAGGGTGAGCATGGGTGAAACTGCAAGTGTAATCACCTGCCCTTGAGGGAAGCAGTAGTTCTGCCTAGCTGGGGGCATTTCTTTAACCAACCAGACACTGCTGGTTTTAACATTTGGTGGTCAAGCCGTGGGATAGGACTTGCATTTGCACAGCAGCGTGCGATGAATAAGTGTGCCACACGGCTTCATGAAGGCAAACGTGTTCCTTTATTTACTTCTGGGAGAAGTGGGTGCTTGGAAGGGGAAGCGCCACAACGGCAGATCTTCAGAAAGCCCTACGAGCATGGCCTGAGGCCCACCCAGATGGATTACTGAATGGTGAGAGAGATCCTGAGTATGGGGAGGGATTGAAACTGCACCAGGGGTTTCCAAATGGACTAACTGGGGATGGGGGAGCACCTGTCTAGAGGAACCAGGGGTCTCCATGGCCCCATGTAGCAGTGTGCCCTCCAGGGGCATGTCCTCTGAAGAGTTGAAGGACAGAAGAGAAGAGAGGAGGCTGAAATCAAAACTTGCCAGACAGGACAAGGTGTAGGCTCTAGCCGTTGCCAAATCGGAAACATTTCAGGGAACACTACCTGATGCGTATCAGGTCCAGCAGGTGTGTCCCCTAGCCAAAAGTGGGGAGGTTCTACCCAGCATCCAGGTAGTCCTCCTCACTAAGGCGGAAGAACCTATATAGTCCATCAGCATTGGAGTGGCCAACCTCTAAAGTCCATTCCCTATAGTAAATAGACCACCTCAGTAGTTTTGGATTCTCACGCCTCATCTGTATTAGCCACTGGAGGGGCCTGTGGTCTGTCTGGCCCAAGAAATGTGTGCCAAACAAGTACAGCAGCAACTTCTCCGGGGCCCAGACCATGAATAAAGCTTCCAAGAAACGGGTCACTTGCACTGCTCCATCACCTGGCATCTCTAGTCTACTTTCCTGGCACATCTACCGAGCTCAAGGCCATGGGGCAAGTTGTTTCGGGTTCTTGGCAGGCGGTGAACCTGGCTGAAACACCAGTGCTTGAAATGGAGAAATAGAAGTGCAGGTACTCTGTATCAGAGTACCTGCTTGTTTTTGAGAAGTGCTGGTACTCTCCAATTAAAAGTATTATGATTTTCTTGAGAAGTGCAGATAGGTTCCCTTTCAAATTAAAAAAGTACTGGTACTCAGTACCAGACAGTACTGCATTTAAAGCACTGGCTCGCATACTTGCAGAAAAGCGCGGCACACTGGGACACACTGAAATCTGTGAGTAGGAGGACCTTCATAGCGATCTCAGCAGTAGCTGCCAGTGTCTGCGCAAAATGGCCGGTCGAAGGGCAAGGGACGACCAGGGATGGACAACCGAAATAAAAATAATAATAAATTAACAACTTACATGTTTGACGTTCCAACACTCCTCTCTGGCTCTGTCACCGTGCACTACAGGCACAGTCTCCCAGAATCCCCTGGGCCAATCCTGACGCTGCAGGAAAGCAGCATCAGTTTTGGCCTGAGCATCATTGATTTGCACTCCCAGTTAGACTGGTAGCCTGTGCTTGCTCTCTACAACCTGGCATTAAAGCTGGGGTTGGAGAGAGCTTCAGTACGCATGACGTTTTGGTTGGCCTGCCAAATTGTCATGCGTATTGACAAGTGCCCAGTGCACCTACCACTCCCCCTCTGGCTGTCACCCCCTTGGCCCCTCCCCCTGGACGACGCTACAGAGAAAAATAAAATAATAATAAACACAGGACATTTACACAGCAGAAGAACCAGCCTTACAAGAGGCTCTAGCATACTTAAACTGTGCATATATTCCATGCTTGCCGTCAAGAAAGGTGTCCCTGCTGGAGACCGATATCCACACTGATGAGGTCTTATCAGCTATAGCACACCTAGCACCAAGGTAAGCCCCGGGCAAGACCGGTTCCACCCAGATTTTACAAGTTATTTGCCGACCCACAGGCCCCAATCCTTGCCGCCTACATATCTTCTTCAGGGGGACAAGCACACTCACTGATACCATGCGAGAAGAGGTGATCACTGTGCTGCCTAAACCAGGAAAGGATCCCACTCTGCTCTTTGTACCGGCAGATGTCCTTGCTTAATGTCGATGCCAAACTCTTCCGGGGTATTCTTGCAGCACGCCTCAATCCATACATGCAATGCCTCATAGATCCAGATCAATCCGGATTTATTCCAGATAGACACTGAAGTGATGATATGTAGCGTCTGTTCCATCTCATCGATAAATTGACCGGCTTCCTGCACCCCTGCCCTTCTCATGTCAAAAGACGTACAGAAGGCATTCGACACTTCCTGCTGCACACTCTGGAATGGGTGGGCCTATGACCCTGTTTCTGGACATGGAGCAGCATACACAAACCCCACTGCTCGCGTGCGGGTCAATGGACTCCCATCGTAGATTTTCGCATTGGCCAGAGGCACCCTCCAGGGATGTCCGCTGTCCCTGCTCCAATTTGCCCTCTATACGGAACCCCTGGCTAAGCGTATACTGATTGACCCCACGATAAAAGGCATCGCCATAGGCCGCCATGAACATAAGCTGGCACTGTATGCAGATGATGTCCTGGTGGCACTCACCCAGCCCCTATCCTCCTTGCTGGCTCTCCTACAGGAGCTGGAGGCCTTTGGCAGAGTCTCTGGCTTTAAGGTCAATATACAGAAATTTCAGGCCCTTAATCTTACCATTTCCCTGACAGATAAAGTGCAGCAGGAGCGGCTCTACCCGATCCTGTGGGCAGACAATTGGGTACCTGCAAAGAAGACCAAAGAAGCGTTGAGGTCTTCTTGTAGTTTTAATCAGGTTTACAGCAAAGGACCACCAGCTCAAACAGCAGCTCAGCTCCAACTGCCAGAGCCAGAGTTCTCCAACATTTTCCTTCTGTTCATGTCATGACACATGGAATGTAAAGATACAGTCCAGCAACAGGAGAAGAAAGAAAGATAGGACAGAAAGGGGAAAGGAGGTGTAAGGGAAAAAAGGTAAAGTAGACCACAACATATCTCCTTCCCATAAAATGAAGGATGATTAACTTGAATTGAAAATGCAAAGGAACAAAATATACAAATGTAGGGTAAAACAACTTCTTAAGAAATCTAAACAAAATGGTGAACACAATATAGCCATCATGTATATCTTAAGACATATGATAGTCTCTGTGCCAGCTCGGCCTGCATCTCAATCTCCTGTGAGTACTAAAACCAGGAACATGGGAGGTAGTATCTTTGTCGACAGGCCTGGAATCAGATTCACTCGCCTGATCCGAATCATGAGTATCAAACCCAGGTTGCCATTTAACTAACCTGGACATGCTCCATACCTCACCAGAATTCAAAACAACCACATTTTTCTTGACTTCTTTGATAATAAAGGGCCCCATAAACCGTGACCGACCCTTCTTCAACAGATCAGGATTTCTAATTAACACCTCATCCCCTACACACCAGTGTTTAAAGAGAGAGGAATTTTTCTGATCAAACCTGCATTTGTACTCTCCTTGATAGAGTCTCCGCCTAAAACCAGCTTGCTCATTCATCCTCAGATCATTCACATCCAACTTCAACCAAGCAGGACTCAACTTGTCATGAGGCTTCCTACCTCTAAGAATTGAAAAGGGAGAAACAGAAGTCAGTCAATTAGGAGTAGTGCGGTGAGCCCACCATGTCTCTCTGAGCATTTTCTTAAGAGAGGATCTAGTCTGCAAGGCTCTTTGAGCACAACACTTGACCAACTTGTTCATGCTTTCAGCAAGACCGTTGGCTTGCGGTGAGTACAAGGCTGTCTTAAAATGGATGATGGATAACTCCTTTGTACTCATTTCATGAGAGACAAATTGCACCCCGTTATCGGTGATGAGGTATTTAGGGATGCCCTCTCTGGAAAATTCCTCAGAAAGGAATTCAATAACAGTTCTTGAATTAACAACAGGCATACATCTAGTGACCACCCACTTGGAGGTGTAGTCCACCAACAACAACACATAGCGTTCATCAGGAGCAAACAGCTCAAAAGGCCCAGCAATGTCCAAACCCAATTTGGACCATGGTTCAGAGGGAACATCCACAGGTGAAATGGGTGCAGCACGAGTATTTTTGCTTTTTTCACTGTTGGCACACTCTCAGCAGTCTTTCACAACCTCCTCCACCTGTCGATCCATGGTCGGCCACCAGTACCACTCACGTACCCTGGCCTTGGTCAAATTCCTACCTAGGTGCCCTTCATGTGCCAAATTGATAATCTTACCTCTAAGACCTTGAGGAGGTCTTACACGATTACCTCTCAACAGTTTCTCATCAAAGACACTCAGCTCATCCTTAACATTAAGAAAGGATTTCAAGGCTTCAGGTACTTCCTTGTCTGCAGGCCAACCCTTAAAAGAATATTCCTTGAGCATTTCTAGATCATTGTCTCCATGAGAAGTAAAAGACCACTCATTAGAACTGACAGCAGATTCATGCACCCATGCCACAAGAGAGTTTCCACTTCCACACCAGACTGTTGCAAAGGTAACCTTGAAAGACAGTCAGCAATTGCATTTTTCGACCCTTGTACATACTCAACCACAAAATTGAATTCAGCTAATCCTTCCATCCAACGCTTAATCCCGGGTGAAATATTATCAACCTCTCTGCAAGTGAAAATTTGGCACAAAGGGCGATGATCAGTTCTGACAACAATAGGTATACCCCAAAGGTAACCTCGTCGCCAGTGCAAAGAAGACCAAAGAAGCGTTGAGGTCTTCTTGTAGTTTTAATCAGGTTTACAGCAAAGGACCACCAGCTCAAACAGCAGCTCAGCTCCAACTGCCAGAGCCAGAGTTCTCCAACATTCTCCTTCTGTTCATGTCATGACACATGGAATGTAAAGACACATTCCAGCAACAGGAGAAGAAAGAAAGATAGGACAGAAAGGGGAAAGGAGATGTAAGGGAAAAAAGGTAAAGTAGACCACAACAGTACCTTGTCTCGGCAATGGAAACCTATCCAACCTTAGGGCAAACAGCGCAAGGCAACTATTTGGACATTCTGGGCATGGCACACACTGATAACCATTCTTGGAAAGGATGGAGCCTCTCATTGGTGGGTAGGTTGGCGGCAGTGAAAATGACTATGCTTCCTACAATTCTATATGTCATGTAGGCTCTTCTTCTTAGTCCTCCTTCGCTCCTACTAGACAAAATACAACACATAATTGAGGCCTTTATTTGGGATGGCAAAAGCCATGCAGGCCACGGAAGAGGGCCTACCTGCTTGCTGCGGAGGGTGGCTTGGGCATACCCCACCTCTCCCATTACTATCTAGCAGCTCAGGTGTGATACTTAGTGGAATAGATCAGAACCCAGACCTGGAAACACTAGTGTTTCATTGATCAAAGCCTAGCTGGGGTCCATATTTGAAAGATTCTTTGGCTTCCTGAAAACAACAGGCCTTTAGGGGCTACATCTCACCAGTATTGAGGGCGATGGTTGAGGCCTGGGATAGGAAGGCCGTCTCTTAGGGCCATATGTATCAAGCCTTTTTCCCATTTGCAAACGGCCAGATTCTCAGAATCGGCCTGTTTGCGAATTGGAAAAAGCCTTTTGGGATGTATCATCCCGAAAGGCCATTGCAAAATAGAGAATTGCAAAATTTGCGATTCTCTATTTTGCGAATGCAATTAAGGAATTACAAATTGTGATTCCTTAAATGCAATTCTGGAAGCACCAGAAATTTGCTATTTGGCCTTAAGGACTTGCAAATTACCACCAACTTCAAGTTGGTTGTAATTTGCGATTTTCTTTAAAAAGCACTTTTTTGATTTTTTTATAAGTGCCATATGGCTCAATGTGCATACATGCATATTTCAGGGGTTCAACAGCGTGTCCTTTTGGCACCCTTGCATCCTTGAAATTGCATTCTCTATTTGCGATTCTCTAATTGGTAATCGCAAATTGAGGATGTCTTCCCATTCATTCTTATGGGCCTCCTAGCCCATAGGAATGAATGGGAAGGTATTCCTTATTTGTGTGAATCTCAATTTGCGATTCGCAAATAAGGAATATGTAGGATTCGCAAAAGGTTTAGCAATTCCTACATACATTGCATTTTGCGATTCTCTAATTGCGATTCGCTAAAAATCGCAATTTGAGAACCGCAAAACACTTTTTTGATACATATGGCCGTACAACTTATCCCTTGCCCCTCACACCCATCATCAGTAACCCGGACTTCCTGCCGGCTCTGTGGGGTCTGTCAGGGGGCCAGCTGCAAGAGACTGTGCGAATTAGCATACTTCAGAGAATTGTAGTGCATCACTCTGCAATCCTGTTATTCCTTAGAGTTGTATATACTCGGTAACTGATGCTTTACAGTAACTTGTAGTAGACACACTGTGCAACTACATTAACATTTCTTAAATGCACTTTTCTCGCCATCTGTGAGAAAGAGACAGTCTACAAACGTTCTTCTACTTACCTTGAGAGACCAGGGGCACTGTCAAAATCTCTTGATCTTTGCTTCAGTAACTGACTTAAAAGTTGGTAACAGAGCGTGAAATGAAAAGAAAGCATTCTTTTACACACATCACCACTTCCATGCAACTCACAGGAATGGCAAGGATCTGCGGGCGCAGAAATGTATATATTTGTTTCTTAATAAGAACAACACTACAGAATAATAGAATTACTGAAGTTACTTGCAGCGAATTAACGACTGAAAGCAGCGCCATATTCACCAGCATACCATTCCCTCGAATGGTGGCAGATGAGAATAAATTATCATTAATAATTGTATTATTTATTTATTTAACGTTTGTATTTATTTTATTTTTCCATTGTATTGTATTGTAATTGCTTTTATATAGCGCTTACTGCCCCTGAGGAGTCTTTCAAGCACTTTATGACAGGTAGCATCCTGCCCCTGGAGCCAAGGTTAGTGGTTATTCCAGTGTTTATTTGTTATTGGTAGCAGTGCGGCTCGTCTGTTAAGGCGCAGGAGCGTCCTCTCACTAAATAATTGCCCCCAGAAATGGAAAAATAAAATGGTGATAAAGTTCGTTTATTACCATTTTATTTTTAAAAACCCCGAGCCCAGCATCAGGACGCTAAGCGGGGCTTTCTGATTTGTGATGCTGCTCATCAGGCAGCAGCAGAAAGCAGTGATGGGCAGAGCCCTTTAAGTTTAAAGTGCACATGTCTTTTTTGGCCGGTCTACTTGTGACGGCCAGCCAGACACGCGCATTTTAAACCTCTCTAACCAAGCTCTGGGTCAGAGACAGCATAGGACTTCAGTGTCCTCGGGAGCGCCCAATGAGGCCGCTCTCTCCAATCCTGGTGCTGCTTTCATGCTGCATGAGAGCAGCGCCAGGATTGGTCAGTGCATTTTCCTGGGTGCTGCTGGTGATGGAGCGGGTAAAATGTTTTCTTTTTATATACCCAATCCATTTATATAAGTTCATATTAAAAGGACTAATAATTAATTCTAATAACTAATTGATTGATGTGATGATACTTAACCAACCTTATTAACCAAGAGAATACACGTGGGAATGCATTTGCATGGCTAAAATAATAAGTGAACTAAGTTGGTACGCATATTAAAATGATAAGTGTTGCTTAGACAGTGTTAATGTGATTTGCGCTTAAATAAATCAGCATTAACGGCTTTAAATGTTGCATATGGCTAGATAAATGCATACACATAAGGGTATTAGCAAGGGAATAACACTGTTTTAATCATTTCTTTGTATTAATTACGATTTTGTGTTTCTTTGCTTAAAGTTGACTATTCTGGCCTACCAAAAGATGGCTGCCGACCGAATCCTAACTAAAGTACATGACTTCATAAAATTGAGCAATGGAGAAAGGCGCCTGCACTGACTTCGTTCGTGGCCTTTCCATGACCCGTTTGACCAGGCCCATGAAGACTACCCTGGGCGAGGTGCCAATGTCCTTGAACATAAAGCAATTGTTGCCAATGTGAACACATGAACTACCAAAAGACACCTATTTACAATAGACTGATACTTTCTTGACCCGGGAACAGCCTTTCCCACACGCCTAGATTTGATCTTCATCCACATGTGAAAATTCATGAATGTTTCTTAAATGTAATGAAACGTAGTTGAATTCAGCCAATCCGTGACCTGGGAATAAAGAAAAATGTTACTGTTTTATGTAAATTTTAGTATAAATATTAGTAGACTAGAGAGGGAAATTACCCCTAGCTGATCGATGCTACTCTATGCGACACTCCATGCTGCTCTTCGCTAGAGATCCTTATGCTGACGGAAGAGGACGGGACATTAGAACACTGATGAACTTTCTGAGGACCAGTTCTGATATAGAAAACGACAATTAGCCAGAATAGGTAAATATGACAAAAGATAATATGGCATTGTTAGGATTTAACCTGCACTTTAATTAGATAAAGAGAATCATTATTTGAAGAACTGTGTCAGTTGATTATTTCTTGAAATGTTTTATTGATTAATTTGAGAATCAAAGAGTCATCAAATTCTATCACAACTAAATGATCTAGTCGACCTCCGGATGGAGGAACTGGTAGGATAAGTCAATAGATGTGGTTTCCTCTATCAAAGTGAATAGCTGTAGTTCGAGATCGGATACCTCCCTGTAGGCACGGATAGTTTGAGAGAATCAATGTTGGTGTTATGGGCCCCACCAGCGTGTGATGTGTGTATGTGCGTGTGACTGAGAAATCATTCTGTCCGTGGAAGCAAGGGGAGATTTTGTGTCCTGAACTGCACCACTGGGGCCTGCCAGCCTGCAGAAGACCTGGAGCGAAGAGGATGTCATGCCAGGAAGGTAAGTGGAATTTTTATTTTTTACTTTTATTATTGTCCCCCACTGCCCTCCTTACATGTTAGCCGCCATTGATTGGTGGTTACTGGGATTAGTGGGTCACAACCATGAAACTGTCCCATGCATGTCTTCCAGCTTCTTTATGGTAGATTAGTATGATAGTAGTTAGGTGAGGTCATTATCCTGGGCTTGTGGTAAGGTGGGGGTGAGGATATAGGCTAGAGCAGGGTTACTCATAGTACGGCCCGCGGGCCGCCAGCGGCCCGGCAAGCCTTCCTCGGCGGCCCGCGGACCTTGCAGAATCCTACATGTGTTTTAAAAGAAGAATTAAATAGTGTTAGCAGCCCGGACTCTGAGACTCTGCTCTGTGGGGCCCGGGGGATTCCAGTGATTGTCAAAGTGGAGATGCAGGGGCCTAAGAGGTGAAATACAACAAAGCTTTATTAACATGTAAATGGTCTTTTAAAGACCTGTGAAGTACTCGGGTGCGGGCTGTGTGTGAGTGCTGGGAAGCTGTCTCAGTGCGGCTGTGTGTGTGCGCGCTGGGAAGCTGTCTAAGCCTGGGCTGAGGGCTGACACACACACTGGGTGAGATGACAGAGGGTGACGGAGGGAGGGAGAGGGAGGGAGACAGAGGTTGACAGAGGGTGACAGACAGATGGAGACAGGGAGGCGCAGTCTGGGGGAGACGGAGGGAGAGGAAGGGAGACAGAGAGAGGCAGAGAGGGTGGCAGAGAGGGAGACAGAGGGAGGGAGACGAAGGGTGACAGAGGGAGGGAGGGAAAGGGAGACAGAGGGAGGGAGACAGAGGGAGAGAGACAGGGAGAGGGAGGGAGACAGAGGGGAGAGACAGGGAGAGATAGAGGGAGGGAGACAGAGAGAGAGACGGAAGGAGGGAGACAGAGGGAGGGAGGGAGATGGAGGGAGGGAGACAGAGGGGGAGATGGAGGGAGACAGAGGGAGGGAAGGAGATGGAGGGAGACAGAGGGAGAGAGACAAGGAGAGGGAGAGGGAGGGAGACAGGGAGGGAGATGGAGGGTGACATAGGGAGGGAGGGAGACAGAGGGAGGGAGAGGGAGACAGGGAGAGAGACAGAGGGAGAGAGACAGAGGGAGGGAGACAGAGGGCAGGAGGGAGATGGAGAGAGACAGAGGGAGGGAGAGGGAGGGAGGGAGAGGGAGACAGGGAGGGAGAGAGACAGGGAGGGAGACAGAGGGAGGGAGACGGAGGGAGGGAGACGGAGGGAGACAGGGAGGGAGGGAGACAGGGAGGGAGGGAGGCGGAGGGAGACAGAGGGAGGGAGGGAGACGGAGGGAGACAGAGAGAGGGAGGGGGAGGGAGGGAGGGAGACGGAGGGAGAGGGAGACAGAGGGAGGGAGACAGAGGGAGGGAGACAGAGGGAGAGAGACAGAGGGAGAGGGAGAGAGACGGAGGGAGGGAGACAGAGGGAGGGAGACAGAGGGAGGGAGACGGAGGGAGGGAGAGGGAGGGAGAGAGACAGGGAGGGAGACGAGGGAGGGAGACGGAGGGAGGGAGACGGAGGGAGGGAGACGGAGGGAGGGAGACAGAGAGAGACAGGGAGGGAGACGGAGGGAGGGAGGGAGACGGAGGGAGAGGGAGACAGAGGGAGGGAGACAGAGGGAAGGAGAGGGAGACAGAGAAGGAGACAGAGGGAGGAGGGCGACAGAGGGAGGGCGACAGAGGGGGAGGAGGGAGACAGAGGGAGGAGGGAGACAGAGGGAGGAATGAGACAGAAGGAGGAGGGAGACGGAGGCAGGGCGACGGAGGGAGAGAGACAGGGAGAGAGACAGGGAGAGAGACAGGGGGAGAGAGACAGTGGGAGAGAGACGGTGGAGAGAGACAGGGAGAGAGAGGGCGGGAGGGGGAAGGAGGTAGAGGGAGGGAGGGGGAGAGAGGGAGGGAGAGGGGGAGGAAGGGGGAGGGAGGGAGGGGGAGAGGGAGAGACAGAGATCTGTGTATGCTGGGTCTGGTGGCTCAGTGGACGAAGGCGTCTGCTGCAGGGACATGTGTTCAACCTCATGGTCACAATTTTTTTTTGCTTTAGCCCCGCCCCTCTTACCCCGCCCCCACCGGTGCGGCCCTCGGCCACAAACCAAACTGTAAATGTGCCCCCTGAGAGAAAGTTTGTGAGTACCCATGGGCTAGAGAGAGTTAGATATTACTAGATTGCACAGAATGGCTACACATAAGGAGAGTTTGGGGTTTGTCAGGAGAGGTACAGCACGTTTGCAGAAACGTGGGAACAGACCCAAGAATATATGGGAAACATACCTGGTAGGAAAGAGACTGGCGAGCCAGGAGGGAAGGCCTCACACGATTGATTATGTATATACGAGTGCAACGGTGAAGAAAAACCGTCAACGACATTAAATCACACACAAACGTGGTATGTATTTTTTTATATCCTACTTCTTGTAAGCAACTGTCTATGCAGATGAGACTGAACATATTAGATTACATTATAAACAGTTCCACTGCGAGATGCGATTTTTAATACATGTGCTCGTCATTGAACCGTAATGTGAAATGGCAAAATGGCCATGCCAAATGGTATATGTAGGAAAGGGTAAGCACGAATCTGCAATGCTAGGCGTTTGCTTTACTGCCTGTCCAATCATTGACTCTATATGTTATGTTATGTTATGTTAAAATGGGTCTTATATAGCGCACGGCTACTCTACAGAGTGTCCCGGCGCTTTTATTGAAGACCCGCCTAGAGACAGCAGACACAGTGAGGCAAACAGAGAACAGAAACACAACATAAAAGAAAACTGCCAAACTAAAGAGTAAAAAGCCAGGTTTTAAGGCCTTTCCTAAAGGCCAACAGGTTGGCGGTGCCGCGCAAGGCCAGGGGCAACGCATTCCAGTGCTGCGGTGCCAAAAACCTGAAAGAACGCCCACCGATGCGAGCTTTCTTAACACGGGGGACTACGGCCAAAAAAAGAGACTCGGACCTCAGAGCTCGGGCCGGATGATAGAAGACAAGCCTCTTTTGAAGATATTTCGCACCGGAGGCATAAAGAGCCTTGTGCGTAAGCGTCAGGGCCTTGAAGACAATCCGTTTCCGGATCGGAAGCCAGTGTAGTGACTGTAAGAGGCAAGAGGCATTGGCTCGCCTGTGCAGGCCGAAGATCGCCCTCGCGGCCGAATTCTGGACTACCTGCAGCCGTTGCAGAAGATACTCCGGTAGGCCCAGATATAAGATGTTAGCATAATCCAGCCTTGAGCCAATCAGGGCCAACACCGTCGTCCTTCTGTGCTCTTCGGAAATAAGAGGAAGAAACTTGCGTAACATTCTCAGGAGGCCGAAACAAGTTCCGGTGAGGCCTAGAATCTGGGTTTTTAATGCCAACCCATTGTCAATCTTAATCCCCAGATTCTTAGCGAGCTGAGAAGAGCTCGCTGGAGGAAACATGTTAGGAGGCCACCATTCCCGCCAGTTAGGGTCCGACGAGCAGCCAAAGAAAAGTACCTCTTATTTGTCTGAGTTGCACTTGAGACTGTTACCCTGAAACCATTCAAAAACAGCCCCAAGGCACTCACGAATGCTCTCCCCATCAAAGTCTTCGCCTTTCCTGCATGTGAAGAGGAGCTGAGTGTCGTCGGCATAGGAAACGATCTGAGCTCCCCGAGACTCCGCCAGGGCCGCCAAAGGGGTCATAAAGATGTTGAAAAGAGTAGGGCTCAACACAGATCCTTGTGGAACTCCTACTCCCAGATTCGTCATCGCGGCGGAGCCAGGGGGAACCCAAACCATTTGCTGACGGCCTTCCAGGAAAGATCTAAACCACCTGAGCACCGTCCCCCTCAGACCGATGTCATATAGCCTGGCGAGGAGACCTTCGTGGGGGATGGTGTCAAAGGCTGCCGACAGGTCTAACATGACAAGCATAGCCTTGCCACCAGCGTCCAACACCTCTTTTATGGCCTCGGACACTTCCAGAAGCGCCGTCTCTGTACTTAAATTGGGGCGAAAGCCGGATTGTGATGGATGCAAGAGGCTATGAAATTCCAAGAAATTGGAGAGCACAGAGTGAACATGTTTCTCCACAATCAAACCAAGGCCGGAAGAAGAGAAATAGGTCTATAGTTGGCCAAGACCTTTGGATCCAGGCCAGGCTTTTTAAGAAGAGGAATCACCAGCGCTTGCTTCCAGGCCCGCGGAACCAGACCCCGACTAAGGGACAAGTTCAGAAAAGGATTAGCCAAAGGATTAACAACTTCCGCCACCTTGGCCAAAAACTTGGCTGGGCACGGATCTAGAGGAGAGCCAGATTTGAGGTTGGCCATAAGAGCCAGAGATGATACAGTCGAAATAGGCGGAAAGGATACCAAAACCGGGCCCGAAGGGGTCCCCGGATCTAGGTCACTCTCAGAACTGGGACAAGGCTTAACGATACTCCACGGAAGAGTATCCTGAATCGATTTAATCTTCTTGACAAAGAAGTCTGCTAGGGCAAAAGCCCATGACTCAGAGGGAGCAGCCACCGTCTCATTTTGGCGCGTGGACGTGAATTCTCTGACAATAGTAAAGATCTCCTTACAGGAGTTAGAGGCGGCCTCAATCCTCTTAGCCAGATAGTCCTTTTTTCCGCGAGAATAGCACGATGGTAAGCTTTAATTGCCAACCTGTACGTTTGCTTGGCAGCAGGATCGTACTGCGACCGCCAGGCCCTCTCGGCTACCTTGCATAAGCGGCGAGACGCCAACAGAGCAGCAGAAAACCAGGGGGCCGAAGCCCGATTAGAAGATAACCGGGGGGCCCTCTCAGGGGCCAGATCGTTCAGGCACCTAGTTAGCCAAACCTGCAAGGATTCGAGGTCACTCTCCAAATCACCCGTAAAGGAGCAGGGATGATCATGAAATGCCCGAGTCAGCATATCGGGGGTCACCCGATAGTATGCTCTAGATGAGCGCGCCTGATATCTAGGACCAGTACTGACAGGTTTCTTCAGGGCTGGTACAGAGAACTTGACCAGCCAGTGGTCAGACCAGATCACCGGAAGAAGTACGAAAGCTTCGATAGGAAGCGTGGAGAAGACCTGGTCCAAGGTGTGGCCTTTATCATGTGTGGATCCTGTAAGATATGGAGTGAAACCAAGAGGAACCGTAACATCCAAGAGCTTCATCGTATCAGGATCAGATCCATCATCCATATGGAAATTGAAGTCTCCCGCCAGAACACAGTGCTGAGCTCTCATAGCAAGCACGGTAATTAGCGACTGGAGCTCATCAAAGAAAGAACCGGCTGGACCAGGAGGTCTATAGACTAACAGTCCTTTTAGGGAATGATGGTGCGCCAGCGCTAAAGAAAACGCAAGGCATTCCGATCCAGTGATGGCCTCAGTAGGGATGATGGAGCATGCAACCGCTTTACTCACTACCAGAGCCACCCCCCCACCCCTTCTGCCCGATCTATCGTGACGGTAGATGTTATAATCAGGGGGAATAGCTACCGCTATGTCCGGGTTGGAGAACTCCCCCAACCAGGTCTCAGTCAGCATTAAACAAAGTGGTTTTTCGGTGGCTAAAAGATCGTAGATGTCCAGTGCGTGACGACGCACGGATCTAGTATTAAGGAGCATGAACAAATGACTTACAGGATCCACTTCTTCATTAGAGAAAAGGGCCGCGGACTTAGTAGGGAGCCACCCACAACCAGGGCATCTATTCTTCCCCCTAAACCTCCCAGGAAATACCTTACGACAGCTGCAGGACATCCTCTGTAAAGAGCGTAGTTCATGCGCCGAGTAGCACAGCATAACGCCAGCAACAGGGGTAAACCTTCGGACTGTTCAATGGCCACTACCTATCCTCCGAACGCCTCCGAGACGCGGACGAGCGCAGACGGGCAGGACTCTGGAACGACTCCGGCGCAGAGAAGGCAGCCACCACTGCGCGTCACCGCTGCGCGTGCAAGTGGCTGGCTTAAATGCACCGTCCGCGCATATGCTGCAGGCCTCCTCCCCCAATATGGCGCCCGGCAATGGCCCACCACTACCCCAAGCAAAGATGGCGTCCAAGCAATCCCCGACGCTTCCCCCTGAGGACAGGACCCGCCAAACAGCGGTGCTCTACAATTTAAAGTGCAGGTAAGAGGATCACGGCGTACCTAAAAGCAAGGATAATAAAGTAAAATAAAACGCAAATATTAAACGGGAAGAATTAAAATACGACTACAGACAGCGCTGCGCTGGACTGTGCACTAATATCAAGGCAGGTAGGAGCTGAATTACCATGTCCGACTGACCCGTGCCACTGCCCGCCTTAAATGCACCGTCCGCGCATAGGCTGCAGGCCTCCTCCCCCAATATGGCGCCCGGCAATGGCCCACCACTACCCCAAGCAAAGATGGCGTCCAAGCAATCCCCGACGCTTCCCCCCGAGGACAGGACCCGCCAAACAGCGGTGCTCAACAATTTAAAGTGCAGGTAAGAGGACCACGGCGTACCTAAAAGCAAGGATAATAAAGTAAAATAAAACGCAAATATTAAACGGGAAGAATTAAAATACGACTACAGACAGCGCTGCGCTGGACTGTGCACTAATATCAAGGCAGGTAGGAGCTGAATTACCTTGTCCGACTGACTCGTGCCACTGCCCGCCTTAAATGCACCGTCCGCGCATAGGCTGCAGGCCTCCTCCCCCAATATGGCGCCCGGCAATGGCCCACCACTACCCCAAGCAAAGATGGTGTCCAAGCAATCCCCGACGCTTCCCCCCGAGGACAGGACCCGCCAAACAGCGGTGCTCAACAATTTAAAGTGCAGGTAAGAGGACCACGGCGTACCTAAAAGCAAGGATAATAAAGTAAAATAAAACGCAAATATTAAACGGGAAGAATTAAAATACGACTACAGACAGCGCTGCGCTGGACTGTGCACTAATATCAAGGCAGGTAGGAGCTGAATTACCTTGTCCGTATGTTTGTAATCACCGTAAAAAATAAATAATAATATAAAACAAAAACATGTTGTACCCCCCCCCCACCCTCCCAAAAAAGTTTTCAGAAACGTGGTAGTGAGCGAAGCAGACCGTCAGGCCACAGAATGAAGTCTGCTCAGAGACAGAGAGGCATTCAGAGGACGGATGTAAGGAGATATACGTGAAAGTCATTTTACATGCAGGGTTTTATAAATCAGTGGGAGGGGAGGCTTTTGAGACAGCATGCAGTCTGAGGATGTATGAAGTGTTGAGAGAAGGGGGCTCGTTGTCTCCTGTTTGCATGTGACATATGTTGCTGCATCTTTGGTCGCTCTGTTTGGCTCTTGATGGCTCTGAACAGTTTGTTCTTTGATGGGATACATTAACAGCAAGGATTTCTTGTACATTTGCACTTCACTCTTTCTAATGTGAGGTTCCTTGTTATGTGGTCTGCCTGACTAAATAGTCCCATGGGTTTGTCAGGTAAGACTCAAAGGAGTGAACCATATCTGCAGCTTGCATCATTTGTAAGGGGTGAGCTGACGTGTTTCTCCTGCAGGGGATCTGTAGACAGGGAGATCCCAGAATGTTATGGCACTCGTTTATGTTTTAATGAGATCATATAGATCCACTAACGTACCACATTGGAAATAAGTATGTTTTAACCACTCTTATGAGCTCTAATGGTTCTCCATGGCTCTAATATTTGCAAGTCTGGAACTCCACAGCTGTGTATGGCTCTGTGAGTGATGCATACTAGCTTGAAAGACGATCTTCTTGCACTTATGAGCCAAGCCAGAGCCTTCAGGACTAGAGAAAAATGGGTGGTGTATATTTACATTTAGTAGTAGCCTTTTGCAGAACTTTGGATTTTATGAAACCTTCTCGTGATTGGCGGTGGAATGCTGTGGTATAGCATGTTAGCATAATCAAGTGTAGAGAGCATGAATGATGTTGTTTGTTAGATTTGAGGACATTCAAGATACAGAATAATAAGCGTTTTCATTGTGTAGCATCTTGATTGAGATGGCTTGTCCTCTTGAGCATATATGGAAAGTGCAGAGTCAAGGACAATTCACAAATGTCATAATTCTTGAGAGATTTCGGATGTCAGTTCCATAGGATCATCTTTTTTAATTCACCATATGCCAGTATTTCACTTTTTGAAACATTCAACTTGATATGATTTCACATCATCCATCAATCAACAGATAGCAGGTGTTGAATTTTACTTTTCCTGTGTCCTTATGGCTTTTCAGTTCGAGGATTATCAGTGTGTCATCTGCAAAATTGTTGGAGATGAGTTCAAAACTGCTGACAAGGTCTGGCAGTGGCTCCATGTTTATGCAGGAAAGTAGAGGTGAAATGAAAGATGCTTGTGGAAATTCTGGTTTTGTGCCATAAGAATGTGATGAAAAAGAGGGTATATGAATTTAGATAGGACTTGTTATATAGGAAAAAGGAAATTCAAGAAATAGCAGTGTCGCCCATACCAGCTTCTTTGAGGCCTAAGAGTTAAGGTATCATGATGAAAGGTCCAGTACTAGTAATGCAGCTATACCATTTTTGTCAAATATTTTTTAATGGGTTGTTAGAATCCGGGGTCTCTGGTTGGCGCAGGTATGCACTTGCGACAAGCAGGGACCCTTTCCTCTAAGTCAGGGCGTAGGATTACCTCTTTAAAAATAACCCCTGCTCACCCACTAGGTAACGTGGTGCGAGCAGTCAGGCTAGATTTCCAGAGGGCATTAGGTTAAGCGTTCAAGATATCTCACACAATAATCACCTCCCCACCACACAAAGACGCAAGGCTGTATTTATATCAAAATAAAGTTCTTTATATAATGTTTAACTCTTTATTTTTTTAATTTTATACAGCAAGAGGAAACCAACAAGCATTACACGTATTAGTAAAAGGAGACACTGCAATATCACCATTTCACATATTACATTACATTGGAGGCAGTCATTAGATCTTAGCAGTCCCTTAGTCCAGAGAAAAATACAAGAACTCACAGGGCCCCTGCGGTCCGTAATCTCACCAGATGGGTACATCAGCTCGCCCACCATGCCTCACACAAGCATCCGACACTATCCCTCGGCGACACTAGGATGCGCATCCTGGTCCTCATGAGCGGAGAGGTATCTCGTCAGAGGGGCCCAAATGTCTGGGGGCCGTGACACAGGCGGCAGCAATTCAGCATACAGCAGAACATTCTCCTGACAGGTAAGCATATCCCGCAACCACTCCTTAAACTTAGGGCTTCTCCCCCGCCCCCATCGACATGCCACACGTCTCTTGGCTAGCAACAACGCACAGGTAACAAAGCGCCGATCCGCCTTGGGTATATCTCGGGTGTATCCCAGCAAGGCCTGAAGAGGGGAGGGATGCAGCGGGCTTCCAAGCATTTCGCCCAAGGCAGCATAGACTTGGTTCCAATAGTCGTCTATACCCGGGCAGGTCCAAGCCAGGTGTAAAAAATCAGACCCCGGGGAGTGACACCTATCGCATCGATCGTTGTCGCGGAGATGAAACCTATGCATCTGGACTGGGGTGCAATAGAGGCGGTGTAGGAATTTGTAGTGAATAATGCGGAACCTACTACTCGAGGAGATCATCTCGGTTTGCAGACAGCAGTACTCCCACTGTTTATCCGTGAACTCTGCGCCAATCTCAGTCTCCCAGCCGGCCCGAGACCTCAGAATGTCCCCACGTCCGTGAGAGTAGAGGCGCCGGTAAAGCAAGGAGACCATGTGCGACGGGGAGGTGGAGTCGAGAAGGTAATGGAACGGTTCCAGGATTGCAGGCTCTGCCGGATATGCCGGCAGTATTTTTTGCAGGCCACTGCGCAGCCGAATAAACGCAAAGACCTCCAGGGGAGTTGGGACAGCCGCCCCAAATAGGAGCGGGAGGTCGCGAAACCTACCCTCATGGAATAAGTCCCCCCACCGCGCGATCCCCGTTTTAAGTTTGATGCGCTGGAACAGACCTTCCTCAAGGAGTGGAAGAGCCGGATGGTAGACCAGAGGCATCAGTGGGGAATAAAGAAGCGATACACCCACATGGCCAGCCAGAACACTCCAAGCATGCGCCGTGGCCTGAACGGGATTCCGATCAGCCTGAGACGAGGGGATCTCCGCGAGGGCCGCGCCCTCCAGCGGGATCGGGTCCGCCAACCAGTGTTCTACCGCAATCTGTGGCATGTAAGGGGTAGGGTGGTACCAATAATACGCGTAGTGCACCTGAGCGCAGTTGTAGTAGAGCTCAAAATCCGGGATATCGAGGCCCCCCTGTATGTACGGGCGCGTGAGCACAGACCATCGGAGCTGCGGCCTCCTTCCCCCCCACACCAGGCGGATGAGTTCCGTCCGCAGAGCCCTAAAAAAATAGCCCCCCCGGATGAAACGGTATATTAAGGAATAAATAGAGTAGTTTGGGAAGTATAACCATTTTGATAAGTGAGACGCGCCCAGCCATGGTCAGCGGTAAGGTCAGCCACCGAACTATACTTGTACGTATGTCCTCCAGAGTCTTGCCATAGTTCATACGCATAACCTCCTGTCGGTCCCTGGAGACCCACACCCCCAAATACTTCACGTCAGTGTCACACCACTCCAACGGGAAGTCAAGTGGGAATTTGTCAACCCCCGCAGTTAAGGGAAAGACCGCCGATTTGCCCCAGTTGATGTGTATTCCAGAGTACAACGAGAACCGGACAAACTCTCTGAGAATGGGGTTCAAGTGTTCCCGGGGGTGTTTGATGTACAGCGTGAGGTCGTCCGCGTAGAGTGACACCAAGATTTGCCTCCGTTGACAGCGCAAGGAAGCCGCGAGATAGTTTTGTCGGAGCCGGGACGCCAGGGGTTCTATTGCCAAGGCAAAAAGGAGCGGCGATAGTGGGCATCCCTGCCGAGTGCCCCTAGTGACCAGGAAAGGTTCAGAGACCCGCCCATTAACAAGAACTCTTGCCATGGGGCGGTGATACAGGATTTGGATCCATCTGGAGAAGGCTATGGGCATGCCCATGTTACGCAGAATCAAATGGAGGTAGTCCCACTCGACCGAGTCGAACGCCTTGGTGGCATCCAAGAACACCGCCACCAAAGCGAGAGAGGGATCAGCATTATTCAGGTCCGAGAACAGGGTCCGCAGATTGTGGGAGGTAGACCTGCCCGGGACGAACCCCGACTGATCCGGCAGGATCAAGTCTCCAATCAGGAGGTTAACACGGTTCGCCAGAACCTTGGCTAGTATCTTCACGTCACTGTTGAGGAGAGAAAGGGGCCTGTAGGAGTCGCAGGAATCCGGGGGTTTCCCCGGTTTAAGGAGCGAGACTATCAGGGTCTCTGACATACTGGGTGGCAACGAGCCAGTCTCGTTCGCCTCCTCGAACACCTCCCGCAGGACCGCCGCAAGCGGGTCAATGAAGGTTTTGTAGTAATCAATAGGGAAGCCGTCCAGGCCAGGCGCCTTCCCGGAGGAAGTCTGCATTATGGCTTCCTTGATTTCAGCTAGGCCTATAGGGGCCGCTAAGAGGTCCCGCTGGGCATTGGATAACCATCCGAGAGTGAGCTCCGAGAGATATTCGGACATCTCCAACGGCGACTCCCGTCTGGATGTGTACAAGCCCGAATAGTGTGAGACAAAGGAGGAGAGTATAGAGGGAGTATCTCGGCATATGGAACCATCAGAGGCTCTGACCTCCAGTATGTGATTAGAGCCCTGCGGGGGGCGAAGAACCCCCGCAAGGAATCTGCCGGGTCGCTCCCCTTCCCCATATGCCCGCGCCGTGAAGTGCTTCCCTCTGAAATGAACCTCCCTCTCCGCGGTGCGCTTATATTCCGAGAGCTTAATGCGATATTCTAGCTGCGCTCCGGGGTCCTCCAGGAAATCGGGGGCAGTTTCCAACGCCCCCAGGTCTCGCTCCAGGGAAGCCAGAGTGGCGCGAAGAAAGCTCAGTACCCCCGAACCCTTCGAGATGCACACCCCTCGCATAGTGGCCTTGAATGCCTCCCATATCGTCGCAGCGCTATCCACCGACCCTCTGTTGCGATCTATGAAGTCCGTGATTTCCTGGGACATTTCGTGCTGGAATAGCCCATCCCGGAGGATGTTAGGTTGCATGCGCCATGGGAGCGGTGCCCCGACCATCCCCGTCCTGGCCAGAGTGATCAGTACCGGTGCGTGGTCTGAAAAAGTACGAGGTAAGTGTCTCGCCGCCAGCAGAGAGGACCCCAAGCCCCTAGAAAGCAGTATGTAGTCCAAACGAGCCCATGTGGAGTGCAGCGCCGACCAGTGCGTACCCTCCCGCGCATCCGGGTGTATCCGGCGCCAAGCGTCTATCAGCAAATGATGGGTCAGCAGGTCAGAGATATATGCCTGAGAGCGGGAGTGGTGTGGAGTATCTACATTGGAACGGTCAAGAGACGGATTCAAGGTAACATTGAAATCACCCCCCCAGAGCAGGTGAGTGGATCCTACCCCCAGTATAACTTCCCATAGGGAGATGAAGTGGGTGGGCTCATCCAGATTGGGCCCGTAGGAGGACACGATAGTGATCGTGGCGTTGCCCATGCGGCCCCACGCAACACAGAAACGTCCCTCGGCATCTGTTTTTTCTCCTAGGGGCACAAAGGGGGTGTGCTTCTTGACCAGAATGGCCGTTCCTCTAGAATAGGTAGAATAAGAGGAGAATAGGCTATAAGACGCCCAGCGGGACGCAAAGGGAGGTGTGCCCCGGGGGTCCGTATGCGTTTCCTGCAGCAGCGCTATATGTATTTGATGGCGATCGAGATACCCCAGAACTTGCGCGGGTCACCCAGCCCCCGTATATTCCAGGCCAGAACATTCACTCTACTATGCGGGTCGCGTGGCGCCGTATCTTCCTCCTGTGCCATCACACCAACTGACGCCAGATGCCCGCTTGCGGATCGGCTCTCAGCCATGCCCGAACTGCCAGTCGCCCATCCACCTCTAGACCAACGAGGCGGCACACTACCGACTTCAGGCACCACCACATGTATCGCCGTACCATCAACTCCAATGCATATGTGTGATTGGTCCAATAGATCAGTGTAATGCTGTATACACATTCCCTCCTCTCACCCGCTCCTTCCGACTCAACAAACTCGTCAGAGGAAAACTTATCAATCAACAGTCCCCACAATAACCCGTCCCTCCCACACCCCACCCCCTCCCACCGCGACAGCCCAATCCTGCCGGGAGCCATACCCCCCCCCGATCCCCCCATCAAACAAAGCCATTCGTATGGGGTATTCCCTCTTTGGGTAGCACCAGTGAGCTGGACCTACCCTCCCCTATCCCGATATTTCACCCACTATATCGCCGCCGCCAAGGGCTGGGAGCAAAAGTGGGGTGGGAGGGGGGAGTGCCAAGGCAAATAGCAGCCACATCGACCTCGCCAGCTCCTCCTGAATAACAAATGGCGATATGAGTGGGACACTCAAATTCCATACTCTCCCCCCATCCGGACAGAAATCAATGGTCTGGACACACTTTCCCGTGTAGCCAAACAGTCCAGCTCGTGAAGTCCGCCAGTCCATTCTTACAGTCAGAAAGGGAGCGTGAGTAAATTTGGGGAAGAGATAAGGGGGAGCAACCAAGAGTGGAGAGGGAGGAGTGAGAGGGACGCAGAGGAGAGAAGACAGAAGTGGACATTATGACAACATGGTGTAATACTCATCAGTCCGGAGCTGACGTCGGGGACCGGGACCCAGATCTCGCCCCGGGGCTGCGCCTCGGAGACGCGGAGGACCCTCGGTCTCGTAGGAAGTCTTCCACTTGTTGCGGGTTACCGAAAAAGTGGACTTTGCCATGATGCGTGATCTTGAGCTTAGCGGGGTAAAGCATTGAGTATGGGATGTTGCGTTGTTGCAGCTTTTTCTTTACTCCCACAAACTTGCGACGGGCCTCCTGCACCATCTGGGTGAAGTCCGGGAAGAAAGAGAGTGTAGTGTTCTCGTGCTGGATCGGTTGTTGCTCTCGTGCCAGGCGCAGCAGGGCGTCCCGGTCTCTGTAGTTGAGGAACTTGATAATCACCGGGCGCGGCGGAGCTCCCGGGACCGGTCGAGGACCCAAGGATCTGTGGGCACGTTCCACCACCAGCTGAGGCGAAAAGGCGTCCCGTCCAAATTTATCCGTCAGTAGGCGCTCTATGAATTCCTCCATGCGGCCACCGCCACTGGATTCCGCCAGACCAACCAGGCGAACGTTATTTCTCCGGGAACGCGCCTCCAAATCTTTGTTTTTCTCCGCTATGATTTTGAGTAGGCGGTCCATCTGGGAGAGTTTGGTGGCGCTAGTCCCGGCTCCATCTTCCAACTCCGAGATCCGACCCTCCGCCTCCTTGAGTCGCTCTCCGTGCTGATCCAGTCGCTGCACCACCGTGTCCAGCCTGGCATTCATAGTATCGATCTTTGTGTCGATGGAGGTTAGGCTCCGCTGCATGCCCACGAGCAAGGACTTCCAGTCCAAATCATCCTCCACGCCGGGGCCCGTCTCCCCGCCATCCGCATTCTGTGCGCGTGTTTTTTTCCCCTTCGCGGAGCTGAAAGGTAGCGTTGATTGCTTCGTGTCCGTCTTACCCATAGTAGCCGCCACCGCTGGGGTCAGTTCACGCGGGGAGTGGGTTGGACGATGCACGTTGTCGGCACCGAGTTCAGATCGTGCACTCTCCCCTCCGCGTCACTCCCCCACGCCAGCCCACTGGGACCAAATGGCGCAGCCAGACGGGGAATAGCCACCAAGTGATCCGTTCTGACCCCCAGTTAGTAGGGATCGCAGCGTCTTCCGCACCTTCCCAGCCCCCGTATAATCGGCCACACACCCGTCAGGTCCGCTGCTGAGGCAGGAAAGCGCGCACTCAGGGCAGGGTTGTGGTGTCACACTACGGAGGCCTCCTTCAAGCACGTCCAGTTCAGGGCACCTCTCCCCAGATCGGGCGCTCGCCCAGCCCCGCGCCAGCCAACACCGTCATCACCAGGGTAGACGAGGGGCCGTCCGAGGCGCAGCCGGGACTCAGCGCGGGCAGCAGCACTCCAGCAGCACCAGAGCTCGGTGGATCCGGCGCGACCGCGTCACCAATGGCCGCTCCGGCCCACGCAACAGGCTTCTTCCCGGCAGCTCATGGAGAGCGATCTCGCCGCCTCCGAGGCTCCGCGCCCCCCAGCACTTGCACCAGAATGTCCGGTAATGTCGGCCCGCTCACCGGTGCGTCCACATCCGTCACAGCATCAGAGTACGGCACCAGCTCCGCGGCCTAGCAGTCACCGAAGATCACCGGCCTGTAGCAGTGTCAGAGTCCGCCACGTCGCTCCGCCCCTCTCAACGGTCCTGTCGCCGCGGGCCTGCAGGAGCCGATTTCTCCTCCTCCCGGCTGCCGTTCTCCACCAAACTGGCCCAGAAGAAGCTTAAGGTGTCCCTTCTCTCGCCGGTATGGTCATCGCGGCATTTGCTGGCCTGTAGGATGGGCTTACCGGATCGTTATTTGCCTGGCCGGCTGGAGCCTCACAGAAGTGCGGCCATGTCGGTCCAGCGCCACCTAGCGGCCCCCAAGTTCTTTATATAAGAGATTTCTTTAGGCAGGTTGTCAAAATACAGTTCTCTTGCTTCAATAATGTTCCAGTTACTTTTAAATGCTTTCAGGCAGTCCACAGTTCTTAAAATGGCACAATTCTACTTAAAATAGCTTCTTTAGGGTGTTTGTGCGCTTCGTAGCGCCTTGCGTACGCTTCATACGAGGTTTTGGACGTCACTTGCCGTTTCTCACGCTTCTCGCGTGAGCACGCGTACTCGGGACGTGAACCGTACGGACCGTACCTTCGTTGGTACGCGTCGTACACGTCCGGTACGCCTCTTGCCAAAGCTCACGCTTCCCGCGTGAGCGCCGTCAATGTTTCTAATGCGGGACGAGCCGTACCTTCGTCGGGACGCCTCGAACAGCTGATTTCGAACCGTACAAAAGCTCACACTTCATGCGTTAGTCGCGTAGCGGGTCTACAGCGCTAGTACGGCCCGAACAAAGCAGCAGACGGGTCGTACTTCAGCGCGCTCGCACACAGTACCTTATTTCTTGCCAAAAGATGATCACAGCAGCTTCAGGGGTCCCTGCAGGAGAGTCCCACGTCGCGTTGTCGTCCCTCTTTGGCAGTGGGCGGCGGTGCTTCGTGGGGAGCTCCAGGATGGTCTCGGCCACACGATCACGGGCAGGAGAAGGAGGGGCAGCTCGGGGGCAATCTCTTCAGCGCGTCGTGCTGTCGGCTTCGCTCAGGGGGTAAACAGGGCGTCGCAGGTCCTTACAATGCTCTCCACTTCCAGGGGTCGCAGAGGCTCGGCGCTTGGAGCCTGGTCAGGTTCTTCCCTACTTTGCGAGCTACGGCTCGGGGGCAGTTGCTTACTGTGCTCGGGCCAGGCAGGCCTTTACTGTGCTCACAGCAGCCCCGGTGGCAGAAGTCGCGGTGCTCAGAGAGAGGGGGACGCACAGGTTCTCTGGGGTCAGCGTTCAAGGATCGTCTCCAGCAGTTTCTCTTCTCCTTGGGGGAAGGTAGCGCCCACTGTTCCTGGGGCGCAGGTCAGGGGGCAAGTTCACAAGCAAGCCCTTGGAGATTGTTTAAAAGCACAAGTTGCATCAAAGTCTTTTCCTTTAGTCTTTTCCTCTCCTTCCAGCAGACAGGCACCCACTGCAGGCCAGTCTCTCAGGCAGAGAGACAGTATTCCTCCTTCAGCTTCTCCAGGTCCTTCTCCTTCAGGCAGAGGATCGTCTTGGCGCAAACAGGATCTGATTTCTTAGGAGCAGGGCTCCTTCTTTTATAGCGCAATTCTTTTGTTCTTTGTCGCCAGGGGGCCTGGGCCTGGCTCAGTCCGGTTTTGGAGCACTTTGTTGTGGTGACTCTGCTCTTTCCTTTCAGCAGCAGGGCAGAGACATCAGCCGCTCCACAGGGGGTGGAGCCGGCATTGTGGAGGCAGAGCACAGGTCTATTCAGAGTCAAAGGTGTACTCCTCCCACCCATCCTGGTGTAATCTCTCTACCCACCACCTGGCAGCCAGCCTGTCTCCTGGAATTCCCCAGCCCTGCTCCTTTACTGTTACTAGGCAGAACACACACACACAGCAGAGGCGGACTGAAATGGCCAGGTCAGTAAATACTAACTTTCTAAAAGTAGTATTTACAAACACAGGATATTAAAATAAACTTTACTAAAAGAAGTATTTTATTATTCTGAGTTCAGGCATACTAAACTTGACTTTCTACCATGCTCTTGAGTCCACTGGGATTACAGCGTGTAGTAATTCCAGCAGCCCATTCTGGCCTATGAAGAGCAGGTAGCCTTCAATAGTGAAAAACGAAAATGGCTGTAATTCACTATTAAGACATGCCACACACATCAGGGCATGTCCTACCTTATGCCTACAATGCACCCTGCCCTTGGGCCTACCAGAGGGGTGACTAATATGTAGTTAAGGGAAGGGTTAGGGACTGGCAAGTGGGTGCACTTGCGCAATCAGCGCAACACTACCAGACTGCACGCAGGTTCTGCAGTGGCAGACCTTAGACACATTTTGCTAGGCCGCTTCTGTGGGTGGCACAACCAGTGCTGTAAGCCCACCAGCAGCATTTGTATTTACAAGCCCTGGCACGCCTGGTGCACTTTACTAGGGGCTGATAGTAAACCAAATAAGCCAAACATGGACACCAATCAATGTATACATTTTACCATAGGGAGAGCATATGCACCTTAGCACTGGTCAGCAGTGGTAAGGTGCCCAGAGTCATAAAACAGCCAACAACAGGTCAGAAAAAATGCAGGAGGAAGGCAAAAAGTTTAGGGATGACCCTGCAAAAAGGGCCAAGTCCAACACAACCCCCTTCCAGCCAAAACGCAGGGTAGACCAATCAACACCGTGATGGTCTTCCCTGCTTGGGGCGATAGAACAAGGACCTGGCCCGCAACTGCAGGGGCAGACTCCAGTTCTACGCCAATCTGAACCTATTGGACTTCCTCTGTCCATACTCTCAGGGCCCACCAAACCAATCCATGGGGAACCCTTCTCCTCACCTGTGGACACCACCTGTGCAGCACCTAACCTTAACTGGCCCACAGGTGTGTCCCAACAGACAGACAGCAAAATGCTACAGTGGCCACTGACAGTAGTCAGGGATGAGACCCAGGCAGTATGCCTCTCAGGGCTCTCAATCCTCTGTGGCCCCAGGGAGCGGGGGGCAGTAGCCCCAGGTGCTTGGCACCCTTTGTCCATTCTCCCCCTTGTCAGGTCAGGTATGACATTCTGGCACGGACCCACCAGCCCCAGGCCTGTACCTGGCGGCTGGACCAAAGACTGGGGTGGCCTTTCCCACACCCGGTCCTCCTCCTTGGGGCTCTGTACCCTCCCACTTGGAGTGGTACCCCCTTCCAGAATTGCCAGGGCACCTGGGGCAGGTGTCCTGCGCAATTCGCCCACCAGTTCAGGGGTTCTATCCTGCAACTGGGCGTCCAGGTCAGGGGGGACACCCTGAACCTGGCCCTCCAACCTAGGGTCTAAACCCTTCAGTTGAGCCGGGGTCAGAGGCGAGGACTCCCTCCCTCTGCACCCCCTTCCAGATGGCTGTACCCTCCCACCTGGAGTGGTACACCAAGAAGTCAGACTGGTAAGGACACTGATTACAGATGTCCCTCCCTCCAGGTCAGCCAACACCTGAACCTGGCTCTCCAGCCTAGGGTCTAAACCCTCAGGCTGCACCGGGGTCAGAGGCGAGGACTCCCTCCCTCTGCACCCCCTTCCAGAGTACTGCACACTCCCAACTGAAGTGATACCCCTAGAAGCAACCTGGGTCAGGACACTGATTACAGTCGTCCCACCCTCCAGGTCAGATAACACCTGAACCCGGCTTCCCTACCCTGGGACCAACCCATGCGGTTGAACGCTTGCCTGGCGCACCAGGACTTCCCGGGGAGCACGCATGCCCCCCCTGAGGGTGACACATAACTCATGTGTCGTGTGACAGTCTACCTGGCGCTGATCTCCCGACCCCTGTCCATCTGACAGTGCCTGAAGATCCCCCAGGACAGAAGTGGTGTCACCATGGTCATTCACTGGTGACGCAGCCCTTCTGGCCGGCCCCTGACCCACTGGGTTTTCCACTGGGGACTCTTTCCCCCTCTCACCCCTCAATCTGGACCTCTGCACCCTCCCAACTGAAGCGGTACTGCCAGACACTAGAACTGAGGGAGGCCTGCTTACAGACACTCCCCATCCACTAGACACTAGGGGATCCCCCTCAACGGGCGGCCCATCAGGACAGCCTAGACTCCCCGCCTGGTGTTCCCTTAAAGAACCATCCAGGCTCTGAGACTGGGTTTCGGGCACCTGGGGGCACGCAGCCCCACACTCACTCCTTCCCCACTGAGACAGGACGTGAGCCCCTACACCCCTCCCACTACCATGGGGCCAAGCTGGGCTACTCTGCACCACTTCCACCACTCTGGGTTGGAAGCTACCTGAACCACTCCCCACGGGGTCACTCCCCAATGCCTTCCCAGACCCTCTGGACTCCACCAAAAGGTCTGCCTCCAAAGTGAGCTCCCTGCGGTCAGAGAACTCACTCTCCCACAGGTGTTGGCCTAGCTCTGGAAAACAGGGACTTACAATATGCTCTCCCACAATTGTATCACACAGCCCCCTAGTAGGGTTAACCAAACTATCCTTCACCTTACCATCCAGTGCCTCACACATATACTCCACACCACTCTCCTGAGACTGGCAAGACAGTATCTGACTGTCTCTGTCACACAACCCACACTCTTCTGGGCGGTCTTCACACTCACATACTAGGACTTCAATTTTGGGGGAACCCCTCTCCCTGCACCTCTCATCTAGAGTCAGTAGAGTGTCCCTCCCGCCACTAGGACCATGAACCCCTGCGCCTGTTACCCTATTCCCTTCAGGGATACTGCGCACTACTGGAGCTACCTCATGCCCTTGAACCTCCTGGTGTATGTTAACCCCCTCCTTCAAGTCAGGCGCCACATCTCTGGGTGTGCGTACTACTCTCTCAGCACTAGAAAATTCGATATTGCTGCCACCATCTGAGCTGGATTCCTCCTCCCACTCAGAAAAGCTCAATCTCTGAGCTACGCACCTTTCTTGCTGCTGGGCTAAGACACTCATGGCCTCCAGCCTCTCGAGCTCCATATCAAGTTTCCTCATTATCAAGTCGTGCTCCATCTGAATCTTTCTTTCTTCAAGAGCCATTTTCTTTTCTTCCAGAGCCAGCTTTTTGCTTTCTAGCTCCAATTGGCTTTCTAATTCCAGCTTTGCCAATGTTATCTCATGATCTCTGGTGGCCTGTCTGTCTGCCAGCTCCTCTGGCGACAGGCCTCTGCCAAAACTGCGAACGCTTCCCGCTCGTTTCAATGGTGTAACTTACGCAGTTGCACCCCTTGATTCAATCCAGGCTTTCAGCGCCTTGTAGAGATCTGATCTGTTCTTGCATCCTGCATGTGGAACCTTGAGCTTCCTGCAGAAGTACTTGAGTTCAGTTCTCTTGTAGCTGTCCAGTTTTGACTCATCCCATTCCATTCCTGCGATTTCAGGGATTGATTTCTCAATGCTGTTTGGGCCAGGTATGACTCCAAACACAAGGGATCTTCTTTCTCGGCAAGCGAAGTTAAAATGTTAAAGTTCTGTGGCTCAAGGTACTGGACTGTCCTCACTGTGCAATGGCTAGCAATCACTGCGCAGACACCAAGAACGCAAATCCGTAAATCCTCACTGCTGCCACCAATGTTAGAATCCGGGGTCTCTGGTTGGCGCAGGTATGCACTTGCGACAAGCAGGGACCCTTTCCTCTAAGTCAGGGCGTAGGATTACCTCTTTAAAAATAATCCCTGCTCACCCTCAAGGTAACGTGGCGCGAGCAGTCAGGCTAGATTTCCAGAGGGCATTAGGTTAAGCGTTCAAGATATCTCACACAATAATCACCTCCCCACCACACAAAGACGCAAGGCTGTATTTATATCAAAATAAAGTTCTTTATGTAAGAGATTTCTTTAGGCAGGTTGTCAAAATACAGTTCTCTTGCTTCAATAATGTTCCAGTTACTTTTAAATGCTTTCAGGCAGTCCACAGTTCTTAAAATGGCACAATTTTACTTAAAATAGCTTCTTTAGGGTGTCTGTGCGCTTCGTAGCGCCTTGCGTACGCTTCGTACGAGGTTTTGGACGTCACTTGCCGTTTCTCACACTTCTCGCGTGAGCACGCGTACTCGGGACGTGAACCGTACGGACCGTACCTTCGTTGGTACGCGTCGTACACGTCCGGTATGCCTCTTGCCAAGGCTCACGCTTCCCTCGTGAGCGCCGTCAATGTTTCTAATGCGGGACGAGCCGTACCTTCATCGGAACGCCTCGAACAGCTGATTTCGAACCGTACAAAAGGTCACACTTCACGCGTTAGTCGCGTAGCGGGTCTACAGCGCTAGTATGGCCCGAACAAAGCAGCAGACGGGTCGTACTTCAGCGCGCTCGCACACAGAACCTTATTTCTTGCCAAAAGATGATCACAGCAGCTTCAGGGGTCCCTGCAGGAGCGTCCCACGTCGCGTTGTCGTCCCTCTTTGGCAGTGGGCGGCGGTGCTTCGTGGGGTGCTCCAGGACGGTCTCGGCCACACGATCACAGGCAGGAGAAGGAGGGGCAGCTCGGGGGCAATCTCTTCAGCGCGTCGTGCTGTCGGCTTCGCTCAGTGGGTAAACAGGGCGTCGCAGGTCCTTACAATGCTCTCCACTTCCAGGGGTCGCAGAGGCTCGGCGCTTGGAGCCTGGTCAGGTTCTTCCTTACTTTGCGAGCTACGGCTCGGGGGCAGTTGCTTGCTGTGCTCGGGCCAGGTAGGCCTTTACTGTGCTCACAGCAACCGCGGTGGCAGAAGTCGCGGTGCTCAGAGAGAGGGGGACGCACAGGTTCTCTGGGGTCAGCGTTCAAGGATCGTCTCCAGCAGTTTCTCTTCTCCTTGGGGGAAGGTAGCGCCCACTGTTCCTGGGGCGCAGGTCAGGAAGCAAGTTCACAAGCAAGCCCTTGGAGATTGTTTTAAAGCACAAGTTGAATCAAAGTCTTTTCCTTTAGTCTTTTCCTCTCCTTCCAGCAGACAGGCACCCACTGCAGGCCAGTCTCTCAGGCAGAGAGACAGTATTCCTCCTTCAGCTTCTCCAGGTCCTTCTCCTTCAGGCAGAGGTTCGTCTTGGCGCAAACAGGATCTGATTTCTTAGGAGCGGGGCTCCTTCTTTTATAGCGCAATGCTTTTGTTCTTTGTCGCCAGGGGGCCTGGGCCTGGCTCAGTCCGGTTTTGGAGCACTTTGTTGTGGTGACTCTGCTCTTTCCTTTCAGCAGCAGGGCAGAGACATCAGCCACTCCACAGGAGGCGGAGCCGGCATTGTGGAGGCAGAGCACAGGTCTATTCAGAGTCAAAGGTGTACTCCTCCCACCCATCCTGGTGTAATCTCTCTACCCACCACCTGGCAGCCAGCCTGTCTCCTGGAATTCCCCAGCCCTGCTCCTTTACTGTTACTAGGCAGAACACACACACACAGCAGAGGCGGACTGAAATGGCCAGGTCAGTAAATACTAACTTTCTAAAAGTAGTATTTACAAACACAGGATATTAAAATAAACTTTACTAAAAGAAGTATTTTATTATTCTGAGTTCAGGCATACTAAACATGACTTTCTACCATGCTCTATGAGTCCACTGGGATTACAGCGTGTAGTAATTCCAGCAGCCCATTCTGGCCTATGGAGAGCAGGTAGCCTTCGATAGTGAAAAACGAAAATGGCTGTAATTCACTATTAAGACATGCCACACACATCAGGGCATGTTCTACCTTATGCCTACAATGCACCCTGCCCTTGGGCCTACCAGAGGGGTGACTAATATGTAGTTAAGGGAAGGGTTAGGGACTGGCAAGTGGGTGCACTTGCGCAATCAGTGCGACAGTACCAGACTGCACGCAGGTTCTGCAGTGGCAGACCTTAGACACATTTTGCTAGGCCGCTTCTGTGGGTGGCACAACCAGTGCTGCAAGCCCACCAGCAGCATTTGTATTTACAAGCCCTGGCACTCCTGGTGCACTTTACTAGGGGCTGATAGTAAACCAAATAAGCCAAACATGGACACCAATCAAAGCATACATTTTACCATAGGGAGAGCATATGCACCTTAGCACTGGTCAGCAGTGATAAGGTGCCCAGAGTCATAAAACAGCCAACAACAGGTCAGAAAAAATGCAGGAGGAAGGCAAAAAGTTTAGGGATGACCCTGCAAAAAGGGCCAAGTCCAACATAGGTTATAAGAAATTGTGATTAAGATAGATTCAGTACCTCCTCCTGGCTGGTGTCCTGTTTGCCAGTTTCAGATGAGTTGGTTTTCTTCAATGAATTCCAGGACTTGGCAAACACTGCTCTCTATGTAAATTTGCCATTCAAAGGTCCACTGGCGATTGGTCTGCAGTTGTTACGGTCTTGTGGGTCCAAGCTGCTCTTCTTCAGGAATGGGCCTTCTTCAAAAGCTTTGGAAAAATTCCTGCGTTTAGAGTCATTATTAACATTTTTGATTCGGATAGTTGCAGATGTTTATAGACAAATGTTTTTGAAAGTTTATGCAGGGCGGGGGTCCGCCAGCTCGACTCCTGCCTTTCAAATTCCAAGATTGTAATTTCTTGGAAGGATGATACAATGAAGAGGTTTGTTTCTTCTGTGATTGTTTTACTTTTTATATTAGAGGAACAAGTTTTTTCTTCTGATGATTAGATATTGATCCAGTCCGTCTTTTGGGTTAAATAATGTGTCACTAGTTTATTGTACAAGTCATGTTAAAATGGGTTGAGCTTTGACAGCTTTCTGGATTGTAAAAATCTGATAGAATGTCATGGAGTTCCTTTGCTGGACACCTGCCATTGTTAATCTTACTGGAGGAGTGGATTTTGGCCTTCTTTAAGTGTGATTTATACATTCTGTTGTGTCTTTGTGGAGATTTAGCCATTCGGGTTGAGGAGTTGAGATTTGACCTTTTATCTTTTGCAGCTCTGTATTCTTCCTTTTACCCTATTTTGATGCTCTTTTTGAGATTGGTAAATCAAAGCACAATTATCTCCAATTGCGTGCTTGTGGTAGGTAAGTTTCCAACTCCTACATGTTTAATTGGTGTTATTATCTGTACACTGTTGTGGTTTTGTGACCTTTAGTTAATATTGTATTTCAGATTTTGACTGAGAAGGTGATGATGTGTTGATCTGATGGTTGGTCCATGTCACTGGTGAATGTTGTTGACTAGAGATTGTTTCAGGGTTGGAAAAGATCAAATGAATGACCTGGCAAAGGGGTGGGCCCAAGAATATATCTTGTTAATTGTGAGTGTTTAGTGCTGATATCATTGCATTGGATTGAGACATATTTTGATTATTGAACCAGCAGTTTAGGTCACGAAGTATAAATATATTGCCCTGTTGTATTGATAGATCTGATAAAGGTCTGGTGGTTGGCTGGGGCTCTGTAGAGCAAGAGGACAATGAAGGTGAAAGTGGGGCCTGGTTCACATGTCGTAACATCGGCGTCACAACCTTGTATACTCTTCCATTTTGGTTAGTGATTTGGTCTCCTTAATGACAGTATCCAGTCTGTCTCCTTTCTTCCTTTGTTTGGTTTTGGGTAATGGCTTAATATCCAGGTGGGATGGAGTCATATATTTTCCCAACCAAGTTGTGTGGTAGATAGAATGTCTGGCTCTGTATTTGTCAGTAGATTAAAGACATAGCTTTCTTTTGTGGAAGAAAGGGTTTGCATCCGGGTTGTCGCTGGTCTCATCCATTGAGCTATTTGTAGATATGCTATTGTTGTTGGATGAAATTTGGTCCTGTTGTGCATGATAAGGTAAGGAAGTCCGAATTGTGGCTGGACTAATGGTGAGAAGATTATGACTTTCATCGCAATTACTTTCCTCTTCAGATAGGTTTATTGGAAATATGTTTTTTTAGCAGGGTGGGTGAGACTCAGAGGGGCAAATTTCCATCATTTCACATACTGCTGGGCGGCAGCAGCCAAAGTTGCTCTGCTGCATTTTGTGAAAGAGAGAGAGAACAGGACAGCACCATATCTGCAAAGATATGGGGGCTATTGCTCTCTTTCCAAGCACTAGCACACAATTAAGCTGCCTAGCACCACACACACACCTTTGCACCATAGTACAGATGTGCACATGAGGTTATATAGGTTTTGTACTGTACATGAAGGGCACCCATGCAGTACACTGCACTATGCTTAGTCAGTCAGTCAATCTTTATTTCAATCAATTAAGATCATAAAAGACAATGTACAGTAAAAAAAGCAATTAACCTTCCATAAAATGCAACAATCTAAATACAATGTGTGCTTATAAAAAGTTTATCTATCATGTTAAAGAAATCCATATATTAAAATCCATACATTAAAAATTGCGATTAATAAAACAAATTGATCTGAAGTTTATAATTATATTAAAAGGACATAAATTAGTCTATAATACAATTGGCATTTTGAAGCAAGGGAAGTACTTTTCTGAGGCTCATAAATTGTGAAGTACTAGTGGTAGATACACTAAAGAAAGGCTATAATGTTTATCACAATAAGGAAGATGTTGCTGCAGTATAATCGGGAATGCCACCTAATATCATGGTAACGACCACTTTTCTGGTGCAATACCCACGTAACCATTGATACCTCATTTTTTCCTTTTGGTTTCTTTTATTTCTTTACAAACTCTGATTTAGATAAACTGGGGTATTCAAACTGGTTTCTGCCATTTTCTTTCCCGTATCTTACACAAACTATCATTATCACTGTGCCACTTACAAGTGAATACATTTAGGGGTAGTGTGCCTACCCGGAATTGAAAATATAAATGTCTATCCCTGGGTTTGGTGATGACATCCCAATACTGCTCATATTGTGGGCGGGGCTTAAACTCTAAATATTTGCCCGTCAATGATGTGGACTCTGAGGTAGTGATGTTATTATTTATCACCATAGACCAATGTAGTCTTTTCATCTCTATTTTGGGGGGAAATTGATGGGTCTCTGGCTCATCCCACAGGTGTTGCATACCCATACTGCCCAGTGTAGTTTTCAAGGTTTGCAGCCACTTGATCTTACATGAGTTATCTAGGTCCTGTACATCTTTGAAAGCAGCTGCATATTGCGACAGCTCAGGGGTTATCCATAGTCTCCGCCATTACGCTATTGGACGAAACTTAGCAACCTCTTCCAGTCTACCACAACCCAGGTCGTGGAAGACTGGTTTTATAGGTGTGTTCCGTGGCAGTCCAATAACACTTCTCACGAATTCGTTCTGTGCTAAGACTAGTGGCTTTATATCACTAAAACCCCATAATTCCGCACCATAGGTGACAGTGGCTAATACTTTGGTGTTATATATCTTAAGTAGGGGATGCATGAGTTGAGTACGAGAGGTCTTAAATTCCTTCAACAAAGCACCAGCTAATTGACTATGCTTTAAGGCCAGGGTGTTTGTCTGGTAGTTCCCATTAAGTCTATTCCCCAATGTGATCCCCAGATAATTAAAAACATCAGTCTGCTCCAGCAGGTCTCCATTAAGACGCACCCTGCCCTTAATTACTGTATGCTTATGCAGGACCATAAACTTAGTTTTGTTTGCATTGATCACCAACCCTCGATCTTTACAGAACTCTTCGAATCTTAGTAAGGCCCTCTGCAGACCACTATGGGTTTTAGAAATAATCAGGGTGTCGTCTGCAAACATAATTAAAGGGATTTTGACACCTGCAAGGGATGGTGCATCAGTTGAAAATGCAGAAAAATAATCTACAACATCATTGATAAACAATGAAAATAGGGTCGGCGCCAGAATGCACCCTTGACGCACTCCTTTCAGTACTGGGAATGGACCAGTTTTGTTGCCCTGGGTGCTCCAGCGTACTTGGGCAAAATTTCCTGTATGTAATTGCTGTACAGCAAATAACATTTCTGACGGCATGCCCAAATCTTTGCATACCCTCCAAAGTTTACTCCGCGAAACCAGATCAAAGGTGGATTTTAAGTCCACAAAGGCTGCATAAATGGTGCCACCAGCCAACACAATGACACTCCAATAAATCAAAACAAACCGAAAGACCTGGTCTATTGTGCTCACATTGGAGCGAAACCCTGCCTGTAATGGGGTTAATATCTTATTATCATCGATCCAGTCTCGCATTCTGTTTAGTACCATTCTGCCCATGATCCTTTGAATGGCATCTATGACACTGATAGGTCTGTAATTGCCTGGGCACGAGCGATCTCCTTTTTTGCATATTGGCAGGATCTCTGCACCCTTCCATGAATATGGGATAGCTGCCCCACTCGCTATAGCATTCACTAACGGAGAATATTTTGTTGCCAAATTGCCTTACCTTTTTTTAACAGATCCGCCGGTACACCATTGGAGCCGGGTGCTCTGCCATTATTAACTGAACTCAAAGCTAATTCGACTTCCCCTATATCAAATTCTAAAGCTTTACCAGAAAACGAGATGGTATAAGCAGCCTCGAGTTCACCTCCTGTCTCCAAGGCAAATTGTGTAGCAAAGTGGGAAACCCACTTCTCCTGGTCTACGTAATTATGGGGCGTGGGAGCCTGTTTCCCTCTTCCCCATTTTACCTGAAGCCAAAAAGACTGGGAATTACTTTCTTTACTATCCTGGTAGAGGTCTGCCCACCTCTGTTCATCCCAATCTTTTTTGGCTTTATTTATTTATTTATTTTTTTTTGAAAAAGTTTTTATTGAACAATAATTCGGTTACAAGTATGGGCCTACAACCACCCGGGCCGGCCGCTAGGTACATAAGGAAATATACACATATCAAGGCTGCAGTCCGTTCCCAGGGCACTGCCCCGCAGTGGCTCAAGATAGTTCTCGAAGAACAGCAAGTGTCAGTCCAACAAGAACAGAAACAAAAGGAAAAACAATAAAAACAAAAGGCGAGTTACGAGGGATACCAGTGCGGTTCAGGCTCCCCCCGGGAAACTCCAGTCAGAACATTTGAGCAATCCGCTAAAGAGAGGAGTACCGGGAGGCCGGGGACGGAGGGGGGGGGGAAGGGGGTCAAGGGAGATGAACGTCCATATGTAGTTGTTACAAAAAGCGCCAGGAGCCGTCAAGGGTCAGGGGGACATGGCGATATCAGTGTCTACCAGGGGGGGCGTACAGATGCCTCCGCGATACGCATTCCATTGACCCCAAATTCTACCCCATGCCCCCGGCTTGCCACGGGCCACATACACTGTCTTCTCCCGAAACATACACCAGTCCATATTCTCCTTCCATACTGACACGGTGGGCGGCCGTTGAGCGCCCCAAAGTTGCGCTATATCCCTCTTGGCAATCATGTTCCCTAGGGCCGCCCACCGAGTCTGAGCCGCGTTGTAGTCATTGGGCTCCCACACATTCAGGACACAGCGACGCACCTCCGGCAGCAGCACAACCCCGGTGACCTGTCCCATAACCGTGTGGACCCGGCGCCAGTAGTCCGCCACCTCGCGGCACTCCCAAAGGATATGAAGAAAGGTGGCGTTGAGCCCGCAGCCTCGTTTACAGAGCCCGTCGTCGGAAAATCCCATCGCGACCAAGCGCGGACCCGTAACATACACCCGGTGGAGAATCTTGAGCTGTACCAACCGGAGACGAGCCGGAATGGCAACCTCCTTGGGGGACGACAGTGCAGACTGCCAGTCTTCGTCGTCCAATTCGACCCCATCCCCAGTCCAAGCCTCCCGAAGGCGCACCAGGAGATCCGCCCGGTGATTAATCAATTTTTTATAAATTAAAGAAATAGTACTATCAGGGACATGTCCGTCAAGTACGCGGTCCTCGAGGGGCGAGGAAACAGGGATCTTGGTCCCCTCCCCGAAGACCGAGAGCAGGGCGTGTCGAACCTGGGCGTAGCGGAAGAACTCCCTGTCGGTCAACTCGTATTCGGCCTGGAGCACCGCGAAAGTCTTGACCGCGCCCTTGTGCCACAGGTCTCCCACTTTGCTAATACCAATCGTGTCCCACTGGTCAAACCCCTTGGTGGTCCACAAGCTGCCCAGGCGGTCGGAGGCAAACAAGGGAGTAGCACATGTCATTCGCTCACTCCAGCCCATGGCCGCAGTGGCAGCCCTCCAGGTCCGCACAGCAATCTTAGTAGGACCCGTAAGGGTCCGGTCAGCCAGGCGGGAATAAAGTGCCCTGTTGTAGTTCCCGCCGGGAAGCAGGAACTTGTCCATCTCATACGCCGGATTCAAGCCGGGCGCATACGTGGCGTGGTTAATGGCAGATAGCTGCGAGGCCCAATAGTACCTGCGAATGTCAGGAAGCGCGATGCCCCCGTCATACCAGGGGAGAGTGAGCTTGGCAAGAGCAATACGCGCCCGGCCGTTCCACACCAGTCTCCTCTGCAGGCTCTCCACCTCCCGAAAGTAGGCCACTGGGATAACGTCGAAGGAGTTCTGGAGTGCATAGAGGAACCTGGGAAGGGACATCATTTTAAACAGCGCGGCCCGACCCAGCGGGCCGTGTCCTCACGCAGTCGCCGAAGTGGACGCAGAAGATTCTGCTCGTAGCGAGCCACCGGGTCCAGCGAAACGTATATCCCCAGGTACTTAAAGCCGCTCAGAGATATTTGAATCGGGAGCCGAGGCGGCAGGAGAGGAGGACCACCAGCGATGGGATAAACGCAGGATTTAGACCAATTGATCGTGAGACCCGAATTGTTCCCAAAGGAGGTCAGAACGTCAAAGAGGACGTTGAGTGACTGCCGCGGTGAGGTGAGATACAGGAGAATGTCGTCCGCATACAGCGAGACCCGATCTTCAAAGCCCGGGCCCCACCGGATCCCTCTAAGCGAGGGCTCCCAACGGAGCCAGGCAGCGAGTGGCTCCAGGGCGAGAGCAAAAAGCAACGGGGACAACGGGCACCCCTGCCTCGTGCCCCTGCCGAGGGCAAAGGGCCGAGAGACCCGCCCATTCACCACCACTTGAGCCATGGGTCCCGTGTAAAGGAGCCTCACCCAGCCAATAAATCCCTCTCCAAAGCCGAATTTATCCAAGACGGCCCAGAGGAATGGCCACTCAATAGTGTCAAATGCCATCGTGGCATCCAAAGAAACCAGCACGGCCGGTTCGGTGAGGAGCTCCGCCCTGGCGAGGACCCCGTGCAGACGCCGCAAGTTAAGAGCGGTGTTGCGGTGCGGGATAAAGCCGCATTGGTCCGGATGAATAAGGTCGCACACGACACTCAACAATCGATTGGCCAGGACTTTCGCCAGGATTTTAGGCTCCGCATTGAGCAGTGAAATAGGCCGGTAAGAGGTACAGCGGTCACGCGGCTTGCCCTCCTTGGGGAGAACGACTATAGTGGCCAAGCACTGGTCGGCCGGGAGGGAACCCGCCGCAAGAGAGTCGCGGAACATGCGGCTGAGGAAGGGCGCAAGCTTATCAGGACGCAATTTGTATAGTTCAATGGGCAGACCATTAGGACCCATAGCCTTGCCCGAGCGAAGGGAACGAATCGCGGTCGCTATTTCATCCGACGATAAGGGGGCGTCCAGCCGCTCCCGGTCCTCAACGGACAGGCCGGGCAGAGCAATATCTCTCAGTAGGAGGCGAGAGTCATCCTCGTCCCTGTCAGTCACCGGGGAGTACACCGCCCGGAGGTGGTCAGCGAAGCATTCCACAATCTCATCCGGCTCAGTCACACACACACCATCCGCAGCACGCAACTCGGGGACCACACGATTCACTCTCTCCTTTTTGTCCAGCCATGCAATCAACTTTCCCGCCTTGTCCCCCGCGTCATACAATCGGCCCTGCTGCTCCCTATACATAGTTTTGGCCGCGTCAGTGACCAGGGACCTATATTCGAACTGTTTCAGGCTAAGGGCATGTAGCCCGTCCGGAGTAACATTCGCCTCCAAGGCCGACTCCAGCCCCGAGATGTCAGTCTCCAGCTTCACCACCGCCTCGCTCCTAACCTTCTTGGCCACCACTATCTGGGCGAGGGCGTGTCCACGTATAACAGTTTTAAAGGCTTCCCAAAGGGACAACGCAGACGACACCGACCCCTCGTTTTCACTGAAGTATTGGTCCATGGCCTTAACCAGGCTGTCACGAATCACAGGGTCCCGCAGGTACCAGGGGTTAATGGGAGCTATCCGCCCTGCGGACCGCGACCCGGTGTCAAAGACAAGCCACAGCGGAGAATGGTCGGAGATACCACGCGCCAGGTGTCTGACCTCTCGAATCCGACCAGTCTGCGCCGCGGGCATAAGGAAGTAGTCTAACCTGGAGAGACTCCCATGCGCCCCCGAATGAAAGGTGAACTGGCACTGGGTCGGATGCATTAGTCTCCAACTATCCACCAAGCCGAAGGTCTCCAACATCCCACCCAGCCATGACTGGGCAGCGGGGAGGGTCCTCGGTGGGTGACGATCCAGTTCACCCGAAACCACAGAATTAAAGTCCCCGCCCATGAGCAGGAGGCCGTCCGGGAGGTCAAGCAGCATTCGACCCAAATCAGTAAAGGTGGAGTTCTGGAGGCCCGGGGGGACGTAGACTGAAACCAGGGTAAGGGGCTGCCCCTCCCACCTCCCAATCAGACACACATAGCGCCCTCTGTCATCCGAGACTATCCTCGTGATCTCCACCGGAAGGGAGGCTCGCAGGAGAATGCCCACCCCCCTGGAGCCAGTTGTGAAACCAGAATGGGCTACGAGGCGGTATCCCCCCCTGTTCATCGCATGGCAGACATTGCCGACCAAATGCGTCTCCTGGAGAAACACCACATCAGGAGTCAAACGACGCAAATATTGCAGTACAACACCCCGCTTAATGCGGTCCCCCAACCCATTGACGTTCCACGACATAAGCCTCAACCCGTCTCCCCCCATCCCCTCCAATGGGTCAAGAGGCCCCCAGCCCGCAGCACCGCTCCCAAATATGGATAAAAATCAATACCTCGCCCTGTAAACAAAAAACACACAACTAAACAACCCCTCTTCCCCCCCAACCCCACCCCAAGTCCAACGCCCCCCACCCTGCACCCCTGCGGGCCAAAGACCCCCCCCAACTTGCAGTGTGCCTGTCGCCCCACTAACCCCATTCTACAAAAAGACCCCGGAGGAGGAAAGGGACCCGAACCCGCCCGCACCCCCCACGGGTCCTGGTAAAACACAGTATGCAAAAGAAGTAAGACCCAACTGTACAGTGCAAAACCGCAAAAGCAAGGACCAAAGGTCAGTCTAAGGGGACCCGTCACCTGCGGTGCCCCCAGAGGGCCCGGGCCGGCCACCCCCGTCCGGCAGCGAGTCCAGCCAGTCACTTGCGGCCACAGGAGTGTCAAAAAAGGCTGTCCGCTCTCCATGCTCCACTCGAAGTTTCGCCGGGTAGAGCATCGAATACTTCAGGCCTAGCTCGCGGAGACGGCGCTTCACCCCCTGGAATCCCATCCGCTGTTTCTGGACCAGTTGCGTGAAGTCCGGGTAAAAGTTGATGGTCGAGTTCTCGTAGCGGACCGGGCCACGGGTCCGTGAAGCCTGCAGAATAGCATCGCGGTCCCTGTAGTGGAACAGTTTAGCCACGATAGGCCTCGGGAGGGCCCCCGGCCGCGGCCGGCCGCCCGGAACTCGATGGGCCCGCTCCACAGCGAAGAATTTGCTTAGGCCAACCGGGGACAACTGTTGCAGGATAAGTTCCTCGACCACGAGGTCCACCGGGCGGCTGCCGGAGGACTCCGGTACCCCAATGATGCGGATATTGTTGCGTCGGGCCCGTCCCTCGAAGTCCTCAAGCCGCCGGGCCATATGGTCGTTGACCACTCTAATGTCCCCAAGCGCGGCCCGCAGATCCGACACCTCCGCACCCAGGGTGGAGGTCCGTGTATCAAGGGCCTGGACCTTCTCGTTGGTTTTAGAGAGGTCGGCCCGAATCAGGGTGACGTCGATCGCGACAGTGTCGATCTTACGGGCCAGGGCCTCATATTGCGTCGCGATAGTTTCCCTGATGCCCTCGATGGCACCCATAATGTCCTGTAGGGAAGGTTCCGCAGCGACGGTCGTGCCTCCCCCCGCAGCATCCGGGGAAAGGCCAGCAGCGCCAGGGGACCCCCTGCCCTGGGTATAGCGGTCCATGTTGTTGCTCTGGACCGCTCCCCCGCGCAGTGAAGCCTTGGTCTTGCGCCCCTCCGGACCCCCTTTGCCCGCCATGTGAGCGCAGTCACTCAATGGGACCTCCGATCAAGGGGTGTGCGGGTGCCAGCGAAAGGACCACAAACTGTCGGTGTAGGGGTCGGAGGCGTCAGACCCGCCAGTAGCAGATGGAAGCAAACCTCGGGCAGAGGCCCAGGAGGCACCTCGCCACCTCGAGCACGCACGCCAGCTGATCTCCTGAAGGCCAAAACCGAAACCGAAAGTGCTGAATCGGTAACTGGCACCGCGCTGAGGCCGCTGTTGTTCAATTGCAGCCCGGCCCCACGGGTCACCTTCACCCCGGCCACCTCCGTCGGGTGGGTCCCAAAAGTTCCGGCGACGATAACTCAGGATTCCCAGGTCCGATTAGAGTTTTGAAAAGAGATATATAGTCAGCTGGTCTTCATCTCTCAGATTCCATACACCAAATCAGGATATTCTCAGGATTTATTCCGAGGAGCAGAAAGGGTCCGGGGAGCCCTGTGCTCACGCGACCATCTTGGATGCGCGCTAGGCTCCTCCCCCTTTTGGCTTTATTTAATGCTGATTTACATTCATGCCAAGTACGCTTAACTGTAGTGTAATCCTTCAGTTTAATAGCTACCGCCAGTGACTCATAGGCTGCCCTACAATCCTTATTATACCAACTAAAGCCTTTACTTTTCCGGTCGGTTGAACTGTTAACCGGTTTTAAGAAGAAGGTGCTTATTTTACTAAACAGACCCTCATGGAGCTTAGTTATTCTCTCATTTATCTCAGGCTGTGTTGCAATTACTCGTTCCCATCAAGAGTCTCTGAGACTGCTGCCCTTATATCAATAAGTATTGTTTCACTAGAAGCTACCTTATCCCATTCCCCTCCTCATGTTATTACAGAGCTAGACTTCACTAGTAGAAGGTAGCGACAGTGAGTTTGGTGGTTGTAGGATACCCTTAAGTTCCATTTTCAGAGATAGTGGATTATGGTCACTTTCCACTCTCTCCAAAACCTCCATATCACGAAGGTCTGACCAATAATCTAGGCTTAATAGTATATAATCAATCCTACTAGTACTCACACCATTATCAAATGTGGCGGCTCCATGTTTATCGGAGGATGAGCGGCCATTAACTGCTCTAAACCCCCCCTCCAAACACGAGGCCTTAAGTTGGAGGGTTGCTTCTGACCATCTCTTAATGGGAGGTATCTCTAAACTAGGTATAATCCATAATGCATCCTCTTCTTCGGTCAGTTTAGAATCCTCGCTACCAAGGGGTTCGAAGGTGGTATTGAAGTCCCCAGCTATAACTATATAGGGGTTGCCTGCCAGTCCACCCAGAAAATCTTGTAGGCAGCCAACTGTACTTGATCGTCGTCCCCCAGTAAGACCCCTTGCATAGATATTTACAATCAATATTTCCAAGGTTGAGTTGGCCTGTAAACGTACAGCCAAGATGTCAGGACTATAAACAGGGACTATACTTGTGGTAAAACCCAGATTCTGCTTTACCCAAATAATTAGTCCCCCTGCTGGTCTACCCTTCAGCCTCTGAAGAGCTGGTTTAAAAAAATGTAAGAATCCCAACCGATGTAATGGTTTGGTTGACCTGGAATATGCAGATATCATACTGCTCTATTAAGTTCTGCCAGTCTTGTGACTCCACCTTAGACTGCAGGCCCGCAATGTTTCAGGAAATGTAGTATAGTACATGATGGTAATGACAATTCCAAGTTACTAGATTGGGTATATACTGGATCAGTCGTGCACCCCTTATCTGGTTATGAAGTTTGGTGCCCTGCTAAGTCATTGTTCTTTCGAACGCTGACATGAGGTTCTGACCTTAGTCAGTCACAGCAATCCATCCCACTCAGGGGAGCGAATCTATTTTCTGTGCTTACTCCCATACCACCCAAGTTTTCTAGAGCAACAGATTTGTGTCCATTGCACGCCATGGGCACACCTAACCCACCATTACCACTGCCCTGACTGTGCGTAAGCTTAAAAAAAATGCATAAGGCAATGCTTTAATTCCAAAATTTCATGTGGGATCCACTTCAATTGATCCATAAGAAAATGTGGCGCAGCCCGATTATTGAAATTTAGGATCACAGAATCTCCCCGTAATGATTTTTTCAGCTGGTCCTAACCATTCCACTCTTCTAGTCATTATAATTTGGTGGCTCAATGTGTCTCCCCTAATCGCTCTTAGATTTACTTGATGTGTTAGAAAGTGTAGGGACTTGTTCATTAGCTGTGTGGTAGATTCCAATTGCCCCTTCCTCAAGAGTGGAACATTTCCCAAGATCAATACAAGTGGGGAGGAAGCCTCCGGTAGATGTAACAACCACGCCACAGGATAGGGTTACTGTCGACCAACACCTTGCTGAGGGACTCCCGGCTCTGTACCCAACTTCTTCGTAGAATGACTAATGTCCGTAACCAGACCTGCTGCAGCGATGACTGGGAGCTCCGTCCCGAGGTTTGGTTTCTGACTTCTATTACCTCCCTTGTTCCCAGGGGTTGATGATGCACCTGAAGCACCTGAAGCAACCCCCGGAAGTTATACTACTAACTGGGGTCATTTAGCTGCTAGAGGCACAGAACTCACAGAGACCGCTGCAGGGCTGGGGTCAACATTTTTACAGTTACATTTACAATGGCAAGCCCCTGGGCAGAGCCGGACTGGGAACCAAAACCTGGCAAAGTGCTCGGCCGCCCCGATTGGCTGCAAAAACGGCCCTGTAACAAAAACGGCCCCCAGGGGCCCAAAACCGGCCCCCACCCGTTCAGCACACCGGGGGATTGCCCGGTGCCTGCTACGGCCAGTCCGGCCCTGCCCCTGGGCTTTTTATCAAAGACAGCCACTCCTTAATTATTGATAACTTACTTAGGAGTGGATTCAGCAAAACTGTAACCAAAGTGTCTGCCTTTTCCATTGGTCAGAGTCACTGTCAGAGCCCACTATATTGCTTGGGTTACTATTAAGCTTTATTGCGGGAAGCAAACCTCGGTCTTTTTCTATAACCGTGAGACCGGTAGTCACGGATTTAGTGGTTGACTGCTTCAGCCTGGCTTTGTGTTTTTGTATAGTACCTCCTCTACTCCGTTTGGCTGGTGGCTCATTATTAATAGCAGTGGGCAGCCTTGAGGAACCATTTCTCTGAGATTTCTTAGATCTTGTAGTAATCTCGCTACCCTCAGAATCGCCCATTACCAACGGTGTGGGGGTTACCACATTTTCTTGGATTATCACAGAGCCGACTGATTGTAATGAAGAGGCTTCCGGTGGTAATAATGACAAGGCACCACATCCCCTCAAAACAGGGTCCATATCTATTGTTCCTCCAAAATTGTGGCACCTGGGCCACTTTGTTCAGGCATGTGATTGGTTGGGCCCCCTTCTCCGCCCCCCATCACACTTACAATTTCGGCATGCTGGGGCTCCACCTGGGCGGACACAGGTGATTTGGCACTACTTATTCCTCCTAGCAAGGAACGTTTCTGAATAGCAATAGTGTCCAACGAAAGGCGCCTTTCTGTTGCCTGGATTTCTTTAATCAGGACAGACTCAGCCCTGGTAAGGAAGGCGTCTAGAGTGCCCTCAATTCCTCCACCCGGGGGTGCACATAGTTCTTTTCTTTTGCCCATAGTCCCGTAATCAGAAGCTTCCGTAGGTCGATAGGGACTTGAAATAGGCACAATAAACACACTCTGTACCTTAAAGTTGGGGCTCCTTATGCCCTAGTCCAGACGTTAGATGGGATGCCCAGCCCGGCCTCCTCTGGGCTCTGACGGGCACGGACGCCCGCGTGCGTCCCGTGCGGCGGGAACCCTGGCCCACTCTTTTTTTTTTTTTTTTTTTAAAACCTTTATTTCTTCAAGAGTCTGGACACAGCTATTCAGCCGACAACCCGGAGGTTCGGCAGCTTCGGTAGAGAAGGACAGAGAAGCGTCCACATTGCATTAAGGAGCAGTGAAAAGGTTCCATTTTTAAATAAACGCAAACACACAACAAACCCCAGCAAGGCAAGAACACTGAATGCCCATGGTGATAGCCCCCCAGGGGAGGCCGGACCCCAATCATCTAACAGTCACAGTACTGTGATAAGAGGAAGAAGGGGGACAGCAGAGGCCCAAGAAGTCAATTAACCATCACATCTTATATACTGAGCTGAAAAGAATGTCAAGAAGAAAGCTGTTCCTCGGGGGGATCCAAATCAGGGGCAAGACATATTCCCCCCTGTATTGATTCCACCGCCCCCAGATGGCGTGCCACTTCCGAGGGCGGCCTCTAGCGCAATATACTGTCTTTTCCCTGAGCATACTCCAGTCCATATTTTCTTTCCACACGGTCAATGTGGGGGGCCCCACGGAGCCCCACAATCGCGCGATATCTCTCTTAGCAACCATGTTACCCAGAGTCACCCATTGGGTCTGTGCCTCATCGTGATCAGTGGGCCCCCAGACATTCAGGAGACAACACCGCGCTTCCGGCTGCATAGCAATGCCCGTCACCTCCCCCATCACTGCATGGACTCTCCTCCAGAATTCCGTGATGACACCACATTCCCAAATGATATGCAGGAAAGTACCCACCATACCACATCCCCTCCTACATAGGCCTTCCTCAGAGAATCCCATATGAACCAGCCTTGGCCCCGTCACATACACTCGATGCAGTATTTTGAGCTGCACCAGCCTCAGACGCGACGGGATCGCAACCTCCTTGGGAGAGGAAACAGCAGACTGCCAATCCTCGTCATCCAACTCGAGTCCATCCCTAGTCCACTGGTCCCGCAGCCCCAGAAGCATATCCGCCCGGACATTTATCAATTTCTTGTAGATGAGCGAGATCGTGCTCTCAGGCATATGGCCATCAAGGATCCGGTCCTCCAAAGGAGAGGACTCAGGCACTTTCTCACCCTCCACGAGCACTGACCGGAGGGCATGACGCACCTGAACATAGCGGAAAAACTCGGATGTCCCCAGCTCATACTCCTTCTGCAACTCTTCAAAGGACTTCACCCTCCCCTTAATCAGCACATCTCCGACCCTGGAGATGCCGATCAAGTCCCATTTATCAAAACCTTTTGTATGCCAAAGCCTACCCAATCTTTCAGATTCAAACAACGGGGTAGCAAGGGTGAGCCTATCCTTCCAGCCCAGCGAGTCAGTTGCCATCTTCCACACACGCACCGCCACCCCAGTGGGCCCCGTGAGGGACGAGTCCAGGGACCGCGAGTACAACGCCCTGTGATAGTTACCACCACGCAGCAACCACCTGTCCATGGCATAACCAGGGCTGAGGACAGGGCCATAGAGACCATGATTAATCGCGCTCAGCTGGGCGGCCCAATAGTAGCGTCGGATGTCTGGAAGCGCAATACCCCCATCATACCATGGAAGCGTCAACTTAGCAATTGCTATTCGCGGCCGCCCATCCCACAACAACGTTCGTTGGAGGCTTTCGACCTCCCGAAAGTAGTTGGCCGGTACCCAATCTAGAGTATTCTGCAATGCGTAGAGGAACCGGGGAAGAGACATCATTTTGAACAAGGCAGCGCGCCCAACGAGGGAGAGCGGCAGCCTCCGCCAGCCCTCTACATCCCGCCGCAGGCGCGCCAGGGGGGGGAGCAGGTTCCTCTCATACCGCAAAGCGGAGTCCGTGGAGATAAAGATCCCCAGATACACGAAGCCCTGCTGAGCGATCTGGATCGAACAAGTTCGCGGGATCGGTGGAGCCTCGCCACTCAGAACATATAAATACGATTTACTCCAGTTGATGACGAGACCCGAATTCCTACCGAAAGATGTAAGAACGTCACAGACCACTATAAGTGATTTCTTGGGCGAGGCAAGATACAACAGGATGTCATCAGCATATAGCGAAATGCGGTCCTCGTGCTCGGGCGACCATCTAAGTCCCCGTATATCCGGGTGCCAGCGTATCCACGCTGCCAGCGGCTCAAGGGCGAGGGCGAACAACAATGGCGACAGGGGGCAACCTTGCCAAGTACCCCTCCCAAGCTGAAACGGAGTCGATGCCCGGCCATTTACCACCACACTCGCAAGGGGTCCCTCATACAGCAACCTCACCCAGCTCACAAAACCATGGCCAAAGCCGAACTTGGCCAGCACAGCCCACAAATATGCCCATTCCACCGTATCAAAGGCCATCGTGGCATCGAGAGACGCCACAATAGCTGGTTCACGCAGCGTGCCCGCCCTGGCGATTACACCATGAAGGCGCCGAAGGTTTAACGCAGTGTTACGATGCGGAATAAAGCCGGATTGATCTGGGTGGATCAAGTCTCCAAGTACCCTGACCAATCGGGCCGCCAGGATTTTAGCCAGAATCTTCGGTTCGGCGTTAAGGAGTGAGATAGGCCTATATGAGGCACACTTATCTCGGGGTTTACCATCTTTGTGTATAACAACAATTGTCGCCAGTCGCTGATCCAACGGGAGGGTCCCACTCCCCCGCGCCTCCACGAACATGGCGCGCAGGTGAGGGGCGACCCTATCCGGAAACAGCTTATACAGGTCAACCGGCAAGCCATTCGGGCCCGAGGCCTTACCCGAGTTCAGCGCGCGGATAGCTCCCGCCACCTCATCGACCGGTATGTCACCATCAAGATCATCCCTATCTACGTCAGAGAGACAGGGCAAAGCGATATCACGCAAGAGGTCACGCGAGTCCTCGGGCGGCCTATCCGACACTGAGGCATAAACCATACGGAAATAGTCAGAGAAACACTGTACAATCCTCTCAGGTTCCACAATCACCTCTCCCCCCTCTCCCGTCAGCTCCGGCACTACTCTATTAACCCGTTCTTTTTTGTACAGCCAAGCTAGGAGTTTCCCGGCCTTGTCACCAACATCATACAGGCGGCCCTGCTGTTCCCTACTGAGGGTCTTAGCGGCATTCGTCACCAGGTCCTTATACTCGGCTTGCTTCAAGCTCAGCTCATGCAGTGAGGCCTCTGTAACCTCCTCCTCTAGCGCTCCCTCCAAAGCCACGATCTCCTCCTCAACCTGCATAACCTCGCCATCTCTCCGCCGCTTGGCCGCCACTACAAGGGAGAGAGCCTCCCCTCGCAGCACGGTCTTAAATGCTTCCCACAGCGACACAGCCGAGTCCACGGATCCCTGATTTTCCTTGAAAAAATTATCAACTGTCTTCACCAGTGCGCTGCGCATCTTGGGGTCTCGAAAGTACCAAGGGTTAATAGGAGCCACCCTTCCCCCTCCCTCACGGCCGACATCCAGCCTGACCCACACTGGCGAATGGTCCGATATACCACGCGCCATGTGCCTGGCCTCGGACACCAATGAGGCGTGCGCAGCCAGAGTGAGCAGGTAATCAATCCTAGAGAGGCTACCATGCGCCCCGGAGTGGAAGGTGTATTGGCTCTGTGTGGGGTGCCGGAGCCTCCAGCAGTCTATCAGGCCGAGTGTGTCTAGAAAGTCTGGAAGCCACTTCTGAGCCCCCCCTGTGTCTCTGGGTGGGTATCTATCCAGCAGCCCAGAGCCGACAGCATTGAAGTCACCCCCCACCACAAGCATACCCCCCGGGAGATCCAGCAAGGCCCTACCCAGATCTGTAAACGTGGAGGCCTGCAGGGCCGGCGGGACATAAACCGAAACTAAAACCAAAGTTCTTCCCTCCCACCGCCCCGCCACCGCCACAAACCTCCCCCTATCGTCAACAATGGTGGAGTCCACCTCAAATGGTAACGAGGCTCTGACTAGGATGCCCACACCCCTGGACCCAGAGGAGAATCCCGAATGAGCTATGAATTTATAACCCTTCCTATTAAGAGCATAGCACGTGTTACCTATAAGGTGCGTCTCCTGCAGTAGGGCGACATCCGGCAATGACCGTTTCAAGAATTGCAAAACAATCCCGCGCTTAATGCGATCCCCCAAACCATTAACATTCCAGCTAATAACACTTAAACCCCTACCCCCCATCCCCACACGTGAAGAGGCCCACCCCACCCCCGAAGAGCCACCATGGAACAGTCCTGAAAATAATCACTACGCCTTGCAGAAACGAACCCCCCAACAACAAACCCAAAATCCCAACTATCCCCCCCACCCTGCACCCCTGCTGCAGCTTACAAAGCCCCCCCAACTTGCAGTGTGCCTGTCGCCCTACCAAACCCAAAATCTACAAAAAGTACCCTAAGGGAGGAAAGAGCTCCCCTCGTCCTCCCACAACCCTCCGTATTTACTGCATTCTGTTCAAGTCATTAGCTAGAGTCAAATCGAGTCAGTCCGGTTCCGAAGACATCAACCTTGTTCATCCCGGCCACTGTCCCCGTCTGCGGCAGTGGCCTCTCCCGTCCGTCGTCGGGGCAGAGCGTCCAGCCATTCATCGGCCATGACAGGCGACTCAAAGAAGAATGTTCGGTCTTCGTACACCACACGTAGTCTGGCAGGGAAGAGCATGGCATATTTCAGTTCCCTCTCCCGAAGCCGCCTCTTCACCCCCAGGAAGCCCTGCCTCTGCCTCTGCACCTGCTGGGTGAAGTCAGGGTAGAAATTCACCGACGCGTTCTGGAAGGGGACCGGGCCCGTCACCCTCGACGCTTGCAGGATAGCGTCCCGATCTCGAAAATGAAAGAGCCGGGCGACAATCGGCCTCGGTGGGGCTCCCACCTTGGGCCTCCCACCCGGCACTCTATGGGCCCTCTCAACTGCGAAAAACTTCCCAAGACCCTTAGGCTGCAGATGGTTAAGCACCAAGTCCTCCACGAGCAGGTCTACAGAAGTCTCGTCCGAGGACTCCGGGACCCCAATAACGCGCACGTTGTTGCGCCTGGCCCGGCTCTCAAAGTCCTCCAGCCGACGGGCGGCGAGATCACTCTCGGTCCGCAACTTACGGACCTCGGTCTGTAGTTCCGAGACTTCATCAGCGAGGCCCGTGGTCCTGAGGTCCAGGGTTTTAACTCGTTCATTTGTTTTGCCCAGATCCGCGCGGATCAGATTAACGTCCACCAAGATGGTATCCACTTTGTGCGCCAGGGCATCAAACTGTCTCCCAATCGAAGTCTGCAGCCCTTCGAGCGCGCCCATGACATCCTGCAGCGAGAGCTCCGAGGCCAAGGGTGAGGCAGTCTTCTGTGTATCCGGCGACTGGCTCGATCCACCCGGTGACCCCTTCTGCTGGGCATAGCGGTCCATATTATTGGCTTGAGTATAGGCTCCCCGCCTGGTGGCCTTAGGCTTCAGCCGATCCACCTCTGCTTTGCCCGACATGGTTGGTTCAAGCAGGTCGGTTCAAACAGGACGGCCCTCTCTCAGCGAAAGTAATCAGGAGTGCTCAGTCCTGCGATGGGCCGCCAGAGTAGCGTGCAGAGCGTCCAAATGATAATAAAGCAGCCGAGAGCACTCCCTGGGCAGGGCAAACAAAGGGCGAGAAAGTGAAAGTGAAAGGATGGGGACCTCCGTCCGGTAGTTCACACCTCGCCTGGCCGCTGTTGTTCAATTAGAGGTCGGGCATCCTGCCAACTCTAGCCCCTGGCATCCCTCGGAGATAGGCCTCAATCCTCCGCCATGCGTAACTCCGGTTCCCGGTGGGCGATCCGACCTCGGGTAGCATCAATCGCCTCCCTGACAAGTCATCTGCACGATGCCATGCATACAGACAGGATTAGAGACAGGATAGTCGACGGAGGGCACGAGGGTCTCGGGAGCTCAAAGCTCACGCGGCCATCTTGGTCAAGCGCTAGGCTCCTCCCCCCCTGGCCCACTCTTAAGCGCCTCCTGGCACGTATGACATGGTGCACGGCATGTGCGCCGCAAAGCCTGTTGGGGGATGTAGTTCCAGCCCCCCCTGACTCACAGGCTCGTGGTTGAAGCGGCAGCAATGGAGGAATGAGCAGCGGACCCCCTTCGGCGTCGCAAAAGTGCAGATTGCCAAGATTCCAGGTGAGTCCAACAGCGGTTACACTAACGGGCTCCCGCGCGGCGGGAGCCCTGGCCCACTCTTAAGCGCCTCTTGGCGAGTATGACGCGGTGTACGGCATGCACACCGCAAGCCTGTTGGGGGATGTAGTTCCAGCCCCCCCTGACTCACAGGCTCGTGGTTGAAGCGGCAGCAATGGAGGAATGAGCAGCGGACCCCCTTCGGCGTCGTAAAAGTGCAGATTGCCAAGATTCCAGGTGGGTCCAACAGCGGTCACACTTGCTTAGACTAACTTTAATTCCCTTCCCGCTTTGTATGTGTGCTGTACAGTGCAGCACCCACGCAAGGCTCTGAGATTTTGGAGAAATGATAACATGTTCTTACTTTGCACATACCTCAAGGAGGCATACATGTTTTGGTGTAAAGCCCTGTCTGCCATTGTTAGTAGATGCATGCATGCATGCATATATGTATGTATGTACGTACGTACGTGGTATCAGTACAGAGCAAACCTAGCCTGATATGAAGTGCAGCGCTATAAGGTCAAAGACAAGCACTCAGTCAACGAGTGATAGGAGAGGAAGCTGGTTAGTAGGATGTTACTTCATTGTGAGGTAGTTTTCTTCAGCTCCTTCACAAAGTAGAGCAATTTTGGGGCAGTCCTTATGGTTACAGGGATGTTATACCAGATCCTGGGTGTATTAATGTTTCTTTTTTACACTTCTTAGTCTCCAGTCTGATGGTGTCCTGGCTACGGGTGTGCCGCGAATCACCAGAGAGGGTGAGATTTTCTGCAAGATAAGCAGGGCGCAGCTCATGATGGCTTTGTATATAAATGCAGCTGGTTTTGAAAATGTTGTCTGCAAATGTGAGCCAACGAAGCTCCATAAGGACGGCGTGCTGTGGAGGCTAGAATGCCCTTATGGGGTGCCAGTGGGGAGTCTGAAAGGCCATGAAGCAGGGCCTTACCATCATCCAGATGTGAGAGTTTAAGGGCTTGAGCAACAGTTCTGACATCGCTTTCTGGAAGAAACTGTTACACTTTCATAAAGTAAGGTTTATGTTACTTTTGGGCAACAAATAGAAACCCTAGCCCTAGGAACCAATAGAAACCCAAGTCCTAAGCCCTAGAACCAATAGAAACCCTAGGCCTGGGAACCAATAGAAACCCTAGCACTAAGCCCTCCAACCAATAGAAACTTTGGTGCTACTCAACCCAACTAGAATGTCAGTGCGCTTTACATATAAAGGAATATACATATAAAGGAATATAGCTGAAGCATGAGCATCAATGTAATGAACATGATCTCAAAATGCAAGTAGCATCAGTAGTAGCGGGATATGTCAGATAAGCCGTGCATACTGTAAGAAAATGAATACAGAAAACAAACATACAGGGTAAGATATGGTTAAGTGGGTAATTGAGTCAGCAGGTATTTAGGATATTACTTTTTAAGCTGGATTTGAACAGTGAGTAAAAGGGTGTATGCATATCTAGCTATTTGCCGTTCTAATGCTGCACCCTGGTTGTGGGCTGTCATAGTGTAGGGTTGGTTTCTGGCCAGTCAGGGCCACTGCGGTGCTATCAGTCCCACTAATGATGCTGTAGATGGCAGTGTGCACTGACATGTGTTCTTTAGAGGCTATTAAGCATCTTTCTCTGCCCAGATATGCCCGTAGTGTGAGCCCCTAGAAGTGAGGCTTAGGCCCTGATTACGAGTGTAAGTGCTATTTAGTGCACCTGATAAATAACAATACTACTGGGTACGTTTAGTTATCGGGTGCGAAACCTCTTACAAATTTATGGGGAATAACATGCAGATTTTAGGGCCACATGCATTAACAAAACTACCGATCGCAAATGGGCAGATTCGCAGCATCTGCCCCTTTGCGACCGGTATTTTTGCTTTTGGGATGCATCACCCCAAATTCAAAAATTGCAATTTAAGTAATCCCTAAATGTGCGATTACTTAAACTGCGATTGCATTTAAGGAATCTCAAATTGGGATTTCTTAAATGCAATGCATTACCCCAAAAACATTTGCGATTTCGCAAATAGGAATCGCAAATACCCATCAATTTCATGTTGATGGTATTTTGCAAAAACGTTTGGCACCCTTACACCCTTGAAATTGCATGCGCAATTTGTGAGTACCTATTGGGTACTCCCAAATTGCGCATGCAATTACCATTCATTCCAATGGGCCTTTAGGCCCATAGGAATGAATGGGAAGCCATTCCTTAATTGCGACTTGCTATTTGCGAGTCGCAATTAAGGAATGTGTAGGAATCACAATTTGTTTTGCGATTCCTACCTGCATAGGCAATTGCCATTCCTTAATTATCGCAATTAAGGAATCGCAATTGCCTATATTGATGCATGTGCACCTAAGCCATTTGCAAAATAGGTAATCGCAAATTTTGTGATTACCTATTTTGAGAATGCAGTAAGGGAATCGCAATTTGCGACTCCCTAAATGCAGTGCAAGAAGCATTCTCAGAATGCGACTTTGCATTAAGGAATCACAAATTATCATCAACTTTAAGTTGATGGTAATTTACAATTCCTTAGAAAATGCACAAAATTTCATTTTTCTAAGTGCCATTTTGGGTGGTGCATCAGGGTGGCCTTTTGGCCCTCTAGCACGCTTGAAATTGCATGCACAATTTTCGATTGCGTTTATTTTAATCGTGAATTGCGAATGGTTTCCCATTCCTTCCTATGGGCCTGTCAGTTTGGAAGCAATATATACATGCTATCACTGTACACTGACCTGGATTGTCTACAGGACTGTGATGGTCTCTGGACAGGAAGTGGGTCCCCCAGGGCGGAAGATCAATTACTGGCTCCCAAAAGCAGATTAGCACGTATTCCAGCCACTAAATACTGTCTATTCCCAGCACGTTTGGTAACTGTAAAACCAGTCATCCTTGGTGTGGTTCTCCAGGAACTTTTAATTTTCAACCCTCCTGTTTTATTGACTTCGATTTTGCTGGTTTTAGGATTCTGCGCACTTTACCACTGCTAATGAGTGCTAAAGTGCTGTGCTCTCTCCTTTTAACATGGTAGAATTGGCTTATACCCAAATGGCCTATTTAATTTACTTGTAAGTTCCTAGTAGAGTGGCACTACATGTACCCAGGGCCTATAAGTTAAATGCTACCAATTGGCCTGTGGCACTAACTGTGCCACTCATTTAAGTAGCCCTTTAAACATGTTGAAAAGGTTGGGGCAGAGGGACAATCCCTGTGGGACTCCACATATCAGTTTCCTGGTCTCTGATGTGAAGGGTGGCATCCTGACTCTTTGGGGTCTTCCTGTGAGGAAAGGACAGATCCATTTGAGAGCATATCCTTGTTTAACAATCTTGTGAAGTCTTCTGATGAGGGCCCCTGTTTCTCCTCGGCCCAAGATGATTTGAAGGTCGTTGGTGGTCATGATGAGTGATGTTTCGGTGCTGTGATTCTTTCTGAATTCCAGTTGAGTTTTGCCTAGATGATGGTGCCATTTGAGGTGGGTTGTGAGTTGCTTGTTGATGGCCTTCTCAATCAACTTGGCTGGATAGGGGAGCAAGGAGATGGGGCGGAAGTTGCTCAGTAGATTTAAGTTGGCTGTGGGCTTCTTGAGGAGGGCGTTGATTTCTACAAGTTTCCATTCATCTGGGGAAATGGCAGACATGATGGAGGTGTTGACAGTGTTGGTTAGGGTGGTTCTAATTGGTGATGTTCCCAGGTTGGTGATGTGGTGTGGGGCCTGGGTCCGTTGAGGCCCCTGAGTGGATGATCTGCATGATTGCAGCTGTGTTGTGTCGGGCGAGGGTTGTCCATTAGGTCAAGTGGCCATCGTGGTTGGTGGTAGGTAGGTTAGTGATGAGTTTCCTGGGGTTAGGTTGGTGTGCAAAGTTGCTGTAGATGTTTGCGATTGTGCTGTGGAAGAAGTTGGATAGGCTGTCGTAGAGTTGTTGAGAGGCAGCAATGTTGTTGACAGTGGTTGAGGAAGAGATTAAATCCTTGATGATCGAGAAGATCTCCTTGCAGCTGTTGGAGCTTCCTTCAATACGGTCCACTAGTATGTTTTTCTTGGTGTCTCTTATTTGCTGGTAATAGTACCTGAGTACAGCCTTGTAGGTAGTTAGGTTGGTGGTGTTGTGGCTGGCTCTCCATTTCCTTTGTAGCTGTTTCAGTGTTGTTTGGTGTATCTGAGATCTTCTGTGTACTAGTTGACCTGCTTGTTTGATTTACTAAGTTTGATAAGTTTGATTGGTGTGAGGGTTTCTGCTCAGTTCTTGATCGAGTTTTTGAAGTTGTTGATGTCCTTTTCAAGGTTGTCTGTGGAGCCAGGTTGATCCATACTGAGGGTGCTGAGCCAGTCAGCTTCTGTTATTTTGCCTCAGCTGCAGCTTGGAATGCTGAACCTGTTAGGTGTGTAGACTTGAGGTGTGTTGATTTTGAAGTGGATGATTAAGGGGTTGTTCCATGTGAGCGGCGTGGTGAATATTGGGCCCAGTGTGTGTCTTGTGGTGTCTGTTGGGACTGAGACAAGCTAGGTGAGTCCGATATTGCTCAAGCTTTCAATGAGTGCCATAGAGCAGGGGTTGTTTCGAAGTCGGTGAAGGGGTTGGTAAATGTGGCTCATGGTCCAGGAGGTCAGTAGGCAAAGGTTCCATTCAGGGTGACGTTTTCAGAGATGTACAGTTTGAAGTGCAGGTGTTCCATGATTGCGATGGTGTTCTCTATGGATATTGTGCCTTTGATAGATTCCTTTTAGATAATAGCAAGTCCTCCTCCTGACTTGCAAAGGTGGGCCTGTCGAACATTTGGTTAGAGTTTGGCAGACAGAGAACTCGATGAAATAAGCCAAACACTTGGGGGGTTATTTATGAAAAAGTCACGCAGTGCAGCACAACAAGTCACCTTGTTGCACTGCACTCCGTGACAGGGAAATGGCAGGAATGCACCGTATTTAAGGCAATACGACGCACTCCTGCTTTTTTCTCTGCACTTGTGCCATTTTGGCTGCCTAATGCCAATGCAGGCATCCTTGCACCATGGTTCCAGGATGCCTGCATTGCATGTAGGATTGGTTCTGGGCAGAAGGGACACCTTCCTGCACAAAAACAATCCTGCGAGGAATTTTCCTCTTTCTATGTGTGCTGCAAAATGCAGTACGCATAGAAAGAGGAAGTAACAAGGAGAAATAAAGATATATATCGCCTCCTTACACCTCTCCTGGGAAGGCGTATATTTTTGGCGCATTCCGAGGTTTACCAGTTATGGTAAATTCGGGATGCGTGAAAAACCACGGGAGTTGGGTGTTCACACCCACGCAGCAACCATGGAATGCCTTCCTAGGGTACAGTAAGGCACGCAGTGATTTGTGCTGTGTTGCCTTACTCCAGATTTATGGACCCACTGAGAGCCACGCCAAGTGGCTTCATAAATCTGACTTCAGGTTTGCTTCGCTCTTGCACCACGTTGCATGGTGCAAGCGTGACGTAAACCAGCTTGCAAATAGGCCCCTTGGTCCGTGTGCTAAATTTTAATTCAGGCAGACTTCCAGGTTTACGCTGATGGAGTATAGCTTACTCCATCAGCGTAATCCTTCCTCAAGTGGAAGGAATGGGGGCTGTCAACGGTGAGGCATCCAACCATCCGCCCTATATTTAGTGAGCACTCCGATGGCTTTTCTTTTTACTGTTCATCATCGCCAGGAATATCCTGGCAGGGAGGGATGGTAAACATAAAACTGAAATGACCCGTACATCTTGGGAGAAATCTCCCATGGTGTTACTTTTCTTTCATGCATTGATTTGTTCAAGTGCCCTTCACATTCTGCTTCCGCCCATCACAGCACACTGCATGGGGCACTGGGTCAGCCCACTTCCGCCATTGGCTGTACTGCCTTTTGAGTGATGGCTTTCACTGCATCTCGAGTGAGCAACAAACATGAGTCTACCTGGATAAGAGTGCGCGTCACTGTCGGGGCTTGTGGTCCCATTTAATTTCTTCCCTCCTGCTATCGGTATTGAGAGTTTGTTTTTGAAAAAGAAAAACTTTTAAAAGCTTGGTGCAAGCGTCTGTCACCAATGAGGGACACATACCAAACTTTTAAGCGGCTTCGTATGAATCTGACTGTGACAGCAGTTCATACAAACCCATAGAGGTCACTGCAGGGCTGGCAGTCAATGCTAAGTTTGGTGGGAGAGTCAAGGCAGGGGGGCTGGTGTAAAATCACTCCCCGGACTACCTTTACTCCATCTCCCAAACTCTAAATCGAGCCCATAGTCTTTTCCGATGGTCCTCTCCAAGTAATATGTCTTGTGGTGATTTCCTGTGATCTAATGGTCAAGTTAAAGATCTTGTGACCTTTTAGTGTGTAAATTCATATGTTAAAATCTGGAAAATCCAACATCTTTTGATAACGTTGGCAAGCGTATCATAGCCTTATAAAGGGATACCACGTGGTCCTCTTCCATACAAAACTGTGTGCTGCATGTGGATCAAGGCAGTCTAAGGGCAGATCGAGAGAAGGAGCGATGCTAAAGGGTACAGGTGAGTTTTTGCAGATTGTGGCCCAGATTCTGAAAGCTGACAGGCAACGCAATGCAGCACCCAAAGATGCTGCACTGCGTTACGTGACAGCGAGGGAGCAGGAGAAATGGCTCTCTCCTCCCCTGTTCCAGCACCGACACTGATTTCAGGTGCCGAGCACCACGCACACGCCATAGCGCTAAAGTTTGTCTGTGTGTGAGTCTAGCATAGGTTTTCTACAGGAAGGGTATCATCCAGGACAAAACACCATACTTAGACAAGTGAAAAAGCATATCCTACTTTGTATGTGTGCTATACAGTGCAGCAGACATGCAATGTCGGAAAAGAAAGGAGAAATTAAAACATTTCTCCTTTTAACGCCTGCTTTTTAGAGGCGCTAATTTTTGGCACTAAATATAACGAGGCACGTGACCTAAAGGGAGGAACTTGCACAGATGAAGTCTGAATGTTCACCATAGATTAAAAGTATGTTTTTCTTAAACTTTTGAAATGCTGTATAATCTGCAAAAAGCAGCGCCTGATTGGCTGTTGTATTCTGTGGTGCCCCACTGAGATACCTCTGTCCCAGAGACCTGGAGAAGCAGGGGGTAAATAAGATTTAATGAGGTACGAGGTGCGATTGATTGACTGACGCAATTCTTCATATTTTTAATTCATTATACGAAATCAGGCTCAATAAATATTCATGGGCTGACCCGATACCAATCAAAACAGAATGCCGTCACGTGGACCTGACAAGCGACACAGGCGGGGACAGCTCCACTGACGAACAAGGACGCTGATTGAGAAGTCAGCGGGTGAGATAGCTCGGTAGGTTCAACCCCTGCACCTGCTGACTGGTGGCATGATGTGGGCTAATTCTCCAATACGTGGCATCTATTACAATGGAAACATGACTGGGAAAACCATATTCCTGAGTCTGGGCAGAGGGATGAGTGTCTGAGCTGTGACATTCAAAGGTATGTGACAGGGATGAGAGGGCACTTCAGTAGCTTCTCATCCTAAAAGGAGCAAAGGTGGCGAACATCTCAAATTAAAAGTGCAGTAATATTCTATCGGAATAGGGTCAAAGTAATGTGAGGATTATTTACAAGCCCCTTGCTCCGCCGGTGTGTCACTTGTAAATAAGCCCCACAGGGCAGTTTCTTGATAAATGAATTCTTTATTTTAACACAGATCCGCTATCTCGGTGCATCTTTCTAGAGACAGGCCCAGGCACTGACATTCTCACTTCTGGTGTAGTAAACTTTGAGATACAAATTCGGGCAGCGCTGCAAGTAAAGTTGCTGCAGATCATTACGTGCGAGGGACAGAGGATAAGTATACTACGGGCAGATTTATCAAGTAGGTACGTTCACCGTGCGCCACGCAATGGGGCGCAAGAGCGATGCAACTACTACGTAAGATTTATCAAGCCACGCAAGGCCACCAATCTAGAGTGATGTAACGCAGCTTTAATAGCTGCGTTGCATTACTCTGTACCAGGGAGGCGTCCCCTGGATGGAGCGTGTGTGTTCCCGCGCAACCTCCCATGGATTCTGGGGCATTCCTAGATTTACCATAACTGGTGAACATGGCAATGTGTCAAAATGCTACACCTCCAAGGAAAAGCAGAACAAGAAGAAATATCTTTATTTCTCTTCCTTTTTAGGTCTCGCCTAGGCAGCGCGCATGCGCTGCTCTAGGAGGGCCTTTAGCCATCGGTCTTCACTTTTCAAGCACTGCACTCGTGCTTGTGGCGGCATCCACCTAAAAGGAGCGGCGCAGCCACGTTAATTACAAACATATGGCCGCTGCTCGCTCCCTCAAGGTGGATGCCACCACAAGCACGAGTTCTTGAAAAGTGAAGACCGCCGATCGCGATGCTGCTTGCGTATGGCATCACTGGCCTGAATGCTGATGCAAGCCTCTGCCTGCACTCCCAGGCTAATCTCTTCGGTATCTCCGCAATGAGGAAGCATCCGCCATTGCTCTCCAGGCGTTACTAATAGCTTTTACTGTGGTGATTGAATCGTCAAGTGTGCGCTTTGCATGTTGGTAGTGAACTATAACTACCAACATGCAAAGCGCGCCCCATACTGCCTGGAAAACAGCAGGGCCCCATTATTTCACCTTGATTGTGGCGGATCATGGTTTACACCTTCAAATAATTATTTTAAGGACTCCTGAGTGTTGCTATTCTTTTCAATTAGCCATGAGTTGTGCATGATTGCAACCGCGCCGCTGGTTGCTGACGCAGACTTTGTTCTCTGCAGGTCGTAATTGCTGAAGTTGATCCAGACACTGTACTTTAATCCGCTTGCTGGGGTAATCGATTGCTGCAAAAACAAGCATTAGCATAGCCAATAGGTCTCGCCTTTGGGACCTTGTAAGTAAAAAAAAAAACGGAAGTGTAAGACTTCACATTTACATTTACTGCATCCTAAATACAAAGTAAATGTAAACGTGAAGTCTTCTACTTCAGTTTTTGTTATTACTTACAAGGTCCCAAAGGCGAGACCTATTGGCTATGCCAATGCTTGTTTCTCTTTCCAAGTGTGCTGCAGCACACAGACAAAGAGGAAAACGTCTTTCTGGATTGCTTTTGTGCAAGACGGTGCCCCTTGCTGCACAAAAACAATCCTGCTTACAATGCAGGCACCCGTGCACCAAGGTGCAAGCGAGCCTGCATTGGCGCTAGGCAGCACATTTTGCGACAGCGCAAGGAAAAGACAGGAATGCAAAGCAAGATGTTAAGTAAGTCGCATTCCTGCCGTTTCCCTATCACGCAGCGCAGCAAGGCGGATTTGTTGATAAATGTGCCCCTGTTGGACTTGTCCCTTTTTGCAGGGTCATCCCTGAACTTTTTGCTTTCCTCCTAGCCTTTTTTTAGGTCCCGCCTAGGCAGCACGCATGCGCTGTATTTCCGAGACATCAAGTAATCTCACTGCTCCATGCAAGACTGTGTCCCCCCCCCCCACCGCCACCCACCTTCGGTGTCGTCACACCGCATTTGCGCTAAGATGACAGAGTAAACCCATGGACAGAGTATGTAATGTACTTGTATGTTTTTTTATAATATGCGTGGTGGTTATATCTTTTTTAAAATGATGTGAATTGAATATAAAATGTACATCTGCGTTAACAATTTCTTTGATGTATATCTTCATAATGACTCTGGCCTACATGCTCTCTGTGGCCGCCCGCATGTTTCCAAAGAATCAAGCCTCGTTCTTTCACTAGAGGCCTAAACAGTCTGCATGTTCACGCGGAATAATTTTTCTCACAGCGCCACAAAGTTACCAAATGGGCCAAACGTGCTGACGGCTTCTCTCTGCATGGAGTCCAGAGCGCTGCGAGTGTTTATTGCAACAACACGGGAGGTTGTCACGATTAGAGACAAGGTGTGTGTGCGTGTGAGGGGGTATAGCAAAGCGGCGTTAACATGAGATACTGAGGTCCCGTACACGGTTTATATTTTTGTACGTATGAGTGGGGAGGTTTCCATAGTGTGCCCGAATGAGAAGTGAGCGCATTGTATGTGCACAGCTCTATATATATATATATATATATATATATATATATATATATATATATATATATATTCACTGAAAAAACCATAGGTTTCACACATGTTATAGTTAGCGGAAATTTTACTGATAAAAAACCAATGAAATTCCCCCGTTATAGTTAGTGCAGGCAACTATAACTCACGCGACCGCAATCCTCTGCTGATGCTAATACTGTATTTAGACACTTATTTGCCCATGTCTTCTTCCATACATTTTTAGCTATACATATATTACAAATATTTTTTTTTCATAAAGACACATATGTCATCAGCAGAAGATTGCGGTCGCGTGAGTTATAGTTGCCTGCACTAACTATAACGGGGGAATTTCATTGGTTTTTTATCAGTAAAATTTCCGCTAACTATAACATGTGTGAAACCTATGGTTTTTTCAGTGAATTTGCAAGGTTTTTTTTTTTTTTTTTTTTTTTTTTTAAAAACCTTTATTTGTGCATAGTAAAAGAACAAATACGGGCCTACAACCATCAGGCCGGCCACAATACGGTTGAGCACAGAGACAAACAATACATCCCCTGTGCGTCAAGGTCAAGATTAGCAACGATTCAGGATTCATACACTGGAGGGATCCTTGACACCGGGGGAAGGAGAAGTGAAGGTTAATTTTAAGGTTTTCAAAACAAAAAAAAAAAATTTTTATCGAGAAAAAAAGGCAGTAAAGGATAGAAACAAGGAGATTCGAGTCCGCAAGTCGGCTTCATACACTGGAGGGCAGCAGCATCATTAAAACAGCCATAGAAAATCTCATACAGTAAGGCGATGCAGTTAGATAACAGGATCATCACAGTAGTAAATACGCACCCCCTAAAAGCCGCCCCCACTCAATCCACCCCACACCCGGACCCCGAATCGAAACAAGTATAGCGCAGAGACATGAAAGAAAGAGGCCCATAGAACTAAAAAGAAACAGTAAATTACCCCCCCACCCTACACCAATGCGGAGGCTATGGCCTACCCCCCCCCCAGCATAGTGCCTGTCGCCCAATGAACCCGAAATATAGACAAGAGAGAAAGTAGGAATAGAGTAAAGAAACTAAGAGAAGAAAGAAGAAAGGAGGTGGGGAGGAGCCCACGTATCCTCGGAGCGCCCGACACCACCGGCCAACCAATCCTCCACACACTGAAATCCCACTACACCCAAAGGCGGTCGTGTGAAGATAGCATGTAACACCAAGGCAAAGAAGGCAGACAGATCGCGACGAGTGCGCACAACATATGTAGACAATTCCAGTCCCAGTCCAGCTCGGCCGTGAAGCCATGATGATAGAGAGTAATCTAGCCCTGGCCCGATCGCGGGCGTACGATTAGACCCGCCCCCTCGTGAATGCCCCGCATCCCGAACAGACAAAGACAATATGGCCACTTGGGAGAAGATGGAGAAGTAGAGTCACAAAATGGCCGCCGATCATCTATGGAGGTCCCCTTGCACACCATATAAAATCCAGACCTGGCTTGTAAAGTACATGAGTTCCACATAAAAGGAGCCGTAGGCCACCGTGAACGGTTCCTCGAGGTCGCCAGGTGTAGTTCAGCTGGAAACTCCTGCGGGCACGGTGAGGCAGGCAACAACAAAGCAGGCAGCAATGACCGGGGAAACAAAGTGTCTGCCATTGAGCAGGAGAGCGATTGATCCTGAGCGCCGGGAAAGCCAAATGAAGACACCAGTGTAGCACCGTTATACCCAGTCGTTGCTTCCCCGCAGGAGGACCACAGCACTGGCAGACTCACGTCTTGTTGATCACAAACGGGGCGCTCACGGCCCGCAGCAGACAGTGTAGAGTCGAACCGCTCACTCAGCGTTTGCAAGCCGACACACAATTGCAGACGAAAGTCCCGCAGGGCAGCCAGAACGGAGCCGTATGTCAGCGGAAGCTGCGTCCCCACAACGGCAGCAATCCGGGACGGCACTGGGGAACTGGAGTCTGGTAGAGGGAGGGCGAAGCGGGCAGCGGGCGAGACCGGAGCATCACCCCCCAGCAGCGAGCAGGCAATCAGCGCCATGTTTTACCGTTGAACGGTACCGTGGCCAGGGGGGGGATCGTGACAAGGAGGCAATTCCCAACAGGTCTGCGCCGCAACAGGTGAAAGCCAGCAGGCGCTTCCCCTCCCTCGGGCTCTCTTTGCAGCCGACTAGACCATAGAAGAAGGGGGTCTGCAGCCTTCCACAGCGTGGTCCACAGAGCGGGGTAGGAGACCCGCCACACCGGGGCTTACCCTCTAGCTCCAGCCCGTCAGGTGCAGGGTACAGGAGGTGTCCGGGCGTCTCTCTCCCGGCTCTTCTGGCGACCGTACGTGGCGTGAGGCGGGATCGGGACCTCGGGCTCAGATTTGCACCAGCGGGTCCGGTGACTGCAACGCTTCCAGAGGGCCGGCCGAGGCCACAGTAGAGCAAGGGTCCAGGGCGGAGAACAAAGGCACCAAGAACTCCGGCATCCGGGCGGGCTAAGACTTCGGGAAAGCGACGGCGCAGTCAGCGCGTCGTCGCACGCGTTGCACCTCGAAAATCGGCAAGGATAGGAATCAGGATGATAGTCCGAGGCCAAGGGCCGACGGAGCCGGGCGCTCAAGCGACTGCTCCGGTCGCCATCTTGGCTCCTCCCTTGCAAGGTTTTTTAAATGCTAATTCCTAACTATAACGTGTGTGAAACCTATGGTTTTTTCAGTGAATTTGTACGGTTTTTTAAATGCTAAGTTACTTTACGCCATTCGTGGCGTGCGCGCCCGCTTAACGCAGTTCGTTCCGTGCGCGCACGGTGCGCTTCGCGCACCGTGCGCGCACAGTGAGCACGCGGTGCGCTTCGCGCACCGCGCGCCCACTTTACGCAGTTAGTGCCGTGCACGCACGGTGGGCACGCGGTGCGATGACAAAGCAAGAAAGCACGTCAACAAATCTGTTTCTGCTTTCCTCCGTGACTATGGTATGGGTGCCATTTACCACAACAACTTGCGTTATGACATGCAAGACATTTATAGAGGAGATGGTGTGCACTTCAATGATGAAGGGAACAGAGTCTTGAACCTTAGACTCTGCATCGGTACTTACTTGTAGGTACCACTAAAAAATCATTTCATAAACACAACGGCTCTTTTTAGAGCCCCCTAATATCTAAACACTTAAATCTGATTTTCATTTTTTTTTTTTTTTTCTACCGTACGCTTACCGTAAGCTTACCGTACGCGTACCCCGTGATTTTTTTTAAAATCAATAAATGTTTTCTTTGTACTTTACAGTCCTTCTTTGACCCCCTCACAAATGTAAGGGGGTCTGTAACTCTCCTCGTTGCCCCCTTTTCTTGTTTTCACTCTTTTTTTTCTGAGTGAAATACACAAAATGGCGGCCGCCGCTTCCTGGTTTCGGCCGATTCGAATGTTTACTAAGATCTAAGAGCCAATCAGAATCGCGCTCGCGCACGCCACCGTACGCTTACGGTAAGCGTACGGTAAGCGTACCGTAAGCGGGCTCAGATATATATATTGATTTAAAGGCTATTTTCTCAGAATCTACTGAACAGATTTACACCAAACCTACAAAAGGCACTTCCTTGACCTAGGGACTACCTCTCTGCCAAATTTCGAGTAATTCTGTTCAGCCGTTCGGGCTGTAGCTCGTTCTAAAGGTCCTATGGAAAAATGCATGGGGAAAACGCGTTTTGGGACCCCCCTTTTATCTCAGCCCCCGCTTGACGGATCCCCCCCGAGACTTTCAGGGTAGGAGCGGAGCGTAGCGCCCCACCTATTTTGAGAAATTCGCGAGGATTCATCGACCGGCGCCAAAGTTATTCAAAATAGAATGTTGAGGTTTTCCTATGGAAAAGGGGTCCTAACTATAACTACCTACTGGCGACCGCCAGTAGGTAATATATATATATATATATATATATACATATAATTTTTTTGCCACGTTTAAATTATTTGATTTGCCAAGAATCACAGGATGATGAAGTGACGCCGGAACTCCAACGTGGTTTCCCAGTTCTGAAAGCGGTTGCCCAGTTCGTTAGGCTACATATCTTCTCATTGCATCCTCAGGTATCTTCACGCGCCAGACCCACTAAGCTAATCACAGCACAAAAGATTGCATTTTATATTTGCTTAATGACTGCTGAATATTCTTCTGTGATATATATATATATATATATATATATATATATATATATATATATATATATATATGTTTTGTGCTGTCTTTCTTTTCCCTACAGGTTTTTTACGTTCTGGTGTCCGTAAGTACGTACACACCACAGTCCACACACCTTAGCGCGTGTGTTGGTACTCTCTTTTTTCAATTTTCACGTGGCACTTCACACTTTGCCACTCACCACATTCACCGGTCCTGAAGAAAGCCCCTCCCATACACCACCGCGGGCTGAAACATGTAGACCCATCACATAAGACAACTATCAGACAATTAACTTCTGTTTTTAGTTGCACCACTAAGAATTTTTAATCATATCTTGAGCCGCCATTAATAAAGATAGAAAGGCAAGGATTCTCAGAGATATTTTTAAACCCACATCACATCACACTACCGCACCACACCAGCTCCGCTATAACCAGGCGTCGTAGCACAACCGGGGGCATTCGGCCACCCGGTTGGGACCCCAATGATGAAGCATGACATCAAATAGGTTGGTGTGTGAGGGGTCTTTTAACTAACCCAGTGGGTCCCTAAACACTGCCTATCAGTGACTGTACCTCACATACTTGGGTTCGTCCTTCATTGTTGATTCATACATTATATAGGGGATACGGACGCAACCCCTTCCTTTCTTCCCTTGCTCTCCTTGTTTTTGACTATTGTTCACAGCGCACAGCTGTGAGAGCGTACATTTTTTAACACTCCATCCAGCGCGCTTTTTTCACTATGGCTGAGAACCCAGGTCTGGGGTTCACTCTGGATGATGTTAACAACATCCTTGACAACCCGCCACTACTAGCGGACTTCAAGATGGCATCGTCCATCGCACAAACTGCCGACTGGGAGAGCTTAAATGAAAAAAAGCGAAACCGGATACGAACCATTCTCCACGGGGTCATTCTCACTGAATACTTATGGAATAATAATGCACCCAGGGGCCTAATTGTCACCAATGCCCCACGCATCTTTCTAGAGGACGCTTCCTTCCGAAAAGACTGGGCCCAAATAGCATGGCGATGCACACGGGACTGGATGGTCCTTATCATCCAAACCTCAAAACGCCTCTCAGACACCTTTCTCATTGAAGTACAAACCACGGTAAGCCATTTTAAAGCCACACTCTCCTCATACAAAAAACAGCTTGAGGAAACTAACAAGGAAATAAACGAATACAAAGAAGGCCTCACTCAAAATAAGATCAATACATTTCAGAAGGATCTTAAACGTTTTTCCTATGCCAAAACCTACCCGTATGCCGAAGAGAATTATCAACCACCGAACAGAGCGGACAAATCAGGTGCATCATCTGACGAAGATTCATCAGGAAGCAGCGGCTCCAGCACCAGTAGCTACCGCAGACAACAGGGCAGAGATGGCCCAATAGGATGGCAACAACCATGGAACCAAGGACTACCATGACCCAACCCACTCTTCCCACCCATGTACCTCCATTACATCCACACTTTGGATATGGTTAGAACACACCTTTTGGACCACCACCAGCATATATGAACCAAAACCAACAACAATCTTTTTTAGGAAGAGGCCGGCGAGGCCGCGGAAGAAGACGCAGAGGGAACCAGGTACACTGGGAAGACGACCCACAACAGGGAGCACAGACAAGGAACAGAACCAAAGACCAACAACCAGGCCTGAGCACACGATGAGCCTTGTAACTAACCTCTCCGAACACACCCTCACACCTACAGAGGAGGCAGTCCTTGAAAAGGGACTTGGCTATGCCTCCACAGCAAAATTTGACAAATTCAAGTTACATTGCAAACTAGCTGAGTTCTTTCGCAAACTCAAGTTCAAAGCCTTCTTTGAAAATGTACCTACACAACTTGACTATGAACATCAAGGGGACACTCCCTTCAGAGCCAAATCGACCTTCTTACCACCTCCAAGTACAACTCCACCCAAAATACTTGTATAAGAGCAAACTGTGTTCAAAGAGGTTGAAGCCCTACAAGAACCCAACACCTTTCAAAACACCAGCAGGGCAGAACACATGGCCCTACTATCACTTAAGAACAACCCCGATATCATAATCAAACCAGCCGACAAAGGAGGAGGCACTGTCATACTCAACAAAGAGGACTACCACCGAGAATGTGTTAGACTTCTCAATGATACCAAAAACTATGAGCTACTAACACATGACCCGAGCACAGCACTGCAAACCCGCATCCACTTGGTGGAGGATGCTGAAAACACCGGTCTAATCTCCAAGAGTGAGGCTAAATTCTTGATCACTACGCAAGGCAAAATACCGTACTTCTACATTGTTCCAAAAATCCATAAGAACATAACACCCCCCCCCCCCCCGGGCGCCCCATTATCGGGCATTGGATCCCTTTTGGAGCCACTATCATGCTACTGTGATCATTTTCTACAACCCTTGGTACAATCAACCAGTACCTACCTTAAAGACACCAAAGACCTACAAGGACTACTAGCAGTCTGTAATAAAAGTATCAATCCGCTTGAAAGGTTGAAGTCAATGGTTTATTGACAGCACAGCAAGATCGATTAGACAGCACCAACACTTCAGCCGTTGCTTTCTCTCCCTCTGGAATGAGTGATCCATCATCTGATGCATCACTCCATTCCATGACATGGAGAGTATTCTAGATTACAGATTACAACACATCCCCCTCCCAATAAAACAAACAACAACAAATATTAACAATAAAATTCAAATTCATAGAAGTACAAACAAAACAACTACAGAAAATGACACCCTGCACGCAAGCATAAATTAAAACAAAGCAGGTAAAAAAATGAGCACTAGCGCAGCATGCAATGTTCATTTATAGCCACAATATGGCGGTTGCACAGTCAATGAACATAACCGCTAATACAACACATAGTCTTTCAATTTGATAGGCACCCTCCTACCCCTAGGAGAATACGGTTTAGATCCCCCTCTATCAAGAACACTATTCCCATCCGAACTATCTACATCAGTCAAAGCAGGTTTGGGAACCCCCACATTCTGGAAACCACCCGTATGTCTGACCAATCTAGACATACTCCACCAGCAATCTGTGTCAACCTTTACCACATTCTTCCTGATGGCCACAATGGTAAAAGGACCCAGAAAACCAGATCTACCTTTAAAGGTATGTCTAGGATTCTTCACAAGCACTTGATCACCAACACACCACTTCTTGTATTTCACATTCATCCTAGAATCAGAACTTGACTTATACCTCCCCTGGTAATCAGTAACTCTGGTACGCCTCGTGGCTGCAGATATACCACTGCCGACACTAGGAGGCAGCCAGCTAGGATTCAACTTAGAAAGAGCTTTCCTCCCCCTCAAATCTTCAAAGGGAGACTTAAGTGTAACAGCATTCGGTGTAGTGCGATGAGCCCACCAGGTGTCCCTCAAAACAGTACCAAAGGGTATCTTCAATTGCAGAGCTCGCTGAGCACAACCCTTAACCACCCTGTTCATCCTTTCAGCTAATCCATTCGCCTGAGGCGAATATAAAGCTGTCTTCTGATGAATAATGTTAAAATCCTTAAGAAAATTGCACATTTCATGAGAGACAAACTGTACTCCATTGTCAGTGACTAAGAACCTTGGAACCCCTTCCGAAACAAAGACATCCTTAAGAAAGTCTATCACTGTTTTTGTGTTAGCCACAGACACACACTTGGTGACCACCCACTTGGAGGTATAATCCACAAGTAAAAGAACAAACCTTTCAAAAGAAGGTAACAGTTCAAACGGGCCTACTATATCCAAACCCAACTTCGTCCATACCGTATCGGGAACCTCAACAGGAGACAAAGGAGCATTGCTAGGAGTGTGAGATTTATCATTGGAAGCACAAGACAAACAATCCTTAACCACACCCTCGATCATGCGATCCATACTAGGCCACCAGTACTTCTCTCTCACCCGGGCTTTTGTTAAACTCCTACCCAAATGACCTTCATGAGCAAGGTTAACTATTTTGTCCCTAAAAACACTGGGAGGAATCACTCTATCACCTCTCATGAGATTGTCACAACAAAAAGACAACTCCTCCCTCACAGCCCAATAAGGTCTCATGTTAAAATCCAGAACCTTATAATCAGGCCACCCATGACTTATCCACTCTTTAAGGAGAACAAAATCCTTGTCACTACCTACACCCTTCAACCACTCTTCAGATGAAAAGGCAGACTCCGCAACCCAAAGTACACCTTCAACTTCACTGCAGTCTGAGGTTTGACCAACCGGTAATCGAGAAAGACAATCTGCAGATTTATTACTCAAGCCTGGAATGTACCGAACCACAAAATTAAATTCCTGAAGTCCCTCACTCCAACGCTTGAGTCTAAGTGTAATGTTCTCATTGTGGCGGCACAAGAAAACTTGAACCAAGGGACGATGATCCGTTCGGACCAAAAAGGGAATCCCCCAGAGGTAGAACTTGAAACGTTGTACTGCCCAGAAAACACTCAATGCTTCTCTCTCAATACAAGAGTAATTAGCCTCCGCATCCTTAAGAGCCCTAGAAGCAAAAGCAATAGCTCTGTCCTCACCATCCACTACCTGGGAGAGCACAGCTCCCAACCCCTTAAGACTGGCATCCGTCGTCAGAACAGTTTTACGATTCACATCAAAATGTCCTAAGGTGGGCATTTTACCTATCTCAGCCTTTATACAATCAAAGGCCCTCTGACACTCATTAGACCAGGCAAACTGTGTCCCCTTTTTAAGCAGAGTCCTGATGGGTTCAGCTACACTTGCAAAACCTTGAACAAATTTAGAATAGAACTCGGCGAGTCCCAAAAACGATCTAACCTGGTCCTTATCTTGAGGAACGGGAGCCTTCACTACAGATTCAGCTAGCTCCAACTTGGGTTGTATGCCCTCTCCAGAGATTACGTGACCTAAGTACGTCACAGAATTCAATCCCACTCGACATTTTTGCTTCTTAACCGTGAGTCCAGCATCTTTCAGCTTCTCTAACACTGTATAGAGAGTCGAGCAATGTTCTTTCTCATCCTTGCCATATATTAAAATATCGTCTTGGAAAAACATAACATTAGGTATCTTCCCAAGTACCATCTTCATGACCCTTTGGAAGCATGCCGCCACCGCCGCCAACCCAAAAGGCATTCGCAAAAAGCGGTAAGCCCCCAAAGGTGTCACGAAAGATGAGTCCTTGTGCAACACAACTTGGTCGTAAGCCGAAGATAAATCCAACACACTGAAAATCCTAGCTCCTCTGAGAATACTAAGAGACTCAGATATGTTAGGCAAGGGTTGACGATCAACCCAAATCCACTCGTTCAGTCCCCTCAGGTCCACACACATCCTGACACTTGTTCCTCCATCCTTAGGGGCAAGAAAAATGGGCGCAAGCCACTCTGAGGCCTCAATCTCCTCAATAATCCCCAAATAAAGCAATCTCTGCAACTCAGTCTTGAGTGGCTCAACCATCATGTTAGGTACTCTCCTCACTTTGTGTACACAGGGTATAGCTCTTTCTTTCAGGACGATGCGATGCTCAAACCCCTTAAGGCAACCCAAGGCATCAGAAAAGACCTCTGGAAACTTATCATAGCATTCATTACTCGCACCCAAGGAGTCCACTAACATGACCTGATCCTTGGGATCCTTAGCACAAGGGTTGAGCATAATGCCAAGGTCACGTTGATGTCTCCATCCAAGCAAATTGTCCCCTCTTTCAGCCACATAAACTTTACCCATGGTGCACTTGTCCTTGAAGTTGAGAAGAGCTTGAACATAACCAAGGACGTTGATCTTAGACCCACCATAACTAACAGGATTGATATCTGGTGCCAACAAGGTCACATTGTCAAGACCCACACACTCATCCCACTGCTTGTTACCAATCATGGTCAAAGGCGAACCAGAATCAGCTAGGACAGTAAAATCATACCTATCAACCATGATTTTACATTCTGGCATTACTATTCTATCAGCATCTATTTCCCCAACATCACCCTTAACACTCAAAAGAATAGTGCGTACGATCTCAACATTTTTCTGCGGGTTATGGTTCTTGTCAAGGGCCTTGCAAACTCTAGCGTAATGCCCCTTGATACCACACTTGTTACATACTGCCTCCCTCGCAAAACAGTGTGGATAATTGGAGAAATGTGAAAAACTACCACACCTCATACACTTAGGTTTAGGACCAGGCAAAGTAGTTTTATCACCAGAATTGCTACTCCCCTCAGCAGGATGACTGTCACGTTCTCCCTTATTATGAACACTTTTAGAAGGAGCACGCACACGCGTGTCCTTTTCAACAGGTGTCTTGCTATTATTAGAAGGAGAAATCTTCGCTAGGGTACTGCAAATCTCAAAGTTTTCTTCCTCCTCTATAGCATGCACTTCACAAAGTTTTTGGCCTTTCTCTTCTTTGTTCTTCCTAATCTCTTTCACCCATTTGGAAGTGTTCTTCATTCCCTCCACAATAGCCACAGCCTCAATCAAAGAAGGATTTTTCGACAGAAGCTTTTCTTGAACACGAACACTGTTGGTGCACCTCACCAACTGGTCTCTCACTAGTGAATCCGAAAGGTCACCAAATTCACACGTGCGAGCTAGAGTTTTCAAAGCTGCGACATAACTGCCAACACGTTCCACTGGACCTTGGATCCTAGTAAAAAACGTATGTCTTTCCAACACCACATTGATGCGGGGACCAAAATATTTCTCTAGCATGACTAAAGACATCTCATACACGTCACCAGGAGAACCATCACCACCACCAATAGGGATTAAATACATGCTGTCATTGGTATTCCTTCCTTCCACGCCCAAATTGTGAAGAAGAATGGCTTGTTCTCTAACAGCTGAAAACTTTTCACCCCCAATGGCCACAATGTATGAGTCAAAAAGGTTTTTCCATCTTTTCCACGGTAAAATTGGATCACCTTCTTCAGAGAAAAAAGGCGGTGGTTGCGACATGCTAGAAGATTAAGCTAACGCCATCTCACCCCTTCCAATAGAATTCAACCAATTGAATTTACTCTTGCCACATGTAAAATGACAGCGTTGACATTTTACATTAAAATTTAATTAAAAAATGTTTCCTTTGTTTTTTCCTAAATGTCTTGTTGAAAAATTGTTCAAACAAAGGTAGAAAAATCAATTGTAAACCTCTTTATAGACCTTTACCTTTGCCACATGTAAAATGTTGACATGGACATTTCACATAAAGTTCAATCCAGAAAAAAACACTTATCCGTGCTTCGCTTGCTCCGTGTGAAGACGTTACCATGGAAATAGAAAACAAGATGGCCGCAAGATGACGAGTCGCGTAGGAACGTGTATCTGAGCTGTGCGTTCCAGTACGTGCGCTCCACAGGCAAGCGATGATGCAGCGCAGTAGCTTGCGGATAAGCTCGCGAAGGCTAACGGTAGGATTCAAACTATTTTAAAAATCTTGTCCAAACTCTTCAAAATGTGCTAAAACTCACATGGATGAGTGAAGTGAATCTTCCCTCAGTACATCTTCTCTCAATACATGTTTGAAGTCCGATTATGTTTGAAGTCCGAGTCCGAATCCGAGTAGAGAAAACGGCATGTATAGGGGAATTGGTGCTTCGCCGCGTTGCCCATCCCCAATCAGGCATAGACAACTCGTCGCCAGTGTAATAAAAGTATCAATCCGCTTGAGAGGTTGAAGTCAATGGTTAGTGACAGTACAGCAAGATCGATTAGACAGCACCAACACTTCAGCCGTTGCTTTCTCTCCCTCTGGAATGAGTGATCCATCATCTGATGCATCACTCCATTCCATGACATGGAGAGTATTCTAGATTACAGATCACAACACAGTCCTACCCTATGACACCATCACCTCTCTCCTAGTATCTATTGATGTGGAGAGCTTATACACCAGCCTCCCACAAGATGACACCCTCAAAGTACTAGAGAAAGCAATGAACAACTGCAACTGGCAGTATAACACCTCAACCACCTTCGTTCTGGACTGTGCCACTCTTGCCCTCAAAGAAAACTTCTTTGAATTTGAAGGCAAACTCTACCTCCAGAAGTATGGTACTTCCATGGGGAGCGTCTTCGCACCAAGTGTAGCGGGTCTCTATGTGTATGATTTTGAGACTAAATATCTCTTCAACAATAACGAAACATGCATTCCCCAAATCAAATTCTACAATCGTTACATCGATGACATTTTATTGATTTGGGAAGGCTCCAACGATTCTCTAGCCACCTATTGCGAATGGCTCAACACATGTGATCCAAATCTTCGCTTCACACACACTTCGGACAGACACCAGACGACATTCTTGGATTTGGACATTGAAGCAGTAGCAGGAGGACTCACTTTAAACCCACTGCTCGCAACTCCTTACTACATTTCACAAGTTTCCACCCAAGATCTCTCTGTGAGAACCTCCCCTATGGCCAATACCTTCGGCTCCGCAGAAATTGTAGCGAAGTTAAAGATTACAAAACTCAATCCAAAGACCTGAGTCTCAAGTTACATCTACGAGGTTACCCTGAACACATTACTAAGCAAGCCAACAAAAGGGCCAGAAACCAGAACCGAGAAGGACTGATTGAAACCCACAAATGAGAACCGACTACACCTCCCCTCACATGTGTCACCACATACAATACCGTGACCAACAAAGTCTCACAAATCATCAGAAAACACTGGAAAATACTGAAAACTGGCAACTTGAATTGGGACCCCCCCTTCTCTCCAACAAGAGAGCGAGATCCATAAAAGATGCCCTTGTATCTACTAGATCCATACCCCCCAAAAGACCGATAAACACCGTCTTAAATGCGTGGGGACTCCCTAACATCACAGGCCATTTTCCATGCGGAAACTGCAGTGTGTGCCACATCACTGAGACAGCTAAACACCTTGACCTAGAACCGGGTAAAGTTTTGGAACTACGGAAACACACCAATTGCAATACAGAACATGTCATATATCGGATCGTCTGCCCCTGCAACCTTACGTATATCGGCATGACGACGCGTAAAATCAAAACCAGGATCTGTGAACATCGCAGCACGATACGTTGCAAAAAAAACACAACCAGAATGACCAACCACTTTCTTGAAACCGGGCACACAACCAACGACATGAGATGGGTGGTCATAGAGACTCTAGACCCCAACCTGCCGAACATCCAAAACCTCCTCCTTGAAAAAGAACAGAGATGGATTTACCGCCTATCAAGCCACATCACAGGATTAAACGACAATATACCCTGGAACAGCCTCAGCAGATCATAACCGCCAGATGCTCGCGCCTCTCGCTTTCAGCTTTTTCCTGGAGTGCAATACCCCACCAATCAGCACTTAATGTAGAATACCCTCCCTCGTCCCGTTTATAGATTTAGCACACATTCCGGGTGGCCCAACCACTAGTGCCTGTCTCTTACAACCAGACTGACCCTTCGATGGTCACTTGAGACCACTCCCAGCCTCTGGGCTTCCATGCGACTTGCTGCTGCTGGGCCCCAGGAGGAACCGCCACGAGGGACTGCCTCCCTGTTGGAGGGCCCTGTGTGCTGGCCTGCCTGTGCCCAGCCTTTGCTCCCTGGAACTTTGTGCTCAGCGCCTTATGAGCGCTATCTTTTTATTGCCAGCCCAAGAGGAGCGCTGGCGCCTGGCAGCTTGCTGTTGCGGAAACTGCTGGGGGAATCCCAGCGTGGGGACCCCCGTGCTGCGATGGGGCAAGCGGGAGCCCACCCTGCGTTTTGTGCATCTGGCAAGCGGGAGCCCACCCTACTGTTTGTGCGCTCTGGTTTGCAGGAGCTCACCCGCACTTGGTTTTATTTGCAGGCGGGAGCCCACCCCGCACTTGTGAGGGGAGAGGAGACGGAGCCCGATTGGCCCTTCCTGTACATGATAGCCTGTAAATATTGCCTAGTGCAAGTTGGCACAGTGTATCTGTGTGATTACAATTCTAATCTGTTATGGATAATACAAAGGCTATTTTTTATATATAACCTTGTGTGGAGTTTCTTTTGCAGTGTACCTATGGTGTTGGTAGGTCGCTCCCCCACCACACAGCTACGCCTGTGTGTCCTGACCCTGCCCCAGCTGTCGCTGCTGAAGAAGTTGAGGCCCTCCTCCACCCGCAGGCTACCACCTGCGCCTCATCCCTGGTGGCCAGTGGTAGGCCTTAGGTTTGTATCTCTGTCGCTGTCTGTCTGTCTTCCCTGTACTGCCCATACTGTCTTCTGGTGTCTGTGACCGCTGTTGCCTGTCTCCCCCCTGTGCCTGCATTCTTATCTGTGCCCGTTTTGCTTGCCTTCTGTCCCCCTCGTTGCCCCTTAATTCTGTGCCCTCTTGCCTTCTGTTCCCCTTTGCTGCCCCTGATTTGTGCCCGCTTTGCTTGACTTCTGTTCCCCTCGTTGCCCCTTCATTCTGTGCCCTCTTGTCTTCTGTTCCCCCTCGCTGCCCCTGATTTGTGCCCCCGTTTTGCTTGCCTTCTGTTCCCCTCGTTGCCCCTTCATTCTGTGCCCTCTTGCCTAGTGTTCCCCCTCGCTGCCCCTGATTGTGCCCTCTTTTGCCTGCCTTCTGTTCCCCCTCGCTGCCCCTGATTGTGCCCAGTTGCCCTTGGTGCCCTCGGCGCTCCCGTTCCCGCTGCTGCGTCCCCTGCGGCCCGCCCCCCTCACAGCCCATTCTCTGCCCCTGCCTCCCGCCTCCCAGCTACTCCTCCCCCACATCCCCATATATGGCAGCCTAAGGCAAGCCTGTCTGCGCTCGTCTGCACCTGGACTGCACCCAGCGCCAGAACCCCTGGTCCCCACACCCGCCACGACGACCACCAGCACTACGATGCCAGCACACTCCATGCTCTCAACCCCAGACGGACCCACACCTGCTTCAAGGCCGCCCCGAAACGTACACACGGTCCCTTCACCTGCTGGAACTGCAGCTACACCAGCCTCAGAGCTGCCGAACAACCCGCCAAGAAAGACCTCAGCCACCTCCGATGCATCCTACTGAACACCCGCTCCGCACGCCATCGAGCTCTTGACAGAGACCTGGATGAACGACTCCTCCACACCTGACATCGCCATAGCCATCCCAGACGGCTACAAGATCACCCACAGAGACCGCACCAAAGGAGTCGGAGGAGGAATCGCCATCGTCCACAAGAACAGCATCAGGGTCTTGACCAGCACCGACGGCACTCTCAGCACTGCCGAACACATGCATTTCCAAATCCACACAGACCCCAACTCCACCCTCAAAGTCACCCTCATCCACAGACCCCCCGGACCCAGACCCCAGTTCAGCGACTCCATCGCCGACTTCATCAGCACCTACGCCTTGACCTCCACCGACTACATCCTCCTCGGAGACCTGAACTTTCACCTTGAGAACATCAATGACAGCAACTTGACAACCCTGATCGATAAACCTCGCCAATCTCGGACTGAGGCACTCGTCACAACGCCTACCCACTCCGCCAGCCACACGCTTGACCCTATCTTCTACGCAAGCCCCACGTCGCCTTCAGCCACACCACCAAACTCCTCTGGACCGACCACCGCTGCATCCACTTCTCCTTCCAGAAACCCAGGACACACCTGAGGTATTCAAGGCACTACGATATGATTAGCACAGTATATCTAATGATAGTTTGACTAGTTATGGTGTATTAAACGGTTCGAAATCCCCGATTATGTTTAGCACGACAAAAAGGGCCGAGAAACCGAACCGCCTCCATCTTGGATTACGGCTCTCTCTCACTTGGGAATCACGTGGTCTTTTCCGCACACCCTCTGCTTCCTCCTTTCCTTGCATTTAATTAGGAGACAGGCTGAGTGGCTGAGAAGCAAGGTCACATCTGCTAAAAGGGAGTATCAGGCAAATTCCTCTAGACCTGGGACGAGAAGGGAGTCACCCTTTCGACCTTCTCTGTAAAGATAGTAACCCTTTGTATGTGTAACCGAAATTAGAAATAGGCATGAGCTCATTAGGGGCGCCAGGACTAACTGGTACTTTTCCACATATAAGGTTTTGTATGCTGTACTGATAATGTATAAAAGTGTGTTACTGTCAGGGAGCCAGCAGTCTTCCTCGGCGCACCTGATGGGTGAGGATCGACGAGGCTCCTCTATATAGAGTTCTGTGGTGGCTAATAAACGTTTGAACCTTCCACGTTGCCAACTGCTCCTTATTTTGCTTAACCCAGAAACTGGACTGATTTGGTCGGGAGGAGTTGGCAGCGGAGAATGAACATTCGTATCTGGGTGCACCCGGTGAGTATTGATTTGATTTGACGCACGCGTTATAAACGGTGCATTATTGGTTAAGGCACGCGTTGAAGACGGTGTGCTATTTGATTGATTTGAGAGCATTCGTTGAGAACGATGCATTTTTGATTTTGAACACGGATTGCATTTGTTTGAAGCTCGCGCTGGACAGCGGTGCATTGATTTGAAGGGTGGTGTCTTGCTTGATCGGGTTAGCATTACCGTGGTTTGACTCGAAGTACGTACAGGTTGTATTTGATTTGAGTAAAAACGGCGCGCCGAAGGATTATAAACGGATTGCACGTGGAAGGACCCGCGACCTAGACTGGGTAGCCACAGGGCATACTCCTGACGGGGCAAGTCCTCGTTGGGGCTGGTCTTAGTGGTGAGCCAGGAGGGTGGCCGGAATCCCGCGTGCAGTTTGGTGTTTGGACTGTGAACCAGAGTCGACGGGCTTGGTTCTCTGATATTGATTGTATGTTGTGTATGATTCGTGTTGATTGTTGTTTGTGTATACATGTCTGAAAACTAACCAAAATGTCCTGTTTTAGTAAATTGAATTGTTTTGGCTGCTGCTGTCGAACAAGTGAATCCAGACTAGCTGAGAGCCAACCCGCCCCGCCGGAGGGCAGTCCTAGCCATTTTATGTATGTCAAACATGGGATCTCTCCGGTGTTGTTCTGCACTCTGTGGCATAAGTATACCAAGGGCAATGAGGAGTTACGATGGCCCAAAACGGGTTCGTTTGATGAGAAGAAAATTGCGTTCCTACAGGAACAGCTGTTTTCTAGGCGAAGTAGGCAGGCCATGTTTGATGCTCTAATTGCATGGCAGAAGGAGGCCAAGCAACGGCGAATAAGGGAAGAGAAAGTAGCCAGAGCCAAGGCAGGACAGAATGTTACTCAGAAAGCTATGGCCTATGACCGAGAAAGAGTAGAAAAGGGATTGGATTGCATGAATCGCGAATTTAGATTAAAGGTTGATAAGAGCTATGTGACCCGCCCGAATGCAGAAGATGAAATAGAGGATTTATTGGACACCAGGCCACCACCCCCTTATGTACCGCAGAGGATATATCCGGAGGTATCAGGGGCCTCGGCCCCGGCCCCAAATATGTCCCTGGGGGCCTCGGCTTCGGCTCCCCCAGCCACTACTACCCCTCCCTCCCTGCCGAACCTCTCCCGGTTACCGACATCTGTGTCTGAAGTTATGGCCATGCTGCCTAATTTATTGATGGCAGCTGCAGCCGGGACCCCTCAGCTGTTGCCGGGGTCAATGCCTTCCCCTTCTGTTCTGCCCTCCTCCTCCGCCAGTACCACGCCGGTAACAGCTGTGACTACTCCAATACGTCCGGCCAGTCTAACAGAGGGTAGGAAGTTGTTCACTCGTTCGGCCTTGGGAACGGAAGAAAGGGAAACTATTGCTACACAAGCATCCCAGTGGATGCGACATCCCATTTATACTCTTGCTGATATTTGGAGTACCATGAGAGACTATGAACCGGTGATGCAACAGCATGCCCTGGAGCATATGGCCAACCGTCTTATTTCTGTGTGGGAACAGGTACACCAGGAAGGGAAGGCTCCGGCTATATTATATGATATTCTTGATCAGGTCCACAAATCTCCGTTGACACCGGAAGAGGTGTATGGGAAGGTGCAGACTTTGGTCTCTTATAGAACTCGTTTGCAGTCTGCCACTCCCGCCGGATTCTCCCAGTTCCCTATGCGAGAAGTGCACCCTATCTTCCATCCAGAAGTTGCCGCAGTAGTGGATGCCCACGGTGTCGTTACCCGCCCGGGAATAGACGCCCAGTTCCAGGAACAATGGGTCTATACCCCCTGGAAGCGGAGTGAGGTACTATCCCTAAAAAGCCAGTTGCCAGATCCTAGAAAAAACCCCACCGCATATTACAAGGAACTGACCGAGGCCGCCTCGTCAGCAGTAATGACGTTGGCAGATATTGAATTATTCTTTGCCTTATTAGTACCGGTGGACATTTGGCGCCAGGTACAGGACCAGGACCATGTTACGGAATTTGGTGGGACATGGGATCAACTGAGAAACTGGGATAGAGATCGTAAACCAGGGAACAAGCCCCGACCTGAGATACTGACCTTGCCTGAGAAAATAATAACTTATATGCATTCGTTGATCCCACCCAGGAAAGTAGATTGGGACAAGCTGACGGCCTGTAAGCAAAAGAAGGACGAGAGTGTATCTGATTTTTTCACGAGGTTTGAGGGAGTGTTCATTGACTTCAGCGGACAGGACTTGGCAACGGAGGGGGGTGTACGTTTATTTGTTAATAGATTTGTAACCAATTTGCTACCTGAGGTATCGGCCCGGTTACAGGCAGCTGAGAGTACCTGGACGACCACCACGCCCTCCATGATACTAAGCATGGCTCAGTATTATGAGCATCGGGAGAATGAGAGCAAGGATAAGACAGAAAGAAAGTCGAAAGAGTTGAAAACACGAGTGTTACTGCAGCAAGTGGAGAGGGGCAGAGGAAGAGGACGAGGGTTGCAGAATTTCGCTCCAAGAGGGGCGGGACCGACGCAAACAGCTGGGCGAACAGACCTAGGCATAAATCAATGTGCTTTTTGTAAAGAGGAGGGGCATTGGAGAGCACAGTGCCCGTTGCTGTCTGAACAGAATACTGCTTCAAGGGGTCGTGGACGGGGAAGGATGAGTGGGCATCGAGGTGGATACACGAGACAAGAACAGGCAGCCCGAGGTGAGAACAGTCAGAATTATTTCGACCAAAGCCAAGGTAGACAGTACTACAATGACGGACGTGTAACAGACGAAGACACCGGGTATACTCAAGCATAGGACAGCCAAGGGCAGAGTAAGGGGCATGTGTCAATCCCGATAGATCAAGCTGGACCTTATGTCCATGCACGATTGTTGGATGCATCAGGTAAGTTTTTGGTTGACACAGGGGCTATGAACAGTTCTGTTTCACGTGCCCTGGTCCCGGGGGCCGCTCTGTCTGGCCAGATTAATATGTCCGTGGGGTTCTCTGGAACTCCGGTGGTGAGCCCCATTTCTAAGCCACTTTCCCTTACTCTGGGACCGGTTACGGTAGAATCGCCTTTCCTCCTCACCTCCCAGTGTGGGGAAAATCTCCTGGGTATGGATATATTAAAAAGATTGCATGCCCGCATCTATTGCTCCCCCGATGGAGTTTTTCTGACCATTCGGAATACCTCTATCCCCTCCATCCAATGTTTTTCAAAAACGGACTCCCTACCCCCTGAGCTTGCAAAACTCCCGAGGGATCTTTGGGCCCTGGGGGACACTGACGTAGGGTTCCTACAAATTCCCCCGGTGTCCATCACCCTGAAACAGAATGCCAAATTGCCGAGGATCCCACAGTACAAAATAGCCCCTGCGGGAGAGCGCGCTTTACTGGCCATTATTTCTGATTTGATTAGAACAGGGGTGGTGGAGGAAACGACTTCCAATATCTGCAACAGCCCAATTCTTCCGATTCTTAAACGAGCCCCCGTACCCCAGTCCCCTGATTATGCTGATACCTACCGATTTGTGATTGATTTGCGAGAGATTAACAAGATCGTGGTACCCCAATATCCGGTGGTACCAGATATTAATTCCATTCTGACCATGATTCCTCCCACTGCAACATTTTTCTCGGTGATTGATTTGAAGAATGCCTTCTTTAGTATTCCCATACATCCAGATAGCAGACATTTGTTCGGTTTCTCATTGGGGGGCCGCAGCTTTAGATTCTGTCGCGCCCCCCAGGGGTATACCGAAAGCCCTAGTATCTACAGCCAAGCCCTAAAAAGAGTATTGGATTCTTTACAATTGCCGCCAGGTAATGTCCTATTGCAGTATGTTGACGACCTCCTTGTGGCCTCTGATACAGAACATGGTTGCCGCGATGCCACGGTTACCCTGCTACGGCATTTGGCCACTCATGGTAACAAGGTGTCGCTCTCTAAATTTCAATATTGTCGACCGGAGGTGACCTATCTCGGTCATCTCCTGTCGAAGGAGGGAAGACGGTTGACTTCTGAGCGCATCGCAACCATAACTAACATGCCTGTTCCTCGCACGCAACGTGATGTCCGCGCTTTGCTTGGTATAACCTCCTACTGTCGCCAATGGATTGCTAACTATTCTCTCTTGACTAAACCTTTCCTGTATCTAACTACGAAGGATGTGCATGAACCTTTACCTTGGACTGATGAATGCCAGACTGCCTTTTCCGCTCTGAAAACTGCTCTTTGCTCTGCTCCTGTGCTTGGCACCCCTGACTACCGGAAACCTTTTGTGCTGTACGTGCATGAGGTGGACGGTTGTTCTCTTTCAGTGTTGACACAGGACTTTGGTGGTAAGGCCTTGTGCATATTTCTCAGCGGTTTTGGACAATGTCGCCAGAGCACTTCCCAGTTGTCTGAGGGCTGCAGCGGCAGTGGCTGTAGCAATCAGACAATCGGAAGGGCTAGTCCTGAATACGGATCTGACAGTGATGGTGCCTCATGCTGTGGACGTATTATTAAACAGGACGCAGACGCAGCACTTAACTAGTGCGCGTCTTACAGGATACGAATTGACCCTGTTTGCACCTCATATAACGATCAAACGATGTGTTAATTTGAACCCTGCCACGTTGTTACCCCTCCCTTCGGGAGATGGTGGACAAGACATGCATGATTGTATCTTTCGAACTGAAGAAGAGACCAAGAGCCGGATAGATCTAACTGACACCCCACTATCTGATGCCCAAGGAGAATTGTATGTTGATGGGTCTTGTTTTAGATTACCGGATGGCACGACAGCTGCGGCTTATGCGATCACTACCCTGCAAACAGTAGTCGAGGCAGCAAAGATACCATACCGGTCGGCCCAGGCGGCCGAATTGATTGCATTATTCAGGGCCTGCGAGTTGGGGAAAGGTTTAAGGCTAAATGTCTACACCGATAGCCAGTATGCGTTCGGTGTAGCACATAGCTTCGGGAGGTTATGGGCGGAAAGAGGATTCTTGACATCTCATGGCGAAAAGATAAAGAATGGACCATTAGTGGACCGACTACTGGCTGCATTAACATTGCCTAAAACCTTGGCCATAGTCAAATGCAGTGCACACAAGGTTATAATTGATGATGTGGGGAGGGGAAATTTCTTTGCGGATAGAATCGCCAAAGAAACAGCCCAGTCTGACACCACTTCCATGTTTGTAGTGACAAGAATGATAGAAGCAGGGGTTTTTAACAACACCATAGACAGTGTGAGAGAGCTACAAAAGGAGGTGACCCCGGAAGAACTGACATACTGGCAAGAACAGGTGGGGAGGCTTGATGAGAATGGATGTTGGACTGACTTGTCAGAGAGGTGTAGATGGTTACTGCCGAACGCATTTGTAAATGCGGTAGTAACTATGGCACACGGACCTTCACATGTAGGGGTTCAGGGCATCTGTGCCACATTGGATCCTGTCTGGTATAATGTTAATATCCATAAGACAGCTAGGAACTTGGTTCAGCATTGCATGATTTGTCTCCAGCAGAATCCGGGGGTTAGCATTCCTGTCTTGGCGGGTAATTTTGCGCCTCCCACCCTGCCTTTTGAAGTACTCCAAATGGATTACATACAGCTAGAGCGAGTTAACAATCTGAAATACGTGCTGGTGGTGATTTGTACTTTTAGTAAATGGGTGGAGGCGTATCCCACAAAGGAAAATACTGCCCTGGCAACCGCGAAAGCTCTGGTAAAAGAGTTTTTCCCTCGATATGGGTTGCCACGGGTGATTTGGAGTGACAACGGGACACATTTTAATGCTGACTTAGTTAAGTATGTATGCAAGGGTCTGTCCATCCAGCAGAAGTTTCACGCAGCCCGACATCCTCAGTCAGCGGGTCTGGTTGAGAAATATAATGGGATTCTGAAATTGAAACTGGCTAAACTTCAGGACACGACGGGATTAAAATGGCCTGATCTCCTGCCCCTGGCCCTGTTGTCCGCGAGAACTACTCCCCATTCCCGGAGCGGTATCTCCCCTTATGAAGTAATTTTTGGCAGACCTGCCAACGTGTGGGGAGTACCCCGGCCCAAATCCTTCAGGGACATCGACCATCCTGTGTTGACTGATTATTTGTATGCTTTGACTAAAGATCTTCATTCCATTCATCAACAGATATCTGCCGTACTGCAGCCCCTGCCGGAGGGTCCTGGACACAGCGTGGAACCTGGACAGTGGGTCTTGGTTCGAAACTACCAACGGAAATCGAGTTTGGATCCGCGCTGGTCCCGACCGTACCAGGTGCTCCTGGCTACGCGAACGGCGGTGAAAGTCGAAGGGAAGCAGCACTGGATCCATATCTCCCATCTTAAGCGAGTTCCCCTCCCGTTGCCCAGGGAGCAGCTTGACCAGGAGGAAGGCCTGCCAACTCTGCGCGAACCCAGCACTAGAGAACCACTTTCCCTGGACACCCGCAGAGAGGTTGACAGGCGAGGGGAGAGTGCTGTGAGCCTGGAAACACCTTTTTGTGGCCGCCCAACTGCTAAAAGCGAGGCATCTGGTTGGGAGCCCAGCTCCTCGTCTGACCCCACTGTGCCCGTTTTGTTTGTGAATCCTGAAACCCCTGGTCGGGATCGATATCACCTGCGGCCCCGGAAATAGGGAATCCCAGGTCTAGCCTTGGCGAGTGAAGCCGGAGGCCTCGGCAAAAGACCTGAGGATTGGTAGAACACTGGACTGAACTCGTTGAGAGCATGGAACTTTCAGTAAAGCTCTGTTCAGAACGAAGATAGAGACATTGGTCGGTTGGTGGGGGCCCAGGTAGAGTTTCCTTTCAACAAGGGTTGCGTCAAGTGCGACCCCAACGCGAGAAGTTTTTATCTTTTACCTTTTTTTTTTGGTCTCTCTGAACAATAGGAGTCTGCCTGTGAGGCTCTATACGGACACATGAAAGAAGCACCCTCCGGCAGGTCGGACTGCTAGTAGCCTTTTTCTCCCGAGATTATATTGGACTTTTAGTGAGAAAATGTACCCTTTTGGTCGTTTTGTCCTTGAAGAAGGGCGCCCCATAGTACCCCGTACCACTCCCCCGCACTTGCCAATGTTCTCCTCATGGAGCTTGCGTGTTAAAATTGTTTTTATTTCTATATTGATTGTATCATTTGTACTATGCTTAGGTTTGTTTATATACCTAGAGTTCCGCCATCCTGTACACACCTTGATAGTGTCTACCCCTGCCCCTAAGGAACATCATTTCCAGACTTTTGCCCCTCATAAGGAAAGACACCGACAGACATATGTACATAAAGCCTTCATTGAGATGCTACATCAGACTCATAGTTCCACAAATGTTACCGATTGTTGGGTCTGTGGTCTTCTCCCGTCAGTGATGCATAAGCAAGATTTGTTCATATCAATGCCCTTGTCTTATCTAGGTAGTTGCGAAGCCTGGTTCAAAATGTTATCCATGCTATATGAACATTACACTATAGATGAACGTCGATTCTCAGAGAAGGATTATGCTTTGATTCTAGCCTATATAGAGAAACACCAAGGTTTTACGCCTAATGCTGAGGGGACGGATGGTACCCTTGATCCTACCGCCTGTATGAACGTATACACTGATCACGAAAATGATACTTGGTTGAGGGATGAAGCATTGGATTTCATGACTTTTAACTTTACTGAGTATTTCAAGTATTTCCAGGAGCGAAATGTCTCAGATGAGAAAATCATTCCGGTCCCGGTATTGAATACGTCCTCCTCCTTCTGCGTGCAGGGTACTGGACATTTATCCGTCGGTTATAGTAGATGTAATTACACTTATAAACTGCAGACTTTCAGTAGTCCCCCAACACTCACCCCTCCCAATGTTTATTTTGTGTGCGGTGAAAACGCATACACTTGGTTACCCAGAGGATGGGCAGGTCGATGTTATTTATCCTTTCTTTACCCACCGGTCTACATAGCTCCTTCTGATTATCACAAATCTCATTCCTTAAATCGGCGGAGCCTAAAGGCTGAAGCCGCCAGTAATGATGCCACTGACCAGACTGACACTCCAGCCCAACACTTTGTTGATATCATAAAAGGGGCGTTGCCCATATGGGGACCCATCCTCAATAGTAAAGAAGTTAGGAGACTATCTAGAGTGGTGGAAGGGGTGGTTAATACTACTGCAGGAATATTAACTAATATTACAGTGGAGCTCCAGGCGACCCGGCTTGTGACCCTTCAAAACCGTCTTGTTTTAGACGTTATCCTAGCTGATCGCGGAGGAGCTTGTAGAGTCATCGGCAGTTCCTGTTGTGTATATATACCTGACTCCGCCCCTTCTGTCCATTTAGCCATTCAGAAACTGCATCGGCTAGCCTCTGAAATTCACACCGAGACTGGTACTTGGTCTTTGTCCGGGTGGTTTTGGGATTTGGTGACCACCTGGGGATGGAAGTTATTTATGATTCTTCTGGGAATAGTGGGGTTCATTTTCACCTGCTGTCTTTGTCTACAGTGCGGGCCTGCTTGCTGTGCATATTGTGCTACTCAAGTTCGCCGATCCATCCCTAGGCCCAAGCCCGTCCAAACCAGAATAGATACCCAGCGGGCTCAGAAGGAGACGCATGACTTAATGCAGATCGATGAGGGTATTTTCGAAGACTGACCCCGTTATTAGCTATGCTGCGCTAAAAGGGCCGTTCTGAGGTATTCAAGGCACTACGATATGATTAGCGCAGTATATCTAATGATAGTTTGACTAGTTATGGTGTATTAAACGGTTCGAAATCCCCGATTATGTTTAGCACGACAAAAAGGGCCGAGAAACCGAACCGCCTCCATCTTGGATTGCGGCTCTCTCTCATTTGGGAATCACGTGGTCTTTTCCGCACACCCTCTGCTTCCTCCTTTCCTTGCATTTAATTAGGAGACAGGCTGAGTGGCTGAGAAGCAAGGTCACATCTGCTAAAAGGGAGTATCAGGCAAATTCCTCTAGACCTGGGACGAGAAGGGAGTCACCCTTTCGACCTTCTCTGTAAAGATAGTAACCCTTTGTATGTGTAACCGAAACTAGAAATAGGCATGAGCTCATTAGGGGCGCCAGGACTAACTGGTACTTTTCCACATATAAGGTTTTGTATGCTGTACTGATAATGTATAAAAGTGTGTTACTGTCAGGGAGCCAGCAGTCTTCCTCGGCGCACCTGATGGGTGAGGATCGATGAGGCTCCTCTATATAGAGTTCTGTGGTGGCTAATAAACGTTTGAACCTTCCACGTTGCCAACTGCTCCTTATTTTGCATAATATTGCGGGCCAGTGGTAAGTGTGGCCCTTGGAATAATTATTTGGACACAACACACCACCGCACCCAACAGATCCCTCGCCGCTGCTGGAGAAAAATCACCGAAGACCAACTACACGCAAACCTCGCTCTCAGCCCACCCACCGAACCCTCCAACACCGAAGACGCTGCCCACAGCCTCAGACACTGGATCGACGACTGCACCAACACCCTCGCCCCGCTGAAGAAATCCCTCCACAGAGACACCAACAAGAGGGCCAGCTGGTTCACCCCAGAACTCCTAGCCTCCAAGCGAGCCTGCAGGAAACTAGAGAAGAAATGGCACAGCGAACAGACTCCGGACAGCCACACAGCCCACAAGGACGCCACCCGCAACCACCATCACCTCATCAGGACTGCCAAGAGGACCTCCTTCAAAGACTGCCTCGACAAAAATGCACACAATAGCAAGGAGCTCTTCAACATCGTGAAGGAACTCTACAACCCCAGCTCCAACACCAACGACATCCCGCCGTCGCAAGCCCTGTGTGACTCCCTCGCCACTTTTTTCCACCGCAAGATAGCAGACATCCACGACAGCTTCAACACCCAGACAGCCTCAACAGACAGCAACACAACAGACTCTCTGCACACCATCAGCCACGACCCCCTGCTAGCCTGGACCAGCGTGAGCATCGATGACACCATCAAGACCATGAGCATAATCCACTCCGGCTCCCCGTCAGACCCATTCCCGCACCACATCTTCAACAAAGCCAGCAGCTCCATCGCACCCCACCTGCGCAACGTCATCAATCTCTCCCTCGAGACCACGACCTTCCCAGAGAGCTGGAAACACGCCGAGATCAACGCCCTACTCAAAAAACCCAAGGCAGACCCTAGAGACCTCAAGAACTTCCGGCACATCTCTCTGCTCCCGTTCCCGGCCAAGGTCATTGAGAAGATCGTCAACAGACAGCTTACCCGATACCTCAAAGAAAACAGAATCCTGGACCCTTCCCAGTCAGGGTTCCGCAGCAACCACAGCACCGAAACCGCCCTCATCGCTGCCACCGACATCAGAACCCTGCTGGACAACGGTGAGACCGCAGCCCTCATCCTCCTGGACCTCTCCGCCACCTTCGACACTGTCTGCCACCGCACACTACGTGCACGCCTCCACGCCGTAGGGACCAGAGACAAAGCCCTGGATTGGACCACCTCCTTCCTCTCCGGCAGAACCCAGAGCGTCCGCCTCCCCCCATTCCAATCCGAAGCCTCCGAGATCATCTGCGGTGTACCCCAGGGATCCCCTCTCAGCCCGACACTGTTCAACATTTACATGGCCCGTTTGCACACCTCGTCCGACAGTACGACCTCAACATAATCTCCTACGCCGACGACACTCAACTGATCCTCTCCCTCACCAAGGACCCCACCACCGCCAAAGCCAACCTCCACGAAGGAATGAAGGCCGTCGCCGACTGGATGAAGATCAGCCGACTGAAGCTGAACACGGACAAAATGGAGGTCCTCATCCTTGGCTCCAACCCTTCAGCCTGGGACGACTCCTGGTGGCCGACGGCACTGGGGGCAGCCCCGACACCCACCGGCCACGCACGCAACCTGGGAAGCATCCTCAACTCAACGCTCCCCATGACCAAGCAAGTCAACGCCGTCTCCTCCTCCTGCTTCAACACCCTCCGCCTGCTCTGCAAGATCTACAGGTGGATCCCGACAGATACAATAAGAACAGTCACCCAGACTACGGAAATGTCCTCTACGCGGGAAACCCGACCAAGCTCATCAAACGACTGCAACGCATCCAAAACGCCTCAGCACGACTGATCCTCGACGTACCACGCCACAGCCACATCACCCCCCACCTGAGAAACCTGCACTGGCTGCCCGTCAACAAGAGGATATCCTTCAAGCTCCTCATCCACGCACACAAGGCACTCCACAAGACCAGCCCAGCCTACCTCAACAGACGACTTACCTTCTACATCCCCAACCGCCAGCTCCGCTCCGCCGACCTCGCACTTGCCACCGTCCCGCGCATCCGAAGAACAACCACCTGTGGGAGATCCTTCTCCCACCTCGCCGCCAAGACCTGGAACACCCTCCCACTGATCCTACGACAGACCCAAGACCTGCTGACCTTCAGGAGGCTACTCAAAACCTGGCTGTTTGATCAGTAGCGCCCCCCCTTCCCAGTGCCTTGAGACCCTCACGGGTATGTAGTGCGCTCTACAAATGTTTGATGGATTGATTGATTGATTGCTGCTGTGTGTGTGTGTTGTGCAAACGCTTTACACATTGCCTCTGGGATAAGCCTGACTGCTAGTGCCAAACTACCAAGGGGGTGAGCAGGGGTTATCTTCAGCGTGTAACTCCCTTGCCCTGACGAGAGTGGTGGTTTTTGCATGGCTTAGGCGCAAGCTCTAGCCAACCAGAAATCCCATTTCTAACAGCCCCTTAATCTTCAAAGAAATGGTGCAGTTCTTCTCTCTCCATGCGCTACCGCACTTTGTGCTGCCTAGTGACAATGCCCGCACCCTCAAGCCATAGTGCATGGGTGCCTGTGTTAAGGTAAGGATTGTTTCCGTGCAGGAAGGGATACATTGGAGGCTTTTTCCTTTCCTTTTAGTATGTGTGCTGCAGAAAACAGTGCGCAGGCAAAGAGGAAATAACAAGAAGGAATAGGTACCCCTTCCTGCACATAAAATTATCCTAGGGGGCTTTTTTCTTTTTGAATGTGCACTGCAGATTGCAGCACACAGGGAAAGAGGAAATAACAAAGAGAAAAAAACACCCTCATGCAGGCGCCCCATTGTGGCACAAACCTATGTCTACATCTCTTTGTAAATATGGGTTTACTTCAAAATCCAGGGGTGGATGCACAGAAACGCCCATGCACCCCCCATGGAATGCCTCTCTGATACAAAGTAACAGCTCAATGTCTCTGTGTTACATTATTCTTTGGCTTTATAAATACCAAAAAGGATTCTGGGGTGGAGCAGTGTCAAAAAAGTAATCCAACTCTGACGGAAAAACTTTGTATATTTGAGCCAGGAGAGTACTTTTCACTGTGTTTACAGGCCACAAGCTGTGGGCTCTCATAGCTATATAAAGACTGTGGGTCAGGAACATCGTCACAGTCTGACATAGGCGTCAGATACGTTTATGATCCCTTACATTTACTCAGTCAGAACATTTTTATCTTATGTCTGCAGAGTGACAATCTGCGGCGTGAATCACTGCGCTCTCATGGAGTGCTTAACAGAAAAAAGTAGGGCTTGAAAAGCAAGCAGTGAAAACAGAGACATTAGCCGTTCAAAGTGACTCTAAAGAGCCAATGTTCCATGGGAGGAACAACCACAAGATTGACAAGCTGAAGCAACAATAAGAAGCAGGCACATGAGAGTGACAGGAGAGCCAACCAATGTTAAGCCTTTGGTGGGCTCCAAGCCCCTCTGTGTTCTTGGTAAGCCCCAATATGCTACGGAACAGAATGTGCATGCGCTGTCTAGTAGGCTCAGCCTAAAAATAAAAATAAATCATTTTATGGTAATGGAAAACTCCAGACTGTCTGTGTTTGCGTGTGTCTTTCTGGCTCCCACAAAGCGGCCTGCATTGTATTTCACATTTTCAAACCGGTGCTAATGGCCTCAGCATGTGTAAAGATTACAAGAGTCTGCCATGATTGAAAAGCAATGAAAATGTTATGAGTTTTAAGTTAATATATGTATGAAGAAAATGTTCTAAAATTCGATGTGAGCTCCAGTCAGGAACTTTAAAAATCCCAAGCAGGACTGATCTTCTTTCTCCAATCAGCTCCCCTTACACATGGGGAAACGCACCGATCACCTTAGATTCAGAAAACCTCTGAAGCCTGAGCTATTTCCGGTCTAGGTGTTCTCTTATTGCCTGAGATCTGTGCTGCACCGAGATAACACATAGGGGAGATTCATGCGCGTTATATACGTTAAATGAACATTAACATAACACCCGCGGTTGGATGCAGGCTCACTGGCAAGAACCAGGGACATCTCTCACTTGGGCTGAAAGCTGGAGCTCCCAGGAGCACCCAAACCCCTCACTGCAGATAGAGGTGACCAGGCTCAGGAGACCGCCTGGCTGCAGGCTTAGAGCCGCCACCTCAAGAAACACAGTTCAAGCGATCACTCGGGGTAAGGAAAAACTAGGGTTTCATTCTAAAGAAAGGACCTTTTAACAAAAATTGGCTTACTGCTTGTAGTTCACTGGAGGCCAGAGATGCCAGGGAAGTCTTTGTACTCTTAACTTCACAGCAGGGTGATGAGTGCCTCTCAGCCAGAGACTTAGGACGTCATTGACAGATGGGTAAAAATTGGCTGGAGTCCCACTTGCCTACCTCCTGGTTCCCCAACTCCCTTCGAGGGCAGAGGAGCATGGTTTGCCCTGTTGCGGAGCATCTGCTGTCAGGAAATCCGTTCATTGCACCCAACACCAGTGGATATGGTGTTGGAGGGACCACCCTACTTAGGGCCTGATTACAAGTCTGGTGGTCCATTGGACTACCGAACCACTGGTGGCTGCCCTTAGACTGCCAGACTGGCTGACCACCCGCCATTACGAATATGGTGGTGGAACCGCCACGAATCATGGATCCCGCGCTGGTGGTGCGGTGGTCAGAGGTGCTAATATGCTGGCTATGCCGCTGTGGTACCACCAAGCATATTAGTTACCTCCCCGCCACAGTTTTCATGGCGGTGAGGCCGCCATGAAAACTGTGGCGGTGAGTAAACAAGGCCATGGGGTGCCTGCAGGGAGTCACATTTTGTGCCCCCTGTGTGCAGTCACCCCCCTTCCTGCATGGCATGGAATGTAAAGTTCATGCTGTGCAGAAACAGGCTTGCCCACTGCAGTGCCTTTTTAATGTGCACCGCCTTGGGAATGCCAAGGGGCCGTCCGCCAGACGAGATAACTCGTAATCAGGTGGGTGTCCAGCGGGCGAGTCTGGCGGTCTTAGAGTGGCACGGCAGCCTGCTCCAAGACAGCCAAACTCATTATCAGACCCTTAGTACGGCCGAACTGACACCTTTCATTCTGGCATCCATTATGCCCAGCACTGCTATTGTTACAGTGGCAGTCCCAGACAGAGAAAAGCACTCATACCCCCACACCTAAGTGTAGTAGGAAGTCTCATGGTGCGAGTGATTGAGTAAGAAGGCAGGGGGTGTATATACAAAGAGTTCCCCCAACGCAGGGCAGCACTAAATCCATGTAGAAGTGATGCAGTTCTGCTCTGTCCCTGCGCTGGTGCACTTGTGGTTGCGACGCATCAACGTACCCACCCTTACGCCCTAGTGCAAGGGTATCTGCATTGTACTTAGCATAACTTTTGGGCAGCAAGGTACCTTCCTGCACAAAAACGATGCTTTAAGGCATTTTCCTCTTTGTGTGTATGCTGCAGAACACGGCGCACATGCAATGAGGAAAAAACGAGGAGAATTTAAAACTCGTTACACATGCCTCAGGGAGGTACAGGATTTTGGTGCAAATCTCTGTCTACAATTCTTCCTAGATGTGGATTTGTGTCAAAAATCATTGATGTAACGCCCATGGAATGCCCCTTACATGAAAAGTAATGCAAGGCAGCGCAAAAACCCTGCCTTGCATGACTGGGTTGCAAACCAACGCAAAGTGTGATTTGCATTGGTTTATAAATCCAAGCAAAAGACTTTGCTTCGGGTTGCGTTAAAAAGCAACGCAAACCAGATGCAAACTCTTTTTAAACCTGAGCTAAAGTGGTTAGGAAGGTGCAGCTGCTGTGGCGTGACTAGTTTTGATGAAGAAAGAGTGGGGTAGGGAATAAGTGAGTATAAGGGAAAGTGAAGATTGGTTGGTAAAAGGTACAAAGATCAATTAGTAAACATGCAACAAAATCGATGAAAATAGTTTAGATGTGAATTGAAAGGGAATGTTGTTAGTCTTTTCCGAAAGTAATTAAGGATTCTGATTGTTTGAGCTCCACTAAAAGTGAATTCTAAAACATTGCCACAGCCCTGCAGAAGGATTGTGTGGCCATTTGTTACTGTTGAACGTCTTGTATTCTCAGGTGTGATTCTGTAGGCTTCTCAGGCTTTTGAACCACTGGATCATTTTATAGTTGAGAGAAGGAAATTGTTTTTTTCAAAAAAATATCACCTTGTAAGTAATAGACGTTAATTTAAATCTTATTCGGGCCTCCAGCGGAGACAGCGTATGTCTCTGAATACTGGGGTGATGTGATCAAATGTATTTATTCCAGGAAGAGTGAAACACTGCTTTGATGAGAATGAAATAACTTCAAGGAACATCAGCTAGAACAGTGTTTCCATAATAGATCTTGGAAAGGATTAGTGACTGTAGACAGTTCTGAAATAAGTGAGTTGAAACAGTTTCAGTGTCATGAAAATGGGATGGCTCAGCTTTACAGGCCATTTTCTCAGATTGGTAAACGTGGATCAATCCACATTTTCATAAAGATTTTACCTTAAAAACTGCTACAGGGGAAAACCTTCACAAGTTTTTTAGAATCCACTCGTTAGATTTCAAGGTTTCTTTACGTTTGATTGATAGGTACTGCGATTTCTCCAGATTTAATTTGAGTAGCTTGGTAGTCACTCTATTTTATATCTTCTACAGTCATATATTCAAGTTACCAATATCCTGGACGGGTAAGGTTAGTTTCCCAGAGCAGGACATATATCATACAGTTGAGTAAACCGTATTATTTTACGTACTACCACCAATGACAAGTTAGGTCTAGCTTTTAAAAAACTACCTTTCTGTCTGCCTGTTAGATGCCTCCTGGGGGTGTGTCTCTACCATTGACTTGTACCTCTTCCTCCAATACTTGTAATCAGATCCCTATGAGCCAGTTTCCTACTTGGGTATATTTGGATACAGAGATTGCTATCCTGAGAAGAACCTACCCACTGAAAGATCTTGCGTCAACAAGCTGGAGACTTCAGAAGCTGTGAAAAGCTGTAGACAAGAGGCAACTGCTGCTCAAAGAGACTGAAACAAGGAGACCTGGTACAGAGGAACAAGAATACATCCTGATGAATGATATTGGAGTGTAGGATTCATTGAAACCATCTGCTAAGACTTGCTTTTGTATGAAATGGGAAAACTTTGTAAGCTTCAATATACTGGAGATGGAGTAGAATGAAGTGGCGTAGAATTAAGTGCAATGTCGCAGAGTAGAGAGGAGTGTTATTTCAAAGAGTGGCCTGTCGTCGACTATCTTACAGTGGTGGGGCATAGAATGGAGTGGTCTGTCATAGAGTGAAGTGTTCTGTCATAGAGTGGAGTGGCATGTCCTAGAGTTGAGCGGCATGTCATAGAGTGGATTGGCATGTTGTATAGTGGAGTTGCGAGTCGTGGAGTGGCGTATCGTAGAGTATCATACAGTAGAGTGCCATACAATGGAGTAGAGTCTTTTAGAGTGGACTTGTGTAGAGTGGCATTTTATAGAGTGCCGTGGCATGTCATAGAGTGGCGTGTCTCACAGTTAAAGGTTATGTGGACATTATAGTTTGGAAATAACATTAAAAAACTTCAGAACCAGCTGGTGTGCAACGCATCCTCGATGCAGGACTACAGATCGTAAATTTCCCTCATCGATGACCTCCTCGATGATGATGCAGAACCTCATATCAGCCTTGCAGCTCCCTGGAACCGACACTGAGCAACACATCTCCGACCTGGACTTCACAACGCCTTTGCTGCACGACGCATCCTCAACATGGGTCCTCTTAATGCTCCGCAACCAGGATTCAGATGAACAATGCGGGCAGAGCCTGAACAACGCATCTGCCTTAACCACGCATATGCGTGGTTAAGGCAGATAGCGCTTTAGTGTTCAGGATGGACTGGGAGAAAAGGAAGTGTCGGAACAGGAATCTCTGGATGCGGACAGGTAAGTGGGACTGGGGCCGGGTTTGGCAGAGTAGTTTTTAGGGGTGGTGTCGCTTTTAGGGTGCAGGGCGGAATAGGGCTCAGGGTGGGGGAAGAGGTAGTTTGAAGGACTGGGGTTGGGTATGGGGGAGTTTTTAGGAGTGGGACGGTTTTATGGCTCAGGGGGGGGGAGATCGGGGTATTTCTTTTAACGGGGGGCAGGGTTTTAGGCCTCAGGGCAGTGGAAGGGGTTGGGGTAGTTTTATGGACAGCACAGGTGTAAGCTTTAGGGCTCGGGCAGGGTAGTTTATGGTAGGAGACAGGGTTTTAAGCCTCAGGGGGAGGGGGAGTTTTAGGGGCAGGACTGGTTTTAGGTTTCAGGGCAGGGGGCGAGGTAGGGGGGTTATTATTTTAGGGCTTAGGGCAGGGGGTTGGGGTCGTGGTGATCTTAACCACACATACTACTTACCACTCAGGCCTTTACAACAAAGTGGTAAAGGCATGCGTGGTAAGGGAATGCATGGTTAAGACGCATTCACGGTTCAGGCTGCATGGTGCAAACAACCCAGGATTCGAGGTACTCTTGTTCTGCGGGCCAAACTGTGTCCCTGTAGGCAGTTTGTGCTCCATCGCAGTCGACCTGAACTTGTGACTTTGTCCCAGTCCAGTGTAACCAGATATCCACAGTTGGCACTTTGTGCTTTTTGGCACTACTTTCACTTAAGCCTTTAAAATTGCATATATCCGTTTCTACTGATTGGATGTTTATCGTTTTTAGTCTTGGTTTGTTGATAAAACATTTCTCTGTTCTAATGTGGTGTGGGATCTTTTTTGTGGTGTATTTTCCCTTTGTAACTGTTTGAAGTGTTGCACAAATACTTTACGCATTGCCTCTGAGTTGAGCCTGACTGCTCTGTGCCATGCAACCCGAGGGTTGAGCACAGGTACCTTTAGGGTTGCTTGTGACTTCACCCTGAGAAGAGTTATGGTTACTACTGGAGTAGGGTTTAACACTTCCCTATGCAGTAACCCAATTTCTTACGCTCATATACTCTATTGACCTGGGTTTTGTCCAATGTTACAAGGTATGACTTTTGAATAGAAGACTGCAGCAGAGTTAACACTATAGACCAGAACCCTTTAGGGAAGTGTGTAAATACTCACAGTTTTATGGCCTCAAATCCTATTGAGGTCAGAACAGACAGGATGGGCAGCCTGGGTCACATTTTAAAGCCCATGGTCAGCATGAGGCTCCCTTAAATTACCTTGGACAGCATATGGACCCTTGTATCTGCCATTGACAGAATGCGTCCACTGGTAACTGCCATGGATGTGTAGCATGCAGCCTATTGTAACTGCAATTGACAGCACTCATCCCCTTATAACCACCAGGGATGCATAGCATGCAAGCCCCTTGTAAATGCTACGGACATCGCCTATCCCCTTTTAACTGCCATGGATATGATAGAGTCCCTTCTAGCCACCATGGATACATGCGGCCCATTATAACCCCATGGATAGTATGCGCGCCTTGTAACTGCCTTGGAAAGCTTGAGGCCCTACGTAACCGCTATGGATAGTAACGCCACTGGCAGCATGCACCCCCTTGTATCACCGCAGGCAGCATGTGCCCCCTTGTAACGCCACGAGCAGCATGCCCCCCCTTGTAAGGCCACGGGCAGCATGCAACCCCTTGTAATGCCCTGGTCAGCATGCACCCCCTTGTAATGCCCCGGGCAGCATGCACCACCTTGTAATGCTGCAGGCAGCATGCACTCCCTTGTAATTCCACTGGAAGCATGCCCCCCTTGTAACACTGTGGGCAATATGCACCTCCTTGTAACGTCCAGGCAGCATGCACCACCTTGTGATGCCACAGGCATCATGCACCCACTTGTAATGCCATGGGCAGCCTGCCACCCTTGTAACACCGCAGGTAGCATGCACCCTCTTGTAATGTCCAGGGCAGCATGCACCCCCTTGTAATGCCGCAGGCAGCATGCCCCCCTTGTAACTCTGCGGGCAGTATGCACCCCCTTGCAACGCCACTGGCAGCATGCACCCCATTATAATGCCCCGGGCAACATGCAGCCCCTTGTAAGGCCATGGGCAGCATGCACTCCCTTGTAACATCGTAGGCAGCATGAACCCCCTCGCAATGCCCAGGCAGCATACACCCCCTTGTGACGACCCGGGCAGCATGCACTCCCTTGTTACACCACAGGCAGCATGCACCCCTTTGTAATGCCCCGCACAGAATGCACCCCCTTGTAAGGCCATGGGCAGCATGCAACCCCTTGTAACATCGCAGGCAGCATGCACCTCCTTGTAACGCCCCTGGCAGCATGCACCCCCTTGTAAGGCCATGGGCAGCATGCACCCCTTGTAACACCGCAGGCAGCATGCACCCCCTTGTAACGCCCGAGCAGCATGTACCCCCTTGTAATGCCCCAGGCAGCATGCCCCCCCTTGTAATACTGTGGGCAATATGTTCCCCCTTGTAAAGCCACGGGCAACATGCACTCCCTTGTAACAGCATGGGCAGCATGCACCCCATTGTAATGTCGCAAGCAGCATGCCCCCCCCCCCCCTTGTAACGCCGCATGCACCATACACCCCCTTGAAACACTGCAGGCAGCATGCACCCCCTTGAGCACCTGGGCAGCATGCCCCCCTGTAATGCCCGGGCAGCATGCACCCCTTTGTATTGCTGCAGGCAGCATGCACTCCCGTGTAACACCGCAGGCAGAATGCACCCCCTTGTAACACCCCGGGCAAAATGCACCCCCTTGTAACACCCCAAGCAGCATGCACCCCCATATAATGCTGCAGGCGGCATGCACCCCCTTGTAATGCCACAGGCAGTATGCCCCCCCTTGTAACGCCACATACAGCATACACCCTCTTGTAACGCCGCAGGCAGCATGCACCCCCTTGTGACACTGCAGGCAGCCTGCACCCCTTTTAACCGTCTATGTCTTGTGGCATGACTGTGGCAACACACTGCTGAGCCTGTGCGGCTGCATTACACTGCATCAGCGGGTGGTGCAGTTTAGTTTCAACCCACAGACGAAGCCAAAACAAGAACATTCGGAAAAGGATTCATTTTTATTTTTGAGCATATGTTCAACACGCCACACAATGTCCCTGTTTGCTTATAATTTAGCATTTTGTAATAAATCAGGTTTTGTAATTGTTTTCGACCTGTAATTTGTATCGTTTCACTTGCTGGTAATTCCACTGTCATTAAGACTCCTTGCAAGATGTTTAGTCGCGCTGTGGTTTGTAGGTCTCTAATCTGTTATTGTCTTCGCTTTTTCAATCACACTTTCCATAATTGCCGTTCCTTTTTGTGGTCCTTGGGGGAGGGAGGTTTGTGGTCTGTGGTGCAGTCTTGCTAAGCCTCTCAGTTCCTGCAGTGGCTTTACTCATTTGTCAGTGTTTGTAGTGTAAATATCCTTTTGTCTCTGTCCATACCCCTAAAGCACCAGGGTTGCTGCCTCCTTTTGTGGATCCTGGAGCCCTTTCCTAATGACTGTACATGGAGGTGGAATGGAGCTGTGTGCATGTACTGTTAACCCGCATGTGCTGCAGTGTAACCCACATGTACTGTGTAACCTGCATGTGCTGGTAACCCGCAAGGCCTGGTAATAAGGGGCGGAGATAGCAGTACTGGATCAACAATTCTGACCATTATTCCTCCAGTTACCAAGCATCACTGGTTTTCGATTGCGGATATGGAACAACACGCCAGACCGGGTCCTTATTCTATGTGGTTCGTAATTCTGGGAACTTTTCCTTGAGCCTCGAAGGGTAACCTCCTTCCATCACAAAATTCTATGCTTAGACATAGTTTAAAATTTTTCTTATTTTGTATGTCAAGGGAAAATTGCTTGGACGGCATTCTGAATTAATCTAACATTCCCCCCCAGTCACTGATCTGGGTTAAATTCATCGTTTTTTTGCACGCCATACCAGTTTAGACCCAGCCATATGCAAATCAGTATTAACCCTGTTCCCCATGGGAACAATCCAGCCTAAACTGCCAGGCCAGGTCCTCCCTGGACCAGAAACAAGCATCCTGGGACTGGTTTCAGAGTAACACCCCTCATCAGCCAGGCTAGCTGGAATCTGGTGGCATATCGAGCACAGGACCCAAGTCTTGGCATACCCTTCCCACTTAGGGCAACAATTGCAAAAAGAACAGATGATGGGCGGAATGCTGAATTAATCTAACATTCACCCTCCGTCGCAGATCTGGGTTAAATCCATCTGTTTTTTGGCACGCCACAACATTCCAGTTTAGACCAAGCCATATGCAAATCAGTCTTGACCCTGATCCCCATGGGAACAGCCTGGCCTGAACTGCCAGGTCAGGTCCTCCCTGTACCAGAAACAAGCATCCTGGGACCGGTTTCGGGGTAACACCCCTCATCAGCCAACATGTAAGATCAATGATGGGGTGCCAGAAGCAGGAGGCACCCCTTCCAGCCACAAAACATTGTCTATACCCCATGTGCTTGGTGCTCTCCTCAACCTGTTTTCAGAGGAGTGCATCTTGCATGTTGGGTGGGAAGCATGATCTGGTCATTGGGGGGGCAGGTCAGTGTGCACCATTGACTTCTCTACCGTGCTCCTGAACCAGCCTGCCACCTCTCCCTCCCGCTTTGTAAGATTCCTGCAGACTAGTTGAGCTCCTGCCCTCCAGGTGGCCCTGATCTCCTATGCAGAGTTTGCTGCAGATAAAACAGGAGCAGAGCAGTGAGGAGTTTACCTGTTCTTGACGGGTCTTTAAAGACTAGCAGGCGCTGAATCCTTGCATACCAAGGGGAGTTCAGAGAGAACAGGGCAAGTGTGAAAACACCAGGGCGCAGATTTACTAAGATTTTGTGTCATGGTTGTGTCACCTTAGTGTTCCAGCCCCGGCGCAAAATTATTTTGGGAATTTACTAAGCCATGCAAAGCCACTTGGCATGGCTTAGTAAATACAGAGTCATGATGCATAGTGCCTCTTTGCGTCGGGATGGGGTTCCAGGGGTGGAGCATTGGCATCCCCATGCATCCGCCCATGGGTTTTTGGACATTTCCAGATTTACTACAGCTAGTAAACCTGGGACTGCATCAAAAAGCTACGCCTTCCTGATGCATGCGTAACGAGGACACATATTCGTGTTTTTCCTCATCACATCCATTGTGCAGCATGCATAGAAAGAAGAATATCGCTCTAAGGGTTGGTTTTGTATAAGAAGCTATCCAATCCTGCACAAAACAATCCTGCCTGTAATCCAAGCACCCCTCCACCATTGTGCAAGTGACCCTCATTGGCGGTGGGCAGCACACAGGGCACCAGCACCAGCAGACAGAAGAAATGTGCCAAATCGTAGTTGAGTCAAGAAATTTGTGCTGTCCCCCTTCCACGCAATGCAGTGCAGCAACTTTGTTTACTGCCCGGCGTTGCATGAAAAAGCAGTCATTCTCCCACTACGCCTCACCCCCAGGGACTCCCAGTATCAGCAGATCAGGTCAAGGAGAGATGCTTAGCAGCCACTGATGACTCGATGCCAGTGTGCGCTGCCATCTACAACTTAGCTTATAGGACTAGGAGCTCCCCCATGGACTCAACTGGCCGGACTGCAGCTCCACTCTATGGCAGCCCAAAACCAGTGTGCAGCCCAAGAACAACAAACGGATGTAGGTGATGCACCCACCTACCTATGTCAAATATACTGCCTCATTTGTTTTGTCTATACCTTTATTTACTGCATACAATGCTGCAAATGTATGGAACTGGGCAGCTCCATAGTGGACTGGCACAGTGGCACTGATGGAATGAGGCATCATGTAGCACATGTGCCCCCTTCAGTTTGAGGGCAGGATGAAAGGCATGTGCATAATGCTAGCCAAGCCCAATCAGACCCTGCCTGCCCTGACGTCACTCTTCACTCTTGCTCACTTTGCACGTTTTAGTGAGGAAAGCTATGACTAATGATGAGGTGTCCAGTTCAGGTATCGAGGGCCCCTTTGAAAGGCAGCGGTTCTGTGCCAGAGCCCACCTTGCCAATGCCTTAAAACGTCTCTGCTTGTTGATTTTAAGTGGGTGGAATAGAGTGGCATCCTGTCACAAAAGTCAGTTTAAACAAGTGCAACAAATGTGGGCATCTTCTTGGTTATTCTCTGTGCAATTCGGCTAAGGAAAGGGATAATGAACAACCAATCAATCAATCAATCACTGCATTTGTAAAGCGCGCTACATACCCAAGAGGGTCTCAAGGCGCTGGGGAGGGAGGGGTGCTACTGGTCGAAGAGCCAGGTCTTGAGGAGTCTTCTGAAGGCCAGCAGGTCCTGGGTCTGTCGTAGGATGGTGGGGAGAGTGTTCCAGGTCTTGGCGGCGAGGTAGGAGAAGGATCTGCCGCCGCCGGTGGTTTTTCGGATGCGAGGGACTGTGGCGAGGGCGAGGTTGGCTGAGCGGAGGCTTCGGGTGGGGGTGTGGAAGCTGAGTCGGTTGTTGAGGTAGGTGGGTCCGGTGTTGTGCAGTGCTTTGTGTGCGTGGATCAGGAGCTTGAAGGTGATCCTTTTGTTGATGGGGAGCCAGTGCAGGCCTCTCAGGCAGAGTGTGATGTGGCTGCGGAGGGGGACGTCGAGGATGAGTCGGGCCGAGGCGTTCTGGATGCGTTGGAGTCGTCTCAGGAGCTTGTTTGTAGTTCCTGAGTAGAGGGCGTTCCAGTAGTCGAGTCTGTTGGTGATGAGGGCCTGGGTAACGGTTTTTCTCGTGTCGAGGGGGATCCATTTGAAGATCCTGCGGAGCATACGGAGGGTGTTGAAGCAGAACGTGGAGAAGGCGATGACTTGCCTGGTCATGGAGAGAGTGGAGTCGAGGATGACCCCCAGGTTGCGTGCGTGGTCTGTGGGTTCCGGGGCTGTGCCTAGTGACGTGGGCCACCAAGAGTCGTCCCAGGCTGATGGGGTGGGTCCAAGAATGAGGACCTCTGTCTTGTCTGAGTTCAGCTTCAGTCTGCTGTCCTTCATCCAGTCGGCTACGGCCTTCATTCCTCTGTGGAGGTTAGCTTTGGCGGTGTGGGGATCTTTGGTGAGGGATATGATCAGCTGGGTGTCGTCGGCGTAGGAGATGATGTTGAGGTTGTGTTGTCATGCGACGTGGGCGAGGGGGGCCATGTAGATATTGAACAGCGTCGGGCTGAGGGAGGATCCCTGTGGGACACCGCAGAGGATCTCTGTGGTTTTGGAGCAGAAGGGTGGGAGGCGGACGCTCTGGGTTCTGCCGGAGAGGAAGGATGTGGTCCAGGCCAGGGCCTTCTCTTGGATACCGGCGTCATTGAGGCGTGCTGATAGGGTGCGGTGGCAGACCGTGTCAAAGGCTGCTGATAGGTCCAGGAGGATGAGGGCGGCTGTTTCTCCTTTGTCCATCAGGGTCCGGATGTCGTCAGTGGCGGCGATGAGGGCGGTCTCGGTGCTGTGGTTGCTGCGAAAACCGGATTGGCAAGGGTCCAGTATGTTGTTAACTTCGAGGTAGCGGGTCAGCTGTTTGTTGACAATCTTCTCGGTCACTTTTGCCGGGAAAGGGAGCAGGGAGATGGGCCGGAAGTTCTTGAGGTCCTTGGGGTCCACATTGGACTTCTTCAGAAGGGCGTTGATCTCGGCGTGCTTCCAGCTTTCTGGGAAGGTTGCTGTCTCGAAGGAACAGTTGATTGTTTTCCGGAGGTGGGGCGCGATGGTTGCGCTGGCTTTGTTGAAGACGTGGTGAGGGCAGGGGTCCGATGGGGATCCGGAGTGGATGGAGTTCATGGTTTTGATGGGGTCTTCGTCGCTGACGCTGGACCAGACGGTCAGGCGACTGGTGCGAGTGGTAGTCGCAGGGGTGGTGGACTCGGTGGTGGGTGCAGGGGGGTCGGAGTTGAAGCTGTCGTGGATGTCGGTGATCTTGCGGTGGAAGAAGGTGGCCAGGGAGTCGCACAGGTCTTGAGATGGCGGGATGTTGTTGGAGTTGGAGCTGGGGTTGGAGAGTTCTTTCACGATGCTGAAGAGCTCTTTGGTGTTGTGTGCGTTGTTGTCTAGGCGGTCCTTGAAGGCGGTCTTCTTGGCGGTCCTGATGAGTTGGTGGTGTCTGCGGGTGGCGCTCTTGAGGGCTGTGTGGTTGTCTGGTGTTCGGTCGTGGAGCCATTTCTTCTCCAGCTTCCGACAGGTGTGCTTGGAGATCCGGAGGTCCTCGGTGAACCAGGCGGCTTTCTTGTTGGTGTGGTTGGTTGTAGAGATCTTGAGAGGGGTGAGGGTGTTGGCGCAGTCTTTGATCCACTGTGTGAGGTTGGTCGCGGCGGTGTCTGGGTCGGTGGGGTCGGTGGGTGGTCTCAGGGCGAGGGCGGTAGTCAGTTGGTCCTCGGTGACCTTGCCCAAACAGCGGCGTGGGAGCTGTTGGGTGCGGTGGTATGTGGTGGGTTTTCTGAAGGTGAAGTGGACGCATCTGTGGTCGGTCCAGTGTGGTTCGGTGGTGTGGTTGAAGGAGACGTGGGGGCTTGCGGAGAAGATGGGGTCGAGCGTGTGTCCAGCGGCGTGAGTAGGTGTCGTTACGAGCTGTTTGAGTCCGAGGTTGTCGAGGCAGTCGATCAGGGCGGTGGAGTTGGCGTCGTCGTTGTTCTCGAGGTGGAAGTTCAGGTCCCTGAGGAGGATGTAGTCCGTGGAAGCGAGGGCGTGGGTGCTGATGAGGTCGGCGATGGTGTCACTGAACTGTGGGCGGGGTCCGGGAGGTCTGTAGATGAGAGTTCCTCTGAGGGTGGTGTTGGGGTCGGTGTGGATCTGGGAGTGCATGTGCTCGGCGGTGGTGAAGGGGTCATCAGTGTTCGTTGAGATTTTGGTGGATGTGTATAATGTGTGTCTCTGTTTGCACACATGTAGTTTCTTCTGAGGCACAACTGCATAAAATGTATAATAAGTGCAGCCGCGGTCGGTAGTAGGAGTAACTGCAGGGCGGTGACTAGGGGAGGGGGAAGGACAGGGTGGGGGGTAGTAAACTATGGATTACGGAGGTTTACAGGTAAGTTAACATATAAATTAATAAAACGAATTTCGTTGCGTGCACAGCGTGCCCCTACCCCTCCCCACGTCACCGCCCTGCAGTTACTCCTACTACCGACCGCGGCTGAATAAGTGATAAAAATGTAATGTGGATCTTCACGTTCTCTGCACTAATCAAAAACGGGGGCATGTACATAAACTGAAGACTAGGCCTGCCAGTGGTAAAAACTTGGGGAAATGGGGCTGAACAAACCAATTTTTTTTCACAGGCACATTGCCCTTTTCTCTGTCAAATTGCACAGGGAATACATATGAACATGCACACAGGGGTTCCACGTGTTTGCATTGGTTTTTGTGTAAGAAACCATGCACAGAATGGCACCTTTCTTCTGCCCAAATAAATATATTGTGCAGCGCTGTCGCCTCTGCGTAGTTATAGTTTACATAGGAAGAGCATTTCTTGTTTTTGCAATAACTTAGGCAAATTTGACGAATCTGCAGAAAAATGTCCCCCAAAAAGTTCCTTGACTTTTGGAAGTTTTGCTCTGAACTGTCATGGAGGGTTTGCAGTCAAGGCCGGCATGACTTGCGGGCGGGGGGGGAGGAGTCACGGTGGGGGGGGGAGGTCAAGCAGGAGGTTGGAGTTAATAACTTACCTTCGCCTCCGGTCCCACGTCGCGTCTCCTCTCTCCTTTCCACACAGGAAGCAGGGAGCCTCCCTCCCCTCCCCTAAGTCAATCACAACGCTGCAATGGCAGCGTTGTGATTGGCTGCGACGCCGACCACACAGGCGTCTATGGGGAGTCCATTTTCTCTATGTAGGCTGCATGCAGCCTACATAGAGAAAATTCAGAGTATGCATTACTGGTTTGGTCAGCCCTGGGGCCGACCAAACAGTCAGCGCCCACAACAGTGGCCACACCTCCCCTGCCTGGAGCAGGACCGCCCACCCGTCCGCCCCAACCAAACCCTGCCTTCTGCTTTCTCGCAATGAGAGAAGCAGAAACATAAAATGGTATTCATAATACCATTTTATGTTTCTGCTTCTCGTACGGTGAGAAAGCAGTGGGGCGATTCTCCTCCGCCCACATGGAGGAGCTGCCCCTGAGGGTTTGGGGGGCAAGAAAAAGGGGGTGGGGCCAAATATGTGATTTCTCGTGGTAATTCCCATTTGAAGCTTTTATCTCTGATAAATAAAAAAATGCTAGAAGGAATTACACAAACTTGCTAAAAGTTAGAACTTTTGCCAGAGAGCATGCTTTTTGTGCTTTGGTGTAAACTCGTTCAGCAGTTTTTGAGAAATGGGTAGGAAGGGGTTAACCTTCATAAAAGTTAGGTATATCTGGACCGTTAGTCCAGTGAGAGGCCCACAGTATCAAAACATTTTAAAATTGCTGATTCTGATTGGTCAAGGAAGCGTTTCCTCACATCCAACATTTTGGCCGCAACATAGAACACGCTGCCATTACAAGGCTTGTGGACTTGACCAATGGGTATCAAGGGTTGGGAGTCCTGCAGTGGGTAGGGTGCAGGACCTGGCCGCAGGCCACACCCAGTGGAAAACCCCCACTGTGTAAAGCTGAAGGCCATACGCAGTGGGAGTTGGCTGTCCTTGGGTGGTTGGGAGCAGTGCATTGCCACCAGCCAGGCCCTATGCCCTTGTCCCTCTCCACTCTGTTAAACATGCTTTAACAATTAGATGCAAACATGACAAACAAAATAAAAAAATGTTTTTTCTATTTTTTAACCAAGAAAGGTGGTTCTAAAAGGAAACATTTTAGGGACAAGTTTAAACGGTTTTTATTTACTAGAGTTTTCCTTTTCTGTGAGGTTCAACTAAAGTAAAAACAAGCATTTGCAATGCAATTGGTCTCGCCATTAGGACCTTATATGTATTTAGTTTTGCAGCACATTAGCATGAGTGCTGAAACATCTACTGTTCTTTAACATGGAGGGAAAGTAAGCACCAAACTGCGTGACACTCCTCTGAACATTCTGCAATAGACAGTGCATCGATTTACACACAACAGGACAGATTTACAAGCCCCTTGCGCCTCTTTTACGCCGCCGTTGGGTCACTTTTGTGACGCAGCGGCAGCGCAAAACCAGCGCCATGCTGCAGGGTATTTACAACGTGATGCATCTAGGAGATGCGTCATGTAAAGCCCTGTGCCAGAAGTAGGCGTTCCTGTGCAGGGGGGGGATGCGTTCCGTCGCAGGAACGCCTCCTACAAGTGGCTGAGTGAAATCTACAAGATTTCACTCAGTCACTTTTGAGCCCATGCTGCGTCAAAACCCTGCGCCTGCTTGAAGCAGGCGTAAAGATTGCTGCAGCATTGTAACGATAGGGCACCCCAGAGCCTTGCTGGAGCTGTGTCGCGCTTGCGGCGCAACTCCAGCAATGCACCGCCTTTACGGCACAGATGCGTCACGCATCTGTCCGTTTTTGCCCCATGGTGCGCCGCATTGTAAATGCGGCGCATCCATGGTGGCGGAGCCGTGACGCACAATAATTGGCGCATGCCTGCTATGCAGAGATGCGCCAGTTATTGTAAATCTGTGCACACGATAGCCTGGAGCGCGCGGAGCTCTTTATAGAACAGGCTGGTGCCTGAGGGACTTTTGAGGCAAAATCACACAAAGCAGGATTTGATTACAGCGGCGCTGAGGGCAAGTGGAGGTGAGGAGAAAGGTCTGAAGGTTCCCCTAATAGCAAGGTATCCTCAGGTCCATTTTCAGGCACCGACTATTGTTTATGGAGGGAAGGAAAGGAAACAAAAATAAACAGGGATGAATACATTGTGGGCAAATTACTTAATGTCCTGGTGCTTAACAAGATTAATGTGCCATTCAGTGACGCAACTGATGCTGATGTAAAGCGCTATAATGCCTTTGGGTCGAGTTTGCGCAGTATAAAACAAAAACAAAAAAAATCCCTGCTGCCATCCCTATTTGCAATGGGCGAAAGAGCCGTTAAGATAGTGGTAATACTCACTTGATGAAGAGCTGTTTGTCATCACAGGTTCGAATCCGTCAAGGAGTGGATAAATAATAAGGGCCAGCAGGTTACATAATTATAAGACCTATTGTTCTTCCAGTTAAGGACCGATTAGCCTTGATGTGTGCATTACAAATATGAAATATTATTATGCATCATTGAAATACAGTGGCACCTGAGATCAGTGCTAGGAAATCCCCGCGTGGTATACAGCGCTCCAACTTAAAGCATAGTACCTGCGGCTGGCCTCCTCTGGGTGTGATTCAGGAAAAAGGGAAGGGTGCCTTGAGAGGCAGAGGGGTCTGTGGAAACAGCCTGTGCTTGTAAGAAGTGGGGGGCCTTCCTCGGACAGACCCCCTCCCCCGCAGGCACATCTGATATTGCTGCCACACTGATGCCTCATTTAGTATAGTTAGGACTCCTAACTTTAGGACTCCTAAATGTCTTCTGTGAATACCGAAAGTCTAAAAATTAGGATTTTTCTCAATTTAGTAGTAGTAAAGTTAGGACTCCTGACTTTAGGACTCCTGAATGCCTTCTGTGAATACCGAAAGCCTTAAAATTAGGATTTTTCTCAGTTTAGTAGTAGTAAAGTTAGGAGTCCTAACTTTAGGACTCCTAAACTGAGAAAAATCCTAATTTTAAGACTTTCGGTATTCACAGAAGGCATTTAGGAGTCCTAAAGTTAGGACTCCTAACTTCTGTGAATACCGAAGTGAGTAAGTGTCTTCTGTGAATACCAAAATGAGTAAGTGCCTTCTGTGAATACGAAAATGGTAGTAAGTTTAGGATTTTGTCTTAAGTTAGTTCTGTGAATCGGGCCCTATGGCTGCAGCCTAGTGGCCCTCACCCCCCAAAGACCTGACGTGGTCCTCGGAGGCCCCGTGGTGTCAGGGGCTGCGGGTGAGCCTGAGGGCGGGGTCTCGGGTGCGCTGAGTGGCTGCTCGACAAATCGAGATCGCGGCGGCAGTTGGACTGCTGCAGCGAGGTGAGCACTTGCTGTACTCCATGTCTGGGAGTGCTGGTTGGCAAGAGGGCTGCAGCAGTGAGTGTTTCTCTACATGTTTCGGGTCTCTCCGCTTTCCCTCCCTTGCTGAACGAGGGCCGGTTGCTTCCCTGCGCAGAAGACAGCTGAGGTACCATAATGGTGGGCGCCTCTCCATTTTAGCAGGTGCAGGACTTCGCCTCTAAGCCAGACCGTCAGCATGCAACACATATAAAATGATGTCCTGACAATTCTTTGCACTGAGTTGCAGATCAAAGACCTAGAAGAGTTAGGACCCTAAAGGGGTGACACATTGTATAGTGCCATCAATGGATCTGTGGCACCCTCATTCCAATGCGTGGGCTTGCTGCGGCCTTGTGACTTGGTAGCTGCATGAGTGCTGTTGAATGGGCAATGTGATATTTCTGGCCCTGTCCTGCACCATATGGCACATCTGCCTCTTCCCGGCTCTTTGGGACGAGCTAATCTTTTATATCCCATGGGGCGCGGTGACCCTAGACAGCACCAGTTCTCGTTCGAGGCCGCCAAGACACCTCAAAGCGAAGAAAGTGACGATCCGCCGTGTGGAGACCCTCCTGACCCCTCCGAATCTTCACCTCCCGATGGAATTGCGGCCATCATCGCGGAATTACGAACTGGCTTCAAAGCCATTGATGCAAGGTTTGATGCTTTGGCGGTCCGACTGGATGATATGCATAGTTGCATCGAACGTCACAAGTTGCGCATAGAGGCTACTGAACAACGCATATTAGACCTAGAGGATACCCAACCTACCATCATCAAGAGATTGGAGCGCACTGAACGAATCCTCAAGGCAGTTGCTTCCAAGGCGGAGGATTTGGTGGCGCGATCGCGATGTAATAACATTTGCATAGACGGAGTGGCTGAAACAACCAATACGGGCCCCATGGCTGGCTATGTGGAATGGCTATTAACGGATTTGTTTGGCAGGGATGCCTTTTCCTCTACATTTGCAATCGAGCTCGCACACAGGGCCATGGCACTGAGATGTGCTCCTGGTACCCCTCCTCGTCTGATCATAGCCCGGCTGCGGAACTATCATGACCCAGACACTGCACTGAGGCTTGCTCGTGACAAGGGTTCCATTCAACATCAGGATTCAAAAAGCCACTCATAATGAGGACCTTAGAAAGGTAAGACTGATGCTGCCGGCGGTGGTATTGTGGCACATGTTGGACTCTAGCAACAAAATGACCATTACACCGGCTGGTAAAGAGTTATCAATTTGCCCCAGACATTGTTTTCCGCACAAATTTCTCTAGGCATAACCTGCAACAATGTGCAAGGGTAAAACTTCTGAAATGAGTAAATATGTAGTTTCACTGTTTAGTAAATGTGAAACCATATGTTAATCCCAACCCAACATGTGGAATTTTGAATCAGGTGGCAAAACCACGGGCGGGATGTGTGAGGGGGTAAAATAATTTCCCCCGGGTAGTCTTATAGCGCACAATTCCAAACCCATTCAGTGTTAGGGGCATTCTCTTTGCAAAATAACTTTTCCTAAGTTTCCAACAGAGCCACAAGGCGATATGCCAGCACTTTACAAAACTCTGAAGTAAATACAAATGTGTTTCCACCCTCAGAGTGATTCATCCACAGCGGGTGCTAAGATATTAAAAACAGCAGGGAGCATTAATGCTGCTGTGTCTTCTGCCAGTGCCAGCACTAACAATTCATTTACACTTTGTGGGCATTGTTTAATGCAAGCTCAGCTGTGCATCCTCACAGTAAAATCACAGTTTAATTCATACAATGCAATTAAGTTGCCTTTTCATTACAGAAGCCCAGCTCTCTGTAGAAGCTACTCTGAGCCCTAATGACCTGCATCGGGCAAAAGGCGGTGCATGAAAGAAGCTGCCATGTTAACATTTCTAGAAATATTTTACATTTTTAATACTGTGCTTTTTGTAGCTGCATCAGTTTTATCCTTAGCACACAACCTCATTTGGGTTCAACCAACCAGACAATGACCCCAGATACAAGGGAACAAAAAATATGTGAATACTGGCTCCTCGTTCTAGTGGGACTCAGCAATCCCCACGCGTCTCTGGATCAGCCCTGCCAAATACCACAGATAAGGCGTTAGACTAACGCATTTCAGTGTGGTGGTCTGCATCACCGCAGTGAAATGCAAAGTGATGCATTTATAGTGCCTCAGCGGTCAAGCCGGAGTGCTGTTACATGCACTGTCAGAAAGCCAGGCTGCAGCGTGTTGTCCATGCTGCTTGTGGGAGGCTTTGGAGTGACTGGCTCAGATCGTGACAGGGCTGGCTTAGGCAGGCTAAGAAGCTACAATGTAACAAGATTCACTTCCGGGGCAATGCATCCAAAGTCACTGTGGCGTGACGTCATGTGACGGAGTCAGTCTTGAAAATGGCCCCTGCCGAGAGAGACTTCCAGGAGAGGACAGACTCACTCTGTGTCACTGACTCACTGAAAATGGTGGGCCGGCCCGGCCGCCCACGGCTTGGCAGATTTTAAGGCCCACGTTCTGAAAGGTGTCATGCAACGCAGCGCAGCACCCAAAGAGGCCGCGCTGCATTGCATGACAGGGAGAGAGCAGGAGAGTGCCATATTCACAGAGATCTGGCACTCTCTTCCTCTCTCCCTTGCGCCTGCGCTGATTTCAGCTGCCATGTGCCAGGCACACACCTTCGCGTCACAGCGCTAGGGTGTGTTACAGTTTCTCGCTGCTCAGATGGGTGTAATCTCTAATATTTATAGCTTTTTCCTTGTCTTCATTGCTTGATTTTGCTTGTGAGAAACGTGTCACTCGCAGTCATTGAATGTCACTCATAATTACACTGAAATTATGAATATGTCACACATAAGCAATCTGAAACCTTGGCAGCGATGCCGGATTGGCCGAAGACTGTGGCAACATTCGCATTTAAATGATGCAGCAGGTTCGCTTGTTAATGCTTTTCCCAGCCAGCCTAGAGCCAACAGCCTACCACATGATAACAGGGCCATAGGGGCGCAACAAGGCGCCGAACTTAGGTGAGGAAAGGAGGGGGGCTAGCAGGTCAACCAATGGAGGCGGGGCTAGCAGGTCAACCACTGGAGGCGGGGATAGCAGGTCAACCACTGGAGGCGGGGCTAGCAGGTCAACCACTGGAGGCGGGGCTAACTTCAGACAATGGCATGGAGCTAGCCTTCAGCCAAGTCAAGAAAATGGCAATACATTGTGCAGCTTAAACATATTGGACAAACGCCAGGAGATTAGGTCAAACATGTATCAGTGGATTTGACAATGTTTAATAAGCCACTGACAGAGATCTGTAAAAAAAGGGAATAGGTGATTTGACAAATAAAAAGCAGCATCTGCAAATTTCAATACATTGTTGTTTGAAGACAAGCAAAGAGAGCAGGATGTTGAGAAAAGAAAATCAAATGAAAAAGAGCAGGGAGCTTTATTAGTTACTAAGGCCCAGATTTACAAAGTTTTTGCATCTCTTCAGTGATACCTTTTCAATGCAGAAACGACGCAAAATCTTTTGGGAATTTACAAACCAATGCAAATTGGCATTTGCGTTGGTTTGTAAAGAAAAGTAACGCTGCTTTGCGTTACTCTGCGTTAAGGGTGTCTTCCCGCACTACAACCCATGGTTTTTGATGCAAAACCCTATCTACTAACAATAGTAGACAGGGTTACGCGTCAAAAACTAACGCCGCTTGAAAGGAGATGTTAAAAGCAGAAATGCTTTCACTTCTTTCTTTTCCGACTTGGCGTGTGTGCTGCACTGTACAACTCACATACAGAGGAGAAAAAGATGTAAGGTCAGTCTAAGCAGAGTATTTTCTACTGGAAGGGCACCCTTGCAGCACAAAACCTATGTCAGACTCACACAGACACCTGTGCACTATGGCGCAAAGGTGTGTGCGTGGCGCTCGCAGCATCATTCTGCACCAGCGCTTGGAAGAGGGGAGGAGAGTGCCATATCTGTGAAGATATGGCGCTGTTTTTCTCGCTCTCACTTACGCAACGCAGCACAGCAACTTTGGGTGCTGCGCTGGATTGCATGAGAGGTTTGTAAATCTGGCCCTAAGAGCACAGGAGGGAGCTAGCTAGCCAACTGCTCCTTTTCCAGAATCAATATTAAACATTCAGAGAATCAGAATGTTTGCCCACATTCTTCATATAGGACACAGGATGATAAAAATAATAACAAAATACATATATAATTACATAAATATATATTTGAAAGCATTTACAAATATATATATAATTGTTATATAAAACAACTACCACTATACAACTTCCATGTTCATAGGTACATTAGTTAAATACTACAAATTCTTCCAACAAGTTAGGTGTCTTGTGTGTCCAAACACGGAAATGGTTGGGTTCGGCAACATTTTTATCTTGCCAGTCTTCAATCATAGCTCTGGCCAGACACCCTGGTATCTTCACTATTTATTTCCGATTCCGACATTCCTGTCACTTAATATTACAGAATAAGTATCAACATCTTTTTACCTGTAATGGTTTTGAATACCTCAGCATGTTTGATTAAATTGTCTTCCATGGGGCTTTCATTTTATCAGACTCAACAGGAGGAAACTCCACTGTTTTCTTTAACTTATCACTACAAGCACAGGGTCTGCACCCCCAAATGCTTTGCTCAACATCATGGTTGAGGCCTGGCCACACTCAACATCATGGTTGAGGCCTGGCCACGCTCAACATCATGGTTGAGGCCTGACCACGCTCAACATCATGGTTGAGGCCTGGCCACGCTCAACATCATGGTTGAGGCCTGACCACGCTCAACATCATGGTTGAGGCATGGTCATGCTCAATATCTTGGTTGAGGCCTGGCCATGCTCAACATCATAGTTCACCCTCAACATCATGGTTGAGGCCTGGCCATGGTCAACACATGGTTGAGGCCTGGTCATGCTCAATAACTTGGTTGAGGCCTGGCCATGCTCAATATCTTGGTTGAGGCCTGGGCATGCTCAACATCATGGTTCACGCTCAACATCATGGTTGAGGCCTGGCCATGGTGAACATCATGGTTAAGGACTGACCACGCTCAACATCATGGTTGAGGCCTGGCCACCCATATTCTGTTCTAGAACATCACTTGGTGGCTCTCATCCCTCTCTAACCCTCGTGTATGAGCTTTACAATTTTCTCTATTAACATCTCAGGGACCACAAGCATTCCTTCCTCAATACAACCTCATCAGAACAAGAGAATTCCTTACTAGTGTTTCAGAAAGTCTTTACTTGACCAGACACACATCCTTTCTTGGACCAACCTTCAGCCAAATACTTCTAGACCTCCTCCAACACCGCATCGTCTGACATGGCAGCCACCCGATCCTCATGTGAAATATATCCTTCAGTCACGTCACACATTAGCAATCAGTATTTCTTCATCACTTGAGATATCTACTAGAACATCATTCACAGATAATAGTGTTAAACAGTCAGCCAATATATTCTTTTTACCCAGAACATACTGGACAGTATAATTATACTCCATTAACATCGTCCATCTTGCGATTCTTGCGGAAGCTCTAGCTACCTCTTGTGTGCCAAGCACATCCACTAATGGTCTGTGTTCAGTGTGAATCACTCATTTTGTGCCCCAAACAAATTTCTTAAAGTAGTTCATTCGCCACTTTCTGATTGTGGAGTATTCCTTCCACACATCGCGTAATAAACAAGACGAAAAGCAATAGTGAAGACCCTACCACCCCTACTCTGCGGCAGGACAGCTCCCGACCCAATGTTACTGGTGTCAGTACTGATTATGGTCTCATCTCTAGTATCAAAAGCTTTCAATGCAGCGGTAGTGGTTATTCTTTTTATCAGATCACTGAGGGCCAGCATGGTGTAGCCCTTGAGACAAGCAGAGTGACGCAAAGGCAGCGCAAGCCTCAAGTGAGATTTTCTATGCCATGCAGAGCCACTTTGTGTGGCTCTGCGTGGCATAGTAAATCTGGAGTAATGCAATGCAAAGCAGCACAAGTCGCTGCATTGTGTTATTCTGCCCTGTCCTGGGAAGGCCTTCCATGGGTGGGGTGTGGATATTCCCATGCATCCACCCATTGATTTTTAAACATTCCTACATTCCCTACCAGTAGTCAAACCTGGGAATGCATCAAAAAGGTATGCCTTTCCCGGGGAAGGTGCAATGAGAAGGAAAAACTTTATTTCTCTTCATTTTGTTTCCTCTTTCTATGCGTGATGCATTCTGCAGTCACAAAGGAAGAGGAAAAAGACTATAAGGATTGTTTTTTCGCAGGAACGAATGGTATACCTTCCTGTACAAAAACAATCCTGCCTGCGTTTTCTCTATGCTGCACTGTGTGTGCCAGCGCAGGGAGTGAGCAGGAATAGACCATATCTTAGCAGATATGGTGCAATCCTGCCCTCTCCATGTGACCCAGCGCAGCAATTTGTTTTGTAATTTATTTTGCTGTGTTGCGCTCTGTCCCATCGTCGGAAATGTGGCCATAAATTATTTTTCACACTCCCAGCCCCAAATGACCTACTCACTTTTCAACGTACGTTTGCGCTTGCACCTGGTCTCATCAGAGAACGTGGGGAAACATGAGTAATATTCAGCCTGACCAAGAAACAATCGCAGTTGGTCCATCAGAATTGGAGGAGAGGTGTCCTCAATGGCAGTAATCAATTTACTTTTTGGCAAAATACCATTTTCGTCCAAGCAATGACCCAAATAAGCAACCCGCTTGATACTGATTTTGCATCTTTGACCTACGCGCTCGATCAGGCCTCTCTGTACCTTAAAAGTATGCTACATTTGAGACATCTTTAAAAAGTTGATGATTGACGCCAACTTGAATGGCATTCACTTAAATATGTATCCCCCAGATCAGTAAGTCTTTTTGCTGGGGCCGTCCCAATAAACAAGACCCATCCTTAGCAATATACACCTTGGATCCCTTAAAACCTAAATGTATCCTCAATATATCCAAGTAGATCTATCGGTTTGTTTTATATGCTAACAATTTGACATCTGGGAATTTGGTTAGTTGCTCTTCACCAATAAAGGTATAACTGGCTTCAGAATCAGCAATTGCACATATATCGTCACCATCGATCTTAATGGAACAAAACGGGTTAGTGGGATTGACATTCACAATTTGACGTACGTGGACACTGAGGCCCATATTTATCAAGGTTTTGCATGGCCAAACCTAAGTGAGATTTATCAAGCCACGTAAAGTCATCTTGCATGGCCCTGCATGGCTTGATAAATCTAGAGTAATGCAAGGCAGGGCAAATCGACGTGTTGCATTACTCTGCTCCAGGGAGGCGTTCCATGGGTGGAGCACACCTCCACCCATGGATTTTGGCGCATTCCCAGATTCACCAACACTGGTAAACCTGGGAATGCATCAAAATACTGCGCCTCCTCGGGTGAGGCGTAATGCGGAGAAATTTCTTTGTTTTTCCTCATTTTTTCCTCTTTCTATGTGCGCTGCATACAGCACAACACATAGAAAGAGAAATAAGCCTCCAATGATTGTTTCTGTGCAGGAAGGCGTCCTTAATGCACAGAAACGATCCTGCTTACATGCAGGCATCCTTGCACCATGGTGCACAGGTGCCTGCATTGGTGGCAGGCAGCGCATTGTACGCCAGCGCAGGGAAAAGACTGAAACATGCCATTTAATGTTAAATACAGCACATTCCTGCCCTTTCCCTATCACGCAGCACAGTGCAGCATGCTGGCTTGCTGCGTTGCGCTGCGTGATTGTTTGATAAATGTGCCCCTTAGTGTCTTTGGGTCATGCTTTAATATCTTCTTTCCACTTCTCACAGGTTGTGTTCAGAGACATGATGTCAAAGAAGGGATACACAATTTTGGAGAGTCGGAGAGAACCTCAACACAGTCATTTGTATCAAAGGGTTATGTATGTCTTTCAATGTCTTGAAAATTGTGTTTTTATTCTGGCATTGTTTTGTGCAGTGTTTACTGCACACATAATAACACACTTGGTAATGCAGTTGCTGCTTAGCAGAGCTGGAGGGGCGGGCAATGGTATTTCATGAGTTTATAACGCACGTTCCAGACATACCTTTGATAGAGCGCCATGTTGTTCTGAAATTGTAGGGGTGCATCATAATCACCGGTAGTCCGCACCCATATATTTAGTGGGAAATTATTAACGTGTGGTTTAGAAAGTAGTACTAACAGTAGCATAAAATAGTGCAAATAGAAACGTAATCATGTTAATTATGTAGATCAATGTAGTGTTTCATCGAAACTGTACTTTAGATGACGCATAATGAATTAGTTCATGTATAATGTGATGTCCTAGGTTTAAACGTGCACCATATTAAAAGTCTGCACATATAGTTTTGCTTATTCATGCATGCAAATTAATGAAATCAATGCCTCAATGAGATGCTAGAATTGTGTGTGTTTGAATTGTGTAAAGGCCTGATCGCATATACGTTCTTATATTAGCTGAATATTGCAGGCCGAAAACTGCTTCCCTTGGAAAGGTTCTGGGTTTTGAGAAAGTCAGCAGATCTCAGAGAGTAGAAAGTTTCTCGTTCCCATGTTTCTGTTGCAGGTGCAAGGACACCTAGCTCGTTAGGAAGACTAGCCCTTTGTTTTACGAGTTAGGATGGGAGGAGAAACAACTATGGGAGTATACTGGAATGCAGATATGATACTTTCAGCGGAGAAGGTGCCTGGGAACCAAGATCTAACTGTCTTTGGATGAAGTACGAGTTTCAGTGGAAAAATACAGAAGGAAGACCTGGCCGAAGAGGTGTGACGAGGGCGTGTTCTTCTATTTTGTGATTTTGAATTAGGGACAGTGCCCAGAGGGTTGAGCAGTTGAGGATTAGATGGGAAGCTAGAAGGAGCATCTTAGAACGAGCTCTGTAGCTTGGGCTACTGATTGAGCAAAGTGAGTGCACTTCTGAGGAAGTCTTCACTATTGACACCTTTTTGCTCTCTTGCCAGGGGAAAAATGCTAAGCTGGGATGTCATCTTAGAGATAGTGTAGGGATAGATTAATTTGTGTTTTTCTTTTTAGGTTAATGACTTCTAACATAGAGATTGGAGCAGTTATTGGTTGTCTAATGCTTCTGGAGCGGACTATTCTTCTTATTCTGAGTCGGATGAGACTCCTGCGTAGGATATTCTTTGTACTAGTGCCCATTAATTTCCTTAACCTCGTGATGAGTTGCTTGTATGTGCAATTATTTTTGGCTTTGTAATAAATCCCAAAACTTGAAATTCGGAGTTAGTGATCTTTGGAGAATAAGTGGAAATTCGATTGGTTATATTGAGAAATTGGATTTTCTTCCCTTCACACTATTTAGCAGATAAAAAGGTCCAGTCGTCCTGAGGAGAATTCTTAGAGATGGTAAGATATGGTAAGATAAGAATCCAGCTCTATCACCTTTCACTCTTTCTAAATACTGATGTTCTTAACTAGCTCATTGAAAAAGTCTTTTGTCACAATAGCCATCCTTGGTTGTGTGAGGCAGCTAAACAAGCAGAAGGGATTATTGTTTAATAAAGCAAAGAGCAATTCTGTTTTCTGACTGAACTGAAGAAGTGCGCATGCTCGCTGCAGTGCGCGTGCCCGTGATGCCTGTCTTGGTGCTGCCGCCACTGGCGGTTGTCAGCAGCTAATGTGAGTTAGTGTGTGGTGATGTGGGGTGGGGGACGGGGGCTGGCAGATCTGCTGCAAAGGGAAATAGGGTTGGAGCAGCCGGAGCTCAGTTTCACAGGAGCTGTGCGCACATGTTCGGTTCAGGCGGTTATTTTTATTTAGTTTATTACCAGCTTGAGAAAATCTCGTAAACAGTGTAAATCATTTGCAATTGCACATAGATATATATAAAATAAAAACAAAGAGTGAATTATATAAAAGTACAAAGAAAGAAATAGCATAAACAACCAGTAAGACAGGTATATTCTACAGATATTTAGACACTTCCATTACTTTGGATAATAACAAGGCCTCAGGCTCATTCAGCACTTTAATTTGAGCTGGTGCTTCCTATGTCGGCTTACAGATTCAGAGGCCCTACTGGCACTATTACACCGCCGGAATGTCACTTTGTTGTCGCTCGGGTGGAGCAATGTGCTACTGGCATATTTATAAGGCCACGTAAAGCCTTGTTACGTGACTTTTCATGGAGCAATAAATATGTGTCCCTTTCACGCAGAAAATTGTGTGAAAGAGGCGTTCCATGGGTGTTGCTGGGGGCGTTCCCTGCAACATCCATGACTTTTTGACACTGCCCCAGATTTACGAGAAATCGTAAGTCTGAGGCAGTGCCAAAAACGTACGCCTTCCCAGGGAGGCGTAAGGGAGGCACAACGAGGAGAAATATCTTTATTTCTCCTAGTTTTTCCTTTCCCTATGTGTGCTGCATTCTGCAACACATAGAAAGAGGAAAAAGCCTATTGTGATTGTTTTTGTGTAGGAAGGTTTCCCTTCCTGCACAAAAATAATCATCCTCTCAATGCAGGCAGCCTTGCACCATGCTGCAAAGGTGCGCGGCAGTCCATTGTGCGCCGGCGCACGGGAAAATGACAGGAATGCGCCATATCTAATAGATATGGTGCATTCCTGCCCTTTTCTTTTGCCGTATGGCAGCACAGCAGCAAGGACTGCTGCTCTGCCTTACGGCAAAAAACCCATAAATGATGCACCCAGTTTCTTCTCCCTGGTGTCACCTGGGGATACAGTGCAGTCAACATGAGAGGGTTTGCAGTCAAGGATATTTAGCAAATCAAGCCAGGACTGAGCTTGAATAGAAGTGTAAGGGTGATATTAGGAGCAACTTTGCTTTGAGAGGGTATCATTTGAGGTGCTGAAAAGTCAGACCTAGATACATTTGCATGTCCTCTGTGCATTGGTGATACAAATGTTAGTGTGGCCAATGAGAGTACCAAGGGAGTCAATGCAGAGGTTGAATAGAGTGCGGAATGAGATGGAGCTGTGAGGGACACCTCGTTTGACAGAGGTTGATGCAAGTAGGCTTTTATTAATTTTATTTGTTCAGATTTTCTAGGTATGAAGAAAACCAGCAAAAGACATGATCAACCATTCAGATGCTTTCTTCGAGGATGTTGATGGGAGTGGGTGGTGATTGACCGTATCAAAAGCTGCTGAGATACTAGTCAGACGATGAGGCACAAGTCTCCTTTTTCTAGTACAAGTAATGCATCATGATCTTACTTCTGGAGTAGCTGTCTCTCTGATATGAACCACTCTAACACCTGATTGCAGATTGTTAGAGAGATCACTCTCTGATAAGACCTGATTAGGTTGTGAGGCTACGCAACTCTCCATGACTAGCCGCAAACAGGGAGGTGTTACAAAGTTGGAATTATTAAGGTGTTCAAGGTCCACTCTATATGTTTTTTTAGGAGGGGTGTTACTTTCCCTCATTTTGGGCAGTCCAGTACCTTACCCCATCTAAGGGATGGGTTTATTAAGGTCATACATTAGAGGACGTCTGAGGTGCTTATGTCTGTAAGAATCCCCAGAATTGGTCAGTAAAGTGAGACAAGGGTTTCACATTATCTATTATTTTATTAATTCTTTAGGGAGAAATCTTTGAAAGGCAACCAGGCATCTAAGGATTTTTGTGGCTGGCAACTTGTGATTTAGATCAAACACCCAAAAGGTGATGGGATGAATATTTGCAAATAGTCGAAACGACTGGCAGTCTCTCCAGATAGCATTCCAGTCCATTGGGTTTCTCTCACTGTGCCATACTAGACAGAGGCCTGCCTGAAACTTTGCAAACTGGTTAACCCAAAGTTTAATTTGTACCCGCAGTTCTGTTTTTACAGCACTAGAGGGCGTATATGTGAGACATGGGTGCACATGGCCAACGAGGAATTACTGCCTAGTTGTACACAAAGAGCACCCAGATTCGGACGGGAGGCTAACGATGCCAAGGCTGGTCTCCCTCCTGATTCCTGCATGCGGATACCCGATTCGGAGTTTTGTAAAACTTCCAAAAATAAAATGTTGGTACCCGTCACGCACGCTCCAATCTCCCCCTCCAAGAATTACCTCTCACATCAAAGGTTAACGCTTTGTCCTAATTTTTGGAGGGGGAGGTTACAGCATGTGAAAGGTCTCGAGATTTTATTTCTGGCAGTTTTACAAAGCGCAAACAAAGAGTTTAAAGCTCTTTTTTTGTTTGTGCTATGTTATTAAACCGTCAAATATGAGATGCTGATTGCCTGTCACCATGCACACCAACAGACCCGGTGCAGGCAGATCGCCTCTGCTTCAATGCAAGTCAATGGGGAAAATACATTCTACAGACTCTGGGGCAGATTTACAACTTCTGGCGCATCTCTGCAAGTCAGCAGGGATGCGCCAGAACAGATGCGTCATGTAATCCCCCCTTGCGCCACCACGGATGCGTCACATTTACAATGCTTAGCACCATGCTGCAAGGAGGGGAAGATGCGTGATGCATCAAGCAGGCGTAAGGATTTGACGCAGCAGCGTCATAAAACTGACTCAGTGAAATCATGTAGATTTCACTGCCTCAGTTTTACGGGGCTTTCCTGCAAGGGAAGGCCCACCCTGCGACAGAACGCCCACATGAAACCTGACGCAGGTTTCATGTGGCGCAGGGCTTTACAACGTGACGCATCTGCCTAGATGCGTCACGTTGTAAATAAGTCGCAATGTGGCGCATGGTTTACGCCGCCGCTGCGTCACAAGAGTGACGCAACAGCGGCGTAAAAGTGTTGTAAGGGGCTTGTAGATCCGCCCCTCTGTTTGAAAATCCTCCCACTTGCCTGCTTGAAAATCTTGGCATGTATGAGAGAGCACGGTTTGCTTGCCAAGCTCTGCTGCTGCATCTTTGCTTTTTATCCCCACAAAGAGGACTCAGACAGCAGCTGATGAAAAGTCTCACAAGAACGCAATATCTTTGCAGAAACTTTATTTAACTGACTTGTCTGTGCTCATCAGCATGTGCAGGGGCCCTGCAGCCTCGAATGAGGCGACATAAATATTTCCAAAGTGGAGAAGGGAGAAAATTACCTCCCAATTTGGTCCTAAAGCTGGTGAAGAGCAGGCACGTTAGCAGAATAATCCCCAGGGGAACAGCCGACGGTCCCTAATGACTCCATTTCACTTCAATTTACACAGAATGTGTCGGAATCTCCATGAGCAGGCAGCGCCAATCCCAGGGAACCAACTGCATGCTCACAAGTTGAGTTTAACATTTTAAAGAGGCAGAAGGGAGAGTGGAAAGAGGAGAGCCGATGCAAAATAAATTACTATCTATCGTCGCCCTTTCTCATCTTACAGCCACGAAAAGCGGACTCCAGAGGAGAGAGCTGAAGGAAAAGATTCCTGAGGCAGCCCTTCTCTTGTGGAGAAAAACCATGAGCTGGAAGGGTAGAACAAGCACTGACAAAGCCAGTGGGTCCGGCTTTGGTATCAGAGCTTTGAAGTGTGCAGGTGAGAAAAAGCATACATGCAACATTTATTCACAAACTGGGAAGGGGGAGAATTTCATAAATTAATCGGGGAGGGGCTGGGGCCCCCTGGTAGAGCCAGCTCTGTTCTGCAGAGTCTTGCCCTGGTGTCCTTGAATTATTCCTAAACAGATAGTTTCAAATATCACGTTCTTTAATTTATTTTTAATGTGACTGATGTGTGAAAGCCTATTACAGACATTTTGCAGAAAAATGTGTTAATGTTTCATGCGAAATCCATAAAAAAATGTTCTTTTTCTTTTAGATCAAAAGACGACCAAATATGCGAGGTTCACAGCGATTATTTGCAGTAGTGTGATAGTGTGAGTGAGCGGCCGCTGTGTTACAATATTGAAAACACACGTCACCTTCCCTGAATATTAGATGCGAACACATTTAGAATTGGGACTAGGGTGGCTCCTTGCTGTCAGTGACCTGGCCAAAAGGAGCATGAAAGAGCTGAAACTGGATCATACATTCAAAGCTGTACCAAACAGGGGCCCCCAAAATACATTTGGCTGAGGGCCCCCAAAAATCCTTCAGATGTCTCCGACTGGAACTAAAGCAATGTTTGGCTTAAAACCCCGGGAGTTTCCCGTCTGGGTCTCTCGGCGTGAGGAGTCCCACTAAAGCTGCCAGATACAAGCGTCCATTGCATACGGCCCCTCAAGCTTCCTCCATATGCAGCACTCCCATGAGGCATTTCACAAAATGTAGCAAAGGACAAATGCACTGAAACACAGAAAACATGGCAGGATAACACATGAAGCCCACCAGGGGCGGCTCTAGGCTCATGGTGGCCCTGTGCAGGGAGCATAAGTAGGAGGCCCCGGAAGAGGGGGTCCAGGCAGGGCGGACTCGGAAGCCGAAGGCCGCCAAATCCCTGCCAGGGGCTGCCACGAATATGTATTGTATCCGATTCCTCGTGGCGGCCCCTGGGGTTTGGCGGCCCTGTGCAGGTGCACAGCTTGCACATGCCTAAGGCCGCCCCTGAGCCCACACAAGGGCTAGTCAGTGGTGTGTCTTTTCTTCATACTGCATCATGCAGGAGACGCACAGTGACGTATACACCTCTGCCGCCCTTTAACCTTTAACACACAGGCTCAGATCTACAAAGATACTGTGTCAGGGCAGTGTCACTTTATGGACGCAGCTCCAACGCAAAATCCTTTTTTGGTATTTAGAAGGCCAAGCACATGATTTGTGTGGCTTTGTAAGAACAAATAACACAAGACAATGAATAACACTGCCTTGTGGTACTTTGTGTCAGGTAGGCGTTCCATGGGAGGTGCATGGGCGTGTCTGTACATACACCCCGTGATTGTAACGCAAACACATATTTACAAAGAGATGTAGCCATGATTTTGCCCCAAAACAGGGTGCCTGTCTGAGGCTGGCATAACATGGAGAAATATATTTATTTCCCCTCCTTATTTCCTCTCTGTATGTGTACCGCATTCACACATGCAAACAGGGAAAAGCCTCAAAGGAGACTTTTTGTGCTGGAACATTCTCGTTCCTGCACAAAAACTATCCTGACAAGGCAGACACCTTTGCACAATAGTGCTTGCGAGGGAGGCTGCGCTGAAACTAATCAGGACACAGTGTGCCACTGCATGGAGAGACAAGAACTGGGACCTTTATTTCTAGATATGGAGCCGTTCTGCTGGCTTCACACAGCAAGTAACTGTTCTTGCTGCCTGTGTTGTGGAGTAAATCTGGGCCCTAATGTGTGGCTGAGGCTGCGGCATGCTGCCAGAGCAGCACTCTGGAGCAATGCACAGAACACTGAGGGCATATTTGGGAGCCCCTATGCATTGCTCGTGCACCCCGCAAGCTAGAGATGAGATTCATGAAGCCACGCAAGGCCACCGTGTATGGCTTCAGTGGCTTCATGAATCTCGCGTAATGAAGCGCAGCGCAAATCTGCACCACGGAGGCCTTTCCATGGATATTGCGTCTGTGTTCCCATGCAACATCCATGGATTTTGATGCATTCCCAGATTTACCAGAAGTAGTTGAGGCGCCAAAAGCCTACGCCTCCCCAGGTGAGGAGTAACGAGAATAAATATCTTTACTTATCCTCGTTTTGTTCCTCTCTCTATGGTATGTGTGCTGTACTGTGCAGCACAAATAGAAAGAGGGAAAAACCTCCGGGGATTATTGGCGCCCTTGCGCCGCGGTGCGAGGGTGCCTCCATTGGCGCTAGGCAGCCAAGAAGACCCCCGCGCAAGGGAAGTGGCAGGACTGTGCTGGATTGACTTAAAAACGGCACTTTCTTGCCCTTCCCCTGTCACACAGTCGCTGATTGACTTGGCCATACATTTGGCACTAGAGCCATTGCAAATGTAAAGCTAGTTTGTATGAACCTTCACGCCAGGCACATTGAGAGTTACACTGGTGTGTATGAACCTTCACGCCAGGCACATTGAGAGTTACACTGGTGTGTATGAACCTTCACACCAGGCACATTAAGAGTTACCCTGTGTTCAGCACCTGAGACATGTTTTGCATATACAAAGTTGCAGGGGCCACCACAACACCATCACCCCAAACAAATCCAGCACTGGCAAAGTCAATATCCCTGCCATACCTGAAAGTGCCTCTTCCCCCACTGGTAAGCTTAAGCACTCAATACCTCATCACACATGCACTCTATCACTTACCCGTGCACTCATGCGTCCATTCATTCACCAACTGACTCATTCTTGTGCTCGCCCAATGCTTTAAAATACAAAACAAACAAGATAGAAGAGCAGGAGGGAAGAAATTAAATGGGACCACAAGCCCCGACAGTGAAGCGCGCTCTTTTCCAGGTAGACTCATGTTTGTTGCTCACTCGAGATGTAGTGAAAGCCATCACTCAAAAGGCAGTACAGCCAATGCCTGAAGTGGGCTGACCCGTTGCCCCATGCAGTGTGCTGTGATGGGTGGGAGCAGAATGTGAAGGGCACTTGAACAGATCAATGCATGAAAGGCACTGATCCGAAGGAAGGTGCACATATCAGGGGTGCTGAAACCACCGATTCCACCCAGTATTGGCATTCCTGCACTGCTCGAGGACAACGTGTGTCCCTCGAATGTGGAATGACGTGCACACCTGATATTACTTGGTCCTTTTACTCATGCAGATCCTCCAAGCAGCAACAATTCTGCTGCAATGTTCCACCTACTCTGAGCAGCTGGCAGGCGAGAGTGGGGGGGGAGTGGGGGGTTGTGGGAGAGTGCGTGGGAATGGCACGGGTGTCAAAGGGGGCAGAGGAGACTGTGGTAGGGCCCTAGGTGAGGTGGGGCTAGGGCAGGCTGCGTCATGCCTGCAGCCCCTGCCTGAGCCACACTCCATTGCGAGCTTGTAAGGGGGCGCCCTGTGTTCCCATATTCAGTAAATGCAGGTACAAGACCCACAGGGCACTTGTGATCAGACAGAGCCGAACCCCCGGGACACACCAATCTACCCGACTCCTCATTGGATGTATATGTATGTATTGTTTATGGATTTGTTCTGATTACATGAACCATGCAGACAGCTGAAGCTGCCAGGCCTAACCTAAAATGTAATTTAATAGACACACAGCTAAATACAGATAACATTACACATAATGTATGAAATTACAGTTGGCACGGCCATACATAATCCCTCCAAACAGGGTCTGTCTAGGATTCACACAATTCAAATCTTCTAACCGAGGGTTTGCCAGAGGGGGAATGAAACACAAGAATACTTGTCTACATGTAAAATACCTGTGTACAGGCTAGAACACAGTGTAATAACAATTGACCCGTAATGGTCTGTTGACTTTAAAATACGCTTTTCGCAATATATTAGTCAGGCCCACTACCTTTGTCCGAACTCCTCATAATAAACATATCCGACCCATGACATCAGACATAACCTTTCCCAATGAACCAATCAGGCCGAAAACCTTCGTAATTGTCGTCACCATGACCTGCACCTACACACACGGCAACCATCAGGCATACGGTTGTAAAATATGTACAAAATTACAAAAAAGTACAAAATTAGAAATGGCAAAAGAATATACAAACCCTCCTAATAGGGCCAACAATGATTAGAACAGTGCAAGTCGCAAACGACAAATCGCTCATCTGAACTGGTAAACTGAGACGGCATTAAAAAAAAAGACCTGTATGAAGGCTTTATCTGAGTAATAACAATACAACCTTAGCCTATTGGCTTTACCTTATGCTTTTTTACAATAAGTAAGTCAGGCCTAATGCTTTTGTTCTTGCGTTTCAAAATCAACAGATCAGACCGATGGTATCTGATATAACATTTGCCAATTCACCAGTCGGGTGTTTCGCCTGGATCCGTGGCCATCACTTTAATGAAGCAGGTCTGCTGCATTGAACATAAGCGTTCTCAAAGACAAACACTGATAGAATTACAAATATGTATACAATTACAGCTAGTAAAACAATATCAAACTACTACTAAGAGATTCCAGTAAAATGATTGTGGTGTGAATCTTCTACCCCAGTGTTTGTCAAAGGGGGTAACCAACACCAAACCCCTTGGCTGCTCTGGCAGTATGTGAGTACCCAGGTAACGAAATTACTCTCCACGCCTTAGCATCCAGAACCCGCGAAGAATCCAGTTAACCTTTAGGGCAGAGATTGTTTGGGCTTCGGGGGAGTGGAGTCGCAGCATAGCTTAATAATCCCAGGGCCACTAACAACCACAGTACAATCTAGTCTGAGGAAAATACTGCACAACAATGAAGCGCCAGAATGAACCTTAGGCGTTTGTTTGGGGTCCTACATATGGACCAGGAAAGACCAGGGGAAGAGGCTGTCCTGCTGTCGTTGGACGCCCGAACAGGGTTTGACAGCATGGAATGGCCACACCTGCTTGCAGTGCTGGACAGGATAGGTCTTCGCCTGGAGTTTATCCGCTGGGTCAAGCTCTTATATAGAGACCTGAAAGCGAGGGTTTGAGCAAATGGTGCGGTGTCTAGAGTCCTTACACTAAGGTGGGGGCAAAGGCAGGGGTGCCGACTGTCCCCAATGATGTTTGCATTAGCCCTGGAACCACTGGCGGTGTGGATTAGGGCGATCATTTGGTGTGCGGCATCAAAGGTACTGGAGGATGGGAAAAGCGAATATCGCTCTACACGGACGATATCCTTTTATTCGCCACCAGACCCTACAGTACTGTGGCTAGGCTGCTCCATATATTTTGGCGCTTCAGTAGCTATTCCGGTTACCAGGTCAACTGGGACAAGTCCCTTCTACTTCCCCTGTCGGGTGACACCCCGCCTATATTGGCAAGAGACACGCCCCTATTGGTGCGGACATCTTTCACATACCTGGGTATTCAGATCTCCAGTGACTCTCTGGATTTCCTGAAAGGCAATCTTCTCCCTCTGATTGAGCGGAAGATGTGGTGCATTGAGGGGTCTCCTCTTATACTTGATGGGCAGAGCGGCTCACTTTAAAATAATGGTCCTGCCCCGCTTTCGCTACTTTCTTCAGAACACTCCCTGTAGGGTCTCTCTCGAACATTTTTGGAAAATAGAAAAGGAGCTGCGTGGGCTCTTCTGGAATGGGGGAAGCTCTAGAATTGCCCTCACTAAGCTACAGAGAGGGGTCTATGATGGGACGTTGGCTGTCCCAGTTATTAAGGGGTACTATTGGGCAGCCCAGTTGGTTACGGTCAATGCGGGGTGTATGCTGACAGGGAGGAACCAGCATATAGGGTGGACCCAAAGGTTGTTAATTTAATTAATTTAATTGTGGGTTTATATAGCGCTAGAATCGACTCCCGGAGGAGTATCTCCGCGCTTCGACCGCTGGGGAACCCGTCCTGGCTCACCCTGAGAGATGGTCCCTAATGGGTATCTCTAAGGTGCGACCAAGCATCCCCGGCAGTCTGGGGGGGCCGTTGTGAAGATGAGGCAAGCTAATGCCCAGAGTTGCCGAGTGTGGTCCCTGACTGGAGTAGGCACCGAGGCGAGAATTATCGAGCCCGCTGACCCTGGTCCACGACCCTGCCGCGTCGGGAATCGAACCCTGGTCCCGGGCCGTCCTCTGCTTACAGGTCTGCCGCCTCTAACCAGTGAGCCACACCTCTCCACTATCCGGCAGCCTTCTACCAGAAGAAGGGAATAAACAACTACAGCCGCACACCCGGACAGTAATCCAAGTATGGCACGAGGTCAACAGGTATCTGAAATGCGCGAACACCCTGACGGAAAGACCCCCCCCTCTGGGACAGTGCTTTGTTAAAGGAAGTGGGCAACTTGAGAGGATTCCGTGAGGGGGGGGGCTGTTGGGCATAGATTTACTGGGGGACATACGGTGGAACCAGGCCCTGATTGCATTTGAAGACTTGCAAGCAGAATACAGTATGGCGGATACTGGGCGGGTCCACTATCTACAGTTCGGTCATGTACTTAAGAGACATATGCGGAGAGGGTATAGTTTACCGGAGTACACGCCTCTGGAGAATAGGCTCTTGCTGGATCCCATGTTGTCAAAGGCAGTCTCTTTAACATATAGGAAGATTCTCAATAACTCACCGAACTCCTTGAGTCCGCTACGAGAGGCATGAGAAGCGAACATAGGCCTATTGGAGGATGACACCTGGGCAGAGGTGCTATGGGGTCTGAGGTAAGTGGCCGTAAGAGCACGTTTTTGTCTGGTGCAATTACGAATACTGCACAGGTCCGATTTCTCTAGGTCGCTCCTGTATGAACGTAGACGCAGTGCCACGGAGAAGTGTGCGAGGGGCTGTGGACCTATGGGTTCGTTTTTTTCCACATACTCTGGGATTATCTGGGAATACTGGGAGAAGATCACCAAAGTTATGTCGGAGGTTACGGGTAGGTAAGTCCCCCTACAGCCAAGATGGCTCATCTTATGTGTCACAAGTGAGGGGCCCTGGCCCAAATATCAGAAATAGTGGCTCATGACTGCTGCCGTTGTGGCGAAGAGGAACGTGGCCAGGGCGTGGGGTACAGATCTCCCACAGAGGCTGATGGCTTGGGAACAGGACCTGGTCTGGTGCAGTCAAGCCGAGAAGGTTATATATCAAAGCAGGGGCTGCCCAAGGAAGTGGGAGAAGATGTGGGGAGGGTGGGGAGGTTACAGGGGGTGCTAGCGAGATTGTCCAGGACTCTGGAAATTATTACTCAGTTTATTGCTGGGTTCCTGTATATGGGCCGGGGGGGTGATCTCTTGTACAGTCGGGTTTCAGGGATCCCTCGGTTCCGGAGTAGGACAACAACTGATGTATCTAAATCGGAGTTTAATTGATCATAGTGAAATATGTGCATTGTACCTGAGCAAATTGTTGAATAACAGAATTTAAAAAAAGGGAAAAAACGATGTACTGCACTCGAGGTAAAATAACCCATCACACAAGACTGCAACCTAAGGACACTATTCCACTGCACTGCAGTAATAGTACCCTACCTGTGCCCCATGGATAGTAACCACTGTGCTGGATCTTAGGGACACTAATCCGTCACACTGCAAGGCAATCCAGGTATACTTACTCACTAACAGACTATTTCACACTGCAAGGCAATCCAGGTATACTTACTCACTAACAGACTATTTCACACTGCAAGGCAATCCAGGTATACTTACTCACTAACAGACTATTTCACACTGCAAGGCAATCCAGGTATACTTACTCACTAACAGACTATTTCACACTGCAAGGCAATCCAGGTATACTTACTCACTAACAGACTATTTCACACTGCAAGGCAATCCAGGTATACTTACTCACTAACAGACTATTTCACACTGCAAGGCAATCCAGGTATACTTACTCCCTAACAGACTATTTCACACTGCAAGGCAATCCAGGTATACTTACTCACTAACAGACTATTTCACACTGCAAGGCAATCCAGGTATGCTTACTCACTAACAGACTATTTCACACTGCAAGGCAATCCAGGTATACTTACTCCCTAACAGACTATTTCACACTGCAAGGCAATCCAGGTATACTTACTAACAGACTGTTTCACACTGCAAGGCAATCCAGGTATACTTACTCACTAGCAGACTGTTTCACACTGCAAGGCAATCCAGGTATACTTACTCACTAACAGACTATTTCACACTGCAAGGCAATCCAGGTATACTTACTCCCTAACAGACTATTTCACACTGCAAGGCAATCCAGGTATACTTACTCACTAACAGACTATTTCACACTGCAAGGCAATCCAGGTATACTTACTCACTAACAGACTATTTCACACTGCAAGGCAATCCAGGTATACTTACTCACTAGCAGACTGTTTCACACTGCAAGGCAATCCAGTTATACTTACTCACTAACAGACTATTTCACACTGCAAGGCAATCCAGGTATACTTACTCACTAGCAGACTGTTTCACACTGCAAGGCAATCCAGGTATACTTACTCACTAACAGACTATTTCACACTGCAAGGCAATCCAGGTATATTTGCTCACTAACAAACTGCACTGCACACTATGCACATGAAGCTACCTACTGTATCCAGTGGAGACTAACCAATGACTGAGTTGTACCCTAGGGACACAAGCTCACCACACTGAACTGTACCTTAGGGATGCTACCTAATAGACGACACGCATCCTAAGGATTCTAATGGACTGCGCTCCCCTGCATGGCTGCATCACCCTTGAGAGTCTAGAGGTGCTGGGAGAGTGAGCTGCCTGTTCTCCTATTGGTTGAACATCAAAGTTTTGCGGTCCCTCCTGAACTGCTGGAGCGATGGTGTAGCTCTGAGGTGCAGGGGGAGGTTGTTCCAGGTCTTAGCAGCCAGGTGGGAGAGGGAGCGGCCTCCGCTGTTTGTCCAGCACAGAGATAAAGGCTTCTTCTGGCTCTTTGGAGTGACAGTGCAACAGTCCAGATCAGGAAGTCCCTCAGAAGAAATGGAATGCAAAAGAAGGCTGGAGACCACCTTGCTAACCTGTGTACTAAGGGGCATATTTAGAAGATAATTATGCAGTGCGGCGCTGCAAGGCATCTTGCTGCGCCGAGCTGCATCATTAGGAAAGTGCAGGGGTGCGTCGTATTTAGAACAATACAACGCTCTCTGTACTTTCCTCTGCACTGGCCCACAATAGGCTGCTGCGTTGCAGGGATGATTGTTCTTGTGCAGGAAGGGACACTTTCCTGCACAAGAACAATCATTGATGGCGTTTTCCTAATTCTGTGTGCTGCATACACAGAAAGTGGAAAAATTAAGAGAAATAAAGGTGTTTCTCCTCGCTGCTCCACTGTAACTCTTCCCATGGGGAGCCTTTAGAATCTGACGCACTCCCAGGTTTATGAAACCTTGTAAATCTGGGAATGCATCAGAATCCATGGGTGTTGTGTGTGGACACCCACAGCAACCCCCATGGAATGCTCCTTCAAGGGGGCCATATTTACAAAGCCATAAAAAGCAACCAGGGTGGCTTTGTATAGCCTTGTAAATATGAGCCAGCATACTGCGCCACTGGAGCCAAAAAAAAAGTGACGCATCGGTGGCGCAAGGGGCTTGTAAATATGCCCCTAAGGGTGTAAGATAACACTGACACTGTGGAATACATCGGTATCAGTCCCTTGTGCCTTAGGATGGTGAGGGTGAGTGCAGGGCTCTGGAGCAGGTACGGAAGCAGGATGTGGGGTCAAAACAAGGGGTTGCTTGTCCCTTCTCATCCGCTCAGGAGCTCTTGCTTCAAGCCACGACCTTGGCGTAGGGCCATGGCGGCACAAAACACCCCCCTCTGCCCTCTTGGACTGTTGCAAATGGTGGGCTGTAAGGCACTGCTCTTTTTTCAGTGTCCTCTGCTGCTCCGCCTCTGGGCTCTTCTTTTGCATCCAATGTTCTTCCTGGTCCAGGCACTCTCCACAAATGCCCTCATCCAGGTCCTTGGGTGTTTTACCTCGTCTTGCCTGATGGTCGGACACCAGTTTCGCTCCGGGCAGATCGACGTCCTTCCATGCCTGGCGTCTGATTGGTTACAGCCGCATTTGTTGTCGAAGCTTCTTATGGGAGAATTGAACAAGTGAAGGGGAAAACGGGATGAAAAAAGGTAGGAAAAATTGAAACCCTTGATAGTACTTAATACTATTTAGAAATGCGTCTTCCCCTGTTAGACTGAATGCCTTTTTTGAGATTATTGAACGTGTTCTGCTTATGGGGACATTGCACAGAGGATTGCGCATGCGCAGATGTTCTGGCAAGGCCTTGCCTGCACTCTCTCCCCAATCTACCTGGGGATGCCACTCTTCTTAACCAAGCGGCTTCAGATGGTTCAGAACCAGGCAGCGAGACTGATCTACCAGCAACCTAGATGGCAATCTGCTAGAACCACACTGGATTCCCATCTCTCAACGGACTGCCTTTAAGACAGGATGTCTAGTTTTCAAATCCTTATACAGCCAGAGCCCCAAATTCATCAATAACCGTTTGTCTAGGTATATTCCCTCCCGTAACCTCAGCTCAAGGCATCTCCAGTCATTGACTCCCCCCGCCTTTAAACTGATACGGCAGGGAGGCTGCCGGTTTGCATCTTTGGCCCCAAGATTATGGAACTCATTTCCCCTGGAAATCCGGTCGTGCACGGACTTACTGAGGTTCAGAAAGCTGCTCACAACATGGCTGTTTGTGCAGGCACACGAATAACACATTCCCTTGTTCCGGCTAGTTCTAGAGTAGCGCCATGAAACCTTTTGTGCATGTGCGCTTTATACGTTTTTTATAACATAACATAACATAGGAGAGTATTGACTAAGCTTAGTTGCTTACAAACAAGTTTAATTGTGTTTATGAACATTTTCACAAATGAAGCATTTGATTATAAAATATATTCAGGAGGAGGGACTGGAGGAAAGCTATGGTTAGAGTTGTAAGGAGGTGAGCATCCAGGTCGATGTTTCTTTAGCACAATTAGACATTGTGGGGCATATTTATCAAGTAGTTGCGTTGCCCTTGTGGCGCACAAAAGGGCACAAGGGTGACGCAACTATCAAGTTATATTTATCAATTCACGCAAGGCCACCTTGGGAAGCCCTGAATGGCTTGATAAATCCAGAGTAACGCAACGCATCGCTAATCGCTGGGTTGGTCATTCTCATCCTGGGATGCGTTCTGTGGCGGGTGCGTGGGTGTTTCCACGCAACACCCATGGATTGTGGCTCACATTTACCATTACTAGCAGACCTGGGAATGCGTCAAAAGACTGCGCATCCCCAGGGGAGGCATAACTTGGAGAAATATCTTCTTTTCTTCTCATTTTTTCCTCTTTATATGTGTGCTAAGAGGGAAAAATGCCTCAGGATTGTTTTTTTGCAAGAAGGTTTCCCTTCCTGCACAAAAACAATCCGGCTTACAATGCAGGCACCCTTGCACCCTGGTGCCTGCATTGGGGCTATTCAGCACATTGTGCGCCAGCGCTGGGAAAAGACAGGAATGCGCTGTATTGTGCTAAATATAGCGCATTCCTGCCCTGCACTTTCCCTGTCATGCAGTGCAGCGGAGCAAGGTGGATTGCTGTGCTGTGCACCATGACGTTTTGATACATATGCCCCTGTATTTTCAAACTGTAACCAGCAATTGTGTATAAACAATGTGTTATGCCGTGAGCCAGGGCTTTTGTTTTTCTTCATAATTTTGTTATGAATGGTTCTTTACTGCAAAACTAAAATTACAGCGTTTTTATAAAAAAACTGTTTTCCCGTTTATGCTATGTAAGAAAAGAAGTTAAAAGTCATCAGAGACATCTTGTGTCGTTTTGTCCTACTGCACACCTGTGCTGCTGACCCAACAGGGACAGCTAACAACGGTGTGTGTTACTGCAACCTTGTGCTGCAGACTCAGCAGAGACGTCTAGGAGGGGTTTGTGCTGCTGCAACCTTGGGCTGCAGACTCAGCAGAGACGTCTAGGAGGGGTTTGTGCTACTGCAACCTTGTGCTGCAGACTCAGCAGAGACGTCTAGGAGGGGTTTGTGCTACTGCGCCCCTGTGCTGCAGACTCAGCAGAGATGTCTAGGAGGGGTTTGTGCTACTGCGCCCCTGTGCTGCAGACTCAGCAGAGATGTCTAGGAGGGGTTTGTGCTACTGCGCCCCTGTGCTGCAGACTCAGCAGAGATGTCTAGGAGGGGTTTGTGCTACTGCGCCCCTGTGCTGCTGGCTCAAAGACATCTAGTAACAGTGTATGTTACTGCACCCTTGTGCAACTGAGTCAATTGAGACATCTAGGAAAGGTTTTTGTTACTGCACCCCTGTACTGCTGACTCAGCAGGAACGCGTGTTACTGCACCCCTGTGCTGCTGACTCAATAGGGACATCTGGTAACAGCTTGAGGTGACTCAGCAGAGACATCTAGTAACATCTTGAGTTACTGCAGCCTTGTGCTGACTCAACAGACATATCCAGGAAAGGTTTGTGTTACTGCAACCTTGTGCTGCAGACTCAGCAGAGACGTCTAGGAGGGGTTTGTGCTACTGCGCCCCTATGCTGCTGGCTCAAAGCATCTAGTAACAGTGTATGTTACTACACCCCTGTGCTGCTGACTAAATAGGGACATCTGGTAACAGCTTGAGGTACTGCAGCCTTGTGCTGCTGACTCAGCAGAGACATCTAGTAACATCTTGAGTTACTGCAGCCTTGTGCTGACTCAACAGAGACATCCAGGAAAGGTTTGTGCTACTGCAGCCCTGTGCAGCTTACTCGGCAGGAATATGTCATGACATCCTTGTGCTGCGGACTCAATGGATATGTCTAGGAAAGGTTTGCATTATTTCACCTCTGTGCTGCTGACTCAACAGGGACATCTAGTAACAGCTTGAGCTATGCAGCCTTGTGCTGCTGACTCAGCAGGGACATCTAGTAACAGCCTGAGATATGCAGCCTTGTGCTGCTGACTCAGCAGGGACATCTAGTAACAGCTTGAGTTATGCAGCCTTGTGCTGCTGACTCAGCAGGAACATCTAGTAACAGTTGTATTACTGCACCCTTGTGCTGCTGACTCAATAGAAAGGTCTATGAAAGGTTTGTGTTATTTCACCCCTGTGCAGCTGACTCAGCAGGGGCATCTAGTAGCAGCTTGAGGTACTGCAGCCTTGTGCTGCTGACTCAGCAGAGACTTCTAGGAAGGGTTTGTGCTATTAGACTCCTGTGCAGCTGACTCAGCAGGGACATCTAGTAACAGTTTCAATCAATCAATCAATCAATCATGGGAATCATAAGCGTGCTACTCACCCGTGAGGGTCTCAAGGTGCGGGGGAGGGGAAAGCAGCTCCATTCAGTCGAAGAGCCAGGTTTTGAATGTCTTCTTGAAGATGTTCAGGGAGGGAGTGCGTCTGATGTCGATAGGGAGCTCGTTCCAGGTCTTTGTCGCGATGTAGGAGAAGGCTCTTCCACCTGTTCTGCAGATACGAGGGATTTCGGTGAGGGCGAGGTCGGCAGATCGGAGGTTTCTCTTGGGTGCGTGGAAGGATTCTTTTGTTGAGGAATTTGTGTCCGGTGTTGTGGAGGCACTTGTAGGCATGGGTGAGTATCTTGAAAGTAACTCTCTTTTCAAAGGGGAGCCAGTGGAGGTTACACAGGTGTTGGGTGATGTGTTTGTGTTGAGGGATGCCGAGGACGAGTCTGGCTGCAGTGTTTTGTAAGGTCTGGAGTTTGTGGGGCAGAGACTTGTTGATCCCGGTGATCCAGCGGCGCACCAACTACAAATACTCCAACACCATATATTCACCTGGGCCCATCAATATTGCATACACTCTAATTCACTTGGCTAACCGCTGGGGGGTGTTTGTTTATCACTGATCAATAAGTTCTTTCCATTTGGTCGATGAACCAAATTAGTTGGAACTACTTGATGGTGACGATGCACATATCCAACCTTGCAAATAATTCATCAATAGTAATAAACGCAGACTCAGGAAGTTTTCAAAACCTTTATCTAAAGTTTTAAATGTGAGTGAACCGTTCAAATACACCACGGACACCTTCAATCATTTAGAAAGGAAGATTCAATCAAATAAAACACTCTCACAAATTCATCAGATTGACGTTGCTCAGAAAGAGAGGATAGAGACAGCAGTACATAAAAATAATATACAAATCATATAGTTACCACAGATGGTGTGAAGATTAACCCCCTGGCCAAAGGGCTGGTAAGGGTCCCCTGGGAAAGATCAGGTGACAAAGGCTCCAGGACAGGAATTAGGACAGGAAAGTAGACCTCACTAGAACTGAAGACTCGCTGCACCCCTCTCTGACACTCTCTCCCAACTCGAGATTCTTCAGCGATCTTCTTTCTAATACATTTCTTTAAGTCTTTATTGAATCTTCTTCAGCATCTCAGCATCATCAATAATTCTGACAGCATCTTCCCTCTGAGCGTTCTCTCAGGATCACACACACCCAATTAACTAAACTACCTTAGTTATACCTTTTGGGATCCATGTACCACCCCCTAAAGTTGCAATATCGCAAAAATGCGATTTCTGATTGGACAGGCAAGGGGCGTTTTAGTCATCAAACCATGATGGCATAGTATTTTCTTTGTTTGCAAACCCATCCCCTTTATTAGTATGCATTTTATTTATTATTACGCGAGTTTATGAACAGTTGATACATTTTTAACAATAATATTCATGCGTCTTCGGTTTTGGCGCTTCTGACATCCGTGGTTTGCAGGGTTTAGCGGTCGATGGCCTTGGATGTGGTCCATTCATGGGATCATCCTTTCAAGGAAAGTAGAGGTCACACATGCGTAGACGGTGTTCACTCAAGTACTCGAGTTGTGGCAAGAAGGCCCAAAATACTAACTAATAAAAGGTCTAAAGAAAAAAAATATTAAAGAAATAAATGATTTCACTGTATACCACCTACATTTACTCTATTCCCCTTTATTCATTAAGACTTTCCCTGCATTAGCTCTTTAGTAATAAAGCGTTTTCTAAATAGCAAAGCAGGTGCCATGCATATGGGTCTTGAAGACGCCATGTTAGGGCTTACTGCTCATGCGCGAAAGGTTTCCCTCCAAAGCTATTACACGTCACATTACGTAGAGGCAATTGACGCATGCGCAGTAAAGTTTTCCCTGTTAGAGCCGCGCTTTTAGTCCACTATCCGTATTAATGGTTAGCAAACACATAGGCAAGCTTCACTGTCTAATTTATGTAAAAGAAATGTACAAAGATTGATCACAAACACAACTAATAATTTCATGTTAGTAAATTAATAAGTTAAATGAGTGAATTGAATTTGAGCAAATCTCACATATACAAGTCCTTACTCCATCACCGGCGTAGAGGGCATTTCCGTAGTCCAGTCTGCTGGTTATGAGTGCGTGGGTGACGGTCTTCCTTGATTTGGGGGGGATTCATTTGAAGGTCTTTCGTAGGATGGGGAGGGTGTTGAAGCAGCTGGAGGCGATGGCATTGACCTTTCGGGTCATGGAGAGGGAGGAGTCAAGTAAGATGCCGAGGTTTCGGGCAAGGTCCGTGGGGGTGGGAGGGCTGCCGAGGGGGTTGGGCCACCAGGTGTTGTCCCATGCAGAGGGGTAGGGTGCGAGGACGAGGACCTCTGTCTTCTCTGAGTTGAGCTTCAGGCAGCAGCTGCTCATCCAGGATGCAACTTCCTTCATTCCTTCCTGGAAGTTGAGTCTGGTGGTGACGGGGTCCTTGGTGAGGGAGAGGATGAGCTGGGTGTCGTCGACTTAGGATACTATGCTGAGTCCGTGCTGTCTGACGATGGTGGCGAGGGGGCCATGTAGATGTTGAAGAGCATGGGCCTGAGTGACGATCCTTGAGGTACTCCGCAGTTGATTACCGTGGGTACGGAGAGGAAGGGTAGCAGTCTGATTCTTTGGGTTCTGCCTGTGTGGAAGGAGTGGATCCAGTTGTGGGCGGTTCCCTGTATGCCAGCGTTGCAGAGTCTGGTGGTGAGTGTGCAGTGGGAGATGTGTCGAACGCTGCAGAGAGGTCGAGTAGGATCAGTGCCTCGGTGTGTCCCTGGTCGAGGAGGGTGCAGATGTTGTCTGTGGCTGTGAGTAGAGCGGTCTCAGTTCTGTGGTTGCTGCGGAATCCGGATTGGGAGAGATCGAGTATGGAGTTTACTTCAATGAACTTTGTTAGCTGGCCGTTGACGATCTTCTCGGTGACTTTGGCCGCGAAGGGGAGGAGGGAGATGGGTCGGTAGTTCTTGAGGTCCGTGTGGTCTGCTGAGGGCTTCTTGAGCAGGGGTCTGACTTCTGCTCGTTTCCAGTCATTGGGAAAGATGCTGGTCTTGAAGGTGGTGTTGATGGTGTGTCGTAGTTCGGGAGCGATGGAGGTGGCGGCTCCGTGGTAGATGTGCGGTGAGCAGGCGTCCGTGGGGGCCACTGAGTGGGTGCTTTACATGGTCAAAGTGGTGTCTTTGGTGGTGGCTGGGGTCCAGGAGGAGATGGTAAGCTGGCTGGGGGTGCTGGAGAGGGAGGTGGTTCGGAGTCAAGTGTCTGGTCTTTGAAGTGGTCGTAGAGGCCCTTGATTTTCAGATGAAAGTAGGATCCGAGCTTGTCGCAGAGGTCCTGGGAGGGGGTGATGTCCATGGTTTTGCTGGGTGGCTTTGTGAATTCCTGGATGACGCTGAAGAGTTGCTGGAGTTGGCGAGGATCTTGTTTTGGATGAAGGTCCTTTTTGGTGGATTTGATGCGTTGGTGGTATTCTGTCATGGCGTTCTTGTAGGTGGTGTGGTCTTCAGGCGTTTTGCTGTTTCTCCAGACGTCTGCAGGTGCGTCTGGAATTTTGGAGGTTGGTGGTGAACTAGGTGGCCTTCCTGGGGCGCGGTCTGTCAGGGCTACGTAGGGGTGCAAGTTTGTCTGTGCAGTTGGAGATCCATCTGTGGAGTTCTTTGGCTGTGAGGTTGGCGTCGGTCGAGGTGGTGAGGGCGTTGCGGTTGAGGGTGGAGTTGAGCTGCTCCTCAGTGATTTTGCTCCAGGTCCTTTGTGGACGGCAAGGTACAGGTTTGGGGGTGGTGGGTTTGTTGACGTTGAAGTGTATGTAGTGGTGGTCCGTCCAAGGGGGGTTGCGTGGTGTGGCTGAAGTGGATGCTGTTACCTCCTGCGAAGATGGGGTCGAGGGTGTGTCCTGCCGTGTGGGTGGGCGTGGTGACTAGCTGTTTCAGGCCGATGTTGGCGAGGTTGTTAGGAGAGTGGTGGAGTTGGGGTCACTGGGGTTGTCGAGGTGGAAGTTCAGGTCTCCAATGAGCATGTAGTCCATGGATGTGATGGCGTGGGGTGCGATGAGGCCGGCGATGGTCGTGGTGAACGAGGCACGAGGTCCGGAGTGTCTGTAGGCGAGGGTGCCGCGAAATGTGGATCTAGGGGTGTTCTGGATCTGGAAGTGAAGGTGTTCAGTGGTGGAGATGGAGTCATTTGTGGCGGAGTTTGTCTTATTGCACCCTTGTGCTGCTGACTCAATAGAGAGGTCTAGGAAAGGATTGTGTTACTGCACACCTGTGCTGCTGACTCAGCAGGGACATCCAGCATTAGTTAGGATTGTTGAATTCTTGTCTGCTGATTTAACAGAGACATCTAGAATGCTGTGTGCTACAGCACATCTGTGCTGCTGAAACAACAGGGACATGTGGCTATGTCTAGGAAAGGTTTGTGTTATTGCACCCCTGCAGTGCTGGTTAAAAAGCAGAATCTAATAAAGGCTTGTTCAAATGCATTGCCAAAGCTTGCTTATGGGTTTTTTTGTTTCGGTTTACAACCAGCAACTAGCTCAAATCACAAAATCGAAGAAACGTACATTACACTGTTTTTGCAATCAGCTCAACAGTAAAAACAGGCTCAAAAGCCAGATGTGCACATTTTGGGTCTGGCCCTGAATGATTGCCAGAAAGGGAACAAACTGAGTATGTACAAAGGCAGGGAGGCAGAGAGGAGAATATATTTCATATCAAGGTATCCCAGCACCAAGGCAGGTGAATTGGACAGAGAAGATGGACTTTGCTTACATTCATTTTACTCCATAAAGGTTCTTTTGTTACGAATCTTAGGTTTTATCATAGATTGTAAAAGAAAACAAAGTACTGTGGTGAAATCAATTGTAAAGTATTTCTGAACTTTAAATACATTTAAGCAAGCTTTCTGAGGGAGGCATTCAGAATCTGGAGCACATTCACACTCTGAATTAGAGCTTATTTCAACATCTCCAAGATAGAGATCAACATTCTGCACTTTGAGGCCCAAATTAACAAAACTTTTGCCTTAGGTTTGCGTTACCTTTTTAACGCAGACCCAGTGCAAAATTCAGGTTGGCATTTACAAACCAACGCAAATGGTGAGTTCCGTTGGTTTGTATCCAAAAGTAATGCATGGCACCATGTGTTACTTTGTGGAAAGAGGGCGCTCCATGGGTATTGCATGGACGTTCCTGTGCATCCAACCTTGGATTTCGACACAAATCCATATCTACAAAGAATTGTAGGCATAGATTTGCATCAAATACCTACTCCTCCTTGAGGCTGATGTAATGAGGAAAAATATTTTTATTTCTCGTTGTTTGTTTATTGTTTGCATGTGTGCTGCAGAATGCAGCACACACACGAATAGGACCAGAGTGCAGACACCATTGCACTATGGCACACGGGTTGGCACTAGGTAGCACACAGTGCACCAGCACAAGGAGCGATCAGAACTTTGTACTTCTTTATAGATATAGATCACTTCTGCTCTCTCCAGTTCACACAATGCAGCAACTTTGCCTGCTGCCCTGCGTTGCGTCAACTCTTTGAAAATCTGGTCCTGAATGGCATTTCTAAAGGGGAATATGTGCAGTAAGCGTGTTTACATCAAAGTCAATGCAGAAACATGCACCTGCACAAATGTAAATGTAAATGTAAATCCAGTATTTGTAAAGCGCACAGCTACCCGTAGGCATCCCGGCGCTGGGGGCCGTCGGGAAGATTAAGCGAGCTATTGCCCAGAGTCACATGGTGCTGGGCTGACCAGCCGCCGGTGCTGGAGATCGAACCGTGATCCCCCGCGTCCAGCATCAGTTGCCCTGGCCACTGCGCCACACCTCTTCAAATGACACGTGCACCTGCGCAAATGACACGTGCACATGTTTAATGGGATATAGCACAACGGCCCCATGACCTCGAGAGTGGCAATAAATCCAAGCCTAATGCAAGTTTCTGTGCGTTGCGTGCAAATCTTTTGTAAAACAGCCAGTCCTCACTGGTCAACATGAAGCAGAAAGTGTCTGGGTGCCCTGGGCTGGTTTAGAGATGTCATTCCTAATCTAGCTAGTTATTGTGTTCAGTAACAAATGGGTCATCAAACAGGTCTCTCTTTTCTAAGAAGTGTGCCTAACCTGAACCAGCCCTAATTCTAATCTGAGGTTATTAAGGGGAGTGGTCACTGTGGCTCCCACGGGTCACTGGCCAAGGGAGCCTCCTAGAATGTCCCTACATCTGTTGCAGGGGATCTTTGTTGCCCATGGGATAATCACTGGACTGAGTAGAGTTTACTTTCCAAAAGGCCGACCTATCTCGGAGTCCACAAGCATCTCTATTCCTCTGGTCTAGCTTGGTGTATGCAGCCCAAAAACCACAGGTCATCAAATCCTGATTTGCAAAGCATGCTTTAACTTCATTTCAATGTAGTTTGATCTCCATAGGGTGACAGAGTAGTAAAGTCTGAAAGTCTGTAGCATGGTAAAGTGTACGTCATTGGCATATAAATTTCAGGCCTTCCATATATCACAGCGATTTATTGGCCTTGGGCTGAATGGGGCCCCCCAATAGGTTGAAGGCCTCCCTGCACCACATGAGCTTGCAGTACGCGCTTGCTAGAGCCTAGGATTGGGGATTGAACATTAGTACCTACAAAGTTGGCAACATAGATATTAATGAAAACCACCGCCACTCAGCCTTGTGCAAGAAGAGAGCGTGGATCCCTGGGATTCTTAGACTCCCTGGGTGAGGACACCGCAGCCCAGGAGACCAGCAGTTTTACACAAGGGGACGCACAAGCGTCTACGGCTCCCTCTGTAATACCATTGTGCCCTGGGGGCAAACGCGCCTATTGCGCACCCGGGGCACAGTGCACAATACGGCGGCAGCTAAAGCAGTATGAGCCTGTGTTTGAATCGCACTACATAAAAAACAACTAGTGTTGTATGGATTGCTAGGTCAGTGGTGTTACAACTGTCAATAGTGTCTGCAATGTTGATGTTGTCAATAGGGCCTCCAGTGGTAAACTGTCAATAGTCTCTACACTGGTACACTTGTTGATAGTGTATACAGTGCTACACCTGTCAAGAGTATAGAATTTGTATTTATTTCCCTCTGCATTGATTCAAAGCAACATAAAAGCCTAGCTGGCTGTATGTTCACCCCCTACGTTGGTTCTCAGACCTCCTGAATTATTGATTGCTACCACCACCGGGATGGCCCAAAGATCCATTTTTCTTAGCAGTTCAGACAGACTCATCATCAGATGGTCCAGCCAAAAATGTGTTTACTAAAAAGAGCTGCAGGAGATGTTCATCAAACGTGGGGTTGCATTACAGAAAGTGACCCAGGGGTGCAGTGGGTATGGGTGCCTGCTTTGTGGTGCACCCATGGGTCACTTTGGTATTACAGAAGGGGCCATAGATGCTTTTGCGGCCCCTTCTGTAATACTGAGTGCCAGCGCTATCTCAAGAGGGCATTCCTTCATTTGCATGGGGGTGTTGCCCCATGCAAATGAGGGAACATATTTGTCTCTGCACCAGCGCCGTATCTTGGACGAGGGATGAAGGGCAAAGTAGCTGTCAGGAGGCACACAAAGTGCACCATAAAAAAGTAGTGCACTGTCAGTGCACCCCCTGATGGCAGCCATCTTGAATGAGAAAAAAAGTCCCATGGGCCCCGCAGGCATCCTCTTCAAAATGTAGGCAGGTTGTCTGTGAAATACAGAGCGGCTCCAAGCCGCACAGGTCCGTGGCTGCCCTGCGGGCAGCACATTCTCAGTAATGGGGCACACGTTCCCTGCTTGCACCTAGCACACCTATGTAAAGGTGAGCCATGGCGCAACCAGGAAAAGTGCACCCTATCTGTAATAAGGGCCCTGATGTCTAAGTGAAATTATTTAGAGAACTTGAAAGCTACCCTGATATAAACGAACAGTTGATAAATGATGCTGATTGTCCCATAACTCTGTGGGGTTCTATTCTTTATGCAGACTAGGTTAATGCAATCAGCCAAGCTGGCCCTTGTACATAAACATTTCCATTCACAACAATTACTCTCAGACAGCCCCATATAAGATCTTTACAGCATACTTATTAATTTGGAAGACAAGGGTTGTGAATTCTTGGCATCAAAGACACTAGTTCATATGAACTGACGCCTTGATTTGGTAACAGCATCTCTTTAGAAACCAGATCCCACTCCTGTTTAAACAGGTCCTCCTGGGCTGTACTGGAAGGAACATGACTAATTCAGTAGTATCAATAATCTGCCCTTGGATCCGTCCCTTGGGCTGTGCATGGATAAACTACATATTCTTTAGAGATTCGCAGCTCATTGGTGTCCCAGGTCTACTCTAGAGTTGTGACCTTTGTTGTTATGTTATGTTATGTTACCATCATTTGTAAAGTGCAAAACGACTCACTGCCAAAGGAGTATCCCGGCGCTAGGCAGACTTAAGCAGAGGAAAGGCAACTTAAGAGAAGAGTCATGTTTTCAGCAATTTGTTTTAAATTTCCAAAGACAGGACAAAAATGAATGTGGTGTGGGAGAGTGTTTCAGTAGTGGGGGGGCAAATATGAGAAGGACCGACCCCTCAGTCTTGAGGTCTTGGAAAGGCTTTGTTCATGGATCTCAGGTTTCTAGTGGGGTGATACCCGGAGAGTCTGACTCGGAGGTAAGATGGGCCATTTCCCACATGTGATTTATAGATAAGACATAGAAATTTTAACAGGGAATGTTTCCTGACTGGAAGCCAGTGCAAAGTTCTCAAAGTAGGAGTAGAAGGGGTGCCAGCAGGAAGGCTACAGACTAGGTGGGCCGTGGTATTTTGAACCGCCTGAAGTTTGGAGAGAAGCATCTCATCGGCAGCTATCAGAAGAGCATTGCCAAAATCCAGACGGCTGGAGATAGGCGCCTGATGTGACCTTTAAAGCTGCGCATTGTCATGAAAGCGAGTGACGGGTCTCAGAGGTGTGCAGAGAAGGCACTGTACTTGGAAGTTTACAGCAGAGATATTCCTGCAAAGTGACCGCAATTATATCCTCTTCTCGCATTTCCATAAACATTCTCCAGCAAAGACTATACAATGATGACGGGAGCAGTGGCAACAGAAATGAGCTGCCTTGAATCATACAAGGTATTAACCACCCTGTTACTGGATGTATCGCGGTCCAGGGAAAGCTGAAGGAAGCTGGGTAAATATTTACTGAAGGTGGCAGCTAGCAGGGCCCAACATTAGAAGATGTATTGAAGAAAACCTTGATGTCCATTAGGATGGCGTGCGGAAAAGCACTCCGACTGCCATGGAAGCGGAAAACAACCGCCCGCCGGCACTGTGGGAAAACTGGCGGCCAAATTAGGATCAACCACCCAAAAAATCCGACTGCGGCGGAACGAGGCCAAGAAAAAACGCCCGTTGCGGGCGGAGATGGCCAAAATCCGTCCGCGGCAGTCGGAATCGCGGTAAAAAACACAAACCCGCCGCAAGTATAGCGGAAACACCGCACCGGAAATTAGGATATCCCCAACGGTCCTGCGGTACGTACCTCCGTCTCTAACGAACCGTAAAAAATATGGCGGACGAAGCAAAAACCCCACAAGAAGGCCAAAGAGAGCACACAGAAAACTAGCCATGCCCCCTAAATACACAAAACACACCCTAATGACACAACCACATGGCAAAACGAAAAAACATATCACACCTGTCAGCAACACCCCAATTGGACACACCCACATAGCTGAGTATAAAACCAGCCCCTTCCCTGACCACAATCCCTTGCAAAACTCCAGGAGAGAAGGGACACATACCACAGCTGACAGGAGAGGCAAAGGACACAACATCACTAGCCACACTACACACAGCACCACCACCACCTCCACACCTGCACAACTACCCCCTGCACAACACACACCATACACATCACAACCACAACCACCACTCACACTCCTGCACCCACAATCACTTTGCACATCACACACCATGGCCACACAGAAAATGCCCAAATTCACTGAGAGTGAGTTGAAGGTCATGGTAGATGAGATAGTCAGAGTGGAACCACAGCTTTTTGGTAGCCTGGTCCAACAGACACCATTAGCCACAAGGACACAAATGTTGGCAAGGATAGTCCAAAGGGTCAATGCAGTAGGGACCACCCCAAGATCAAAAAAGGAGATCATGAAGCGGTGGCATGATCTGAAAAGGGTGGTCAAGGAGAGGAGGAGCAAGAACATTGAGCTGGCTCAGAGGACTGGTGGTGGCCCTTCCATTCCACAAAAAACATTCACACCATGGGAGGAGAAGGTGCTTGCCATACTGCATCCAGAGAGTCTCACAGGGGTAGCCAGGGGAGTGGAGGCTGGTAAGTACAAACAAATGACTACCGCCACTCTGCTATGTACTGTCTTGCACAACTACAAAGCTACACCACCTAGGACACATACCATCCATCTGCACCACACACTCACAAAAACATGGTTCACAGATTCAACATTCACCCACTCCCATTCACCCCAAACGTAGCTACCAACATTACGATGGGGGCATGTGTACAGAGAGACAACACTACAACTCTCACCAGACCCCTGGCCCACAGCATCAGCAAGATGGATCCCTCCCCCCACCCCACCCAGAAGCATGTGTCAGCCATCACACAACCCACATCAAACTCACAGGTAGGTAGCCATCTTCACAGTGAGGGTGTCTGGGGGTGGGAGGCCTGCACCACTACTCCCACCATGCCCCCTTTCCCACACCTGAGCAGAATGGAGCCCTCCCACACCCCACCCACAAGCAGTTAGAAGCCACTGCGGTACACCAAACAAACTTACAGGTAGGTAGCCATCTTAAAAATGAGGCTGTTGGTGGGAGGGGCTGCACCACTGCTCCCACCATACCCCCTGTCCCACAGCCTACCAAGATGGATCCCTCCCCCCCCCCCGAAGCATGTGTCAGCCATTACACAACCCACATCAAACACACAGGTAGGTAGCCATCTTCACAATGAGGCTGTTGGGGGGGCCTGCACCACTACTCCCACCATGCCCCCTGTCCCACACCTGAGCAGGATGGAGCCCTCCCCCACCCAGGAGCAGTTGGAAGCCATTGCAGTAAACCAAACAAACTTACAGGTAGGTAGCCATCTTTACAATGAGGCTGTTTGTGGGTGGGAGGCCTGCACCACTACTCTCACCATGCCCCCTGTCCCACACCTGAGCAGGATGGAGCCCTCCCCCACCCCACCCAGAAGCAGTTGGAAGCCATTGCAGTACACCAAACAAACTTACAGGTAGGTAGCCATCTTCACAATGAGGCTGTTTGTGGTGGGGGGAGGCCTGCACCACTACTCCCACCATGCCCCCTGTCCCACACCTGAGCAGGATGGAGCCCTCCCCCATCCCACCCACAAGCAGTTGGAAGCCATTGCAGTACACCAAACAAACTTACAGGTAGGTAGCCATCTTCACAATGAGGCTATTTGTGGGGGGGATGCCTGCACCACTACTCCCACCATGCCCCCTGTCCCACACCTGAGCAGGATGGAGCCCTCCCCCACCCAGGAGCAGTTGGAAGCCATTGCAGTACACAGCTTACAGGTAAGTAGCCAGTACGTGCACCCACCCATTTAAAAAAAATAAATGGTACCGTATGACAACACCAGCCCTCTCATTGCACAAAGAGGCATACCTACCCAATTGCCAAGCACAGTGTGCACACAGGTAAGCTAAGGAAACTGTCAAAGTCACCAAAGTGTGACACACCAATGCACAACTAGAAGAATGTCAGGGCACAATCATGCACACCAGCTAGTTACATGTGCATCGCCATGGGGCAAGTGCAACAAGGACCATTCGAAAAATAAGAAAGCATGTGTGGAGAAACAAATTTAGATATGCACATGACAGGACAAAGGGATGCAGGAGATGACAATGGCCAGTCCATGGCCAGATGTGACGTCTGCTAGGTCAGACAAACAAACAATTAGTTCTCAATTAAACACATGTTGTGCCAGACCCTAGATGGCAACAAGTCCCTGTAAACCTCAATTGTGCACGGGTCGCATGGTATGCCTTGATGCCTCACACCATGGACAAGTAATGCCTGTACCACTGCATCATGTCAGAAAGCACAGTACTGCACATAGTCAACAATGTGATGATATGTCAATTGTGCAGTGTACAAAAAGTGAATGACACACAGCTAACACAAAGCTTGCCGGGTGCACTACAATGACCATTTCCCATCTGACCCAGAAGGTGACCAAGAACTCACTGCAGAGGACAACACCAGCAACCTGCAACGCCAGTCTCCACCCCCAGTACAAGGACTCTGGGATGTTGACTCCCAGGATTCCATGGACGATGAGCTTGAGGCTGGCCCATCTGGCGTGCCGGGGAGCAACAGGTCCCAGGACCCCATCGTCCCCCCACCACATCTGCGCCAACAACAACTCCACAGCAGACCCCTACTGTCACGGCCTGTGCGGCCACCACCACCACCTCCACCATCACCACCAGTGCTCCCTGCAACACCCTCCCTGTCCCAGAGGATGACCAGCACACACCACCAACGGAGGAGGGCAGGGAGAAGATGCGGGTGCCCACAGTGGTGAGGCAACAGGTCCGTGGCAGCAGGGCAGGTGTGAGGGGCAGGATCACCCAGGGACACCAGGAGGTTGGGACCCACTCCCTGGAACACGTCACCTGAGTCCTGGGTGCATACAAACAGGCCCAGGGACGAACGGGCCGGTCGGATGAACTGTTGCACGAGCTCAACCTGCTGATGAGGTCCATCGACACCCGCATGGGACAAATCATGGACCTCTTGGGCCGGCAAGTGGCGGTACTGAGGGAGAGACATGCGCCCCAGAAGACACCTTCGTCTCCCTCTGGTGGGCTACACAATGACAGTTCACCATCCTCCCCTGCACCCACAGAGAGGGGTGAGTCCTCAGACCTCACTGGCCCTGCAGCAGGGCCCCCCCACCAAACGACGAAGGGGCCGTCCTAAGAAGACCCTGGGAGTATCTGGAGGCCAAGTACCTGCCAGACGCCAGTCACGGAGCCAGCCATGATGGCAACCCTCTCCACCACTGCATTGACTTTTTGGACTGTCCTTCCCCACACTGCCTTGTGAATGGCATCTGTTTGTTGGACTGGGTCATCCCAGCAATGTGGTGACTACTCGACTATCTCATCTGCCAAAACTGTCAACTCACTGCTCCACCCCACCCACCAATGGAAATGTACACCTCCCCTCGCATCTCACCATTGTAAATAAAATATCCTCACACACATGTTGGCGTGTCCGCTCCGTCTTTATTGCAGGATGTACAGTCCTCAACATGATCACAATGTACTAGGAGCATGGGCTGTATGTAGGCAAGGATAAGTCGAAGGCACCTAGGGAAACACAACAGAACAACTGTCACTGGTCTGGGTGTGGCATCACAGACATCACACAGCCCCTACCATCAGGATAACCCAACATGCACATGTCACAATGGCCAACAAGTGTCAACATACACGTCCTGTTGATGTCCCCGAATGACATGTCCCAGAAACATTTCCAACCACCACTGAGTCTACAACTGGCTAATGCTACGATTCTCACATGCCCCTTCACTTCAACAGCAATATCAGCAGACAGTGGGTATGTTGCACATTGACACCCACCGTCAAGTGAAGTAGCGGGTGATGAGCTGTTCACGCAGGTCAACACCTTCCTCCTCTCCACTGTCCTCATCACTGGACACGGCTTGGTTTTCAGGCTGGGGCCTTGGGACCTCACCATCATCCAGGAGCAGGGCAATCTCCTTGCGAATGGCTAGGTTGTGGAGCATGCAGCATGCCACAACAATCTGACACACCTTCCCGGGCAAGTATGCCAGTGCACCTCCGGACTTGTCCAGGCAGCGGAAACGTGACTTGAGCAGACCGAAAGTATGCTCCACCACACGACGTGTCCTCCCATGGGCCTCATTGTAGCAGACTTCAGCCGGGGACCTGGGATTCCGCAGTGGGCTCAGCAACCAGGGACGGTTGGGATATGCAGAGTCACCTAGGTATGACAAACACAAATAGACATTGCAACGTCGCTGAGGCTCAGGGCAGCAGGTCACACACACACAGCATGCCACACGACTAGGCATACTCACTCACAATCCATGCACGCTCGATAAGAAGATTATTCATCAGCTGGGGCACTATGCTGTTTCGCAGGATGTAGAAGTCATGGGCCGAGCCTCGGAATTTGGCACACACCTGTGAGATGGTCATATCTGCCAGGCACACGACCTGCACATTGATGGAGTGGTAATGCTTGCGATTGCGGTATATGTGCTCACTTGCCTGTGGTGGCACAAGACCGACATGGGTGCAATCAATGGCCCCAACAACATTGGGGATGTGTCCAAGGGGATAGAAGTTTCCCTTCATAGCTGGCAATTCAGCACCCCTGGGGAAATAGATGTATCTGTCCTTGTATAGCATCATGGCGGACAGTACATCACGCAGCAACATGCTGAACATCGGTTGTGACATCCCACCAGCGCTGGCCACAGTCTCCTGGAACAATCCAGTGGCAAAAAAATGCAGGGCTGCCATCACCTTAAGTAGGAGTGAAAGCTGTTGGATATGCCCTGCGGGGCTGCAGGTGGGGCTCCAACAGATCACAAAGGGTTTTCAGGGTGGCTCTGTCCAGGCGGCATTTCCGTATGATCGCAACATCCTCCATGTCCTCCAGCACCGTCAAGTGACGAGTCAAATTTGGCCTCCTCCTATTTGAGATGATAGTGAACACATGTCAATGCAATACTTCATGAGATGTGCACAGCATATCACGTTCTGGATGACACAACCACAACAATGACTGACATCTATAATGACTAACAGACCAGCTAACATGGAGTGACACCTTCAGCTACACAAAGGGCACATGTGTCAACTTACACAAGACAAGTACCTCAAACACCACCTTGGTCAATGTGAATGCACATTGGGATATGGCGGCCACAGTTCACATGGGCACGACTGGGAGTATAGCATCCAGCATATGTGTAACTAATCAAAACCACTGTCTCATACCTAGCTGCTACACCTTAATGCGTCATATCAACCTAGCACACATCCACCACACAATGACCACATTCGGCGCTGGAATGACGAATGTGTTCATGAGCAGACATGAGAGGCAATGCTAAATAGATCATCATTCATTGAGACGAGCATCGCTGTAATTGTCACTGGACCTCAACACATTGACATGTGTACATATTGTATAGTCCAGAACAACACTGTCCTGCCTACACCAACATCAAACCCATAAGTGACATGTGAGTGGGTACAGGCAAATCTACGTCACACACACACAAACATTGCATGTGTAGCCGCTGTGGTCCCACCGCCCTCCATCCTAATGGACCCCCTTGTATCCAACAATGACCAGCTGTAGTCTGCGATGCCATGAAGGAAGTTACTATGCAATCTCTGTGGCACCTGAAGCTAGGAGGGAATGTGCTCGAGTGAGGCAGAAATCTGAGGATGAATTGAAGGAGGCAGAGGGGATGGATAAACATATCAACTAGATCAAACCGGGCCTACAGCTCTCCAGAGAGTTAGAGGTCAACTAATAACACAACCGGCAAAGAGATCAGTGTGAGGTCTACTGAGAGTGATGGTGAGTAGGTCTAGGAATGGAGAGAGGGTCAAGAGAAACAAATGATAGGAGGAGGTGGCTAAGCATAATGATACCTCAGGGAGAGGTGGCGGAGGAGATAAGCAACTTATTGTAGCGTATTTACAACCCCAAAATTGCGGGAAAAGTATACCTAGTCTATTACATGACATTAGGATTGGTGGTAGGTATGCATGTGCTTGATGGGGCCGAGCTGGAGCCATAAAAATGAATGTGTGTTCAAAGTGTACAAGGTTTTCATAGCATCAAACCCTGGGGCTCCTTCAGAGATCCCGCCTGCATTTTATGTTGAAGGGATGCAGGTTCATCTGGCTGCAGAGGTTCGAAATCCACAAACAAAGACGTTTTGAGATTCCTCAGCAAAATGGCATATTATGCCATATCATATGTGAGACTTCTTTGGGAATGCATTCAAAGGTAGCTTGGACAGGGCAGGTCCTTTTGGGACATTTTGTGGTTGTTGTTACCGTAAAGGTTCAAGGCTCATAATCTACACAGCAGTCGGGTCCCAATAACTAATCTGGAGGTTTGGGATAGTGTGGCAGTACGTCCCACCCTTATGCTCACCCCAATTCACTGTAATCCTATGTTTCTACCAGTTCACCAGGGCAGTGCGTTTGACAGGTGGAGAGGAGGGCCCTGTAGGGAAATAGCTGATAGGTCTGAAGGTTCCAATGTAATCTCATTTCACAAGTTAGGAATCATTGTGGTCTGGGGAGAGGCCAAGGCCTTTTGCCAGATAATGCTTTGGTGGGGCAGGTTTTGGTGAGACAGACCATGATTAGACCATTGACAGCTTTTGAAAAATGTGAGATGGCCCCCACGGGATGAAACGGATAGTATTGAATCTCCATAACATTGAAATATATGTTGTCATGGGAAGGTGCCCTTGCTGTTATGTTTATCGCTATGGGTTACTTACTGGGTTAGCACATACCATTACAAGAAACTCAGCCCATTACAATACAACGCAGTAAAGTGGGTCTATGTATGGAGCACACTAGGATAGTTGCTTTACAAGAATAGATGCACACAAACTGACCACCCCTCAAGCAGGTCTTTTGGGCACTCTTAGAGAACATCCCTTTTTCCGTATGGACTAAGAATATGCCCCAGCCAGGCAGAACCCACCGCTCCCATCAAGAGCATTTAGTTACACACACTGTACAATCCGTGCTCACTCTTGGGTAGTCAGGCATCCCTCAGAAGCAACGTGTAAAGCGAGAACAGAGCATGCAAACACAATAAATATTCTGCAAGACTAAAATGAGACACTTAAACGTCTAGAAATGTTGTTTATACTCATATTAAACAATGTCACACGTATATCATGGAATTCTGGGCATAAATCACACTTGTCAATATTACTAGCAGTACTAGGCCCAATTCGTGTTGATCAGATCTTGATAGCATACACACATGAGAAAAGTCCTATTCTGAACACCACACAGCTCCCTTATACAGTGCGACACGTTGTCAGCCCCCAGGCCCATGCTCACAATCTTAATCACGCATTTTCACATGGCTATAGTGTGCACCTTGGGCTCGGCTACAACAATGTCATTAATATGTGCATACAAAGATTTATAACACTCTTAGCAGTGCCGTGGGACGAGGCCATGTGGATAAACCCACTGTTGAGAGGTAAAGTGCTTTTGGTAAGAGAACAATGTATAAACCAACACCACCAACCAGCCTCATGAAGCACAGGCAGTCCACAGACTGTCAGTCCCACAGACCCACACTCACTATGCACTGCTACGCAATGCGACAGGTACCAGCCCGGTCAGCACGGGCACTTTCACACTCATACGCACTCTACACCCTAATGCGGTGCCACTGATACCAAGCAGGTCCATAGATAACACACTGCAGACCTTGTGGCTCCAAGTCTCCCACCACCCTCCAATTCACTCCTCTGTCCCAGACACGCAGGATGGAAGTTCACCAGCCCCTCCCTCTGGACACAATGCCGCTCATAGCTGAGGTCACACCTCGTCTGGGTCCCCAGAAAGCAGGGGGTGATAGACAGTAAGCATAACCAATAGGTAGACAAGCCAAGGAGGTCTTGGCGCCACTCAGGAAGTTCACAAGCAAGTTGCAAAGCAGAAACGGGCCAAGAGCAACCATTCATTACAGTCAGGGCTCCACCAGGGCCTTCTGACACCAGCCCGGTTCTGCGAAGCACAGCGGGGTCATGCAGTCTCTTGGCCTGCTCCCAAACCTTCCTGCAAGCATCCCTCCAGCCTAGTCAATTCCTCTTACTCCTACCTTGCGCCACTAAGTCTTCAGAAGTGCCAGATGGGGAGAGGGCTGTTGGTCCACCATGATGGGACCAGTGAGGGAACAAGCAGTGAATGGGGAACACCACACAGGGGAGCCGTTCGGCTTGAGAAGGCACCCCGCCTGGTATACATTGATCCCAATGGTGCCCCGCCAATCCGGGTGCAAGGTCTGGTGCACCACGAGATTAGCCGCACCAGACAATTCAGGTTACATCAAGTAGAGTTGCAATTTCGTACCTCCCTGGAAATGAAACACTATGTCCGGCACACCTTGATGTCGGTTGCACCAGACGATTCTGGACACACACATATACACAGGCGCAAGTTCAGCAGTGTCTCACAAGGTAGCATGAGACTCTGAAATGGCTGCATTCCCCACCTCCGAGGGTTGCATCCTGTGAATCAGACGCCACATGCAATGGGGATGCAGTCGGCGGGGCGCATAAGAGAAATGCTGCATTGTCAACTAAGCGGGCCACTTTGGATTCTGCAACCAGTGAATCCGCTTACCACGAATAAGGCGCTTATGCATGCCGGGTCCATGCATTACAGGAACCTCTTCACCGTAGGAGCGGGCAATGTCTTGAGCTCTGCACTAGGCACTCCAGTCTCCAGGCACGATTCTGTAGTTCCCAGCTCTTTGATGTCCGTTAGACCTCAGAGAGAACAGGAGACCAGCTAAATGGTCCTTTGGAGCCCACTACAGGGTGCCACACGTCAGCAGGTAGTCGTCCCAGGCCAGCCACTATTCAAGAAGGCAAGTAATAAATACAATATATAATATATCTAACTAAATTTCAATTCATAACCATAATACATTTTTTTTATTTACAATATTTTCTATAAAATGGATAAAAACATATTCATTACTTCATACATTAAAATATTATTTGAAACAATTTAAAAAAACAAAAAATTCATGTAAATTTCTTTTATTTGTTATATTTAATAAAAATGCGTAATTTCTCAATTTTATTTAAATATGTTTTTTTAAATAAATACTACCCACACAAAACACTTATAATAATGACCAACCAAAATTGTTGAAGAAAAACTCCATAATGTAATGCAAAAAGCTTTAAGAAATAAATTAATATTAGAATGTATCTGTACATGTAAAATAAATGTTAAATATTCACAAATACTAAAATATAAAAATTATAATTAATAACATTTTACGTACCCAACGCCTTATATTTCCCAACAACCTAAAAAAACAATAAACATAATTTACATTAAAATGTAATGTGCATGTATTTAAGCATCTTAAAATAACATTAATGTACAAAACAATTGCAATTTGTTTGTTAAAATACTACACACCCTATGCCTCAATAATTCATAGCCCCCGATAACATAAAAAAGTATATAAAACTCACATAATTCAAAATAAAAAAAATAAAATCAATACACATATTAAAATCATTTATTAAATTTATAAATATAAAATATAAAAATTATTGCAACCAAAATTATTTTAGAACTAAAGAGTTTCAAATATTAAACAAAAAAATACAAACATTAAAACATCTAACCAATAATACTACAATGAATAAAAAGCTATAACATTACAATAAAACATATAAAAAATGTATTTAAACAATTCAAAATGTGATATTTTGAACTTTCATATCAATAAACTTGCAAAAAAAAACAATATACATACCAGTGCTATTCCTAACCTCGATATAATAATGCTGTTGATATCCTGTCTTCGGCATTTAGGATCATTGATACTTTGATATCAAAGGTGCGCACCGTTTTCTAACATGGCTGCACAGATATATAAGGATCTGGGCAGCCTTGTAGTAGAATAAATGAAGGAAATATCATGACTTTGCAAGACTTTGAGTTAGCAGAGAACAGAGCAAGGGAGAGAGGAAATTACGGATCGGACAAATTGTACTACAATTTAATAAACTTTTTTAATTTCCCCTATACTTTACCATAGGGAGCCCCCCATGTCAACTGGGAAGTCTTCCTAAGGTAAAGTAAAGGGAAAAGTAAAAAAGTTTATTTCGCTCATAAAAGACAATAGTAAAAGTATGAAGGGGCCGATTATGATGTCGGCCGGAAAGCCTCAAACCGCTAGTCGAAAGCTTTCCGACTGTGGTTGGAGGCCATAGGTGTTATCGCACCTGATAAAAAATGATACATTGGGGTAAGTTATTGATCCGGTGTGATAATTAACACATATTACAAGTTTGTAGGGAATAACATGGATTTTGGTGTTTAACGCATCAAAATCTGCCTGGTACAATAAATACAGTGTGATTTTCCAAGTAATGACAGTTAAGGTATTTAATGCATTCAATAATTGTCAAATGCGCTAAATACCTACTAACGTGTAATTCCAACCCGTGCATAAATAGGGGTTTATGCATCAGGCGGAATACACTGACCACCTTGTAACCAGGCCCTAAATTGTAAACTTACATGTGAGAGCATCTCCTCATAGAACAATTAGGAGAGGTGAAGGTGGAGATTTACACTCTGTTCCAGTTCTACTAAAATACTACAAAATACAGTCTGTAAATAGGACCCACTGTTCTTTGAAATATATGGAGTAGTTTTGTTAATGATGTATTATTACTTTTTTCTTTTACGTCTTTACTTTCTTCTCTCTTCATAGTTTAATAGGTCATAAGCTGCTCACATTTTTACATTTTGTTTTGTCTATTACACAAAAGGCTCAGGTAACCGAAAGTAGTGAAGTAAACTCAAACTACAGCAGAAAACATGACTGCAGCCACTATTCCAACTTGCATATGTGCAAGGCTGGAATTTTGGAAGAGGAAATTAATACAAATGTCTCCAATGGGCCAGATTCACTAAGTTTTATAACAAGAGGTTTGTTAGATATGAATTATTCTGGAATTTCCAAGTGTAATCCACGCAGCATTTGCTGTGGGTCAGTTGTCAAGGGCCCGGGGGCTCCGCCCCCTTTACTGTCACCTGCATTGCCAAAATAAAAGCAAAGTCTATCTGTTTATTAGTTATCTTAATGAAATGCTGCATGTACACTACACACACAGCATTCATCTTTGGTATTGCTGGGGGATGAGGGGGTTGCCATACACTGTCACTCACTGTGCGGACTGCATTGACACTAACTTTTAATGACTAAATTAAACCTGCTGTCCCTGGCCTGGGTGGACTCAAAGTCGACAGTACTTGCCAGGCTGACGATCTCACAACCCTGGGGCCTGTGAGGTCATCAACTCGGCAAAGACATAGCCTCGGTGACCAGTCTCCACGCCATGATGAAGTGGGAGTGAAATTAGCCGCGGGCGTTTTAGCCAGAAGCCCTGATTTCACGAGTGGAGAGCATGGTCACCCCACCGTTTCCTCACTCATCACAGGTGGGTGTGTGAAAAGGTTGGAAAAGGTGGGGTAGAGGCTGCAAGCAGACAGAAAGCTGAGAAATCGAGTCTGCGCAGTTTATTATCAGGATTCTTGAAGACACACTGTGCAGGCTCGAGGCTTCCCGCTCTGCACTTAGGGGTCCATTAGGTTGGCGGGCGGACTCCAGTCTGCCCGCCACCCTAGCGGTGCAGGTACCGGCCGCCAGTGGTGCGTAGGTCCCGCACCGCCAATTAGGATGCGACCGCCACCCTGGCGGTCGCATCCCGCATATATTGAATTGTGGAAGGCGGTGCTGTAAACAGCACCCGCCGCAATGCAACATAAGCATGTTGTGCATTTGCATGCACAACGTGACAGGCACCGCGCGGTGCCTGCCATCTTGTGTATGCCAATGTTGGGGGGTACCATATGTACCCCCCCAGAGCCAACACCCCCCCCCCCCGGGAGGCCCGTAATTGGACCCAACAGTGAATTCCCGCATTCCTTATCATGGCGGAGTCTCCGCCATGGAAAGGCATCCAACAGCCGGCATCATAATATGGTGGCAGTGCCTGCAAGGCACCGCCACCATATTATGGGCCTTTTCCGACCGGTAGGCAATCGTGACAATTGCATAACGGCGGACAGTCTTTCCATCCGCCGCAGTACCCCTCGCCATGCTAATGTGGCAGGGGGTAAAAGGCCGTCCGGCGGAGTGTTTTGGCGTGTGGATCACCACCGCTGGTAGGGCGGTGGCGATCCACACGCCATCCTAATAGACCCCTATGTGCTGAGGCCATTTGAGGTCTGCTAACTAATCGTATCACCTAGACCACCACCGCAACGTAATAGGTCTTTCGTTATGTGTAATAATCTCTCACAGTAACTTTGCTTCCTGCCCATGCTTTTCAATTGAACCATCATGCCTTCCCTCATACCACAGGACTCCCCCCATCACTAGACATGGTCCCACCTCACTGACCATTCTTTACCCCCTAACCTTTCCATAAAAATGCAAAGAAAAACTTTAAATATAAATTACTAATTCGTCAACATGAAACGTTATTCGTCGATAACTACACCAGCCTCACTTCCTTAATTAAAACCAACTACATCTTCTACTCCAAACGCCCCTCCAAATGGAAAAGCATCTTCCTCCACCACCTCCCCATCACTAAATCATGTAAAATCCCATATGATTTTAAACTGTCTACTACCCCTGCCTTCCCTGGCGAAATCGACATCTCCATCTTCAAATCCGTTAACATCCCCATTCAAGCTTCCGAAAACCACCTCACCATCTTTGAACAACATTTCAGCACCTTGTCCTTCCTACTATCCAAACCACCCCCTTACACTTCATCTTCCCAACCACAAGACACCCTTTTGCCCTCCCCACCTCATACCCTCCCTCCCTCAGTTTTGCCAACTGATAGTGAAGTCCCCCAACCCGTCTCCCACTCACCCTCCCTCTCTAGCGACCTCCCGTCCTCCAGACTTTTCAACAGCATACACAGTCACCCTTACTCACTCTCTCCCTAATGACATACCTCCGCCTACCACTAATCCCTCCCCTTTCCTCACCACTTCCTCCCAACTCCCAGGCCACGAACTCCCTACGGTTCTTCTGCCGACACCAATATCCTCCTCTCTAAATTGCTTTCCTCCCCCTCACCAATTTGCTACCTCTCCTCACACGCCTCTCACCTCCTTTCCATCTCAGAACATGTATCCTGATTCTAGGAATGCTCTCTGCCACCCCACTGCCATCCCTTCGTCCATCAACCTGATCACTCCCCTCCCCCCCTCCTGTCCTCCATCCCCACCCACTCTCCAGACCGCTTTCCACGGCCAACACGGAATATCCTCTTTTCCCTCCCGACCTCACCCTCCACCCCTTTCACTCTCATAACCCACACACTCGCTAACATTGAACGCAATCTCTTAACCCTGTCAGCGGATCTCACTGGACTCAGAAAAGACCTCAACTCCCTCTCCTCCGGGAGCCTTCTTAATCGTACTAATTCCCCTGGCCCTGGCTTACAAAGCACCTCTAACCCTCAACATTTGAACACTACCCCCTGCTGCAACTGTACTCATAAGCCCCCAGTGCCTTGAGCCATCCATCTCCCACTGACCCCCTTGAACTATGTAACCCTTACCTCCCCGTCCCCCCTAGTATCGACCCTCCTGTTCCCCACTCAACCATTCCAGTGATCCTGGAGAATAGCAGAATTCCATCCTCCCCCATATCACCTAGACCACCACCGCAACGTACCGCTATCCAATCATGCTCGCCCTCCAAAAACTACTCTAAGCCCCTAGCCTGCATGCTGGTTAACTGCCGATCGGCCCTCCGACACGCGACAGAAATTGCTGAAACTATCCTTAGCGAAGTCATTGACATCGCCTTCCTTACTGAAACTTGGCTCAAGGACCACTCTACTTCTATCCTTGACTTGCTCTCCCCGCCGGTTATTCCATCCTCAGAAAAGATGGACCTGACAGAATAAGAGGTGGTCTAGCTATAATCTTTAAAAATGAACTACAACTCTCTCTTGTTAAGAACTCTGACCATACCACCTTCGAATACCTTGGAGCGGAACTTAAATACCAGGTTTCTCCCCCAATTCGTCTTCATAATATCTAACACCCCCTGGTGACCCTCTCCCCTTCGCAGAGGAACTATCCGACCTTCTCACCCAGTCTTCTCTTTCCAACTCAAAAAACCTCTTCCTTGGTGACTTCAACCTCCACTGGAATGACACTAAGGACCCCACAGTTAAGCTCCTCACTAATCTTCTTGAGATTAGTGACCTTAAACAACTTTGTCATTCCCCAACTTACACCAAAGGGGCCACTCTTGACGCCATCATCACAAACAACAATCTGGCCACCTTATCAAACATCATCCCCATCGACTGGTCTGACCACCACCTCATTCTCTTCACGATCTCTACCACGGCCACACCCCCCTCCTCAAAAACCATTAAACACAAGAAACTGACCAGAAACTTTCATCTTATCCCCGCTGGCGAACTGGAGACTAAAATCCAAGCTCAACTTCAGCTCAATCCTCCCACCCAAAATGCTAACGACCTCACCAAACATTTTAATAAATTGGTTAAAGAGGTCCTTGACCAAATTGCCCCACCCAAGCTAAACACTCAAAGAAACATCCCTTCCAAATCCTGGTTCAACCCAGATCTCAACTACGAAAGACGCTCTCTTAGATTGATTGAAAGAACATGGAGGCAATACCCTTTCCCCCTCCAATCTAGACCTCCTCATATCCGCTAGGTCCAACTACAAGAAACACATCCTTAACAAAAAGGTTTCTTTCTTCCGTGCCCAACTTGATCGGACCAAAAATAGACCCAGAGAACTGTTCAGCATAGTCAAAAACCAAACACCCCCTGCCCCCCCAAAGTTGAAGGCCTCAATTGAGAAATGTGAATAAATTGCGAACTTCTTCTTGGAATAAAATCGCCAAAATTGATCAATCTTTTCACTTAACTCCCCTCTCACCCAACCCTCTATTTTCCTTTAACATTTCTCCTGAATCACCCGCGGTCCCAACTATATCCCCGTACTCCTCACATCTCCCTCCTGACACCCTTCCTCCTGAACCTAATCCCAACAGCCCCCAGCAAAAAAAGTAATGCCTCCTGGCATAATGTTCACCTCGTTTCTGAACTCGAAGTCTATAGCATCATCACTAAACTAAAACCATCCTCCCACACCAAAGACCCCCTTCCTTCTCACCTAATCAAAGATCTTAAACATATCATTGCTCCATACTGGACCACTATTATCAACTCTTCTTTGGCCACGGGGTGTGTCCCTGTCTCCCTCCAACTCAGACAAATCACTCCCATTCTTAAAAATCCCAAGGCCAATCCTAACGACCCAAACAATCTCCGCTCTATCTCTAACCTTCCTCTTCTCTCCAAAGCCCAAGAAAAATGTGCCCTTCTCCAATTGGATAATCACATCAACTCTTTCAATCTTCTGGACACACTGAAATCTGGCTTCAGAAAAGGCTGCAGTACAGAAACCTGTATCAAAAGGAGTGGGAAAACCCAATGTACCCTTGGAGGCTTGGGCGATAAAGCTTAAAATAAGTGAAGGGTTGCCTACAAGGGATTTTATTCGTAGGTGTATGTAAGAGATATTATCTCAAAGGAATTCAATTCTGATCAACCCTGGTTAGTGGTGAACTGGTGATCAATCAAGCATTGAAAGAGTGATTTTTCCTAGCAGACAACTGTCTTAGAATCACGAATTGTAACACACGGGGCAGACTTTAATTCAAACAAAACATGTATTTAATATATGAACGAATAAGGACCAGAGAAAATACAGTTGGAATCAACCAAACATAGTTTTGGAGGTAACATAAATTGGCCTGCAAAGAGACTATGTATACATCTATTCTGCGAGTTGGTAAAGGAAATGATCTGACGCAACAGAAAACAGTTCCTTACAATCAACAAATGAATAAAGAAATAGATGTTGCAGTCGACGTTTCAGTCTGTGTTGGCGTTGAGACCGTCAGACCATCTTCAGGACGTGGGGTTGATTGTAAAACCAAATAGTATCCTTATATCATTTCTTTTTAAAGAATCAGGGAAATTGAACATGTACGCCGTCCAGTTCAAAGAATGTCTTCAATTTGAATTGGCACGATACGTTGAATCACTCATGATGCGGCACCTTGCCACATCAATTTGAATAAATCCTAGACGCTTCGAAATATCTGGACAATGTCAGAAGCTCGCGTGCGCGCTGCGGTTCCCGTCAATTGACGGGAACCGCAGCGTGCACGTATACATAGTCTCTTTGCAGGCCTTCACTTATTTTAAGCAGTACAGAAACTAGCATGCTTTCCATAGTTGACGTCATCCATCACTCCCTCGACAAGGGGGAATCTTGTCTACTCATTCGCGTTGACCTCTCTGCTGCATTTGATACTGTTAACCACTCTACCTTACTTAACACTCTTAAAGATCGCTTTGGCCTCAATGGTCTTGTCCTCAAATGGTTCACCTCCTTTTTCAAACACAGAACTCAACGAATTAAAATCTTGGACTGCCTTTCTAACCCCACACCTGTCTCCCTTGGTGTTCCCCAATGTTCTATTCTCTCTCTTCAACCTCTTTATGGAACCTCTCTCCCTGATTCTTAAAAAAAAGCAGGAATCAACTACCAACTCTATGCCGACGACACACAACTTTACTATAAGATTAAATCCCGCTCTGATGTTCTGCACCTCAACAACACACTGACTAAGATCCAAACCTGGTTCCACCATAATCATCTCAAACTCAACCCTAAAATCATTCTCTCCTCTCCCAAAAACAACCCGCTCCCCATCCAGGACTAGATCCATGACCTTAATGCTCTCAACTGCCCGCTCACCATATCCAACTCAGTTAAATCTTTAGGCATCACCTTTGACAATAGCCTTACTCTTACTTCCCACATAAAATATTCCGCCAAAGGAGCTCTCTGCCCTCTCCACCATCTTAAGAAAATTAAACCCTTCATTCCTGCTGATGACTTCAAATCAGTGGTCCAAGCACTGGTCCTGTCAAGAATCGACTATGGTAACGCTATCCTCGCTGGAACACCTAAAGCCCACTTAGCACCACTCAAAACTGTGCTTAACCTAGCTGCCAGGCTTATCTCTGACTGCAAACGCTTTGACCACATCTTCCCTACCCTCAAAGCCCTCAATTGGCTGCCGGTCGAAGGCAGATCCTCTTACAAGATTGCATGCATCACACATAAAGCCCTGCATCAAAACACTCCGCCGTACCTCTCTGATAAACTTCACATGGCGGGCTGTTCCCGACCAACGAGAAGTACCAATGCCCTCGTTCTAGTCCCGCCCCTGTTACATAAGAAACGCACTCAATCTCACTCCTTCTCAGGTAACGCTCCTAGCATTTGGAATAGCCTCCCGAAAGACCTGCGTTGTAACCCCTCCAACCTCAGCTTCAAAAAGGACCTGAAACTGCACCTCCTCAACAAATATTGTGGTCCTTAATCCTTGTCTTGTCCACTGACACTCTCTCAACTTCCCCCTGTCAGGTTCCCCTCTTCTGACGTCGTCTTACTCCTCCCCATTCTCCCTCCCTACTTCTCTCCCTGATGCTACTCGCTCTCCTCCCCCTTATTCCCCTCCCTTCCTTCTTGGACCTTATCACTACTATCCCCATCCACATTCTCTCGCCTCCTAAACTTCTTCCCCTTCCCTTTTCTTTTCTCTACACTCCCACCTTAACCTAATTATTCACTGATCAAACAAGCTCATGCATTATCTCTATGTTAATAGCCCCTGGATTAATCTTTTTGTTGGTTCTAATGGTTCTGATTGCTATTGCATTCTACAAATGTTATATTTCCGTTCCGCCTCAAGCTCCTGTAAAGCGCTCTGATACCCCTGGGTCTAGTGAGCGCTATATAAAACCTGTTAAATAAATAAATAAACGTAAGCGTTTATGAATTTCAGAGTCACTGCCAGGCAGCCAGAAGCAGGCTTGTGGAACTGGTGGCCTGGAGCGAAAGTGGTGCACACTGCAGATGCGTGTGTACAGTCCGCTTCTCAGTACATGCATTACCAAGGCTATATTATACAATATTTTTGGGGAAGAAATCTGGCACTTCTGTATATGTAAACGAAACTAGAACAGGATGTGCGCACTCACGCTTAAATAAATAAGGTAATTGAGGTTTTAGGTAGGTCGTAGGTGCAGACGAGTTAATCCCCCTGAGTCGGGATGCAAATGTAGGTAGTTGCACTTTCCTATGTAGGAGCGTGTCACTCGTGCTGCACTCCGAAATGGAATTTAATTCTCCACTTAAATAAATGAAGTAAACGGTGGCATTGCTCCAAAGTTGCTTCAGTTTATTAAGCATTCAAATTCAAAATGTTCAAATAATGTCTTTAACTCATGTGGGTTCCAATATTAGTTTGAAGTAGCACTTATTATCAAGAATAGCCTGGATGCCCAATGCATTTCGGGCTATCAAAGCCCTTCGTCAGGGGAGACACTGTAAATGAGAGGAAACGAGGAATCAGCCTATGTACTGACAGTACAATGTGTGTAAATAAGGAATCAAATGTGATAGTGTAACTGTGACAGTGAACCACAGTATTCATAATTGTGAAAAGAAAAGAGAGTGAATGGTGGTCGTCCCAACATGCAGAAAATGATGTTTTAACAGTGAGAGTCATACGTGGATACAACAGCCGTTTATGAGCAGTGTAAGAGACTCAGTATAGGGAACCTCGTATCGTAGAAGCAACGTGTAGAAAAACGGTAAAAGAGCTCCAATAGTAAAAGTTAACGTTGGTGTCGGAAAAAGGGCCGTGATGAATAAATCACCGTGAATTGGCAGAAAGAAACTTAACGGATTATGAGACTCAGCGGAAAGAGACGAACAACGTAAAAACGCAAACAGCGTGAAAAACACGGTTATGAACTTACGGTTTAGGAAGTCTATATTCAGTGTCTGCTGTGTACAAGGAATTCACGGCGTAACCAGAAGTGTAAACGCTGGCCAGCGTGTGACAGTTTATACCAGAAAAATGCGTGACCGCGCAACGAGATTAGAACGTGTTGAACTACAAGAAAGAAAGACTTGTAGTTCAGTCTTAGAATGTCGTCACTGAAAGGGAAAAGAATAACCAGTGCAGGAGAGTGCATAGTAAACAAAACTCGTATCATATTATGAGTGTCTGGAAAAGATAAAGTGGTATAGCCACCGGGTGTACGGAGTGTACTGTGGGTAACGGCGTGTAAAACGTGAATGTAGCTAAAAAATAACGATGTGGATGGAATAAAAAATAAAGCGATAAACATGTACGTTTGGTGTAACAAAACATGGTAAAAAGTATGTAAAAAACAAGTAGTACTGGAACCAAGGAAAATTAGAACATACATTATGATTGAAAGTGAACAAGCATTACATATGAAAGTAAACAACAGGTATCATAAAAGTTCGCTTTCCAAGGGGAATCAAAGTTGTTATGCAAAGAATCATAGCTGATTACAGTCAAGGTGACCAGTTACAAAAAGGTGACCGGTTACAAAAAGCAACCGAGGTCGTAACGTTCATTTAAACCTTTGGGGTAAATGGAATCCAGTTTGTTGAACCAAAATATTTCTCTTTGCAAGAGACATTTTGTGTTGTTACGTCCTTTTGTGATTGGTATCTGTTCTAAACTTCTGTATATGTAACAATTTTATGTAAAAGAACACACTATCTGTTAGAATCCGGGGTCTCTGGTTGGCGCAGGTATGCACTTGCGACAAGCAGGGACCCTTTTCAGCTAAGTCAGGGCAAAGGATCACCTCTTTAAAAATAACCCCTGCTCACCCTCTAGGTAACGTGGCGCGAGCAGTCAGGCTAAATTTCCAGAGGGCATAAGGTTAAGCGTTCAAGTTGTCCCACACAATAATCACCACCCCATCACACAAAAGACACAAGGCTGTATTTATCAAAAATAGAAGTCTTTATATAAAAGGTTTTCTTTCAGGCAGGTTGCACAAATACAGTTCTCTTGGTGAATACTACTCCAGTTACTCTTTAAATGCTTAAGGGCAGTCCACAGGTCTTAAAATGGCAAAGTTCTCCCCAAAATAGGCTTCTTAGGGGTTCTGCGTGCTTCGTAGCGCCTTGGTTATGCTTTGTACAAGTTTTTAGAGGTGCCTTGCCGTTTCTCACGCTTCTCGCGTGAGCACGAGTACGCTCGCCGTTCCTCACGCTTCCCGCGTGAGCGCCGGCAATAGCTTTTACTTGGTACGGACCGTACAAGCACAAGTACAACTCGTACACGGGCAGTACGGGTCGAACTACGGCACCACAATGATTTCAAAGGCAGGTTCGACTCAAAACAAGGCACTTCAGAGGCAAGTACGGGTCGAACTACCGCAGCACAATGATTTCAAAGGCAGGTTCGACTCAAAACACGGCACTTCAGAGGCAAGTACAGGTCGAACTACGGCACCACAATGATTTCAAAGGCAGGTTCGACTCAAACTTCGGCACCAGACCCAAGATCAGTACGGGTCGAACTATATACGCACAATCCAAAATACTTCAAAGGCAGGTACGGCTCGTACAAAGGGCAGTACGGGCCGTACGTTTAGCGCGAAGGGGCACAAATACCTTTGCTCTTCACGGGGATGGTCACGGCGGCCTTGGGTTTCCACGGAGCGGTGTCCCATTTCATGGTGTCGTCCCTCGCAGTCAGAGGGCGGCGGTGCTTCGTGGGGCACCCGAAGAAGGTCTCAGCCACACGACCAAGGGCAGAGGAGCGGAGAGCAGCTCCGGGGCAATTCTCAGCGCGTTGCAGCGCGATCGGCGTCTCAGGTGATCACAAGTGTGCACAGGTCCTCGCGGTGATCTCGACGGCACAGGGTCGCCAAGGCTCGGTGCGCAGGCCCTCAGGTGCCTTTCCCCGCGTTGCGAGCTACGGCTCGGAGGGGCTGGTACTTGCGGTGCTTTGACCAGGTAGGCAGGTCCTTGCGGTGCTCGTGGTAGTCCCAGGTGGCAGATGTCGCGGTGTAGAGAAAGGGGGAGAGGCACACAGGTTCTCTGGGGATCAGCGTCACGGGATTGCGCCCAGCTACTTCTCCTCTTCTGGGCGATAGGTTGCGCCCACTGTTCCTGGGGCGCAGATCAGGGGGCAAGTTCACAAACAAGCACTTGGAGATTGTTTAAAAGTGCAAATTGAATCAAAGTCTTTTTCTGTAGTCTTTTCCTCTCCTTCCAGCAGACAGGCACCCACTGCAGGCCAGTCTCTCAGGCAGAGAGACAGTACTCCTCCTTCAGCTTCTCCAGGTCCTTCTCCTTCAGGCAGAGGTTCGTCGTTGCGTAAACAGGATCTGATTTCTTAGGAGCCAGGCTCCTTCTTTTAAAGCCCAAATCTTTTGTTCTTTGTCGCCAGGGGGCCTGGGCCTGGCTCAGTCCAGTTTTGGAGCACTTTGTTGTGGTGACTCTGCTCTTTCCTTTCAGCAGCAGGGCAGAGACATCAGCCGCTCCACAGGGGGCGGAGCCGGCCTTGTGCTGGCAGAGCACAGGTCTATTCAAGAGTCAAGGTGTACTCCTCCCACCCATCCTGGTGTAATCTCTCTACCCACCACCTGGCAGCCAGCCTGTCCCCTGGAATTCCCCAGCCCTGCTCCTCACTGTTACTAGGCAGAACACACACACACAGCAGAGGCGGACTGAAATGGCCAGGTCAGTAAATACTAACTTTCTAAAAGTAGTATTTACAAACACAGGATATTAAAATAAACTTTACTAAAAGAAGTATTTTATTATTCTGAGTTCAGGCGTACTAAACATGACTTTCTACCATGCTCTATGAGTCCACTGGGATTACAGTGTGAAGTAATTCCAGCAGCCCATTCTGGCCTATGGAGAGCAGGTAGCCTTCAATAGTGAAAAACGAAAATGGCTGTAATTCACTATTAAGACATGCCACACACATCAGGGCATGTCCTACCTTATGCCTACAATGCACCCTGCCCTTGGGCCTACCAGAGGGGTGACTAATATGTAGTTAAGGGAAGGTTTAGGGACTGGCAAGTGGGGGCACTTGCGCAATTAGCGCGACGGTACCAGACAGCGCGCAGGTTCTGCAGTGGCAGACCTTAGACACATTTTACTAGGCCGCTTCTGTGGGTGGCACAACCAGTGCTGCAAGCCCACCAGCAGCATTTGTATTTACAAGCCCTGGCACTCCTGGTGCACTTTACTAGGGGCTGATAGTAAACCAAATAAGCCAAACATGGACACCAATCAATGTATACATTTTACCATAGGGAGAGCATATGCACCTTAGCACTGATCAGCAGTGGTAAGGTGCCCAGAGTCATAAAACAGCCAACAACAGGTCAGAAAAAATATAGGAGGAAGGCAAAAAGTTTAGGGATGACCATGCAAAAAGGGCCGGGTCCAACACTATCCATATTGGGCAATCCAAAACCCAATGTCATATTTCTCCGCCAACATATCCAGAACAGGGTTGTAATATGCGCTGTCCTTCACAGCAGAGTTCCCGCAGTTCCTGTTTCAGGGAGGGTGTAGTTTAATATTATTTCTTAAGAAAAGTTTCTCATTTCTTTACGCCTCTTTTTCAGATACTGTGGTCACACATTTCCCTTCACACACACTCTGACTTGCTGTTTTTTCCTCTCCCTCTAGCCTGCTTTGTCCCGGAGATTACAAACAACTCCCCTCACTGCCCTCGATGTAAGAGCTCTGTTCCTCCCACACCGGTCCTCCTACATCAGCCAGCACCGCTGTTCCACTGCAAAAAGGCCGTGTGCCTGGAAAGCAGTGGGGCCTCGCTGGGCAGCAGGCAAGAGCTCAGGCAGAGAGGGTGAGAGCTGGGGCCTGTCAGACGGTGGGTGACTGCTCGAAAGCAGAGCCCTGTTAGTTGACTTTTCTTCCCAAGGCTCCAGTAGTTACTTGGTACCACATGCAGAACTTCTGTAGCTGAAGAGAGGATGTGGTCTGTCGGCTAAACTGCCAACTTTGGTGCTGGAAACTGTAGCGGTCTAGTTTATCGTGAAGCATCCCTGTCCCGGAAGCACCACCACACAATGTATCACTCTCTGGCAAGGCATGGCCAGAGAGCATAAATAATGGAGCCGGGGTCGCTCGGGACCTTCCGGCTCATATCAGTGACCATGAGTGTTGTGTCCCATCATTATCTATAGTATTGCAGCATTATGATATTGTGATATCAGGCTGCGCCTACCTGCCCCATGACCCTGGCGACGAGGGTGGGATGACGTCATGCCCACGACTCCGAAATTTTCCAGCCACTGAAACACTCTGCCAGTAAGGAAACGAGCACGCTGCTGCCGGAGAGTGAAGCGCGCCCGCTCTCAAGGGAGGACTCCTGCTGCCGGTGAAAGTGAAAGCACCCAGGCTGCCCGCGTTGCTCCCGTCACCAATAACGGAGCGCAAGCGGAGAACCGAGCGCCCGCTTGCACAGCCAGGAAAAGACGCGTTCGATGCTCCCGGGACACAGGCCGGTCGAGCACACGTCACTCAAACAAACGCACGCATGCGCATTAGCCCCCTGCTGTCTCCAGGCAGAGAAGAACAGTAAAGAGCACGAGCGCATTGCTAGCGCTGTGCTAAATCAACGTGAATAACAACAATAAAGAGGGGCAGAGTACAAACAAGCCCTAGCAAATGCAAGCATCAAAGTGCAAAAGGGGCAATGAACAATTGAAACCACAATATTAAATGGGTATTAGGAGCAACATACAGCAAAGCACTGGCTAATGCACGCTCCAAGGCAGTGAATCAGCAGAGCAACAGCAGCAACGCCCCAGTAAAGTTAGAAGTGACACAGGAGACTGACAGCAACGTCCAGAATCACACAGTGACCACACAAGAACTAAAATACACTAGAAGGGACAGCAAAATAAGCACCAGCTATGGTGGATCAGGCAGCAGCAGCGCCAGCACAACAGCCAGTCGCCCCTGCAGCTCCACCTCTTCACTTACATTCACAAGTCAGTGCACTTTCCCCGATTAGTGAATTGATCGACCCTGCAACGGTATCACCTAGATGGAAAGTGTGGATAGGCCGTCTCGACAACTACTTTATAGCCACCAGAGAAACAGATCGGGCAGTAAAAAGATCACTCCTGTTGCACTTTGCGGGGGATGAAATATACAAGCTGTTCGCACATTTACCGAATACAGGACCACAGACGGACTACGACGCAGCTGTCAGAGCATTAAATGCCCATTTTGACCCTCAACTCAACCCTGATTATGAGCGTTTCAAACTCCGATAGGCTCGACAGAGGGAAGGGGAGTCGATGGACACGTTTCACGCTTGCCTTCGTGAGTTAGCCAGCACGTGTACTGAGGAAGACCAGGTGAAGGAGGTATGGGCGCAACTCATCCTTCGACAACCTCGTATATCTCTTGAAGACATACTGATCCTAGCTCGATCGCATGAGCTATCAGATGTCCGAGCGTCTGCAATGGAAGCCGCCATCAACTCAACAACCAAACAAGCAGTAACCATCAAGACAGAACGAGTAGACGCTGTTCGCGCGACAACTCGACGAGGAAGGTGGCCCAACAGAAATTCACGACAACCACAGTGCGGATACTGCGGGAAGGAGGTGCACCCCCAAGACAACTGCCCGGCAAGAGGAAAGACCTGCACAAAATGCAGCATTCCCAACCACTTTGCGAGTGTGTGCCGGGGAGGCACTCGGTACAGAGGGACCTCAGGGCGTAAACCACCATCCACACTAGACGAACCGGCCACTCCAAAAACAACAACCAGAACAGCACACCGTCGACACTACTTGGAAGACTCGTCATCAGAGGGCGAAGAAGAATGCCACTTTGTGTCGTTCGTAAATGATCTCAAGCGGAAACGTTGTCCACAGCCAACGTGTTTCATCAAGATAGCCGGGACACCTGTCACAGCCCTGATTGACACAGGGGCATCAGTGAATGTCATAGGATGTCAACACTAACAAACACTAAATCCACGGCCGGCACTAATGCCATCCAAAGCCAAGGTCCTCACGTACGGAAGCCAGACTCCACTTCCTCTGAAAGGAAAAATGTCTGTACAGGTCAAATCAGAAGACCAGGAGGTCACCACAACATTCCATATAGTTGACAGGGAAGCAGACATACTAATTGGGAGTCACACTGCCGAAGATCTGTGCCTAGTCATGTTTGCGAACGCAGTGAAAACACTTCAAACTGAGGACATACCGGAGCTGTTCCCACAGCTATTTGAAGGCTTAGGAAGTATAAAAAGACCACCCATAAAGCTACACATTGACACTGCTGTGAAACCTGTCGCTCTACGGCATCGAATAATACCTTTTCACCTGAAGCCATTGGTAGAATAAGAGCTGATGAAGCTTGAGCAGCAGGATGTTATAGAAAAGGTAACGGGTCCGACCCCGTGGGTGTCTCCCATGGTTATCGCCGAGAAGCCCCGACAACCAGGAAAAATTAGAATCTGCATCAACATGAGGATGCCTAATCAAGCGATTAGGAGAGAGAGGCACTTGACGCCTACAGTCGACGACATACTAGCGGACCTCAACGGGTCACAGTGGTTTTCTAAGCTGGACTTAAACGCTGGATACCACCAGCTGAAATTAGACAAAGAGAGCAGATACATCACCACGTTTTCAATGCACCTAGGTCTGCGACGATATAAAAGGCTGAATTTCGGGATATCACTATCAACTGGTATGCAGACCAGGGGCCAAGAACCTGGCTGACTTCCTGTCACGTCATCCGTTACATCCCGCGGAGGCGGATTCTGATCAAGAGCGGAAGACAGAAGAGTTTGTCCACATGATCTCCCAGTGGTCATGCCCACAAGCGATTTCAATTGATGAAATCAAGTCCCACATGGAATCAGACATGGTCATCAAAAGGGTGATAGACGCAATACAGAAAGGCTCCTGGGAGGGTTTTCTCCAGGACGTCCAAGGATGGAATTAAGTCGACAGGTTCCGACTAGGGAAAATATGGAGAATCCGGGATGAATTCAGCATCGCTGAGTGTGGCATCTTGCTGAGGGGGTCACGCATCATCATCCCTCAAGGCCTCCACGAACGCACAACCGTATTAGCGCACGAAGGTCATCAAGGCACAGGAAGGATAAAATCCCAGATGAGAGAAAAGCTGTGGTTCCCGGGACTCGAGGAAGCTGTAGACAATGTTGTCAGGAACTGCAGAGCATGCCAACTTACTGGAAACGCAGAAGCACCAGCTCCAGTGATAACTGAAGACCCTGCCCCATCACCCTGCTCATCGGTGAGCCTTGACTTCGGGAGCTTCCCAGATGGGAGGGTCACAGCGGTTTTGGTCGACAGCTACACTAAATATCCGTGCGTTGAAGTCCTGCCATTCACAGCATTTAACCATCTGGAACAAGTGTTGACAAAAATCTTTGCATTATTTGGTCTACCGCATGTGATCAAGACAGACAACGGTCCCCCGTTCCAAGGTAACGAATTCAAAGACTTCCTCACCCGGTTGGGGATAAAACATCACTGCATTACACAACAGTGGCCACAAGCCAATGGAGAAGTTGAGCGCTTTATGCGGACAGTGACTAATATTCTAAGCATAGCAGCAGCGGAACACACTGACCCAGAAATCGAGTTGCAGAAATTCTTACGAGAATACCGCAGCACACCTCACTGCACAACACAGAGGTCTCCATGGTCCTTGATGCTGGCAGGGCCCTGACTGGATAACTTCCCAGTGGCTGACAACTAGGAGCCCAAGCCATACAACCCAGCAAGCACCCAAGCCCGAAGAACAGCGAATAACGACAAAGCAAGTCACCGAAGGCGAGCAAAGACCCGAATACTGACGCCAGGATGTGTGGTCCTCATAAGGAATCGTAGGAGTGGAGGAAAATTCCGCACTCCGTATGAGACAGGACTGTGGACTGTGAGAACAGTCCAAGGGACAGCCGTGACTGTTGAGCGGAACGGAGAAGTAATAACCAGAAACATCTCATGGTTTAAGAGGGTACCAGGGGCAAGTGTCGATCAACAAGGCCCCGAACATGCATCAGGTTACAACACCAAAGTTGGAGAGACAGAACCCATTCTCACCGATGACATACCTCAGAGTCAAGTATCATCAGCACCCGAAGTGGAGTGCAACCCTCAAGTCGTGGACAGTGGAGGAGAAACCGTCAGCCCTACCAGAGGTTCAAGTAATCACCAACATCGTTATAACCTCAGGCCGAACTTTCGACCGAACCACAGACTGGCTGAGTTTGCATGGTAGACTTGTTCTAACACAAGTTAGAAAAGAACTGATTTGGGATGGGATGTAGCGGTCTAGTTTATTGTGAAGCATCCCTGTCCCGGAAGCACCACAACACAATGTATCACTCTCTGGCCAAGCATGGCCAGAGGGCATAAATAAAGGAGCCGGGGTCGCATGGGAACTTCCGGCTCATACTAGTGACCATGAGTGTTGTGTCCCATCATTATCTATAGTATTGCACGCATTATGATGATATGATATCAGGCTGCGCCTACCTGCCCCATGACAGAAACCAGAGTTCGAGTCTCGAGGTCGCGTCCACATCCTGTGATTCTGGGCAAATCACTTAATCTCCCCGTGCCTGAATGTGTAATGTAAATACGGTGCTCATGTAAAGCGCTCCAATACCTTTGGGTCGAGTTTGCGCTATATAAATATGCAAAAAAAAAAGGCTGGGGACCCGGGTTCACGCCTCGTCATCAGCTCAACATCCTGTGATTCTCGGCAAATCGCTTAATGTTCCAACCCTAAAATACAACAATGAATGTGCCCTTGTGTGATGTGCTCATGTAAGGCTCTCCGATACCATTGCTCCAGCGCTGAATATCAAATCCCCTTTCTACGTCACAGACCACAGATCTCTTCAACCACATTCATTCACTCATTCACTGGTGGGGCCCATAACACCATTCATTAATTCTTCTTTTAGATGTGTGGTACTCGAGAGGTGATCCTTTTATTCCATACGCTGGAAATGGGAGGAAAATACACAAATCCCTGATGAGGAATAAGTTCACCTATTCTTCCCTACCTCAACAGGATCTAAACTTTTAACCTAGTAGTTCCTCCCATGGATAAGACATGGATCAGCTGAGTTGCTGGGTAGAGCGACACTTAATTCTTCTAAACAGTATACATCAATACACTTATAAAATAATAACCCGACACAGATCTTATAATGAATTGAAATGTTTATCTAAATAATGCATAAGAAAATCATATAGCATTCAATATTTTGATTCGCATATTTACCTAATCTGGCTAAATGACGTCCTCTATGTCAAGTTCAGATCTTTTGTCTCTATGCCCATAAAACGATCAATCAGTTCGTAAATTAATTGGGCATCTGATCAGTCTGCCAAAGTCTCTGGTAAGCAGCTGTCCAGCAGTGTCACCGTCCTCTCCGTCAGCATAACGTCAGGAAATCGGGTAAAAAGCGCACTAACCCTCTCTATTCTACTTCTTTTATAATAAAATCAACAACAAAATGTTACAATACATGTTTTTAAACAAATTTGATTGGTGGAACCAGGATCATTCCTCCTGATTCCCATACACTAGATGTTTCTTTAGATGCGATTCTCAATTTACTAATAATTTGCAACAGTTACTTGTCCATTCAGGGCATTTTGGTTCTCATACGGGTTTGTGTCCATGGTGTCATCAATTATAACAGTTTTAGTTTAAGGAAGTCCATTGTCTGATGATTGGCACCTTTCACGGGTACAGTCTGCCTGGGGTCAGAACGAGGTTATTGTTGCTCATCTTTTAGTCACCCAGTGACTTCTGTATATCGTCTGTCCGTCAAATAGGGATGGGAGCCATTTTGTGGCCACTCCAGAAAAGTCAACTTAAGCAAAGAAACACAAAACGTAATTAATACATGGAAATGACTATTAAAATGGTATTCCCTCACTAAACCCTCTATGTGTGTGTATTTATCTAGCAAAAGCAACACGCATTGCGGTTTATACTCACATTAAAAGCACAATTCACAAATCACATCACAAAAGCAACATATAACATGCAAATTCTAAATATCTAACATTAGTATGCGTACGAAATTAGTTTACGTATCAATCAAGCCATGCCAATGCGATTCCCACGTGTATTTTCTAATTAGTAATGTTGATTATTCAAACACAGCAAACCATTAATACTATCAATATTAAGTAGTTATTCGTTTTAATTTTAACACGATAAAATGGAGGAGGTATACGAATTTTAGGGAAAACCTCACTCCAGCACCATCGGGTCAAGTTTGCGCTACATAAAACTGCAAAAAAAAAAATGACCCCGCACACTTCTGGCAGGGCAGAAGGATTGCAAGCAGGCATTTGATTAAAGGCTGGCAGTCCGTGACTGGGCAGTGTGGAGGAGAGAGACCGGTGTTGTAGGTGACTGTATGACCCTGACGGATGGTCTCCAGCAATCAGAGGGCAGACACTGGCTTGCTGGGATTTGTGAAGTGAATGCAGGGAAAGGAATCCACACATCATACATTTTAGCTGGCACTTACCATGGAAGCATGGCCACCTTCCCATCCAGCTAAATCGATCGAACTTCTTTGGAATCACTCTAGCAATGTGACACACAGTGCCCTAAAAGTGCCCTCACATTTACTTCAAGGAGGGTCGCCATCCAAGTTCTTCCAGTTACACTTTGACATGAACCGAGAATCTGGTCGTCATTCAGTAAATCGGGTGTTTTCTTTTATCTGTTTCTTATTTTTATGATGAATTTCTATGAATATAGTATGGTGGATATATTTATATGGAGCTGAAGTGCAATAAGCAATGTGCTTACTGGCAGATGGTGCTCGCAGGAGCCAGCCATGTTCACCACCAGGTGAGAAGTCACCTTTCACATTATTACAGTTCACGTTTGTTAGACCTGTCAGCCCTTTGGGTGGTCCCTCCTCATCATTATTTATTTTGTCCCACTTCTGCCTCAAACCCTGTTATAATTTTTCCTTTTTGGGAACCACCAGACTTTTTAGTGTTGATGCAGGGTCAGGGAGCCATTTTCCCTACCCCTGGAACTTCTGTCTGAGGGCCTGAGACACAAAATGGTGGCCACCCATTGTCACCTGTGACATCACCAGAACCCACTGGAGGTTTCTAGAACCTTCTGTAACATTCTAGAACCCTGTGACAGTGGGAGGCAGTTTAGAATGTTGGGAGGCCATCTCAGAGTGGCAGTTGGCAACTGACTGGAGAAGAGAGAGGACAGATATAGAAGGAGGTCGGAGTAAGGCAGCAGGGGTGGAAACCAGTGCTTGGAGTGGGGTCCAGAAACCCACCCTTGATGCTAGTCCCTACTGACCAAGCCCAGCCTAAAGCCCTGTGTGGGACCAAGACCAGAAGAACCATCTTAAGGAACTGAACATTTGAAACAGGCCTTAAAGAGGAAGAACAGCAAGCTCCTGACCTGTTCAGTGGTGTCCTCCTGGAGTCCTGACGTCGAGAAGCCTGGAGACCTGGGGCCTGAGGTAGAGAAGCGGCGCTGACAGAAGGCAGACGTCGTACCCGGAGCCACCAGAGGTCGAGTGAGGGCGCCGACGGAGGTCGTGGAGAGGCGCCGGAGGTCGAGTGGAGATTCACCCGAGGTTGAGGTGAGGGCACCGACGGAGGTCGTGGAGAGGCGCCGGAGGTCGAGTGGAGATTCACCCGAGGTCGAGGTGAGGGCACCGACGGAGGTCGTGGAAGAGGCGCCGGAGGTCGAGTAAGGAGTCACCTGAGGTCGAGGTGAGGCGTCGACGGGGGAGTGAAGTCCGCCCATCGGAGTCGCCGGAAACTGAGGTGAAGCGCGCCGGAGGTCGGGAGTGGAGATCGCACACCGGAGAAACCCGGAAGCGGGGAGGCCGTGTCCCTGCGACGCCGGAAGGCGACATCGAGTCGAGACCGCCCAGCGACATCGAGTCGAGACCGCCCAGCGACATCGAGTCGAGACCGCCCAGCGACATCGAGACGAGGCCGCCCAGCGACATCGAGTCGAGACCGCCCAGCGACATCGAGTCGAGACCGCCCAGCGACATCGAGATGAGGCCGCCCAGCGACATCGAGCCGGAGCCGCCTCACGACATCGACACGGCGCCGAGCGGAGCCGATCATCGTGAAAAGGGCAGTAAGTGGTAGAGGGGGCGTCTGAGGCCCCGTGGAGCCCTAAAAGACCATTCTAGGGGCTAGAGGGGTGTTAGAACCAGCCTGGGAGTGCCAGGGGTGAACTAAGACTGGTGCAGTGACATCTGTGAGGGGCTGTGTAGTTTGGAGGGCCAGATCTTTAGGTTACCCTTGTTCTGCCTCAGCTTAGGCCCCAGCCTTGACCAATCTAGGTGGGACACCCCCATGCCACCCAAATGACCACAAGCTGTGTATGGGCAAAGTAAGACCAAGTGACCTCATGAAAATGATCTGATCTGTAATTGTCATTGATTGTTTACCTTATTTATTGAAGGTGCTTTATTTATTGTCTTCCCCTAATTTATTCCTGCACTGTATTTATTGTCTGACTGTATTTATTTGCCGTCTGTATTTATTGCACATCTATTTATTCTTTGCTTAATGAGGACCTGAACCTATTTATTGAAATCCCAAAGTAGCATTGTTTATTTGACCTGCTCTTTTAAAGGAAAATCCTATTGTATTGTATTTATGTTATGAAACCTGCAACTAAGAGAAAGTAAGATAAAGACACATATATTTTTATCTTGTCTTTCATAATTTTTACGGTGTAGTGTCGTTTTTGGAACGGATGAACGCATGGTTATTGTGAGGGTGTGACGTACGCTTAACACGGTGCCTGATCCCCAACCGCTCGAGCCAAGCTACCATTGTGCTGGGAACCTGGTGACTGCTAACCCGGTTGCCCGGTTTCCAACATAAAATTGGTGTTCAGTGGTGGGATAGAGCTGTGCTTGCGTCTACTCGACAATAACTTTGGGTAGTCCATAGGCCTACACCGGGAGTTTTCTCCAAGCGGACTTCCTAATTTTGAGTTTTGTTTTTTCCAAATTTACTTCTGGTGGTGGGAGGAGGTATTACAAAAGGTACCCCCCTGCATAGCTTCTGTAAGCAACTGTCTTCTATCCTGAGTGGGCAAAATGGAGTTTGTATTGGAGGATGTGGAAACTTACACTGTGGCCCAACTCAGAGAGTTTTGTCAGCGAGAGGGGGTGTTTTGTCCCCAAGGTGCAAAGAAGGGTGAGCTCCAGACCAGCTTGAGGGCTTGGTGGGAGGCACGACGAGAAAGTAAGGTTGAGAAGGAGGACAGGGATGGAGAGCCTGACAGCGAGGGGGCTGGTTTGTACCAAACTGAGGTGGGGAACCTATTAGCGGGGCCCAGAACACTTTCAAGGAAGGGCAGCAGTGTCTCTAGCAACGGCTTATTAGAAGCAGAGTTAACTGACAGGAGGGAGAAAAGACAGCTCACATGGGAGTTGGCGAAGCTGGAGAAAGAAAAGGAGGAACGGAGGATGGCTCACGAGTTGAGGCTCAGGGAGCTAGATCTCCAGATCCTACGGGTCGGGGCACACACTGTTCCTAAAGGGTGGCAGCGAAGAAAGAGAAATCACCAGGGAACCCAAACCTTATTTGCCAAAAGACATAGTAGCCAGCTATAGTGCAGGAGATGACATCGCCAAGTGGCTAGCGGCCTATGAGGTCTCTTTAAGAGTCCATGGTGTTCCAGAGAAATATTGGGGAGGGGGATTGTACAAATACATGCCTCCAGCTGGCAGGGATACATTATTGGCCCTAGAGCAGGATGAGCAGACCCACTACCCCACCATGAAAGTGGCGCTCGTGAGGAAGTTTGGACTAACACCCGAGAAGTGCAGACAGAAGTTCCGGGGTAGCCACAAACTGGGCACACAGAATTGGGTGGATTTCCTGGACTATGCAAAGAAGGCATTAGAGGGTTGGATACAGGGCAGTGAGGTGAGGGACTACGAGGGGTTGTTTGATTTGATGTTGAAGGAACACCTGCTCGAAAAATGTTTCCCTGAACTGCGTCAACACCTGGTGGATAGCAAGATGACCAAACCCCGGAAGCTTGCTGAGGAGGCGGACATTTGGGCTGGTACCCGGGTGTCCACAAGGGGGACTGGAGGGGACTCTCAAAAGACCGGACAGGGCGCCCCCCAGAAGAAAGAGGGAGGGGAAAAGAAAACGGAGTTCTCTAAAGGCCCCCAAAAAAGTTTCCAAGGGAAGAGAACGGGATTCACCCCTAGGGCTAACCCACCCAGAAACCCTAATCCTGGCCAGAGTCAGCAGCCAAGGGTTGTCCATTGCTTCAAGTGCGGTGGTGTCGGACACTATAAGGGAGATGTGAAGTGCCCGAAAAGACCACCCCCTCCCATCGGAGGAAAGGCCCCCGGAGTAGCTAGTGTAGTGCTCGGGGAGGAGATGCCCTTAGATAAGGGAAGGGAGTGGGCGGGTGTCACTTTAGTGTCCCTGGGAGAACGGGAGATGGTTCCTAAGATCCAGGTGCCCGTAAATACCACAAAGTATGGGCAGTGGGTCACCATCAACGGCCAAAGAGGGGAGGCTCTGAGAGACTCAGGAGCCAGTATGACTATGGTACGTAGCCAACTGGTGTCTCCAGAGCAGGTGATTCCCGATGTGCTCCACCCTGCCGCGATGGCTGACGGCAGAATGGGCCACTATCCGGTGGCCGAGGTTCCATTTGAATGGGAAGGGGTTGCAGGTTTGCTTCGAGTTGCCGTAAGCCCTGCCGTGCCAGTCGATTGTCTGCTGGGGAATGACATGGAGCATAATGCTTGGAAGGAGGTGGAATACCGGACTCATGCTGAGATGCTGGGTACACCTGACTGGGCCTGTGTCAGCACAGGGTCTGCGACTACCCGGAGGGGGAGTTCGTTTAGGCGGGAGCCTGGAATAAAGGCACCGCCGGCTGCTGACCAAGGGAAGAACCGAGGGCAGGAGGAGCCTGCCTCGGCATCCGCGCCCCGTGTGACGGATAGGCCACCGGAGGTGGTGGACCAGGAGTCCGCGGAGGGGGATGTTACCGAACTGGAGAACCTACCCATCCCGGCCGAGTGGCACGTGGAGGGAGGGCCGACCAGGGAGGAATTCTGCAAGGGCCAGAGGGAGTGTCCTACCCTTGAGGGACTGAGGCGACAGGCCGAAGCCCAGGCAGCAGGGAACGTTGAGGGGAACTACAATATTTACTGGGAGGATGGCCTTCTCTACAGTGAACCCAAGGCACCCATGCACGGATCGTCACGGGCCTTGGTTGTCCCTCAACGTTATCGAGCCTTCCTCCTGGAATTGGCTCATGAGATCCCCTTGGCAGGACACCTGGGGCAAGACAAGACCTTTGCCCGGCTTGTCCCGCACTTTTATTGGCCTCAAATGAAAGTGTCGTCCGACACCTACTGCCGGACGTGTGTGTCTTGTCAAGCCAGTGGGAAAACAGGGGTGAAGCTGAAAGCTCCCCTGGAACCACTTCCTGTCGTTAGCACCCCCTTTGAAAGGGTGGGCATCGACATTGTGGGTCCGTTAGATCCGCCTACTACAGCTGGTCACAGGTTTATCCTGGTTTTGGTGGATCATGCCACACGGTACCCAGAGGCTATACCTCTGAGGACCATTACTGCACCTGTTGTGGCTAGGGCCCTGATGGGAATCTTTACCCGAGTGGGTTTTCCCAAGGAAGTTGTGTCTGACAGGGGGACCAACTTCATGTCAGCATATATGCGGGCCATGTGAAAGGAGTGTGGAGTGACCTATCGGTTCACCACCCCTTACCACCCCCAGACCAATGGTCTGGTGGAGAGGTTCAATAAAACCTTGAAAGGCATGATCAGAAGTCTGCCTGAAAGCCTGCGGAGGAAATGGGACGTCCTCCTACCCTGTCTATTGTTTTCTTACAGGGAAGTGCCACAGAAGGGAGTGGGCTTCAGCCCCTTCGAGCTTTTGTATGGGCACCCTGTGCGTGGACCTCTCAGCCTGGTGAGAGACGGATGGGAAAGAACTCCCAGAAAGCTTCCCCAGGACGTGGTGAGCTACATGCTGGCCTTCCGGAGCCAAATGGATAAGTTGTGGAAGCAAGCTTCTGACAACTTGGAAGCCAGCCAAGCAGTGATGAAGACGTGGTATGACCACAATGCTCACCCGGTGGAGTTGGAGCCTGGCCAGAAGGTGTGGGTGATCGAACCAGGAGAGCTTAGCGCCCTCCAGGATCGCTGGTCAGGACCCTTTGAGGTGTTGGAGAAGAAGGGTAAGGCTACCTACTTGGTGGATCTGAAGACCCCTCGCCAGCCCCTACGGGTGCTGCATGCCAACTGCCTCAAACCCCACCATGAGAGGCCCGAAGTCATATTGCTGGTGGTGACTGACGGAGCAGAGGACGTGGAAAGCGAGCCTCTCCCCGACTTATTTGCGTCTCAAGAGAAGGATGGGTTGGTGGAGGGAGTGATTCTCTCCCCGTCCCTAACTCCTGAACAACAGGAGGACTGCCGCCAGGTCCTGGGGCAGTACTCTTCGTTGTTCTCCCTTGTTCCGGGTAGGACTCACCTGTGCGTCCATGACGTGGACACAGGAGACAGCCCACCTGTGAAGTCAAAGATCTACCGGATGACAGACAAGGTGAAGGCCAGTATTCACAGTGAAGTCACTAAGATGCTGGAGCTAGGAGTGATTGAACCTTCTAGCAGCCCCTGGTCCAGTCCGGTGCTATTAGTACCAAAAGCTGTACCATCGGGTGCCCAACCGGAACTGAGGTTCTGTGTGGACTACCGGGGACTGAATTCAGTAACCAAGACTGATGCTCATCCGATCCCGAGGGCGGATGAACTGATTGACCGGCTGGGAGCTGCCCAATATCTGAGTACCTTTGACCTTACTTCCGGGTACTGGCAGATCTCTCTGACTGATGGAGCTAAGGAAAGGTCAGCCTTCTCCACGCCCAAGGGCCACTACCAGTTCTGCGTGATGCCCTTTGGGCTCAAGAACGCACCTGCCACGTTTCAGCGTCTGGTGAACCAGATCCTCCCTGGAATGGAGAGTTTCTCTGCTGCTTATCTGGACGACATTGCCGTCTTCAGTAACAGCTGGGAGGATCACTTGCGTCACCTGCAAACTGTTCTCCAGGCCCTGAAGCAAGCTGGTTTAACGATCAAGGCCAGTAAATGCCAGATCGGGCAGGGGTCGGTAGTGTACCTTGGACACTTGGTGGGTAGGGGAGCGGTGCAACCCCTCCAGGCGAAAATCGAGGCTATCATGGCCTGGGAACCCCCCAAGACTCAAACTGAGGTCGGAGCTTTTCTGGGCCTCACCGGATATTACCGCCACTTTGTGAAGGGGTATGGGACCATTGTGGCCCCCCTCACGGAGCTTACGTCCAAGAAGCAACCTCGACGGGTAGTCTGGACGGAGGCTTGTCAGCAGGCCTTTGTGAAACTGAAGCAAGCCATGTGCGAGGCCCCGGTCTTAAGGGCCCCAGACTTTTCCAAGGAGTTCATTGTCCAGACGGATGCATCGGAACATGGCATTGGGGCAGTGTTATCGCAACTCAATGAAGAGGGTCTGGATCAACCCGTGGTCTTCCTATCCCGGAGACTACTTCCCAGGGAACAGAAGTGGAGTGCAATAGAGCGTGAAGCCTTTGCAGTGGTATGGGCTCTGAAGAAGTTGCGGCCATACCTGTTTGGCTCGCACTTCCTAGTTCAGACCGACCACAGACCCCTTCGGTGGCTGATGCAGATGAAGGGGGAGAATCCCAAGTTGCTAAGGTGGTCTATCTCCCTACAGGGAATGGACTTTCAGGTGGAACATCGGCCTGGAGTGGACCACGCCAATGCAGACGGTCTCTCAAGGTATTTCCGCCTTAGTGATGAGAACTCCCAAGGGGTTGGGTAGCTCTCCCCACTTTCAGCTGGGGGGGACGCGTGTTAGATCTGTCAGCCCTTTGGGTGGTCCCTCCTCATCATTATTTATTTTGTCCCACTTCTGCCTCAAACCCTGTTATAATTTTTCCTTTTTGGGAACCACCAGACTTTTTAGTGTTGATGCAGGGTCAGGGAGCCATTTTCCCTACCCCTGGAACTTCTGTCTGAGGGCCTGAGACACAAAATGGTGGCCACCCATTGTCACCTGTGACATCACCAGAACCCACTGGAGGTTTCTAGAACCTTCTGTAACATTCTAGAACCCTGTGACAGTGGGAGGCAGTTTAGAATGTTGGGAGGCCATCTCAGAGTGGCAGTTGGCAACTGACTGGAGAAGAGAGAGGACAGATATAGAAGGAGGTCGGAGTAAGGCAGCAGGGGTGGAAACCAGTGCTTGGAGTGGGGTCCAGAAACTCACCCTTGATGCTAGTCCCTACTGACCAAGCCCAGCCTAAAGCCCTGTGTGGGACCAAGACCAGAAGAACCATCTTAATGAACTGAACATTTGAAACAGGCCTTAAAGAGGAAGAACAGCAAGCTCCTGACCTGTTCAGTGGTGTCCTCCTGCAGTCCTGACGTCGAGAAGCCTGGAGACCTGGGGCCTGAGGTAGAGAAGCGGCGCTGACAGAAGGCAGACGTCGTACCCGGAGCCGCCAGAGGTCGAGTGAGGGCGCCGACGGAGGTCGTGGAGAGGCGCCGGAGGTCGAGTGGAGATTCACCCGAGGTCGAGGTGAGGGCGCCGACGGAGGTCGTGGAGAGGCGCTGGAGGTCGAGTGGAGATTCACCCGAGGTCGAGGTGAGGGCGCCGACGGAGGTCGTGGAAGAGGCGCCGGAGGTCGAGTAAGGAGTCACCTGAGGTCGAGGTGAGGCGTCGACGGGGGAGTGAAGTCCGCCCACCGGAGTCGCCGGAAACTGAGGTGAAGCGCGCCGGAGGTCGGGAGTGGAGATCGCACACCGGAGACACCCGGAAGTGGGGAGGCCGTGTCCCTGCGACGCCGGAAGGCGACATAGAGTCGAGACCACCCAGCGACATCAAGTCGAGACCGCCCAGCGACATCGAGTCGAGACCGCCCAGCGACATCGAGACGAGGCCGCCCAGCGACATCAAGTCGAGACCGCCCAGCGACATCGAGACGAGGCCGCCCAGAGACATCGAGCCGGAGCCACCTCACGACATCGACACGGCGCCGAGCGGAGCCGATCATCGTGAAAAGGGCAGTAAGTGGTAGAGGGGGCGTCTGAGGCCCCGTGGAGCCCTAAAAGACCATTCTAGGGGCTAGAGGGGTGTTAGAACCAGCCTGGGAGTGCCAGGGGTGAACTAAGACTGGTGCAGTGACATCTGTGAGGGGCTGTGTAGTTTGGAGGGCCAGATCTTTAGGTTACCCTTGTTCTGCCTCAGCTTAGGCCCCAGCCTTGACCAATCTAGGTGGGACACCCCCATGCCACCCAAATGACCACAAGCTGTGTATGGGCAAAGTAAGACCAAGTGACCTCATGAAAATGATCTGATCTGTAATTGTCATTGATTGTTTACCTTATTTATTGAAGGTGCTTTATTTATTGTCTTCCCCTAATTTATTCCTGCACTGTATTTATTGTCTGACTGTATTTATTTGCCGTCTGTATTTATTGCACATCTATTTATTCTTTGCTTAATGAGGACCTGAACCTATTTATTGAAATCCCAAAGTAGCATTGTTTATTTGACCTGCTCTTTTAAAGGAAAATCCTATTGTATTGTATTTATGTTATGAAACCTGCAACTAAGAGAAAATAAGATAAAGACACATATTTTCATCTTGTCTTTCATAATTTTTACGGTGTAGTGTCGTTTTTGGAACGGATAAACGCATGGTTATTGTGAGGGTGTGACGTACGCTTAACACGGTGCCTGATCCCCAACCGCTCGAGCCAAGCTACCATTGTGCTGGGAACCTGGTGACTGCTAACCCGGTTGCCCGGTTTCCAACAACGTTCTAATGGCCTAAGTTAACACAATAAAGGATTATATGCAGGTGTGGCCTACCCATAATTATAATGCACCCCTACAAATGAAAGAGCAAAATATGCACTCTAACAACTGCATGCTTCCTGATGCATGTGGTGAAATACAACCTCTGGTTATTTTATCATACTACATGCCGTTCACATGCCTCAATTATAGTTTTGGATTACGAACTGAAGTTGTGAAACTTACCTCAAAACAGGAGAGCCACGATTACCATCTCAGAGTCTGCACCTTTATACATTAGGTTGGACGACCTCTTGTATGTGACCCCCCCCCGGCTCTCTGTCCTGAAGAGCAGCATCACTCTGCAATCTCACTCCAGTCCCAGTTAGCAAAGGGCCCTGCCTTGATCTGATCAGCCTTCATCACAGCTCCGAGACCCTGCTCGACATAAACAGGAGTTCACAAACAGGAACTGCAGGGCTGCCTCCATGACCGACAACAAACCTCCGATTTGGGCGCTAATCTGCCTAGATGTTATTCAGGCACAAATTCCTTTTTAGGTCGAGCGGCTCTGTGAGCCATGCTGTATTGGAGTATGTACTTGAAGCCCCGCCCACTCTCCACCCATATTTTTCATTGGCTTTTGTCACTGTCCTTCATAAATGCTGGCTTCTGATTCGTTATTAGGCTTCTTAGTACCGCCTTGTCTTCATTTGTAACCTCCCATGAGGACTGGACCTTTTACTTTAGTTGTTACACGGCACATCTTCTTTAGTCTGTAAGCACTATTTTCTTTAATGAGTTCCTCTTACCTCAGGAGGGCAGGAAGGTCTCTCATGAGCAGTTGTGACCACCGGCGTGTTTAACTCGTAGCAAACTCAGTGATGCCTTTAGAGAGGTCAAAGGTGCGTGATCTAAATTCCGCTAGATCTGGCATGTTTATTTTCTGAAGGAACGTCTATGTTAAACTGAATATGCTTTAGGTTTGCTCCTCCACTCACTTGCTAAAAACCATGACTTCAACAAAGGGCCCTACCCTCTTTTCTCAATTTGTTCCTCTGCGAAATGGATCCAAAAAAGAAAGAAACTCTTTGGCTGCAAATGTCTCTTTGGACACACTCTCACGCAACTGCAAGCGCGAACCAGACGGTAAGGTGTTGGAGTGCTTTAATGAGCAGTTCTCCAGTTCCAAGTGGCAGCTCGCTGCGCTTTGCTCCTCGCCTCAGATTACCAGTAAAGGGTGTGCTTTCACCCCCAGCTTAACGCTGCTCTCGCTCATTTGCCCTTCTCCCCCTGCCCGCCACATTGCTCTGTCTATCGCTTGCTTCCCTACGCCCTCTGTGCCCCTTCCCCCACCGCACCATCATTTTTGCTTACCCACACCCGCACCCCACATTGCTCTGTCTATCGTTTGCTTCTCTATACCCTCCGTGCCCCTTCCCCCACCGCACCATCATTTTTGCTTACCCGCACCCCACATTGCTCTGTCTATCGTTTGATTCCCTATGCCCTCCGTGCCCCTTCCCCCACCGCACCATCATTTTTGCTTACCCACACCCGCACCCCACATTGCTCTGTCTATCGTTTGATTCCCTATGCCCTCCGTGCCCCTTCCCCCACCGCACCATTATTTTTGCTTACCCACACCCGCACCCCATATTGCTCTGTCTATCGCTTGCTTCCCTACGCCCTCTGTGCCCCTTCCCCCACCGCACCATCATTTTTGCTTACCCACACCCGCACCCCACATTGCTCTGTCTATCGTTTGCTTCCCTATACCCTCCGTGCCCCTTCCCCCACCGTACCATTATTTTTGCTTACCCACACCCGCACCCCATATTGCTCTGTCTATCGTTTGCTTCCCTACGCCCTCTGTGCCCCTTCCCCCACCGCACCATCATTTTTCCTTACCCGCCCCCACATTGCTCTGTCTATCGCTTGCTTCCCTATGCCCTCCGTGCCCGTTCCCCCACCGCTCCATCATTTTTGCTTACCCACACCTGCACCCTTAGTTTTCCTTCCCCAAACCCTCCCCGTCTGTGTTCCTTCTGCTACCTTCTGTTTGCAACGCCCCACACACACTTTTAAACACGCATTTGTAATGCAATAGGTCTCGCATTTACGAGAGTTTAAGCTATTGGCATTGTAAATGACAATGTCTTTTATTTATGTTTTACAAACAAAACCTAAATAAAAGGCATTGTCATGTACAATGTCGATAGCTCAAATTTGCGTAAATGCGAGACCTGTTGCATTGCAGATGCTTGTTTGGGAGTGCATGTAAACAATTCATACAGAGGGGCTTCCTTGTTAACTTATATGGGGCTGTCAGGCAGCTGGAGATCTGTGTGTAGGAAGAGATAGCTGGCCGAACTGCTGCTAGAAATCTCAGGATCCTAAAGGAACATACCCTAATGCAGCCTTCCTTGAGCCATAGCAGCAGCAGCTCAGCAGCTCAGCAGCAGCAGCAGCAGCTCAGCAGCAGCATCAGCAGCTCAGCAGCAGCTCAGCAGCAGGCTGGACTCGACCATGTCAAGGGAACGGTGAAAGCTGAGAGCATTTAGTTCCAGGAGAATATTTAAAATAAATGAAAATGTAAGCAGTCACTTGTTCATCGGGCCAGAGTCTCACACAGCCTCCCTCTCTTAAACCCCAGAGCGGCATCAAGTTGCTTCTTTTACATTCAACTTCTTTATAGAATTCTGTGTTTGCTTCCTTCTAACCGCTAGAAACCCGCTGTCTAGGTGCTTCTGTATCATACCTGGACCATGGCAACTGTTTGTATTTGGGGGCGCCATTTTAAGTTGCTTTTTGTTCTTTTTATTGTTTTTAATTGTGCTGAAAGGCATAATTGTATCCCATTTTTTGTTTTAAATGTGCACAGGAAATTGCGACCATGCCTCTCAAATAGTGCAGTGCCTCTTAATGTGCCCCCCTCAACCCAAGGCCAAGCCCATCCTCACCACTCCCACACTTCACCAGCCGCCACTGCTGTGGGTAGCTGTGTCTTACTCCTGTCTTATCTGAAGTGCCCCTGAATATCCTCACTTGAGTCACAAAGCATGTCCTGTGATTAGTTGCGCCTTACTCCAGGCTTAGGTGTGTCATGTCGGTGTTTTTCCAGGAGTATGACATGCTCCCGCGCTAGATTTGTTATTCGCAAACTAAGCAGCTTTCAGAAGTGGGCTTCTAACATCCAGAAGTTGAGCAGGGCAGAATGTGCTTATGCACTTTAAAAAGGCTAATGCATATGTAAAAAGCCATTATATCATGTAATCATTGCCGGAGATTAGCCCTGTTTAGCATGCACATATAAATGAGCTGTGCAAGATGAGATTCCGAAACAGGGGCAGACAGCTGCACAGAGGCAGCGCCTCCCAGATTGCTCTATTCACAGAGACAGCAGGTCAGTGACAGCCAGAGGCAAGCTGGAGGAAGGACAGTGACAGTGATTGCCGGATGTGCACATCAGCTCCCGCCTCCTCCGTCTTCTTTCCCTGCAGTAAGGATGATCGCAGCCTTGAACAAGACCAACTTTGTTTTTAAAACATTCACTGCCAGGGAAGTTTTCCCCAACTCGGCAAAGGCCTCAGCCCAACAGGTTCTGTGTTTGAAAGCAGTTCATGTGCTAGGGCACATTCACAACGTTTCAACCGGAAGTTATACATTTCAGAAGTATGCACCAATGCAGCCACAGAGATTCTCCACAGAGAAAGATTTGCAAACAATCCATGTGGTTTTGGAAATTCTGCATTTTGGGAGTTTACGTCTCGGTCAATGTGAAAGCTCCCCAAAAACAAGGAGCCCCAACCAATCCATGGGGTACTAACAACTGGCACAGACGTACGCTCATACCCACTGAGCTACCCTTCAGATTCACGCCCATTAATTCCATTCAGAGAAGCATAGGCTGCGATTTTCACATGAATGTCAGTACATGGAGTGATATATGTGCATAGGTTTCTTTTTTAACTTTTATTGATGTAAATCCATAGAAACAAAGCAACATTAATAAGCCCTATGTGAGCCGAGTACAATTTTAGTGAACGCAGCAAATGTGATGAGGATCTAGAGACGGCCATAGCCACATCTTAAGAGCACATACCTCGTCATCACAAATAGAATATAGCGCCATGGAGTCGGGTCGTAAACAGAGACAAGATTTTTCTACATTTGTGTTTTCTTGCATTATTTATTATTAATGTGCAAAATGTGGTTTTACACTCGATTCTACATGTACACACTGATATTGGGCAGAATTCTTTAAAACTATTTTTCTTTGACAGTCAGAAATGTTTTCCTGACCCTGTGTTAACTATGCTTTAATTAAGGTCAAGCAGCCATATTTTTCAACAAGCTTTGGCATAGCCAATAGGTCTTGCCTTTGGTACTTTATAAGTGTTTAGTTATCCAGCACAATATCCTTGGTGCAACAACATCAACTGTTGCATGGCTAAACACTTAAAAAGGTCCCAAAGGCGAGACCTATTGGCTATGCTAATGCTTGTTATCTATGTTTTTAAACGTTTTATCTTGGTTTTATATCGTCATTATTGGTTGAATCTTAAAATAGTTCACTGCACAAAAATTGCTACCATTGTCTCTCCTTACTCACAGCTTTAAAGCTCAAAGTTTCACCTCCAGTGGCCTGCACCTTATGCGTTTTTTACTTTTGTAAAAATATTTTGTCTAAATTATGTTAAAGAATGCGTATGATGACATGCATATGCAACGGTTTTTATTAATTACGCATAATAAACGTACATACTCACTCATCCCAAAATGGGGAACAGAGAGGTACGTCCCATTGGGCACCTCAGGAAAATGAGTTGCCACCAGGATATCAGCCTTACGAGACACTCCTGAACCAGGCCAATTGTCCACTCACCCAACTCTCCTGCTGTTCCTACGTTTTAGGTGAAACCATTCACTAAATACATCCAAGGACAGGACTTCCTGAAGGGCAAATGTCACATCAGTAAGGCTGCAAGGCCATGCTCGTTTTCACCCTTTTTAGGTCTCGTCTGGCGTAGGCTGCTCGCATACGCAGTCTCGCTGGCGAGATTTAATGATATGGGGTATTTTCTGTAAGGGGCCTTAAGCCCTGACCCTCTTTTCCATTGCCCGGCGTCCCAGTTTATGCTAAACGGTGGCCAGCCATTGGAAAAGAGCTCCTTGTGACGTATTCGCTCGGCTTTTTCGGCCGTCCCATTTGGACGGCCTCGCCTGCTTTGCGTTCGTCGCAAAAGGTTTATTATCTTTATGAGGCCATGTGTTTCAAACACATGGCCCCATAAGGACAAGAAAGCTTTCGCGATGCAGGAAAGTGAAAGCGGACCGTGCTTGTCTAAAATATCTCAACATTGCTGTTTTAGTCAGTATTGCAACTGCGACTGTCCAGTAGTCCTTGAGCGCTGTGTTTTTGTACGAGAAGTGGATGAATTTATTCGCCTATTTCCCGCAGTCTCAGCTCATCATATAGGTATGAAACGTCTTATGACAGCAAAAGCGCTTCGGGGGTTTGGCACGGAGCCTGGGCGCTATACCACACATGCCGCCATCTTATGACAGCAAAAGTGCTTCGGGGGTTTGGCACAGAGCCTGGGTGCTATACCACACATGCTGCCGTCTTATGACAGCAAAAGCCCTTCGGGGGTTTGGCACGGAGCCTGGGTGCTATACCACACATGCCGCCGTCTTATGACAGCAAAAGCGCTACGGTGATTTGGCACAGAGCCTGGGTGCTATACCACACATGCCACCGTCTTATGACAGCAAAAGCGTTTCGGGGGTTTGGCACGGAGCCTGGGCGCTATACCACACATGCCGCCGCTTCTACCTGACACGGCTATTGTCTACCTAGCCTAGCGGCACAAAGGCGACTTCTTGAGAAGTGCACAAGTGTGCCTGTTGCTGTGGGAATGAACGTTTCACCCTGTTTTTGTACATTTGACGATTTACCTGCTTCGGGAGAGGGGCAGGTTTTGCTGCAGCCAGATGTTTGCAAGGAGGTTTTTTTCTTTCTTTTTGGGGATAGTATCACAAATAATGATGTGTGCTCTGGCGCAATGTGCACTCACCAGGATTGTGCTTAATGTTTGCCGCTAATTCCAGGAGGGAGAGAGAGAGAGAGAGGGAGTTAGGGATAAAGGGGGGGCAGGGGGCTAGGGAGAGATAAAGAGAGGGGGCGCTAGTGAGAGAGCGGGTGGTAGAAAGAGGGAGAGAGAGAGAACGGTGGAGCGAGAGGAAGGGAGAGAGGGGAAGTTAAGAGAGAAAGAGAGAGGGCTGGCGCTAGTGAGAGAGAAAGAGAGGGAGAGGGACAGGGAGACAGGGAGAGAGAGAGAGAGAAAGAGAGAGAGAGAGATGGGTCTGTGGAAAGGTAGTGAAATAGCAACAAAGTTAGAAAGCTGCGATGACAACCTGAAACTGTGAGACAAAGAGACAGGAAGTGTGAGCAGTGGGTTCCTAAACACATTTGGGCCCCTGCATTATTTTTTTTAACAAGTTAAACACTGAGCACTACCAGTGTGAACATTTTTTGTGGGGCGCCCCCCGACAAACACCGGACGGCACCTGTACTACGTCAGAGGAGCTCAGTTAAGGCACACGAAAACACGGTACCAGCTGAAACTGGTTAGTCAAGGCTGAAGGAACCAGAAGGCAGGGCGAAGGTGCAAAGTTCAAATGTCAATGCTCAGAAGTGAATGTGAGTTACAGATACACGAGATCACACGCGCGGTAGCCATGTCATCAGCCGTGTATTTATTTATATATACACCCAAAGGCTTCACGCGAGCTACTAATTCTCGTGGGCATCGCGCCTGGATCAGAAACCAACCGATAACTTGATTACATCACGGTGCAAACAGAAACAATCAATTGCACGCATAAATCGAATTAAATCCCTTCTATGTCTGAAGTTTGAGCCTCCAGCCCAAGAAGGACTGATGGTATTTAAGAGTGTATTGTTAAGCACCTTGAACGGCTTCAGCAACACGTCCAGTGTGTGTGTATTCCTTTGGTGTCCCGTGCACGCGTGTGTGCGTGCCTGCACGTGTATAATTGTGTGTTTGTGTGTATTTGTGTGTGTGCACGTGAGTTTGTGTGTGTGCATGTTAGATTACAATTTGTAGACAGACTGGTCAATATTATGTTTTTAAAACCTGGTGCATAAACACGCCCTTTGTACCTGTAGTTGTTGCTCACAAGAAGGAAGCCTGGCAGTAACCACGCCTCTTTTATTGCCAGCCTTGCTTCTTGTAAGCAAGGACTATAAAATGAATGAATAAATCAATAAATTAGTACTATAAGCACAAAGTGCATGTTTACTCACAGCTTGCAGTTTTTCAAAACACATAAATACAAGCATTGAAAATGCAATAGGTCTCGCCTTTGATTAAGTTAAAGCTAGGGGTGGGCGTAATTTGCGAAATTCACTTTCGCAAATTATCGCGAAAATGTTAAAAATCTCCGCAAACATGCGGAAATATCGCGAAGATGCGGAAGTTTTTATCCCGCCCGTTCGCGGTATTTTCTGCGTGGTCACGGCTCGCCAACTTACCCATGCGGTTGCTCACGGGCGCGGCCATCTTGTTTTCACTTGTCTCGCGGTGCATGATCGCGAGAAGAAAGACGTGATCGCGCGACGCATGACGTTACTGCGGGCGCGAACTGTCGCGAGACAGCGCAAATGGCTACCAACAATCCAACATCTCGTGGAGAACGTGACCGGATCGGGAAAACTTGTCGGCGAATGCGGGGATTCAGGTAAGGCGATCGCGCGCGCGCGAGAATGTATTATTTTACAGCGCGAGCAAGAAACAAATTAGCGCTAAGCTGCGGAATGTGGAAATTTTGACATTTTCGCGCTTTCCGCGGAATGCGAAAATGCCAAATTATCGCAATTTCCGCAAACGGAACGGAATTTTGGCCCAGGCCTAGTTAAAGCCATTTGCTTTGCTAATGGTATTGTATAGCAAAGCAAATGGCTTTAACTTAATCAAAGCCGAGACCTATTGCATTTTTAATGCTTGTTAATATGTCTCACTTATGTCAACAGACTGCCTGCTCCTCTTTGAGCGCATGGCCCGTTTCACCGCTCACCATTAATGTTTCCCATACCACATACAAACTACAAATCAGATAACAAACATAAAATGGACAAAGCACAAACTGGTACGTTTCCATTTGCTCATTTAACTTGAAAGCTACGATCAGGACAGCACATCGATGTGGCTTAACGGCAAGAGCGGCTGACTTTAGGATGGGGAACCAGGTTCGAGTCTGGCAGAGGCTCAAACATTCTGTGATTTTGGGCAAATCACTCCCGGTGCCTAAAAATAAAATGAATGTGTCTGTCTGTAATGCAACTGGCGCTTATTAAAGGCGCTCGGATACATTCGGCTCGAGTTCACGCTATATGAAACTGCAACAAAACAATGTACCTTATGCCCCGGTCTTGCCAAGTACTAGGCATCAAGGGTTAGGCTAAAGCCCTTCAGTGCCTGTTCGCTTCACGCTCTGAAATGCACTGTTGTGCCATGGTAGCTCCTGCCGCATTGCCTGAGGCACCCGGACTGCAGCAGCCAGGTGTTCAGGCATAAACAGGGGCTGAGGAGAGGTGAGGTTGTCCATGTTATACCAATGTTTTGCTAAAATTATGGGTTGGGGCCTGGCTGACCCCTCAGCTCTACCAGTGCATGGACTGCTAATCCAGCGCCCGGCAGGTTTATTATCCAAGTGTACGTTGGTACCCACAATCCAAGGAGCAGATTTGAAATTGTTGTTAGTGTATCCACAGGAGTACTGTGCCAGGTAGGCACTGCAGCGAAAAGTAAAGCTATGACCAGGCTGTCAAGCACCCAAAACCAAGGTTCCCAGTTTCAGAGTTAGCAGCGCTGCATTTCCAGAAGCAGCAGCAGTGATCGCGACCGTTGATAATATTTTTAGACAGGTGAATCCCAAATTAAATTATTCATATCCCTGAAACGAAATAGTATTGGTCATCACTGTTTCAATGATCCATGCAAGTGAAGGATACCAAACGTGACGATCTACATCCAACCCTGTCTCAGACCGGCAATTCACGTCCGCATTCATGATACTCTTAGTATAAAGACATGTGGATGAGTGAGAGGGTGACAAACTCAATTAGAGATAAAGGAGAAAAAGACAAAAGTAGAAAGAAACAAGAAGCGCAAGCAAAAAGGAGATGGAGAGGGTGGAGCGAGTGGGTGGACAGGACGATGTGTGCCAGGAGTGAGGCGCGCACGCGTGCACTTGGGAGAGCAGTCTACTCATTTTCAAGCACTGCACTCGTGCTTGTGGCGCGCCCCTGTGCTCTCCCGCAAGGTGGATGACGCCACAAGCACGAGTGTGTGCTTTTAAATGAGCAGAGCGAGGGCTAAAGGCCCTCCTAAGCAGCGCATGCGCGCTGCATAAGCGAGACCTAAAAAGGATTCCCCTATGTCTTCCCCCCTGCCCATTTCTCTGCTTGTGATTTCTGCAGCACACAATGAAGCAACTTTGCACTTGTTTATTTCCATTGTCATTTCTTATGCTAATCTTTAAAACCTTACTCGGCTCAATCACAAAGCTATAACTTTTCCAAGGTCCTTTCGCTAATTCACTGTACCCTATTCATTCACAGTAATTTGCTGTTGTTCATGTAACTAGTTTGTACGACGATCTCTGGATGGCATTAGCAAAGAGTCTACAGAATAATTATTCATGTACTAGGATATTGCTTAGGTGCTACAGCAATATTACGTTTATGGAAATTGTTCTATGGTTTGCAGAGAAAGTAACCTTTTCTATCAGACCACAGAAATTCTGTAGTTTTGCTGATTTCATATATGCATATAGTGCATAAAACTCCTTGTTAGAACTGGCCCCTTCTGATTGGACGAGGCAATTTCCCAGCCAGGCAGAACCTACCACTCCCGTCAGGGGTGGGTGGTTACGCACACTATACAACCTGTTCTCCCCCTTGGGTAGCTTGGCACCGAGCAGTCAGGCTTACCACAGAGGCAATGTGTAAAGCATTGGCACAAAACTCACTCACGATAAATACCTTGAGCATCACAAAAGAGACTTCACACGTGATGGATGGAAATACCGTTTGCATTCAACACACATAATAATCAACACAACATGAACATCATGCATTTCTGGGCATAAATCACATTTGGAATTATTACTGGCAGTACTAGGCCCAGCCGTGTTCGAATGACATCAGCAATATGTACAATTGGGAAAGATCCTATTCTACACCCCCCAACACCCTTATGCGGTGCAACACGTTGTCCACCCCCAGTCCCATCCTAGCAATTCTTATAATTCAATACCACACAGAGGGTGCAGCCCAGGTCACAACGATATCAGAAATATGAACATACACAGAATTATACCCCTTTTTAGCAGCAGCGCAGGCCTAGGCCACGAGGGTAAAACCTATGTCAAACGTAATGATCTTCTAGCAAGGAAACAATGTATAAGGCAACACCACCAGCCAGTGTCATGAATCACAGGTGGTCCACAGACTGTCACTCCCACACACACACTCACCCTGCACTGATACATCGTGCTACGGATATCCGGCAGGTCATAATGGAACATGCTCATGCACATACGCTCTCAGCACCCTAATGCAGTGCAACTGATACCCAACAGGTTAGTTGAGAACACACTGCAGACCCTGTGGCCCCAAGTCTCCCTCCACCCTCCAACTCACCCAGACTGTCCCACACCTCCTAATTGGAGACACCCCATCCTCTCCCCCGGGCACTAGGCCGCATGCTTCCGAAATCACTCTTAGTCAGGGTCCCAGGGAAGCAGGTGTGGGTAGGTAGCAGGATTAATTAAGAGGCAGTCGTCAAAGGGGGTTTGGCAGCCACTCAAGAAGTTCACCCACAGGATGCGAAGCAGAAACGGGCTGAGGGCAATAGTTGGTCACACCAAAGGGATCCACAAGGGCTTTCCGGCACCAGCCCAGTTTTGCAGAGCACAAGGGTGTTACGCAGTCTCTTGACCTGCTTCGAATCATTCTCTGAACATTCCTCCAGCCCAGTCAATCACTCACCGCCCATACCTAAACCAGGCAATACTCTGGCAAAATGATGTCAGCATGGAGGGCCGAGTGAGAAGGCAGGTGGTCCGTCACGCTGATGGCCACAAATGGGATCCGGTCTCTAGGCACAATTGTTAGTTCCACGCTCACGCCGTGCTACCATTTGGGTTTCAGCAGACAATACGGACACTTGAGAGGGCGACGCTTTGCAGGTGTCACAAGTAGCTGGTGTGGGTCCCTCATTGGAGATCTTTGATGTCCCTGAGATCTCTGAAACCACCGTGGGCAAGACAACAAGCCCTTGGAGAGCACACTTTAGGGTTCCACATACCAGCAGGTAGTCAGCCCAGGCCAGCCACTATTCAGGAAGGGCTCGCGGTCCCTTTCAATGGTAGTAATCCTCCTTGTGCACAACAGATTCCTCTGACAGTGTGCACCACACAGTTCCAGGTCCTCCAGTCCCACGCCCCACAAACGTATCTCTGCCATGCTGAAGCATGGCACCAGTAGTTATGCTGTAGTGCGCTTTTGAAGTTGGGGTTGGTTCAAAGGGTCTCCCTTCGAACCACAGATGTCTCCCCTAAATTTCAGTCCTGTCTGCCATGAGGTCATGGAATGCAGATCTTAATCTTTAGTGGGGCCGTGATCTGGCTCCAGAGGCCAAGTGTCAGAACCTCTTTCTTCAATCTATCCAGCCTGGCCTGCAAATGGCAGAGGCCTGATATTCCAGTTGCATGCCCAGTGTTATATATAGGCTGTCCGGTTTTAAGTTTAAACCTATAATAACTGATAAAACCCCACCGAATGGGAAATAGCCCTCACTAGTGTAAACATATAAACACTGAAAGGAGCATGTAGGAGTCTTCTTTCTTTCCTGTAGGGGCAAATACAATGTAACTTTGTTATACAAGCTGGCAGCAAGAAAGACTGGGCTAACATTATTCTGCTTGAGTTTTGTTGTTGAGGGATGTCACTAAAATATGGTTTCTTCTTCCTTTTGCTTTTTGCAGTTTTGTGGTCTTTGGTCTAAAGATGCAGGGTTTAGAAGCATGTTTTAGGTTGTTTAATTGTTTTATAAACTGTAGAGAATCAGGAAATATCAAAATGATATTTGATATTTTGGCTGTGTTTGATTCTTTCACTGATGGGTAAAATGACTGGTTTCATAAGAATCTTTCCCAATATGTGCCATCACATTTTCCCAAGGAGAATGGGTAAACACCCTTGATACATCAGCACCCAGTTTCTAATGAGTCAGTATTGATAGTTGGTGAATTTCCAACACCTCAGGCTTTAAAAATTCAATTCAAGGTATAGTGACAAGTATATGTGAAAATAGTGCTATCGCCAAGCATCTGGGATAGTGGTGAAAACATGACAGGATGGAACATGGAATGCAGTGTCACTTGGAATGCAGCTGCAAAAAGGTTCTTTCTAAGTTCAACAAAGATTGGAGTGATAATGTTTGATTTGCAGTGATTTAGCTACATATATGAAAATGTTGTGTGATGACCTGTCAAAATCGATACCTGAGCTGAAGTGCTTCCCTGTAAAAGATCCTTGCCACTTGTTAGATGGTATGCTGAAAGCATCTTTACAATCTTCAGAGTTAATGAAGAATGCTATTGACTTTTCATTTTATTCTGGTGCACTGTTTTGTTATGTACGTGAACTAAAACACAAATATTTCTCATTTTGTGCTTTGTGTGGCATCAAAGAAAGAGTCATCCCAACTGTGTCACTTAGCTGATAGTTCTAAGTCCAAGGGACTGTGAATGTATATTACCCATGTGGCAACTGTTTACAAAATGTTTGCAGAGTGATGATGCCAAAGGCAAGAAATGTGAGGATCTTTGGTAGTAAATTAATAGTGATGTGAAAAAAAGTGCACTCTACTGAATTCTTAGATTTTTACAGGAAAACATAACTGCTGTAGTGGACATAATAACAAAAACTAGAGTCTGAAAACACCCTTGTCTGCCAGGTGTTGAGCATAATTGGTGTAGATGTGAAACATCTTCTTGAGAGTAGGCTGGGTGACACCTTTAGCAACATGTTCCATATTAGAGTTTTTATTTTTTATTTTTAGAGTTTTCTATAGCGCGAACAATGGCACCAGTAGTAAACATTGTTAAAGGGGGGCGTGGCTTGGACGGCCATGTGGATAGTTGCCTGAGTCCGACGCTCCGTCAAACCCTGGGAGCGAGCGAGAAATGATCGAACTTACGCCACACTAAGGGAAGAAAGAAACACCTCCGAGAACGTTGGAAGGACCCGGGAACAAGAGGGGCTGAACGCCGAAACCCTACAGCAAGGTGTAAACACCAAAAACCTGTAAAACCTCAGAGAGATCCTCCGAGAGTGCAGAGAGCCCCAAGATGGCACACGGGAATTGAGGGTTCTACCGTGGTGCCCGTAGAAGAACGTCGGAACGATCGGACCACCCGATACAGATAGCTGCGAGGTCAGTGTAGCAGTCGCCCGCCGCAACCCTCCCCCCCCCCCCCCGCAGCACCCCCAGAGCAGTCCCTACCTCCAGGGAGGCGTAAAAGAAACTGAAACCAATTAGCGGGGTCCACCATTTTAGGAGCGTACTGCAAAGTGCACTGCATAACGGTGCAAACACAGGAAGAAAAAGGGAAGGGGTCGCAGAGTGGCGCGAGGTGAGGCCCAACAACAGAGGAGGCAGATAAGAAAGTACAAAAGACTCGGGCAGCTTTTGGCCCAAAGAAAAGGGAACCAAGCAACCCCCAACATAACACCAGAGTCAAAGAGAGGAGAGAAAACGGAGAAAAAACTAAACCGATCGGTGGGGGCCGCCATTTTGGAGAAAAAAAAAAGCGGAGAGAAGAAACGCAAAGAGGGTAGCGCGAACCCACAAGCGACAGGAGAGGCACTAAGACCGAAAAGCGCTCCAGTTTTGAGAGGGGCCAGCAAAGCACGGCGGATCACCAAAGACAAGAAGCTGACAACGGGGGGCCAAGCAATATCCAATTGACACAGAGCTTGAGGGGAGTTCCATGAGCGAGCGGCGGCGAAGCCAGTAGTCACAGCCCATCGAGGTATTCCAAGAGAGCACAACGACCACGCGGGCCAGCTAGAGGGGAGTAACAGAGCGCAAAGAACCAATAACAGGGAAAAAAGAATCAACAGAAATACAGATCTGCGGAAATCATCGAACACAGACAAGACGGGAGGACACACGGCAGACCCGCGTGAGTCCAGGGAAAGACCAACAAAAGTAAGACTCTAATGCCATACATGCGTGGCATGCTACGGATAGGTCAAGCGCTCTTGAATACCTGCCTCTCAGGAACCAAAACCTGCACTAAAGCGCTACAGCCGGATGGGACTTAGAAGGGACAGCTCAGTGGCGAACACAGCGGGTAGGGCCAGCGTGCAAGGGAAAGAGGCAGTAACAACAACATTAAGGGAAAAGCGAACAGGACAGGTCAATCAACAGCAACCAAACCCGTAGAAGTAGGGGGGGAACATATCTGTGCACAAAACAGCTGCCGGCAGTAGGTGGTGGGATAGAGCACAGCCCACGAGTGCGAACCAGGGCAGTGGCTGACAATCGTAGAAGCCGTGAGTACCCTCAGCGAAGACCAGTGTGCATTAACAAATGGACGGCGGTCAATTACCGCTAACAGTAGGGGTGGCGTCAACAAGAGCATCGCGCGGAAAACAGGAACAAGATAAGGCCCTCAACATACCAGCATTGAGCCGGGAGAGAGGAACACGAGGGGGCCACACAAAGCAACAAGACAAATCCACACAACAAGCACCACTGGAAGTCAAAAGGGCACAAAAAGATCTTTCACAACTGCAGAGCTACCAACCCATAGCGCAGAAAGGGGGCAGAAGATTTGAGCTCCAACAAGCGAAAAGAGGCCTGTCAATCATGGCTGGGAACGAAGGGAAGATCACGCAGCAGTCTAAGAAGAACAGGGGAGAATCACTAACAGAATCTCCCATCAAACAAAGACCAGATATCAATAGCACACTGGACATGATCCTGAAAAAACTGGCTGAGGTCCATGACCTAGCCAAAACAACAAAAACTACGGATGCAATACAACTAGAACTAGCTGCAGTCAGAGCGGGCATCCACGCGGCAAACAATAGACTGACGGTGGTGGAACAGAGGTGAGCGACATAGAAGACGTAGACCAACAGACAAATAAAGCCCTTAGGGCACTAACCAAGACAACGGCAATACTGTGGAACTGGATGACCGGAGCAGAAGGGGGAACATAAGAATCTTAGGTGTCCCGGAGGGGGAGGAAGACAAAACGGGGTCTTGCATGGCCCTTATAGAAGAATTGATCCCCAAAGTCATGAACATCAAATTCGACCACCCTTTCGAACTTGACAAAGAATACAGATTGCCAGCCTCCAAGAGGTCTGTTATGTCTGTCTTGTATATACTCTTTAATTCTATCCACTGTCTTCCATCCTATCTTAACCCCTCTAGCTACATTTCAGCATACAAGAAGTTACATGAAACCAGAAGCTGGTGGGAGCAGAGGCGTAGCTAGAGCTTGTGGCGCCCGGGGCTATACCTCAGATTGCCACCCCTGAGGAAGGGGGGGGGTTGCTGGGGAAAAAGGACGTCAAGAACTTGAAAGAGGACCGAGAGACACGCAGTATCGCTGCTAATAGTTACCTCGATCATGCAAGTTACAAGCACATACATGAAACGGTCCAAGGCTACACAATTGAATACACCAGTGACTGGCAGTACAAAAGAGAACACACAGACTGCATGATCTATCTGGGGACTCAGAAAAACCGCATGTGACATCCATCAGAGAGCTGCGTGAACAATTACCTGGAAATGCCCTCAGCACAATGCAAACATGCACATACATGACACTGTTAAGGGATTCATAATCTACAGCTGACATTAAATGACCAGTCATCATTGTCCTCCCATTAAAGCAGTGCACTTTGTGATCTTCATGGTACATGTTCTTTGCAGCAGGCACATTAACCCTCTGTGCTACCTTTCCAGGAGTCAACCCTTCCACTAGACAAAACTCGGATCTCTCTCTAGGAAGAACATTAATCACCGAAGTTATCATGACATTTTTATTGTTTCTGAAAATTGCTGGAGGCCAGGAAGGAGGCAGCAAGTTTCTTGTAAACCATAATATACTTGCAAACACTACGCACCCACCCGAAATAGGTACCCAGTGCGGTTACACCGTTCGCACCGCCCTAACCTGCTCAAGGTTCATGTGACCTCAGTGACAGAGTCACAGTGACTGGATCACTGTTGCTCTAGGGTGTGCTGCTTCGTAGGCCTGCCCGCAAGACTGGAGATGAACTTCAGTATGGATTGTGGTGGACAGGCCTTCACGGTTAACTCACAATTGACACCACTAGGGTACACCTGCTTGTGCTAAGACATCAAGCCTTCTAAGGTCTAGTGGGGCCTTCTAAGGTCTAGCATGGGAATATGCTCCCTCAGTAGAGTGGTCTGGTGGACTGGTCATGAAGGCTGAACCCAGTTCACCAGTTCCAAATTCGACAGCCCTGGCCATAGTGCCACATCCTCTCCCCCACTGAACACCATACTGCCCCACTGAGAGAAACTCGCACTGCCTTCAGCTACAACCTAATTGTGCCCGCTATAAACACTTGGATGTGGCTCAATTCCAATTATGCACTTGATAAGAGTAATATGCTGCCTAAAAAAAAAAAGTAAAAGTAAACACTCATAGGGAATGCAAGATTAAGTAAAGCATGTGAAATGTAAGCAGAAACAACATGGTTACCTTAACGATCGCTCACTCACTATTCAGAAATCAGCAAGTGGTTTTACCTGAAAAGCTAAGGACATGACTACAGGGCCCTGAAGGGAACCGTTTCAATATCCATTGCTTATATCCTTAATAAACGTAAGCAGTATGGTTTAAAAAGACCACATCCATAAACAGAGCCATGGTGCACATTTTGTTTTACAATCCACCCATCAACCAGGTATTGCAGTACCTCCAGGAACGGTACACTTTCCCACCTGGGGACAACAATGCTGTTCAAAGAAAGACTAGAAAACAAAAGTAGCGCTTCACTGGTAAACTCTGTAAAGTGAGGCTGATGAGTTTGGATGTGAATAAAACCAATCTGGCCACTTTGCAACCACTCTGTCTTGCTTTATTTCGTTATGTATGTATTTTTCATATTTAAAACCTTCTATTTCTCTCCATCCCGCTGCACTTTGGAATAGGAAAATGTCAGGAAAAGGGCATTTCCCGCAAGAGTGTTTTTCTTTTTTGGATCCATTTCCCAGGGAAGCAACAAAATGAAAGAAGGAAAGAGAGGTTGTGAACCGTTTCTTCAAGTTACGGTTTTCAGTAAGTGAGGAGCAAGACAGAAAGAGAGGGAATAATAGGAAGAGGGGGGGGACAGCTGCCAGCACAAATAAGAAGAGGACATTGCCCGAGTCGTATTCCTTCTCTGCCTGTCCCCGAACGTCCACGAAAGCAAGCCGAGCCTTATCTGAATGCCTTTGTCCGCCCACAAAATAGTGCCGCCTGGGGCAGACCGCCCCCACCGCCCCCCCCCTAGCTACGCCACTGGGTGGGAGGAACAGAAGACCCAACAGGTGGGGGGGTCATAGATGCTACTCACCAACTAGCCTGAAAACCCAAACAAGAAAGAGGGACATGAACACACCACGAGGGGAGGTAAGGGAGAACGGCAAACACCCACTGTAGCCAATGACACAAAATAACACAAACACCTTAGCATCTAACCTAAAGATAGTCTCCCTAAATGTCAAAGGCCTCAACCACCCAGTCAAGAGAAAAAGAATTCTAGACTACCTAGCAAAGACCAAAGGAGACGTATTCCTACTGCAGGAGAACAGCTATCTCTGGAAGATGCTGAACGTGTTAGAGCAAGGTGGATCAGACAGATGGCCTGCTCTCCTGCAACGGGGAAAAAGTGGGGGGTGATCACTCTATTAAAAAAGAACTCCAAGTTAACAGTAGAGGACCAACAACCCGACGAAGCAGGGAGGATACTGATAACGCAACTGAAAAGGGGAGAGGAAACCATACATGTAGTGAACATTTACGGCCCTAACACAGATCACACCGAATTCTGGGAGGGAGTCTCGAAAAGACTGGAGGGAATTCCCCATAATGACCTAACAGTCATGGCAGGCGACTTTAATATAGCGCTAGACCACACACCCGACAGAGAATCACAGTGCCACTCACTCCCCCCAAACGCACACAACACTCTAAAGAACATATGCACCAGATTCAACCCTTAAGGATCCTAGGCGACTACAACACACTGACACTAGAGACTACACCTTCTACTCCAACCCGCACAACTCGTACAGCAGGATAGACTACATACTGATCACAGGCACAAACACTCACTTAATAGAACACACTGACATTGCGACTAGAACTATCTCTGACCATTCGTGCATCAGCCTTCAGATGTGCGGACGACACAACGAGGAACTTCCACGTAGGTGGAGGTTCAATAGCGACGTCTTGGCAGACCAGGCTAACAAAAACAAAAAAGAAGAAGCCATTAAAGAATACATTAGACATAACAATACAATGGACACTGACCCCAAGACCATGTGGGATGCTCTCAAGGCAACAGTCAGGGGCACAATAATAGAAATTAAGGCCTAAATGAACAAAAATGGTAAACTGCATTTGACTCAGCTAGAAAAGGACACCCAAAGGTTAGAGTCAATCCACATTTCAGACACAAAGAACAGTAGCTCCTTAACAGAGATTACAAAGAAAAAATCAGAATACAACAAAATCCTGAGCGAGAGGGCCGGACTGTGGGTGAACAAATATAAGGCAATTAACCTCTGCGAGGCAAACAAAGCAGGGAAGATCCTAGCCTCCTATCTGAAACACAAACAAAGACAGCACACCATCTCATCAATCACCGACTCACGAAGCAACACATACACAAGACACAAGCAGATCCCAAGAACATTCAGCGAGTTCTATGTAGAACTTTACAAAGAGGACCAATCGCTAGACCAGGCAGGCTGTAAAGGTTACCTAGACAGACTAAACTGTCCAAAGATAACGAATGAAGAAGCACAGACACTAGGACGGGAAATAAGCTCAGCAGAAATTGAGATGGCGGTGAAGTCTCTCAAAGAAAATAAGGCACCGGGGCCAGATGGGTACACGGCCACTTTCTATAAAACGTTCCTAACACACCTGCACCCAACCATGAAAAAAGTGTTCAACCACTGCGAAGGAGCGGGAGCGGTCTCACAAACCATGACAGAGGCAAATGTAATAGTTATCCCGAAGGAAGGCAAAGAGACACAGCTACCCCAAAACTACAGGCCCATCTCACTAATCAATGTAGACTGCAAGGTTCACGCCAAGATCCTGGCCTCAAGGCTAAACACGGTACTCCCACAATTGATAAGCAACTCGCAGGTAGGATTTCTAAATACCCGCATGTCTCATAATAACACCAGACTCCTGTGCCACATACTGGAACGGGCCTCCAAGATTGACGAACCAGCGGTGACTATCACACTAGATGCCGAGAAAGTGTTTGACAGGGTATCCTAATTAAACAAAAGCAGCTGGGTATGCACTCAATTACATCAAACTACAACTATAATCTCGATTTTACTCAAAGGTAATAAGCGCTTCAACTAATTTAGTGTGCACCTGAGAAATGGCACTGCCAGCCACCTAAGTAGAACAACACGATAAGAGAATCTAGACAAGTGTCTAGAAAAACAAGTGCACTACTGGTGCCCAGGTGGGGCATACTCATATTTAAACATGAAAAAGTAGCTTAAGTATAACACATGACTCATTCAAAAGATAAACAATTATTCACAAAGGCACCATAATAAAACATTGGAACCATTAACATAGATAATTTTCCACACGTCGAAAACAAATTGACAGTGAAACTGAATCCATGTATCCTTTTGATTTTAATCAATGACGAAAAAAAGGCTTGACAAAGCGTTGCTTTTTCTCAGCAAAAAGGTCTGTATTCACAATTTCATGAAGCAAATCCCAATGCATTTCGGGCTTACAATTCAGCCCTTCATCAGGGGATTCTATAAAAACGGACAATAAATGTATCAATTGTAAAAAAACATCATAGATTGTCATAATTAGTACATGTACAATTCTGCTGTTCAAGGAAAGGCAGGGGAATAGCATTCTGGTCATTGCAACAGGAGCGAAATGCCACCACCACAAGAAACCGAAAAGTGAAAGTGCTATTTGCCTAAAATAGATTCCCCTGATGAAGGGCTGAATTGTAAGCCCGAAATGCATTGGGATTTGCTTCATGAAATTGTGAATACAGACCTTTTTGCTGAGAAAAAGCAACGCTTTGTCAAGCCTTTTTTTCGTCATTGATTAAAATCAAAAGGATACATGGATTCAGTTTCACTGTCAATTTGTTTTCGACGTGTGAAAAATTATCTATGTTTATGATTCCAATGTTTTATTATGGTGTCTTTGTGAATAATTGTTTATCTTTTGAATGAGTCATGTGTTATACTTAAGCTACTTTTTCATGTTTAAATATGAGTATGCCCCACCTGGGCACCAGTAGTGCACTTGTTTTTCTAGACACTTGTCTAGATTCTCTTATCGTGTTGACAGGGTATCCTGGCATTTCCTAGTACAATGATTGCAGTCATACAACTTGGGAGAATCGTATACACGGAAAGTAATGGCATTGTACGAAAACTCCAGAGCTCGAATAGTAGTCAATGGGGCGGTCTCAGAACCCTTCAACCTGCAACGGGGGACAAGACAGGGTTGCCCCCTGTCCCCCTCGTTGTTTCTGCTGGCCCTGGAACCTCTGATCAGGGATATCGGGGCCAATGAGGAGATGAGGGGGATCACCATCAATGAGGTCACAGTCAAACTAGCCGCATACGCGGATGACATTCTCATAGTCACAGATAGACCCAATTCCTCCATCACGGCCCTCATGGAGACCATAGGGAAGTATACAAGCCACTCTGGCTACCAGCTAAACAAAGATAAGTCGGAATGTAAGCCACTTAACATCCACACCACTAAAGAGATTCTGGGGAACTCGGGCCTAGCCTGGTAAACTGGGTTCATTAAATACCTGGGTATACATTTCGGCAAAGACCTCAAAAGCACACTCGACCAAAATGAAAAACTACTGTTAGAAAAGACAAAGACGCTGTTGGAGGCCTGGTCAACCAAATTTTTGACATGGTGGGGGAGGATAGAGACAATAAAGATGATGATCACTCCAATGGTCAACTACCTGTCGGGTATGCTTCCACTTATACTCACTGATGAGTTCCACCGCAAAATTGACAAAATGATAAATAAATTCCTATGGCGGGAGAAAAAAGCGAGAATACGCCTTAAAAAATTAAGGCTGGACAAGAAAATGGAAGGACTAAATGTGGCAGACTTCAAAACATTCCAAACTGCTTGTCTAGCGAAACAGGGGGCCTACTGGGTCCTGCCTAGTCAGGAGTATACGCCGGTCTGGCTCACTATTGAAAGAGTCATGCTAGACAACCTGGAGCCAATAGCTCTCCTCACAGCCAACAAACAGACACAAGCAGCAAACCCAATACTCAAAAACACAAGAAATGCCCTGCTGAAAATAGACCAAAAAATGGAACACAGAGTTAAAAACTCAATGTGGGAATCACTGTGGGCAAACACAAAGATAAAATACAGGGGAAAACCTCTCTCCATAGATACATGGAAAAGGCTAGGTATTGCATATCCAGCGCAGCTGGAAGAGGGAGGTAGTCCCTCCTCCTTCAGCATGCTAAAAACAAAGCACAATCTACCAGACATAGAACTATACAACTTCCTTAAAATCAGAACAGCCCTGTCCAAAGCGAAACTCGCAAAGCACAAGCCCTCAATCATCCAATACATGGCGAACCTCAACAGAATAGACCACCAGGTATCACACCTCTACAGATTACTACGACCCAGCTCCTCCAAACTTAACGACAAAACAATCACTTACTGGGAGAAACAACTCGGCTCCACACTCAGCGAGAAAGAACTCCACCTCCTCTGGCCCTCCCCCACGCAAAACAAATTCGCCCCGGTTTTAGCGCAGACTAAATTCTGGCTCCTACACAAAACATACTGGACCCCGGCTCGCCTGGCGACTCTAGGCCTGAGGGAAAATGACCAGTGCTGGAATTGCGACAAGGAAAAGGGGGACCTGGCACACCTTATCTACCGCTGTCCCAAAGTTAAACAATTTTGGTAGAAAATATTCACCTTCATAAATAAGACATTAGGATGCACACTAAAGGCAGACTTTGCTACCTTCACCACAGCATTCATGACAACAGAGTTAGACTCACAACAAGACAGAGACCAACTGGATCTCCTACTAACAGCGGCAGTTAAATTAGTACTCACCAAGTGGAAAGACACCTCCAAGGCAACTTTCAAGGGGTGGCTCAACTGGGTGGTGTACCTTAGAGGCGCTGACAACACTGCCCTGCGAAACTCACCATGGAGACAACCCTACAGGGGAATGTGGGCGTCTTTGGACAAGCTCCTAGACCCATATGAACCGCCATGAATAGTACTAACAAAATGAAACAATTGGCTCTGTATCACACCCCCACAGGATCGAGACACTAACGAGAAGAAAGTAAACCTCTGTATGCTACCTCTTTTTCTCTCTACCTTAATTCCTATCCTTTCCCCTTTCCTCACACTCCTCTCCTCTTACGGCAACAGTGGATAGGGGGGCAGCCAAGCCCATATTATTGTGAAACTCTACTACCATTAACACAGCCAATGAGGGCTGCAACCCTGTAACGACGATGCGCTTATGTTTATATGTTATATGTTGTAGGAATAAAAAATCTATAATGAAAAAAAAACAACATTGTTAACAAGGTTCGGCAGGTAGCAGAAGCGATAAAAGATTTGTTTGACGCAGTAGGAACAAGTTCGGGTACAAGTAAGTCATAGAGGCGAGGGTGTCATTAAGGGTAGTGTAGAACACTTTGAAGTAGTAGACTGGTTCAGTGCCTTGCATGTCAGTGAAATAGCTGGAGTGATAGTAGGGCTCCATACAGTGAGGCATATGCGGAATTAGGGAGGAATTTGCTCATCAAAAATTATTTTGCTTCTCTTTTGAATAGTGGTGTGGAAGATTTTTTTCTGATGCAAGGAGTTAGGGCGCTCCAAATTCTTGGTGCCGCTTTGGAGAATGCTCTGTCCGAAGTTCTTTTCTTGCTGAAGCGAGAGGGTTTCAGGAGTAGATTGTCAGAGCTCCTAGAGTGTCTGTTTCCTCCAGATAAAGTACGTTTCTGGGAAAGGTACTGGGGGGTATTGTGATGTAGAGCTTTATGAGTGATGCAGGCCATCTTTAGGTGGATTCTGGCTTCGTAGGGTAGCCAGTTAAGCGCTTTCAAGTGTGGCGATATGTGGTCAAATTTCCTGGATCCTGTTAGGAGTCTTGCTGCTGAGTTGAGACAGGCTTTTAAAGGGCTGTTGAGATTTTGGGAATCCTCGAGAGGGTAGGGCATCCGTACTTTCAGGTCAGGGTTCTCGATGAATGGTTTCATTTTTCTGACATAGCTGAGGTGAAAGCGGGCATTTGTAGCCAACAGTTTGATGTGTGTTTGCATGTTAAGGTTCTTATCCAGTGTAACTCCAAGTGATTTGGTGGAGTCCACCAATATTGGCGTGCAATTTAGAGCAGTGTTGGTCCATTCCTTTATTTCCAGAGAGTTTTTTTGGGAGAAGATTAGGAGAAATTCTGTTTTTTGTGAGTTAAGCTTGAGGAAGTTGGTTGTTAGCCAGTGGACGGTCTTTTCGAGAGCTTGATTCATCATCTTTATATCTTTGATGGAGGTGAGAGTGCTTGCCACTTTGTAAACAAAGCAAAGCAATGTTGAAGAACAATTCAGGAACTTTTATTTTTCAATGTATGAGAAACGGTTTTCAATGATGCCTAAAAATGTCCCTTCACCAACCATGGCATTTGAAGTCAATGAAACCTCACTGTGGTACACTGTACAAGTTCTAGATCCCTTCTGTAAAGGGGAATTTTCTCTGTAGTTTTAGAAGTGCTGCTTCATTTTTGACTGCTTCAATAACTCGGTGGGCATAAGCGCCCAGTTCAATGCAAACGCTGCAGAACCTGCCCAGAGAATTGCAATCTTCAAGTGCGCCAGTATAGGCAAGGAATGCTATGTCAGTGACCAGAGTTTGCAAATTGTGTACTGGCTAATTTAGCATTACCCGTCTCAAATGCCAATGTTGAGAGGGCCTTTTTTGACATGGGAAGGAAAAAGCGAGTGCACACGACCAAAGACTCACTGAAGAAGTATTTTATGCTGTACTACAGTAAGTTTGATTTGCAAAACATTATTTGGACCTCATATATACTGTAGGTACACTGTCTATATACCATGCATTATCAGTGTAGAAAGAAAGCAATAAAAACGTTCCATAAACACCGGAAAAACACTGTTTCAGTTGTTTATAATGGTGCAAAAAAGTGTAAACACTGATAATCACTGTTTTTTAAGGTATTGAAATCACTTGAAAACACTGAAAAAAAACCACCAGAATTTACCAAAAATAGCAACTAAAAAACAGGAAAGCCTAGTTAAATAGCTGTCGCTAGGGAATGCCCAATCTCCAGTGTGGACTTGTGCCAAGCACAAAGGCCCAAAAAGTTATGTTATGTTATATGAATTTATTACACGCACAGCTACTCGTGAGTGTCCCGGCGCGAAACCAGCGGGGTGTAGCAGTATGCGTCAGATGAATAGACATGTTTTTAGTTTTTTTTTTAATGCAGCTGGATCCTGGATGTAATGCAGGACCGGAGGAAGAGCATTCCATGCAACCGTTGCTTGAACTGAAAACCAGCTGCCCCCCACCCTCGGACGCTTGAAACGTGGAACTTGGGCAAGGTATAGGGACGAGGAGTGCAAAGGGCGAGCAGGAGCATAAAAAACGACACGCCTCTGCAGGTAGAGTGGGCCACATCCATGGAGCGCGCGATGTGCCATGATCAGTAATTTAAATTTCACTCTGGCTGCTACGGGCAGTGATATAGGCGCAGCTGGTTATGGACACTGTCCCTGGCAGACAGTCCTGATAACAGTCTGGCTGCAGTGTTCTGGACCACCTGTAACTTCTTTAACAGGTAGCCCGGGATGCCAGCAAAAAGGGCGTTAGCATAATCCAGCCGTGACAGGATCAGCGCACACGTGATAGTTTGTCTAGCCGCAGCTGGCAGGAGGGGAAAGAATCTTCTAAAAGATTTAAGCAGGCCAAAGCAGCCGCCGGCCAGCTTCTTGATATGTACTGCAAAGGAGAGTTCTTCGTTCAACCAGACCCCAAGATTTTTTTACTGGCTTCCCAGTAGAGGTCGGACGGGGGTACTCAGGAGGCCAAAGCTGCTCTCGGAAGTTTGAGGGAAATATACCAAACAGCAAAATCTCCGATTTCCCTTCATTGCACTTAAGTTGTGCATTGATGAGAGACAATATTGGGCCTGAGATACAGAATCCACCCCTTTGGCCCAGGTAAAGAGCAGCTGCGTATCATCCGCGTATCATCCGCATAGGCCATCACCTTAGCCCCAGCTCCTCTGCTAAATATATCAGAGGAGTCATATAGATGTTAAAAAGGAGGGGACTAAGTGAGGAGCCCTGCGGTACACCTGTTGTAACCGGCTGAGGAAGGGATGAGGAAGGTGGAATCCAGATCTGCTCGGATCGCCCTTTCAAAAAAGAGAGAATCCAACCACACACAGCACCCGACAGGCCAATCCTGGCCAGCCGAGACAGAAGCAATGGGTGTGGGACCGCGTCAAACGCGGCTGAGAGGTCGAGCAAAATTAGCGCCGCCCTCCCGCCTACGTCCAGACAGTCCTGTATAGCCTCTGCCACCTCAACCAGTACTGTTTCACCCACAAAGGGGTTTAGAGAATGGAAATGCCCACTTTCTAGTAGTGGTTATAAGGTACAAGGGAACCCAATAGGATTGGTCAGGGACCTTGGGTAGTGGTCCCTAAACAAAGACAATGGAGAATGAATATAGAACCAGAATTAGCACTGTATTTGAAACTGTCCAGCCGGACAGATATATTTTTTAATTCTGAAAATGTAATTTAGAAACACCATATTTCTACTTGCACTAATCAAATGTATAACATGCAAGCAAGTTGCTCTGCCCTAGCTTTCCTGTTTGTTTTTTCTATATGTACACCTAGTAGGACGCAGGCTTGTGTCCCACTTCATTGTTTCTAATTTACATTTTCAGAATTAAAAAATATATCTGTCCGGCTGGACAGTTTCAAATACAGTGCTGATTCTGGCTCTATATTAATTCTTATAAACTCCATTGTCTTTGTTTAGGGACCACTGAGTTTAAAACCCACCTCCTAGTGGTGGCATTTCTATGCAAATCTTGACAAAGCCACCTTTACCACTGGAGAGGGGTTGTCCTGCGAATGCAAAGACAGGAAACACCACGAGGTAGCTCCACTGCAATCTACTATTGCAGTCTGAAGTAATTTGAACCATTGCCCCTTGTTAGCCTATGGAAAGCGCCAACCTCATATGCAGTGAAAACACACATGGGAATTCCTCACTAACTTGGCAGGGAGCATGCATTCGTACCTGCCCTGCATTTCATCTACCACTCACTTCACCCCTTAAGACATACCCTTGGGGTGCTCTGGTGGTAGTGATAGGTACTCTGAGGATGGCTAGTGATTTAAACATGCCAGCCTGAGTAGCTGTGCAATTGTGCACACACAGACATGCAGTGCCAGGTTGGACACATGTTTAGAAATGCCGTGGGTGCAAAGTGCACACGAACCAGCAATGGCAGGCTGGACACAGGTTTTAAAACATCAGAGGTGCAAAGCACACACCGGCCTGCAATGGCAGACTTGACACCGGTTTACAACCACCACAGGTGCGAGTGTCCACATACAGGGCTGTAATGGCGGACTTGACCTATGTTAAAGAACCTCAAGTAAGCACCACTTCCTAATGTGTGGAAAAGTGCCTCAGACCTTAAGGCCACCACAAGAGAGTCAGCAAAACCTGGAAGAAGAAAGCAAAAAGTTTAGGGAAATGCTACATGAGGAGTTCAGGTCTAACATCCCTCGATTATAAGGGTGAGCCAGAGATCTTTCCTATGCTTACAGAGATGCTGTTTGTTTCTCCCTGCCCTCTAGGGACCTGGAATAATTTTAGAATTTTGCACTTCTCTGTAATGATCTATTTTCTGACATCCTTTGTGGCATTGACTCTGTACCACCTTACTTTTGAATTTTATAATAAAACCCTTTAACTATTCTGCTGATCTAGAGCTCAGATATTGATTTTGGGTCCTTCATTTAATTGCCTGCATTTTTTTTACTATTCTCGTGTGCTGGGAAGAGCCATAGCTTGGGGACACATTGCTTCATGAAACAGATATTTAACACAGTCTCCCATTCATCAAATTTTGGGCAGTAAATTTTGAACTGTCAGGTTTGCACGGTCCCCTGCACCCACAACAGCACTGTATATTTCACAATAACCTGGGATAAATGCTGCATTAACACTTTTCTCTACTTCCCCAGGAAGGTCCATTGATTAACAATTAGATTAAAATGTGATTTAGCCTAGTGTATAGAGTAAATATGAAATATTGGCGCAAGAATCCAACAAATAGGTATGCGATGGACCCTCAGAATCACAAGGTTAGTCACTACAGGAGTGAGACATCTCAGAGTACACCCAGGGGCTAATTTAGAGTTTGGCAGAGAGTGTAATCCGTCACAACAGGGATGCAGTACCCTCTCTGCCAAACTCCCGGTCTACCTCAACTCACCCCCCCCCCTGGTTTAGGGCTGGGCAGACCAACAGTTTGTCCATTACGGAGCCTGGTCGGCTCCATCAGCAACATGCTCCTCCGACAGCTTGATAGGGTATGGCTGTTGGAGGTGAGCCATCCGACCACCTGCCCAGTTAAGTGTGGGTGGTCAGGTTTTTTTTTTTAATTATCTGTCACTGCCAGGTAAAACCAGGACTTGAAGGATAGTAAAAATAAAAAAAAATTACCCACGCACCAAGGACGGAAACTCCTAGGATGTGAGGTGGGGGGCATTAGCTTTACATTCTTCAAAACGCCTACGCCAAAAGATGGCACAAGATACAGAGAGGGGAAACCACAAGCCTAAATCACCGCCTATGGAAAGAGATGGAAAGCAAGAGTAAGAGCGCGGCTGCGCTATATCTCAACCACTCTTTAAATTCCCTGTGCCTACAAGAAACCTGGACGAGCAGTGGATCTCATAACACCTTTAAACAATCAGTCAACAAATCAGTTAGATCCATGTCGTTAATCGAGGACAAAGCAAGTCTAGCAACCCGGGCCCACGGCTGGACAGTCATCAAAAGCTATACAACCAGCCTCTGCCAAAGCTACCTAGGAGTCGGGTTCACTAGGCGCACAAAGGAGAAGTTCCTACGTCTACGGCTGGGCCAACTTCCAGTACAAAACCACCTCCCCCCATGGACAAGGCCCAAAGAAACAATCAACTGCCGAGTTTGTGGGAACTCAAAGGAAGACATCCTGCATCTACTATGCACCTGCAAAGGTCTGGACGCAGAGCGCAGATCCCTTCTAAAAAAGCACTTCAACAGGCTGGGCATAAGAACACACCGGCAGGCAGTAAAGGCTTGCTTAGACGGAACGAACATTCAATTAGCAAGCCACATCGTCAAATTCTTGGAGAAAGCAGGAAAGAAACAAGAATGACAGAGGGCCAAAAAAGGCCGACGCCAACTAACGAAGTGAAATCCAAAATTGATAAGGAATCATCTCATTCGATATGGGAAATGGCCTGACACCCGAATGGCAAAATAGGACACAATAACACTGCAGGGGACTGTTATGAGCTAACAGACCCAGCAATAAATACCATAGTTCGGCCTAACGCCCAGGTGCAAAACAACAGACAGTCCTTCTTTTAAATTCTATGCTCAGTCCGAAATAAGTATAAATTTCTGTACCCATTATAATTATTCTCTTTCTATTACCCGAAACTAATTTCGTTTTATACATATATTTGTCATTTTCTTTTTTTTTTCTTTCTTTTTCCCCTAAACACCAATTGTATTTAACTTATGGTTTTTATATGCTAACAATTGCAATGGTTTTAATTAACTTAGCAATAAAGACTTCTACTTCTATTCTTCAAAACGCAGCTCCCATTTTGGGAATTTGTTTATGAAAAAAGTAAAAGTTTGGAAAAGTTTGAAGGCTGGCTGTCATTTTTGATGGAGCCATCTTGTTGGTGGAGGTCCATAAACCAGGCCATGGCCACTGTTCTCTTGGCTAGCAAGAAGCCAGGGTGATATATTTCCTGTTGGCCTTAGAGATGTTTTCCACCGGCTCCAGAAATGTTAAGGCCCTGATTCCAATTGTGATGCATAATTTCAATCCCTGCACAAACCCCAGTTAGCATAGGGACCGTAATGACAAGTTGTGCAGAGTTAACTGCACCCATACGATACACGTTGCACTCCAACAATTTTTCCCACGTTCATATGAGCCCATCAAACCTGCCTGAAGACACCAGGAATGTGGATTTAGGTGTGGAAGGCACATTATGCCCCATTTTGAGAGGCAAAACTAGTGTTGGCAAATAATGATCTCCCTTGATGAATTCCGAACAGCAGGATATCGGATTTTACAGGGTGTGACAATTATCTCAATCCCATCCTAGGCACTTGCAGTGAGGAGTAAAAATGACCCCAACCCGAGCCTCCTCGTCTGCACACCCGCCGCCATGGCTCCCATACCGCTCCCGTTAGACATGATCTGGTTGTACCCTGGTAATAGATTCTGCATAAGCCTCTGCACCATCGGTTAACATCTACTGGACACTGTGAGATACCTCCACCCATCTACCCTACTACACATACCCATTCAGCAACCACCTGCTGCATTTGTTGCTCGATGTGTGTGTGTTTTATTTCTCTCTCACTTTCTATATGCTTTACCTTTCACCTCTTCCAGCTCTATAGGAGCTCTATTGAGGTAAATTTAGAATGTATCCCCATCTCTCTTCCCTCTATCTAATGTATCCATGTCTAGCTCAATAATATGCACTGTTGCGGTTTTGGTGTTTTATAAAATCCAATAAAGAAATTCTAAATAAATGAGGGCTCAGAGAGGGCTCTTAATTGATCTCCTCTAGTAACATGTGGATAGATGTCTGATTTTTTAAATGTACTGGTGTATGTTAATGCTGGAGTAGGCAGTAATCCTCATCATTGACACATGCCTGGTGGCACATGGCAGACAGTGGAAAAGGCTATTGTGGATCTATTGTATGTAGACATTCTCCAAAGGAAATGCCATGCACATGGGATGATTGGAACAACCACTCAGAGCCTGCAGGACCACAGCTAGTGGCCTCTTCCTCTGTACCTCCTGCTGACTCTGTGCCGAGATCCAACCCTAAGGTCAGGAAGGGTGATTGATGACCCACTATGAACAACCAACCACTCAGAGCCTGCAGGACCACAGCTAGTGGCCTCTTCCTCTGTACCTTCTGCTGACTCTGTGCTGAGATCCAACCCTAAGGTCAGGAAGGATGATTGATGACACACTAGGAACAACCAACCACTCAGAGCCTGCAGGACCACAGCTAGTGGCCTCGTACTCTGTACCTCCTGCTGACTCTGTGCTGAGATCCAACCCTAAGGTCAGGAAGGGTGATTGATGACACACTAGGAACAACCAACCACTCAGAGCCTGCAGGACCACAGCTAGTGGCCTTTTCCTCTGTACCTCCTGTTGACTATGTGCTGAGATCCAACCCTAATGTCAGGAAGGGTGATTGATGACACACTATGAACAACCAACCACTCAAAGCCTGCAAGACCACAGCTAGTGGCCTCTTCCTCTGTACCTCCTGCTGACTCTGTGCTGAGATCCAACCATAATGGCAGGAAGGGTGATTGATGGCACAAAAGGAAAAACCACTCAAAGCCTGCAGAACCCACAGCAAGTGGCCTCTTCCTCTGTATCTCCTGTTGACTCTGTGCTGAGATCCAGGTCCTAATGTCAGGAAGGGTGATTGATGACACACTATGAACAACCAACCACTCAGAGCCTGCAAGACCACAGCTAGAGGCCTCTTCCTCTGTATCTCCTGTTGACTCTGTGCTGAGATCCAGGCTGTAAGGTCAGGAAGGGTGATTGATGACACACTATGAACAACCGACCACTCAAAGCCTGCAAGACCACAGCTAGTGGCCTCTTCCTCTGTACCTCCTGTTGACTCTGTGCCGTGCTGACATCCAGGCTATAATGGCAGGAAGGATTCTAAGTCACTGGAGAGGAAGAGAAGCTTCAGCAATGAGAAGCTTCAATAATTGTCAACTTTGTGGTGCATCACTATCCTGAGCCCTACATGAGCTCTGCAGCTGCCAGGCAGAACCTGTGGGGGGTGTTACCAAGATAGTCAATAAGCAGGGGAAGGAGATGCGCACCGTGGATAGATAAAGACAAGGAGACAGATTTATAAAACGTTCACACAGCACAACTCAGCAAGCCATCTTGCTGCGCTGTGCTGCATGAAAGGCAAAGGGAATCAATGTGCCGTATTTAATATTATATTGTGCATTCCTGTCCTTTCCTTGCGCTGGCGCACTTTTGGCTGCCTAGCACCAGTGCGGGCACACTTGCATCATGTGTCAGAGGCATTTTCCTCTTTCTATGCAGCACATATAGAAAGAGGAAAAGACAAGGTGAAATAAATATATTATTCCTCATTATGCCTCCCCTGGGGAGGCGTACCATTTTGACACATTCCAAGATGTTCTACTAATGTTAAATCTGGGAATGCTCAAAAATCCATGGGTGGATGCGTGGGAGCACCCATGCTGCACCCATGGAGCACCTCCCTGGGGCAGAGTAATGCAAGGCAGTGATTTGCGCTGCCGTGCGTTACTCTAGATTTATCAAGCCATGCAGGGCCACGCAAGATGGCCTTGCATGACTTGCTAAATCTGACCTTATTGTTGGGTCACCCTTCCGCCCCCTTGCGTGGCGCAAACCTATGATAAATATGCCCCAGGTTCCAGGATGAGCAGTACCAGGTCAAGAGAAGGTCACCAAGATGCAAGAAGGGTGCTGTATGTCCTGGAGGTGGCACCTTGACCAGACTCAAATGGTTGTAGGTGAATTATTTTCTAGACATTCACTGTTTCAAACTGTGTGTGCCAGTAAGATTTTTGCTGTGTCTTTATATGCAGTGGTTCCCCACTCTATGTGGGATATCCTATTTTCTTTGTGGTTTCTCAAGCCAAATTGTACATACATTTGTGTTTTGGTGCTGTTGCCTGTCCACATTTTGTCAATGGGCCATGGCGCCAATCCCAGAACCTTTTCTGTAAAGTGTGTGTCATCTACCCCTTCTGTGTATGCCATGCACCCTTGAAGGGCAATGTTGTTTTAGATGGGGTGTTCCTCCATACTACTTTTACTTGTTGCCACCGCTCCTCATTTATTGCTGCCGCTCCCTATTTTGCTGTTTGCAAGAGTCACTGCAGCACACCCAGTTTGGCCTACCTCTGTTTGGGAGCCCATCATCTCTTTTCAGCGGGGTCATAATGTTGTTTAGCAATTGTTGTTGGAAGTGGTCGCACTCCACCTCCAGCAGGCAATGGACTACACAGAGTTCCATAGTAAAATGAATGCATGCAGCCCCACATTAATGGGTGCTGCTAGAGCTGAGCATCATACACCACAAACTCAAAGATGCACTGACATCCTTAAATCACTAGCCACACATGAAGGCAGGTCATATGGTCACATTAATATGCCTATGTGTCTCCATGTCCCTCTGAAGCAATATCCTCATGACCGGCTGTTTCCCTGCTCCCCTCTATATTCACATCCCCCGTTTCCCCAATTCTGTGATTTCCCTGTTTCTCCTGTGCCCATGACCCACCACCAGTTCTACTTCTCGCCTCTTGACCTTTTCCAAGGACCCAATATACCTGAATGCTGAGCTCACATCTTGTCCTTATTTCCTTATACCTATGTCACTGAACCTCTATACCTCTATTCCCATGTTGCCACCTGTCCAACCGCCCAGTGCTCACCAATAATCTTCCTGCTCCTTCCCTCCTGCTGTTCCTGTGACAGACTCACTTGTGCAGCAACCCTATTAACAAATAGATAAGATGGCCTTCAGGTCATCAGCAAACTACCCACTGATGAACCGCAGCGTCAGTCGCTGACATTGGGTTGAGATCACGTGGCCCAGCCAAGCATGAATGCTCTGGGCCCACATAGAGATGAACAATACATTACATGATGATATGCAGTGTCTGTGATACATCAAATGCAGACTGTCACCTGTGTGTGTGACCAATGCTCACAACTGGGTTCTCCACTACAGCTCATGAAGATACTCCAGGACCTCCTTGCAACATGCATAAGTGAGGCTGAGTGGCTAGGCGGGAGAGCATTCGAGTGCCTCGTAGAGAAAACGAATCACTAGCCACCCTCGCCCCAGGTGCACAGTTGAACGGCTAGTCAGGTGTAGATGGTCCAGCTTCTCCTTAACCTTGTCCTACCAAGGGTTTTCTCTAGTTTTTGCTGCTACTAACATCAGTTTCCACACGTGTTGCTTGGAGCTGCAACCGAGGACGTATCTGATAACCCCTTCCATCTCTCTTTTGTAGAGGACCTTGAATGATAGGAGTCTTCCATTAACGCACATCTGTCCCGTTACCACACTTGTCTTAGGCGCACACCCCTGCATGCTCCTGCTTCACACATGAATGTTGTGGCACAAGACACAGATTAAAGATGGAATAGGCAGGGCCAGAAGGGTTGTGTGGGAGCAGGATACCCGTCTCTTGTAGGAGGCAGTGAGGAAGTCTTGCAAACCATTGCAGTGGAATGTGAAGTCTGTGATTTGCTTTTTCTGTAGGATAATCTCAGCGCCAGGATACCCGTAGGGTGACATAGCGCTATATAAGTCTACAATACAATACAATACAATTGCACAGGATGTACAGTGGCATACCGGAAGGTCAGTCACTGATGCAGCTTAGGATCAGAACTATCTACATCTGACGAAAGGACAAAAATGCATCTGTTTAGATTCCTGTGGCAACGCTGGAACATGTGGCACTGAGCTGGAACAACACTCCATCTGCCATGTCCACCCCAGCATGAACACTTCATGCACCTGCAATCCCCGTCATAAAGGAATTGCTTACCGCTTGCCAATGCTGGCCCTCATGTTCCTTCGCTCTCCTGTGACGACCCAGATGTGATGGAATAACAGTGAAGTGAGACTTCTCTTAATTTCCAGGGCCCTCTGTTCTTGCAGTGGGTCAGATCTTCCCTGATATACATAAAAAGAGACAATAAGAGTATCACAGTTTTATTGCATATTTATATTCATAGGTCACATATATTTATAGTTTTTTCAACCTCACCCAGCAACCTGTACCTTGATATGGCTGTCTGAATTTGGGTGGTGATGAGAAATCCTTTTTAGATGGCAGATATCATATCTTCAGGCCACAGTCAGAGGTAGACAAGAACACTGATGGGTTTATTTACAAGCCCCTTGCGCCGCCGGTGCCTCACATTTTGTGACGCACTGGTGGTGCATTTTTCTGCCCCATATTTACAAGGACAGGAAAAGCCACCCTGCGTGGCTCTTCCAATCCTTGTAAATGCGGCCCCTGTACACGCAGCACTTTGCGTGAAAGGGGCGTTCCATGGGTGTTGCTGTGGGAGTTCCCACACAACATCCAAGGAACCTGACACAGTTCCAGATTTACAAGAAACTGGAAACTTGGAAATGCGCCTGAATGCTACGCCTCCCCAGAAGAGGAGTAGGGAGGAGCACAAGGAGAAATGTATTCATTTCTCCTCCGTTTTTTGACTCTTTCTATGCGTGCTGAATTCTGCAGCAATCATTTAAAAAATCAAGTTTTTTAACTTCTATATGTGCTAATGCAGAACACATAGAAGCTGACCAACACCATTTCAGATTGTTTATGTGCAGGAAGAACACCTTCAGCATGAATTGAATGGTACAGTGGGGGATTATATCATAGCAATCTTCAGTTGTTTAAATAAGGAATTGATAAGAAGCATCCTCTTTCAAGAGTCTAGGGGCCACATGTATCATGCTTTTTACCAGTCGCAAATGGTCCAAATCGCAGAATCAGGCCGTTTGCAACAGGTGAGATGCATTTTGGAATGTATGAATTCCAATCTCAGATTCGGTAACCTGCTGCCGAATCGCAATTTGGAATTGCGAATACATGCCGATTCGGTATTAGGAAGGGGAGTGTTCCTAATACCCAATTGCAGCAGTATGTAAGAACGTTTTGCAACCGAAAGGTGGTAGCAAAACATTAGCATTTTACCATCTACGTCAAGTGGTTTCAGGCAAAGCAGTGAGGAAGACACTGAGCACTTTTTGTTAATACAAATGCAGCCACATAGCGCTAGTCTGGCTGCACTCAAACATCCCTATGTCACATGGTCTGCACCACCCAATCCCGATAGGATACAATGTGGAGACCTCATCATGTTCAGGTGTCTGGGGGTGAGTCTGTGAACATGTCATACACCTGACTATCCGCAGACAAGTCATATGTGAAGGGGCCATCCCAGACCAATGATGTGCTCAGCCATCCACACACCACCCACACTCCCAACGTGGATGTCCGGAAAGTCCATGCTCAAATGGGCTTCGACTCAAAAAAAGGTCTTCATTTTCTAGAGGATCTGTAATTGCTCGCGGTGCTGCACAGTCTCGCGCTGCGCCTGCAGGCCTTTTCAATGGTAAGTGAATACATGCAATGCTTTGCCCATGCAAAATGTTAGTAAACAGCCCCCAATATTCATTGGGATTGGGAAGAAAAAGAGATCGTAGGAGTGACAAACCATTGAGGCAAAGGACAGAAGTAATTTTTTGAGCTAACACGACAGACAGGGTTGATTTGATAGGCAGAGTAGAATGAAATAAGAGGCACAGTCGTGTTCAGGCAGAGGTAACCCAGGACTATGTGCTGGGGAAATGAATGTTATATGCCTCACCTCAGACTTGGGTCAGGTTGGGGCTCACACTGAGGTTCGTTCATTCTTTCACTTCTCCACCCACTTAACCGTCATCCTCTTCACCACCATCTCATGCAGCCGGATACGACCAATCAGCTGTGCCAAAAGGGAAGATGAGCGGAACGGTGGCTCGAGCTAAAGATGACATCAGGGGTGGTGGACATCAGCCTTTGGAAAGGCTGCCATGCAGGACACACAGGGGCATGTCACCTATCAATGTCACATGTCAAGCTGAGATTGCAGCTGGTGACCTCTGACTCAATGCCCTATATGGCTTGTGTGATGTCTGCTTCAGTGTCCTCAATGGCTTTGGTGGCATGCTCTGAGATCCCCAATGACTTGCATCGCCACAGTTTCAACCACAGCTTGCTGTCTAGCACAGAAGGGCATTATTAATTGGTCAGAAAATAGATGGTGGTTTTGCATTTATGTCTCTTGTAATATACTACAGTGTCTTCCAGATTTCAAAGAAAATCCCTTTTGTGTTTGAGGATGTTAGATCAGCAGTACCTGAGTGATGCTATGTTCAAAAGACATCTTCTCCCAGTGAGAAAAAAGTACCAGCTCAGACCAGCGCATTAACGTCTCTGTAATGCGCTCTGTGGAATAAAGCACTTTCGCGGGACAATGCTTCTATTTGTCTGTATGAAAATGCCTCCTTTTGGCACAACCTGGGATTGAAGATTAATAACAAATGTACTTTTGGGAAATATGGATATTAACACAGAGGCCTCCTGGAATGTAAGGACTGAGGATCTGGCATGGATGTAATGACATTAGCAGCAAAGGAAGGCGAATGCCTCGTTTTTGCTCCTGAAGGATGGATGGGAGAGGTCCAGCCATGTCGTGTAGAGGGTGATGTCTTCAGCTTGCCACGTGTGGAAGGTGGCCTCCTTCTGCTCTTGCTTGGTCGATAAACCCTTTCTGAATTTGAATCTTTGGTGATAATTCAAGCCCACCCACCTCCTCTGGTACCATTTGCTGGTCTGCCTATTGTGGGAGAGGGGCAGGAGTCTTCGATTGGCACCACACCCTACCTGGGAGCCTGGAGGCGGTGTCTCAGGTCTCAGTCAGGGGTGGCAATGCAGCTGGGTCTTTTCTGTTTGCTGCTCAATCAATGTGTTCAGATGCATATTGACATTGCTAGCCTGCACCTTAGCTTCCTTCAGAGGTAGCAGTGGTGGGGTGAAACTGTCTGCTCGAATTCCAGTGAGCAAGCCTGGCTTCTTCTCGGAAGGTTTGGAGGGTTCGCTCACATTCGCTTGCACTCATTCTTACAGTCTCAGTCACTCTCATTGTTAGATCTGAAACACTTGAGGTAGTGTTTCCCAAAGTTTTTTGCTTTTTCCTCCTGGTTTTTGCTGATTCTCCATTAGTGGCCTTAGAGCTCTGGGCACTCTCCCACTGTAAATTCAGTGTGAAAGTGCGCTTGCCCTTCCTGCAGACGTTAGGACGAGGTGCTTACCTGTTGTTTTTAAACATGTCTCAAGTCTGTCATTGCAGGCCTGTGTGTGCACACTTGCTCGTGTGATGTTTTTAAACATGTGTCACGCATGCCATTGCAGGCCTGTGTGTGCACAATTGCACCTGTGATGTTTTTAAACATGTCTCAAGCCTGCCATTGCAGGCCTGTGTGTGCACACTTGCACCTATGATGTTTTTAAACATGTCTCAAGCCTGCCATTGCAGGCCTGTGTGTGCACACTTGCACCTGTGATGTTTTTAAACATGTCTCAAGCATGCCATTGCAGGCCTGTGTGTGCACACTTGCACCTGTGATGTTTTTAAACATGTCTCAAGCCTGCCATTGCAGGCCTGTGTGTGCACACTTGCACCTGTGATGTTTTTAAACTTGTCTCAAGCCTGCCATTGCAGGCTTGTGTGTGCACAATTGCACTTCTGCTCAGGTTGTCGTTTCTAACCCACTGGCCAATCCTGAGGCGACCTTTCACTACCCCTGGAGTACCCCTAGGATAAGTCTTGAGGGGTTAAGCAAGTGGTAGGTGAAAGGCAGGGCAAGTACACGTGTTCCCTGCTCAGGTAGTGAAACATACCCTTGTGTGTTTTCACTGCCTATGAGGTTTGCTCTCCCCATAGGTTAACATAGTGGAATGGTCGAAATTACTTCAAGCTGCAATAGCTGTTTGCAGTGGAGCAGCCTCATAGTGTTTCCCATCATTGGAATCACAATGACAAACCCTCTCCTGTGGTAAAGGGGGATTTGTCATGAACAGCTTTTTAAATGCCACTTCTAGAAAGTGGACATTTCTCTGCTCTAAAACTCCCTGTGGGGCTTTTAGCTTGACTCCAGTCCACACTGGAGGCTGGGGAAGCTCATCTGTGCATTCCCCAGCGACAGCAATAAATAGTGGACATGCAACTGAAACAACAGACCTCTGCCATTTGAGGGCCTGGCTGGATAGATTTTGACACTTGGCCTCTGGGAAGCTAGGTCATGTCCCCACTAAAGGTATTCAGGCACATGCATCAAGTTAAACTGTGCTCGCAAAAATAGCGACTAGCTATTTGCAAGCGCATTTTAGCATTTTCAAATGCGTCAACCAAATATAACAAAATCGCAAATATAAAGAATCGCTAAAATAGGGAAACAAGAAATTGCGATTCCTTATTAGCGATTTAAAAAAATGCGATACCAAATAAAGAATCGCTAAACTAAATCGCAATACTATGCATGTAAAATCGCAAATAGGAATTTCCATGAAAATCGCTATTCAGCAAGTGCAGATTAAGGGAAATCACAAGCAGGTGGTAAAAAAAATAATATATCAGCTGCAAACCAATAGAAGGCTATTTAAACTGACCAATGAGGTCATAGAGGCTTTTTGCAATGGCAGCACTCTATGTGTTTGCGAGGGGGATGAGGATCTATGCAGCAGGCCAGGCCAGAAGGAGAATTCTGGAGAGGATATTCCGCCTGCGCATCACTTTGTTGGGACAAACTGCAGAGGAAATATATGATAAGTACAGGCTGAACGCTGCAATGATACTTTACTTAATAGCTGAATTGGAACCACTAATGCAGCGCCAGACACTCAGGCCCCATGCCATCCCTACCCATGTCCAGGTGCTATGTTGCCTGCACCTACTTGCGTCAGGAAGTTTCCAGGGGGTAGTGGCAGTAGCTGGAGGGGTATCACAAAGCTCCCTTTCACGGATCTTCAAATCCTTCCTGGCCGCCATGATGGTTATGATTCACAACCACATCTCCTTCCCCACAACCCAACAGGACATTGAACCAAACAAAACTCGACTTCTACCAAGTAGACCAGTTCCCTCATGTGATTGGATGCATAGATTGCACCCACGTAGCCATATGTCCCCCAGCAGAAAATGAGTATATCTTCCGGAACAGGAAATCGTATCACTCAATCAATGTTCAAGCAGTGTGCAATGCAAAAAACATCACAGCCGACATTGTAGCGCAATACCTTGGGAGCACCCATGATTCATACATCTTTCGACATAGTGGCATTCACACATGTCTGCTCAGGGGGGAATTTGGCGAAGGACACCTGCTAGGTAAAACAATATACTTATTCACATGACTAAAGTATGAAATGGCAATGCATACCTGACACTAACACTTTGCTTACTACCCTGTAGGTGACAATGCATACGCTGTGAGGAACTATATCAGGACTCCATACTTGAACCCAGCCTCCCCACAAGAGCAGAGGTACAACGCAGCACACATCAGGACACGTAATTGGATCAAACGGACATTTGGATTGCTCAAAAGTCTCTTTCGCATCCTGCACAAAACTGGCGGAGCGATGCTGTACCTGCCGGAAACCTGCTGTAGGATAGTGGCTGCATGTGCAATGTTGCATATTATAGCAACAAGGAGAGGCATACCCATAGAGGTGTCCGACACTGAGGACACCCAGCCCCCAGCACACCCACGACAGGTGCATTTGGCAAGCTCAGCAGAAGGGCAAAGGAAACGTGCAGACATCACCCAACATTATTTCTGAGGGATGTAATGATGAGACACAACACTTAATTTTTTAACTGAAAAGTATTTACTTGCACCTGAACAGGTAGTGGTGTTTAGCTAAACATAGATGGTGCTTAATAGCACAATTAGTGCATGCACTAAAGGACAAATGAAATGCATATTGGACTTCATACTCAGCCACTATGAATGTCTTGGACATGGTTACGTCACCATGGAAATAATCCAGAGGTATAATTCTGTTTAGCGCTTCCTCCCACGCACAGCCAAACATCTTTCGCCTGCATCTGCATCATCACTCATGGGTGCAACGGTAGGTGTTGTTCTACGGGTACTGCACCTCCTGCCAGTGCTGACTGGCGCAGACATGCTGCTAAGGCTGGATGCCTCCTCACTACCCTCTTCCCCTGTTACATTGCTGAGCCCACCAGTACCAGCCTGGAGCTGTTCAACGGCAGTGATTATTTGGCCAAGTGCCCTGGCCACATCCCCACAACAATGGCCCATATCTATTTGCATTGCCACCGACCTATGTGACAGCAGTGGTGTTGCATAACTTGTTGTTTGACCTGGTATGGCCAGCCAAGCGCATCATGAACTGGCGATGCCTCCTCCTCGGTGTGTTGTTGACCCAGCTCCTGCATTGTTGCGTTTGTCTGTCTGTTGCCTTCCACAACTGTTTTAGTCAGTTACCTCACACAATCGGCCATGACTGATATGTTCTTATTCATTTTTGTCATTTGCATATTTATAGCTCCCATATGTCGTGCTTGCAGGCGCTGCACACTCATCATCTGGGACTCCACGCCGCCCCACACATTTGGAGTTGGTGCCTCCTGTGCTTCTATGAGGGCCCTTGACCTGCTTCTTCGCCTCATCCGGACCTGTGCCTGAGGTGTAGTGGTGGGCCTCACACTAGGCTGTCATGTCTCAGGAGCTCTTTCAGGATCCTGATCAGTCTCCATTGTCTGCAGAGTTGTGACTGCGGCCCTGCTTCTTGGGGGTGCCTGGGATATGCTTGGTGGTGTCACAGGTGTCGACACGGCAGTCTCTGCAGTAGCCTGTGTGCTGTCTCCACATTCACTGTCATCAGTGTCTACTTCTTCAGCATCTGTGGTGGGAAACAGTGCAATATTAATTTGTGTTGGTGCTAACGTTGTGCCACATTAAAATTACTTTACTCTTAAGATCTCACTGTCTGTAATCACTGACTGTAATGCAGTTTTGGAAATATTGGCTCACAATGTTGATTTTGACTACCAATTTGGCTAAGCAGCCTACGACTTCCATAATGCGACTTCCATAATGCATTTGGGTCTCTATGTAAAATGTGGACTGGAGTTAAATTTGGCTTTTACTTACAGAATGTGCACAGTTACTATGTACATTGATATGTATATTTTAATGCATCTTACCTTGTGTACTACTGGCCGCCCCGGATGTATCCAGCTGAGTTACACCCACCACAGCTTCTGGCTGGATAGTGCCCTCAACCAGGTCCTCCCGGGCTGTGTTGTCTGGGACTGTTGAAATTCCTCCTCCAGTACTCTTCGCCTCCTTCAGCCTCTGTGCTATTCGCTCCTTGGCACGGCTACGCAGGTCACACCATCTCTTCTTTAAATCTTCTATACTGCGGTGTGTCACCCCCACAGCATTTACTTTGTTTTTAATCCTGTTCCATATTCTTCTTTTTCCAACCTCAGGGACTTTAAGTGAGAGCTTCCCAAAGAGCTTATCATGGCCTTTTTGTCACTTCCTGAGGTACTCTAGTTCCCTTTCGCTGAATGTTAACTTTCTCTTCCTGGCCACTGCACCCTCTTCTGCTGTTATTTGGGCAATTTTTGCTCTCTGCAGGTGTCAGCAAAACGCAGCTTGTATTTTTACAGCTCTCCCCCGGCACTCTGCTTCTTGCTCTCATTTCCTCTGGGCACAGACTGCAGCATGGGCTGAATGACTTCCTGGTTGTGAGGTCATCAGCCTGCTCCGAATGCGACTCGGCAAAATTGCGATCTCTCAAATTGCAATCTCGCTAATTGCTATCTCGCAAATTGAGATATCGCTAATTGTATGACTTTCTGTATTAGTGTTTCTTTATTTAGAAATCGCTAATATATTTAGCGATTTTTACTGATTCTTTATTTTCTCGCTATCTGCATCATGCATAGGTAATTTATTTGCTTGATGCATATGCCTATAAGATCTGTATTCCACAGCCTCATGGCAGACAGGACTGAAATGTAGGGTTGACATCTGTGGTTGAAAGGTAAACCCTCTGAACCACCTCCAACTTCAAAGATACACTACAGTGCAACTAGTGGTGCCACACTTCAGCAGGGTGGAGATTCAGTTGTCTGGACGTGGGACCGGACGTCCTGAAACTGCGTGATGCACACTGCCACATGAATCTGTTCTGCACAGAGAGGATTAATGCCATTGGAAGGGACCGTACACCCTTTCTGTATAGTGGCTAGCTGGGGCTAACTACCTGCTACTGTGTGGCACCCTGAAGTGTTCTCTCCAAGGGCTTGTTGGCTTGCCCCCTTTTCTCTTGTGGAGGTCTTAGGGACATCAAAGCCTCCCGCCAGGGACCCACATTGTCTACTTGTGACATCTGAAGCTGTACCCTCTTAAGTGCCCACATCGTCTGTTGGATCCCAGCTGGTAGCCCAGCGTGAGTGTGAAACTAAGTATTGTGCCTGGAAACCAGATTGCCCGCTGCGGTGCCCCAAAAGTATTGCTCACTTGTAAGGAGTGTGGCCCCTGCATCGTGGGGGGCCTCAAAACGCAAAAGCGTCTTGGTGGTGAGTGGATTCACTGGTTGCAGTATCCAGCATGGCCCGCTTCATCGATTGTGACACATCTCTCTCGTGTGACACACCGACTGCATGCTCTTTGCATATGGTGTTCGATTCACAGGTTGCGACCCTTGGAGGGATGGCATACCCGCAGTACTGTCCCATTCTACCTCATGTGGCACTGCTGAACTTGCGCCTTTGTGTGTGACTGGAATTGTCTGGTGCGACCTTTATCAACACGCACCAGACGGGGTACCTCATTTCCAGAGAGGTACGGAATTTGCAACTCTTCACTGTGTGTGACCGATATTGTCTGGTGAGACCCGTATCAACGTGCACTGGATGTTGTGCCTCATTTCAAGGGAGGTATGGAATTTTACAACTCTTCATTGTGTGTGATCGGAACTGTCTGGTGTGACTTGGATCAATGCGCACCATACGTTATGCCTCATTTCCAGGGAGGTGTGGAGGAGCAGATTTGTGTTCCGTTGTGCCAAGATTGCCTGGTTGCTACTTTGATCGACATGTGTCTGATGGGTGTCTCTTTCTTCCGAGGTATTCCCCTGATTCACCCCGATTCACTGATTGTTCAGTTTGTGCCCTCAGTGCGGTGGATCAACTGCTCTCTCCTCACCTGGCCTGACGACTTCATGTTGCCAGGTAGTATTGCCCGGATCGGGCCTGGGTGGTGAGAGTAATTAACTGGGCTGAGGCACGCCTAATTAGGCCTACTATTTCTCCCACCTTCCTCCCGGGACCTTGACTAAGTGTAACTCCAGCCATAAATGGCCTAGTATCAGGGGGAGGGTTGTTTATCTCCAACCTGTGGGCGTAGGGTAGTTGGGGTTAGCTGAAAGGCGGAGGAGGGCTTGGGACATGGGCCCGCAATTTATGTTATCAATTGACCTGCCGGATATCAGTGGCACCGCATGACGGTGCTGTGTGTGTGCTCCAACGGACCTGCCTAATATAAATGGCACTGTGTATCAGTGCTGAGTGAATGTGTGGGAGTGACTGCATGAGGACCGCCTGCTATCAATTACACTGCACGGCGGTGTTGCTTTACACGTTGATTCCTTGCCAAAAGAATACTCCTTTTGACATTAGTTTTTACTCATGTGGAGTTGTCCCACTGTGCCTTCAAAAGTGTTGTAATTATCTGTGTGTACACATTTCTGATACCGTTGTGACCCGGGGTGCACCCTATAACCGTGTGGTATTGAATTGTAATAATTTCCAGGGTGGGCCTGGTTCTGACAACGTTTTGCACCGCATAGGAGTGCTGGGGGGTAAAATAGGATCTTTCCCAAATGTGCAAACTACACCGTTGGTCCTAGTAGTGCTAGTAATATTCCCAAATGTGATTTATGCCCAGAAATGCATGATGTTCATGTTGGATTAATTAAAGTGTGTGTTGGATACAAACTAGATTTACATACACCATGTTTAAAGTCTCTTTTGTGATGCTCAGTGTATTTATTGTGTGAGAGTGCCGTGCCAATGTTTTATACATTGCCTTTGTGATAAGCCTGACTGCTCAGTGGCAAGCTACCCAAGGGTGAGCACAGGTTATACAGTGAGTGTAATCATCTACCCCTGATGGGAGTGGTAGGGTCTGCCTGGCTAGGGGAACCCCTCAGCCAACCAGAAAGTGCCAGTTCCAACATTCATTCACTTACTCTCATTCTCACTTGCACTCACCTTTACTTTGTGTGACTCACTCCCTCTCATTTATTGATATAGTCTCACTCTGACCCACTCATTCTGATTTACTCAATCTCACTTTGACTCATCGATCTCACTTATTTAACATAAAATATTACTATTTTTTAAATTTAAATAAACCTTTATACTTTATCATAACTTAATTTTTAATTAAATCTTGAAGCATTTTAAATATATTAAAATAAATAAACACTTTTTTGAAGTTTGATAATTATTAAAAGTGGTGTATAGAAATCATTAAAAGTAGGTTTATTATATTTTAATAAAACATTATTTTACATTATTTTTCTTCATTTAAAAAAAATATTTTATGTTTACAAAAATAAATATGTATTATGTTTAGAATTTGCCTTGACATTAAATTATATTTTTTTATTTTTGCAACTATTTTAAATAATTTCATTAAATTTAACAATATTTCTATGGGATTTTATTTTACGTCCCGGTCTCAATTATTGCTATAGGACGGAATTGCAGTATCAGTGGTTGGCCTTGTGTGGCGCTGGACTTACTACTGTATCTTTTTTGGCAGTTGTTAGACCTTGAATCGTTGGCGTGGTTTTCCCTCTGGCTGATTGCCTTCAGACCTTTTGTTTTTGCTGACTTCGTTTTTGGTGGCCTTAGGACTCTAGCACTGTTTAGCAGTGGTAAACAGTGCAAAGTGCTTGTGCTCTTTCCTTAACCCCTTCAGTGCCACGCCCTTTCCCCCTCCTGTGCCGGGCGTTGTATTAGTGGGTGGGGTTCATGACGAGATAGTCTCGTCATGGGCACAGCGCAACCGTGCTCCATGACGAGACTATCTCGTCATGGGCACAGAAGAGGTTAAAACATGTTAGATTGGCCTATACCCAATTGGCACATTTCATTTACTTTTAAGTGTCGAGTGAGGTGGCACTACCTGTGTCTAGGGCCTATAAATTAAATGTTTCCAGTGGGCCTACAGCTCCTATTGTGTCAACTACTTAAGTAGCACTTTAAACATGCAGCCTGTGTGTGTGCACACTTTTTACTGTCATGTTAAACTGCCAAAATAAACCGTTTTCCAGGCCCACACCTTCCTTTTTTATACATATAAGTCACCCTTAAGGTAGGCCCTGGACAACCCAGAGGGCAGGGTGCAATGTATTCAAAAGGCATGACATGTACTTTTAAGTTTTAAATGGTAGTGAAAAACTCTTACATTTGTTTTTCATAATGCAAGGCCGACCTCTCCCATAGGATAACATTAGAATTACCTAATTACATTTTATAAATGTAAATTTCAAATTGGAACAGGTAACCTCTTCATGTTTGGTGTTTCTGGAATCGCAATTTAAAATCATAACTTATGGTGAAGTCAGATTTGAAATTACAAATCTGAAAATGCCACTTTTAGAAACTTGGCATTTCCTTGTCTTAGCCATTTCGTGCCTGCAACCTGTCTCTGGATCCCATGACTAGGTGTGGGTGACAGTTGGGCTCTGTGTATACCTTCTGGACATCCATACACAATGGGGAGCTTAGGTGTGACTGGATGGGCCATCACTACCAGGATAGGAGGGAGGAGCTGGGTCCAGCCCCACTTACACTTGAATAGGTTGCATCCTGTCTCCAAACAAATGGCTGCATACCCCCTGTAGTTAGTCTAGAGCCAGGTAGGCAGGGTACCTATGCACTTCAAAGGCAGTCCCCCAGAACCTTCTCACCACTTCAAGGAAACAACTTTGTATAAATACTGGACTGAAGTAACAAAGCTTGATTATGCTATTTTGTCCGCTTGGGCATTCATTGATAGCTTGGAGTCTATGGTAATTCAGAGGTTTCTTATTTCCTTTGATACTGTAGGTGGTGTTCCTAGATCATCAGGACAAGCGGCGAGAGGGTGATCATTTTTCTAATTGCCACACATGAGTATTTCCATTTTGGAAGCATCCAATTAGAGATGGCTCCATGTCATCCATTGATCCATGGCTCTGAGACAACTGAAAAGTTGTGAGTTTCCAATGTCTTTGGGGCTTTCCAGTTTAAGGAATATTCGGTCCCTGGCCTGCTCTCTCCCCAGCAGCTCCGCTCTACTTTCCCTGCCGCGAAATCCTCCGGTCCATCCTGCAAGGTTTTCTCAGCCGCTGTATGCCCGTGTGTCGCCCCTCGCTGCCTCCTGCCTTCTTGCACCTAACTGTTTGTTATTTGGTAATTGTATTGTACTTCTGCATTATTACTGGCATTTGTATTTGTCTCTTCTGCGCCTGTTGTTTTTTTCTCCCGCTCCCCACTCCTGCTGCCCCTATGGCCCCTCCCCCTTGTTCCCGCCCGCTCCCACCTCCCAGCTGTTCATCCCTCCCCCCTCCCCTTCTTAATGGCGGCTGCCCGAGTAAGACCACTGACCTTCGGTCCCTAGCCTGCTCTCTCCCCAGCATCTTCGCTCTACTTTCCCTACCACTGAGTCCTCCGGCCCCTCTTGTGAGATGTTCTCAGCTGCTGAATGCCTGTGTGTCGCCCGTCGCTGCCTCCTGCCTTCTTGCGCCTGTTAGTTATCTGGTAATTGTGTTGTATTGTACTTCTGGCATTTGTATTTGTATTTGCCTCTTCTACGCCCGTTGTTTTTTTTCTCCCGGAGCTGCTGTCCCTGCGGCCCCTCCCCACTGTTCCCACCCATTCCCCCCACCCAGCTGATCATCTCTCCCCCCTACCCATCTTAATGGTGGCTGCTGCGGGTGAGCCCGCGGCCGGGGTCAGGGATTCTGCTGGTTTGACCCAACCCTCAAATAAAGTACTAACATACGATAGAGAGACTCTCATTGAGCTGGGCTCCTTCTGCCAGTGCAAGAAGGTTATTAATATTGAGACTAGCTCTTTTTTAACAGGGTGTAAACACTGCAGCTGGGGTGACACTAATGACACCTTAAATACAATGCCCGAGCACAATACACAAAGACAGGAGGAGCAGGGTGCTATAGATGAGGAACAACAACACATCGAGGCTCTACTGTTAAACTGTGGATCGCTTAATAAACATGCTTTACACATTTATGATATACTATCTTCAGCCATCCCCCCTGGTTACTCACTTGTAAGGAAAGATCGGGTTGGAAGCAAGGGAGGTGGAATTGCTATCATTAGCAAAACGGACATAGCCATTACTTGCATTCCCCTGGAGGAAATTGAAGGGGCGGAATGTCTATGTTTTCAGGCTACTCTGATCCCCCATCAGTGCCTGGCGGGAGTCCTTTTGTATAGACCCCCAGGGCAGGCAGGGGCTTTCTTGAAGTCCATTGGCGATGTTATTGCGCCTGTGGCCTCCAGATTTAAACACTTCCTCGTCTTAGGGGATTTTAACATACACATGGATCAACAGGACGCCTTGGAGATGATTTCCTTGATAGAATCCCTGGGTGTCCTCACTATCGTTCCATGCATATCTGCCCCCACGCATGAGAAAGGTCATACCCTTGATCAGGTATTTGCGAATTGCTCAATTCAGACAGAACCTCGTCTACCCCTTCTCTGGTCAGATCACTATCTGGTCAGTTTCAGGCTACCCAAACTGACAAAGCACTTATTGACTCCGGTTAAGCAGCCATCTTCCACCTCCAGACCTCTTTATAAGATCACTTCGGATGCTCTTAAATACGAATTAGACCTACATCCTCCCACGCTCGCTGGCGACATAGAGCTGGATGCAGAGGCTCTTGTAAGGTGGATTGCACAGGGTACTTTGACCCTTGCTCCTCCTACCCCGTGCCCTACCAGAATAATCAGACGTTCCGCCCCCTGGTTTAATGACACCTTACGTCAGTGTAGAAAGGACTGTAAACGCCAGGAAAGAGTTTGGAGGAATGATTTTAAGGCTGAAAATAAAAGGAACTATAAAGAGGCCCTAAGAGACGACTACGAAAAGATACAGGTAGCTAAGAAGAGCTTCTTCGCTTCTAAAATTGAATTGGCAGGAAATAAAAGCAGAGAAAGTTTTGACATTGTCAAAAGCTTCTACTCACCTAGGGCTGTGACCAGGCTATCCCCTCCCTCCGACGAGTGGATTGGTAATCCAGCTAATTTCTTCTACACGAAGATCGTAACTATACAATCCTCGTTTGACAGCCCAAGTGCGAATGATGGGCTGGCCACCCTTCGGACTGCCCCCCAGTGCCAAGAAGAGAGGGCTTTCCTCTCCATCTCCCTGTCTATGCCTTTAGAGACATCACTGGCAATAATGAAGGGTTTGAAATCTGGCTCGCCCGTAGACCCTTGCCCGGTCAAATTCTTGGCATCCATGGCAGAGATTTTGAATCCCATTGTCAACTGTGTGGTGAACACTTCCCTCCTTAACGGCCAGGTACCAGTATGCTGGAATAGTGCGAAAATAATTCCTTTATTAAAAAAACCTACGGCTGACCCCACGGTCTTCACTAACTATAGACCCATTTCTCTTTTGCCTTTCTTTGCAAAAACAGTTGAGAAATACATTCATACAGTGATCAGCAATTTTGCAGAGACCAATAACCTGTTTCACTCTAGCCAATCTGGCTTCAGGCAGAATCTCAGTACAGAGACGGCACTGCTGGAGGTATCTGAATCTATCAAAGAGACCTTGGATGCAGGTGGCAAAGCGGACCTGGTCCTCTTAGACCTCACTGCGGCTTTTGACACCGTGCCCCACGGCAACCTCCTTCAGAGGCTGAGAGAGGGTGAGTTTGAGGGCACGGTGTTGAAGTGGTTCGCCTCCTTTGTAGAGGATAGAAATCAGGAGGTCTGGTCACCCCCTTTTTTGGCCAGTATGCCATATTTGAGTGTGGGTGTGCCACAGGGCTCCATCCTGAGCCCTGTACTTTTCAATCTGTACTTGGCCCCCTTGGCTACCCTGGCTGAAGAGAACGAGGTCACAATAATATCGTATGCTGATGACACTCAACTGCTGTTCACCTGTAAGAAGGGAGAGGAGTTCAACGGGGAGAAGATCAACAAGTGCCTGAAAGAAACTTTTGCCTGGTTCAACCATAACCATCTGAAATGTAACACAGACAAGTCCGAAATCATTTTCTTCAGCTGCACCCCGTTGGACGCCTGGAAACAATGGTGGCCACAAGACATGTCTCCTCCCCAGGCTGCAGTCAGGACTGTGAAGAACCTGGGAGTAAAAATGGATGACGCCCTCTCTATGGTAGCCCAGGTTCAGTCGGCAACCGGGACCTGTTTCGGTCTCCTGAAGATGCTCCGGAGGTTTTTTTTCTACTACAGACCTCGCACAGAAAAACAGTCATTCAGGCCCTTATCATCTCCAGATTGGACTATGCCAACGTCCTCTATCTGGGCCCCCCAGAGTTCTTACTCAACAGATTGCAGGTGGTGCAGAACGCGGCAGCCAGGGCTGTTCTGAGTCTTGGGCTCAGAGAAAGGATCTCCTACCATCTTAAGAATCTGCATTGGTTACCTGTCCGCAGTAGAATTTGCTTCAAAACTCTGGTCCTGGCCTTCAAGGCACTGCATGGTATGGGAGCGAAGTACATATGCAGAAGAGTCTCTTTTTATGTACCTCGCAGATCTCTTAGATCTGCTCATCAACACCCCTAAGTACCTCAGAGCTTGCAAAGGCAGTCGCTCTTTTCAAGTGCAAGTGGCTGGACTTTGGATTAAGCTGCCTCTTCCACTTAGGCAAGTCACCAACCTGCTTGCCTTCATGAAACAACTGAAAACCTGGTTGTTTCTGTGGAAATTTAGCTTGCGAACTGAACATTATCTGCGCCATCTTGTCCCTCCCCAGCGCGACACATAGGAAAGCGCACGGCAGCCATTTTAGGCACCCTGGTCTCTCCCTGCTCATTGCCGATCACCAGCGCGTCCCCCTGGCGCTGCAAGCATTCCCCCGCGCGCCGGCCACCCCCGCTCTCTCATACACGGGCCATAAACCCTCTCCTTCTGCGCGACCCTGCCATGGAACCACATCCCACGCCTGACCGACATCCCATACATGTCAAAAAAGTCTACTGGGGCATACCCAAATAACCCTCCCACGCCTGGGTAAGGAACATCTAATAAGAATAAAGAAACATGGCTAAGAGGGATCAATCTCTTGTTTATTTTTACTCAAGAAACAATTAATTTTCTCGGTAATTACTTATTTCTTATAAAAAAAACTGTATTCATCATTATTTATCAGGGACGAATATCTTTTGGTGAACATCAGAACACTTCAACACATAATATATACAAATTTGCACAAACATGAAACAAACCAACAACCTCTTTCTACAATTTCATTAAATCATATGAATACAAATACACATACACTTTATGTACACAGAAATTTATCAAGTATCAATTCCCCTAATCGTGATTCCAAATCAATGTATACTTGTTATTTACAGTAATACATTTGGAGGAAATCCTTTTTGGCATCCGAGGTATTACTCCTCTCCTATTGTTTTATGTGTCTGCCAAACAAAAATAATTCTTAGATCAACACAATCAGTGGATTCCTCCTACGTCAATATGTCGACGCGTTCGCGTTTCAGCCTCCAAATATTTGGCCTCTTCAGAACGGGGATAACAAACTATCTACAAAATGGTATGATAAAGTAAAATAAATTAATAACAACAACTATTTATCTCAAGCTATCCCAGATTAGCCCATGCAGTGCTCGGAAGGACCACGCGTGAAGGACTCAGCGAAAACACGGGAACACAACCTTAGTCCCAATCAACTTAAATTGTTATATTTCAATTCAAACCCGGCTGGGTGCAACAGCAAGGATTTTGAGGAAGTGGGTGAGGGAAGGATAAATTCTCAAATGGTAGTGATAACTACCTGGAGTGCGAGAGACCCACCACCACTAAAGTAGGCACTGCCAGATTATTTTGTACCTGGTTAAAGTCTGGGCGGGTATCGCAGGGGCAGTTACGCAAAGAACAAAGTCTTCTCAGTGTCTCAAATAACTAATGCCTTGTTCAGGTCCGGATGGACCTCTCATGTAGCGTTACGCAACCTCAATGTCTTTTCCACATCTAAAATAGAGTATACAACAAAACCACTCGAGTTAAAAGTTACAATGAGTACGTGGGAGAGAGTCGTCTAACCTCATAGTGCGCCTAGGGGAGGGAAAATCAAGATTACCTGGTCCATTGCCTCAGCATGTGGACGTCACCATACGTCTGGTTCAAAACGTTAAGGGGTCGCTTAAAATTCTTCCACTCGATCCCCACTCACTCATCCACTAGAGGAAACAACAAAGACAGATCTAATTTCACTGTCTAATCCAATGCTCTCAATAACGATACACCAACAAGTTCTACTCGTACCTTGATATATAGGTACGGCGCACTCATATCGAGTCAACTTAAAAGATACATATATACTCAAGACGATGTCGCACTCATGCTCTAATACGATGACTAGAAACTATTCACGCGAGAATATTACTAAAAATATGCTATCAGGCCTCCTCAGCACATTACCAAACGGTATAAATCATACACACTTACATGATACGGGGGCTAACGTACACGACTCTTACTCCGCCGCTTCTGTTCCACCAAATGAAACCGCGCGGGCGACCGCAAAGGCGGCTTGTTTATTAGCGTGTGCGTACGTAAACACGCCACGGGCAGCGTACAGAATATGCGAAAGGGAGAGAGGACTGTTCTCCACCCAAAAGTAAACACGTCCAGTCTACCGTATTCCACTTCAACATGCTCTTGTCAATTACATAGTTGAGCGAAATGGAGTATAAGTCAACATGCGTGTCCAGACAAGGGACCTTATTAAAACGCTGGGGGCAAAATGATGATACAAGCGAATTCCCTCTGTTGTAGCCTATTGGAAATTACGCGCCTCGCCGTGCTCAGAGTTATTTATACCGGAAAGCGTAACTCACACTTCGGTTGTCTACAACCATACAGCTCAATGGCATCAAGTGTCTAACAGAGAACGGGGAGGGTACATGGAAGGACCCACTCCCATTCCACCCTTAGATCATTCCGGGTCACTGCATGAGCCAACCAGCAGGCTTACATTCTCACCATGTTTCTTGATCAATGACACGTGTTATTCTTGCTGTTCAAACTAAATTAGCATCTTCCTACATCCCACATGCCCTGCTTTCCTAACTGGAAATCTTAGATCAAGGCCCATAGTTCATCTCTCTCGTTAAGGCCCTCTATCACAGTATGGTATCTTTCAATGAGGCGGGCTTCTATTCGGTTCAATTTCATCTCCATTTCTCCCTTGTTGTTTGCCTTAACCACAGCTAAGACTGTCCATTCAATTTCGTTCTCATTATGACCTGCTTCGACATAGTGCTGTACCAGGGGTGCTCCCTGTGTTCTACACCTAATAAGCGATTTATGTTGTAAAATTCGCGATTTTACCATCTGTGTCGTCTGCCCGATGTACATTTTCCCACACGGACAGGTTACCGCATATACCACATTTTTGGTATTGCAGTTGGAGAATGTTTGCATCACGTGCTCTTTGTCGTTAATCTGCAGACTTTTGGTGTCAGTCGTATAGGTGCAGGCCACGCAGTTATTACAGCGATAGTGACCTGTCACAGCAGGTAAACCCAATAGGGATCTGGTGTCATTTCTCTGCATTGGCTCCCTCATGGCTCTCACAAGATATTGCCGCAAGTTTTTGCCTTTCTTGAAGGCGAAGAGTGGTTTGGGTATATTGAACTGTTCGATCAGCCTCCAATTTCTCTGAATGATTTTTTTAACTTTATTTGCTTTGGGGTTAAATGTAAGTACACAAGTCATGCATTCCTTCTTTTCGTTTTTTTTTGGTGTTAGTAAGTTTTCCCTCGGTGTAAACCAAGCCCTTTTTGAAGCAGCTCGTACCAATTTTTTCGGGTATCCTCTCGCGCATAATTTCTCCTGTAATGTATTAGCATTCTCAAAGTAGTCGTTCTTATTAGTACAATTTCGTCTTATTCTAAGAAACTGACCATAGGGCAGGTTTTCTTTCAGGCTTCTAGGATGACCAGATGAAAATTCTAAAAGGGTGTTTCTATCTGTAGGTTTCGTATACAGACTGACTTCCAGGTCTCCTTCGTTATCACAGATCCATACATCCAAGAAACTAATCTTCGTATTGTTGACATCTTTCGTGAAATTTAAATCTGGTGTACGATCGTTCAGCCAATTATGGAAACAATCCAATTCTTCTGAGTTCCCACTCCAAATGAGAAAAATGTCGTCAATGAAACGAACCCATTTGTTGATGTTATTGAAGAAAGGAGTGGTTTCATTGAAGATATATCGTTTCTCAAACTGGTCCATCACAAGGTTCGCTATTTCGGGCGCGAAACAGCAACCCATAGCCACGCCCTTTATTTGGAGGAACAACTCATTTTTTAATGCAAAAAAATTATTTTTCAGACAGATTTTAGCCAATTCTATTAGAAATTCTGTCGGTACTTGAAATGGTCTAGTTCTCTGATTGAGAATCAATTCCATCACTATGATGGCCTCATCTTGAGGTATGTTCGTATACAGGCTTTCTATATCAAAAGAGACCAACAATTGTTGATCTCTATTGAAAGCCACATGTTCGATTTTAGAGATGAGGTCCATCGTATCCCTGACATACGCCTGCGTTGTGCTCACAAATGTATTACTGTAAATAACAAGTATACATTGATTTGGAATCACGATTAGGGGAATTGATACTTGATAAATTTCTGTGTACATAAAGTGTATGTGTATTTGTATTCATATGATTTAATGAAATTGTAGATAGAGGTTGTTGGTTTGTTTCATGTTTGTGCAAATTTGTATATATTATGTGTTGAAGTGTTCTGATGTTCACCAAAAGATATTCGTCCCTGATAAATAATGATGAATACAGTTTTTTATAAGAAATAAGTAATTACCGAGAAAATTAATTGTTTCTTGAGTAAAAATAAACAAGAGATTGATCCCTCTTAGCCATGTTTCTTTATTCTTATTAGACATCCCATACATGGTCATGCATCTCTTTGATAACCCCCTTCCTCTGCGCCCCATTGTCCGAACCGATCCCAGGCCATCACCTAGCCCTGCGGATACAGTTTATTGCCCCTACTGTAAGGGAAACACCCCACATCAAAGTGATTACAGTAGATCAAGGCCCCCCACCCCCTGAGACCCGACCGGTCGCACACACCCCCGGGAATTGGCGGAATGTCCAGCTGTGTGATAGCCATCTCCTACTGTGGGTGGCGTGGGGACTTCCACTGTAGATATGTGTGGGAACGAGCTCGAAGTGGGGATTCCGAGGATGTTCTTTCATGTATCAAAACAATCTCAAGAATGTGCCATGTATGATAAACCTGCAATAAAGTCATAAACCTGTGTATAAGAGGCCAGGCCTCAGAGATGCAGTTAGAGCACCTCGTGACGATACTTCGCTGTCTGATCTGATGTGTTCCACTCCGACGGAATAAAACTTTGTTTCCTGCCTTCCAGTCTCCGGCGCCTGCCTCTTTATTGGTTTAGCATCGAATGGTATAAGAGGCGATTACCGCCGGGCAATACTTGAAAGGTTATCGACTACGACTGCCGCTACCATTTAACAATTGGCGTCCCAAGCGTGGGGCCCATCAGCGACACGTGGATCCAGTGGGAGAGGTCCCGACGACAGAGTGAACGACTGCAACGATCGGGAGAGCTCCTGCCCGATAGACCCTCGTCTGGCAGCCGATCATCCGAACTTCACTGGTTCCGAGCAGACCTCTCTCGAGTGATCTACGGTCCTGACTGGGAACCATCAGGGGTGCCACGGCAAATACGAAGAGTAGAGGACGATCGGGCGCTGGAGGCGGAAGACGAGAAACTGTCCACGCGGTCCGGGTAAGGTCGTGAAACACGACAAATTGCAAAACGATTGATTGATTGATTGAAAAATACTAGTATTGCTTATTGATTGTTCTCTTTGAGATATTCGCTGTCTACAAACGGGGAGGAGACGAAATACTCTCTCTCTCTCCCTTTGCAGATAGTGAAGGGTAGGTAAGGCAGACTTTTGTCCCCATTGTAACCCGTCGTGCCTATCTTTATCTCCCCACTGATTGATTGTCCGAACATTGATTGTTTTGAAGGATAGTGCTCTTTGAGATATTCTCTGTTTGCAAATAAAGTAGAATAGAAATATTCTGTCTAGTCTTTGCAAATAGTGAAGGGTAGGTAACGCAGACTTTTCTCCCCATTGATTGATTGATTGTCCGAACACTAGTTGTTCGATATTGGTTCTTTGGAGGTATTCTCTGCTTACAAATAACGAGGAATAGAGATATTCTGTCTAGTCTTTGCAAGCAGTGAAAAGATAGGTAGTGCTGACTTTTGTCCCCGTTGTAACCCGTCATGCCTATCTTCTCCCCACTGATTGGTAGTTGGTTCTGCCCGGACCGCTTATTAGAGGTGGACCATCCGGCTCCACTGGAAGGCACCCCTAATAAGGACATGTTCACTAAATATGGACTAGTCGCCGTAGCTTATAGCAAGCTATGGCATAAATATACAAAGAAGGAACCCGAGAGTCAGTGGCCACTGATGGGATCCTTCGACGACCATAAAATAGAAATGCTAGAAATAGCTCTGCGTAGTAATAAAACGACGCCTACTATGCTTGACAGTATCGGCATGTGGCGCAAAGAAGCAACACAACGGAAAAAGAGGGAAGAAGTAAAAGCAGCAAAGGAATTACGAAAGGCAGCTCACCTTGCCGCTAGAAAGTTAGAAGAAGAAATAAAGGAGAGAAGGGAAACTAAACTAAGACAGGAGCCCGAAACATCAGGCCAGTACCCTGTTAGGACCCCCTCTATGCTCTACCCTGAGTTGTCTTCTAAGCAACGAACGAATGACGAATTACTATTAGGTCCCCTGATCATTTACATGCCCCCTCCATACGCACCCTCCCAATCGGTAGTGCAACACCCACAACCCCCAAACACAAGCGAAAGCAGTACAGGGGCCTCGGTCCTCACGGCCTCCGCGCCGGCCGAGCCTCTTGTACTGAACACAACGTTGGCAATAACGTTGGATGACCCTGAGATGAGAAAGAAAGATTCCACCAGAATGAATCGACTAACAAAGGATGAACGAGCAGGAATCGACAAGATAGTAAGGACACTGGTGGAGCGAAAGGAAAGTGAGGAGTATATAACAGACGTGTATAACTCGTATGCCGACAACCGCAGACGACACTTTGTCGTACGACTTTGTTATCACGCCCTGAATACATATGAGGATAGGTACCACGATAAAGGTCCCGAAGGCTTAGCGGCCCTATATAGGAAGGTAGACATTGGGGAAGAAGGAGAGGGCGATGTGACGGACCTCTTCACTCGTACACTCGAGGTCTACCGGCACCTTAAAGAGCACAGACAGACAACCAAAGCAGAAACCCCCATAGCGACTAAGCCCCAGGCAGGAAGGGCTGATGCCATGATGCCCATCAAAGAGGCCGCCCCCTACTGGGTCCCCCCACGAGGTCAGGGAACACATGACGACATCAACCACCAAGATGCGAAGGGAAGGGTCGTATATAATTGGGTCTACCAGCCATGGGACCGACAAGACATTTTGACCTTTAGAAAAACCCTACCCGACTTAAGAAAGAACCCGACTGCCTTCTACACCGAACTAGGTACAGCCTTAGGTTCAACAATAATGACCTTAGCAGATATCGACTTGTTCTTCGGGTTATGTCTGCCGGATGATGTGTGGAAGCAAATCCGAAAAGTTGACCACGCTGAGCCGTTCGGATATACTTGGGTACAACTTGATACCATAGACAAACAGCGAGAACCGGGACAGAAACCCCCGAAAGCCATATTGGAGCTCCCAGACAAGATTGTACAGAAGTTGAAGACTCTAATCCCAGAAAGAAAGGTAGACTGGTCGATAGTGACGGCTTGTCGCCAGAAACCCCAGGAGGATGTGTCTGAATACTTCTCTCGATTCAAGACCGTGTTTTCCGATTATAGTGGCCAGGACATGACCACCGCAACCGGACATCACCTCTTTGTCCAGAATTATGTGAAGGGTCTGTCACAAGAAGTCTCCCAGAAGCTACAGACCAGCGAGAGTAGTTGGGCAGCTTCCAAACCCGCAGCAATCCTCCAGATGGCCCAATACTACGAAAACCAAAAGAATGAGAACGATAGGGCGTCAGAGAGGAAGAAAAAGGAACTGAAGGAGAGGGTAATGATAGCACAGTTGCAAGGGGTGACCATAGGAAGGGAACCCCCAAAAGGGAATTACCAACCAACCGCCTCTAGAAAGCTACCCCCCAGAGACCATGCACCTGCACCCTACAACGGACGGAGAGACTTAGATGGGAACCAATGTGCGTTCTGTAGAGGGTTCGGACACTGGAAATCCCAGTGCCCGGTCCTTCTGGAAATGAACAAAAATAGGGACCCCAGAGACACAGCATATGACCCCAGAAATAGAGGACAGGGGCGAGGGTACACGAACGACGCCATCAACGACAGGCCAGGCAGACCAAACACCTTTGATCGCCCCCGACAAAACCAGTGTCAGCAGTCCGACTACGAAAGCACCCATGACTTCGCATAGGACCGCCAGGGGTAAGGGAGGGATCCAGTCGAACTCCGTGTTGACCAGCAAGGTCCTTACGTCACTGCTAAGGTCTTGGGCACAAAGTCTCCATTCCTGGTAGATACTGGGCCGACACGTAGTGCGTTATCTAAACGACTGATTCCTAGGGCACCCTTGTCTGGCTCACACGTAACCTCAATAGGCTTCGATGGAACGCCCTCCACTAACCCCTTATCAGCACCAATCTCCTTTGACTTAGAAGATAACGCCACTGACACGACCTTTCTGCTCTCCTCCAACACCCCCGATGCTATTATGGGACTCGATTTGCTAAAACATTTCCGAGCTACCATCAGATGTTCCCCAGACGGAGTTCGAGTCATCCTGCACGATAACCCAGATCTGTTCAGACCTTGTCACACACGACGTATGCTCTCTATAACTGATGCTAACCTGTCCCTACTCGACACGTTACCCTCACATCTATGGGCTAAAACCGACTCAGATGTAGGGCGCATGGTGATCGACCCAGTACACATAACCGTCCGACCGGACGCAGTGCTACCAAAGCTTCCACAGTATCGAATATCGCCCGAAGGTGAGAAGGCATTGGTGGAAATCATCCAGTCCCTAGTCAATGCAGGAGTAGTAGAAGAAGTAGTCAGTAATGTTTGCAACAGCCCTATCCTACCCATTGTAAAGAAGCAAGGCGAGGGAGATGAGAAAGCATACCGCTTCATTGTTGACTTACGAGAAGTTAACAAAGTAGTCATACCTCAGTACCCCGTGGTCTCAGACATCACCACCATCCTCACCCTAATTCCGTCCACTGCCACCACCTTTACTGTTATTGATCTCAAGAACGCATTCTTCTCCATCCCCATCCACCCAGACAGCCGCTACCTGTTCGGCTTCACTTTGAAAGCCCGGTCGTACAGATTCTGTAGGGCACCCCAAGGCTACACTGAGAGTCCCAGCATTTATAGCCAAGCCCTCAAGAGACAAATAGATACAGTCCAATTACCCGATGGAGTGGTGTTAATACAGTACGTCGATGACATCCTTTTGGCGGCCGACACCACCCCACTTGCTGTCACTGCCACCCTTCACCTCCTCCACTTCCTCGCGGAGAACGGTCACAAGGTCTCCAGGAAGAAGTTACAGTTCTGCCAACGCCAAGTGACATACCTAGGCCACCTCCTTTCCAAGGATGGGAGGAAACTTACCCCTGACCGAATTCAGACCATCCTAGAAACCCCTGTTCCCAAAACTCAGAAGCAAGTGCGGTCTCTAGTAGGCCTCACCTCCTTTTGTCGACAATGGTTGCCAAACTTCAGTCTTATTGTAAAACCTCTGCTTTCCCTGTTGGCTAAAGATGTCCCCTTCTCCCTCCCCTGGACACCCGAATGCCAATCCTCCTTCAAAGAATTACGAGACGCCCTCTGCTCGGCCCCAGTCCTAGGAACCCCAGACTACACTAAACCTTTCTCCATCTACACCCACGAAAGGGAGGGATGCGCGTTGTCTGTCCTAACCCAGTCCATAGGCCCTAAACAACGCCCTTGTGCCTACTTCTCTGCCACTCTTGACCCTGTAGCCAGAGCATTGCCCGCCTGCCTTCGAGCAGTAGCCGCCGCTGCTGTCTCTATCCGGCAAAGTGAGGGGATCGTGCTCTCGAACCCCCTCACTGTATTGGTACCCCATGCGGTTGACACCCTCCTGAACCAGACCAAGACTCAACACCTGACTAGCGCACGACTGACTGGCTATGAACTGACTCTGCTTGCACCCCACATCACATTGAAACGATGCACCACTCTGAATCCAGCCACTCTACTACCTCTCCCTGACACTGACCCCAATGCGCCCCCCATACATGACTGCGTGACTCTCACCGACGAACAGACCAAGAGTAGGGTTGACCTTCGAGATACTGCCTTCCCGGACCCTGACGGAGAACTATGGGTGGATGGCTCATGCATCAAGCTCCCCGATGGCACCACTTCCGCTGCCTATGCAGTCACCACAGCCCGAACAGTTGTTGAGACAGCCCGCATCACACAGCGATCCGCACAGGCGGCTGAACTGATTGCTCTCACACGAGCATGCATCCTGGCAGCAGGGACAACCGCAAACATTTACACAGACAGCCAATACGCCTTCGGGGTAGTTCACCACTTTGGGCTCCTTTGGAAGGAGAGGGGATTCTTGACTTCCCATGGCACACCCATCCTGCATGGAGATCTAGTCTCTGCCCTGACCGAAGCAGTCCTCCTCCCCACACGGCTGGCTGTGATCAAATGCCAGGCACACAAGAAAGTGACAGACATTGTAGGACAGGGAAATGCACTAGCTGACATTACTGCCCGAACCACAGCCGAGAATAGGTCCACGACCCGTATGTACGTAACCAGGTCACAAACTGAGAAATGGAAGGATGCTAGGGAAACGATTAGGGACATCCAATTAGCCAGCTCACCACACGAATTAACTGAATGGGCCCGGGTGGGATTGAAGGACGATGACGGTTGCTGGCGAACTAAAGACTCGAACAAATGGTTGCTACCTGACTCATACTTGATCCCCATGCTGACCATGGCACACTCCCCCCGCACACATAGGGTCTGCTCCCATGATCGAACTCATCTCCAAAGTCTGGCACAACGACAAAATCTCAGACTCAGCCAAACGTCTGGTCCAACAATGCCTGGTCTGCCTCCAACAGAACCCTGGGAAAGGAACTGCTGTACCCCAGGGAGGGTTTGGGGTTCCCAATCACCCCTTTGAAGTCCTACAAATGGACTACGTCCAGTTAGAAAGGTGCCAAGGTTTGAAGTACGTACTTGTCGTTGTGTGTGCCTTCAGCAAGTGGGTGGAAGCCTACCCAACCCGCGACAACACCGCTATGACTACCGCAAAAGTACTACTGAAAGAATTCTTCCCCCGGTACGGCCTTTGTCGAATTTTGTGGAGCGACAACGGCCCCCACTTTGTAGCCGAGGTTATCCAACTCATCTTAAAGGGGCTGGGTGTAAAACAGAAATTCCATGCGGTCTTCCATCCCCAATCTGCAGGTTTGGTTGAGCGACATAATGCCACATTGAAGCTTAAGATAGCAAAAATAGTTGCCACCACAGGACTGAAATGGCCAGACGCTCTCCCGCTAGCATTGCTATCAATGCGTTCCACCCCCACCAAACACCACTTAACCCCCTACGAGGTCGTCTTCGGGCGGCCCATGAACCTTTGGACTGCACCGAAACCAACATCCATCCACGACGTCCCGGACGTCCTCATGTCTGACTATTTGTACAACCTAACTAAAACGTTGTCTGTTATCCATCAGCAGGTGCTGCAAGCCATTCCCGACGTTTCCAGAGGCCCCGGGCACGACATCCAACCGGGTGACTTTGTCTTAGTGCGTAACTTCCAGCGCACCAAGATTCTGGAGCCCCGGTGGACGGGCCCTCTGCAAGTCCTGATCACCACCCGAACAGCTCTTCGAGTGGAGGGGAAGCGCAATTGGCTGCATGCACACCACTGCAAGAAGGTATCACCGACCCTGACGACCACGGACAACATCACCGCCCAAGAGGAACTACTGGACAAAGACCGACCATCCCTGAGCCACTGCCCGGATACAGAGACACTTGAATTAACGAAATATCCCGATCCCACTTTCCCATCCAAAGAAGGGTATAACCTACGACGAAAGGAGGGAACTTCGGCTAAGCAGACCACAAACTAAGTTGAAATCTCAAGAGCGGTTGCCTAGCCACCTCAAAAGCCACCAGGAGAGAAACTAAACAAAGTCTGTGGTTCTGCCCGCTACCGAGTCCCTTGAAGGTGATGGAAGCATCCGACATGAAGATGATGGAAGCAACCGGACGTCCGAAGATCCACTACAAAAACCCAAAGACTGACAGAATGCACAGCTCAAAGACTATTGCACTTTTCATTACCCTTCTCTTTTGCCTTCTCCTCATGGTCACCTTCTGGATCATGGAGGAGAGCGCACCCGCTCATAAGACATTGCTGACCACCGTTCAACCTATCACCATGAAAGAACACCATCTGATCTCACTTTCACCCCAAATCCGAGAAAGGCGTAAGGAGTTCTGGAATAACTCTTTTGTGCAGTTGCTCCACCAACACAATCTTGCCTCCAATGCCACTAATTGCTGGATCTGTGGATTGCTACCACATGCCACCGGACACTCTATCCCTTTCATCCCTTCACCTTTTTCGGTCCATGGTTCCTGCCTCGCCTGGCTAATCCTCCTGCAGGAAAGCTACAAGGACAATGCCACTTCCGGCAAAACTGTGTCACACTTCTACCATGGGTTCTGGCTGAACAAAACTGGAAAAACTTCTGCCCCCTTCTGTCCTCTGAGATCAAACACTTCCTTTCACATGGACATCCCTGCCAAAGAACGAGTTGAAATGCAGGTGTTTAACAACCCAGCCAGACCCACCTTCTCTTACCTCCGGAAACGAACGGCCGCCACCCTAACAGTGGCCCTATCCGTCATCAACATCACTGGACTTGTGTGCCTCGAAGGCCTGGGGGCGCAGCTGGTGGGCCACAGCTCCTGCCTCATCACCCGAACATTGGACTCAGTTGATCCACCCTCCTTTGTTGCCTCCCCGAATATGTACTTCGTCTGTGGTACTAAGGCCTACACCTGGCTTCCGAAAGGTTGGGGAGGCACCTGCTACATCGCTTTTGTCCTTCCTCCGACATATGTGGCTCCAGCAAACCATCACCGACAGAAACGTGCCAAAGACATTGCGCAAGCCGACTCCACCGGAGCACTGTTCATGGACGCAGTAAAAGGTCTTGTTCCACTCTGGGGTCCAATGGCAAACAGCCGTGCCATCCGCCACTTAACCCAGGCAGTCGAAACGGCGATGAACATCACGGCTGGCATCCTCGCCAACAACACCGCCGAGCTTCAGGCCGTCCGCCTGGTGGCTCTTCAGAACCGCCTCGTTCTAGATGTGGTTCTGGCTGATCGTGGAGGAGCATGCCGCATCATTGGGTCCAGCTGTTGTACCTACGTACCGGATAACTCACCCTCAGTCTACAAAGCAATTAAACACCTCCACAGACTTTCCGCAGAGGTTCATCAGGAGCAAGAAGAATGGTCACTGGGAAGTTGGTTTTGGGACACTATTAGAAGTTGGGGATGGAGGCTGTTTTCATTTATCCTAATACCAATTGTGATACTATGTGGATGTTGCTTGGGGATTCAGTGTCTGCCACCTTTATGTTCGCTTTTTATGAACTGCATCTGCCCTAAGACTTTGAACTTTGAAGCGGAGCGAATGAAAGCTTTGTATGAGGTGGAAGTTCGTAGTATTATGGGATAGATCCGAACTAAACAAGCTGGCGAGATATGTTAAATGGGAGGACTGTGGAAATTTAGCTTGCGAACTGAACATTATCTGCGCCATCTTGTCCCTCCCCAGCGCGACACATAGGAAAGCGCACGGCAGCCATTTTAGGCACCCTGGTCTCTCCCTGCTCATTGCCGATCACCAGCGCGTCCCCCTGGCGCTGCAAGCATTCCCCCGCGCGCCAGCCACCCCCGCTCTCTCATACACGGGCCATAAACCCTCTCCTTCTGCGCGACCCTGCCATGGAACCACATCCCACGCCTGACCGACATCCCATACATGGTCATGCATCTCTTTGATAACCCCCTTCCTCTGCGCCCCATTGTCCGAACCGATCCCAGGCCATCACCTAGCCCTGCGGATACAGTTTATTGCCCCTACTGTAAGGGAAACACCCCACATCAAAGGGATTACAATAGATCAAGGCCCCCACCCCCTGAGACCCGACCGGTCGCACACACCCCCGGGAATTGGCGGAATGTCCAGCTGTGTGATAGCCATCTCCTACTGTGGGTGGGGTGGGGACTTCCACTGTAGATATGTGTGGGAACGAGCTCGAAGTGGGGATTCCGAGGATGTTCTTTCATGTATCAAAACAATCTCAAGAATGTGCCATGTATGATAAACCTGCAATAAAGTCATAAACCTGTGTATAAGAGGCCAGGCCTCAGAGATGCAGTTAGAGCACCTCGTGACGATACTTCGCTGTCTGATCTGATGTGTTCCACTCCAACGGAATAAAACTTTGTTTCCTGCCTTCCAGTCTCCGGCGCCTGCCTCTTTATTGGTTTAGCATCGAATGGTATAAGAGGCGATTACCGCCGGGCAATACTTGAAAGGTTATCGACTATGACTGCCGCTACCATTTAACAGTTTCAAAAAACAATATAATCCATCTTTCTCTTCTCTGGGTTTCTTTTCTCTATATTTTTCCTCCGGCATCTGGTTTTCTTTCTGTCTTAGCGCCGGGACATTCTTTTGAGTAGCCGTGCGCTCTACAAATCTACTAAATAAAAAAATTAAAAAATAAGACCACTGACTTTCGGTCCCTGGCCTGCTCTCTCCCCAGCAGCTCCGCTCTACTTTCCCTGCCGCTGAGTCCTCTGGCCCCTCCTGCGAGGTGTTCTCGGTCGCTGTAGGCCCGTGAGTCGCCCGTCGTTGCCTCCTGCCTTCTTGCGACTAACTGTTCGTTATTTGGTAATTGTATTGTATTGTACTTCTGGCATTTGTATTTGTATTTGCCTTTTCTGCACCCGTTGTTTTTTTCTCCCACACCCGCCGCTGCTGCCACTGTGGCCCCTCCCCCTGTTCCCATCCGTTCCCGCCTCCCAGCTGATCGTCCCTCCCCTTCTTAATAGCGGCCGCTACGGGGGAACGCGAGTAGCCTGCTCTCTCCTCAGCAGCTCCGCTCTACTTTCCCTGCCGCTGAGTCCTCCGGCCCCTCCTGCGAGGTGTTCTCGGCTAATGTAGGCCCGTGTGTCGCCCGTCGCTGCCTCCTGCCTTCTTGCGCCTAACTGTTCGTTATTTGGTAATTGTATTGTACTTCTGGCATTTCTGGCATTTGTATTTGCCTCTTCTGCGCCCATTGTATTTTTACTCCTGCTCCCTACTCCCGCCGCTGCTGCCCCTGCGCCCCCTCCCCCCTGTTCCTGCCCGTTCCCACCTCCCAGCTGACTGTCCATCTCCCCATCCCTTCTTAACGGTGGCCGCTGCGGGGGAGCGCGAGTAAGAGCATTGACCTTCGGTCCCTGGCCTGCTCTCTCCTCGGCAGCTCCGCTCTACTTTCTCTGCCACCGAGTCCTCCGGCCCATCCTGCGAGGTGTTCTCGGACGCTGTAAGCCCGTGTGTCGCCTGTCGCTGCCCCCTGCCTTCTTGCGCCTAACTGTTTGTTATTTGGTAATCGTATTGTATTGCACTTCTGGCATTATTACTGGCATTTGTATTTGCCTCTTCTGCCCCCGTTGTTTTTTTTCCTGATCCCCACTCCCGCCGCTGATGCCCCTGCGGCCCCTCCCCCTTATTCCTGCCCGTTGCCACCTCCCAGTTGATTATCCCTCCCCCTTCCCCTTTTTAATGGCGGCCGCTGCGGGGGAGCGCGAGTAAAACCACTGCCCTGCTCTCTCCCCAGCAGCTCTACTCTACTTTCCCTGCCGCTGAGTCCTCTGGCCCCTCCTGCGAGGTGTTCTCGCCCACTGTAGGCCCGTTTGTCGCCCTTCACTGCCTCCTGCCTTCTTGCGCCTAACTGTTCGTTATTTGGTAATTGTATTGTATTGCACTTCTGGCATTCCTGGATTTATATTTGTCTCTTCTGAGCCCACTGTTTTTTTCTCCTGCTCCCCACTCCCGCCGCTGGAGCCTCTGCGGCCCCTCCCGCCTGTTCCCGCCCATCCCGCCTCCCAGCTGATCGTCCCTCCCCTTCTTAATGGCGGAGCGCAGCGGAAGCGCGCAGCGGGCGCGCCTAAGGCAGCCCAACTGCGCCCGTCCGCGACCCGACCGCCACCAGCGGCAGGGACCCTGCATTTCGGACCATCCACTACTACAGCGCAACCATCCTCCATGCACTGAACCCCGGAAGACTCAGAGACTGCCAACAGGACTCGCCAAACACGACCCACGGCCAGTTCTCCTGCCTTCACTGCCGCCAGACCCTCGCCAGCACAAAGGCCCCCAGCATCGCCGAAGTCGACACCAGCGGCACACTCAGATAAATCCTCCAACTTGCGCTCCGTGCACAAACACGCCGTGGGAATCTGGAACCTACTCGACTCTCTCTCGCCCGACAATGCCTTCTTCACCGATACCTGGACCAACACCGCCTCCGCTCCCGACATCAACACTGCCATCCCATTCAGATACGAGGTCCAGAGGAAGGACCGCCCGAACCGCCCGAACCGCCCGGGAGGGGGCCTCGCCATCGCACCCAAAAACATCCTCCACCTCACCACCTCCAACAAGACCTTCACCGCCACCGAGCACCTGCACTTCCAACAGACCGCCCTGGCCCTTTCAGGCCCCTTTTGCCGCCACCATCACCGACCTCATCACACCCCACGCCATCGCCTCAATGAACTACATACTCATCGTAGACCTGAACTTCCACCTCGACAACGCCAGCGACCCCAACACCAACACCCTGCGGGACAACCTCGCCAACATCGTACACAGACAACTCATCTTCACTCCAACCCACAGGGCAGGACACACCCTCGACCCAGTCTTCGCTGCAGGAAACAGCGTACGCTTCAGTCACACAACCCAACCCCTATGGACTGACCACCACTGCGTACACTTCACCATCGACAAACCTGGAACACCCAAACCAGCCCCACGCCCACCACGGAGGAACTGGGGCAAGGTCACCGACGAGCAACTCAACTCCACCCTCACCTGAGATCACCACACGCCGACACCCGACGCAAACACCACGGCAAGAAACTTCACACTTGGCTCTCCAACAGTGCTGACGAGCTGGCCCGCTACGCAACCCCGATAAGCAGCGCCCCTGAAAAGCAGCCTGGTTTACCACTGACCTTTACCTGCAGACGCTTGGAAAAGAACTGGAGAAACACCAAGACACCCGAAAACTACACCACCTATAAAGACGCCATGACGGAATACCACAACCAGATCAGAACAACCAAGAGGACATTCATCCACAACAAAATCCTCGCCAACTCAACTAACTCCAAGGAACTCTTCAGCGTCATTCAGGAATTCACCAACCCCTGCAGCGAAGCCACAGACATCACCCCGTCCCAAGACCTCTGTGATAAACTTGGAACCTACTTCCACCTCAAGATCAAGAACCTCTATGACAACTTCAACGACCACCCACCGGACACCACAGCAGGCCCGCCCCCCAGTCACTCCAGCCAGCCCACCATCTCCACCTGGACGCCCATCACAGCCGAAGACACTGCCACAATCATGAAAGGCATCCACTCAGGGGCCCCCACTGACCCCTGCCCCCCACATCTATCACAGAGCCGCCTCAGCCATCGTCCCCCAACTACAACGCACCATCAACACCACCTTCACAACAGGCACCTTCCCAGATGACTGGAAACGCGCAGAAGTCAGACCCCTGCCCAAGAAACCCACGGCCGACCCCACTGACCTCAAGAACTACCAGCCCATCTCGCTCCTCCCTTTCGTGGACCAAAGTTGCAGAGAAAACAGTTAACAGGGTACTGACTAGATTCATCAAAGACAACGCCGTCCTGTACCCATCCCAATCCAGCTTCCGAAGCAACCACAGCACCAAGACTGCCCTACTTGCCGCCACAGTTGACATCCGCAGCCTCATGGACCAAAGACACTCTGCAGCCGTCATCCTACTTGACCTATCAGCAGCCTTTGACACCGTTTCCCACCGCACACTCGCCGCCAGACTACATTATGCCGGCATACAAGGAACAGCCCTGGACTGGATTCGATCATTTCTCACCGGAAGAAGCCAAAGAATCAGACTGCCACTCTTCTTCTCCAATCCTACAAAAATCACCTACGGAGTCTCACAAGGGTCTTCACTGAGCCCGACCCTATTCAACAACTATACGGTCCCACTTGCCACCATCTTCCTACAACACGGCCTCAACATTGTTTCCTGCGCCGACACCCAGCTCATCCTCTCCCTCACCAAAGACCCCACCACCGCCAGGCTAAACTTCCAGAAGGGAATGCAGGACTCCGCAGTCTGGATAACCAACAGCTGCCTAAAACTCAACGCCGATAAAACAGAAGTAATCATCCTCGGAACCTCCCCTTCAGCATGGGACAACCGCCCTCGGAAGCCCACCGGCCCCAGAGGACCACGCCAAAAACCTCAGCATCGTACCCGACTCATCCATCACCATGAACCGACAGGTCAATGCCGTCACCTCCAGCTGCTTCAACACCCTCCACGTTCTCCGCAAGACCTTCAAATGGATCCCCCCTGAATCAAGAAAAACAGTCACCCACGTACTCATCACCAGCAGAATGGACTATGGAAATGCAGTCTACGCCGGCATAAACAAGTCCCTACTCCGCAAACTCCAGACCATACAGAACACCGCCGCCAGACTCATCCTCGGCATTCTCCAGCAAGAACACATCAGCCAACACCTACGAAGTCTCCACTGGCTCCCCGTGGAGAAAAGAATCACCTTCAAGATCCTCACCCATACCTACAAATGCCTACAACACCGGACCCAAATACCTCAACAACACAATAAACTTCCACGTACCCAAAATAAATCTCCGATCTTCCAACCTCTCACTGGCCGAAACCCCTGCATCCACAGAGCCAGAGCAGGCGGAAGATCCTTCTCTCACATTGCTGGCAAGACCTGGAACGAACTCCCAGTGGACATCAGACGCACCCCCTCCCTGAACGCCATATCATACCATTATCTATGCAGCCAGCCCGTGTGGGTAGGCCGCGTTCATGTTCCCCAGAGCAAAATAATGTGCTGAACAGCCGTGCCCATGGCCAGACCCATGGCCAGACCCATCTGTCGCCCCCTGAGAGACCTCAAAGGGAATGTGAGTGCATTGGGCAGCCCTAGAAGTGTATAGGCAGGGAAACAGGGAATTTCGGTTTCAAAATGTTTGTCAATGTCATTAAGGACTGCTGTCCAGTAACCCGTCACTTCAATACATTCCCATAGTAAATGGGTCAAGGTGCCCTCCTCATCACAACCCCTCCAGCAGGTGGGACTACGGCTAGGATTGCACTTATTTAACCTAACCGGAGTCAGATACCAGTAAGTAACAACCTTCATTGCAGTTTCCTTGCTGGCAGTCTTCCTGGCTGTATGGTTGGCCCTATAATATATAGCCTGCCAATACTTTAATGAGAGGCTTCTCCCCAACTCACGTTCCCAGCGCTTTTGACAGGCCGAGGGGCGCGAAGTGACCATCAGGTAGATCATCTTGTACAAGTCAGTGATCAGCTTTCGGTCCGACTCTCTAGTAAGAAGCCATTTTTCAAAAGTAGTCAGCTTTCTACTGACTAGAGGGCGTATTTCGGGTTGAGTCAACCAATGCCGAAGTTGAAAATATTGATATCGTTGCGGAGCTGTGATACCGTGAAAGATCACTAAGCTGAATGAAGTCCTCAAGGTCGAACAGATGGCCCGCGGATCTACATGGGGACGACCGCCATTGCTGAAATGCCCTCTTCTCAAATCCCAGGGTAAAATCAGGGTTATCGAATTAAGGCGTAAATGGCGAAGGAAAAGTGGTGAGCCCTCTCCGAACCACTACTGTGTCCCACACCCACAACCCTGTGCGAGTTATGGGGGACTTCTGGAGGTAGGTCGGCCTATCGGGGCGCTTTAGGAAGGGTATCTTCCAAAGCGATGTTTGCGCCATCGCCCTGTCCTGAAAGAGCCATCTCTTCTCCGACTTTGGTCGGCTCCACTCTACCAGGTATCGCAATTGCGCTGCCTTAAAGTAGTATAGTAGGTTCGGGATCTTCTGAAGATTCCTCGCAGACTGCGTATGTGTTACTGCCCAAAGGGAGCAGCATTGACTTCTCTTTGTTCATTTTAAACCTAGATACCCTCCCAAAGGTCTCCAGCTCCCTCAAGAACGCAGGCACTGACTTTTTGGTTTGTCTAGCGCAGCCAGGATATCATCTGCGTATAAGCTAAGGGTATGATGTTCCCCCCCAAAGGCGATGCCGGTAATGTCAGTATTATCTCGCATCCTCTGTGCCAAGGGTTCGACATATAGCGCAAAAAGGACGGGCGAAAGCGGACACCCCTGTCGAGTGCCTCTCCTGATGTCGAAGGGCTTAGAGCCGATGCCATCGACACGGATCGTCGCTCCGGGTTTATCATAGCAGCTAGCAACCCATGCCCGGAAGCGATCCCCGATTCCGAAGTGGGCCATCGTTTTATCCAAGAAACCCCAATCCACCCTGTCAAACTCCTTCTCAGCGTCTATAGACAGGAGCATGGCATCCATCCCCTGGTAATGAGCTTTGTCGATTAGGTGCATAAGGCGTTTGGTATTGTCGCTGCATTGTCTGCTGGGGATGAAGCCAGATTGGTCCGGCTCAATGATGCCAGGTAGCCGAGGTCCAAGTCTGGAAGCTAGTACCCCCGTAAATATTTTAAGATCCAGGTTAAGTAGGGAAATAGGCCTATAAGCAGCGCATTGGGTGGCGTATTTACCTGGTTTGGGTAGTACAATGACGTCGGCTTCCAACATATCAGGAGAGATCGAGCCAGGCCCCTGGAATGAGTTGAAAAGTCAGGTCAGAAGAGGTGCGAGCACCGGGCAAAAAGTTTTATAGAAGCCCGCGGAGAAGCCATCCGGCCCAGGCGACTTCAAGGGCTTAAGGCGAGAAATCGCTCCCACCACCTCCTCTATTCTGATTGGCGCATCCAACGCGGCAGCCCCGGCTGTATTAAGTGCCGTCGTTGCCGCCCCCCTCAGGTAAGCCTCTCTGTCTATGTCAAGGGACCCATCGGTGCTGTACAACGATGCGTAAAATTCTCTAAAGGCTTCAGCAATCTGGTCATCGCTGACCAATTTCTCTCCTTGGGTGTTATAAAGAGTTGTGATTTTCGACCGCTGTACCCGAGCTCTCAGCGCGCTGGCAAGGAGACGTCCTGTCTTATCGTCCCCCACATAGTATGCATGGCGGAGCCGCAGGGCTGCATACTCTGCGCGATCGAGATCAAGGCCAGCGAGTTGCGCCCTATCAGTCTTCAATTGCCTCCACACCCTGGGAGCCCAAGTACGGCTGTGCACCCGCTCGAGTTCTACCACTTGAGCTGTTAAGGATTCTCCCTTCTCCCGACGCTCTTTAGCTTCTGCAGCCGAGATGGCTATCAGTTCCCCCCTTATTACTGCCTTTAGCGCCCCCCAAACTGCTGTAGGGTGTGTCCGGTGTATCGTTAAGTACGAGGTAATCAGTGATGCTTTTGTGCAGCTGTTGGGCCACCCCCTTCTGTTGCAGTAGGGCCTCCCGCAGGCGTCATCTACCCCCCATTGTCTTAGTCCGGGGGACATCAATAGTCACTACCACTGCGTCGTGGTCCGATATGGCGGCAGGTATAATATCTATGTCCTTTACGAGCGGTTGTAACTCCAAGGATCCTATAAGGTGGTCTAGCCTGGCATAAGTGTGGTGCACATGCGAGTAGAATGTGTAGTGCGTACTGTGAGGGTGCTCCCTCCACAAATCTACCAGTCCCCTTTGAGCCATCCACTCCTTCCCCTCCGGGGAAAGCGCTCCCGTTGAACTAAAGCGATGGCCTGATCTATCCGACTCCCCATCCATGACTAGGTTGACGTCCCCTCCCACTAGGGAGTATCGGTCTTGGGAACTTGAAATCTCTGACAGAGCTTCTTTGAGCAAGGGTTCTTGATGTGAGTTGGGAGCATATAGAGACCCTACTGTCATGGACAAGCCGCCCACTCGCATGTTGTGAGCGAGTAGCCTACCTTTGATTTCCGCTACTTTATCTCCCACCTGGCCATGAAAATGCTTAGCAAATAATATAGAGACCCCCGCTTTCTTATCAGTGGTAGAGGAGTAGAGCTGTTGAGGAAACACCCGAGAACGCATCCGGTGCCAGTCTTTGGACAAGAGGTGCGTTTCCTGCAAAAGACAGATCGAGGCGCCGGAGTTCTCTAAATAAGATAAAATGGCGTGCCGTTTAACGGGATTGTTGAGCCCTCTCACATTCAGGGTGATAACTTTCAAAGTGGCCCCTGTCATTTGCCCGTCCATCAGAGGATAATGTCGTCTAGGGGGCCTGCCCCTACGTGGCCTCTCACCTGAACCCCCCCTTCCATATGGCACACCGGCTCCCTCCCTCCCCCACAGTTCCCAGGTCCCCCCCCACCCTCCCCAACCCCCCACCAAACCTCCGACACCAACAGTTTAGCCATTACCACCCCTCCCCCACCCTAACCCCAACTGAACATTCCCAACCGAGTAGCATAGTCCAAAACCTGCCCCCTCGCACCGCAGTTTTGTAGTGAAGTTACCAATATGAGCGTGTTACTCCAGCGACTCCGGCCCCCCGCAACCCTCAGCCAGCTAAAAGACCATGCGTGTGCGCCCCCCTGTATAGCAAATTATTCAGTAGGTGAGGTGTCTCTAATCACTGCATTGAGGGCTGCAGCCCGTTCTTGCGATGTAGTCGTGAGGCCCGGTTTCAGTGCTGCTATAGGGCGGCGTCTGCAGCCCACTCGTTGCCATCCGTCTCCCGGGGGTTTTTGCGAGTGAGTAGGAGAGGCCTCCGACTCGCTGTGTTCAAGACCCAGCAGAGTGCATGTCTCCTGAAGGGATTTCAAGTGGTGCAGCGCCCCATTCCATTTGAAAATCAGGCGGAAGGGATGACCCCAGGCATAGGATATCCCTTTGTCTCTCAGGAACGAGGTGACTTCTCTGAACGCCTTCGGCTTTTGGAGAGTAATGACAGACAAATCCTGGAAAAGCTCCACTGAGTGTCCTAGGTATTGAAGAGGCTGTTTCAGGCGCGCCTCTCGTAGGATCCGCTCCTTCAAGGGAAAGTCCGGTAAAAAGGCCAAAATGTCCGGGGGGAGCAGGCGTACGCCTCGGCAGACCCACTCTGTGCGCTCGATCGATTTGGATGTCAAAGTCGGAACCTTCGCCGAGGATCTCACGGAAGAGGCCCTGAAGGTATTGGGTGATATCAGCTCCCTCTGCTGTCGGTGGAACACCCCGGACTCATATGTTATTGCGTCGCGACCTATTCTCAAGGTCCTCAGCATGCATTCGGAGGTCCACCTGTTGGTCTTTGAGGCGAAGGATTTCTTGTTGGAGGAGTTCCAGTTCCTCGCTTCTGGTGTGGTCATTATCCTCAAATGCTGCTACCCGCTCCCCAGTCCGTCCACCTCTCGGCGTATCTCCCGCACTTCCACTCACTCAAACAAGAGGTGGCGGGGGAAGTCTTCTCGTAGGGAGTTAAATAGTGTCTCGAGGAACGCGCGGGTGATCGGCACCTCCCCATCCCCATGGTCCGTGTGTTGCTGTGAAGGGGTTGGGGAGGGAGGCCCTCTGTTGCCTTTGATGGGGCAGCAGAAACCCAGAAGCGCTGATATGAATGTTCAAGGCCCCCCCTTAGCCCCTTATCACAGGTCTCAGGGCTCTCTGAGGGATATAGTGCTGTAGCTCCTGTCATGTGGCAGTGAGGGCGTTAAGCGTGAGGAGGGGGCCCTCTTGTCGCCCCTCCCATTGTTGCCCCATTGCCTCAATGCGCGTCCTCTTGTTCCCCCGCCGCTAGTATGCCCTCACCCGGGCCTCGCACCTCGGGCGGCCCTGGACCTATGGGCGCGCTCACCTGGGGTCTGACGCTTCACCGCCTCCACGTCGCCGCGGTACTCTCCCGGTTCCCGAGATGGCGGCGATGGATTGCTGTACGGGCGCCGGGGCGGAGTGCAAGGGAAACCTCGCTAACGGCCGGTCTGGATGGGCGCCATTTTGTAGATCCGGACCCTGGACTGGATCAAAGGTCTCATAGCTAAACGAGGCTGCCGGCACCGCTGTCAACAAAAACCTCGTACCTGCTCTGGGGGCAATTTTGTGAAAGTTTGGGGACTCTAACGCACAAAATAGCCGGATGAAGTGGTAAGGAGCGAGGAGCCACGAGAATCCGTGTCTGCTTAGGTCGCCATCTTGGCCACGCCCCTAGTTTAATATTTTAATTACTTATGATGTATGTAAAAATTTCTTTTGGTTCCACTATATTTTTGACACAAAATGTTGATAGTTCACATACAAAGTATGTAAACTTGATATTTTTGTAGGTCATATTTTTTATACAATATTCTTGTGTAGATAGTGTTGTTTGTGATTTGTTTTTTCATCCAACCATGAGAAAAGAGGAAAAGGAACAGTCAGAAAGGACAGAAAGTGAAGTTGTGCAAAGGAAAAATACATGATACAATACAGCAAACAATGGTTACAAAATTACTCCAAACTAATTCTTGAGCACAGAGATGTGGTTGAGGTACAGGATGTTCCTGTCCTCTAACTTCACCACTAAACAGTTACTTCCAAAGTACACTTTTCTCTTAGCTTGGGCAACCAACTCTTTCTCCAGACTTCTAGAAATTGTGGCCATATCAAATGCTCCCCCAGTGCTCCTCCTGACCCATGGAGGAACTAAACAAGTACAGGGTTTCTTTTTCCAGAAAAGCTCTAAAGGGTGGCACCTCTGGTAGAATGTGGAGTGAATCTGTACTCTTCCAGTCTCTTTAACATTATCACTCCCCTAATCCCTACCGATACTTCTAGATATTTGAATGCTTTCTTTCTATTGAAAAGTTCTATCATTCAATTTGTTTGTGAGTGAAACAATGCACACCACTTCTTGTGTGAATTTTCCCATTTTCTCCAAAAAACTTCTCCATTTACTTGGAACTCCGTTGCACAACATTGTCTGTTAGGAGAACCTTAAGGTTGCTTTCTCTTGAAAAAACTTGACTAAGAAACTTAACCACTGACGTAGTGCATATCTCATGCACCATACTTATCTCTAGCCACCTGGAATGCAAACACATTAAAACAAAAACATAAACTGGGAACAAACTAAAAGACAGTGGAACCAACATATGAAACGAAACTTCTTACCAGGGTTCCTTCAGCAATTTCCTACTCACCATGAGAGGAGTTCTATTCTTCTTATAGTTGTCACTAATGCTACAATCCATATACTCGTGCAAAGCCAGTTCTAGTTGCGAATCAATGCCTGACCACCAATAGAAAACTCTCAAACTCTTCTTTGATTTACTTACACCTTGATGACCATTATGGGCAAGCTCCATAAGTCATATACATAAATTTGTTGGTGGAACCACTCTGGATCCTGTATGCAACAACCCATCCTGCACAAAAAGCTCACCTGCAACTCTTGAAACCCTTTTTCCCAATGTGGAAGCCACCTTACCTACATTACCATCCTGCAATGACTCTCAAACCGACTTAAATAAGTCGACCCAGCCAAATCCTTCTACCATTCCTTTTTCCATTATACATACTTTGGCACTGTCCTCTGTCCACCACTCATCCTTTTCATCACCTTCCTCATTTTCCACACTAACCAATGTTGAAATGCAATGCACTGACTTGAAACACCTGGAATATCTCTAAACCAAAAATTATAGTCTTGTAATACAACAATCCATTTGCAAATATAGGACGAAGTGGCATCTAGGGCCTGATGTACAGATTATTAATTTTGTGATTTCCTAATACGATTCGTATCGAATTGGAATTAATAGTTCGCAAAATGGTATGTAGAGTTTGGCCTTGCCTTAAATAGCGATACCTTATGGTTCGCTATTTAAGAACTGTTATACGGAAATATGGATTACTTATCATTCATTAAATGCAAATGACGCTCTGTATTGCATTAATGACATCACAGAAACTATATTGCAGACTGGAGGAGGGCATCAGGCGACATGGTTGATTGTTTGTTGGAGTTTGGAGACCAAATCCATTATTTTTGAAGGTTTTATATAGTGTTAGCTCCTCCCGAGGGTATCAGAGCGCTTTACATTTGCATGGTTATAAACAAGAAAGCAACAATTGTTATGAGCGAAACAAATTATACAAGGTGGTCTGACAGAGTAAAAAGAAAAATGTAGAGTACGTAGAGAGATGACGGAGTAGAAGATAAACAAAAACCAATTAAAAGAACAAGAATGTTGTTATTGATAACAATTTTACAGTTTACAAAGGGGGGCTCGGCAGACATAGTAGGGTGTAGGGGAATATAGGAAGGCGAAGAGCGGGGGATTGAGAAAAGAATGGGCTGGTAAGGGGGGGGTGTGGAGGGTGTCAGGTGGGGGGGTCTGAGTGCGAGAGGTAGGCGCAGTTGCCTAAGGAAAGTAGTCAGAACGGAGAGCAAGGAATTAAATTCCCTAATATTTAGTGATAAAGTGCATTTTAAGGTCTCTTTTGAAGCTGGCATAGGAGGGGTTACATCGATGGTCTTTGGGGTGGGTGTTCCAGATGTTTGGGGCCTTGCCAGAGAAGGAGCGGGATTGGGAGGTGTTTTTTTTTTAGTAGTGGGGTTGGTGCTTCTCAATGTTCGGGCTTTGTGTGTGTAATACAGGCAATTTTATAGGAGGATCTGCCCTCGATGGGGAGCCATTTGACGTCCTTGAGGGCAGGTGAGATGTGGTCAAAACGTTTACAGTTTGTTGTTAGTCTCGCTGCAAGGTTGAGGACGGATTCGATGGGGGCAAGGTGGATTTTGGGAGTACCAGAGAGAAGGGCATTTCCGTAGTTGAGTTTTGATGGGACAAGAGATTGGATAACTAATTTGAAGTCTTCAGCTGGGATAAAATGTTTTATTTTTTTGAGATGCCGGAGTGTAAAAAGTGCACCTTTTGCTGAGTTCTTTATATGGGAATTTAGCGTGAGTTTATTGTTGATGGTGATTCCGAGTGATTTAACAGATTCGGCGAGGGAGAGAGAGCAGTTTAGGGCATTAAGGTCAGCGATCCAAGCTTGAATGGGGAGAGGGTTGTTTTTGGGAGAGAAGAGGATGATCTCAGTTTTGTTAGAGTTGAGTTTGGGATGGTTGTTGTGGAAACCGGTTTGGATCTTGGTTAGTGCAGTGTTAAGGTGCAGGATATCAGAATGGGATTTTATTTTATAGTACAGTTGGGTGTCGTCAGCGTACAGGTGATAGCTGATTCTGGCTTGTTTAAGTATGAGGGTAAGGGGTTCCATAAAGAGGTTGAAAAGAGCGGGAGAGAGGATAGATCCTTGGGAGACACCTAGGGAGACAGATGTTGGGCTAGAGAGGCAGTTTTGAATTTTAATTTGTTGGGTTCTATGTTGGAAGTAGGAGGTGAACCAGTTTAGGACAGTGCCATTAAGGCCGAAGCGATCCTTGAGTGCATTAAGTAAGGTTGGGTGGTTAACTGTGTCAAATGTAGCGGTGAGGTCAAGAAGGATGAGTAGGTAGGTCTCGCCCTTGTCCAGGGCAAGGTGGATGTCATTGACTATGTTGAGCAGTACAGTTTCAGTGCTGCAACCTTTGTGAAAGCCAGATTGAAGGGGGTCTAGTAGGTTGAATGTGTCAATGTGTTTGTCCAGTTGAAGAAGGGCGCATTTTTTAAGGGCTTTGGAGAGGAGGGTGAGGTTGGAGATAGGGCAGAGGTTGTTAGGGTCATTAGGGTCAGCCTTGGGGTTTTTCGGGATGGGAGTGATTTGTCCGAGTTGAAGGGAGATGGGAACACTCCCTGTTGAGAGGGAGGCGTTAATGATGTTGGTCCAGTAGGGGACAATGACGTGTTTGAGAACTTGGACGAGTGCGGATGGGAGAGGGTCTTAAGTGTGAGAGGATGGTTTGAGTTTAGATAGGATGTTGAAGACTTCCAGTTCAGAAACGAAGTGGAAATTATGCCATGAGGCATTGTTTTTAAGCGGTGGGATAGTGAGGTAGGGTTCAGGAGGGGTAAGCGATGGGAGAAGGAGTGAGAGGGTCAGGGGTGGTTTCAAGGGGAGGGGTGGTAAAGGTGTATTATCCAGTGGATATTGAGGGGTGAGCGAGGGTTGAGTTCTGTAGAAACCATGATCAATTTTGGCAATTTTTTCAGTGAAAAAGTTTTCAATTTCTTCACATTTGTTAGTGGAGGCCACCGGGTTGAGGGGTGTAGGGGAGGTTTGATTTCTAATAATGTTGAATAGTTCTCTAGGTCTGTTTTTGGCACGGGAGAGTTGCAGACGAAAGAAAGATGCTTTTTCCGAAAAGATGTGTTTTTTGTATGAAGATTATGCAATTCTAAGGACAGCAAGATGGGAGGGGGAAGGGTATTGTCTCCATGTTCTTTCAAAGCAAAAACCAAAGGAAATGATTGACGGAGTGTTGAACATTGCAAGCACTCACCCCCAGTTAACTGATCTGGGTTTAATCCATCACCGTTCTTTAGCCCACTCTGCCACCCCAGTTCAGACATGGCCATATGCAAATCAGTCTGACCCTGTGCCTCATGGGAACAGTCCAGCCTGAACTGCCAAGCCATGTCTTCCCTGGACCGGAAACAAGCTTCCTAGGACCGGTTTCTGGCATTTCAGCCGTCTTCAGCCAGGCTTGCTTGAATCCAGTGGCAAAGTGAGCAAGGGACTCACGTCTGAGCATACCCTGCCAACTTATGGCGAACAAAGCAAAAACCAAAGGAAATGATGGACGGAGTGTTGAACATTGCAAGCACTCACCCCCAGTCAACTGATCTGGGTTTAATCCATCACCGTTCTTTAGCCTACTCTGCCACCCCAGTTCAGACATGGCCATATGCAAATCAGTCTGACCCTGTGCCTCATGGGAACAGTCCAGCCTGAACTGCCAAGCCATGTCTTCCTTGGACCGGAAACAAGCTTCCTAGGACCGGTTTCTGGCATTTCAGCCGTCTTCAGCCAGGCTTGCTTGAATCCAGTGGCAAAGTGAGCAAGGGACTCACGTCTGAGCATACCCTGCCAACTTATGGCGAACAAAGCAAAAACCAAAGGAAATGATGGACGGAGTGTTGAACATTGCAAGCACTCACCCCCAGTCAACTGATCTGGGTTTAATCCATCACCGTTCTTTAGCCTACTCTGCCACCCCAGTTCAGACATGGCCATATGCAAATCAGTCTGACCCTGTGCCTCATGGGAACAGTCCAGCCTGAACTGCCAAGCCATGTCTTCCCTGGACCGGAAACAAGCTTCCTAGGACCGGTTTCTGGCATTTCAGCCGTCTTCAGCCAGGCTTGCTTGAATCCAGTGGCAAAGTGAGCAAGGGACTCACGTCTGAGCATACCCTGCCAACTTATGGCGAACAAAGCAAAAACCTAAGGAAATGATGGACGGAGTGTTGAACATTGCAAGCACTCACCCCCAGTCAACTGATCTGGGTTTAATCCATCACCGTTCTTTAGCCCACTCTGCCACCCCAGTTCAGACATGGCCATATGCAAATCAGTCTGACCCTGTGCCTCATGGGAACAGTCCAGCCTGAACTGCCAAGCCATGTCTTCCCTGGACCGGAAACAAGCTTCCTAGGACCGGTTTCTGGCATTTCAGCCGTCTTCAGCCAGGCTTGCTTGAATCCAGTGGCAAAGTGAGCAAGGGACTCACGTCTGAGCATACCCTGCCAACTTATGGCGAACAAAGCAAAAACCAAAGGAAATGATGGACGGAGTGTTGAACATTGAAAGCACTCACCCCCAGTCAACTGATCTGGGTTAAATCCATCACCGTTCTTTAGCCCACTCTGCAACCCCAGTTCAGACATGGCCATATGCAAATCAGTCTGTCCCTGTGCCTCATGGGAACAGTCCAGCCTGAACTGCCAAGCCATGTCTTCCCTGGACCGGAAACAAGCTTCCTAGGTCCGGTTTCTGGCATTTCAGCCGTCTTCAGCCAGGCTTGCTTGAATCCAGTGGCAAAGTGAGCAAGGGACTCACGTCTGAGCATACCCTTCCAACTTATGGGGAACATTCCGGTCCAGGGAAGACATGGCTTGGCAGGTCGGGCTGGACTGTTCCCATGAGGCACAGGGTCAGACTGATTTGCATATGGCCATGTCTGAACTGGGGTGGCAGAGTGGGCTAAAGAACGGTGATGGATTAAACCCAGATCAGTTGACTGGGGGTGAGTGCTTGCAATGTTCAACACTCCGTCCATCATTTCCTTTGGTTTTGCTTTGTTCGCCATAAGTTGGCAGGGGATGCTCAGACATGAGTCCCTTGCTCACTTTGCCACTGGATTCAAGCAAGCCTGGCTGAAGACGGCTGAAATGCCAGAAACCGGTCCTAGGAAGCTTGTTTCCGGTCCAGGGAAGACATGGCTTGGCAGTGCGGGCTGGACTGTTCCCATGAGGCACAGGGTCAGACTGATTTGCATATGGCCATGTTTGAACTGGGGTGGCAGAGTGGGCTAAAGAACGGTGATGGATTAAACCCAGATCAGTTGACTGGGGGTGAGTGCTTGCAATGTTCAACACTCCGTCCATCATTTCCTTTGGTTTTGCTCCATGTTCTTTCAGCCAGTCTAAGTGAGCGTCTTTCTTTGTTAAGGTCTAAGGTAGACCATGATTTAGAGGGGACATTTTTTAGCGTTTTAATTTTCGGAGGGGCAAGTTGATCTAAAACCTCAGAGACAGTTTTTTAAAGTGCTCAGTGAGTTTATTCGCATTTGAAGAGGGGGGGTGAGACGGAGTTGGGTTTGGAGTTTATGTTCCAGTGCGCCGGGGGGTATTTGCTTAAGATTTCTGGTCACATTCGTGGTTTTATTGTTTTTCACAGGGGCGGGTGGGGATGGAGGGGAGATCGTGAACAGAATGAGATGGTAGTCAGACCAGTGGATAGGGATGATGTTGGACAGGGATGCCAAATCAGGGTTGGAGATGATGGCGTCTAGAATAGCTCCTTTGGCGTGAGTAGAGGAATGGCAAAGTTGCTTGAGGTCGCTAATCTCAAGAAGATTATTGAGAAGGTTGATTGTAGGGTCATCAGGATCATTCCAGTGCAGGTTAAAATCTCCTAGGAAGAGATTTTTGGAGTTGGAAAGTAATGATTTAGTTAAATGGTCCGATAGTTCTTCGGCAAAGGGAAGGGGTTCACCAGGAGGGTGGTAGATGTTATGAAGTCGTATTGGGGGAGAGCTTTTCATGTTAAGTTCGGCTCCTAAGTATTCGAAGGTTGTTTAGTCAGTGTTACTGATTGGGGAGAGTTGTAGTTCTTTTTTTAAACTGATTGCTAGACCACCCCCTATTTTTTCAGGTCTGTCTTTTCTGAGAAGAGAATAGCCAGGGGGGGCAAGAAGGTCAAGGATGGGTGTAGAGTGGTCTTTGAGCCAGGTTTCCGTGAGGAAGGCGATGTCAGTATCTTCGTTAAGGATGGTTTCTGAAATTTCGGTCGCATGCCGGACAGCCGAGCGGCCGTTCACGAGCATGCAGGTAAGGGGTTTAGGGTTGGAGTTAGGGGCGGGACATAGTTGAATGGCGGTGAGTTGAGGGGGGTCTGGGGGAGCTAGGAGAGCAGGGGGTACTGCTAGTCCCCATGATAACAGGGATGTTGGAGTGAGGGGAGGAAAGATCTTTAAGTGGGGGTTTGTTTAGGTAGGAGTTGCAGAGGTCAGAAAGGTCGGGCGGAGTAGATACTCGAAGTTCGAAGGGGTCTGTGAGAACAGGTGAGGAGAGGCGTTGTTAACCAAAGCTTGGGATACAAGCGTTTGAGGGCTAGCACATGGGGCAGCGGGCCAAGTGGGGCGGGTTCTGGGTTTGTAGGATTTGAACCGATTAAAATCTTCTCTGAGTATGGTAAGTTCAGTAACCAGGGTGGAAAAATTGTAGTCCAAGTTACGAAGTGTCTGGTTGAGGCTAGTGAGGAGAGAACTGGTTGTGGCTGGGATGGAGGAGGAGTTAGGGACAGAGTGGCTAGGGTGAGAAGGCTTATAGCTTGGAGAGGGTGAGCCGCCAGGAGGGGCAGACGTGGGTAGGTCTGGGCTCGTAGGAGTGGGGGAGGACAGGGGAGGGAGGTGTGGGCCGGTGTTGGGTGGGAGGGATGGACGTGATGCAGGATGGCCTGGTGGTGGGTGAGGGGGAAAGGGAGAGAGGTGAGGGGAGAGTGTGAGGAGTAAGAGGAGATGTGGTAACAATGTAATGGGGGAAGTGTAGTTTGTGGAGGGAGGAGGAAGGACATGAGGGGTTATGGTCGTTGTGGGACAGTTAAGAGGGGGTGGTGGGGGGCTAGAGAGGTGATAGGGTGTTGGAGGGGGACGGTCATTAGGGGACATGGGAAATTGGGTGAGTGCATTAGAGGAGTTGGGAGGGTAGGTTCCAGAAAGGGTGGTAGAATAGAAGTCAAGGAGAGGGATGTGTCGTTAAGGGTAGGTGTGTCATGGGGGTGTGGAGTTTGTCTCTGGGAGGCTGGGGAGAGCTGGGAGGGGGCAGGGGTGGGAGCGGGTGTGGGGAGGTGGGAAAGGATTGAGACAGGGGAGCGTTCAAGAGAGGGTGACAGAGTGGAGGTTGTTGTAAGGGGAATGTCATTAGGGAGGGGGTTTGGAGTCGGGCGGTTGTGGGGAGCTGGGGGGGGTTTGTGTAGGTGTTGGGGGAGGAGTAGGTAGGGACAGCTGGTCGGAAAGAGTGCTGAAAAGGAGTTCGAAAATTGTAAGGTGCTGCTCTGAGGCTTGAATCAGGAAGTTTCCAGTGTTTTAGATGGAAATTACTATTTCAGCAGGGAAAGATGAGGTTGAAGTAGTGGAAAGTTTGAAACCGTAGGTGATTTTGATTGTGCTAGATACTGGGAGGTGGCGTAAAAAGGTGATCTTCCATTTGGAGGGGCGTTTGGTGTAGAAATTATAGTTAGTTTTAATGGAGGACATGAGGCTGTGGTAGTTGTCTTCAATTAGGGTTTCAGGATGCCGGATTAGCAATTTATGTTTAAAATTCTTTTTGGTATTTTTTGAAAGGTTGGGAGGGTATGGAATGGTCCAAGAGTTGGTTCCATGTTTGGTGAGGGTGGGGTGTTTGTCGGTTAGGACAAGAACAGGGCGTAGTGAGTGGATGGGATTGAGGCAGGACATGATAGTAAAGTTTGGCTGGGGGAGATTGAAGGAGCAAGAAAAGAGAAGGGGGGGGAGAAGTTTTGAAAAAGGAGGTTTGGGTAAGAGCGAGGAGGAAGAGAGTAGGGGTAAGAGGGTGGGGTTAGTTTTCGTTATCACAGTAGCAAATCTGGGAGGGTAAGAATGACGAGGATTGGCGGGGTTGGTGAGGGATTGGAAATTTTGGGCAAGATAGAGGTGGGCAGGGGGATATTCAGATTGGGAAGGCTACAAATAGTGAGCGGAGAAAGGCCGAGGTTGGTGCCCAAGATGGGGCTAGGTGATTATGAGATAGGGGGAGCAGTGGGTAGGGGTATGGGTTAAGAGGAGGTATGCAGGAGGGCTAAAATGAGGTCAGATTCAGAGTTCGAATAGGCAGTAGTGTTCCTCTGTGAGTGAAGTATGGGGATACACTGTTTAGCAGAGTGGAGAGAGGAGTAATTGAATGAATAGGGAGGTGTGTGGAAATGCAGGTAATGCAAACATCAACAATTGTAAAGAGCATAAGACGAAACAGGCAGTTTATGACGCATACATGGTGCGATGAAATGGCAAATGGCTAAGATGGGATGAGTGAGATTTGTGAGAAACACAAAAAGATCAGAAAGCCATAGAATTGAGTAGGGCATAGGACCATTACAGGTGGATTATAGTGCATATGTCTATGGGTCTGTTTAGACATTTAAGGTGAGTTGAATGACAGTGAGGGAAAGGAAAGAGACAATAGTTTATAGGTCATAGAATCAATACATTCAATTTAAGGTACATGTGGATTTAATTTAAGTAACAATGAGGAAGTATGAGGAAAAAGAGAGCACATAAGGGAAGGAAAAGGAAAAAAATGAGAGATAAAGGGCAGGATTTCATGGGGGAGAGATCAGAACCGGTAGTTAAAGTGCATGTAGGTAGGGTTGGATAGAAGGGGGGAGATTAATGGCAGAGAAAGATAGAGAAAGACAAGAATAGGCTAGGGCACAAGCTTAATAACAATGATGAGATACGTAGAAGAGATCTAAACGGGAAGATTAGGTTCATAATGGTACTACAGAATCAAGGAAACCGCATTAGTGTTTTTGGGGGTCATTTAGGAACTCGAGGCAAGGATTGTCAGGCGCGGCTGGCGAGGATTAGAATGGACCGGATTCCCAAGAGATAGCTTAAGATCGTGTTCTTAGAGATCAGGTCCAGGGAACAGAGCATGTCCCCCGTGTTGTGGCGAGAAATGAAGCAAAAGGAGCACTGTGGCCCTGGGGCATGTCACAGAGTGCCGGTCTCGGCTGTCGAGGGTCTGCCTGGTCATGTCCCCAAAGGAGAGTTTTAGAGCGTGGTGTCCAGAGGGATTCAGATCCGGGGGTCATGGGTAGAATGCGTAGGATTACTTGGACGCTCCCCCAGACCAGGTGTGCACCGATCAGAGCCTCACGTTGTTGCCCAGTGATGAGGTAATGGAAGACCCATTTCAGGGGGGGTAGGCGGCTGAGGAGGGAGTTCAATCCAGCCGGGGGATTTAGGTAGGTCGTAAGCAAGCCGGAGGGCTCATCTGGGCCGGAGGTATGCAGAACCTCCGGTTTTTGAGTGTTTGGGTCTAGGAGGGGTCCTTAGGCTCCAGGATGCAGGAGCGGGTTCTAATCTGCAACCTCGACTCCAAAGCCTCGGAGGCAGCTAAAGTTCCAGGAGTCCAGCAATGACGCCTCGGGGGGGGGTAAAACCCATTGAAGGCCCGGAAGGGGGTGGGGGGTGGTGTTTTATGTCGAATGCCGGTCAGGGAGTCAACTCGGGTCGCAGTCAAGCGGTGTCTTGTTACCTTCTGGGGCAGGAGCGGGTTAAAAAACATCTACTCCAAGATGTGAAGTGATGGCTCAGAGAAATCAAAAGTCTTCTGGGTCGGTCCGAAGTAAGGGCCGCGTTGGATCTTCGATTGCGGCTCAAGTTGGCAGCGGTTTTCAAGATTATTAAGTGGCGGGGGTAGGGAGGGTCAACAGTGCCGCCGCAGAGGAGCCGTGCTGCTCTTTAGTGAGCAAGGTTGGCCACCGGAGGATCCGCTCCTAGTACCGACCTTGAGGCAAACAGAAACGTCGTCCGGGGCTTTCGAGATCCTTTGGTGATAGAGTGACCTTGACTGAAGAAGTCACCAGGGTGTTCCTGAGATTTATCGGAGGTTGGGGGAGGTAATCAGTGCAGCCGGAGAGGAACCGTGCTGCTCTGCAGCGATGGAGGTCAGGCACCGGAGGATCCGCTCCTGGTACCGCCCTAGAGGTAAACAGAATCGCCGTCCGGGACCTCGGAAGAGACTCGGCGTCCGTGGAAGGCCAGTCTGATCGGGGAGGTTAGCAGCAGGACGTCACTATCGGCAAGGAGAGGATCGAGGGGTCCCCGCAGGCCCAGTTCTGTCATCTGCCTCAAGGGACCTCGGAGCAGTTCATAGGCGAGTATCAAGGGGTCCCAGCAGGCCCAGTTCCTGCATCGGCCTCAAGGGACCTCGGGGCAGTTCGTTGGCAAGGATCAAGGGGTCCCAGCAGGCCCAGTTCTTGTATCGGCCTCAAGCGACCTCAGGGCAGTTCGCAGGCGAGGATCGAGAGTCCCAGCGGGCCCAATTCTGGCATCGGCCTCAAGGGATCTCGGGCCGTCTCGGCGAGTTTCTGGCGAGCAGCAGGGAGCCACTGCACGAACCTACCAGGTCCCGAGCGAGGATCAGGGGGGTTTCAGTAGGCCCAATTCTGTTGTCGGCCTCAGGGAGCCTCAGGGAAGACTTAGCAAGACTTTGGCAAGCAGCAGGTTTCAGGTGAGTATCGTGTGGTCCCAGCGGGCCCAGATTCTGGCATCGGCCTCAGAGAATCTTTGGGGCAGGTTCAACGTCCGAGGAAGGTCTGCCCATTCTGGGAGCCAAGCAGCAGGGGTTCACAGTGGGGGTCCTTGGCGAGGAGCGAGGGGTCCTGATCGTGGGCGGATGGCTGGCGTGGTTCGAGAGCCAGGCTGTGAGGAAGTCGTGGAGCTGTCCGGTCGAGTCTTTGCAGTCTTGGAGTAAGTTGTTTATAAAATATTTTCTTCAATGTTTTTTCTGTGTTTGTCAGTGGTGACAAGGCGGTGGTCGGATGGGTCGGATGGCCGGGTAAACAGGTGGATAAATACCGATTTGGTATTCCCCAACCCAGGAGCTCGGAGGTAGAGCTCCTACTCGGCGGCCATCTTAGGTTACTACATTGCCATTTACCTTCATCCTGCATCATGGCTAACCAGAATTCACAGGAAAAAAGCATTAGTAAGCAAAAAAGGAGAGTTCCCTACCAGGAATTGGAAGTATTAACAGAATATTATGTTCACGAAAATGATAAATTATTTTGGATATCATCTGATACTAATCCAGAATTAGACCAAAAATAAATATGGTTACACATTCAGTAGAGGATAAATGCGGTTGGTGTGATAAACAGGAGTGTGGAAGAATTAAGAAAACGATAGTACAACCTACAGGTGCGCACTAAGGAAAGAGTTGGCACAAGAACACAAGACGCAGCACGTACTAGAAGTGGACCTAGCACAGAACCCCCAGCAACATCTCTTGAACAGCTAATTTAAACACCTCTGCAAGTCCGAGGCTGTGATGGGCATGAGTAACATTAATACATTTGGCCACACTACAAGTGCAGGAGGTAAGTTTTATTGTCTATGTGATATTTGTGTGATTTTAGCCAAAGGTCCATGTTTATTAGAAACACTTTAAATTCATGTAGATCACGCAATTTTTCAATTTTGTTTAGTGATACTTTTTTTTTTTTTACAGTTTTTACTCCATGTTAAGTTTTATTGTAACACTTGCAATGCATTCTGATCTATGTAGTTTCAATTCTTTTTTATAAGCAACTTTATTAAGTTTTGTAATCTCATAACACATACGAAGATCACATCATTCGATACCATCATTGGAGAACAGCTGATTAAAGGCACCTAGCATAACTATAACATTTATGCCACAGTGTCCATAGATTAACCAGTCAGGTAGAACTTTAGCATCGTTAGAACAAGCAATGGATGTCTGCTTCCCCCCACCATTTGCTGCATAACCTATATTTGGCAGCGCAGCCTCTGGCCTAATACACCGGCTTCTCCTGTTGGGCGCACCAGTCTACTCCTCACCGTCATTGGGGGATTGTTGGAGGCGCTGCGGATTTCCAATGGGTAGCTATATCCCCTTTGGCTAACACCTTGGCAGCGTCCAGCAGGGCATTATCTGGGCTCGTACCACCAGCCACTTCAAGTAATTTGCGAGGATCTAGAATGTGGAAGGAGGGGGCTTTATGAAAATGGTCTGGAGTGAGGTACGCACAGTGAAGATAATACATTTGGGCCAATCTTAGCCTAAAGGAAATCGGAATGACCCTGGGAGCCATCAGGGTGTCTCTCTAGTCGTCATCCTCCAGTGGGCCTACCCACTCCTCTTGAAGGGATCCACTAGAGTCAGGGGCATTGATGATAAGTGTGAGATAGATTTGAGAGACACCTCTCATTCCAAGGGCACCCAAAGTGACCTTGGCTTCAAGGGGGCTAAACTCTGGGAGGGAAGTAGCATGTGTAATGGTTGCAAGTAGAGCGCAACACAATTGAAGGTATTTGTGGAATTGGGTAATTGATAGTTTGCATGTGGGCTGGAGGCCCTGAAAGGAGTGCATGTGCGTCCCTGACAAGACATCTCCCAATAGAGTAATGCCTATTGCGTCCCAGCATCAACTTCTCGGGCTGATACCTCCCCTAACCATTTGCCATGCCACAGGGAAGTTTGGTGTGTGTGTGTGGCTGCCCAACCTGTGTGAGTCAGTGCCGCCCATCCATGTGAGAAACACCATATGAGTCACTTGCAGCAATGAGGTGGGCATCGTGTACCCTTATAGCATGGCCTTCAAGCTAGAGAAATCCATAGCGGCAAGTGCAACCCTGTACACGGGATCAGACGATTCCCTGGGGTGAATCATTTTTTTATGATGAGTAATTGTGATGCCAGGTAGTTCAAGGTTTGTCATGCCAAGAGAATCAATGTACGAGCCATGTTGACATTTGGCATACGCCAATCTAGGAATCCATCTCCCTGAACCTGTGCAGAGATATCACTTGAGGTAAATTCTGAAATCACAGGAGGACCATCTTTTGGCATAAGGCTATTCTGCCCATGATGCTCAGTGGGAGAGATTGCCATTTTGGAAGATCGGCTTTGACTTTCTGGACCAATGGCATCATATTAAGTGACCATGCAAGGCCGGATGGAGTGCCACTTGCATACCTAGATAGTGAAAATGCAGCTTACGTTTCGGGATATCAGTCGGCCAGGCCACACAGTCCAGAGAGGGCGACAACGGCAACAATATTGACTTAGTGGGACTGAGGTCCAAACGAGATGCTTCAGCAAAAAGCTGAAGTATTCAAAGGCAGCGAGGGCCACTTTGCTCGGCGTTGGAGAGTAAGAGGAGGTCACCCGCGTATAATGCTATATGTTCTTTGTAGTCCATGTCCCATGTCCATCCGCTTATCTTGGTGTCACATCTAATGAGTCGAGCTAATGACTCAACTGCCAATGCAAAAAAAGCGGGGACAACCCTGCCTGGTACCCCGGCGTATGCAGAAGATGTTTCATACTACCCCATTGGCTTGCATTCGTGCTGTGGTGTTGGAGTAGAGTACATGAAGAAGTCGTTGGAACTGGACCCTAATCCCTGCTCATCTCAGGACCTGGGCTAGGTAGTCTCAATCCACAGTATCAAAAGCTTTCTAAAAGTCTATGAGAAGCAAGGCTAGTGGATGGGACAATAAGAGCCAGCGGGTGAGGGTCACGTGTAACTACTCCTTGTCAGCATAAAGACACATTGCTCGCAGTGTATGAGGGTCTGCAGGACGCGTTTGAGTTGCATGGCAAGAAGAGTCACCAGGATTTTGACTTCTCCGTTGAGAAGTGAAATGGGATGGTACTCTGTGCAAGAGACTGGGGAACGGTTAGGTCTTGGGTATCACTACTATAGTGGCCTGGTCAATCTCTTCCAGGAAGGAGTCAACCTTCACTGCTTTTCTGTACAGTTTTAATAAGTGTGGAGCAACGAGGTCCTTGTTTTTAGCGTAGAATTCTGAGGGGTGACCGTCTGGTCTGGGAGTTTTTTCGGGCGCCATTGCCGCAATGGCTCTGTTATTTCCTCAATTGTAACAGGGGCGTCCAGGTTCTGTTTTTGGCTAGCCAGAGTTGTGGAAAGGCACATCATCCAGTAAGGGCGACGCCCTCTCGTCCAAAGAACGCGGGACTGCCACATGCAACTGAGTGCTTTAGGTAGCAAATGTCTGGGCTGTTGCCAGGGAGGTGTGATGTATTACGCCCTGACTGCCCATAATTTCCAAGATAACCCTACCAGCTAATGTGCAGGATGTGAGCCAATACAGCTGTTTGCCATTTTTATTGCCCTAGACGTCATTTTTATAAATCAAATTGCAAATTATGGCTACCTTTTTCAAACTATATATTTCAAATATTTAGGGTCAATTTAGATAGCGATGCCAATTGCCGTATCCAAGATCTGTTCTATATTACTCAACATTAGTAATAGACTATAGCTGTTTCGCATCATTTAATAATGTTGAACTTTGAACAAAGACATGTTACTCAGAGTTAATGTGGACTTTAAGTGTATATCCTTACACATGTCTTCCCTGTCAATCATTACAGACCATACTATTCTGGGTGTCACCATTATTACTTTGGTGATGGTGGGTGCCCAATTTTTATCTAACAAACCAAAATTATACACAAAACCACCTCTTTGTACAATCCAATGGTAATGGTATTGTAGAAATATTTAATGGGGTCATCAAAGGGGTAATTCAATTGGCTGTGAAAGGTAATGCGGACTGGGAAGTACAGATGAAAAAAACTATGCGATTTATAAGACTACTTTTTGTGAGATGACTGGTGCAGTACCGTTTGAGATAATGAGGGGAAGATGTCCTAAGTCTAAGTAAATCTTAGTTGTTTTTTTCTACTGGGAGAAGTGACTGGTCAATTGAGGAGGTGAGAGAGGGGATGAAGGAACAAAGGGAGACCTACAGATGTTACTATGACAAAAGGAGGAGTGCGCAGGAGGTTGTTGTGAAAGTTGGTCAGTGGATAACAGTGAAGGAACCCGGAAAGAAACCTAAAGTTGAAAGTGTGTATTCTGAACCTAAAAGGATTGTGAAGGTGCTAAGGAGCCATATATTAGATGGTATATTATGGCATTTGAGTAGGTTTGTGAAGTGTGAGAAACCAAAAGAAAATTAAAATTCATAAGTTATGGAAGCTATGATTGGGTGGAGGCTGGGCTCCAGTGCAGAAGGGAATGAAATGATGTGGAAGAGGAGATAGTGGAACATGGTTGTAATGAAGGAGGTGTTGAACGTGATGTTAAATGTGAACAGTTGAGGGGTGAGAATAAAATGAAACACATGAAATGTAAGGGATAAGAAAATCGTGATACGAAGAGATGTTATGGATAAGAAGCCTAGCTCCGGGCTCAGCTCGAGGTCCCATTGGAACCTCCAGTCCATTACGAGCTGAGCTTTCATGTGAGTTCCACCTGCATCCTCACTCTACCCTCATGAACAAAGAGGTAAAAACTAGACCTTAACATCTGAGGTAAAAAGGAAAGACAAATAGATACCCATCTAGTGGATGATTTGCACAAAGTGAAACCAGCAATCATGGCTTAACCCCGGTTTCACCACTTAACCGAATTGCTTGATCTTAGGAAATTTTTTAATTTTACTGATCCTCCTTTTTCATCATTACTGCACATGCAAGCACCTGTAAATAGGTGAGTTCAGAATACCAGCTGTATAAAAACCTATTGTGCCTGACTTTCAATCTAGGCCATATACAGGGTTCACATGACAACTGTCTTGCATTCTAGTTCACTAATGGCACTGACACCACGGTGGGAACGGGGAAGGACTAGTTCAATCTTGCGGTCACTTTTAATAAATACTTCCAGTGCAGTGTTATAATGTTACATATTAATGTCAAAGCTTCCACATGTTCCAGAAATAAAAAAAAATGCTTTTTGAAGAGACTATCATAATGTATGTGATATTTGTTGTTGGATTTACCTAGCAAAAATTTCCGGGGCTCAGCTTGTGCACAGGCTCTAAAAGCAGATACAGACTCTTGGCTCGGTTCACCTTGTTAATTTGTTGGCCCGTCCACCTGTATTTTTATATATAGTAAACTTGAGCCACAGGTATCGGAGGACTTTACATGATTACAAATTACATTACACAATGTCATGGCGCGTGGAGATTAGGGGGCTAATTTATGAAAGAGTTGCGCTGCGCTGCCCTTGCACTACGCAACAGGGTGCAAAAGCGACCCAACTCTTAAGTTAGATTGATCAAGCCAGGCGAGACCGCCTTGCATGGCTTGCGGAATCTAGAGTAAAGCAGCACAGCGCAAATCGCAGCGCTGCGTTCCTCTGCCCCAGGAAGGCGTTCCATGGGTGGAATGTGGGTGTTCCCACGTATTCACCCGTTGATTTTGGCGCATTCCCAGATTTACTATTACTGGCAAACCTGGGAATGCGCCAAAATGCTAAGCCTCCCCAGGTGAGGCGTAACGAGGAGAAATATCCTTAATTATCCTCGTTACTTCCTCTTTCTATGTGGGCTGTATTCTCATAGAAAGAGGAAAATGCCTCAGGGAATTGTTTTTGTGCAGGCGGTGCCCCTTCCTGCACAAAACAATCCTACTAACAGCGCAGACACCCTTGCCCCACAATGCAAGGGTCCTGCATTTGCACTAAGCCACACATTGTGCACCAAAGATGGTAAATGACAGAAATGCGCAGTATATGGTTAAGTAGGGCGCTTATCAGCCCATCCCCTATCACGCAGCCAGGTGACTTGCTGCGTTGCGTGATCATTTGTTAAGTATACCCCTTAGTGATTTGTTCAGAATCCCAGGAGGTTGAGGCAACGCCAAGGGTCTAACCTGGTTCCCCATTTCCAAAGTCGGCAGCTCTGGCCATAACACCATACCCTATTAGTCCGCGTCCTGGGGGGGCTCATCCGCAGTGCCTCCCACACTGATGAATTTGCATTCATATTTCACTCTCAGAGAAAGTAAACCAGACAGCTAGCCCCGCCACAGGATGGCTGATGCTGTAGAGAGGAGGACGACCCGGACTTTGACCCTAACATTAATTGGCCAGAACCTGAACTGACGTCACCCCATCTGCCCTGGCCCGCCCTAGGCACCCCCATTTCCTAAACATATGCGTACCTCTCTCTTCCACGAAGCAGTAATCACGGTCACTTGGACACATTTGCCTTTGGTGAACTCTGGTTGCTGTTAATTGAATTGTGCTCCACATTATACCACTGCAAGTTTTTTTCTTATCATCCTGCCACAATGGTTTAGTCATTTTTCCCTCCGCCCTATCTACCCCTGTGCTGTAGATTCTCGGGACGTCTCTTCACTTCATTAGTTCTGGTCGGCTGAATAAACTGTAATTGCACTAAATTAATAACGCGCCAGGAATGGCCGCGGTTTGATCTTGGCGTGTATGTGCCAGAGGAACAGCAGTAATCTCAGCAATTAGCTGTTAATTGCTGCTTAGATGTAGATGTTCATTAACATGGCGGGATCAAGAACAGGCCGAGCCGCGCCTCCCTCCCCAGCTCCCCCCCCCCTCCCCCTCAGCCCCGGGGGGAGGGGGGGGGGCTGCCGTGGCAGCAGAGTCGGAGCAGAGGCGGGACTTTCACCCGCATCTTCGAGCTGTGCTGTACACCTTCCATCATAACAACTTGTACCGCGGTGGCTCACGGGAATAAATGGCTCCCAGCATTGCTGCCTGAGAGAAGCCTCTTGATAATATAGTTATTTAAAACATGAAAAATCCTATACTTAATGCATTTCAGACAAAAGTAATAACAGGCAGGACCTAATTACATACCCCCAAATATGCTATTGCACGGTGATGTTGACAGGTCATTCCATAGTAAAACCTGAGACGGATAATTGGTCATCTACAATCAGTCACAGTTTTACTGTCATGTTAAAGTGGGCCCTGATAGGTGGGCACACCAGAATACACCATATACCTCGGCATATAACTGAAAAAAAAGAAGCCAAGCAAGAGGAGTCATTTCCATCGTCCATCTGCACAGGAAGTGACATCACTCCTCTCCTCTCTGAGGACCTACTTAATGGCTGCCACAGTGTGGACATGCGCAGCAGGTGACCAAATGTAAGCCCATCTGCACCTGGACCGTGCTCAGGGCCCGGAACTCTGGTCCTACCCCCTCCCGCTCCTACCATGCTGTGACTCTCCGTGCACTCAACCATGGCCGCTGCTTAACATGTTCCTGCCTTGTGGCACCACACAATTCAGAGGGAGCATTCTCCTGCACTTCCTGCCAGTTATCAGGCACTTACCCACACCTAACATTCACTGCACCGACAGCACCCAACACCCCACTCTATGACACTCACAGTCATGCAACCACCAACACAACATTTCACACTTGCATGCATGACCCTCAACACCGCTCACTCACCAAACATGCCACAGGGATCTGGCACCTGCTGCACAACAATGCCCCTGACCTACGTTTTCTTGCAGAAACCTGGCTGTACCCTGATTCAGCCCTGACATCGCCACAGCCATCCCCATGCCTACAAGATTGCCAGGCAAAGCAGACTTCATGAGCCTAAAGATGGAAGGGATGCCATCCACAAGAACACCATCAGCTGCACCTCATCCACTGACATGTCATCCTCCAACAGAGCACCTGTCGTTCCAGGTCCACATCATAGCCAGCTTCACCCTACGACACTCCTCTACAGACCACCGGAACCGTGGACCAACTTCTCCGACACCATCACAGACTTGCTCGCACGGCTCGCCCTCAATGCTACTCGGAGACCTGAGCTTTTATCTGGAAGACCACACCAACCCAAACTCAAGAGCACTCATTGAAGACCTTGGAAGTCTGGGCCTCCCCTAAAGAGTAAAGGGACCTACCCAGATTGCCAGACTTCTCCTGGACCCTATTTTCACCAACTTCTGCAACAAATGAGTCTTCCAGCCCACACCAGTTTCTTAGACAGACCACACCCTAGTCAAGTTCAGCATTCCCGTCCCAGCCCAACGCACACCTACCATCGCCACACCAGCCCACCGAAACTGGAACACCATCACTGACAAGCACTAGAACATTGTTCTGAAACACCCACGGACCTGAACAGAGCAACAGCCCCCTCCCCCAGGGCCATCCAGAGTTTCAAAAATTGGATCACATTCTGCGCTGACTCCCTGGCCCCTCTCAAGCACAATACAACATACAACAAGATCCAGACCTCAGGCAAGTTGGCACACGAAGAAACTCAGACTGAAGTCGACCCACGGCAAACAACCGGAATGCAAATGGAGAATGTCCCAGGACAATGCAGACAGGAGCACATTCAAATCTGCCCTGAGAAGCTACCACCAAATGATCAGGGCCACCGAACGCCCCGCTCAGGTGGACCACATTGATGCCTGCACCAACAAAATCAGAGTAGTTTTCACCACTGTGAAAGATTTCACTTAACCATCAGATGCCTCCAACTCCATTACTCCCTCGCAAGGCTTCTGAAGCAATACCTCTCAATTCTTCATCAACAAAATTACAGCCATTTACAGCAACTACAGCATGCAACTGGACCTGACAGAAACAGCTCCTGATCTTATCCAAAGAACCAATGCTAACCCCATGGCCTGTTATCATCCCAGTAGAAACTGCCACCACCCTCAGGGGCCCTACCACGCCTACTGCAGAGGACTGCAACTGATCAGCGCCATGCTCACACCCATTTTGAATGCCTACACCTCTTCTACGAGCTTCCCAGATGCTTGGAAACACACAACTGTCCTCCCATTATTGAAGAAAACCTCTGCAGACACTTCAACACTCACCAGCTACAGATCGATCTCCCTCCTACCATTCCCGGCTAACGTCTTCATCAACAGACACCTCACTGAATACCTCAACGACCACCAACTCCTTGACATCACACAGTGAGAAACTGCCCTCATCACTGCCACAGAGGACATCCACATGACTCTGGATAGAGGAGATGAAGTTTATCACTGCACTCACAGTCGTCCTTCTTCAAAGGTTTATTCTCTTACTGCCACAAGCATGATGCTCCCTCGCCTGCTCATGCCCAACTTTCGCTCACAGTTCTCCGGAATCTCCACTAACAAAAACTCCATGAAACACCATGGCAAGGTCTTGAGCATCACGGCCGCCATCAAGTAATTACAACATTTCTCCTTTCTTTACAGCCAAAAGTAGCCATAACAACGTTTGACAATTGTACTCAGCATTTCTTGCATTGTCTTAAAACAAACAAATGTTCAATACATAATCATAGAATTTAACTGTCATGCGATAGTGTCTGCTCCGTTGTTGGATTGCTCCACACCCATCTTCAACAACTTTTGCTCTTGTCTATCACTTTTTTCTCCACCAGCACGTTTTCCGATATGAAATACAATTCAGAGCACAACAACAATATAGTTTTGACCTGACTCTGTTGTCGGTTTCAATTTAATTAGAACAGCACTCTAAAAATAACTAATGTTGAACAACACTATAAAGTCCATATGTATACACAATATTTAAATATAGATGGTTGATTAGTTGACACGTAGGTAGAACAAAGGTGCAGACAGCCGACGTGTTCCATCCTGCATGCGACTTGTCCATGCTTAAAATGTTGCAATCCCATTTATTCTTGTCGGGCGAGGGAAAAAAACTCCAGTCCCCTTTGTATAGTGGGGTACTAAATAGAAAAGATACTTCTAGATCGTCAAGGGTTCGGTGGAAACACTGTCAAAGTCAAATACAACCTCTCATATTGGAGAGTCAAACTCACAAGTGCAAAGTAAATACCCTCCTTATTGGGCTTGGAGAGAAAGTGTCGCAGATCAGCATCAGGCATGCGTTAGCCCATTAATCTTGGAGGGAGGCTTGTAACCAGAACGCTCCCGATTCACTCTGCCTCACAATTGTCCTCAACATTTCTTGCATCGCCTTAAATTGTCCTCAACATTTCTTGCATCGCCTTAAATTGTCCTCAACATTTTTTGCATCGCCTTAAAACAAACACCCTTTTTTTCAATACATAATCATAGAATTTAACTGTCATGCAATATTGTCTGCTCCGTTGTTGGATTGCTCTACACCCATCTTCAATGCCTTTTCCTCTCGTCTATCACTTTTCTCTCCACCAGCACGCTTTCCTATCCCTTTATCTCTCTTCCTCATTTTCGCATCATTAGGAATCCACTGCTGCTTTGCTCGATTTCATCAGACCTTTCCCACTCCCTGCTGCACTGACCCCCCCTCTTGCAATACAGTGCAACCCTTCTTTTGTTCCACCTTTGCTCATTCCTCAAAACAACATGCCAATCATGTGCCACTCGTACTTCCACGTTATTGAAAAACTTGTTTGCTCCATCCCCTCTTCTTCCTAACTTGATCTTCACGAAGTCCCCTGCTTCTGTTCTCCCTTTATTCCCCAATACTCTCTCTTCCCTCACTGTTTAACTCTCCCTCAACCACTGAGGCGGTAACTTTGTCTTAGCTTCTCTTCCTCTCATTCTTTTGAAAGACATTTCCCCTGTGGCCCCATTCTTTGTTGTATTGTACTCCCACACCAAACTCTCCACCGCTCTTCTCACATACATTCCTTTCATCACTCACTGCCATCTGTATGGTTCCCTTGACCATGCGATTAACCCATCAACCATACCATTGACTTGGGGATTGTACAATGAAGTACGTACATGACCTAGTGAGGGTTGAATCCAAGTGGGCCAGGAAACTAGGGGAAAATGATACAGACTTATGTATGTCAATTGCTCTTGCTAAAAGGATCTTTCTTTCTGCCAATCTGAAGGCCCAACACGATAAAACCATTTTTAACTTGTATTTCACTCCAGCCAAATTACTTGGGTGGGGTCAGAGAGAAGATGACCACTGTCCAAGGTGTGGGCAAGGTTCTGCAGATCTTGTCCATATGTTTTATGACTGTGGAAAATGTTGACTGAAAACCACCTCAAACTAAATGCCCTGAAAACTGAATTTTTACTAATCAGCCCACCTAATCAACCATCCAACATACACAAATGGCTTAAACAATTTACAGCATTCAACTGCCAACCTCTCATAATTGACTCAGCAAAGTCTCTGGGAGTAACTCTGGACGGTAAATTAAACATGCAAAAACACATCAATGCCGCAGCAAAAGGAGCTAACTTTCAGATGAGCACTCTGAGAAAATTAAAACCCTTCCTCCCAGTAAACGACTTCAAGATGACAGTTCAAGCACTAGTAATTCCCAGACTTGAATATGGTAGTGCAACTCTCTGTGGACTACCTAGATCTACAACTGCCCCCCTAAGAACATCACTCAACTCAGCGGCCAGGTTCATCACAGGCTCTAAAAGAAATAGCCACATCTCCCCTGACTTCAAAGCGCTCAATTGGCTACCCTTCGAAGCAAAAATTCAACAAAAAATCGCCTGCATGACGCATAAGGCCACCCAGCACAACACACCGAGTTATCTGGCCCAGAAACTGGAGCTTTCATGTGGAAACAGATCATCCAGGAGCGCCAGTAACCTTCTTCTGAAGCCTCAAAGGTTTGCCAAAAAGAAAACATATAACCGCGCCTTCTCTGGTATTGCTCCAAGGATCTGAAATGCACTACCACCAGAAATCAGACTCAACCCCTCAACTGTCTATTTCAAAAAGAAGTCAAATCTCTGCTCATGTCGAAATTTACTTAAATATTGATGCGGACTCTTAGAATAACCAGCTGGAACATACGACTTTATTCCGAAACACTATGTTACCCTTATATATTGTCTCCTTTGCTAACTACTTCTCTTGTAAAGCGCTCAGATACCCGCAAGGGTCATGTTCGCGCTATATAAAACCTTCAAACAAATAAATAACCCTTTAAAAAGGGGGGTTGAAAGTTTCCTGCAACAAGTATTGGGGCAGAGAGTGAGTATCCCACAGTCTATGAAGAGAAAGCCCATCTTGCACAGACTTAAATATACTTTATTTTCATCTCAGTGATAGTAGCCCGCTTGTTGACAGCTACAATGTAGAAAGATCCGGACCCCCCTTCATACTCTGCTTGGCTTGCCCGTATGCTCAATGTTTCCAATCAGAAAAGCACTTTATACAACTATAAGGGGAAGCGGGCTAAGAAACGAGGGAGAAGGATCTGGGGTCCTATGCTAGCCGGGTCATCTGAGGGATAGCTGGGCGCGCTGGCACCAGTGTCTCTGCAAATAGTGTTGGTAAAAAAGGCAAGGGCTATATATTTAGTAAAAACTGTACATACCATAACATCTTTGGGCCCTCGGTTTTGCCATCAAGGTAACATCGGAGTAATATGTACTACTGTTGCCTCCTTTCGGTGTTTTTTGTGAACTAATTTATTCTGATTCGATCTTTAGCTTGGTTTGACGTACCTTTAGGAATGATGGCTTAATGAATGGTGGCCACATTGTGAAATATATATTATAGGTAACTTTTAATCTCCCCGGAGGATATTTTATGCTACTATCTTATTGGATCACCATGTTTGTCTACTCCTGTTTACATCTCTTCTACTGTTTTATTACCGTTTTTATGCTCTTAGCTACACTCTGATGAACTGTACTGTTTATTGCTGCATTATCTGGGAGAAAAAAGAAACATTAAAAAAAAGAAAAAGTGCGTACATGTTTTATCCCTTGTTTTTTCAAAAATCTTTGCATAACAGTGGATGTAAGTTGTATCCCATTGTCTGTTACCAACACACCAGGACACACCTCTCATGAACATCCGATGCAATAATCTAATGGCACTTTTTGTTGTTTGTTCAACCATCACCCACCTTGAAAAAACATCCACCACAACCATGGCAAATCCACTTCCTTTGCCCAAATACTCCATGAGACCTATAAAATCCAAACATACTGCTGGAGCAGAGTTTTCTTTTAGAAAATTCTGGGGCTTTTGAAGCTCTGGCATGTTTATGCGTTTTATTAATTTATTAATAATTAACAATTAATTATTTGTCTTGTGCAAGTGTGTTTTACTAATCAACCCGTTTGTCTTAACACAAGAGAAAGTTACATGAGGGTTAGCTTATTTGTGCTGTTCATGTATTTACAATAACGTGCAAGTTTCCATGTTTAAACGTTGCTGTGTGCTATTTATTTTGAGCACAAAACGCTGTCTGAATTAATGCTTTTTATGTCGCAAAGCTAGATAAATGCATACACATAAGGGTATTAGTGGGGTTAACACTGTTTAATCATTATGCTGTAGTAACGTTGTTTTTATTTCTTTTAATTGAGATGGTCTATTGTGGCCTATGGAGGCCTAATCCATGATGGCTAATTTTGAGAGCCTGGCCTCGAGTGAATATTTCTGTGATGTGGCAAGAGAGACCCCTGCTGGAAAAAGGTCGAAGACAACTGACCATGGTCCTTCTATGAAATTTTCCATGAGGACGGCAGCAGCTTTGGGTGTTCTCCAAGAAAAGTGAAGGTGTCCTTGGCAATCTCGAAAGACAAAGGAGCCTTAGAGGGAAACTCTGAACTGTGGCTCGATGGCCGAGGGGAAACCGGATTAAATGTGTTACATGTTTTATTTTCTTGGTTCCTGTTCCGTAGTTCACGTCTTGTGACTTTTCCTGAGCGGAGATTTCCAGATGTAGCAATGTTACATTTCTTCCTTCTCGTTCTGCTCAGTGATACAGTTTATTCAGCCAACTTTATGTGTGTTTCTATTGTATTTTTCACTATAAAAACTGTTAGTTTAGGGAGGGCTCTACCCACTCTTTTGGCCACCTTCACGCGTTGCTGAGGATTGATGCTGAGGACTCTGTCCTGACAGACTTTACCGAGAGACTGGTCCTGACCCGTTCTGACACTTAGTTAGAATAGGTAACTATGAGAAATGATTTATTCTGATTTACTTTGACTAATCTTAGATAAAGCAATATAACTTTAAAACATGGTGTTGAATATTCTTTCTTGTCAATTATTGAGTACATTTTGATCATTGTTGTATAGATTGTATAGAGTATGATTAAGGATAACCATCATAATTAGGTCCTATCGTCCTAGATATAGATGCAGGGTTTTCTTCCCACAGGTCTTATGCTGGTAGAGTATTTGAGCGTATGTTAGTGAAATGGGCCCTAGCGTATGATGAATGTATGTGCGTGTAACTGTGAAATTACTCTATCCGTGGTAGTGGGTTTATTTTAGGTACCCTGATCTCTATCAATTTCTCTGGTAGCAGAGGATGGTTTTAGATGGTTGTCTTGATCTGATAAGATAAGATTGCTTGTAAATTAGCTTATTGATTATTGATTTATTTTGATGATTGTTGGTATATGTACTAATATTATATGTTGAAGTCGTCATGTTGAGTTATATGTAGTGCTTCTGGAATTTGGAAGCTGTTGTAGCAGTTCCGTAGTAGGGCAGAGGGAAGTATATGCTGCTCTCGGGAAAGACGGGATTGTAAGGAATTACGTGTGACAATAGAAGTTGCGCGTTCACATTGTCTGGGTTCGGAATTAGTGACATCGTCGTATGTTACTATTAGAGTATATTTCTGGTATATAAGGAGTGTGTATCGTAGTGAAGGTTATCTGTGAAACTCTGGTCTTAAGTCCCAGGGATCCGTAAGGATTGCCGTTAAAGCTTATCGCGGGAGGAATAATAGGTATTCTCTGAGCTTGTTTGAGGAACTGGGCAGAGGTAAGCTGCTTAGTTGTTGAGTTATAATTCTGTACAGAGACAGATTGTGCTGTTCTCGGGAAGCAGGATTCTGTGTGCATGTAATATATTTTTCTCGTGTGAATGTGCGTGAATGCATATACATTTATTGACTGTAAGACTCTTTGGATAAGTCCTAGAGGAAACAGTTATGCGATGTATGAAAGTTGTTGATTCTTGAGAAATAGACTCTCTTTTACTATTCTGTGGTTAGCGAAGCAGACAATGGAGATGTTTTTATGTTGTAACTAATAGATTTTGTAGAAGTTTTGACACACGAAGTCTACTGAGAGTTTTGTAAAGGAGGGGTAGACGAGTGACAGAGACAGGAGACAGAGACTGCAGCGACTGTTGACGTCAGAAGGTCCGCGCACTGATTGGATAGTGAATCAGAATAGGGTTCGCGCTGGGATTGGTGCGTTAGTGTGAGTCGCGCAGGGATTGGAAGAGCTGTTTAGTGACGTAGACGCTCCAGGATTGGTGCGTTAGTGTAAGTCGCGCTGCTATTGGTTGAGAACCTCGTATTGTATATTTATAATACGGAAAGAGTAAAGAGTCTTAGTAAGCGCTAAAATGTATTATCAAGAGGAGAAAAAGAAAAAGACGTTCTTTGGAAAAGTTAAAAAGTGGTTTAGCAAGGATAAAGAGATTAAAACGAGAGAGGGTGAGTTGCTACCTCCAGCGAAAACACCTGCATCCTTCATGGCTGCGAAATATGGATTACATACCTGTATATGGTTGCAGAATTGGGTTAGGTATACTAAAGAAGATGGTGTTCTAGCATTTCCAGAACATGGTTCATTTAATTTGGCCGTGTTGAGAAACTTACGGGAAAAGATGTTATGCTTAGACCCGAAGCCGAGACCTACGCAGTTCGAGGCTTTAGTGGAATGGGAAGAGGAAGTTCATGACCGAGAAAAGCAAAGGTCTGGAGGGTATTACAGGTACATGTTTGGGAGGAGACATGATCGTGAGACACATCATGATCGAATGAAAAGATGGCGAGATGCTAGTATGACAGAGGGATTATATCCAATGAGAACAGTTGAAGCTTCTGCTCCTTCGACAGAAAGAGTTTCTGAGTCAGATATGAGAAGATATGGAGAATATGAGGATGAGGTCTTAAATGACATGATTTACAAGAGACCACCTCCATATAGAACAGAACCAGATGAGAGTACACCAGTTGTTTCTCCGATAAGAGATACAGTTGAGAAAGAAAAAATGACACCTGAATCAAGAGGTAGTAGTTCTTTCAGGGAGAGAGAGAATAGAGGTAGTGAGGAAAATGCCAGAAAATTAGCAAAGACGACAACAGAACTGACTGAGAAAATTAGGGAGTTAACGAAGAATCTGGAAGCTGTTACGGTGCCTGTAACAATAGGTCCAGTTATGCCTGTGTTTGATAAACAGAGAGCAGGTGAGAAAGGACTGGTAATTCCATATATTGCAAATGAATCGACAAATTCAGTTGGTCCTTCAGGAGATGCAGATAAAAGAACAGGGAGAAGTGACCTAAGGCAAACCAGACATGATACATGTAGTGAACTATTGGATGTTAGTGAACCTAGTTGTTCAGGGATGCCGATTTTAGAACCGCAGAAAAAAGTGGTTCCAGTGAGAAAAACTGCTGAAATAACAGTTGATGATTTGAATGATTGGATGAAGGTTCTTCAGAAAAAGGACAAGGATTCACAAGTTATTGATGTGGTTAAGTTACGTATAGAATTAGAAGAGCTTGTGACAGGAACAGTTCCAACAGAAATCCTGAAGAGTCATCATGATGGTGAGCTAATGTTTATGTGCAAGAGCATAACATGGAGAGCAAGAAATACACATGATAGACTGAGAGCAATAGCAAATGAGCAAGGAGTTGACATTGATAGAGTAAAGGCTTTGCAGAAAACGTACAGGATGGATTTCACAGAGAAAGACATAGAAAATTTGAATACTTCTGGTAGAACAGGACAGATTAAAGAAATGGTGGCATTATTGCGAAGATGGGGTGATGTAGAAAAGTGGAAGGATAGGTGGTATAAGAAAAGAGAGGAATCTGAAGATGGAAAACTTATTCAGCATTTCCAGTGAGAGAAAAAGAGAAACCAGTGGAGAATTATCCCATGAGAGAAATACCTGGAGGAGGATATGTACATGTTCCATGGACCAGACAGGATATTTTATCATTTACGAATGATTTCCCTCGATTGAGAGAAAAGCCCGTCGAGTGGTATAGGCAGGTAGATAGGTTTGTGAAATTGTCAAAAGTGCTGTGGGTTGACCTGAATAGTCTGTTTGATATAATTGTTCCAGCAGACTTGTGGACTGAGTGTAAAATAGTTGTGAGTTGGCCTACTGAGGAATATCCAAGAGATTCAAGAACAGGGGCACCAGATCCAGAAGTGATGAGGAAGTATGATCAGGTGATGGTATACCTGAAAAGTAAAGTTCCTCCAAAAGAGACAGACTGGGTTAAGATAGATCGAACACAACAGGAAGCAAAAGAATCAGTTCATGCTTTTTACGAAAGGCTGATACTGGCTTTTAAACAATTCAGTGGAGATGAACACCTGGGTGACAAAGATTTGAGTCACTTTGTATACAGATTTGTATATGGTCTTAGACCTGAAATTGGTGAGAGAATTCGTGAACACACAGTGGATTGGCAGAGTAAAAAAGTAGATGAGATTCTGAGACATGCAAAATACTTTAGTGATGAAATTGAAGCAAAACAAAGAAAGCTGAAAGAGAAAGCGATGTGGGCACAAGTGAAAGTTGCGGAAAGACAGGAAGCACAGTTGGTGGAACAGGCAAATAATCCAAGAAATAATGGAGGAAATAGACCGAGATTTGCAGGAAAAGGAAGGGGAAGTCTTGAGGAAGCCAAAAAGAAGTTCCCTTGTCACAACTGTGGCCAACTGGGACATTGGAGATCTGAATGTCCTAATCCACCATTAAATGAGGGTAAATCCTTAAATCAACAGGTGCAGAACCAGAATGAAGGGAATAATCAACAGCAACAACAGAAAGTTGTGAAACAGCAGAGTCAAGAGCCAAAACCGCCCTTACCGCAGAATAGAGGGGTACAAAAGTACAATCAGGACTCAGGATTCTTCAATGATGAGCAGGTAAACAAACCGAGACGTACTAACAAAGTACAGCAGTACTTGTTAAAAAGTGAAGGGAGTGAGTCTGAGGGTGATTATTGACGGTGCCGAGGAGAGGAAGAAGAGTGCATACTTGGTGCAACTCTAGAAATAGACCAGGCAGGACCATTTGTGGATGGGAAAATAAATGAGGAGGGTGTTACTTTTTTGGTAGACACAGGTGCAACAAGATCAACTGTCAGGTCAACAGATGTTAGAAATCTTCCTCTCTTGGATGAAGCAATCCAAGTAGTTGGTGTAGCCAATACACAAATCAGAACACGTCTTACTGAACCAGTAAGAGTACAGATAGGGAAATTTTCAGACATGCACAGATTTATTGTCTGTGACACAAGTCCAGTGAACCTGTTAGGTAGGGACTTATTGTGTAAAATGAACTGCACAATTTTTTGTACACCAGATGGAATAGCTTTTGAGACACCAGATGATGATGTTTTCTACCGAATGACTCTAGAAAATAGAGAAAATGAGTTAATTGGTGCATTTCCAGTGTTTAATCCGGAGGATTTGCCTCAAGTGCTGAGAGACACAGTGAAAAGAGCAGTTTGGGATTTTACAGGAGAGGATGTGGGATTGATGAAGAATGTAGATCCAGTGAAAATTGCAGTGAAAGAGGGAATCACATATCCTAACATTCCTCAGTACAAAATGACACAAGAAATAATTGAAGGGATAACTCCTATAATTGAGAAAATGATTCAGCAAGGAGTCCTAAGAGAACTATTGAGTAGTCCGTGTAATTCACCGATAATGGGACTGAAAAAGCCCAATGGCAAGTTTAGGATTGTGCAAGACCTGAGAAAAGTTAATCAAATTGTGGTGGCATGTTGTCCCATTGTGCCAAATCCATCAGTGATTTTGTATCAAATTCCACATGATGCTGAGTGGTATACAGTGATTGATTTGTGTCATGCGTTCTTTTCAATTCCATTGCATCATGACAGCCAGCCGATTTTTGCATTTAGGTTTGGCCAGCGTATTTTAGCATGGTGTCGTATCCCACAGGGGTATACGGAGAGTCCTTCGATATTCAATCAGTTATTGAAAAAATCGTTGGAAAGTCTGATCATGCCTGAGAGCTCAGTGCTAGTACAATATATTGATGACCTACTTGTGGCATCAAAGACACGTGAAGCTTGTGAAGTGGATACCATAGCTTTACTGAATCATCTGGCAGATGGAGGGTTAAAGGTATCTCCAGCCAAATTGCAATTTTGCAAGAAAGAGGTTCATTATCTTGGACACAATATTGAAAAAGGTCTGAGAAAAGTGACTACTGACAGGATCAAAATAATCAGAGAAATGAAAGCTCCAAAGACCCAGAGAGAAGTGAGAATGTTCCTGGGTATGGTGGGATATTGTCGTCAGTGGATAATTAATTTTTCCCTGATAGCAAAGCCATTGATTAAATTGACAAAAAGTGAAATGACAGATCCGTTGGATCTGGATGCAGAACAATTGGCAGCATTTGAAGAGCTCAAAACTAAAATGTGTGAGGCTCCAGCTTTGGGTATGCCTGACTACGAAAAAGAATTTGAATTGTACTGCAGTGAGAGAAATGGATGTGCACTTTCAGTGTTAATCCAGAAACATGGGCAATTGAGAAGGCCTATTGCATACTTCTCATCGACACTTGACACTGTAGCCGTGGGGTTACCAGGTTGTCTGAAAGCTGTAGCTGCGACATGCAGAAGCCTGGAACAGAGTGAGGGGATAATAATGGGGTATCCTGTAAGGGTATTCGTACCTCACAATGTGGCAATTCTTTTGACAAGAAGCAGAACTCAGCATATGTCACATAGTCGGCTGACTAAGTATGAAAAAGTGATTCTGGGAGCATCAAATGTGACTCTTGAGAGATGTGTGAATGTGAATCCAGCGACACTCTTGCCGGATATTGAAAATGTGGGTATAAAGATGGAAGATAATCATGATTGTTTGGATGTGCTTGAGTACTGTACAAAACCGAGACCAGACATAAGGGATCTTCCCTTACCTGAGAATGACCATGTGTTGTTTGTGGATGGATCATGCCTGAGAAATGATAATGGTGTGCTATGTGCAGCATATGCAGTGTGCAAAGTTTCAGAGGTTATGGAAGCATCACCATTGAAAGGAGTGAAATCTGCGCAAGTTGCTGAACTAGTGGCATTGACAAAAGCTTGTGAGATTGGGAAAGACTTGAGAACAACTGTGTTGACAGATAGTCAGTATGGATTTGGAGTGGTGCATGACTTTGGCCAACTGTGGCTACAAAGAGGTTTCTTGACATCGGGTGGAACTCCGATAAAGAATGCTGAGTTGATTGGAAAATTGCTTGAAGCGATACAGCTGCCTAAAGAGTTAGCGGTTGTAAAATGTGCTGCACATGGTTCAGGGGATGATTTTATCACTGTTGGTAACAGGTATGCCAACGATGTGGCGCAGTATTGCGTCAAAACAAACCAGTCGATTAACAGGGATAGGATGGAAGAAATGTCTTTTCTTTCTGTGATGTTTACTAATGTCCTAGAAACGTGGGATGAAGTAAAGCAGTTACAAGATGAGGCAGGAGAAGAAGAGAAACAAGATTGGGTTAAGGCAGGATGTGCTCCAAGAGAAACAGACCATGTTTGGGTCTACAGAGATGGCAGACCAGTAATGCCAAACTCAATTTTGTCGTCGATGGCAAGGATGTATCATGGCCAGGGACATCTGGGGAGGGACGCGATGGTAAGGTCCTTTAAACAAACCTGGTACAATGCAAAGTTTAGGACAATTGCGGAGAGCATCTGTCAAAGGTGTTTGATTTGTCAGCAATTCAACACAGGGAAAAAGACAGTGGTGAGTCTGGGGACAATAGGCAGAGAAGGAGGTCCTTTTACAAGAATGCAGATTGATTTCATTGAAATGCCCCAAGTGAACAGACTGAGGTATGTTCTAGTGGTAGTCTGTTTGTTTTCAAGGTGGGTGGAAGCTTACCCGACTAGAAGAAATGATGGATTAACAGTGGCAAAATTACTGTTGAGGGAATTGATTCCTAGGTACGGGTTTCCAGTTACAGTTGAGTCTGACAGAGGTAGACACTTTCAAAATGAACTCATTGGTTTAATTTGTGAAGCATTGAAAATACAGCAGAAGTTACATTGTGCATACCGACCAGAGGCTTCTGGTGTGGTTGAGCAGATCAATGGCACAATCAAGAATAGAATTGGAAAGATGTGTTTAGCCACTGGCATGAAATGGCCAGATGTGTTACCTCTAGTCCTGATGACAATGAGATCTACTCCAGATAGAACTACTGGTTTGAGCCCGCATGAAATAATTATGGGACGTGCAATGCGCCATGCATTCGTGCCTGTAAATAAATTGGTGGCAATAACTGATGACATGATTTTGGATTACTGTAAAGGCCTGGCTGACGCAGTTCATTCTGTGTTTCACCAGATTGGAGAAGAAGCTACCACACTTGAGAAGAAGCAAGCCCATGATCTGAGTCCAGGTGACTGGGTGAGGATTAAGGTGCACAGAAGAAGAAATTGCTTGATTCCAAGGTGGGGAAGGCCGAGACAAGTCATTCTGACTACGACGACTGCAGTAAAGTGTGCTGGAGTGAAGCACTGGGTACATGCAAGTCATACTCTGAGAGTTCCAAGCCCGAGAGAGGGAACTGGTGAAGAGTATTATGAAGAGTCAGATTCCAGTGATGGTGAAGATCCTGAAGATACGGAATCAGTGAGAAAAGAAGCAGAGAGAGCTTCAAGAGATTCACTGCGAGTATCAGAGGGAAAATCGAGTTCTGTTGCAGAGCCTGAAGTTTCAAGTAGCAGTGGAAGTAAAAGAAAAGAAAAGAGAAATCACACAGAGACTACTCCTGAATCAGAAGAGGAGGAGATTGAAGAACCACTTGAGATTATTCTTGAAGAAACAGGGTCAGAAGAAGATAGAGAGGGACAGATTGCGGAAGACCCCCGAGGAGGTGTAGGGAACATTGATAAGGAGCTAGGTGAAGGGACAAGTAGACAGCAAGAAGATTGCGTGTCGGAGACCCGAGGAGGGACAGAAGTAGGGAAGTCTCAAACAGTGGTGAAAAAATCTGTGGAGAAAAGAAAAGCTACTGGGAAACGGAAACAAGAGGCACTTGAAACAGATGATGAAGATGAACAAACAGAAGGTCGAGTTCTGAGAAAGAGAACTTCGATTGGAGAGAAGAGTGTTAAAGAATTAAGGCCGAAAAAGGTTGTGAAAGGAGATCGTTGGTCTAACAACCGAGTGAAAAGGGTGAGATACAGAGTAATAAGAGCAAATTCATCAAAAGCTGAACAAGTGAATGAAGTATCAAGCCAAACTTCGAGAGCTGAAGAAGAAGAATCAAAGAAATCAAAAGAACCAGTAGAAATAAAAAGAGTTAAAAGACCCAACCAAAAGTACAGATCACCGGAATGGTCTTATGTGACACTGTCTGAAGAAGGAAAAGAAGAAACAGTGACTCGAGATAATCCGGAAGTGGTCTTGAGAAAAGTGGTTGAGGAAGATACTGGTGAAATTCTGAAAATACTTTTGACTGACATTGGAGAAGAGTCGAGTACTGAGGATTCCGACGTTGGAGATCTGATACAATTTGATGTTGAAGAAATTGAAGTGAAGAATGACAAGTATCCAAACTGAGTGAAAGAAGGATTCACTTGGATCAAGTGAACGAGAAGATCATTTGGATAAACTGAAAGCTGAAGAATTGTTGAAGAATTGAAGAAGTTCAAACAGTAGTGGAGTAGTAGAGGCTAAACTAAAATGGCTAACATAGAGGAAAATAGAAATAAATGTGCCTTTTTTAAGAGGTGGTGCAGAATGTGCTGCTGTTGTACTGGATTATTAATGCTTCTATGGGGTGTTTTAATTTTATTAGTAACTTTTAAGGTTGAATTTGAAATGGACACAGAAAACATGACTAATATAGAAAAGAATTCACAAAAAGTAGTTCCAATTAGAAGTAGTAGTTACATACACAAAGATAGGTCGATTAATAATTTTTCTAGTAATGTTTTTTCTAAACTGTTATATGAATATGTGAAGACAATGGAAGTGAGGGATTGCTATGTCTGCATGCAGTTACCTGCATCCGTTTCAGAAGGTGTTACTTATCACCATTTGCCAGCTACATATGGTATTTCTTGTAGTATTTTAAGTAGTGTTTTTTATTTGTTAGGGAAAATAGATTATAAGATGTCTAACAGAGATAGTATTTTTGGGCACTTGCCAATGAACAAAGAGCTGAATCCAGCTAAAGAAGCTAACACTTTTGGTGAGATTTTTATTGAAGAAAAAGGACTAACATTAGATTACATTTTTAAGAATAATTTAACTTGCAGTTTGAAAGGAGAGGAGAAAGCTTTCCTGGATATGGTTGAGGAAAGGAGAGTGAACATGCATGAGAAAGGGAGAAAATATGAAGTGAGTGAGACAATTTGGGACATTGAGATGGGAAAAGAGTTGAGGAATGGGGCCAGTCCAACTTTGGCTCTAGATGCACCGCAGAAGGGTAAACTATGCATTACCAGAAGGAAATCCCAATATGATACATATTTTGTGGGAACTAGTGAGTGCCATGATACATACTTCATTGCGACAGGTTGGGGTTTCAGAGGTGGAGAAGATACGATTTTTCCAGGAGTGTACTATGTTTGTGGGAACAAGGCTTATTACAAGTTGCCTGACCATTGGTATGGCACGTGTTATGTGGGCCTGGTTTTTCCTAAGATTTTTCATACGTATAAAGTAAAAGATGTAGAAAATATTAACTTACTAACACGTTTTAAGAGAGAAACTTGGTCTGAAATTGTGGGTGATATTTTTGGGGTTTTGATTCCAGCAGTGGGAATTTCTTTAAATGCTTATGGAATTCGGAAACTGTCCACAGTGGTTGATCGCTTATCGACAAATACCGCAGGAGGGTTTCTTTTGGTGAATACGGAATTAAGTGCCGTACGTGCCATGTCAATGCAAAATCGACTTGCCCTTGATATTCTTTTGGCCAAGGAGGGTGGAGTCTGTGGAATTTTGAAAGTTCAACATTGTTGCACCTACATTCCTGACGAAAGTAAAGACCTGAAGGTCTATATCAAAAATATTACTGATTTACATGAAGAATTAGTACCACTTGAGACTGGGAGTTTATGGACTAAACTAGCTAATAAGATGATAGCTGTTAAGGATTTTATTGCAAAGATAGGTAGTACTATTATAGGTAGAATATTGTTTCCTTTGTCTTGTATAATTGTTGCTTTACTGATACTAAGATTGGTGTGTGTGTGTGTTGTAAAAACAGGAGAGGGAAAGAGAAATTGAAAAATGAAAAGAAAAACAAGAATTCGAAAATTTCAAAGAGAGAACCAGAAGAGATTGAACTAGAAGAATTGAGGGAGAGTGTTTATTTAGAGACAAAGAGAGATGATGAGAGAGTGACTGGTGTTTAATGTTGTCTAAAGGGAAGAGACATTTCTGATTTCCTAAAATGGGACTAAATTTTCACTATTTTTTTTTTTGGGTTTATTTGGTGATAAAATCACCAAAGGGGGGATTGCTGGAGCAGAGTTTTCTTTTAGAAAATTCTGGGGCTTTTGAAGCTCTGGCATGTTTATGCGTTTTATTAATTTATTAATAATTAACAATTAATTATTTGTCTTGTGCAAGTGTGTTTTACTAATCAACCCGTTTGTCTTAACACAAGAGAAAGTTACATGAGGGTTAGCTTATTTGTGCTGTTCATGTATTTACAATAACGTGCAAGTTTCCATGTTTAAACGTTGCTGTGTGCTATTTATTTTGAGCACAAAACGCTGTCTGAATTAATGCTTTTTATGTCGCAAAGCTAGATAAATGCATACACATAAGGGTATTAGTGGGGTTAACACTGTTTAATCATTATGCTGTATTAACGTTGTTTTTATTTCTTTTAATTGAGATGGTCTATTGTGGCCTATGGAGGCCTAATCCATGATGGCTAATTTTGAGAGCCTGGCCTCGAGTGAATATTTCTGTGATGTGGCAAGAGAGACCCCTGCTGGAAAAAGGTCGAAGACAACTGACCATGGTCCTTCTATGAAATTTTCCATGAGGACGGCAGCAGCTTTGGGTGTTCTCCAAGAAAAGTGAAGGTGTCCTTGGCAATCTCGAAAGACAAAGGAGCCTTAGAGGGAAACTCTGAACTGTGGCTCGATGGCCGAGGGGAAACCGGATTAAATGTGTTACATGTTTTATTTTCTTGGTTCCTGTTCCGTAGTTCACGTCTTGTGACTTTTCCTGAGCGGAGATTTCCAGATGTAGCAATGTTACATTTCTTCCTTCTCGTTCTGCTCAGTGATACAGTTTATTCAGCCAACTTTATGTGTGTTTCTATTGTATTTTTCACTATAAAAACTGTTAGTTTAGGGAGGGCTCTACCCACTCTTTTGGCCACCTTCACGCGTTGCTGAGGATTGATGCTGAGGACTCTGTCCTGACAGACTTTACCGAGAGACTGGTCCTGACCCGTTCTGACACTTAGTTAGAATAGGTAACTATGAGAAATGATTTATTCTGATTTACTTTGACTAATCTTAGATAAAGCAATATAACTTTAAAACATGGTGTTGAATATTCTTTCTTGTCAATTATTGAGTACATTTTGATCATTGTTGTATAGATTGTATAGAGTATGATTAAGGATAACCATCATAATTAGGTCCTATCGTCCTAGATATAGATGCAGGGTTTTCTTCCCACAGGTCTTATGCTGGTAGAGTATTTGAGCGTATGTTAGTGAAATGGGCCCTAGCGTATGATGAATGTATGTGCGTGTAACTGTGAAATTACTCTATCCGTGGTAGTGGGTTTATTTTAGGTACCCTGATCTCTATCAATACCTTTGCCCATGCACTTCCTGCCACGCTCACTGAACCCATTCCTTCCGCTCTCATCTTCAAACGTTTCTCACTCTCTGTACACAATAGGTATTCTTCCACCCAATCCGTTACATCATCATCCATTCCAGGCTACCAACATTTTTTCTTCAAGCGTTTTATTGTCAATGACTGTGCCAGATGGCCTTCATGTGCTAGCATGATTAGCTTCTTCCTTTCCCCTCAGGAGGTACATATTTCTCCTCTCTTAATACTAAGACAGCCGTAGCCCCTTTACCCTTTACTCACTTCTTCCTGTACCTTAACAAAACATCTCAAAGAAGGTCTTACATCCCCTTCGCGCTTCCAACCCTCTCAAATACTTCTGACACAGTCCTTGAAAATTCAATCCTCTTTGGCAGCTGCTTTCCATTCCTCCAGAGTGATTGAATCAAATTCCCCTTCTAATGCGTCCTCCACACTCGATACCACACAAGCCACCTCTTTCTCCATCCTGCTCTCATCCTCAACTCTAAATGGCAGCCTTCAAAAGCAATCTGCCTGCACATTCTTCTCTCCGGACACATACTCTTGCAACCTTGAAGCAAACCGTGGCAATCTAACCAACACTTTGTACGCGCCTCCTGGTCTCAACACCCTGACTAATAGCTTAAGGACAGTCCGCAAGGTAAAATGCGCCCCCCCATAAATATGTGTGGAAGTATTCAACTCCCCATTCACCCATCCCATCAAATTGTAGTAAATCACTGCACTCACAATCGTCCTTCATCAAAGGTTTAGTCTCTTACAGCCACAAGCATGAGGCTCCCTCACCTGCTCATGCCCAACTGTCACTCACAGCCCTCCGGAATCTACACTAACAAAGATTCCATGAAGCACCACGGCAACCTCTTGAGTATGATGGCCCACCGTCAAGTAATTACAACAGGAGACATGGCGGCTCTCATCCTCCTGGACCTCGCCACAGAATTTGACAGTCTCCCACTGAATCCTCATCCAATGACTACACAACATCAGAATCCAAGGACATGCGCTCCAAAGGAGCTGCTCTTTCCAGATAAGAAGGACCTAATCAGCCAGCATGACACCATACACCCTGGAAACCCGCAACCTCATCTTTGGAGTGCCCCAAGGATCCTCCCTGAGGCAGACCCTTTCAAATGCATACATGATCCTTCCAGCTAGCAACATCCGCTCTAACGATATGTACGTCCTCTCTTGCTTTTTTTTTTAAACAAACTTTATTGGGTTTTACATATTAGCATTCGTACATTCTATGACATAATCTTTGCCAAGGTACACACAGGACAATTGACCAAAGCATCACTACATATGATATAAGCGTGGTAGCTCGGCTGGACATGGGATTCCCACCCCCTACACATGATGTGGGAATCATATACACAGCAATCAGCAGGAGGTGCGCGTTTTGTCAGTATCCCCTATCCTAAAACAGTCCTATATTTCTGAAACCTGCCCCCAACCACCCTTCCCACCAGGCGTGTCACATACAATCAGCAGTTAATCTACAGGTTGGGGTTACTGCAGGCTAGTTTTGCTAACGTAGCTAAAGCAATGCTTAGAGAACCAACCCTTAACAGGTGCGGGGAGGGCGCCACGTATTCAGTATCTAGTTCCGCCCTTTCATACAGCACACAGGGGTGAACCATCTAATCCAGCTCACCAGGAGCTTCAGCCATAGGATCTTCATCGCTATCACTGTCTGGGTGGGGTCTTTAGGAGCACCACCAATGTTTCCCACGCCCTCGCTGCCGCTAATGCCCTCGGACTTCCCGCACGTTTGATGAACATCCTCTTACGCCGACAACACACAACTTGTTGTGTCCCTCACAGATAAGGCGCCCAATACCTGGATCAAGTTCAATGCTTGCATGATTGAAATCACCCACTGGTTGAAGACTAACTGACTAAAGCTGAACATAGACAAGACCAAAACTGTGATCTTCTGGAAGAAATTGTCACAGTGGGACTCCACCTGGTGGCCAACACAACTAGGACCGACACCCTCTGACGCCAAGAATTGCAGGACCATCATCAACAGCAAACTCAACATCACTACCCAAGTAAATGAAATAACCGCCTCATGCTTCCATACCCTGAAGATACTGAGATACATTTCAAATGGCTTAGAATCAGCACCCAGAACACCGTCATGCATGCCGTGGTCACAAGCAAGCTGAACTACGGGAACACCCTCTGTGCTGGTATCAACAAAAAAACTCACCATAAGGCTGCAGACCACATGATCCATTATTCTGCATCAACACTTCGGGAACTGCCGCCAGCTACCAAAACGGTCTTCATGCCATGGAAACGTGCACTTCGCACAATGGGCTGGTGGGGCAAGCTTACGAAAGAAACCCCTCTGTGGCAGTTGTCTGGTTTTCGGGGCTGGGAGACCATCGGAATTGAAACGGTGGGTGCAGTGATGCATGGCCGGAACCTAAAGTCCTTCCAGGAACTCCTGGCAGAATATACAATGCCACACTCAGTTCAGTTCATAAACTTTATTCGGGTAGCTTAGTACCCATAAAAGCACAGCATCATAGCAAATTAAATAACAGACGGAGAGTAAGAGAACACATGATAAGTGAATTGCAATGGTATAAAACATAACATTATGACGAATTAAATAACAAATTAAAGAGAAATTCATTGATAATAGATTACTGTAAAATATCAGTTCATCCAGCAATTATACAAAGGTGTTCAAGCATAACTAAAACTCAAGGATTGGACATGGTCGTACGTGCTCAGAAATGTGCTTATGCGAAAGACCAACTCTTCATCAGCCCGAGTGAGTATACATGAATATGTAGTATCCAAGCTAATAGGCCTCTTCTTTTTGAAAAATTAATATAAAAGCCACTTTATATATTTTATGTAATATTTGCAGAAAAATAGAAAATATATGATTGATTGGCCACTCACCCCGTCACATGGACATGGTAGGTGATCAAAATTGGGGTGGTAGCCAAGAGGGAAACACAATGCAAATTTAACAATTCCTGCTCACAATTCTACTGGTACCTTCAATTTAGACATGCCTTCTACCTGAATTTAGCACAACAAGCAGACATATCCGAATTCAGTCCCACAGAAGTGAAGGTCTTTATGAGTGAGCTGAGAGACCATAAAATAACCAAAATGTAATGCACACTCTTCAACAATACACCTACCACACTACATAAGTCTAGAGATACGTGGCAGCAGAACCTGGGTCCACTGGATGTGGATGATTGGGTAGAGGCACTGGAGTCCCCGCGCAGCGCGGTGATTGCGACCTGCCTGTGACTTATCCAATTCAAATATTTACACCGGGCCTACTACACTAGAGACAGACTACGGCGCGCCGGCCTGATTGCATCCCGCATTGCTTGCAATGTAGAACAGCTGAGGGTACCTTTATACACACGGTGTGGCAGTGTACAACACTATCGAGGTTTTGGAGAGGGGTGACCACATGCTTGTCAAAGGTTCTGGGGTGGGATATCCCGCTTTCTCCACGACTAGCTATGTTGCATATCACTGAGGGGTTAGGCGGTAACAGATACAATCGCCATCTGTTGTTCCTTGGCCTCACATTGGAGAAGAGGGATATCGCCAAGGCGTGGAAGGATAAATCTCTGCCATCAGTGGCGGTTTGGAAGAAGATCTTAGACTTCATCATGGGCCTGGAGATCCCCGTTTTCAAGGCGCGAGGGTGCCCTCAGAAATATTTTAAAATTTAGAAAAGATGGGCGGACTATAGAGGGTTATATTTGGAACCTGCTCACCCAAGTTCTACTATTGAAGAACAGTTGACATGACTGTAACAAGCTGGGACTCACACACTACAGATATTTGTAATTGTTATGAATGGCTTAGACCCATATATATCAGATTTACCTGCATCTCCTGCAGTTGTGGTGTGGCACTATTGTTAGTTTTTATACAAAGTTACTTAGCAAAATGTTCTATTTATATAAGATGCTACAGTATCATTGAAAATGTTGAAAGCATTACTTGTGAAAATGCATACATATCACTGGTGCCCCTCGAGGCACCGGACTTGTACTGGCTGTCAACAATAAAATTATGTTGTGAAAAAAAAGGCTGAAGACCACATTCAGAACTCTGCAGCCAGATTCGCTATAAACCTCCCACGCCGTACTCGCATCACACCACAGCTGTAGGAGATCCACTGGCTCACCATTCACAAACAAGCAGAATTCAAACTCCTCACCCGCACTTCAAAGGCACTACATAACACTGACAGTATTTCGGGGCATATTTATGAAATCGTCACGCAGACTTGCTCCGCTGCGTGATAGGGAAAGGGCAGAAAGGGCAGAATGAGTACACATAGGAAGAGGAAGTAACCAGGTGAAATAAAAATATTTCTCCTCGTTAAGCCTTCCCTGAGAGGCGTAGCAATTTGACGCATTTCCAGGGTTACCACTGATGGTAAATCTGGGAATGTGCCAAAATCCATGGGTGGATGCGTTGGAACACCCACGCTCCACCCATGGAACGCCTCCCTGGGGCAGAGTAACACAATGCAGCAATTTGCTTTGCGTTGCATTAGCATGGATTTATCAAGGCACTCAGGGCCATGCTAGGTGGCCGAGCGTGGCTTGATAAATTCTACTAAGTTTTTGAGTCGCCCCTGCGCCCCCTTGCAAGGTGCAAAGGCGACGCAAAACCTATATAAATATGCCCCTCAGTGTAGGGATAAACAGAGCTGAAACTGCCCTGCGCACTCCACTCACACTACCTGTTACCCCCTGGTATAAAGTTAAAGGCAATATACTATTAGGATGAGGGAAGTTAATTGCCAAAACTGCCCCAAAAAATATTTCAGTACACCCTGATCAGAGTTAAGCCGATTTACTCGTACTAAAATTCTTAAAATATTTTTGCATTCTGAAAACCTTACATAGTTAAATAGTTATTTAAATTCACAATATTTATCATATACATTAGTGATAATATCCAAATCAAAATTAAATCTTTAGTTGCAAATCCTGGGACCATGCATTTATTCCAATCAGGTCTTTTTAGGCAAATGTATTCTGAGAAACAGTCCTGATAAACTGGGCCTTTGAGGTAAATATTTACAAAGAAGTTAGTCCCAGAACTCAACATGGTACCCCCCTCAATAGCAGTTGTATCAGAAGTAGTGAAACAAATACAGAATAAGTACGGGGCAGAACCTGCCCTGGACTTAGGAAAGAAGTTGATATCAACAATTGTGTTAGCTAACATAAAAGGGGAGGCAGCAACTGTGGATATACGCCAATGCCTGAGGGAATGCACTCCTGCACAAAAGGAGCGAGAACAACCTAAAATTATTGAAGGTACCTATGCTTCACTGAGTAGAGATAATTTGGGAGCTAGAGCTATGAAACCACAATTATTGTGAAATCCTGAAAAGTATAACTCAAAGCAAGCACCTGATTCTTCTAAAAAGAAACAGGATAACAAACGAATAAAAAATAATAAGCAGAATGCATCAGCATCACGGGGTGGGTATCCTTAACAGGAGCTTTCTGACAGAAAATATAACCAAAGAAACTGTAATAATATTAAAAAACCTGACAGGTATCAGGATAATGATACACGTTCCTCTCGCTTTATCAGGGTTCATCAAAAAACTCGGAGAGGGAAGGAGGGTCAGAACTCAGATCAGAAGAGCGAGACAAGCCAAGAGACACACATCCGTCTTCAGACTATGTTATCAAACAAGAAGATAAACCCAAAACTAAACCTCAATATAAAAAGAAGAAGATAGGTCGCCTTAAAATAAGAAATGCCCAGGCTACTGAGGACTTTACTTCTTAAAGGGTAATGGGCTCTGACGAAGCTAGACAGCGCAGCAGAAGTAACAATAGCTCACCAGAACCTGACGGAATTTCTGGCAACAACAGCGTTGAATGAACGTATCACGGTGGAAACACCTGATACAAGGTTAAGTGTCCCACGTCGTTTACACAAAATTATGCTCCAAATGGAAGGGGACATCCCCAAAAAAGTGAAAGGTCTCATATGGGAGAACCTGACTTTTTGATATGATATCCTTTTGGCTGAAAGAGAATGTCTGCCTGGGTTCGTCATGGATTGCCCAAAGGGAGAAGAGATAATGTTACTGGCTTTCTCCGACCTCGTTTCAGAATCACTCAAATATACATACGTGCAGGAGGGGGCTTTAGCGCTACCTCCCACATTATTTTGCAATCATGTAGGGTGGGATACTGGGTCACCTCACCATGAAATCCTAGTTAAAACAACTCCTACACCACAGAGGCAGTACCCAATGAAACATGACGCAAAGAAGCAAGTCAGGCAGATCCTTGATCAACTTGAATACCAAGGTGTGATTGAGAATTGCACCTCTTTCATGAATAATCCTTTGGGTCCTGTAATGAAACCCAACCATTTATACCATTTAGTTTTAGACTACAGGCATTTGAACACATGCACAAAGACATTTGCAGTACAGAATGCATACAGTGGCGCATTAATGAATAACATGGTGCGGAAGAAATACAAAACAACACTAGATATCTCAAATGGATTCTTCTGCCAAAATATAGCACCTGAAAGCAGACAATTGACAGTATTTTTAGCGTTCAGCTCTCAACGCCAGTTTTGTAGGCTGCCCCAGGAGTATAAGAATAGCCCCGGGTTGTTCTCAGCAAGAGTATCAGAGTTACTTTAAAATTGTGATGAGGAGGCATTGTCCTATGTAGATGATATTTAGCTGATGGACGATGAGTTATTGGATCACTTGCACAGGGTGAACAACATCATTTTGGGGTTCGCCACTGTGAATTGCAAATTTAACTTTAGAAAATCAAAAATTGCCCACCTCACTGTGAAGGGAAAAGCCAGCAGCTAATGTTTTAGAGAAATGTGTGCTGCTCTAACCGCCAAAAACTCTGAAAGGCTTACAATCCATTTTTGGATTCCTACATTTTGGCAGAACATACATTTTAGATTGCGCAGAAAAAGTAAAACCTTTCTACGACCTAATCAGACCTGATTTGTTTGTTCACATTGGACACAGGAACACACAGACATTCTCCGTTCAGTACAAGCTGACATGATAGCTTCCAAACACTTGCGCACACGTGTAAATACTACAAATTTGGGGATCCGTGTAGTCGGGGGTCAATCAGGTTATACTTATGTAACCTTCAATGAAGGCGAAATGGTACCCATAGCATTTAAATCTCATTTCTACACAAACACTGAAATGCGTTTTGCATCCACAGAAAAGATACTGACAGCAGTGGGTTTAGTGATTCCAAAGACTTCACAATAAAGCACAAGTGGCAGAGCTGAAAAAAGGATTGCCACAGGCTCATGTATTTCACACATCAAGTTATCAGCGTGTTGGCGTGCACGTTGAAGAGGATTCTCTGGTTGATAGAGCCGCCAAGGCAACAGTTCAAACTGCTACCATTGCTGCAATCATTTGTTAAAGTACGAGGATAGACGGACAGATAATGATAACTGTGATTGCTATGCGCAACAACAGCTCAGCCTTGCCAAAAGGTTTTCCACTCAAGTACTCCTACAAGTTAGATGCACAAAACATTCTGTATGGTCAAATTCCAGGAGTGGGGGATAGAGTAATACCAAACATGGATCGCAGCTTAGATTTAATTCTAGCTGCACACAAGGGTCCGGGTTCAGCACATGCAGGCATCACTGCAACTGTTTCACTACTGAAACAACGTTATTAGTGCCCAGGTCTCACAAAACAGACCAAACGTTTTGTCCTTAAGTGCAACATCTGTCATCAAATTAAAGATTCCACCATAGCATGTCCACTGTAAACACATTTACTGTTATCAGACAGACCTCTCGCATGTGTCTATTTGGACCACAGCAGCCCGTTACAATATGACAGGGCTTACAGGCACATCCTGGTGTCAGTGGGTTCATGCTCTAGATTCCTGTGGGTTTGGCTTCAGCGCTCGGCTGACGCCCAAACTGTTATAAAGGATTTGCGAGTCTTTATATATGGACATACGCAATTGGCACATTACATTCCAACTGTGGCCCTGCGTTTAGCTCACGGGCTTACAAAGAAGCCATGGGAAGTTTAGGTGAGGTCTTGCGGTACTCCTCTCAGTATCATCCAGAGAGAAATTCGATTGTGGAGCGTAAAAAACGGAACTTAAAGCAATCCTTAACATCAAGTGTATTACGCTTGGATAGCAGTTGGGTCAGTCACCTATATGGGTTCCAGAGGGCACTTAACAACATGCCAAGAAGTTCCCTGGGGAGCCGTACTCCATATGAAGTCCTGTTTGGGATTAGAATGTGGGTACCTGACCTCGACAGTGGCAGACAAAAAACCATTTGACATCAATGATCGTTTGGCTGTTTTACAGGAACTCAATGAATTCCGGGCATTACATAGCAACATCCAAGTGAAATGCACTACCACTGGGTAAGCGAAAGCTGTTCTGGCAAGACCTGCCTGGGTCTCGAAGAGTGTGGACTTGGTCAGAAAGAAGATTGTGGACAAAAACAAATTTGGGCCATCTTACAGAGCGCCTGTACCTGTCCTGGCTTTTGAAGAAACAAGAACAGTACTTCTTCCATCTCCTGCCGGCAAGAAAGAAAAGAGAATTGTCTTAATTGATCTGATCAAACCACACAATTTGGCCAATACCCAATAGTAGGCCTCTTTGGCTCCTGGATAGCTACTGATCTCCCCTCACTACCATACAGGAACTTCAGACAGAATGTTTAATATCCTTTGAAGATTCTACTCTACGAAGTGAAGGAGTTGCCAGTAACGGAATGGAACTTGTACCTGTTGAAATTGAACAGCAACAAAACACAAATGAAACCCAGATATCAATTTGGCCTAATACCGACATCTATGTGGATATGTCTCGACAGGAGACATCTGCCAGTTCTACAAAACCTGCTGAGCTACCAAAGATAGATCAAACTGCGTCTGGCTATTTCATCAATTTTAATACTTTCTCATTGGATTCAAGTGAACCAGAGTTACTGCCACCGCCTGTTTCCCCACAAACAACAAATTTGTGACTTCTACCTTTGGCTGAAAAATACTTACTTTGTTTCTACCTGGCTACAGCTCTGGATTGCAATTGGTCTACTGTTCCCAATCCTCTGGATAGGTGTAGTAACTGTCTTTTTCCTGCTTCTGAATGGACATTACCTCCCAGAACGCTCTGTAGTACAACATGTGAACTTGGTCCTGAAACCACATGCATCATCACACCGTGAACAGAGAGACTTCTCCATAGTGAACATTACAGCAGTTCTGGTTCCAGAAGAAATAGTTTGGGACGTTTGATGTATATGGTGCAACTGAACTTTTTAAAAATACCATAGTGATATCGTTACCTCCAGTACTTTCTCTGATGATTGGGACTTTGAAACTGTAAATACTATCCTGTCTGATGTCGAACAATCTGCTGCATTTTCAAGTGATAAATTGTATGATGGTACATCTAATTTTGACACCATGTTTTGTTACCAACACAATGGTCATCATTTCTTGCACAAAGCAAGTATCCCACATGAATGTATGACATTACAACCCATACATTTACAACGCATACCTTTACAATGCGATTTTACATCACAACATCCTTTACAATGCATACATTTACATCGCATACCATTACAACGAATTTTTTTAAACTATATTTACAACGCATTTCATTACATCGCATTATACCTTTACAACGCATACCATTACATTGTATTTAAGGTAAGTGTTGGATAGTGTTGGGGTAAAAATTACTATTCTAACTCCAGGGGGTGCCACAGTAGGGTAAGTGTTGGATAGTGTAGGGGTACTATGCGTTGTAATTGTATGCGTTGTAATGACATGCGATGTAATGCCTGCGTTGTAGTGTCTTGCGTTGTAGTGATGGCTGTGTTGTAGTGACATGAGTTGTAAAGGATGTTGCAATTTAATGACTGCGTTGTAAATGTAGTGCGATGTAATGACTGCGTTGTAAAGGCTGTTTCCCATCCCACATAAAGTGTTCTCTTACCATCAATTGGCACATAGTCTAACAGCACCGAAAGGTAGTTCAACAACATTTGCACAGATGTTTGCTTATTTTTCTGAGTTTAACTCTTCAGACCCGACATCTTATTATTATAAGCTTGCACCTACACCTGCAAAGAAAAATATGCTCACTAACACGAAACAGATCTACTCTGCTTCCTTTATTGCCCAGTTGTCTGTACAGGGTTTCGACTTTTGGAAAGACAGTATAGACACAAAATCTGTCTGGGTAACTAAAGATTGGCAATTTAGAGCATGCCTCATACCACATCAGATGATCTACCTGAATGACACTGTACAACAGACTTCCTGTCTTGGGCTAGCCAAGGTTAAGGATTTGAACTCACCTCAGATTCCCTCACTCACACACTTTGAGAGATGCCAACATTACCCACAACATAGTGAGGATACATTAGATGCCATTCTACATGATGGTTCGTACAATTCATCTGAACCCAATTGGAAGGTATGGTTGGTTTGGCCTATCGACGCAAATAGGTGTCAGTAAAGATTATGGGGTTCCACTGAAGGGTTTAGTATCCACAGGCCTGACCAGCGCTATGTGCAATCAGAACACACGGGGCGGTGACATCTTAGTGTTGGGAAGTTATGCCTAGAGCGGCTAAAAACCTCAACACTGTCCCAGGTGAAACAACACTAGTCCTTACTCTCAGATGACATGGATCTTAGGGATTTTTTGTTAGGTCCCCAGAAGCCACGTCAAAAACACTTCTTGTATGCTGTTTACAATGAGGTATGGAAAATCGCCCAGCAGGAGTTCTATTTAAGTATGCATCCAGGCTTTTGCACAATCTTAAAACATAAATACATGGGCAGCATTTTTCTTCTGGAAAAGTGGCAACCTATGGAAACCGGTAACAATTCAAAGGCTCTTTGAATTTTCAATTACCTCAATATCCCCACCCTCTCAGGTGTGGAAAGTGTGAAATATATCAGGGATTGACATCAACTGGGCAATTAGATTTTCACTAAAAGAACTCAAACAAAAGAAAGGCTGGCTTTTGCAGAGCTCCTGGCTCAGCAGGAAACCTAAAGAGGATGTAACATGCCACACCCTCCCTTGATTCCTCACCATCATCAGTACATTCACATCTGCTGGAATTGTGCATTTGACAACCCTTCAATCCTGCACCAGAAATAGGAGGGAGGAGATGGAGATGGAGGGGGGGGGGGGTGGAGAGTGGGCGGCAAGGAATGGGATAAAAGTGCACTGAACTCTGGAGTGTTGTACCACTAATCCTTATGTAGAAGGAGGAGAGAACTCAAGCATCACATGCCAGCAAGGTAAGCAGACCTGCTGCCCTCCACCGTTCTGGCTCGGCTCTTCCCATGAACTGTCTAGCTTGCCCACTTCTATTATTGAAGTAAATGGATCTACAGTCCCACGCCAGATAGACGCGGCCGAGGGGGAACATAACGATAAATTCTTTCTCACCCACAGTGTACAGAATAAGTTCAAAATAAGAGTTCTCGATTCCTAAGAGAGATCACTCAGGTGACTCACTGCAGTGCAGGATGAAGTGTGAAATGCCTTGCTGAAAAAAAAAACTTTCATTAAGACATACAGTTGATAGAGTGAAAGATGTGTTTCCTACATGAGGTACCTGTTAGGAGTGCAATGTAATAATTTGTAAAATGCCCTTACATATTATTCAATGTTATACAAAAATTATATATTAGAGGACAAATATTAATCAACTAGCATGCTACTGTAAAGATTAACATAACCTGATGAAAGGTTCAGTCTTTAGTGTTTAGAGTGTGTACTTCATGGTAATCAATGTAATTTGGTTTAGGTTTCATTAACATCTGTGATTCATTGATGCATTAGTGACGATAAGTGCTTTTCAAAGTTAGAAATGAATGCAAAAATGTGTATTAATGCAGTTGGTTGATGTATTTGCTAGGCTATCTTGTATGGTGAATTCATTAACTTAGCTAAACTCCTAGGCTCCGACCTGTATTGCATTAGAAGAGTCTTCATTGCTGACAATGATGTTTAACTTCGTATGTGAAATTTGACGAATGTTTCTGGCTCACGTTTGCATTGCAGGTGGACAACGTTTGCTAGAAGACAGTAGGGTTATTGTTTCACTAGGCAAGGTTGCAGAATGGAGGAGTTACAGTTAGCATGGTCGCAAAAGATAAGGTGAAGGAATGTGTTTTTACACGGATCCAAACACAAGGAGATGGACGGAGCGCTGAAACTTTTCAGACACTCACCCCCAGTCACAGATCTGGGTTGAATCCATCATCGTTCTTCAGTTCACTGCACCACCCCAGTTCAGATACATCTATATGCAAATCAGTCTAGACCCTGTGTCTCATGGGACCAGTCCAGCCCGATCTGCCAAGCCATGTCTTTCCTGGACCAGAAACAAGCATCCTGGGACCGGTTTCGGGCTAACAGCCCTCATCAGCCAGGCTAGCTTGAATCCAGTGGCAAAGTGAGCAAGGAACCCACGTCTGAGCATACCCTGCTAACTTAGGGCGAACCAAGCACTCACAAGGAGATGGTGCATTGAGCGCTGAAACGTTTCAGACACTCACCCCAAGTCTGGTCCAGGGAAGACATGGCTTGGCAGTTCAGGCTGGACTGTTCCCATGAGGCACAGGGTCAAGACTATAGCTGTGTCTGAACTGGGGTGGCATAGTGAGCTAAAGAACAATGAAGGATTCAACCAGATCTGTGACTGGGGAATGAGTGTCTGAAATGTTTCAGCGCTCCGTCCATCTCCTTGTGCTTGTTTTCACATGGAAGACGGAGACAAGACCTAGGACGAGCTGCTACCGAGGAGCGTGTGTGGGGAAAGGGCCATGAAGGGAGTCAACTTCATTGAAAAGTTTGCGCCTGAGCCCAGTTTACAGCTTGTGAGACAAAAAGCATTATGGGACATTTGATGAATACTATCTTCTGTAAAGGTAACCTTGTAGAGAGGGACAGTTACCCCATTCCTGCTTGAACTCCTGACAGAGTGCACCTACACGCGGATGTGCTCTTCCTGTCGCTCGTGGCTTCATGCCTCAGACCCATCTTATGGCGAAGTGACTTCTTAGGGAGGCGTTGTCTATTGACACCTTTTCCCTCTTCTCTATCGCCCCCTCTTGTGAATTAGTTTAGGGATGCGACTTTAGTGTTTGAGTAGATATAGTAAGATTTAAATGCTGCGTCAAGAAGTGCTGATGTAAGGAAACTTGAGTTTCTGTTTCCTCATCTCATTCATAATCGTAATTGAGCTTCTTGTTCTTCTTATGCTCCAGCGAGTGAACCTTTTCAGAAGGTTCGGCTTCCTTTTGTTTCATTTGTACTTCTATACCCTCATGTTGAGAGGTGTATAGGTTGACTAACCTTCATTTGGTTCTCCGTCTGGGTTCTTGTGTAGCCAATGGTGTTACACTGAAGTTCAGTTGACTTACGAGCTTTTCTTCCCACTACACATTCATGCTGCTAAAAAGAACCATTGAAGATCCGACACTGAACTGAATTAAGAAGGTGGGCCCAGGCTCCTTCAGTTGGTGGCAGAGGATGGGGAGCACATGAGGGGAAAATCTAGAACCCAAATCTAGAATAGCCTAGAACCCAGATCCCCCCACAAAAGCCCCAGATAGAGCCATGATGGTCCAGAATTAGTGAGGACGGACTTCAGTAATGCAGGGAGAGAGCAGCGGCATGAGGAGGAGTGAGTTTTAATAAGGTATGTGTGGAGTGTGTTGAATTGCGTTGATCGATTGTGGAATGTCGTCAAAGGTGTCGCAATAATTGAGTGAATGTGGTTTTCAGGCCTCATGTGATCCAAGGAATTTGTTTATGGTTATCGGGTCTGACGTGGCCTAAGATACTGGGATATTTGCAGGTGTAAAATACACCTAGCTTGTGATTGTCTGACCAAAGAATTTATCGTGAGACGTCGTCGACGGCTCCACCTAAGACAGGGAACTTTGTGTGAATGAGATGAGTGCAAACTGTGTAGTGGACCCTGAGCTCAAAGGGAAAACTGCACTGGTTCAGGCAATTCCCCGCTGGTCGAGGTTTCATAGCGAATGTGTATTCTTGAGTGATTGAATTCTATTGTTCTTTTAGAAAGGCTGACAATTACAGATATAAGATGATTGTGTGAGAGAATGTATACGATGAAATTGTGAAGGATGAGCTGCTGCGAAGAGTGAAGGTAACATCAATTTGTGCCACGATGGGATTGGTTGGTTAGTAGAACGCCGCACTAGGATTGGTTGACGATTGTGTATTACATCTGGAGAGTTTTAAATTGTAGGCCCACATTAAGCGATTTAAATTGAATTTGGACTGCTGCACCATAAGTAGGAAAACTGGTGTTTTAGGGTTCTGGAGATGAGGGCGTTGTCACAAGGGTGGGCAAAGAAGCGCTGCTGAAAGACACACCGGCTCATTATATAGCAACCAATGTGGGACTCCACACTATTATTTGGCTTCAAAATTGGCATAAGATCACTGAGAAGGAGGGAGCATTGGCATTTTCATGCGATGGCACTTTCAAGTTGGAGGTATTAGAACACTTGAGAGGAGTGATGTTCGCGATGAAACCTTTACCTAGGCCTACGCAATTTGAAGCACTTGATGCATGGATGCTTGCAGCTCATGCTAAACATTGAGAGCGCTGTCAGGGAAAGATGAGGAAAACAGTGCGAGCTTACCAAGAGGCACACTAGCATGCTAAGCTAAAGAGATGGCGGGGGGACATGGTCGAGTCTTAGAGGTTGTACCCTGCGTTGATGAGGGATGAGGAGATCAAAGATCAGAGCAATAGGGAAATCGATGGTGTTGGTGACAGTAATTCCGATGAAAGCTTGTTGAATGGCCTGCAGGCAGAGCATCCACCCCCATTATAGTCGAAAGCAGGAGGGGAATGAGAGAACACCAGAGGGAACCGATAGCACTGGGAGCACTTCAGCCCCAATCAAGCACAGATCTGGAGTTGTGAGAAGAATATTAGAGGGAGTGAGATTGTCAAAGGGTAAAGAAGAGGCAGGAAGAGGGCCGATAAGGAATTTGGAGCACAGTAGTCCCATTGGTGCTGCTCCAAGATTACCTGCAGCTCTTACGGTGCCTGTTACGATTGGGCCTCTCAGGGGAGATTGAATGAAGAATTCAGCAATTTTAAGTCTAGCTGTACCCTCGAAAGCTACCTTGACGTCATCAAAGTGCCGGCCGACAGGAATTTATACATCCAGTTCAGGTTTGGCAGCCTGCCGATCAACGCATTTACAAACTCCTGGCTGCACAATAAAGCGAGACTTTAGAGTGGCCATGCGCATACTGAAAACGGATGCAAGACCACTATTTTTGTGCGCAACTGCGAAATATTTGGGAATTGCATGGGCAATCAGAAGGAGGGCGTTGACTTCCCCCGGCCAAACTCTGTGAGCAGCGTACACGACTTATTCCCTATTAAGCATATTTGCCTCATAGAAGGGATGGCTAGTAATCTAAATAATGCAAGTAAATATTTCTCAGACCTGCGTATAAGTAAACACAAAATGTTTTTAATGCTTCTTACTATAGCGACAAGTAACTGGAACCCCTGGCATTTGCTTCCTAATAACGGTTTCTTTGCCTAATTTTGCACATTCACGTTACATGGTGGTATGAACCCGTGATGGAATTAATGACCTGTTTAACTGGCGAATGTAATTATTAGTACCTAAGGCATCTCTACTGGAATCAGGTCATCGCCAAGTATGCTCAGCTAAGTTTGCTGCTTGCACTTTAGTAACGGGACATTGCTGAATTTACACTTTAATCCCCTTGGTTGGATGGAACCTGCGACGAAAACCACGACCCGCTCCACGGGTGAGCGGAACTGCTACCATCCAACACATTCGCATTTTAGAAACGGGACCTTGCTCTGCTTGCACATTCATCTTCCCAGTTGGTTTGAACCTGCGAAGAAAACCGAGACTCACATAGTACCTGTAGTTTTTAACTTCATGTTTTTAACGTCTCTTAGTTCAACTTTTAAACGAAACGTTATTTATAACTTGTATGGTTTTTATTATCGATGTCCACGGACTGATTTATATTGACAAATATGAAACTCATCCCTTGAATCTTTGTTTCCATCATATGGTACTTTTACCGAAATAAAGAGTTTGATGATGATTGGGCCTCTCCATCCTACTTCCGACCCGGGCCCAGCGGGAGACGGCAGGCGGCAGTACTAGAGTGTGGGGGTTGAAGGAATATCACAGGGCACATCGGTCAGTGTTGAGGGGGGCTTCATTCCGTTGCCGCCTGTAAACTCGAGTACGACATATGGAGCAACGGCGGACCTTTCTGTAGATCACAGTAATTCTCATGTTATGAGGTAGACTATGTGGAGGACTCTTCCTTGAGGACAAAGTGGCACGTCTCGAGAGGCAGTAGAGTGACAGGGAACATCTAACAGCCAACACATCTTTGCAGTCTCAGACTTAGAGTCGTGGCTCAGAGATCATAGTAGCACTAAGGAGAAAAAGAGCACACCGATGACCCAGAATACCAGAAAGTCTGCCATCAAGGCTCAATTGGTAGACCTGGTGAGAACGAGAGCTGAATTGGATGAGTTAATTAATGGAAATCTGGCACTTGATTGGGTAGAAACATATGAACCCAAGTTACTGTTCATGGCGAAGGATGTTACCAGGAGGGAAAGACAGGCGCATAAGAAGTTGACCGAATTAGCTCATAATGTAGACTTGACCCGAACAGAAATACGGCAAGGAAACCATAGGCTAACCTACAATGATCAGGAGATGGAGGAAAAGAGGGGGCCCGGCTTAAGGACTCACATTGGGGAACTGGTGGTAGGGGTGAGGGCATGGAGTATGTTAGACAACTGGGAAGAGAAGTGGTCGAAAAAGAAGAGCCGCCTCCTCTGGGAAGGGGGGTGCAGAGGTATACACATAACGGGAAGTACCTAGTGGGATTATCTGCAGGTACCCTGGATTCCAGGTGATCTTACTGCTTTTACGAATGACTTTCCAAAACTGAGGGAGAAATTGGCTGAGAGGTATAAACAGGTTGATTGGTTTGTGAAGATCTCAAACGAGCTATGGATTGATTTGAATACATTTGAATAGATTGTGGTACTGAGTGACTTGCGGTCTGCGTGTAAGATAGCCATAGAGTGCCCTGAGAAGGAACCGGATAGGGACCCAGTGATCCATCACCGATGGTGATGAAGAAATATAGTCAGGTGATCACATGGTTACAAGTTCAGATAGTGCTGCAGGATATTGACTGGGTCAAAAATGATAGAACGACTCAAGAACACATGGAAACTGTCCATGATTATTATGAGAGACTCTAGCAGGCTTTCAAACAGCACAGCGGGTTGGATACACTCAACCCCAAGGACATGGGACAATTTGTGTCCAAGTACGTAACTGGGTTGAGACCAGAGATTAGTCTCATGATACAACAACACTTGATCTGTTGGCAAAATAAGACTGCTATATGCCAGTTATTGTAGCAACGAGGTTGATTCCAAGCATACGAGATTGAAGGAGAAGCTGCAGATGTGGAACGCTTAAAGGGGACAGGTACTGGCACCTGCTGGAAATGCTACTTGGGTGCAGGGAACAAATCCCGCTAGAGTTCAAACGCAAGCAAATGGAGGTGTATTAGGACAGGGGAGAGGTAGAGGGGGCCCTATATCTGTAGACCCCAAGATGAGAATAGATGTGGGGACCATGAAAAAGTCCACGGCGTGTCATTTTGTAAACAAGAGGGGGGGCGTTGGAAGTGTGAATGTTGCCTCAACCCTGCAAACCAAGAACAATTTGGTGGATTCAGCCAGGGACAGAATGATGTTGCACCAATACAGACTGTGACTAGACCCAGGTCACAAAATATAGGGGGACCTCAAGGTCATGCTTATTTATTTATCTAAGAGTTTTATATAGCGCTGGCCAGACCCGAAGGTATTAGAGCGCTTTACAACATTTATTGTGATGCAATCGAACACAATGTATTTCAATACACAACATTGACTCGTGACAAATCCTGTTTAGGGTCAGGGGGACAAGGGAGCAAGTCAAAAGTTAGGTGATGTAAAAGCTTTCTTATCGAAGTGATTATATACTGCTCTGGGCAAGATTCCTCGATAAGCGGCTGCTATCCATTTGGATGAGTTCGGTTGAGGAAGAGATCTTTGAGCTGACTTTTGAAGTTTATGAAGGAGGGGTTAGTCCTGATATGGACTGGGATGGAGTTCCAACTTTTAGGCGCATTTCCAGAGAAGGAGAGTGATGAGGTTTTTTGTTTGAGAGTTTTCGGGGGAATGAGAAGTATAGTGTTGGTACTCCTGAGATTACTTGTCTGGCCAGCCTTATTGAGTTAGGAAGCCAGGTAGGCAGGTTTACCAGTGTGCAGAGCTTTGTGTGTGAGACAAGCAGTTCTGAAGTTGGAACACATTTCGATTGGGAGCCATTTTAGCTCTCTTAGAGAGGGAGAGATGTGGTTGTATTTCTTTACTCCAGTGACCATCCTGGCAGCTGCATTTAGAGTTGATCTGAGAGGAGCTAAGTCAGATTTTGCCGTGCCTGTGAGGGTTGCATTCCCATAGTCCAATCTGGACAGAACCAGGGATTGTGTAGCCAGTTTAAGGTCATTGGGAGGGATGAAGGGTTTTATTTTGTTGAGTAATTTGCGGTATTCTTGATATGCTTGTCCATGTTTAAGTATGGGTCCAGAGTGATTCCCAGGGATTTTACGTAGTCGACCAGGGTGAGATTGCAATTAAGAGCATCAATGGTTTTTAGCCATTCTGTGACTTGGGGTGTGTGCTCTTTGTTGGATATGAGAAGAATTTCCATCTTATCTTGGCTGAGTTTCAGGTGGTTGAGGGAAAGCCATTGTTGGACTTCTCTTAGAGTGTCGTTTAGTATCTGTATGTCTCCAATAGAGGAAGTTTCTAGGTAAATCTGGGTATCGTCCACAGAGGTGGAAGGGGATGTTGGCTTTTTTTAGTATGGCAGTGAGAGGCTCCATGTAGATGTTGAATAGTGATGGGGAGAGAACTGAACCTTGAGGGACACCCCTGGTTTTGGGGAGAAGGTCAGACGTGAAGTCCTTGATTTTTATTCGTTGGGAGCGATTCTGAAGAAAGGAGGTAAACCATTGTAGGACTACCTCATCTGCTCCAATCCTTTCTCGGAGTACATTAATGAGCAGTTTGTGGTCGACCGTGTAGAAAGCTCCCGATAGGTCAAGGAGTATGAGTAGACAGCATCAGTCTGTATCGAGGGATTTGTAGACATCTATGACATTCAGGATCGCTGTCTCTGTGCTGCATCCTTTTCTGGAGCAACCAGGTAAGCCCAATCAGAAAAGGAGTCGCCTTCGTGGGGACCTGCTAGCCAACGGGCTAGTGATCACGAAGGAGCCTCGAGCAATCGCATTTGAAGCTGGCCCACGGGTCACTCGTGGAGTGGAGGTCAACAATCTTCGGTGCAGCAGGTGCTCAAGGCTGGGGCTACTCGGAGCCCAAAGCACAACTTCGAGGATGACCAGGAAGTTAGTGCTGCTGCAAAAGTTCACGGTGTCCAGGGGTCACGGTTCCATGTCACCCACGATAGCCACGGGCCTCAGCTTTGCTGTGGACTCAGGGTAGCCTCGGGGAAGTCTGAAAATCCACCTCTGGGGATGCAGAAACTTCGGCGTCCAGCGGGAGCTTCAGAATTGCAGACCAGTCAGTTGCTTCTTTGGTGCCTGCCAAGCAGGGGAGTCACTCCTTGACCCCAAGGGAGATTTCTACAGTCGTCTAGTCAGGATAGAACGTCGAAGGTCCAGGATATATGTTGCAGAGGTTCGTCCAGGGTAATCTAAAGTCCTAGGGACTGGATTCCTATACTTATACTAAGTTTAGGGGATGGACTAACTCTAAGGCCCCACCTATGGGTGGACCTGGGGTGGGGGTGGTTACACCCCTTCCCATTTGTCCAGTTTCGCGCCAGAGCAGGGGCTGAGTGCCTCTGCAACCGGTTTGAACTGGACTATGCACAGGGACACCTTGTGTGCCCCAGGCAGTGTCTCAAAAGCACTCTCTGAATGCACCCACCCTGCCGCCAATACACATCTGCCTGTCTGGGAAGGTGGTTACACCTCCCTGCGACAGGAAACCTATTGTCCAGGCCTCCCCTGCCAGAGTTTCCCCCAGCAGCAGGAGGCCAGACCCGTGTCTGTGGCAGTGGCATCCATTTTGTGATGCCAGGGCTTTAGAAAGTTTTAACCGGGCTTAGCCAGTGTGAACATGTCTCTCCCTCTAGAAGGGTGGAATGCTACCCCGCCGCCAGGACTGGCGGGGGGGGGGGTAGTATTCCAAAGCGTTTGACACCAAACACGACATGTTTTGATGCAGCTATCCCAAAGTTAGCATTTACCGCGAGGTTATAATGCACTTAAGAGTATATGGTATGGCTGTATCACAGAACTTGGGCTGAGGCTTATGCCTCTCGGAGACATCAAAGACCCTTTGGTAATAGATCAACGGAAGAAACCTCATTCTCAGTCTAAATCATATCAAAAGGGACAGCCACTTAGAAGTACCACTACAGACAGAAGACCTTCTACTTCACAAGCAGTAAATCCAACTTCGGCTCCTTTTTTAGGAAGAAGTCAAGGCATACCCGCAGAACCAGGCGGGCAAAACATCACAGAAACAGATCTACCCATAGCAAAATCCACCAGAAGTCAGAGAGTTTAGTTATCAACATTTCTCAAGTTGAACTATCCACATTTGAGATACAAACTTTATGAAAAGGTACATCTTTCGTCGCATCATATGATTCTAATGAACTCGAATCTCAAATCAGTCTGTTCAAATTCATGCGATTATTACGCCTCAAATTTTTTTTTCGCAATGTTGTTGACCAACAAACAACAGGAGAAAAGGGAACACTAATGGATTTAAGACCTAAAAGCTCATTCCTAGCACCCTTAAATCATAAAGTCCTAGACTATTTTGAAACAGTGGTACAGAGAGAACTTCATGAAGAGCACAAAACTAAAGTGATTAAGAAACCCAATCTCACAACTCAATAACGCGCAGCAATAAGACAACTAGCCAACAATGAGAAAATCTTGCTTTGCAAAGCTGATAAAGGTGGCGCTTTAGTTATCCTGGATACTGATTTTTACCTCGAAAATGTACGAGCTCATGTTTCAGATAAAACCATCTATATGGAACTTAATTCTAATCCCACACAAGAATTCACTCTCTTTCTCAAAACCATCATAGACAAAGCACTACATTGGGGAACAATCACGGATCGTGATAGGAAATACTTAATCAAAGAGTACCCTAGTACACCGTACCTATACATGATCCCAAAGATTCATAAAAGTCTCAATAAACCCCCATTCAGACCGATTGTAAGTGCAAGAAATTCTATTCATGAACCTATCGGCAAATACATTGACCAACACAACTATATGTTCTAAAGATGACAACCTATCTTCAAGATACTACTGACTTTATCAATAAACTTAATGATATTGATATTCAAGGATATAATTATTTATTGTTGTGTACAATTGACGTAAACTATTTGTATACTTCAATCCCACATGACTTGGGTTTATAAGCTATGGAATCTTTTCTTATTGACGCTGACATTGATGAAGACTTGAAAGTTTTCCTACTCGAACTGATGCATTTTACGCTGTACCATAGTTATTTTTCTTGGCAAGATCGATTTTATACCCAACTCTCAGGTTCATCTATGGGTAATTGCGCAGCACCGGCGTATGCAAACCTTTTTATGCACCAATTTGAGTTAGATCATATTTTTTCAAATCCAATCTGGCATGACAATCTGGTCACTTACTATTGTTACATCGATGACATTTTCTTAATTTGGAAAGGTCAAGAAACTGACCTCCTACAAGCCATCAGCACCATTAATACCATTGATGACCGTATCCAGTTTACACATTGTCTAAACAAAAATACAATCTCTTTTCTGGACGTTGAAATTACTTTATAACACAACAAGCTCACCACTACCGTGTTTTCCAAACCAACAGACAGCAATAACTTTTTACATTTTTCCAGTTTCCATCAGAGGAGTCTTAAAAAACATATGCCGTATTCCCAACTACTCAGAGCAAAGCGCATTTCATCTACCGCGAAATTATACTTGGAGAACAAAAGTAAAATTTTAACGAAATTCCGACAGAGAGAATACCTGGAGACAATTCTAAGACAAGCTGAGTCAAGAGCAGAACTAAAGAATAGAACAGAGCTACTAAAAATCAATACTCGTTCTAAAAAGGATGTTGATCGTATGGTATTCGTATCTAAATATTCTACACGCAGTAAACTAATCAAAAGCATTATCTGTAAATATTGGCCGTTGTTACAATCGGAAACCGATTTCAAAAACATATTTCAACAATTACCCATTTTCGCTTATCAACGTACCAAATCTTACAACAAATTTTACAGAAGAAAACTGACAAAACCAACCAAGTTCACACAGGTACTTTTCCCTGTCACAACTGTGGCAGCTGCAACAATATCATAAAAGGCACTACTCTTACGCATCCCACTCAAGGGACACCTATTAAACTACAAGTATCTGCTACTTGCGACTCTACCAACGTCGTATATTTACTGAAGTGCCCCTGTGGATTACCCTATGTAGGGAAAACTGAAAGAAAAATTAAAACACGCCTAATCGAGCACAAGAGTAATATACGATTGAAGAACACAAAATCGACAGTAGCTGCCCATTTTTCTACCATGAACCATAACATTAGTCAGTTGCGATTCCTTATATTGGAACAGGTTCCCTACAAAGAAGGCAGAGACAATAAAAAATTCTTGTTACAGCGCGAACTCTACTGGATACATAAATTGAACTCGTTACAACAGCAAAGGTCTCAATAAATGCCTTGAATTTAATATCTTTAAGACTTTGTCCAACATTAAGTGATGTCTTCGCAAAAATGTTTGATGTTCTCTACTGGATTGCATTGTTCATTATCCTCCTCATTTTCTATTTTTCATCTTACTAGTTTTTCATAGCGAGTCCACCGATATTTAAAGTTATCATTTGGCACACCACACTTTTTAGATTCACTTATCACATGCCATTATATCTATGTTTCAGTAGAATGTTATGTTTTAGATATTTGCTTGTTTGTTTATATGAGAAAATGCATTGTTTCACGTATTGCATTTTTTATGCTTTTATTGTTCATGTCCGCATTTTTAAGTTTAGCTTAACTTGCTATTTCATTTTTCACACTTACTCTAGCGGTTTCCGTTAGAGTCTTTCTTCTTCTTATTCTTTTACTTCACACTCGTCCCATTTACCGTAACTATCTATGATTTACCGCGGTTCACCTCCGGTTCACCGCATTAATCATTACCGGGTTGTGATACGCTGACAGCAGCGTTTCCGGGACGAAAGATTCTAATTGTGCACGCTCGCTCGAGAGCAATTTCTACAGGTATCAATCTTTGCTGCACGCTTTACGCTCGTTTACTTTGCGCGCAAGGCGTCGTGTTAATATACTTTCTCCTGAACTAAATACACTGGCTACCTTTCATTTACTCCTTTTCACATCGTATTTTGGTCGCATAGTTTTGTTTTTCGTTCTCACAATATCACCCACTTCTGATTAATAGAACCTTTGCACTTTTTATAAGACCTGTTATTTACCCCATCTATCGTCGAATCTCACAGAGCAATTTTCACTGGCTTTTGAGTTTTTTTTTTCACCCACGGTCGAGACTCACGATGGAGGATTTTTTAGCATGACACATAACCACTCAGAACTTTAACGAATTATAGGTGCGCATTCTACTCGAGGTATACTCAGTACATTCATTTTTCTTTTTAGGGATTACCCCCTGAAGAAGGGTTGGACCCGAAATGCATCGGGGTTTTGATATATAATTCCTGTGGAAGGAAATGATACTTGATTACATACGTCTTTTGTAATGAAGAGTTTAATTACAACAACGTGATACAATGCATTATTGATTAACCTGAACACAATGGATAAATAAATATTCCTTAAAAATAATTACCAGACGTACTCATTTGGTTAAGCGATAAGCTATCGCATTCAGGAGTGCTCACATGAGTGGTCTCTTCAGTGGTGAGAGCCATATTGTCTATTCGGAGTGTATCACAGAACAGCCATAAGGAAGTATTGCCGAATGCTGCAGAGGGGCTCAGCTCATGCTTGGGCACCCTCTCACATTAAACCAAGCACTCTGCCTTCAGGATTGTCAAGGCCTGCTAGAGGAGTGGCTTATAGGTTTATATGTGTCTGTATAAGGTAGTGATATAGGTAGCCTATACCACAGTAAGGGGTGCAGGCACACCCTTACTCAGGCTGCAGTAGCAGACCTGTGGTGTCATGTTGGAGTGCTTCCCAGGGGTGGCATAATACATGCTGCAGCCCCTGGTAGGCCTCTGAGGTACCTATGCCCTAGGTACATAGTATACCAGATACTAGGGGCTTATAAGGCACTCCAGAATCCAATTAGATATGTACCTAATGTACATGGAAACCATTTTAGAGAGAACGTAGATAGACTGGGGCCCTGAATAGCAGGATCCCAGCCCAACAAAGTCATAATCCCGCAAAACACCAGGAAAAAAGTGGGGGCAACCATATAGTCAGACTCCACCTTCCTACAATCTCAATCTTTTCTCGCTAAAGAAATTGTCAAAGTTGTCACATAGGTCTTTGGAGGCCTGCACTGATGTTGAGGGTTTTTTTTTTTTTAAGGCACGGGGAGATTAAGTGATTTGCCCAGAATCACAGGATGTTCGGCGTCATTACCGAGACTCGAACCCAGTTCCCCAGGTTCGAGGTCGAGCGCCCTAGCTGTTAGGCCAACTCCTCAGGCTCTCCAGGCTTGGATGTTTGCTGTCTAATGAGATTAAGGAGTTCTTTGGGACGATTTTTGGCATTGTCTAATGCACCACAGAAGAAGGTTTTTTCATTCTTGATGTGTTTTTTGTATTTCCTGCGTTCTGTTTTGAGTTGGTAAAGGTGCAGTGTGGACGGCTTCTTGCGCCAGAGCCTTTCTGCAGCTCTTAGGTGTCTTCTTTCAGAGTTTAGGTCTGTGTTGAACCAAGATCTCGATGGAATGTTCCTGACTCTTTTTTGTTTCAAGGGTGCTACTTGGTCTAGTATGGATGTCATTGTTGCATTATAGTGTGAGGTAAGTTCAGTTGCAGAGAGGTTGCTTATGGTGGGAGGAAGGAGTGATCTTATCCTTTCTTCCATGTCGGCAAAGGGAATCGGTCTTAGATTTCTCTCCCAATGAAGGGATTCATGTGTACTAGGTAGGCACTGGGTTGTTTGGTTAATGTGAAACAGAATGATGTGGTGATCTGACCGGTCAACAGGAAGGATGTGGTCGATAGTAACCATATCTTCGTGAGCTATAATGGTGTCAAGGATTGAACCTCTGTTATGAGTTTGCTCTGTGCAGTGTTGGATAAGGTTATTATTGAGTATGCTGTACCCGTGCCGCAACCTCCAGTGGTGTCCCAGGGAAATCGAGCTTACCATCAGATGCCCTTGATGACTTCAGTTTGGACCGCCCTGCCTGAAAGGGGAGGAAGACTGTACACTTGGCGCAGTCTTGGAGATAGACCAGCGAGGGCCATATATTGGCGCAGATGTTGATGGCCACCCGGTAACATTCTTAATCGACACTGGTACTACCCACTCTACTGTGAGATCAGCAGAGGCCCCAAACCTACCACTCACTGGAAAATAAATCCAAGTTGTAGGTGTTGCGAACAAGAGAAGATTGGGTCTTTTGAGGCCCGACATCAGTATGTGAAGTGCGATTCAAGTCCTGTATGTTTATTGGGTCATGACCTGCTGTGTAAACTGACCTGTATCATATATTGCACCCCAAAGGGAAAAGAATTGCAAACAAATGATGAGGATGTTGCTTTCAAGCTTGCAAATCAGAATATCTATGGGTCCATGTTTCCCATGCTAACGGTGGAGGATATACCTATAAAGCTCAGAGATACTGTCTCCCTGGTGGTGTGGGATTTCTCAGGACAAGAGATAGGACTCCTCAAGGGGGTTAAACCAGTTTGCATACAGGTTAAACCTTATGTAGAATTCACAAGAATCCCACAGCATAATTTGACCCCTAAAACTGTGGCTGGTATTACTTCCATGATCAATTACAAGGCATTCTGAAGGCGATTCTGGGGAGTCCATGTAACTCTCCTATTATGGGATTGCAGAAACCTAGCGGCAAATACCGTATAGTTCAGGACCTTCAAAAGATTAACAACATTGTGGCTCCCTATTGTCCTGTGGTACCAAATCCATCAGTGATACTGTTTCAAATCCCGTACAAAGGAGCGTGGTTTACAGTTATTGACCTCTGTCGGACCTTTTCATTGATCCTACTACATGAGGAAAGTCATTTTTTATTCGCTTTCCAGCTGGGAGATCGTGTCTTAAAATGGTGTCGTATCCCACAGGGGTATACTGAGAGCCCATCTATCTTCAACCAGATCCTGAAAAAGAACCTGGAGTCCATGATTTTACCCCACAACTCAGTTTTGGTCCAATATATCAATGATCTCTTGATTGCACTGAACACATGAGAGGCTTGTAGGGATGATACTATTGCACTGCTAAATCACTTGGCTAAGAACGGGCGTACGGTGTCCCAGAGTAAGCTTCAGTATTGTCTGAATGAGGTACAGTACTTGGGACATTGGATTGAGAGGGGCAACAGGAAGGTGTCACTAGAGCGAGTGTCGGCGAGCATGCAAGTGAATCTGACACACACCCAAAAGGAGGTCAGGATGTTCCTGGGAATGGTTGGCTACTGTTGACAATGGATTCCAAATTTCTCCCTGTTGGCTAAACCTTTGCAGACTCTGACACATAAGGATGAGTCGGATCCCGTACCATGGGACTACAACTGCCTGCCTGCTTTCCTGGAGCTGAGAGAGAGCCCGTGTCGCCCTCCGACTGTAGGAATGCCTGATTAAAACAAAGCGTTTTGCTGTACTGTTACTAGAGTGGTGGAAGTCACTTGGATACAAGGAGTATACTCCGCGCAAGTGTCTGAGCTTGTTGCTCTGACTCGTGCATGTTGCGTTTCTGAGAACCTTCAAGTGACGATCTACACTGACAGCCAGTATGGGTTCAGACTTGTTCATGACTTTAGACAGCTGTGGTCTCAAAGGGTATTCATGACCTCATCTAGGTCCCCAATCAAATACAAGGATGTTGTGAGAAAACTGTTGGAAGCATTACAATTGCCAAAAGAAGTTTCAGTTGTGAAGTGCTCTGCGCTCTGCAAGGGAGCTGACTATGTTGCGTCAGGAAATAACTATGCAGATGACATTGCTTGCTACTGTGCTTTGAATGCTTGTACCTTTAACGGAGAATATAAGAATGAGGAAATGGAAGTGACCGATTTCAACATGATGTTGGCTGTGGCCGATACTTGGGGTGAAGTGAGGCACTTGCAGGAGGAAGTGTCTGCGGAGCAGCAGTCAGGATGGATTCGATCAGGGTTTGTGAAGAGAGACAACAACATTTGGGTGTCATCAGATTAGAGAGCGGTTCTGCCCTACTGTTTATTGTACCCAATGGCAAAGCAGATACATGGTGTAGCACACGTAGGCAGGGATGCTATGGTAAGGGTGTTCAGGCAGTCTTGGTTTAACCCAAAGTTTTGAGTGGATGCAGAGGCTTTGTGCCATTGATGTGTGATTTGTCAACAGATGAATGCAGGGAAGAAGACTTTTGTTACACTAAGTCACATAGGGAGGTCAGGAGGACCTATCAACAGGATACAGTTGGACTTTGTTGAGAATGCCTATGTGCAATGGCTTGAAATACATTTTAGTTGTGGTGTGTCTATTCTCCCATTCGGTCGAGGTCTATCCAACACGGAGGTGTGACAGTCTCAGAGTCGCTAAGCTGTTGTTGAGGGAACTCAATCTGAGGTTCGGATTTCCAACTACAGTGGAATCAGAGGAACTTATTTCAATAATGAAGTCCTAAGACTACTGTATGCAGCCTCGAGGATGGAACAAAGATTGCATTGCAGTTACAGGCCTGAGGCATCAGGAATAGTTGAGCAGGTCAAAGAAACTCTGAAATACAGATTGGTGAAAGTGTGTGCTTCCACTTCCCTGAAATGGCCTGATGCGTTGCCCCTAGTGCTGATAAGTCTGCGCAGTACCCCAGATAGGACTGGCTTGTCCCCTCATGAGATCCTTATGGGCAGAATGACGAGGTTGCCTGCCATGCCTACCAATGCACTCGTTACCATGACTGATGATTTGGTTCTCGACAGCTGTAAAGGATTGGCTGATGTAGTTAATTCTGTGTCTCATCAGGTTGAAGTGATGACTGCACCAACGACTAGAGACCTTTGTAAGGATCTGGCCCCTAGAGACTGGGTACTTGTAAAGAGACATGTGGGAAAGAACTGCCTAGAACCCTGCTGGTGCAGACAATATAAAGTGATATTAGTGACTTTGACTGCTGTAAAGTGTGGCGGAGTTCTGAATTGGATCCATGCCTCCCACACATGAAGAGTGCCAAGTCCCTAAGAAAAAAACAGCTCCTCTGGCTGAAGAATTGAAAGACGTGACCAGAGGGTCACCGCAAAGGGTAAGCCAAGCTGTAGAGGGATCAGTGGAGGCTGAAGAGGATTTGGAACGATCAGAGGGGGGGTCCAGTTGAACAGGGCACTGACGCCGCCTCCGATGGAGACAAGACAGTTGTGTCTGAGAAAGAGCCCGATCCTGACGAGGGAGTTAGTGAAGGAATGGGGAAAGTGCAGTCAAAATCAAGGACGGACCTGATTGAGACCTGGCCAGAAAGAGAACCAAGAAAGAATCGGAAGCTTGCACCAGAAAGGGGGCTTGTACCTATTGCTGAAACGTGCTGAGGGTGAGAGTCTGAATTCCAGAAGGTCCAGAAGAGTTAGAGTGCCTTGTCGGAGGTACTCTTCACCTGAGTAGACTTATCTAGCTGCCAAGGAAGACTAGGGCGAGCTGCGAGATGTCAATGCTGATAATTGAAGTCCAGTTGAAGATTCCTAGGGCTGAAGTGCATGCTTTCCTTTCATTGGCCGTCCCCTATCCACCAAGACCGAGTGGCCTATGATCACTGATTCTGAATGATGTCACTTTCCCTCCTCTGGGCATAGAACCAGGATCGGTGGAGAAAGCAGAGTGGAGAGCTGATTTATTGCAACTGAACAACAATTGAGTTTGGTGCTAATTAGAGATGTTGAATGAATTTTTATGAACTTGTTTGATAAAGGTGCTTAATAAGAAGATTACCTAGGGGTTAAGGAGGTCTTACGAGCTTATATATATATATATATATATATATATCCTAATGAAAATCCAATAAAGTACGCTCTCAGGGCAATAAGCAGGTCAAGAATAAGTGTTCCAAGAGTTTATTCACATAACGCGTTTCGGCTGTAGGCACAGCCTTGTTCACGTGTAAAGTGCACAGCTACGAGGGTAACTGATAAAGTTTCAGAAAATCAGCATAATAGCAGAAGGACTAAGCCAAATGGTTCAACCGTGGCAGCCATATTGCAGTGATTAACACATAATGCACAAAACAGAAAATAAACTGCTTATTGCAATATACACAGGAAATACATGAAATGTAAAAAACCTAAATGCCAAATACATAATCCCAGTATAATCCATATTATAAAAATATATAAAGATACAGCAGAGACAATATAGTATTGTGATCGGGAAACCATAGGTGATACAACAGACTTGTCTAAACTGAGACTAAATAACAGGAAGTCCGTGCTGAATAATGGGATATGTAACAAGAATCAGTAAGCAAATGCAAATAGCTTAGACCTGTTTATCATGTGAATGATCGGCTAGCACTGAATCCCCTAATGATACAAAAACAGAAAGATACACAGCTCATGTTGACATAGAGCACGGGTACTCATAGTACGGCCCGCGGGTTGCCAGCGGCCCGGCAAGCCTTCCTTGGCGGCCCGCGGACCTTGCAGACATTCTACCTGTGTTTATAAAAATACAATTTTTAAAGAGTGTCAGCAAACACTGCCGCAGCAGCGCGGACTCCGAGACACTCTGCTCTGTGGGGGCCGGGCGATTCTAGTGATAGAGTGGAGATGCAGGGGCCCTAAGAAGAGGTCAAACACAACAAAGCCTTATTAACAAATTAATGGTCTTTTTAAAGACCTGTGAAGCACTTGGGTGCGGCTGTGTGGGTGCCCGGGAAGCTGTCTCAGCTGGGGCTGCCACACACAAGGGGTGAGGTGACAGATGGTGACAGACAGAGGGAGACAGGGGGAGGGAAACAGAGGGAGACAGAGGGCGACAGACAGATAGAAGGAGACAGAGGGAGGGAGACAGAGGGAGACAGAGAGAGAGGGAGACAGAGAGAGAGGGAGACAGAGAGAGAGGGAGGGAGACAGAGAGAGAGGGAGACAGAGGGAGAGGGAGACAGAGGGAGGGGAGGGAGAGAGGGATAGAGAGAGGGAGGGAGAGAGGGATAGAGAGAGGGAGGGAGACAGAAAGAGGGAGGGAGGGAGAGATAGAGAGAGGGAGGGAGACAGAGACAGGCAGATCGAGACAGGGACAGATAGAGGCAGAGACAGGGGCAGACAGATAGAGGCAGAGACGGAGAGGGAGACAGAGGGAGGGAGACAGGGACAGACACAGACAGGGAGAGACAGGGACAGACAGACAGGCAGAGACTGAGACAGACAGAGGCAGATAGACAGAGAGGGAGACGGAGAGAGAGGGAGAGATAGAGAGAGGGAGGGAGACAAAGATGGAGGGAGAGATAGAGGGAGGGAGACAGACAGACAGGGACAGACAGAGACAGATAGAGTCAGAGACAGGGGCAGACAGATCGAGGCAGAGACAGAGATGGAGACAGAGGGAGGGAGACAGGGACAGACAGAGACAGGGACAGACAGGCAGAGACAGGGACAGACAGACGGAGACAGAGAGACAGAGAGGGAGGTGCAGAGGGAGAGAGACAGGGAGGGAGATAGAGCGAGAGGGAGACAGAAACAGAGGGAGACAGACAGAGGGAGACAGAGGGAGACAGACAGAGGGAGACAGACAGAGGGAGAGGGAGGGAGGGATGGAGAGGGAGGGAGAGAGGGAGGGAGGAAGAGAGGGAGGAAGAGGGGGAGGGAGGAAGAGAGGGAGAGAGGGAGGGAGGAAGAGAGGGAGAGAGGGAGGGAGGAAGAGAGGGAGAGAGGAAGAGAGAGAGAGAGAGAGGGAGGGAGAGGGAGGGAGAGAGAAAGAGGGAGAGATAGAGAGAGGGAGGGAAGGAGACAGAGGGAGAGATAGAGAGAGGGAGGGAAGGAGACAGAGGGAGAGATAGAGAGAGGGAGGGAAGGAGACAGAGGGAGACAGAGATTGAGACAAAGGGCAACAGACAGAGGGAGAGAAGGAGACAGACAGAAGGAGGGAGACAGAGGGAGGAGGGCAACAGAGGGAGCGAGACAGATAGAGGGAGACAGGCAGAGTGAGGAGGGCAACAGAGGGAGCGAGACAGATAGAGGGAGACAGAGGGAGGGAGACAGAGGGAGGGAGACAGAGGGAGGGAGACAGAGGGAGAGGGAGACAGACAGACAGTGAGTGAGTCTCCCTGCCAGACAGTGAGGGAGGGAGGGAGAGAGAGAGTGAGGGAGAGATAGAGAGAGGGAGGGAGACAGAGAGAGGGTGGGAGAGATAGAGAGAGGGAGGGAGACAGTGAGAGAGAGAGAGAGAGAGTGAGACAGACAGACAGAGAGATAGAGAGAAAGATGTGTGTATGCCGGGTTTGGTGGCTCAGTGGACGAAGGCGTCCGCTGCAAGGGCCTGTGTTCAACCTCATGGTCACAGTTTTATTTCCCTCCCCCACTGACCCAGCCCCCACCGGTGCGGCCCTCGGCCACAAACCACACTGTAAATTTGGCCCCCGAGAGAAAGTTTGTGAGTACCCATGACATAGAGGCTGAATTCTGTAATTGACAAGTGCCCATGCAAATATACCAGGATACTCGAGACCAACTAATAGTGCTAGTAAGGAAACATCATCTAGTGCGAGTAGCAGAAGTTGATTAATGTCCAGTGAAGGGTTCTTTTTTATAGTGACCCGGTGGCCCCTAAACACAAACCCACCAACATTACAAGGCGAGAGTACTGTAGGGAATTGTGTTTGTTATGTAGTGGATTGATGGAATGTACTTGTGTTATTGGTGGAATGTTCTAGGGATTTGCTTTAAGGATTCAAATCTCAGCAGTAACTGCAGTGAGCTGTGTGTGGTGGACCTTTGTCCCAGGGTTCAGCAATGAAGAGAAGTGATCTAAGTTTACCTGCTGCTGGGGAACTTCCTTAAACTAGTGACAAGTGTCGAGGGTCCTTCGCGCAGTTACCAGCACTATCTGTTAGATTAGTGCTTCTGCAAGACGTTTCATCCCGTCATCCGAATTCAGTTGACCAACTGGAAACCTATGTAGCCCGTCTACTCACTTGGGTAACCAATGGGGAGCAGCGACGGATGCCGAGAGAGACACAAACCAGCTGTAACGTTTCACATTCTGCTTTCGATGTAAAGCAAAGACGTCAGGAGGAACTCAACGGACATGACGCAATCTTAGGAGTGGGTGTGATTGCAATATCATCATCATGCACATGCATGCGCTTGTAGAGCGCCACCCGGCCTCTACGATACGATGCATCGCCCCTCACAACCCTAGGGCAAAATCTTTAGCCATTTTCTTATCACAAGTATGTTGATCTGGAAGGTACTGGGGATATCAATAACAGAGCTGGTAAATGAATAGACAAACTCACAAACTAATTTCATGCAGGAAGAAATAGGGAGGGCGTGAGCCCACCAGCTGAAGTTTTAGCACTTCCTGGTCCTCGTCCAGATGAACAAATGAAAGGAGGGCTTTGATGCTTTTCAGACACTATAAATAAAGACACATTCACTCCTAAAAGAAAATTACCTTAATTAAATCATTTTTTAGGCCTGGAAGGATGTTATGTTCTAAAACAGTTACCAAGAGAGGAGGTAATTGTGAGGGTGACACTGTGGATGAATATGCTACTATAATCAAAATATAAAACAAAAAAGTACTGCTTAAAGAAAAAAGTAGTTTTGTAATGACACACTTTTTCCAGTGTTGTCAATTACCTGGTGAATCCGTTGATGGCGATGTAGTAACTCTAAGGTTTCCGGCATCAACGTGTAGCTGTAATAAGCAGCATAGAATCACGGGCGCGCGATACCGAATATTACATACTACAGTAGCTAAGGAGTTGAACTTTTATGATGGAAATTATAAGGGTTAAGTCTGTGGAAAATGCAAGCAGCAAGAAAGTCCAGGAGAGTCCTACCTACTGAAAATCCCACTCTGGAACAAACAGCCAACCTGCCAGTGGGATAGAGTTTGCTGCAGATTCTATGAAGGACATGTCTTTGTTAAGTGTAGTAGTCATGATGAAGTGGCTATACATGTGAATCTGCAAAGAAGACAACATCTTGGTTTGACAAGGGAGGGAGGGCAGGAACAATGGATTTGGGATGTGGTCCCTACGGTGTAGCTACACAGTTTACAAGTGCTTCATAAAATAGAATGTGACTGTTGTGGGAGTAGAATGTATGTGGGAAAGCAATTAATTGTGATGGAAAGGGTATAACATATTTCAAGTGTGCACTTATCAGACTTTCAGCGCTTTAGTCAAATGGATGTGGAAAATATATTCATACACACACATATATATATATACATATATATATATGCATACACACACACATATATTATCTACTGGCGGTCGCCAGTAGATAGTTATAGTTACAACCTAGTTTCCATAGGAAATCTCAAAATTCTATTTTGAATAACTTTGGCGCCGGTTGACGAATCCTCGCGAAGTTTTCAAAACTAATGGGGTGCTCCATTTAGCTCCTACCCTGAAAGTCTCGGGGTGATTCGTCAAGCAGGGACCGAGAAAAAAGGGGGGTCCCAAAACGCGTTTTCCCTATGCATTTTTCCATAGGACCTTTAGACACAGCTACAGCCCGAACGGCTGAACAGAATTACTTGAAATTTGGCAGAGAGGTAGCCATAAGGTCAAGGAAGTGCCTTTTGCAGGTCTGGTGTAAATCTGTTCAGTATTTCCTGAGAAAATAGCATTTAAAAGCATATATATATGTGGGCAGAGCCTAACCACACATCTCATCCTGAGATCTGATTGGCTGTCAGCACTTCATCCAAGAAGTGTTGGCAGCCATCTTGGGACCAATATACATGATTACTCTAATGTGATTATTGTTGTTTAAATCATGACTCAGGACAGTAACAATCTGATCGCATTGGCCTTTCTGTAGATACGGGGTGTTTAGGAGTTTTCTCTCTCCATGTTTAGTGCTGTTAGAGTAATTGAGCGTATGTAAGTGAAATGGGCCCAAGTGTGTGATGAGTGCGTGTGCGTGTGTCTGTGAAATTACTCTATCCGTGGAAGTAGGGAGAATTTGTATGCCCTGATCTGCAGCAATTTCCTGGTAGCAGAGTAATGGTTTTGATTATTGTCTTGATCTGATTAGATTGCTTGTATATTGGCTTTTTGATTTATTGATTTATTGATTGATGTTGGTATATGTACTAATACTATATGTTGAAGTCGTTGTATTGAGTTTTATGTAGTGCTTCTGGAACTTGGGAGCTGGTGGCAGTTCCGTAGTAGAGCAGAGGGAAGTGTATGCTGCTCTCGGTAAAGACGGGATTGTTGGTTCTGTACGTATGCAGGAGAAACGTGTGACAATTGAAGTTGCGCGTCACATTGTCTGGGTTCGGAATCAGTGACATCGTCGTGTGTTACTATTAGGGACATATTTTTCGGTATAAAAGGAGTGCGTATGGTAGCAAAGGTTATCTATGAAACTCTGGTCTTAAGTCCCAGGGATCCGTAAGGTTTGCCGTTAAAACTTACCACTGGAGAAGTAATAGGTATTCTCTGAGCTTGTTTGAAGGACTGGGCAGAGGTATACACTGCTTGGTTAATGTGTGTTATAATTCTGTAGTGGGGCAGATTGTTTGCTGTTCTCGGAAAAAGCGGAATTCTGTGTGTATGTACTACATTTTCTTGTATGAAAGTGCGTGAATGTATGAGCATTTAATTGATTGTAAGACTCTTTGGAGCAGTCCTAGAGGAAACAGTTAATGGATGCATGTTAGAAGGGCAGAGTAGAGAGATGTGCTACTGTGTCAACGAGAGTATTAATTCCGTAGTGGAGCAGAAGTGAGTGCTGTTTCAGGGAAAGACGGGATTCTTGTAAAAAAGATTTTCTTTACTGTTCTGTGGTTAGCGAAGCAGACAATGGAGATGTTTTAATGTTGTAACTAATAGATTTTGTGAAAATTTAAAACGAAGTCTACTGAGGGGATTTTGTAAAGGAGGGGTAGACGAGTGACAGGAGACAGAGCAGAAGCTGCAGTCAGCGACTGGTGACGTCATAGAGACCGCGCTCTGATTGGGTAGTGGATCAGAACAGTGCTCGCGCTGGGATTGGTGCGTTGGTGTGAGCGCCGCAGGGGTTGGAAGGAGTACAGGGTGACGTAGACGCTCCAGGATTGGTGCGTTGGTGTGAGTCGCGCTGTTATTGGACGAAAAGTTGTACCGCACAGTTGTGATACGGAAGGGATTAGAAAGTTTTGGTAAACGCAAAAATGTATTACCAAGAAGAGAAAAAGAAGAAATCCTTGTTCGGTAAAATAAAAAGATGGTTGGACAAGGATAAGGACATTAAAACAAGAGAAGGTGAATTGTTACCTCCAACGAAAACGCCTGCATCCTTCATGGTTGCGAAATATGGGTATCATACCTGTATATGGTTAGACAATTGGGTTAAGTATACTAGAGAGGATGGTGTTTTGGCTTTCCTGGAGCATGGTTCATTTAATATGGCCGTGTTGAGAAATTTACGGGAGAAGATGTTGTGTCTTGACCCAAGACCAAGGCCGACACAGTTTGAGGCGTTGGTGGAATGGGAAGATGAAGTACATGAGCGAGAAAAACAGAGGTCTGGAGGCAACTATAGGTATATGTTTGGGAGGAAATATGATCGTGAAACTCATCATGATCGAATGAGGAGATGGCGAGATGCTAGTGTGACAGAAGGATTATATCCTATGAGGGCAATTGAAGAGAAGGAAGAAAGAAAGGAAACAAGAGGGGTACCTGAAGCAGAAGTGAAAAGGTATAGAGTTAATGATTATGAGGATGAGGTCTTGGACGACATGATTTACAAGAGACAACCTCCATATAGACCAGAACCAGAAGAGAGCACACCAGTTGCTACTCCAATAAGAGATACTTTGCGTATCATTGAGACAGAAGTTGTGACACCTGATTTAAAAAGTGGTAGCTCTTTCAGAGAAAGAGAGAGAGAGAATCGATGTGGTGATGAGAATACGAGAGAATTAGCCAGAACTACATCTGAACTGACTGAAAAGATTAGAGAGTTGACGAAGAATTTGGAAGCTGTTACGGTGCCTGTAACCATAGGTCCGGTTATGCCTATTTTTGATAAGCAGAGGACGGGTGAGAATGGTTTGATGGTTCCATATGTTGGGAATAAATTAACAAGTTTGGCTGGTCCTTCAGGAGAGTCAGGAATAAGGACAGAAAATAATGATTTGAGACAATCAAGACGTGACACATGTAGTGGAGGATTAGAGGTGCAGTCTAATTCAAGATTGGATACTAGTGATACTAGTTGTTCAGGGATGCCGATTTTGGAACCACAAAGGATGCCAGAGAAAGTGGTTGCAGTGAAAAAATCTACTGAAATAACAGCTGAAGATTTGAATGATTGGTTGAAAGCTCTTCAAAAGAAGGATAAAGATTCACAGGCAATTGATGTAGCCAGGTTGCGCATGGAATTGGAGGAGCTTGTTGCAGGGACAATTTCTACAGACATACTCAAAAACCATCATGATGGAGAATTGTTATTTATGTGCAAGAGCATCACCTGGAGGGCTAAGAATACACATGAAAGGTTAAGAGCAATAGCGAGTGAACAGGGAGTTGACATGGATAAAGTGAAAGTTTTGCAGAAGCCTTACAGGGTGGATTTCTCTGATAAGGATATTGAAAATCTAAATGGTGCTGGCAGAACAGGGCAGATTAAGGAAATGATTTCCCTGTTGCGGAAATGGGGTGATGTAGAAAGATGGAAGGACAGGTGGTACAAGAAAAGGGAAGAATCAGTGGATAGGACTTACTCAGCTTTTCCTGTGAGAGAGAAAGAAAAAACAGTGGATAATTATCCTATGAGAGAAATACCTGGGGGAGGATATGTACATGTTCCATGGACCAGACAGGATATTTTATCATTTACGAATGATTTCCCTCGACTGAGAGAAAAGCCCGTCGAGTGGTATAGGCAGGTAGACAGATTTGTGAAATTGTCGAAGGTGCTGTGGATTGATCTGAATAGTCTGTTTGATATAATTGTTCCAGCAGACTTGTGGGCTGAGTGTAAAATAGTTGTAAGTTGGCCTACTGAGGAATATCCAAGAGATCAGAAAACAGGAGCACCAGATCCAGAGGTAATGAAAAAATACGATCAGGTAATTGTATTCCTGAAAAATAAAGTACCTCCAAAAGAGACAGACTGGGTTAAGATAGATCGAACACATCAGGAAGCAAAAGAATCAGTTAATGCTTTTTATGAGAGGCTGATACTGGCTTTTAAACAATTCAGTGGGGATGAACACCTGGGTGACAAGGATTTGAGTCATTTTGTATACAGATTTGTATATGGCCTGAGACCTGAGATTAGTGAGAGAATTCGTGAGCATACAGTGGACTGGCAGAGTAAGAAAATAGATGAGATCCTGAGACATGCAAAGTACTTCAGTGATGAAATTGAAGCAAAACAAAGAAAGCTGAAAGAAAAGGCAATGTGGGCACAGGTGAAAGTTGCGGAGAGACAAGAAGCACAGTTGGTGGAACAGGCAAATAATCCAGGGAATAGGCCCAGATATGTAGGGAAAGGAAAGGGGAATTTAGAAGAGGCGAAGAAAAAGTTCCCGTGCCACAACTGTGGTCAACTGGGACATTGGAGATCCGAGTGTACCAATCCACCATTAGTGAATAATGAAAGTAAACCATTAAATCAACAGGTGCAGACTGAGGGGTGTAATCACCAGAAGCAACAGCAGAAGGGTGATAAACAGCAGAGTCAAGAGCCAAGACCGCCCTTGCCGCAGAATAGAGGGTCCCAAAAGTACAATCAGGACTCGGGATTCTACAATGATGAGCAGGTAAACAAACCAAGGCGTTCTAACCCAGTACAACAGTATTGGTTAAAGAATGAAGGGAGTGAGTCTGAAGGTGATTATTGACGGTGCCGAAGAGAGGAGGAAGAGTGCATACTTGGTGCAACTCTAGAAATAGACCAGGCAGGACCATTTGTAGATGGGAAAATAAATGAAGAAAGTGTTACTTTTTTAGTAGACACAGGAGCGACGAGATCAACTGTCAGGTCAGCAGATATTAGAAATCTTCTTCTCTCGGATGAAGCAATCCAAGTAGTTGGTGTAGCTAATACACAAATCAAGACACGTCTTACTGAACCAGTAAGGGTAAGAATAGGAAAATTTTCAGACATGCACAGATTTGTGGTCTGTGACACTTGTCCAGTGAATTTGTTAGGTAGGGACCTGTTGTGCAAGATGAATTGTACAATTTTCTGTACACCGGATGGAATAGCTTTTGAAACACCAGATGAGGATGTTTTGTACCGAATGACTCTAGATAATAGAGAGAGTGAGATGGTTGGTACATATGCTGTGTTTAATCCGGAGGATTTGCCGCCAGAGTTGAGAGAGACAGTGAAAACGACAGTTTGGGATTTTACTGGAGAAGATGTGGGATTGATGAATAATGTAGATCCTGTGAAAATCTCAGTGAAAGAGGGAATTACTTATTCTAATATTCCTCAGTACAAAATGACACCAGAAATAATTGAAGGAATAACTCCTATTATTGAGAAAATGATTCAGCAAGGAGTTTTGAGAGAACTACTGAGTAGCCCGTGTAATTCACAGATAATGGGGCTAAAGAAGCCTAATGGGAAGTTCAGGATTGTACAAGATTTGAGAAAGGTTAACAAAATTGTGGTGGCATGTTGTCCCATTGTGCCAAATCCGTCAGTGATTTTGTATCAGATTCCACATGATGCTGAGTGGTACACAGCGATTGATTTGTGTCATGCTTTCTTCTCGATACCATTGCATCATGATAGCCAGCCGATTTTTGCATTTAGGTTTGGCCAGCGTATTTTAGCATGGTGTCGAATCCCACAGGGGTACACAGAGAGTCCTTCGATATTCAATCAGTTATTGAAAAAATCATTGGAGAGTTTGATCATGCCTGAAAGCTCAGTACTAGTGCAGTATATTGATGACCTACTTGTGGCATCAAAGACACGTGAAGCTTGTGAAGTAGATACTATAGCTTTACTGAATCATCTGGCAGATGGAGGGTTAAAAGTATCTCCAGCCAAACTGCAATTTTGCAAGAAAGAGGTGCATTATCTTGGACACAATATTGAAAAGGGTCTGAGAAAAGTGACTGATGACAGGATCAAAATTATCAGGGGAATGAGGGCCCCAATGACACAGAGAGAAGTGAGGATGTTTCTGGGGATGGTGGGTTATTGTCGTCAGTGGATTAGTAATTTCTCCCTGATAGCAAAGCCACTGATTAAGCTGACAAAGAGTGAGGTGAAAGACCCATTGGAACTGGATGGAGAACAAATGGCAGCATTTGAGGAGTTGAAGAGCAGAATGTGTGAAGCCCCTGCTTTGGGAATGCCAGACTATGAAAAAGAGTTTGAGTTGTACTGCAGTGAGAGGAATGGATGTGCACTTTCAGTATTAATCCAGAAGCATGGACAACTGAGAAGGCCTATTGCGTACTTCTCATCGACACTTGACCCTGTAGCTGTGGGTTTGCCAGGTTGTCTGAAATCAGTAGCTGCTACATGCAGAAGCTTGGAACAGAGTGAGGGTATAATAATGGGATATCCTGTAAGGGTATTCGTACCTCATAATGTGGCAATTCTTTTGACGAGAAGCAGAACTCAATATATGTCACATAGTCGGCTGACTAAATATGAGAAAATTATTCTGGGAGCATCAAATGTGACTCTTGAGAGATGCGTGAATGTGAATCCAGCAACATTATTGCCTGATACTGAAAATGTGGGTGCAAAGGATGAAGTTGATCATAATTGTTTGGATGTGCTTGATTACTGTACAAAACCTAGACCAGACATAAGAGATCTTCCATTGCCTGAAAGTGACCATGTGCTGTTTGTGGGTGGATCATGTCTGAGGAATGATGATGGTGTGCTGAGTGCAGCATATGCAGTGTGCAAAGTTTCAGAAGTTATGGAAGCTTCACCATTGAAAGGAATAAAGTCTGCTCAAGTTGCTGAATTGGTGGCATTGACGAAAGCTTGCAAGATTGGGAAGAATCTGAGAGTGACTGTAATGACTGATAGTCAGTACGGATTTGGAGTCGTGCATGATTTTGGCCAGCTTTGGCTACAGAGAGGTTTCTTGACGTTGAGTGGGGCTCCGATAAAGAATGCTGAAGTGATTGGGAAATTGCTTAAGGCGATACAGCTGCCCAAAGAATTAGCAGTTGTAAAATGTGCTGCTCATGGACAAGGAGATGATTTTGTTACCCTTGGTAATCGTTTTGCCAATGACATTGCACAGTATTGTGCTAAAAATAATCACTCGATTAATAGGGAACGAGAAAAGGAAATGTCTTTTTGTTCTGTGATGTTTACTAATGTCCTAGAAACGTGGGATGAAGTGAAACAGTTGCAGGATGAGGCAGGAAATGAAGAAAAGAAAGATTGGATCAAGGCAGGTTGTGCCCCAAGAGAAACAGATCATGTCTGGATCTATAGAGATGGTAGACCAGTCATGCCCAACTCTATGCTGTCGACAATGGCAAGAATGTATCATGGCCAGGGACATTTGGAAAGGGATGCGATGATCAGGTCTTTTAAGCAGACTTGGTATAATGCAAAGTTCAGACTGATTGCAGAAAGAATTTGTCAAAGATGTTTGATTTGCCAGCAATTTAACACTGGGAAAAAGACAGTGGTGAGTTTGGGAACAATAGGCAGAGAAGGTGGTCCTTTTACGAGAATGCAGATTGATTTCATTGAAATGCCCCAAGTGAACAGATTGAGGTATGTTCTAGTTGTAGTCTGTTTGTTCTCGAGATGGGTGGAGGCCTATCCGACTAGGAGAAATGATGGAATAACAGTGGCAAAGTTACTATTAAGAGAATTGATTCCTAGGTACGGGTTTCTAGTAACGATTGAGTCTGATAGAGGTGGACACTTCTATAATGAGCTCATGAGTTTAATTTGTGAAGCATTGAGCATACAGCAGAAGCTACATTGTGCTTACAGACCAGAGGCTTCTGGTGTAGTTGAGCAGATGAATGGCACAATCAAAAACCGAATTGGTAAAATGTGTTTAGCCACTGGAATGAAATGGCCTGATGTCTTGCCTCTAGTGCTAATGACTATTAGATCTACTCCAGACAGAACTACTGGTTTAAGACCACATGAGATTTTGATGGGACGTGCAATGCGTCATGCATTTGTGCCTGTCAATAAGTTGATGACAATAACTGATGACATGATTTTGGATTACTGTAAAGGCCTGGCTGACGCAGTTCATTCTGTGTTTCACCAGGTTGGAGGAGACGCTACAACACTTGAGAAGAAGCAAGCTCATGATCTGAGTCCAGGGGACTGGGTGAGGATTAAAGTGCACAGAAGAAGAAATTGCTTGGTTCCAAGGTGGGGAAGGCCAAGACAAGTTATTCTGACTACGACAACTGCAGTAAAGTGTGCCGGTGTGAAAAACTGGGTGCATGCAAGTCATACTCTGAGAGTTCCAAATCCAAAAGATGGGACTGGTAAGGAGTATTTTGAAAAGTCAGATTCAAGCGATGATGAAGAAGCTGAGCCAGTGAGAAGGGATCGGAATTCTGGAAGAGGTGAAGGAGAAAGAGAGTCAGGTGATTCTTTCTTTCCAGGGGAGGCTTCAAGAGAAACATTGAGAGTCTCAGAAGGGAGATCAGATTCTGTAAGAGTGCCTGAAGTTCCAACGAGCAGTGGAAAAAACAGAAGGGAAAAGAGCAACTCCACAGTGACTACTCCTGAATTAGATGAAGAAGTTGAGAATCCACTTGAGATTACACCTGAAGAAGCAGGGTCAGTAGAAGTTAGAGAGGGACAGATTGCGGAAGACCCCCGAGGAGGTGTAGGGAACATTCCTGATAAGTTAGGTGAAGGGACAAGTAAACAGCAAGAAGATTGCGTGTCGGAGACCCGAGGAGGGAAAGAGTTAGAGAAATCTCAATCGGTGGTGGGAAAAACTGTGGAGCTAAGGAAAACTGCTGAAGAACAAGAGGCAAATGAGACAGAATCAGATGAAAGTGAGAATGAGAAATCAGAGGGTCGAGTTCTGAGAAAGAGAACTTGGATTGGAGAGAGAAATAATAAAGAAGTTAGACCGAAAAAGGTTGTGAGAGGAGATCTTTGGCCTAACAACAGGATAAAGAGGCTGAGATACAGACTGACACGAGCGAATACATCGAAAGCTGAACAAGTGAACGAGGTGTCGAGTCAGAATCAAGCAAAAGGTGAAAACCAAAAGGTTTCAAAAGAACCAGAGGAGATCAAGAGAATCAGAAAACCTAACCAGAAGTATAGGTCGCCGGAATGGACGTACGTGGCACTGTCTGAAGGTGAAGAGGCAGAAAGTCAAGGAAATCCAGAGGAGACTATACGTGAAGTGGTTGAGGAAGATACAGGTGAAATCCTGAAAGTTATCTTGACTGACATTGGAGAAAAGTCAGATACTGAGGATGTTGTTGGAGATCTAATACAGTTTGATGTTGAAGAAGTTGAAGTGAAGAGTGATGAATATCCAAATTGAGTGAACTAAAGGAGTCACTTGGAGAAAAGTGAAGAGAAGAAAGTCTGAAATTAAGCTGTTTGAAGTAATCCAAAGTTCTAGAAGTTCCTGTAGTGAAATAATAGAGGCTAATTCAAAAAACAAGGATCAAAGTGGAAAAATGGCTAATATAGAAAATAATCCAAGTAGATGTGCCTTCTTAAAAAGATGGTGTAGATGTGCTGCTGCTGTACTGGATTATTAATGCTAATATGGGGTGTACTAGCTTTACTAGTTACTTTTAAAGTTACAATAGGTACATTTGAAATACACACTGAGAATGTGACTAATGTAGAGAAGAGTTTGCAGAAAGTAGTTCCAACTAGAATTGGTAACACTTACATACATAAAGATAGGTCAATTAATGATTTTTCTAGCAATGTTTTTTCAAAGTTGTTGTATGAATACGTGAAGACAATGGAAGTTAGGGATTGCTACGTATGTATGCAATTACCTGCATCCGTTTCAGAGGGTGTAACTTATCACCATTTACCAGCTACGTATGGAATTTCATGTAGTGTGTTGAGTAGTGTTTTTTATTTGCTAGGGAAAATAGATTATGAGATGTCTAACAAAGATAACATTTTTGGGCAATTGCCTATGAATAAAAGGCTGAATCCAGCTAAAGAAGCTAACATTTTTGGTGAAATTTTTATTGAGAAAGAAGAATTAACATTAGATTACATTTTTAAGAACAATTTAACTTGCAGTTTGAAAGAAGAGGAGAAGGCTTTCCTAAACATGATAGAGGAAAGGAGAATGAGCATGCATGAAAAGGCAGGGAAATAGAAAGTGAGTGAGACAATTTGGGACATTGAGATGGGGAAAGAGTTGAAGAATGGGGCTAGTCCAACTTTAGCTCTAGATGCACCACAGAAGGGTAAACTATGCATTACTAGAAAGAAATCACAATATGATACATATTTTGTTGGGACTAGTGAGTGTCATGATACATACTTCATTGCGACAGGATGGGGTTTCAAGGGAGGAGAGGATCCAGTTTTCCCAGGAGCGTATTATGTTTGTGGGAACAAGGCTTATTACAGGTTGCCTGACCATTGGTATGGCACGTGTTATGTGGGCCTGGTCTTTCCAAAGATCTTTCATATAGATAAGATAGAAGATGTAGAACATATTAGTTTACTAACACGATTTAGGAGAGAAACTTGGTCAGAAATAGTTGGTGATATATTTGGAGCTTAAATTCCAGCAGTGGGAATTTCTTTGAATGCATATGGGATTCGGAAACTGTCAACAGTGGTGGATCGCTTATCGACAAGTACCGCTGGAGGGTTTCTTTTGGTGAATACGGAAATGATTGCCGTACGTGCCATGTCTATGCAAAATCGACTTGCTCTTGATATTCTATTGGCCAAGGAGGGTGGAGTCTGTGGAATGCTGAAAGTTCAACATTGTTGCACTTACATTCCTGACGAATGCAGAGACCTGAAGGTCTATATCAGAAATATTACTGATTTGCATGAAGAATTAGTACCACTGGAAGCTGACGGTATCTGGACTAAATTAGCTAATAAAGTGATAGCTGTTAAGAGTTTTATTGCTAAGATAGGTAGTACTATTATAGGTAAGATATTGTTTCCTTTGACCTGTGTAATTGTTGCTTTGTTGATACTAAGATTGGTGTGTTTGTGTTGTAAAAATAGGGGAGGGAAAAAGAGAATAATTAGAAGCAATGCTGAAAAGAAACAAAAGAGGTCAAGGAGAGATCCACAAGAGATAGAATTAGAAGAGTTGAGGGAGAGTGTGTACTTGGAGGCGAAGAGGGATGATGAAAGGGAGTCTGGTGTGTAGTGTTGTGAAAAAGGAAAAAAGACATTTTCAATTTCTCCTAAAATGGGACTAAATTTTTTTTGGGGTTTGTTTTATTTGGTGATGATATCACCAAAGGGGGGATTGCTGGAGCAGGGTTTTCTGTTGAAAATTTATCGAGTTGAGCTCCGGTTTTGTCTATATGTCATAATTAAAATTATTAATCTATAATCGATAATTATTGGTTTTGTGAGAAATTTTGACTAACCAATATGACTAACAAGAGAAACTACACGTGGGAATGCATATATGTTGCTTAATAATAATGTGCAGTTTTAATTAAATGAATGTTGCTAAGTGCTATTTGTTTAAAGCACGAAACGCTTTTGAAATAACGTGTACTAATGCTTTATTGTGTTGCAAAAGGGCTAGATAATTACATACACATAAGGGTATTAGTGGGGATTAACACTGTTTTATCATTATGCTGTGGTAACGTTGTTTTGTGTCTCTTTTAATTAAGATGGTCTGTTTTGGCCTATAACAAGATGGCTGCCGTTTACAGCCTGCACTCGAGTGAAAAAATATGACGAAAAGGCCTTGCTGAACATGGTTGACAGTCACCTGACCATGGCTTCTGCTGGAGTTTAGAAAGTTTCCGTGATGACAGCGACTCCAGGCAAGCTTCCAACTGTCCTTGGAGGAAAAGAAAGCCACAATTAACTTTTGTGATTACAGTGGTGGCTTCGCTATGGTTCCGAGGAAATGTATTCTTTTGCAAAACTCGAGTTTCCTTCTTCCGTCTTTTTATTTTTGTGATTTTTCTGAGCGGAGGTTCTTACAAATGTTGCGATGCAACATCCTTTCCTGCTCGTTCCGCTTGGTGATTCAATGAACATTTAGAATTTTTATGTTGCTTTATTTTGCAAGTTATATTATAAATATTGTTAGACTAGGGAGGGTCTAAGGCCACTTCTTCCCAAACCTGCGTTGGTGAGGATCGATGCTGTGAGGACGGCGACTCGGGAAACTTTTCTGAGAGACCTGTCCTGACCCATTCACGACATTTAGCTACAATAGGTAATTATGAGAATAATGATTTTGCTATTGGTTGACTTTCATTTGAACTAGTTTTAGATAAAATATCATTTATGAATTACAGTGTTGGTGGTTATTTCTTGTCGTTTATTGAGTACTCTAATGTGATTATTGTTGTTTAAATCATGACTCAGGACAGTAACAATCTGATCGCATTGGCCTTTCTGTAGATACGGGGTGTTTAGGAGTTTTCTCTCTCCATGTTTAGTGCTGATAGAGTAATTGAGCGTATGTAAGTGAAATGGGCCCAAGTGTGTGATGAGTGCGTGTGCGTGTGTCTGTGAAATTACTCTATCCGTGGAAGTAGGGAGAATTTGTATGCCCTGATCTGCAGCAATAGCACCTCATTAAAAAGCATTGCAGTTAATAGAAGGTTTTAAGACTTTAGTTACATTATAAATCATTTGTTGATGGTACCATACTCATTTTAGGAATTATGGTATGTTCAAAGGTGATTTCACCATGTGAAAAAGCCTTCTGCTGGGATATCATGATTGAGAGAAAAATATTTTCTCATGCTTTTACCACAGAGGTTTGGAAGGTGATCTATAAGCTAAACTGAGAGCTTATTTTCTGTAAATTCACATTATCTTTCTCAGTCATGTGAGAATGAAGTCTGACATTCTCAGTAAAACATGTACATCCAACAAGGGCAGAGACTGTCAGTTGATTCCTTTGTGTTCTACTGCAGCTTCCCAGAGTGTTCCAAAGAACTACTAGAGCGCTAACAGTCCTACTTATGATAAACGTATGGCACACCTGAAGCCATCTTGCTTGGATTAAAGTGGTAACTCTTAAAACATTTAATTTAAAAAGGAACAAAATGAGGGGGTTCATTTTTCCATAAAAAGTATGATTAGTGCTGCAGAGAGAAAAATTAGGGCACATTTTGAGTGACTTCTCAAATCCTCTTCTATTTCATTAAAAAATTCTGACATGCAGACTGAAACATGCACTTTCAATACCAGCAGCAGTTTTCCCTGGTGAGCAGTAGCTTTACTACAGTGATCTAATGAGCAAAAAGAGTGCTAACATTCTGAATTTATGGCAAATGTGTGACACATCTGAATGCCTTCTTGATGGAATCAAAGTAAAAAACTGAAAGTATTTCCTACCGAGGAGACTGCAGTAAATGAGGAAATTAGGAAACTTCATAACAAATAAGTCTCCCAAGATGGCCACCAGAGACAAAAGAGCCCAAATGTAGCCCAAATATCACCCAGATGTAACCCAAGTATAGCCCAATGACAGAATGTCCCAGAATGTTCTTAAAAACAACTAGAGCGCTTACTGTCTTCATTATGACAAAAGTATGGCACACCTGAAGCCATCTTGATTGGAATAAACTGGTAACACTTAAAACATTTAATTTAAAAAGGAACACAATGAGGGGGTTCATTTTGCCATAGAAATTATGATTAATGCTGAAGAAAGAAAATGAGGGCACATTTTGAGTGACTTCTCAAATCCTCTTCTATTTCATTAAAAAATTCTGACATGCAGACCGAAAAATGCACTTTTAATACCAGGAGCAGACTTCCATGGTGAACAGTAGTTTTACTACAGTGATCTAATGAGCAACTAGAGTGCTAACATTCAGAATTTATGGCAAATGTGTGACATATCTGAATACCTTCATGATGGAATCAAAGTAAAAAACTAAAAGCATTTCCTACTGAGGAGACTGCAGTACATGAGGAAATTAGGAAACTTCATAACAAATAAATCTCCCAAGATGGCCACCGGAGACAAAAGAGCCCAAATGTAGCCCAAAATCACCCAGATGTAGCCCAAATATAGCCCAATGACAGAAGTGTGCAAAACACTTATTGTTTTGTGTTTTTGCAGTGTTATATAGTGCAGACTTGTCAGGTATTGGAGTGCTTTACATGAGCATTGGTTACATCACACAAGAACAAATTCATTTTGGTTGTAGACATGGGGAGACTAAGTGATTTGATCAGAATCACAGAATGTCGAGCTGAAGCATAAACTTCAACTTTGTTCCCCAGTTGCAAAGTCTGCAGTTCTGGAAGTAACACCACATCCTCTCCCCTAAGTGCAACATTTAATCAAGTGGTCAACTGGATAAAAAAACATAAAGATAACAAATAATTTAAAAGTGCTTTGTCGCTATTTGAAAACTCAGAAAATATGTCCTTATTTGAGTCTTTTAGAGCACTAACCATAATTTTGATGCCAATAAGACCCTCTCATATATGTAATTTCTAAAGGAAATGCTCTAGGTATTACAGTTTTGATTACATCAAGATGATGTCAGGCGTTCCACACTTTTGTAATAAATATAGAATGTTAGCAATCTAGTTGTTCATTAGGATACTGTTGAGAGGCAGAGGCCAGGGGCACGGACTATGAAAATTGAAGGCAGGTAGGAGGGTGCAAAGGCAACAATTTAACCACACTGAGCAGGCAGGAAGGGCCGTGGAAGCACAACAGACTATGGAGGGCAGTGGAAAGGGGGGCAGGGGCAACAAACCAACAATACAGGACTTGCAAGAGAGGCTGTGGCAATGTAATAGACCATTGTGGGCAGACGGAAGAGGCAATGGTAGTACAACCATACATGCCAACAGACCCGATTCAGCCAGGAAACGTCCAATGTTTTTAAGCTCAAATGGGCTTTATTTGATCTGTCTCCTGTCTACAATCTCCTCTTTTTCAATGTAACTCAAAGGGGAAAATCAATACCCCGTTTTTTTTTTCAAAATCTCCCTCTTACCAAGTTCAAAATGTTCGCAAGTATGGTACATTGGATCATGGAAGGAAATGGGATAGGGACATGGACTTGGATAACAGAGGACAGGAGGGACATGGAGAGGTGCACCAAACTGACCCTGCAGGGCAGGCATCAGGGTTTGCAGCAGCACAATACTCCACACAGGGCATGCAGGACAGGAGTGCAGCACAACAATCCATAGAAAGCAAGAGGGAGGGGACAGGACCATGCACATGGCCAACAGAGAACAGAGGGGCAAGAGCCAATGGTAGCTAGCTGACCATAATGGACAGACAGGAGAGAAAGCTGCAGCATAACAGACCATAAAGGGCAGGAGGGACGGATCAGGGGCATTACAATGGAACAGACAAGCCAGGAGGGAGGGAGTAGGGGTCTGCACATGTAAACAGAGGGCTGGGGGCAAGGGGGCAGGAGCAGCAAGATAGCCATGGAGGTCAGGCAGGATGGGCACTAGTAGCAAGACACACCATGAAGAGCAACAGTGAGACTGTGATGGCATACACACAGACCATGGAGGGAAGGTGGGAGGGGGTCAGGGGCAGCTAACTGACCACACAGGGAAGGTGGGAGGGGCCATGGCAGTACAGAAGACCATGCATGGCTAGTGGGAGGGTTAGTGGCAGCACAATGGCTATGATGGGCAAGAAGGAGGGTGCAGGAGCATGCACAAAGGACGATGGAGGATAGAAGGGAGGGTCAGGACCTGTGCACAGACAAGAAAGTTCAGGGGAAGGGGCCTCACAACAGACCACACGGGGCAGGCAGGAGGAGCAGTTGCAGCACAACAGACCAGGGAGGGCAGAAGGGATTGGCAGTACAATGGACCATGTAGGACAGGAGGAAGAGGATAGGGGCATGGCATGTGGACAGGCAGGGTGGAGGTGGCAGGGACAGGTTACAGTCATCTGACAATGCTAGGCAGGTGGGAGGGGAGTGGCAGCTCAACAGAACACTCAGAGTAGATAGGAGTGGCAGGTCCATGGGACATGGTGGGCAAAAAGGATGGAGCAGGGGCATGCACAAAGACATCGGAGGGCAGGGGGAAGGAGAATAGGGGCAGCAAGCTAAGCACAGAGTTTAAGCAGGAGGTCAATGATGGGGCATAGAATTGGGCAATGGAGGGCAGGAGGAGTGGACTGGTACATCATACTAAATTGAGGGCAGTGGCAGCACATCAGACCATGCATGGCAGTAGGGAGGAGGCTATCCATGGATTCACACAACAGAGGATAGGGAGGAGGTGGATGGGGCAGCAAGCTAACTGTTCATAGAAGGTGGCTATTAGGAACTTTATTGTTTTTAAAATGTGTGTCTGTGCGAACTACTTAAAATATGAACAAGTATGCAGCATAATCTCACTTTTATTCAGGAAGAAGAGGACGTTTGTGACTGTGACTCCGGGCTCACTTGGCAGAAACACCCCCTGACCCTCCACCCCCTATCGCAAAATGTAATGCCCGTGAAAAGGGTAGGTGAACACAGTGTTATATAGAACATAGTCCTGAGAGCACGATTGAAAATGAAAACTAGATATAGTGTATGGTATAAACTATGCACCAAAAAGTGTGATATAAGATGAACCGGGCGTGAAATATAATATGCAATACATTGTGCGCAATGACAGATTCATTGGAGAGCGCGAGATAGCACAGGCACTAGCGCGTGCTATGCGATATGCGCCTTGGAGTGTAATATGCACAGGGCAGTGTTGTGTAACCTAACTAGTCTCTAAAGTTGTAATATAAAATATGTGCTGGGGAGTGTAACGTTGCATATGCACTGTGACAAAGATATGGATCCCAGATTGTAATATGTATGGCATAGCACTGTGCGTTATAACATAGGCATCGAGGAAGGCACGTTAGATGGGGCAATATAACCCGTGCGAAGACAAGTGTGGCATGACATATTCACGGGGTGGTGTTACAGTGCACATGGGCTAGAGAGTGTCATAGCATATGCACTAGCTAGTGGAATACAACACAGAGGTGTGTGGCACTCGGCAGGCAATGGTGGGTGTAACACAGTATTGGGCTCTGTCAGGAGCGCGCTGTGACTCTCAAGTGATGTTCGTCCCCTTTCCAGAGAGTAAAATAAAAAGTATTACACATCCGGCAGTGGATGTGTGTTTTATTAACCGTGAGGGGGGTTTCTTGCATAGTTTTGGTCGAATTTTTGTCGAATCCCCTCTGAATGGCTTGGTGTGCATGTGTATTAAATGTGCCCGTCAATAGCTACCCATGTGTGTATAAATAAACGACAAGGGTGTCTACCGGGATTAGGCACGGTAGGGCATCAGACATGTCAGAGCTTCACTAGTGGTGTAAATACATTCCACGTGGATTCATTGCATGCATAGTCGCCTTTTAATGAATATCACGCAAATCGTCATGGTGATAGGTACATACGGTTTGTCCAGCATGTCCTAGGTGTGTCTATAAATAAATATTTTTTAAAAATAATAAAAAACAGTGGCCGGCCCTGGGGATTGGGGTCAAAAAAATATAATTAGGAGACAGGCCCTGGGGGATGGGGTCATCAGGGCCAATATATTAGAATAAGAAGGGGAACCACACAGCCCCCCTTCTTAAAAAATTAAAATAAATAAAAGACTGGCATCGTGCCGGAGGCCATGCCCCCTCCGTACAGCACTCTGCAAACGCGCCCCCAACAGGCATCTCCAGTATGCGCCAGGGAGCTGCGCTGCAGACAGGTGTTCTGAGGCCAAGCCCCTTTTTACACCTCTCTGCAACGCAGCTCTGTGGCGCTTAATGGAGGTACCTAGTGGTCTAGTTTGACCCTAGGGACCCTTAGGATTCAAGGGGACTTAATCTCTCAACTTAGAACAGCCACAGGGCGCGTTTACACAGTGGTGAAGGGAGGGGACGGGGCCTGAGGTGACGTGTGCAAACACGCACTATGGCACGTTTTAAATTGGGGATATAATTTCCCTTCAATACTGAGGGCCCCTGGGGGCTAACTAGCCCACCAAGTGCTTCCAGTAAGCGCCACTGAGCTGCATTGCAGAGAGGTGGTCCAGGCCGTGCCACTTTTTACACCTCTTTGCAACGCAGCTCTGTGGCACTTACTGGAGGTACCTAGTGGGCTAGTTGGACCCTAGGGACCATCAGGATTCAAATGAACTTAATCTCCCAACTAAAAACGGACACAGGGCGTGTTTACACAGTGGTGAAGGGAGGGGACGGGGCCTGAGTTAACATGTGCAAAAATGCCCTGTGGCCTGTTTTAAGAGGTAGTTTTAATCCCCATGCCCTATTATATACTAGGGGCTTACAGAGGAGGTCATGCTAATCACAGGGGGACCCCAACGCATAATGTTCCCTAGTGTACGTAGGTGTTTTCACTGTATTCTAAGTGTCTTTTAACATAGCACTGGCTCTAGGACTGGTTAGTCAGACTCAGTTACCACCAGTATCCGTCTGAAAAAGTTGAGGGTACAGGATGATTTTGCAACAAGGCTTCTTTCTGCTCTTCTTTTTGTTCTTTCTGCATGTTATCCTTCTTCCTGCACTTTTCTTCGTATTTGAGGACTTCTGTTGCTTCTTTCTGCACTTCTTTTGTTTCTTTCTGTACATTTTTTCTTCTTTCTTCACATGTCCTATCTCTGTAGGCATAGTTAGAAATTAGCATTTAAAAAACCTTTGAAATTCACTGAAAAAACCATAGGTTTCAGGCACGTTATAGTTAGGAATTAGCATTTAAAAAACCTCAGAAATTCACTGAAAAAACCATAGGTTTCAGGGGTGTTATAGTTAGCTGGACTTTTCACTTGTACAAAACCATTGAAATTCCCCCGTTATAGTTAGTTCAGCTAACTATAACTCGCGCGCCCGCAATGCACTGCTGACGTCACATATTACATCACTCATGACATGGTCAGTGACATCACTCATGACATCACTCATGACATCTCAAATGACATCACTGATGACATCATCCTTGTGATAGAGTGGCAGACATCCTCTCACCCTAATATAACCTTTGATACACACATTCAAAAATAGAGACTAAAATTTTCAAAACAATGGACATACCAATACCAGTTACAACAACCTCTTCAGTAATTCTAAGATCCACATACACATCCACTCATTCACCAACAGTCCTATACAGTCACTCATACATGTACTCACTCATCATATGTACTCATACACCTATACATCCTGTTACACAATGCCACTCATCCATAGAGTTACTCACACACATAGTCACTCATGCTAATAAAGAATCAAACATACATTTACTTGCATATACAGTTATACACACACCACCACACGTACTTCTACGGAAACTTACACATACTTAGTCTTTTAAACAATCACTTATAGAAACACATACTTATTCATACAGGAACTCTTTCAATCTCTCACTCTCATATATACTCACATATATACACCAATAGTCACATATACTAGTTTAAAACATATGTAGTTACTCATAAAGACACTATTGAGACAGTCATTCACTCACTAACACACCCATACACACACTCATCCACCCATACAGTCCTGCACACATGCTGTCTTCAACACATACAAACAGTGAGTCACTCATTCATGCACCTATGCACTACGTAATACCCCCCACCGAACCATGCAGACACTTAGACTGATACTCAAAAAACCAACTAATAACCTATATAGACACCCATGTAGCTACTCACCAACCCATGCAGCCACTTATACACAAAGTGAGAGACTGATAGATATTTACATATTTAAACATTACTCACTAAGCCATGTATTCACTATGATACACTTAATCAGTCAGTTACACAATCAATTTTTCAAAAACAAATCATCCATTTAGACACTTATATACCCATTTATTCTTCCATCGACCTTGAGATATACATATATAAAACATATTTAATTTTCAGAAAAACACACATTCGCTGGATGATGTCATCAGTGATGTCATCAGTGATGTCATTTGAGATGTCATCAGTGATGTCATCAGTGACGTCACTGACCATGTCATGAGTGATGTAATATGTGACGTCATCAGCAGTGCATTGTGGGCGCGCGAGTTATAGTTAGCTGAACTAACTATAACGGGGGAATTTCAATGGTTTTGTACAAGTGAAAAGTCCAGCTAACTTTAACACCCCTGAAACCTATGGTTTTTTCAGTGAATTTCTGAGGTTTTTTAAATGCTAATTCCTAACTATAACGTGCCTGAAACCTATGGTTTTTTCTGTGAATATATATATATATACATGTATATATGCATACACACACATACATATATACATATATATGCATACACACACATACATATATACATATATATGCATACACACACATACATATATACATATATATGCATACACACACATATATATATATATACATATATATTCATACACACATAGGACTCATCAGAAGGCAATCTGCCAAAATGCTTCGGTCCATTCTGGTATGGAACAAGGAATTGTGTAAATGCCCTAAACATGGAGAATATGAGAACACAGAAAATTTAAATAAAGTATTGAAGGTTGAAGATTTTAACTGGAGAAGTGTTGATGTCTCTCGACTGTGTGCCACTGTATTTGGTGCTCATTAGTAAAACGCTCAAGGGAACACACATACATATATATATATATATATATATATATATATATATATATACATACACACATATATATATGCATACACACATATATATATACATACATACAAAGTCAAAGGCAAGCTCTATTCAATTGTTACATCACACATCATAAAAGAACATTAAAACACGTTAATTCATTACACAGCAAAAAATTTTAAGAATCTTCAAATATACAGTTATAAGATTATTTCATTAGCATGGTATCCTTTGCCTCATAGTGCATGCGTGAATATATTGCAAGACATTTCCTGTGACTAACAACTTTCTTTACAAACATAGCAACCCTCCATACTGTGTGTTCATTTTACAGGTGCTGTAATATAATGAACGCAGGGCGGCATTGCCTAATCCCCATAGATTTCAGAATGTTTACAATCCACATCTTCCTTAGCGCATTATAAAATGTACAAAATAAAACAACGTGCTTAGTGGATTGTTCTGAATGGTTATCGCAAGGGCACAGTTGCATTTCTCGAGCCCAATCGTTCATTGCATATGAAAGATCCAAAATCTAAACCTTGTTAGTAAAAACCGATCATAGCCCCTGGGAACAATTTTCAGATAAGGTTGTATGCTAAAGGTTGCTAGGATCTTTGGTTGTGCCGCACGGTAGGCTTTATAATTCTGATGGTAATCTACAGGTATCTAGCAATAAAAGGCACTCTTTTTTTTAACTCTTTTCTCGTAAGCCTCAGCATGGTACTAGGATCAATCAAATATTCTAGATGGCCAAGGTCACGCATAAAATCTCGCACGTACCTTAGCCAGGGGATGGATAAGGCTCCCTCCATTGTTAGAATATCCAATCAAATGGCCTGATTAAGTACAGTTTTTGGCGATGTCCAGATCCTGTGCAATAAAAGAATGGGCTCCATTTTTATAAGGTCAGCTAAATGTGGTATGCCCAATTCAGAATGGCAGACATATGATGATGTACAGCTAAACTAGATCATAAAAATGCATTTTCCACAATTTACAAAGGATACACGTCTGCAAAACCCCAAATCTCTGCTTCATAAGTGGCCGTAGCAATGCATTTTGCCTTATAGATGTAGGTAAGTTCAACAGGCGGCCTCCTGCCCAGCTTTCTTGAAAAATTTAAAAGAGCGCCTGTGGACTTTAAAAACCCCAATTTCTTTGCTAGGACTGCTTGGGCTCAACAATCATTCTTGGAAAAAAGTATACCGAGGTCTGAAAAACGTTTGGTGAACGCAATCTTCTGCCCATCTATATACATATTCCTGCATTTTCGGCTGCCATGGCCACACCTCATTATACAAGTTTTTGAAGTGTTTACGCTAAGGCAAAGGTGTCACACAAAGGCTGCAAAGGAGTTTAACACCTTTTGCAGACCGACCTGAGGACGTGACATCAGAACTGCGTCAACCACGTATAGAAGCGCTGGTAGTGGACGTCCAGCTATTTGAGGGAGATCTAAACAGTCCTTTGTCAATGCCTCGCCAAGGCCATTAATATAAAGATTAAAAAGGAAGGGAGCAAGCACACAGCCTTGCCTGACCCCCCTCCTAATTGGAAACGGGGCAGAGCACTCTCCAGTGATACTAATCCGCACTATTGCCCTTGCGTCGCTATATAACTGTCTCAGAAAGTTAATAATGTTTATTTCTACCCCCATACCCTCAAGGATCTCCCACAATATGCCATGCCTAACGCAGTCAAAGGCTGCGGTGAGGTCCACGAAGGCTAAAAACAATCTGCCCTGCTTCGCTCATGTATATTTTACTATAATGATGGTCAAATTTAGGCTCTGTTCAACTTTCCCTCCCGGAAACCATATTGAATATCAGATAGAACCTTGTTAGCCTTGGCCCAGTCTTGTAGGCGTTCCAGGATAGCACGGCCTGCCACTTTTATCAGTGATTCCAACAATGATAATGGTCTGTAGCAGCCCAGATCCTGGCGGTCCCCCTTCTTAAATATTGGCACTATGATCGATTCAGTCCATTTAGTCAAAAAGGATGAAACACAACTTGGTCTAATTACCTGGGTCATGAGTGGTCCCCAGAGTGACACGTTTGACTTGTATAAATCTACAGGGCCCCCCATCTGACCCGGGAGCCTTACCGGCCGCGCTCATGTCGATTGCTGGAGTAATTTCGTCCCGGTCAAAATGGAGGTCAGAGTTTAGGGAAATCGATACCAAAGCGGCATCCCCATGAAGTTCAATATCTAACACGTCCTCCCTCCCCCCACCATTATACACCTTATCAAAGTGCTCTACCCATTGGTCTTCTGTTATTGCTATTTCTATCGATGGGCCATCACTAGGGTTCAGGTATGGAGCTTTCACTGCTCTCTACAGAAAAGAAAGCAGAGCTGTCTTTCGCTAAGGAGGCATCATGCAGGGACTCCCACGCCTCATTTCTCAGGGATGATTTTCGTTCTTTGATTGCTAGCCTATACGCCACTGTAGCCTGCCTAACATTACCCAGATTTCTGTAATTCACTCTTAAAATTAGCATACGCATGAGTGCTCTTCCAATCAAACCACCCAACACTTTTTTTGTCTATTCTGCACGAATAGAGCCTCCCTTACGCTTCTGAGATTTTTTTAAAGGAAGAGAGGACACAGTCGGAGTAGCTGTTTCGCTCAGGCAAATATCAACCACTGATCTACTATTAGTTACCAATTATCTAGCAATTTCCACAGGATCCACCTTCGCCCAGCACAGGTGGATTTAACCTATTTAAGGTGAGATTTTCCAGAACTTGATTTGTTTAGTCCCTATTACCAGAAGATCTTACCGGCAATAATATAGACACGCTCTGTGGAAAGTGGTCACAGAGAGTTACGGTGAGTATGAAATGATTGGAGTCTACTTGCATAGATGTTTGATACTAATATACAGTCTATGATAGAGTGCAGGCCTCTACCATTAAAGGTCTGGCTCATCGGGACAGGCCTAACGCACATTTAATTTGCAAACCCTAGATCAAGGCAAACCATCATCTCGTTACACAGTTCCCCCAATTTTGAGTGTCGGAAATGTGTGTACCTAGACCCATCTTCATTCATAAATCCGCATTGTTTACCTACAGTATCCGGACATAAAACACAAATCCCCGCCCAAAATCAGAAATGTATCCTTGACATAAACATTATATAGGAGTTTCAGATCATTAACCATTTGTTTCATAACTTCCCCCATTTGGTCCGGAGGAATGTTATTAGAAAAATTTGTCAACACAATACAGTGTCTCCGGTCCAGATACATTTTTATCAATTGATAATAAATCTCCTCGATATGCATCTCTATCTTATTTACATTTAACTTATTTAAAATATATATGCACAGCCCCCCCTTTGGCCTTCCGCAGGCTACCATGACAGACGAGGTGTGGAAGGTTTTAAATCCATTAACATGTAATGCATCCATCGCCCAAGTTTCCTGAAGGCATAATATGTCAAAATTAGGTACGAAATCGCACCATACAGGGTTGGTTAACTTAGACCGCAAACCTGCTAGATTCCAAAATGCACGGTTGCAAGTTGTACAACTAGTACTACCAGCAATATCTGTGGTCCTTAACGATCTGATATTATTAGGAGGCAGTGCGTGTACATCAGTCGATGGCTGATTCATACATAGATATTTATTAGAGTTTGTGGACATTATCCAGGCTCAGGGATTCATCTCTGCGCTCATTTGGGACAGATATCAAAGGATAGTTATTCGTTTCGTTTTCCCTATAGTCGAGGGAGGGTTTCTTTGTACGTAATATGCCAGTGATATAGCCGCACAGGCCGTGCTTATGGGTAGGGTAGATGTTTCTAGAATTGGTTAGTCAGTCTATATTTTCTAGATAGTTAAAGGTGTCAAATCGGTTCCTGACTGGGACCCTAAACCTATGCTGCATATTAATTAAGTCTCCTCCGAGCAGTTATTGAAAGTGGTCTTAACTGGTTTGTAAAAGTACCCTAAGGGTACGATGTTAATCCCCTGAGTTATAGTAAGCTGGTTTGCCGGCCTGCCAAGAATGGACTGCACCACGTACGGGAATCTAAATGTTAAAACAAGGCAATCGCCTGCCAGGCGTTTGTTTGATTTGCCGACCCAGCCAGTTCTTCTCGCCATTTTAAATTCTGAGAAGGGGATATCGGTAAAGCCAGTTCTGGTGCTCGGTAAATGCAGCGATTTGGTTCTTAGAGTTGTCCAGTGCTCGAGGACACGAGGAGACAGAAGAGGGACATTTGTCAACACTAGTATAGGGGGTTGCTTTTGGCGGGAGCTGCAAAGTCTCATTTAGATTCGTATTGTGTCTGAGGTTGGACCTTCGAGGGCTTGGACGATTAAAGTCGCTCTCATCCATCGTTAGCCAGTGCGGACATCCCTATAGCAGTTAATACTGCATTCGGGGTATTCGTTGCTTGTGCATGGGTAGTACCTGGGCCTGCTGTCCCGTGCCCCCTGTGATCTGCTGAAGGGGGTACTACTGATTGTAAAACAGGCCCGAATGGGCGGTTACATTGGGGAGATTACCCTGAGTACTGATACGATGTGCTTGACCAATGTCAGAAATGAAGACGGTTTGGTTTGCCTCCGGTCTCCCTCCCTGATTTAACATTGTGTCAGAGTCTCTGCCCAAATATAGCTCCTGAAGGACCAGGCCATTATTTGCAAATCGCCCCTCCAAATTGTGGTAAATAATTTAATTACCGGGACTTAATTTGATACAGAAACATAATAAAAATAGCTCAATAAATAAGAGGCAGAATCCGTGGTATTAGAGGTTCGGAATGGGCTTTATTCCAATGGACGATTCGAATCGGTTGCTCCAAGTTCCATCACCACGAAGGTTCAGGAAGTGAAGTACACTTTATTGATAAGTAATTACTTTTATACAATAGGCATTACAGTGAAGCAAATGCAGGAGGCGTAACAATTGATAGTGTAGATAAAACATACATACGTAGCAAAAATAGGCGTAACTGGGTGTAACTAAAGAACGTCATTAAGTGTGATGTCATAATAGGGTGGTTCCATGAAAGAATTTCGCAACGTTAGCAGAATTACTTGGCAGAAATGCGCGCGCAGCAGCATGACGTGTGATTGACGTGCAACTAGGGGGTGAAGGGGACTTGACATTTAGCTCTACATGTGGCGACAGATGTCTGGAGGGTCAAGTCAACCTAATCCCAAATCATATCTAACATCCTATGTTTAAAGAACTATGTTATCCAAAAGAGAGGTCTCTTAGAGTAGAATCTTATTCTATACTGCCTATACTGACTGTTAGTGCGTGTACAAGCGTCTAAGTGTCTACACTAGATGCGAGGGCAGAAGTCTTCCATAATAATAAGGCTATGAATTACTTGCATAAAGACAGAGAAGCCGGGCCTTTGCTCGGTAGCTGGAAGAATGTTTACTTAAACTACTAGACAGGAATGCATTGGGCAGGGAGCGGAGCAGATAATTTCGAAGGTGAAATACAGTTTTTGGCAGGCAGCAAGCTGATGTCAGGCTTCGTGAGCCGCGCAGGGAATGAGACAAAGTTCATGGTCACAGATGCAGGCTCAGACTGGAGCTTCAGAGGCAGAAAGCAAGAAAAGCTTGATGACAGAATCAGGGCCTACTTGCCTGGACTGTAAAATGGCATAAGTGAACCATATAAAGCCGGTGGCCTTTCATACTTAGGAATGGAATATCCAGCCTATTCATGGCGGATCTGAAAGAGGACATGTTGACGGTGGACGCACATGAGTTTGCGTCTTCATAACTGGAACTGGAGGGAACATACATGTACTTGTGATTCATACATGAAACCGTTGGGGTCCAAGATAGGGGACATAACTGATCAGAAAAATCCATATTTCCACATTCCCTCCTTGTCCCCTACTTGCCCGTCAAGAGATATCAATCTTCATCAATCCATTGATCTGTTCATATAGCATCATTTGTTCTTCTTTTTTCTTCTGGGACGAATGAAATCTTGGTGATGGAATACACGATGTGGCACACAGACCACAAATCGCTGGTCCACATTGTAGGCATAGACAGCAACTGAATAGTATGAGAAAGCCAATACCTAGGAAGGATAGGACCTTCCATCCAAAGGTGGATAATACACTCCAAAACCAACCGGACCAAGTCCAGGTGCCTGGATTCTGGTGTATCTGGCTTACAATCTTATGAAGGCGAGTTATGGCTTTATATACAGATGGCGAATTTTCTGGTATGAAAATGCAACAACTTGATCCGATGACCCTACAAGCTCCGCCCCTATCGGCCAGGATGACGTCAAGGACAAGACGATTTTGAAGCACAACAATCCGCATAGCAGACTGTTCTTCTGTTAAATTGCCTAAGGCGGAAATAGTTTCGTTCACTACTGCTTCAAGGGTTCTAGTTAATCTACGTATCAACTTACTATTAGTAACGGTACCTATATAGGGAAAGAGACCTTTATTGAAATCTGTGTATTTTTCCCATGCTGTTTCAGTGTAATCGACTATTGGGAGATCTCTCCTTTCTCTATTGTGTACTAAATGAGTATTTCTGTGATAATCGGGAGGAGCTAGGAAAACAGGTGGCAAAAGGAATCCAATGTAGCAGGTACCATCCCAATCTAGAGGCAAACGTACATATGCCGTCTGACCACATATAAAATAGGAATGGCGGGAAGCTCTAAATGTCGACTTGCCTTGATCACTGAATTCTATTACAGTGGTGCATCTACTATGGCCCATATGTATGGAACCATTCTTTCTTACACATAATTCACCTTTTACTGGAAATACTGACATGGCGGGCAAAATTGGAGTAGCTTCGGATTCGATATTTAGGATCATAAGATTAGGCGTAAAATTACCTAATCCATAAACTTCATTTTCTAGATCAGTTCCTGTTCTCTTGGGAAGTCCCTCCTTGTTAGGGTAGCAGACTTTAAGTAAAACTAAGTTTAAATTTCCCCATACCCAGTTGTCTTGATAAACTGCAGAATTTGAATCTAGGGAATTAATTAAACTAAACCATGCTCCACAGGAGCCGTTGTGTGTGAATGGGTATGGAAAGAGAGGTAGAATTCCTTTATAATTCTGATAGGGAGGGAGTCGGCCACATATCCAACAATTTGTAGCATTGCTAACCTGATGGGAATGATGTAACATACTAATAAACGTATTATTGCGCAGCGCAAATCTATAAGACAACTCATGCGGAGGTAATTCACTAAAAGAATGTTCAGCAGTAACATTATAAACATGTCTAGAAATAGGATAATATATGTGCAACAATATACTTGCAGTAATTATTAAAAGACTTAAGAAAAACAAAATTAATAACGTCACTGTGCAATGACTATGCAGTGATTTACAGTACGCATGTCGTTTCAGCATTTTTCGGGTGTTTTCTCTATTCAGGTCTAAGGGATACATGTCAGAGACAAATTCAACCGCTTCACCTTGGAGAGGACTTAAACAATCAAATTGCCTGACTGGTTAGACCTGAGTTTTAGTTTATATTGTTCGTGATTACTCATTTCAACCAAAGGAAGCTTTGAGTCAATGGGTGAAGACACACGAGGTGTGGTATTTACATCCGATGGTAGTCCATGAAATTTCTTGATATGACTTGAATGTATCCAGCCTTTCCTGCCTTCGATCTTCACGGCTGTCCTTGTGGTGAGCAAGACCAGTTGCGGCGACCTCCACCTAGGATCCAGCTGAGTCTTTCGATCAAAGTTCCTCACCAAGACCAGGTCCCCCGGAACTACGTCATGGGGTTTCACCTCAGTGTTGTCAGGAAAAGCTGCAGCTACCTGTGAACGACAAGATTGTAGTGCAGACATCAAGGAAGCCAAATAATCTGTCAGCATATTACAGTCAATATCAGTTATTTTACGTGGTATAGGCGTCCCCCACATATTTGGTGGTCTGCCAAAGATCACCTCATACGGGGATAGCCCTGTTCGAGAGTGTGCTACCATTCTCATGTAAAAGAGTGCAACTGGTAATGCTACTACCCAGTCGACACCTTTCTCTCTGCATATTTTGGACAATCTAATTTTTAGGATCTGATTATGTCTTTCTACGAGACCTGCTGCCTCGGGGTGTCGGACACAGTGGAATTTCCACTGATAGCCTAACAAAAGTGAAACGTGTTTCATTAGTTCGGATGAGAACGGCTGGCCGTTATCTGAGTAGACAACACGTGGTAAACCGTATCGTGGGAAGAATTCTCGAACTAACTGTTTGGCAGTAGTCGGGGCAGTGTAATCTGAAACCGGGTATGCCTCTGTCCAACGGGAAAGAGCACAGACAACTACGAGAACATATTTGAATCCTCGACATCGTTCCATCTGGATATAATCCATCTGGAGGACTTCAAAAGGGTGATCAGGAGGCTGAAATCCACCCTGTTCTACGGGAATGCTTTTTCCTGGGTTGAACTGACAACAGATCATACAGGTACGAACTTTTTGTTTAGCTGCTGCTCGTAAATGTTTGTTAAACCAAATGTGTTGAATGCTGTCTAGCATAGCTTTTTCTCCTAGATGCGCTGGACTATGTACAGTGTTAATAATGACTTGGACCATTGAATCAGGAAGGAACCACACAGATTTTTCCTTCGTCATCCATCCTTGATCCGTTTGGATCCCTCCTAATTCAGTCCATTTCTTTATTTCGTCTGGAGTAGCATGTGTCTGTATGTCAATTACATCAAGAGTGGGATCTTTAATCGTCATACAATGTGTTGGCATCGGGACTATTGTCTTTGTCATGTCGGATGTTTGAGTTTGAGCAGTCTGTTTAGCTGTTCTGTCAGCTAGATCATTGCCTTGAGAAATGATATCAGTAACTTTCGTATGAGCTTTACATTTCATAATTGATATTGCAGTGGGTAGATGTATTGCATCTAATAAGGCATGAATGAGGGGTCCGTGCTGAATGTGGGCACCGTGAGAAGTTAAATAACCTCTCTCTCGCCACAGCACGCCGAAGTCATGTACAACTCCGAATGCATAACGTGAATCAGTGTATATGTTGACTCTTTTATTTGTGGCTTGAATACAGGCTTGTGTCAGAGCGACGAGCTCTGCTGCTTGAGCGGACAAGGTATTTATGCAATTTGTTTCAATGATTTCAATGTCTGTTGTGACTGCGTAAGCGGCCACTAACTCTCCTGTACTTGTTCTCATACATGAACCATCTACATACAACGTTAGGTCTGGGTCTGACAATGGGACATCTGTCAAGTCTTGTCTGGGTTTCGTTGTGATTGTAATAACATCAATACAATCATGAGCTAGTGGGTCTGTTCCGATTACGGGTAAAAGTGTGGCAGGATTCAATGTGTTACAACGTCTGATTTCTATATGTGGCTGAAACAATGTTAATTCATACCCTGTAAGTCGCGCTATAGTCAAATGTTGTGTTTGCGTTCGATTCACAAGAACCTCTACTGCATGTGGTACTTGAACTGTCAATGGATGTCCTAACACTATGGCATCGCTTTGTCTGATTGCTAAAGCTGTTGCTGCCACTGATTTCAGGCATGCAGGCAAAGCCTGAGCTACGGGATCTAATGTACTAGAAAAATAAGCACATGGTTTGTGGGATCCTGCCTGTTCCTGTGTGAGTACTGACAAGGCAGTACCTTTGCGTTCTGTAACAAAGAGTGTAAACTGTTTATTGTAACATGGTGTTGCTAAAACCGGTGCTTGGCATAAGGCTTTCTTTAGGCTTTCAAAAGCTTGTGCATGTTCCTGAGTCCAAGGGAGAACAGTCGATGTGGCTGCCTCCTGTGTTGTCAATTGAATGAGTGGTTTTGCTAGAAATGCATACTGAGGGATCCACTGCCTACAATATGAAGTGAGGCCTATAAAAGCCCGCACCTCCTTTTGTGTCTTGGGTATTGGCATGTTAGCTATTAACTGAATGCGGTCGGGTGTAAGCTGCCTTCCCTCCTTGGACAGCGAGTGTCCAAGATAAACAACTCGCTGGACACAGAATTGCAGCTTAGAAGGGGACACCTTGTGCCCTTTTTCGGCTAGAAATTGTAAAACTGTCAGTGATGCTTTCTCACATTCAGGTTCGCTTCTAGCGGTGATCAGCAGATCATCGACATATTGAAGCAGGGCAGTGTTTACTGGCATGTGGATACTGTTGAGTTCTCGTTTCAGTGCTTGGCTATAGATGCTGGGGCTTTCTGTAAATCCTTGAGGTGCGCGTGAGAATTTAAAGCTACGTCCATTTAAACTAAATCCGAACAAGTATTGGCTTTCCGGATCTATAGGGACGCTGAAAAAGGCATTCTTGAGATCTATTACAGTAAAGAATGTTGCTTCAGAATCAATAGCTGTCAGTAATGACGAGATATCTGGGACCACAGGGAATTGTGGCACAATGCATTTGTTCAATTCGCGCAGATCAATAACCAATCGATATACTGGCGGGGCCTTTGGATCTGTTCGTTTAAGAATCGGAATTATCGGGGAATTACATACATTGGAGTCTGTTTCCACAACCACTCCTTGGGCAATGAGCTCGTCAATGATTTGTAGTAAAGCCACTACAGCATCTGGTGGTAACTTGTATTGTCGCATTCGTGGTAATACCACTCCTGCCCTTAGTGTAACTCGATATGGTGTAATATTCATGCAACCAACATCAGTAGGGCCTTGTGCCCATAAATGTGTAGGTAAAGTCTGCAGTCGGGGATCCATGTCTCTAGACACATAGTGACCTTTGAAATCACGTAAAAACAATCTTACTCCTTCCGGAGAACAACATATTATAGCTCCTAGAGCTTTCAGTGTTTTTATACCTCACAAGTTTTCTGGACATGATTTAGTAAGCAATAAATCTGTAGTTCTGGTCAAGGATCCTATCGTAAGTGGAAGAGGCTGTGATACTTCATTAACAATAGGTTTTCCTGAAAAACCAAGGGAAATATTCTGTGAGCCTGAGAGGGGTGCCCCTGGAACTTCACTGTGTTTTATTGTTGTTCGACTTGCCCCTGTATCAAGTAAAAATTTTCTATCTTGGCCTAATAATTCACTATGTACATAAGGTCCTTCTTGGTCTACAGGGACCTCGATAAGGGGTAAGTCAACTTCCCTCTCTAGGCTGGTTCATGCATATCGTTGATAATCAGGATAGTCATACTGTGCGGTCTGGTACAGCTGTCGTGTCGTGGTTTGTGTGGCAGCAACCGGCAGCGCTGGTGCAGCTGGCACAAACTGTATAGACTGTTGTGGAGCTGGCATGGACTGTGCATGCTGCGGGGCTCCTTGTTCACTCTGATCCTGTCTAGGTGGCCGTGGTCTTTCCTGTGTTTTACCTGTGGCGATATTACGCTTCAGGACTGGGCAATCGTGTATGTAATGTCCTGGCTGTTTACAATAGTTGCATGTCCCTTTTACAGGTCCTGCTGACTCACCGGAATGTGTCGTACCCTTTTTATGTCCTTCAGCTGGAACTGTCTGAGAGACTAGCATTTTCATTTTCGTGTCTTTCATGCGTCTTTGTTCATGTTCTTGTTCCTCTCTAATTCTATTGTAATGGTACTGTAACATTTGTAACATTTGTGATGGGGTATTACCTTGCAGGTACTCTCGAATTTTAATACTCTATTCTTCACTTGGGGCAAGGAATTTTCAACTAATTTTGTCACAAACAGATGTGGGTATGATTCGCTACTTGCTTTTATGCCACTATTTATACCAAAACATTTTTCAAATCGGGCATAGAAATCACTAGTGTCTTCATCTTGCTTTTGTTTACAAGCTGAGATTGCACCCCAGTCTTCCTTTTTAGTAGTTAATAAACGCGGCAGTACCTGTACTAGTAAAACTGGTAGTGCTTTAGTTTTGTCCCCAAGCCCCGAACCTGGACCTCGGGCCTTTTCTTCATTTTCTAATGCTGTCCAGTCTATCTTTTGGTCTCCCACCTCCCACTCTTTTTCCTTGAGTTTTTCATAAATGCCAGCAGGCATTAATACCTTTAATATTGTCATAATGTCGGGATAGGTATACTCTCCCATGAGTAACATGTCTTTAATTTCTCGGTGGAAACCCGCTGGGTCTTTGTCATGACTGGGTACCACTTTCTTCATTTCTAACAATTCTATTTTCGATATGGGCGTATATACAAATACACGTTTAAACTGATTGTCCTCGCCCTTTATTGGGTGTACTTCTCGTAAGGGATTCTGTCTGTCCATGTAATACATCGGTCTTTCCTTGATGGGCAGTGAGACATGTTCTGGGCATACAAAAAGAATGTACTGCTTTCTTGATTCTAGTATTTCTTTAATTAGCTTAGTACCTGAACCTCTCCATCTATTCGTGAGTAATTCAGTTAATATATCAGGTAAGGGACCAGGATCTGAATGTTGGCTTTTATATAGTATAAGAAGTTGTTGAATCATATAAATCCCAGCTAAACGCTGTTCATCTGGGGTGAGGTTCAAAAATGTGTGTGCTACTGTATCATCACCATATTTTCCGGGACTGTCAACCCAATGAACGGCTGACCTGGCTAATTCTTGTTCATCCATAGAATCGAGTAAATGATAACCCCTTCGTTCTCGCAGTAATTTGTCAGCGGCTTGGAACGAATGCTCGGGGGACCTTATATTTATTATAGGTGTTTGGAAATTCCTGTTATTATCTGGACATATCGGACGTATCGGGTCAGTAAAACATCTAGTACTATTACAAGATCTTCCTCTACCTACATAGGCTATGGTTTCTGACTGTCCTGTGGACAGTCCTGATCCTTCCTCCTCCTCGTTTTGTTCAAACTGGTCTACCGCTAATCTCTCTTCGTGTAGGCGTTCTATTTCTTTACGGATCTTTCTGCACATGGCTATTATACATTTTTGCCTATCATGTCTCCCTTCTGATATATTCTGGCTCCATCTGGTAAGAGTTTCCATTGTTTCCGGGTCTACCCCCGGTCGGTCTTGATTTCTGATCACACAATTTATGAGGAAACGTAACAGTTCCCCCTGTATTTCCACTTTCTGGTATTCCATAGCTCTGTTAATACATTCAGAATCTCGCCCTGTTTGGACAAAATGATATATATTATCTAGATGCATAGTCATTCCTGGTAGCTTCCCTAAATACACCGCAGCTCGTCTAATACGTAATGATGCCATGATCATTTCGTCCTCTTTGCCGGGCACAGGGTCATATCTACAATCTACAAGAAGTTCCTTAAGCGTGCGGGAATTTATGAGTTTGGGGGTACGTGGATGTGCTGACTCTTGAAAAGTAAGTTTATTTATTCTGGGTGGCGTAGAAAAAATGTTGGTAGCACCTCCGGTAGCCCCGTCTGTGGTATCGGGCGTGAAAGGATTCGTAGAACGCGATACAGCAACTATAGGTGTGGACACAGCTATAGAAGTAGCTGTAGGAACAGATGTGGAAACAGATGTGCTTGCCGGAACTTGTGTCAGGATTTGTTGTTGTAGAGATACAGATACAGGATCTTGGCGTTGAACCTCCCCGGCCGACGGTCTATGTGGGGCGGGGTTAGCATACTCGGGAGCTGCGTCATCTAAATATGAGGAAAGAAAAACATCTTCTGCGGTTCTAGGATGCCCCTTAGGATGTACTTTTATTGGAAATAATGGGGGTGGCAAGTCTTTTGGTATCCCCGGAGTAGCCTTAGGTAATCCCTCGGCCAGAAGGGGCTACATACCCTTCATAAGGGCATTTCTTTGTCTGTCTACTTGTTCTGATTTCACTCGTGTACCTTCTTCAATTAATAGATTTTCTCGGACTTTATTTGAATTCTCTTTATTTTTCTCTTCCTGTCGGAGTGCTTTTTCTGTACGTCTATGAGATTCTTTGCGCCATAACTCAACGGCGTCTTTCTGTGACTGTCTGGCTTTCCTTTTCCATAACTCTTCCTCTACTTTCATGATGCACTCTGCATCCCAGGTCCCAGCTGCGGGCCACCTCTGACTTTCTGGTAATTCCTTGGTGTAGTCTACCCACAAATCAAGAAATAGTATAGCGTCTAAGCCGTGCTTATGATACATGAAGTACCCTGGAGCGTCCCTAGGAGGAATAGAACAGCTTCTTCGAGTACCCCTTTTCTAGTTGTGAACTGTCTTAATTTCGAAAAGAGCGGCATATTGAGAACTGGTCTGATACTTGATCTTGAACAAACTTAATACAAGAAACACAGTGATGAATAGTCATTCATACCACAATATACAGGACGTATTAACACATTTAACATTTAACATTTAAATGAGCAACAATGAGGATGACGATTCTAAGGAAACTTAATCACTAAACATAATACTCGGCATTAACTGAATTATTCTGAATTTATATACTTGATATACTAGATATACTGCTAAACAGTACAGATACACTGCTAAAACAGTGCAGACCGGATTTGTGTACCCAAACCCGTCTTGACCGGCACAACCTATGTGCACGTCAGAACGCCTCCCCAGTAATGGTACTCACCGGGTAGCTCGGAACGGAAGGCCTCGGAACGGAACTGAACTGAACTGGACCGGACTGGACTCGACTCGACAACTTCGGACACTTCTGAGCTTCGGAAACCTGGTGGGCCTCTGTATACCTCGGATCTTGCTCTCTCAGCTAGGCTCTGGTCGGGATACTTCGCACTTCTCACCGCCTCGTCTGGGTGTTGATCGCAGCCTCAGTCGCCCCCGCTTGACCGGAGGGAGATACAGGAAATCCTGCTGGTACGCGTTGTTGTCCGTCCAGCTGTGGCAGGAGACCGGGCCTGCAACGCACCGCCGGCGCGTGAGATGAGAAAGTGTCCCTATTCGGGCGCCATTCATGTGGTAAATAATTTAATTACCGGGACTTAATTTGATACAGAAACATAATAAAAATAGCTCAATAAATAAGAGGCAGAATCCGTGGTATTAGAGGTTCGGAATGGGCTTTATTCCAATGGACGATTCGAATCGGTTGCTCCAAGTTCCATCACCACGAAGGTTCAGGAAGTGAAGTACACTTTATTGATAAGTAATTACTTTTATACAATAGGCATTACAGTGAAGCAAATGCAGGAGGCGTAACAATTGATAGTGTAGATAAAACATACATACGTAGCAAAAATAGGCGTAACTGGGTGTAACTAAAGAACGTCATTAAGTGTGATGTCATAATAGGGTGGTTCCATGAAAGAATTTCGCAACGTTAGCAGAATTACTTGGCAGAAATGCGCGCGCAGCAGCATGACGTGTGATTGACGTGCAACTAGGGGGTGAAGGGGACTTGACATTTAGCTCTACATGTGGCGACAGATGTCTGGAGGGTCAAGTCAACCTAATCCCAAATCATATCTAACATCCTATGTTTAAAGAACTATGTTATCCAAAAGAGAGGTCTCTTAGAGTAGAATCTTATTCTATACTGCCTATACTGACTGTTAGTGCGTGTACAAGCGTCTAAGTGTCTACACTAGATGCGAGGGCAGAAGTCTTCCATAATAATAAGGCTATGAATTACTTGCATAAAGACAGAGAAGCCGGGCCTTTGCTCGGTAGCTGGAAGAATGTTTACTTAAACTACTAGACAGGAATGCATTGGGCAGGGAGCGGAGCAGATAATTTCGAAGGTGAAATACAGTTTTTGGCAGGCAGCAAGCTGATGTCAGGCTTCGTGAGCCGCGCAGGGAATGAGACAAAGTTCATGGTCACAGATGCAGGCTCAGACTGGAGCTTCAGAGGCAGAAAGCAAGAAAAGCTTGATGACAGAATCAGGGCCTACTTGCCTGGACTGTAAAATGGCATAAGTGAACCATATAAAGCCGGTGGCCTTTCATACTTAGGAATGGAATATCCAGCCTATTCATGGCGGATCTGAAAGAGGACATGTTGACGGTGGACGCACATGAGTTTGCGTCTTCATAACTGGAACTGGAGGGAACATACATGTACTTGTGATTCATACATGAAACCGTTGGGGTCCAAGATAGGGGACATAACTGATCAGAAAAATCCATATTTCCACAAAATTATTAAGTCTTTCTTCAATTTTTGCCAATTCCTGAAGTACAAGGTCAATTAATACAGATACAATGGTTTCTAGTCTTTTCCAAAAGTCTTCCTCTTTTGTCCCCGATAGTAATCTAAAGGACCTGCGCGCTGGCTCTATCTAGGCTTGTTATTTCAGTTACTATTTCGCTTCTTGTTGCCTCTGGGATTTTCTGCTTCTGAGGCCCCCGCCCCCTTCTCTTGTTAGGTAGCGGCTTATTACTACAGTCTCGTCTCGTTTTGTTTTTGGACTTCCGGCCCCTCGTAGTTATACTTGTCCTGGTTTGCCCATTTGCTTGCTCAGAAAGTGTAAAAGTTTCCTGATCAGGCGTCATGTTTATTGACTGTATTGCCTGGACTGAGGAGTCTTAAGAACTGTTTTGTGAAGGACAGGCAACGGGGACTGGCAGTCTCGGAGTAATCTGCGGTCTCAGCGAGAGCCGGCGCTCAGTTCGTTTTCGTGAATAAGGGCAGACTCAGCCCTCAACTGAAAGGCGTCCAAGTGTCCCCACAACTCCCTGACCCAGTGGTCGAAGTGGGGAAAAAAAAGTAGGGGAACTGTGGGCGGAGACTCAGGGGGAATGAATAACCCAAGGATTGGATTAGTGGGCGGAGTCGGAGGTGTGGCTAGAAATAGCAAAACATACCAATTTTTGAACGTTTGGCATTTCACTGACCAGTTACAGCTTATAACGTTATTTAATTCAAAGAATCAATAAACATGTTTATTTGAGGTTTAATATATAAGTTTTTTATATTTAATTCATTTACAATGTGGGACATGTTTCCAATCACAGAATATTCCAAATACGCTTATAAGTGGAAGCATAAGCCATTTGTCTCCGAGCCATGCAGTTTCATCTGCACTTCTCCTCCCTTTTTCTAACCATTTCTGAACATAAAATTCAGGTTTAAATTCTATGACAGGTGGCCCCACGATATTTATGAACATTGTAGAAGACAGACGATTGATTGATATTCTGTTCCGCAGTGGTGTGAGCACATCATTCATTACACTAAAGCCCCGTTCACATTCAGCAGTTGAGGTACAAAAGGTGTTTATAATGTGCATTAATGGTTTCAGGCTTTCAGAGATGCAATTTTTATTTTGTTTTTACTCTCTGAAACCAAGGATGTACTGCCTGGTATCCAATACATGCAGCCTGCTACAAAGGTTTTGTAATTTTCCCTCACCGTATAAGAGGTCTACTGGATCTGGCCAATAAACTGGTTGTAGGAGTTTTATTCTATGTACTAACTCTTTGTATTCTATTTCATCATTGTTTGTGGTTGTGCATCTAGAAACATTTGATGCATTAGACATGGTCATCCTTTTTCGCAGGTTATTTGCTAAGCTCCTAAAGAACTGTGCCCTATTGATGCTAACACAGCCTTTGTTCTGTTGCAGTCCTACACCAGCAAACTGCATCCGTTCAGCAGCATCTAATGCAGTTGTAGCAAACAAAGGGCCCGGGTGAATCAGCCATTGATTCAAACACTAAAATCTGCATCTGTATTGAACGATCGGCCTCATATATGGTCATATCACGCCGCTGCAGCCTTCTGGATAGGTCACCCAATTCTGTGAGAGCATCATATAAAATGCCCATATTTTCAACAAACACCAGGGAGGTTAATAAACGGTTTAAACCAGCATATTTCCTCTGCTAAATGTCACTCCTCGTTGAGTCTTCGGAAGATTCCATGAAATGTTTACTAAGTGCTTTGTAGTTATTCCAAACAGCTCTCACATATCTTTCACTTGAGGACACCCAACGTACATCTAGCACCTTTCCAATTGCCAGAAGTCTTACTTCTACCTCCAGAGCACATTCCCCAAGCTCTCTCTGATTTTTCGGAGAGGCATGGTAGGTGGTATATAGTTTATCAAAAAAAACTTTGAGCTAATTAATGCCTGCGACTTCTTTACAAACATCAGCCACAGTAAGCTCCAGCTTGTGGTTAGCACAGTGCCATACACTCAACTGTGGATATTTCAGTTTCAGAAGAGTTGCCACACCGGATTTCCTACCTATCATATTGGAAGCACCATCTGTTATGAGCTGAACCAAATGACTTTTTAAATACTCATCAGTAAAACTGAGTCTCTCTAAGCATGCCAGTAAGGTATCTAAGATTAGATCTGCTGCTGTGCTTGGCAACTCAACAAGGTCTAAGAAAAAGGTCAGTGGCTCATTGTGTTTATCAATACATGCTCTTACACAGATAATTAGTGTGGTCAATTTACTATTTGTGAGCTTAGGGACATATTTATGGGAATGGTGGCGCAGGGCAGCACAGCAAGTTACTTTGCTGCGCTGCCCTGCGTCACAGGGAAAGGGCGGGAATGTGACGGATTTATCCAATATGGTGCATTCCGGTCTTTTCCCCCTGCACTGGCGCCATTTCGACAGCCTAGCTTCAACGCAGGCACACTTGCCCCATGGTGCCAGGGTGCCTCCTTTGCATGCAGGATTGTTTTTGTACAGGAAGGTGCCCCTTCCTGCACAAAAACAATCTTGAGAGGCATTTTCATCTTTCTATGTGGGCTACAGAATAAAGCACAGTTTGAAAGAGGAAAAAACAAGGAGAAATAAAGATATTTCTCCTAGTTATGCCTCCTCTGGGGCAGCGCAAATTTTGCCGCATTCCCAGGATTACAAATCCTTGTAAATTTATGAATGCGTCAAAAACACGTGGGAGTTGTGTGCGAGACTTTTATTATTGCAGGAAAACTACTGCGTGACAAAGCCACTGCTGCTCTAGGGTGTGCTGCTTTGTAGACCTGCCCGCAAGACTGGTGGTGAACTTCGGTATGAATTGTGGTGGATAGGGCTTCAAGTTTACCCAACTAGCCACCGGTAGGGTTCACCTGCTGGTGCTAAGAGACCAGGGCTTCTAAGGTCTAGTGGGGCCTTCTAAAGTCTATCATGGGTGCTCCCTCAGGAGTGGTCTGATGGACAAGACATGAAGGCTGAACCAGGTTCCCCAGTTCCAAATTTGGTAGCTCTGGCCATAATGCCACATCCTATCCCCACCGAACACCCTTCTGCCCCACTGAGTGAAACTCGCACTGTCTTCAGCTACAACCCAATTCTGCCCCATTATAAGCACCTGGATGTGACTCATTTCAAATTATGCAGTGCCTGAAAAAAAGTAACAACATTCTGGGAAAAGCAAATACTCATAGGGAATTCAGGATTATGTAAAGCATGCAAAATATAAGCAGGAACGACATGTTACCTTAACGCTTTTACTCTCGTTCAGAAATCAATGCGTATATTTTGTCTCAAACATTGAGGACATGAATATAGGGCTCCTCCTGTACACATGTGTTAAGCAGGGCTCAGAGACAAAGGAACTCTTCAAGAGAATCTGATCTGACTCACAGAAACCCACAAGGGCTCCTTCTTATCCACAAATTATGCACTCTTGATTGTCAGCGCCAGGATGCCTGTTAGGTGACAGTGCGCTTTACAAGTGAGATAAATAAATAAATAAATCTTATTAATGTCAGCCAGCTAGCTGCTCAAACATAGTATAGCACATATGTATTCAAGTGTCCTGCAAAGAAGAATGAGTGCGAGTAAGTAAATGTGGGTGTGAATGATTGAGTGCCTGAATGTAACTGAGTATGAGTGAAAGAGTGTATGTCGATGAAAGTGAGAGAAAGTGACTTATGGGAGGAACATATTGTGCATCTTGGAAAAAAAAAATGTGGTCAACTCCTGGGGATGTTGTCTTGGCACAGTAATGGCTTTTGAGAGAATTTGTGTAAAAATGGGGTGTTGAAAATAAAATGCAGTATTTGACCCTATAGTTTTTTTTTCAAAATTATCTTGGGAGTAGCAACACCCAGACTGCAAATCCTCCTAAAAAAAGGCACCCTTACTCGCTTTGTACGCTCTAGTTCAGCTCTAGCATTACGCTACACTACTCTCAAGCATCACCAGCCATGGTGAGAAAGGGTATTGTGCAAAACCGACACAGTTAAATAGTTTATACATTTTACTGTTCCATTGGCATAAGACTCAGGAAAAGAAAACCTGTTGCAGTTCTTTATTGATCCTTCACTTTAAAGTAGATCCGAGAAACTACTAATCTCTCCTTACCGGACTACTGATAATATATCTTTTGAGCTCTCGCTACCGGCTTTCTGACTTTAGCTGCTTTTGGGAGAGTGAGCCCAGGACCCATGTCTGCGCATACTCGGCACACTTAGGGTGCAACATTTGCGAAGGGCTGTCCACTTCGCAGCAACACAAGTCACATTTTTTGTAACTTTTGATCCGTTTGAGCTACAAACAATTTGTAAGTTAAAATTGTCAGATTATGTAGCAGATGTGTTATGTGTCAAATATGCCAGGATCATAATTATTCAGAAAACATTTGCAAACTAGGATATTTTGCTATTCATGTTTGAACTGGTCCTGTGGAAAATAGGAGAAGTGCTGATGACAGAAACTCCATGGCTCGGAGACAAATGGCTTGTGCTTCCACTTTTAAGCATATTGGGGACATTCTGTGATTGGAAACATATCGGACTTTGGAAATGTATTTTAATGTGAACAATTCATATTAAACCTTAAATAATCACGTTGCCTTCCTATTTGAGACGTGATGAATAGAAAGGGTGTGTGCTGATCTCTTCTGTGCTTTAAGTGCAGACCGCCCTCATTACAGAGCAGAAAGTTTGTGTTGGGCACTATAACAGAAAATATAATGATGAAAACAGGTAGGACAACGGACATCAAATAAGTAGCGACTAACATGATGCCAGGTTCAACGCTGGTTGAATAAGTCCCTTTCTTGACCATAGTAGCTCAAATGTTTATTTAAAAAATGCTGGCACGTAGCGTAGTTTCTAGCAATTTTAGCCTCATAGGTATGGTTTCACAATAGTGTATTTAATGGTAGATCACGGCTTCACCAGAGGGACGACTAGGTTTATCACATTTATGGTTTAAAAAGCAGACTTTGTGAACATGCCATGTTAAATATCGGAAGTTAAAAATATATCAGATTTCACACGTTAATTCATACTAGTTAATGATGTATTTAGCTGTACAGTTAAAGATATATTTTTCTTTACCAAGTGTATGTTAGGAAACCTGACACAGCCAATTAACCACGTTTCTAGACAGATTTCCTGGGTCTTCTCTCATCCTTACGTGGGTTTTCCCCTTTACACACAGTTTGCAGTGCTGCTCTCTAAATAGTCGTAAGCCATCATACTTGTTTAGGGTGTAGTCTTCAGGAGTTATAGCTTCTGTAATATGAGACTATTCATGCCACCTGTTAACCTAAAATCCCCCAACTCTAAAATTCGTTTATTCTTGTCATGGCATGAAAAGAAATTCTAGTCCATCTTTGAAACATCCCATTAAAATGTGTTTTCGATATTTTGCAGCCTAGAGCAGAAGGTAACGTAATTAGTGCTGGCATCGGGTTTCTAGATGCTTCAATGGGAGACTAGCCTTCAAATCGGTAGTCTCCCGTCTGAATCGGGAGGGTTGTCATGTCTGCTACACAAAAAAACCCCTAAAAAACAGCAGATAAGACATTCGACATTTCCCGTTTAAAAAATGCACCAGGTATTTAATTTTCCCAACTTACTTGATCTTTGTGGAATTCAACTTCAGAGGCAGTCCAGGCTCCTCTTGCTGGCCCGGTACAGAGAAAAGAGCAGAGCTGTAAAGGAGGGGCCGGTGACCTCTGGGCAGGCACAGAGAACAATTTCCAGGAGAGGCTAGTGGGGCTGGGACAGCGTTTCAGTTCTGGCTGGCTGGAGAGCAGATTCACAGTCACAAAGTCCTCAGTGAAGCCCTTTTCTTCTTTCCCAGGTGGCATCCGTCAGTCTGCGTGAGCGGGGAAGGGGGGGAGACACCAAAGTATCCTGATGTGACCATTGTATTGGTCACAGTGGGGGCAGGCAGGCAGCTGTCCTCACTGAATGAGGTGTGAATCACGGGCTCAGAGCAGCCGTTTTCACGCTATGCTAGACTGATGGCCGCTTTCAGTGTCACTTTGCAGGCCCCTAGACACAGAGGGGAAAGGGAGGAGGTTGGACGTGCTGCAGAGGCCTTCGTCGATGTGCACGGTGGACCACACAGGCTGGATAATAAAGGTGTCATTTTAAACTAGGGCAGGCCCGGCTCCTGGAATTTTTATTTGGGTTGGCCAAGGGTGCATTTGGGTGGGCCACTGCGGGCTCGATTTGTGGCATATATGTCTAGGCAGGCCTGCTTCAGGGCCCTCCTTTATTTCTTCTTAGTCTTACAAGGCCCAGTAAAACACACTCTTTTCCGAATCTCTTTCTAAATATTATCACTCTCAAAAACTGTTTTTTCTATGTAATTTTCCTTTGATGGGAAGAGGAGGTTTCTGAGGTGGGAGTATCAGGCAAGTGACACTACTTGGGCTCCCTCTGTTCGAGCCTTCATGGAGGATCCCTCTTCATTACTACCTCCACCTGACCCCAGACTCCGCAACGCACTCCCTTGCAGGCTTGATTATCCACTACTCCTCTCCAGTGCACCTTATCTCACAGCTGACCTTGGGCCCCAGCCCCATATCAGGCACCATCGGGCTACACTTTCATTTTTCCCGGTAAAAACATTAGTCAAATCACCAAACTTAAAACATTGAATATAGCAGTAAATATAATTAGCACACACTTTAAAGTATGTTCCACAGTAGCCCTTATGACCCGACTGCTAATTAAATAAACAAAAACAGAATGGCCATGACAGGGCCGGCTTTAGCGCTGATGTGAAAGACTTTTTTGGCGCCGCACCAATAATCACTGCCATACGTCACAAGTGCTCCTCATCTCCCCATAGCCCCTCCTCCTCGGATTCCCTCACTGCCACCCTCCACCAGTGCCCCTCATTTCTCTGTAGCCCCTCCCCCTCGTGACCTTCTCCTCAGAATCCCTCACTACCATCCTCCAGCAGTGCCCCATATCTCTCCCTAGCTCCCCCCCCCTCCACCCCATGACCTCTTCCTCGGATTCCCTCACTGCCACCCTCCAACAGTGCCCCTCATCGCTCCATAGCCATTCCCACTACCTCCTCCTCGGATTCCCTCACTGCCACCCTCCAACAGTGCCCCTCATCGCTTCATAGCCCCTCCCACTACCTCTTCCTCGGATTCCCTCACTGCCACCCTCAACAGTGACCCTCATCGCTTCATAGCCCCTCCCACTACCTCCCCCTCAGATTCCCTCACTGCCACCCTCCAACAGTGCCCCTCATCGCTTCATAGCCCCTCCCACTACCTCCTCCTCGGATTCCCTCACTGCCACCCTCCAACAGTGCCCCTCATCGCTCCGAAGCCCCTCTCTCATATGCATTTCATTTGTTGTCTAGCGCTACTCATATCAGTGTAGTGTGTGTCAGTACTTTACACCACGCACACATTATACAGAGACAACGAATCATACAAGTATGTAAATCAGTCTACAGGGAATGTCACATAAGCCAATGAGGATTACAAGGTGTATGAATCACATGTCATCCATACTGGTGGGCAGTTATTTTAAGAGGGTTTGGTCTGGAGAAGCACAAACTCAGGATTTAAAGAGTACTCCAGTGGTTAGGGGTTGGCTTTACTGATAAAAATGTATATCTGCCCAAAGATACTCATTTTAGCAACATTAGAATAATGAAAGACTGGGGAAGTTCTAACTATATCACAAAACAAAAAACGTGAAGTTCTAACTATACCATTCAGGTTTGCATGCAGCTCTTTGATGACAGTTAACTGGTCACTGTCCTATGTTAGGATTGTAACTTCTGAACTGCAAGTAACACGAGGATCTCTGTCACAATGACTGTAACCCACTGAGCTTCCACATAAAATACAGTTCATCTGCACTTAACTACTAACAGACAAATGATTGCTCTCCAGCAGGATCATTCATCACCAGCGTTATTGGGGCATCTTTTATTGTCCTATTGTTGTCCTGCATCGGCCATGATAATGATAAAAACGGATTAAATGAAGCGCACACGAAGTACAGATCCTGCTGGGTCTGCGCAGATTTTAAATAGAAAAACAAATAGTGACACATTCTCCTACCTACTCCATTATTCAAACTTAGTGTCGCAGCCTGAAGTGATAAGCAGCTGCAGGGGTTGGGAAAGGTGAATCAAAATAAACAAACTTCTTTTCTCTTGCGCTGCATAGAAAAAAGAATATCCACGCAGCAGGACAGTCGGCAAAGGTTACCGCGGCCAAAGAAAGGATTTGTCGCCTTTCGCCATGTGGAGATGAAGAGGTGAAATAAAACAAAGCCTCGTTAACATGTAAATGGTCTTTTAAAGACCTGTGAAGTACTCGGGTACGGCTGTGATAATCTCAAAAACTGTCTGTGTGTGCGCGCCGGGGCGCACACACCACGACGGGGGAGGAGGTGGGGTGGGAGGGGGGCTTTGAAGCACTTTGAGCCCCGTGGCGTTGCGCGCCTCCCTTCAAGCCCTTACTGCAAGGGCCAAGGCTCCAGTTTGGGTGGGCCCGGCCCACCCGGTAGAACCGGGCCTGAATTAGGGCAGTCCCGGGACGCTTTTTTTATTTCAATAAGTAGGGGAACGGACTAGCATAATTTTTAAAAGTAGGGGCACGCCGTGCCCTTCCGTTCCCCCCCACTTCTAACACTGCCCTGACCCCTCTGTTCCTTGGCAATGTTGCGTCTACTCATTATAGCGCCCTTAAATAGCTGTAAATCTAATGGTGAAATCAAACAGTACCTTTTGAATTAATGGCCCCTCTGCTCAGGAAACAGTTGTTAGGGAGGTGGCCCAGCCCGGCCTCCTCCAGCCACGGACAGGCGCAGACGGGCCCGCCCTTGGCCCGGGCACAGCACGGGCTAGCCCGCGTCCTGCGCTGCGGGAGCTCAAGGCAGCTTTTATGCGCCCCACCTGGCGCGAAGAGAGGGACTTTGGCACCTACTGGCACGTTGGTGTGCGGGGGATGTAATCCCCAGTGAAACCGACAGTGTCTGGAGGCAGGAAACAATTTTTAACGGGCTCATACATATACATACACATACATACATACAGATATATATATATATATACACATACATATATATATTCACTGAAAAAACCATAGGTTTCACACATGTTATAGTTAGCTGGACATTTCACTCGTGAAAAACCATTGAAATTCCCCCGTTATAGTTAGTGCAGGCAACTATAACTCACGCGACCGCAATCCTCTGCTGATGACGTCAGATATTACATCACTGTATTTAGACACTTATTTACCCATGTCTTCTTCCATTAATCTTTAGCTATACATATATTCCAAATATTTTTTTTCCAGAAAGACACATATGTCATCAGTGATGTAATATCTGACGTCATCAGCAGAGGATTGCGGTCGTGTGAGTTATAGTTGCCTGCACTAACTATAACGGGGGAATTTCAATGGTTTTTCACGAGTGAAATGTCCAGCTAACTATAACATGTGTGAAACCTATGGTTTTTTAAGTGAATTTGCAAGGTTTTTTAAATGCTAATTCCTAACTATAACGTGTGTGAAACCTATGGTTTTTTCAGTGAATTTGTACGGTTTTTTAAATGCTAAGTTATGTTTTTTTTAAAGTTTTTTCACCGTGCGCGTACCGTACGCGCACGGTGCGCTTCACGCACCGTGCGCGCGCTGTGGGCGCTTGGTGCGCTTCGCGCACCAAGCCCCCACAATGCGTTGTTCGTGCCGTGCGCGTACGGTGCGCGCACCCTGCGATTTTTCACAAAAAAAATATTTATTTTTTTACCCTTGGGGGTCCTTCAGTGACCCCCTGACAAAGGCTAGGGGGTCAGGACCTGTCCATCCTGCCCCCTTCTCATGTTTTCCCCCTTTGTTTTTCATTGCCTCAGACTGCGAGAGACAAAATGGCGGCCGACACTTCCTGATTTCGACCGATTCGAATGTTTACTGACATCGAACAACCAACCAGAATTGCGCTCGCGCACGTCAACGTGCGCGTATGGTATGCTTACCGTACGCGCACGGTGCGCGCCTATAGATATATATATGCTTTTAACTGCAATTTTCTCCGGAACTAATGAACAGATTTACACAAGACCTGCAAAAGGCACATCCCTGAACTGAGGACTACCTCTCCGCCAAATTTCAAGTAATTCTGTTCAGCCGTTCGGGCTGTAGCTTGGACTAAAGGTCCTATGGAAAAATGCATGGGGAAAACGTGTTTTGGGACCCCCCCTTTTTCTCAAGCCCCGCTTGACGAATCCCCCCGAGACTATCAGGGAAGGAGCGGAGCAGAGCGCCCCACCTATTTTGAAAATTTCGCGAGGATTCGTCAATCGGCGCCAAAGTTATTCCAAATAGAATGTTGCGGATTTCCTATGGAAACACGGTCCTAACTATAACTATCTACTGGCAACCGCCAGTAGATAATATATATATACATATATATATATACATACATATACATACACACATATATACATATACTTACACCCATACATACATATACATACACACATACATGTGTGTATGCATATATATGTCTATGTATGTGTGTATGCATATATCTATGTATGTGTGTGTGCATATATATCTGTGTGTATGTGTGTGTGCATATATATCTATGTATGTGTATGCATATATATGTCTATGTATGTGTATGCATATATATGTCTATGTATGTGTGTATGCATATATATGTCTATATATGTGTGTATGCATATATATCTATGTGTTGGAAAGGCGTTCTCTGGGGGGTTTCGGAATACGTGCCTGACCACCCGTTGACCCACCTCTCCCAGAGTTAGGCCGAGCAAGGGCGGGGAGACCCTTCTTGGGAGGGTCTCGTACATAGGATCGCACACGCGGAGCTTGCACTCTCGGACAGAGGGACACCACACAGTAGTTCTTCATAAGACAGTATACTTTATCGTTAGCTTTAAGGGATCTTTATTATCCGAAATGCAGGTATTGAATCAGTGTCACAAGCGGCGGCGGGTTCGTGATGGGGGTAGCGGGACAGTCTTTGAGTTCAGTGTCTCTGCGGAGTATCCTTCGCACAGCTCTCAATCCTCGAGCTGGGGGATGTTATTTCTCTCGGCAATCGCTGCCGATTCTCCTGGAGGAGAGTGCCGCGAGTCACTCAGCAGGCACAGGTGGTTTCGGAGTCGGGGAGCCGCGACATCGTCAGCAGGGCTCAGATGGTTCAGAGTTCGGGGAGCCGCGACAGCGTCAGCAGGGCTCAGATGGTTCAGAGTTCGGGGAGCCACGACAGCAGGGCTCAGATGGTTCAGAGTTCGGGGAGCCGCGACGGCGTCAGCAGGGCTCAGATGGTTCAGAGTTCGGGGAGCCGCGACAGCGTCCGCAGGGCTCAGATGGTTCAGAGATCGTGTAGCGTTTCTTCGGTTCAGGGTTCGATCGAGCCGCGACCAGGTCAGCAGGGCTCTCGTAGGTCCAGGTCTTCTCTGCCTCCCGTCCCTTCGGCACCCCTTGTTATACTCCCCCTCCTCTTTGAAGTCCGGAGTCCTCGCTGAGAGGGGTCTTGGTGCCTGGGGGTGGTGTGTCGGGATTTCCTGTCGCTCGGCCCTTTGATCTGTTCAGGTGGGTCTGGGAGGTTCTCCAGACGCCCAGCAGGCGAGGCGCCCGCTCACCGGGGGCCTGGTGGCCGATCGAAACCCTCCTTGGGGAAGAGACCAGTGGTGTGACAGGGACGGTGCCTCCCGGTCTGGCTTGGGGGTTTCTCTCTTCCTCGGCCAGGCATGCGTGGTGGGGTCATGGGTGTTGCTGGGGCCCGGCTGGCCATCGGGATGTTGGGCAATGGTGGCCGGAAGTCTGTGACATCGGGGATCAGGTGCAGTTGCGGGGTGGCTTGCTGGTCGGGAGAGCCCACGCCACGAGGCCGGTCTCACACTATGCATGTGTGTATGCATATATGTCTATGTATGTGAATAAACAAATGCTCTTGCGCTCTCGGAGGGCACACCCGACAGTCCTACCATCCGGTCTGTTGGCCTCTTGCAGTTCTGTTGCCCATTCTCCTAACAGTGTTTCCATGACCCGTCGCGTTTCGAGGCCACTCCGCCTCTTCTTCATGGGGTCTGAGTAAAGCAGGCAAGCATCAATTCTCCCCTTCAAACAATTTCTTTTTATTTGAACGAAACCGCCCTCAGTGGGCGTGGCTTATCATCAAAACCATCAAGCATGATGGTAATCGTAGTCCATGGGGAAAATACAATATTCCTTAAGTAGGTTGCTGCCTCTAAACAATTATGTCCGTGTATTAAAATCCTTGAGTAGGAAGGAGTCTGGAAAGCTGAACTTTTTTCATTGTGATGGAACATCGTGCCAAGCGGCAAAAACGAGTGTATTGCCACAGCCTCTCCGCGTTGCAGAATCTTCCTCCACAACCGGAAATGGTGCTCCTCCGCACGGCTAGGAGCAGCCGTGTAGAAAATGAATAAACAAATGCTCTTGCGCTCTCGGAGGGCACACCCGACAGTCCTACCATCCGGTCTGTTGGCCTCTTGCAGTTCTGTTGCCCATTCTCCTAACAGTGTTTCCATGACCCGTCGCGTTTCGAGGCCACTCCGCCTCTTCTTCATGGGGTCTGAGTAAAGCAGGCAAGCATCAATTCTCCCCTTCAAACAATTTCTTTTTATTTGAACGAAACCGCCCTCAGTGGGCGTGGCTTATCATCAAAACCATCAAGCATGATGGTAATCGTAGTCCATGGGGAAAATATAATATTCCTTAAGTAGGTTGCTGCCTCTAAACAATGATGTCCGTGTATTAAAATCCTTGAGTAGGAAGGAGTCTGGAAAGCTGAACTTTTTTCATTGTGATGGAACATCGTGCCAAGCGGCAAAAACGAGTGTATTGCCACAGCCTCTCCGCGTTGCAGAAACTTCCTCCACAACCGGAAATGGTGCTCCTCCGCACGGCTAGGAGCAGCCGTGTAGAAAATGAATAAACAAATGCTCTTGCGCTCTCGGAGGGCACACCCGACAGTCCTACCATCCGGTCTGTTGGCCTCTTGCAGTTCTGTTGCCCATTCTCCTAACAGTGTTTCCATGACCCGACGCGTTTCGAGGCCACTCCGCCTCTTCTTCATGGGGTCTGAGTAAAGCAGGCAAGCATCAATTCTCCCCTTCAAACAATTTCTTTTTATTTGAACGAAACCGCCCTCAGTGGGCGTGGCTTATCATCAAAACCATCAAGCATGATGGTAATCGTAGTCCATGGGGAAAATACAATATTCCTTAAGTAGGTTGCTGCCTCTAAACAATGATGTCCGTGTATTAAAATCCTTGAGTAGGAAGGAGTCTGGAAAGCTGAACTTTTTTCATTGTGATGGAACATCGTGCCAAGCGGCAAAAACGAGTGTATTGCCACAGCCTCTCCACGTTGCAGAATCTTCCTCCACAACCGGAAATGGTGCTCCTCCGCACGGCTAGGAGCAGCCGTGTAGAAAATGAATAAACAAATGCTCTTGCGCTCTCGGAGGGCACACCCGACAGTCCTACCATCTGGTCTGTTGGCCTCTTGCAGTTCTGTTGCCCATTCTCCTAACAGAGTTTCCATGACCCGACGCGTTTCGAGGCCACTCCGCCTCTTCTTCATGGGGTCTGAGTAAAGCAGGCAAGCATCAATTCTCCCCTTCAAACAATTTCTTTTTATTTGAACGAAACCGCCCTCAGTGTGTTGAAAATTAAAACAGCGATATGATTAAGCATTCACTAAAGACATGAATTCCCCTGCCTTGGACCAAGTTTCCCTCTTTATGTTGACTAATGTCTGGACTCCATTTTGTATTGTCGTGTCTCCACGTGCTCAGCACGAGAAGAGTCCTATCTTCTTGTCAGTTGCTCTTATAATCTGCCTAGTAACAGTCTATAAATAGCTCCTCTGTCCGTCTGGCGCATGCCCAGACTTGACCACATCTGTTATCAGTTAGTCCTTGCTCGACCATGTTTCCGCGGGCTTAGGAGTGTGCTAACTCCGCCCACATATTGATTCTGTATCGAAAATGACCATAAAAGGTAATGAATGCTGCTTCATATTGTATCCACCCACTTATGAGCCCCTCTGTTGTGTATAAAAGGGGACTTTGTATGCAAGTCCTTTGTGCTACTCTATGCAATACTGAAGAGTGTTGTATGGGTTGTAGGACCACCCTTAAGGGTTAATAAACTCTGTCTTTGTATTTTGCAGTTTCCGTGCCAACTTCCTTCTAGCTTTCGTTACAGGAGAGCGAACCCTTGTATTCTGCGGGCCTAGCTGGGGCCTGTATTCATCAATTGGCGCCCGTCACGTGGGGCTCATCGGCGACTCGGATGCTCGAAGGACTGGTCGTGACGAAGGTGAGGAATTTTGCCGGGGATGTCATCACTGCCCGTGGCGTTTTAGTCCTGGCATCCAGAGGTTTTCTTCCTTCCCTTCCGAACTGACCTTCTGGGTGGCGCGGTCCTCGACTGAGACCTCTTCTGTCGGTTTGCCGTGACAGCCGTTTGGGCGAATTTTGGAACTTGGCAGTTGGAATCTGGACACTCTTGATTGGTAAGAACCGTTGTACGGTACTTGCTCCGAGTTTTGATGCCTGGGTTGGCTATTTGAGTTTGATTTGTGATGACCGGTCATATTTTGTATTGATTACTGTGAGAATATATGCGTTGCAACACATATAGGCAGGTAATGTGGAGATATTTCTCGGAGTTGTTTAAATCTGAACGGCGCAAAGTTTAAGTGCCATTTTTTTTTGATAATACTGCATATTTTGCATTATTTTTGAGCATGCCTGCTTTTAGCGCACTCCGTAAGTGGTGCTGCTGCTTTGGAAACCGGTTAAATCTTGAGGAATCTGCTCCAGCCCCCCCAGAGGGGACTCCTAATAGGGATATGTATGTGAAGCATGGTCTTTCCTCTATAATGTACAGCACAGTGTGGAGGAAATACACCAAAAAGGATCCTGAGTTACGATGGCCTTTGTATGGATCGTTTGATATGCGTAAGATTGAATATGTGGAACAGTGTATGTGTAAACGGCGTGCTCGGCAAGACATGTTTGAATGTGTACGGATATGGGTGAAGGAAGTGCGTGAGCGAGAGAAACGTGAGAAAGCGCTGTTTGATAAAGAGCAACGGAAAAATGATCATGTGCGAGCACAGGAAGCGAAGCGTCGGGAGGAAAGAGAACTGGCGGAGAGACAAGAGAAAGAGCGTAGGTTGCAAGTCTCGGGTCAATATGCTGTCCGCCAGCCACTTTATCCTGTCCTTACTAATCTTGAAGATGATTTTTATTTATTAGATCGTTCTCCGCCCCCTTATGTTGGCGCGTCCGCCCCGAGATCACAGGAGTCTGGATTGGTTTCGGATAAGGTAGACACGCGGTCTATGTTATCAGTTGAGCGTATGGGTGAGCTTCGGAAAATTTCTCTTCGTGCACTTAAGGGCAAGTTATCCCTTGCTGAATTGTTGGACTCTTTGGAAAAGTGGCGGGATAGAGAGAAGTTGTATTTTCTTGAAACCTTTTCTGATGAAGTGATTACTGCCTTTCGGAAATATTCAGAAGTTTTTGAGCCTGATGATGTAGTATTAGATGCTAAAGCATTACGTAACGGTGTTTTTTCTCCCTCTAAGGCACCTGATGCGGTCCGGCGACTGTTTGCATCGCGGGACGCGGCGAGTGACCTTAAAGAGAGAGCGCGCCTAAAGGCAGGGGAGGAGGAGCAGTCGGATCCACGTATCGGCGATGACCAATCATCTACCTCCCACTCAGATAAGAGCGAACTAGTGCATGCTAAACCGATGCGAGAGGCGGCACCTTTGTATGTTCCTCCTAAAGGAGCGGGAACTAGTTCGGATATTACTTCCGCCGATGCTAAGGGATATTTTGTGTATAATTGGGTCTATACTCCCTGGCATAGGGCTGATGTTATGGCATTAAAGAATGCATTGCCTGACCCCCGCAAGAATCCAGCGGCCTTTTATGAAGAGGTCGAAGGGGCCTTGAATTCTTGTACTATGACTTTAGCAGATTGTTTCTTTGGGCTCATATTACCACCGGATATGTGGAGATCTGTGCGGAAGGTGGATGATGTTCCCGCTTTTAAGGCTAGGTGGTCCGAGATTGAGGATGAGGCTAGGGAGAGAAAACCCGCGCAAAAACCACCGCGGATTATTTTAGATCTTCCTGCTGCTATCTTGACCAAGTTGAAAACGATTATTCCCCCTAATAAGATTGATTGGAATATGTTAGCCTCGTGTAAACAGAAGGTTGATGAATCAGTTTCAGATTTCTTTACACGCTTTGAGGAGACATTTCATGATTTCAGTGGTCAGTCGCTTACGGATGATACGGGCCGGCATCTTTTTGTGGATAAATATGTGGCGAATTTATTACCAGGAATAGCAGCTCGTTTAAAAGCGAGTGAAAGTTCTTGGTCCACCTCATCCCCGGCATCCCTTCTGACTATGGCCCAGTATTATGAGCGTCAGGAACAAGAAGCGAAGGGGAATGAGGAGAAGAAATCGAAAGATTTGAAAACTAAGGTGATGTTGGCACAAGTATATGGTCCGCCTCGTCGGGGTGTAGAACGAGGTAGGGGAGGATTCTATGGTCCCCCTTCGGGTCGGTCAGATGTAAATAGAAATCAATGTGCGTATTGTAAACAGTCGGGTCATTGGGCCAGAGATTGTCCGGTGTTGTATGCATCTCGTCAGGGACGTGGTCAGGGACCACCGAGAGGTAGAGGGGGCTTTTCGAATTATAGAGGGAACTCTAATGATCGTACTCGATTTGAGTCTAGCGTACAGCAACGGGACAGGCTTAATGTGTTTGATAGGCAACACCAGTATCAAATGTCTGGGAACGACCGTTCTGGGTATCATGACTCACAGCATGCATAGGATTGCGTTGGATGGGGGTTAGAATCAGTTGAAGTGCCGGTTGTTCAGAAGGGTCCTTATGTTTCAGCAAATGTTTTGGGTTCTACTGATCGGTTCCTAGTTGATACAGGAGCTACCCGCAGTGCGCTGTCCAAGCAATTGGTTCCGAGGGCTCCCCCATCTGGCTTAATGGTTACATCGGTAGGGTTTGATGGTACACTCTCTCGAAGCCCTCTTTCCCGACCCCTTGCATTCCATGTTGACCACTTTTCTGCGCCCTGTCCGTTTCTACTTGCCCCGAACACGCCTGACAACATTATGGGTCTTGATATGCTCAAGCATTTCAGAGCTACGATCCGCTGTTCCCCCGCTGGAGTACGTGTGATATTAAACGATAATCACCCGATGACAGACCGGATGTGTGTGGTTGCGGAGGATACTGCATTAGCTTCCCTCCCTCGTTCTTTGTGGGCCACTTCGGATACTGATGTGGGACAGATGGTGATTCCGCCTGTCCACATTAGTGTCCAGGAGGGTGCGGTGTTACCACGCCTCCCTCAGTATCGTATTTCCCAGGAGGGGGAGGAGGCACTCATACAGATTGTGCAGGATTTGATTAAGGTGGGGGTAGTGGAAGAAGTTCCCTATAATGTTTGCAACAGTCCTATCTTACCCATTTTGAAGAAAGATACGGATACCAGGGTTTATCGGTTTATCATTGATTTAAGGGAAGTGAACAAGATTGTGATACCTCAGTATCCAGTGGTTTCTGACATCACGGCGTTACTCACTTTGGTCCCGCCAACGGCGACCACGTTTTCAGTTATTGATTTGAAAAATGCCTTCTTTTCGATCCCTATTCACCCTGATAGCCGATACCTTTTCGGTTTTACTCTGAATAATAGGTCTTATAGATTTTGTAGAGTCCCCCAGGGCTATACGGAAAGCCCTAGCATTTACAGTCAAGCATTGAAACGGCAATTGGATTCCTTTGTTCTGCCCGAGGGTGTCGCCCTTATACAATATGTCGATGACATCTTGTTGGCGGCTGACACTCCTGAGCTGTGTGAGAAGAGTACGTTATCCTTGCTTTCCTTTTTGGCATCTCACAATCACAAAGTGTCGAAGAAGAAATTGCAATTCTGTAGACCAAAGGTGACTTATTTGGGTCACCTTTTGTCTAAGGAGGGGCATGCACTCACACCAGATTGTATTCAAGCAATTTTGGACACGCCAGTGCCTTCCACACAGAAGGACGTGCGTGCATTTTTGGGTCTTGCTTCTTTTGGTAGGCAATGGATATTGGGGTTTTCACACATAGCTAAGCCATTGTTAGCACTTTTGACAAAAGACAGACCAATTCCTCTTCCCTGGTCAAATGAGTGTGAAATTGCCTTTCAGCAATTACGACAAGCCCTTTGTTCAGCACCAGTGTTAGGTACCCCTGATTATACGAAGCCCTTTTCACTGTACGTGCATGAGAAAGATGGATGTGCATTATCAGTTTTAGTGCAGATGCACGGCGACAAGCAGCGCCCTTGTGCATATTTTTCGGCTGTACTTGATCCTGTTGCCCGAGCGTTGCCTGGTTGTTTTCGCTCGGTTGCGGCGACAGCTGTGTCAATACGCCAAAGCGAGGGAATTGTGTTATCTCATAAGCTGTTGGTATTAGTCCCCCATGCTGTTGATGCCCTGCTTAATCAGACAAAGACGCAACATTTGACCAGTGCCCGTTTAACGGGATATGAGTTGACGCTTTTGGCTCCTCATATTACGTTAAAGAGGTGTGCAACGTTAAATCCAGCCACATTGTTGCCGTTCCCGGAAACTCAGTCTGAAGCACGAAAAGCACATGATTGTATTCTTGTGACTGAGGAACAGACAAAGGGTCGTATTGATCTCCAGGATACGCCCTTTACAGATGTAGATGGAGAACTGTGGGTGGACGGATCATGCCTGAGGCTACCAGATGGTACGACTTCAGCGGCGTATGCAATTACCACATTACAAACAATAGTGGAGACTGCACGCATACCGCAGAAATCAGCTCAAGCAGCGGAACTGATAGCATTAACACGAGCATGTGAGCTCAGTGCAGGATTGTGTGTGAATGTTTATACAGATAGGCGCTATGCCTTCAGAGTAGCGCACGATTTCGGCCTACTCTGGAAGGAGAGAGGTTTTCTAACGTCACATGGAGCACAGATAATGTATGGGGAGTTAGTTCACAACCTTTTGACTGCATTAACATATCCAAAGAAGATTGCTATAGTTAAATGTAGTGCCCATAAGAAAGTGGTTGATAAAGTTGGAGAAGGGAATGCTTTAGCAGACCGGGTGGCACGAGAGACTGCGGTGCAGCCTGGTGCTACTGCAATGTATGTTGTGAAGTCACAGGCAGAAAGATGGCACGATGCATTGAGAGAAGTGCTGGAAATACAGAGGACCGCTTCCGATAAGGAACGGGAGCAATGGTCCAACGATGGAGAATTAGATGATGAAGGGTGTTGGAGAAGTAAGCAGATGGATAAGTGGAAGTTACCCACTGCCTTCGTGCAACCTATGGTTCAGATGGCACATGGACTAGCGCATGTCGGAGCTTCCGCAATTGTTAAATTACTCACACGAGTTTGGGAGCATCCGGAGATCGCTAGTACGGCAAAGAGGGTAGTGCAGACCTGCATGATTTGCCTGAGGTATAACCCGAGAAAGGGTACCCGAACTCCAGCAGGAGGATTTGCGACACCTACTGCACCCTTTGAGGTTTTGCAGATGGATTACATTCAGCTCGAGCGCTGTAACAATCTGAAGTATGTTCTAGTAGTGGTTTGTGCCTTCAGCAAATGGGTTGAGGCATACCCTACGAAAGATAATACTGCAATGACTACAGCCAAGATACTATTGAAGGAGTTCTTCCCTCGATATGGTGTTTGCAGATTGTTGTGGAGTGATAACGGACCTCATTTTATAGCAGACGTTATCAAGTATGTCCTGAAAGGCCTGGGAATTACCCAAAAATTTCATGCAGTGTTTCACCTTCAGTCTGCGGGATTGGTCGAGAAATATAATGGTACTCTGAAGCTTAAGATCGCGAAGATTCAAGCTTCGACTTCTTTGACTTGGCCAGACGCTTTACCGCTGGCATTATTGTCAATTAGATCGATACCGCATTCTCGGACCGGTCTCACACCTTACGAGATCGTGTTTGGACGCCCAATGAATATTTGGGGTCCACCAAAACCGAGGTCAATGTATGATGTACCTTATGTAATGATGAATGATTATCTGGCACAGTTAACGGATAATTTGGTTTCTATTCATCAACAGGTTCGAGAAGCGCTCCCTGATCGGTCCACAGGTGAAGGTCATAATCTCCGACCTGGAGATCAGGTGATGCTGAAAGTCTTCGAAAGGACGAACAGTCTGGAGCCGAGATGGGTTGGTCCTGAGCAAGTCTTGCTCGCGACGAGGACAGCTGTGCGGGTTTCTAATCGGAAGAACTGGATCCACTCCTTGCACTGTCGTAAAGTGCCGCCTGGATTGGTGGAGCCTGCTGTGTTGATCGACCATCGATAAATCCTGACTGCGGAGAAAGGCCGTGCTGTGGAACCGAACGACACTGAGGAGCTCTTCCCGGACCAAGCGATTCCTGGAGGAAGAAGATATCATCTCAGACCGAGGAAGTGATTTTTTGCATCCAAAGACGTTGTCAGAACGGCCCTTGGGTTAGTGAAACGGAGAGCCAATGAGGCAAGGGGGGGGGGGGGATCAGCCCTGCATTAGTGTAGTGACACCCGTCTTGGCCCGCTGGTGAAGAAATCAACGGCTGCCTAAGGGGAAGAGTTCTGACAACCTTTTAGTTTCAGGAAGATATTGACTTTTTACTACAAGATGGAGAAGAAGAAGATTCTTTGTGCGACAAGTTTTATTATTGTGACAATTTTGTTTTCTTGTTGCATTTGTGTCCAATGTGGTCCTTTACTCTGTTCTCTATGTGTGTCATTTTGTATTCCTGATAAGAAAGCTATTGCCAATGTCACCTATCAGAAACATTTAACTAAAGAGGTAGAAGAGATGATGAAAATTGACATATATGATGATTATCCTAATAAGCCGGATGTCTTCAGTAAATGCTGAAAGGGTCGTCTGTTGAAAATTAAAACAGCGATATGATTAAGCATTCACTAAAGACATGAATTCCCCTGCCTTGGACCAAGTTTCCCTCTTTATGTTGACTAATGTCTGGACTCCATTTTGTATTGTCGTGTCTCCACGTGCTCAGCACGAGAAGAGTCCTATCTTCTTGTCAGTTGCTCTCATAATCTGCCTAGTAACAGTCTATAAATAGCTCCTCTGTCCGTCTGGCGCATGCCCAGACTTGACCACATCTGTTATCAGTTAGTCCTTGCTTGACCATGTTTCCGCGGGCTTAGGAGTGTGCTAACTCCGCCCACATATTGATTCTGTATCGAAAATGGCCATAAAAGGTAATGAATGCTGCTTCATATTGTATCCACCCACTTATGAGCCCCTCTGTTCTGTATAAAAGGGGACTGTGTATGCAAGTCCTTTGTGCTACTCTATGCAATACTGAAGAGTGTTGTATGGGTTGTAGGACCACCCTTAAGGGTTAATAAACTCTGTCTTTGTATTTTGCAGTTTCCGTGCCAACTTCCTTCTAGCTTTCGTTACAGGAGAGCGAACCCTTGTATTCTGCGGGCCTAGCTGGGGCCTGTATTCATCAAGTGGGCGTGGCTTATCATCAAAACCATCAAGCATGATGGTAATCGTAGTCCATGGGGAAAATACAATATTCCTTAAGTAGGTTGCTGCCTCTAAACAATGATGTCCGTGTATTAAAATCCTTGAGTAGGAAGGAGTCTGGAAAGCTGAACTTTTTTCATTGTGATGGAACATCGTGCCAAGCGGCAAAAACGAGTGTATTGCCACAGCCTCTCCGCGTTGCAGAATCTTCCTCCACAACCGGAAATGGTGCTCCTCCGCACGGCTAGGAGCAGCCGTGTAGAAAATGAATAAACAAATGCTCTTGCGCTCTCGGAGGGCACACCCGACAGTCCTACCATCCGGTCTGTTGGCCTCTTGCAGTTCTGTTGCCCATTCTCCTAACGGTGTTTCCATGACCCGACGCGTTTCGAGGCCACTCCGCCTCTTCTTCATGGGGTCTGAGTAAAGCAGGCAAGCATCAATTCTCCCCTTCAAACAATTTCTTTTTATTTGAACGAAACCGCCCTCAGTGGGCGTGGCTTATCATCAAAACCATCAAGCATGATGGTAATCGTAGTCCATGGGGAAAATACAATATTCCTTAAGTAGGTTGCTGCCTCTAAACAATGATGTCCGTGTATTAAAATCCTTGAGTAGGAAGGAGTCTGGAAAGCTGAACTTTTTTCATTGTGATGGAACATCGTGCCAAGCGGCAAAAACGAGTGTATTGCCACAGCCTCTCCGCGTTGCAGAATCTTCCTCCACAACCGGAAATGGTGCTCCTCCGCACGGCTAGGAGCAGCCGTGTAGAAAATGAATAAACAAATGCTCTTGCGCTCTCGGAGGGCACACCCGACAGTCCTACCATCCGGTCTGTTGGCCTCTTGCAGTTCTGTTGCCCATTCTCCTAACAGTGTTTCCATGACCCGTCGCGTTTCGAGGCCACTCCGCCTCATCTTCATGGGGTCTGAGTAAAGCAGGCAAGCATCAATTCTCCCCTTCAAACAATTTCTTTTTATTTGAACGAAACCGCCCTCAGTGGGCGTGGCTTATCATCAAAACCATCAAGCATGATGGTAATCGTAGTCCATGGGGAAAATACAATATTCCTTAAGTAGGTTGCTGCCTCTAAACAATGATGTCCGTGTATTAAAATCCTTGAGTAGGAAGGAGTCTGGAAAGCTGAACTTTTTTCATTGTGATGGAACATCGTGCCAAGCGGCAAAAACGAGTGTATTGCCACAGCCTCTCCGCGTTGCAGAATCTTCCTCCACAACCGGCAATGGTGCTCCTCCGCACGGCTAGGAGCAGCCGTGTAGAAAATGAATAAACAAATGCTCTTGCGCTCTCGGAGGGCACACCCGACAGTCCTACCATCCGGTCTGTTGGCCTCTTGCAGTTCTGTTGCCCATTCTCCTAACAGTGTTTCCATGACCCGACGCGTTTCGAGGCCACTCCGCCTCTTCTTCATGGGGTCTGAGTAAAGCAGGCAAGCATCAATTCTCCCCTTCAAACAATTTCTTTTTATTTGAATGAAACCGCCCTCAGTGTGTTGAAAATTAAAACAGCGATATGATTAAGCATTCACTAAAGACATGAATTCCCCTGCCTTGGACCAAGTTTCCCTCTTTATGTTGACTAATGTCTGGACTCCATTTTGTATAGTCGTGTCTCCACGTGCTCAGCACGAGAAGAGTCCTATCTTCTTGTCAGTTGCTCTCATAATCTGCCTAGTAACAGTCTATAAATAGCTCCTCTGTCCGTCTGGCGCATGCCCAGACTTGACCACATCTGTTATCAGTTAGTCCTTGCTTGACCATGTTTCAGCGGGCTTAGGAGTGTGCTAACTCCGCCCACATATTGATTCTGTATCGAAAATGACCATAAAAGGTAATGAATGCTGCTTCATATTGTATCCACCCACTTATGAGCCCCTCTGTTGTGTATAAAAGGGGACTGTGTATGCAAGTCATTTGTGCTACTCTATGCAATACTGAAGAGTGTTGTATGGGTTGTAGGACCACCCTTAAGGGTTAATAAACTCTGTCTTTGTATTTTGCAGTTTCCGTGCCAACTTCCTTCTAGCTTTCGTTACAGGAGAGCGAACCCTTGTATTCTGCGGGCCTAGCTGGGGCCTGTATTCATCAATTGGCGCCCGTCACGTGGGGCTCATCGGCGACTCGGATGCTCGAAGGACTGGTCGTGACGAAGGTGAGGAATTTTGCCGGGGATGTGATCACTGCCAGTGGCGTTTTAGTCCTGGCATCCCGAGGTTTTCTTCCTTCCCTTCCGAACTGACCTTCTGGGTGGCGCCGGTCCTCGACTGAGACCTCTTCTGTCGGTTTGCCGTGACAGCCGTTTGGGCGAATTTTGGAACTTGGCAGTTGGAATCTGGACACTCTTGATTGGTAAGAACCGTTGTACGGTACTTGCTCCGAGTTTTGATGCCTGGGTTGGCTATTTGAGTTTGATTTGTGATGACCGGTCATATTTTGTATTGATTACTGTGAGAATATATGCGTTGCAACACATATAGGCAGGTAATGTGGAGATATTTCTCGGAGTTGTTTAAATCTGAACGGCGCAAAGTTTAAGTGCCATTTTTTTTTGATAATGCTGCATATTTTGCATTATTTTTGAGCATGCCTGCTTTTAGCGCACTCCGTAAGTGGTGCTGCTGCTTTGGAAACCGGTTAAATCTTGAGGAATCTGCTCCAGCCCCCCCAGAGGGGACTCCTAATAGGGATATGTATGTGAAGCATGGTCTTTCCTCTATAATGTACAGCACAGTGTGGAGGAAATACACCAAAAAGGATCCTGAGTTACGATGGCCTTTGTATGGATCGTTTGATATGCGTAAGATTGAATATGTGGAACAGTGTATGTGTAAACGGCGTGCTCGGCAAGACATGTTTGAATGTGTACGGATATGGGTGAAGGAAGTGCGTGAGCGAGAGAAACGTGAGAAAGCGCTGTTTGATAAAGAGCAACGGAAAAATGATCATGTGCGAGCACAGGAAGCGAAGCGTCGGGAGGAAAGAGAACTGGCGGAGAGACAAGAGAAAGAGCGTAGGTTGCAAGTCTCGGGTCAATATGCTGTCCGCCAGCCACTTTATCCTGTCCTTACTAATCTTGAAGATGATTTTTATTTATTAGATCGTTCTCCGCCCCCTTATGTTGGCGCGTCCGCCCCGAGATCACAGGAGTCTGGATTGGTTTCGGATAAGGGAGACACGCGGTCTATGTTATCAGTTGAGCGTATGGGTGAGCTTCGGAAAATTTCTCTTCGTGCACTTAAGGGCAAGTTATCCCTTGCTGAATTGTTGGACTCTTTGGAAAAGTGGCGGGATAGAGAGAAGTTGTATTTTCTTGAAACCTTTTCTGATGAAGTGATTACTGCCTTTCGGAAATATTCAGAAGTTTTTGAGCCTGATGATGTAGTATTAGATGCTAAAGCATTACGTAACGGTGTTTTTTCTCCCTCTAAGGCACCTGATGCGGTCCGGCGACTGTTTGCATTGCGGGACGCGGCGAGTGACCTTAAAGAGAGAGCGCGCCTAAAGGCAGGGGAGGAGGAGCAGTCGGATCCACGTATCGGCGATGACCAATCATCTACCTCCCACTCAGATAAGAGCGAACTAGTGCATGCTAAACCGATGCGAGAGGCGGCACCTTTGTATGTTCCTCCTAAAGGAGCGGGAACTACTTCGGATATTACTTCCGCCGATGCTAAGGGATATTTTGTGTATAATTGGGTCTATACTCCCTGGCATAGGGCTGATGTTATGGCATTAAAGAATGCATTGCCTGACCCCCGCAAGAATCCAGCGGCCTTTTATGAAGAGGTCGAAGGGGCCTTGAATTCTTGTACTATGACTTTAGCAGATATAGATTTGTTCTTTGGGCTCATATTACCACCGGATATGTGGAGATCTGTGCGGAAGGTGGATGATGTTCCCGCTTTTAAGGCTAGGTGGTCCGAGATTGAGGATGAGGATAGGGAGAGAAAACCCGCGCAAAAACCACCGCGGATTATTTTAGATCTTCCTGCTGCTATCTTGACCAAGTTGAAAACGATTATTCCCCCTAAAAAGATTGATTGGAATATGTTAGCCTCGTGTAAACAGAAGGTTGATAAATCAGTTTCAGATTTCTTTACACGCTTTGAGGAGACATTTCATGATTTCAGTGGTCAGTCGCTTACGGATGATACGGGCCGGCATCTTTTTGTGGATAAATATGTGGCGAATTTATTACCAGGAATAGCAGCTCGTTTAAAAGCGAGTGAAAGTTCTTGGTCCACCTCGTCCCCGGCATCCCTTCTGACTATGGCCCAGTATTATGAGCGTCAGGAACAAGAAGCGAAGGGGAATGAGGAGAAGAAATCGAAAGATTTGAAAACTAAGGTGATGTTGGCACAAGTATATGGTCCGCCTCGTCGGGGTGTAGAACGAGGTAGGGACGGATTCTATGGTCCCCCTTCCGGTCGGTCAGATTTAAATAGAAATCAATGTGCGTATTGTAAACAGTCGGGTCATTGGGCCAGAGATTGTCCGGTGTTGTATGCATCTCGTCAGGGACGTGGTCAGGGACCACCGAGAGGTAGAGGGGGCTTTTCGAATTATAGAGGGAACTCTAATGATCGTACTCGATTTGAGTCTAGCGTACAGCAACGGGATAGGCTTAATGTGTTTGATAGGCAACACCAGTATCAAATGTCTGGGAATGACCGTTCTGGGTATCATGACTCACAGCATGCATAGGATTGCGTTGGATGGGGGTTAGAATCAGTTGAAGTGCCGGTTGATCAGAAGGGTCCTTATGTTTCAGCAAATGTTTTGGGTTCTACTGATCGGTTCCTAGTTGATACAGGAGCTACCCGCAGTGCGCTGTCCAAGCAATTGGTTCCGAGGGCTCCCCCATCGGGCTTAATGGTTACATCGGTAGGGTTTGATGGTACACTCTCTCGAAGCCCTCTTTCCCGACCCCTTGCATTCCATGTTGACCACTTTTCTGCGCCCTGTCCGTTTCTACTTGCCCCGAACACGCCTGACAACATTATGGGTCTTGATATGCTCAAGCATTTCAGAGCTACGATCCGCTGTTCCCCCGCTGGAGTACGTGTGATATTAAACGATAATCACCCGATGACAGACCGGATGTGTGTGGTTGCGGAGGATACTGCATTAGCTTCCCTCCCTCGTTCTTTGTGGGCCACTTCGGATACTGATGTGGGACAGATGGTGATTCCGCCTGTCCACATTAGTGTCCAGGAGGGTGCGGTGTTACCACGCCTCCCTCAGTATCGTATTTCCCAGGAGGGGGAGGAGGCACTCATACAGATTGTGCAGGATTTGATTAAGGTGGGGGTAGTGGAAGAAGTTCCCTATAATGTTTGCAACAGTCCTATCTTACCCATTTTGAAGAAAGATACGGATACCAGGGTTTATCGGTTTATCATTGATTTAAGGGAAGTGAACAAGATTGTGATACCTCAGTATCCAGTGGTTTCTGACATCACGACGTTACTCACTTTGGTCCCGCCAACGGCGACCACGTTTTCAGTTATTGATTTGAAAAATGCCTTCTTTTCGATCCCTATTCACCCTGATAGCCGATACCTTTTCGGTTTTACTCTGAATAATAGGTCTTATAGATTTTGTAGAGTCCCCCAGGGCTATACGGAAAGCCCTAGCATTTACAGTCAAGCATTGAAACGGCAATTGGATTCCTTTGTTCTGCCCGAGGGTGTCGCCCTTATACAATATGTCGATGACATCTTGTTGGCGGCTGACACTCCTGAGCTGTGTGAGAAGAGTACGTTATCCTTGCTTTCCTTTTTGGCATCTCACAATCACAAAGTGTCGAAGAAGAAATTGCAATTCTGTAGACCAAAGGTGACTTATTTGGGTCACCTTTTGTCTAAGGAGGGGCATGCACTCACACCAGATCGTATTCAAGCAATTTTGGACACGCCAGTGCCTTCCACACAGAAGGACGTGCGTGCATTTTTGGGTCTTGCTTCTTTTTGTAGGGAATGGATATTGGGGTTTTCACACATAGCTAAGCCATTGTTAGCACTTTTGACAAAAGACACACCAATTCCTCTTCCCTGGTAGAATGAGTGTGAAATTGCATTTCAGCAATTACGACAAGCCCTTTGTTCAGCACCAGTGTTAGGTACCCCTGATTATACGAAGCCCTTTTCACTGTACGTGCATGAGAAAGATGGATGTGCATTATCAGTTTTAGTGCAGATGCACGGCGACAAGCAGCGCCCTTGTGCATATTTTTCGGCTGTACTTGATCCTGTTGCCCGAGCGTTGCCTGGTTGTTTTCGCTCGGTTGCGGCGACAGCTGTGTCAATACGCCAAAGCGAGGGAATTGTGTTATCTCATAAGCTGTTGGTATTAGTCCCCCATGCTGTTGATGCCCTGCTTAATCAGACAAAGACGCAACATTTGACCAGTGCCCATTTAACGGGATATGAGTTGACGCTTTTGGCTCCTCATATTACGTTAAAGAGGTGTGCAACGTTAAATCCAGCCACATTGTTGCCGTTCCCGGAAACTCAGTCTGAAGCACGAAAAGCACATGATTGTATTCTTGTGACTGAGGAACAGACAAAGGGTCGTATTGATCTCCAGGATACGCCCTTTACAGATGTAGATGGAGAACTGTGGGTGGACGGATCATGCCTGAGGCTACCAGATGGTACGACTTCAGCGGAGTATGCAATTACCACATTACAAACAATAGTGGAGACTGCACGCATACCGCAGAAATCAGCTCAAGCAGCGGAACTGATAGCATTAACACAAGCATGTGAGCTCAGTGCAGGATTGTGTGTGAATGTTTATACAGATAGCCGCTATGCCTTCGGAGTAGCGCACGATTTCGGCCTACTCTGGAAGGAGAGAGGTTTTCTAACGTCACATGGAGCACAGATAATGTATGGGGAGTTAGTTCACAACCTTTTGACTGCATTAACATATCCAAAGAAGATTGCTATAGTTAAATGTAGTGCCCATAAGAAAGTGGTTAATAAAGTCGGAGAAGGGAATGCTTTAGCAGACCGGGTGGCACGAGAGACTGCGGTGCAGCCTGGTGCTACTGCAATGTATGTTGTGAAGTCACAGGCAGAAAGATGGCACGATGCAAGGAGAGAAGTGCTGGAAATACAGAGGACCGCTTCCGATAAGGAACGGGAGCAATGGTCCAACGATGGAGAATTAGATGATGAAGGGTGTTGGAGAAGTAAGCAGATGGATAAGTGGAAGTTACCCACTGCCTTCGTGCAACCTATGGTTCAGAGGGCACATGGACTAGCGCATGTCGGAGCTTCCGCAATTGTTAAATTACTCACACGAGTTTGGGAGCATCCGGAGATCGCTAGTACGGCAAAGAGGGTAGTGCAGACCTGCATGATTTGCCTGAGGTATAACCCGGGAAAGGGTACCCGAACTCCAGCAGGAGGATTTGCGACACCTACTGCACCCTTTGAGGTTTTGCAGATGGATTACATTCAGCTCGAGCGCTGTAACAATCTGAAGTATGTTCTAGTAGTGGTTTGTGCCTTCAGCAAATGGGTTGAGGCATACCCTACGAAAGATAATACTGCAATGACTACAGCCAAGATACTATTGAAGGAGTTCTTCCCTCGATATGGTGTTTGCAGATTGTTGTGGAGTGATAACGGACCTCATTTTATAGCAGACGTTATCAAGTATGTCCTGAAAGGCCTGGGAATTACCCAAAAATTTCATGCAGTGTTTCACCCTCAGTCTGCGGGATTGGTCGAGAAATATAATGGTACTCTGAAGCTTAAGATCGCGAAGATTCAAGCTTCGACTTCTTTGACTTGGCCAGACGCTTTACCGCTGGCATTATTGTCAATTAGATCGATACCGCATTCTCGGACCGGTCTCACACCTTACGAGATCGTGTTTGGACGCCCAATGAATATTTGGGGTCCACCAAAACCGAGGTCAGTGTATGATGTACCTTGTGTAATGATGAATGATTATCTGGCACAGTTAACGGATAATTTGGTTTCTATTAATCAACAGGTTCGAGAAGCGCTCCCTGATCGGTCCACAGGTGAAGGTCATAATCTCCGACCTGGAGATCAGGTGATGCTGAAAGTCTTCGAAAGGACGAACAGTCTGGAGCCGAGATGGGTTGGTCCTGAGCAAGTCTTGCTCGCGACGAGGACAGCTGTGCGGGTTTCTAATCGGAAGAACTGGATCCACTCCTTGCACTGTCGTAAAGTGCCGCCTGGATTAGTGGAGCCTGCTGTGTTGATCGACCATCGAGAAATCCTGACTGCGGAGAAAGGCCGTGCTGTGGAACCGAACGACACTGAGGAGCTCTTCCCGGACCAAGCGATTACTGGAGGAAGAAGATATCATCTCAGACCGAGGAAGTGATTTTTTGCATCCAAAGACGTTTTCAGAACGGCCCTTGGGTTAGTGAAACGGAGAGCCAATGAGGCAAGGGGGGGGGGATCAGCCCTGCATTAGTGTAGTGACACCCGTCTTGGGCCGCTGGTGAAGAAATCAACGGCTGCCTAAGGGGAAGAGTTCTGACAACCTTTTAGTTTCAGGAAGATATTGACTTTTTACTAGAAGATGGAGAAGAAGAAGATTCTTTGTGCGACAAGTTTTATTATCATTGTGGCTATTGTTGGTATAACCACATGGTTTGTTGAGGATGTGACTCCTGCCCGTGAGTTGCTTGTTTTGACCACTCCAGTGCCTGAGGAGCACTATTTTTATACCCTTCCGTATCAAGAATTGAAGCATCGTCAGTCTTATTTGAATAACACTTTCATCCAAATGTTGCATCATACCCATGTCGCTACAAATGCTACGAACTGTTGGATATGTGGTATGATGCCAGCTCATCAGAAGAAAGGAGGAACGCCATTCATACCTCTTCCTTTTTCTCATAATGGCTCTTGTAGAGCATGGTACACTTTGCTTTTTGCCACACGGAAACCTACAGTGGGACGACTACTTTTTAGACTTAATAAGGAATGTCATCAAGATAAAGATGGTTATCCACAAGCGAATGGGACAATATGGGAATGGGAAGAATATCGACCAGACAATGAATCGATCCCCTACATTTTCACGAACACCAGAGACACTACAAGGAATGAACAATTTGTGATTCAAGTGGCACAAGCTCAAGCGGACCTGTGTGTCCAGAGTGTGGGTTATATTCCTGTTGGTGTTAGCGATTGCATTATTGTATTGAACATAGACGGGTTGAATAATAGTACTTTCTTAGCCTCCCATAACACATACTTCGTATGTGGGAATAAGGGTTATTATCGTTTGCCAGCTGGCTGGTCCGGAGTATGTTATGTAGCATTCTTATTACCTCCTGTATTCTTGGCACCTGCATCTTATCATAAAGATTTAAAGTTGTTGAATAATGTGACTATAAATAGGTATACACATACTCTATCTATTGATGATGTTGATCTTGCAGCAGTATATTGATGCTTGCCTGCTTTACTCAGACCCCATGAAGAAGAGGCGGAGTGGCCTCGAAACGCGACGGGTCATGGAAACACTGTTAGGAGCATGGGCAACAGAACTGCAAGAGGCCAACAGACTGGATGGTAGGACTGTCGGGTGTGCCCTCCGAGAGCGCAAGAGCATTTGTTTATTCATTTTCTACACGGCTGCTCCTAGCCGTGCGGAGGAGCACCATTTCCGGTTGTGGAGGAAGATTCTGCAACGCGGAGAGGCTGTGGCAATACACTTGTTTTTGCCGCTTGGCACGATGTTCCATCACAATGAAAAAAGTTCAGCTTTCCAGACTCCTTCCTACTCAAGGATTTTAATACACGGACATCATTGTTTAGAGGCAGCAACCTACTTAAGGAATATTGTATTTTCCCCATGGACTACGATTACCATCATGCTTGATGGTTTTGATGATAAGCCACGCCCACTGAGGGCGGTTTCGTTCAAATAAAAAGAAATTGTTTGAAGGGGAGAATTGATGCTTGCCTGCTTTACTCAGACCCCATGAAGAAGAGGCGGAGTGGCCTCGAAACGCGTCGGGTCATGGAAACACTGTTAGGAGAATGGGCAACAGAACTGCAAGAGGCCAACAGACCGGATGGTAGGACTGTCGGGTGTGCCCTCCGAGAGCGCAAGAGCATTTGTTTATTCATTTTCTACACGGCTGCTCCTAGCCGTGTGGAGGAGCACCATTTCCGGTTGTGGAGGAAGATTCTGCAACGCGGAGAGGCTGTGGCAATAAACTCGTTTTTGCCGCTTGGCACGATGTTCCATCACAATGAAAAAAGTTCAGCTTTCCAGACTCCTTCCTACTCAAGGATTTTAATACACGGACATCATTGTTTAGAGGCAGCAACCTACTTAAGGAATATTGTATTTTCCCCATGGACTACGATTACCATCATGCTTGATGGTTTTGATGATAAGCCACGCCCACTGAGGGCGGTTACGTTCAAATAAAAAGAAATTGTTTGAAGGGGAGAATTGATGCTTGCCTGCTTTACTCAGACCCCATGAAGAAGAGGCGGAATGGCCTCGAAACGCGTCGGGTCATGGAAACACTGTTAGGAGAATGGGCAACAGAACTGCAAGAGGCCAATAGACCGGATGGCAGGACTGTCAGGTGTGCCCTCCGAGAGCGCAAGAGCATTTGTTTATTCATTTTCTACACGGCTGCTCCTAGCCGTGCGGAGGAGCACCATTTCCGGTTGTGGAGGAAGATTCTGCAACGTGGAGAGGCTGTGGCAATACACTTGTTTTTGCCGCTTGGCACGATGTTCCATCACAATGAAAAAAGTTCAGCTTTCCAGACTCCTTCCTACTCAAGGATTTTAATACACGGACATCATTGTTTAGAGGCAGCAACCTACTTAAGGAATATTGTATTTTCCCCATGGACTACGATTACCATCATGCTTGATGGTTTTGATGATAAGCCACGCCCACTGAGGGCGGTTTCGTTCAAATAAAAAGAAATTGTTTGAAGGGGAGAATTGATGCTTGCCTGCTTTACTCAGACCCCATGAAGAAGAGGCGGAGTGGCCTCGAAACGCGTCGGGTCATGGAAACACTGTTAGGAGAATGGGCAACAGAACTGCAAGAGGCCAACAGACCGGATGGCAGGACTGTCGGGTGTGCCCTCCGAGAGCGCAAGAGCATTTGTTTATTCATTTTCTACACGGCTGCTCCTAGCCGTGCGGAGGAGCACCATTTCCGGTTGTGGAGGAAGATTCTGCAACGCGGAGAGGCTGTGGCAATACACTCGTTTTTGCCGCTTGGCACGATGTTCCATCACAATGAAAAAAGTTCAGCTTTCCAGACTCCTTCCTACTCAAGGATTTTAATACACGGACATCATTGTTTAGAGGCAGCAACCTACTTAAGGAATATTGTATTTTCCCCATGGACTACGATTACCATCATGCTTGATGGTTTTGATGATAAGCCACGCCCACTGAGGGCGGTTTCGTTCAAATAAAAATAAATTGTTTGAAGGGGAGAATTGATGCTTGCCTGCTTTACTCAGACCCCATGAAGAAGAGGCGGAGTGGCCTCGAAACGCGTCGGGTCATGGAAACACTGTTAGGAGAATGGGCAACAGAACTGCAAGAGGCCAACAGACCGGATGGTAGGACTGTCGGGTGTGCCCTCCGAGAGCGCAAGAGCATTTGTTTATTCATTTTCTACACGGCTGCTCCTAGCCGTGCGGAGGAGCACCATTTCCGGTTGTGGAGGAAGATTCTGCAACGCGGAGAGGCTGTGGCAATACACTCGTTTTTGCCGCTTGGCACGATGTTCCATCACAATGAAAAAAGTTCAGCTTTCCAGACTCCTTCCTACTCAAGGATTTTAATACACGGACATCATTGTTTAGAGGCAGCAACCTACTTAAGGAATATTGTATTTTCCCCATGGACTACGATTACCATCATGCTTGATGGTTTTGATGATAAGCCACGCCCACTGAGGGCGGTTTCGTTCAAATAAAAAGAAATTGTTTGAAGGGGAGAATTGATGCTTGCCTGCTTTACTCAGACCCCATGAAGAAGAGGCGGAGTGGCCTCGAAACGCGTCGGGTCATGGAAACACTGTTAGGAGAATGGGCAACAGAACTGCAAGAGGCCAACAGACCGGATGGTAGGACTGTCGGGTGTGCCCTCCGAGAGCGCAAGAGCATTTGTTTATTCACATACATAGACATATATGCATACACACATGCATAGTGTGAGAACGGCCTCGTGGCGTGGGCCCTCCCGACCAGCAAGCCACCCCGCAACCGCACCTGATCCCCGATGTCACAGACTTCCGGCCACCATTGCCCAACATCCCGATGGCCAGCCGGGCCCCAGCAACACCCAAGACCCCACCACGCATGCCCGGCCGAGGAAGAGAGAAACCCCCAAGCCAGACCGGGAGGCACCGTCCCTGTCACACCACTGGTCTCTTCCCCAAGGAGGGTTTCGATCGGCCACCAGGCCCCCGGTGAGCGGGCGCCTCGCCTGCTGGGCGTCTGGAGAACCTCCCAGACCCACCTGAACAGATCAAAGGGCCGAGCGACAGGAAATCCCGACACACCACCCCCAGGCACCAAGACCCCTCTCAGCGAGGACTCCGGACTTCAAAGAGGAGGGGGGAGTATAACAAGGGGTGCCGAAGGGACGGGAGGCAGAGAAGACCTGGACCTACGAGAGCCCTGCTGACCTGGTCGCGGCTCGATCGAACCCTGAACCGAAGAAACGCTACCCGAACTCTGAACCATCTGAGCCCTGCGGACGCTGTCGCGGCTCCCCGAACTCTGAACCATCTGAGCCCTGCTGACGCCGTCGCGGCTCCCCGAACTCTGAACCATCTGAGCCCTGCTGTCGTGGCTCCCCGAACTCTGAACCATCTGAGCCCTACTGACGCTGTCGCGGCTCCCCGAACTCTGAACCATCTGAGCCCTGCTGACGCTGTCGCGGCTCCCCGACTCCGAAACCACCTGTGCCTGCTGAGTGACTCGCGGCACTCTCCTCCAGGAGAATCGGCAGTGATTGCCGAGAGAAATAACATCCCCCAGCTCGAGGATTGAGAGCTGTGCGAAGGATACTCCGCAGAGACACTGAACTCAAAGACTGTCCCGCTACCCCCATACCCCCATCACGAACCCGCCGCCGCTTGTGACACTGATTCAATACCTGCATTTCGGATAATAAAGATCCCTTAAAGCTAACGATAAAGTATACTGTCTTATGAAGAACTACTGTGTGGTGTCCCTCTGTCCGAGAGTGCAAGCTCAGCGTGTGCGATCCTAGGTACGAGACCCTCCCAAGAAGGGTCTCCCCGCCCTTGCTCGGCCTAACTCTGGGAGAGGTGGGTCAACGGGTGGTCAGGCACGTATTCCGAAACCCCCCAGAGAACGCCTTTCCAACACATAGATATATATGCATACACACATACATAGACATATATATGCATACACACATACATAGACATATATATGCATACACATACATAGACATATATATGCATACACATACATAGATATATATGCACACACACATACACATAGATATATATGCACACACACATACATAGATATATGCATACACACATGCATAGACATATATATGCATACACACATGCATAGACCTATATGCATACACATGCATAGACCTATATGCATACACATGCATAGACATATATGCATACACATACATAGACATATATGCATACACATACATAGACATATATGCATACACATACATAGACATATATATGCATACACAACCATAGACCTATATATGCATTCACATACATAGACCTATATATGCATACACATACATAGACCTATATATTCATACACATACATAGAGCTATATATGCATACACATATATACACATACATATGAATACACATACATACACACACAGACATATATGCATATATATATATGCATACACATATATAGACATATGCATACATACACATATACAAACATACATACACATCCACACATACACATCCACACATATATACATATACACACATACCCACACACACATATACATACACACACCCATACACACACATATACATACCCTCACACCCATACAAACACCCACACACACACACATATATATATACACACACACATATATATATATATATATATACACACACACACACATATATATACACACACACATATATATATACACACACACATATATATACACACACACACACATATATATACACACACACATATATATACACACACACATGCATACATACATACACAGCACCTTCTCAGTGCTGGGAAGCCTTTGGGCAGCCATGCGCTCTATAAATCCATAAACATATATACACATATATACACACACACATATGTACACATATAGACACATACATACAAATATATACACACACATATACATACAAATATATACACACACATATACATACATTACCTACTGGTGGTCGCCAGTTGGTAGTTTCAGTTATGACCTAGTTTCCATAGGAAGAGCATTTGTTCATTTGCAATATCTTTGGCATCATTTGACGAATCTTCGGGAAACTTTCAAAACTAATATGTCACTCACTTCAGCTCCTGTACTGAACATTTCGGGGTCATTCTCAAGTGAGGGCCAAGAAAAAGGGGGGTCCCAAAACACTTTTTTTCCATGTTAATTTCCATAGGAAACTTTAGACCGAACTGCTGAACGAAATTACATCAAATTTGGCAAAAAGGTAGCTCTTGGTCCAGCAAGCATGGTGTAAATCCATTCAGTAGTTCCTGAGAAATTCAATGATTTCTCAGATATACAACTGTGGCCGCGGTGGATCAGCGAACCCTCCCGATTTCATGCCTTAGAGCAGATTGGCTGCCAACACTTCAATCCAGGAAGTGTTGGCAGCAATCTTGTGTCTCGGTTGAACCGAGTCACAAGACAAAATGTTAAAGCACAAGAAAAGGGGGCAGCGTAGAAACACCCCGACCACCTAAGCCTGTTCAAGGGGTCCCACAGGGACCCTCAGCGTCCCAAAAAAGCATTTTTTTAAAAACATTTCAACAGGATTCACATTGGATCTGCAAATCCAGCCGGTGGCAATTAAAAATAAAGATGCAGGGGCCTGCACAGGCCCTGCATCCCCGGGGCGAATTGTTTGATGTGCGGCGGTGCCACCTGGCTCCCCAGCACCCCCCAGGACTGCTACCTCCCCAGAGCTATATTTAAAATAATTCTTGGGGCACCCCAGCCCCCCCATGCAGCCCTGGGGACTGCCACCTCCCGGGGTCTAATTTTCTGGAATGCGGCTGGGCCACACGGCTCCCGCAGCCCCAGGGATAGCCACCTCCCTGGAGCTATATTAAATATATTGCTTGGGGGCTCCAGCCCCCCCCACACAGCCCCAGGGACTGCCACCTCAGCAGGGCTATATCTCAAAAAAATGTGTGGGTGGGCTTCAGCCCCCCCACAGACCAGCCCAGCAATGTCCCAGGGTGCCCACCCCCAGGATATTTCAGTTTGCTATAGGATGGCGGGAGCTCCCCACGTGGTCCTCAACGAGATGGCCATGCCCCGGGGATCGAGTCCCCGGGGCCGAAAATGGTACAGGAGGAGGGCCATTTGAGCCTTCCCATTAAGGAATGACAAAATTGGAAAAAAAATGAAAGGCCTCACCCCGGGGATGCCAAAATCAGCTTGGGGAATGGGGCCTCGTGGCCCCCTCATCTTTCTTTTAATTAAAAAAAGGCCCAGCCCCGGAGGTTGGGGTCCTCAGGGCCATAATCGGCTTCGGGAGGTGGGTCGCGCGGCACCCCCCACCCTTTTTATTTTAATTAAAAATGGGTCAGGCCATATGGGGGGGCCCAAAAAAAAACCAAAGCTGGCAACTCCCCGGAGGCCCACCTCCTTTCTCCACTACTCTGCAAATGCGCCTCCTGGTGTGCTCTTGGTTGGGGGATGAAGTTCCCTTTGCTGGTGAGGGCGCTTAGGGGCCAACTACCCCACCATTTACCTTCAGTAAGTCTCACACAGGGGCTATGAGAGGTGGGGCGATGAGGTCCCCCTTGCCTCCTGAGGGCCTCAGGACTAAAGTGAACTTCACACCCCAAGCAGCAGAGCGCCAGGAGGCATGTCTGAAGAGTGATTGAGAAAGGGGGCATGGCCTCTGATCACCTCGCAGCAATACAGCTGTGTGGAGCTTATTGGAGGTAACAGGAGAGCTAGTTGGCCCCCATGGACCCTCAAGAGCCAAGGGAACTTCATCCCCCAAATAGAAGTGCGCCATAAGGCACGTTTGCAGAGTGGTAGAAAACGGGGCGGGCCTGCAACCATCTCTCAGCAATCCCACTGTGTGGGGCTTACTGGAGGTAACAGGTGGGCTAGTTGGCCCCTAAGGACCCTCAGCAGCGACTTCATCCCCTAACCAAGAGCGAGCCAGGAGGTGCGTTTGCAGAGTGGTGGAGAAAGGGGTAGATTTATATGACAATGATATGACATTTCAATGTGGAGTGCCGGGATATACTTAAAAAAATATACACATATATATGCACACACACATATATATATATATATTACCTACTGGCGGTCGCCAGTAGGTAGTTATAGTTAGGACCACGTTTCCATAGGAAATCCGCAACATTCTATTTTGAATAACTTTGGCGCCGGTTGACGAATCCTCGCGAATTTTTCAAAATAGGTGGGGCGCTACGCTCCGCTCCTACCCTGAAAGTCTCGGGGGGATTCGTCAAGCGGGGGCTGAGATAAAAGGGGGGTCCCAAAACGCGTTTTTCCCATGCATTTTTCCATAGGACCTTTAGACACAGCTACAGCCCGAACGGCTGAACAGAATTACTTGAAATTTGGCAGAGAGGTAGTCCTCAGGTCAAGGAAGTGCCTTTTGTAGGTTTGGTGTAAATCTGTTCAGTAGATTCTGAGAAAATAGCCTTTAAATCAATATATATATCTGAGCCAGCGTACGGTGCGCTTACGGTGCGCTTACCGTACGCGTACGGTGGCGTGCGCGAGCGCGATTCTGATTGGTTGTTAGATCTTAGTAAACATTCGAATCGGTCGAAACCAGGAAGCGGCGGCCGCCATTTCGTGTGTTTCACTCAGAAAAAAAAGAGTGATATCTTGAAAAGGGGGCAAGGGAGAGAGTTACATACCCCCTAACATTTGTAAGGGGGTCAAGAAGGACAGAAAAGTACAAAGAAAACATTTATTGATTTTAAAAAAAATCGCGGGGTACGCGTACGATAAGCTCAACGTACGCGTACGGTAGAAAAAAAATAAAATAAAAGAAATGAAATGCAGATTTAAGAGTTTAGATATTAGGGGGCTCTAAAAAGAGCCGTTGTGTTTATGAAGTGATTTTTTAGTGGTACCTACAAGTAAGTACCGATGCAGAGTCTAAGGTTCAAGAGGAAGACTCTGTTCCCTTCATCATTGAAGTGCACACCATCTCCTCTATAAATGTCTTGCATGTCGTAACGCAAGTTGTTGTGGTAAATGGAACCCATACCATAGTCACGGAGGAAAGCAGAAACAGATTTGTTGACGTGCTTTCTTGCTTTGTCAATCTGCGGACAGAAATGATTGGACCAGTTCCATTTTTGCCTTTGGCATATGTTAGAAAACACAAAGGCAGTTTTAGGGAAAAGTGAAAACAGTTGTGCAAAGGTGTCCTTCATAAGCATTTCCAGACCTACCCCAGTCAAAGTGCCTAGGTCATTGCCACCACAGTGCACTATTATGAGGTCAGGGTGTTGGATTTGCATGAAGGAGTTCACCAATGGCATCAATTGGTGCCACTTTAACCCTCTCTGACCAATCCATTTAATGTCTACATTTGGCAAAGCAAGGTCTCTCACCATATCTGTTTTCTCTGCATACTTTTCACTCCAGAAGACATAGCTGTGCCATACAATCCACACTGTGAACATCTTCAAAGGAGAACTGGATGCACTCAGGAGGTGTAATTCAGTAGAATGGTAAAAAGAAATGAAAGACAGTTTGGAAATGGAGGCATACATATTTTTTTTATAAAAAAAAGAACTGATTGGCAGTTTCATACCATTCTAGAATAAAAACTAGGCTGTATGTGTAAATTAATAGAAGCATGTTTTGTATTGGTACAGAAAAATGTGTTACCAAAGAACAGTACTATGGATTTGCTGTTAGGTTTGAAAAGTCAAGCACTCTTGCTCTGTGGAATTGAAACATTGTTTGGTGAACTTCTGACCTAACTCAACAAAGCAGTGTTCCATGAGCTGTTGCTATGGTAGCAGGCAGAAGTCAAGTTGGGGGAAGGGTACTAGGCAGAAGTCAAGTTGGGGGAAGGGTACTTTTGGAAAAGGGTTGGTTTTCAACCAATAGAAATGTGTGATTACATTTGAAAAAAAGGGGGAAGCACTGAGATTTGAAATTAACATGTATATGTGTGGAAAAAGAGAGGGAAAGTTTGCCATTATCTGGTTCTGCTGAGAGGAGAGAGGTGTAAAGAACAGAGATCCTGGCTCTGATAATCTGCTGTTTGAGTGCCACATTTCTTTCACAGCTAACTAATTTTAAAGGTGAGTTTAGAGTTTGAGAGGGGATGTATATGGTAAATTAAGAAATGAATAATAGAAATGGAATTCCTTTTGTTGAAGTTGTGTTTATCATTTTCTGTTTTGGGAGAAATTTAAATGTGAGGAACATGTAAAATAATATGGACTATGTTTTCACGATAAATTAAGGTGTACTGGTAAAAATAAGGAATACTTTAAGGGTTTGAGGTTGCACTCAGTAATGCAAATACATTCAGCATCAGTAAGGCTGGTTGCCCTTGCTGGAGTGTAGTCAGTCACCCAGGTTACACATGGTGCTGGTCTGAAAAAGCAGTTTGGACATGTGCTTTTTTAAGAATCTGAAAAGTGGATTCAAAATGTGTCAGTCTGTAAAAGTGTTTATCACTTGCCAAAAAAAAGAGTAGTAAGTGTGCTTTCAAATTGGCAAAGAAATTTCGTTTTGTGACTAATATGAAAACATGACTCTGTGTGCAAAAAGGAATTACAGGCAGAGATTTATTGCGTATTGCTCTGGTGATTTCACAGTTGCATTAGATGGAAAGGGGGAGCCATTTTTTGGTGCAGAAGCAGACTCTTAGCACACACCCAGCTGCTTACCCTGTGGAATCATGCACAGTATTCACAAGCGAGTGGGGTTTGAGGTTTCAGTCAGTAATGCAAATACATTCAGCATCACTAAGGCTGGTTGCCCTTGCTGGAGTGTAGTCAGTCACCCAGGTTACACATGGTGCTGGTCTGAAAAAGCAGTTTGGACATGTGCTTTTTTAAGAATCTGAAAAGTGGATTCATAATGTGTCAGTCTGTAAAAGTGTTTATCACTTGCCAAAAAAAAGAGTAGTAAGTGTGCTTTCAAATTGGCAAAGAAATTTCGTTTTGTGACTAATATGAAAACATGACTCTGTGTGCAAAGAGGAATTACAGGCAGAGATTTATTGCGTATTGCTCTGGTGATTTCACAGTTGCATTAGATGGAAAGGGGGAGCCATTTTTTGGTGCAGAAGCAGACTCTTAGCACACACCCAGCTGCTTACCCTGTGGAATCATGCACAGTATTCACAAGCGAGTGGGGTTTGAGGTTTCAGTCAGTAATGCAAATACATTCAGCATCACTAAGGCTGGTTGCCCTTGCTGGAGTGTAGTCAGTCACCCAGGTTACACATGGTGCTGGTCTGAAAAAGCAGTTTGGACATGTGCTTTTTTAAGAATCTGAAAAGTGGATTCATAATGTGTCAGTCTGTAAAAGTACTTTTCACTTGCCTAAAAAGTAGTAGAAAGTATGCTTTGCAATTGGCAAAGAAATTTCGTTTTCTGTCTAATTTCAAAGCATGACTTTGTGTGCACACAGGAATTATTTTTAGATATTTAATTTGTGAAGGTGTTATTGTGATTTTCATTTATAGGAAAGGGGTTTATAGTATTTTAAGATTTCTAAAGAACATAACAAATGTAGTAATATATTTAAATAAAATAAAGGAATTTGTTTTTAGTTTTTTTCAGGTATTGCTGAAGAGCAGTGAACAAAATTTAAGATGCCTACAAAATCCAGAGTAAAGAAAGACCACAAAAAAAACCTATATTTGAAGACAACTGGAGGACCTAAGTTAGTTGGAGATGCTCATGTTGGGAAAAAGAAAAAAATCTTCTGGTAAGCAGACAAAAGATTTTTTAAAGAACATATTCAAAAAAAGGAAAAATGTACAAAATGTCTGTACTGGAAAGAATGTTTTCACTAGAAAAGGACAGGAAAAAATTGAGAATTTAGTTAATGCAAATATACCTTCTGCAACTAAAAAGATTAACTTAAACAGAAAAACAGCGTTTAAAGAGATACGTAGAAAAATGTTTCAGAGAAGAGTTATGTCCAATTTGATAAAGGATGTGAAGAAATATAAGCAAAAGGCTAAATTTTACAAGAGAAAAAAAGAAATTGAAGCCATTGCAGCAAAGGCATTAGAATTAAAAAGGAAACTATTCATTTTAATTTTGAATAGGATGCGTACATTAGATAAAATGGTTAATGTACTGAAATCACAAAGCAAAAGGAAAAGAGTAGTGAACAGAACAAACTTTTGTAAAGTGTTTTTAGGAAAATGGATGCATAGTTCAAGTAGTGAACCTTTTTTTAATGAAGAGAGCTATTTTCAAAGTAATAGTTTGCTGCATGCAGTTGACACCAGAGGTCGTGCTTACGAAGTGAAAAATGGTTGCATAATGGAGAAGGAGATAATGGTTCCAAGAGATGAGGTACAAGTGATGGCGGATGAGGCTATGGGGAGACATCCTAAAGCCCCAGTGTACACTTGGAATTGTAGTAGTATTTGCACTGTGCGTCAGGAATCTATTGATAAATTTCGTGAGTTTCTAAGAGAATATAGTAAAAAAAAGTGTAAAACAGAAGATTAAGGTGCTTCAAAGTCTAGATCCATGCAGAGTGAGAGAGAATACTGGTTTGCAGGGTCATTCTCTGGCTTGTCTATCTAGAAAAGTGTGTAATAGTGTTTTCCATCATTTTAGAATGCTGGCTGTTCATCATACTGAAATGAGAAAGTTTGTGAGACGGTTGTATTTTGCTAAAAGTCCAGCAATAAAGTTAGATGAATTGAATAGGGCTCTGTTCCGTGGGTCAGTATCAGATGTAGAGAAGGTTGTTGATGAAATTCAGTTTTGTTACTTTGGTCCTGAACAAAACAGTGCAGAAAAGGACACAGTAAATAAGGAAGAAGTGGAAGAGAATGTAGAACCATTTGTAAGTAAGACATTTAATGATCACATAACAAAATTTGAAAAAATCTCTAATGAAAGACCAAATATTACTTGTATTTGTTGCCGCAGAACTCATTATAGAAAACAAACCAGGTATGTTGATCTCTATAGAAAAAGTGAAAATGAAGATAATTATAAGTTGAAGGATTTTGCCACATATATATTTCTTGAAAATTGTTTTGAATTGGGTGAAGTTCAGCGTATTTGTAAATACTGTTACAACAAATTAGAAGAAAATAGAATGCCGACCAGAGCTGTACATAATAATTTAGAATTGGATGTTATTCCTGCCGAACTTTCTGAATTAAATACTTATGAGTCTATACTTATTCAATGTGTTCATCCGTTCCAGACCATAGTACGTATGGAGCCCAAAACTGGTAAATTACCTCCTTCAGATTTACTGAGAGGTTTACAAGGTAGAGTGGTGTATTTGCCCTTGGATTTGAAAAAAAATATGGAAACTATTGATGCAGATACTTTGGAAACTGAACCATTAGTTATTCTGGTTAATGGTGTACCTACAAAGAATAAGAAGATTTGGCAGGAGCTGGTAGATGTACGGAAAGTACAAAGAGCAAATTTGTATTTGAAAAGGAATAACAAATGGTATGAATCAATTTATATAGAAGAAGAAGAAGAAGAAGATTTACAAGAAGACACAGAAACACCAACTGGACAAATTGAAAAAGTGGACAAGTCAAAGGAAGAAGAAATTTATGAACATTTTAGCATACATCCTCTTCATTCAAAAGAAGTTATGGGAGACAATATTGATCTGTTTCAGATGAAGAAAGCAAAAGGAACTCCCGTGAGTGTATGGGAGGAGAGCTTGGAAGCTCGATGTTTTCCCCAGCTGTTTCCTAAAGGAAAAGGAGGACGATACGATGAACGTCCAGAACAGATTCCAGCTTCTGAGTATCGGACTACAAGACTATATGCAGAAGATCCAAGATTTCGACAAAGTATTCCTTATTTGTTCCATCTTTTATTTGAAAGCGACTTGTCTGCATTATCATATGCAGTAAATCACATTTTAAAAAGTGGAGTACATTTACAAAATGTGTCTGCTAAGGATTTTATGGAGAAAGTGCAGCACCGAGATGATCATTTGGAAACACAACTGATCAATCTGATGGCTTGTCAGCGTGGGACAAATGAATATTGGTACCGACGCCATGGTGAATTAAAATGCATGTTACGGAATTTAGGAACACCAACATGGTTCGTTACCCTAAGCTGTGCTGAGTACGCTTGGGATGATTTACTGGATTTTCTACGAGAGGCAAATTCAAACATTAAAAACATCGAATACAAGACAGCAGGAGAACTGTGCTCATTGGATCCGGTTAATGTTTGCAGATATTTCAATCATAGATTTGAGGCTATGATGTCCTTCATCTGCAATAAAAAAAATCCACCTCTAGGAGAAGTTGTGGATTTCTTTTGGAGAAAAGAGTACCAGGCAAGAGGTGCTCCTCATATTCATATGCTGTTGTGGATCAAGGATGCCCCAAAGTTTGGAACAGATGCTGATGAAGCAGTGTTATCTTACATTGAAGAATATGCAACATGTGCTATACCAAAAAGCACAGAAGAGAAAAAGTTAAAGGAGCAAGTTTTACGTTTCCAAAGTCATCGGTGTGGAAAATACTGTCGACGGAAATACAAGAGCAAAGATAAATACTACACTAAATGTCGATTTGGATTTCCTAGACCTGCTCTTTCAAATGGAAGAGTAAACAGTTTTATGTCATCTGTGAGACATACTATCACAAGAAAATCACCTAAGAATACCTACAACCTTAAAAGAAAAGAAGAATCAAAAAATATAAATGACTACAACCCAGTCATTTTATCCATGTGGAATGCTAACATGGATATACAGTATGTAGCTGACAATTCCATTGCTGTTGCTCGATATGTAACGTCTTACATTACGAAATCTGAAAAAACTGAATTGAAAGAAATGTGGGAAGAGATTTCTCACGAGAAGACTGTCAGTAAGAAGCTGTACAGTTTCAGTTTAAAGATGTTATCGCATCGAGAAATTGGATCCTACGAATGTTCAGATAGGTTATCTTCTGCAAGTCTCTACTCGAAATCAAGAAGAATAATTTGGGCAAGTTTAGGCCTTGCAGCAATGAGAAATCGGGTACTGAAATCTGTTGGAGAAATTGAATATTTGGCCGAGAATGACCCAGAAAGTACAGATATTTTGAAATCAAACATGTTGGACACATGTTACCAAAAGAGAAGTCCTCATCTGGAGAACATGTGTCTTTATGAAGTGCTGCAGAACTACATTTATTCACGGAAAGCCGCAGAAGACATCAACAATGGAAAATATAAAGTCATTGGTGAGGAAGGATGTTTGGTGAAGCAAACAAAAGGAAGTTTGATAAATCACAGGAAGCTGAGTTGCGACAGTACTGACAAAAAGGAATTTTACTACTTGGCTCTTTTACAGCTGTTTAAACCATGGCGTACAGAGGATGAACTACTGGGAGAATTTCAAAGCTATGAAGATTCTTTTAATGCTTGCAAAGACAGCATACAATGCAGTACATTCTCAACTTATCTGCAAATGTTAAATGAAGAAATTGAACAGGAAACTACAATTGCAGCAGAAGTAGCTAGAGACAGTTCTCAGGACAGCCAAAGTTCAGGAACACTCAGTCAAGATCCCCTAGGACAACCAATCGTTGAAAATGAAGCACCAATAGCCATGAATGAAGTGGAAACGGCTATGAATCAAGCTCAAGAAGAATTTATAGACTTACAAAATTTGGAAAGACAACTGAACGAAGAGCAGCAACAAATTTATGAAGAGATCAGAAACAAAATTGATCACGGATTTCTACATGAAAAAAAAGAGTGCTCATGCACATCATTTCATCCAATCAGGATGTATGTAAGTGGACAAGCTGGAACTGGAAAAAGTTTCTTAATAAAAGTCATCAGAAGCTACCTACAGCAAAAAACGGATTCTACTTTGTCTTGTGTGGTTACTGCTCCAACTGGGTTAGCAGCATATAACATAAAAGGAATCACCTTACATCGTTTGCTAATGTTACCAGTGGAGCATGAGAACAAAGTACAATACAACAAGCTAACTGGAGAAGCATGCTTGGAAGTTTCAAGAGTATTGAAGAAGATGCAAGTTCTCATTATTGATGAGGTGAGCATGGTATCAAACTTAATGCTTGCCTTTGTGCATTTAAGAATGCAGCAAATTCTAAGGACAGACTATGACGTGTTATTTGGTGGAAAACATGTCATAGTTTTTGGGGATCTTCTACAGCTTACTCCAGTTAAAGGACAACCAGTGTTTAATACTGTGACACATGAAGACACAAAGAAGTCATTGGGAAGCATCGGTAATGCAAATATTTGGTCCTTCTTTGAGTACAAGGAACTCACTACCAATATGAGACAAGCAAACGATGAAGAATATGGAAGTATTCTGAAAGATATCAGAATTGGACTACTCACTGAAGCTGGCACAAAAGCATTACAGAGTCGGTTGCTACATAATTTATTTCCAAAGGAAGAAATAGTTGCAGAGAAGATATACAAGAACATTGCAGAAAAGAAAAGTGTCATCTGCTTAATGCCAACTCTACGTGAATGCTCAATATTCAATGAGGAGCTTTTGAAATTGGAAAAGGAAGATATCAGGAAATTGGAAGCAGTGGACAAAATTGAGGATGGAAGAATTACTATCACATTAACAATCACACTGAAAAATAAATTGGATTCACTAGAGAAGAACATTTCCAAAACAGCTGGATTAGAAAGAAATCTATATGTTTGCATGAACTGTAGAGTATTTTTAAGGAGAAATTTGGATGTTGAAAAAGGTTTAGTTAATGGAGCTATGGGAAGAGTTGTGGGTTTTATTAATTATCAGAAAAAAGATGGAATTGAATGTTTAAAAATAAAATTTGATCAGATAGAAGAAGTTAAAGATATTTGTCGTTGTTCAGTTCGTTTCATGCTTGTGAAAGACTTATATGTACGTAGGAAGCAGTTTCCGTTTTCTCTAGCATATGCTGTAACTATTCACAAGTCTCAAGGATTGACTGTAGATTGTGCATTTGTGAACATTGGTTCAACTGTGTTCAAAGAAGGTATGGCATATGTTGCTTTGTCACGAGTCAAAACATTATCAGGTTTATTCATGATAGACTTTGATGACTCAAAAGTTAGTGCTGATACAAATTGTGTAAAGGAGTATAATAGATTAAGAAGAAGCTATGCTCCTCATTTAGGTCAGTATCCTGTGTTGGAGAAACGTGTAGTTTCTCGTAAAAGGAGAAATGAGAATATCTGTAATGAAGATGTAGAGAGGAGGAAAAAAAAGAGGAGTGATGTAATTGCAAGCAAAAAGAAAAAGGAAAATGAAGAACAGGTTGTAGGATGTCATTTTGAAAATAGCTCTGGTGTCAACTGCTACGCTAATGTAGTGCTGAATGTTGCATTTTATCTGGAAAGTGTGCAAGAGCAGATAATAGTAAATCAGGGAAAAAGATTCTGTTCTGAGTTGAGTCTCCTTTTTCAAAAGCTGAGTAATGATAAAACTCAAATAGAAAGTGCTACTGAAATTAGAAAACTTTTAGATGTATGTTCAGGACGAACACAGTTTTCTCAAAATGTACAGCAAGACGCACAGGAATTCTTGATGTTTTTTCTTCAGGTACTGGAAGAAGAAGGGGTTCCCATTGAAAATGTATTTGGTCTCTCTTATAAATGGGAACATAGTTGTGAAAACTGTTATAATATATGTGGCTCTAATGTTGATTCTGAAAGGTTTATTTATTTAACATTGCCAGAAAGTAAAACTGTCACTTTTGCTAAATTAGTTAAAGATGCTAATCATAGCATGGAATGCAGTGAGTGTCAATCTGACATGTTTTCAACGTTAATTTTAAAAGAATACGGACAGTATGTAATTTTAATGATGCAACGCTGTAAAGCTGATGGTTCAAAATTAGATACTTTAATAAAGAAGTTTACAGGACAGCAATTATCAATTTCAGGAAAAACTTTTGTAACAGTTGCAATAATTTTCCATGATGGACCTACTGTAACTTCTGGTCATTACACAGTGTATCTTAAAAGTGAAAAAGGCTGGACACTGTGTAATGATTCCCAATTGATTTTTAAGCAACGTTTGCCTTTTGATTTAGCAAATTCCTATCTAATCTTCCTGAAACCAAAATTTTAGAGAGACTTGGCAAGATCTGTACAAAACAATTTTACCATTTTATTGGATTACCATTGGAATTTTCAAAAAAAATGATTTTACAAATTATCATTTGGCCTAATGGAAAGGTAACCAATTGTAATGTGGACTTTTTCAATTTTTAATGAAACTTTGGAAAACCAAAAATTTCGAAAAATCGGTAACATCTGCACAATTTAAATTTTGGAATGTTATTGGATTGCCATTGGAAATTTATTCCAAAAAGATTTTTAAAATTACTATTTGGCCATGCGGAAAGGTAAACAATTCTATTGTGGACTTATTTAATTATTAATTAATCTTTCGGAAACCAAAATGTTACAGACAATCGGTGAGATCTGTACAATTTAAACTTTAGATTTTTATTGGATTACCATTGGAAATTTAATCAAAAAAGAATTTTAAAATTACTATTTGGCCTAAAGGAAATGGAATCAGATGTATTGTGGAGTTATTTGAGATATATTTTTGTGATTATACTTCTGAAACAAAAATGTCAGACGGTATTTTAAAGAAATAAGTATTGATATTAGATGATATTTTTTAAGAATATTATGCATTTCTATAAAGTTATGTTTATGCAAAAAGAGATTGTGGGCTTTTTTAAAACAATCTTTGAGATTGTTAATTTTTTTTTTGCCCGCTGTTAAATGATGAATGCAATTGCTTTCACAATTTATAGTGAAATGCAATATATTCTGAAAACAGCAAAAAAAAGGCAAAAAATTTTTGGGACAAATATGTAAATATGTGTACTGTATTATAAAATGTTTTATTAAATATTAATACTTTTTTCTTTTTTTTCAGATTGAGATGGAAAATTTTCGAAAACTAGAACCATTTTTAAAGCAATTAAAATTAAATTTAAATTAATAAATATTTTTTTGAGTGGGTATGGTAAGTCAAAAATTTCATGGTCCCTTTTTTCCACTTCTCCACAATCACATTTTCAGTTTTTCATTGTAGTGTCTCAAGGACCTTGTAATGTGATAATTGATTTTTAGTGGTTTTTTAAAAAAAAAAAAATAATAATTACGCGTACTGTACGCGTACGGTAAAAAAAAATCCAAAAAAAGTTAAAAAAACATATATAAAAAATAGATGAAAGGTAAGGTTGGCTCTTACAAGAGCCGTTGTGTTCATGCAGGGACAGAGGAAAGAAAGATTGGGAATATTAGTCGGTACGACAAATGTGCTGATCTATTTTATTGTTCACTAGGGAAACACTGGTCTCCCTATGACAAATTAGATCATGACAAGTGGCGCACCGTATTTCAACCCTCAAAAAACGATGGTTTGTTTCCTGAGGAGAAGAAAAAGGAGATGCTCCCACCACAGATGAAGGGCTCACCTGACCTGCAGAAGAAGGACTCGGCCCTGCAGATGATGGACCAGGCTGAGCTGCTGTGGATGTGCTTGGTTGACTTACTGAAGGGTTACCTTCAGTATGTCGAGCATGTGTCCTTCTGTGTACATCTTTAAGGTGTCTCAACATGGTGTGATTCCCGAAGGAATACTTCTTGTTGGGATTCCCTCTTGAAAGTACACGGCCACACAGCTTACAAGTCACTAAGGGTGCATTTACCTTTTTCTTGTCCTCTGGAAAAGTAAAATACTCCCATATGAAAGAGGTCTTTTCTTTCCTCCTTCTCTGCCTCAAGGTAGTGCTGCTAGCCTCACTCTCAGAAGAGCTCTGCTGTTCTGCCATCGTATCACAAAGACAACCCAGCTCCTTCTCCTAAGGTATCACAAGCAGAAATGAGGGGAATGGGTGTGGTGTAGGAGAGTTCTAGAACTGAAAGTAGTTTCAACCAATCAAAAGTTGTGTTTCATGATCACATGACCCACCGTGCGCGTACGTTACGCTTACGGTGCGCTTACGGTGCGCTTACGGCAAAAGTACGCAAGCGCGTAAAAAAGACACACGCTCGCGCGCATGTGCATAACAGTCACTCCCCAACACTTTCGCGTAACGTGCGCGTGTAGCGTACACGCGTACGCGCCCCACGCGCAGTACGCGCGGCTACGCAAATTGCGTAACTATACGCAAACAGAGTAGATAAATTACGGACATTGCGTAAACCGTACGCTTACCGTAAGCTTACCGTACGCGCACTAAAAAATAAAAAAAATAAAAAAAAAATATATATTTTCAAAGTTATACTAATATATCTTACCTGTTTGGTAAAAAAAAAAAAGAGAAAACTTGAAATATTGCAGATTTTTTAGAAAAAAAACAGTGTTTTAAGAGAATAAAAAGTAAAAAAAAAACTTGTTTTTTTAAAAAAAAAACCACATTTAATATAAGAATTTATAAAAAAAAATCATAAAAAATCAATAAAAAAAAAATATGGGAATCACATATGTTATAGCTAAGAATTAGCATTTAAAAAACCATACAAATTCACTGAAAAAACCATGGGTTTCACACACGTTATAGTTAGAAATTAGCATTTAAAAAACCTTGCAAATTCACTGAAAAAACCATAGGTTTCACACATGTTATAGTTAGGAATTAGCATTTAAAAAACCTTGCAAATTCAGTGAAAAAACCATAGGTTTCACACACGTTATAGTTAGGAATTAGCATTTAAAAAACCTTGCAAATTCAGTGAAAAAACCATAGGTTTCACACACGTTATAGTTAGCTGGACATTTCACTCGTAAAAAACCAATGAAATTTCCCCGTTATAGTTAGTTAAGCTAACTATAACTCGCGCGCCCGCAATGCACTGCTGATGACGTCACATATTACATCACTCATGACATGGTCAGTGACATCACTCATGACATCACTGATGACATCTCAAATGACATCACTGATGACATCACTGATGACATCATCCATGTGATAGAATGGCAGACCTCCTCTCACCCTAATATAACCTTTGATACACACATTCAAAAATAGAGACTGAAATTTTCAAAAAAATGGACATACCAATACCAATTACAACAACCTCTTCAATAATTCTAAGATCCACATAAACATCCACTTATTCACCAACAGTCCTGTACAGTCACTCATTCGTGTACTCACACATCATATGTACTCATACACCTATACATCCTGTAACACAATGCCACTCATCCATAGAGTTACTAACACACATAGTTACTCATGCTAATAAAGAATCAAACATCCATTTACTTGCATATACAGTTATACACACACCACCACACTTACTTCTACGGAAACTTACACATACTTAGTCTTTTAAACAATCACTTATAGAAACACATACTTATTCATACAGGAACTCTTTCAATCTCTCACTCTCACATACACTCACTTATATACACCAATAGTCACATATACTAGTTTAAAACATATGTAGTTACTCATAGAGACACTATTGAGACAGCCATTCACTCACTAACACACCCATACACACACTCTTCCACCCATACAGTCCTGCACATATGCTGTCTTCAACACATACAAACAGTGAGTCATTCATTCATGCACTTATGCACTACGTAATACCCCCCACTGAACCATACAGACACTCAGACACTCATACTGATACTCAAAAAAACAACTAATAACCTATATAGACACTCATGTTGCTGCTCACCAACCCATGCAGCCACTTATACACAAAGTGAGAGACTGATACAGGTATTTACACATTTAAACATTACTCACTTAGCCATGTATTCAATAAGATACACTTAATCAGTCAGTAATACAATCAATTTTTCAAAAACAAATCATCCATTTAGACACTTATATACTCATTTATTCTTCCATCGACCTTGAGATATATAAAACATATTTAATTTTCAGAAAAACACACATTCACTGGATGATGTCATCAGTGATGTCATCAGTGATGTCATTTGAGATGTCATCAGTGATGTCATGAGTGATGTCACTGACCATGTCATAAGTGATGTAATATGTGACGTCATCAGCAGTGCATTGCGGGCGCGCGAGTTATAGTTAGCTTAACTAACTATAACGGGGAAATTTCATTGGTTTTTTACGAGTGAAATGTCCAGCTAACTATAACGTGTGTGAAACCTATGGTTTTTTCACTGAATATATATATGTATGCACACACACATGCCCATATGCACACACACAAACATATATATGCTCACATACACATATATGCACACACACATATACATATATATGCACATGTACGCATATATATGCACATATACACATATATATGCACATATACACATATATATGCACATATACTCATATACATGCACATATACTCATATACATGCACATACACATATATATGCATGCACACACACATATATGCATGCACACACACATATATGCATGCACACACACATATGCATGCACACACACACACATATGCATGCACACACATACACATATGCATGCACACACATACATGCGCACACACCTATATGTATGTGCACACACCTATATATATGCACACACACCTATATATATGCACACACATGCATACACATATATGCACACACATATATGCAAACACACATGTGCATGCACACACACATACATATGCACACACATACATATGCACACACACACATACACATGTATATGCAGACACACATATATGCAGACACACATATATGCACGCACATACATGCACACATATACACAAATATACACACACATATATATGAACACACATTTATGCACACACATATGCACACACACACACATATATGTACACACATACACACATTAATGCACACACACAGATGCACACACATTTATGCAGACACAAATACACACACATGTATATGCACACATATATGCACGCACACACACATGCACACATATACACACATATATGCACACACACATGCACACACATACATTCACACACATATGCACACATGTACACACATACATGCACACACATACATATGCACACATATATATGCACACAGATGCACGTATACACATATATTCACACACATATGCATGCACATACATACACATATGCACACACACATATATGCACGCACACACATGCACACACATATATATACACACACACACATATATGCACACACATATATATATGCACACACATATATATATGCATACACATATATGCATACACATATATATGCATACACATATATATGCATACACATATATATGCATACACATATATATGCATATACGCATATATATGCACGCACACATACGCATATATACTCACACATACGCATATATATGCATATACACATATATATGCACACACATATATGAACATACACATATGTATGCACACACACGCATATGTATGCACACATGTAAACACATACATGCACACACATACATATGCACATATATATCTGCACACAGATGCACGTATACACATATATTCACACATATATGCATGCACATACACACACATATGCACACACACATATATGCACGCACACACATATGCACACACACACACATATATGCACACACATATATATATGCACACACATATATATATGCACACACATATATATGCATATACGCATATATATGCACGCACACACGCATATATACTCACACACATACGCATATATATGCATATACACATATATGCACACACATATATGAACATACACATATGTATGCACACACACGCATATGTATGCACACACACATGTATGAACACACACATACGCATGTGTATGCACACACATACGCATATGTATGCACACACACACGCATATGTATGCACACACACATATACACATATATATGCATACACACATATATATGTATACCCATATAGATATATGCACACACATATACATATATATGCACACACACATATATATGTATACCCATATAGATATATGCACACACATATACATATATATGCACACACAGATACATATATATGCACACACAGATACATATATATGTACACACATACATAAAGTTCATCTGAAGGGACGAAGCTGCACTGTCACCGAATCAAAGAGTAAGGACACAACTGGTAAGTACGGGAAATGGCATCTCGCCTTATGGATTTGGGACCCTCGTCCTTGATCACAGGCTGCCAACTGCACAGTACAGCAAATGGGCTCAAAACCATGTTTATTTCCTCTATGTTTTAATGAGCCACAAGTGTGAGGTATCCCAATGCATCATGGAACTGGTGGTTTCTGTCTTTCATATGCTACCCACAGTGGGCGTTGTACTTGCAGATGAAAACATTATTTTTATCCCCCTCCTGGGGGCCACAGTTTGTCCAAAACACCATATCACAGCTCTCTTGATCATTCAGAAAACAGTCTTTGCATCAACAAAGGCACAGGGACCCACTTTTATCTTCGTGGCGGTGCAGCTCCAACGGCCAGCCCACCGTCATTAATCATACACACTGCACTGTCACCGAATCAAAGTGCGCAATTGGGAAGTACAGGAAATGGCAGCTCGCCTCACGCATTTCGGACCCTCAGTCTTGACCACAAGCTGCCAACTGCACAAAACAACCAAGCAGCTCGAAACCCCCATCTTTATTTCCACGATCTTTTAGTTAGCCACAAGGGTGGAGTATCCCAATGCACCCTGGAACTTGTGGTTTCTGGCTTTTTTATATGCTACCCACAGTGGGCGTTGTACTTGCAAATTACAAATAATTCTCCTCGCCCTCCTGGGGGTCACAGTTTGTCCAAACATGATCCAGAAAACAGTCTTTGCATCAACAAAGGCATACAGACCCACTTTTATCTTCGTAGCGGTGCAGCTCCAACAGCCAGACCGCCGTCATTAATTATACACAAAGTTTGTCCAAAGGGGCGAAACTGCACTCTTACTGAGTCACACATTTTCACATATACATATATGCGCACACACATATACACATATATATATGCACACACATATACACATATATATGTATGCACACACATACACACACTTACACATATCTGCACACACATATATGCACACACACACACACACACACACACATATATATATATATATACACACACACAGACATATACACATAAATATGACAACTTCAGCGAACAGATGCAGGACACCACCTCTCCGCCCTATGCCGCCGATAAACCAACAATCATGACCTGGAATCCCGCCACCATCGAACACATCACCACGACCATGAAGAAAACCCACTCAGGTGCCCCAACGGACCACTGCCCATGGCACATATTCCACAGGGCCGCCGTCGCCATTGCATCCGAACTTAGACTGACCATCAACGCATCCTTCATGTCCGGCATCTTCCCAGAAGACTGGAAACGAGCAGAGGTCAAACCACTCTTCAAGAAACCCACGGCCGACCCTACTGAACTGAAAAACTACAGGCACATCTCTCACCTCCCTTTTGCGGCCAAGGTCACGAGAGACTCGTGAACGCCAAGCTGACCACCTTCATCGAAGAGCACTCCATCCTTGACACCTCCCAGTCTGGATTCCGCAGTAACCACAGCACCGAGACCGCTCTTCCCGCCGCCACCGACATCCGCATGCTACTCGACCAGGGTCACACCGCAGCCCTCAGCCTTCTAGACCTCTCCGCAGCCTTCGACACCGTCTCACACCGCAAACTCACAGCCAGACTTCACTATGCAGGGGTACAAGGAGCCACCCTCAACTGGATCCAATCCTTTCCCACCAGCAGAACCCAGAAGATCAGACTCCCTCCCTTCATCTCCAAACCCACTGATATCAACTGCGGAGTACCCCAGGGTTCTTCGCTCAGCCCCACGCTCTTCAATCATCTACATGGCCCCCCTCGCCACCATCGTAACACAGCACGGGCTCAGCATTGTATCCTACACCGATGACACCCAGCTCATCCTCTCACTCACGAAGAAACCGGAAGACACCAGACTCCACTTCCAGGAAGGAATGAAGAATGCAGCAGCCTGGATGAAGGATGGCTGTCTGAAGCTCAACTCAGAGAAGACAGAGGTCCTCATCCTCGGATCCTGCACATCCACCTGGGACACCACCTGGTGGCCCTCAGCCCTCGGGAATCCACCCATCCCTACGGACCACGCACGAAACCTCGGCATCATCCTCGACTCCTCCCTCTCCATGAATCGACAGATCAACGCCATTGCTTCCACCAGCTTAAACTGCCTGTGCATCCTCCGCAAAACCCTCAAATGGATCCCCCCCGACTGCAGAAAGACTGTCACCCACACATTCATAACCAGCAGATTGGACTATGGCAATGCCTTATATGCCGGAATCAACAGAGGCCTACTACACAGACTCTAGACGATCCAAAACGCCGCCGCCAGACTCATCCTCGGGACTCCGCGGCATGAACACATGACCCAGCACCTGAGAGAGCTCCACTGGCTACCCGTCAAGAGGGTCACCTTCATACTCCTCACCCACGCCTACGAATCCCTCTACAACATCGGACCAAAATACCTCAAGGAGAGAGTCTCCTTCCACGTACCCAAAAGGAACCTCCGCTCCGCTGACATCGCCCTGGCAGAAGTCCCCCGCATCCGCAGAACTAGAACTGGCGAGAGAGCCTTCTCCTACATCGCAGCCAAGACCTGGAACGAGCTCCTCGTGCACATCAGACGCTCCCCAACCCTGCTAACCTTCAGGAAGGATCTCAAGACCTGGCTCTTCGAATGACCCGAGGCTGCGACCGATCCGGAACTGCCCCCACCCTTAGCGCCTTGAGACCCTCACAGGTGAGTAATGTGCTTTACAAACCCTTGATTGATTGATTGATTGACCTGCTGAGATACCCTGCACAGCTAAAACACAAGCAGACATTGTCTGTTTTTCTGTAACTGTGTAACTCTGCTGCCCCAGTCCCATTAGGAAAAAAAAAGAAAGATTTTAAGTAGAGGCACTATTCTCAATACAGTCGTCCTTTGCTGAAACATAACATTACACATTTCTAGCATCCTTGGTTGAGTATTGATGTTTTAAGAAACTATGGGGTAGATTTATCAACACTTTGAGATGGTTAAAAGTGAGGCAAATCAAAGTGTTTGTAAACTATTTACTTTCCAGTACACAACTGTTTTTGCATTAGAAAATAGTGGGCATAGTAACACAAATAGCAATTTGTGCGGCCTGCATTACTCCACTTCAAGGGGGCATTCCGGTGGTGGTACATGGGTGTTCCCCTAAAGTTTTTGACATAGCCCTAGCTACTGAAAATGCTAGCCAGGCTTTGAGGCTAAAATATTTGACCTTTTGAAGTGAGGAGCAATATTTAAATTTCTCCTCACTATTCCGACTTTGCATCTGTGCTGCACTGTACACCACACATACTGAAAACGAATACTTTTAAAGTATGCTCAGGCATAGTATTTTGTACCGGAAGGGTACCCTTCCAGAACAAACCTTCCCTGTCAGGGACCCCTAGCAAATTGGTGATATTCTCCAACAGGGCAGGATCCAGACCTGGCACCAGTCAAACCTCTTGCAGGCATTGCTGCGGCCGCCCCTAGCGAGGACCACCAGAACATCGCATTCAGTCCTCCTCCTGAATATCGCAGCGCAGACCCCAAACCTTTTCAAATTCCTTAGGACGACCTCTTGCCGTATACACAGCCTCTTGGGCCTGCATGCACCAGTCCATATTTTTAACCCAATGTGTCACATGGGGGTATGTCTTTGCTCTCCCATGGCCTCATAACATCTCGTAAGGGCGACATTACAGCACATGGCAGAGTCTGGTCTCACCAGATCCCCAAGCATACACACTGAGCATTAATGTCCCATTCCATATTAATTACTCCCTCAATGTACCTGAGCCCAGAGTACGCCGTTCGTGGGCATTCACGGTGTATGTATCAACGTGGGTCTGTGGTTGCGCCCCCTACAGCATTGGTCAGTATCTGTTCTACTCATCCTGGAGAGTTAGCTGCAGTGTAATAGGCGCTGTGGAGTATTTCCAGCTGTATCAGGCCAAAGGCAGCCTATATTGCAACCTCCCTTGGGTGCCTATGTGCCTCCCCCTAGTCAGTGTCTTCCAGGATGCCCAGGTCTTGTGCCCACTTGTGCATAAGGCCGTCGAGCAACATCTGGCAGTTACCAAGGAGTGTTTTATAGATTCGGGATACCGCATGTGGATGCAGAGGAGTCCCCAACACACTGTGGGGTGGACTCATCTGGTAGGTCGTGCAGTAGTGCCCTATATTTGGTCGGAGCACAACAGACCTGCAAGTACCTATACCACTGAGAGTCTTCTAATTCATAATGACAATAACGTTTGTCAAATGGTGCAAGCCCCTGTGGGCCCCAATTGTCACCCACCTTGGATATGCCCAAGAGGTCCCACACTTGAAACCTTTCAAGAGTTCGCAAGCCAGCCAGTAAGCCGGAATTCCATAGGGGGCTCTTTCAAAAGATTTTGCTCCCCATTCCATTGCTCAGCTTTCCTTCTTCCAGTTCTTAATGACAGTCGCTGTTGGGGTATGTGTAATGTTTGTCCATCTGTGACTGGATACGTTTCTGCATGCCCCTCCTCCACCCCCACCCCCTGCGTGGAGATACCCCTTCTATCAGCCGTCAGGGCCAGGTCTTGTTGTCCAGAAAACTCGCAGTCATTTACTACCTGCAACTGTGCCGCCCAATAATAGGATTTTAAATCAGGCCGGGGAATTGCCCCATCCTAGGGCCCTATTAGTGCAGCGAGCATAATCCTCAGGGGCCCCCCATTCCAGAGCAGAGTTTGTGTTGCCAAATTGACTGTGCCAAATTTCAGCAACGTTATCATTTTGTACAGCAAACAACCATGTGGTTCGTGAGAACCCGTCCTGCGGCCTGGTGAGGGTCCGGGTGCCCGTGACGGGGTCCACTGGGCCAAGGGAGGCTCCCCAGACCTGGCTGGGATCAGAAGCAGGGACCGGGCCAGGTGGGTGGGTGGCTGGCTAAGTCCTTTCCACTGCGTAGTAGGAGTTTGCAGCCCAGTTTTCTGAAAGGATTCATTTGGGACCCATAATAATGAAAATCCCCAAAAACGTTAATCCCTATTGAGTCCATATGAGGCATGACTAGCTCGTTCGGGGTCCCCATGCCGAAAGCAGGTGTGCAATCAATTTCTGCTAGTTATTGTGGACTCCAGAATATCTCACAAAAAAATGCCGTATTTACAGGGCTGTGGGAATGGACTGCATGGAATCGACCAAATAAAGAAGGGTATCATCTGCATATAATGAGATGACATCCTCCCACTCCGTGTCCCATCTAACACCCTGCAGGAGAGCCCCCTTCGAACCCACTCCGCCAAGGACTCTACTGCCAGGGCAAATAAAAGAGGGAGAGCAGGCCTCCATGTCCTGTGCCACGACTCAAGCGGAATACTCTGGACAGCATACCATTTACCCATACTCTGGCACGAGGGTGGGCATATTGCACCTGAATCCAGCCCCGAAATATCGGGCTGAAGCGCATTATCAGCAATACTGCCACTAAGTAAGGCAATTCAAGTGAATCAAATGCCTTTTCAGCATCAAGAGTTAAAATCACCACGGGTTCCTGTATTGACTGACCCCATATAGGTATCGGAGATTATGGTGAGTGGGTCTGTGTGCCATGAAGCCTGATTTGTCCGGCACTATCACTTTTTCAATTACCCATATTAAACGACTGGCAATTCTTTGGCCAAGATTTTGGTTCTATGTTCAGTAGTGAGATGGGACTATTGAGTCGTCTGTAGGCCTCCCAGTTTTATAAATAAGAACAATGTTGGCTGTCCAGATATTGCACAGAAGTGCTGCCGGATGTCAGCATGCATCTGGGAGCGGCCCACTGAGAGGGCCACTTCAACTTTTAAAGAATTTTGGTGGGAGCACATTAGGGCCTGCTACCTTAAATTATTTTAATTGCTGTATGGCCTCTTCCAGGTACACCACTTCCATCTCATGGTCCAAATCCTTCCTGTCCTCTCAGTCTAGGCTAGGCATATCTATGGCAAGGTCCAAGAGTTCCGTCTCTGTGCAATCCATCTTCGAGTGATAAAGACACTCTAGATGCATTGCAAAGGTTCATAAGTATCTGGTGCACATTTGACCACCTTCCCAGTCGAGACGTACCCACCTCTCACCCTCCTCTCTGTGGGCCAGCAGTATGCTCACTTTCTTGACTACCTCATATAGCTTGTGTTGCTTCATTTGGTGAAGGGCCCTGGCCTCGCCATTTATTATCTGCTGCCATTCTTCCCTAGCTGACTGTAAACGATGTGCAAGGTCGATTGTTGGTTAGTGTACATAGTCGCTCTCCCATTGTGTCAGATGCACTTCTAACTCCTGTACGGTGTGGAGTAGGGCCGGTCTCTTACGGGCAATTCTGGATAGAACTTGTCCCTTAATCACTTTCTTAGAAGCCTGCCAGACTATCACCCCGATGGCACTGAGCCTATATTCTCGGCCAGGTAGACATATGTTGCCTCCTTCAAGAATGGTCTGGTTTCCCAGTCTTTGATATTCCCGGAGTCTACCCTCTACTCTCCAGTACGAAGTGCTGCTGTAGTATGTAGTTTAGCGCTTAGTGGTGCATGGTCAGATATCCAGCATTGTAAGAATAGTGTGTCACAGTATTTGTTGTTCTGGGTCATCAGAACCAAGTAGTAACCCAGCCTCGACATTGCCTGCATTCCGCTGGGCACATACAAGCACTGCCTCTAGCTGGGGTGAGCGCCTCTCCACAACTCCCACAGCCCCAGTGCTGTCACAAAGTCCCTCAATCTGCAATCCGCCCATCCCCACTGGTTAGTCCTCGTGACTAGCAACTTCTGAGTGCATGGTCACGTCTCCCTCGATGAATTACAGTGCATCTGGTGCATGTGAGCTCCACCTACCCATTCTCTTGCCTGAACCTGGGTGAGGTATAGGGGGCAGGGAGGGATTGTGACGTACTATGTTACCACCACTAATTTAATTGCAATCCAGTCTCTCGATATGGCCATTTAGCAGCTCTCTGAGATGGTCCAAGTTCATGCCACTGCCGGTAGAACTAACCTTCGCACTAACATACCATCCCCATGGAAGCCTGAGGTGAAGTACTTTGTACCTGCCTCTCCCTAGCATGTCACAGTTATTCCCCACTAGGTGTTTTTCCTGTAAAAAGATCAGGTCCGGGTTTTGTTGGTGCAGCAATTTCTGAACTATTCATCATTTGATCTTGTGACCCAGACCGTTGACGTTCCTTGCCATAGAGGTCAAACCTAGTGAGCCAGATCAGTCATGCAATGTCATGTTGGTGTTGTGGGCTCACCTCCTCCCCACCCACTGTGTAAGGCCCATCACTCCCGCATCTGTATGTACCCTGCAATGTGTCAGCATTTCTCCCAGTCCTCCTGAAATACCCCACACCCTACAAACTCATGCTGGGGGTTTGGAACTCCCAGCTGCAGCAATGCCTGAGAGTTCTTTTAATGTGAGCGCTGCAGTGCCCACTCTTGCTGACATATTCTAGAAGTCCACCAGCATAAGATAAACAAACAGGGCCACTGAAATGATTTTATGTTTGAGAGTGCTCCTGGAGTGAGTCCCTTATTGCCTGCAACACTTCCTCAGGGATGGGTCTCATCCCCCCCTCCCCAATCTTAACCTGTGCCTGTTGGCGCACTGTGTAAAGGCGTATTTCTCCAGTCTGGAAGTCATCGACCATGAGCATTCCAGTTCTGAGCCCCCTTTTCAAGTTGCTGTCGTGCGACGGACGTGTTGAAGGAAGACCAAGTTGATCCTCAAGAAGTAGTCACCAGGCTGCATGGTTCCTTAGACTGGGTCTGGAATCAACAAGAGAAGTCCGAGTGTGGCCAGGAAGGCCTCTGCAGGGGTCTGTCACCAGTGGTGTTCCACTGTCAGGCAGCAAGGCAGAGCCCCAGGGCACCACTGCAGGAGCAGCCGGGCTGTTTTGTCTGGGCGTGGGGGACACACCGTTCACCTCTCTTGTTGCCTAGCGCTTTTCTGTCTGCCACACCTCTCAAAATGCCGGAATCACCACATTGCCGCAGTCGAGTCTTCGCACTAATCAATCAGTATTTATATAGCGTTGCTTGTCACCTGTGAGGGTATCCAGGGGCTGGGATTTGGATTTCAGTCAAAGAGCCAGGTCTTGATTCCCTTTCTGAAGTCTGTCAGTGAGGGTGATGTTCAGAGGTGGAGGAGGAGTACGTTCCAGGATTTGGCAGCATGATGGAAGAAGAACCTCCGGTACGGCATTGGTGGATGAGCAATGTCTGTGCGAGCGCGAGGTGGGTCGATTGGAAGTTCCTGGATGGTTGGTGGACGTTCAGGCAGTTTTTCATGTATGCAGGTCCTTGGTCGTGGAGGGCTTTGCAGGTGTGAGTCAGTAAGTTTGAACTGGCATTTTGTCTGGATGGGTGCCAGTGGAGAACTCTCAGGTGCTGGATAATGTGGGTCCTAATGTGTAGGTTGAGAACCAGCCTGGCTGCTGCGTTCTGTATCGTCTGGAGTCTTCTCATGAGTTCACTGGTGGTGCCTGCATATAATGCGTTGCCATAGTCCAGATGGCTGGTAATGAAGGTCTGCTTTACAGATTTTCCAGTGTTGATGGGGAGCCATTTGAAGATTCTACAGAGTATGCAGAGTGTATGAGAGCAGGCTGAGGAGACTGCGTTGACCTGTTGTTTCATGGAGAGTTGTCTGTCCAGAATGATGCCCTGGATGTGGAAGTGGTCTTTTGGTGTGGGGTGGGTCCGAGGTCATACGGCCACCATGTTTCATTCCAGAGGGATGTGTGGCTGCCGAAAATTATCACTTTGATTTTCTCAGTGTTGAACTTTAGGCTGTTGCTTTTCATCCAGTCTGAGACGTTCTTCATGCAGTTGTGGAAGTTGGCCTTCATAATGGTGGGGTTGACTGAGAGTGATAGAATGAGCTGGGTGTCTTCGGTGTAGGAGAAGATTTTGAAGTTGTGGGTTCTGACAAAGTCTGCTAGTGGCGATATATAGATGTGGAACAGGATTTGACTAAGGGATAGCCCTGAGGGACACCACAGATGGTGTGCTTGGGGCGTGAGGTGAAGGGAGGGAGGCGGATTCTCTGGGTGCTCTCCAAGAGGAATGATGCCATCCTTCTGTGGGCGTCATTATCAATTACGATCTGGTGCATTCGTCTGATGAATGTGTGGTGAGAGATGGTGTCAAAAGTAGTGGAGTCGTCGAGAAGGCTCAGGGGGGCTGCTTCTCTTTTGTCGAGTAGGGTGCAGTTGTAGTCTGTCGCGGCGGTCAGGACCGTCTTGGTGCTGTAGTTGGCTCTGAATCCTGATTGGGAGGGGTCTAGCAGGTTAGTTCTTTCCAGGTGATAGGCGAGTTGGAGGTTGATGGCCTTTTCGAGGACTTTGGTGGGGAACTGGAGTAGTGCGATGGGGCAGTAGTTCTGGAGATCACTGGTGTCTGCAAAGGGTTTCTTGCAGAGGGGCCTGACCACTGTGTGTTTTCAATCGTTGGGATAAGTGGCTGTGGTGATGGATGCATTGAGGATGGTGGTAAGCGGGCGGCTGGTCTTGTCGCTTCTGAGGTGAAAGAGTCAGTGGGGGCATGGGTCGGCGGGTGCTCCAGAGTGAATAGAGTTTATTAAGGCGGTGGTTTTGTGTGTGCTGAGCTGTACCCATGTGGTGATCAGGTGGTCGGTGGCTGTGTTCGTGGGAGTGGGGAGGCTGAGGAGGTCGGTGGATTGGGAATCAAAGTTTCTGTATATGATAGATATCTTGTTGTGGAAGTGGTCCGCTAGTGCATCCCGGAGTTCCTGTGAGGAAGGGATCGAGTTTTTGGTGGCTAATGGTTAGGTGTACTCGCGGACGATATTGAAGAGTTCCTTGGTCTGGCTGGTGCTGGTTTTGATGGGGTTTGTTAAGGCCTCCTTTTTCGCTGTTTTGAGTTGGCGGCGATAGGTGGCTCGATCTGCGTAATTTCCGCTTGTGCGCCCGCCACTTCCTTTCTAGTTGTTTGTATTTGCATTTCAGTGTGCTGAGTTCTGGGGTGTACCAGCTGATGGATCTGTGTCGTTTGGCTAGTTTGGTGGGGAAACTTAGTTGGCGGCACTGGTGATCCAGGTGCTGAAGTTCTCTACTACATGATTCAGGTTGGTTGGGACATTAGGCCAGGTTCTGCTGAGGGCGTTGGTTCATTGGTGGTGTGTGACTTTGGTCTAGTTGCGAAAAGGGGCACTGTGGTGGTTGGGGTGGTGCAGGGTGGCCCAGTGATGTTGAAGTGGACAATGAAACGGTCGGACCAGGTGAGTTCCGTGGTGTGGCTATATCCAACTTTGTTGCTGGGGTGAAGATAGGGTCCAGAGTGTGTCCTGCTCTGTACATGGGGTCTGAGACCAGCTGTGTGAGGCTGATGTTGTCCATTCTTTCCAGGAGGTCAGTGCAGTTGGTGTCTGTGTGGCCATCTAGTTGAAAGTCGAGATCTCCAAGGAAGATGGACTGTTTATATTCAATGGCGAGCGGGATGATAAATTTTGTGATGTTCATGGTCCTGGGGGTCTGTATGTGAGGGTGCCTTTGATGGTGGTTTTGTCATCTGTGTGGAGTTGGAAGTTCATGTGTTCCTTAATCAGCGTAGTTTTGTCTTCGTGGTGGTGAAGATGATTGATTCCTGGTGTATGATGGCGATGCCACGTCATTGTCTGTTGGCATTGTCCAGGTGTTTCATCTTGTAGTTTTTGGGTATTGCGATGACAGAGGCCGATGCGGGGGTGAGCAGGTCTCAGTGATGAAGATAGCATTGGGGCGAGGTTGGAGATGTTGTCCCAGTTTTCGGTGGTGTGTTTGCAGAGGCATCGGAGTGGTACCGGGGACGTGGCGGCCAGCGTAGCACGGGTTTCAGCGAGGGTGGTCGGTCCTGGGAGGGAGGTGAACAGCAATGGAGGCAGGTGAATAGAACCACCATTCGTCGGTCCCTCAAGTCACCACAGGCCCGCTAGAGCCAGCCAACAATGTATCCCCTGTTCCCGTTACCTTATAGACACATCTGGTGTTCTCGGGCTGCTCAGAGAGGCAGGATCTCAGCCATTACATGCTGGCATTGGTGAAAACTTCAACTCAGAGTGCCATGTTTCTTCAGCATCAAGCCACCAAGAATTGCTGTTTCTAGTAGGAAGTGTCTTTGTTCTGCAGACTTTTCTGACCACCAAATATTTTTTAAAAGAGCAATTGTTAGACTGAATGCTGAACAATGTCAAACATTCCCCCCCAAGTACAGAGATCCGGGCCTGATTCCATTTTTTTTTCTTTCTTCAAAGTGGCCATGGATTTGTCCAGACGTACGTCCCTTGCTCGCTGTGCCACTAGATTCAAACTAGTCTGGCTGATGAGGGGTGTTACCCCGAAAACAGTGCCAGGATGCTGGTTTCCAGTCCAGGGAGAACCTAACCTGGCAGTTTGGGCTGAAATGTTTCCATGAGGGGCAAGGTCAAGACTGATTTGCATATGGCTAGGTCCAAACTGGCATAGTAAGCAAAAGAAAGATTGATTCAACCCAGATCTCTTGACTGGGGGTGAGTGGTTGAAACGTATCAGCACTCTGTCCATCATCTTGTGTTTGCACCAGATATTTTCAGCATTTTTGCAGGTGTTTTGGCTGTTTTTCATGGAGTGCTTCAAAATTATGCAGGCAATTTGCTCTAAGAAATTATGCAGGCAATTTTGAATGTAATCAATGCTTCAGAGGGGAGTCAGTATAGGTTTCTTAGTAAAGAAATTATGTGGTCAAATGTTTGTTCCAGAGACCAGTTGGTTGCTGAACGAAGAGCATCTTTTAAGGTTTAAGGTTAGATTTTGGCACGCCCATCAGAGTTGGGTTTTCATAACTAAAGAACATGAACAATTAGTCTTTAGTTCACATATTGAAGTAAATAATTACATTTTTTTATGGAGTACAGTGTTGATCTCGTCCCAGAAATTGTGTGCACTATGTGAGAAGACATGGTACGCTAGCTATCTAGCCAAATGCCCGGCAATTTTATCTCCACTGCTGGCGAAGGAGAGAATGCAATTGAGCGCAGGTCAACAGCCAGTTGTAATTCTGGGGACTGTAACTAGAACTCTGCAAGACAATACATTCCATTTTGTATGTGTTTGAGTTACGCTCATAAGGGCTCGGTACGAGAATGTTTGTGAGCAGAACTCTAAATGATGGTTATTTAGGGACGGTTGAAGGCAGCTTGTGGAGAAGGTGGTTGTGCTGTACGTTGTCTCCCGCAGCATCTAGTCCTACTGTGTATCTACTAATACATATTGCAAGGAAGCTTACCTGGCCATATCGTCTTTCATCACTGGTGGTGTAGCAAATTCCTTCTTCCATACCGTGCTTTTGTTGATGTAGTTGGGACCTACATTGTTGCGGTTTCAGGCAACTCATCATTACTGCTGGAGGTGGGAGCCAATGTGCTGCCGGTAACATTTTGGCCGTACGGGTGGAGTTTCCCCTGGTTGGTTTCCTGTGTGTGTCAGTTTGACTGGCGACCATTTTTCCTTGGTCTCAGACTCGGCAACACGCATACCATTTGCCTTTGGCATACTGATCCTCTTACGTGCGTGTCATGTTTTCTGGTGGCCATTTTGCTTTGGTCACAGTTATGCACGCCATTTGCTTTGATATATGTATTTTGTGCATTTCACATCTATTAGCGGTCATTTTAATTGGTCCTGCGAATGGTAATATGCACACCAGGCATGCTTTGGTCGCAGACACAGTGATATGCAGGCCATTTGCTTTGCCATACGTATTTCATGCATTTCACATCTGAGAACAGTGATACTCATGTCAGGCAAAAGTGTACATTTGTGTCACTTCCAGCCATTATAAAGTTCTATTTTAGACATATGTACAACATTATAATTTGGAAGAAATAACATTTTCAATTCACAGTGGTAGGCACACCATTACTGTTGCCCGTTTCATACATTCATGGTGATATGCACACCAGTTAAAACATTAATTCTACTGATTTCCAAGGCAAAGTACTTCTGTGAAATGATCTGTGGAACATAGTTTGCTATTTTAACTGTATTCGAAGTGTAAATTATATACTGGCATTATATTAGTATTGCATAGGCATTATACTAGTATTACATTACGGTTTCATCATAACTAAGTTTTTATTTTTTTTGTTTATTAGTTGCATTATTGTTATTAGCATTATGCAAAATACCACTTCACCTTCAACATTTTTGCAACTGCCTGGTAAACTGTCAATTGGATGGAAAGAGTGGTTCAGGGCATTTAATGCATACGTAGGAGCTATAGATGGGTTAAGATTCAGTCCCAAAAGGAAAAAAAATGATCTTGTAGCATTCTTTAGGGTTAGAAGGGCAGAGTTGTTTTGAGCATTTGCCTAAAAATATGAATGATAATTCCGTAGAAGAGTTGAATGAATACGAGGAGGCTTGTTGACACTTGGAGACACATTTTGATAAACCATCCAATTAAATTGTCACAAGCCACAAATTATTTTCCCAAGAACAATCCGGAGCTGAATCTATTGACATGTATGTAGCATCTTTACGAGTGTAAGCAGCAAAATGTGAATTTGGAATTTTTGCTGATCAGCTGATTAGAGATCAGTTGGTTACTAGATGCTTCAATACAACACCTGTTGACCTATAAGAACAAGTCTCTTGAAGAAACTATTGGACTAGCCAACAGCATCCAAGATTCCAATGAATATCTGAACGAAAGTAACAAAGCTTCATCTGATCATCTGATACTGGTCCACAACAGAAACCTAAAGACACAAGTGATTCCATGTGTTTCAGGTGTGGATTGTCAATGCATCTTGCAATAAATGTGGATTTGAATCATTTTGCGAGAGTATGTAGAAGTATGAAAAATGTCAAAGACAACTCTGTAATGAAGAAGAATCAGATCATTTACATAATAAAAGGAGAAATATTGTGCTTTGTTTAAAAGTACATTAGATATTTGCAAAGATCCTGTTGAAAAGTTTGTGGTGAATGGAATTAGTTTTCCTTTGTTTGACTGATTCAGGCTCCAAAATTACTATACATTTTGAAACAAACCCTGTTGGACCTTGGTCTTACGCAAGATTTTTGCCCCCCTGATGTTAGTCCAGAAGGGTACAATTAGTCAAGATTGATCTTGAAGGGGGGAGGAGCCTAGCGCGCATCCAAGATGGTCGCGTGAGCACAGGGCTCCCCGGACCCTTGCTGCTCCTCGGAATTTATCCTGAGAATATCCTGATGTGGTTTATGGAATCTGGCAGATGAAGACCGGCTGAGCACGTATCTCTTTTCAGAACTCGAATCGGACCTGGGAATCCTGAGTTGTCGTTGTTCGAACTTTTGGGACCCACCCGACGGAGGTGCCCGGGACGAAGGTGATCCGTGGAGCCGTGTCGTAATTGAACAACAGCGGCTGCAGTGCGGTGCCAGTGGCCGCTCTACCACTTTCGGTTTCACTTTCGGACTTCAGGGGGCTGGCCGGCGAACGCACTTGATGTGGCGGGGTGTTTCCTTGGCCTCTGCGCGAGGCTTTGTCTCCACCTGCCACTAGTGTGCCCATCGCCTTGGGTCCCCCCGCACCGCTATATTGTGGTCTCTGGTGAGGCGCTGGTCTGCGGTGCCGTTGCCCCTACGACTCTTGATCGGCGGTCCCCTTCGGTGTCCGTGACCACATGGGGGGCAAGGGGGGCCCCGAGGGGCGTAAGACTAAGGCCTCCCTCCGCGGGGGACCGGTCCAGGCCAACAACATGGACCGCTACACTCAGGGCAGAGGGTCCCCTGGAGCGACCGGCCCCCCCCCGGACGCCGCCGGTGGTGGCACGACCGTCTCTCCGGAGCTTTCCCTGCAGGACATCATGGGCGCCATTGATGGCATCAGGGAAACCATCGCCACGCAATACGAGGCCCTGGCCCGTAAAATCGACACGGTGGCAATCGATGTCACCTTAATTCGGGCAGATCTCTCCAAAACTAACGAGAGGGTTCAGGCTCTTGATGCGCGGACCTCCACCCTTGGTGCGGATGTGTCGGACCTGCAGGCTGCGCTGGGTGACATCAAGGCGGTCAACGATCAGATGGCCCGGCGGCTGGAGGACTTCGAGGGACGGGCCCGACGCAACAACATCCGTGTCACAGGCGTACCGGAGTCCTCCGACAACCGCCCGGTTGACCTCCTGGTCGAGGAACTCATCCTCCAACAGTTGACCCCTGCAGGCCTAAGTAAGTTCTTTGCCGTGGAGCGGGCCCATCGAGTTCCGGGCGGTCGGCCACGGCCGGGGGCCCCCCCCGAGGCCTATCGTGGCCAAACTGTTCCACTATAGAGACCGAGATGCGATTCTGCAGGCCTCACGGGTCCACGGCCCGGTTCGTCATGAGAACTCATCCATTAACTTTTATCCGGACTTTACCCAACTTGTCCAGAAACAGCGGATGGGATTCCAGGGGGTGAAGCGTCGTCTCCGTGAACTGGGCCTCAAGTACTCTATGCTCTACCCTGCAAAACTCCGAGTGGAACATGAGGATCGGACTGCCTTTTTTGACTCTCCTGTGGCCGTGAGTGACTGGCTGGACTCGCTGCCGGACAGAGGTGGCCGTCCCGGGCCCTCTGCAGGCGCCGAAGGTGACGGGTCCCCTTTGGAGTGACTTTTGGTCCTTGATTTTGCCATTTTGCACTGTTCAGCTGGGTCTTACTTCTTTTGTTTATTTTGTCTCACTAGGACCTGTGTGGGGGGCGGGCGGGGACGGGTCCCTTTCCTCCTCCGGGGTCTTTTCGTAGAATGGGGTTAGTAGGGCGACAGGCACACTGCAAGTTGGGGGGGTTTTTTGGCCCGCAGGGGTGCAGGGTGGGGGGAGTTGGATTTGGGGGGGGGTTGGGGGGAAGGAGGGGTTGTTTTGCTGTGTGTTTTCTGTTTGCAGGGCGAGGTATTGCTTTTTGTCCAGACTCGGGAACTGTGCTACTGACTGGGGGGCCTTTGATCTATTGGAGGGGATGGGGGGGGACGGGTTGAGGCTGATGTCATGGAACGTCAATGGGTTGGGGGACCGTATCAAACGGGGTGTAGTACTGCAGTATTTGCGTCGTCTGACTCCTGATGTGGTGTTTATCCAGGAGACGCATCTGGTTGGTAATGTTTGTCATGCAATGAACAGGGGGGGATACCGCCTCGTGGCCCATTCTGGTTTCACAACTGGTTCCAGGGGGGTGGGCATTCTCCTGCGATCCTCACTTCCGTTGGATATCACTAGGGTAGTCTCGGATGACAGAGGGCGCTATGTGTGTCTGACTGGGAGGTGGGAGGGGCAGCCCCTTTCCCTGGTCTCAGTTTACGTCCCCCCGGGCCTCCAGAACTCCACCTTCACGGACCTGGGTCGAATGCTGCTTGAACTTCCGGATAGTCTTTTGCTTATGGGCGGGGACTTTAATTCGGTGGTTTCGGGTGACCTGGATCGTCACCCACCCAGGGCCCTCCCCGCTGCCCAGGCATGGCTTGGTGGACTGTTGGAGACCTTCGGCCTGGTAGATAGTTGGAGATTAATGCATCCGACCCAATGTCAGTACACCTTTCACTCTGGGGCGCATGGGAGTCTTTCTAGGTTAGACTATTTCCTTATGCCCGCGGCGCAGACTGGTCGGATTCGAGAGGTTAGGCACCTGGCACGGGGTATCTCCGACCATTCCCCGCTGTGGCTGCTCTTCGACACTGAGTCGCGGTCTGCAGGGCGGATCGCTCCCATTAACCCGTGGTACCTGCGAGACCCTACGACTCGCGACAGCCTGGTTAAGGCTATGGACCAATACTTCCTTGAAAACGAGGGGTCGGTGTCGTCCGCAATGTCCCTGTGGGAAGCCTTTAAAACCGTAATCCGCGGACACGCCCTCTCCCAGATAGTGGTGGCTAAGAAGCTCAAGAGTGAGGCAGTGGTGAAGTTGGAGACTGACATCTCGGGGCTGGAGTCGGCCTTGGAGACTGGTGTCACTCCGGACGGGCTACATGCCCTCAGCCTGAAACAGTTTGAATACAGGTCTCTTGTCACTGACGCGGCCAAAACGATGTATAGGGAGCAGCAGGGTCGATTGTATGATGCCGGGGACAAGGCGGGAAAGTTGATTGCGTGGCTGGATAAGAAGGAGAGAGTTAATCGTGTGGTCCCGGAGCTGCGTGTCTCGGATGGAGTGTGTGTGACTGAGCCTGGTGAGATTGTGGAATGTTTCGCTGACCACCTCCGGGCCGTGTACTCCCCGGTGACTGATAGGGATGAAGAAGACTCTCGCCTTCTGCTTAGGGATATTGCTTTGCCTTGCCTGTCCGTCGACGACCGTGAGCAGCTGGACGCTCCCTTGTCTGTAGATGAAATAGCAACTGCGATTCGGTCCCTTCGTTCGGGCAAGGCGATGGGTCCCAACGGTCTGCCTATTGAATTATATAAGTTGCGCCCGGATAAACTCGCGCCCTTCCTCCGTCGTATGTTTCAAGAGTCCCTTGAGGCAGGTTCCCTTCCTGACGACCAGCGTCTGGCTACGATAGTCGTGATCCCCAAGGACGGTAAGCCACGAGACCGCTGTGCCTCCTATAGGCCTATTTCACTGCTAAACGCAGAGCCTAAAATCCTGGCTAAAGTCCTTGCCAATCGTTTGTTGAGCGTCATCTGCGATCTGATTCATCCTGATCAATGCGGCTTCATCCCTCATCGTAACACCGCTCTTAACTTGCGGCGTCTTCACGGCGCCCTCGCCAGGGCGGAGTACCTCTCCGAACCAGCCGTGCTGGTTTCTTTAGACGCCACGATGGCCTTTGACACCATCGAGTGGCCATTCCTCTGGGCCGTCTTGACCAAATTCGGCTTTGGGGAGGGATTTCTTGGCTGGGTGAAGCTTCTTTACACGGGACCCATGGCTCAGGTGGTGGTTAATGGGCGGGTCTCTCGGCCCTTCGCTCTCGGTAGGGGTACGAGGCAGGGGTGCCCGTTGTCCCCTCTGCTCTTTGCTCTTGCCCTGGAGCCGCTCGCTGCTTGGCTCCGCTGGGAGCCCTCGATCAGAGGGATCCGGTGGGCCCCGGGCTTCGAGGATCGGGTCTCGTTGTATGCGGACGATATTCTCCTGTATCTCACCTCGCCGCGGCGGTCGCTTAATGTTCTCTTTGATGTTCTGACTTCCTTTGGGAGAAATTCGGGTCTAACGATCAACTGGTCTAAATCCTGTGTCTATCCTATCTCCGGTGACCCTCCTCTCTTGCCGCCGCGGCTCCCGATCCAATTATCTCTGTCCGGCTTCAAATACCTGGGGATATACGTCTCGTTGGACCCGGTGGCTCGCTATGAGCAGAATCTCCTGCTTCCACTTCGGCGTTTGAGGGAGGACACGGCTCGGTGGTGTAAGCTGCCCTTGTCCCCGCTGGGTCGGGCAGCACTGTTTAAAATGCTGTCCCTTCCCAGATTCCTCTATGCACTTCAGAACTCCTTCGATGTCATTCCTGTGTCCTACTTTCGGGAGGTGGAGAGCCTGCAGAGGAGACTGGTGTGGGACGGACGGGCGCGTATCGCTCTGGCAAAGCTTACTCTCCCCTGGTACGACGGGGGCATCGCGCTTCCCGACATTCGCAGGTATTATTGGGCCTCACAGCTATCGGCCATTAACCATGCCACGTATGCGCCTGGCTTGAATCCGGCGTATGGGATGGATAAATTCCTGCTTCCCGGCGGAAACTATAACAGGGCACTTTACTCCAGATCGGCTGGACGGACCCTTACGGGCCCTACTAAGATTGCGGTGCGGATCTGGAAGGCGGCCAATGTAGCCATGGGCTGGAGCGAGCGATTAACGTGTGCTACTCCTCTGTTTGCCTCCGACCGACTGGGAAGCCTCTGGACAACGAAGGGGTTTGACCGTTGGGACACGATTGGTATTAGTAGAGTGGGAGACTTATGGATTAAGGGTGCGGTTAAAACATTCGCGGCGCTCCAGAGCGAATACGAACTTACGGGAAGGGAGTTCTTTCGCTACGCCCAGGTTCGGCATGCCCTGCTCTCGGTTTTTGGGGCGGGGACCAAGATCCGGCTTCTTCGCCTCTCGAGGACCGCATACTCGATGGTCATGTCCCCGACAGTACTATCTCTTTAATTTATAAAAAACTTATCAATAATCGGGCTGACCTCTTGGTGCGCCTTCGGGAGGCGTGGACAGGGGATGGGGTGGAACTGGACGACGAGGACTGGCAGTCTGCACTGTCGTCCCCCAAGGAAGTGGCCATTCCAGCCCGTCTCCGCCTGGTCCAGCTAAAGATTCTCCACCGGGTGTATGTGACGGGTCCCCGTTTGGTCTCGATGGGATTTTCTGAAGACGGGCTCTGTAAGCGGGGATGTGGGCTCAGTGCCACCTTTCTCCATATCCTTTGGGAGTGCCGCGAGGTGGCGGAATACTGGCGCCGGGTACATGTGGTCATGGGCCGGGTCACCGGGGTGGCGCTTCTGCCGGAGGTGCGTCGCTGTGTCCTGAATGTGTGGGAGCCCAATGATTATAACGCGGCTCAGACTCGGTGGGCGGCCCTGGGGAACATGATTGCCAAGAGAGATATAGCGCAGCTTTGGGGTTCCCAGCGGCCTCCCACCGTGTCCGTATGGAAGGAGAACATGGACTGGTGCATGTTCAGGGAGAAGACTGTGTATGTGGCTCGTGGTAAACCGGGGGCATGGGGTAGAATCTGGGGGCAATGGAACGCGTATCGTGGGGTATCTGTACTCCCCCCCTAGTGGACACCGATATTGCTTTGTCCCCCTGACCCTTGATGGTTCCTGGCGAATTTTGGAACAATCGAATATAGACGTTCCTCTCCCGTGACCCCCCCCCGACCTATCAGTACTCCTTCCTCTTGATAGCTACTTGAAGGTCTGAAGTAGAGTCCCCCGGAGGTAGCCTGACCCGCACTTTTTGCCCTTATGCCTCGCCTTTTGTTTTTATTTGTTATTTATGTTAATCCTATGTATCCTGCTTCCCTAGGACTATCCGGAGCCATGTACGGGGCTGGGCCCCGGGAGCCGACTATTGCCTTAACAACTGTATGATCCTTTCTGAATCTAGCGGCCGGCCCTGGTGGTTGTAGGCCCATGCTTGTAATTGATTTATTGTTCAATAAAATTCTTTAAAAAAAAAAAAAAAAAAAGATTGATCTTGAAGGGCATTCTGAATCATCTATTCATCTATACAATTTAAAAATAGCTTAGTTGTAGGCAAGGTTTATGTGTCAGTTGCTGGGACAGGCATTTTAGGGTAGCAACATCAAGGGTGTTTGGGTCTTCAATTGAGACCTGGATGTTACCCTCAAGTCCTGAATGTAAGTGAAACTGATGAGTCGCTCATGAGTATGAATGAAATTTTAGAGCATTACAAGGATATTTTTACAGAGAAATTGGGTACAGTGAGCAATTTGAGTACAATAATAAACTAAAAGGGACACTACCCGTCAAGCATAAATTACTTAGTGTTCCATTGAGTATCAGTAGAGAAGTAATTGAATTGTTGAAGAATCTATGTCAAGAAGGCGTTATTGAACTGACTGAGTCCTCGCTGTGGTTGTCTCCTATTGTGGCAGCTCTCAAGAAAAACATTGAAATACATATGTGCCTAGATTTAAGGAGCTTAAACTAGGCAATATGGGTTGATGGGCATCCTCTTCCTAAGAATGATGAGTTGATTGTGTCATTATCTGGAGCGTCTAGATTTCCCAAATTGGACATGAGCTCCACATATCTTCAGCTTGTTCTCAGTAAGGAGTTCAAGCATTTGACTGCTTATGTCACTCTGGCTGGTGTTTTGCAGTTCTGTAGAATACCTTTTGGTTTAGCTGCTACTTTTCAGGGCGTGATTGAGGATGTGCTAAGTTGTAATCCTGATATTTCTATTTTTCAAGATCATGTGCTAATCCATGGTAAGGATGAATTTAAACACGGGGGCGTGGCCAAGATGGCCGCCGAGACGGACGCATCTAGCTGAGGCTCCGGGACCGGGCTTTCTCTTCGCCTGTTCCCGGTGAGCCTGGGGGCGACCTAAGCAATCCTGCAGCTGCCCTGAGGCGCGGGGTGGCCGGCGCTGGTGCTCCGGTAATGGAGCGGCTCTCGGGTGTCAATACCTTGCTGCGGGAGCCGCTCAGACGTGGAGGAGCCGAAAACAAGATGGCGCCCATCCGGCTCCGCCGAAGCCGCTGACGACCTGCAGACCCGGGACCGAGGCGCCGAAGGCGGAGGCCCCGCTTCCCGTGGGGGGCCGGCTGGCTGCCCCGGGAGAGGATTGTCCGGAGTGCGGACGCCGCTGGGACGGACCACGGGTTCAGGTGCCTCGGGAGGTGACGGCGAGACCCTCGTAGCCCCCCCCCCGTGTGGAGGACAGAGGTGACGGAGCTGGGCATTGCGTGGAGGAGTGGCAAGGCGAGGAGTGATGTGATCGATGGCACCGGCCGATGAGGACTGCCGCCATTAAAGCTCATCGCGGCTGAGAGCAGACCCGAGGGAGACCGAGGAGCGGCCCTGCGGAACGAACCTGGGGGCTGAGGTGCAGGTGGGCCCACGCGGAGATGCACGGAGCTGGAGGCGGCGCCCCCGGGGGGGGTGACTCCTGCGGGGGGGCCTCCGATGCTGCCTGCGAGAGCGTCTGCCTGATCCAAAGATGGCGGTGAGTGGCAGTCCGGCAGCGTGAATCGAGAGGTGGAGCGGCGCGATTGTGGAGTGCTGCGCGGCGGCCCCTGGGATCCGGAGGTGCTGCCCGGATTCCGTTCTGCCAGCAGCGATCCCCTGGGGTCTGCCCGGAGGGCAGGGAGGACGGTGAGGGACTTGTGAGGCGCCGACGTCATCCTGGTCTCCTGGGCTGAGCATCACTGATCTAGCGGCGGAGCCTGGCCTGGCCAGGGGGAGCGCGGTGTCGGGCGCTGGCCGCAGGAGTGGGGAGACTGGTGACGGCGCCGTGGGAGACCCCTGCCACTCGAGTGACTGCCTCGCCCTCCGAGGTCCTATCAACCCCACCAGTGGTACGGCCCAGCGGCGGCATCAGCCGGGGGCGGGTGGCAGCGGAGCACCGGAGGGTCCGGGGCTGACCACGACCACACCTGGCCCGGATACCGCGCCCGCGCCGGGCCTGCGTTAGCCCTGCCAGCAGCCATCATGGGCAAGTCCAGGGCGGTGTTACCGGCCTCCGGAGCAGCGTCAGGGGGCCCGGCCGGCACGCGTGGAGGGGCCCCAGTGGCCGCAGGATCGGCCGAGGACCCATCCTTGTCGACCAAGCTGGATCAGGTCCTGGCGGCGATCGAACGGTCGCGACTCTCTTTGGAACAGCAGCTGGGCACCCTCACTACGGACGTCAATCTCCTCCGCGATGACCACCGCAAACTGGCACATCGAGTTACGGACAACGCCAAAGCAGTCGCCGACCTCCAACCTCTGGTGGACACGCACCGGGATTCGATGCGCGCTTTGATGAGTCGCATGTCCACCATGGAAGAACGCGTTGACGACCTGGAGGGGCGGTCTCGACGCTGCAACATTCGCGTCCTTGGGCTGCCAGAGGGAATTGAACGGGCAGATGCGGTGGAGTACGTTGAAGCCTGGACTAAGTCGTTCACCCCTGGCGAAGACCGTACGGCCTACTTCTCTGTGGAGCGGGCGCACCGCGTGCCAGCTCGTCGGCCGCAGCCGGGAGCCCCACCTCGCCCGCTGCTGGCCAAATTCCTCCACTTCAGGGACCGGGATGCGGTGCTGCGAGCGGCCCGACAGGCGGGCCCATTACGCGTCGAGAATAATACTGTCATGATCTTTCCTGACTACTCCCGTGCAGTCCAACGCCAACGGGCGTCCTTCCTGGAGGTGAAACGGTGCCTCAGAGCGGAAAACATACAGTACTCTCTACTATTCCCGGCCCGGTGTCACCCATTTCTTCACAGCACCGGAGGAGGCACACGACTGGGCGGACCAGAACTGTACGGGGGCCCGGCGGAACGGGCGCCCCAACGAACAGCGAGTGACTGTGGGGGGACGCAGGAGGCAGCGCTCGCGGAGACGAAACCGCCCAGGTACCCCCGGGGGGCCGTCACACACCTTGGGGTCACCGGACTTGGAGCAGATCGTCCAGGAAAGGCGCCAGGCCCTCAAAGCGGCGGCGGGCCTTTGCCCGGCCTCCCTGGCAACAGACCTGGAACGGGCCCCCCATGTCTTCACATCGGAGGAGGAAGAGGACAGTGAGGCGACGCAGTCCGGGGTTGACTCGGGGGCCCTGCCTTCAGTCACCCCGCGAACAGCTGACGATCTGATATGAGTGGCTCTGTACGGCGGGACACACATTCGCAGCCTGGGATGCCGCCTCCCGCCTCATGCCTATGCTGACCTAGCGCTCCTAGGGTTCTCCCCGTTGCCTAGGGCACTTCCCTCTCCAGAAGCGTCTACATTCCCCAAGCGGCTAGACATAGATACAGCGCACAGCCCACTCGTAGAGCCTACTGCAGACGCCAGCCGATCCCCCCTTCCTCATAGGTTCATGCTCCCATGCAACCTGGGAGTCAGTTTGGACGTATCGTGTTGGGCGATATGTCCTCCGTGTTGGGACAAGTTACGTTCGCCTCGCCATAGTTCCCCCTTCCCTCCCCACGCACACCTTTTGCACTATGTCCCTACCCATGCGCTGCTGAGCTGCCGCGTTAATGCGCAAGACCCATGGGGGTGGGGCACGGGGATAGACGCCGGGGGGCCTCTGGGGGTCCCGACTGTCCCGCCCTGCGATGAGCGCTAGACACATGCCCTGATGGCACAAGCCGGTAAAATCACACTTCTTACACTGAACGTGCGAGGCATGCATACGGCACGCAAGCGATACTCCGTATACGCATACATCAAGCGTCACCAGGCACACATTGCGATCCTGCAAGAGACACACCTTGCGGCGGGGGAGGTGACGAAACTGCGCAGACGCTGGCGGGGGGCCCTTTATGCCACAACTTACTCTGCATTCGCCCGCGGTGCCCTCATATGGGTGCGCCCAGGGGTCCCTTTTCAGGAATTATCGCACGTAATAGATCCGGAGGGTCGCTATGTCCTATTACTTGGTCGGTTAGACGGCCAGACGATATTACTAGGTAGCATCTACGGGCCGAACATCGATCAATCCAAATTCTGGGACACGCTCTCCAATCCCTTAAGCGCATATGCGCAGGTGCCGTGGATCCTGGGGGGCGATTACAATTGCGTACAAGATATAATCTTGGATAGATCCCGTCCGCCCCTCCCCACCTCCCCCATCGTAACACAAGCAAAACGGTTCACAACCTGGCTGCAACATTGGTCTCTGGCGGATGCTTGGCGGGCTCGGAACCCCACCACTAAACTATACTCATTCCACTCCCGACCGCACAACCTTAGAGTGCGCCTGGACAGTTTCCTTTGTTCCCCCACCGTTCCTCCTACCGTTCTGGACGCTGACTACCTGGGTAGAACTATATCAGACCATGACGCCCACACGATCACGCTGCAGTGGCGCCCGCCACATCCCCCCGTCCCCGCGTGGCGCCTCCCCCGGGACAGCCTTGAAGACCCGGTCTTCCGCCAAACCTTGGCGGACCACATCGGTCATTATTTCAGGGAGAATGCCGGCACAGCTAGTACCCGAGCGTCGGAGTGGGATGCCTTTAAAGTTGTGATGCGTGGCAATTGCATTCGTCATATTACGGGGGTCCGACGGGTTCTCGAAGGGGACATTCAGCGGACGGAAGAGGCACTGGCCGAGCTCACTAAGGAGACGGATCTCGCTAAAGCCGCGCCGGCTGCGCTAGCTAGTGCCGAGACTGCATACGCCGTAGCGTTGGCAAGCATGCGTCGGTTTAATTTCGCGGCGTACGCTGCTAGGGCCCACACAGAAGGCGATCGCACGGGTACCCTGCTGGCGTGGCTCATAAGGCAGGACTCGAGCCTCCCGACCATCACGGCCATCCGAGACGTCCGGGGCACCCTGGTGTATTCGCAGGGGCAGATTCTCCAGGCCTTCCAAGAGCATTACATGCGCTTATATACGAGCCCCCGCTCCTCGGTGTCGGCTGCCGCCCCGGTGGACTTGCTGGACCGTATTCAGCTTCCCCGCATAGACCGTGATACGCGCCAGGACCTCGATCGCCCTCTCAAGGCGGCCGAACTTCGGCGCGCCATGAAGGCGTTGGCCACCCACAAGGCCCCTGGCCTCGACGGCTTCCCCCTTGACTTTTACCAGACATTCGCGCCCCAGCTGGTCCCTCAACTAGAGTTGCAGTTCCAAGCGGCTTTGGATGCGCGGAGTCCTGCCTCGCTCCATGCGCGAGTCCGTTATAGTGTCCCTCCTTAAACCAGATAGAGACCCGCATCAGCTAGGCTCCTACCGACCCATAACTCAGTTGTCGGCGGATTACAAAATCTATGGGAAGGCCCTGGCGGACAGGTACGCCACGGTCCTCCCACGGCTTGTCCACCCCGATCAGAGCGGATTCGTGCCCGGTAGGCACACCTCTTCCAACATTCGGCGGCTGTTCCACGTACAGGACCAGGTGCGGGAGCGGTTCCTGCGGGCGGCGTGTCTGGTGCTAGACCTCGAAAAAGCGTTCGACACGCTCTCCTGGGCCTACCTGTTTCAGGTCCTGTTATGCATGGGCGTCGGACCCAAACTGTTAGCCTATACTCGGCTCAGCTACTCCTCGCCCAGCTCAAGAGTGCGCATAGGCCCTCTCATTTCGGACTCCTTTCCGATCCGGCGCGGGACCAGGCAGGGATGTCCCCTCTCCCCCTTGCTATTCGCGTTGGCGATGGAGCCGCTGGCGACCATGTTGCGCGGGGCGAGTGGGGAGATAGGCGATTATACCCATGCAGTATCAATGTACGCCGACGACGTACTCATATATGTCCGGGACATCACGATCGATTTGACCCCTATATCGCGTATCCTGCATGATTTTGCTGAGGTGACGGGCCTGAGGGTGAACTGGGCCAAGTCCACTGTCTACCCCTTGACACAAGTTGTGCCCCAGGATCCGATACGAATAGGAGACGTTGAAGTATCGTGGAGTCCCCAGGCGGTCCGCTATCTCGGCATTAAGCTATACCATACGCCGCAAGATATCTGCGAGGGGAATTACCGCACGCTGATGGGTAACATCCGATCCCAGGTCCATTTCTGGAAAGGCCTCCACTTGGCTGTTCCGGGAAGGATAGCCGTTGCAAAGATGATCCTGGTCCTGCGCCTGCTGTACCTCTTCTCCAATCTTCCGGTGGTTCCTCCGCGATTCCTGTTCCAGGAGTTGGATACCCTGCTTGGGACCCTTATTTGGGGCAACGGCCGCAGGCGGATAGCCCTGGCGAAACTGCAACTGCCCCTTGATCAGGGCGGGTTGGCGGCTCCCTCATTCGAGGCGTATTTCCTGGCCGCCCAATTGCAGTGGGTGTCGCGTTGGACGGCAGGCCGGGCGCAAGAGGAGTTGATCACGGAGGCGGGGCGGATCCCGATCCCAGCTGTCCACCGCATGCTGCTGCCGGGTGCAGCACCGCCGTTATCCCGGCCCCTTCAGGTCATGACGGCGCGCGCCTGCCTGGCACGCGTTCATCGACTTAGCCGGGGTACTCCCCTGTACTCTCCACTGCTACCGTTGGCGGGGCTCCCTAGGGGCCGTGCATACTACACAGAGCAAATGATGCGGGTGTGGACGGATCACGCGGTAACGGAGGTGGGGATGCTGTTCTCCGGTGAGAGTTTGCAGCCCTTCGAGGCACTGGTCGGGGACTTCGAGCTACCCGGGGGACAATTCCTCCGGCACAGGCAGCTCCTCACGGACTGTCGCAGGCAGTGGGGAGGGATCGAGATGGAGCCCCCCACACACCCGGTCATTCATGCGATACTGCAGATGGGGCCGGGTCGTCATCTCGTCACGTGGATCTACAAAGCGGTGAGATCCCTGCGGAGTCCTACGTTAGCGACCCTCCGGAAACACTGGGAGGATGACTTCCAACTGCCTCTACATGACAGGGAGTGGGACAGGGCCCTGGAATACACCAAAAAAGTGTCCCGCAATTATCGGTTCAAGAGCATACAGCTGCATATCCTGCACAGGGCGTATCTGACCCCCGAAAAGCTGCAGAAATATTTCCCCAACGGGGTGTTTGGTTGCCCTAGATGCCTAGAGCCCGCTGCCTCGTTTAAGCACATGTTTTGGGACTGTCCGACGCTCTACAGTTACTGGTACACCATTCACGCTGCCCTACAAGCGGTTACAGGGTTCCGGGACCTGGACACATGGGAGGCGTGTGCGCTGGGTATTCATGCACGACACAAGTCACAGAAAGTGGAAAGGAGGTTCGCTTTCTTAATGCTGCTCCTCGCTAAACGCTGCATCGCTATGCATTGGAAGACGCCGGGGGGGCCCCCAGTAGCGGCATGGGTGGGAGCGGTCAAGAAATGGGGCAAGGCGGAGGAGACTACACTTAGAACGGAGGAGGCCCGAGGGATGCGCAAACACCCGATCTCCATGCCCTGGGCCATGTTATTGCACGCCTTCACGCAGGAAACAGCGGCTGCAGCGCGTACACAACCGATTGATCCCCTGGGGGCGCCAGCGACCCCGGAGCCCACCCTGGGAGCGGCGCGGGCAATCCACGCACCCGGTGCCTCGCAGAGGCAGGCGTCACAGGCCCCACCGCCAGATCCCTCATAGGCTACGACCGATATCCCAGCCCATCCGGTCTCCTCCTCTCTGCATCCGTGACCACTCCGAACTCCCCCCTTTTTCTTTTTCTCTCACGCTGATCCAGCTCTCGAGCGCATAGCCACAAGCATTCCTGATAGACGACATAGTGCACCCCCATCCCCTGGTTCCCTGCCCCCAGTTCGTTCATAGTTACTCATTGGCGGCACTTCTCTAGCCCCCGAGACACCACCCACAGGGGTTCAATCACATTGCACAGCGCCCCTGCGGCGCAGCGATCAGGGCGCGCTTCGGTAGGGCATACCCAGCGGCTGATCCCGGCCATGCGCCTGCAGCCCTACTTAGGATAGGGTCGGATGGCCTGAGCGCCCACGAGACTATGAGATCGGAAGGGCTGCGATTGGGCGCTCTTGCTATGTAAGTCTCTGTGTTAATGGCGATACCACCTGTGCATGTGTATATTATTACCTATAAATGCCAATAAAAACGTTTTTAAAAAAAAGGATGAATTTAAACACAATAACAGTTTGAACAGCGTGTTAAAATCCATGGAAGGAAAAGGTTTGAAATTAAGAAAAGATAAATGGGTATTCGGAGCAAAAGAGGTTGAATACTTGGGGCATGTAGTGTCCTGCAAGGGAATTTTACCTAGACCAGGTTTACTCAGAGCTATCGCTGATGTAGCCAAACCCAAAGTTCATGATGAACTTCACATTTTTATGTGCATGTGTGAATTTTACAGGAAGTTCATTCAGTATTTTGCCAAAGTTGCAGAGGTTATTAAAAAAAAGTTTCAAGTTTGCTTGGGGTATGGAGCAGCAAGATGCTTTTGATGTTATCAAGAAGAAACTTAGTGATGCTTCTTGATGGAGTCCTTTTCTACCAGGGGAAAATGTGTAGTACAGTAGATGCCAGAACTGTTGGCGGGGGAGGGGGGGAGGCAGTGTTAACACAGGAATGTGCAGGCAAAAAACACAATTGCATTCAATTCATGTCCCTTGAAACCTCAAGAGAGAACGTACTCTGTCATAGAACGTGAAATGTTAGCCTGCACTTGGGCTGTGGAAAAGCTCGAATGCTATGTATGGGGTACTCATTTTGTTATTAGAACTGGTCATAAGCCATTGATTCCCATTTTGAGCGGTTCTAACTCAATACCAGTACAGCTACAATAATTAGACTTAGCTCAACACTTTTGTAGCATCATTTTAAAGTTGTATACATCCCAGGAGGGAAGAATAAGAAGGTTGTCTTTTATTTCTCACGTTTTCATTGGAACCTGATGTGATTAACCAATCTAAAGAGGATGTGGAATGTTTGGTGGCTAATATTTGTTGGTCGGATGAGGAATATGTGTCCGAACAAGAGTGGAAAGAGGCTTTAAAGGAAGATAGTATTTTGAAGGAAGTCAAAAGTTGTGTGTCTGATGGTTGGCTTAGCAAGGTATTTCAGAGTTTTTGGAAAATTCAAAATGAATTGTCGGTGGAGGGTGGTTTTCTTTTTCGTAGTGATAAACTAATACCACCTTCCAATGTTAGAAATAAGTTACTTGCTCTCAGTCATGAAGGGCATTTTTGCATGACCTCCAACAAGAAAATATTAAGAGTTCTGTACTGCTGGCGAGGTATGGACAGAGACGTAGAGGAATGGGTGTCCAAGAGGGGTAATTGTCATCAAAATGACAAAGATTTTACAACAAGAGTACAGCCCTTGACTGTTGTTGATTCACCAAAAATGTTGGTAAAGAGATTTGATTTTGTGGGGCTATTTATTTTCTTCCAGCATGTGTGCTATTGTTTTAGTGGACTATGTCTCAAAATGGCTGCAAGCTAGGTATGTAAGAGAAAATCACACAAAGAGTGTCATTACTTTTTTGACATATTTTGCCAGAGAGAGTTTTGTGGCCAAATTAATGTCAGACAATGGGATGCAGTTTATGTCAAAAAGACATGTTTTCGGGGGCGTGGTCAAGATGGCAGCAGGTTGAGCCGCTTCCTTCCATCTCTCACTCACGCTGCCGGCCTATAGCACCAATTTAGCGAAGATGGACCTCTGAAAACTGCTAGGAAGCACTAGCCCCTGCTGTGGAAGCCAGAGACGCTAACCTGAGATGGTGAAAGGAGCGGAGAACATCTGCAGGGTCCGTGTAGCCCGCGGCCTGTGGGCGCGATGGCAGTGAAGAGCTCTCTGAGTGCGGCTGGTGGCTAGATGCTGCAGCCGAGACGAGCCAGTGTTGGATGAGCAGATGCCACGAAGAGGAGCCAGCAGTCGGCGGAAGAGCAGCGGAGACTGGGACCGTAGCGTATGAGGGCAGGCATCGCAACGAGCGGTGCCGGGTTCGGGCACAGTCCATGGCGTAGAGAGTGACTGCCGCCATAGCTGCATAGAAGAGCTGATGGCCCTGAGGCGAGGCGGCAGGAGACAGGCAAGTGCCGCGCAGTGGGCTGTTGTAAGTGGTTGAAGTAGGCAGCAGGACACTTCTTTGTAGTTACAAGATAGGTTTTTTAGGAACACAGAAGAGCGCACATCTCTCCAGCTGACCAGACCATTAACTGACAGAACACTCAAGAGGAATGTAGAATGCACACAGGTATTGTGGGAGGTGGAAACACAAAGAAAGGTCTATTGACCACAGGTGGCCATGTTGTGAGGAGCACAAGTTTACTACAAGGGCCCTCTGTCTGGGATTGCTTCACAGAGGCCTGGATAAGTGTGAGTGATGAGCACGGGATTGGCAGGCGAATATATTCAGAAGATTGGGGTAACAACCGGCACACCAGAATTACGTGAATTAGAACAAATTTACAAAGAGTACTCAATGTATCCAACAAGTGTGCTGCTGTGTGCTTGGGATCCAGCCTATAAGGACCTGTGTACTATGATATGGTGCGAGGTGCCTGTCACATAGTGCACTGTTTTCTCGTCCCTAGGGCTTCTTTTAATGTTTTTAACAGTACAAACTGGAAATATATCATCTCAGAGTTTATACTGTTAAAAACATTCAAAGAAGCCCTAGGGATGAGAAAACAGTGCACTGTGTGACAGGCACGGAGGTTTCTGCACATTGCGCAATATCAGGCGAATATATCCCACAGAGAGAAGTGAGTGCCCCTTGCATGGTACAGTGGCCAAATAAAATTGCTGAGAAGTGAGCGTATCTTTTACTGGCGACAGGCCTTCCCCTGCAAACACACGGGTCTGGTTGCGCCTGCGAGAGTGGCGAGCCTCAATGGGGAGATGAGGGCCGGAGACACCGGGAGCAGTGGCAAGCAGCCAGATTCATTGCCAGTACCAAGCAGCAGCCAGAGTAACCCGAGGTGGAGTCTGCGAGCGGCGGTAGGCACACTGGTGCTGCAACAACGCCCCTCTCCTGCGACTGGTCTGCAGGTCGGTCTGAACCACCAAGGGCTGGAGGTAGAGTTCCAGGGTGGAAAGCGCCTCTTCCCATACAGGACTGCATCACTACAGAGCTAATGGCATCTGCCAGGACGATAAAAGGGGGCTCCATTAAAGACATGCTCATGAAAACAGGCGCAGACAGGAGGGAGAGAATAGGGGTGGACCGAGTGGGGCGACCTCCCCAACTGTAGAGGACCCGGAGGCACTGGTAACCCATCCATATCTGGAGGCCTTGTTCTCAGGCGTGACCGTTGGGCTGATAAAAAGGATCTTACAAGTGAGCTACAGGCCATGCGAAAGGAGGTGACAGACATTGGAGACAGGGTAGACGCGCTAGAAGAGAGGGACACTTCTCAAAATGAAGAAATTGAACAAATGCAACAGGAGATTATACACCTCTAAGAGCAACAACTGGACCTTCAGGCGCACGCAGAAGATTTAGAAAATCGCTCCAGAAGGAACAATATTTGAATAAGCAGAGTGCCTCGAGAACGCAGAAGGAAGAAGCATTGAATCATACGTAGTGGATCTGTTCAAAAACATCCTTGGCGACTCATCAACGGAAGTGATCTGTTTGGACAGGACTCAGAGTGGGCAGCTGGGGTTCGGGGAAGACCCACCTGCTATATTTCTTAACCTGCATCCATAGCTTCCCCCAAAGGAATAGATCCTTAAAAAGACATGAGAATCACAGTCAATAGAGTTCTGGGGCCAGTCTGTCCACCAGTTTCAAGTTCTCGCTGCCTCGACGCTCCAAAAAAGGCAAGAATTTCAACAGGTTGCGATGTTCCTGCGAGACAAGAAAGTGTCCTATTCATGGGGTCACCCATTTCACTTGGTGTTTCGGTGGCAGGGTCAACACCGCCAGCTCCAGTCCCTGTCCAAGGCATGTGAACTGCCAGAGGAACCCTGATTGAACACACAAACCAGCAGACAAAAGCAAGAAGACATTTGGAGGTGGCGGAGGGTCTCGAATGGGCCCAAGGGCTTGGGCCCGGATCAAGAGGCTATAACAGCTGAACGGAAGGCTCTACCAGACAAGCTGACTGAAGATACTGCATCGGGCATGTCTGCTTGTGGTCATGTGCCGAAGAAAGAAGAGCCAGTGATGTGGGGAAAGGGGCAGAACAAGACCACAAGATGGCGCAGCTCATCCAGGATCTGGCACGGAACCCAAATAGGAGCTTCACCACTGGTAACGAGGTGGTGTGCTTTTCTCCATCTCCAAACCAGGTACTTTGGCTTCTTTTTGTTATTCAGGAGTTTCTTCATGAGCGCCTGTCAGAGTATCACCTTATTCTTTCATTCTTAGATAACGTTGAGACATATGGGGGTCCTGAAAGGGTGGATGAAGAGGGGCTCATAGGTGCAACGATAAATCTCCCTGGCCTTTGATATGACCACATTGCCAAAGAACTTGAGGGTACTGACTCTCGATGTCAAAGGCCTAAATAACCTGGTCAAGAGGAAAGCGGTACTGTACTATCTCGAGCATGCACGGGCGTATGTCTTTTGCAGGAAACACACCTTATACGCAGGGATTGAAATAGGCTCAAGTCTCGAGCCTTTCCACAGCAGTTCTTCTCCTCCATGGCACACCAGACGGCGGGAGTTGCGATGCTGTTTTCATGCTCATTCCAAGGGAAGGTGGGTATAAAGGTGGCGGAGATCAGGGGTCGCCTCTTGGGGTACTGAATACATCTTGGCTCGCACTCCATACTTCTAGGTTTTATATACGCCCCGAACGTGAAGCAGGAGCGATTGGAGATATTATGGTGACACAGGACAGGTGGGTGATTCTGGGAGGTGACTTAAATCTGGTGTTTCATAATGACCTAGACCTCTCCAACCAATGACAGGGGGTGTCAGGGGCCTTTAGTGCAGGTGGTCTTTGCTGGGTACAGGAATTAGAGTTGAGAGATCTTTGGAGAGACCAACATCCAGCCTCGCGACACTATACCTCCTACTCTCAAACCCACAGATCCTACGCAAGATGTAACTACTTTTTGGGCTACAGAGAGGTGCAGGAGGTGTTGATCTCAGGAGAGATTGATCCTCAGACTCTCTCCTATCATGCTGCAGTTCAGCTGGACCTTGCCCTACCATCCCAAAGCCGAAAGCCCAAAACATGGAGATTGAGGGAAACACTACTACGCCACCCAGAAACCGAACAGGTAGGGAAAGCCATTTTGGACTATCTAGCAGTAAATGATACCCCCGAATCCTCCATCGCGATGGTATGGGATGCCCTGAAGGCAGTAATCAGAGGCGTATTGATCGCAATATCCACAGCGGACAATAAGGCAAGGCGCAATACACAGGCAGAGCTCCAACAGCAAGTCCGGGAACTGGAGCATATCCACCACCAAACAGGGGCCCCAAGGGTGTGGAGACAATTAGAGTTAGCCAGGAAACAATTAGCTAGTCTTGACTTCGATCACGCAGAATATTCGATTCTACGTCTTAGACATGCATTTTACTTGGGAGGGAACAAGAGCAGGAAGATGCTGGCTAACAAATTGAAGGGGCAACGACAGGCTAACACAGTGGAGCCTTTGATCTCAGAGACGGGGGAGGAGATAGAAGGAGATGAGGCAGTGGCTATCAGGTTTGGCACATTCTATAAGGAGCAATATACAGCCCAGGATCTCCCACCCAAACGGGGGAGGAGATAGAAGGAGATGAGGCAGTGGCTACCAGGTTCGTCACAATCTATAAGGAGCTATATACGGCACCAGACCTCCCTCCAAAACCCATTACTGAATACCTGGAACAAGCTAAGGTCTCTAGACTGACGGCGGACCAGGCGGAAGAACTTGATGCGCCTATCAGAATCAAAGCGGTTATATCCACAATCGACAGGTTAAAACCTAACAAGTCTCCAGGCCCTGATGGCTTCTCGGCCGCCTACTATAAAACATACTGTAGTCTGCTGGCTCCCCACCTCGCGAAGGTTTCTAATGCAATCACGGACTCACCGACAATCCACCCCCCCATCAATGATAGAGGCCTCCATTACTGTAATCGCGAAACCGGGCAAGGATAAGAAATTACGTGGGTCCTATCGACCAATTTCGCTTTTGAATGTTGATGGAAAGTTGTTCACAGGGATACTGGTGGCTCGGCTTGCCCCACTAATGGCAGGGCTAGTCGGTCCTGATCGGTCGGGCTTTATTCCCAATAGAAAATGCCCAGACAACACCAATCGACTACTCAACCTTATAGATAAGGCATCCCGTTCCCAGCGAAAGATGATGCTCTTCCCTATAGGTGCGGGGAAAGCATTTGATAGGGTACATTGGCCCTATCTAGCAGAGGTTCTGGCCATTTTGGGCTGGGAGACAGGTTTCGCTCTTGGGTGCTCAGCGGTTATGAGAGATCCCGAGCACCATTATCAACATAGATAAGGTTTATAATTCTTAAAGAGAGCTTCTGAATCACCATGTATATGTATGAAATGACTACTGTGATTTTGAGTACTATCTGTTCTTCTTGCAGGTCGCCCTCCTTAACGGCAGGGATAATTCCTGCATGAGATTTAAGTGGTAGGTAGGTTCATACCTTACCACCGGGTGTAGATAGTGTTTCACTAAGGTCCTGAAGAATCGCCATTGATCCTCCATACAGATAGGCGAGAAGATCTCGACCCCATTGGAGCAGAGCGCCAGTATCCTGACATTACAGTCTGATTGCCGCCTCCTCTTATTGTTTTTAGTCAGGCAGGGACCCTTCCAGAATAAAGTTGTCTTACAGGACTCCCTTACTTGTTTTAATATTTTTTTGCACTTACACTCCACATCTACACATACTAGGCCCCTTACATCCACGGCACCCAACGGCGAGGAAGAAAAGATCTCCGATAAAGAGCCCCATATTGGGAGCCCGTTGGGTATTGCAGCGCCAACCCGACGAGGAGCAGGCCCATATGATGAAGCATGACACCTAGCTTGCTGGGTGTGTGAGGGCCCTAGTTCCAACAAGAGGAATCTCCTTTCTTTTTTGCTGTACGACTAGATAATCTTACATCGTGGTACCCATTTATATAGCACTCGCACATACTTTCAGACCCACTGAGGAACTACGAACTTTCTTTGTGTAGATCCCGAGCATCAGTCAGGGTGAACGGCTGGAACGCTGAAAGCTTCCCAATACGACGTGGCACGCGACAGGGCTGCCCTCTCTTGTTCGCAGTCCATATGGAGCCTTTCACGCAGAGAGTGCGGGACACTCCAGAAGTGGGGGGAGGGGTGGACTTTGGAGGCGGGGAACACCTGATCAATCCCTACGTGGATGATGTTATAGTCTCCCTCGATAACCCCGGACTTCTCTTTCGAGCTTCCTACAGGAGGTCAAGGGGTTTAGAGCCATGTCGAGCCTCTGCATTATTATCACCAAATCACAGGCACTGAGCTTGATGGTATCCTAGAATACGCAGGAACACCTCACACAGACATTCTCAATTAGCTGGAGGTCCAACATTCCCTACCTGGGCATTCAATTCACTCCGACAATCCAAAAGACTGACGCTCAATTACCGAGATCTAGTGGACAGAGTGAAGTCGGACTTCATCGCTGGCAACCATACTCGCTGTCTTGGTTGGCGTGTGGTGGCTCTAAAAATACTATACATATTCCTGACTCTGCCTCTTTGGCCCCCACCTGGTGCGATTCAATCTCTACCAAAGGCCTTCCAGACCTTCGTGAGCGATTCAGCGCACTCGGATGAGGCGGGACCCGAGTTGGCAGACTCTGAGGGAAGAGGATTTGGGTGTTACATGCTTACTGTGTTATTTCCAGGCCACACAGCTCATATATATGGTGGAGTGGTCACACTCTGAATCTGAAAAATCTTGGCTGTTTAAGGACAGGGCATTAGCGGGAACTTCCTTGTGGAAGAGCCCCTTCCTGAAAAAAGTGGCCCGCCCCCCCTAGCGTCTATCTCTCGGCATTTACTGCACCCCTGCTTAGGGTATGGGATGCAGTTGGGACAGAGAAAAGTCTCACATCATTCCCCTTCCCACGGACCCCAATAGTAGAGAACCCAGATTTCACACCAGGACTGAACCGCACCGCAATCAATGCCTGACAGAGGCTGGGGTGCAGATCCGTAGGACACCTCTTCGATGAAGAGGGGCCCATCCCATCTGACACACTGAACGAAGATCTGAAAGCAGATCTTGCACTCCCTGAAGATGAGAGATTCCATTATGTGCAAATCAGGCACTGAGGTAGGTGTCGAGGATGCTATTAGAGCTATGCTTTCGCACATCATAACACACCCAACAAAGAGACAGAGGTCACCCCTTTTTGTGCTTTAAGGGAAAGAAAACCTTTTGATTCTCTTAAACCAGCAATGCTTGTCCAGGTCTGGGGTTTTGCTGGATGGTGCATCTTCAGGGAGTTCTGGGGAGTATGTTTCAGAAAAATGTTACTCCTAGATGTAGTCAAAGTAATGTCCGAATATATTCTATTAGATGTGCATTGCATTGACACTGCAGATGAATAAAGGTGATTGGGTGTGGGTGAAGTTACCCAATGTCAGTGTGAGAAAAGGGGAGTAAGATTTAGTAATCCTCATAAAGTCTAAGAAGTGAGTGAAAATTCAAGTGGTGTGAAATGGGGAAAATGGTCAGTGGTGGAATTGTAATAAAATTGTGAAAGTAAGTAGAGAAGGTGCCAAGAAGTCATTAGGGCCTGCATTTCGAAAGTTTGAGTGTACTGAGAGGGGTGCAGTTTTTTTTTATTTTGTTTTTTTTGCAGATTTTAAATAGTGCGAACTCGACCCGAAGGTATTGGAGCGCTTTACATAGCACCAGTTACGTGACACGAGGACACACATTCTTTTTTTGTTAGGCACAGGGAGATTAAGTGATTTGCCCAGAATCACAGGATGTGGACGCGACCCCGAGGCTGGAACGTTGGTTTCCAGCGCCAAAGTCGGCAGCTCTGGCCGACGAATCACATCCTCTCCCCGATGAATCTTCTTTGAGTGCTGGTGATGTCTCAGCTGGTCTACCCAATCAATGTTGACCACACCGAGTTAAGTTTGTGCCAACTAAAGTTAAACATTTTAAGATGTATTATAGATACACATAGTATTGTTACTTTGTATCATTGTTTGCTTCTTAAGTTACAAGACTGTAACGTGTTTTTCTATTATCTTTGTTTTACATTTTTGTTGATATAGTTGCTTCTGTTTTAGAATTTCCATTTTAGTTCTTGTAGAGTATATATGTTATTGTTTCATTATTGTTAAGCTCTGTAAAGGGTCTGCTGGGCTGAAAAGGGGAGAGGTGTGTTGTGTTTGAGTTCTGCTCACGAGGGTCCCATGCCGTAATGTTCGTGAGCAGAAGTCTAAATGCCAGTTATGTGGGGATGGTTGTGGCAGCTCGTGGAGAAGGAGGTCGTGCTGTCCATTGTCACTTGAAGCATCTTGTCTTACTGTCCCTCTGTGGAAATATGGATTTTTCTGGTCAGTTATGTCCCCTATCTTGGACCCCAACGGTTCTATGTGCATATCACAAGTACATGTATGTTCCCTCCAGTTCCAGTTATGAAGACGCAAATACATGTGCGTCCAACGTCAACATGTCCTCTGTCAGATCCGCCATGAACAGGCCGGATATTCCATTCCTAAATATGAAAGGCCACCAGCTTTATATGGTTCACTTATGCCATTTTACAGTCCAGGCAAGTAGGCCCTGATTCTGTCATCAAAACTCTTCTTGCTTTCTGCCTCTGAAAGCTCCAGTCTGAGCCTGCATCTGTGACCATGAACTTTGTCTCATTCTCTGCGCGGCTCACGAAGCCTGACATCAGCCTATTCTCTGCCAAGAACTGTATTTCACCTTCGAATTATCTGCTTCCCCCTCAGCCGATGCATTCCTGCCTAGTAGTTTAAGTAAACATTCTTCCAGTTACCGAGCAAAAGGCCCGGCTTCTCTGCCCTTATGCAAGTAATTCATAGCCCTGTCACCATGGAATATTCCTACCCCCTCGCATTCAGTGTAGACACTTAGACGCTTGTACACGCACGCACAGTCAGTATAGAATAGATTCTGTCCGAGAGTCCTTCTTTCTTGGATAACATAGTTCTTTAAACATAGGATGTTAGATATGATTTGGGATTAGGTTGACTTGACCCCCCAGACTTTTTGTCTCCACATGTAGAGCTAAATGTCAAGTCCCCTTCACCCCCTAGTTACACGTCAATTACACGTCATGCTGCTGCGCGCGCATCTATGCCAAGTATTATCTTATGGATCCGCCTATAGGTGACATCATAACCAATTATGTTCCTTTTTACGCCTTATTACACCCATTTCTGGTTACGCAGAACAAATCGTCATTTTCCTTATCAATTGTTACGCCTACTGCATTCGCTTCATTGTAATGTATGTACTATAAAAGTTACTTCTTGTCAATAAAGTATGTACTTCACTTCCTGAACCCCCGTGGTGATGGAACTTGGAGCAACCGATTATAATCGATCACTGGAATAAAGCCCATTCCGAAACTCTAAAATCACGGATTCTGCCTCTCATTTTACTGAGCTATTTTATAATGTTTCTGTATCAAATTCAGTCCCGGTAAAGGAATTTTATTTACCACATGATGGCGCCCGAACAGGGACACTTTCTCATCTCACGCGCCGGCGGTGAGTTGCAGGCCCGGTCTCCTGCCACAGCTGGACGGACAATAACGCGTACCAGCAGGATTTCCTGTATCTCCCTCCGGTCAAGCGGGGGCGACTGAGACTGCGATCAACACCCAGACGAGGCGGTGAGAGGTGCAAAGTATCCCGACCAGAGCCTAGCTGAGAGAGCAAGATCCGAGGTATATAGAGACCCACCAGTTCGAAGTCAAGCCCAGTTTCCGACGAGACGAGTCGAGTCCAGTCCGGTTCAAGTTCAAGTTACCGAGGCCTTCCGTTTCCGAAGCTACCCGGTGAGTACCATTACTGGGGAGGCATTTCTGACGTGCACATAGGTTGTGCCGGTCAAGACGGGTTTGGGTACACAAATCCGGTCTGCACTGTTTTAGCAGTGTATCTGTACTGTTTAGCAGTATATCAAGTATTCCGAAGTATCTAGTTAGTGTCAAGAGTTATGCTTGGTGATTAGTTATGCAGACGATCATCATTGTTGTTTATTTTAAAGGTAAAAAAAAATGTTTAATGTTTAATGTTTAATGTGTTAAACGTCCTGCATATTGTGGTATGAATGGTTGTTCATTATTGTGCTTTTGTATTAAGTGTGTTCAAGATTAAGTATCGGATCAGTTGTCAATATGCCGCTCTTTTCGAAATTAAGACAGATCACGACTAGAAAAGGGGTTCTCGAAGAAGCCGTCCCTATTCCTCCTAGGGACACTCCAGGGCACTTCATGTATCACAAACATGGCTTAGACGCTATATTATTTCTTGATTTATGGGTAGACTATACCAAGGGATTACCAGAAAGTCAGAGGTGGCCCGCAGCGGGGACCTGGGATGCAGAGTGCATCATGAAAGTCGAGGAAGAGTTATGGAAAAGGAAAGTCAGACAGTCACAAAAAGACGCCGTTGAGTTATGGCGTAAAGAATCTCATAGACGTACAGAAAAAGCACGTAGACAGGAAGAAAGGAATAAAGAAAGTTCAAATAAAGTTCAAGGAAATCTATTAATTGAGGAAGGTATCCGAGTGAAATCAGAACAAGTAGACAGACAAAGAAATGCCCTTATGAATGGTATGTATCCCCTTCTGGCCGAAGGATTACCTAAGGCTACTCCAGAGATACCGAAAGACTTGCCACCCCCATTATTCCCAATCAAGGTACATCCTAAGGGGCATCCTAGAACCGCAGAAGATGTTTTTCTTTCCTCATATTTAGATGACGCAGCTCCCGAGTATGCTAATTCCGCCCCACATAGACCGCATATCAGGGAGGTCCTACGCCAAGATCCAGTACCCGTATCCCTACAGCAACAAATCGAGTCACAAGTTCCGGCAAGCACATCTGTTTCTGTATCTGTTCCTACAGCTACTTCTATAGCTGTGTCCACACCTATAGTTGCTGTGTCACGTTCAACAAATCCTTTCACACCCGACGCCCCAGATGGGGCCACGGGAGGTGCTACCAATATCTTTTCTACGCCACCTAGAATAAATAAACTTACTTTTCAAGAGTCAGCGCATTCACGTACACCCAAATTCGTAAGTGCTCGTGCACTTAAAGAACTTCTCGTAGATTGTAGATATGACCCGGTGCCCGGTATAGAGGACGAAATGACCCTGGCCTCATTGCGTATCAGACGAGCCGCAGTGTATTTAGCGAAGTTACCAGGAATGACTGCGCATCTAGACGAAATATATCATTTTGTCCAAACAGGGCGAGATCCAGAATGTATTAACAGAGCTATGGAGTACCAGAAAGTAGAGATACAGGGGGAACTGTTACGTTTCCTCATAAACTGTGTGATCAGAAATGTAGACCGACCGGGGGTAGACCCGGAAGCAATGCAAATTCTTACCAGATGGAGTCCGAATATATCAGAAGGGAGACATGACAAGCAAAATTGTATAATAGCCATGTGCCGAAAGATCCGTAAAGAAATAGAACGCCTACACAAAGAGAGATTAGAGGCAGACGAGTTCGAACAAAGCGAGGAAGAAGGGTCAGGACTGCCCGCAGGACAGTCGGACACCATAGCCTATGTAGGTAGAGGAAGATCTTGTAATAGGAATCAGACTAGATGTCATACTGACTCAATACATCCGATATGTCCAGATAATAACAGGAATTTTCAAATACCTATAATTAATATAAGGTCTAACGAGCGTTCGTTCCAAACCGCCGACAAACTACTACGAGAACGAAGGGGTTATCATTTTCTCGACTCCATGGATGAACAAGATTTAGCCAGGGCAGCTGTCCATTGGGTGGACAGTCCCGGAAAATATAGTGATGATACAGTAGTACGCACATTTTTGAATCTCACCCCAGATGAACAGAGGTTAGCTGGGATTTATATGATTCAACAACTCATTATACTATATCGGAGTCAGCATTCGGACCCTGGTCCCTTACCTGACATACTGACTGAATTGCTTATGAATAAATGGAGAGGTCCAGGTACTAAATTAATTAAAGAAATTCTAGAATCAAGAAAGCAGTATATTCTTTTTGTATGCTCAGAGCAGGTCTCAGTGCCCGTCAAGGAAAGAACCACGTATCACATGGATAGACAGAATCCGTTACGAGAAGTGCACCCAATAAAAGGCGAGGACAACGAGTTTAAGCGCGTATTTGTATATACGCCCATATCAAAAATAGAATTGTTACAAATGAAGAAAGTGGTACCCAGTCATGACAAAGATCCAGCGGGTTTTCACCGAGAAATTAAAGACATGTTACTCATGGGAGAGTATACCTATCCCGACATTATGACAATATTAAAGGTATTGATGCCTGCTGGCATTTATGAAAAACTCAAGGAAAAAGAGTGGGAGGTAGGTGACCAAAAGATAGAATGGTCAGTGTTAGAAGCGGAAGAAAAGGCCCGAACTGCAGGAGCAGGACTTGGGGATAAAACTAAAGCATTACCAGGTTTACTAGTACAGGTACTGCCACGTTTATTAACTACGAAAAAGGAAGATTGGGGAACGATTTCAGCCTGTAAGCAGAAGCAAGATGAAGACACTAGTGATTACTATGCCCGATTTGAAAAATGTTTTGGTATAAATAGTGGCATAAAAGCCAGTAGCGAATCATACCCGCATCTGTTTGTAACAAAATTAGTAGAAAATGCCCTGCCCCCAGTAAAGAATAGAGTATTAAAATTCGAGAGTACCTGGCAAGGTAACACTCCATCACAAATGTTACAAATGCTACAGTACCATCACAATAGAATTAGAGAGGAACAAGAACATGAACACAGACGCATGAAAGACACGAAAATGAAAATGCTAGTTTCCCAGACAGTTCCAGCGGAAGGACATAAAAAGGGTATGACACATTCCGATTCAGCAGGACCTGTAAAAGGGACATGCAATTATAGTAAAAAGCCAGGTCATTACGTACACGATTGTCCAGTTTTAAAACATATTATCGCCATAGGTAAAACACAAGAAAGATCACGGCCACTCAGACAAGATCAGAATGAACAAGGAGCTATGCAGCATGCCCAGGCCATGCCAGCCGCACAACAGCCAATACAGTTTGTGCCAGCTGCACCACCGTTGCCTGTTACTGCCACACAGACAACAACACGACAAATGTATCAGACCGCACAGTATGAATATCCCGAGTATCAGCGTTACGCATGAACAAGCCTAGAGAGGGAAGTTGATTTACCCCTTATCGAGATTCCTGTAGATCAAGAAGGACCTTATGTACATAGTGAATTATTAGGCCAAGATAGGAAGTTTTTACTCGATACAGGGGCAAGTCGAACAACTATAAAACGTAGTGAAGTTCCAGGGGCACCCCTCTCAGGCTCTCAGAATATTTCCCTTGGTTTTTCAGGAAAACCTATTGTTAATGAAGTGTCACAACCACTGCCACTTACGATAGGACCTCTGACCCGAACTACAGATTTATTGCTTACTAAATCATGTCCAGAAAATCTGTTAGGAATTAAAACCCTGAAAGCTCTAGGAGCCATAATATGTTGTTCTCCGGAAGGTGTAAGGTTGTTTTTACGTGATTTTAAAGGTCACTATGTGTCTAGAGACATGGATCCCCGACTGCAGACTTTACCTACACGTCTATGGGCACAAGGCCCTACTGATGTTGGATGCATGAATATTACACCATATAGAGTCACATTAAAGGCAGGAGTGGTGCTACCACGAATGCGACAATACAAGTTACCACCAGATGCTGTAGTGGCTTTACTACAAATCATTGACGAGCTCATTGCCCAAGGAGTAGTTGTGGAAACAAACTCCAATGTATGTAATTCACCGATAATTCCGATTCTTAAACGAACAGATCCAAAGGCCCCGCCAGTATATCGATTGGTTATTGATCTGCGCGAATTAAACAAGTGCATTGTGCCATCATTTCCTGTGGTCCCAGATATCTCGTCATTACTGACAGCCATTGATTCCGAAGCAACATTCTTTACTGTAATTGATCTCAAGAATGCCTTTTTCAGCGTCCCAATAGATCCGGAAAGCCAATATTTGTTCGGATTTAGTTTAAATGGACGTAGCTTTAAATTCTCACGTGCACCTCAAGGATTTACAGAAAGCCCCAGCATCTATAGCCAAGCACTGAAACGAGAACTTGACAGTATCCACATGCCAGTTAACACTGCACTGCTTCAATACGTCGATGATCTGCTGATCACCGCGATAAGCGAACCTGAATGTGAGAAAGCATCACTGACAGTTTTACAATTTCTAGCCGAAAAGGGGCACAAGGTGTCCCCTTCTAAGCTGCAATTCTGTGTCCAGCGAGTTGTTTATCTTGGACACTCGCTGTCCAAGGAGGGAAGGCAGCTTACACCCGACCGCATTCAGTTAATAGCTAACATGCCTATACCTAAGACACAAAAGGAGGTACGAGCTTTCATAGGCCTCACTTCATATTGTAGGCAGTGGATCCCTCAGTATGCATTTCTAGCAAAACCACTCATTCAGTTAACCACACAGGAGGCAGCCACATCGACTGTTCTCCCTTGGACTCAAGAACATACACAAGCTTTTGAAAACCTAAAGAAAGCTTTATGCCAAGCACCTGTTTTAGCAACACCATGTTACAGAAAACAGTTTACACTCTTTGTTACAGAACGCGAAGGTACTGCCTTGTCAGTACTCACACAGGATCAAGCAGGAGCACACAAACCATGTGCTTATTTTTCTAGTACATTAGATCCCGTAGCTCAGGCTTTGCCTGCATGCCTGAAATCAGTGGCAGCGACAGCTTTAGCAATCAGACAAAGCGATGCCATAGTGTTAGGACATCCATTGACAGTTCAAGTACCACACGCAGTGGAGGTTCTTGTAAATAGAACACAAACACAACACTTGACTATAGCGCGACTTACAGGGTACGAACTTACACTGTTTCAGCCACATATAGAGATCAGACGCTGTAACACATTGAATCCTGCCACACTTTTGCCAGTATCCGGAACAGACCCACTAGCTCATGACTGTATTGAAGTTATTACTATAACGACAAAACCCAGACAAGACCTGACAGATGTTCCATTGTCCGATCCAGACCTGACGTTGTATGTAGATGGTTCATGTATGAGAACAAGTACAGGAGAGTTAGTGGCTGCTTACGCAGTCACCACAGATACTGAAGTCATTGAAACTAATCGTATAAATACTTTGTCAGCTCAAGCCGCAGAGCTCATCGCTCTGACACAAGCCTGTATTCAAGCCACAGATAAAAAAGTCAACATATACACTGATTCACGTTATGCATTCGGAGTTGTACACGACTTCGGCGTACTGTGGCGAGAGAGAGGTTATTTAACTTCCCACGGTGCCCACATTCAGAACGGACCCCTCATTCATGCCTTATTAGATGCGATACATCTACCCACTGCAATATCTATTATGAAATGTAAGGCTCATACAAAGATTACTGATATCATTTCCCAAGGCAATGATCTAGCCGACAGAACAGCTAAACAGACTGCTCAAACTCAAACCCCCGACATGACAAAGACAATAGTCCCGACACCGACACATTGTATGACAGTTAAAGATCCTACTCTTGACGTGATTGACATACAGACACATGCTACACCAGACGAAATAAAGAAATGGACTGAATTAGGAGGGATCCAAACGGACCAAGGATGGATGATGAAGGAAAAGTCTGTATGGTTCCTTCCTGATTCAATGGTCCAAGTTATAATTAACACTATACATAGTCCAGCACATCTAGGAGAAAAAGCTATGCTAGACAGCATTCAACACATTTGGTTCAATAAACATTTACGAGCAGCAGCCAAACAAAAGGTCCGTACCTGTATGATCTGTTGCCAGTTTAACCCAGGAAAAAGCGTTCCCGTAGAACAGGGTGGATTTCATCCTCCTAATAACCCTTTTGAAGTACTCCAGATGGACTATATCCAGATGGAACGATGTCGAGGATTCAAATATGTTCTCGTAGTTGTCTGCGCTCTGTCCCGTTGGACAGAGGCGTACCCGGTTTCAGATTACACTGCCCCGACTACTGCCAAACAGTTGGTTCGAGAATTCTTCCCACGATACGGTTTACCACGTGTTGTTCACTCAGATAACGGCCAGCCGTTCTCATCCGAATTAATGAAACACGTTTCACTTCTGTTAGGTTATCAGTGGAAATTCCACTGTGTCCGACACCCCGAGGCAGCAGGTCTCGTAGAAAGACATAATCAGATACTGAAAATCAGATTGTCCAAAATATGCAGAGAGAAAGGTGTCGACTGGATAGTAGCGTTACCAGTTGCACTCTTTTACATGAGAATGGTAGCACACTCTCGAACAGGGCTATCCCCGTATGAGGTGATCTTCGGTAGACCACCAAATATGTGGGGGACGCCCGTACCACGCAAAATAACTGATATTGACTGTAATATGCTGACAGATTACTTGGCTTCCTTGATGTCTGCACTACAATCTTGTCGTTCACAGGTAGCTGCAGCCTTTCCCGACAACACCGAGGTGAAACCCCATGACGTGGTTCCGGGGGACCTGGTCTTTGTGAGGAATTTCGACCGAAAGACTCAGCTGGAGCCCAGGTGGAAAGCACCCAAGTTGGTCCTGCTGACCACAAGGACAGCCGTGAAGATCGAGGGCCGCAAGGGCTGGATTCATTCAAGTCATATCAAGAAATTTCATGGACTATCCTCGGATATAGACATTGTGCCCTGCACTCCCTCACAGACTGATTCAAAACTTCCTTTGGTTGAAAAGACTGAAACCGAACTTTACAAACTAAAGCTTAGGCCCAACAAGTCGAGCAATTTGATTGTTTAAGTCCTCTCCAAGGTGAAGCGGTTGAATTGTCTCTGACATGTATCCCTTGGACCTGAGTAGAGAAAATACCCGGAAAATGTTGAAACGACAGGCGTATTGTAAATCACTGCGTAGCCACTGCATAGTGACATTATTAATTCTGTTTTTATTAAGTCTTTTAATAATTGTTACAAGTATGTTGTTGCACATATATTACCCTATTTCTAGACATGTTTATAATATTGCTGCTGAACATTCTTTTAGTGACTTACCTCCACATGAATTGTCTTATAGACTTGCGCTGCGCAATAACACTTTCATTAGTATGTTACATCATTCCCATCAGACTAGTAATGCTACTAATTGTTGGGTGTGTGGTCGGCTCCCTCCCTATCAGAATTATGAAGGAGTCCTGCCATTCTTTCCACACCCATTTACACACAATGGCTCCTGTGGAGCATGGTTTAGTTTAATCAATTCCATAGACTCAGACACAGCAGTTTACCAAGATCATTGGGTATGGGGAAACCTGAACCTAGTTTTACTCAAGGTCTGTTACCGCGACAAGGAGGGTCGCCCCAAAAGAACAGGAACTGATCTAGAAAATGAAGTATATGGATTAGGTAATTTTACACCTAATCTCATGATTCTAAATGTCGTATCCGAAATTGAACTAGTCTTGCTCACCATGTCAGTATTCCCAGCGAAGGGTGAATTATGTGTAAGAAAAGTTGGTTCCATACATATGGGCCATAGTAAATGCACCACTACAGTAGAATTCAGTAATCAAGGCAAATCTTTATTTAGAGCTTCTCGCCATTCCTACTTTGTATGTGGTCAGACTGCATATATGCGTTTACCTCTAGATTGGGATGGTACCTGCTACATTGCATTCCTTTTGCCACCTGTTTTCCTAGCTCCTCCTGATTATTACAGAAATATTCATTTAGTACACAACAGAGAGCGGAGAGATCTCCCCATTGTCGATTACACTGAGACGGCATGGGACAAGTATGTAGATTTTAATAAAGGCATCTTTCCCTACATAGGTACCGTTACTAATAGTAAGCTGATACGTAGATTAACTAGAACCCTTGAAGCAGTAGTGAATGAGACTATTTCCGCCTTAGGCAATTTAACAGAAGAGCAGTCTGCTATGCGGATTGTTGTGCTTCAAAATCGTCTTGTCCTTGACGTCATCCTGGCTGATAGGGGCGGAGCTTGTAGGGTCATCGGATCAAGCTGCTGCGTATTCATACCAGAAAATTCGCCATCTGTATATAAAGCCATCACTCGCCTTCATAAGATTGTAAGCCAGATACACCAGAACCCAGGGACTTGGACTTGGTCCAGTTGGTTTTGGAGTGTGATATCAGCCTGGGGATGGAGAGTTTTATCCTTCCTAGGTATTGGCCTTCTCATACTATTCAGTTGCTGTCTATGTCTACAATGTGGACCAGCGATCTGTGGTCTGTGTGCCACATCGTGTATTCCACCACCAAGATTTCATTTGTCACGGAAGAAGAAAGAAGAACAAATGATGCTATATGAACAGATCAATGGATTAATGAAGATTGATATCTCTTGAAGGGCAAGTAGGGGACAAGGAGGGAATGTGGAAATATGGATTTTTCTGGTCAGTTATGTCCCCTATCTTGGACCCCAACGGTTCTATGTGCATATCACAAGTACATGTATGTTCCCTCCAGTTCCAGTTATGAAGACGCAAATACATGTGCGTCCAACGTCAACATGTCCTCTGTCAGATCCGCCATGAACAGGCCGGATATTCCATTCCTAAATATGAAAGGCCACCAGCTTTATATGGTTCACTTATGCCATTTTACAGTCCAGGCAAGTAGGCCCTGATTCTGTCATCAAAACTCTTCTTGCTTTCTGCCTCTGAAAGCTCCAGTCTGAGCCTGCATCTGTGACCATGAACTTTGTCTCATTCTCTGCGCGGCTCACGAAGCCTGACATCAGCCTATTCTCTGCCAAGAACTGTATTTCACCTTCGAATTATCTGCTTCCCCCTCAGCCGATGCATTCCTGCCTAGTAGTTTAAGTAAACATTCTTCCAGTTACCGAGCAAAAGGCCGGGCTTCTCTGCCCTTATGCAAGTAATTCATAGCCCTGTCACCATGGAATATTCCTACCCCCTCGCATTCAGTGTAGACACTTAGACGCTTGTACACGCACGCACAGTCAGTATAGAATAGATTCTGTCCGAGAGTCCTTCTTTCTTGGATAACATAGTTCTTTAAACATAGGATGTTAGATATGATTTGGGATTAGGTTGACTTGACCCCCCAGACTTTTTGTCTCCACATGTAGAGCTAAATGTCAAGTCCCCTTCACCCCCTAGTTACACGTCAATTACACGTCATGCTGCTGCGCGCGCATCTATGCCAAGTATTATCTTATGGATCCGCCTATAGGTGACATCATAACCAATTATGTTCCTTTTTACGCCTTATTACACCCATTTCTGGTTACGCAGAACAAATCGTCATTTTCCTTATCAATTGTTACGCCTACTGCATTCGCTTCATTGTAATGTATGTACTATAAAAGTTACTTCTTGTCAATAAAGTATGTACTTCACTTCCTGAACCCCCGTGGTGATGGAACTTGGAGCAACCGATTATAATCGATCACTGGAATAAAGCCCATTCCGAAACTCTAAAATCACGGATTCTGCCTCTCATTTTACTGAGCTATTTTATAATGTTTCTGTATCAAATTCAGTCCCGGTAAAGGAATTTTATTTACCACACCTCTACGAATAAATATTGCATGGAAAGCTTACCTGGCCATATCGTCTTCATCGCTGCAGGTCCAACAACCACCTGGAATGCCGCTGACTGTAACTAGATCCCTGCAAGAAAATACATTGTCTTTTCAGTGTTTAGTCTCAAAACATTTTTGAACATCCATTTTTATGTATCAAAAGGCAAGAGTTTTTTCGAATCTCTATATTCTGAACTTATGATATTTCTAAATACAATTGGGTATCATTTCCATATGTATAAACTGTAATGTCAGCCTCTTTGAATACCATTGAGTGATTTCAAACACATGTTAATCAGGTAGGAGCCAAGATTGAACCTTGAGGGATGCCACTAATGCAGCAGAAACGTCAGAGCTTAAGTTGCCAATTCTCTCAATGTGTGTTTAGTTTGAGAGAGAAGTTGAGAACCAATGAAGCCTGGCTGCTGGCGTTCATGCGCTCATCACGTGTGCCTATTAGTTTTTGGTGGTCTGTGGTATTGAAGACCATTGAGCAATCTAGGAGGATGAGTATGCACACATCACCTTTGTGAATGATGCAATGTGCATCAAGTAGCTTCTAATACTACAGCCCTCACAGAATGCCAATTGTTAAGGAGCAAGAAGGTCATGATATTCTAAAAGGCATTCAATTGGTTGGAAACAACTACTTTCTCAATCACTTTACCCTGCCAGGGTAGATTGGTGGCTGGCCAGAAGTTGGAGCACACTATAGGGATGACCAATAACCTTTCAAGCAATGACACTTTAGGGAAATCTTAATGGTACTGACAGAAAAGCTATGCTTGGCCACGAAAAGCACATACGACAAAACATCACGTATAACACGCTTTGAGGGGTATCAAATTTATCCTCAATGCACCAAGAAACAAAACTGGACAAGAAGATCTCAAGAAGGCCAAAAGGACTCAATTTGCCTTGCTCTATTTCTTGGCATGAAGGAGAAGGCTCTGGAGATTTGAATGCAGAATCTACCCCTCCAATTGCAAGAAAAGGTCCGGCCTGAGAGGAAGCGGAAGAGTAGGGCATAACAGGCACAGCAGATGCTAGTACCAGACTGAAGTTAGTCTAGGGTTCTCTTTAAGATTTCCTCATGTCGTTTATTGCATCTAGGCTACACGGTCAACCAGCCGCTCAACCCTCTACAGATCAACAGCTTAAACGCTCTTTTGAAAACCGCATTCCACGCTACCAAAGTTACACATGAGCAGGTCTCTGAATGTAGAACATTTCATTAAAGAGGCAAGATACAACATACTAGTACAGAAAAGATTAGACTACAACATATCTATTCTTCAACAACAACAACAAAAAATAAAAAATTAAAGAATAGTAAATAAGGATCCAATTAATCTCGGAAATGGCTAGGAATTTCCTTGACTATGGAACTCCTTCTTGGAGACACACAACCATGTGCCACCACACTCTGACCCAGCATATGGTCAGAACTGGATTTAACTTTAACAACTTTAGAGAGATTCCACCAGTGACCACCTTCCACATTCACAGCATTACCTTTAACGTACAGAGCCCTGACCAGTTTACCAAATTTGGATTTGCCCTTTTTGACCTTGACAGGAGACTTAATTCTGACCATGTCTCCAGGCACCAAAGGAACCACCTTGGCACCCACTTTGTCATACAACGTTTTTTGTTTCTCCTGTGATTGAGTCATAGACATCAACTGTTTGACATCAGATTCCGTTTTGAGACACTTTGACATCTATCCAGGCCTAAACGATGTGTTTGCTCCACATTACCTCAGCAACTAAAAATGTGTCACCTTGGTAGAGGAATGGGGTGTACTTCTGTAAAACCAAACTATGCTTTGCAACGCACTGCCCAAATACTGGTTGCAAGCCTTTGCCCACTTAACACACTCACCTACCACTCTGTTCATTCTCTCAACCAAACCATTTGTTTGGGGATGATAGAGAGAGCTCTTTAGATGGATGAAACCACGCGACTCCAGAAACACACACATCTCAAGGGCTCACAAACTGTGTCCCATTGTCAGTAACAATCACCTCAGGAAAACCTTCCCTCATGAAGACCATGTTGAGAAACTTAATTGCTACACTGGCATTAGTATTCTTTACCATCATGACCTCAGGCCATCTGGAGGTGTAATCCATGAGAACAAGAATGTACCTACACCCACCTGGCAAAGAGTCATATGGTCCCATGATATCCAAACCTAGGTTAACCCAAGGTCTGTCCGGACAAGCAATTTGCGTAAGATGTGGAGTCGCAACCCTGAGTCTTTTGTCAGCAGAACAACACCCACCACAATTAGTCACCACCTCATCAATCTCAGAATCCATGCCAGGCTACCATAAAGTCTCACAGACCCGCTCTTCATTAACTTGTTAACCGCGGCGTAAAATCTGCTGCAGTGCGGACGTTTCCGTGTGCGGGCAGGGCCGCGTCAGCTAACGGACGTGTGCAGCACTACGGAGGTAGTGCTCGCGACGGCCGTTGGATGACGCACGCAGCGAACGGGTTAAAGTTGCACCCGGATAGTCTTCATGTACCTTCCTTACAATGATATGCCTGAAACAATGAGGTGGTATAAGTTTGTTGGCATGAAATAGCATTCCATCTTCCAGAGAAAATTCACTGTTAACTTTACAATACGGCTGCATCAAAGGAGACAACATTTAATCCCGGGGCCAACCACACGTAACTAAATCACACACATCCTGTAAAAAAAATGTAAATCCGTATTTGTAAAGCGCAAACTACTCACCCTTATGGGTCACAAGACACTGGGGGCTGTTGTGGAAACTAAGTGAGCTATTGCCCAGAGTCACATGGTGCTGAGATGAGCTGCTGCTGGAGCCAGGGATCAAACCGTGAGCCCTGTGCTCCGAAGTCAGCTGCCCTGGCCGCTGCACCACACCTCTCCACCTGTAGAATCTAGTCGTACTTGAAGGCAGTAACCCAATCTTTCTCTGAACTTAACTTGAGCTCTCGTATCTCTAAAGCTGCAACCAAACAATCTTCGCAGTCCTCATCCAGAAAATCACACAAGAGGATCTCATCATGCTCATTGATTTCAAGAGGGAACCGAGACAGAAAATCTGCTCTTCCAGTCCTTCCTCCTGATATATAAGACACATCAAATTGGTACTATAAGAGTCTTGTAACCATTCTTAATATCCTGGGAGTGCAGCACTTACTCACACACACCCCTTCCCTTCCCCCCCCGAGAATGCGGACAAGGGGTCTGTGGTCGATCTGTAACAAAAAACACCTACCCCAAAAATATGGGCAAAATATCCCAATGGCCCACAAACACGCCAGCAACTCTTTCACGATCACAAAGTATTGAACTTCTGCATCTCCCAGCACTCGACATGAACACAATAGTATGCTCTACCTCATCAAACTTCTGTGTCAAAGTTGCACCCAATCCCACTTGGCTGGCGTCAACCGTAACCAGCCAGGAAAATTGGGATCGAAAGGTTTGAGGGCCTTGCTGTTTGCCAAAGTAGACTTAACTACGTCAAATGCCTCCTTACACTCCATGCACCACTCAAATTCGACCCCTTTTTTAAGAAAATTGCTAATAGGACGTACATTGGTGGCAAAATCAGGGATAAACCTGGAGTAGTACTCACACATTGCTAACAGAGACTTCACACCAGTTTTGTCTGTTGGAGGTGTGGCTTTCACGATGGCATCTACTAATCCTGGTCTGGGGCTGCTGCCATCCTGAGACAACAAGTGGCCCAAATATTCTACCTCACGGCAGCAAATCCTGCACTTCTCAGATTTGAGAACAACTTCCTTCTTCTCGAAGATGGTGAGTACTTTCTGCAAAACTGTATCATGTGAGGTCCAATCCTTGGCAAAGACCAAGAAGTCATCCTGGAAAACCAGGACACCATCCACCTCCTTGAGCAGATTCGACATTACTCTTTGGAAAACCAGAGCTGCCGGCGCTAACCCGAAAGGCATCCGTTGGTACTGAAATGTGCCGAGGGGCGAGGTGAATACAGTAAGGTGCCGTGACTCGGGATGAAGCTCAACCTGGTGATAGGCGCTGGCTAAATCCAACTTGCAGGAAAACTTAGACCCTTTGATGCCTGCAAACCAATCAGCTATCTCTTTGTTGAGTGATATTAAATCCACACAGACACGCAAGTCCCCACTCCTCTTGCATGCAACCACCAGTGGAGAAAGCCACAATGAAGACTCCCTAGGCTCAATGATGCCTTTGGTACACAAACTCTTCAACTCATTGTCTAAATCCTCTCTCACACTAAAAGGCGCCCCTCTGAGTTTGTTTGATGGGGACAGCCCCCTCTTTAATGTTAATTTTGTGTTTAAAACCCTGAATTTTGCCTAGCTCTTTTCCAAATACAGCGGGAAATTGACTCTTCTGTTTCTGACCCTCATCCACATCACAATAAACAACAAAGACTTGCTCTCTTGCCCCTGGTCGAAGAATCATCCTAAAAAGACCCTGATGAAACCACCCGAGAATGTTTAGGCCCTTTACAGCTATGTAGACTTTCCCTCGTATTTTACTGCCCTTAAATTCCAACTCATCTTCAAAGTATCACAAGAGTTCAATCCTGCGACCTTCATATGACACAGGAGAATGATCAGGGGGAAATAGCTGTCTGGTACCCCATGTTTCCTCAAAAAGTTTTTGGGTTATCATACTGATCCTGGCTCCTGAGTCTACCAGTAGGTTCAAAGTTTTACCCCCAACATTGATTTCCACAATGGGATCCACACAGCAAGAAGGTATTCCCCAAACACCAACTCTCATCCAACACCACTGAGACCACTTCAGAGTCAGATTCTTAATCAGATTCACATACCACTGCAATGGTTCCTTTTGTCAGATTTCCTTTTGAGTAGTTGCACATAACATTAACTGCAGGACATCTTCCACCCTTGATGTGAGACATATTACCACAAAGTAGACACATGTTACTACCCACTTGACCAATACTGTCAAACCTGACAGGTTTTAAACCATTGGCCATGGAGTTGCGCACAGTTCTCTGTTTAGGCTTACCCCCATTGACCACATTCACACTTTGCACAGGTTTGTCATCTAGTTCTTTTAAGGAACTAATGAAGTCTCAATACTTTTTGCAACCTTGATGGTCTTGTACAGGGTGGGATTGCCCAAACTCAATGACTTTTGTCTAATTTGCTTGTCCTTGTGGCAGACAAGCTGGTCTCTGAGCAAAATGACAATCAGACGCTAATATACATAATGCAGATATGGAAGTATCTACATCCTCTCAATCAGTTTGTTTCTTTTAAAAAAAATTATGTCTAATGACCATCAAACTGGGTTGCTTGTCAAATCTATTCTTCAGTTTACCTATTTCGTGGTATTCATCACTATCACCAGTGTCCTGTTGTGCAAGGTCCGGTAAATGTTTAAAGATGGCACGACCTTAAAACCCAAGGAAATGAAGTAGTATACACTTTTTCCTTCCAGCCCCCAATTTGAGGGCTCCAATAACTCCTAAATAGGTTTCAAAAGCGTCATACCAAATTTCCCACCTTACGGGCAGTTCTACTGAATGTTCTAAAAATGCAGGAGGAGGATTAACACCTTGCATGGTACACATGGCCAGAACCACAAAGTATAACCAATGTGAAATGTACTTCTGAATGGCGAGGCAACCTAGTCACTGACTAGAGTTAAGAAAAGCAAAATCTAATCAGATCTGCAGAAAACACACACGATAACCAGATATACACAGTGTGGAGCGTCAATATTAATGAGCCAGAAAAGGTGTGCACATCACCGTGAGAGAATAAACACAATGTTTAAAGGTATGATGTGCCATAAAATATTACTGTAGGTGTGCAAATCACCGTTTGCACATACTTCCGGAAATAGATGCACCAGCAGGGTCACATCTCGTTGGGTCGGTCCACTTGCAGAACTAAACCCCTGCTCGGGGTATCAGCAGCCGAAGTTGAAGAACAGATGCGTGAATACCTTGACGAACAAGGAACAGCCTGTTGTGACATCGGGAGTACAGCAGAGCGTGGGCATGGTACACCCAAGATGGTGGTGCTCACGTCACAGAATGACTAGAGCGAACAGCCGTGAGTCGTATTGAGGCTGCGCCAGTTGCAGAGAATCACGTTGAGTCTGCGCCGGTTACTTTCTGCCACTTCCAAAACGGCCAGCACAAATCTGTCCCAGATGAAGAAAATCCGGAAAGGCCAACTGAATGGTGAGCGGCGCAGCAGCGATTCGAAGCAGGAGAAGGCAAGGTTATGGCTGAACCAATCTTCACGTCGTCGGGACGGTAGAGGCACGCAGGTTCTTCTGTGTAGCCAGTCGTCACCACAAATATTAAGTCAAGGAGTCTCTAAGATTTCCTCGTGTTGTTTATTGCATGTAGGTGAAGTGAAGGTAGAGGCATAGAGGCATAGACTTTTTGTAACTCCTTCTTGATTAAATTAAACTCTTCCTCGCACAATTCACTCCAAATAAACTTAGAGTTCTTCTTCAATAGTGCACGCATATTGTAAACTTTTGCTGCGAAATTTTTTATGAACTTGGCACAGTACTCAGCCATGCCGAGGAATGCTCTCACCTCATCTTTTGAAACAGGTGCAGAGAACTTAACAATATTCTCCACTAAGGTAGGCTTGGGTTCAACACCTTTTTCGCTTATGACATGCCCCAAATATGAAACACTTCTTTGGCTGAATTTGCATTTGGATAACTCTACAGTCAGACCAGCTGACTGCAAGGTTCCCAAAACTTGTTTCAATTTGGAATCATGACTTTCTTTATCTTTAGCTGCAACAAGAATATCATCCTGAAAAAATGAAACATACTCCATATCTCCAAACAATCTATGCATCAGCCGCTGAAAAACAGCAGCGGCTGAGGCCAACCCAAAGGGCATACGCCTGAATTGATAACAACCAAACGGTGTTATAAACGCCGTGAGGTTCTTAGAGTTTGGATCCAACATCACCTGGTGGTAGGCGGCAGAAAGATCCACCGTGGAAAACCATGTAGCACCTTTCAAGGAAGATACCATTTCATTTATTCTCGGAAGGAGAAACTTTTCAACCACGATGTTATTGTTCAAGTGGCGCAAATCGATGCATAGACGGATTTTTCCGTTGGGTTTCCGGGCCACCACAATCGGAGAAATCCACTCAGATGTTTCCACTTCTTCAATAATGCCTTTGGCAAGCAGACCCTGGACTTCCTTTTTCACTTCCTCCCTTATAAGAATAGGTATTGGCCTCACCTTATGAACCTTGGGTTGTGCATCAGCCTTTAAAATTATCTTATGTTCAAACCCCTTCAGAACACCCAACTCTTTATTAAATACCTTGGGAAAACTTTCAGATAGTGTTTCCTCCATTCTACTACAGTCATCCAAAATCAAAACTTTGTCCTTAGAATTAGGATCCAGGATGATGTGTAATTTCTTCTGATCGAACCATCCTAAAACAGATGGCCCAACCTTTGCCACATACAACTTTGCTCTTGTGGACCTGCCTTTAAATACAAAGGTAAGCCATCTAAAACCAATCATACCTATCCTGTTACCTGTAAAACTGATTGGGCACACATCTGATGGGTATAATTGTTCACCAATCTTATTTACAAACTTCCTTTGCCAAACCTCCTCATTTATGATCGTGTATGGGGAACCAGAGTCCGCATACACACTTATGGTTACCCCACCTAGGGATATATCACAAATTGGTTTCCCTTTAAGTGAGTCATCTGAAATGTTGATCACATAGTTCCCTCTAACACTTTTTATGCAACATTCTTCTTCAGTTTCTAACTCATCCACACTTTCACTTTCATCTTCATACACACATTTTACGTTTGTGCGTCTACGACACATCTTGCTAAAGTGACCTAACAGTCCACAAATACCACATTTCTTTTTTAACGCAGGACATAGTCTACTAAATGCCAGATGTTCTTTACTGTCACATCTGTAACACCTCCTATCCTCCATATTCTTGTTCTGGACCCTTGCAGGTTGACCAGTCCATCTCCCTTGTTGTTGCTGTTGACGAAAGTTTCTATTTGAAGCTTGAATCTTACACACAGTTCCCGAGGTTTTGGAAACATCTTTCTCTGTCTCTTTCACCACCGTTGCACACCTCCCAGACATTTCTGACTTTCTCATGATGGCAACAACGTCATCAAGAGGTGCGTCACCGTTGACCCAAAGACGATCTTGCAAGGCAGAGTTGTTATTGTGCATTACCAATTGATCGCGTATGAGATCGTCATGTAAATTGTCAAATTTACAATCTATGGCTAGTTTTTTGAGGTCATCCATCCATTCATCTACAGTTTCCTCTTTGGTTTGTTTTCTCTGAAAGAACTTGTGTCTTATGACCCCAATGCACACCTTAGGTGCAAAGTATTTATCCATATTTTTTATCGCATTTTCGAATTCATCTAGATTGGAGTTATCGGACTTACTCATCCTTGAAAATGTCTTTAATCCTATGGGACCAAGAGAATGTAACAAAAGTCTCTTCTTTTGCTCAGCTTTCATTTTTTTGGTTTCATCAACAGCTTCCAAATAATTAATGAAGTATTCCTTCCATTCCATCCACTTTATATTGGGTTGGATACCTTTAACCCAAAATGGTTCAGGAGAACTAATAGAAAAATTCTGTTGTGCCATGTCTCTGTCTCTAACTACAGTACTTACACTGGAATCTCCTTCTTCCATGCACTGTGAAGTACAATTCAATTAGTAACAACCTTCTCCCGACTTCCTCACCTGTTATAATGTTCCACACACCACCAAAAAAAAACAAATTCTTTTTCCTTTTTAAATTTCCCTTACACCTACTGTGCTGTACGGAATGTGTACCTTAGAAATGTAGATATCGCCTTGCGCCACACAGCCTTTGACGTTTATTCCAGAGAAAGCTTTTTTTTTTCCAATCGATGTAACTCCTTCCGATCGATGTAAACACAGAATACAAGATGGCCGCCACGTTAGGGTCACGCTGCGTGACCTGCGTCTGACATCAATAGATGAGGGATTGTGGAAGACGCGCTGACAGTGACGCGCGCAGTCCCCTTGGCAGTCAGCGCACGCAGTGGAATGGCGAGCGCACTTGAAAGAATGCAGGTAGGCGATAACAATTAACGGTTGCTCCGTTAATGTCGCTAAGCATAGAGCATGTTGCCAAAAGTTAATTAAGTAAAGCGCAGTCGTAGGCAGCGATTCCCATGCGAAGGGAGAAGAAAAGAAGACAAAAAAAAAAAAAATTATAACTCACAAAGTTTTTGTTTTCGTGCGCTTCCCTTCTTTTCTTCTTTCTTTTAAAAGATGGAGGTTCTTCTTATTCACATCCAAGAGATAGTCAGTAAGGATAAACGCCAGTTTCCCTCGTCGCCAATTGAAGTGAAGGTAGAGGCATAATGATGTGGAATATAATATATTTATTTAAGACAAGTAATAACAGGTGAGAGCCAGGGAAGCGACGTCCTTCTCCAACAGCTCCGTAACATCAATGTTCCACATGGAACTTATCATTACAACACTCCACATTCTATGCACGTGCATTTAAAGGAATAAGAACACAACAGTAGGCTACATGGTCAAGCAGCCGCTCAACCCTCTACAGATCAACAGCTCAAACACTTTTGAAAAACGCATTCCACGCTACCAAGGTTACACATAAGCAGGTTCTGGAATGTAGAAAGTTTCATTAGAGACGCAAGTTCCGACATACTAGTACAGAAAAGATTACACTACAACACAGACCTTTCACGATGAGTGTGGCATGATCAAGTTAATCAGTGAACTGGCATTGACGCAGCATTCTCAGAATCATAGAAATCAAAGAAATGGACGGAAAAGGATAGAAGATGGAAGTGCCATTGCAGGGGAAATTAGTCTACCAGGGCTCTTTGTAGTGCAAACTATATTGTGCAGCACAGCAGGCATTAGGTGCTCGTGTGAATAGCAAAGAGACCCACTAGTGGATTGCCCCATAGACCAATAATGGGCTGAGCCACTACTGGGTGAAAATGCTACTTGTGATCACGAAGTTAGGTCTGACTGAGCTCATCGGCACACATGTTCAGTAATAATCCTCTAGATGACTCAGGACAAGTCACACATTTTTTTGTCTCAGTAGAAGACCCCAGCTACCGTGCTTGTAGGCAGATGTATGTGAGCCCCTGCCACTCTGTTTATTAGCAGACCACACTGCGGCCATATTGTCCTTCAGGACCTCAAGTAACTGTCCTTGAATGGAAGACAGAAATGTTTCGATGGCCAGGTAGATCGCCCACAGCTCTAGCAGCATAATGCGCGATTTCTGCTTCAAGGGAGATCGCAGGCCTTTAATATGCAATGTATCAAGATGACTGCCCCAACCGAGGAAGGGGGTAGTGGTTGCCACCTTACCTGTCATAGGTCAAGGGAAGAAGGGTTTCTTGCATATGAGGTGATCCATCACCAGCCGCCACCTCATTTCTTGAGCTGCTTCCTGGGAAATTGGAAAGTTGTCCATCAGAATTCCCTAGTGCTTTGCCCACTGAAAGCAGAGGAACCATCAAAGTGCATGCACATGCCACCGACTACATCCAAAAGGTGAAGGTTTCTCAGGCAGAACAGCATCTGGTTCATGGCGCGAGTGTTCTGAACTTGCTGAGCTCCTTGAGGAAGACTTTGTCCAGCACCATCTAGATGAAAATATGTGACGAAGGTGTGATTTTGGTGGTGGGGGGGGGTGGCGGGGGGGGGTGCGTATTTGATTGAGAACACCCTGTCGAAGAACAAGACCATGGCCTGCACTTTGTCCGACACCAGATGTGGTGACAGGTATGGAAATACATCTTTTCCTGTAAAGGTGTGCTGCAACCATGACCACTTGTGGAAAGACTTGAGGCAGCGCTAAACTTAGCTTAAACAAAAGAACCTTGAACGGATAGCTGATGGACCCCACTACAAACCATAGGTACCTCAGGTGCAGCTACAGGATCAATATATGAAAACAGGCATCCTGCAAGTGAAGGGCCACCATCCAGTGTTCCAGCTCAAGAGCCAAAAGAACCTACACAAGGGGAAGTATTATGAACTTCTTTGCAGTAAAGGCATTCAGAACCTGAAAGTCCAGAATGGGATGAAAGCCGCTATCTTTTTTGGAAACAATATTCGGTAGCATTTCTTCCTGAGCTCGTTCTCTGGAACTCATTCCACAACCCCTTTACTCCGTGGTGAGACCCTCCTGATGTAGAATGTGGGCATGGTTGTCAAGGTGACAAAGGGAATGGGGAGACTGGAAGAAGCAAATCTGGGGAGAGTGTAGCTATCTTGGACAATCGGAAGGACTCATCTGTCTCGGTTGATGGACTGCCAGTGTTGGAAATTAAGATACGCTCCCACCCTCAGGCTGCATATTCTCCCTCGAGGATGAAAGGAATATGCTACTTACCAGTATGCATCTGTTCTTGGCGTGTAGAGCTGCAGAGTTGTACACTTTGCATAGATCGCCATCTGGTGTTGGGCCCGGATGTTTGCAGTTTGTTTTTGTTCTTTGGACAGTCTTTGGAAGTCACGAGTTCGGTGACTCCTCCTTCGGTCCGTACTGCGCATGGGCTTCGGCTCCATCCTCAGACTGTTTTTCGCCAGCAGGGAAATGATGGAGCGAAGTAATAACAGTGAGAAACCCATGTGTGTTGTATCTAAATAAGATAGACTGGAACGGATACAGGTAGCCGGGGAGGCGGGTGGGCGTGTACAACTCTGCAGCTCTACATGCCAAGAACAGATGCATACTGGTAAGTAGCATATTCCGTTCGAGGCATATGAGCTGCAGATTGTACACTTTGCATAGATTACATAGCAGTACCCAACCTTAGCGGCGACCACCAGTATCCGTTGCAGCGGTTTGAAATAGTGTCTTTAGTACAGCCTGGCCCACACTAGCTTGTTGTTCGGAGTGCACATCTACACAGTAATGTTTTGTGAAGGTGTGCGGTGTTGACCATGTGGCTGCTTTGCAGATGTCATCTAAGGGTATGTTCCCTAGAAAAGCCATAGAAGCCCCTAACTTTCTTGTAGAGTGGGCTTTAGGTGGAACAGATAATGTTCTTTTCGCCTTTTGATAGCAAATTTGTATGCACTTAACAATCCACCTAGCTATCCCTGATTTAGAGATGGGGTTGCCTTTATGCGGTGGAGAGAAGGAGACGAACAATTGTTTAGTCTTCCTGAAAGGTTGCGTTCTTTGTATGTAGTACAGTAAAGCCCTCTTAACATCAAGTGTATGTAGAGCCCTTTCCGCAACAGATTAAGGTTGCGAGAAAAAAACAGGTAATTCCACCGATTGATTGAGATGGAAGGGGGAAATGACCTTGGGCAGAAATTTTGGATTCGTACGAAGTATCACTTTGCTGTGATGTATTTGTAAGAAGGGTTCCTGTATAGTGAACGCTTGTATCTCACTAACCCTTCTAAGGGAAGTGATAGCTACTAGAAAAGCTGTTTTCCAGGTGAGGAACTGTAGCTCACATTTATGCAGTGGTTCGAAGGGCGGACCCATTAGCCTTGTAAGAACTACGTTTAGATTCCATACAGGAGAAGGTGGTGCCCTGGGTGGAATTATGCGTTTAAGGCCTTCCATAAAGGCTTTAATAGCGGGCACCCTGAACAGTGATAAATGCTGTCTGTTTTGCAGGTAAGCAGCAATCGCTGCTAGGTGTAGGCGTATGGAAGAATATGCCAGGTTACACCTTTGAAGATGAAGTAGATAGCATATAATGTGTTGTATGGATGCATCTAAAGGGTTGATTGTATTGTTACGGCAGTAAACAACAAATCTCTTCCACTTTGCGGCATAGCATGCTCGAGTGGTTGGATGTCTGGCTTCCCTGATAATGTTCATGCAATCAGGGGGAAGATTAACGTATCCAAATTCTAAGATTTCAGGAGCCAGATCGCAAGGTTGAGCTGCGCTGGGTCCGGGTGTCTGATTTCTCCATGGTTCTGAGTTAGGAGGCATGGGGACAGGTGCAGTTTTTGGTGTGGTACCACTGAGAGCTGCAGTAGTGTGGTGTACCACGGCTGCCTGGCCCATGTTGGGGCTACCAGAAGGAGCGTGAGGGAGTGCTGTTGCAGTTTCCTGACCACCAATGGAATTAGTGGGAGAGGTGGAAAGGCGTATGCAAATCTGCCTGACCAGTTCATCCATATCGCATTGCCTTTGGACAATGGGTGTGGGTATCTGGCGGCGAAGCTTGGGCATTTTTTGTTTTCGTGGGTGGCGAAGAGGTCTATCTGAGGATGCCCCCACTTGTGGAAGAATGGGTGAAGAACTTGTGGATGCAGTTCCCATTCGTGTATTTGTTGCGTTTGTCTGCTGAGCAGATCTGCCATGGTGATTTGTATGCCTGGGACGTGCTGTGCCAGGAGAAAGATGTTTTGTGGAATTGCCCATCTCCATATGCTCTGGGCTAAACGGGAGAGCTGGGGAGAGTGTGTCCCCCCCTGTTTTTGAATATAATACATTGCAGTCATATTGTCTGTGCGAATGAGGACTGCTTTGGCTGAAATCTGTTTTTGAAAGGATTTTAGGGCTAGAAAGATCGCCAAGAGCTCCAGATGGTTGATGTGGAGCGATTTTTGTTGTGGCGTCCATAGACCTTGCATTGTGAGGTGTAGGAGGTGCGCTCCCCAGCCGGAGAGCGATGCGTCCGCTGTTAGAATCACCTGAGGAACCGGGTCCAGGAACGGCCGCCCTTTGGAAAGGTTTGTGGTGTTCCACCACTGCAGAATGTGATGGGTGCGGCCGTCTACCAACACCAGATCCGTCAGCTGTCCCTGGGCCTGGTTCCACTGTCGTGCTAGGCACTCTTGGAGTGGACGCATGTGGAGTCTTGCATGGGGCACTATGAAAATGCAAGATGCCATCATCCCTATTAGCTTCATGAACACCCTCGCTGGGAGAGAGTGCTGAGCAATGAACGTTTGGCGCAAGGCTTGTATGCTTGCGATCCTGGCTGAGTTGGGATAGGCTATACCCTTGGAGGTGTCTATAGTGGCCCCGAGATATTGCTTTGTGTGAGATGGTACGAGGTGGGACTTTTGGTAGTTCACCGTGAAGCCTAGCTGGTGGAGCAGTTGGATGGTGTTGTTTGTATGTTGCACACATTGGTGGTAGGACGCGGCTTTTATGAGCCAGTCGTCTAAGTAAGGGAAGACGTGAATATGTTGACGTCTGAGGTGTGCTGCTACTACAGCTAGGCATTTGGTAAACACCCGTGGTGCGGTGGTGACCCCGAAGGGGAGAACCGTGAATTGGTAATGCTGACCGTCCACCACAAACCTGAGGTAATTCCTGTGAGAAGGGTGTATTGGAATATGAAAGTATGCGTCTTTCAGATCCAGGGTAGTGAGAAAGTCTCCCTGACAGAGGAGTGGGAGGACTTGTTGTAGAGTGACCATGTGGAAATGGTCTGAATGTATGTATGCATTTAGAGGCCGGAGGTCCAAAATGGGCCGCAGGGTCCCGTCTTTTTTCGGTATTAGAAAATAGAGAGAGTAGACCCCTAAATTTTGCTGATTGACGGGGACCTGCTCTATAGCGTGTTTTTGGAGGAGGGAGATCACCTCCTGTTTGAGCAGTGTGGAATGTTCCTGTGACATTGGACGGTGCCTTGGTGGGATATTGGGTGGGGTAGATGTTAGCTCGAGACAGAACCCTGACCGAATAATTTGGGTCACCCATTTGTCCGATGTTATGGACTTCCAGGCGTGGATAAAGTGTTGCAGTCTGCCCCCGACCGGAGTGGGATGGTCTGGGGGGAGCGAGGGGAAGTCATTGTGCGGGCGGTGTGGCAGAACGGGTGGTGTTGGTTTTGCCCCTGCCCTTATTGTTGTTGCCCCTGTATCCACCCCTTTGGTAGCCCTTTGAGAAGGTATTTTGAGGAGGGGACTTGTAGGAGGTAGAGGCGCTATCGGTGGAGTAGCCTCTGCCTGTGCTACGAAAGGACGAACGCCGAAAGGAGCGTTTAGGGGTCTGGGATTGCAATGCCCCCATAGACTTCGCTGTGTCCGTGTCCTTTTTCATTTTTTCTAATGCTTCGTCCACCTTTGGCCCAAAGAGGTGTTGTTGGTCAAAGGGGTGATTTAGTATGGATGCCTGTACTTCTGGCTTGAACCCTGAGATCCTGAGCCAGGCATGACGGCGAAGCAGGACACTAGTATTTATGGCTCTAGAAGCAGTGTCCGCTGCATCGAGGGCACATTTAATGGAGGTTTTAGTAATGAGCTTTCCCTCCTGTATTAGGTCATGAGCTTTACGTTTGTGTTTCTCCGGGAGGTGCTGCATAAGAGCCTCAAGCTCATCGTAGTGTGATCTGTCATAACGCGCAAGCAGCGCTTGTGTATTCGCAATGCGCCAGATGTTTGCGGCTTGCGAGGCAGTGCGTTTACCAGACGCATCTAAGAGTTTTGATTCCTTATCTGGCGGTGGAGCCTCGCCTGAGGACTGGGAGTTAGACCGCTTTCTAGCTGTGGACACAACTAGGGAATCTAAAGGAGCAGGGCCCTTAATGTAGGTAGGGTCTGTGGGTGCTGCTTTGTACTTTTTTTCTATTCTGGGGTTTAAGACCCTGGCCCTGACAGGGTCTTTAAACACCTCTGCAGCATGTTTGGTAACACCCTTAAGCATGGGCAATATGGCTGTAGACTTATCCTAAATATCAAATGTATCCAGTAAGAAGTCGTCTTCCACTGGTTCGCTATGTAGTTCCACCCTATGATAGTGTGCTGCTCTCTGCACTAAGTGGTGAAACCCTAGTGAGTCCTCTGGGGGAGATGGCCTGGATGGGTAGAGGTCATCTTGAGGTACATCTGGTATGTCAGGGTTTTGGTAATCCTCCCATGGGTCTGGGGTCCCCGGTGGTGTGGGGTCCATTGGGGCGTCCGCTGGATCATAATCTGGATCCCTGTAATCCGGTTCTGGGGACGGGGTTGGGGAGTGATGAGGCAAGGGTGGCGGAGACCTGGGAGGGAGAGGAGGTGGAAGAGGTGGAGGAGTAGGAGGAGGAGGTGGAGGAGGTGGTGGGGAGGGCACTCTGAGAGGAGATGTGGCAGAGTCCTTCCGCTTGGGCGGTGGAGGAGGAGCTGGTGTGTCAAGACGTCTTTTCTTGACAGTCAAAGTCAATAGTCCAGTCTTTGGATCCTTTGACAAGGTTTTTTGAAAAGGATCAGGTGTAAAAAGGTCCGTTGGCGCCGAATCGTCCGCTGGCGCCGATGTTTTCGGAGCCGAGGATTTGGGTGGTTTCTCTGCGCCATGCTTTTTTGGAACCTCTGGTTTTTTCGGCGTCGAGGTAGGCTTCAACGCCGGAACGTCGGTGCCGAGGGATTTATGTTTGTGTTTCGTCGGCACCGAGAGTCCAGGCTTCGGCACCGGTGGCTTCGGAGTGGAGCTGGGCGTCACTTTCTTCGGTGCCGAACGGTGTTTATCGGCACCAGGAGTAGGCTGGCTCGAGCCCGAGCTGCCGTGATACTTGTGAGGCTTCGACACCGGGCCCGAAGGTGGGGTGATAGAAGCTGCGTGTTTGGTTTTCCCTAGGCCCGAAGGCGAAGGTGTAACCTGAGTCTCTTTGGATATGGGCGCAGGGGTGGGAGGGGGTAGAGTACTCACGACCCTCTGCGCCGGTGTGATGTCCTCCAGGTCGGAGTCGTCGGCCTCAGAAGCGCTGACGATTTCTTCCTCCTGCTTGGTGTGTTGTTGCCCCGGTGTCGTCTCCGAAGATGTCGGGTGGAGCCGCGATCGATGACTGCGCCATGGTGCGTCGAGCTCTTCGATCCCGGATGGTCTTTTTTGATCGAAAAGACATACAGGCGGGGCAGTCTCTGGCCTCGTGTTCTGGAGAGAGGCAAAGGTTACACACCTGATGGAGGTCGGTGTGGGGAAATTTAGACTCACATTTTGGGCACTTTTTGAACGGAGTCCTTTCCATCGGCCGGGACAGGAGTCGAGGAGGGCCCGAAGGCCGGTGCCGATGTGTGGAATCGGGAAAAGTGCCTCTACGAGAGATGAAGAAGATGAAGAAACTCGATGAACGAGGATTTTCCGTCGAGGCTGGAACCGTAAAAGTTCGAAGCCGGAGCACGAAGTATCACATCCGAGCCCGATGGCGGAAAAAAACCAATCTGAGGATGGAGCCGAAGCCCATGCGCAGTACGGACCGAAGGAGGAGTCACCGAACTCGTGACTTCCAAAGACTGTCCAAAGAACAAAAACAAACTGCAAGCATCCGGGCCCAACACCAGATGGCGATCTATGCAAAGTGTACAATCTGCAGCTCATATGCCTCGAACAAGTTGTTTTGTGGGTCAGGCTGGGGAGGAGGAGTAACCCCAACCCCTGGAAACCACAGAAATGGTGTTGGGTACCTATAGCTGGCTGCAATTCCACCACAACAGCCTCAGCAGATGGCATTGAGGCTGAAGTCATGGAATGGATCGCTCAACTGAAGCTTTCTTCTCAAGTGGGAAAAACGATGTGAAGCCGAATATTCTCTCCAGCGGTACTTCTACTCAATGGCTCAACCTTTTCAGTGGGCAAGTTTGGGGACTTGTGAGTCAAAGTGAGCTAGAGTGGCACCTGGATCTGGACCGATGACCAGTCTGGCATTCATCTCAAGCCCACACCATGAAGAGCTTTGCCTTCTGCTTCCTGATGGCTTTTAAGTGCATGATGCAACACTTTTTATGCAATAGTCTTATTCGGGTCCCAGGCACCTCATTCAGAGTGAAATCTGCTTGTGGCAGTATTCACCTGGTTTGAACCCTGAGAGATCCTGTGAAAATACACCAAAAAATATTTTAGGATGAAATTGTTTTGGGGCGAACAACTGCAGACCCGGGTTGAAGGGCATGAAGAAAAAAGAAAAAGAAAGAAGCCAGAGTGCAGGGGAGTGACATCTTAAAATGCTCTGAGATGTCAGTTCCATGGCTGTTCCTGGAGCCAAGCTGCCATCTATTGGCCTTGGAAAGCCAATTCAACTTTCTGGAACCAGTCTTGCACCTGAGGAGATTAAAGAGGAGGACACTGGAGTCAAAAATCTCCATTAGAAATCACAGTTTTGCACTTTGAGCACGGTTTCTGGAGCACAAAACACATCTCTGACCTTTCTGAATTCTTTTAATTTGCTATGGTTAAGGTCGGTACAGGGACATTTGTTGTCTACATAGAAGTAGACCAAGATGTATACTAACAGAGGGCATAGGCTATGATGAAGGCCAGGGCCTTGTTTAAAGAGCTACACTTGGTGGCAAGAGGACTTTCTACCTTACTAATTTGTGAGTGGAGGGTCATGCCAGCAACCCGCAAGACTCTTAGGTTCCCAACTCTGGTTTCTGATTCAGTGAACTTTGAGAAAATGATGTAGGCATGATGAGTCGACTGGTGAAGAAGATTTGGCCGGCCTAGGTCAAGTATCTCAGTTTTGGATCCATTTAAATTTGGATTGATTTGAGGTAATCTTGTACTTGATGCGCATGTAAATGAGTCAGCAGGGTGCAATTGAAAGAAGCACCACCCGGGGTCCCTTCTCCTGCAGTCACTACCACTGCACCTTCGCCTGAAATGAAATGAAATGAAAATTTATAAAGCGGATGGCTACCCGGAGGCCTCCCAGTGCTGAGTTAGACCGCACGGAACAGGTGAGGAAGATTAGGGGAACAGGAACCTGCCTGCCACCGCACACCAGCCCCACCCACAGCACGACCGTCACATACCGGACCCAGCTATCTCAGCTGTTTCCTGCTCAATACACGCTCCCTCCACAAGCACGCTGTGAAGGAGAGAAAGTCACCCAGGCTCATATTTTACCTGTGGAAAGAACTGAACCATCAGTTTGTGTGGTCCATACCAATGTTATATATTACAGGAGTCAAAGGAGGAGGAGCAACCATAGTCTGCTATATTAATATTTAGATCTCATGAATTTATAAGTACTGTTTCAGTTATGTGTTTAAGGAGGAAGCCAAACTGATTGGTGACAAGGATGTTTGTTGGATTCTATAGATACTAGGTACTTCAGCAGTAACTTATTTCTAAGTAAGTGGATGCTGACATACGCGGCTGGGGTCCACTGACTGACTGGGACTGCCGCCATTGACTGCTCTGTCTCTCGGCTTTTGCCTCCCCTCCTGATCTGATCTCTTTTTCTCCTTTTGTATTTTCTGTTCTTCTGTCATGCTTTTTCACCTTCTGTATCCTTTTATTTTGTCACTTTCTTCTCCTGCATTTACTCCTCGCTTCCGGCCTGTCGCATTGTGCTTTTCCTTGCTGTGTCCCCGTAGCCCCACCCTCCTCCTGCTTAGCTCTCCCCTTTTCCCTCCTCCCTGTAGTCCAGCCCTTCCAGTCACATTATTCTATGGTCACTGCAGCGCAGATGCGCAGAAGGGGTACCGAAGGCACCTGGACCACTCCCAGCAACATGGACTCCAGTCCTAGGACCATCCACTGCTATGACGCCAGCATCCTCCAAGCCCTCAACACCGGACACCACACCGCCAGGCATCGCTGAATGACACCCAGCGTCCCTTCTCCTGCAGACACTGCCGCTGCACCTTCGCCTACCACTGCACACCAGCCCCACCCAACGCACGACTGACACATACCGTACCAGACTCTTTCAGCTGTATCCTGCTCAATACATGCTCCCTCCACAAGCACGCCATGAAGATCTGGGACCTACTCGACTCTGGTGCCCCTGACATCGCCTTCCTCCCAGAAACCTGGATGAACTTCACCTCTGCCCTGGACATTGCCACTGTTATCCCGGATGGCTACAAGACCATTTACAAGGACGGCATCAACAAACCGGGTGGAAGAATCGCCATCATACACAGAAGCACCCTTCAACTCACCACCCACTCAGACAACTACGCCACCAACATGGAGCCCCTCCACTTCCAGGTTCAGACTAACCCGAACACCACCCTCCACAGCACCCTCCTCTACCGACCTCCTGGACCACGTCCACCCTTCAGCTACTTCAAACTCGACTTCATCGTACCCCACGCTCTCCCCTCATCTGACTACATCCTCCTCAGCGACCTCAACTTTCATCTCGACAACCCTAACGACAATAACACATCGTCCCTGCTGGAAATCCTTGCCACCGGACTCAGACAACAGGTCATCTCTCCAACCCACTCAGCAGGACACACGAATGACCCAGTCTTCTCCGCCAGCAATAAAGTCTCCTTCACTCACACCTTCGACCTGCCTTGGACCGACCACCGCTGCGTCCACTTCTTCACCAAACCCACCGTACACCATCACGCCCACCGCTACCCTTGCAGAAGCTGGAACAGGGTCACCAAAGAACAGTTCACCACCTCTCTCAGCAACACCCCACCTCCGACTCTGGATGACACTAATACCTCGGCTCACAACCTCAACCAATAGATCTCAAACTGCGCAGATGCAATGGCTCCAATCAAGAAAGCGCCAGGCGGGGAGGAGCCTAGCGCGCAACCAAGATGGCCGCGTAGGTGCGAGGCTCCCGAGGACCTCCGTGACCTCCTACATAAATCCTGAAAATATCCTGTCCTAGATGAGGGGACTGTGTTGGTGAGCCCGAGCTGAGGTGTCACCCATTTTCCGTTTCCAAATTGGACCTCGGACACCGGCGGGAGCACCGATTGAGATTTGCGGCCTTCTCCACTCCGGCCCCCCGGATTGGAGTTGCGGGGTGATCCGGAGACAAAGTGATCAACAGCGGCGGGCAGGGCTGGGCGACTCGCGTACCCCGCACTTTCACTTTCGCTTTTGCACCCTCCTTGCTGCGTAGGCGAGGTTGGGTTGCGGGGCAGTGTGTGGTGTGTGGCCTCGTTGGGTTGCCCTGCTGGCCCGCCGGCTGTGATCCGTCCTGCGGACCTGTGGTGGCCCCCCCCCCGGAGCCCGTGACCTGGTTTGTCGGCCTTTTCCGAGGTGAACGGCACGATTTGGGGACTGGAACCATGTCCACAAAGCAAGATGGCGACCGGGCAAAGGTGAAATCGACCCGCCGTGGCGCAGCCCATCAGTCCAACAGCATGGACCGCTACACCCTCCAGAAGGGATCTCCCGAGGTGCCGCATAGGTCCCCTGAGGGCCCGACTGATGCTCCTGCGCTGCCCGCGGACCTGACCCTGCGAGATGTCATGGGCGCTATCGCCGAGATGAAGGCCTCGGTGGACCAGCGCTTTGACACACTGGCGCAAAAGATTGACTCGGTCCACGTGGATGTTGGCCTGGTGAGGGCCGATTTATCCAAGACCAATGACCGGGTCGATTCTTTGGCCCACACCACCTCGGGCCTTACAGCGGACGTGGCGGCCCTCCAAAAGGAGGTGCGCCGGCTTGGCCAGGCGAGCGCCCTGATGGATCGTCGACTGGAGAATTCCGAGGGTCGGGCCCGGAGGAACAATGTCCGCATTGTCGGGGTGCCGGAGGGACGTGAGGAGGCGGCGGCGGACCTGTTTGTGGAGGACCTGATTCTCACCCATCTCCAGCCCCGGGGGCTGAGTAAATTCTTTGCGGTGGAACGTGCCCACAGGGTTCCCGGAGGAAAACCTAAGGCCGGAGCCCCTCCGAGGCCTCTCATTGCCCGGATTTTCAACTTTCGGGACAGAGACGCTATTCTTCAGACTTCTAGGCAACAAGGACCGGTCAGACTTGACAATATGGATGTAAACTTCTATCCTGATTTCACCCCAGCGGTCCAGAAGCAGAGACTGAGCTTTCTCGGAGTCAAACGTCGTTTACGGGACCTGAACCTCAAGTATGCGATGCTTTTTCCAGCTAAGTTGCGGGTGGAGGTGGATGGCCGCACGCACTTTTTTGATCGTCCCGAGGCAGCCGGGGACTGGTTGGACTACTTGCCCGGGGATCGGGGCCGGGGGGGTGGGGGGGGCGCGGTTGGAGGGGAGGGCTCGCCGGATCAGGACTGAGGGACTAATAGTAGGCCTCGCTCTGGACAACATTGTCGTCATTTTTGACTGTTCGTTAAGTCTCCCTCCTGTGGAGGTGGTACGGGGTCTCTTGGGGGCTCTCCCTCCTCCTCTGGGGGACTAGTTAGTTTAATCATTCATGGGGCGACAGGCACACTGCACTTTGGGGGGGCTGTTTGGGCTCATGCAGGGGTGCAGGGAGGGGGGAGTTCTGTTGGGATGGGTGGGTTGGGGTGGGGTGTTGTTTGTTTTTACCGCAAGGCAAACCCTTTATTGTATTGGTATTTTTAAGGTGCTCTCCGGGGGACGAAGGATGGCTTCTGTATGTGATGGGGGGTAGGGACCTGACTTTATTGTCCTGGAACGTTAACGGACTGGGGGATAGGATTAAGCGAGGTGTGGTCCTGCAGTATTTGAAACGACTTTCGCCAGATGTGGTCTTTCTGCAGGAGACACACCTTATTGGTAATTCCTTTTGTGCCATGAATCGGCGTGGCTATCGCTTGGTGGCCCACTCGGGCTTCACGTCGGGCTCACGGGGGGTGGGCATCATGGTGAAGAACTCGCTCCCGTTGGAAATAGACGAGGTGCGCCATGATGAGAGGGGACGCTACACTGTCTTAGTGGGGAGAATGGAGGGTAAAGTAGTTGTCTTTGTCTCAGTGTACGTCCCACCGGGGTTACAGTCTATGACTTTTGCAGACCTAGGGCGCCTCCTCCTTGACCTTCCGGGGGGGCTTCTGGTGGTTGGGGGGGGACTTCAATGCGGTGGTTTCTGGGACCGTGGATCGTCACCCCCCTAGGGACCTCCCCCGGGCGCAGGCGTGGCTGTCCGGCTTCTTAGATACACTGGGATTGGTGGACTGCTGGCGTTTAAAACATCCCACGCAGCTGCAGTACACTTTCCACTCGGGTGCCCATGGTAGCCTCTCACGGCTTGATTATGTCCTTGTCCCTGCGGCCTATGTTGGGAGGGTAGGAGAGGTGCGCCATTTGGCGCGGGGTATTTCAGATCACTCCCCGCTCCTGTTGCAAATTGATGTCTTCCCGAGGGGGGAGGGCAGAGTAGCTCCAATCAATGCCTGGTACCTGCGCGACCCCATCATTCGCGCTGATTTGATTAAATCCTTGCAGCGGTATTTCGATGAGAATGTGGGGTCCGTCCCTTCGGCTATCTCCCTGTGGGAAGCCTTCAAAACAGTTCTTAGAGGGGAGGCCCTCTCCTTTATTTCCCATGCCCGGAGGCGCGAGCAGGAGGAGGTGACCCGGGTGGAGGCCGAAATCGCTGAATTGGAGGGTGATCTAGAGGGTGGGGTGACGGATGCTGCACTACATGTCCTACAACTTAAGCAGGCGGCCTACAGGGCCCTCGTCACGGAGGCGGCCAGGGGCCTCTATAGAGAGCAACAGGGGCGACTGTATGATGTGGGTGATAAGGCTGGTAAATTGCTTGCATGGTTGGATAAAAAGGAGAGAGCGAGTCGTGTGGTCCCGCTGATTGAGAGGACGGATGGTGTTCGTGTCACCGAGCCAGAAGACATGGTCTCTTGCTTCGCGGATTATTTCCGCGAGGTGTATTCCCCGGTTTCTCCCTGCTCGGAGGAGGATTCCCATGCCCTGCTTAGGGATATCGCGCTGCCTTCCCTTTCGGTGGAGGACAGGGTGTCGTTAGATGCCGCTCCTACCTCCGACGAAATTGCCCTCGCCATACGCTCGGTCGCATCCGGCAAGGCCATGGGCCCGAATGGCATCCCTATAGAGCTGTATAAGCTGCGACCGGATGTACTGGCACCCCACCTCCGTGCGATGTTCCTGGCGGCCCACTCGCTGGGCTCCCTCCCGCCGGACCAACGTCTGGCTACAATTGTGGTGATCCACAAGGAAGGGAGACCTCGAGACCGGGTTACATCCTACCGGCCTATCTCGCTCTTGAATGCGGAGCCCAAAATCCTCGCCAGGGTGCTAGCCAACCGGCTGGTCGGCGTGGTGGGCGATCTGGTCCACCAAGACCAGTCCGGCTTTATTCCCCATCGCAACACGGCCCTTAATCTGCGGCGCTTGCACGGGGTGCTCGCGGGTGTCCCGTTTGTGCGGGAGCCGGCCATATTGGCGTCCTTAGACGCCACCATGGCGTTTGACACGCTCGAGTGGCCATACATCTGGGCTATGCTGGCGAAGTTTGGATTTGGCCCGGGGTTCATTAGCTGGGTCAAATTGTTGTATTCGGGCCCATTGGCGCAGGTGGTGGTGAATGGAAGAGTATCGGTCCCATTCGAGCTGGGACGGGGCACGCGACAGGGCTGTCCCTTGTCGCCGCTCCTGTTCGCGCTGGCCTTGGAACCCCTGGCGGAGTGGCTGCGGTGGCACCCTTCCATCCGTGGTCTCCGTTGGACCCCCGAGTATGAGGACCGCGTGTCCCTATACGCTGACGATATCCTTTTGTACCTAGCCTCCCCGCGTAAATCACTGATTGTCCTGGTTGATGTTTTGCGCTCATTCGGCCGCAACTCAGGCCTTGTCATCAACTGGGCTAAATCATGTGTGTATGTGCTTTCCGGGGAGGCTCCCGTCCTCCCGCGGGGCTGTCCGATTCAGATTGCCTCACAGGGGTTTCGGTACCTGACGGGACCTACGCGTGTCATGGTACGAGTATGGCACGCGGCTAACGCAGCTATGGGGTGGAAGGACCGTTTGACCCGGGCATCACCGTTGTACGCGTCTGAGAGATTGGGCTCCCTGTGGACCTCGAAGGGCTTCGAGAAGTGGGACACGATCGGCATCAGTAAAGTGGGGGACCTCTGGACGAGAGGGGGATTTAAAACATTCGAGGCGCTGCAGACGGAGTTTCAGCTGCAGGGCAGTGAATACTTTCGGTACTTGCAGGTCCGTCACACACTGGGCTCAGTCTTCCCGGACGTCGCCTCCATCCCGGAGTCTTCCCCCCTGGAGGATAGAGTGCTGGATGGCCACGTTCCGGACAGCACGATCTCCCTTATTTACAAAAAATTGATTAATGACCGCTCGGGCCTGCTGACTGGCCTCCGCGAGGCTTGGGTTGCCGACGGGCTGGAGTTGGACGACGAAGACTGGATTTCCGCGGTGGCCTCTCCGAAGGAGGTGGCCATACCGGCTCGCCTTCGCTTCGTCCAGCTTAAGATACTCCATCGGGTTTACATGACGGGGCCAAGGCTTCTGCGTATGGGCTATGCTGAGGATGGGTTGTGCAAGCGTGGGTGTGGTGCTTTGGCGACTTTTTTGCATATTTTGTGGGAATGCCCGAAGGTGGAGCGATTCTGGCGTGGTGTGCATGAGGTCCTGCGAGTGGTTACGCATGTCGAGCTGCTGCCTGAAGCGAGGAGATGCCTGCTGAATGTGTGGGAACCAACTGACTACTCGGTGCCGCAGACGCGATGGGTGACTCTGGGATATATGATAGCTAAGCGTGACATTGCTCAACTGTGGGGATCCCAGAGGCCCCCGGCGGTGTCGGCCTGGAAAGAACACATGGATTGGTGCATGTTCCGAGAAAAGGTGGTGTATGTGGCGAGGGGTAAGCCTGGGGCATGGGTGAAAGTATGGGGCCCTTGGAACGCCTACCGCGGGGGTATCTGCGCGCCACCACTGCTGCCTGCGGCCTCACCAGCCTCGTCCCCTTAGTTGACTCCTTTCCCTAGCCCTGAGCACGGAATTCCCCCAGTCCTCGATTGGTTCCCCTTCCCCTCTTTAGACTCCTGTGGATGGCTGGGGTCCCCCATTCGGGGAGCACGTGCTGTTACTTTCGATTGCAGGTTACCTTGCGGGTGTGGTTTTTGTGTTGTTTGTATAAAAAGAAACCGTATGTCATATGCTCCTGTCATTCTAGCGGCCGGCCGAAAGGTTGTAGGCCCATACTTGTATATTCTTGAGATTGCAATAAACTGTTTAAAAAAAAAAAAAAAAAGAAAGCGCCAGGCAAACCACACTCCAAAAAAGCCACCTGGTTCTCTCCCAACCTGCATGCGTCCAGAAGCTCCTGTAGAAGACTTGAAAAGAGATGGAGGAGTAGCAAGACCGTGGAAGACCACTCAACCTTAAAATCCGCTGTCACCGCACATCACCACCTCATCAAAAAAAACAGGCCCAAAACTCCATGACACCGGCATCCGCGAAAATACCCTGAAATGGATCCGATCCTTCCTCACAAGCCGAACACACAGTCAGGCTACCACTGTTACACTCGGAACCTACATAAATTAGCTGCAGATTGCCTCAGGGCTCCTACCCGAGCCCCACTCTCTTCAACATCTAAATGTCCCTACTCGCAGCCATCGTCAGGTAGCACAGACTCAACGTTGTCTCTTACGCCGACTAAATCCAGCTGATCCTCTCCCTCACCAATGTATCCACAATCACCAAAAGCAACTTTCACGACGGGATGAAGGCAGTCACCACCTGGATGAAGGACAGCTGCCTCAAGCTAAACTCAGAGACAACTGAAGTCCTCATCTTGGGCTCCACCCCCTCCACCTGGGATGACTTCTGGTGGCCTGCAGATCTTGGACATCTGCCCACACCCACAGACCATGCAAGAAATCTCATCATCATCATGGACTCCTCGCTCAGATGATCTGCCAGATCAACGGCGTTTCATCATCCTGCTTCCACATGCTTCGAAAGATCTTCAAGTGGATCCCCACAGAGTACAGAAAAACGGTCACCCATGCACTCATCAGCAGCAGACTACTACGGAAATGCACTCGCCGGCAACACCCTGAAACTCATAAAGAAACTACAAAGCATCCAGAACACCTCCACCAGACTCATCCTCAATATCTGCCGCTGCAGCCACATCACCATCCACCCAAGGCCCCTTCGCTGGCTTCCAGTCATCAAAAGGGTCACCTTCAAGCTCCTCACACACACCTACAAAGCCCTACATGGTACGGAACCTGCATACCCCATCCACCGCCTCTCATTCCACCCACCCACCAGAGACCTCCCCTCCACTGGCCCTGGCCGCCATCCCACGTATCTGCAAGGCCACGGCTGGGGAAGATCCTTCTCCTACCTCGGAGCAAAGACCTGGAACACCCTGCCTCTCCCATAAAGGCAATCACCATCACTGCCCCAATTCAGGGAGGATCTCAAGACCTGGCTCTTCGACTGAACCACAGTGCCTTACTACAGATCAGCAATCAAACCCCCCTCCCCACCCCCAGTGCCTTGAGACCCTTACGGGCAAGTAGTCCCACTTTACAAGTCACTTGATTGATTTCTATAGCAGTTTAAGGCTCTGGGGGTAACGTTACAGGGCGATAAATGTTGGCATTGGACTAACGGGGATCAGGCTTTCCAATGTTTAGAAGTTCTTAGTAGGAAAAATATTTCTTTAGGGATGTTTTAAGGTTTTTTTTTTATTCCATGGCAACGACCCTTTAGGAGTGATGTTCCTGGTGTGTTTGTCCAGTTGTTGAAGGGTAATGCTGCTCTGAATTTTTGTGCCTTTCCTATGAAGTTGAAGAGCGTGTAATTGCTGTGGTGCATTTCTAGACCATGATAACGAGTCCACAGGGGATGTTAATAGGATATAGAATTTGTCTTAAATAGACTTTTTCCATCAAAATTGCCTGGTGGTATGAAGTTCTTGTATGTTTAACAGCTATTTCGGTTCTGGAGGTGATGACTGAGCCAGACTGCAGGGCACAGAGGTTGTCGTATATTGGGGTTAACCAATGATATATTCTCTAATCATTTGTAAAGGGTTCTGTGTAATGGTATTGTTTGTGGCTTATTTGGAAGAATCAATATAGATTGGTGTGTGGATTTAGAACGCCAAGCATATGTACAGTCCCCTTATGCTAATTTCTTTACCTGGGTTAGTGCCTCCTTCCCTATACAGGTGTCCTTAAGATCAATAATAACACTGACAGACATTAGATAGCTGTGTCCTGGGACAGTGCTTCCCAAACTGTGGGTCGCTAGCAGATTCTTTCGTGTGTCGCAAAAGTCCAGGCAATAAATAAAGATGCCTTTAAATTCTAGATTTATCATGTCACATTTGCTGCACTTCAAAGACCGAGTCAAATGTCAGGATAGGACTTCTGCTGATTTTTACCATCGGGACTGGTGTTCACGAACTCCTCGCACTTTGCAGTCGGAGAAAGTAAAGTGAATTATGTGACAATCCTGCTGGGACACAGGCAGTGTGAAAGGAAAGCTGAAGGAGGTAATTTTTCCTAACACAACAAAATGTAAACGCCTGTAAATTAAGAGTATAAACTCAGCAGTTAGGAACAGGGAATAACGCACTTTTTGCAATTCTAAAGTGTGACGGACCCTTTGGCATGCCTGTGCAAATGTAGTGACCGATTCAATGGAAAATGTGCTGACTGCAAATAATGCGCTACCACACCACGCTTTATTGCATTAAACAAATCTCCCGCCTCACATCAGTTGACGCTAGGTGGATCGCAGATGTCTGCTGTATCCATGGAGAACTAGACCCTCAGAGGTCTATTCTGCATGTAAGCTTAGGGGTGGCCACGCTAGTGTTCTGGACATTAAAATGGAGGACTTCCCTGAAATCCTCATTTGTATCCAAAGCCCTTTCGCTAATTGCATTACATGAAGATTCAAGCTCTTCGACAGGACGGAGGGTCACATTAAAATGTCAGATTCAAGCAGCGCACCTGTTTCTACAGGTAAGTGGCTATCTTTTTGCAACATGAACCATTGTTGGTTTACATGGAGTGTGGAGCCGCTGCCGAGGGCACGTGCAGTGAAAATCAATGTCTTAATATGGTCTGACCCATTTAAGCTGCTCTCCTTCAGTGTACATCATCACAGTGGGATTGAGTGAGTTCATGTAAGGGTGACTCAGTAGCGGCCATACACATATCCCTAATAGATACAATGCAGCTCCCTTTTCCTTTCCAGAATGAGCTTTCTCCTGCAAAGAATATCCTAAATGAATTGCCATACAATCCATTGAGCCCTAATCACTGCTAAGCTCTTCCATTTGTGGGACCTGCACCTTGTAAAACTGCTTGGTCTTCCTGAAGTGTTAGTTCCCTGTATCTAGCACAGCACTGCCCTCTGAACAGCCAGCAGAGGGAATGCTTTTGCCAGCTGCTGTATTCGGCTGCTGGGAGTATGAAGTGTCAGTTCCCTGTATCTAGCACAGCACTGCCCTCTGAACAGCCAGCACAGGGAATGCTTTTGCCAGCTGCTGTATTCGGCTGCTGGGAGTATGAAGTGTCAGTTCCCTGTATCTAGCACACCACTGCCCTCTGAACAGCCAACACAGGGAATGCTTTTGTCAGCTGCTGTATTCGGCTGCTGGGAGTATGAAGTGTTAGTTCCCTGTATCTAGCACAGCACTGCCCTCTGAACAGCCAGCACAGGGAATGCTTTTGCCAGCTGCTGTATTCGGCTGCTGGGAGTATGAAGTGTCAGTTCCCTGTATCTAGCACAGCACTGCCCTCTGAACAGCCAGCACAGGGAATGCTTTTGCCAGCTGCTGTATTCGGCTGCTGGGAGTATGAAGTGTCAGTTCCCTGTATCTAGCACAGCACTGCCCTCTGAACAGCCAACAGAGGGAATGCTTTTGTCAGCTGCTGTATTCGGCTGCTGGGAGTATGAAGTGTTAGTTCCCTGTATGTCGCACACCACTGCCCTCTGAACAGCCAACACAGGGAATGCTTTTGTCAGCTGCTGTATTCTGCTGCTGGGAGTATGAAGTATTAGTTCCCTGTATGTCGCACACCACTGCCCTCTGAACAGCCAACACAGGGAATGCTTTTGTCAGCTGCTGTATTCTGCTGCTGGGAGTATGAAGTGTTAGTTCCCTGTATGTAGCACACCACTGCCCTCTGAACAGCCAGCACAGGGAATGCTTTTGTCAGCTGCTGTATTCTGCTGCTGGGAGTATGGAGTGTCAGTTCCCTGTATCTAGCACACCACTGCCCTCTGAACAGCCAACACAGGGAATGCTTTTGTCAGCTGCTGTATTCTGCTGCTGGGAGTATGAAGTGTTAGTTCCCTGTATCTAGCACAGCACTGCCCTCTGAACAGCCAACACAGGGAATGCTTTTGTCAGCTGCTGTATTCCGCTCCCTGTTCTAAACAACCTTCCAATTTTTAACAGTGAGCTGAAATTTATCTCATGGAACACTGCCGGATTCAAGGATTATAAGGAGAAATTGGGTTTCTTGCATTCTCAAAAGGCAGATATAATTTGTTTGCAAGAAACCTGGGTTGAAGGAAGATTAGCTTTGGAAAAAGACTATTTTGTTTTGGAATATAATGCAACCAGCACTAGAAGAGGTCATGCTAAGGGAGGGTTAGCATGCTTGTTATCTAACAGATTGCAATGGAACTATTCACACTATTTAGATCCAGGGAAACTGTTTCAAGCAATAACCCTAAAAGATGTATTTGAGGATTGTCCTAATAGATTGTTGATTGTGGTTAATATTTATATTCCCCCCAATTGTAGTTTTAATACTGGTTTAAAAACTTTGTTCACTTTTTTAACTAAAGCGTTAGCTGTCTCCCCAACTCCGCATGTGTTAATGTTTGGGGACTTAAATTGCAATATATCTACCTGTGGGTTGGAGTTGTTTAGAAATATTCAATTGGAAGAGTCTCTGAATATTCCTCCTGCCCAGTTTCCGTCTAAAATTAAAACTAACAAAAGAGGTAAACTTATCTTAGATGGTTTACTTAAAGTTGAATGCTTAATAGTAAACGGGAGGCTTCCGTCTGACACCCCGGCAGCTTACACTCGTAAATCTAATAAGGGAAAATCTATTATTGATTTTATCATGGTAGATTATGCCGGTTTTTACCTACTAAAGGATATGAAGGTCATTGAGTCTATTCTTAGTGACCATAATGCATTGATGCTTTCTGTCTCTGTTAATCTTCAGAAAGTGGATCCGTGGAGTCTGGATACAGATTTTGTGAATTTTGATTCCAGCTCTGGGAAATGTTTTTGGAACCCTTGTACTGTTGAAAATGTAGTGCCTCTTTTGTATTTTACTGTTGAGAATTTACCCCTCTGGGAAGGGAGAGAGCTGTTAAGTTTTTTCAATTTTTTAGATTCTGTAACCGCTAGCGCAAAAAAGAAACCAGGTGTGAAACAATCCCTCGTAGTCCCTCATCCTCTACGGGCTTTAAATAGAGAAATAAACAAAGTGGTAAGGGGACAATTTTTATTCTTTACCCAAGAAGCTAAGTCTAAGTTGTTTATCTTAAAAAGAAGGAGAGTTAGACTTAAGGCCCGTTTAAAACGTTCTAAGGAAGATGCCCTCTGGATTCAACTGAGGGAAGCTTCTTATAATGGCCAAGCCAAGACATTCTGGTCCTTAATTGGCAAAGGCTGTGGTACTAGAGCCAGTCCTACGCCTATTGCCATTGAGGAACAGGTGTGGGTTCATTATATCGAGAAGTTGTACAGTAACAATAATTCTCAAGTTTTTAATGTTGAATCTGATAATGTCTCACGTATACTTGACTGTCCTACTGAAAAGGAAATTGAATATGCCATTAAGAATATGCGTTCCTCTGGTGCGATGGGCCCTGATAAAATCCCAATTTCAGTATTAAAACACCAGAGTGAACTTTGGAGTAAAATACTCTTTCCAGTGTTTAAATTTTGTTTTTCTAATGGAACAGTCCCCCCCCTCCTGGAAAGGAAGTATTATTGTCCCTTTATATAAAAAAGGGGCAAGAGATCTACCGCAAAATTACCGTCAAATCGCTCTGCTTGATGCCATTGGTAAGGTTTTCGCAAAATGTGTGCTTACTTTAATGAATCAATGGGTATCTGAACATAAAATTCTTCCCATGGAGCAAACAGGTTTTAGACAAAATCATGGAACTTTAGACAACCTGACTGCATTGCAAGTTATTAATGAAAAATATGTGAAAATCCGTGGTGGTCAGGTATATGGCGCCTTTATTGACTTCTCCACCGCCTTTGATAAAGTAGATAGAATTTTGCTGTGGAGAAAGTTATTTAACTTAGGTATGCCCCCATTCCTGATCAAGTTAATTCGCGCCCTTTACTCTGACACCTGGTGCAGAGTTCTACCTGGGGGTGAACGTGGTGTATCTAAATTAATTCCCACTTTCAATGGGTTGAAGCAAGGTTGCCTTTTGGCTCCATTGCTATTTTCCTTGTATACGGTTGATTTACCCGTCACACTTTCCGCTTGCGCCGGTATTGCCCCCTCCTTGGGTGGTGTTCCAATTGCATGCCTTATGTATGCAGACGATATCCTAATTTTGGATCTCACCCCAAAGGGCCTGAATAATCGGTTGCAAGCACTCTCTGAATTTGCGGAAAGTCATTTCCTATCAATAAATACGGCAAAAAGCAAAGTGATTTGCTTTTCTGGTAGAAAGAAGTCTAAATGCCTTAATTATCCATGGGTTGTGGGGGGGGAAAAACTGGAATGTGTGAAATCGTACACCTTCCTAGGTAAAATTGTCACTTATAATTTAAGTGACAAACTACACATTGACAATAACTCTCGGAAGGCTATTTGTCAGGGAAAGAGTTTAGTTTCCCTGTATAAAGCCACAGGTAGAAGGCATTTTTCTATTCTTTTAGATGTTTTTAGAGCGAAAGTTCCGGCCTCCCTGTTATACGGAATTGAGTTAATTGATGTAAAAAAGTGGAGTTTTTTAAACCCTGTGGAAGGGAAAAATTTTACGCAGTTTAATGTCTGTAGGTACAGCAAATTCGACTGCTTCCCTGAGACAGGAATTGGGTTTACGTAGCAGTTGGGTTCAAGGTCTGGCAAGTATAATACGTTGGGTAGTAGCTCTATCTAAAGGTGAACCTAATACCTTAAGAGATCTTATAAAAAATGAATTACTAGGATCTTTTAATGATTTTTCCCTGATTGTAAAAAACTTCAGATTTGCCGTGTTGCAATTGAAATTGGATGAGGAGACTTTATTTTTATTATCCTCTCATCAACTAAAAACTGTTCTGAAGTCAGCCTCTTGGGAATTGGGGTTTTGTCAGGATAGAGACTTCTGTTTAGCGAAAAGAGGTGGTACGCCTGTTATTGATTCTTATACCCTGCGGAAAGCTCAATCGTACATGTCTTGGAACATTTCCCATGGCGTCAGGCGCCTTGTGTTCTTATTAAGACATAATTTGCTTCCCCTGAAAGTTCTACATGCCAGCTGGTATGGTCATTCGGCATGCTGTGATCTTTGTCAATTGTATGATCAGGACTTAGATCATGTCATGTTTGTTTGTCCTGTACTGATGTCTTGCAGGCGTAGATGGTTAAGACCAATTTGCTTACAACTCAACATATTATCTGCTTCTTCATTTAAGGCAGCCTTGATTAATCCTCCTAATGAAATGTTTGCTTTTAAACTGTACAACTTTTTTAAATGTTTTTTGGACCTGTATTAAGATGTCTCGAGTAATTTGTGATGGAATAATGTATTATGTACTTTTTTGTTTTGCATGTATATGTTGTTTTATGTGGACCTCATAAAGAGTTCCTTATCATAATAAAATAAACTTGTATTCTGCTGCTGGGAGTATGAAGTGTTAGTTCCCTGTATGTAGCACACCACTGCCCTCTGAACAGCCAGCACAGGGAATGCTTTTGTCAGCTGCTGTATTCGGCTGCTGGGAGTATGAAGTGTTAGTTCCCTGTATGTCGCACACCACTGCCCTCTGAACAGCCAACACAGGGAATGCTTTTGTCAGCTGCTGTATTCTGCTGCTGGGAGTATGAAGTGTTAGTTCCCTGTATCTAGCACACCACTGCCCTCTGAACAGCCAACACAGGGAATGCTTTTGTCAGCTGCTGTATTCGGCTGCTGGGAGTATGAAGTGTTAGTTCCCTGTATCTAGCACAGCACTGCCCTCTGAACAGCCAACACAGGGAATGCTTTTGTCAGCTGCTGTATTCTGCTGCTGGGAGTATGAAGTGTTAGTTCCCTGTATGTAGCACACCACTGCCCTCTGAACAGCCAGCACAGGGAATGCTTTTGTCAGCTGCTGTATTCGGCTGCTGGGAGTATGAAGTGTTAGTTCCCTGTATGTCGCACACCACTGCCCTCTGAACAGCCAACACAGGGAATGCTTTTGTCAGCTGCTGTATTCTGCTGCTGGGAGTATGAAGTGTTAGTTCCCTGTATCTAGCACAGCACTGCCCTCTGAACAGCCAACACAGGGAATGCTTTTGTCAGCTGCTGTATTCTGCTGCTGGGAGTATGAAGTGTTAGTTCCCTGTATGTAGCACACCACTGCCCTCTGAACAGCCAGCACAGGGAATGCTTTTGTCAGCTGCTGTATTCGGCTGCTGGGAGTATGAAGTGTTAGTTCCCTGTATGTCGCACACCACTGCTCTCTGAACAGCCAACACAGGGAATGATTTTGTCAGCTGCTGTATTCGGCTGCTGGGAGTATGAAGTGTTAGTTCCCTGTATGTAGCACACCACTGCTCTCTGAACAGCCAACACAGGGAATGCTTTTGTCAGCTGCTGTATTCGGCTGCTGGGAGTATGAAGGGAAGTGTACGGATGGATTCAGACAGAAACTGGATACAAATTTAGGATTTGTTCACACAACTACCTTATTCTTGGGAACCTCGAAATATGGCTTCTGTTTGGTAAGTGCTTCCAGTTCTCTAACCCTACTAAGTGATGGCACAGGTTTAACCACAGCTTTATGCATCAATTTAAAAGGAGATTTCTTTTTCAGTAAGTAGAATAATACGATGGGGGGACATATCCTCTTCACCACATCTAGGATTCTTTTGATGACAGTAGCTTGTTTCTATTCCTGTTGGGGTTTGCTCCATTGCTGATAAATGTACTCGTAATGATGTATGATGTACCTTGTAGTCGAACAGTTACAGCAGAAACTGAATGTTTACCTCATGTGCTGCTCCTAACCCCTACCTTGGATGACTGGACAAACACAGACCCGTTCTGCACAAGAGCACCTGTGTGAGTAGCTGTTTTACTTGCTTCAGTAATTCCCTCCACACCTTCAGTAATTCCCTCCACACCTTCAGTAATTCCCTCCACACCTTCAGCAATTCCCTCCACACCTTCAGTAATTCCCTCCACACCTTCAGTAATTCCCTCCACACCTTCAGTAATTCCCTCCACACCGCTTAATTTCGACACTCGGATATTTCTCCTAACTCTAAACTAAATATTTTGCTTCTGGGTGACATATCTACGCTTTTTTCTTTGTTAATATGTTTGGAAACAGTGGCATTTTTTGAAATATTGTTTATACACTGTCCTTATATAAGAGTTCCATAGTTGCCGGACACTGTAGGGATGAGAATTAGCAATGTACTAGACGTCCAACATTTGAGGATGACTACAGATATCCATGTTACTGGTCAAAATATTTATGAAAATAGGTCATCAAGGGAGTAGCTAGAAGGAAAAGAAATGTTACTTCCCCTGTAAGCATCTGTTTGTGGCGTGCAGTGCAGTAGATTCACATGCTATGCATACTCCTGCCATCTAGTATAGTGTCCGGATGTGTGCAAGTTTATTTTTAGAGAGACTCTTTTCTTGATGATAATGTGCATGGGCATCGACTCCATTGTCACACGGCAGGTGAGAATGGAGTGTGAAACTAAGTGATAAGAAATATTAGGAGAAAACTACAATGGCCACAGGTGTCCAGGGAGGAGTGTGCATGCATGGGAGTCTACAACACTATATGCCACGAATAGATACTTACAGGTTCAGTAACATTTTTAATTCGAGGCATGTGTGGCTGTAGATACGTATGCTGTGCACAGACTGAAAAGCAGTCCTCCTTAACATTGGTGGCTGACCTGTGGGTCCTGCAGTTGTTTGGAAAATTGTTTGTAGCACTGCCTGACCCAAGTTACCTTGTATGCATGATAGAACATCCACTTAGTAGTGTCTAGTGAAAGTATGTGGTGTAGATAGGTAGCTGCTTTACATAAGTCAGCTATTGGGATATTCCCCAGGAAGGCCATAGAACCTCTTTTTATTCAAGTAGTGTGTGCTCTAGGAGGAGCAAGTGAAGTTATTTTAACTTTAGTATAACATGTTTTAATGCATTTAACTATCCATCTGACAATGCCCTATTTGGATATAGCCTTTCCTTTACGAGGCTGGGAGAAAGTAACAAAACGTTGTTCTCTTTCTAGAAGTTTTTATTCAATAATGTAGTACATGAGGGCTTTTTTGAAATCTTAAGTATGAAGAGCCCGCTCCGCAACAAAGTCTGGCTGTGGAAAAAAGACAGGTAGGTCGATTGATTGATTGAGATGGAAATGAGAGACTACCTTTGGTGGGAATTTGGGGTTGGTGCGGGGAACAACCCTGTCTCTGTTGAGTTGGAAGAAGGGTTCTTCCAAAGTTAATGCATGAAGCTCACTAACACGCCTGAGTGAGGTAATAGCAATGAAAAATGCCACCTTCCAAGGAAGAAATTGAAGGGGGAAAGTATGAAGGGATTTAAATGGAGAACCCATGAGTTGAGTGAGGACAATTTTAAGATTCCATGAGGGTGCAGGTGAGACCTGTGGTGGAATCATTCTTTTGAGACCTTTCATAAATACCTTAATTATTGGTATTCTGAAGAGGGAAATGTGTTCCCTATTTTGAAGATTGGCAGCTACTGCAGCTAGATGTAACCATATAGAAATGATGGCTAGGCCAGAGATCTGCAAATGAAGCTAGTAACAGACAATGTGTGGTACTGTAGCCTTAAAAGGGTCAATTTGTTTGGAGTGAAAATAGAAGACAAACCTTCCATTTGGCTTTGTGCATGCCTGTGTGGTCGTCTACGGGCTTCCATAAAAATGTTCATGCACTCAGGGGGAAGATCTAGGTACCCAAATTCTATGACCTCAGGAGCCAAATCACTAGGTGGAGGGACCTGGGTGCCGGATTTCTCCATGTTTATGCTTGAGAAGCTCCAATCTGTTGGGAAGCCCTCGTAGGGAACTAGGGAAAGGCCGAGGTGAGTTGTGAATCAGGGCTGGTGAGCCCATGTGGGTGCTACCAGGATGAGCATGAGAGGCATTTGTTTGAGCCTCCGAACCACAAATGGAAGAAGACGGGATATAAGGAAAAGCATAGGCAAATGTCCCTTACCACTTCATCCATTGTTGCTGGACTGTGGGTGTGGGATCCTGGAGGCGAATTTTGGGCATTTGGCATTGCCCACTGTTCAAACAACTATTTGAAGGAAACGTATTGGTGGAGGACTTGCGGGTGGAGTTCCCACTCGTGGACTTGTTGCTCCATCTTGCTGAGGAGGTTGGCAAAATTGTTGTCCATCCCTGGAAAGTACTCCACTAATGAGTGGATGTTTTAATGGAGAGCCCAACTCCAAATGGTTTGAGACAGTTGTGGAAAGCGTAAACCCCATTTCTGTAAGTAATACATGCCTGTCATATTGTCTGTCCGATCTAGGACAACCTTTCCCATTAGGTGAGGAAGGAATCCTTTCAATGCTAGGTGTACAGCTAGAAGCTCTAATTACCTGATGTGGAGACCAAGGTATTAGGTCTCCCACAGGCCCTGCACTGTCAAATCCTGTAAGTGTACACCCCACCCCATGAGTTATGTGTCTGCTGTGACAATGGTGTGCGGAACAGGGTGGATGAAAGGCCGGCTCTGCAAGAGGCTGTTGGTGTTCCACCACTGCAGAGAGGAATGAGTGTGGTGGCCGATCAACACTAGATAGTCCAAATGACCTCTCTGCGTGAGACCACTGTTGTACTAAGCATTCCTGCAACAAACGCATGTGTAGTCTTGCATGAGGTACTATGGCTATGCAGGAGGCCATCATGCCTAAGAGGAGCATGACAGTCCTGACTGTAAACTGCTATTTTGGTTGAAACAAGGGGATTAGTGTTTGAAATTATCCGTGCAGAATTGGATAGGCTAGGCTTATTTAAGCGTTGAGAATATTTCTGAGGTAAGGCTGGATCTGCGGGGGTTCGAGGATGGACTTTGCGCCATTGATGGGGAACCCTAGGCGATGAAGCAGATCTATTGTGGTTGGTGTGTGATTTTGACACTGTTGATGAGCTGTAGCTTTGAGAAGTTAATCGTCCAGATAGGAGAATACGTGGGCTCCCTGTCTGAGCAGGTGAGTAGCTTCTCCTACTAGACTCTTGGTGAATACCCGAGGTGTAGTAGTCACCTCATAGGGGAGGACTTTGAATTGGTAATGCCTTCAGCCTACCACAAACCTGAGATATTTTTGGCGCTGTGTCGGATGTATTTTAATGTGGAGATAGGCATCTTTAGGTCTAGCGAAGCCATGAAGCCACCTTGCTAAAGAAGCGGAATGACATGCTGAAGGATTACCACATGAAAGTGTTCTGATAGGATGTACTCGTTTAGGGGCCTGAGGTCCAGAATGAGCAGTAAGGATCCGTCCTTCTTGGGTATTAGGAAGTATAGAGAGTAAACTCCTGTACCTTGCTAATATATGGGGACGGATTCTATAGCCACTTTAAGGAGGAGGGCTTTGACCTCCTCTTTGAGTTTTTGATGTTCTACTGATAGCCTGAGTGTGCCAGGTGGAATGTTGGGAGGTGTGAAACGGAGCTCCAGACAATAAACATGTTGGGCTAATATCCTACACCCACTGATCTGAGGGGACTGTCAGCAATATGGGTAGACGATCTTGTAATCATTCCCAGATAGATGTTCGATGGTCAGGTGGAAGAAGAGGGAAGTCGGGGTTTGTTGGAGGGTGTAGCTCCTTTTGAGGAACTACCCTTAATTCAGTCTCTGGAGTTATGGCCTGTAGGTATCCTCTACCGTAACCCCTGGGAGAAGTGTGCTGACTCTGGGTGCGTTGATAAGAGGTGGAGTCGCCGGGGAGGTTGTTTTCGAACCTCCACGGTAGGAGGTGCAGCGAAAGGAGTCACAGAGAGCTGTTTGTACTGGCCCCCCATTTCCTTTGCTGTATGTTTTTTAAATTTTTATTTTCTCTAACATTTGGTCCACTTAGGAGGTCAAAAAGATGCTCAATGTCAAATGGCATGTTAAGTAAATTTTGCTGAACCTCCGGTTTAAACTCAAAAATACAGAGCCATGAATGACTTTGTATGAGCAGGCTTGTGTTGACCCCCACCCAGCTGCAGTATCATGTATTTGAATTAAGCTCGCCCTCTGAGACAAATTCTTGGCCCCGTTTTCTGTGCTCCTCAGGAAGGCATTGGAAAAGGTCCTCTGTTTTGTTCCAGTGGGCATGGTCATACCTCGCAAGAAGGCCCACAGAGTTTGCAATACGCTAATGGCTGGCTGGCTGATTGAACTGCTACCCTTTTCCCCGCCGCATCAATTCTTTTGCTCTCTCTATCTGGCGGTGGGCATCTCTGCTGGCCTGGGAGTTTGCCAGCTTACGGGCAGTGGTAATCACTAATGAGACTGGTAGAAACTGGCCCTGAATATAGATGGAGTCAGATGGGGAGGCCATGTACTTTTTGTCGACCCTGAGCATTATAACCCTACATCTAACGGGGTCTTTAAAAATGTCTGTGGTATGTCTAAGCATGCTCTTGTGCACTGGATAGAGCGGTGAGTGGAAGAAAGTGTTTAAAAAATAAAGTCTTCCTGTAAGGGCTCCTTATGAAGTACCACCTGATGGAAGGAGGCGGTCCTACTGATGAGTTCCGGATATGATGTAGAGTCATTAGGAGGGGACGGTAGAGATCAGGGTGTGTGTCTGTGTCAGGGTCTATGTCGAAGGTATCCCACAGATCGCCCTGTGGAGAAATGTCAAAAGTGCCCTGCCCTCCCCTCCAACCATGGCCAGGTGGGTCAGATTGTGGAGACCTCCCACAGTGAAATGTCAAGTGGGTCAACTTAAGAATGAGGTGGGGAAGTCTAAGGCAAAGATGGTGCAAAAGGTAAGGAACTGGTAGCCTTATTTGCCTTCTTGTGTATTTTCACAGGATCCGAAGTGTCCAGGGCTTCATGGAATGGCAACTGCCTTCTGGTTGGTGGCGCAGCAGCAGCCTGAGGGCAGACAAGGATGCAGCCCGTATGAAGCTTTTGAAACTTTTGGATCCAAGAGGGTTTTTTGTTTCATGCAGATGGTCCGCTCAGTGTGGACGCAGAGTAAGTCGAGGAACTTTGTTGGATGGCTTGACTTTGAGGGGTGGACCAATGCGGAGGTAGTTGGGACCAAAATTCTTGGCTTGGAAGTTTTCTTCAGCACCAAGACAGAGCAGGGCGGGGCGTTCGAAGCAGTTGCTCGGCACCGAGCATGGCCAGAAGGCAATGGATAACCAAGAGCCTCTATCTGGGGTTACAGTGGGGCTGCATGTTTTTAGCTGAAGGCTGTTCGAGTTGGTGTCAAGGGGGAGGAGGTACTATATTCCTGAACTGTAGAGTAGGAGTTCGATCTCCAGCTCGGATACAGAGCTGCCTTCAATGGAGGTTTCTTCCTAAGCAGTCGATGGTATTGTTCTCCCTCTATGTTGATCAGGTGTTTCTTCCATGCTCATGCCAACATGCGTGATAGCCATGACAAGAATTCTTGGAATGGGAGGAGAGGCAAGCATCGCAGTCGGCCTCGCTGTGCTCCAGCAATAGGCACAGATTCACGTGGCAGAGATGACAGTACTGAAAAGGCATCCATTCCATCACCAGTGAGGCATCCTTGAGAGATGTGATGGAGATGTGAGTATGCCCTGGAGGGGACGCGGTCAATACTGGAAATATATGAATGTCGATACACAAGGGAAAAGAAGAAAAGCGAACAAAGACCATATTGACGGAGTGGAAGGTATTGCGTGAACCGAAAAGAGCACTGTGATGGTGTTGAACCAAAGCACATGTCTGAACTAGATGGCGGAATGAAAACAATCTAACACTGGAGTCGATGCCCATGTGTATCATCACCAAAAGGGGGAATCACTCTATCCTGTTACTCAAAAGACTTCTTAGAAGATAAACAACTTGCATACATCCGGATCCAACACTAAATGGTTCGATTAGGCACAGCATGTATATCTACAGCCACATATGCCTCAAACATAATATACCTCCACTTTGAACCATGCACCCAAATAGCTCTGATGAAGCGATTGAGGCAAGTGAACCCTGCAGTTGCTCTGCAAATTGCTCCCCCCAGAGGGATTTCTGAAATTCTTAAACTGGTCTATAGCATGTTTTCTTCATCCTTCCTTTTGGTATTTTGTCCTTTTTCTCTAACCTTCGTTGCTTTTCTTTCCTTCCCTGTTCATCCACCACCCATCATTCCTTCCTGCCATCAATCTTTCTCTCCAATCATTGATCCATCTTACCTTTTTTCTATTTTTCCACCGATTTATCTTTCTCCATCCATCCATCTTCCACCCTTCTCATCACCTCTCCAGCCCTACCCCTCATCCTTTATCAGAAGAGGATACATTTATGAGATTCTTGGAAATTAGGGTTTCCAATCAAAGTTACACGAGCCATAAACAATAACTTAAATGTTTCAGAGAAATGCCCTGTGACACCCACCCACACTCAAGCCACTAAAGCGCGGGGGTGGTTTGGGTTAATGATGCCCCTACATCCCAAACCAATCTAGTGACAGTGTAGTCAGCTGAGGTTGGTAGTGTGGATTCCTGTATGCAAATTTTAGGCATTTTGTGTTTTTTCTCCAGAGCAAAAAGACTATTAGTGGCATTCCCTAATCCTTAAATATACTGTATAAGGACCATTTGGTCTAGTTCCTGAGAAATGCTGGTTTCTCGACTTAGCCTGTCAGCTAACATTTTCTGTTCTCCTTGTAAACGTACTACCACCCCTGTAATAAATGTGTCATATGTTTTCTATTGCCCAGCTCCTAATTCCCTAGCTGCTACTGCTTTTCACGGTCTTCATATTTGACTACATCCAAAAAGATTTTTTGTTGGATAGGTAAAAGAGATACTGTCCTCTAAAGTTCGTGATGGAGTTGAGTAAATGGCTAGCATTTCTGGAACAAATTCCACATTACCAGCCATTTGACCAAGTATGGATAAACATAGATGTCGTGCCGCCTCACATGGCTTCCCATCACTCCTAGACATTTTGTAAGCATGATTAGAGCAGATTGTAGAGCAGATTGTATCCCCACAGGTCAACACTAGAATTGACAATTATTGTCTCCCATGACATACCTTAGGTACTTGCGATGTTGCTGGCTCATCGCTAAATAGGCATTGTGCTTTTAAAAACGTACTTCGAATATTGTAATTGCATTTATACAAGGCTTACTACCGCTGAGGAGGTGTCAAAGCGCTTTTCCGAGAGGAGCACGCTACTCCGGAACTCAAAAAGGATTAGTGGTGAATTAGTATTGGAAAATATGAACTAATTTGGGTGGTAGACATGCGAGTCTGTTTGTTTGAATTGAAAAGGATAATGGAGGGACAACAAATTATTACTTTGTAGATGAGGGTGGAGTCTAGAAAGTGTTTATTGGGAGATCACAGTGGGAGGAGGATGTTTGGGATGAGTAAAGGAGAGAGGCAGGAGAAAAGAGTCTCTAGAAGTGGATTAGAGAAGTTCTCTTAGTAAAATGTGGTCTCAGAGGGCGGAGTCTGCCGAGCGAAGATGGCAGTCGCACCTTGAGTGCGCTCCCGGACCCCTCCACCATCCGCTCGTCATCCGGCTAAGAAGAGAGCACTAACCCGCATTTCATCGCCTCCGGGACAGCAGTGCACCCGGCTGCTTGCCTGGCGGCTGAATTCTGGCGACGAGGTCCCGTCTTGGGGGCGAATCACTTGCTCGGCGGGCGCAGGCCCAAGATGGCGGCGTGGCCGTACTGACCGCAGCATTCTGAAGCACTGGGACCTCCTGAGCCCCGTTGCAGGGAGCGGCGAGCGGGGGCATCCGGAGTGATATTGAGGGCGCCTGACGGTGTGCCGCAGGTGCTGGAGTGCCACTTGCTCGCCCCAGGGCACTTGTCCATGAGTGCGGGGCCGACCTTTCGGCGGGCTGCGCATGGCGGGGTGCTGCCGGATGGGTTCTCCTCGCTGGGAGCCACCGCTGCCATCATTCGGGGACCCCGTGGCGATCTACGCCCTTCGGCTGCTGTGTCAGGAGGCAGGCTGGCCGCGGAGAACGCTCGGCCGTCGCTGCTGTCTTCTGAAACCCCGCTGCAGTCTGCGCCCTTCGGCCGCTGTGTCGGGCGGCAGGCTGGCTGCAGAGTGACAGCCTGGGCGAAGAAGAGTCCTGTTGTCGCCTGGGGCCGACGTCCGCCCCGGCCTATGTGCGGGCTCATCGCTGTTGGGCTCAGCCGTCTGGCTGGGCGTTCACATCCTGAGGGGCCGGCTCAGCCGCATCACTGGCAGTAAGTCCCGGCTGCGGGAGGGGGTCCCATAGTGGATGGGAGGGGCCCCCTCTGCGAGCGCGGGCGGCCTAGCCTGGGAATTGCTTTGTGCCATTCAACACCGGGGCAGGGTGGTCTCGGCCGCTTTTTCAGGCAGCGGTGCTGTGCTCCTCCCATCTTCGGGCCTACGGCCTTGACTGCGCTGGGCTCATGCTCCTCCTGACCTGCCAGTGATGCTGCATCCACCCGCCCGGCCTCTTGGGTGGTGCCTGGTGATATGGTGACCGGCCGCATATATCGGGTGGCGAGGGGGGTCCTCTCCCGGGTCTTCCTCCACCCTGGGCCCACCCGTGGGGTTCTGGGGTACAGCTTCTGTTCTTCTTGCCCTCCTTGGCGGCCTGCCTGAACACTGGGCCCCTTTCCCGGGAGGCCTAAGCCTGTGCTGCACTCCTGTGGATTTCCTGAGCCTGGGACTCCTTGGGCTGGCCTGGCTGCTGGGCGCTGCTCCTTTCTTCCTGGGCCAGTGCGGTGGAGTTGGGGGTGTTCGGCTGGTCCTCCTGAGCAGCGTGAGGGTCTTCCAGTGAGTCCCCCCCCCCCCCCCCCCCCCCCCGGCCTGCCATCGGAGTCTGGTGATCTGCACCTAGGACCCAAGTCTTCTAACCGGGTGTCCTTGCCTCAGCCGTCTTGGTTCACCCGCGGGCGGCCTTGGCGGGCCCACCACCTCCACCTCGGGTGGCTCCTTAGACCCTGGACCCTCTGGGTGATCCGGTGACCTGCTCGTGGCGTGTGCGCCTCGAGTCACTCGGAGAGTTTCCCATCTGCCCCCGGGGGCGCCACCATGGGCTAGACCGGTCCGGCCAGGACCCCGGCCACTCAGACCAAGATGGACCGCTTCACAAACACCGACAGTAGGGCTACGGGGGTGCCGCCGCCGTCCGATCTGTCGACCATCCTGTAGGCCATCCACACCTCGCAGTCCTCAGTTGAGGGCAAGATAGCAGAAGTCTGGGTGGACATGGCCCTCATTCAGCAGGACCTCCGAAACGCCACGGATCACTGAAACTGAACCCCGTATATCATCAGTGGAAGACGACGTTCAGCAACTTAAGGGACAGGTGGCACGCCTCCAGGCTCACACTCTGGAGCTGCACCGGAGGGCCGAAGATGCTGAAAATCGATCGCGCCGCAACAATCTTCGCCTGGTGGGATTTCCGGAGGGGGCGGAGCAGGGCCGCCCCGCTGAATTAGTTGAGAAATGGTTGAGGTCTTGGCTCCCTGAGGGCTCCCTTTCCCCTGGTTTGCAATAGAACGAGCACACCGATCCCTGGCGCCGAGGCCTCCGGCGGGCGCGCCGCCCCGCCCCGCCCATTCATAATGAGAATCTTCAACTACAAGGACCGCGATTCCATCTTGGCTGAAGCCCGCAAGCAGTGACGCCTCCCTTATGAGAACCATTCAATCCTGATTTTTCCAGACTATACTCGAGAGGTCCAGGGCCAGGGCCGCTCGTTTGTGGAGGTCAAGCAGAAGCTACGGGCCCTCAATATCCAATACCGACTCCTCTTCCCAGCACGCCTCCGGGTGGTGTTTGCAAATAACACTCTGTTCTTTGACTCCCCGGTGGATGCATGGACCTGGGCCACGGAGGAGCGTCCCATTCGGCCCACTGACCAACCTCCTCTCCAGGGTGGGGCGGAGAGCGGACCCCCTCCCGTTGGTCCGCCGGAACCAAGATCCCAACGCAACCGCTGATCCCCGCCCGGGAGGCCGGCCGTCCCCGGGGGACCTCCAGGTTTTGCGGCGCTCTGGCTCCTCTGGCCGCCTGGGACGCGGGGTGGCCTCTCCCGGACACTGACCTTTCCCGCAGCCCAATGCTTCTCAGCCACCCAGCCTGAGTCTGACTCTGCCCGCCAGGCCTGGCTCCGCGGCCGGAGGCACAATCCAACTTAACTGTTTTCTCTCTTCTTGGACTTGATTATGGACATCCTGTCATGAGAAAGGGGTCCTCTAGGCCTTGTTTTAGTTTGGTCCTGTAATGTTGCGTTAGGGCGACAAATGCTTCTGTTCCTAGGACGTGGGGGGGGGGGGGGGGGGGACCGTTGTCCCAAGTTTTCTATTCTTTGCTCTGCGTTCTCTTTTTGTTTCACCATACCAGCTCCTCCTTGTTCCTTCACATCAGCGCTTGCAGGAAGCCACACTTTGTCCATCAGGGGTCGTTGTACCTGACGTCTGGGCTCCCAATCCCCCCCTCTCAGGGACGGTCTATGATTATGGCTGACATACTACAGCAAGGGGTATCATTGCTTCTTTTGTCCTGGAATGTCAATGGTCTCCTTGACCGCCTCAAGCGCACGGCGGTACTTTGCTACACGCAGCGTTTTGGGGTCAAAGTCTTACTGCTGCAAGAGACACATCTATTGGGTAATCGCTGCCCCTTTTTAACACGTTATGGGTACGACAGGGTTTGGCACTCGGGCTTTACACGCGGATCCCGTGGGGTTGCGATCCTGGTACAGCGCTCCCTTCCTTTCGTGGCAACAAGTGTCATTCACGATGACCAGGGCACCTTCCTGGCCCTATCCGGCACTGTGAATGGCATACCCCTTAACCTGGTGTCATTATACTCCCGTCCAGCGCGGCTAGCCGTGACACTTGGTGCAGCCGTCGGATTCCTGGCCTCCTTGCCCCCGGGCTCCACCTTCCTGGGGGGTGACTTCAACGCGCTCCCTTCCCCGCATCTGGACACGACTGGGATCCCCTCCCAAAGCAGACTGGCGCATGCAAAACACTTAACGAGCTGGGCCGAATCCCTAGGCCTTTGTGATGCATGGCATACGTGGCACCCGCAATCTAGGCAATTCACTCACACTTCAGCCACGCACCACACACACGTGCACATAGACATCATTTACATTCCCTCGACCGACTGCCTTCAGCTCCAGGATGTCGCAATCCTCCCGCGAAGCATATCCGATCACTCCCCGGTAATGTTCACCATGGGCCCCCCTCCTGACTCAATGCGTCAGACCTGGAGGTTGAATGCGTGGTTCCTCCAGGACAGGGACGTCCGGAAAGCGGTGGGACAGGAACTCCAGCATTACTTCCAGACCAATGAGGGGGTCGGTGTCGTCGCCGGGTACTCTGTGGGAGGCTGGCAAGGCCACGATCCGTGGAGTGGCCAAGGGGCAACTCAAAACCCAGCGGCGTGCGTAGTTGGACCAGCTCACTTCACGCAAGGCACAGGCCTTACGTCTTGAACGGTCCACCGCCCTAAACCCTGATGCCTCCGACATGAGACTCCTCGCCCACACACACGAAGAGATTCGACAATCGTCGATGGACGCGGCTAAACTCCTCTGACGGTCTTCTATTGCTAGGGTGTACGGATGGGGAGATAAGAACGGCTCCCTCCTCCACAGACTGGCCACATACCCTAGAGCGAACCGTATAATCCCCAAAATCATAGATCAAGACGGCTCGGTATGCAACTCCTCCGCCGGCATGGCCCAGGCCTTCGCTCGATACTATCACCAGCTCTATATGGCCCGGACTCCCTCCCTGTCCCTCTCAGACATGCTGCGAGCTGGAGACGGTCGGCTCCTTCACCTGGATTTGGCAGTGCAGGTGGACCTGGACCACCCCATCACCCGTGATTGCCCTTGTCTCATCTGGCAAAATGCCGGGTCTGGACAGCCTCCCCCAAGAGTATTACGCCCTGTTCTGCGAGACGTTGACTCCACACCTTGCCCAGCTATTCCATGAAGCAGTGGAGAAGGGTTCCTTCCCGCCGGAGACTGACATGGCCACCATTGTGGTCCTGCCTAAATCCCAGCCACCCTCGCCTCGGTGCGCGGACTATCATCCCATCTCACTTATAAACACGGAGCTAAAACTGTACGCCACAATACTCGCTCAACACCTCAAACCCCACTTACACACGCTGGTCCATCCGGACCAATGTGGGTTCATGCCTTCCCGTGGTACCCGTCATTGTTTGCGGAGGCTCCACTCCGCCCTAGCTCATCGCAATTTACTCACCCCTTACCTCACACTTCTTCTGGTAGATTTTGAGAAAGCCTTCGACTCGGTGGATTGGGGGTTTTTGGACGACGTCCTGCCGGAGATGGGCTTCGGACCCCGCTTTCATGGTCTCGTCCGCGTACTATATGCTTGCCCGAGGGCTCGCGTTCTGGTAAACGGGGTCCTATTTTATTTATTTATTTATTTTGAGATTTATAGAGCGCCTGGTGACCCGAGGGCATCCCCGCGCTATAAGAATGTAAAATCCAGGACAGGCGGAAACCAGGAACTATTTGGGGAAGAGGAGGGTTTTGAGTTTTTTGCGGAAAAGTGCGTGGCTAGGTTCCAGGCGCAGCAGGCGAGGGAGAGCGTTCCAGTTAGAGGCGGCCTTAACCGAGAAGCGGCGGCCACCGGTGCGCGACTTCTTGAATCTTGGGACTGTGGCCAGATGTTCGTTGTCCGAGCGAAGGTTTCTGTGGGCTTTATAAGGTGTGATCATATCTTTGAGGGCGGCGGGTCCAGCCCCATTGATGAGTTTGTGCGTGATGCACATGGCCTTAAACTCTACTCGTTGGCGGACCGGAAGCCAGTGCAGAGATTTAAGGGCCAGTGTAGTCGGGGCTCTGGGAGGAAGGTTGAGAATGAGTCTCGCCGCTGCGTTTTGTGCACGCTGGAGTTTGGCCAGGGTGGATTCAGGAGCGCCGAGGTATGCGGCGTTGCCGTAGTCCAGACGTGCTAGAATGAGCCCTTGAACTAGAAGTTTCCTGGACAGGGGGGGCAGGAGGGGGAGGATCTTACGAATTGAACGGAGAAGGCCAAAGCAGGTCCCCGCGGTCTTGACTGCCTGGGTCTTCAAGGAGAGGTCCTGCTCCAACCAGAAGCCCAGTGTTTTAATTTCTGACTTAGGCGTGGGGATGTCACCGAAGGAATCCGGCCAGACTGAAGGAGGGACGGAGGACCATTTGTTGCCCAGAAGCATGATTTCTGTTTTTGTCCCGTTCAACTTCAGCGAGGATTCACACATCCAGGTGTGTATGTCTTGTAGGCAGTTAAGTAGGATTTTAGGGTTATTGTCCAGCTGGGAAAGAGAGACGACGAGTTGGGTGTCGTCGGCATAATTGACTATTTTTATCCCATAGGGGGTAACCACATCCTCTAACGGGGCCATGTACACATTAAACAAGGTGGGACTAAGCGAGGACCCCTGGGGCACACCACATGTGAGCGGAAGGGGGTCTGAGCGGGAGTTGCCGTCCCACACCTGAAATGAGCGACCCGAGAGGAAGGATTTGATCCAAGCATGTGCCGTTCCCACAATTCCTGCCTTGGCCAGGCGATGGAGGAGGACACGGTGGTCCACCGTGTCGAATGCGGCACTGAGGTCCAGGAGGATCACTGCCACTGATCCTCCTGAATCCAGGATACACCTAGCCTCCTCGATGACGGAGAGGAGTGCGGTGTCTGTGCCGTGGCCCGGCCGGAATCCGGTTTGTGACTGACGTAGAATTTTATTCGTTTCGAGGAATTGGGAGAGTTGCACGTTGACTAATTTCTCAGCCACCTTGCTGATGCAGGGGAGGAGCGAAATGGGTCTATAATTTGCCATATCGTCCGGGTTCAGATTGGGCTTTTTCAGCAAGGCCTTGACAACTGCGCTCTTCCAAGAGGAGGGCACTGTGCCTTGGGCAAGAGATGTGTTAATCAGATCCCTGAAGGTAGGTGAAGTACTGGGAGAAACGGTTTTTAAGAATCTGACGGGTGCCGGGTCCAGGGGGGATCCACTTCTCATTTTGGCCAGCGTGGTGGTGACCTCATCGAGGGAGACTCCTCTAAAGGAGGACAGCCGTGGGCTGGTGGAGCAGGCGTCTGCATCAACCGGGATGGGGGGGCTGATTGGGGGAAGGGACTCCAAGATCCGCGTGATTTTGGAATCGAAGTATGAGGCTAAGTCCTTGCATCTGTCCGGTGGGGGAGGAGAGGCAGCGGGAGATGAGGGGATGTTGAGCAGTTCCTTAACTATCAGGAAGGATTCTTTGGCCGAATTGGTCGCATTTTTAATTCTGTTGTCGTAGAAGGTGGTCTTGGCTAGTTTAATGGCCGATTTGTAGCGTCTTACCGCTATGTTGTAGGTATCTTTATTACTATGTAGCCAGTCTTTCCTCCAGAGTCTTTCCGCTTTTTTGCATTCCTTGCGGAGGTCTCGGAGTTCCGGGGTGTACCACAGGGCATGGCCCATTGTCCTATCTTTGATCTCCCGACTTTTTATGGGAATAAGGCTATCGAGGGAGGAGGAGAGCAAGCCTCTTACTTGGGTGTCAGCCTCGGATGGGTCAGCCGCAAGGCTCGGGGTAGAAGAGTCCAGAGCTGTGGACCAGTCCACCGCAGAGAGTTTGGCCCATGATCTATCTTTAGTATCTGGATCTGTAGGGGAACGAGGCAGGGTTGCCCTCTCTCTCCCCTGCTCTTTGCGCTGGTGACGGTGCCCCTGGCAGTCCTGATACGCTCCTGCGGCCAGGTGCGGGGCTGGGAATGGCCCAATACAGAGGCGGACAAAATTGCCCTCTACATGGACGACATCTTGATTTATCTGGCGGACCCCGCGAGCTCGGGCCCCCACTGCCTCCGGTCTTTTGAGCAAGCCTCCGGCCTCCGGCTCAATAAGTCGGTCTTGGTCCCCCTCCACATTTCCATGGAGTGTTTTGAGTGGCAGTCCACCATACCGCTTCGCCGCCAGTCGTTTAAGTACTTAGGGATATGGGTGTCTTTACTCCCCGAACTCAGCTGGGCTCTTTATGCAATTCCCCTAGTGAAGCGGATCAGGTCTGATTTGTCGAAATGGCAGCCACTGCCCCTGAACCCCATGGGAAGAGTCGCGCTTTTTAAAATGATGATTCTTCCCAGGTTCCTTTATATGCTCCAAACCCCCCCCCCCCCCCACCCTTAATTTCTCGAGAGCGTGGTTCCGGGAGCTTGACGGCATGGCTTCCAAATTCCTTTGGGGGAGGGGCAGGTCCCGATTGGTCATGGGCATCCGTCAGATACCTTCCTTTGACGGGGTCTGGGGATGATCCATTTATACCTGTATTACCTGGCAACGCGCTTGCTTGTACTGCACGACTGGTTCAACGGGGGTTGGTCTGATCCGGCATATAGGTTGGAACTTAGTGAGTTGGACTTGTCTAACCTCCAATCGATGATGTATGGGGCACCTGTCCCGTCTCGTCTGCCTGACATGACTCGTTCGGCGTTCCTGGCATGGCGGGCTGCGCTCCGCCACACCAAATGGACCCGCACTCTGACCCAATGCACACCCTTTTGGCAGGGGAACTGGCTCAGGGAAGTCAGCGGGCTACAGGTCTTCCAGTCGTGGGACCTGATAGGTATCTCGCAGCTGGGCGACGTTTGGGTGGGCGATCATATGCGCTCCTTTCAGGACCTCCAGGGTAGATATTCCTTACACCGCTCACAGTTTTACAAATATTTACAACTGCGTCACGCCCTTCAGGTGCACCTCACGACTGGCACTCGTCTCCCGGACCACAGCCCGAGGCACAAATCCTGCTGGGGGACCTGGGGGTATCTCCCGCATCTATCGGACACTCATTAACAATACCCCCCCCTCACTTGAGCGGCTGCGGACCCAATGGGAGAAATAGGTGAGCTCCCTGGAAGAGGAAGACTGGCACAATGCCCTTTTGGCGCCCAGGACAGTCACGGCCTCAGCCAGACTGCGCATGATTCAGCTCTACTTCTTGCATGCTGCGTATTTGACACTGGCACGTCTGCACCGCGCGGGGTTCCTGCCGTCCCCCGCTTGTGGGAGATGTGGCCACAAGCAGGCTGACTTTTTTCATGTGGTGTTGTCGTGCACGCGCTTGGCGTGCTTCTGGGGAGACATTGAGGAGGAGCTCACCGAGGGGCTGGGGTGGGAGATTCCTCACGATCCGAAGCATGCGATCTTGGGCATCACAGATGGGTTGGACGGGTCCAGACATGAACATTTTTTTATACTACAGCAATGACGGTGGCGAAGAGGGATATAGCCTCTGTTTGGAAAAGTCCTGACCCTCCCTCTGTGGGGAAGTGGCGGGCGGGGGTCGACTGGTGCGCCGCACAAGAGAAAACAATGTATGCAGCAAGTGGTTGCCCCAAGAAGTATCGTAGGGTTTGGGGAAGTGGTTGGGGGGGCTTTGTTTAGTTTTGTGGGGGATTCTCCGAATGCTGTCCTCTTGGTTTGTATGCACTTGACCTTTGGATTGTCCAGACCATTGTAAGCATTCTTTTGTTATCATGGAACCTTGATGATTGGCTGGTATTTCTTGTTAAAATCAATAAAAATGTGTTTATCAAAATAAATTTGATCGCAGATGAGTCCAAGGAGGAAGAGTCTATTAAGAGTTAATTTGGATATCACAGTAGTAGAATGGGTTATTTTGGGGATCGTAGTAGAAGAGGGTTTGGGGATGAGTCAGAGTGGAGGTAGAGGATATTCTGAGAGGGGTATATGGTGAAACATAGGGTAGTGCATTATAGAGATGCAAATGTGCGATTTTTTTTTCAACAGCAGGAGTAAAGTTGCAACTATATAGATTCAAGTACATGAAAGGTAAAAATGCATAGGAAAGATAATATATCAAGATGTAAGTTGTATTTAATGAACTTAGACTTTCAAGTGATGCTGTAAATTAAGCTAATGTATTTGTGTTTGTTTTGTATTCAATAGTGAAGCAATCGTAGATAAAGTGCTATGATAGAATTTGCACATTGTGATAAACTGAGAACCATAAGTATCTAATAAATAACTTATATGAAAACTATGCCATGACGATAACCATAAGTAATATGTACATTTGTAATGCAGGCCTAAAGAATAGCTATTCATTTATAAACATAATTATTATACATATTTATACAAAGAAATACACATCTGACAGAAAATCCCACAAAAATGTGTCCTACAATATTTGATGCAGTTGATGTGGTTTTTCCTTTATTTTTCCGTTGTTTTAGTTTATAGGGGTTACCATTTGTTAAGGAGAGCGGAATATTACATGATATTGTTAAGAGATAGTAAAAAGGCCACTTTAAATAATTTATGGCAGCTCTAGATAATATTAACTCTTTACGAGTTTTATCATGGAATGTGAATGGCCTGAGAATGATTCCAAGGAGGAATAAAATACTGGAATACTTGAAGTTAAGAGAGAGGCGCATGTTATATTTATTCAAGAATCTCATCTATTAAAAGAGGAATGGTTTGATATTCTTAAAACTCAAACCTGGATAGAGCACTGTATCTGCACGCCGCAAACAGTCATAGTTAAAAGGGTAGCTATAATATTTTAAAAATCAGCTCAATGTACTATTGCTGAAGTTAAGGTTGACCCTCGGGGTAGGTGGGTGATTGTCAGGGCAAGAGCTTAGGGCACATGGATAATTTTTGTATCATATTATGGCCCTAATCTGGATGATCTTCTCCATCTCTGTACATTAATGCTTAATCAACTTGAATTTAACGATACAATCATTATGGGAGGCGATTTTAATGTTATTCTTGATTTAGATAAAGACACCACCTCAAAAAAACTCAATATGGCAACTTCGAAAATGAGAACTGCCCTGAAATCAATAATCCAGGATCTCGGCCTAGTGGATATATGGACCCTAAAAAGCACAAGAGTCAGGGGAGTGTCGAGTAATTCTATAAGGGATTTCACATTTCACAATAAAAAGCATGGGCACTGATCTAGGATCGATTTTTTCTTTACATCTAGTACTATCAGTAATTTGGTTAAGAAAATTGTGCATATACTGGAACATCTATCAGACCATTCGGCAATTTTTTTACAGTTTAAGCTTATTGCTAAATCTACAGAGCTGCGCTGGACATTAAATCGATCTCTTCTTCTTGAATCTTCGATAGTTGAGAGTGTGATAAAACAAAGAAAGGAGTTTTTTTTTCCTCCTTTAATCTCAATACGGCCCCCTTAAATAAGGTCTGGGACACGTATAAAGCATATGTTAGAGGTGTGCTAATTGGCCAAAATGCCATGGAAAACAAGAAAAGGAAAAAAGAACTTACCTCTTTAGAAGATCGGAAAAAAGAAATTCAAGAAAATGGCTATTCTGTGGATCGAGTTTATCCATTCAGATTCTAAGGGTGAAATAGGTAAGATCCACTTAATACACAATTCTCTACGAGCTAATAGGATTTGGGATAACTGGGTTGAGAATGTCTTCCCTTTGTAGTAACTATATTTCTCATCCTTATTACACTCTTACCTACGATCTGCTGGACTTTTTTTAATATTGATATTCATTTTCTTAAATTTTATTGGAGTAGTATTGGTACCCCATTATATAAAGCATGTATTGTATATCTTTAGTTAATCTTTTAAGTGAAAAGAAATGACTCCTATTAATCCAATGATTAAGCATCAGTAAATACTTGATATTCTCAACAACCTAGGAGATTCATCAAGACGGATTGGTGAACCTAGAAAGAGAATCTAAGTAAGAACCTGTAATATTGGAGAAAAGAGTAAGCCGACCCTGTAGAGAAGGATCCCGTGATTGTTACCATCCCCTCCTAAGTGGAGAGAGCGGGTATCACTTTGTCTGGATAGCAAGAAACTATATCGGTAATCTCTTCTTTCTCCATATGTATACTGATCAAGCATATGAGGACAAAAAGAAAAAAAAAGAAAAGAAAAAAAATACACATATGTAGGTGCATACATATCAAATGAAAATGTTCATATACACACAAGGATATGTTGTTTATTTGAGATAATGTAGGTCTACCATTGGCCTTTAGCTTTTTCCTTGGAACTAGAAGAAAAGAAAAAGGAGAATAGCCCTAGCCCTGATTGTTTACCAGTACTGTTCCTACTGCTGCCTCGATTTGTTACTCTTGTACAACTTATAAGGGTCCTGTTACTGCTCCTTTTGGCTGTTGCACTGGTGGAATGTTCTCTAACTTGATACCGCCATGTTTTTTTTAGGACTACTTGCCTGGGCTGATTGGCATTGAACTTTGCAATTTATCTTTAATTCTGCCCTCTACTGGTGTTGCTTTGCAGGGCATCTGATGCAGACATTTGTTAGAACAGGAATTTCCTCTGGATTAACTTCCTATTCCACTGCCTCTGGCATAAAAGGCTGCATAGTAGCTTCCAGGTGCATTGCCATCGTGGAAATGTTGGCGATGTGATGGGTCTCTTGATACCCCAATGCGTCTGGAAACAGGTATGTCCATAACAGCCACATCTTATGATTAGTGAAAGTACAGAGGCTTGCAAAACACCTATTTCCTTTGCAGTTTTTGTTGCAATTTTCATCTTATGCAGTGATTCATGTACGTCGCTGTTGAAATGAATCTCCCCGGAGAATTAAGTACTGATAGTATTCAACTGGACTTCTAGTTTGAAACAAGATTCTCAAACACAATTATCGGTGCAATTCCATGCCAGTGCACAACTGTCTGCCGGCTGTATCTGCTGAATCCAGGGGAGATGTTAGACATGTATTAGCAATGGTCTCTTACTCTTGTAGAACCTTTTTTAAACGTTTTTTTTGGTAACTTTTTAGATAGGTGAAATATAATCTATATCTCATCAGCATGGTCATATCTGACACAGCACATTAAGCTTCTCAATGTTTTATCTACTGTAGGAGTTATCGGGAAGCTGGTTCTACACGATTCAATATGTACTGTAAGGGGGGGCCTTCTCAACTCTAGGTGGGACTGTTTTAGATGAGCCTTGCTGAGAAATGCTAGGCAGCTTGGACAGGAATGGATGACTTATTTGTAATGGGTGTAATGTTTTTAACAAAAACATGATTCTTGCTGCTCCTCTTCTAGCTGAACGCCATAGGTTTCAGGTGCCCCCTTAACTACGCCACGATATAGTGATAAATCAATTGGAGGTGATGGTCTAGAAGCAAAGATCTATGGTCTCTTGAGGTCAGTGTGTGTACGAGGTCTCATTTTCGTTAGCTACACAAATATGATTATTTCCAGGTAACCCCTGTGACTATTGTATTGTGTATTACAAATGTAGGATTTGTTCTCACCACTAACGTATTCTTGGAAGCCTAGACATATGGTTTCTGTTTGGCAGGTGCTTGCAGTTCTCTAATCCCACTAAGTGATGGTACGTGTTTATCCATAGCTTAATGCATTCATTCAATGCCATTCTATGGTTTCTTGTTCCTGGTCTGCACCTTGGGTTTGTGTAAGATGCTGCTCCCCGCCTTCAGCTGTCCTTGGCCTCCAGCACCCTGCTTTGGAAGGTATTTTAAAAGATCTCATGCTCTCATCAAATTCTGTCTTCTTTTGAAAAAGTGCTGCCACCTCAGCTCTAAGCTTTCCCTTGTGACCTGACGGAGAAAGACTTCTCCACTATGGCACTGATGAGGGCACGCTTTCCTCTTTGTCGGAGGACTGGCTAGTCTTCTTCCAAGGCTGCCTTCAGTCTCCAAGTGGTCTTGAAGCAGAGTTACAGGCCTTGAGATGTTGGTATATTTTTATTTGGATGCATGTGGTGCTTTTTGTTTGCTGCATTCGACTGCCTCATGATGGAAGTCTTCCACTTCCATATCTGAAGACATTTACCCAGGGCTCGGATGGGTTATGCATTCGCTGCATGTGAACCATTTCTGGCAATGCTTCCGCAGCTCTGATACTAATCCCGTCTTGTCCCCGATGCTCGACTCATGAATTTACTCGCTCAGCCTCCTTTGCCCCCCCAAGTATATCTACTTCATTTGAAAACCCAACTAATTCAGCCATATGCCTATAGAATCTATAATTAATATTTCCACTGAAGCAGAAGCGCCGTCAGACTCATTCTTAGGGTAAATGAGAATCCAAACTATGTTCAGTGTTGGTCGGGGTTCCACCATACCAACTCCAGAAGTAGGGGGTATTTTTCCATCTATTTTACCAATGTTTAAGCAACAGGACTGCTGATATCCGGGAACCATGCATCTCCCAGTCGAATATCGGAGACAAACCTCTTATTTCGCCGCATTGTCTGTTTCCTTTGGGTACCAATCGTCCCAATAACAGTTTTCAAATTCGATCCCAACTTTGACACCGGAGCTCCAATTTCAATTTCTGGACGAACGGCTGATAAAATAAAGAAGAGATGAAAAACACAGACTGGGGGGCACTGTGGGCTTGTGCTCAGCATCAATGAAGCACTCTGTCCCTCCTACACTCAAGAACCAAAGCAAAATGTATTTTTAGTCTCCAGCTACCAGATGGCACAATATAAGGCACGTGCAAACCTAGACTGCACTGCAGAATGACCTTTCTACTTTGGGAGTCTTTTCAGACTCTGGTTCTTCGGAGCAGGGGACTTTAAACTACCCTGCACTGAGTCATCAGTAACATGTTTGTCACATGTCCTGACTGGGAGGAGGTGCTAAAGGGTCTCTTAATAATTCTCCAAGTCCTTCTAACCCTTTTCCGATAAAGATCAAGACGTGGATACTTTTAAGCCTGAGGAAGAACCTGCTGCCTGTAGCACGTTGGAAAACATGTATTTAATTGCATTTTTTTTTAAAGGATAACTAAACACAACTGCAAAGTTAGAATTGTTCAATATGTTTAGAGCTGCCATTTCGTTTTTAAAACAACCACATTTTTATTGTTTTTTAGTGGTAACTGACAAGATATATGAAGTAACTCCCCAGCAGCTGAAGGTAGTACATACATACCGTTACCTTGTACACATTTCAGAGCTAAACATCAACTTGTATTCGACAAACCCAGACCCAGCCTGTAGTAGTCTCACCATTAGCTCCAAATTTGGGAGTATAAACATTTCTGGGGCAGCCCCACGCCACGTATCATGGTTCCTCGTGTTACGCACCAGTCGACTCCTGTGCGCCACGCTATCAGCGTGTGTGGCTGGGGTCAATTCCACCCCCAGGTGATGTCGCTTTTCGCCCCCAAGGTGGCCATGTCCACCATCCTTCTTCCCCCCTAGTCCAGAATTCCTGATAGGGCACTCTTAGATGTCAGTGTAATTTGGTATCCTAATCCTCGAGATTGTGTTGCCAATTCGGTTCCAGAAGTTGCCCAAGGCTGCCAAGTCACAGGAAAAAAATCTGCTTCAGAGTAGGCACAGTGTGGGCGGGCAGGGGTCAGCACAGAGGCTGCTTGCCAGAGGCATTGAGGTGTGAGGTAGGAGGTATGGAGGAAGTGAAGCTGCATTAGTTGGACGTGAGAGGGAAAAGGACCTCTCACGGTGGTCTCCTAGGGCACAGCTCCCCCTCTAAAATGATCACCATCCCCTGAATCCTATGTGCCCTCCAAAACGTCCCACTGAGGATCATTAGCACCTGCTTCATGACCATGACCACATACATCCACTCTTTCCTGTGAGCCAACAAGCCCCCCGTACCTCGGCTGTGTCCATCCCAGAGGTGAAGACCCCACTATTGCAGGTCTCCAGATACACAATCAGAAGATGTGGAGTTTGAGTGTCACAGTATCTGCGGTAGTACTCCCAGTATACAATGCCAGGACAGCATCCTCCACCTCCTCGACAGCAAGGGTGGCTTCAAGGGCCGACCTCGACATTGCTGATACCAAATGAAGCAGGATCTCTGCAACAAGCGGGGCAGCCAGCTTCTTCAGAGGACGAAGGTGACTGGCATATGTCTCAGTAGAACGCCACAAATGCCGCAGCTATCTCCCATGACGGGTGGACCATCCTGTCCAACAGGTCTTGTACCATTGAAACCACCCTATAGGCCAGGTCATTTGTGACTACCCAGTAAAGCAGCGTCCTGTTATCACCATATTCATAGACCCATCAGGTCGTGGCCTTCCAATACTAGTTGCCTCCTCCAGGGCCACCGGCCTCAAAGAGGCCCGAACCAGTCTATGGAGAGAGCTGTCCAAGCCATCATTCGAGGCCCGCCTCTCCAGCTGGAGTATTTAGTTCTCCAGCATTGTTATTTACTGTCGTTCTTGTACCATCTGATATAGGATTTTCCCAGCCCTCACATGGCGACCTTACCTACTTCCCAGAGTGTAGCAGGGGAATCAACTGAGCCCTGGTTAATTTGGAAGTAGGAGCAGATCTCTGCAGCTAGGAAGTCCGAGCATTGGAGGTCTAGAAGTTGCCATGCATTTAGATGCCATATGGATCGGAGCCCATGCGTGGCATGGTAATTGAGAGTGAGTGGGGAATGATCCGAAATGCCACAGGGGAGGATGCTGGTGGATGTGACCTGAAGGCAATCCTCTGTGGGGAGCAGATGAAGGTCGATACGGGAGCAGGTTTTATGTGCTGCTGATACTGTGCTTAAATTGCGCTGCTACGGGGTGCCAGATCCTCCTCATATCGCAGAGCCCAAACAAGTCCATCCGAGTCTTGAGTTGTGACACTCCATGCCGACTGAACCATGTTGGCGGTTCCCAGGCATCCCTCTCTGGGTCTGGGAAGGTATTAAAGACCCCTCCAAATATGGTTGTATCTGGAGGAAAAGCGAAGAGTTTAGAGGTCCTTAAGCACCATGGGGGTCAGGAGTGGAGGGACCTATACATAATTGTCTCTCCTCCAGGAGGCCTTCCTTACCTACAAAACGGCTCAGGGGCGGGTCACTGGAGCGTTTTTTCACTGTGAGTTTGAAGGATCTATGAAGTAAGGCCACCCCTCTAGAACCTCTCATAAAACCTGATGTGGTGATGTAGTCATCATGCTAGTTTCCACATTCCAGGTTCCAAAGTGTTTGTGCAGGTGGTTTCATCAAGGTTCTATTACTGCCAATTGATCCTGACGCTGTTGAGGACTGTGGCCAATTACTATACTCACAAGTAACTGTTTTTGGATGTTTGGCGTATTTGATTACCACAATTTTGGCGACGAGGATGGGATATTTCTATACTTTTTGCAATTTTTATTGTTTCCATAAGGCACGATTTCTTCAGTGTATGCCATTTTTCTTGGACATTCAAAAGTAACATTCTCAAACTCATTTGGCTGCCAGAATGCGCAAAGCTACGACAATCACTGGATTCCTCCTGATGCTCGTCATGAGGACCAGTGCTGTCGTGCAAATTGTGTTCTGCGTGGCTGAGGAAGTACCAACCAAATCTGACCGGGTTTATTCGGTACACAAGATCACGCAGCCCAGAGTGGCGGAATTTCAGGAAAAAAATGAAGGAAAAAAAAAAGTGTATGATGCTAGGCATAAAGAGAAGAAATTCATGAGTGAGATAAAGGTGGGTGATTGAACACTCGTTATGGAGCCTGTTCATGTCATGAAAGGTCGAAGTTGAGAGTTCCAGGGAGGGTGGATGCGGTGACCAGGAATGCTGGCCGTATAGGAGAATGGGAGCTGTGGAACACAAGCAGAGTAGTGAAGTCACGAATGCGTGGATGTTGCACCCCCTGTTCAAACAGTTGGTTGCTCACAAAAACAGTGTTGTAATGTGAGGTCCAAACGGACCGTTCATGCTTCACCACAAAGTGATGAAGTAGACAGCAATCCAGGTCTGTGTAGGAGCAACAATTGGTTTTGATGAATATAAATATTTGGTGCAGTTATTTAACCGTTTATTTATGTATTTATTTATTCTGTTTGTTCTGGGAAGGCGGGAGATGATGTGGTAATGTAGTCATCATGCTAGGTTCCACATTCCAGGTGCCGAGTTCTTTGGAATGTGTGTGTGCTGTTGGTTTTGTCAAGGTTCTTTTACTGTCAGTTGATCCTGAGCTGTTGATGGCTGCTGCCAATAAATATACTCTACTCACAAGTAACTGCTTTTAGTGTTGTGGCGTATTTGACTACCACAGTGGGTTTGTTGTAACATCAAAATCGAGAGTTTGGTGCAATTGGCGTGTTTCAGCACCATTATTTGCTTCATGCTGTCCGGGAAGTCGTTTACATTCCATAACATCATGGAAAATGGTATCTTAAGCCCCAAACATTCCCTTCAACAAAATCAGAACTGTATCAAAAACGGGTAGTAGAAATGGACTTCCTCCTGGCGAAGGATCATTTACTCAGTCTCTCAGCCACCTTACCCAAGTTCAAAGCAAACCATAATTCTCGACCAAGTCTTAGCTTATCCCAGGGGGTCCACGTCTGCAACCCCCAGTGGGTCAGGGCATCCAGAGGATCCTTCACATTGCAGTCTAATGGGCATATATCGGTATCCACTTCTATTAAAAAATGCTCTGCAATATCATTACTTTTTATGATGGCCATACATTTTTAAAGCACGTTATATCAGATCCAATCAGGTAGTCTTATGAGCTTGGAGTAATACGACAGGATATACTGCAAACCTTGATACTGGTAATGCAAAATGTAGCATTATCTATGGTTTCAGGAATACTTAAATCCAATGAAAAAAACAGGCCACATAAGGATTATGCTACTTACCCAGTAAGCATCTGTTCCAGTCACGAGGTAAAGTGACTCCTCTTTTCGGTACTAGTGCGCATGGACATCGACGCCATTGTTCGATTGGGTGAGAATGGAGTGAGTGTAGTACAGAGATGACCATGCGTATGTAAAGTAAATAATGAATACTGCAACTACAGGTGTCCGGGGAGATCGCATGTGAATCTACAGCTCCACATGCGAAGAACAGATGCTTACTGGGTAGGTCGCATAAGCCGTTCGAGGCATGCGTGCTGTAGATACACATGCTTTGCATAGACAATATAGCAGTATTCTCCCAAAGCGGTGCCCAACCAGTAGATGTTGCAGCTGTTTGAAAAAGTCTGTTTAGCACTGCTTGCCCTACATTGGCTTGTTGACATGGTAACACATCCAAACAGTAGTGTTTAGTTAATGTTTGTGGTGAGGACCATATTGCTGCTTTACAAATGCCAGCTATAGGGATGTTACCTAAACAGGCGATAGATGCTCCTATTTTACGAGTGGAATGTGCTCTAGGAGGTATAGATAAAGTTCTTTTAGCTTTAGCGTAGCAGGTTTGAATGCATTTAACAATCCATCTTTTAATACCAGATTTAGAGATAGGATTGCCTTTATGAGGTGTAGCAAATGCAAAAATTGTTTTGTCTTACGAAAATCCTTTGTCCTTTCAATATAATACAATAACGCTCTTCTGCTACCGAAATCAGGTTGAGGAAAGAACACGGGTAACTCAACTGACTGGTTGATATGAAAAGCAGAAACCACTTTAGGAAGGAATTTGGAGTTGGTGCAAAGAACTACTCTATCTTTATGAAGTTGAAAGAATAGTTATTCTAAAGTTAATGCTTTGAGCTCACCAACTCTCCCCAATGAAGTGATCACAATGAGGAAGGCAACTTTCCATGAAAGAAACTGTAACGGACAGTTGTGTAATAGCTCTAAAGGTGGACCCATGAGCCATGTATGCACAATGTTTAGATTCCAAACTGGAACAGGAGGTACCCTAGGTGGTATTATTCTTTTAAGGCCCTCCATAAAGGCTTTAATTACTGGAACTTTGAACAAAGATAGATGTTGCCTGTTTTGCAAACATGCGGCTACTGCTGCAAGATGCAGTCAAATGGAAGTGTAGGCTAGACCAGAACGCTGTAGATGCATAAGGTAACCAATGACATTTTGAACAGAGGCATCTAGCGGATCAATATTGCTATTGGTACTATAAATAACAAATCTTTTCCTTTTGGTGCCTAACATGCTTTGGTAGTATGCGGTCTTGCTTCTTTAAGAATAGGCATACACTCTGGTGGCAAGTTTAGATAACCAAACTCTTTGACTTCAGGAGCCAAATCGCTAGATTGAGCGGCTTGGGGTTTGAGTGTCTCACTTTTCCATGGTTCTGCGTGAGAAGGCTGGAATTGAGATGCAGCTTTTGATGTGGAACCACTGATAGTTCCAAGAGTGTGGTGAACCACGGTTGACGGGACCAAGTGTGAGCCACTAGAATCGGTGTGAGGTTGTTTGCCAGTGCCTCTGAACCAGAAATGGAAGGAGAGGGGGGAAAAGCATAGGCAAATATTCCTGACCAATTCATCCATAGGGCATTGCCTTTGGATAGAGGGTGTGGGAACCTGGAAGCAACGTTTGGACATTGAGTTGTCCACTGTGACGAACAGATCTATTTGTGGGAATTCCCATTGTTAAAAGTATGGAAGGAGAACTTGGGGATGAAGTTCCCACTCGTGTATTTGTTGCCGCCTTGTGCTGAAAAGATCAGCAATTTAGGAGGAGCTTGGCTAGAAGATGAACATTGATGAGTGCCCAATGCCAAAGAGAGGCGTGACAGTTGCAGAGAATGTGTGTCCCCCCATTTTTGTACATAGCTGTCATATTGTCCATACGGACTACGATAATGTTCCCTATGAGGTGACACTGAAAAACGTTCAGTGCTAGTTACACAGCTAGAAGCTCTAAATTGTTGAAGTGAAGAGTTCTATACTTGTCCCACAGACCGGAATTGTCAAATTGGGAAGATTGGCACTCCAACTGTTAGCACGATCTGTGGAACAGGGTCGATTAAGGACCACCCTTTTGATACCTTTTGTGTGTTCCACCACTGCAGAGAGCGATGGGTGCGGCTGTCTACCAACACTAGATTGACCCTGAGACTGATTCCACTGATGTGCTACACACTCTTATAGAGGATGCTTGTGTAACCTTGCATGAGGCACTATTGCAATGCATGATGCCATCATTCCTAACAGTTGCATGAAAGTCCTGACTGTTAAGTATGGATTGTCTGAAACTGTAGTAGCAGAGTTTGAATATTTTGAATTGTGGCTGCATTGGGAGAGGCTAGAACTGTGCAAGTGTTTAGAGTCACTCCCATATAGGACAATCTTTGAAGGCTGAAGATGAGACTTTTTAGCATTGATCGTGAAACCTAATTGGTGGAGTAGGTCTAATGTAGAATGAGTGTGTTGTAAACACTTTTGGTATATGCTGGCTCTGATGAGTCAGTTGTATAGGTATGGAAGACATGAATCTGTTGTCTTCTGAGATGTGCTGCAACTACTGCTAGACATTTTGTGGATACTCTGGGAGCAGTAGTTACTCCCAATGGAAGTACTTTGACCTGAGAGCGTTTGCCTGCTATCACAAATCTGAGATATATGTGATGTTCTAGGTGAACCGGACTGTGAAAGTATGCGTCTTAAGTCCAGTGTGGACATAAAATCCTGCTGTAGAAGTGTGGTGCTGTAACGGAACTGGTTCTATGGCTCCTTTTGCTAAAAGAGCTTGTACCTCTTGTTTGAGTATCAGCAGGTGCTCTGATGAGAGTTTGTGAGTGCGAGGTGGAATATTGGGTGGATTGCTGGTGAGCTCCAGGCAAACCATGTCAGATAATGTCTAGCACCCATTTGTCTGATGTTATGGATTTCCAAATGGGGAGAAATTGTTGAAGTCTTGCCCCGACAGGTGTTAAATGATCGGGGGAAGTGTAGGCAAGTCACGGTTTATTGGGGGAAGCAAAGTTACGCGTTGGCGTGATCTTACCACTGCCTTTGAAAATGTTTCCTCTGTACGCTCTGTAGAAGCCTCTAGAGGAAAAGGGTTGCATGTCGGACAAATATGAGGAAGCGTTAGGGTCTGAGAATGTAGTTTTGGACCCTGCCCTATAAAATGAGCGGTGAAAGGAGTCTCGGTTTGATGGAGACAAACGCTCTCATGGATTTCGCCATATAAGTGTCTTTTTTCATCTTTTCAAGGGTTCCATCAACTTGAGGTCCGAAAAGAGGTTGCTTATCAAAGGGGGTATTTAAAACACATTGCTGGACTGCTGGTTTTAAACCTGAAATCCCAAGCCAAGCATGCCCACGTAGAAGAATGCTGGTGTTAACTTCTCTCGCTGCAGTGCCAGCAGCATCTAGAGCACATTTAATAGAAGAATTATATACAATTTTTCTTTCTTGGACTAGCTCTTGTGCCTTTTTCTTGTGCTCTTCTGGGAGGTATTGAAGTAGGCCTACCATCTCGTCCCAGTGTGCCCTGTCATATCTAGCTAGTAGGCCCTGCGTTTTGGCAATATGCCAGTGGTTAGCGGCTTGAGCAGTCACTCTTACTGGATGCGTCAATTAATTTAGACTCTTTATCCCGGGGAGGTGCATCTCCTGAGGGCTGTGAGTTTGCTCTTTTACGTGCATTAGAAACTACCAGTGAGTCGAAGTGTAGCTGTCCTTTAATAAAAACAGGATCAGATGGTGATGATTTGTATGGGGGTGAGTGCTTGCAATGTTCAACACTCCGTCCATCATTTCCTTTGGTTTTTGCTTTGTTCGCCATAAGTTGGCAGGGTATGCTCAGACATGAGTCCCTTGCTCACTTTGCCACTGGATTCAAGCAAGCCTGGCTGAAGACGGCTGAAATGCCAGAAACCGGTCCTAGGAAGCTTGTTTCCGGTCCAGGGAAGTCATGGCTTGACAGTTCGGGCTGGACTGTTCCCATGAGGCGCAGGGTCAGACTGATTTGCATATGGCCTTGTCTGAACTGGGGTGGCAGAGTGGGCTAAAGAACGGTGATAGATTAAACCCAGATCAGTTGACTGGGGGTGAGTGCTTGCAATGTTCATTTCCTTTGGTTTTTGCTTTGTTCGCCATAAGTTGACAGGGTATGCTCAGACGTGAGTCCCTTGCTCACTTGTAACTTTGCCACTGGATTCAATCATTTCCTTTGGTTTTTGATTTGTATTTTTTGTCAACCCTGGGTGTTAAAATACTGGCACAAAGAGGGTCCTTAAAAATCTCATCTGCATGCCTCATCATGCGCCTTTCAACATAGGGAGACTCTGATTAGTCCTATTTGAAGACCCTAGTGTCTGAAATAAAAAGTAGTCATCCAAAGCCTCTTTGTGCAGTGTAACTCCATGATAAGCTGCTGCCCTTGAAATCAGCTCTTGATAAGGTACGTTAGCATCTGAAGGTGATGGTTTTGAGGGGTATAAATCTGGATCATTATCCATGGGAGGATCAATATTATAATCATCCCATGGATCTGTTGGTAAAGGAACACTGCCATCCTCATTTTCATCATCTCCTAAATCAGGCTGTGTATGAGGAGACCCCTGTGGTGTTATGTCTAGTGGATTTGAGGCTGGCAGTTGTGGTAATGGTGAAGATGGTGGAGGTGATGGCAAATTAGGGTGGATAGGACTTGTAGTAATCTCTTCTTTCTTAAGAGGAATCTTATACCCTGTGTCCTCTGAACTAACTTTTCTTTTTGTAGGGGTTTTAGCTATAATGTGTCCAGTATCTGGTTTGATGTATATCTTTTTCTGGTCTAATCTGTCCTTCCTGACATGTAATGGGATATGGGAGATCGCCTTTTGAATTTTGGCACCGAAGGTTCCAAAGTCGAACCGGACTTGTCCCTTTTATCATTCGAAGCGAAAGATTTCCGTTCCGAACCATATTTGTCTTTCGGAATGGAATGTTTCGGATCCTAAGATGATCTGTCTCGACACATTCCAGAGCAGTAAGGCTTGACTATTTGTTTCGGTGCCAGGCCCGAGGGCGGAGCGTCGGAAACATCATCTCGGTGCCGACTAAGGCCCGAAGGCAGAGGTGGTGCCGAAGCCTTATGTTTAGTGGAAGAGAGTTTATGAGGTAAGAGGGCTTTCGTACTCACAGCACCTTGTCCCGCTGGAACGTCCTTGAACTACAATTCGATTTCTAAGTCAGAATCCGATTCTAGGACCAAGAAGACCTCCTCTTCTTCCGCAGCTGTCACTTCTTCCTGTTCTGATTCGTCTACGAAGATATCAGGAGTATGTTGAATGCTTTGGTGCTGAATTTCTCGTCATCGAGCCAGACGATCCCAAAGGTTCTTTTTCGATCGAAACGACCGACAAGCCTCACCATGTTCTTCCTTGTGCTCCGGTGGGAGGTACAAGTTGCAGACTTGGTGTAGGTCGGGAAGAGAGAACTTCGAGTGGCATCAAGGACAGAACTGAAACTGAGTCCGTGCCATCGGCAAAAGGCTGGACCAACACAGCTAGGCCTGAAGGACGCCCATGATGTTTTCAACCGCAGTTAGAAACTTTCCTGACCAAATCACTATGTGGAGAGAGGGTAACGCATACGATAACAATACCATCGAGGGTACAGCGGATTGCGCATCAAGGGGATCTCAAAGGACGGTTTCGAACCGGAGTGCAATAAAAAGAAAACAATCTATCAATGGAGTCGATGCCCATGCGCACTATCACCGAAAGGAGTCACTTTACCTTGTGACTGGGAAAGACTTCTTCGAAGAAATAGAACTTGCCAACATCCAAACCAAACACTAGATGGCAGAAGTATGCAAAGCATGTGTATCTACAACGCACATGCCTCGAACACATAGTATAGAGTTTTATGACCTATGCCAACTGATTCTCAAAAACACAAATGGAAATGGACCACAGTATTTTCTCACTCTTTATCTTGTGAGATTTCCATTTTGTTCAAGTATGACAGAGCCCAAATAAATTGATCTGAAGAGGGTGCAAGAGGCAAAGCAAAGATTATCTCATCATATAGGAATCGCATTACAGACACACGTTGGTCGATACCCACTTTGATCAAACAATATTTTTCCTAAGAAAATAACATATGAATATTTTCTGATACAATAACAGTATATGAAGTTAGCAGACACTAAGTGACAATATAACCATAAAATATTTATACTGAAAAGATTGGTGACATGGCCTGACAAAAGGGCACGTAATGGTAGCCCGCTCCTGTGCAGAGTGGCTGTCATTGATACCACACTTTACACATGAAACTATCAGTTATGCAGGACCATTTGAAAAAGTGAGAATTCAAAGTGTATTAAAAAAATGAAAGACAGACTTTCAATTTAAAACACATGTACCTAATATATCCAAATGGATGGAGAATAAAAACAACTCCACTTTGGACCAGATCAAAAATGATGTAAACAAACGAAACAGCCAGTTTCTTTTTGGTACCTTTTGCATTTTATTAAGAGTGTTGGGGTAGAAGAGGAGGTGGAGGTTGTGCTGGCTTTTGCTTTACCAGTTGTTCTACCGCTTAATTTTACATTTAGCTGACCTCTGACTGAAAGCTGTCGAAAGCGGCTGCCTCAACTTCCTTGGGTCAAAACGATTTCCTCATCAAGCCCACAACATTCAAGGTAAAAGCAAAACCGGTTAGAAGAGTCAGTAATCAAATCAAACTTTAATCAGATTGGTTTAATATTTTTTCAGCACGGGATCAAGGGTTGGAGGAAAGAATAAAGTTACAAGATTATTTTAATATTTTTACAATGTTAAACTAAAACAGTTCTAGGCTACGTGTGTAAGTAAATCTAGAACACAAAAGGGTTAAATAAGAATATTCTTTTTCTTTAAGATACAAGAACTTAAACTTTTAACAAACTTCACAGAACAGATACTGCAAAGGAACAACTCCTTGAAATCTTCTTTTATAAAGTGAATATTGTCCGTAATCCACATCAACTTATCGAGTAGTGTTCTCTCCAGTCACCTCTAAACTAACCGTGTGCTTGAAACGGGAGGACAAAAAGGGAAGCAACGGTTAACTCCATCATGAAGAAGTAAAAGTCGTTTGGCGTCCATCCAGGTGTTTAAAAAAAATATTTAAAAAAAAGGAAGGAACTGGAAAAACGCTGTGAAATTGTGAAGATGGCATCTAAAGTTTAAAAAGAAAAGTCAATTCACATGAAGGCGGTTGTAGAACATCTTCAATTTTCTCTGCCCAGAATGGGGAGAATATTTCCTGAAAAACACCCAAAGGCTTGAAATTCTGGCAGCTGATCTCAAATGGTGAACAGAAAAGAAATCAATTTTTTTTTTAATTCATAATAAAAATGCCTCAGAGGCTGCATCCTACACTTCGATGCCTAAGGCAGAAAGCTATTGAACTAAGCAAAAATAAATAAAATTTTGAGGCCATTCATAGCAAGGGTGACGTGCATTTCAAAACATGTTGGGACTGTTAGACAAAGTTTGACTTCACATAACGTAAAGAGAAAACTACAAAGGACAGTGCTAGTTCGATAGCCAAGGAAACATTCTTCTGGCTCAAACTGAAACTTAGTGGCCACAGATAACTAATTACAACCCAACCCAAGGAAGCACAACCTGTTCTCAGTAAATGAGGACATCAACTCCTTAAATACTCAACATTTTGGATCAAAAAGATTTTCACCACTGCCTGGAAGATCTGGAGTATATGTGATATTGCCCCTTCAGATGAGACCCATTTTCCCCACCAGCATGCATCAGGTGACAAATGCTCTGTTAAATGCAAGGAAAACTCTTCTGGAAGGGCAGTGTTGGAAGAGTACCTGGAAGCCTCCTTGGCTGCACCATGAGCTCCGAAGAGGGAGATGTGCTTGGATTTTGCTATGAGATCGCCTTGTGTGCGGCATCTACAGAGGGCAGAGTCTTGCTGCCGGGGCTTTTAGAGCCACATATCTCGAGCAATTCCATAAGTCCTGTCACCTGGGGGCCCTTTTCCACTGAATCGCTACATTTGTTCCTGGAGGGAATGGGTACGGCCTTTTCTTGCAAGCTCCTGAATGCATAGACAAGACTAAATAGCCCTTTTTGACTATCCTGCAAACACTTGAGAGGTGAGGAGTAAACAGTCACGATGACAAGGGCTGCTTTTCCTGGTTGTTCCACAATACTGTTACTGAATTCAGTTTGCTACAAACGTCCATTTTTCCCCAGATATATATGTATCCCTACAGAGAATCAATCTGTAGAGCTCAGCCGTGGCTACTGTGCTGTTTATTAGCCTTATTTGATCAGAGACCTGCACTCAGCAAAAGCCAAACACAAGCCAATCAGGTTTCGGCAGGTGGGAGCTACAGTGATTACAACAAATGTGAGAAATTGCATAACACGTAGAAATAAATGTAGTTTACAGTTATGGGATGGCACAATTTGCTTCGTCTTAAACCATTTTCCCCATAACAACCTATGTACAATAAATATGATCAAGGTATCAGTAATCTTTTGACAAGTGTACTACCCCACCAGTCACCGCTCGTAAAGGTACCCATGACTAGTAGGGTCTGGGCTCAGCAGTGGTGGCTGCTGGAAGGTTACATCAACTTAGGCTGAACTGCAGGGGTGATCATTCAAGGCTCCCCTTTCGTGATTAGCCAGTTGGGATTTATAGCCATCACAGCAGTTTCAAATTTCCTTTTTAATGAAGTGCTTTTTAGAACAGACAACACTGTGAAAGAAAAGTCTGCTTCTATCGGATTTCATTAACCATAAATTTAACAGTCCCAACAAAAGAAAATTCCCCAACCAAACCAATAATCGAGGCTTCTGCATAAGGGCGACAAACAAGAAAATCATTATTAGCCACAAGTGAATATAAGCCTCTTCCGAACCTTAGAGCGCCAGCAGAGGGCGCTACGGAATGAACTCTGATTGGCTGTAGTCTGTAACTTGCCCAGTACAGGGGGTCTGGCTGACTTCGTCCTAAATAAGGCTAACATTAGTGAACTAGGAGAAACGGCATTTGGTTGCAAGTTGTGGTACTCAGGAGCAGCCCTCCCCAATACGCTGGCATGATCTGCCAACTTTCCGGTCCAGCTTGACCATCTTCATAATGGCTTCCTCACGGCCACGGCCCATATGGTCAAAGGTGCAGTCGTGTTGTTCTGGAAGACGATGTAACATACAGAATACATAACCTGAAGGAATAAGCAAACAAAACGTAAGCATTAGATACAGGCCATATCCGTCAAAGATGTACATACTGGTGCCGATAGGAGGAATGACTGCACGTGCCACAGTTGACAAGGAAACGACAAAGCAGAATGGATTGGTTTTCTATCCTTCATGTACCAGTTTGGCCAAAGTACACAGTTTTATGTAGGTAGAGCATTAAATTATGCTTTATAACAGTGTCCTCCTGACCAACAACCATTACTATTTAGAGTGCTGACTGCATGGAAGGTGGCGGTCTTAACAACATCATTTAAAGCATTTGAGTAAGGAAAAGGAAAAAAAAGCTTGAATGTCCAAAACTGTACGAATGTTTCACATTCAAAACCATATATTTTTATGCAATGTTTGACCAAGCATATTCTGCTTACCTAAATCATACATCTATATATGCACTGGGTAAGGATTCGATGATGAAGCAATGCACCGGTGGTACCTGTGGGTGAGGATTCTACTAATATAACCATGAGATGCCAGGGATGCACCAATTTCCCTGGGTGCAGATCCCCCACCATCTTATGGTATATTGGGGCCAGATAACTGACCTCAGACCTTAGGAGTTAATTTCTGGGCAGGCTAACCTTCGCTAGTGTAATAGTTGGTTCTAGCTGAGGGTTACCCCTTTCTAGCTTCTCACTCTCTTGTGGTTATTTACTATTTATGATAGGTCATCAGTTTGTGGAAGTGGGCTGTATTATAATAGTTGCCAGGTTTTACAACTTTAGACAAAAATGACCCTTCACTTTTACCACACGATATATTGAGATACTTGAGTCACACAATGACATTACCATACCACATTCTTCTCTTCATCCTCAACACAATACACTCTCTCAAGTATGCCCAGATCTATTAATTTCTTCTCCAATACTCTTCTAGCTACATGAATGAATCAGATTCATTTGACCATCTATGAACTGACAGCAGAACTAATCCCAGGCCTACCGTTCATTACAGAAACCTGGATATGGACTGATGTCCAGCCTATTCCACGTGAAACCATGCTCGCAGGCTAGAAAATACTTGGAAAAAAAATAATCCGTTTACAAAAGTATGGGAAGCCGAACCACTGTTAAAATCAACATCCTTCTCACCAAATGGAATGAGGATTACTCCGACACACACTAATGGATTTCAACTGCGCCATCTCTGAGCCAGTGGAATCCTAGCGGTTGGTGCCACATCAAGCATTTCACCAGTGAGAGGAGGATTTAAAGGGATGAAAGTGGGGCTAAGGACAGGGCTCCTGAAAAGGTCATTGAGGGCCTGTGGTGTGGTGACATGGCAGATACTTGGAAAGTGAAAGCGCACATGGCACGTTGAATGTAAGCAAAGCACGTCATCGAGCTTGAGGTAGGAGAATACAGAAAATAGTGCTTACAAAACTAAATCACACGTGCCATGTAACAACTGAAGTGAAGGGGCCAGTCGCCATGTGAGGTTACAAATGAAGACAAGGTGGTACTAAGGAGGGACTAACATGCGTATTAAGGAATCAAAAGCCAGCATTTAGGAAGGACACAGACACAAGCCAATAACAAACATAGGCGGAGAGTGGGCGGAGTTTCTTTTCTATACTCCACTACAGCAGTCATGCTGTGCAGCGCGTGCAACGCATGCACGCCACCCCAGGCTCGACCTAAAAAACGGTACAGAGCTTTCTTTTGCTCCCCGGAATCTACTACTTTATTCACTATCGCAACAATAACATCAGAAGTTCAATAAAGTTCTGTCAAAGGTCTTTGAAAATCTCATTCCACTAAAAAGCGGCCACACATGCTATCAGAAGAGGAGACTGAAGCGGTCCATGATGGCATGAATTAGGCTCTCTGTAGTAACAAGAAGGCATTGAAAAACCTTTAACATGTTGCTAGACCTGCCATCATAGTGTCATGGTTGAGGCAGCCATCATTACAACACCTCACCATTTTCATGAACCTTTTCATGCACAATGACAAATGCAAATGATCCAACACCACCCTTTGCACTGGGGGGCATTAATCCTTTTTTTTCTATAAAAAGTTTTACAAACGACATGTTAATGGACGTCAGGGACATGAAAAATTGAGCACAGCCTTTCTTTTCACGCAAGTTTCTTTTTTTTTTCTTTAGAGCTTTGATTTTTTTATATATAATGTTGGCTTGATTTAATGTGATGTGTTTTAACTTGACATAACGTACTTTAGCTCCCAAGAAAGCTGAACACAAAGCATTCTCCATTGTTAACTGGTACAAGACAAACATCCATAAGCTGAATTGCCAATGTGTTACTAGGAAACCTGTGCTCAAATCTCTGTTTCCTCACTTACCACATTGTGTGGTCCTGGGCAAATCATTCAACTACACAAGGCCTAACTGTCCCTGTGCAACCAATCTGAGGGTACAGTGAAGTTCAGTTCAGAATGTGTGCTATACAAGGTCACTAGTGCTTCGTTGAAAAAGTATTGCTTCACATTTAACAATAACATTGGTTATTTATATGGTGAAGATGACAAACCGAAATCTTTCATGACAGGCATATGCCAACATTGCCAAGGCACGGAAACATTCCTGAATATTTCTAAGTTCATGCTTGGAAATTAATACTTTCCTTAAATGTCATTCAATACAGTAATAGAATACATGGTCTTCTGTAATCCCTGTATAGACGGCTGTCTCTAATTTTTTATTTAAATAGATTTTTTGTGTGGATTTTTTTTTTTATAGTTGGCGACTTGTGATGCACTCAGTCGCCGATTATTAAAAAACACAGACGTCAGAACTAGACTATTATAAGTCATTACAGTCAAGCAATGGAAGGGGGACATTGTGTCTCTTTCTTCTGCTCTATTTTAATACCTTACACTGACAAGCAGAGAGAATGTTTATTTTTGCACTCCTTAGATAGAAAAAGCTAGACTCTTCCTGCATGTTTGTACACATTCCAAGCTACTGCAGTTTAAACAAAACATGACTTGTATTGAACTGTTTCTAATATCTGCTTGCAACAAATATCTGATCTGTTTTTGATGCATTTATTTTGCACTAGAGGTTTTATTTGTATTCTTCATGTTTGCAAACATGCTCGCTTCGTCATATGAAAGAGCTACACACCAAAGTTTTAGTTAGTTTGTGGGAAAGGTGATTGTGTGACCATGTATTATATGGGATAAAATACACCCAGGTGTACATGATAAGGATATTGCAAGTCACCTTGGAGTTCCATAACCTTCTAAAGGAATTCTGACTCCAGCTTTGTTCCTCTTTATGGTAATGGACCTCCTCAGTGAATTGTAGCATCCTTATAATGTAGGATAGGGGGCACTTTATCCCTTAAATCAACCAATGCATTAAGTTCATACATTTAAAAAAAGATGAAGAAATATTGTACCTGAATTTCAAAGAATCTTTATCATAGCATATTCTTACATTATGTTTGCTGTGCAAATTACATTCTAAATGTTTTGATGGTTTGGCTCAAGCTTTGGCTCTTTGGGACAGACCGAACCCATAGCTCAGTTCACTTAATTTGTGTTTTCTGTGCAACCTCGTCTCCCTGAGGAAAAAAGCCAACACAACAATATAGGAGCAAACAGGAACTCCGTCCTGGTGGATGAGATCATATACTCCACCAGCATTGCGAAGATTCTCACACCGGCAGCAGAAAAGGGTGTTATGGAGTTCCCTGCATAGGCAGCCGAGACAGGCAGTCCTGTCAGCACCATGGGATACTTTACTCATTCATTTGTCCATATGTTCTGGAGTTATGATTGTTCACCTGCACATCTATGTTCCACCATTCATGAATTCTTTGCGGTGACCTGAACACCAAAACGGTCATACCTGCTCTCTGAAGATGTCATTTGTTCTATCCAAAATGGCCACCTTAAATTTAATTATTATTACTGAACCAGAGCAAAGGTTTTTGAACTACCTTCTCATCTAGTCAATTAGCTCATCATTGCCCATACCTGGACACAAAGTTAAGAAAAGTGTGCGCGCACACACACATACCACTGTCGCGCACAGAGAAAAATAATTAGAAGGAACATTGATGGTCACACTTTTTTTAAATTAGCAGTCCCATCCTCACAAAAAAAACTGCAGGCCACCATACTACCAGAGGCAAGCCCGTCTGCGCCAGACCGCTGCCAGGTGCCAGAGATGCTGTAGAAGCTACTACGGTAAGGAAACGTTTGGGGCGCGAATCTATTTTAGCACTAAGAGATATCGGTGACACGTGCACTCACTCTGGGCAAGAGGCTCATGAGGGTCCTTTTAGTTGCGGGGCCTGTCGGTATACTTCACTAAACAGACATTCTACTGCCATTTTTTGTCCTACTAATATCAGACGTGCTGAAAAGATGAGGAAGATAACGATTCTTTCCCTTAATTGTCGTTCGCTGGTTAAGCACCACGAGGACATTTTTGTCCTTTTGGAGAACTATTCACCCGATATTTGCTTTCTTACAGAAACATGGCTTACCGATAGTACCATGCCTGAAACTCTCTTAGCGCTCCCCGCTGGTTACAGTATTAGGACAGTGAATAGAGAGACCAGGGGTGGGGGTATAGCGGTTGTTTTTAAATCTTACCTTACTTGTAATTTGGAGAAACAAATTCTGGCGGGTAGTGAATGTGCAAGTTTCAAAATCACTATCTCGCAAAATTATACGGTAGCGGGGCTCTTGATCTATAGACCACCAGGGAGCTCGAGTGTATTTAGAGCAGCCTGTGTAGAGCTCGTGAACAGATTGGCACTTGGGTGGGCCAATTTTACTATTGTGGGTGACTTAAATCTCCACCTAGATAATATAGAAGATTCCGATATAGCTTATTTTATAGCAGACCTTTGGGCCTGTCAATTGGTTCAGTTGGTGCAAGGTTCTACTCACACGGCGGGTCATCTTCTAGACCCAGTGTTTACCAAATTGAACTTCTTGTCTGTAGCGGCACCATTAAAATTGCTTTGGACTGATCATTATTTGATCATGATGTATCTGTCAATCAAAGGGGCAAGAATTAAGGATTGCTGCCACCTCACATGCAAGAGAGCATGGCATAAGCTCGACTGGGCTAATTACGCTGAAGAATTGGGGACCTCCTGCCCCATGTCTAATGCGGACCCTAACATGGCATATACTGCCTTTTCTACCTGGATCAGACAGCCCTTGGACGAGCTAGTTCCGGAAAAATGGCAACCATCCCGCAAATCTAGCTACAGCCCCTGGTATAACGAAGAACTTGCCGTATTGCGAAAGGACTGCAAAAAACTTGAACGCACTTGGAGAAGGGACTACGACTTGATGGCTAAAGAAAAATATCGTTTGGCCATTAAGAACTACCAAAAAAGGATCCAGGTGGTCCGAGCCACTTTCTATGCGTCACAACTTGCAGGCAGTGGGAATAAGGCTAAATGTATATTTTCCTTAGTTGCCTCATTAACGACAGCTCCTACGGAGCCTTTTATTTCATCCAACAAGCAATGCGATGATTTAGCGGCATATTTCATTTCCAAAGTGGAAAGGATTTATAAACAATTTCCCGCGTCAATACAATCTACTGATTCGGTAGAGGTAACGGCCTGCTCATTGGATACGTTCCCGCTGATCGTGCCTGCCCAGCTGGAGGCACTCTGTTTTAAAATAAAATCTGGTTCTCCCCTTGATCCGCTTAGGCCAGGTCATTTTCTTAAGCTTCTTCCTACAATTCAGGGCCCTCTGTGTGACATCTTAAATGCTTCATTGACCACAGGAATCGTGCCCACTGCTTGGAAGATAGCCAAAGTCCTGCCTCTAATGAAGAAACCCAACTTACATCCAGATCGTCCTGAGAACTATAGGCCTATCTCCCGCCTACCTTGGGCATCGAAGATTCTGGAGACATATGTCAATGCCACGCTCTCCAACTTCCTGTCCTCTAATAACATCTTGGATCCCTCGCAAAATGGCTTTCGCCCCGGTCACAGCACTGAGTCAGCACTGTTGGCCGTGACAGAACATCTTTGGGCATCTTTGGATAATGGGCACACTGCGGCATTAATCCTGCTAGACTTGAGTGCCGCATTTGACACCGTGTCCCATGCCATTTTGCTGAGACGATTAGAGGAGGTTGGGATCAATGGCTTGGCTTTACACTGGCTGGCATCCTTCCTAGAGGATAGGACTTTCGAGGTTTCTGTACCCCCGTTTTCCTCAGGGACTTTCAAGGTGAGACAAGGTGTACCTCAGGGCTCATCTTTGAGCCCTTTGCTTTTTAATATCTACGTGCTGCCACTGGCTCTTCTCGCAAAGAGCTGTGGTTTGACCCTTTTCTCTTATGCGGACGATACACAGTTGGTGGTAGCCCTGTCTAGCAATACCGTTAGGGGTAATAGCCTAGACGCCGCCCGCTTCTGCACCAATGTGGCAGCAGTGGCGGACTGGCTTACCATCAACTGTTTGCAGCTGAACGCTGAGAAAACGGAAATTCTGCTGACTGGGAAAGACCAGGGTCTTTGGAGTAATGATTGGTGGCCCCAGAGCCTTGGACATGCACCCCCTCCAAAGACGGTGGTGAAAAACCTCGGTGTTTGGGTAGATAGCAATCTTAACTACCAAACCCAGACTAAGAAGGTGGCTGCTTAGGAGCTTTAAGTCTATTTTTAGGTTCTTTGATGCCCCTACTAGACAGCTGATTATTCAAGCCACAATCCTGTCACGGCTGGACTATGCTTCGACTCTCTATTTGGGGGCCAATAAGGTTGAGGTCGACAGGTTACAGAGAGTCCAGACCGAATAGCTAGAATGTTGCTAGGTCTACGTAGATCTAGCTCTGCCTCGGATGCAATTCGAAGACTACACTGGTTGCCTATGGATAGACGTATAGAGTTCAAGGCACTTTGTGTGGTCTTCAAGGCATGGAAGCTGGCTTCTCCACAGATATTAACAGACCTGATCCAGCCTTATGAGCCCACGCGCCAACTTCGATCTTCTAGCCAAAACCTGTTGATGGTGCCACGGGTTAAGAAAACCAGGGCAGGCGGTAGATCTTTTAGGTATAAGGCAGCCAGGCTGTGGAATTCTCTCCCAGCATTTATTCGTGGTCTAAGGGATTATCTGCCTTTCAGGAAGGCCCTTAAGACCCATCTCTTTCCCAAAGTCTAATCTGTGTTGGAAGGTGTCTTGAGGGCTTAGTCCTTGTCAGGAGCGCCGGGACGCCCCTTTGTTGGGGCAGCTGTTGCGCTATATAAATTGTTATAACATAACATAACTACTGGCAAACAAAAATGATTTCTCTAAGAAATGAACCATGCTTTTCAGAGGTGGTGAGGACTTTCCAGGATAACCAACTGAGAGAAAAAAAAACACTTATAGTCAAGATAATATTTCAGTGCAACGGTTCAGACACTTGCCTGTAATTCTGCTGCATTTAAGAAGCGATGTAAAGTGTTACTTTTAAACAATTTAATATTACGTTTACCAACTCTTTGTAGGATGGAAGCTGATTCTTCAAGCCTTCTTGAGATTAAAATGTGTGATCTGCAGAGCAATAAGAACAGGAAGATTTCAAAATCGTTGGGTAAAGAGACCGCCGGAGTCAGTCTGTAAAGGGAGGAGCGGGCTATGTTTCCTGCTTCCGTGAGAGGCGCGATGAATGAAAACAGCTGTTCTCCGGCGGTCTCTCTACCAATCGATTTTTCAAAATGGAAGGACTTAATTGATTATCCACCGCTGACAACACGGCTGTGTTGCACCTTGAATCACCCGACTGCTCATGACCAATTCGTAATTTAATTCTGGCGCCCGAGATAAACTACTGGCTCCAAGCAACTCCCGCCATTCCTGTGCTACTGTTAACCACAACCTGGCTAAATCGTAATTGGGCTCACGCCAGCTCCGGCACCCACCATTCTGAGTTCTTCCTTGATGCAGTTTTCCCGACTCTTCATGCAACTGCCCCACCGTCAGTATTTGAATACGGATTGCACACATAAGCTATGTCCTGAAGATGATCTTTAAATAACAGATCGAAAAGCCGTCGACCCCCTACAACCAGAACTCCATATATTTTATATAAATTCTTTCCTAAGGAGTTCACTTGTGTGTTGTCGATGCAATGTATATATTTTAAGTCACCCTCACTGAGCACCTCATGCTTGTCACTTTATGTGAGCACCTGAACTAGTATTATTCCTTGCATACTATTAAAAATAAACAACTATTGTTACTCTGATCGTAATGTGTTCCTGGTCACACATTTCCATGCTCCCTCCAGCATTAATTGCCTCCCCCTATTTAGTTTCACTGTTGTCCATTCTGGCGCAACTCCTGCGTCTGCCTTGGACCATTTTTTGGCCACTTTTTGAACCATTGTTTTCATAAACATGCATATGCCATAAGGCATGTGTCACCAGAAGGATGCAGGAGGCCATGGGGCCTCACAGTCAGTCTCACCGAAATCCAGGACAGAAGTTGAAACATTGATATAGCATGAATAGCCTGGACTCGCTGTTCGAGAAGATAGACCCATAACTGCACAAACAGCTCCGATGAAATGGAGCACCTGAGAGGGAGTCAGGTGAGACTTTGGCACGTTGATAGTGAACCCCAGCTAATAAAGGACACCTGCTGTAGTCCGGAGGTGGGAGACTACAGCCTGAGATGAGCCCGCCTTCAACAGACAGTCATCAAGATAGGGGAACACTGGCACCCCTGATCTCCACAGATGAGCTACAACCACCGCCATCCTCTTGGTGAAAACCCGAAGGGCGCTGGTGAGGCCATAGGGGAGCACAGCAAAATGAAATTGCTTGTGGCCCACGTGTACCGCAGGTAACGCATGGGGGCAAAAAGGATGGGACTATGGGAATGTGCATCCTGCAAGTCCAACCCTATCATCCAGTCTCATGGATCCATGGCAGATAGGACCTGAGCAAGAGTAAGAATTTTTTACTTTTTCTTGAGGAAGAAGTTGAAGATTGCAGGTCTAGGAAAGGAGAAGACCTCCGTTCTTCTTTGGCACCTAGCGTAGCGGGAATAACAACCACAACCCATTTCTGGTGTCTGAATTCCTTCTATGGCTCCTTTGGCCAAAAGAGCCATCACTTCCTGGCGGATAAGAGATAGTTAGTTCTCCGTAAACCTGTTGTAAGTAGGTAGCATGGCACAAGATGGTTACCACCATATATAAATTAGCTATGTCGCACAGGGCGAACCGATACACTGCGGCCAGACTTGCATGGCAGAGAGATCTACAGATAATTCTATGTGGAACTACTGCTGTACAAATACTAGGAGAATCTCACTACACGGCAGGCATAGACTCATCCACTTTAAGTATATTAACAGAGCCTACTACACACCAGAGAGACTATGCCGGTACAGGCTCCGGGAAGAGGCGACCTGTGAAAGGTGCCATGCACCGACAGCAGTTTTCATACATTTAGCGTGGCTATGCCCGGGAGCGTCTGCTTACTGGGAGGACTTTTTCCGAGAATTGGAGAGAGTAGTGGAGATAGAGCTGACGCCTGACCCAGCTGTTGCGCTCTTGGGATATTGCCAAAAACTACCTAAGGCAATACGCAGATTAGTGGATATAGGCCTACTTATCGCTAAGCGTAGGGTAGCAATGTGCTGGATGAGAGGCCCAGTTCCTACAATTAAGCAATGGTCACATGATATGCTATATTACTGCACACAATCGGAGAATTACAGTGAACTGCTCTCTCCTCGGAGCCGACCTAAGAACTTTTGGGGATATACATGGCAGATCAGCCTAATGGGGCCGGGGAGCTAGGAGAGGTGGAGATAGAGGGACCCAGAGAGGACGCTTCACACCCTAGTATGCCAAACTGCGGTTAGTAGAGTGTTGGCCAGTGGGCACTTCACACAGTGAGCTTAGGGGCGATGCCTCTATTTCCAGTGGGCGCAGTGGATTTGGCTGGGAGTTCTGGGGGGACTGGGGACGGAGGTTGCTAAGACTAGGTGCTAATGGGTCACAGATTGCTACTAGAACTGAAGTCAGCACGCGACAGCGGCGTTTGAGTACCTACTGCGTCGTAATCTCTGGATCCAGTCTGACGCCTTGGGGTAATTCTAAGGTAAGCAATCTATAACTGTCTGTTTCAGATTGTCCAGTTTCTTGGATTCCCGATTCGGCAGGGTGGATGGGAATATGCCAGAAATTACATAAGAAGTGGAAGCTTGGACCACCAAGCTCTCCGGAGTAGGGTGTTCCGTGAGGAATTTGGGGTCCCCAGGAGCGGGGCGGTGGGCAATAGTCTTGTTGACAGGAGCCTGTGTGCTGGATTGGACCAGGTCTCAAACAAGACAACAGTAAGTGCTTCATTAAAATGGAAAAGTTAATGAGGAGACACTCTTGGCTGAAGCATTTTCGTCAAGACATTAGTCTTGTCTGCCACCGAGGGCAGGCTAAGGTCCAGGATCTCTGCCGCCCTTTGCACCACCATTGTGAATGATGCTCCCTCCTCCGTATACACAGTAGGGGGAGAAAGTATGTCAGTATCTGAAAGTGTCCAGTCCATTGCTTCACCCAGATCCTCACACCAGTTCAAGAAGTCTTAAGGCTGGTATTCTTCAGGGTCCAGGGACCACAACCAATCTTCCCCGCATCCTAGCCCATAGGAATAAGGCTTAGGCTGCGGCCTGGAAGACATTGCTCTAGTCGGCACTGGAGCCAGCATTAAACTATGCTCTTAAGGCTCTGTGTCGGTGGATGGGGCCGCCCAGAACGTTGGCCTTGACGCCAGGGAAGGTCAGCATGGCATGACAGGCACTGATCCGAATCCATCTGTAGATCCTTGGGCCAGACTAGTGCCGGGTACGCCGGAGTAGATCCAGTAGGGACCTCTCCCAAATGTGGGGCCCGTAGGCGTACCAGAGGGAACGGGTCGCTCAAATACGAGGCCTCATAAAAGTCCTGAATTTGAGGGGGGTCTCTCGCGCTTCCAGAAATGTGGAGAGGCGCGGTTCGGCCCTGCCGCTGGCACAACCACATAGCCAGGGCTCAAAGGACACTCGTTCGTCTCGTCGGCTGACGGATGAGGGGACTTTTTTTTCTTCCTGTGGGACTGAGACTTACTCGAATGGCTCGATGACTTGTAGTGGGACTCCGACCTTGAACTCGGCGACTGCTACTGGGACCTTCCTCTTGACGCCAGAACTAAGAGCATCGAGCCGCCAGGAGCTTGAAGGATCACTACCTCAAGGCCTTTGGATGCATGGCGCTGCATATGGAACAGGCCTTCGGATCACGGTCTCATTCAAGGCACCACAGGCAAACAAGGTGCAGGTCCGTGACCGACATCTGACCGTGATAATTGCCACAGGGCTTGGAGCCAGCCATCTTCGATGACGTTCCTGCCACACCAATAGGTAAGACTCCAAAAAAGACTGACAAAACATCGAAAAAAGCTTAGTCGAAAAGTGACTAAGGTGTAGCTCTACCGGGATCTACGCTGACTGGCGCGGAAAGAAGGGAAATGACGTTGGCACCCCTAGATGGTACCTTTATTGGCACCGCAAATGCCACTTCTGGGCGGAGTAAGCTAACTCACACAGCTACCGGCGCACAGGGATACGGCTCCCCCAAAAATTCTGGATCCAATCTGAGGCCTGGGGATAATCCTAAAGTACGGAATCTGCGGCTAGAAGTCCTGATCAGATTGGGGTTGCTTGTGTTGTGGTTCAGAGGGGGACCTGGCCTGGCAGTTCAGATTGCGCTGTTACTATTGGATTGGGACCACGGCTGATTTCCATATGGTTGGTTCCTGTCTGATCTGCATGGCGAGCAAAAATCGACTGGGCTGCTGCAGGGTCATGTAATTACCAGTACTTGAGGTTATTTTAAGAATTCCATCCGTCACTTTTTGTACTACTCATACAGGGGCAGCAATGTCCTGCTCAGCACAGCTCCTATACTTGAATGCAAAGCACCCAGCCCCAGCTGATATTACCTAGCCCATGTCTGCTGCTTCGCTACTGTCGAGCACGTCCTGCCTAGCTTTAGAGGTAGGGAGGCCAGCAAATGAATACGAAGCCCTGTGCTGCAATGGCCTTGAGAATAAAACCACAAGGTGAGCCATAAGAATATTTGAGATGTAAATTATGCAACAAATACTGTGTAAACATTTGATAAATACTTATAACTTCAGCAAAATGTATTTCTCTAACATTCGGAATTAAGTTTTATATTTAGTGCATTACATAATATAAATGCATTCAGTGACATTTACTAAAAGTGACAGTTTGTAAACGTGAATTTAAAAATATTCATGAAGCGCCCTCCACTGTGATAGCGATGTTCTGATTGAATGCCTAAATAACTGTGTGCCCTTACAGAAGGACAATAATGTACCTGTAGATGAAGTAACAAAAGTCTATTAAAGCATGTGTAAGAGGGGCTTTGTATAAGGCACATTCTGGAATGATTGACTTGAACGTGTTCACAATCTGTGCCATGGGTGGTGAAGCAATGTTTGAAACACAGGTTTCCTAGTTACACATTGTGCAGTTTAGCCACTGGACTGCTATTTAATCCTGCTGCATGTTAAATTAGGGGTCTCCACGCTTGGTCCAGGAGGGCCGGATCCCTGCCAGAGTTTCACGATAACCACTAGCCATATACATGTGTTCCGTCTGCATTTATTGCATATACAGTTCTCTTAGTTGGATATCCTAAAATCTTGAATGGATCCTGCCTACCTGGACCTACGCTGCACACCACTATGGAAAGTCAACCTGAAATGTGGAGCCTTAAACAATTTTTTTTTTTTAAGCTACGTTAATTCTTGCCATGTTGATAGCAGTGACTTCCTCCGAAGCTACCTCCGTGAAGGGAACTACGAATATTACAAAACATCGGTGTCGCACCCGGTGGCTGTCCAGTTAATTCAAGTCTTCAGTAAGACACCGAAGTGAAGGCCAGAGGTGGACACTGGGTCTGAGCAAGGCTCAGCCACACGCTTGTGCCCTGTTCAGCAGATACCTGCACAGCTTATGAATCAGTCAGTCAGATAAATCGACTGCAATAGCTTTTCTAGCCAGAATTGGCAAATATAGAAAAATCTGAATGCAAACTATGTTATGCATGAAAAGAGTAATCGCAGTGGTGCAGCCGGTCCAGGTACCAAACTAGCCTTTTCTGGTACCCTGTGATGCCTTGACGTTCCGGTAACTCCAACGGTGAAGAAACATTTTATACATTTCAAGCTGATGGGCAGAGAACACTGTGAACCCATGAAACATAGGCTGGACCTCCAAACAAGCAGAAGGAAGGCAGCCAAGATATGCCAGCATCGCGGGGTGCCCCGTCAGTTGTCCAGATTGGGTCTTTGGTTGGGCTGTGTACGGCCCAGTTCAATGCCAGATCTTATTCCCACTTCCTGTTCTCTACTGAACAGCATTTAAAAGTTTTGTCGTCGTCCCTCCCCCATCCTCTGCTCCCTGCCCTCTCCACACGTTGGCTAGTGCCCCGGTCTTTGCAGAACTCTCGATCCTCTGGTGTGCACAATGCAGCAGGGGACAATGCATATCTGGGAAGCAGTGACACAAGCCAAACTGTAGGGTTCAGGGCAGTCAACGAGAGACTTGATCTCAATGGGCTGCACATCATTAATTTATTATTGTGGCTTTGGCCTATACAGGACTGGTACAAGAAAAGTAATACCCTCTCTTTGGCCATTTTTATGCAAAGGGATATAGCAACAGGAACCAATAGTTTCTTACCTGTCAGTGTAGTTTTGCAGCTTGAAGATCTTTCTGGATTCACTATGCTGTGCATTATTCCGCGATCTGGTGGTTGGGTCCAGATTCGTAGTCTCTTTTTTTTTTTCTTTCGTAGACCAGATGGGCGTCGACGTCCCACCATTTGGTGTACCTCTCGTGACGTCGGCATGCTTCCTGCAGGAAGTCCCACCTTTGGGGCGCCATCTTCGTGTTCTTTTTTCTCTCTCTCTCTCTCTCTCTCTTTTTTTTTTTTTTTTTACCCTAGGCGTTTTAGTAATTTCCCTTTTATATATCCTTTCAGTATTATCTTGTTATTTTAGTCTTTGTCCTTCCACCTTTTTCTCCTGCCTCATCTTCCTGGCAGAGGTGGGTGGGTTTGCTAGTGAATCCAGATGATCTTCAAGCTGCAAAACTACACCGACAGGTAAGAAACTATTCGTTTTGCAGCGTGAATCTTTCTGGATTCACTATGCTGTGCATAGGATTTTGTAGCGGTTTCTTATCTCTGTGGCGGCTGGGTGGAAGATGACCGTTGGTCGTTGAATATATGTTGAAGCACCTTTTGTCCTACTTGTGCTTCCTTGTTCATCTGTATGTCCACGCAGTAGTGCTTGGTGAACGTGTGCACCGAAGCCCATGTTGCCGCCAGGCATATGTCTTGAATGGGTGTATTTGCCAGATAGGCAATTGTTGCTCCCTTCTTCCTTGTGGAGTGAGCCCGTGGCCCCTCCGATAGTTCTTGCCCCGCCTGTTTGTGGCAGAATTGTATTGTTAGTGTAATCCATCGTGTGATGGTGCCTTTTGTCACTGGTCTACGCAGGAAGCTCGTTGCGAAGGACACAAAAAACTGCTTGGTTTTCCTGTGCTCTTTGGTTCTCTCGATGTAGTGCATCACCGCCCTTCTAGCATCTAGAGTGTGCAGTGCCCTTTCTGCGCTTGTTGCTGGGTTCTGAAAGAAACTTGGTATTTGAATTGTCTGATTTATATGGAATGCTGACACCACCTTTGGCATGAAGATTGGGTCCTTGTGTATCTGGATGTAGGGCTCTTGCAGCGTTAGCGCTTGCAGCTCGCTTACTCTGCGCAGTGAGGTTATTGCCACCAGAAAGGCTGTCTTCATTGTTAGCATTTGAAGGGAGGCCTTGTGAATGGCTCAAAGGGCGCCTTCATAAGTTCCGTAAGGACTATGTTGAGGTTCCATGCAGGAGGCGGCATCCTCTTCGGTGGCGCTATTCTTTTTGCCCCTTCCAGGAATCTCTTTACTACTCGTGACGTAAAGAAACTCCCTCCTGTCTCACCACGTGTGTAAGCTATGATCGCCGCTAGGTGGACCCTCAGCGAGGATGATCACAGTTTAGCCTTTAGTAGGTGTGTGAGGTATCTAAGCACCGTTGATTCCCTTGTCAATTTATTTTGCAGTTTATTTTTGCTGCACCACATTGTGAACCGCAGCACTCGCATAGTGCTTTGAGGTAGTGTAAGGTGTGCGAACTCTGTGTCTTCAGGAGCCAAGCTGCCTGTCCGAGGCTCTCTGGCTCTGGGTGTAGAACCTCTCCGTTCTGCATGGAGAGCAAGTCCTTTCTTTTTGCGAATTTGTGTGGAGGTCTGTGCCATTTCCACTATTTGTGAGTACCATGTCTGTCTTGCCCACTGTGGTGCCACCAGGATCATTGTCATGTTGCTGGTCTTGCACTTGTTGAGTACCCTGTGTATCAGTGGTATTGGTGGAAAAGCGTATGCAAATGTCCTTGACCAACTTATCCATAGGGCATTCCCCTGGGATTGTTTTTCTGGTTGTCTGGATGCAAAGTGTCGGCATTTGCATTCAGGTGTGTTGCAAACAGGTCTATTGTCGGTGTTTCCTGTCCATTGAGCTCCCACTCGTGGGATGCCGAGGTCTGCCTGCTGAGCCAATCGGCTTCCACATTGTCCTTCCCTGGTAGGTGTATGGCCAGCAGGTCTATTTTGAGTGGGATGGCCCATCTCCAAATCTCTTGTGCCATAGTGGAAAGGGGGAACGATTGTGTTCCTCCCTGCTTGTTGATGTAGAACATTGTTGTAGTATTGTCCGTCTGTATCAACACTTTTTGGTTGTATAGCTGCCTGGAAGGCCTTCAGGGCTAGCAGTACGGTCTTCAATTCCAGGTAGTGGATGTGTCTGACCGCATCTGCTGGAGTCCACAGACCCCTCACTCTGAGCATGTTTAGGTGCGCTCCCCATCCTATCTGGGATGCGTCTGTGGTGATCGTCACAGTTGGGCTTGGTGGTGTCAAGGGCTTTCCTATAGTTATGTTCTCCCTGTTCCACCATGCTATCTCCTCTTGCACTGCGTGCGTAACAACCACTAGATCCTCCCAACTTCCGCTTGCCTGTGACCGTTGCTGTTGCAGCCATTCCTGGAATGGTCTCATGTGAAGCCGTACATTGGGGACTAGGTGGATGCATGACGCCATCATCCCATGATCTTGCTAGCTGTTCTTACTGTCAGAGCTTGCCCCTTCTGGTAGAGGCGCGTCGCCTTCAGCAGGGCTATTGTTCTCTTGTCGCTGGGCATCACCGTTCTGTCTATGGTGTTGATCTGTGCCCTCAGGAATATCTTCACCTGCTCTGGTTTCATTAATGATTTCCCCCAGTGTATTGAGAACCCCAGGTTCGTTAGTGTCCTTGTGACCCGCTGTGAGTGTTCCGCGCATTTTTTGCGTGAACTTGCTTTAATTAGCCAGTCGTCGAGGTAAGGATGCACATGAATCCCTTCCCTCCGCAGGTACGCTGCTACTGCTGCAATGCATTTTGTGAAAACCCTTGGTGCGGACTTCAGCCCGAATGCCAGGGTTGTGAATTGGTAGTGATCTTTGTTGATTGTTAACCTTAACAGTTTTTTGTGCTGCCTGTTCATTGGTATGTGCAGGTAGGAGTCTTTGAGATCCACTGTGGACATGAAGTCCCCGTCTCCCATCTGTGGGAGTAGTTCTTGTAGGGATGTCATTTTGAATTTTTGCGTCCTTACGTACTTGTTTAGGAACCGTAGATCCAGGATGGGTCTTAGTGTCTCATCCACCTTTGGTACCAGGAAGTAGTTTGAGTACACTCCTTTGTTCCTCTCCTTGAAAGGTACTGGTTCTACGGCCTCCTTTTGGAGCAGCTATAGTGCCTCCTCTGCGAGTTGTGCTAGCTCCTGTCTTGAGTGTTCCCTTCTTTTTGGTTTTCTGTTTGGAGGGCTCCTTTCCAACTCTATGCAGTATCCGTACTGAATGATGTTGAGTATCCATTTGTCTGTAGTTATTTTTTGCCATTCCCGAAGGAAAAGCCTCAGTCTTCCGCCTACTGGTGTTGCATGCTCGTAGGTGTTTGGTTTGTGTACCCCCCCATTTTGTTCTTTTTGTGCTCCACCCTCGTAGGTATATTGTGGGTGAGCCATCTTCTCCGTGCGAAGTCACTTTGAGGTGGGTTGATCTCCCCCTCTTCTTTGTCCTCGTCCGTTCCCCCTACCGCGAAAGGACTGGCCTCTAGGCTGGTACTGCCAGTTTTGTTTCTGCTGCCCCTGTTGGCCGTGGCTCTCGCCATGCTGGAAACTTTGGTGTGACGTTCCCGGCTGGTTACCTCCCCTTCCGTAAGGTCTCCGAGTTGGGGTACCTCTTCGCATCCCCCTGAATTGCAGGGCCCCCATGGACCTTGCCGTCTCATTCTCTTTTTTGAGTTGGGTGAGCTTCTCATCCACCGGTGCCCTGAACAGTGTCTCTCCGTTGAAAGGGGTATTCAGTATATTATTTTGGACCTCTTGTTTGAATCCTGAAATTCTGAGCCAGGCCTGCCTCCTTTCAGTGATTCCTATCGCCATCAGTCTACTTGATGTCTCTGCCCCGTCCAATGCCGTCTTAAGGCATGAGTTAGCTATATTCTTCCCCTCTTCCACTAGATGGGAAGCCCTTTGTTGGTATTGTTCGGGAAGATGTTTGATTAGGTCCCCCATCTCGTCCCAATGTTGGTACTGGTGCCTGTTCAGTAGCGCATTTGAGTTCGCCATGCGCCAGTGCATTGCAGCGTTCCTCTCTATTTTCCTTCTGCTCTCCTTGTCAGGAGGTGGCCCCGAGGTCGCCGGGACATTGGCCCTTTTTCTGGCCGTGGATGCAATAATGGAGTCAGCAGTGACAGATCCCTCGATATATGGAGGGTCCTGTGAGGAGTGTTTGTATTTCTTTTCTGTTCTGGGCGTGATGGATCGGCATGTTGCTGGGTCCTTGAACGCCTCTTTCCCTTGGTTCATCACACTTTGGAGCATGGGGAGGAACTGGCTCCTAGTTTGGATGGGTAGCAGTGTTTCGAGTAGAAAATCTGCTTTCGGTTTCTCCTCCTCTAGTTTCACGCCAAAAGCTGCAGCCGCGCTTTTGACGACCATGTTGTACGCCCCAATATCATCTGGCGGCGAAGGCCTCGAAGGATATGACTACGGGCTCTTCTGGGTTTTCGGTGTCGAGGTCCTGCCGTTCCAGCTCTTGCGTCGTCGACGGTGCCGAGCCGTATAGCGACTGCTCCTCCTCCTCTTCTCTCCCTCATAATAGAGATCTTCCCCTTCTTCGGGAGCTTTCGACTGCTCTTCGGCGTCAAACTCTTCCTGCTCCTCGACTTCGACGAGAACCGTCGCCGGTTTCGCTTGGATTGTGAATCTCTTCATCTTTTCATCGAACTCCTTCTTCCTCTGAAGGATGCTCTCCATCTCCGCCTCGAGCCTTCTCTTTTTCTTCTCCATTTCGGAGGCGTGTTCGGCGTCGATCGCTGGTCTTTTTGACGTAGCTTGCGTCGACGCGGCCTTGACTTTCGAAGTCGAACGCCCAACCTCGTGGGCCTGTTTCGACGAACCTTGTTTTTCGGCGGTCTTCGGCACCTGGGAGTCCTTCTCTAAGGATCCACTGGGCCAATCGTCCTTGGATCCACTCGCGGTCGTCGAAATTTTCGGCGCCGGTGTTCCTTTCGAGGACTTTGACTCTGGTTTTTTCGAGTCAATGTCTGGTTTTCGGGGCCCTTTCGGGGGTTTTGTGCTCGACGTCTCTCCTACCTTGTCAGATGACTTCACAGTCACAGAGACCGATAAGAAAACATCAGGTCCCTCGGCGATGTTGTCTTCATCGTCGGTGGAGAGGCCCAGGTCGTACAGAGACGGGGCCTTACCCTTGCCTTCCACGTTGAAGTTGGCTCTCCTCTGCTTCTCTCTTACCCGGAGGGTCTTCGGCGTGAAGGCGGAGCAGGCGTTGCAGTCATTGCTCTCGTGGTCGATAGGCAGGCAAAGGTTGCAGACCGGATGTTGGTCCTTCTGCGCGTAATTGTGGTGGCAGTTACGGCAGAATTTAAAAGGTGTTTTGTCCATTCCTGCGCTCAGAGTTCCTGAGTGCGCATTCTCCGTTGGACGTCGAAGATTGAGGTTCTCTTCCTTCTTCGTCGTCCCGGCTCTATGTTCTTCCTCTCTGTAGTCTTTGCTTTATTTTCCTTCGATGAAACTCGTGCTCTTCTTCTTTCTTCGTTCAAATTCTGGAGCTTCTCGTTGACGATCCAGACCCAACAGTGGAAAAAAGAATCTGAAGATGGCGCCCCAAAGGTGGGACTTCCGCAGGAAGCACGCCGACGTCACGAGACGTACACCAAATGGTGGGACGTCGACGCCCACCTGGGCTACGAAAAAAAAAAAAAAAAAAAAGAAGAAAGACTACGAATCCGGACCCAACCACCAGATCGCAGAATAATGCACAGCATAGTGAATCCAGAAAGATTCACGCTGCAAACCTTTATGTGCCTGCAACAAAAGAAAGTTCCTGTACCTTTGTCGGACTACCAGAGTCTTGCTAGCACCGAGTTACGAGCCCACTGACTTACTACACAGGAGCCCACCCTCCCAGGCATGCTGCGTCTGCCAACCACTCCAGCGGAAATCTGTTCTTGGGCCCCTTTACATTGTTGGTCGAGTAGAGTAAGGCGCTCACCTTGTAGAACCTCTCCCGGGATGATTCTCCAGTTGCTAGCAACTCTTGTCGCTCTGGCAGTGAGCCAGACTCCAACCTAGAGAGCCTCATCCTTCTCTCTCGACAATGCCTTCTCAAAACCAGGCATGATCTGCACTATACTATTCTCCCCTGATTCAGTAACCTAGGAGTGAACACAGGCTGCCCCTGAGGAGCACTGTGTCTGGTAAGCCCAAATTATAATGTTGAGCTATGAAGGCCTAGGGAACTAACCCAGGTCCAATTGGGTCATAGCCAAGCAAACCGTCCCCATCCTGTTTCTTCCAAACAAGAATGTCGAACATGGCTGTTCTGCCATTGAGTCTCTGAAAGCCATACATTTTGTTGGGAAAAAAACTTTTCTTTCTTAGGCTTTGTAGTGTTTCTTCAGCCCAGGTGTCAAAGTTTCCTCTTGTAGATTTAAATGCAGGCTCAACTGCTTGTTTGTTACCAGCTGTAATCTCACTTTCCCCAGTGGCGTAACAGTAGACCCCACAGCTCGGGCGGTGCAGGTGGTAGCCACAAGCTCCAGGGGGGCCTCCTACTGCACTGTGCACGGACGGAGGGCTCCTGGCCTGAGAGCTCCTGACCGGGTCCAGAGCATGGGAAACCCCCCTCCATGTACTTTGCAGGTGGGGGTACCTCAAGTTTCAATACACCACTGACTTTCCCATTAAAATCCTTTACGAGGTTGGTCTCCTGGCTCCAGGAGCCATCCTCACCCTCAGTCAAAGTAACTGCTTTACGGTATTCAAGAGATCAGACGATCCAGATAATCTTGGTGAAACCCTACTCACCTGGCCCCAGCTTCCGCTCCTTTGGAACGGCACTTACAGGGATACCTTGTGCTAAGAAAGCTCGGATAAGTGATTGTTCCTTTGGATTTCGAGCCTCCAAGGTCTGGATCACTCTTCCTCCCTACTTGACACTAGAACCTGTGGAGGCAACCTTCAGGAAGGATGTTTAGACAGAGTTAATTCCCTCCAGTCCTCACAGTGGTTTGGCATCGGTCTTATACCTTGAATGCCTTATTCCTTCTAGGGTCTCTGCTAGCTTCTTGCGTTGCTCTATTCCTGTTCCTATAGGGTAGCAATCCTAGCGCAGTGACAACCCAGCTGGAGTAATCTGAGCACTTTAAAAAACTGCTAACATAACATCCAGGCTCCAACCCCAAGCATTGCTCCCAAGCACCAGAGAAGTGCTCACTGTACATTCTAAGGGCCTGCTACAGAAGTCAAGTGTACCCCTGGAGCTCTGCGCTAGACACTCAAGAACGGGAAGTCTGAGGTCTTCTACTGACATCAAGTGTATCCCTGGAGCTCTATGGCAGATACTGGAGAATGGAAAGCCCGTGGCCTTCTACAAACATCATGTGTACCCCTGGAGCTATGCGCTGGACAATCCAGAATGGGAAGTTAGCAATGAATACAAATATCCTAGCAATAAAAGACGAAAACTCATACAACACAACAAATAAAACAACCTGTGTAGGGTAAGGATGTCTTTTTGGCAAGTACTATATATTAGCGGGATCGTCACTCTTGCTTCTTTCTGCCAGCCAGATCAAACCAATTCCAGGTTCACAGCTCTTAGCCTCCTCTGGGCACTGAAGGATTTGAGATTTTCCATCCCGATTTCTTAATATGTAACCTTAGTTTTTTGGTGGTAAATCAGTAGATTTCCAATCTGGAGGTCCCGGACATTATAATTATCTTACTGACCATTAAGTTGGACCACAGTTACTCAGTTTAATGTGTCACTGAAAGCAGTAATACATTATATTAAATAGGAAACACAACTGTTCTCAAACACCGATTTCTGAATTTTAAATCATGAAATCCTATTTTGTTACATTTAATTTGATTACATGCAATCCTGTTGTTGGCTCTTGATACCTTGCTTGGCTCTCGCTCAGCTCTCCCAATTCATTTTATGCATGACCAAGTAAAAGTCAATGTCAAACAGACATTGTATATATACAAATTCTCCGTGTAACGATCGCTTTTCCACTGCGCCTTCACCTGGAGAACCTAATGCTAAACTGATATGCTGGTTTATAAAATTCTGTTTTACCTAACATGTCTAACAACAATATGCATTGCTTATTTACAGACATGAGGGGTTGTGATTGCAATCACTGAAGGTCCCCGAGCAGGGGCAGCCCTCACTATGGAGTATGAATGAGGAAGGGCACAGATGTGCTTTTTAGCCAGGGCGCAATGTGATCAACGACTGGCCCGGTCCCAAGTTATCACTGCATTCAAATGATCCAGAAGGAGCACATCTTACTTTGATATTCATAATTACCCTAGTTTTGGGGACACAGGGTTTTGCCGCCTGGATGACTATAAAACATTTAGCTTTGGCACAGACCATGAATACCTAGTCTAGGAACTCACTTAAAGAGCAGAGTGAGTCTCACACACAGAGCACGTGAAAGCCAGCTCGGGGGACATACTGCATCCGGGTACTGCCGAAGCAAGTGAGGAACTTCAGAGGAGTGACAGCCCCAGGAAGCAACGGAAAGGGCGAAGTGAAGTGTTCCCTCTACATGGACGACGTCTCAGTCTTCTGCGCGGACAGACCATCTGTGAGAGAACTGGAGAGAACTTGTATAGAGTTTGGAAAGGCGTCAGGAGCGAAGATCAACAGTGCCAAGTCAGAAACCCTACTCTTCGGACACTGGACCCCCACACAAGACCCACTGCCATTCCGCATCAAGCAGGACTTCCTGAAGATCCTTGGAGTATGGTTTGGCAGAGAACGTGCAGCAGAGAAGACATGGGAAATGAGACTGGCGAAGACCAGGCAGAAGCTGAGCCTCTGGAAACTGACGATCGAAGCGAAGTCTTTGGTCCTGCGGAATAAGACCCTACCAGTTCTCCAGTACGTCTACCAAGTGTGGCCTTTGCAGTCCCGCACCGCCAAGGCCATCACCAGAATGATCTTCTACTTCATCTGGAGCTCAAAGATGGACAGGGTGAAGAGGGCGGTGATGTTCAAGACCCACGACAAGGGTGGCAAGGGAGTGCCAGACATCCTGAGGGTAATCTTCATGTGCCACTGCATGAAGAGCACCCTGAGGACCGAAGATGAGAGCCACGTCGGATTTCTGATGGCACGATTCTTCCTGTTGCCAGCATGGAGGCGCCTCAGATGGGCAGAGTGGGTGAGCACCGTCCCGTGCAACTGGGAGAATCCATGGTTCTCCAAGGAAGTGTATAAGTTTGTGAAGGAGTTTGGGCTGGAGGTTGCCGCCCCCGCCACTTGGACCCCAAAGCTTGTCCAACGGCAGATACGAGCAAAGGACATCAGCGAACTGATCAGCACCCGCCCCTCTACCATAGCGGACCACGTGTGGGGAAATGTTGCATCCAAGAGCCTGACCAACCAGCACAAAGACATCGCCTGGATAGCCAGCCAAGGAGGACTTCCTGAGAGAGCCTTCAAGCACGCAAGAGGACTCAACCTATACAAGTCCTGCCCGAGAGAGTGCACCAGGGACGAGACGACATATCTCTTCTGCGAGTGCGTGTACTCACAGGACCTGCTGAAGGTCCTAGGCATGGAGCTTAGGGCGGCCAGAATACCTACGCCCTGCATCACCGCAGACTATGTGATGTATGGTTGGTTTCCAGACACACACACACACACACACACTGAGTGACCTCCAGAACTGATGGAGGCTCCGGTGCTGTTTTAAAGATGTTCTTCTATTTTCCAGAAACCGCCTTTTTGTAGGGAAGAACGAGACATCGGCCGTGGCGTGCGCAAGATGATCCACAGCCTCCCGCACGACTACACAGCACTGGACGGATCAGATGAAAACAGTGACAACGAAACCCGAGGACCCAAAGGGGTCCCTTATACCCTCACACCTGGGTGGGGGCCCTGGAAGGCTCAAGCAACAAAGACGACGGCTCCAGCTAAGGACCCAAGGGGTCCCCCTGCCCTTACCAAAGTGGGGGGCGGGGGGCGGCAGAGGTGACACTAACCCGTTTTTGCCATTTTTTCCCCATGCCCAGGAACCGGTCAGTGACAGGGGAGAGGAGAAGGTGGATGAAGACAGGTGGCGTAAATGTAGTTATTTACTGTATGTATTTGACTAACGTGACCTTTTTCCTTCACAGGTAAAAGGTCAATGGAATAGCTTGTGCATTTGTTGTCAAGTTTGTTACCCACGGCTTACGATTAAATAGGGCTTTGTGGAGGTGATGACTGACCTATCTGAACCAGAAACAATGCCCTTACAAGGGTTGGGTGAAATCATCATCCGTCAGGAGGACGCAGCTAAACTCCTGAAGGCTGCACACACCGCGGGATCGGAGCCGCCTCGTTACCACCCAGTAGTACCCTCCCCCACTGCTGGTGTAGATTCAAGGGTTAGTCAAGAGAGGCACCGACCAAGAACTCATTCTTCGATCCCTCACAGCGGAGCAATTAACAATCCCCTTCACTTCTTCAGTTCAGCGGGTGAGGGGCCTCAGAACTCGTCTTACAAATTGCTCTTTTGAAGATAAAAGGAAAGCGGAATTTGTGTGCCCTTGCGACGAGATGGTAATTTAATGGGATTTTCGGCGGAGGTTTGGCGGCGTTTGTGTAACAGGCCCCGGGGTGTGGGATTTGGGGGACGGCGAGGCTCGGTGCCTGGCTCCCTCCTCGCCTTTAATTGGCACCTCATTAGAAATTAATGAAAATGGCATCCTCTGTTCTTCCTGCTCCAGGCGCCGAGTGCTACAAAAAGGCCCATCACAATTCATAACACATTCAATTTCCATAGCAAGGGCTCTTCAGCATTATTTATGAGATGTGAAATCCTTGTCAGCAGTTAATAACCTGCGCCGAATAGAAAGGGATGAGAAAATAAAAGATTGCACGGAGATATGTACATTTATGAAATGATCTTTTTGACGCAGTTAAGTACTTCGTTTGAGCTTAAAGCATCTCTGCGGGGACTCCTGACACCCCTCCCCCACCTCCTTTAGGGGAGCTAAACTCGGTTCGGTTCAGCAAGCTTTATTCGGTATGTATTACAACCAGTGATGCAACAAATATATATATATCTACAAACAATTGAATCCAATTACACAGAAATAGTCCAACAAATTAAGAACATTAAAATCGGTTTTAAAAAAAAAGATACTTTTTCTCACATAAATTGATTTTGAAATAAACGTTGCGACATAAATACAGATCTTGCGGTCATTTAGTGCAATTAATAAGTTCATAGCAGCATTAGTTTTTCTTACATTGTGTTTTTTAACCAATGGCTTTAAATGAGTGCGTCTGAGATGCAGTTAAAAATCACAGAAAAGTAGAAAGCGCTAAACTCTAGGTATACTGTGGGCCGCCTTACTAGCAACTCAGCGCAGGATGCAAAGATTAGCAGCTCAGCGCCGTTCGCCATGCAGGAATATTCTAGACCGGTGGAGCTGAGCAGGGGGGGGGGGCGGATGGGGGGAGGATAATTGAAGAAATGACTTCCATCCTGCACCTACTAGCTTTGTTTAGATCTTAAATACACCAGATCTTGACAAACGCAGGGGCTGCAAGTCAGGCTGAAGCAATCAATGGATTGATGGTCAGGCAGACAAAAAAAGCCAGCCAGCAACCAACCACTTGAATGGCACGAAATGAAATAAGTTGGCCAAACTATTAAAAACGACCCAATGTAGCCTTTTCATAAATTTGAGCTACTGAAAATCCACCTGATCTGTGAAACGCCCCCCATTCCGATTGCCCATCTTCAGTCACCAGCCACAAGAGCCCAGTTTAAAATGATAGAATAGTTTTCCTCCTCCCACTGTAGCTCTGACTGATTGTGTTTAGCAGTAGTACTATTAAGTGCTTTAAATCGAAACACAGAAGTGTAGGTAGTCACTCTTTAGAGTCCCGGTCTGCCCCCAAGAATGCCGGTACTCTCTCATAAATGTATTGTAGCAGTGCTGAGAAGTGCAGGTACTCCGTACCTGGCAGGAACTGCCCATTTTTTAAAGCACTGGTACTATTCCAGCACAGAGGGGTAAATAGTGGGCCTAGTTATGACGCTGCGGATAACATGAAGTGCTGAGTCAGACATGCAAAAAGATTGCTCTGTATCAAATCATGGGTATTTGATACTGAAGCTTTGGTGACACTTTGGGCCTAACGGGTACTTCCCATTTTGTCTTGCTTCAATATCTATCAATCTATCTATCCATCCACTCATCTCACCCACCCATCAACCCACCCATCCATCCATCCATCCATCCATCCATCCATCCATCTATCCATCCATCGGTCGCAAGTAGGTAGTCCTAGTTAGAACCCAGTTTCCATAGAATCTTCACAACCTTTTAAAAAACTACAACGCCGATCACTTCAGCTGCTGTCTGAAAAGTTTTAGGGTGATTCTTCAAGCAGGTACCTGAGAAGAAAGAGGGTACCAAAACGCATTCTCCCCATGCAATTTCCCATAGCGATTTTAGACACTACAACATCCTGAACCGCTGAACGGAATTACAACAAATTTGGCAGAAAGCTAGATTTTAGTCCAGAAAGATCTCTTTGTGATTTGGTGTAAATCTGTCCGGTAGTTTTGGAGTTATTAATGAAAAAAGATTTATAGATATCTAGGGACATAGACCCTCCACAGATACGACAGATCTCATTGTGAGATCTGATTAACTGTCACCACTTCAACCAGGAAGTGGTGGAAGCCATCTTGCGACTCAGCTGAGTCCCAAGAAAAAACCCAAAAAACCCCATAAGGGGGCAGGGTAGGAATACCCTGACTTCCCCCTAGGCCTGGTGGTGGGTCTCATAGGGACAACGCCAGAGGGGCAAAAATATATTTTTTTCTATTTTGCCACAAATTTCTGGAGAATCAGCAGCAAAATTGAAAGGGGGGAATAAAAGCGTAGTCTCCCTTGCTTGCTTTTCTTTGCCCCTCAGGTGGGCCACGTCCTAGGGGAGAAACAACTTTTATACTGCAGGGGGCAACTTTTATACTGCAGGGGGACACATGTGGGCCCACTTTCCTGGCTATTTCGGCCCCCGGGGGCCCCAGCCGTGCATATGAAAGGGAGGGGCGCACAGCCACCTCCCAGAGCCATGAACGGCCTGGGGAACCCACCCGCTAGGGCCGGGCTCCTGCTATGCACCGGGGAGGGCTGCTTGAGAGGAAAGGGTTCCACAGTTTCTGAGTTAGCCCTTTTGCTTGCTGAAGTATAGTACTTCAGTTCTGAAGAGGCTTTCTGCGCTGATGGTTTCTTTGCCAAATGTTGGTCTCATGTACTTTGTTTCAGTGCCAGGGATCTCGATTCAGAGTCTCGACTCGAGGCCAATGACTGGTGGGCATGGGCCTTGTGCTGTTTCATCGCTGGGGCTAAGTATTTCCAGTACAGCTGTTCGATGCCGTCCATGGCTTGGAGGCAGTGGTGGCCTGTGTGAAGGCTTCGGTCAGTCTAAACCAGACTACCAACCCTTTGGGATGTTTAGTTGACTCTAGTCGCAATGGATGGGATTTCAAGTTTGGACTCCGAACTGTCGCTCTGCGAGAAGGAGCACTTGTCCGCTGCTGAGGCCTGAGTGTATGCTTCGTGGTGATACTCTTCGGATAAAAATATGTCCGGAGTGTTGTTGAAGGTGCGTCTTGTGAGCTAATTGTGCAGAGTCTTCTTCAAACGGAATCACTTACAGGCCTTGCAGATGGATTCTTGATGATCTGGAGAAAGGCACAAGTTACACACCAGGTGTTGGTTGGTGTATGGGATCGTAGTTTGGCAGCGTGGGCAAAAACAAAAGGGTGTCTGTTCCATCACCAGATGGGCATTGCCTGAACGCAACTTGGAGAAGAAGGCTCTGCCCCTCCAGGCCTCAGTTGGATGGGAGGCATCGATGGGCGACTAATGCAAGCTATAAGTAACCGCCATCAATGACAATACTGACGGTACAGGCCTAAATGCTAGTTTTTTGACAATGTCAAGATGGAGCAGAGTAGTCTACGACTGAACCAGACAGCAAAAAAACTGCCAATCTAACAATGGAGTTGAGGACCATGCGCATAAACAAACAAGAGTAGGAGTCATCATATCTTGTGACTCGAAAGGCTTCTTAAAAAACAACTTGCATACTTCCAATTCCTACACTAGATAGCGGACTTATGCTAAGAATGTGCATCTACAGCCACACATGCCTCGAAGGCAATATTTTCAGTGATAAACTGCACTTATCCTCAAAAAGTAATGAGTTACGTTCAGACTATTGGCTTTTATAGCGCACTAGCTAGCTCCAGTTTGACAGATGGTAGGCCCGAAGCAGGCAGAGTGAGGGGGAAGAATGTGGTATGGATGGGGCGGGGTAGTTTGGGGGCGTCGGGAGAGAGGTAGGCTCAGGGTTGGCCACACGGTTGGTAGACACTTTGGTATCACACACTCAAAAGTCACGTGGATTCGTAAATTGGTTTAATTTTACCTCCAGAAAGGGGAGTACTACAGCAGTTGGGGGCTATAGTGACTGACCCTAGTCCTTGCAGGGTTACTTCATAGCATTTCCCTGAGAAGGTCAGTGAAATGCGTGCACCAGGGGACCAAGTTACGGCCCAATTGCCAAGGCCCATCACCGAAAGGATGTCCGGGGAAATCCCTCTTGACGTCTGACTCTGGCATGTTTGTTTTTAGGGCTCAGCTTACTAGTTGGTTTTGGAAAGCAGGTAAGTTTACCCTGCATAAAGTGTCTGGTGTGGGCCCTGACTTGTGATGAACAGGCCCCAAATAAATTAGCGGATGCTGGAAGGGCCTGCCTGCTGGTCAAGGGACTCATGTATTTATTTTAATTTCCATGCATTCTGCTTGTCAGGAGAGTTGATAGTTTGCGGAGGTGTTTGATTCTTGAATAATGTGGTATGTAAGGCTCAGTTACCCTGTTTTTCTGAATACAGCCTGATATTTTATTCTCACATCCATCACCGGATGAATCAGACTGGGTGTCTAAAGGAGATGTGGGAAGGTCTTGGTGCTGTGAGTTGGGAGCTGGATCTTTGGTCTCCACACCATACCTCTGGCGGGGAGGGATCCCTTGTGAATTGTAAGCGAGCGATACTCAAATTCTTTTTTGTCATCTACCGTAATGCTTTGGAAAAAGCAAAAAATATGCACAATTGTCTGCTACAAGTTGAATGGTCTATGACAGAAAAGCTGATAAAATTAAATGGCAGAAAAACTGAAATGTAAGCAACTTTCTGAATCCTTCCATGCCCAAAAGCTCCCTTTCTGGCCTGCTACCTTGGGTGCTAAACTTATACCCTTACATTGTGTTAACATTTTAGGTGTTAAATCAGATTCCTGCAGGTCTGACTTTCGTAAAGTACTTTGATTCCCAGCTTTATATTCCGTGGTAGATCCCATTTCTTTTTCCTCATGCTCAGTAAGTTACAATTGTAATGCATTTATATTAGCAAATTGAGACTGTTGCAATGCGGTCTATCTTGCTCTACTTGCTAAATTGGTGAAAAACGCTCACCTTGTGCAAACTTTGGCAGCGAGGGATATCTTCAATTTTAAGAAGTCAAAAATCACTTCAACGGCTTTGAACTTGCTCCATTGGCGCCCAGTCCCTATGATGAGACTCTTTATATCTCTGTACTTAGTACATACATTTCATTATGCTGAACAGTTCTTTTCTTTCTAACAAATGTGAGTGTTCTATCCCAAAGAGGGATTTAAGATTTAAAACCTTGTCACTTGTTAATGTTCTGACTTTTAAAGGCACTACCTTAGGAGGACGTAGCAGCGGCGAATCCTTGGGGTTTGCTTCCACTAGCTCTTTGCTCCCATCCCTCGTCACTGAATATTTGATAGCCGCTACAGATCATATTATACCCCTCTTTTTAACTCCTCGCTTAGATTTCTGTGATTTATTTGCCAAAGCACTTTTGTATTTGTGTCAATGCACCCTCAACCTTATGTCTGCGCTCTAAAAAAACATCTAAATTATAAACGTAGGTCTAGTCTTTTAGTAGGCAGAAAAGACTTGGCCCAAGCGGTAAGTTTAGTATTCTGTACATTTATTCATTTTATTAGGTTGCTTTGAAGAGTCTTGCAGCAAAGAACACATCGTTTCAACTGGGCAGCATAGCAAGCCCTTATAGTTGTGCAAAAACGTATTCACGTACTGCCATAAAGTCTTCGGGCAGCTGCAAAGACCCATCCAAATGACCAAATCACCAGAAACAAAGAAGAGGGCTTTGGATGCAGCACTGCTAGTTAGTAGGGTTAACAGACTGTGTTGGGCAGGCAGCCTGCGAAAAAGGTGTGTTTGAATTATGAACCGATTGGAATAACATGGTTGACGTGCCCATGAGTTGGCTACTAAAATCATTGTCATTCCAGTTGACTTCATCCTGAGAATCATGAAAGGAAGCAGTGACAGAGGCACTCCATCACTTCCGGTTGAATGATACATTGGTATCAAAGGGCTTTGTGTCATCCACAAGATTTACTGCAATAAGTGCCCGGGCGACCAGAAACACAAGGCTCTGCGTTACACTACGTACAGACCCCCGGGTCGACACGTGTGTGACCTTCACTTGGGTAACTGTTCAGTAAAGAAAGGTAAATAAACGTTGGTCGCTATCTTTGGGAAATGTTCAAGTTTACTGCCTATTTAACAGACAAAAACAATCTTTGTGCAAGTAAAGTATAATAATTTAGGTTTATGAAAGATCACCGAAGAGGGAAACAGCCTTTACATCGTCACTCGAACCAGGCAATGCCTTAACGCAGTCTGAACCACAAATGCATCTTTACAGCGCATTCCTTTAACACGCCAGTCAGTACAACGACTTGCCTCAAGGAAAGAGCTGCTGAACTGATGTTAGACGTTAAGTCCAATACTTTCCTTACTGTTGCGCAGACTAGAGTTGGAATAGTAAGTTATACTATTCCAAAGTCCAGCGCTTATCCTAAGGCAAGCTGTTGTAACAACTTACTTGGTAAAGGAATGCGCTGTAAAGACACAATTGTGGTTCAGAACACGTTGTTGAGGAAGGAGTGGTAAATGCCTGTGTGATTCTGACATACAACCCCCTAAAGATGGTGGGAAAATGATTAATACATGGAGATAGACCCCTTTGATTGCAAGGTCCCTGACTAAGGAACAGTCCAAGCCCTAAATTGAAGGCAGACCCCCAACTTAATTTTTTTTTTTCTTAGTACATCTCTGAAAACAGAGCTATCCAGGTTGACACATGGATCAGTTAAGTAGGTGATGAATGAAGAATATTGGATCCAGTTGGATCCCTGATATCTTCTGTCAATTGCTTATCTTTTCTAGTGCACAAAAGTAACCGTAAGATGATAAAGTAACACTTAACAAGAATCATAAGGCTCGCTGATTTCCGTTTTTACAGATAAATACAGACAGAAAACATTAATTTTCTTGTCTGTATTTATTTTTAAATGTGGATAAAAACGGAAATTGGGTTGCTTTTTGTGTAATTCTAAATACTGTCTGCCATGACTGTCAGGCCAATAGATGTGTGGATTAATAGATAAGGGGCTTTTACAAAGAAAGGAATTTTAGTAAAGAGGCTTTAATAGCAGTAGATATGCACAAGGTTGATACTGAAATTTGCATATTTTCATATAAGTGCACTGATTTATCTTCTGCGGTTGTTCATAGCACTGAAACCTGGCAGACATTCAAGCATGAGTGCATATTTATCGGTTAAATCAATGTGAAAATACACCAATCTCAGCTTACTTTTTAAACAAAACCCAAAATAAATATGAATAAATACAGATAAAATCTGCAAAAAGGACGGAAACGGCAACAAAATAAATACCATAAAAATGGGGGCCCTAATCATAAATAAACTAATTGCAACATTCTCTTCTAATGTGTGTACCCCAAATTTACTTAAAATCACCACCAGATACTATTTAGAGGTTGAGAGGGAGGAAAAAGGAGGGAGAACGAGAAGAGATTGGCAGTCACAATCTGTAGCTTACTTTTGATGAAGTCCTTCGGGCCCAAGTACTGGGCTTTTAGGCAGGTAATTGGCAGAAATTAAAATCCTTCCCAGAACGTTGATGAGATGCATCAAATCTAAGCAAGTGGAGTGCATTTTGGCTATTTGTCTAAGAACGAGTAGAGAAGTAGAAATGCTTGAAGGACTTTGGTTTGAGTGTTCCAAGTAGAACATTGTGCTGAGGAAATTATACAACAGTCGCGTACAGAACTAATACTTTCTTTACAGAATGATGCTGTGAGCCCATGAAAGGGGTTTAGGAAAACAAATAATTTCCATGAATTTAGTTGTCAGAGATCTCAATTAATCTACCACCAACAGAAATAACTGATGGTGAGCAGTGCATTAAGACCATCTTCAGCACTGGAGGGCATCTTGCTCACAAAGTATGAGGCTTTTGCTAGGTTTGACCACCCTGAAATCAACTATCTACACCAGCATCCCTGATTACTCTGATATCAGTGTGGGGATCACCTGCTGTAAAAACATTGTCCTCAAACTGGGAAGAAAGCAAGTAACGAGGAAAGCAGTGGTTGTTGAAAGAGGGCATAAAGAACATCATGCCCCAAATAAAGTAATTGTCAAAATGTAGGAGTTAGATAGTGTAGTTGAAGAATCAACTAGAGGGGTGAATGTTCTGATGAAAAAATAAAATCTATGCATATAGGAAAAATGATACATTCATTTAGGAAAACAAAATCACGTCCTTATTAACAAAATCACCAGTTTTGAACTCCACCTCAACCACAACTCATAAATATGTAGTCAGGCAAGCTCTGAGACCCAAGCCTGGGGTTACTGATTGAAAAGGTCACAAGTGGGATGGCACATAGCCAGCAGACAAACGCACGAAAAGGAAACCTTAGCTCAATTCCAAAGATAGACGCAGCAACATTTAAATGATCAAGGAAGATTGGCCCCAATAAAGAACACATGGCCGGAGGGGGTATGCGTGCTCCTAAAACACAATAAAGTCAGATGGTACTTGAGTTAGGAACATGTATCCAATCAGGACATAGCACATGCAGTGAACACGTGCTCCCCATGCCGGACATCTGGACATGTTAACTACTGGCCACATTGTGCCCATGCAAGGTCACCTGTATTTACCATTAGACAATTCATTTAGGACTCCAAAGGCAGCAATGTACATTCCTCACCATATATGGACCACCAGAAACCTTTATCACCTACGATAAACTGTATAAAAGAAGGCCACAAACAGACTGTAAATTGAGACAGTCTCCAGATCCTGTGCCTATAAGTGTTCTCCAGGCCGCTAGGTTTAATTAAACAAGCTGTTCCCATTTTGCCAAACGCCTCTTGTCTTTTCAAGCTATTTTGTGTTCACATAACGAATGGCAGAACTTGCACCAGAACTCCGTTCCCTACTAAATCCCATGTCAACCAATTTACTAGTCACATACATGGAAAATTATGGAGAGACAACTGATTTAGGAACAATTGGATCTCATCTGTAGGCACACACATTGCAGGCAAAGCGTTCTATCACACCAAAACAACTAGGGCTACATGTGGTTACTGTGGACCTCAAAGCATTCGTTGAATCAAGAATTTCAATAGGCCTGCGTGGGCTTGATGGTCAAGTATTAACTCGGCAAGGAAGTAGACGGTATACAGCTAGATTTGCCTGACCTTAGAGGCAGATCCTCCACAATCAAACACAAGAATCAATCAGTAATTGTACTGCATGCTTATCACCACAGGGGTATCCAGGCACCGCAAGGGTGATGCCAGAGAAAGAAGTGCTAAGAGGCTACAATGTTTAACTCCATAGCCACTTAGAAGAATTGGAAAATAGACTGAGAAATCAGAATATCTGTATCAAAGAGGACTCAGTGGGAGCAGAATACCCAACATGAAAACCTACACACAGACTAGTCAACTTTGAGCAGAACAACAAAGACAGATACCTGGCAAATTCAACAGCACCCACCCACCTTCAAAGCACAACAGCCTCTCTGACATCCTCACCTTTGTGAGGGAAGAGAATGTCAAGAGCTAGGATAAAGAGTAATATTACTTTTGAAAGGGAGTAAGATTTTGGTTTTCCAAGACCTTTAATCAGTCATGCTTCTTAAAAGGAGGGCTTTTTGCCCGGTTACTACATTTCTGCGGGATAAACATGTCAGATATAGATGGAGCCACCCTCTCCATCAGGTCTACCAATGGAAACATCTGGAATGCAAGCATATTCTGGGTCTGGTGGAAAATGAACAACCCCCTAGGCTAAGCAGTCCCAAAGCGAACTACAAGATGGGTTGATGGATAACCCTCTTCAACATAAGCGGATGTCAAAAGCCAAATGAAAAGGAGATTGTGCAAGCAAGGAAATCCTTATATCACAAACTGAAGGACACCCCATGTTTGGGCACACCTCACTGGAAAGACCTGATCCGAAACCCCAATGATCACACAAGAACTCTTCTCAAAAACAGTTAGGAACCATAGGAAATGATGGAGAGGGGAACTACGGGTTCTGGGGCAAGGTGATGGGGAGGCTCCGTGATTAGGCCATAGGGTTTGAGCTAAAACCCACGCTCAGTTTGCTGAGGAAAGGTGGGAGGAAAGTGAAGGGAATACAGTCTGGTTGGTTGGTTATACATTTGTTTCCCAAGGCAATATGTGTCGCCTGGCCACACAAAGAAAGGCAGAATAGCCAGCCATCTTCTTGTTTAGCTCATTAAGGGGTAAGGTCCAGAAGACCTTTCTGGAGTAAGAGGGTGGGATTCTGGCATTATCAAGGTCACTGGGTGAATGTATCTTTACACTGTTTAAAATGTACAGGCCAAATGAGGATCAGTAAACATTTCTGACAGACAACATTTCAGCGTTTCTTAGCTCCCCAGACAGTGTTAATAGGATGAGATCTCAGTTTAGCAATGGACCACTCACATGATTGGTCTGCCTTCTGAACAGGCCAATCACGAGCTCTATTGTACGTAGGGGGTAGAGTGGTTGGATAACCTGGACTTGACTGATAGTTGAAGAAATCAACACCTCAACTTGAGAGATTACACCTACTATTCCACAGTACACCAGATCTACGCAAAACTGAATCCCTTCTTAGTGTCCTCACAGCTGACACAGAAAACTACTGATGGAGATATGGAGCCTACTGCACTCTCCTATCATGCCCTTATACCTATTTACATTGCTATATCTTGTGACCCACCAATGCTAAACATGTGAAGCCTAAGCAATGCACTATCTGCTCATAGCAATGCACCGACATACAGACGGCAATCACCCACTAGACAGCACATAACCATAACTAGGATGTTAACCTAGAGAGCCTATGAGATGCAAAGTGTGTGGTCATCAAAACCTGTATTTCTATATCAGCCAAATCAAACAAAACAAAGGGAGAAAAATGTGACTACCTGAATTCGCAACTGAAAGAACTGGAAGTACCACACAAAAGGTCAGGTACAATTAAAATCTAGCATAAACAGATGGTGGTAAAAGCACAAGAAAAAATGTTTGATACGGAGAAAGCATAGCATGCCCTTCTATTGGCAAATCAGATATTACAGAGGGGTATACAAGGCAAGAAGAACACTGGCTTGCAAACTCAGAGCTAGGGTAAATGGAAAAAGAGTGGCAGCCATACAGGGGAGGGGAGGACGGGTTGAGATCATGGATGTAGCTCACCAGTTACGCCATTTCTTCAGTACATTATATATAGCTAAACCCATAACCAGAAAATACAATCTAAGAATATCTTACATACAGCACAGTCTCCAATCTCCCTCAGTCGTACATCAAGTCCCTGGACCATGCAATGAAAACTGATGGTTATTTTTGGTATGGCAGACCTAAAAGAGAAAAAGAAGCCAATCGTGATGGCTTGACACCATTATTCCATAGAACCTTCTTAACTCTAGTTTAGACTGTCCCTGTCTTAACTAGAGTTTTTCATAGCTTTGCTCAGATGGGATCTTTTACGCAGTCAAAGTTGGAGGACTCCATCTCCTCCATCTCAGTAATACCAAATCCAGGAAAAGAGTGACACTTGCATCAGTGATTCCTAATAGACAATATTATTGATTAGAGTGAAGCAAACATTTTCACAGGGATACTTGCACATTGACATCATCCTCTTATGTCAGGTCGTATAGATCTCAATTAGGCTTCAAAGGAAGCTGAAACTGTAGTGATAACCTAATTGACAATATTCAAAGAACTTGTAAAACTATCTTACTACTCACAATGGATGTTGAGAAGGCATTTGATGGGTGCAATGGCCATACCATAATCAAGATCTGATGAAGAAAGGTTTCGGTCCAAGTTTTGAGCATGGTTCAATTGTAGTTATTGCTCCCTGATGTAGGAGAATAGGATCTGCTTCTTATGGTTACCCTTACTTTTTTGCTGATGTATCACTGTTTTCGACTTAGACTAACTGGGATCCTGCTATTCAGGACCCTGAAATATATGCCTTTTCCTCTAAATTGATTGCATGTACATTAGGTATACTGGGGTACCCTGCCTGATCAGTCCCTAGTATATGGTACACCATGTACAAAGGACATGGGTGTAGCCACCTCTCTGTCCTGACCCTCCCATAGGTGGGTCCCAGGAGTTTGTCTAACCCCTTCCTTGGGTATAAAGTAGGAACCCTGATTACAGGACTTTGGATTTTAACTTGACTAAACTCTGCAAGCAGAAACCACGTACTTTGACAGTCTACACTTCGCTGGACGACAGAAGAATCTCCCTTGGAGTAAAGGATTAACTCCCCTGCAGCAGCAGGCCCCTTAACGCATCTGACCGGTTTGCATCTCCTGAGCTCCTGAGGACTCCTAAGAGTTCTGCAACACAGGAGGTGGGTTCCCGAGCGTCTTTGAAGCCGATCTGCTCTCTCAGGAATCCTGAGACCAGTATCCCTCGTGGGGACCGTGCAACCCGAACCCCTGTGCACAGTGTACTTTTGCAGCAGCATATGCTTTTTGGTGATCCCTGAGGCTGTGCTTTGGGCTACGTGTAGTTCTGACCAAGAGCAGTATTTCCACCAAAGATTTCCGGCCTACACTCCACGAGTGTTCCGTGGGCTGATATTTCGTGATTCAGCTCGAGGTCCTTTCGCGATCCCTGGTCCGTTGGCCTGTGGGTTCCTGTGAAGGTAACTTTGACTTTCCGTGGGCTTTCCTGGTTGCTCCAGACGTGCCCTCTCCATTGCTTGGAAAGTCCCCAGGACCTTGCTGGTCCTCACCGCAACTTGTTTCCTCTGCCTGTGTGGGTTGCCGTTGCCAAGGATTGTTGGTGTTCAATCCGGACACTGACCCCCCCCCCCCGCCCCCCCCCCCTGCACTCGACATCCTTCGTGGGACAGCTCACCTCCGGACTTTAGTCATAGTCGAAGTCTCCTGATCCCCGTGGCTGCAGAGTCTTCTCACCTGAAGCACCAGACATAGGTGATCATTCGTCTACCGAGCCCCTGGTTACCCTGAAGTTACTCAGACTCTGTCATCTCTGCTTTCAGGTTCTTCTTACCTCGGATCCAGGTTTAGATTCTACCGGACACATTTCATCTTACCGGCAGCAGCACTTCTTCGCATCAGGTCATTGAAAACGATGAGGGTTTCAGACACCACTTGATCCCTATGCACCCGGCTCCTCCGGGATAGGTAACATGGGAATCTCGGTACTCACAAGGGTGCTGGCCTTAGAACCTTCAATGTTCCAAAAGGTTTGCTTGAAGTCCTCTCCGAAGTGTCCTTACACTGTAATTTTCCATCCGCGACTTTCCCATAGAGTTGTACGGAGCTCACGCCTGTGTTCCCACACTGCACCCGTCCTCCGTGGGCTCCCTGTGTCATTCCTTTGGGTGGTTCCTTGGGGTCCCAGCGATTCTACGTGCTCTAGGCATTGTGTCTAATGAAGTCGTTGTTATACCACTTTTTTTAGTATATGGTTCGGTCTCCCCCTGGAGCCCGCTGTGTATTGTGCTATTTACTGTTGTTCTATTGATTCAGTATTGTGTGCCTTGTGCTCTAATCTCATAAAGAGGTTAGTAGAGTGTTTAGAAATAAATACATATACTTTATATAACACTTGTGTGGTTCTCCTTTCATTTGGTCATTCAGGAGGTTCTGATCTGGTAAAACAAGCTGCTTTACATGCCTTCGAGACTTAGCCTAAAGGCTGCCCTCCACAGCTACCACTAGGATAGCTTTCTATAAAGGTGGTCTTTAACCTAATCATCAATAAGGGTTGTTTTGACTGGTACAGGGTTCCCACTTTAATTAGTGGACAGCATATACCAGGCCAACTACTCACAACTGATAGCAAGAGTCTAAGTGAATGCTATATGGTTGCCCCGTATGATCATCCGGACACAGGGGTGCCCCCTCTTGCCTCTGCTCTTTGTGGTCTACATGGAGCAGTTGATGTTTCACCAGACTCAAGATTGGATCAGGCATGCAACACTTTATATTTATACGGATGATGTGCTGGCCTCTCTGATAGACCCAGTGAAAAACTGTCCATGCTGCTGGAGGAAACGAAAGTGCAAGGCTGCCTCAGTGTGGAGTATAAACCTCCAAACATCATGCGATCTAAGCATTGATGCGTGACAGGATCAACAAGAATTCATTTGGGAATGAAATCCACTTCAGTGGAACCCCATGGAGGTTACATTCTTGGGGCTAAGTATAGCACACTCCGTGCATGCTACGTTCAAATACAGCTACACTGTTCTACTCTCCTCTATTAAAAACATACTCAAATCTGGCACAAGGTGGGTCTCTAATGGCTATGCCGCATAGCTACAGTGAAGCCAACCATCCTGCCCAAGATCCTGAATTTATTTAAATCCTTCCACGTCAAGCTCCACAACTCATGGTGGGAAAATACAAGACAACACAGAACAGTTTGGACTGGGAAAAAGCCAAGTATGGCTAGAATTCGAGCTTGTAGGCACTCAGGTGAGGGGGCATCCTGGATGTGACCAAATACTACCAATGGGCTCAATGTCAGTACATGGTCGAGTGGTGTAGAAAGGAAATGGAGAAACACTTGCATTTCACCCACCAAGATATAGTAGACACGCACATCTGGAAGAGAACATTCACCCAAGTACCAGGGCTCTTCGGGACTGTACTATGCACCAATAAACAGTTTGGGCTACAGTTGCTACCTAGTATGAGCCAACCACCTCTCCCTTCGTGCCTGCAACGACTGGGGAAGACTATGATCTCTGGAGAGACCAGGGGGGCAGTGTGAGGCGATCAGATTTGAAACTAATGGATCGAAGCATCTGAACAAGCTGGAAGGGAACTGAATGTCCATGAGGCCGAGAAGATGCGTTATCGACACTTTGGCACTGGGTGTCACTTAGGGACGTTAGGCTCCTTACATCCAGGTAGCTAACTGATTTAGAGAAGTGGCTGTTAGCCAAAAAGGGGGATCAACAGCTTTTCTCAGAGCTATATAAGAGACTTTTGCAATCACAAGAAGCCTGAAATTATGGGAGAAGGAAACATGGAGGCTATATGCCCAATAAGAATGGAGAGACATTTGTGAGACTGTCAGCCCACTGGATGCACAACAGGGAACTTCTCACGAAAATCACATCTTATTGGTACTATACACCCCAGAGACAATACATAATTGGGACCCTAATAAATCTGAGCTATGTTGAAGAAACTACAGGGCCATTTGTTGTGGCAATGCCGGTCAGTAACAAACTACCGGCAACAGGTGTTGACAGACAGACAACATTTTAGGCGCACAAATGCCCACATTTCCAGCATATATAATTCTAGGTCGCCCCCTGCTTCGCTCCACAAGAGGTAAACCAAGGGCACAGGCCCTCTGTGTCACTGCAGGCTCGTGGGGCCTGGCCTCTGCTCTTGGCTGTATGGAATGTGGGAGGCCTTGGGAGGAGAAGGCCTCGATGATAGCTCGCACGCACAAGACACTTGTGGGGAGAGCTGGAAGGGATTTATAGAGCTCCTGTCTGATTAATTTTGATAAATAATTAGATATCGGAGGGAACCTAAACGCATGCCGTGATGCCCAACAGGGGCGATAAGGGACTCACAGCAGAGCCTGAAAGAGTTGCAGTAGGATACCCCCTCCATGCCCAAGAATCGAAGGAAGCAAAGTGTCATGGTTTTCTCTGAACATAGGCTGATTCAGAAGACAGAGCTGGATCTGCGTTTAGGGGGTGGCGGTGAAGGAGCAGGTTCAGGATTGTTAGGACGTGAATAAAACCCAGGTTTCTAAACGTTGCTGCCCATCGGTTGTAGGTGAGTGTGTGCGTCATTTGAAGCCCTGATTAAAAAAAAGTTGTTTCATCAAACGTTTGTTCCTCAGCTGTGACCCTGGACGTTTCTTAAGTACGAGGAAAGGTGGACTGGAAATACCAATAATCAACACTTCCCCGACTGCTTGACAGCAGAACGATCCAAGGCCACGCAGTTCCCATGACCCCCTTGAACCTTAGCAGGATTGAGACATAAGCAACGAGCAGGCACATAGATGATGCATCTCACCGCAGAAAAAGCGCCGACAGAGCCGGTGAACCCGGCATGCACTTGGGGGGGAGAAGACATCCTCCTCTGGGCGGGTCAAAAGGAGGACGCTCGTTCGGTGCACCGCCAGCTCACTCTCAGATGGGGGAACAGGATCGAATGATGCCCCCAGCAGTGCACCAATATTAATGACCTCTGTGGAGTTTTGGGGCGCCCACAAGGGCAAAGGAGGTCGAGGATGCAGGGCTCCCTCGATGGACCTGCAGATGCTCATGAGATACTTCTTCTAGAGAAGCTTTGCCACAAAAGATGGTGGATTATCAGCCCCGAGTGGGACTGCAGCAGACGCATCTAAAGCAGCTTTAAGTAAGGCATCACTGCTGCAACAGGAGGCACAATTATGGTCAGTCAAGTGAGGGAATTGAGGATGCGCTCTTTAAAAAGAGGTCATTCATTTGCTTAAGGGAGAGAAACGGGAACAGGGCCACAATTAAATATTTATTCATCATTCGTATTAAGAGGCGAGATAACAGAATTTGCAACATTCATTTGAATAAATGCATTTTTAGGCGGAAAGTATTTTCCTCATGTTGTGGTACGCCCAACACATCCCCCAACCCTCGCCCGTGAACAGATCATGATCATCAGTCAGTGTTACTGCGCGAAGCTTGCTCTGCACAAGACTTACCATAGCGACACGAGACGTGAACGGACCATGATCAGCACTCAGTGTTAGCGCACGAGGCTGGCCCTGCACAAGACTTACCACAGCGACACGAGACATGAACGGACCATGATCAGCAGTCAGTGTTACTGCGCGAGGCTGGCTCTGCGCAACACTTACCACAGCGACACGACCCGGGAACGGAACATGATCAGCAGTCAGTGTTCGCGCACAAGGCTGGTCCTGCACAAGACTCACCACAGCAACACGAGCCGTGAACGGACCATGATCAGCAGTCTGTTACTACGCGAGGCTGGCTCTGCACAAGTCTTACCACAGCGACACGAGCCGTGAACGGACCATGATCAGCAGTCCGTGTTACTACGTGAGGCTGGCCCTGCACAAGACTTACCACAGTGACACGAGCCGTGAACGGACCGTGAACGGACCATGATCATCAGTCAGTGTTACTGCGCGAGGCTTGCTCTGCACAAGACTTACCACAGCGACACGAGACGTGAACGGACCATGATCAGCGGTTCGGGTTACTACGCGAGGCTGGCCCTGCACAAGACTTACCACAGCAACACGAGCCGGGAACGGGCCATGATCAGCAGTCAGTGTTAGCGCAGGAGGCTGGCTCTGCACAAGACTTACCACAGCAACACGAGCCGTGAACGGACCATGATCAGCAGTCAGTGTTAGCGCACAAGGCTGGCTCTGCACAAGACTGACCACAGCGACACGATCTGGGAACGGACCATGATCAGCAGTCAGTGTTACTGTGCGAGGCTGGTCCTGCACAAGACTCACCACAGCGACACGAGACGTCAACGGACCATGATCAGTGTTAGTGCCAAGGCTGGCTCTGCAAAAGACTTACCACAACGACACGAGACGTGAACGGAGCATGATCAGCAGTCCGTGTTACTACGCGAGGCTGGCCCTGCACAAGACTTACCACAGCAACACGAGCCGTGAACGGACCATGATCAGCAGTCCGTGTTACTACGCGAGGCTGGCCCTGCACAAGACTTACCACAGCAACACGAGCCGTGAACGGACCATGATCAGCAGTCCGTGTTACTACGCGAGGCTGGCCCTGCACAAGACTTACCACAGCAACACGAGCCGTGAACGGACCATGATCAGCAGTCCGTGTTACAACGCGAGGCTGGCCCTGCACAAGACTTACCACAGCAACACGAGCCGTGAACGGACCATGAGTAGCAGTCAGTGTTAGCGCACAAGGCTGGCTCTGCACAAGACTTACCACAGCGACATGACCTGGGAACGGACCATGATCAGCAGTCAGTGTTACTGTGCGAGGCTGGTCCTGCACAAGACTCACCACAGCGACACGAGACGTGAACGGACCATGATCAGTGTTAGTGCCAAGGCTGGCTCTGCAAAAGACTTACCACAACGACACGAGACGTGAACGGAGCATGATCAGCAGTCAGTGTTACTGCGCGAGGCTGGCCCTGCACAAGACTTACCACAGTGGCACGAGCCGGGAACGGACCATGATCAGCAGTCTGTGTTAGCGCACGAGGCTGGCTCTGCACAAGACTCACCACAGCAACACGAGCCGTGAACGGGCCATGATCACCAGTCAGTGTTACTACGCGAGGCTGGCACTGCACAAGACTTACCACAACGACACGAGCCAGGAACGGACCATGATCAGCAGTCAGTGTTACTGCGCGAGGCTGGCTCTGCACAAGACTCGCAACAGCGCGACAAGCCGTGAACGGACCATGATCAACAGTCAGTGTTAAAGCATGAGGCTGACTCTGCACAAGACTTACCACAGCGACACGAGCCCAGTTCCTGCTGCACCAGCTCTAGCTTTATTTGGCACCGGAAGCAGCGGCGCCGGCTCTTCTGTTTGGACCGACTGCTCTCATCGGATCGATCATCCGTGTCCAGGAGCCGAGGCCGTTTCATGGGGGAAGCATCGTCTTCTGATTGAGAATCTGGTGAATTCATGAACACAAGAAACACTTGCTAAGTTTGCAGCACAAACAAACAAACAAAAAGAAACAGTTCTTGCGGTTGGTTAAGCTATTTCGAACCATATCAATATGCATTTGAGATTTTGAAAGTTTGCCATACGTTTTGGAAACCTGAAGAAATTTATGCAATGTCGCTTTATAACAGACATCTGTTTAGAACAGCAAAACATTCCAGCTACAAAATACAACTTTTCATTTCAGTAATGTCAGCTAGTTTTCACGGTTCCTCTTTATTCTAACTCAGACCGCCCTCTTAATTATGAAATTTGATCACCCAAAGGTAATGAAAAGACATTCACACTCTGGTCAAGAAATGCAATAAACTGAGTGCACATTAAATGCAGAGAGTTTACCAATTCATAGACCTCACAAGCTTAGCAGACCGAGTTTGGTGAGAGTGAGATGAAACAATTTAACCATACATTTGGTTTGAGTAAGGAGGCTAGGATCACGTATGCGTGGGGTGTGAACCAACACAGAAAGTAATAGAGCTTTGCAGAAGAGGAGTTTGCAACAGTATGACAAGTACAACTTACATGTGACTGAGTCACATTTCATAGCGCCTACAATACGGTGCACAAACTAAAGTTACTTCCCAAGGCGCCCTTTGAAGAGGACTCTTCAAATTATTCTGGAAATAGAGAAGAGGGGGGATTGGCAAATGAATGAATGAATAAAATGATATTTATAAAGCGCGATAGCTACCCGAAGGCCTCCCAGCGCTGCGGACAAAAAAACAGGCAAAGAACAGAGGCAGAGGAGAAAGCTAAAACAGGCAGGTTTTTAGGAGTTTGCGAAAAGATAGAAGATTGGATTCTTTCCGTAATTGAAGCGGAAGGGCATTCCAGCCAATGGCACCATTATACACGAAGGAACGACCCCCACATCTGGCCCTCCTTATTCTGTGTTGACGGGCAAGGAGAGATACAGATCAATCAATCAATGAAGCTTTATTCGATTAAAAATATTAATCATAAAAGCAATAACACATTATGTAAGTACAATAGACATAAATAGCTACATTAACAATTGATTTCTTGATTTAAAAATGAATTTAAAAAAAGTGCTGACGGAGGCTACAACATATGGGGAATCTAACATTTGTAGGGCTAAAAGTGCTGGGCGACATTGCCTAATACCAAAGGATTTCAAAACCGGTACAATCCATCTTTTCCTGGGAATGGTATAAAACTTACATAAAAAGACAACATGTAATGTGGATTGAGTAGATAGGTCATCACATGGGCAATTACAAAGATGTTTGGACCAATCATTGCAAGTCGGAAAACTTAATAACCTATGGACAATTCCCAGACGGAAACGGACCAATAAAAATCTATCAAAGTCACCAGTAACAATTGATAAGTACGGTTGAATAGAAGAACACGTAGAGATCAACTGGTGTACCTGTACCGAGATCTTTTCTCTTTCAGTAATCAATCTACGGTCATTTAAAAAGTCCAAACACAATTTTTTCAAGTCCTTTTTCGCAATTGAGGACAAAGAAGTGGGATCTTCATAAAATTCACAGCAGTCCATGTTGCAGAAAAAAGATTTAATGTAAGCTAGCCATTTTATCCTTGGGACCCCATCCAACTTTGAGACATCTGTGATTATTGAACGATTCAGGGCCAGATTTTCTGATGTCCAAATCCTATGCCACTGGAGTAGTGGTTGTATTTTAATGATGTCTTCAAGAAAGCCAATTCCCAGTTCGTCGTGGCATATATATGTTGAAGTAGAGGCAGGAACTCCCAGTAAGAACCGTAAGAATTTATTTTCTACAATCTGCAGGGACGTAGTGTCAGCAATCCCCCAAAGGCCTGCACCATAAGTGGCAACAGAAACACACTTTGCCTTAAATACAGATGACCGAAGGTCTCTCTTCAGGTGATAGGGGGTGATCAGGGACTGAAGAATGGGGGGGCATTCTTCCAGAAGGCTTTATGGACCAGGCACATAGCTTTAAACTGGATCCTTTCCCTGATTGGCAGCCAGTGCAAGCTCTTTAATGCTTGTTTGGCAGAATGCCAACGGGGAATCTGAAGAAGTCTACGAGCAGCAGAATTCTGAATAACTTGGAGCTTATTGATGGTGTACTGCGGAGCTCCCAAGTATAATGCATTTATAGAAGAATTCACCAGATCCAAAATTATAGGGCGAATGGTGTCAGCTACTAAGGTGAGAGCCTGGGGGAGGGGGGGGGGCAGGGTCTGTGGGAGAACCCGATTTTATGTGTGCCATGATTAGACCCAGCATCGCAGAGTCGAGGAGAGGAAATTGTGCTAAAAGAGTATAAGGCCCTACAGTCAGCTCAGCAGGGGCAGTAATGGAAATAGTAGATTGAGAGGGCGAAAAAGCCTGATAGATAGTTTGGCAGAGTTCTTCCAAAAGAAAATTCAAAGTGTTACAGTGCGTCAAAGCGACATGCAACCTAGGAGGTTTCTGAGGCACTTTAGTGAGGGTTCTAGCAATTTAAAAAAATTCTTTGGGAGAGTTAGCAGTTAATTCAATTTTCTGTTCATAAAATGTTGGTTGGGTAGTTTTAATTTCTGATTTGTAGCATCTGATGGATTCCCTATATTCCATTTTACTGATATCAGAGTAGTCCAACCTCCACTTCCTTTCAAGCCGTCTGCAACTCTGTTTAAGTTCCCTCAAATTATTAGTAAACCACTGCGCAGTTTTTGTCCTGTTGGTTATATAAGCAGGTTTCTAAGGAAGTACTATATCTAAGGAACCTTGTATCCAGGAGTTAAATCTCTTATTCGCTTTCCCAGATTAGAATTTACTTCACAGTATGGTCTGTTAATTTCCTGGCAAATCTCTGCCAGGAAAGGAGTTTAGAATTCAGGTCTACAGTATCCATAGATAACACAGCAAAATAACGGAAAAGCTAGTCCAGCTGTAATCGAAGGACTCGTGTAGGAAAAGGATTAAAGTGCTCTCTGCAAATACATACCAGCTGTAATGCACACCAGGGACAGCTGCAGAAATACAGCAGATCGTGTCCAAATGCGGCTATTATCAACAAGGGGAGGCACTGTTGGTAGAACACAGGCCTGGGTGCAATCACCCAGCTTTGATCATGAACGAAGAGAGTCAACGCAAAGAAGACAAGCTCTCCAAGCTCTCCAAGCCAAGGGAATTGGTTATGATCTAGAATGCCTACTTTAAAAGACCCGTTGGCTGCTCTCAGAGAGGTGCATCAGGTTTCTAGTCAGCAACTGGCATTACTGGGGTTAGTGCAAAGGCGTTCTATGAATAGCTAAGACTAAAATGGAGATCTATAGCACCAGAACGCCTATTCCAAAAGGTAATAGCGGGAAATGATCCCCTGGTACAGGCATACCTCATAGAGACTGATACTATCAATGCTACAGTAGTTTCCTTTGTAGATCTCTGTAATGCAATAAAAAAAAGAGCTCACATGCTCAAACCTAGAATATATTAGTAGGCCACGGTGGTTTAATCAGGATTGTTCGCGTGCTAACAACCATTTGCGACGTACTCTTTTTTAAAAATTCTTTTTATTAAGACTTAAGCTTCAGACACAAGCATATATATATATATATCCATATATCTATATCTATATATATATATTCACTGAAAAAACCATAGGTTTCAGGGGTGTTATAGTTAGCTGGACTTTTCACTTGTACAAAACCATTGAAATTCCCTCGTTATAGTTAGTTCAGCTAACTATAACTTGCGCGCCCGCAATGCACTGCTGATGACGTCACATATTACATCACTCATGACATGGTCAGTGACATCACTCATGACATCTCAAATGACATCACTGATAACATCATCCAGTGAATGTGTGTGTTTTCTGAAAATTAAATATGTTTTATATATGTATATCTCAAAGTCGATGGAAGAATAAATGGGTATATAAGTGTCTAAATGGATGATTTGTTTTTGAAAAATTGATTGTGTAACTGACTGATTAAGTGTATCATAGTGAATACATGGCTTAGTGAGTAATGTTTAAATATGTAAATATCTGTATCAGTCTCTCACTTTGTGTATAAGTGGCTGCATGGGTTGGTGAGTAGCTACATGGGTGTCTATATAGGTTATTAGTTGGTTTTTTGAGTATCAGTCTGAGTGTCTGCATGGTTCGGTGGGGGGTATTACGTAGTGCATAGGTGCATGAATGAGTGACTCACTGTTTGTATGTATTGAAGACAGCATGTGTGCAGGACTGTATGGGTGGATGAGTGTGTGTATGGGTGTGTTAGTGAGTGAATGACTGTCTCAATAGTGTCTTTATGAGTAACTACATATGTTTTAAACTAGTATATGTGACTATTGGTGTATATAAGTGAGTATATGTGAGAGTGAGAGATTGAAAGAGTTCCTGTATGAATAAGTATGTGTTTCTATAAGTGATTGTTTAAAAGACTAAGTATGTGTAAGTTTCCGTAGAAGTAAGTGTGGTGGTGTGTGTATAACTGTATATGCAAATAAATGTATGCTTGATTCTTTATTAGCATGAGTGACTATGTGTGTGAGTAACTCTATGGATGAGTGGCATTGTGTAACAGGATGTATAGGTGTATGAGTACATATGATGAGTGAGTACATATGATGAGTGAATACATGTATGAGTGACTGTATAGGACTGTTGGTGAATGAGTGGATGTGTATGTGGATCTTAGAATTACTGAAGAGGTTGTTGTAACTGGTATTGGTATGTCCATTGTTTTGAAAAGTTTGGTCTCTATTTTTGAATGTGTGTATCAAAGGTTATATTAGGGTGAGAGGAGGTCTGCCACTCTATCACAAGGATGATGCCATCAGTGATGTCATTTGAGATGTCATCGGTGATGTCACTGACCATGTCATGAGTGATGTAATATGTGACGTCATCAGCAGTGCATTGCGGGCGCGCGAGTTATAGTTAGCTGAACTAACTACAATGGGGGAATTTCAATGGTTTTGTACAAGTGAAAAGTCCAGCTAACTATAACACCCCTGAAACCTATGGTTTTTTCAGTGAATTTCTGAGGTTTTTTAAATGCTAATTCCTAACTATAACGTGCCTGAAACCTATGGTTTTTTCTGTGAATTTCAAAGGTTTTTTAAATGCTAATTTCTAACTGTGCCTACAGAGATAGGACATGTGAAGAAAGAAGAAAAAATGCACAGAAAGAAAAAAAAAAAGAAGTGCAGAAAGAAGCAACAGTAGTCCTCAAAGACAAAGAAAAGTGCAGGAAGAAAGATAACGTGCAGAAAGAACAAAAAGAAGAGCAGAAAGAATCCTTGTTGCAAAATCATCCTGTACCCTCAACTTTTTCCAGACGGATACTGGTGGTAACTGAGTCTGACTAACCAGTCCTAGAGCCAGTGCTATGTTAAAAGACACTTAGAATACAGTGAAAACACCTACATACACTAGGGAACATTATGCGGTGGGGTCCCCCTGTGATTAGCATGACCGCCTCTGTAAGCCCCTAGTATATAATAGGGCAGGGGGATTAAAACTACCTCTTAAAACAGGCCACAGGGCGTTTTTGCACACGTTAACTCAGGCCCCGTACCCTCCCTTCACCACTGTGTAAACACGCCCTGTGTCCGTTTTTAGTTGGGAGATTAAGTTCATTTGAATCCTGAGGGTCCCTAGGGTCCAACTAGCCCACTAGGTACCTCCAGTAAGTGCCACAGAGCTGCGTTGCAGAGAGGTGTAAAAAGTGGCACGGCCTGGACCACCTCTCTGCAATGCAGCTCAGTGGCGCTTACTGGAAGCACTTGGTGGGCTAGATAGCCCCCAGGGGCCCTCAGTATTGAAGGAAAATTATATCCCCAATTTAAAACGTGCCATAGTGCGTGTTTGCACTCGCCACCTCAGGCCCCGTCCCCTCCCTTCACCACTGTGTAAACGCGCCCTGTGGCTGTTCTAAGTTGAGAGATTAAGTCCCCTTGAATCCTAAGGATCCCTAGGGTCAAACTAGACCACTAGGTACCTCCAGTAAGCGCCACAGGGCTGCGTTGCAGAGAGGTGTAAAAAGGGGCTTGGCCTCAGAACACCTGTCTGCAGCGCAGCTCCCTGGTGCATACTGGAGATGCCTGTTGGGCTAGTTGGCCCTCAGGGACCCTCAGTATTGAAGAGGAATTAATTCCCCAACTTACAACTCGCCAGGGGGCGCGTTTGCAGAGTGCTGCAAGGAGGGGGCGTGGCCTCCGGCACGATGCCAGTCTTTTATTTATTTTAATTTTTTAAGAAGGGGGGCTGTGTGGTTCCCCTTCTTATTCTAATTTATTGGCCCTGATGACCTCATCCCCCAGGGCCTGTCTCCTAATTATATTTTTTTGACCCCAATCCCCAGGGCCGGCCACTGTTTTTTATTATTTAAAAAAAAAATATATATTTATAGACACACCTAGGACATGCTGGACAAACCGTACGTACCTATCACCATGACGATTTGCGTGATATTCATTAAAAGGCGACTATGCATACAATGAATCCACGTGGAATGTATTTACACCACTAGTGAAGCTCTGACATGTCTGATGCCCTACCGTGCCTAATCCCGGTAGACACCCTTGTCGTTTATTTATACAAACATGGGTAGCTATTGACGGGCACATTTAATACACATGCACACCAAGCCATTCAAAGGGGATTCGACAAAAATTCGACCAAAACTATGCAAGAAACCCCCCTCACAGTTAATAAAACACACATCCACTGCCGGATGTGTAATACTTTTTATTTTACTCTCTGGAAAGGGGACGAACATCACTTGAGAGTCACAGCGCGCTCCTGGCAGGGCCCAATGCTGTGTTACACCCACCATTGCCTGCTGAGTGCCACACACCTCTGTGTTGTATTCCACTAGCTAGTGCATATGCTATGACACTCTCTAGCCCATGTGCACTAACACCACCCCGTGAATATGTCATGCCACACTTGTCTTCGCACTGGTTATATTGCCCAATCTAACGTGCCTTCCTCGATGCCTATGTTATAACGCACAGTGCTATGCCATTCATATTACAATCTGGGATCCATATCTTTGTCACAGTGCATATGCAACGTTACACTCCCCAGCACATATTTTATATTACAACTTTAGAGACTAGTTAGGTTACACAACACTGCCCTGTGCATATTACACTCCAAGGCGCATATCGCATAGCACGCGCTAGTGCCTGTGCGATCTCGTGCTCTCCAATGAATCTGTCATTGCGCACAATGTATTGCATATCATATTTCACGCCCGGTTCATCTTATATCACACTTTTTGGTGCATAGTTTATACCATACACTATATCTAGTTTTCATTTTCAATCGTGCTCTCAGGACTATGTTCTATATAACACTGTGTTCACCTACCCTTTTCACAGGCATTACATTTTGCGATAGGGGGTGGAGGGTCAGGGGGTGTTTCTGCCAAGTGAGCCCGAAGTCACAGTCACAAACGTCCTCTTCTTCCTGAATAAAAGTGAGATTATGCTGCATACTTGTTCATATTTTAAGTAGTTCGCACAGACACACGTTTTAAAAACAATAAAGTTCCTAATAGCCGCCTTCTCTGAACAGTTAGCTTGCTGCCCCATCCCCCTCCTCCCTATCCTCTGTTGTGTGAATCCATTGACTAGCCTCCTCCCTCCTGCCATGCATGGTCTGATGTGCTGCCACTGCCCTCAATTTAGTATGATGTACCAGTCCACTCCTCCTGCCCTCCATTGCCCAATTCTGTGCCCCATCATTGACCTCCTGCTTAAACTCTGTGCTTAGCTTGCTGCCCCTATTCTCCTTCCCCCTGCCCTCCGATGTCTTTGTGTATGCCCCTGCTCCATCCTTTTTGCCCACCATGTTCCATGGACCTGCCACTCCTATCTACTCTGAGTGTTCTGTTGAGCTGCCACTCCCCTCCCACCTGCCTAGCATTGTCAGATGACTGTAACCTGTCCCTGCCACCTCCACCCTGCCTGTCCACATGCCATGCCCCTATCCTCTTCCTCCTGTCCTACATGGTCCATTGTACTGCCACACCCTTCTGCCCTCCCTGGTCTGTTGTGCTGCAACTGCCCCTCCTGCCTGCCCCGTGCGGTCGGTTGTGAGGCCCCTTCCCCTGAACATTCTTGTCTGTGCACAGGTCCTGACCCTCCCTTCAATCCTCCATAGTCCTTTGTGCATGCCCCTGCACCCTCCTTCTTGCCCATCAGCCATTGTGCTACCACTAACCCTCCCACTTGCCATGCATGGTCTTCTGTGCTGCCATGGCCCCTCCCACCTTCCCTGTGTGGTCAGTTAGCTGCCCCTGAACCCCTCCCACCTTCCCTCCATGGTCTGTGTGCATGCCATCACAGTCTCACTGTTGCTCTTCATGGTGTGTCTTGCTTCTAGTGCCCATCCTGCCTGACCTCCATAGCTATCTTGCTGCTCCTGCCCTGCCCCCTTGCCCCCAGCCCTCTGTTTACATGTGCAGACCCCTACTCCCTCCCTCCTGGCTTGTCTGTTCCATTGTAATGCCCCTGATCCATCCCTCCCGCCCTTTATGGTCTGTTGTGCTGCAGCTTTCTCTCCTGTCTGTCCATTATGGTCCTGCCTCTTGCCCCTCTGTTCTCTGTTGTCCATGTGCATGGTCCTGTCCCCTCCCTCTTGCTTTCTATGGATTGTTGTGCTGCACTCCCGTCCCGCATGCCCTGTGTGGTGTATTGTGCTGCTGCAAACCCTGATGCCTGCCCTGCAGGGTCAGTTTGGTGCACCTCTCCATGTCCCTCCTGTCCTCTGTTATCCAAGTCCATGTCCCTACCCCATTTCCTTCCATGATCCAATGTACAATACTTGCGAACATTTTGAACTTGGTAAGAGGGAGATTTTGAAAAAAAACTGGGGTATTGATTTTCCCCTTTGAGTTACATTGAAAAAGAGGAGATTGTAGACAGGAGACAGATAAAATAAAGCCCATTTGAGCTTAAAAACATTGGACGTTTCCTGGCTGAATCGGGTCTGTTGGCATGTATGGTTGTACTACCATTGCCTCTTCCTTCTGCCCACAATGGTCTATTACATTGCCACAGCCTCTCTTGCAGGTCCTGTATTGTTGGTTTGTTGCCCCTGCCCCCCTTTCCACTGCCCTCCATAGTCTGTTGTGCTGCCACGGCCCTTCCTGCCTGCTCAGTGTGGTTAAATTGTTGCCTTTGCACCCTCCTACCTGCCTTCAATTTTCAGAGTCCGTGCCCCTGGCCTCTGCCTCTCAACAGTATCCTAATGAACAACTAGATTGCTAACATTCTATATTTATTACAAAAGTGTGGAACGCCTGACGTCATCTTGATGTAATCAAAACTGTAATACCTAGAGCATTTCCTTTAGAAATGACATATAAGAGAGGGTCTTATTGGCATCAAAATTATGGTTAGTGCTCTAAAAGACTAAAATAAGGACATATTTTCTGAGTTTTCAAATAGCGAGAAAGCACTTTTAAATTATTTGTTACCTTTATGTTTTTTTATCCAGTTGACCACTTGATTAAATGTTGCACTTAGGGGAGAGGATGTGGTGTTACTTCCAGAACTGCAGACTTTGCAACTGGGAAACCAGGTTGGAGTTTCTGCTTCAGCTCGACATTCTGTGATTCTGGTCAAATCACTTAGTCTCCCCATGTCTACAACCAAAATGAATTTGTTCTTGTGTGATGTAACCAATGCTCATGTAAAGCACTCCAATACCTGACAAGTCTGCACTATATAACACTGCAAAAACACAAAATAATAAGTGTTTTGCACACTTCTGTCATTGGGCTATATTTGGGCTACATCTGGGTGATTTTGGGCTACATTTGGGCTCTTTTGTCTCCGGTGGCCATCTTGGGAGATTTATTTGTTATGAAGTTTCCTAATTTCCTCATGTACTGCAGTCTCCTCAGTAGGACATGCTTTCAGTTTTTTACTTTGATTCCATCATGAAGGTATTCAAATATGTCACACATTTGCCATAAATTCTGAATGTTAGCACTCTAGTTGCTCATTAGATCACTGTAGTAAAACTACTGTTCACCATGGAAGTCTGCTCCTGGTATTAAAAGTGCATGTTTCAGTCTGCATGTCAGAATTTTTTAATGAAATAAAAGAGGATTTGAGAAGTCACTCAAAATGTGCCCTCATTTTCTTTCTTCAGCATTAATCATAATTTCTATGGCAAAATGATCCCCCCCATTGTGTTCCTTTTTAAATTAAATGTTTTAAGTGTTACCAGTTTATTCCAATCAAGATGGCTTCAGGTGTGCCATACTTTTGTCATAATGAAGACAGTAAGCGCTCTAGTTGTTTTTAAGAACACTCTGGGACATTCTGTCATTGGGCTATACTTGGGCTACATCTGAGTGATATTTGGGCTACATTTGGGCTCTTTTGTCTCTGGTGGCCATCTTGGGAGATTTATTTGTTATGAAGTTTCCTAATTTCCTCATTTACTGCAGTCTCCTCAGTAGGAAATACTTTCAGTTTTTTACTTTGATTCCAAAGGCATTCAGATGTGTCACACATTTGCCATAAATTCAGAATGTTAGCACTCTTTTTGCTCATTAGATCACTGTAGTAAAGCTACTGCTCACCAGGGAAAACTGCTGCTGGTATTGAAAGTGCATGTTTCAGTCTGCATGTCAGAATTTTTTAATGAAATAGAAGAGGATTTGAGAAGTCACTCAAAAAGTGCCCTAATTGTTCTTTCTGCAGCACTAATCATACTTTTTATGGAAAAATGAACCCCCTCATTTTGTTCCTTTTTAAATTAAATGTTTTAAGAGTTACCACTTTAATCCAAGCAAGATGGCTTCAGGTGTGCCATACGTTTATCATAAGTAGGACTGTTCGCGCTCTAGTTGTTCTTTGGAACACTCTGGGAAGCTGCAGTAGAACACAAAGGAATCAACTGACAGTCTCTGCCCTTGTTGGATGTACATGTTTTACTGAGAATGTCAGACTTCATTCTCACATGACTGAGAAAGATAATGTGAATTTACAGAAAATAAGCTCTCAGTTTAGCTTATAGATCACCTTCCAAACCTCTGTGGGAAAAGCATGAGAAAATATTTTTCTCTCAATCATGATATCCCAGCAGAAGGCTTTTTCACATGGTGAAATCACCTTAGAACATACCACAATTCCTAAAATGAGTATGGTACCATCAACAAATGATTTATAATGTAACTAAAGTCTTAAAACCTTCTATTAACTGCAATGCTTTTTAATGAGGTGCTATCATGTATATTGGTCCCAAGATGGCTGCCAACACTTCTTGGATGAAGTGCTGACAGCCAATCAGATCTCAGGATGAGATGTGTGGTTAGGCTCCGCCCACATATGTATATGATTTTACTTTTGATTTTCTCAGGAACTACTGAACAGATTGACACCAGACCTGCAAAAGGCACTTCCCTGACCTGAGGACTATCTCTCTGCCAAATTTCAAGTAATTCGGTTCAGCCGTTCGGGCTGTACCTTGGACTAAAGGTCCCTATGGAAAATTGCATGGGGAAAACGCGTTTTGGGACCCCCCTTTTTTCGCAGCCCCCGCTTGACGAACCCCCCCGAGACTTTCAGGGTAGGAGCGGAGCGCCCCACCTATTTTGAAAATTTCGCGAGGATTCGTCAACCGGCGCCAAAGTTATTCCAAATAGAATGTTGCGGATTTCCTATGGAAACACGGTCCTAACTATAACTATCTACTCCAGTAGATTATATATATATATATATATATATAATTACCTACTGGCGGTCGCCAGTAGGTAGTTATAGTTAGAACCCTCTTTCCATAGGAAAACCGTAACATTCTATTTGGAATAACTTTGGCGCCGGTCGACGAATCCTCGCGAAATTTTCAAAACTAATGGGGCGCTACGCTCCGCTCCTACCCTGAAAGTCTCGGGGGGATTCGTCAAGCGGGGGAAGAGATAAAAGGGGGGTCCCAAAACGCGTTTTTCCCATGCATTTTTCCATAGGACCTTTAGTCCGAGCTACAGCCCGAACGGCTGAACTGAATTACTTGAAATTTGGCAGAGAGGTAGTCCTCAGGTCAAGGAAGTGCCTTTTGTAGGTTTGGTGTAAATCTGTTCAGTAGATTCTGAGAAAATAGCCTTTAAATCAATATATATATATATCTGAGCCAGCGTACGGTGCGCTTACCGTACGCGTACGGTGGCGTGCGCGAGCGAGATTCTGATTGGCCCTTAGATCTTAGTAAACATTCGAATCGGTCGAAACCAGGAAGCGGCGGCCGCCATTTTCTCTCTCGCACTCTGACAGGGGGTTGAAAAACAAAGTGCAAATCATGTAAAGGGGCTGTTTACACAGCTCCCAAGCACCTAGCCATGTCGAGGGAGTCCCCAACGATCCCCCAAGTGAAAAAAGGCAATTTTAATTTTTTCGAAAATTTCGCCGATGTTATAGTTAGCTGGACATTTTACTGATAAAAAACCAATGAAATTCCCCCGTTATAGTTACTGTAGGCAACTATAACTCACGCGACCGTAATCCTCTGCTGATGCTAATACTGTATTTAGACACTTATTTGCCCATGTCTTCTTCCATTAAATTTTAGCTATACATATATTACAAATATTTTTTTTTCATAAAAACACATATGTCATCAGCAGAGGATTACGGTCGCGTGAGTTATAGTTGCCTACAGTAACTATAACGGGGGAATTTCATTGTTTTTTTATCAGTAAAATGTCCAGCTAACTATAACATGTGTGAAACCTATGTTTTTTTCAGTGAATATATATATATATATATATATCTATATATATCTATATATGTGATCAAGGCCCCACGAGGGCTGAAACGCGTAATGGCGGCATTGGTGTTGGGCACTAAATAAACGCTGGCACAAAAAGTACATTGGTGTATATATATATATATATATATATCCAAACACACAAGAGTTGCCTTCAAACGAAAGAAACCTCACACAGGAAAGAGTAGCTTTGAAATGTATTAAGGCGATGGCTGCAGCCAGAAAAAGTCCGAATAATGTAAGCATCAGCGTGCGAGCCTGACGTGTTTCGTAATGTCTCACTTCCTCAGAGGCTCGATGTTGAATGAATTACGCTGCTCCAGGTGCCACTACTTATATTACGATAACCAGTCCTAGCAGTGAAAGAAACCCGCCGTGTCAAAGCGGACCCCTGCCTCGCAAAGTTAACGTTTGCAAGTGGGCCAGGAGCTGAATGGCGAAGGCAATGAGGTGCAGCGGTTTAAGGCGGCATATGCAAGCAACCCACTGTGGTAATAATGATGATTAAAATGATTGAATTTCGCGCCAGCTCACTGTAGAAAGATGTGCTGTACTACAGATCCCAGGAGGCCATACTTGGGGCCACACCCACGGAGGACTGGTTATCGTAATATAAGTAGTGGCACCTGGAGCAGCGTAATTCATTCAACATCGAGCCTCTGAGGAAGTGAGACATCACGAAACGCGTCAGGCTCGCACGCTAATGCTTACATTATTCAGACTTTTTCTGACCGCAGCCTTCGCCTTAATAAATTTCAAAGCTACACTTTCCTGTGTGAGGTTTCTTTCGTTTGGAGGTAACTCTTGTGTTTTGTATATATATATATATATATATATATATATATATATATATATATATATATATATATATATATATATATATATATATATATATATATATATATATATATATATATATATATATATATATATATATATATATATATATATATATATATATATATATATATATATATATATATATATATATATATATATATATACACACACACACACATGTACACATATTTATACATATACACATATTATATATATACATATATACAAAGCATGTAAAAGACATGGCAAATACCAGGCATTGTAAAACGCAGCATACAATTACATTGTAGGCAATGCCGCACGCTACCCACTGGAATACGTCTCTAAACTCTCCCGGAAAACCAATTCAGTGCCCCGCATAAGTCCCCTCACAGACCCCTGTACAATGTCCAAGGCTCCCATATTTTCTCTCATTTGCGGGGGCATCCACAGCTTTGATACACCACCTGCTCCGCACCATGACACCAGTCCATATCGCAAAGCCATGCAACCACTGTCGGGGGTTCTGTAGCCCCCCCATGCGCGTGCTATGTTCCTCTTGGCGACCCCCCCCAGCCACAGCTTGGCACACTTCGGCTACGTGATCTCTCCTGTGATGCCAAGGATCTGCAATCTGGACTCCAGCGGGACCTGTGCACCCACTACAGCCTCCATCACATGGACGATGCCCTTCTGGTACTTCTGAATCCTGGGGCAGGACCACACAATATGAAAGAATGATGCCCTCTCGCCACATGTTCTGGCACATAACTCGGAGCCCGCTCCCCTAAAAAGGACCTGCACCCCTCTCGAGGCATATGACCTGTGAAGGATGCGAAGTTGAACAAGTCGAAAGTGCGCTCTGATGGCTATTTCCCTGGGACACGGGAGGGCCTCGCCCAATCATCATCTTCCAAAAGACCCACATCTGTTTCCCAGGCCTCCTGGATCATGGGGTCCAAAAGAAGCCTATCCTCCAATGGGGAGTATTCTGGAAGCACAGTCCCCTTTTCAAATGGCAATGAAGTGTGGAACGCAACTGTCTGTATCTAAGAAATTCACCTTCCCCCATTTGGAAGCCCTCTCGTAAGCTATCGAATGTCACCATTTTACCACCTTCCAGATGTCCTGAGCACGTCAATACCTATAATGCTCGACTTGCAGAAACCCTGCAGTCTGTGCACTTCTTTTAGGAAGTCTACCTCCCATAGTGGGGTCTGTTCAGTGAGTTTCAACTCCCACCCCGTCATTCTAATTGCTTTATGCCAAATATCTATGACCGTTTTAGTGTGTGGTGGCAGATTTATGGAGCCCATACCCCTGCGGTATAATTCCCCCAAGTGACTACGCTCACCCAAGACCAATCTGTCGACCCTGTAGGCTGGTTCATCCAGTACGCAAAAAAAAACCCACCAGTTAACGTTTATAAGATGAGAAGCCCAGTAGTATTTCCCAAGATCCGGAACTGCCAGCTCCCCCTTCATACATCCTTTTCTGTAGTTTCTTGAGTGCAATCCTGGGACTGCCCCGCCCCCCCCCATAGTAACCGGCGTAATTCGGACTCGATCGTTTGAAAGAAGGAGTCCTGAATGCGATAGGGAGTGTTTTGGACAGCATATAGTAAACGAGGGAGGGCCATCATCTTGAAGAGGACTGCCTGCCCCATAAGGGAGATCGGGAGCTCCCTAAAAGTGCATCACGTCAACTCGCAACCTGGAGAGCTGCACCTGTAAATTCAATTGTGTAAACTACGCTTCAGTCCTGGTTATCCATATGCCCAAGTACTTAAATTTATCCTGCAGCACAATTTCCAAGCATGCCAATTTCAGAACTGTAGGGTCCCCGGCTGGGGAAAAAGACAATGACTTATCCCAGTTGATACGATATCCAAAATAGGAACCAAAAGATATTATGTTAATAAGCCTATGAAATCTTCGGCGTGGTCGGTGTGCGTAAAGAAGGGTATCATACGCATATAACAAAATGCGCTCTTCCTACCCCCCCCGCTAGGTCGATCCCCCTCACCACGGGGTCCCTCCTAATCCATGCCGCTAATGGTTCAAGCACCGAATAGGATCGGGGACAGAAGCCACCCCTGGTACATCCCCCTGTGCAATGCAAAGGCTCTTGAAACATCTCCGTTAACCCCAACAAGGGCCATCGGACCAGTGTATAACAACCGGATCCACTTTTGCAGCTGCATGCCAATGCCCACTTTTCCCAGCACAGCAAAAAGGTATGGCCATTCTACTGTTGAACGCCATCCTCGCGTCTAACAAGAGGCTGCCTTTGAGTCATATACATGACTCCATATAAACGCCTCAAATTGAGCCTTGTGCTCCTATGAGGCATAAAGCCCGATAGATCCGGGTGAAGCAAAGATTGCAAAACGGGGCCCAACCGCTTTGCGAAAATCTTGGCTAGAACCTTAGCCTCGAAATTTAAGAGGGAGATGGGTCCGTAGGAGCTGCAGAGGTCATGCGTTTTCCTTTTTTAAGGAGTACAACAAAAGTCGCCATTCTTGTCTCTTCTGGAAGTTGCCCCACTTTGGATGCTTACTTAAACATGTCAAGCATGTAGGGAGACAGCTTGCTCGCCACACATTTAAATAGCTCAGTGGGGAGCCCATTCGGGCCCGCCGCTTTCCCAGATTGCAAGTCTCACATGGCATTTTCTACTTATTCCAAGTGGAAGTCAGAATTGAGGGCCTCCATGTCCTCCGACTCTAGAGTCGGCAGAGAAATGTCACACAGGAGTTTAGTGCATTCTGGTTCTCCCCATGTGGATTGAGACTGGTAAACGTTTTCGTAATATTTGGCAACATTTCCGTTAGGGCCGCCCCTTTACCACCCTGCGTCCCCTCTGTGGACCAAATCTCCGAAACCCAGTTACGACTCCTGTCCCTCCGTTCCAGCCAAGCAATCAATTTGTTGGCTTTGTCACCTAAATCATATACTCTGCCTTGTGTGGCGATCGCGTGAGCCCGAGCCGAGTTTTCGGCAAGGTCTCGATGGGATTGTTCTTTGAGTTGGAGGTAATGCATGAGACCACCGACACCCCCAGAGTCCGCGGTTGCTATGCACTCCAAGGCGAGCATCTCCTGTTAGAGTTCCTCGCATCGGAGTCGTTTTTCTTTACGTTTAGCACCGCACACCGCCTGCACAAATTCCCTTGCCACCACCTTGTACGCTTGCCAGAGGATCCCAGCGGAGCTAACAGAGCAGATATTTTCAGAAAAGTAAAGTTCTGTGCGCTCCTCAAAGCGCTCCCGAAAGTCCTGGTCCCAAAACATAAAGGGATCCAATCCAGTCGCAAGCTGGCCCGTGAAGCTACACCTCCGGTGAGTGGTTGGATATTCCTCGAGCCTTATGGCAACCACCCTGAAAAAGACCCCCCCCCCCCCTCCCCGAGGTAGTATGTGTAAAAATATAGTCCAGCCGAGCCCCGCTGCCGTGTGCCGCAGAAATATGAGCATTTTGTCTAGACCTGGGATTGTGGCATCTCCAGAGATCCATCAGACCCAGAGCCCCCGCGAATGAGAATAGTGGACGGGCCCCTTTACTCCAGAGTTGAGAGTTTCCCCATCTATTTCAGGCGTGAGTGTATTGTTCATGTCACCCCCCAGCAGCAAAAGTTCGGGCGGGAAATCCAGTAGAAGCCGACTTAGATCCGGAAACGTAATTTCGTTCAGTCGCGGGGGAATGTACACTGAGCATATATTTACCACCTGCCCCTCCCAAGTTCCTGACAGAGCCGCATAACGACCCAGTTGGTCACACCATGTGCGTTGTATCACCAGAGGGATCGCATTTTTAATGAGGATGGCCGTGCTCGTGGATCCAGATGTGAAACCAGCGTGGGCCTGTAGTGTGTATCCATACATATTAAGGGCCAAGTAATTGTTCCCCCTGAGGTGCATCTCTTGAAGTAAGACAATGTCTGGGGAGTGTCTGTGCAAATACTGTAGAACCATAGTATGTTTGATTTTGTCCCCCAGGCCATTTACATTCCAAGAGAGAATTGTCAGCTTTTTGTTAGGTCGTGTGAACATGTATGCAGCCTACGCCAACCCCTCCTCCCCCCAGCACGTAGAGACCCCCGCCTTATGTGCGGCAAGACCAAGCCCGTAAAAAGAAGTCATCTGACACAAATATTGAAGCATTAGATCTGAAGCAAGAACCTAACAGTGAACTACGCAAATAATACAGAAACCCCCAACAGTGACCCCCCCACTCTGCAATCCTGCCTTGTTGGTCTAGAACTACCTACATCCCAAATAGCAGAGAGCCTGTCGCCCCAGTGATCAAAAAACTAAAGTAGGGCTGTCTGGCACCACAACACAATAGCGCCCCCTCCCGGGGCCCCCACTCCACCCCTCAACACATCGCAAAGCCAGAGCATACAAAACAGTGACCCAAACTTCTTCCTCGCTGGAGTATGAGCTCTGATACTGGGCATTAAAGACTGTACCTGGAGTCCCTCACAGTTACACAACAGTACACAGCAATGAGTCCTCTGCCTCACTTACCCAAAGATCGTGCTTCTCTCACGGGGCTTCCTGCCGGGAACTCCTGGATCTAGATACCAACCTTTTCCCCCCTCTGCGTTGAGATGGAGACTCGAGAGTGCGGAAGCGACTCCCGTGCCAGTCCTCTTCAGTGCGACGATTGAGCGACCGATTGGAGCCCCCATCCAGCTATTGTTGAACCTCTGAAGGTGATGTGAAGAACAAGGACTTATCATTGTCTAGGACTTTGACCTTGACTGGGAAAAGCATCATGTATTTGATCCCCTTCTCTCTAAGGGCTCGTTTCACCCCATCGAAAGTGCACCTCTCCTGCTGCACTCTCAACGTGAAATCCGGGAAGAACCTTACTGTAGAGTTCTCAAAGGGGAGGTCGCCATTCACTCTAGCCGCCTGCAAAATGGCATCCCGGTCTCTGAAATTGAGGACACGCACAATGATCATTCGAGGAGGAGCCCCTGGTTTTGGCTTACGGATCGGGGCCCTGTGTGCTCTCTCCACAGTAAAAAGAGTAGACGTCTCTTAGGCTTAAGGTGGTTCAAGATAAGGTCCTCAATGAAGAAATCCATGCTGGGGCCCTCCGCCCCCTCAGGCACTCACACCACCCTGATGTTGTTGCGGCGGGCCCTCCCTTCCTGGTCGTTCAGCCTCAAGGCCATCAGCTTGTGTTGATGCGTCAGTTTCTGTACGCGCTCCTCCAGCTTGCGTGTTGCAGATTGGAGCTCCCCTACGTTCTCCTATGTTGCTGTGGCCCTCTCCGAGGTTTTCCGCATGTCCGCTCTCATCAAGTTCATTTCAATTTTAACCTTATCAATTTTGGTCTCCAAAGTCGTTTCCAAGGCTTGGATCGCCGACATGATTAAACCAAGGGACGGCTCCTCTCTGGCCGATTTATCCCCAGTCGCCCCCTCCTCGGGTATCAGTTGGCGTGGTACAGCATACTTGTCCAATTTATTCGTCTGCACAGTAGCGGGCCCCCTTTGGTTTTGTCATGACCAAGTTCCCGCTGTATGGGGACACAGAGCCCCTTCACCCCCGCACAAGCCAACTGCGGGCCACCACCTGGACTTATCTCCGGGCACCGAGGTCAGTGGGCACGCACTTAAAGTGCATTCTCTTCCCATATTGCACGCTCCAGTACGTGTTACACAGCTTGCTCGCAGCACATATGGGCCCCACAACGACAATCCAAAATGGGACTGAGCAAAAGGGCAGGCAGGGAAAGGTGCCGCTCCCTACGCCCTATGGATCTTCACCGCCTAGGATAGGGCCACCCACCAGTCAATGCAACCCAGCTGAAGCCACTGTTCCACCCAATTGCTGATCCCTCGTCGTTACCGGCGAGGTAGGAGGCCAGAAGGGGCTCTAATGCAGCCAAGGATGGCCCCCCCTTCTCTCCCACTGAGCCCAGCCTCACCTCCGTAAGCTGTCACTGCGTGGTCATGTGGGCACTAACAGGCACACCGCATAAATGGCACGTTGTATGGTCCCAGCCACCAGCAGCACTCGTTGTGCGCGGCCCAGGGAGCCACGCCCCAGATGTAGTGACTACCGTAGGCCCCACTCAGCAGGCCTGTATGATGCTAGTCCCGGCCTTAACCCCCAGGGGGGCGATCTATCAGCAAGTCTCGGTTCCAGGCCCAGCGTTGTCAGTAGATAGAGCGGGGGGGGGGGCCGTAGATGCAGCCGCGTCCCCCGCAAATCACGCAAGGAGGACCCCACCCCCTGCCACCACAACTCTGTTCCAAAATGCAGGGCACACCAGCACCATGTAAGGACCACCAGCAGGCTCACCCAGGTAGTTGTCAGGCCCTGGGGAGCTCATCGCCGGCCGCCCACAGGCAGCGCAGGTCCCAGGGTGCTCCACACCGGCACACAATGCAGTACCAGCCCCAAGCACCAGATCTCGAGTGGCAGAGATCCCAGGCCGCACTATCCAGGGGCAGGCAGCGCTCCAAAGTGACTCCGCCCCCTCGCCGTACGGAGCTCCTCAGTGATCGCCAGGCAGGCCCCTCGCCACCATACACGGACTGCAGCACCGTCCGGGGTCGGAGACACCTCCCCCGCCTCGGGATGTTGTCGGGAACACAGCGCTGGCCGTCCTCGCTGTCCAGCTGCCGGATCAATTACTGATATTGCAGGCTAAAGCGAGGGCCCGGACGGAGCAAGAAGGTTACGCCCCATCTTGGCCGAAGCCAGACTCCGCCCTGTGCTCTAATATCTTTGCTAAATTATTCATCTCAACAAGAGAAGGATCATCTCTAGATCACAATTCTTTTTGTGCCTTATCACTGCTATACCGCAACATCAATTGATCCGCTCATCAATAGATTTGCCAAACTTGCATGTAGAAGCCAATTTCCTTAAAACAGTAATGTATTCTTCCACTGACTGCAATTTGTCTTGCACGTGTTTGCCAAAATGAAAACTCTCAAGTATAGATTATACCTTTGGAAGAAAACGGGAATCCAACTTCTTTAAACATACTTCATGTTCATTCAATCCATCACTCTTTTCATCTGTTGAATTGGGCAAACGATCATGAATCTCTTGACCTTCCGGTCCTAAACAGTGTAACAGAAAAGATGCTTTCCTCTCCACAGTCAAATTCGTACCACACTCTAGCATATCTTGCAAACATTTTTCCATTTTTACCATCTAATTTAAGGCTTCCTGGGAGATGACTGAAATAGGAGATAGTGCTGCATGTTCCTTCAAATGCACCTACAGTAAAATGCAGTGCAGTAAAACTATGACCATCCGACTATTACCCGCACTTGCAATGAAACTATAATACGCTACAATGCATGAAAACCAATTAAGAAATCATGCAAAAACATAAAAGCTAAAGTCACCACTTCTCCACTATGATCCACCAGAATCGTAGATTAGATCAAGAAGATGTGTTAATCACCATTGTGCACCTTGAGCGGCAGGTGTGCGAATCACAGTTGTACACCTCAACTCGCAAATAAGCCTCAGCCACAGATTGAACAATAAGGTGTGTGAGTCACTGTAACCCATTGAGAAAACCTGGCACTCAAAATATCGTGTACCTGTACCTTGTACACGTGCCAGGCACCAGCATGTAAAAACAAGCATTGGCATAGCCACTAGGTCTCGCCTTTGGGGCCTTATAAGTGTTTAGCCATGCAACAGTTGATGTTGTTGCAGGAAGGATATTGTGCTGCATAACTAAATACTTATAAGGCCCCAAAGGCGAGACCTATTGGCTATGCCAATGCTAGTTTCTTACTGCTTCTGTGTCGAACAAAAACATAACTAATTGTGGCTAGTTCAACAAGTCTACAATATGTGATATACAACCCACAGCGGAGGCCAATGTGGGCTGATGACAAGGCCGATATTTTAAGCAAGCATTGGAAATGCATAAGTTTTGCCTATGTAGTGAATAAGAGCTGTTTTAATCAATCATTGTCCGGCAGAAATAAAGAGCTTTCTGACAGAAAACACGGGAGTGGAGAGGATGTAGTGCAGCAGCCAGAGCTCCTGACTCCAGAGCTGGGGATCCCAGTTCAAGTCTCCGGGGCGCCGTGCAACATCCTTTGATTCTATGCAAATCACAATCTCTCCGGGCCAGAAATTGTGATATATGTATGCCCCAAGAGTAAAAGGAAAAACTTTATGAAACTATAGGTCCATCAACACCCATGTTAACAGTATTTCCATGGCGGGAAACTGATAAGGGAAGCAGATGAGGAACAAGCATTGGTTAATGCAGGAAAATAATGCTACAGCGAATAGAAATGGAGGAAGGGTAAATGGCACACACAGGAACCTATAAGAAGCCAGGAAAGAGTGAGGGTGGGATGCAAGTCACTTTTAAGTTTATATTAAAAACAATAGGTTTTTCAAGCACAGTGCAAGGGCTGTGCAGGCAAAACCTAAAAAGGAGAGCTTGCTTTGCTCGGAGAATTTGTTCATAGTAATGGTTAGAAATTTGCTACCGTTCAATCATAAAACAGAGAGAATTTGATGGATTATAGGAGGGTAAAATGTACAGCAAAAAAAAAACGAAATGTGAGAACATCCTCTCCCACAGCACAAGAGGCCTTCCCATCTACTAACAAGATTTACTGATGAGCACTAACTACCTCGGGGTTTGAAAGGTCAGCGGTCAATTGCTCGGTTCAAAATCACCTACTTTACCAAGCCTTGTGCCGTATGTCATTTCTGCCATGGAGGTAAGGAAGATTTATATTGCGAAGGAGCTGGTCATGTTACCAGTGCCTGACAAGCAGCATAACCCACTTATTCGAAACCTGAAGTGGGAGCCCTCGGAGGGTGTCGCCAGGCACCACCACGCTGTCAAGCCAGCAAGGAGCCTCGGGCACGTAGTGTGATGAAGGGGGCAAGGGGTGTGGAGAGGCAGGGATTGAGTCTCTGCACAGCACCTTTAATTCCGTTCTTATTAGCTCGGCTTCACTTAATGACGCAAAAAACACTGCCAAACTCCCGCCACTCGAATATAATTGCCATGTTCTTTCTCAGGGACTGATATCGTGGGAATGCGCATAAATACATGAATTTCAACGGTTTAATATTGCAGAGAAAGAACCTCAAAGATAATCACTTTACTTAGGTTAATTTGTGGTTACATTTTAGAATTATATTGGCACATGCGTGGTTTGTGTCACTCAATACAAAGATTGCTTTAATCGCCGCATGTGCTCGCGGACTATTGGGGTATTGAAGCAAAAGAAACAAGCGCATGCGCCGTGCGCTGGCAGCAGGGGGAGGGTGGGGGGGGGGGTGTGGGGGGAGAGGAGGGGACCTGAGCCTGTTTCCCTTGCGGGAGTGAGCAGGAACCATATGTTAATTAAAACCAGATGGTTTTAAAGCTCGCTTCCGCAAGGGAACCGCCAAACGTGCATGCGTTGCCATTGAAAGCAATGCAACGCGTGCACGTTTTTGCCTGCAAAAGTGAATTGATTGCTAAAGGTCTTTTTCCTATGCAGCGCATGCGTGCTGCGTAGGCGAGACCTAATGAGAACACTGTAAATGCGCAGCCAGGCGCCTCGGCGTGTAAATAGATTTACTACTGGAGAATGCAGCGAGAATGCCATGTACATCAGCGTGTAAACAAATAATACGGCAGATGTGCAGCCGTGTGCATCAGCGTTTAAAGACGATGCGCCAAATTCAAAACGGAGACAGATCGAAGCGTAATGATGCGACACATCAACCGCTAGATACGTCACGAAAGCTCCATGCCGGACGACTCTTGAGCTTGCGTCCCCGGAGTACACGGCCGAGATGAACTGGGGGCATGGGAGGATTGCCTGGCGATACAATGACCGCATCAAACACTGGTTGCGTCCTGAAGCTCCACACCCAAAGTCATCGCCCTGCCAGCATCTCGCTTCTCACTTGGGTACGTCCTCACTTATTGAAGTGACACACTACTCACACTCTAAGCAGCTTCATGTACATTCAAATGCCACATCCAGAAGTTCAGTACAACGGTAAGATATTGATTAAAGTATCAAGCGGTAAAGTACCTTATGATAGATCAGCAATAGAAAACAATCCAGGGAATCCATTACACTGCCAGTTCCTTTCAAAACTATGAGAAAAAACCCTGTAAAATCTCCAATTTAAAATGTCTAATTTGTGTTGAAGTCTGCATCCACCATGAAGCACCCAACACCAAAGATTTTCCCTTGTTGCCAAAATTAGGTGTTTCAGTAATGAACAATAAAACAGTATTGGGTGAAAAGTAGGTTTATTCTAATATGCATACTCCACCCACAGCTATAGTACCATCGGCTCCAAGGACCAAGTCTCAACTGCCCCCCCAACTTCTACACGCCAACATGAACACCACTCCCCGCCACACATTCCTCATTCCAGTGCACCAGCCAGGATGCCACACCACTGTATGTATATTATAAACAATAGGTCTGTTCAGACAGGTTTGCTGTCCAACCCACACCTAAGGAGTACCTCCTCTGACGCGGAAAGCAACAGCAGCAATGGGTCCCAAAAGCTCACAGTAACTGAAGAGAGTTCAATTTGTCAAATTAGCATCATTCAAACTCACAAAATCCTGTAAACGAACCTTTTATTGTAGGCCTAAATAGGATTCCCTATCTCAAGAAACAAAGTTAAACACTTTTAAGATGATTTGTATACGGTTCTCACAGATCGTGTGCGCAAAGTTTAACTCGCGCTTCTGAAAAGACTTGCTTCGCTGCGTACCCTAAGCTAAATCATTTCATTATAATAACAGTTTTTGCCTTCAGGATTACAGAAATGGCTATATTGGGTAACCTTTGTCAGTGCTAGCAAAGGGAGGATAAGTGCTTTTTATGTATTCTACTTCATTCTCGCATGCAATTCATTTTCCATACAAGTAAACAAAGCTTTGAATAATTAAAATAATATATAAACCATGGCAAGCGGAGTGTGCCCATATTCACTCAGGAATGTGAGAACATAGACTTCCATGCTCTGTGATCTCACTACTGCTGGAATAAGGAATGGTTCATAGTGGCACCATCTCGGGCCCGCCCTGCTATATCAGCACCACATATACATCACAGGACCACAAAGTAAAAACTCAAGAGCAGGGCTAAACCTATGCTCAGGATGTTGCCTCAGCTGGACAAATCCATCTACATAGATAATGTGTTGGAAGTTGATGACAATTCAATATTCCATGTTTCAAACAAACTGCTTGATGTTACCATCCGTAAGTAACGAAGGGAAAAACACAGTCCATGACTGACGTTAAATGGACTGTCCTACCCGAGGACATGCCAGCTTCATTTGCACCTCAGTCGAAGGCACTAGATAAACTGGCCATGCAGAAGAGAACAACCGGCTGCCGCTGTTAAAGGGTGACCCATTCGGATCCTACAGCGAACACTGAATGCTGTGCAACACAACCTTCCACTGAGACCAAGCTTCAATGTTCCAATGTACATACAACTCCTGCATCGGTATGCTTTATTCCCACAGAGTTTAATTAACAGTATGTATCATCCGCATGAAGGAGAGGAATACGTTACTTACCTTTGGTAACTATCACTCTTGTGGTACTCTATCAACCTGGGGATTCCTCATCTGGGGACTATCCCCATGCGCCAGGCTGGATCCGGAAACTTAACAGCTCCCTGAGGCCAGTATATAGTGCAGCCTTCCCCTGGTGACCTCACTGGACCCATATATAGCCCTCACTGCCTCGCCTCTGCCTTTGAGGCAGAGGCGAGGACACAAGAGATCAGTCGTAACAGTGCAATGCAACAAGTGGATTGGAACCTTATTAAAATGGCACCATGGTGATCCTTCAGAGCAAGGTGGCGGCCAGGACCGCCGAGGAGTAGAAGGGTCCATCGCACATGTTGCTTCGCTTGCAGCCATCGGTCTCCATCCTGCAGCTCAGCAGATTCATGAGCTTTGCACTCTCTTGCCATTAGTTGTGGGTGCGGAAATTGCAAGCTGTTTTTATTCCAAGTATACTTTTGGAGGTGCCTCATGATCCCTCCTCGAAACACACAAAGCACCAGGACAGAAGCCCACTTCAGACTGTATTTTTCCCCCAAAGGGTGAGTGAAAGTAAGTGGAGTAAACTGAATGAGGACATTAACTGCTGATTAGTGCCCCGTGGAAGAACGTGCAATGTTCAATATGTAAACACCGAAGGCATAGGCTCGCATCCGGGGAGGCCGGCGGTGGATGCGACATGCTGTAGCTTTGCATAGACTGAACAGCAGGGTTCTCCCCATAAAGCAGTGGCTTGCAAGCGGATGAAGGAGATGTTTGGAACCATGTTTCAAGCACAGTTGGGCATACGTGTGCCTCTTGTTGTGCATGTATGTCCACATAATGCTCAGTGAACATGTATGGAGTAGACCATGCAGTAGCCTCACAGATGTGGTACATTTTCATGGATGCCAATTGTAGGACGTCAGCGCTAGCAGAATGCGCTGTAGCTACAGTCTTAAGAGTATGCTTCGCTTTAGAATAGCTCACATTCAGAAATACAAGGAAAAGTCGCTTCATCTAACGAATGCATTTGGTACAATGTAACATAATTAGAGCCCTTTCCACATCTAAGGAATGTACTGCTCTTTCTGCCATTTACTGTGGTGATGCTGGAAGAGAATAGGCATGCCAACTGGTTGAGATGAAATGGGGAGACAGCCTTTGGAAGGAAACAGATTTCAGGACGACTTGATCTCTATGTACGTGGATGAAAGAGCCCTTCACAGTTAAAGCCATTAGTTCACTCACACTGCGAAATGAAGTGCTGACTATTACAAAGGCTACTGCACCAGGCAAGAGTACAATAGCTCAAAAGGTGGCCCGATTCGTTTCCTGAGAACTACATTAATGTCCCACGCAGGAAGCGGTGGTGTTCTTCAATGAATAACCCTTTTATTATCTTCTATAAACATGTTAACTACAGGGCTCTATCAAGTCTTTCGGCACATAAGCTGCCATTGCCTCTAAATGGAGCAGAACAGTAACGTATGCTAACCACAAGTTCTGCAAGTGTAACAAACATGGTCCTGATCAGACCACGGCGGAGGTTTGATGTGCCTACAAAGGCAGTCCATTTTCAACCTATTAGGCATGTGTGGAAGGTCTACGAGCTCCACATAAAAGGAGCATACGTTCTCTCTGAAGTTGCAGGTCCCCAAAGTCGAAGGACCTCCGCCAGGTCAGAAGATTAGGTCTTCGTTGACCCTGATTCTGAGTTCATCTTCTTGTGTGGATGGACAGACGTTTGCAGTTACACTTAGTAGCGGAGCTGCCCCACCCACCTAGGTCCTGAGAATGAGGGTTGAGGCATCTGCCTCATCTTCCTCACTACTTAAGAACTTAGAGCTAGAGGATGAAAAGCATTGGTAAGTGTCCTTCGCCAGTTCATCCATAAAGCATTGCCAAGGGAATGCGGTACCTGAAGGTTGAGCCTTTTGTGCAGTGTCCAATCGACAGAATGTGGGCATCCCTATTTTTGAGAGCACTGCAGGTTTCATCTCCCACTTTGTACTTGTTGATGCGTCCTGCTTAACATGTCCATCCCTAGCAGAGGTTCACCTGGGCAGGACTTGGAGATGGATGCCCAATGCCATATACATTATGCCAATGCCGACAGCTGAGCAAGTGAGTGCGATACATCACCAGCATGTCTCTTCGGACAAGAACTATCTGGTGGTGAATTAGCACTTAAAGTGCTCCTGGTGTCCACTGTACTACAGACGGCTCCAAGAAATGAATGTTCATGTACCACGGTTGCTGAGCCCGGGCACTTTGAACAGTCAGATGTGTTCACCGCCCTGCTAATACGGTGGCTGTAGTAATGGTCATCAGCAGTTGAGGGTCAGCAAACTATCTGGCCAGTAATGTGTTCCCGGCGTGCCACTATGAGAGACTGTGTTGTACTCTGGGTTCTATCAACACTAGATCTTCCCACTGACCTGTCGCTAGTGTTCATTCTCTGGTAGAATGGAAAAACACACTTGAAACGCGGCATGTGCAGTCGAGTGTCCAGAACTATTTTATACACAATGCCATCATTCCAAGCAATGGCAAGAGCCGTCTCACTGCCAGAGGGCACTAGGTCTGGCAGAGATGGAGCCGCCTCTGACATGCCACCGACTCTTGCTTCTGATGAGCTTTGCCTGTCATCATGTTTCATAAAGCTCCCAAAAAAGGCTTGCATCTGCTAGGGGCACACATGATACCTTAGGCATTGACTGTTGAACCTAGTCCATGTATAAATGGCATTACTGTTCTGAGTGTGTGCTAGACAGAACTGAATACTGCTGTCCCTTTATCAAGCAGCCGTTCAGCTATGGGAATACCCGAACGCTGCTGTGGTGCAGATGTGTTGCAACCAAAGCTAGACATTTGGTGAATGCTCTTGGGGTTACGGTACCACTTTGACTTGGTAGTGTTGTCCACTTACCACAAATCCAAGGCAGTGATAAGCCAGATGGATGGGAATGTGAAACTAGGCATCATTGAGAAAGAAGGTCGCAATATGATCCCCTGTGCAGAATAGCGGAATGACATTCTGCAGGGTGGTCAACTTGAAATGCTCAGGCAGAATGTAGTGGCTTAACGGCCTGGGGTATAGGATAGGCCTTACTGTCCCTCTTTCCTTAGGTTAAGGAAGTATAGGGAGTATAACACTTGACCCATTTGGTGCAGAGGAAGAAGCTCCATAGCACCCTTGTTGAGAAGTGCTTGAAACTCCTATTGCAACAGTCTTTGATGTTCCTAACTATGTGGCATCAAGGTGGGATGTTTGGTGGTGGTGGTATGGTGTGAAAGTCCAAGCTGTATCCTTGTTGAAAACTTGCCCAAGGTTATTTCCTTCCACTAATTACCCAAACCCTTCCCAAGACAAGCAGGGACAGGATCATAGTAAGGGTCCTGTGGGTCAAACAATCTTTTGATCTGAGTTAGTTTGTGTTCAGTGAAGTGGTGAAGGTAAAAATTGTGTTGACTGTGGCGGTGGAGGCACAGAACGAGGAGGAGGATGAAGGAAAGGGTTGGTATCCTGCTGTCTATGGTGTAGGGTTTGGTATGGGAACCGTGCAAAGCTCCTCAGAGATAGCCTCCTCAAATGTTAACTTTTTTTCCTTTAGACGTGTTGGATTTGCCTTTTGCTGTGGAAGGCAAGTTGCATCTTCTCTGACCAAGGGTGAATACAGATGTTCCTCAACCTAAAATCAGGCTGTTCGGGCAGCACAACGATTCAGATGGGTTTGCTCAGTATCAGAGCCAGCATAAAAACAGGTGTAGGAGCAGACTTCAGAGTTAACTTTAGTGCTGAACGGCGAGGTTCAGCCCCTTGGATCCAAGAAGGCATGTCCTGGCTTCAAGGCTTTGAGCCATTTCTCGAGGCTTCTCTGAAGCAGAGGTAGACTGCCTGTGCAGAGCAGGCATGGTGGCAGTGCTGGGAGTGGACTCTTGATGTCCATTTGGTACAATCTCAAAGCACAGCTCTCTCGAGACTGGTGCTTGCCCTGACTAGGAGACTCTTGTCAAAGTCTAATCTGAAGGGATGGCCCTCGGAAGCTGTTTGAGGAATAGGAATCTTTGCTGCAGTTTCTATCCAGGTATCATTTGAGCTCCTGAAGAATGTACTAACACACAAGGTGCGCGAGTGTTGAGGGAATTAAATGTAAACAAGCTCCTTTATAAGGAGTGGAAACAGTCCTGACCTCGGGCTCATCTAGAGATATTTGAAAGGTCATGTCACCCACAACTTATCATGGCATGCTTCATCATTGGCGATGATACCACGCCACTGGATTCATCCAATACTGGGAGTTGTTAGATACTCATCACAATTTCAGTGGGTCAGGTCTAAGGTTAAACATACCTAAGGGTATCCCTAAAGAATATGTCTTTATTGGCGAGTTCTCTTGGTGCATGTTAAAAACAAAATACGTTGTGTAAAGGTGGAAATTAATGTTTCACCTAACCACTTAACATTGCCAATATGTTTCGGACTGATATGGTGCCAAAACTGTTCAAAGGTCTTCTTCAGGGCTCTCTCCCGGCCCAGCTGCTGATGGCTGTCACACCCTCTCTTCGGCCTATCAGCGCAAAGGGGGGCGGAGCCAAGGCTGCCATCGGCTACTTCATGCTGGTCGCAGCGCGGGAGCGCAGGCAGCGCGCCGTGGGCGTGCCAAAGGCAAGCCCGTCTGCGCCCGTCCGCTGTCAAGAATTCCTGTCATGCGAGGGGAGGAAAACGGTAACCAGCGAAAACGGACTACATCTCCCAGGATGCTTAGCGGTTGAGAGGTTATGTAAACAGGAGAGCTGTTACATAACTCAAGGAAAACACGCCCTTATGTAAAACAGGAGAGCTGTTACATAACTCAAGGAAAACACGCCCTTATGTAAACAGGAGAGCTGTTACATAACTCAAGGAAAACACGCCCTTATGTAAACAGGAGAGCTGTTACATAACTCAAGGAAAACACGCCCTTATGTAAACAGGAGAGCTGTTACATAACTCAAGGAAAACACGCCCTATAAAGGGAGGAACCGGGAGGTACAACGCTGTCGGATATTGTGTTTACACCGACGTACCTGCTTAGTGAAGAGCAGTGTTCCGGAGTGGTGCTCCAGTAAGGCAAGAACGGAGGTAGGTCGAGTCGTTACTCCCTGGGCCGTGTCTTGCCCCATCGTCACCTGTGAAGGACCCGGAAGCTCTACCGGATAACCATTGAGCTTCGCTTTTTGACTCGGCTGAGTCAAAGCGCAGTGGCGCTTTTGCTGGTTGGAGTCGTAACTCCCAGCCCGACCAGAGATACAGGGACTGCCAGCTGTAACGCACACCAGGAGGTGTTTGCCGCGTTACAGACTCGGAAGTCCACAGGATCGATCGAGCGGCTGCTCTCGGTTCAGTCTTCTTTGCTTGTGATTGGGGTATCGGTGACGCATCACCAGGAGGTGACTCCGCGTCCCGGTGCAGTCTGAGGAAGAGGTTGAGCGGCTGATCCCTTCAGGTAGAGACCCCAGCTGGGTGTTTCCCTGACTCCTCGATTCTCCCCAACACTCTTCGTGCCCCTCACAGCCTACCGATTGGCATTGTCGGCCATTTCATTTCTGCCCTCTGTTGGCATACGCCGGGATCGGCGTATATGCAGAGGACGGTTAGGACCATCCGTGCTGTGGGCTGGTAACGTACTTAGCCTGGAGGATTCCAGTGACTATAACCTTTGTTTATTCCTTGTATTATTTTTTCCTTCATTAAAATAACTAAACCTTCACAAGTGGTTGCGTTCTCATTATCGTGTCTGTTAAACGATCCTGAGACGTTCAGGGCGTTACATCCGCGCCCTTCCGGGACCTGGAACCTGTCATCATGTTCAGGGAATTGGCTATACTTATGCCGAGCTGCTGGCACTTCAAACAGCCTCTGCCAACCTCACACTCAGTCCCCTCACACATTCCAGCATCCTTGAGCAGGGAATCCTGGAACTTAGGACTACCTTCCCTGAAATATGTGGGGTCAACATAACTGGCCCATCCACAATTCAACAAAGCCAGGGCCATAACGCCCGCAAAATCTCAGCCATATATCTTAACACTCGCTCACTGGTTAAACACCCGTCTGACATTTTCCTATTGCTTAAATGTGAGCAGCCTGACCTTCTGAAACCTGGCTGTCCCCCAAGAGTCATCCCCTGATATTCTTGCGGCATTACCCTCGGATTACCGCATCACCCAGGCCAATCGTCCCCAGGGGAAAGTGGGTGGAGGAGTAGCTATTATTACTCGCCATGACTTTAACTGCAAGACTCTTACCCCACTTGACCTACACCTGGTAGAGAGCCTGGTGATGAAATTTGAGCTCGAATCTGGCGCCTCGCCATTAGTATGCGTCCTGCTTTATAGGCCCCCTCAAGTCATGCCCCACTTTCCCTACTCCCTGGGCGAACAGATAGCCCACTTGGTAGCAAACTATGGGAGTGTCTTACTAATTGGCGACTTCAACTACTGGACCAATGACACCGGCTCGGCGGCCCCAAATCGGCTGAGCTAACCGAGCTACTCACTGAACCTAACCTCACCCAACATATATTCACGGCTACTCATATGAAAGGACACACTCTCGACCAGGTCTGGACCATGAACATCACTCTGTCTCCTGTCTCAGTCTGACCCTGCACCTGGTCTTACCACCATCTTATCCATTTTTCTATTCTAAATAACGCCATGAACAAAATCCCCAGCCCAGCTAGCTGCACTCGAAAAAACTGGACCAAACTTGACAAACCATCTTTTCTTGATTCCCTCATTAACTCAGCTCCTCTGGGTAATCCCCTACTTGACCTAGCCGATGCTCAGCTCACCAATTGGTTGCTGACCGCTTGCGATAAGTTTGTTCCCCTCAGGAAGACACACGCGCCCCGCCCACATAACGCTCAAAAATGGTTTTCAAGTGAAATAAAACTTCTAAAACTAGCTCTTAGGCAATTAGAAAGAAAGTGGCGTAGCAATTACAAACCTGAAGACAAACAGTCCTATCTTAACTTTTCAAAATCCTACAAACAATCCATCTCAGTAGCCAAAAAGGCCTATTTTTCTACAAAAATTTTGTCTGCAACCAACCGCTCTAAGGAGATCTTTCGCATTGTTGACGAGCTCTCCAATCCTGAAAGAATCCTGTGTAGGCCCCCACCCTCTCAAACTTTTTGCAATGCCTTAAATATCTTCTTCATTGATAAAAATTAAGAAAATCAAGTCCAGCATCCCTGCCAGTCAAAACCTGTCTCTTACCCCCCTCACATCACCAACAACAGCACCCTCACGCATTTTCCCTTACTAGCTGATCACACCTTTTCTAAACTTCTTTCAAAAATCAAATCTGGCTCACCCATTGATTGTTGCCCTCCTAGCATTCTGAAGGAAATCTTCACTGCATTTCCGGGCCCTGCTCTAAATCTTTTAAATGAATCCTTACTTCAAGGTGCCTTCCCCGCCACCTTTAAAGAGGCCATTGTCGTACCCCTCTAAAGGAAGATGGGCTCCGATTCGTCAGTTTTGACCAACTACCGGCCCATCTCCCTTCTCCCTTTTCTGGCCAAACTATTGGAAGCCCATGTCACCAGCTGTCTCGTTGACTTCTTAGAGAAATCAGAATTCCTCGACCCTCACCAAGCTGGCTTCCGCCCGGCACACTCTACTGAGGCGGTTATTCTTACTGTACTGGACACCCTTTGCAGTGAGGTTGATAATGGCTCTCCACAGGCCCTCGTCCTACTTGACCTTTCCGCTGCCTTTGACACGGTCGACCACTGTCTCTTGATCGACCGTGTCAGGGATGCCGGAATCTCAGGCCCTGCCCTAAGCTGGATCAACTCCTTCTTGGAAAATCGATCTCGGGCAGTTCGCACAGCTCAGTTTACTGCCCCCAGCATTCAAATCTCTTGTGGAGTCCCCCAGGGCTCCTCCCTTTCCCCCTTGTTGTTCAACCTCTACCTTCATCCACTTGTCCGAGCCCTGAAGGAGCGCAAAGTTTGCACTTTCAGTTACGCTGATGATTTCCAAATCATCTTTCCCATTAGCAATACCCCCGAGTCGATCCATGCTTTTCAATCCACCATGTTGTTCATCAGTCAATGGATGAACAAGAACCACCTGAAACTTAATCCGGATACAACGGAACTCATCCTAACTGGTGGTATTGACAAAAATCCCTGGGGACCCCATTTCTGGCCCGGAGAACTAGATCAGCCTCCTGTTCCCTCCAGCTCGGCTAAAAGCCTTGGGGTGATTATCAGTCAAGATCTCACTCTGAAGACCCAGATTAGTTCTGTAGTATCCACCTGTTCTTTTTCAACTCCGGAAAATAAAGAAGATTAGTAAATACCCCACTCATGACGCTTGTATCCAGGTAGTCATTGCTATGGTTATGTCACATGTCGACTACGCCAATTCCCTGTACTTTGGCATCCTTCTTCATCTCTCTAAACGGTTACAGTTAATACAAAACCAGGCAGCGCGTCTGATTACTCATTTACCCATGCATCACCACATCACCCCCATTTTGAAGCAACTTCATTGGTTGCCAGTTATCCAGCGGTGTGCCTTTAAGATCGGATGTCTAATTTTCAAATCACTCAATGGCATTAGCCCGAAACTTGTCAATAACATGATCAAAAGATATGCCCCCACTCGCCTTCTCCGTTCAGCTCACAAAAACCTTCTCTTGACCCCCTCTTTTAGACTCAAACGCACCGGCGGAGTCAGGTTTTCAACCTTGGCCCTCTCGTTTTGGAACTCTCTCCCATCTGAAATCTGTCTCTCCACCAACCTTCTCATCTTCAGAAGTCTTTTAAAGAACTGGCTTTTCCGACAGGCCTTCTAACTCTTCCTCTGGACCGTACTCCTGCCAAACTAGCGCTATGAAACCTGCCCGGTGTACGTGCGCTCCATTGACATGACATGACAAATAACTCCCTATTTACTCCATACATGCATGCCATGCAATAATATGAGGCAAAAAGCTCTTATACCTGCCTGTTATTTAGTAAGAAACCTAAAGTTTGAAATAATTTTCAGATTCATGGTTCAGAATTGGGGGGGCATCTCCTCTGCAGTTACACTTTCGTCAAGAGGTAGACACTGTCCTTCCTACCCAAGAATTCCTCATACTACTGTATATGTGACTGTTCCTCTTATAGCCAGTCACCTCTGAGGATAGGGGTTACATTAACTTTTCTCCTCTGAGTAGGTTTCCTTGACGTCTTCAGAACTGAAGTTGGTTTGTAGGTAGTTAGGGACTTGGCGGTGCATTCTGCAATACATCCACTGGCATTCTCTTCTATTTTTAAGTGTCTTATTTTTAGAGGCTTTGTAGAGCGAACATTTTAATTCTTTGTGATCTCTGCACAAACAAACATTGCAAACCCTGTGATGGCCCTGCCACAAAAATTTACTGTTGCGCTTTGGGCACTTTGGATGGGTGTTTCCTTAATACCCTGCCCCCACGGTTCCCAATACAAGATGTCAGGATCTACAGTTACACATGCTACAAACCGTATTCTAACTTCCGTGCACATGAATGTAACAGAAGGATGTTACATCTGTCCTCGGCATGTAGAGCAGTAGATTTACATCCTTTGCATACTCCTGCTATCTTGTTATTGGTGTGGATGTTTACAAGTTATTTTTCTTCGAAGAAATGTTTTCCAGTCACAAGGTAAGGTGAATCTTCCTTTCTGTGATAGCGCGCATGGGCATCGACTCCATAGTTAGATTGTTTTCCCGCAAGAGGGTGAGAATGGAGTAAGTGTAGTACAGAGATGTCCATGCATAGGTTATGTAAATAAGATGAACTGCAACAACAATAAGTTTTGGGGAGGAGGGAGGGCGCACGTGAACCTACAGCTCTACATGCCAAGAACAGATGCTTACAGGATAAGTAACATAATCCTTTTGAGGCATGTGTGCTGTGGCTACACTTGCTTTGCATAGATTTATAGCAGTATCCTCCCAAAGCAGTGGCTAACCAGTGGGTGTTACAGTTGTTTGAAAAAGTGATTTTAGCACGGCTTGTCCTACATTTGCTTTGTTATGTTTCATACAGGTACCCCGATATAGGCTCGGGTACTAACCAGACCTTTCACCTATATTTCCCCTGCTATTACACCACATAACGGTTCTTGGTATTGACCTTTTACCTTGTTACAGTACTGCTTAAATGATGTGGGGTTTTCTCCAAAAACTAGCTTCATTCATTATGCATGAGGATTTTTGGAATCTCAGCAGAACTACCATCTCCTGCATAAGAACTATGTATAAGGGTCATTCCTTCCGTCATCCTAGTGCAACATGACAAATCAAGGTAGATCCCATGAGGGTACCACTTTGGGTATATAAACACCACATCTTTGCTGAGGCAGGGAAAGGAGAAAAAGGTATTCCATGCTGATACACTGACGCAAGACGCTGAGGTTCCTGCATGAAGACAATCCAGCTCGCAGTAATGATATACCTCATGGGGGGTCCATCTTGACACCAAGACGGGGTCCCGCAGTCTCTCTCACTTCAGGTAATGGCGTTGGCTTCAGCCTAGGGGGATTCTTGGCTCGACACCTACATACATGCTAGGTACCCTAGGTACATCTAGTTAGGGTTGCATCGTAGGAGTACGGATTTCATTGTCATGTATTTTTATACCTGCCATTATTCATTGTTTTAGTACTATGGTAGGAATCTACCACTAGTTTACTCAATTGGTGCTTACAATAATTTGTATCTGTTTTTGTCTTATGGTTGTTTCAGCACACCTGTTTTACATTAGAAGGACGCTGGTTCAATAAATGCTTATTGAAAAACTTCCCCACTGTTTATTCTGTGTATCTCTCTGAGAAAAAGTGAGCAAGAGCGACTGAGCGAAAAGTACTGTACCGTTTCCACGATCCCTGATGGGACAGAGTTGTTATGTTCGATAGCTGCCAGGAACTATTCTCTCCTTGGTAAGAGGAGTTTACAGTGGCACTGTGAGCTTGCTGGTACAGGCGAACATACCCGGTGGGGGTGTCTGGAATCAGTCTGGACACCAATCCCAGTGTCTATGTTGTCTAAACGCACTGATCCTATATAGGTTTATAGGAAATACGGGACAACTTGTTGAAGTGCTAATAAGAATAATGTTTGGTAAACGTGTGTGGTGTAGACCATGTAGCTGCTTTACATATGTCAGATAAGGGAATGTTACCTAAAAAGACCATAGATACTCCTATTTTGCACGGTTGAATGTGCTCTAGGAGGTATAGTTAAAGTCCTCTTAGGTTTCACATAGCACGTTTGAATACATTTAACAATCCATCTTGAAATACCTGATTTAGAGATAGGATTTCTCTTACGAAGTGAAGCAAATGCAAAATAAAGCTGTTTTGCGAAAATCTTTTATTCTATCATTATAGTATAATAGTGCTCTTTTGACATCAAGTGTGTGTTGAGCCCTGTCTGCTACCGAATCAGGTTGAGAGAAGAACACCGATAACTCAACTGATTGGTTAATGTGAAAAGCAGAAGCTACTTTTGGAAGGAATTTTGCGTTTGTACGAAGAACCACTTTATCTTTATGAAGTTAAAAGAAAGGTTCTTCTAAGGTTAATGCCTGTAGCTCACCAGCATGCCTTACTGATGTGATAGCAATTAGAAAGGCAACCTTCCATGAAAGAAACTGTAATTCACAATTGTGCAATGGCTCAAAAGGTGGACCCATAAGCCTTGAGAGAAATGTTAAGGTTCTAAACAGGTGCAGGTGGTACCCTGGGTGGTATTATTCTTTCAAGGCCTTCCATGAAAGCTTTAATTACTGGAACTTTGAATAAGGATACGCGTCGTCTGTTTTGCAGATATGCAGCTACTGCCGCTAATTGCAGTCGAATAGATGTGTGGGCTAAGCCAACTCACTGTAGATGCAAAAGATAGCAAATAATGTTTCGTATAGATGCATCTAGCTGATCAATTGTGTTATTACAATAAATAAATATTTTCCACTTTGCAGCATAACATGCTCTAGTGATAGGTTTCCTTGTTTCTTTAAGAATGGTCATACAATCTGTTGGTAGATTTAGGTAACCGAACTCTGTGATTTAGGTTGAGCTCCTTGGGTTTTGGATGTCTGATTTCTCCATGGTTCTGTGTAAGAAGGTTGGAAGTGAGGTGCAGTTTTTGGTGTGGAACCACTGACAGTTCTACTAGTGTGGTGAACCATGGTTGATGAGCCCATGTGGGAGCCACCAGAATCAGTGTAAGTGATGTCTGAGTTTCCGAACCAGATATGGAAGGGGAAGGAGAGGCAGAAAAGCTTAAGCAAATATCCCTGACCATTTCATCCATAGGTCATTGCCTTTGGATAGATGGTGTGGGAATGTTGAGGGGAAGTTTGGCCATTTTGAGTTCTCTGCTGTGGCAAAGAGGTCTATCTGTGGAAATCCCGATGTTTGAAAGTATAGAAGAGAACCTGGGGATGAAGATCCCATTCGTGTAGTTGTTGCCGCATCCTGCTGAGGTTGGCAGATTGGTTGTGCATGCCTGGAAGGTGTTTTGCTAGAAGATGAATTTTGTGATGTATTGCCCAACACCAAATGGTCAGAGAGGCGTGACAACTGTAGAGAATGTCCCCACCTGTTTTTCTACATAGTACATAGCTGTCATATTGTTCGTCTGGTCTAGGACAACTTTCCCTATGAGGTGAGGCTGGAAAGCTTTTAGTGCTCGATGAACAGCTAGAAGCTCCAAATAATTGATGTGGAGACTTGTGTTTGGTGTCCCATAATCTCTGAATTGTTAGATGCTGGAGATGGGCACCCCAACCTGTGAGAGATGTATCTGCTGTTAGTACCACTTGTGGAATTGGGTTGATGAAGGGCTGCCCTTTTGATAGGTTTTCTGTGTTCCACCACTGCAGAAAGTGATGAGTGCGGCTGTCTACCAGCACAAGAGCTGATAATTGACACTTCGATTGAGTACACTGACGTGCTAAGCATACTTGTAGAGGCCGCATGTGTAATCTTGCGCGAGGCACTATTGCAATGCATGATGCCATCATCCCAAATAGTTGCATGAAAGTTTTCACTGTTAGGTAATGGTTGTTTTGAAACTGTAGTAATAAAGTTTAACATCTTTGAATTCTGTCTGCATTGGGAGAGGTTAGAGCTTTGCGAGTGTTTAGCGTGGCTCCTAGATACATTTGCAGCTGTGTGAGTTGAAGATGAGACTTTTGAGCATTGACTGGAAATCCCAATTGACGGAGAAGGTTTATGGTAGCTTGAGTGTGTTGCGAACACTTTTTCTGTGTGTTGGCTTTGACGAGTCAATCGTCCTGATATGGGAAGACAAGAATTTGTTATCTTCTTATATGAGCTGCTACTATTGCTCGACATTTTGTGAATACTCTGGGTGCAGTAGTCACTCCAAATGGGAGTACTTTGAATTGATAGTGATTTCATGCTATCACAAATCTGAGATATGTGCTGGATGGACAGGAACATGGAAGTACGCGTCCTTTAAATCTAGAGTGGACATAAAGTCGCCATGTTGTAGAAGTGGAAGCACTTGTTGAAGGGCAACCACATGGAAGTGTTCTGATAGTATGTATAGGTTTAATGGCTGAAATCTAAGATTGGTCAAAGAGACCCATCCTTGTTGGGGATTAGGAAGTAAAGAGAGTAAACTCCTGATCCAGGATGTTTTAATGGAACTAGTTCTAGATTTCATTTTGTTAGAAGAGCTTGTACCTCTTGTTTGAGGAGCTGTTGGTGTTGTAGTGAGAGTTTGTGAGTGTGAGGTGAAATACTGGGAGGAATGCTGATAAGCTCCAGGCAATAACCATGTTGGATAATGTCTAATAGCCATTTGTCTGATGTTACGGATTCCCAAAAGGGAAAGAATTGTTGAAGTCTTCACCAGACAGGTGTAAAATGGTGAGGGGAATTGTAGGCAAGTTGCTGTCTGTTGCTATGTCCTCCTTCTTTAGAGGGATTATGTAACTTAAATCCTCTGAAGGAATGTTCCTTTTAGAAGGTGTAACATGCTTAGCTAATATGTGTCCAGTGTCTGAATTAAGGCACATCTTTTCCAGCTTTTCTTGCATAACCTCTAGGGTCGGTTCTGGAGGCTTATAATGTGCATCTTTTGCTTTCCGTGCCGAAATCTTCGGAGACGAGCTAGATTTGTTCTTTTTCTCTTTTGGAGACCAAGATTTTGGTGTCAGAGAGAGTTTTTCTTGGCTCGGTGCCGAGCTGGAAGGCTAAACTGTCTGTTTTGGTACCGAGCTCGAGGGCGTAGAGTTGGAAGCAGTGTCTTGCTGCCGACCATGGCCAGAAGGCAGTGGCGGCCCAGAAGCCCTATGTTTGGTGGAAGAAATCTTGAGGGGCAAAGGGGCTTTGTTACTCACAGCACGATGTCCCGCTGGAACGACTTCGGACTCTAGCTTAATTTCTAGTTCGGAATCCGATTCTTGGATGGAGAAAGCCTCTTCTGCTGCCGACGCCTCCATTTCCTCGTGCTCGGAATCTTCTCTGAAGATATCCAGAGTGTGTTTGATGTTCTGCCTCTGCATGTCCCTCCGTCGACCCGGATGGTCCAGCAAAGACTTTTTCGATCGAAACAATCGACAAGTGTCACAATTCTCTTCCTTGTGCTCCGGTGAGAGGCACAAGTTGCAGACTTTATGTAGGTTGGTGAGCGGGTACTTGGAGTGGCACTGAGGACAAAATTGAAACGGAGTCCGTTCCATCTGCAAAAGACTGATACTAGGAAACGGTGTGTTAGTCGCCTGAGGCGGCTAGGCACGAAGGCCGCCAACGAGGTCTTCTATACCAAAGATAGTGTTTTCCTATATTTGAGACACGTGGAGAATGGTGAAACGCGTTCGAAGCAATACCGACGAGGTTACTGTGTGTTGCGCACCGAGTGGACCCTGACAAACTATGTCGAACCGGAGAACAGCAAACCGCGTCTGAACCTGATGGCAGACCGAAAACAATCTAACTATGGAGTTGATGCCCATGCGCACTATCACTGAAAGGAGGAGTCACCTTACATCGTGACTGGAAAAGACTTCGTCGAAGAAAAACAACTTGCACACATCCAGACCCAACACTAAATGGCAGGAGTATGCAAAGCATGTGTATCTACAGCACACATGCCTCGAACATATTTCCTTTGTTGTTCTAAGATTATTTTAGGCTAATTCCACAATTAACTCCTATGTCAGAGAAAACAGAAGTCTAACTCGTCTCATAGCATAAGGTATCTACATGTCTACATTTTATACAAAGTTGTTTACATCATCAAGAAGAAGTAGAGTTTCGAAAGGTGCCCATCAACATTTTTTTACAATTTCACTGGTCATTGATAAAATGATGAATCCAAAAGATGGCTGCCAGGGTGGCTGTACAGCCTGTCAACTAGCTGCTAGCAGCAAACCTTACACAATCCCCCTGTAAGCAGCACACAACTAAACAGTGTTCCGAACATTACACGATCAGCATATACTTTGAAAACTGCATATTTCTGTTTAGAAGTGGGCCATTTGATTGTGCACTGGCATAACATGTCTCTTAACAGACTTGTCACCATTGGTACAGTAAATTTTCTGCTGATGTGTCAATTATGTATCACCTTAATAGGTTTTTCATTTGGTTAGTTTACTATGCATCTAAGCAGGTAAAGATGCTGGATCTCAACCCTACATAAGGAAAGAATGTGTCTTCTTTATACTTCTAAGAATAAAGATATTATTCATCTATCTAGGCACAGTCTGATATCAAAATAGTGGCCATGCACTGCTTGTTCTGTAACACTGCTTTAGAATGTTTCTAAGCTATTCTGCTAGATGTATTTTTTCTTTATGCATAACTTATCAACATATTCTGTCATTACACATACATAAACTGTCCAATCTTATGCTGGCATGTGAAGGCAATGGAATTAGGGCTTTTTGATTATAAATAGCTGTGTATCTAAGCAGCTGACACAACTGATCAAGTTATTTTAATATTTAATTGTTTCGTAATAACTGCATGAATAATCTAGTTATTTTGTTGTAAAGTTTATATCATTGTAATAAACCAAGCATACACTTGGAAAGATTGAAGCTAAAAAGTGATTGAGTGAAGATGGAAGACATTAGTAAGAGAGAAAATGAGAGAATTCGAAAAAGAAGGCAATAAGGACAACGTCCTACTAGCTAAAACGTAGTCACCTTTTCTGTAGAGTTCTATGTTTTTGCTATAAATCTGACTTTTTAACTATCAGAGCTTACAGAGTCCTCCTGCATCTGACTAACAAGGTGCTTTTGTGCTGCTATGCATTACAATGTGGTGTCTTTAAGGAACTCGTCAAAATATACTCCGTTCTAAACACTAAATTGTACTTCTGCTTAAATTATTTTAATACTGGATTAATCTGGTCATAAAAGATTAATAGGCTCAACTTATTGGTTACTTTTTGCATAGTGTTTTTATAGCACTAAATATAAAAAAAAACATAGGGGGAAGGGAAGGAGGAAAACAAGTACTCAGACATCAGATATTTCAAGAGCTATCCTTCAGTACATAATGGGAACATTTCTACTTCTCCTCCAGTACATAATGAGAACATTTCTACTTATACGCCTGTTCTGTGCATTTGACTCTCCCTGTTGCAGGGATTCTGCACATACACAGAACTATGCACAGGATTATGGGACCTCGGTGTATAGGAGCTAAGCCTTCCCACCACCTTAGTGCCCAGGAGCCCAGGACCGACTAGATATAGTGTCTCACTCGCTCTCCTACACACTCACAGAGAAGCAAATGATTTGACACCCCAGAACACAACACTCCTGACTCTCAGGAATCGCGGTAAAGAGGCAAAACCCTTTCGCTCGCACTCGTTTTTGTTCACAAAATAGTTTAGAATATTTATTTGAACTATTGTGCTCCATAATGCAGTATACGTGCCACAAGTAGAACAAGCATTTGCAATGCAATAGGTCTCGCATTTATGTCAGTTTGAGCTATTGACATTGCAAATAACAATGCCTTTTATTTTTGTTTTCATTTTAAAAACAAATAAAAGCAGTCATTTACAATGCCAATAGCTTAAACTCTCGTAACTGCGAGACCTATTACATTGCAAATGCTTGTTTGTCTTGCAGTTTTATATAGCTCGAACTCGACCCGGAGGTATCATGGCGCTTTACACGAGCACCAGCTGTTCCAGACGGGCATATCCATGTTTTGTTAGGTGTGGGGAGATGATGTGATTTGCGCAGAATCACAAGAGGTTGAGCCACAGAGACTCGAACCTGGTTACCCAGCTTTGAGGTCGTACGCACTAATCGTTAGGCCACATCTTAATGAGTCCAGCCTGCAGGGACAGGGCCCCATGTACTTACACTCCAGTGTGTGTCACTCCTGGGCGTGTCACTATTAGTTTGTCAGTCCTGTGTGTCTCTCCTGAGGTTATCACTCCTGGATGTATCACTCCTGGATGTATCACTACTGGGTGTGTCATTACTGGGTGTGTCATTACCGAGGGTGTCACTTCTGAGTGTGTCACTGGGGCGTGGGGTAGAGCAAACAACCCCTGTACTGGTCACCGTGTTCTATTTGTAGGACGATGCTTGTTTAAACCAAAAAACATCTATTTCTTCACCCTTGGTTTAATCGCGACACCCACGCTTTACTTTAATGTAATAAGTAAAGCGCAGGTGCCGCGATTATACCCAAAGTACCAAAATAGATGTTTTTTTCTATTTCGTTACATTTAGTATAATTGCGGCACCCACGCTTTACTTTTAATGTTATAAGTAAAGCACGGGTGCCGCGATTATACAAAAAGTAAACAACTAGATGTTTTTTTCTACTTCTTTACCTTTGATATAATCGCGGCACCAGCGCTTTACTTATAACATCAAAAGTGAAGCGCGAGTGCCACGCTTATACTAGAAGTAAAGACAAACAAGTGTCTGGGCACGATCATAGCTCCTCCCACGGATTATTCGTGTTTATTACGCGCTTGGTGCGCGTAATAGACACCAATAGGCCATGGGAGGAGCTCGCCTCGGGCCAATTGCGTGCAGTCTTTTAAAAGAAGACGCACGCAAAGGCCAATGGAGATCCTGAAAAGGAATCCCACATGCACGAGCGTGTGCGATTCCAGGGTCGATTTCTGAACCCCGGACAAAAGGATTCTCGCCTGCGCGAGCACTGCTGCGCAGTGCAACGCAGGTCGCGAACCTAAAAATGCATAATACAAATATTGTCAGCAACAAGACCATATATCATGAAGGGAGATGTCATAATGAAAAGACAATGGAGAGAAGACAATTTAGCCTAACCTCCCTCTCCTCGCTAGGAATTGGTATTATATATTGGTATATATTGGGAGAGGAGATGGCCTAACGGCTAGGTCGGTCGACCTCGATTCTGGGGAAATGGGTTCGAGTCTAGGCAGTCTGATTCTAGGTGAGTCACCTAATCTCCCCATGCCTAACAAAAACAAGCATTGGCATAGCCAATAGGTCTCGCTTTTGGGACCTTATAAGTGTTTAGCCATGCAACAGTTGCATAACTAAATACTTAGGAGGTCCCAAAAGCGAGACCTATTGGCTATGCCAATGCTAGTTTCTGTTTATTACTGCTCTGTAGTAATGGCGGCGCACGGGTGCCACCATTACTACATAGAAGTAATAAACAGGAGAAAAAAAAACGAGCTCACGGAGAACAACAAAGCGGCCGCGAAAGTGATCGAGATCAAACATCAAAGCGGCCGTGTGGCCGCGAAAGTGAGGCGCCCGTGCACATGCACTGTAGCTCTAGGCTACAGTGGTAGTACTTTTTTGAGCCCTCACAAAAAGTCTCGCCAGACCAGTGCATGCGCTGGGTCAGGCGAGACCTAAAAATGAATGCTGCCTCATGTAACGCAACTGGTGCTCGACTAAAGTGCTCTGATACCCTTGGGTTAAGTTTGCGCTATATAAAACTCTGTAAACAAATATAACAGAAAATCTCTGGGTTTTGTCAACAGTCCCCATATCCTAGTGCCTAGATGATGGATCTACATCACAGGAACCACATTGCTCATCTCCCTGGAAAGGTCCCTCTCCAAGTGTGTGTTTTTCATGCGTGCATCCCCGTATTATTAAAATGCTAGTCTCCTACCAGCTGCATTGGTATGTTGTATCTAAGTGCTGGGGCCTGACCAGAACAACAAGAGGCATTGTTTATGGACCTTGCTCACAATGCTCAGACTAAACTCCAGGAACAGGCAGAGAAGAAACACAGCAAACAGTTCCCATGTGAAAAGTACGGACAGAGACTTTGCAAAAATAAAAGCAGCTGTGCATAGCTGAATCATGGCTGAAGAGCTCATGCTAACAGTGATGTCGACAATGTCCCCACCGGCCACGTGACACCCCTAAATAATTTCCCACTCTACATTTTGTTCTTTTACTTTTGATATATTTAGACGGACAGGCTATATAGATGTATGTTATAAAGCTTACGCCATCTAATACTAATAAATCAAGGTTGGAGAATACTGAAAATATCCACCTGTAATTATTTTCTCCAACTTTTCCCTCTCCCCCAATCTATTGGCCTTAATCAACGGTAGGCTTCACCCATTAGATGTGTTAACTGGAAGCAAAGTCCAGTATGGCTGGTTTTCCGCCTAATACTCAATCAACTTCGTGCACTGCTAGAAGGGCAATGAGCGGTGGGTCACAACCTCGAGGAAGAGAAGAAAAAACGAGTCTTCAATAATGTATAAAACTAGAGAGTTCTATTCTTTACATAGTTCTTGAAAACACCAACAACCAGCCACAGAGTTTCAGTTGTAGTCTTATTTATGCTCTTGATTGAAATGCATTGGTTGGATTTCCCTGGCTTCTGGTGCCTGATGCTACTTTCCAAAATTCAGAACATCCTTTAGAAATGCAGGACAGTAATGCTGCTGCACACAGCTTCGTTCTTCTGATGATTGTCCTATTTATTGGAGGATGGCTCATTGCTAACACTGGATGTTTTCACCGGCAAAATATTTTCTACATTTGTTTCAGTGGGGTGGGAGTGGGGCAATTTGCAAAGCTAGCTAATTGCAGATGCTAATGATGCCCAGTAGATCAAGCATTGGCAAAGTCAATAGGTCTCGCCTATGCAAGAGCTAATGGGTTTGCCAATGTATTTTAGCCATGTTGTACACAAGCGCGCCTGCTGTTCAGCAAACGTTAGTGGTGCGGAGAGGAGTAGAGTAGCGTAGAGTTGAATAGTGTAGTAAAGTGGTCTAGAGGGAGCTGTGTAGAGTAGAAAGGAGTAAAGTGTCAGAGTGTAAAGACGGAAAGGGGAGTGGCATGGTGTGACGTAGAGTGGAGTGGCATAAAGCGGAGTAGAGTGTTGTGGAGTAAAGTGGTGTACAGAGAACTGCGTAGCGTGAAGTAGAGCGGCATAGAGTGTTGTGAAGTGCTGTGGCGTAAAGTCAAGTATGCATGGTGTGGTAGCACACTGGCATTAAAGGCAACACATTTCCAATTGAAATGATTATACTTGCACATACAGTTTTACTGATACAACTTAACAATGCATAAATGATGTGTGAAAATGGCATCACCTAGGATTTAGTTTTGATCATATTAAAATATTTGTTTCCACCACACTTCAGAATTACAAAAAAGTGCTTCATTTCTGTTTTCATAATTCGGACATATTCTGAAAGGTTTGTACAGTTCATTTACAGACAATTACATTTGGTTGTGAGCTAGAACAAAACACTTGGCTTTCCCACCCTAGAATCCAGCAAGATTGTCACATAAATCCTCTCACTTTAAAGTCAGCAAAAGGAAAGTAAACCAGCTGCCTTCGAAGACAGAGCCTGGAATGTAACTTCTGTATATGAATGCACAGCGAATGTGACAAGATGGGAACAAAATGTAAGCACTTGTGGAAGAATACAATAAACAGACTATGTTCCATGAGAGGGACAACAACATGCTGGACAGCCTAAAACAAGTAGAGCCAACGAACAGAAAGCAAGCAAATGTGACTTTCAAAGCACATAGCCAGAGGTAAGCAATGGGTGAAACATTCCCAGGGAAGCTTTCAACAACCAGACAGCTGTGCTCGGAGGTAGGCTTCAACTTAAAAAGGGGGAGGAGTTGCCAGGAGTTGGTAAGCACCTTCTGAGGTCAGCAATGGCGTCTCTTTGTATGCTGTAGAAAGAATACAGTGTCTGATTTTCTCCCTCTGTCTTTAGCTCATCATCCTTTCAGCCTCCTTCTCACCATTACCTCACTCTCCTCTCATACCACACATCAGGTTTTGGTAGTTCGCACCACGTGTTCTTCACACTGTGTTCCTATCGTGCAACCATCTACAGGGCCCTGCAAGGGGACGCTTGTGATCAGAGGTTGGTGTCTTAAAACCAACTATAGCATACATTTGACATTAAAAAAGGAGATTAAGGCATCAGAACATAAAATCTGCCAGCTAGAAATGAGCAGGGCAATGAATCCAAGACCCACACAGGATCTATAAGACTTTATTCAAAAATATGAGACTTTGATGTGACACCTGAGAGGTGTGAACTATAAGGAATATGCTGCTCTACAGCTTAGTGAGGGGGATAGAGCAGGCCGAGTGTTCGCATGAATATCGGGGGCCGAAACAACTAGGAGACCCCTATGTGCAATGAACTCCGAGGCTGGTGAACCTCTGAATTTGAGACAAATGAATGACACCGTTGCTAATTAACATATACAATGATATACTCCTGATTGACTGCTTGAATGGGATTCACCGTACAGCAGACAGAGGGCTTGGATTCACCCCTAACACTGGCTGACATAAATCATACCATAGAGAGTGTGTACTCAACTCAAGCCTTTACCGCCTCTAGACTCCTTGAAGTGTAAATGGAAGCAGACAGCACAGGGATCCCACCACAGACTACAGGGGAGATGGCACAGCCCAAACCCCCTTGATTCTAGTTGAGCTAGCCCACTTTCCCTCCTCGACACGTGGAACGAGTGTCGAATACTGGGCAGCTGCATCCAGACTGATGCCATTAACAAGACCCAACCCACCACAACCAGCCTGAGTGCAAACCCCGTCGAAATGCACACACATGGCACCCACCTGCTGTGATTTAAAGAACAGTTTCCAATCGTGGATGCAGCAGAAGTTGTGGCCTGAAGGGAGTCCAATAAAAATCAGAAATATTTCTACAAACGTAAACTCACGCAAGTGGAGGAGTATACCGCCTCCTTCATTAGGAATCCCACTAAATGAAACTATTCGGACCGTCACAATCTTATGGCTGCTCATGCCCAGACAACGTTCGATTTATTCGGTGGGGAGATTAAGTTATCTGAAAAAGAAGATGGCCGCAACTAAAGCTTTTCATCCCTCATAGTTGTAGGATATATCATTTGTGGGAGAAATCTAATGCATTTGGGAAGACGCCGTTCCATGTGTTTCAGTGCGTTGAGTGAGCATAAAATTGACACCAGTATTTTAGCCTGCAAATTGCTACCCCCGAGCTGCACGTTCAAGTCACTTGGAACTCCCCCAGAGATAAATTATTTTAAGGTATAGCCGTGCATGCTTTTTTTCCAACACGTTATCAACGTTGTTTACCTAAAGACTCCCTTTGGCCCACATCATTGTCACCTACTTTTCTCCTGCTCCCTTAATCGCCCGTGGCCTCAAATGCATCCACCATTACTGCCTCTTTTCTTCAAGTAAGCATGCCTGTGCATTACTATAGCGCAAACCTACTCAAAAGGCAGTGGAAAGCTATACAGGGTTTGAGTCACCGAGGGATCCAAGAGGTAGCTGGTCTGAGGACTGGTAATGCACTGTAAGTGCTTGGAAGAAGCCTCTCGGATCCTAACCCACCTACCCAATAGTTGATTTTATGGAGCAGCATTATTCCGGGTGGTGTCAGGGTGCAAACCAGCTGAAACCTGGGTAAGACCCGGAGTTCCAGATCAAAAGCGGTTTGTGGGATGCCGACACCCACAGTCATGTACCAGCGGTATATCAAGTTGTACTCTAACTCATGGACACAAAATAAACAGGCGGTAAGGAGCGCTTTAGTAAGCTATTGAATTTTACATCATTAATGACATATCAACTGTATTACTACTTTTGTACAATTCGAAAAAGGAAGAATCTTCTCCGACAGCCCTATTTTAAGCAAAAAGGAGGAATGCATCCGACAGCCAAGTGAGAATGTGAAGAGCATCAGGCAGCCAAGTGAGAATGTGAAGAGCATCAGGCAGCCAAGTGAGAATGTGAAGAGCATCAGGCAGCCAAGTGAGAATGTGAAGAGCATCCGACAGCATCCGACAGCCAAGTGAGAATGTGAAGAGCATCCGACAGCCAAGTGAGAATGTGAAGAGCATCCGACAGCCAAGTGAGAATGTGAAGAGCATCCGACAGCCAAGTGAGAATGTGAAGAGCATCAGGCAGCCAAGTGAGAATGTGAAGAGCATCCGACAGCATCCGACAGCCAAGTGAGAATGTGAAGAGCATCCGACAGCCAAGTGAGAATGTGAAGAGCATCCGACAGCCAAGTGAGAATGTGAAGAGCATCCGACAGCCAAGTGAGAATGTGAAGAGCATCAGGCAGCCAAGTGAGAATGTGAAGAGCATCCGACAGCCAAGTGAGAATGTGAAGAGCATCCGACAGCCAAGTGAGAATGTGAAGAGAATCCGACAGCCAAGTGAGAATGTGAAGAGAATCCGACAGCCAAGTGAGAATGTGAAGAGCATCCGATAGCCAAGTGAGAATGTGAAGAGCATCAGGCAGCCAAGTGAGAATGTGAAGAGCATCCGATAGCCAAGTGAGAATGTGAAGAGCATCCGACAGCCAAGTGAGAATGTGAAGAGCATCCGACAGCCAAGTGAGAATGTGAAGAGCATCCGACAGCCAAGTGAGAATGTGAAGAGCATCAGGCAGCCAAGTGAGAATGTGAAGAGCATCAGGCAGCCAAGTGAGAATGTGAAGAGCATCAGGCAGCCAAGTGAGAATGTGAAGAGCATCCGACAGCCGAGTGAGAATGTGAAGAGCATCAGACAGCTAGCACATTTTGCCTCCTATAGACGTGCAGCTTGGGGCATTTTCACGGCTGAAGTGATGAACAGAGTATTACAGCATATTTATTACATGTAGTGTTCCTTTGTATAACTATTGAACTAGTGGATAGTGCTCAGACTTGTGTTCCACAGCAAGCGTGATAGATTGTAAGATGTAACGTGATGAACACACAAACTACAGTTAAAGCAGGGTGATTGAAGCCCTGTAGAAACACTCAAAAGAGCACATACTATCTTCTCATGCAGCCTTGGTGGTGCTAGTGGGGAACTTAATTACCTTTGGTAACCCTCTTTCAGGTGGATACTCTAACGACCACCGGACGCCAACGTCTGTTTGTCTTGTCCATTTCTGCAACTTCAGATCCAGTGCATGAACAGTTGTTAGAGTGGTAAATAGTAAATTGAGACCTTCATAAATGTTAAAAAGATGCCACGCCGCAGTAAGAGGCTGAAGGAGGAATCTGCAGTTACATAAAGTATCTACCAGAAAGAGTATTGCTGAAGGTAAGGTCTGTGGATTACTTCTAACCCCAGACTCCTCAACTTAGAATACATATCAATTCAGTACCTCCCTAGGCAGAGGGTCTGTGGAGTTGACTCAGACTAAAAGGTCTTGCAGGTTCAAGTGAGAAAAGTGAACTTACCGCTGGGACTGGCTGTCAATGAAGTAGTATTTTGCGAACGTATGCACAGTCACCCATGTCACAGCCTGGCAGATGTCAAGGACAGGTAGTTCACATCCCAATGCCATGGTAGTAGCTGTAAAACTAGTAGAAGGGGCTTGTAGCTGCTTCTTGGCCAGTGCATAGGAGATCTTAATTTTGCAATGCCTTTGCTTTGGTTCTAGAGAACCCCAGAAAAAGCTATTCTCCACGTTAAGGTGCTTGGTACGATTAACGCAACAAGACTATTTCGATGAGCAGCAAAGGTGGCCTTCGAATGAAGGAATCATTGTAGAAAAAAAAAAACAGATCAACGTCGCGAGGAATGGAGGCTCAAGTGTTGTATATGTTCTACCTTTACACTGTATAGGCAAGTACATTTTTTGAAGTGAGTGCAGCCTTTAATTGGATTAAGTTGATATTCCTAATTAAACACACACATCTGCAACACCGAAAAGAGTAACACTTTGATCTACTACACACATACACACAACTGCCTCCTCTAGCGCTGGGTGCAGCAGGACTGGAACAGAGCACTTTTTTAGGTCGAGCCTAGAGCCAACGCGCATGCGCTGCTCTGCAAGACTTATTGTAGAGGAGTAGGGAATAGCAACCCATTCCACATTTGCCATTGGCTTGTGTCATTGTCCTTCCTAAATGCTGGCTTCTGATTCATCAATAGGCTCGTTAGTCCCTCCTCCATTTATTTGTCACCTACCATGACGATTGGCCCCTTCACTTCGGTTGTTACACGGTATGTGGTTTTTTTAGACTGTGAGCACTATTTTTAGGTCTCGCCTGAGCCAGCGCTGCTCTGGCGAGACATTTAGTAAGCGGGGATTTGAGAGTGTGAGAGTGTGAGAGTGTGAGAGTGTGTGTGAGTGTGAGTGTGTGTGTGTGTGCGTGCGCACCCCCCCCCCCCCCCATCAGGCCGAGATGAGTTTCACTTTTACGCGCACTCCCGTTCCACTTTCGCGCACTCACTCAATACACACACAGCTGAAGATAACAACGTACAGGTTAGAATAAGGAGTTTCTGGGCCATTATTGCCCGTGAAATCCGGTGTTGTAGTCTTGATTTGAACTGAGGACTCTATTTACCAGGATGAATTTATTTGCACATGCATTAAACAATAATGTTATAATACACCTAATGGACCCAGTTATCATATACAGGAACCAATGTTGTGTAGGAAGCGCACTCGCATGTAGATTCTATACTACTGCTGTCAACTGTAGTAAATATTTACGTGTGGCAGTGTGCTTCCTCCACAATATTGGTTTCTGAAAGATAACGCGAGTGGTGCAGACGTCTTTTAAAAAGAAAAACTGCTAATGCAAAGAGCACAGGTAAATGCTAAAATTGTCCAATTGCAGGATTAGTGGTGTAAAAAACCATAAATGACTGCTCTAATTTCTGAAAACAAAGCCATGGATAACCAGGATGGAAAATATGAAGAAATAGATGACGCCAGTGGGTGATGACCCAAATGTTCGTTGGCCATTGCATCCTGAACTTGCTTAAATATGACATGAGGGACGTGGCATTGTGTTTGGAAATATATTTGGGGATAGCTGGACCTCCTGGTGCAGCTAATTTGCATGAAGTTTGTGCAACTGATATTCAAGGCCACAAAAAAGGACCAGTAACACATTTTAACAGTGTTTAAGATTAGTATGATTTGCTCTATGGATGCAAATGCAATTTTCTCAAGCCGGTTAGTTTTGCAGAGAATACGTTTGTCTGCCCTCCTCAGACCTATAGTTAAACTGAGTTTGGAAATGTGTATTTGAAGCCCCCACCCCCATTAAAAAAAATCCAATATATAACCTAAATTCTAATTCCAAACAGATTTTTTTTTAGGTGTCCTGTATCAAAAGTGTTCTTTTTGGAAATCTAGTTTTATTTTGGAAAAATCCCATTGTAACAGAACCCACCAACCTGAATGCCAATCGTGGCTGCATTATTAAAAAACAGGATTGATTAAATGTCAATATCCGCAGCAGCTGGAATTATGTGATGCTGCATCGTCGTCGGCAAGGCTATAGATCTACAATACTAGTCACATAATGCATCATCTGCAGAGTTCAGCAAAGCTTGTTCATAGCTTAAAGTTTGAAACATTTACTCCAGAGAAGTTCTACACACGGTGCCGCGCAGCTAACTGGTCACATTTGGATTGCTGATTGTTGTACTTCTGTTTAACTTGTACTAATGGTTGAAATGTTTTGTCCTGGCAGTATGAATATGTTAAAATGAGAAAATACCAAGACAATACTGACGCCGAACGTGCAAGTGTTGTGCAGTTTAATTTTCCTTTTCTTGACTCCTAATTTAGCCAACTCAACTACACAATTTCGCCCTCAATGGTTGTTTATCTAATAAGAGAAGAACATTGCACACTGCTGTTTTTTCTTTACTTTCTGTTTGGGTATTAGAAATAAAACCAGATAGGTGCTCTGGTTTCCCTGTATTTTAATTCTTGGGGCTCAAGGCGCACTGATAGCTTTACCTACAATACTGTGAATCTCAAACATATATAAATTACTGGTGGTGACTTACTGGAAATCGGTGTCTCGCTCTCAGTAACCGAGTCGCTCTGAACTCTGGGAGCCTCAGACATAAAAAATAGATTGCCATTATTTACATATTGACCACCATTTCCTCAACTTGGCCCCTTGACGCTGGCCTCAAACAGTCTACATAAACAAGTCTTCCGTTTTTATCTGAAATGTAGACATTAGGTGAAGCTTTTGAGGTGTGAGGGTATGGCATACAGAATTCTTCACTATATCTGGGGATCTTAAGCAAGTAGCAAGGCAAGAGAGGCACTTTGGATGCATTTAGAACAGGCACCCGAGTGCTGATTGATGCATACATGTGTCTACCAAGTAAATGCTCACAACTGCTATGTGGTCAAAGGCTGGCAACCATTTTACTAGTGGACGTTCATTCCTTTTTACAGAGATCAATGATTGGCGACGTGTTCTTTGGTTGCTGCAGCGCAGTAAACATATTTGTAAATAGGCTTCTGTAAAAGGCATTGCAATACTAAAGGCAAAACCAGAGCACAGTTTAAAGAGAGTCTTGACTTGAAAATTCTGGGTAAAGGCATTCACTTTGGTTTCAGAGTGGGAATGCATCCTGTAAAAAGAGTGAGATTTCTCACTTTACTGGGAGGAGTAACTTGGCAATCGGAGCGAATAGTGATATCTGGGTTGACTTGGTAGGGTCCGATACCAAGTACCAGTTTCTTCTGAAGGCAAGTATTCTCCATCTGTTCTCAATTTGCTGCAGTCACCCGTGGCAAACCCAGAACAGGTTTGTTGTTGAGAGAAATCTGCATTTAAATGGAGAGGCTTGCCGTTCACTTCACTGATGAAACCTCGGATGTAAATTTGCTGGGCAGCCCATATTTGGTGGTGCAGGGCTTGTACATAGAATGTCTCATTTAACTTGTAGCAGTCTTGGAGGCGGCAAACTACTTAAAGGTATACATTATGGCCCTCAGCTCAATGAGTAGACTTGCCAAGAGAATTGCCTGTCCAAAGATTTACCATTGCATCAAAAAAGCAGCTCCATTTTTGATGCAAACTAGAAAGACCCCCTACACCTCCACTGCGGCTTATTTCATCCTGTGAGTTGGTCTAAGACCGGATTGTCCAGAAGACAGTTAGTCTACCTTAAGATAAAAGTTGTAGGACGGTTACTGCAGTGAACAATATCAGAAAACTTGGTCTATACTGATTTGGGTATCAAATCTTTTATTCAGTGAATGTACAGGTTACTGAAATTACCAGGCCTTCTACTCTGCTGGAGTCAAACTAAATGTATTCATCCATTAATTCACCTCTGTTACTATATTTAGTGCTACACTTGTCAGTACTCAATGTTCCAGTACATTTCTGTGAATTTGAATTATGTATTCCTAATAAGCTGCTATACTCCACTGGAAATTTTCATAACGTCTGCCATTTTGCCATAGACTCTCGTAACAAATAAAAGCGCAAAAGTCTACGAAACAAAACAGATTGCTACCTGTGTTAGTACTCTTCGAAGCCATTGGCTTAAACAAAGATCTTTGACCGAATGGCCCTCTTTAAAACCTTCTCGCTCAATCGGATGACCTATTTTCCTGAATCCAGTTCTACAAAGATTGTAGTATATGACCTTTGCATATATCTTTTGTGCCAAAAAAGGGATCATTTTTGTTAATGGGCTCAATTTTCAACATTCAGAGAAATATCCAATTTAAGTAATACATTAAAATACCAGAGCGACTATCTGAGCACTCCATTTTGCATTTCATTTTATTAATGCATGCCGATCATCTAGAGTAGCTGCTCTTGACTGATTTAATGGTATTTTTCTTGATGAATTTACAGTAAGTGTGTATTTTTTTATTTATACACAATATGGTTTCGGTGGGGCACCTTACCATCCATATGTGTAAATTTTGCTTTATTGATTATATTGTCTTTCTGTTCGCCCATCAACTTTTCTGGAAGCATACATTTGCATAAGTTTGATTTTCCGCCACACTAATACTAAAGAAATTGCCACGATTTTCATGCATCCTTCGACGTAATTGCTAACATAGTTTGCTCCCAGTTTTGGATCTTATGTTTTGTATCCACTTTCTACTTTTAATGTACTTTGACACTATTATCCCACTTTAGTCCCTCGCTCTGCTTAAACCGTAACCACTTTTTAAAATCTTGACACCGAACAGTAAATGATACGTTCTTTTTAAAATTTCTTTATGTCCTTCTCTCCATGGTGATTTTTTTTCCAGATTAATCGGTTATAACTATAATAAAAATTCAATCTAATTTATCCCCCAGATTTTGCCAGTCCATGGTTTTCTGGACTGGGGAGAGTAATATGTATGCTATGGGTAGCTGATCACCTTCAGCATTCAACCGTCAAAATTATAACTTCTTCCCAACTATTCATCCTCGGGCCAAAAGTTGGTGGTTGCTGCCTTCTATATCGGCTACCTGAAAGTTGGTAATCTGCCCAAAGTGACAAACTCGAATCAAACACCTTTGTTTGCCACTGTAAAAGTTTGCGTTGCTTGGGAACTGATTGAAAATGTCCTCTCTCACACACACACAGCGTATTCGTCCAAATCTTTTTGCACTTCACAACCTTCCATAGATCTGAGCTTGCAAATAATGCTGCTGGTCTATTAAAAGCTGACAATAGATCATTCTAGCAGGGGTCTTCCTGCTTTGAGCACGAGTATATTAAAATCACCCTTTATCTAAATCGAGGTAGTTAGAAACATAGTGCATATATTACTCAGATCATCATTACAGATATATATTTTTTATGACCTCTTACCCTAATATTACATATACATTCAACACAATCAGACTCTTAATTGAGGCAAAATGATTATATAAATTAACAATATGTCCCTGTATCAATCACATTTTGTATACATTTGCTTTGTATTTCTTGCAATTTTTGTAGATATTGTGATACTGCCTCCAAATCTTTCCTGGCAATATATTTGAGTAAATCCTTCCAATGTAGGCTTATCTCTAGACAACCAGGTCTCCTGGAAACAAACAAGAGTATTCCATTCTACATCTTTATATATCCACTCGAAATTTATCATTCTACCTAATTTATGAACATTCCAGAAGATAAACATCAGGTTGTGAGGAAAAATGTAGTCCTAATCGATCTCGCTATTCTGATATAATCCTCATCTGCCCAAACGGAGCTCAAGCATACTGGTTATCGGTTTGTATATCTATGCCTCTGGTTTCTCCTATTTCTTGGCAGGTTTATTTTCAAGTTCCCTTTACTAAACCAAACAGATTTTTTTTTGCAGCTCCCATATTTATTTCTACATTCAAAGGTAACGTGACTTGATTACTACTTAAATCAGCATGGTTATTTAAAAATGGCTCTACGTGCAATGATCTATTCTAATTGCTTGGAGTTTCAATTCCTGCACGGCATTCCAGATTGATATATATATTTTTTTTTTCTATAAAGGAGAAAAACGAACTTAGGAGTTTCTTCTCTTCTTTATCCTTAGAAAGCCAACCTGTTTTATATCATTTGAGTATATCTCTTGGAGAGAGGCAACTTTTAAATATCTGCAGTAAACTTGATCAATTTAATGGCTCCACTTTTTACATTTCTTACCTTATCTTAACAGGTTGATGTAGAAGATCAGGCTGCCGTCCCACTATTATCTAAATTCAATTACTCAAGCTTTGCCATAGTAGACTTTTTGCTCTTCCATTCCCTTTCAGGTACATGCAGAGACTGCATCTTTCTCCTTTATTAAAAAATGTCTTTTCTTTGGACAGTATCCCCTCACCAAAAAAGCGTCTGTTCTACTTTTTTTTTTTAGGGTTTTTTCAGAGCGCTATTTACTCTTTTTATCAACTTCTTACGGAAGCATAATATAGACTATATAGTTTGTAATTGCTTCTCCCTTTAAGTAACATTGCAATTCATGATCTGTTTTCACCAATTATTTTCCTTCCCTTGGTAGGAGATATTCCTTCTCTCCTTGTAATTGAATCAAAGCCACCCTGAGACACCTGGAATACATGTTTTTATTTTTTAATTTTATTTCGTTTCATATGCTAAGTAATCCTGTTTGAATGTTGAACACATCCTTGCTGGTGAAAAGACTCTTACAAAACATGGATTCAGTCTAGCGTGGAATCTGTGATTCAATTCGCTACCCAGTGGTCCTTTTGCCATACCTAAAATTCAACAGCCACTCCTGTAAGCCTCCCACTGCTACACAGCTCAATGACTCCCTGACTGAGTCTGACCTTACTCTACTGCTTCACAGTGTCTCTTGCAAGCACAGGTCTTGACTCTATCGGGATAGCTTCTCTTGCAACCTCTGCCCACAGCCTGTTGAGGTCTACTCACTGCTGCTCCTTTTTAGGTCTCGCGCCTAGCGATGCAGTGCGTAGCCCTCTTGTACGGGGTTCCAAAATCGAGCCAGGAATCACACACACTTGTGCGTGTGCTTTTCATTTTGGCTTACGCTATTGGGCTGTGCGTGCGTGCCTTTTACAAACAGAGCACGCAATAGGCCAAAGGTGGGCGCATTGCTCCGCCCATGGCCTATTGGTGTCTATTACGCACACTGGCCGTCATGTGGTTTCAATTATCGTGCCCAGACATGGGTGCGATAATTGAAACCACATGTCTCGCTGTGGCACGCGCACCACTCGCGGGATTGTGTTTTTTTGGATCCATTTCACAGGGAAGCAACTAAATGAAAGAACCGCTGACGTCTTGTTTCAAAGTGAATGCAGTGCTGTTGATTAAGGATGCTATTTGCCAGGGGGACAGTTTTCCATCTCTTCAGATCATCTAACAATTTATATTTTACGGGAGTGGAATCCGGTCTATCCGATGTAAAAAAGCACATATTCCCTGTGGGCATGCAAAATCTGGAGCTATCGCTAGTTCTTGAGAGTTGCCCTTTTTCTGATTGCATCAATTCAAAAGTCAGTAACTAGAGGTTCCTCATACCTCAACCAGGGCCGAGATCTAAAGTTGTCCCATTGCTGTCAGTTCAATACTGCACAATAACAGCATTGCTTTCATAGGCACAAAAGAGCGAAACCCTACTTGTGACTTTCCAGACACCATAAGGCGGCGTGCTCCCAAAGGCCACGAGGAACACAGACTATCTGAGCACAAGGACACACGGAGGACATCCGCTTTGAAGCACACGAAGTTACCCGCCCACGACACGGGAAGGGAGCGCAGACACCTGCCCGGTGTCCCGTCCATGTCCGGTGGGACAAATACACGGAAATTCGGTCTAGCCCGTGCACATTCTTTGAAGCTAAAATATATATGAGCAACGAACGAATATTCATTCCATTTGACACATCTACTTAAATATCTATGAAGCCAGCACTGCTCATGATAAAGTAAATTCTGTCAGAACAAAATACAATTACACGAGAACTTCAAAACGAATGTGAAAGAAAACATGGTCTGACAACTCCGTAGTGGGAGCGGCTTAACTCTACTTCGTCACGGGCACTACATAAAGCATAAGGGCATTGGTTTTAGCTTTTTCAATTACTTAAACTACCGACGTGTTTAGGCTACGGTTCTTTAAAGTAAAGTACAAAAAGCATTAAAAGTATAATTCCAAGTGTATTTTTTAATTTGGTCCTATTATTTTCGAAACTTGTACGGATAAAAAGGCAAACAATGTGTACGAGAGTATTTGAAGTACATGGTGTGTGTGTGTGTGTGTGTGTGTGTGTGTGTGTGTAGAGAGGGAGGGACGCAATGCCATTGTGTGAGGAGACAAACAGGCAAATCTGATAATGACATAGTTGGGCCATAATATGCTAGTAACCACAGACGTGCATCGGACGCATGTACGTGTATCTGTACAGATGTTGGGGCCGGTCTTTCAGAACAAGTGCTGTGGTGGAGTGCAGTGGTGCCTCACAGAGGATCCCTGCTGGGTGCCTCCCACTGACAACAGATGCCACAGAAGCACGTTGCTCTTGTGGTATTTGCGCGCACTTTTCAAGGCAGCCTTCACGCGAGGCCAGGGCAGCCTTCCTTCCTTCACCCACAGGGCTCTGTGCTAAGCCGTGCCCCTACTCGCCCCTTGTTCCCAGTGCCCGGGCCTAGCATTTGTGTGCACGAGGACGACGCAGGCCCGCCTGTCTGTTGAGTGTTTGTACTCAGTCTGTCTAGACTTCCCTCCGTGATGTGCTCACCCTGTGTGCTTCCTCGCACTTTCCTCCGTCATGTGCTCACCCATGTGTGCTTCCTCCCCACTCCCCTCCGTCATGTGCTCACCCTATGTGCTTCCTCCCCACTTCCCTCCGTGATGTTCTCACGCATGTGTACTCCTCCCCACTTCACTCCGTCATGTGCTCACCCATGTGTACTCCTCCCCACTTCCCACAGTGAGGTGCTCACCCATGTTTGCTTCCTCCCCACTTCCCTCCGTGTTGTGCTCACCCATGTGTACTCCTCCCCACTTCCCTCTGTGATGTGCTCACCCATGTGGACTCCTCCCCACTTCCCTCTGTGATGTGTTCACCCTGTGTGCTTCCTCCCACTTTCCTCGATCATGTGCCCACCCATGTGTGCTTCCACCCCAGTTTCCTCCGTCATGTGCTCACCCATGTGTGCTTCCACCACACTTCCCTCCGTCATGTGCTCACCCTGTGTGCTTCCTTCCCACTTCCCTCCGTGATGTGCTCACCCTTGTTTGCTTCCTCCCCACTGTCCCTCCTCGCCCTTCATCCTGCACCTCCAAGTCCAACCCCCCTCTCTAGCATCTCCTCTCCTGTATCAGGGCACAGTTTTACACCTCACATCCTCTCCTCTCGTCCCATTACATTGCCAATACCTCAAACTCTAGTAAATGAGATACCTATTGCATTGCAAATGCTTGTTTTTTAATGAGGTTCTCCTACTGCAGCCATGACATGCTTCGGTGACTTCTTTACTCCCCCACTCCTTCCTGTTGTCCGTGCCTTCTCCCTGCCTCCCCCGCCCGCCCGTTGTCCGTGCCTCCCCCCACCCTCCCGTTGTCTGTGCATTCAGCCCTCCCTCCTATTGTCCGTGCCTTTACCACCCGCCGCCCGCCCTCCCTCCTTCCTTCCGGTTGTCCGTGATGCAGGGCTTTAAGTGGGCCGGGTCTCTCCGGGTCTGAGCACCGGCAGTTTTTTTAAAGGATGCCTCGAAACGGGTCTCTATCGGGCTCCATTTTGTGCCCTGGCTCAGGCGGTCTGTTTTTTCCCCGACTGCTGTCACTGCAGTCCGGCAAAAAGTGCTATGGCACAAAACAGAGCCCGAAAGAGACTCGTTTCGAGACAGCAGGCACATCGATGTGCGCTGCTCACCCTGCTCACTTCTCACTAGTGGAGAAGTTACGGCATGACGTCATGCCAGGTGAGCGTTGAAGGGGAAAGGAAATCCTTTAAAGAGTCATTTTCTCTCTGGATTTCCCATCCCTTTTTGAAAATCAGGAGCAGCAACATTGTCGTAGTGTCTGTCACCAAGGCTTTAAGTGGAAGCTTTTTCAATATTACTTACAAGCCATCGTTGCTACCTATTTATCGTATGCAAGTAACAACCATTGATAAAGCCAATAGTCCTGACTTGTTATGGGGATGATGCTTCTTGTATCATATATGTGGATGCAATGATAGAAACAGCAAAATACAAGTCGGGCGGCACACTATGCGAAGCACAGACTTTTAGGTGTTTTAAGCCACGCCCTTTATTTACATTGGCCACGCCCCTTTGAGAGACCCCCGAGTTTTTGCATCCCACTTAAAGCCCTGCCGTGATGCCTACCATTTGCAATGCACTAGGTCTTGTGTGAATGCGAGACCTATTGCATTGCAAATGCTTGTTTCCCTTTGCTGACCAGCCCAATCATGACAAGCGAGCCTCGTGCTCAAGACAATGTTTGCAAAACAAGAACTCGGAGACTTCGGGAAGCCAGCGGCAGCATCAAGCAGTTCACCAATGAGTACAAACTCCCCCGAAGTATGCTCCAGAAATGCAGAGCTCTTTCCAATTATAGTCAAACGTCCACTCTGATGTCAGGAAGGAGGCGGGAATAAAAGCAGCAAGGGAGCTGCGAGGAGGAAAGAAAACCTCCCGAGAGGATGCTCCTCAAGGGCTCTCTTTGGTCTGCTCTGCTGTCACCGCTCCCTCTTCGTTAGCCATGTTCTTTCCCTGTCAGAGGCGCCTGAAAGCCTCTCAATTCGCTGTCAGCAGAGCCCAGAGCCAGCTCTCACTCATGCCTTCACACAATCACAGCCACATGTTGAGGGAAGCGGCGCAACGCAGAGCAGGCAACTCTCTTTATATTGCGCTTCGAATCTCCGACGAGACTGCTGAACGCTATATGGAGAACGCGCAGCCCTAATGGGCAAAACTAACAAAACGGGCCCCTTCAGACTTCTCTTTACAAATGAGCAATTCGTCTTTTAATCTGTTCTCACCATTCAGAGAACAGTTTCCAACTCAAAGGGCCGCCCAGTTGAAATCAACCATGTAAACTGTAAGGAGACCAGGAGCAACGGAGAGACTTGAATAGATACCAGAGTGCTCTCGAGCCAGCCAGCCTTCGCACAGAGCGCTCTCAGGCTGATGAAATGAGGACAATGAACTTCCAAACTTTCCCAACACACAGGCCCAGCATGCCATGCATCACATCATTCTACAGCATGGAACCTCAGCTCATGACCACAGACACACTGGTCGCACAGGGCCCAGCATGCCATGCATCACAGCATTCTACAGCATACAACCTCAGCCCATGACCACAGACACACTGGTCGCACAGGGCCCAGCATGCCATGCATCACATCATTCTACAGCATGGAACCTCAGCTCATGACCACAGACACACTGGTCGCACAGGCCCCAGCATGCCATGCATCACATCATTCTACAGCATGGAACCTCAGCTCATGACCACAGACACACTGGTCGCACAGGGCCCAGCATGCCATGCATCACAGCATTCTACAGCATACAACCTCAGCCCATGACCACAGACACACTGGTCGCACAGGGCCCAGCATGCCATGCATCACATCATTCTACAGCATGGAACCTCAGCTCATGACCACAGACACACTGGTCGCACAGGGCCCAGCATGCCATGCATCACAGCATTCTACAGCATACAACCTCAGCCCATGACCACAGACACACTGGTCGCACAGGGCCCAGCATGCCATGCATCACATCATTCTACAGCATGGAACGTCAGCCCATGACCACAGACACACTGGTCGCACAGGGCCCAGCATGCCATGCATCACATCATTCTACAGCATGGAACCTCAGCCCATGACCACAGACACACTGGTCGCACAGGGCCCAGCATGCCATGCATCACAGCATTCCACTGCATGCAACCTCAGCCCATGACCACAGACACACTGGTCGCACAGGGCCCAGCATGCCATGCATCACATCATTCTACAGCATGCAACCTCAGCCCATGACCACAGACACACTGGTCGCACAGGGCCCAGCATGCCATGCATCACAGCATGCAAACCCATAACCACAGACACACTGATCGCACAGGCCCCAGCATGCCATGCATCACAGCATTCTACAGCATGCAAACTCATAACCACAGACACACTGGTCGCACAGGCCCCAGCATGCCATGCATCACATCATTCTACAGCATGCAACCTCAGCCCATGACCACAGACACACTGGTCGCACGGGGCCCAGCATGCCATGCATCACATCATTCTACAGCATGGAACCTCAGCCCATGACCACAGACACACTGGTCGCACAGGGTCCAGCATGCCATGCATCACATCATTCTACAGCATGCAACCTCAGCCCATGACCACAGACACACTGGTCGCACAGGGCCCAGCATGCTATGCATCACATCATTCTACAGCATGGAACCTCAGCCCATGACCACAGACACACTGGTCGCACAGGGCCCAGCATGCCATGCATCACAGCATTCCAATGCACGCAACCTCAGCCCATGACCACAGACACACTGGTCGCACAGGGCCCAGCATGCCATGCATCACATCATTCTACAGCATGCAACTTCAGCCCATGACCACAGACACACTGGTCGCACAGGGCCCAGCATGCCATGCATCACAGCATGCAAACCCATAACCACAGACACACTGATCGCACAGGCCCCAGCATGCCATGCATCACATCATTCTACAGCATGGAACCTCAGCCCATGACCACAGACACACTGGTCGCACAGGGCCCAGCATGCCATGCATCACAGCATTCTACAGCATGCAACCTCAGCCCATGACCACAGACACACTGGTCGCACAGGGCCCAGCATGCCATGCATCACATCATTCTACAGCATGGAACGTCAGCCCATGACCACAGACACACTGGTCGCACAGGGCCCAGCATGCCATGCATCACAGCATGCAAACCCATAACCACAGACACACTGATCGCACAGGCCCCAGCATGCCATGCATCACAGCAGTCTACAGCATGCAAACCCATAACCACAGACACACTGGTCGCACAGGCCCCAGCATGCCATGCATCACATCATTCTACAGCATGCAACCTCAGCCCATGACCACAGACACACTGGTCGCACAGGGCCCAGCATGCCATGCATCACAGCATTCTACAGCATGGAACCTCAGCCCATGACCACAGACACACTGGTCGCACAAGGCCCAGCATGCCACGCATCACAGCATTCTACTGCATACAAACTCAACCCATGATCACTGACACACTGGTCGCACAGCATGCCATGCATCACAGCATGCAACCTCAGCCCATGACCACACACATTAGTCGCACAGGCCCCAGCATGCCATGCATCACTACATTCCACACCAAACAACCTCAGCTCATAATCACAGACACATTGGTCGCACAGGCCCCAGCATGCCATGCATCACTACATTCCACCCCATGCAACCTCAGGCCATGACCACAGTATGTTCCTAACACATCACCACTTTTCCTCACACACAAGGCAGGTATAAGACACACAAATCATCAGCAAACATCAAGATAAACTTGCCCTCTTGCTCAATTATAGCAGAACAGCACACTCCGACACACCAACGTGCACTCATCCACACCCAACACCCCAGTCACACTAGCTATCCAAACCAACATGACCAAGTGCCTTATGAAAGAAAGCACCTGAATCTGCAAACAAAACCCCACCCTATGGATGCTGTACAAGCATCAAATGAAATGCCTTCCATACACAATTGCAACGGCCCCCTTTATATGGAAGAGGTGTGGCGCCACGGCCAGGGCGACTGACTCCGGAATCTGGGGCTCACGGTTCGATCCGCAGTGCCGGCGGCAGATTAGCCCAGCACCATGCGACTCTGGGCAACAGCTGGCTTAATCTTCCCGACGGCCCCCAGCGCCTAGAGACCCTTACGGGTGATTGTTCGTGCTTTACAAATGTGGATTATTATTATTATGCAGACTGACCTTCTGTTAACACTACATTCAAACGCCGGTGCAGTCTAATGTTCCCACCTCAACACCAATCCAAGTCAGTACACCAAACCAATGACCTAAGTAAGTACCATAACACCTAGCCCTACACGGACACCTTCTGAAGCCTCAAACAAAGACTCTAGTCCATGCAAGCTAAAACACACAAGCAACATTTCAAACAAGTCCAGCACATTGAACCTTGCCTCCAGTACCAGTCACATCTTCCCAATCTCAAAGTGAGACCTGGTACCAAGGAGCACATATCTGGAGAACATGCGCTGCTAGCCACAACCCCAAAGGATACTATATTTTTCCAAATGTCCAATTTCAACAGATTGCTGCTCTTCACCAAAAATAAATACCAGGCAACCACATACTGCTCTTCTCCAAGTTTGCAACACCAGAAATCAGGGAAAGTGCAGTACTTTCCGACATTTGTGCACCAGAAACCAGGGTATTCCCCTTTCCACACACAATTACACCAGAAACCATAATTCTCTAAATCCACCAAGAACCAAGATCACATATTGCAAGAGGGTGCTTCTACCCCTCCATTCGCACACCAGAGGAGGCACATCCCATATGTAACCCCACAACAAAGATGATGGGCCTTAAACTCCACTTCCTCAAATTGCCAGCCAGATTCTTGAACCAAATTCATGACAGTTAAAACATTAATTCTTTAACTTAAACGTAATTTTCCCTCTTATTAAAATAGATCACATTTCCTAAAGATCACACAATATTTCATTACAACAGAACCCAAGTCCAACACCTCTGAGATATTATGCGGTGCTCATATTAATTACTGTTCTACAGGGATCTACTGCCTCTTGAACTGCTGAAGTTAAGCTGCATTTCTGATTTCAATTGTCTAAATATGGCACTGAAACACCCTCTTCAAAAACATGGTCCTCCTCCAAAGAACTATGAAAATTCCTTTACTTTGCGTTAATTTACCGTTCAGTCCTACCTCCCTGTATCTTGCGGTTCTTTTTCTACCTCCGTATGCATGTTCTTCGAGGTTCTTTGACCTGGAACAAGATCAATTTGTCTCGACAATGGAGCACTAAAGAGACACCGTCAGATACAACCATTTCTGTAGGTCTTGTGTATCCTTAGCGCTCAGACGCTGTTCCTCAACCCTTGCTAACTATGGGGCTTCACAGGATGCTCTCCACAGAGGGCAAACTCTACACTTTAACAATCGTCTCTTCAGTCATGGGTGCTCTGTGCACCTGTACGCTCTCCATTGCAGTAGCATGCCCACTGAAGAGGCGTGTAGTCACTTTCCGCAAAGATCACGGATGTCTCCCACGCCCTTGTCCTCAACCCCGCTTCCCTCCCACCCGTATCACTTCGTTTTGACACATGGTCAGTTATGACACAGCACCTAAATGAAGATCTATAGACATTTTGGATCAGTCACAATCTTTGTTTGTATCTTGTTGAAAAGTGTAATGAGAGCACTTGTTGGAAAGAAGAAAAAAAGGATCATGAATGTCTCACTAGAGCGGAGAATTGACTGCTGAATACTCGGCCTTGCGCCCACAACCCCATACGCTCTTCAAAAGGCATTGCTCACTGTGCTACAAGATGTGCATCTCAAAATCCCACGCTTCGGGCGCCTAGTGTCGTGCATAACCGGACCGACAGAAGGCTCGGTCTCACACACTACTGTGCACTAGGCACATTTAAAGTTAAACAATGCAGGGCTATGAGAGTAGCAAGAAAGGGAATTAAGGGGGTTTATTCATTTGCCATTCCTGCCTGGGACAACAGGCTGCTAATGGTCCAAAAGGCCCTGGCACTCTTCTTCTGATGGAGGCCTAGAGTGATTGCGTGACTCTATATAGGGTTCGTCTTTCATGAATGCGGCTTTGCAGCATTTATAGTAGACTCGCAAAGCTGCGAATGGCTGTTCAGGGCCCCTCCTGGCATCGTTGCATCCTAGGTTTTGCCTTATATCGATACTTTTTAGCTGCTTTTCCACAGGTAAAGCCTTTGAGATAGACCAATACCTTTCTATCGGATGCCTCAAATGATAATTAAATATAGCACTGCTTGCTCTTTGCACAGTGAAAATACCATGACATCCCAGTGTTCATACTCTTGCAGAACAAGAGCTCATTTCTTATGCTTGCTTTGGCTGTTATTAGTCCAAACTGCCTCTGCACTTTCCACTCGGCGGGAGGTTTAGGATGATGCTCCGAGCCTACATAGGTGCCACCTCATATATGTGAGCGGTAGAGCAGCACTCCTTGCATGGTGGTCCAAGGCTGCATAGGACCATCTCTGGCATTGATATATTCTATCAAAGGCTTTGCCCTATACGGATACGTTCGACATTTGTTCGAATACTTTATATTTCGGAAATATATCATAAAAGAGATACAAAAATAAAAATAGAAGAAAAAAGAGACCTTAAAAACAACATCAACATGTTGGATGATAAAAAAGATAGCACCAACTATTTAGGATTCAAGTAGAAATCTAAACAAGACCATTACAAAAACGCATAAGGGGGAATAAATACTCAGGGGTATATAATTAAAAATGTTAAATGCAGCCATTTACTCAAAGATTACCAGTTGTCTGGTTCTTATTTCTTATTAACCAAGCATGGAACAGGTATCTGGACACTGCAAAAACCAGGTAAAAAGTTGTGTCAGCTTGGAGGATCCTACAAGCTTCCTTATACCTACTATTACCCTCCTTTCGGCAAATTGGGATCAACCATTTTCCACGTGGTTCTTCGTACAATGGGCTCAACCATTTTCCACGTGGTTCTTCGTACAATGGGCAGAAAAGAAGCAGGTGTGGTTTATCCTCCTCCTTCTAGCCGCAGAGTCTACACCCCTGGTCTCTGTTACTCAAAGGGCTTGACCATTTTGAAGCAAGATATTTAAGCGACAAGTTTCCATGACGGAACTGGATGTACAGTTATTTTGATAAATTAGGTTCTATATCATCTAAAAAGTGTTCGTAATTGTAATGGTTTTTTAGAATTAAAAACGAGGTAAAGTTGTGCCCGCATTAAAAGGAGATTGTGCTTATGAGTGTGGAATTGTTTCTTTAACTCTTTCACAGAAAGGACAGTACAAAAACCTGCTGGATCACTCCACAGATTATTCAGACCCATCCCCACTAGGGAGCATTTCACAAGTGTAATCCAAGGTAGATTAGCAGTATTTGAATACTTGAGGATTTCCACCAGCTCATTTCGATAAGGCAAAGGTTAGGGGGTGGCCCGAATGAGTTTCCAGAAAATTAAGAGACAAACTTTGATCTCAATGGTAATTTGCTGGAGTCCAAAACGAGCCTCAGAGATACTATATGAGTACTGACTGGTAGACATAGGATTTGTCTAATGAATCTATTCTCTTTCATTTCCAGAGTTTGCCGTTTTCATTACCCCAGAGCTCTGCACCATGAAGTGCAACCGCCAATGCATGGTAGGAATATAGTTGAACTACTGGTGCCACAAATTCACAAAAATACCTTTTATACAACTTCAGCAGACCCCCGCTTCGCTGCTCTAGTTTTAATCATCTTTTTTCCCCAACATGTGATGACCAATCTAGTTTCTCGTCTAGAGAAATCCCCAAATACTCAAAGGTGGACCTGTTCTAGGGGGACACCATCTAGAGTAGGATTGGGGCGCGAGGAGGAACAGGGATTGAAAACCATGAATTTGGTTTTGTTAATAATCGTTTGCAGACCCCTCATCACACAGAATCTACTAAAGCCATAGAGTATTTTCTGTAACCCAATGGGCGTCTTTGACAACAGAAGAGTATTGTCTGCAAATATCAGAACCCTCAAGCCGGCTAGACGTGGGGCATCATTCTCACAGCTATTTAAAAACAGGTCATTTAAAAACAGTGTAAAAAGGGTGGAGGCCAATACACAACCCTGCCTTATGCCATGCTTCATTGGCATAGGATCGGTATCTTCAGCCAACTTGCCAAATTAATTTGCACATGGTTGTTCTGGTGCAGTCTCTCAATTATATTGCACAAGTATGTTGAGATACCCAGTTCTGCGAGGCGTATCCACAGCAAGCATCTGGGGACACGATCAAATGCAGCTCTTAAGTCAACAGAGACTGCATACAGCCTTCCCTTCTCAAAGTTAACGGTCTTCCAATCGATCTGCAGTCTGAAGACCTGGTCCACAGTGGAAGTATTCGATCGAAAACCTGCTTGAAGGGGACCAGGAGTATCATTCTCTCCTAGCCAGTGCTGGAGTCTGTTGAGTATAACCCAGCTAAAACGTTTTTGTGCCATGTCAGTTAAACTAATTGGTCTATAGTTGGCTGGATCCAAGGGGCAGCCCTTCTTGTAGATGGGGGGAAACTTTGCCCAGCCCACGACTTTGGTATACTAACACCCTTTAAAATGGCATTACCTAGTGAAATATGGTGCCCACACCTCAGTTTCTGATAAAAACACATTTCATGGTATCCTATCGTTGCCGGGTGCTTTCCCAGGGGCTATCTTTCTAATAGCATCTTCTAACTCCTTACCGGTTATCGGTGGGAAACCTCCATCGTCCCTCTCTATACCATGGCCCAATAAAATTTCAGAAGATTCAAGAGAGCAGTCCTCCTCTGGTTTTTGTTGGTATAGGCTGGTGGAATGGGCTATCCAAGCCTCTGCTGCTACATTGTTGTCAAGTTTAGAGCTTCCTTCTCTATTCTCAGAGGCAATTATGTTCCAGAATAGGGTTTGGTTTTTCCCCTTGTGGCAGCTAAAAGGAGGTCCCAATTCGGACAGTCCCGTTCCCTTTTTACCAGTGCTAGAGCTAATTTATATTCAGATCTTTTTTCCTGGACCTCTTCCCTCTTGCAGCTCTTAAAGGCAATAATCTGAGCGCTTTTAGCCTAACTACATTTTTTGTTGAACCAGGATGGTACACTACTCCTTGGCTCATTGCTTCTCTGTAAAAGTCATCCTTTAAGCTAGAGAAGATGGAGTTACGTACTTCTTCTACCTTTTGTGCTGCTAGTTCATCATTAGTTCCTAGCTTAAAGAGAAATAAATACCTCCATAGCTTTACCCACCTTACCATTTATAGAGCTCAAAGTCCTGGCAGACCTACCTGCTACCTGCCAGCGAATTCTGCGTTTACTTTTAGAAAGTCTAAACCTCCTAGTGGCTAGGGAATAGCTTGCTTAGAATATTTTAAAGTTCTAAGGCCACTTTGAGCGCATTATGGTCCCTAGTACGCCTGCCTGCCACACCCATTAGGAACGGTCACATCTTAACATCTAAAAATACATAATCAACGAGACGAGACCCCGTAACGGAGCAGACATTCATGTTTCAAGCTGAACTTGCTGCTAATTTTGCATATTTTGCACTTTACCTGAAACTTTAAATATTTTAACCATTTTCTAAATCAGCCTTGTTGAATGGGAGTGTGTTGAAACTGGGAATTTGTTTGGAGAGGGAGGGGGAATCTAACCCTGATTCTGGGTGGCTTTTGGACCGACACCGCCATCTTTATTCAAGACGGTGCGGTCTAGCTGTTGCACGCTGGGCACTTTAAAATGGGTCACAGCGCGAGCGTGCCAAAGGTGCGCCTAAGGCAAGCCCGTCTGCGCCTGTCAGCGTCCCGGAGGCGTCCGGGGCCGAAAATGCTGCTGGTTCACCTTCAGAGCAGCTTAATGTGATCAGGTTTGGTAGAGATTGCCTTCTTAACATCAGTAGACGTATGAACTGCAGACCTCACCTCCATATGCAGTTGAGTGACGATCTTCCTGTGTGTAAATACTGCAACTGGGTAGCTTCCCCCAATCCTGGAGAACGCTATGTAAAATCTAACACCGGTATACACACAATCCAGCAGGGTGATGCAGGTAATTACCTGAAGGCTTTCCTACTTAATACATGCTCAGTAAAAAAACACATGAGCTTCAACTCTACGACCTGTTAGAAACATCAAATCGGGAGTTGAGTCAGCTAACTGAAACATGACTGACGCCTCCAACCCCACTATCGCTAGCGCCATTCCCCCGGGTTATCAGATTCTAAGGAAGGATCGTCCCACAGGGAGAGGAGGGGGTGTGGCCTTAATCTTTAGGAGCTCCCTCACCTGCGTTTATTTACCGATCATGGAGATAGAGGGGGCAGAGAGCTTGGGTTTCCTTCTGACCGTTTTCGGCCCATCAGTCCATCGCGGGGGTAGTAATCTACCGCCCTCTGGGGCCGGCGGGGAAATGTTTTGAGTCTATCAACCACGCTATCTCTTCCATAGTTGCCAAATATAGTCACTGCCTGGTCCTTGGAGATTTCAATATCCGTATGGATAAACCCCTTGGAACCTGAGCCTATGAGGTTGCGTGAATCCCTCAACATTCCTAATCTAACCCCGCATGTCTGTCTTCCCACCCATGAAAACTGGCCCACGGACCAGATCTCATCGAATCGGATCGAAATGTATGCCCGCCTCGCTTTAACCTGGTCGGAACACTGCTTGATAGGTTTTAGAGTATGTAGGGAGCCAGATAGGCCCCAACACAGGGTAAAACCCACGCTAGCTGTTTTAGGCCCTTCCATTTGATCTCGCCAGAGGCTATGCACTGCGCACTGAGTCGCTTCCCTATTCCCCTCAGCGGTAATCGAGAGTGATGTGCACTCCCTAGAGCATTTGCCCCAACTGCGTGCACCTGAACTCATCCCCCGCCCCACCCCCCACCCCCCCCCTCGAGGGCAGCTAAATTAAACAGAGTTTCTGCCCCTTGATCTACGGAAGCCCTAAGGAAAAGTAAAAGTGTGTGTAAACGCCTTGAAAGAGTGTGGCGGATGAATTACAGACCCACTGATAAATCCAATTACAAACAGGCTTTGAAAGACCATTATAAGAAAGTCCACGAGGGAAAGAAATTATTTTCCACTAAAATCGATCAGGCGGGTAATAAAAGCAGAGAACTTTTTAATATTGTAAAAAGTTTCTCCTCTTCCACGGCAATTGGTTGCCCGTTTGTTCCCACGAGTGATTGGACCAGTCGTATAGCCGGTTTCTTCCATGATAAAATTAAAAACAGGATTCTTTCGAAGTGCACTCGCCAGCGCTAGAGGCAGCAATTGGTCTGCCCCCTGACGCTTGCCGTAATACTGACTTCTCCCTTATGAAGTTTCCTGTTATCACTTTGGAGCAATCCCTGGCACTCATGAAAAGTCCAGCTCTCCATCAGATCCCTGTCCAGCAAAAGTACTGTCTTCTATTGCAGAAGTGATAAACCCTGTAGTAAACTTGATTTTGAACACCGCCCTGTGGGAGGGGCACATGCCGCAAACCAGGAAACACCCTAAAATTCTCCTGCTCTTAAAGAAACCCACGCAGACCCAGAGGACGCCGGTAACTACAGGCCTATATCCCTGATGCCTTTCTTCTCTAAGGTCTTGGAGAAATATGTCAACACAGTCACCACGGATTACGTGGAGGCCAACCATCTTCTGCACCCGAGCCAGTCGAGCTTCAGAGCTAATTTCAGCATGGAAACGGCCCTGCTAGAAGTCGCTGAAACTATAAAAGCCACACTGAATAGAGTAGGCAATGCGGTTTTGGTGTTGGAGGTTTCCGCAGCCTTCGATACCGTGACCCACAACAGATTACTGCAAAGACTTAAGGAGGGCGGTATTGGAGGTACGGTATGGAGATGGTTCACCTCCTTCTTAAATAACTTTACAAACTATCTGGTCGCCGCCGCAATCCCTCCCATGAATGTTGGGGTTCCACAGGGCTCAATTTTGAGCCCAACATTGTTCAACTTGTATATGGGACCCCTTGCATTCCTCGCCGAGAAATACGGTGCCAAAATAGTGTCTTATGTGGACGACACTCAATTGTTGTTCAATGCGAGAAGGGTGCTGAGTTTAAAGGCAATGTGATCAACACCTGCCTCTCAGAGGTATTTTCTTGGCTTAGACAAAACCAACTGAAGTGCAACTCTGAAAAGTCAGAGATTATTTTCTTTGGCTCACGTCCTTCTGAAGCATGGCACACATGGTGGCTGCAGGACATGTCTCCCCCCACTTCTTCAGTTACCACCATGAAAAATATGGGGGTCAAATTGGACGCTTCTCTCTCTATGAAGGCTCAAGTCCATTCGGTGGGGGGGGGCCTACTTTGGGGTGATGAGAATGCTGAGGAACTTTCTCCCCTGCTCCCAGTCTCTTACAGGAAAACAGGGGTCCAGACCCTGGTGTTTTCAAGACTGGACTATGTAAACTCCCTAGACTTGGGCCTCCCTGATTACTTACTTGGCCGATTGCAGGTGGTGGCCAGGGCCATCTTTCTGACAGGACCTAGGACACACATGACCCATCTTCTGTCTTCCCTACATTGGCTTCCTGTGCGGAAAATAATCAATTTCAAAGCGCTAGTTTTGGTCCTTAAAGCCTTTCATAAGATTGGAGCCCCCTACCTTAGGGAAAGATGTCAACCCTATATACCTCAACGTACACCTTGAGGTCCTCTGCTCAGCTCCTGACCTCTACTTCGTAGGTCCTGCTTTCCCGGGTAGGGTGAAGATCCTTTCAAGTGGTGGCTTCTCGGCTATGGAATAGCCTACCTCTCTCTCTTAGACAGGTACCGGACCTCCTTACTTTCAGGAGGAAACTAAAAACATGGCTCTTCCAACATTAGGATCTGACCGATTTCTGCTGTGGGGTGATGTTCGGTTTGCGGTTACGTGGCTTTTTCTTCTAGCGCCGGGACACTCTTGGGAATAGCCGCGCGCTTTATAAATACCAAATAACATAACATAGCATAACAACTAGTACTTTCTATCCTATTAAAAGTATAGGTACCCATTCTATCAGAATTAGTTCACCCATTACAGGCACGAACCATACAATTCATGGATAGGGCATTTAGTTGTAAAGCCAGGGGATACCACCTCTTAATAGGAGGGGTAGGGGGCGAATAATGAGAACAGGGATTGACCATATCCTATCATACTCTGCCAGGGAGTTGTAATTTGCCAAATCCAGCGGTTCAAATTGACAATTTAAACCACTCCCAGTACTTGTAGCATATTTGGATGGAGACCGCTATGTGCGCAATGAACTTGTCAACCGTGGGAGATTCCTGATGCTTAACAGTCTTAAATATACATTATATATGTTTACTCGGCAGCCGTTGGGAAAATGAACAGTCACGCAGAGAAGGTCTTCCTCATATTATTTCCGACCCCAGTACCATGAGTCCATTTCATTAAGCCTCCAGATGGCCTTCCTTTCCCACACGACCTGGCGTTAAGACAAAAGTTAAAGTTGTGCAAGCTAATTTCATGGCTATGCCACGTTTCTTGAAAGAGGCAAATATCAAAAGTATTGATATGCTTGGCCCAATCAGGATCCGTCAGTTTGGGACCAAGTCCAGTGACATTCAAGGAGAGTATCTTAAGTATTTTTGATCTCCCACCCGTAGATCTGGTTAACTCAGGTCCCCCAGATGTCACCTTACTAGTCTAACTCTATGATTCAGATAGCTTAGTTGCTTTTATAGTATTTATCATACATAGGTCTATAGGGGTGCCATTGGACAAAGTAGGTGCCTTGAGTAAAATTCAGGTTTGTAATGATCCCCTGCCCGAGAGGCTAGATCTAGCATCGCTCTAGGTAGAAGGGAATTGTTATTGAACTGGATGGGCATCAATGGACCCAGCTTAGAGGTATTACCATTTGAGCATTGGCTCTCACTCTTTTGTAGCCTTACAAGGTGAATAAGCTTGTAGATCACAGCTAACTTCAAGTCAATCAACAAGGTCTAAGGGGCCAAAACTATTGTGGACTGAGACATCATACAAAGCTCCTTGCAATGGTTGCGCTACACTAGGATACTTGGGAAATGCAGTCTTTGGACTCCTAATAACTTGTGGCATTTGTAATTGAGGGGCCAAAAGGGGCTTGTAAAAATATCCCAAGGGAAGTAAAGTCACTGTCGTGCCCCACAAATGACCAGCAATATTATTACCTAACAAAATCATAAACTGCAGGGTCTCTGAAGTTTATAACCACAGAGTCTCCCAGTCGATCCTTGGCCCCTTCCCAAGCCACCCACACGCCATGTAAACAGTATATACTGGGACATTAAGGTTGGAAAAATCCGGTGTTTACCCAGCCAATTCAGGCACTTATTACTCAATTCTGTAGGGGTTTCTCTTTGCCCATTTCTCAAACTGGAAAACACTGACATCACAACCACATATGGGCAGGCCTTGAGGGGCAGATCGATAGTCACTAGGTCATTGTTTTCGTGCGGTTTACTGTTAGCCATTCTAATTCCACTAAGGCTTCTAGCGGATATATCTCCTGGATCAAAGTTGTGGTGGTCAGTCGGACAGGTGCTGCGTTTCCATCCACTGCCACCTGTGTTCCATGCTTTCCTCCGGCCCTGGGATGTTCCTACATTACTCCTGCGGATCTGGGTTACTTTGATACAGGAAATGCCATCCCCCACTGGCTGAACAAGGTCCTGGGGTACAGCTTCGGGCTGGGATAGATTTGTTTAGATAAGTATAGTTACTTGGGAATCAAGGGCAGATATTTTGTTCAGTAACGGGCGAGTTCTAGATGCATTACCCCCTTAAGCTGATCCATTACAGTACATACAAACTCATCTAACCAGACTAGTCTTGTTACAACTAGATTGTCTCCATTTTCAGCCTCGGGTTTGGCTGACAGAATGGACGTAGTGGTAGCACTAGCGAGCTGGCGCTGGTTGGTTAATGCCTGTTCTGGTTTAGTTGTAATTGGGACAAAAGGGGGGGGGGGTGATGGACGGAGCATCAGAACCAATCAAACACTCGCACCCAGTCAACAGATCTGGGTTTGATTCATCACCGTTCTTTAGCCCACTCTGCCACCCCAGTTCAGACATGGCCATATGCAAATCAGTCTGGCCCTGTGCCTCATGGGAACAGTCCAGCCCGAACTGCCAAGCCATGCCTTCCCTGGACCGGAAACAAGCTTCCTAGGACCGGTTTCTGGCATTTCTGCATTCTGTCCATCAATTCTTGTTTTTGCGTTAGTTGTAATTGGGGGCAAATCCCGTTGATCATTTCCTTGTGACGGGGTCAAAAGGTGTAGATCTGGCAGTCATAGCAGGTTGTTTGCTAGTAGGGCTGGAGTCGCTTTCCGAATCAGTGGTAGCTACAACATTTAAAGGGGGTATGACTGGCTGGGGGTAGATAAAGCTAAACAGTCAGGGCTTTTGTGGGCTTTTTGAGTCCACCCCCCCTGCCCCCCCCAAAGAAGAACCTCCTCTTCATGAGTTCGGTTTCAGTGGCAATTACACCAATTGCCCACTGGAGCATTTTGTCAATGGTAATTACTTGGCCCCCCACCAGTACACTTGCATTTCCATATTGTAATTAAAGTCCTCTTAAGCTCAATGTAACCACTCCTTTTTAGGTCGAGCCTGAGCCAGCGCGCATGCGCTACTCTGCGAGGCTTCTTGTAAGCACTCTAAACTACTCCATGTGGGTCTGACTCCTCTCACACATAGGATTGGCTTTTGTGTGTGTCTTTCACTAATGAAAGCACGCAAATGGCTAAAGGCAGGTGCATGTCCCACCTTCTTTTTTAATGTTCACTCCCACGGCGTTTTGCTCTCGGGAGTGAGCAGCAGCACAGAGGGTGGCAGCTGCATTCCTCGTCGGTCAGGTTACACCCAACGTGCAGTGCTTTCACTTTTGCTTGTTGATGTATGAAATTCTTTGATGTTTGTATTTAAAAGTATAAATTGTTAATTGAAGGGAAGTTTTTCCTCTTCTCGTTCATGTGGCATGTATAGTTTTCGTATTTTACAGGTTTGAAGTGGTCCTAGCCTTAAATTCACATTTGCAATTTAAATATAATTTTAATACTAACTGCTTTTAAAGACATCTGCGGGTATGAAACGTACATATAGAATCTGCAAAATTAGACAGGTTGGCAGACAAAGAGATAGGTATGAGAGACGAATAAATCTGTGATTTTTCTTGTAGTTTTGTTGGTAAAGGAGCATTTTCGAATCCTCTTATTTACTTTTACACATTTACTGGACACATTTGAATTACAATTGTTTCCCAGCATTAGCCAGGTGCTTTCTCTGGTTAAGATAAGATTTTGAAAATATTCTGGAGGTGTCGAATAAAAGACGACTCGTCACCCGTGTTATGTGTGTTTTTAGCGCTATCCTCCCTTCCTGCTTGTCCACAAAGGCGCAGACAGCTGGAACGGGCCCTCTTCCGGGGCGCTTTGCAGAAAGGGTTCTGCGTCACGTGCTGCAGATCAGGGTGCGGTTAGAACTACTTGTTGACCTCGTGGTTAAACGCTTGTCCATCAGTCCACCTTCCAAGTGGCCTGAGATTACGGTTGTCATTACGGGTTGCTCCTTGAAAGATTTACATATTTAATTTAAACAAACGACGGTTTTGGTTTTGATTGGAGAAAGCATTGTGCGTATTCCTTATAAAGAAATAGCTCTTTAATTACTCAAAATGCTACCTTGCCAATGGTCACTTTTGTAAACTTTTACTTTACTTATTTGAAAGGAAAAATCACAAAAAGGAACAGCAGACGTGCCTATTGATACTGCGACCGACTTTCATCCTTGAGAGCCAGGGTCTTGGATCCATTGGCGGTTTAACATCATGTGAGTTATGGCCTGGCTTTGTGCTTAAAACACACATGCAGCATGTAACCATGATGATAATCGTGACTGGCATGCTAATGTAGTGCCTCATATTTCAAGTACGCCCCAAAACAATGGCAGCAAGTACTTGGGTTTCCTACGTCACGCGTGAACACATCCTGGTGCCCCTTTGATTAAAGAAAAGTGTGAGGCAGCCGCATACTTCAAACTTGCTAACGGTTGGGGAAAGGATAAGAGGAACCAGACAGTGATTTTAAAACACAGAAACAGACGTTTTCTCTATATTTCACTTTAATCAGATTGCGGTTTGGAACTGCTATCAGTATTACGCTTTATTTTGAGGTGTAAAAGGCAGAGTGTTTCTATTTATATTGTAATTGTAATTCCATTTATATAGTGATTACTACACCTGACGAGGCGTATATGTCGCAAAGGAAGTGTGTGTAGGTAATATTTCAAAGATACAAACGAAACAATCCAATAAAAATAACATGCTACTTCCAAACACAAACCTTTTGGTTAAAAAAAACTGTTCTAGACATACTAATTTAAAGGTGCACATTTATTAAATTATAATGTTGAATTACGCAGCATTTCATGCAAAATATCAAATTGGAGGTTTAAGCAGACAAGCGCCATCTTTTAGTTACAATCCAAACAGATTCACTGGTCATTAAACATCCTTCCACACAACCTAGAAAAATGATGTGGAGCAGCACCATGCCTTGCTGCTAAAACGTGAATATTAAAATGCCAACATATAAACTATTTCAGCATTATTCACCACGTTCTTTGACAGTTAGGAACATGTATGTTAGCAACAGCAGGCGTGGTTTCAAAGCTACTGCTGCAGACTTTAAATCTGGTGAAGCAGTTTCCTGTCGCCATTAACATATGTGAGCAGTTCAAAACCTACAATGCTATGAAAGGTAGCCTACAGGCGTACGTTTGTTTTGCTTGCAATCTCCCTAACACCGCCCACATAGCCACCTAGTGCTACACATAGTAAAACCTGTAAATGTTAACCACCCACAATAATGTGCTGCATGGCTAAAAATATTAATAAAATAAGAAATTAGCAATAATCAATAGGACTTAACCCTGCAGACCTTCCTAGTCTGGCGTGATAGGTCAAGAAGCATGGCCCGGCCCGGCCCAGTCCAGCCTCATCCGGGCGCTGACAGGCCTGCTCTTGGCCCAGACGCATCCCGGGCAGCGGGAACCCCGCGGCTAATATAGGCACCCTGGGACACTGGCGAGAGAGCTGGCGGCTTCTGGCCCAAGGAGTACTAGGGCATGTGATCCTGCCCCCACTGCCAACTAAAGATACGATCTGAGCAAAAGTAGACAGAAAACATTTTGTTGGTGCCAGCGCTGAAAACTTTTTCACATCCAATTACTGTGTTCTCGGGAGACCCGGCTTAAAAACACCAGGTCCGCTCCAGTATCCACTCCGCCGTTCTGCTGATGCTCTGCGGTCCGATCTTCCGCTCCGCTGTTCTGCTAGCTCTTTGTCACGCTACGCTGCAGTTCAGCCCTTTACATCCATACCCGGTGCCATTTTGAGCAGTCGGGGTCTCGCTCCTTTTTGTCCTCCGGTTTCCAGCAGCGATGTGGTTTCCGCCATTGATTGCCACGGTCACCACCAGGGCGGCACGGCACGTCACCAGGTATTCTTTTTTAGGGGCGATACTGGCTCCCAACAGGCGAAATGGGGTTGGCGCAGAGCTCTCAGCTCACGCAACCATCCACATCGGCTCCTAGTCCACACCCCTTCCTGCCCCTGTCCTCATGATGGAATGGTTCCGTCATGAGCATCGAAGGGGTTAACCTGCACACTTCCACACACTCGGGCATTTGTGTTCGATATGCTATGTATGGCATGTTTTTATGGCTGACAAATTGCTTGGAGAATGCAATCGCTTGGATTCCAAGCAGGCCTGCCTGTAGGCCCCTAGGCACTGGGCAAGCACACAAATGCCCTCGCGTAGTGATCAAATATCTCATCAAATGGCAGATATTTTTGGATAAATATATCTTGTAAATGATTTTTGGGGGATAGAGGGCATAGACTCACCAGCCAGTTGACTAATCTTCTCCCCTTACGCCGCATTTCCTTACAGGCCATTGTAAGTGCTCGGTGAAAAAAAAATTATCTTGCAGTGCAGAAATTAATATTCACAACAAAATGAAAATGTGAATCTTACAGGCGGCACCTGAGAGTGCACAGAAAATGAGCCCCAATAGCCAACCCTTGCAAGTGGATTTCTTTCCTAGTGCCAGTGGCTGTAACAGCCGCCGCATTTCGACCCCTACGTCATTATCACAACATGTACAGATTGGGCACAAGCGCAGTCAAACCTTCCCTCGTCTTAATAAAAATCTAAACTTCAGCTTGGAAAGAATAAAAAACGTCTTTAACTAGAACTATTTTGGTTTTCCATTGTTTACATGTTTCAGGTTTTTTTCTGCCCTCCTTTCCTTTACCACAGCTTCACCTCCTTTTGTTTTTCAAACTAGCACTTGCAATGCAATAGGTCTCGCATTTACACGAGTTTGAGATATTGGCATTGTAAATGACAATGCCTTTTATTTAAAGTTTTGGTTTTTAAAACCTAAATAAAAGGCATTGTCATTTACAAAGGCAATAGTCCAAACTCTCGCAAATGCGAGATCTATTGCGTTACAAATGCTTGTTTAAATATGAAAACTGAATTATAAACGTATGACTAGCAATTAAAAGTTGCTGGTTTGAGTGCAGCCCAGATCACTGCACGGCACACAGCTGAGCTATCCGGTACACTCCGGAGGAGGCGTGGCTCTCAAGGCGCGAGGGGGTGTAATCATGATCATTGAGACATGATTTATAGACATATCAGTGACATGAACCCTAGCGCATGGAAACCACTAAAATTTAGTTTGGCTAGACGCACGGCCGCCATAAACGTTAAGCAGCGAAAGTTAAAGCGCAGCGTAGCGCTGGTGGGCCGGCGTCACATGTTTTAGCGGTCGCTGCCAGTCGTAGACGCGTGCTCCGTGGTGGTGGGGGGCAAAGTAAAAGAAGACCCCATGATTAAATGTAAAACAATTATTAATATTTTTTTAAACAATTTGGGGATCTGCGCAGTCCATCCTTCGAGTCGTGTGAGTGGCCCCATTCAGAAAGTGATTCTTAATGCAGATAGAATCAATCAATGCCCGGCCACCATAAGGTGCGGGTGCACTTTGATTGTGGGACATGTATGTGCTATGGTACGTGCAGAGGAGTGGAGTGCACATTAACATGCTGAAGTTAACAGGACGGGGCAGGTGCTTGCCTGGGAGGCACTCTGCGCTCTAGCCTCGGCCACTTCCTGTGTTGCACAGCTCCAGTGAGTGGCTGCCCGGGCCACGAAGCACACAGAAAGGAAGGGAGTGGCTAGGACAGCTGAAGCAGCACATGCTGTGCCTGCAGTAAGAGAAACTCATTAAAGAAAATGGTGCTTACAGATTTAGGAAGACGTATCGTTTAACAACCGAAGTAAAAGAGCCAGTCCTCATGGCAGGTTACAAATTAAGACAAGGCGGTACAAAGGAGGGACTAACAAGCCTATTTACGAATCAGAAGCCAGCATTTACAAATGACAATGACACAAGCCAATGACAAATATGGGCAGAGAGTGGGTGGGCTTCAAGTACATACTCCAATACAGCATGCCTCGCAGAGCAGCGGATGCACTGCCGAGGCTCGACCTAAAAAGGCGACAGCGGAAACCCCGATGTATTCAGGTAATTGTAGTCTCCGGCCATGACACTATAAAGAACAGATATCACCAAATCAGGAGGTAAACACATCGATGTGTATTGTGTGTTGCTAACCTCACGTGGCCGTCAAGTCAAGATGTGTGAAGCACAGCAAATTACCAGGGTTGCAACTCCAGCTGACAAGCGCGTCAACAGCAGCTGCGAAAAGCTTTCTTCGGTGCGCCACGTGCAGCGCACATTACTGAAGCCAGGGGCGGTATCCTCATACAAAGCCGGCACATTCAAAACATGAAAAACAATTAGACTACAGCGAATATCTCACCTCCTGCTCATCTATGGCATCATTCTTCAGTCAGCCTGTTGCGTGCTCATGCTGAATAGAGGCTACCAGGGTAGGCAATCGCCTTAACACATTTCATGGATCTCAAGAGGAGCTTGGCTTTTCAGCAGTTACTCTGCCTCAAACACTTCCACAATAACTGCAAACACATTTACTCAGCCACAATAGTGCACTGGATTGACGGCAAACCATTCAGTCCATATAAAATGACGTTGCACTCAGACCAGGCAGCGGAGTTTCAGCATTTATAATTTTCAGGTGTTGGGATCCAGTGGGTTTTGAGAAACTTACAGGCTTGTTAGAAATGCTGACGCTGTTTGAGTGCACACAATACTTTTTGCATTTTAACCCCTTCGGTGCTCATGACGGAACGGTTCCGTCATGAGCGTCGGTTGAGCTGTGCTCATGACGGAACCGTTCCGTCATGACCACGCCCGCGCAAGCAGCGCTCAGCACAGCGGGGGAATCCGCCCCGCATGGAAGGGGTTAATATCTTTCAGCGTGCCCTTCTAACAGTAGCCAGATACAAGTTATTGTTGCTGCGAACTGTGATAAGGCCAGAAAATACAGAGTTAAAGTGGGAGGTGGGCCACGGCGAGCACAGGTGATGTGAGCTTAAGGGGCAGAAAATGTGGGGCCTAAAACGTTTGCAGTCAATGTAATCGTAACCCTCAACTCGTCATTCTTTGCCAACCCGAAAACCCACTTGGCTCTACCCCATAAAGGAATGAATTGATAATCACACCCGTCTCGGAGAGTCACTCAGGCAAAATACGACTTCGAGCCCTGCTGGCCACAGGCGAGGTGAGGTTGCCGTCAGTCTTTCCCTGCTCCCAAGTGTTAACAATGCCCGATGCACAAAAAGGAGGGAGAGACCCGCCCACTAACTGCAGAAATGGCCACTCACTGCACGGCTTCTAAATAAGCCATTGCAGAGATGGGTCATGCTTGGGAAGCACCTCCCTCGCCCGCTGTACCTCACACACTGCACCTGAGGTATAAACTAGGAAGCCCAGCCCCTGGCTCTCAGCCAATCCAGACACTGCATCAGAGCAGCACCAGGATTGGATTGAGCAGGCCAACCCACCCCTCATTTAGGAGACCGGGGGTTGCAGGTTTGATCAACCCCCGGCGCTCACTAATACAGGTGGAGAGGGGCCTTAGTGCGCATGTCGGGCTGGCCGGAGAAAGGCAGCCGTCCAACCCGACATGCACACTTTGTGGGCCTAGGCAAGGTGCTGTGCGTTCACGTGTATCTTGTCTATCAAATGTGAAGCCTCGCCTCCTTCAGAGCGCCGATGAATACAAACGCCTACGGCTGAAGGGTGACTGTTGCGGGCATGAGCACAACTTTTGGAAGGTTGTTGATAAAGTAGATTTATAAATTATTGACCATTATTCACATGTATAGTGGGGGCGGGGAGTAAAAATATGAGTGGGGCAACGCCCAATCGCCATAAGGCAGGAACCGCCCCTGAACCAGTTACATATAGTGCTTTGAAGCACCAGAACTACATTAAATCAATACTTTTTAGGGCAACAATTATGTACAAAAGCTTCCAGCGGAAAGAAAGGGGCAGCGACACCGAGTGCAGAATTCGTTAGGACAAACTAAGTACTGAACTTGGGAACAAGAATTCCAATGCGTCCCATTGTTTTTAAGCACACTGCATGATGGAGGGCTGCGGAGGGGAAACTACCAAAGGAACTGGTTGGTGGAACACACATGCCCCTGTTTGCCCATTCCCGTTACTTCTGAATGTTAAGTCTGCATTTCTAATGCGTCACTCATATTCTCGATGCTTGATCATTTACCAGAAGACATTTCACAAACTACTGCTCATTTGCCCATGTGAGTAATACTGTGCAGGTGGAATATTCACGTACCCACTTTTGAGAAAGCAGGCAGAACGCAGGGATGATTGCAGTAACTAGCTACTAAAATATGTCAAAAACTCAATCTAGTAATTCTTTTTTAAACTGTAAATATATTTTGAGTAACTACATTAAATTTGAGCACTGAATCGGTTGTCGTATATATGGAGTTTAGTTGTCAGATTTAAATGCAGACTTATGTTCTCACTGGCACTGCTTTTTATTGTCCAATTTGGTGCGAGTTAGATGTTACCATAACAGTAACAACAAGCATTTGCAATGCAATAGGTCGCGCATTACTGATAGTTTGAGGTATTGGCGTTGTAAATAATAATGCAACACCAATAGCTCATTCTTTCAGCAAAGCGAGACCTAGGGCATTGCAAATGCTTGCGAAGTGAGCCAGGAACTTGCATTGTATGTCTCAGTGCAGTACCGCAAGTTGCTCCTAGGGGTCCCTAGTGTGCAAGGCACCAGCACTGCATGTCCAGGTGCAGTACCGCAAGCTGCTCCTAGACGTCCCTAGTGAGCATCATAAACTAACTACACAAAACAGTACACAGCTGCTTGAAATATGAGCAATTATAGGTTTAAAGTCGTACGGCCGTGGTGACATCAATGGACAGCGGACGATCCACTATAACAAAAACAACCAAGCGTGCCCATGTTCAGGTAAAAGAAAAGCACGTCCGCCGTTATCCCATCTGACTCTAGGCTCGACCTAAGAAACGACAATCATGCTGAAAAGTCTGCTTTCACTGAACTACTTCACTTGATACAGAGGATCCCACTCAACTGCTTCGCACACTTGGGCTGGAGTGCTCTGCATTAGCTTGAATGACCTAATTTCTGCCAGAACCATCTCAAAGCGTTGTGCTGCATCCTCATCTCTTTTGAGAAGCGTCTTGTTTGCACATCCAGGGCTCATCGTCACAACTCTTATAGTTCAGGATCTTTTTAAGGTGTGCTTACTTCTTCGGCACCTTCAATCGATGCTGATCATCAACACCATCATCCCAGCCACAGCCACTCCCAAGCGCTGCCTTCCAGCAGTCTGTATAAAAACATTCGGAATTACGAGACAAGAGTCTATTGTCAGTTTATTTCTGGTAAGAGGCTTAAGTTTGCCAGTGCCTAGAAGAGACTGAGCAACCATACAAGCACCTCCAGTAACGAAAGGACTTTGATCTCCTCTGGGGCAACAAAAATAAGTGAAAAAGATGCTGGTGTGAGCAGGGGCTGTGGAGGGAGAATGGAGACTTCAACTAATTGATGTATATATATATATATATACATATATATATATATATATATATATATATATATATATACACACATATATATATATACACACATATACATATATACACACATATACATATATACACACATATACATATATATATATATATATATATATATATATATATATATATATATATATATCCAACAAAAGTTGCCTGCAATGAAAGAGCCCACACAGGACGGTGAGTATAGCCTTCTCATTTATTGCTGAAAGCGGTGGGAGAAACAACAGGCTGCTGCGCAAGCATTTCAGTCCAGCCCGACGCGTTTCGTGCGGAATGCACTTCTTCATGGGCTAAGGGCTTCTCACAGAATGTAGACATCGGCAGTTTCAAAAGAGCACTATTTCAAATATTCTTGCAACACGCCCAGGTGGGCGTGGCCACCCCGTGGCCTGCTGGTTGCTGTAGTGCTGTGAGTTTTCCTCTAATAAGGCGCCGTGCTGCATTCTCAATACAATGAAATTAAATCCAAGTGGGTAGCGTCTCACAGTTCCGTTGTACACCCACACTCGTTTATATTCAGCAATGGCAAGTCCTGGCCTAGCGCTGCAGCGTTGGTTGGCACTGTAGCAGGACTGCACACAGGTGCTGCTGGGCTCATTCCGCGGCTCAGGCGGTGCTGTGAGACGCTACCCACTTGGATTTAATTTCATTGTATTGAGAATGCAGCACGGCGCCTTATTAGAGGAAAACTCACAGCACTACAGCAACCAGCAGGCCACGGGGTGGCCACGCCCACCTGGGCGTGTTGCAAGAATATTTGAAATAGTGCTCGTTTGAAACTGCCGATGTCTACATTCTGTGAGAAGCCCTTAGCCCATGAAGAAGTGCATTCCGCACGAAACGCGTCGGGCTGGACTGAAATGCTTGCGCAGCAGCCTGTTGTTTCTCCCACCGCTTTCAGCAATAAATGAGAAGGCTATACTCACCGTCCTGTGTGGGCTCTTTCATTGCAGGCAACTTTTGTTGGATATAGATATATATATATATATATATATGTCATAAGGGCGCCTTATTGACACCTCTACACGAAAATATAAATACATATAAATATATCATTTACATATATAAACATATGAACACTGTAGTTGTAATTGTGCCAGAGCTTCCATAGGAAGAAAGCTTTTTGTTATGCTAGGTTACGCTAATAACTAGCACCATTTGAACAATCTGCATGAAACCTTCCAAAAATAGTTCATCCACCTCAGCTTCTTCCTGGAAAGTTTTGCACTGATCATTCAGGTGGCGGCCAAGCAAACAGGGGGCCCCAAATGTTAATTCCCCATAGGAAACTTTGTTCTCTGTTAAACAAAAAAACAGACCGGCACTAAACCAAATTTGGCAAAAAGTTAGAAACTGTGCTTTTCTTTATTTTGTGTAAATCCGGTAAGTCATTTTCAAGAAATCTGAATGTAAAGAGGCGTTGGGTTTGGGCATGAAGCGGTTAGAAAGGTAGGTATGTCTGTACAGTTGGTCCAGTGCAAGCCAGGTGGCCCTGAGATTATTTTTTAAAATTGAGCCCTTTGTTTGGCTGAGGCAACTGTTTTTCCAGTCTGCCCTTTTGGTACAACAGGACCGGTACCAGTCTTGTGGTACAGATTGATCTGAGTTCTGGCTGCAACCAAGAGACAAATGATGCGGTCGACACAACAATTCCAGGACTCTGTGCTAGTGTCATTTAGTTGTTAATCCACTATATATAAGGGGGCAGTGTAAGGACACCCTAACCCCATGGCACTTGTGGAAGGAGGACACCCATCCCTGCAACTCCCCAACTAAACATTAAAAAATAAAAAAAAATACATACTGCCAGTACTGCAGCACTCCAGAGGGACTTTAAGAGCCCTTCGGAGAGGTACCGAGGTACTCCAGTAGGAGCTGCTGCGAACGCTTGGCCCCCATGGTACCGCAGTACCATTAACTAATCATCAGAGGAAGATTGCATGCTACCGGGATACCTTGGGGGTCACACAGTTGTACAGCAGTAGCCGAGAAATATAATAATATATATATATATTAAAAAAAGCAATGTGAATTGGTAGGGGGTTTGCTGCCCATGGAGCGGTATGATGTCATAAGTGAGGTCAGTCATGTCTCCAGTCAGGCCCTGCAGCCAACCCTCCACTGTGCCACAGGCTGTGCCCAGCAGGGGTTGGCAGTCTGAGGTGTTGGCCGCAGGGCCTGACTGGAGATATGACTGACATCACTGATGACATCATACGATCGTTGTGACTCTGTCCTATAGAACATGAAGAAATTCAACATGCTGCACCTCTGGACAGTTTCCTCTTCACCTCAAAAGGGGCTACGTTCGTTAAGACTTCACATGAACCACAATTTTAAGTCAAGAAACTAACAGTTACAAATTTGCCATTCAAAAGACACCCTTTGTCAGGCCCTATGTACAACCCTCCATAGTTTAGTAAAGCACACTACATACGTTCCTGAAATGGGCACAATGGCATACAGCCTTAGAGCCAGGCTTACAATGCCAGTGAGAGATAAACCATCTCTAAGTGGGACACCTCCACATTCAACATTATTTAACACAGCACAATGCCTCAAAGTCTTCAGAGAACTTCTGGAAATAAACACCTGCAACTCAAACATCCTCGCTACATAGAATTTGTCTATAACATGGTGACACGACTATTTAACAATGGCAAGTGCCCAGATATTGACTAGTGGGCAATCGATTGGCAACAGAAGCTTCGGCCTTTCTCACACATTTCTTTTTAGAAGTGTCTTTGGCTTTATGCCTCAACCTACTTCCAAACATACCTCTGCAGCCTGCGTCAGGTGCACTGAGACTTTACCTGGTTTTATATGAAATTTTACTTCTATCCCAAACTTTACTTAGCGGTGTACCATATAACTTTCAACATGCATAATTATGTTTGTCTTCAAGGCTTGTGCTATTTCCATGCTACTGATCCACTTATGTGCACTTAGTTACTCTGGTGTATATTACTATGGTGTTAAGTGATTTTATAAATGATGTCATTTAACATATGATGAGTGGTGTTATATGTGAGTATATAAGAAGTGCGCGGCGGGCACTTGAGGTATAAGTAGCTCTGTAAACTAGAACTGGTGAATTTCAGTGTTTTTATGCCCAATTCATCCACTGTACAGTACTGCAGGGAGCATCTATTTAGGAAGATTTTACAACCAATAATCCCACTTCCTGTGATTCCAATCCTTACTTCAGTAACCATTTGGAGTGCCTAAATGTAAATCCTGGCTTTTAGGTTCCTGCATACAGCCGCCACCCGTCAACGTATTGTTTTTATAGTCACTGGAGATGCTTTGGACTCTGTATACAACTGGATTAGATGTAGAGGAGTTTACTGATCAGGAAGCTTACGCAATTTGCAAATTTGGGGCTGTGACGGAGGAACAGTTACGTGATCAATTATTATTATTTTTTTTTTTATCCAACCAGTAGTTACATTTACTTTTTGTACCAACATAGTACTTAAAATATAACATTTTCTATGCACTTGAGAGTACAATCTACGTGATCAATATTTACTGCATTGCAAGCCTGATAAGATTAGAGAAGAACTGTGGCTTAAGATGAGCTGCAGTTATGGTATGTTATAGCCACTGCTAAGCTCATAAAGAACATACTAAGCTGTGAAAAGGAATTGAAAAGAGACGGGGGAAAGAAGGTGAATGTGTGTGTAAAGTGCTTAGCCCAGAAGTTAGTCCACAAGAAGTGATACACTGGACATTTTATGAACTGCTGCTAGAGTGGTACAAAGTCAAGAGTGCATTAAAGAAGTGAGTGAAGTGGATGTTCTCAAAGTGGACGAAAACATTATGAAAACCTAACAAAGAGGAAACCTAAAACGTAAAAGATGTAGAATGGGAGGATATTCGTTAATTTTCCTTCTGTCATGTGGTGGAGGTGCATTCCCACAGACTTGATATTTTATCACTCACTATCTTTAAGAAGCAATAATTAAAAGCTTCACTTTTCCAGAACTCTTAATTCCACAAGTAAGCGTGGCTATCCATTTTCAGCGCCAGGATATCCTTGTTGGGTAGCAGAGTGCTTTAAAAACACACATGCAACAAAAATATGTAACCATAATAATAATAACAAAATTAAGAGGCAGAATTAATGTTGGACTCCTGTTAACGAGAGAGAATTATTTTATTACATGGGTGGGTGTCCCAAAGGAAGATTAGTCCTGGTGGGTATGACGGGCATCTAATAATTAGGATAATATATTCCCATGTACTCAATGAGTACAAAGGCCAAATCGTTGAAGGGAAAATGTATGTTGCTGTCAAAGGCGGCAGTATTCTTCGTTGGTCAAAGCAGAAAGATTTTGGGTTCTATCTTGAGCTCAAAGCAGATCAGGTGTGTGCGCGTCTGCTGGAGTAAAGTTATAAGGAAACGTTCTAGGGCTTTTAATCCAAAATAAGGTTTTCATCAAAATTATTCCCACAGGATAATACAGAAGGAGAGAGTCACATCTGTGCTTGCCAGGGTTAGGTAAATACCTTTTATATGGGTAGGAAGCTGTAAAAAGTGAGTTGGCACAATTATGCGGCGAAGGGATCATAAAGCCTGTTGAAATGACTGAATGGAGCCCCTGTTTTAGTGGCATGGAAGGCGAGCGGGGACATTAGGTCATGTGTTGACCTTAGGGGGCTGAAGAAGGAGATGTGATGGACAAGTTTCCTCTTCCTAATTTAGTGAAAATGTTATCAAAGGTTTTGGGTGCCACAATGGCGAAACACAAAATGAAGGGGATCAAGTTGCAGAATGTGATAAGAGGCCCCGAGACTCTCATATCTCACAGATGTTCATTGGTTTTGGGCTCAATGGGGGACCCCTGAAGTGGTGGGGTCCTGCGCTGCTGGGGCCTGCGTTACACACCTGGGATGCCAGGTTCTTAAGTATTGTGGACATGGTATCCACACACCATCAGATAAAGTTGCATGAAAGTTCACAGGAGATCAAGGCTTTCATCACACCCATGGTTCCTTAGAATGCTGTTCGGCTTGTCTCCGAGGTGGCAGTGTTTAAGAAGGATATGCACAATCTAGTATGGGATTTTAATGGGAGCAACGTACTTCCAAGGTTCTCATTTTTGTTAAAACAGGAAGAGCACAATCGTACAGTTCATCAAGTACAGTAGTGCTTGGCTGTGGCATTGAATATGGAGAAGTTCAATTTCAGAAGGGAAGAAATTACTTCTCTTATATACATTATTTCTCCTAATGGGATAAGCCCAAGGAAGGAGCATAGTAATGTGATTTGCAATTTAGAAATGCCTAGGAACAAGGAGGCGGCAGAATTAATGTTAGACCCCTGCCAAACATTAATTCTGGCTTGATGGACTTTTACATGTTGTTCACACCCAATAACTCAGTCAAGTCTGAAAGGGTTGTGTTAGAGTGGATTGAGTTAATCTGGAATGATAAGTATAAGAGTCTGAGGTATTAAAAAAGCTACTGTAGGCTTTGGATTTGAAAGTGTATATTCTTGGTAGAGATGATCGCACTAACAGAAGCCAGTGGAAAGGGGATGGGCACTGCGCTCTTGCAGAGATATGGAGAGTGGGAAATGGACATAACTTGTGCTCCCAGAGTGTTGACAGGGTTCAGATAAATGACTTTGTTATTGAGGTGGCGGCCTTGGCTGCGAGCTGGGCATATTTTAAATTAGCGGTTTTTGTGACGTTTGTCTTTCCAAGTAGGTCTGATCGCAAGCCTCTAAAGGAGACGCTTACAAAAAGGGACTGGACTCATGAATGGCTGGCATTAGAAGGTGGGTAGGTGCAGCTACAAAAATAAATGGTTGCCACAGAATATACAGAACAGGAGCAACAAATTATGCCGTAGATTGTCTTTCCAGGTTAGTGATAACAGCAGCGTCCTTAGAAGTGGACATTCATTCTGGAGGATGAAATGTAGTGTGAAGAGGCTGTTTGTGTTGCAAAGCAAGATGCAATTCTGGAAGGAGTGGACCAGTGAGGTGGGACGTGATGAGATCCTCAAGCACTGTCGGGACTGCAGGATACATGGATGGCCAGGCAAGAAGTGAGCCAGTGCTGAACTTGGTCCTTTCTTTTAATATAAAAGAGGAGTTGGCTGGAAAACTCTGCTGGAGGAATTGAAGACTAGTAGCTCAAATGACAGTCGCCTGACCCGAGCTATTTACCCTGGCACTTCCCACTCTATTTTAGAAACACCTTTTTACGAGCGCTCTAGACTATACTTAATAGGTAATTGTTTCCTTGTTACGGGGGAGACTGTTAACCCTGCTTTTCTCCGCAAAGATCCGCGAAATGGTAAAAATTCTCTGCGAGTACGCAGAGTTTCGCCAACACACCAAATTGCTTGTTCCGCCCGTTCGCGATGCTTTTTTCGTGTTCGCGAACACGGTTTGCGTGCTCGGGGAGGAAATATCTCGCAAACTCATTTTGAAAGCACAAACAAGCAAACAAATTCCGTGAAGCCGCGGATCGTGGAATTTTTGGCAATTCCGCGTTCTCCGTGGAACGTGGAATTACCCAAATTCCACGAGCGGAACGGAATTTACCGCCCAGGCCTAGTTTTAACTCTATAGGATGCTTTAGATAACTATGCAGTCCATATGCTCGGGCGTAGGGAGGGTGGAAGGGGGTGCCTTGTTTCAATGCTTGTTCTTTAGCTTTTAAAATGGTGCTTGCTAACTTACTGAGCGACGGTCACGAATGCAACACTCCAATCGTATGTCATGTTGCTATCCTCGCTCAAGGGTGTCTTCTAGGACACAGTGACTTCATTACTGCTGTGTCTCACATTTTTAAATGTAGACAGTGACTGCATGGGAAATGGATGAAAACGTACATAACGAAACAGGCTTACACTTTCATACACTGTGCCAAATAAACATAACAAATGGCACATTCACAGATGTAACGGAATCAAATACGGTGTTTTACGTTACAATAAAAAAATAAATGTACCGGTGGAAAGAATATATTTACGCCTTAATGAATAATGGCAACCATTTATTGAATAGACTTGAATGACCTTCGCATAACACAAAAATTCATGGCACTGATCATAATGAAACAGATCAACAAGGAGGGAATCAAGAACCAGCTCCTGGAGGAAAGGAAGCATTTTGATTCATAAATGAAACTCAGTAAATCTTGAACTCAAAACAGATCGTGAATTACATTATTTACTTAACTAAGGCCAGCCAGCTTGGTTACATGGAACGCATGGCACCACTGGACACACACAAACTATAGGAAGAGAAACATTAAAAAAGCAACGGATTATGGATGTACGTTGTTTAGACATCCAGGAAGAGAGACCACCTAATACAGATGAATACTATTGTATGACATTTAAAACATTTTGTATACGGAATAATTATTTATTAGGTTTTGTTTTTGAGGAGAATTTTATGCTATCCAGAATAAAAAAGAAAAAAAAGAAATCATTTCCATGTGCTCCAAATAATCATACATGGTAACTGTGTGTGCAGAGCCATCTCCCCTTCCCAAAGGCATTAAAGACTCATCATTCTGTCTCTACCTGCTATGTCTTCCTTTCACCTCCTTATTTGTGGGTGAGGTCACTTGAACCAGAACACAAGCAACCCTGCTTCCCTAAGTGAGGCAGGTATGCCTGGACGTGGGTCCTGTGCACACGGTCACTGGAATCAAGCTATACCTGGCTGATGAGCCCCGACTAAGGTAAACCCGGTCCTGGGTTGCTCGTCTTCATGTTCAGGGAGGACCTGGCTTGGCAGTTCGGGCAGGACTGTTACCATTGGGGAAACATGCATTAAAACGCAGGCATTACAATGCAATGCCTTTGCAAGGCAGTCAATACAACGCAAGTTCCATTATGACACATGCCATTACACCGCATGCCATTACAACGCATGTCCGTCACTGACCAGCACCTTCCCTGGGGTAAGCACCCGGCAGTGTTAGAATAGTAATTTTTGTTCTAATGGAACATGCGTTGTATGGTATTCGTTGTAATGAAAGTTGCGTTGTAAAAAAACGTGTTGTTAAGGTATGCGTTGTAATAGTTTGCGCTGTAACATACATCCTTACCACTGGAGCAAGGTCAAACCTCATTTGCATATGGCTGGGTTCAAACTGAGGTGGGATGGTGCGCGAAATAAGGATGGACTGGGATATGGGGTCAAAGTAATTACCAGTGTCTGAGATTGATTCAAACATGCCACCCATCATTTTTTGTATACTACAATCAAAACAGCAGTGCACACTTTCTGGTACTGAGGACAAGAAGACTGCCCTGTGTCCATTTCTCGGTGTGATCTACGAGATAAGGTCTGTGGAAAGAGTCCTTTGATAATTCAATTCTTTAACGGAAGCCTCTGTTGCTTATATGTCGGAGTAGATCACACTAGTTATCACATGAATATTTACGTAGATAGAGGATAGACAACACAAAAGGCCAGACAACCTGAAAACCAGGATAAAGGACTCCTAAAAAGCAGAATGAAGAAGCCAAACATCTACCTGGATGTTTAATACCCTCGAGGGAAATGCAACAGCATCTGAGATAGAGAACAAGGGCAAAAGCTGCCCTTTCACAGAGAGTTGGCCAACATGCTGGAGGTAGGTGACACATTCTATGGCAGGGGACATGCAAACCAGGTAGGGCGGTCTATGCAACTCAGAACAGATGACTCACTACATTTTATCCGCCACTGCCCACTTCAAGATGGAGCACGCAATGCATTATCCAACCTATTCTGCGGTGGATGGGCACTGCTGGCAATTCATCAGAATGTCTGACGGTCTGAGCCACATCAACCCAAGGACAACAACGCATGTGCATTTATACACCAAGGAAGCCACGAAGATAGAAGAACCCAATCAATCCCAAGGAATCCATAGGTGAACCAAAGTAAGAAGCGAAGCAACTCTTTCGTCATGGCCACGGACACTCTGCATCACAGGTCGTAAATTGACGTCTAAATCAAAATGCTTAAAACGATTAATGTCTCCACCTGCAAAAGCCAAGCAAGGACACAAACTGGGAAGGAGCACAGAGGACGGGAGGAGTTTTTTTAAAAGTTTTAAATCACGCTTATAAGGGTTCCAATCCCATGTACAAAAAGCTAAATTCTAAAAGCCTAAAAGCATGCATTGAACCAAGCAAGTATTCTCATGCACTGCACAAAGCATAGAAACACATTTCAAACGAGAAGTCACTCAACACACTGTCTGTCCTATAGCGCCCTTAAGACATTGCTGGTCATTTCCCACCTCCAATCATGCCATCTTCCTTGGGTGCAGCGGGCAGCTGCGCATTCCCCTCCTGTTACTCTGACCGTGTTGGTGCTGGAGATGAGCCTTCATGTTGGGACAGTATGTCCTTTGTTCTATGAAAAGCACCCGGCCTCCCTCGTCCAAGGGTCTATGCTGTACAAACACTTCTGGAAATACTCTCAGGATTGCCTCGGTTGTACATCTGTAGTCAAGCAAGGAGAGTGTATGTAGGGCCCAGATCCCGCTATACCACAGGCTCTGAACTGCAAAAAGGAAAAGAATTCATGTCTAACGGAGACTGTGTGTTTTAAGGTCCCATCACACACCCAGCATTCTCAAAAATACAGACCCAAGAGATCTGGCGGACGAATGTTCTACCTGGATGCAAACAGCTCCACTGAAATCACTGCAGCTCCCAATCTGAACTCAGGGGTGTGAGTGAGGCTTCCTTACAGGGCAGCCAGGAGTGCAAACCCAACCATTTAACCACGGATGCCGGGTAAGGGCGCACGATGGATTACTGCATTCACTGCAAGCATCTGCGTTTGACCTCAAGCTCAGAGGTTCGAGTCTCACCAGGCCCACTCGGCCTTCCATCCTTCCGAGGTCAATAATGTGAGTACCATTGAGTTAGGTATCTGTTATATCAGTGCTAAGATAACCTTCTGGGTGAATGTGTGCTACAGAATACACATTATGTTGTGGGATGCTACTGGGGATCACTTCATCATCGGGCTGAAAATCCTGCGGGAGGCCTTGAAGAGGCAATAGAATTGCTTGAACCATCAGAGTTATATTTTGATTTCTGAGATCACAGATTACCGGCAGACATCACAACTGTGCGATGCATCCAAAGGCTGAAAAAACAAGAGTTAATACTACATGATGTGATTGATAGTTTGCTGAAGGCGAACACAAATTAAAGACGATTAGGTACTCCACACCACTGCACGGAAGGGACGGGCTGAAGATGTTTTTAGTAGGCATACAAGTTAAAATATAGAGATCTCTCTCTGGAGAGAGTGAGAGGATCAAACCACAAGCAGTCTCCGACAGAAAAATACACAAAAAGGACACTTAATAGGGTATTAGGTCAACTGCAATATCCATAGGTCACCTCGCCCACCTACTGCTGTGGCAGCTTCATCATCTGTGACCAATTCACACCTAGGTAGGTAGATACCACCTTGGGGGACTCGAATGATGGGAGGGAGTTCAGATAAAATTTACTAGACAATTGCAGAGATCCACACATATCAAATATATCTTGGGGAATACACTCCTTGAGGGATTTCCACTTTATCAACAAGGTGGCCCAGATATGATTAAAATACTATAGTGTGGATGTTAGATGAGCAACAATGACCTATCCATCCACCTATATTTTACCCAGATATGTTGATCCAGCCTCCTTGTACTGAAATGGCTGCCGCCACATTTCACTTCATGTTGCAGCAGCCAATCAGAATGCAAGCTCCTACGCGAGTTCACAGTAGCAAAGCGGCTGATGGGGGGGGAAAAAGCCCCCTTGGCCAATCAGATCGCTCTATTATTTGAAGTTGCGTGACTGCAGGATTCTTGTGAGCCTGCTGTGACCCCAACCATTCAGCTATACAACGTTTTTTAACCTTAATTTCTCAAACACTACTGAACGGATCTACACCAGATCATAAAAAGCACACTTTCTGCACCAAGGTCAGGCTTTCTGCCAAATAGGTATATTTCCATTCATCCATTTTCACTGTATCGCTGTTCAATTTTCCTGTGCAAAATCGCATGGGGAAATTGATTTTTTGAAAGCCCCCTAATTTCATATCTCCGCTCCCCCCTGCTTGATGAACCACCCCAAAAATTCCCAGGAATAAACTGCGGCGGATGAACTTTTTTCTTTGGAAAAGTTCATGAAAACCCGTCAAACAGAGCCAAAGTTATTAGCAAACTAAAACAACGCTCTTTCTATTTTAACTAGGTCCTAACTAAATATAAACACAGTGGCAAATGCCACAGAGTATTTACTATATAATTATATTAGGCGAATATTTGATATGTATCAGATTCAATTGTTTTACAACTCTTAGTTTACAGTAAATATATCCGCGTCATAACCATACTGTAAATTACAGTATGGTACGACAGAGGGATATACAACTGTCGTTGTACCATACTATAAATTAAACATTGTAAAACAATAAAATCTGATACGTTATGTTATGTTACTGAGATTTTTAGAGCGCTCTGCTACCCTGAGGTGTCCTGGCGCTATACATATCAAATATTCTGCTACCAACTGAGTGAACAAAGTCTGAAAGGCCATTTGCCAACCCGCGTTAGCCTGCCGCGTCAGCACACGTCCCGGCACTTTATCCTGCTTATAATTGCTGATGAGCTGGGATAAGGCCGTGCTGCAGCCCCGTTTGTTCCACCTCAGTGCACACCTATGAGGTGATAACTTATCTCTCGTCCGGCCGGTATGCTGCTCTATTAGGAGAGTCCAGGAGTGATTGGGGAAGCAGTCACTCTAATGGCTCCATGATCGCAGGTGGGGGTGATTAATGACGCCGCACATGGGGAGTTTCTATCTTCATATTGCTTTTGACGGGGACTCAGTCGTGGCACTCTGCCCTCTAAACAGTCAAGTAAAGATAAAGACATGGAGCGGATAGAGGACTCGCACAATCAGTGCTTGTACACCTTCCTACCAGGCCTGGTTCCAGAAATCTTTATCTGGCTGGGCCAAGGGTGCATTTAGGTGGGCCAATACGGGCCCAATTTATAACAATTCTGAAGGGAAGGAAACTACAAGCCCTAGAACATGGATAGTCACAAACATTTGCCCAGGGGCCACAAAGTACGGTCTGTGGTGTGACCAGCAAGGTGGCGTGGGGGGGGGGTCGGGGTGGGTCAGGGATTGTGTAAGGAGGTCTAAAAATAAAAATTATAACGGGGAAGCATTTATTTGCCGGTTAATAAATGCTTGCCTATTTATTTTTTTCTGACTATTAGTGTTCAGCAACAAACAGAAGCTCGTGCTGCTGTTTACCGGTGGAGGGGTTGGGGGGGGGGGGGCGGGAGAAGGGTTGGCAGACGCACGCTAAGGTAAAGAGGGCCTCAAGCGGCCCCCGGGCCTTACTTCACTGCCCTAGAGTTACACATGGACATCAATTCACCAAAAGGCCTGGGGTAGTGGAAATGACATCACACATCCTTGACCTTAATGACATTATAAGAAGTGACATCATATGACCTTTGGCCCTCAATCTTTCTACGAAGTGATGTAATATGACCCTAACCTTTATAACATCATAATAATGGACATCGCTTAAGTTATAGTAAAAGTCGTAAAAAAACATGACTAATACAATAACAGAACGTTGAAAAATGTCTGTTTTAGATACCGCTTGTATTAGATGCCAACGTCATCTGAAAGTAGATCATTAATCATTTTTCTTAGTTTTACATGAAAAATTATGTATTCTTTCGAAGAGGATAATTCCACATTTATTCTTAGATAATGGTCGGACATTTATGATTCCCTTGTGGCTGCTTATACAATGAGGTATGCATGCCACATCCTACAGTATATTACTGTGTGCATCATACACATACTAAAATACATAAACACTTTCAGAATCCACAGGCAGAAACAGCCGGGTCTGGTGGGCTAATGCTTCCACTGTGTTCGACCTCATGGTAACAGGTTCAAATCCTGGTGGGTCCACTCAGCCTTTCATCTTTCTGAAGTCAATAAAATGAGTACCATTCAGTTGGGTAACAATAAACAACTGCTATTCAGTGCCAAGATACTCTTGGGTGAATGTGAATTTTACAAATACACATGTTATGTTAGATAAGTGATGTGCAAAAGGACGCTCACAGCTCTGGGCTCCGGTGTCACTGCACCTGCTGCATCATTGGCAGGTACCACCCTATCCCTACACCAGCTAACTGCAGCTTGCCTCCAACATGAGGTAGGGTTGCCAAAATGCCGTTTTCTTCCGACATGAATATTTTAACGTCTCAGCCAGTGTAAAAATAGAGAAAATCCCCAAAAGTCAGCATTTTCCACTTTAAAGTGCATACTTAGAATAGTATTTATAAAAACAATGCACTTTAAAATGTGTTCTAGAAGTTCCTTAATTACACCTGACTAGGGTTGCAACCTGACTGATTTTTTACTGGCACCAGTGGTATTTTAATGTCCCAGCTGGTACAAAAATTTGCAAACCCACCTAAAGCAATAATTTTTAGCCCTTATATGTACCCAATTCAAACAGCAAATATAAATGTAAAACACTTTTAAATTGATTTTAAAGCTGCAAAGATTCCTGACTATTAAATATAGTAAAAACAGTCGGAAAAGTCATGGTACAAATGTATACATACAATTTTTTTTAATAGTTCTATTTAGTATTATGTCCATGCCTTTGCACCCTCTTAAAACTACAACCAATAGCCTGTATTTTCTTTTGGAAAGGTGAAACGCTACCTTAGATTGAAAACGCTACCTTAGATTGATAATTAAAGTAAACAAAGTGAAAAGGCATCACAATGTTTGGCCCTCCTCATGGCCTCTTCTGCCGACTGGGAGGGCCGTAGGGCATGTTTGGGTGGGCCCGGCCCACCCGCTAGAACCAAGCCGGCTTCCTACACTAAGCGGACTGGTCTTCAGAACCAGCATCGAATACTGATAGAGGCCGAAGGCTGAAACTCACTCTTCCAGTCACTCTTCTTCATCAGTCAACAGACTGAAGTCTTTACTGTATGTTTTACACCATGGTACAATTTGAACTAAGATGCACATAATATCCCTGCTCTCTGAAGGCATCATGAGGGTACACCCACAAGTGAAGGCATTCATGAGGGTACACCCACAAGCAGTCTGCACGGCAGACTTGGAAGTGATGAGGATGAGGTAAGGGGCTTGAAATAAGGAATGGCTTCCTCCCATGAGATGCAACCTCGGAGGACAGGTGCCTACACTGCCAGGGCAGATACAACACGAATGCCTCACCTTCTCGACTGCTTTGAGGACACTGAACCACCGCGCATGCATGCTGAAATAGGCTACTTTCTGAAAAGGGAACTAACAACGCTAGCCCAAAGTGGATGAGTCAAGAAGTGGCCCCTAGGCTGGCTCTGAGTGCAAGGCCTCACCGTGAGCCGTGCCACGATAAAAGGACAACAGCGCTCAGACGCAGAAACCTTAAACAGCCCACCTGCATCAGATGTCTCCCATGAATAGGCATCAGGATGGCTCCTTGCCAACACGGTTCCCATCTTCTCTCTCTCGTGAGAAATGCACCTTCAATAATCAGAACCAGAAAAAACACGAAGGAACCACGCTAAGTGTAAAATGAGTAACGCCAGAGGGTGGCTGAGTTGGGTGAATGCTTGCTGGGCACCAATGGAGGGCATTCGTTTGAACCCCAGAAAGGCAGAGTGAGCCAGACATCCTTCTAAGGTAGGCACACTTACAAAATGGCAATATGAAGTACTATAGAAAAAAAGGTATTGTAAGCATCCATATTATTAACGTTACAGAAATGCCAAGATTAATAGGGAACTAAAAAAATGAAAAAACGTAACCAGCAAGATTCAATGTCTGAAATCATGGAAAGGAAAATCAATGAAAACAGAAATGTCTCAAATGAAGTAAATGGTAAAAAAGGTTGTGTAGAACAAATGAATGGAACACTAGCTATACATAAAATACCATCAGTGAAAAGCAACAGAAAAAACAATTACACTATCAATCAAGAGAAAAAAGCAAATGAAAAAACATTGAAAAGGTTTCAAAGTCCTGCATAAATTAGGAGTGTATCCTGGGCGAAAATTCTCAAAACCTATACAAGTGGTAGCGATTTTCAGGAATGAGAGGAGACTAAAACGAAGAATGGTTCGATTTGGGTTCTCAAAAGGGTCTCCCAGTGAGTGGGTGGAGCAGACAGTGATTTTTAATGGACTCTCAGGGTTGGACGAGAGGACCGTCTATCATGAGTACAGGGGAAGTTAATGGTGCAATTGACAGGTGTGAGAGAGGTGAGACCAATGAGGAATATAAAACAACCCCGCCATTTCAAAGATGATCAGTTGTACTGAACTTGCTCATTTGTCCTTCCAAAATATGTTTTTGTAATTACGGTTGTTGCTTTACTTTTGTATGATCTCAGTTGTTTATTCATTATTGTGACTTTTGCCTTTCCTATGTCATTTAACAATTACTTGTGGGATAAAGTGTAGGAAGGGAGGCTGAGTGGTACCTACACTCAGAATATGTTGGACTCCATTCAATGTTTGCACTCTGGAATCCGATGGGGCCTTTCAGAGCAGAGACTGCACAGACCACAGTTGAAGAATCGGTGGAAGGGCCGCAATATATATGAAGGTGTGTTACTTCTTGACTTGAGCATGGTTTATGCACTTCAAACAAAACGTATAGGTACCAGGGACGTTTCTAATCAGATTTTCAGAGCATCGAAGTGTTACCCGTTCTGGATTGGACACACCTTCGAAGAGGAGCAAGCATGCTGAGGGTGTGCACCAGGGATGTCAAGCCCCTCAACGGCCCTGCATCATAAAGCGCTATGTCATGGCCTGGCCGGGTAACTATGCAACACCTGTTCAAAGCATCACTGTACTGGTTCCACAGCACACAGATGAACAGCACACATCCGCAGCACCTCGTGGTTAAGTAGATTTGACAGAGCTCAAGTGACTGGGAAACATTCAACATATGTGAAATGAGGCAATAATGAGTAAAGAACGATAAAAGGCCAAGTAACTGATGGTGTGTACATACATAATTCTAGAACAGTTTGGAATATACATACGGTGGTATCCAGGAATTAGAAAATAAAATAGTAAGAAGCTGGAGAGTTTTGAAAGAAAAAGGAAAACTACAGACATGAAATATTTAAGGCGTATGTGTTGTTGAAAAACAACTATTCGAGAATACGATTATTATAGTAACTTACTGATTTGCTAAACTGCTTTAGTTAATCGTTTTAACTTGGTGTTAGTAGGATGTTTTAATTTATGGTATTTGTTATAATGATGGGTAAAATAAGTTTCCACCTTCACTGTGTTTCATAAGGACTGGGAAACTTACAGAAGCAATGGGAAGAAAATATGCATCTTTTCATATATATGCTAGGTATTGAGGGGGATAGGCATGCTTCTATACTAAGAAAAACAATTTCACTTTAATATAATCTGTGCACTTTAAAACCCAAATTGTAAAGTTTGTGGCCAGCAGTTCTGTCACCTACATCCAAATGCAGCATCCTAGTACAGATTACATTAGAAAGCACAGGGTGTAGCGGAGCCCTGCTGAACTATGGTACACAACATAGTAAGGGCCTTGCAAAGGCTACTACATAATGCCGTTTATGCTCACTGTCCTGATATCACCGCTATCACACACTGAGGCTCAGCTAATGGCCAGACTGTACTGTTGCAGGGATTCTGCACAAACACAGAAGTATGCATAGGATTATGGGACCTTAGTGCATAGGGACCGAGTCATCCTACCACCTTAGTACCCATGAGCCCAGGACCGACTAGCTATAGTGTCTCACTTGCTCTCCTACTCAATCACAGAGAAACAAGTGATTAGACACCCAGAACACAACACTCCTGACTCTCTCAGGAATCGCTGTTGCGCACACTCTTGTACTTGTCCACAATAAGATCTGACAGAGACACAAACAAGTTAAAAATATTTATTTTAACTAACATGCTCTAATATGCAGTATACATGCCACAATAAGCAGGAAAATGCATAACAAAAATACGGTCAGCATAGCCAGTAGTCTGTAAATCATGAAAGGAACGGTCGTTATAAAAAGACAATATAGCCTAATCTCCCTCCCCTTTGTATAGAAGCAGAATGATTATATATTAGAAGATCTCTGGGCGTTATCTGTAGAGCCCGTACCTCAGTCTAGAGATGGTAGATCTAAATCATAGGTGCGGTCTTGCTCTTCTCCCTGGAAAGGTCCCTCTCCAAGTGTGTGTTCTACCTATTCGTGTATTCCAATAAGGCCAAAGTACATATTCTCAAACACCAGCTGCAACGTTATGTTTTGTCTAGGTGCTAGGACCTGACCAGAACAGAATACCGAGGGGCATTGTTGATCGACCTTGCTCACAATATTCAGACTAAATCCCAGGAACTTGCAGAGTGTGAACACAGCGATAGGTTCTCATGTGAAATGGCAAAAGAGGCCTTTGCTAAATAAACTCGTGCAAAAAAGTGCGCAAAGCAGCAGACAGGATGCAGCGTGCGAATGCTAACTTAAAGAAGATGACCATGTCCCCATGGGCCATGTGACAGTACCAATGCAGGAGGGGGTTGAGATCTGTGGTCCTGCGTACAAATTGTCAGTTCATACATTAACAGCAAACCTGGCATCTATAAAAATGGACCCTGCCCCAGCATACAAAAAGCTCAGGTGACCTTGTGAAAAGGAAATCAATACACAACAATGTGTTAACTTAGATAACTGCACTGTGTTCAAGCAATTTATTTAGTTACGAAATAGCTGGCGATTAGGGTGAAGTCTGCCCAACCACCAGAATGGACAACTCCTTTAAGTTGATGACCGGTTTCTTTAAGTAGACAAGAGCATCACCGGCCAATTATAAAAACCCATGACTGGTCTCATGTGGGTATAATCAATGCTGTGTGCATCATATAGCCATAGTATGATGTGCCCTTAAAATGCATCAATGCTAAGCGTTAACAAGTTATTCAGCTGCGTGTTCTACCAATGTGTGTGGATTAGAACAACTCCAGTCTGCACAGCAAGTGCAAAAACATCCAGCCACTCACCTCCAACATCAGGAACATATGGGCAACCGTGCTGTCATACTGTGACCTACACAAACAGAACATCTGAAATCCGTAGTATAAAGGCCTTGGCATTCAACAGAACAGGAGCGACACCAGCAGTCATACCGGAGGCTGGAGAATTTCCAAACACTTATCTGCATAGTACCTTTTTAATTTGGAACTCTAGATGGGATCCTGTTGTTATGGTGCCCTGGCTAGCCGAAGCATTCGTTTACTGTTTAGGTCCCAAGATTAATTCCTCTGTGTAACGCAAATATGGTAACTGTGAAAGCACAATACTCATTCTCCGACTCCGTGCCACTACTGGCCGACGCCATATTTACGTTGACAACAAAAAAGTCCAATCCCGAAGAAAGGAGCAAAGGATACTACTGAGACACTTCTAGTTAGAGGATTAATAATGGAATCAAGTCTACACTCTTGTCCATGACAGAAGCTCTTCAAAGTCCCTGAAATACCCTGCAAGGAAGGTGGGATGAGAATTCAAGAGCTGAAACGGGGAGCCGGACAATCCTTGGGTCTGATGGACTTTAAACCAAGCATAGTGGCCATGAGTTAGGCGTCTTCACAACCAATCCGAGCACAACAGAGCTCATGTATGTGCTTCTTAAATGGCTGCTTTAATTTTAAGGATTTAAGAGAAAAAGGTTAGAAACATCTAAATAAAAGCCAGGTCTTGAAAGATGGATTATTTAGATTCTTCTTCCGCTGTTCGTATGCGCAGGAGCCTATATTTTATTGAATTAGGCCAAACCTCTAATTTTCCGTCTGAAATTAGGCAACTATGCACCCTTGGGTAAAAGCCAGATGAATTGAAAAATGTGGATTAAATCTCACAATGGAACCTCTTCAACCATATTCTAAATTGAAGAGTTGAGGCAAAATGCAAAGCAAATGCTAAATCTGTAAGTAAAACAAAAATCTGAAAGCTCAAAGAGCAACTTTCCAGAGAAGATCAAAGTAAAAAAAACAGCAACTGCTTGTAGACAATCATGTGAAGCTGCAAAAATCTCCTTTAAGAAGAGCTTTTAGGGGAAATTCTACAGTTGATACAGACCCCGAGTCCCAACAATATGCTTCTCGCTGTTTGTGTTAGGCTCTTGGTTACTCACATTCACTGATTTGCGGATTAACACTAATCCGTGGCAGCTCTTCATCTGAAAGCTCCTCAGTCCCCAGTGCAGTGTCAGGAACAGCTCCTTCTTGAAGAGGCGGGTCTCTTAAGCACGATAGTTAACCATGTATGTCCCGGCGTATTTAAAGTATTTGGTCTCGTGGGTCTTTAAAAGCCAATTACTTACCCAGCACCCCCAATCACAGCATGCGTGTTATCCTTAGCAAAGAAAACCCAAAACACTGTGTTCAACTGCCTGGTATAATTCTTCAATTTCTGCATAAACATCTCCACTGCTGTTTCAATATTTTATGGCTGACACATCTGAGCTATGCAGTCTCACATGCAGTCCTTAGTCTTTCCTTCAGTTGATGCTTCTAAGCTGCACAGTCTACCGTGTTCCTGCTCGCCAGGATGCATATGTTGATGTGAAGTTCTCTCTATCTGGGTGTTCCCTAGTAAGGCCAATGGAGCACATATCAGGTGTCCTACTTTCTTCTCTTAACTTCTTTCTCCTTTTCATGACCATTCCTCCTGTACCCATCTACCTTGGTCGGTCTACAAGACTGAGAATTCCCTCAGTTGCACTGTGATTACGCCCTCATTCCCCTCCTAATCTAGCTGGCTTCCTTTATCTTGCTCATTGTTTGAGACAGCCGCATGCATGCGATCGCCTCTGCTTTCCTATTATCTTTTGCACCCGAATTTCCTCCTACTAGGGCTTGGATGCTACATACAGGTTGAAGCGGGGGTATTCTTTCCTTGAAGTTTTTTTTGATAACCAATTTTTTGGCCTTTTGATTGCAACAAAGAACACAGCACCATGTAGAAATACCCTTTAGAAAACAAGACCAAGATACAAGCCCATCACATTGACCCACCCCCCTACGCCAGTGCGCCAACGAGGGTGCGGTATTGTTCAGCCAGTGAGCTGCAATGTCTCTCTTAGCTACTACTAGCGCTGTATTAAGGAAGAGTTTCTCAGTCCTGGTGCAGTCCAGCCCCTCTGTGATACCCAGAAGAACATGTGTAGGGTCAACGGGAACCTCCCAGCCCAAGACCTCAGAGTTCTCCCGCTACTGACTCCCATTACCCCTGTATCGCAGGACAAAGCCACACCATATGGTAAAAATCAGCCTGGGAGTGGGAACAGCGGGGGCAGAGGGCATCGGGTCGAAGCCCCGCGCGGTGGAGCCGCAGCGGTGTAAGGTAGGCAGCATGTAAGAAGTATACTTGGACTAGCCACAGCCTCGCCGAGGCCGCAATTATTTTAGGGGTCATCAGGGCGTCCCTTCAGTCAGCGTCATCCAGAGTCCCCAGCCAACCCTCCCACTTGTCTCGGAGCTGGGAGAGGGAGTTAGGAGTATTGTTAGTGAGTGAGCGGTAAATACAGGATATCCCTCCCTGACCCAGACTGCCTGTCATGACTTGAACCTCAGGGGGACTATATTCGGGGAGCGCAGTGCCATCAGAGATATAAGAGAGGAGGGCATGGCGCAGCTGCAAGTATCGGAAAAACGGCGACGAATGGAGGGAATGTCTGGCTTGCAAATCCTGAAAGGAGCGTAAGTGGGTACTGCTCCAGACATCGCCTAGCAAGGGAATCCCGATAAGATCCCAGGGCCGAAATCCGGAAAGAGGCGACCTCCCGGAGACAGGTGCCGTACCACAAGGGAGTATACCGGGTCAGCTTACCCGACCAGCGTGTACGCCGCAGGAAGGCCCGTCAGGCCAGGAGCACTCCACACATGACATCAGGGAGAGCTTGGGGGACAACGTCTCCGTATAGCATCCCCTGGATAGTGGCAAAGCCAAGGGTGTGTAGTTCCAGGCAGTACGCCGGGTCGGACCAGCCGCCATTGAACCAATCGTGGACAACAAGAAGCCGGGTCAATAAGTAATAGAGGTAGAGGTTCGTCATCCCAAGACCACCGTCGAAGGGCGGGACGCGGCATTGGGCCAGGGCCAGCCTGGGCCTCCGACCCCCCACAAGAACTTAGTAGCCAGCCCGGCCATCTCTCGGAACCAGGACCTAGTGAACTTCCTTGAAGTTTTTATTGATTATTTTACAAGCTACGTATTGAACTGTGTGTTGCCTTTCAGTAACCTCAGAGAAGTTAAGCACCCAATCAGGCGGTGAATATACACTTGACCAATATTCTTCAGGCCCTGGTTCCATTTTGACATAACTTGAAAAATGTTAGACATTTTCTGAACTTTACGTGGTTCATAGGTCAGTTAATTTTATGGGAGTATCTTCAGCAAATGTATCAGGTAGAGCTGCAGAGAGGAGTCAGTTTCTGCAGGTAAGCTGGACCTTTGTTCCACTAGACTCTGTGAAAGGAGCAGAGGACCTTTAATGTAATCCTGGGAGCTAATGGAAAGCTGCAACAGCTGCTCCCACTCGCCGCAGAGAAGACACATTCCAGTTGCCTGGAAATTAATTTCGTCATAAAAAAGAGACGATGATGTTACAGTAGTCTAGACGAGTTTGGAACTTGTTAGCTCAATTCCGAGTCCAGTGCAAAGGAGTAGGAGAATATGTTAGAGGACGAAGACCTGCACGATCACACATTTCACCACAGCGTTGATTAGGGGCACAACGGTAAAATATGTCAACAAATTCCAAAATAACATTTTTGAAGGCGTAGGGGAAATAATTCCAGAGTTTGTAGGTCAGGCAAACTATACTGTATATGACAAAGCTGCCCTGAAAAACCTAATCTCACCACCATCCATGAACAGGGACCTCTCCTTCATGTAGGGTAAAAAGCAGTCCAAGTTCACAGTAGAGCTGGACTGTTTCCCAAGTGGCAGTGGATTTGTGCTCTACAAAGTATGCCAAGGGGAGTGGATGCTCAGGCAAATCATTAAGCATGCCCAACAGGGTGCTGGATATTGAATCAGTACCTTCAGCACTACATACAGGTAACATAGTATGTTACTAATCTTTCCTCTACCCCTTCTTTCAAGGCTAAAGGAAATATTTCATGCTTCTTGAGTTTACCAATATGGAAGGGAGTTGAAGACATGAAAACTATGGACTAGTTTCCAGTTGGTCAGGGTCAACGTAGCTTCAAGATAGATTGTAGGAGCACTACTAGTGCCCAGCTCATTTCTCTTTAAAAGGCAGATTAACAGTAACGAATACCTACCAAGACACCTCATTAATGCTACAGAACAGACCGCTGGGCCTTGGCATATGCCAGAGCGGTGTTGATAAGACCTCAAGCCCATAGTAGGTAAGCACTGTAAAGCAAAGACTGTGGTATGAAGTTAGATAGCCTTAAGTATTGTCTCTCAACAGAGGAGAACTTCTCTAGAGATGAGGCCTCATTTGCTTAGACATCAGTTAAACTATTACAAGAATTGTATCAGCAACTCTGAGTATATGAGAGCGACCTGGTGGAGAAGCATGCTCTGTAGCTACCCCAGATATTTGCAAAGGCAGCCCCATTAAAAAGAAAAAATATCTACGCTTTTTGCCAGGCGTGAAACTCTGACGCTGAGGTGATCATCAGGGACATTGCAGACTCTTGCAATGACTGAGTCTTTTACACTTACAAGTTAAATCTTTTTTGGCAGATTACCACATCATCAGAATGCAATCACTGAAACGGACATTCAATGTATTGGTTAATGTAACTGGTCATTTCCAGTATTAACAAAAAACAAAATATACAAAGTCAAATATTTGCCCGGATCTACTGCAGTTCAGCATCTTACAGGCCTGGAGCTCAGATTAACTGGATGTAATGCTACTTAGAAGGGAAAGGAGCAAATCCTTTTGTATAAAGCTTCACCTCGAGATGATACACTACCCTGAACTGGACGTGCGAGAGGCAGACCAAACTATACAATGTAGAGAACATCATATGCAAGCAATAGGTGGACATCGTCATGAAGAGAGGACAACGCTATGATAAGACAAAAACTTCCGGACCAGTCATGCAGTCAACAGAACCCCAAAATATGTGGGCATATGAGATAAATGAGGTGCTTGTTTGCTATTTCCACTCGCTATATATATATATCTTTTCTGGAGTGCCAGTTCTCAGCAATGCAGAGAATCAAAAGGAAAATGCAATGACACCTTAGTAAGAACTGGCAGTCCAAATCAAAAGGATTTAGTACATTTAGATAAACTATTAACTTAAAAGGGTACTGCTGGGTAGTCCAGGCAGTCCAATGGAGGAGGTGTAAAGTGGGGGCAAGCCACTCTCAAGGGACCAAGCTGACTCATGAGGAATGCTTGTACAGCTTCATGCCTCCAGATGTTCACAAACTGCATGCCAAATGTAAACATCTATCCTATTTCTTGAGTGAAGCAGACTAGACAAAACAACAAACAGGAAAACCATTTAAAACAAAGTCCCACTAACCTGAATCACAAGATCTTTTGGTTGGTGTGGTTAATGAAACATGAGCGGTGTCTGTGCATGGTCCACCTAAAAACAGAGACAAACATTAGGGCAGTATCCAACAGCCGAGACAGAAGATAAGTTCTCTGACTAATAGACAAACAAAATAAACAGTGTGGCCCGTTCACAAATGCATTTTGGAGTACATAACATTGAGCTCCCGTAGTGCTCTTTTACGTATTCTTACCTTTGGGAATCTGTCGAAAAACATCAAAAGTGGGAATAAGAAGGGATATGCATATACAGTTAGTACAGAGAGTATGAACTGTGCCCTCTTTGCACCTTTTCCCCTTAAAGGGACGTTGGAAGCTTCCAGGCCAATTAACAAAGACACGTAGGAATACGTGAAAGAGTATTCTGGTAGTACTACTTCCCGTAGAAAGGTTTTTGTGACTCATCCACAGTATTTTCTAGTTAAGTCACTTGGGGCACATCCAATAATGCTGGCAGAGGAGTCTCAACATGCACCACCACAGCTTTTAGCTATTAACCAGGTCAGAGGTCTCTTCAAAATAATGACTGCTGATGGAATTCATATCAGACGATAGAAGGCAACCAATTATGAGTGTTATCTCTGCCTTCCTGGCCTGCTGAAAGGGTCACAAACTAGTTAGTAGGAAGAGAACCAACATAAGAGAAACTTATAGATACAAAAAGATTTTCTGTGGAGACCACAGTTTTGTACATTTCTTACAAAAACCGATATAGGTTTCAACTTTGAGCCTGTCCTTGACATCAAATAGGAACTTTAAAGTAAGTTTGGAACATGTCCGAGGTTAGCTCAACTTCCTCAAGTAGAATCACAGTTTCAAACGGTCACTAATTTGGACACTACACAAGCAGGTGCCAACTAGATTGGGGATTCCAAGGGCACTTCCAAGATAGGGGATTGTTATTCCGATTCATCCATGTTTGCTCCTGGCAGCATTCTTTCCCAGCCTGATGGAGTAACCAAACATAAGCCATCTATACTGGGCGATATTAACAACATTCGTAGAAGTACAACCAAATGCCATGGTGCCATTGCACCTGAATTTGGCATCAAGAACAAAATCATATTGGCAAAATTAGAGGAGGCCTGGCCGTCATCCATAATAGAAAAAAAGAAAAATCACTGAAAATAAGCAAGATGTCATCCATCTCCAACTATCACTTATCCTTCCTCTTACTATATAAACCAGCAATGAAAACTTTGACGATGTCTTACTAGAGACAGTGACTAAGACCCATTTTTTTTTTTTTAAATAAATTTTTTATTATTTTCCATTTCCATCTCCACATCATCTCTTACACAGGTGTTGTAAGCATTATTCAGGAAGATTGTGCTCCACCCTTCATCCCTACAAAGTTGTCATATTATGCAACCACAATGATTTACATTATTACCCACAGTCTCGTTGCCTATTATTCGCCAACTTCCGCCCTACCATCCCCCTTAAGCCCTTTTCCCCACAACCCTCCCGAAATCCAGAACTACTATTTCTACCCACCCCTACCCTCCCCACCAGTGTGCTCCCCCCCAGTCGTTAATCTCAATGTGCCTTGATCTATAGGTGTGTGTTCTCTGTGCACTCTTGCAGTTGCTCTGCTTCTCTCCCCCTGCCACCCATCTTCCTCTCCTTCGGTTGTGCTTTCGATCCCCTCATTCTCCCTTGCGCTGTTAATCACCCGTGGTCTAACTGTGGGCCGGCTCATCGTCTTGGTCTCCTCCAGAACCGCGTAACGCTTCAATTAGCGCCTCCCAGGCTCGTGCCACTTCCAACATCGTCTCCTTCTGGGACCTATGCGCCAGTCGTAGCTTGATCACACTCTCACTCGCCGCCCACTTAAGGAATTCGTGTTTCCACCTCTGCACTCTAGGTCCCTGACTATGCTTCCAGTGGCTGGTTATTTCCCTTTTGGCTAGTATCAGTCCCAAATCTATGAATTTGCTGGTTACTTTATTGCGTTTCGTCCGCGGGAACCAGTGCAATAAACCCACCGCCATATCTTTATTAAGTGTTCGCTCTGTTGCCAGCTCCAACGCCCCAATCACGTCTTCCCAATACGCCGTCAGCTTCGGACAGGACCACAGCATATGCTGGAAATCCGCCTCCTCTAGTCCACATCTAGGGCAGCGAGCCTCGTCCGCCCCGAAGATCCGTTTGATATGGCTCGGGGTCATGTATGCCCTGTGCAGCACATAAAACTGTATGAGCTGGAACCTGGCATTTCTCGTGCTCTTCCATGCCCTTTCTACTAGCTTGGGCCAAGTAGTGTCCGGGATATCCCTACCTAAGTCCCTTTCCCACTTCTCCTTAAGACGACCCAGCGGCTGCCTGCCCTCCTGTTCCATTCTCCTATTAAGGCATGTGACAGCCCTAAAAGTTCCGTCCGCCATAGCCACATATTGGCAGATTAGCGATGTCGCTGGCTCTGACAGCCCCGTCTTCCACCTGCGCTGTATCGCCGCTACTAGCGCCGCATGCATCAGGTAGTGCCCCCGTGGTAAGTCAAACCGGTCCCGCAGACTCGAGAACGGCAGCAAGACACCATCACAGTGACTAAGACCCATATGAAACACCTCATCTATGCATTCTTTGAGACAACATATGATTTGGCACGAAGAATCTACCCACAACTATCACAACCAACCATAAGGACTTAAATCTCCAACAAATTGTTTCTGGCCCAACTCACTATACTGGACAAACTCAGATGTCATATTTGCTCCTTTGTGCCAGGCCGCAATTATAGACAACACCCTCATAAGCTGGAGCAACCACAACACTATCACCTTCGACAGCGAATCCAAAACTCCAACAACAATAAACACTCATGCAGGCAATGGAAAATACTAGACGTCCACAAATTCAGCTCCCAAATTGACACCCCCCAACAAATATGTGACCTACACACCTTCTACATCTGGATCCCCACTACACTGGTCAAACATATTAATACAGACCACATACAGTGTTAACGTAAAAAAACACTGCATTGAATAAGGACATGAAAAGAATGAAACCAAAAAAGTCAACATACAACGCAAGTGGAGAAAATCAAGCGATAAAGACAAAATCATAATGTCCAACTATAACATAGCCTACAGAAGAATGGTCAGAATCAAGAAGAGACCCCACCAGTCCATTTTAGAAGCCGACTGCCCTGCTAAGGAACTCCTCAAGTTTGAGAAGATTTCCGCAACCCAGGATTACAAAACACAAACACCACAATCGCAAGACATCAGTGACAAAATCTTTATTGAATTGATTAAAAAAATTCGAAAGATAGAATATTACCATAACGAGAACACAGACAACACCACCTCCAACATATGACCAAACCACCATAAAAGAGAGATGAAAGCAATCTTCCAGGACTACACACTTTTAACACACTCTTAGAAAAAGATTTACTCAACATTATCATCTCAAGCAGACCATTAAAATCATCTTCAGACCCAGTACCTCCAAATATCTTTAAAAATATGCTTCGTTCAGCTGTGCAGGGGAGGTAGATACAAGCTTGCGTAAATCCCAGAACTAAATTCATTCCCACACGAGCACAAAACCTTAAAACCTGTTAAATTAGACCACTCTTCGAAAAGTAAAAAAATCGACCCAACTGACCAAGCAAACAGGCCTATATCAAATGGATTATTCTTGGGAAAAATTGTCTGAAAGAGCTGCATTTACCAAACTTTCAAAATTGACAGTAGAAAATAACTTGATGTGAGACCAACAATTCCAGTTTGAGACTAGGCAGCGGCACAGTCCGCTATATCACTTGGGACCTAAAACTCACATTTGACAAGAACAGAGTGGTTGTCATATTAGTTCTGGACTTAACACCTGCAATTTACACTGCCCACCACCATATGCTACTACAAAGAATACATGAAAATACTCTAAAATTGGTTGCTACTCAACCTAGAGACAAAGTGTGATTTACCTACCATTGTTCACATCTGCTCCTCACATCATCACGGTGGTATCCCTCAGGGGTCTATCATATCTATCCTATTATTCAACATCTACTTAACCCTTTTGCCAAACCTTATTAAATCATTTCAACTCACTGGTACACCTATGCAGAGGACACAAATTAATCTAAAAATGGATGGGCAGCAAAAACTCTACAACTCAAAACTGGATGACTGTGCCATAAACACGTGGATGAGCAACCAACTAAAGCTCAACATTGTAAAGGCAGACAGCACGATTTGCTGACAATGGCAAGAATACCAGTCTACTGCCATATGGCCCAAGGAACTCGAGGCTCTCCAACAACATCAAGGTTAGTCAGAAACCTAGTGGTAACCATGGATTAAGGCCTATCATTAAGGCCACATGTCTACATAATTAAGGAGCACATTCTAAACAATGAACCTACTGTGTTGCACCTTCCCAATAACTTGGTTACTAACAAATACTATAAAATATCCTTACTTTTGTAACCTCCAAGTTTGGCTATACCAACAGACTAGATCTGGGAGCACAAAGATTCATCATGCACAAACACACCTAAAAGAAAACACTGCTGCAAGACTCCTCCTCCACTGTCACGCAGAAGAACACACGACTCCAGTCCTACAATCATTTCACTGGCTAACTAGAGCTAGAAGGGCAATGTTCAAGGCACTCTGTCTTGCCCATAGAGCCTCCCAAACAAAAGGACCACTATACTCATGAGCAATGCAAACAAAACAGTTTTCTATGCCCAAAGCTTGCATCATACTACCTTACCATAAGAAATCCACAGGATGCACTCTCGTTTCTCAGCACAAGCCACCAAGCTCTGGAATTCGCTACCAGCCAAGATTCTAAGTATTCAGGCACATACACACTACAGCAACCAGTTCAAAGCATGACCATTTCCAAAATAACTACATCATCCCACAACCCTGGAATAAAACCTGGTAAAGAATCTCACTTTCAAGTACAAACTACAGCGTACAACCTGCATATGGAACAAATCCAGCAGCACACTACTTTCTATATCCAGGTAAGCTAAGAACGACTGCACCATGGTTAGCGTGAGTATTATATAATAACGTCAATTCATATATAACCCTTCTGGGCCACGTTAATACGGATACCATACCATTCTGAGGACGGCAGCCAACTACAGCTTAATCCTCTTACACTCACATAAGTAATATCTGTTACAGGTCTTATCCATCATCCAGTACTGTACCAGCCAATAAACCAGCCATCACCAATTGAACAGGCATGGAATAATTTAAGGGATCTGTCACATACTGATGACCAATCAGAGGACTCCAATCTAGTCCACTACTGCAAGTCCTAACCAGCGACATGCAAGGATTGCTTGTTTACATCTCACAATGACATTCACATATGGGCTGATAGAAACCGAGCCCTTCCCAGCAGATCTCCTCGCCACTTCTGTTTCCAACCACACCTGCTCAGGATAAAAAAACAAACACATTTTAACCAAATGTCAGGTTGAAGCAACCGTTGCAGAAAGTAGGTAAGTATACTACGATCTCAAGAAATACCATAAAGGGGCCTGCAGAGCTGCTGAAAACCATAACCATTCACCTCTCACACCTTTGTCGACCACACTGCTCAGTACTACGACCCACGACACAATAACTGCACCTTGGTGGTCATCATACACAACATGAAAACACTTCTCATATAGGATCAATAAAAACAGACAACACCGTTCCAAACACACACCATCACCTGCGTAGATTACGGACCACGTAGGCAAGAACTTCCGTGCCCCATATAGAGGTAGTAAAATCTATATAAATGGTGCAACAGTATACAATAAAAAAAATACTTAATAGAAGCACGTTGCTTTCCAAAAATAAGCCAGTTATTTGGGTGAATGTCAAAGAGGCATCCTCAAACACAGATGTGTTCTGTGGGTAATATGTAAGAGTACAGTTTGATGGATCATTTTTTCCAGGTCAGTATAACAATACACAATTTCTTAATTTATTTTTTTGAAGTTTTTTTTTGTAATATGTTTTTTAACCTTAGAAAGAATTACATGGGAAACTGTAAATGTAAATAATAAAATAGGCTTGTGAAGGAGTTCATCAAGGTTCGTCACTTCCGAAAATTAGATCAAGTGCATTAAAGGCTATGGATTCAATTACCGCTTAATACAACTGCAACTCTGTACCTGTGAAACCTACTGCCGTTTACCCCGACATTAACGACATCACAAAAGACCATCCACGTCCACTGCATCTTGTCAAAACCATTTAGTTTCCATGTGTACTTAATTCATATTCAGCTCAAGGAGCTCAACGCGCAGTTCTTTACACAGTTACGTTAACAGTCTTACATAGGAATGGATTGTCATTAGTATGGCCTTGAATTAAAAATACCTAAGCCGATACTGTGAGCTGGGAGGAGTCCTCTCTCACACTCCTTGCCGCACAGACCCATTTTCTCAAATCTATCAACCAATGAACCATATGTGGGTGCAAGCGACGCCTTTATGTCAAAATTATTCAACATTTAGCTAGGGTCATCTGCCAAGCCGGATATGGGTTTTCAGGTGAGGTTCTCTTTTTCAAGGGTAAAAACTCCAAGAGACATCATTTTGGAGACCTATACAGGTTTCAGCCAAGAAAGTAATTCAAGTGGTGAATCACTGTATTCAAAGTAAAAGTTATTATTACACAATCCTATCACAACGGTTTGTAGCAGCTAACAAAACAAAATCGAAATAAGACAGTTGCTTCTCTCCTTCAAAAATAAATATCTCAATAACTCCTGTTACTGAAACAATCAACCAGTTGCAATCCTATGGTCACTACTGTTTTAGCTCAACACTGAAGAGAATAATGATTCCCAGCCACAGGTTATGATTCTAGCAGAAAATGTATTCGTATTCAAATAAAACATTTTTATTTCTCTACCAGCCAGCATAGAATGTGTTCAAAGTATTGCGGAGTTGAGAAACGCAATGGCTAGAAAAACCCTGATATTCTGACATGCATCCAACTTGAGGTTCATGCCTCGGTAGGTGCACAGACTTAGAAGAGCTGTCACAGATCTTCAAGGTTTGATCACTCTGACCTGATTAGAGTTGATAAAGTTCTTCATTTGCATTGGCCTGATGTAGTCACGGATGGAATGGTTTGACAATTGGCAGATGTTCTGGTTCGAGGGATAGTTTTATGGGATACCAAGCTCTTGGTAGTCACATTCATGGCAGAGTTTGACAGATCATGGTTGGAGGATACTACAAGTTTTGATGTGCCTCTTCCACCTGTGTTTTTGTTTTGTGATATATTATACAGCAGAGTCTCAGGGTTGGCTGCAGCCAGTGGTTGGATGATAACTGCATATGAGGGCAGGTGAGGTTGAATTCAAGAATAGGGAAGAGAAGCAGTCGGGGGCAGTTTGAAAGAGCTCATTTCTCATTTCATTTACAGAGATGAAACTCAAAGGTGGAGGAGATTTTTAAAATTCGAAGGTTGAGGTGATTTATTTTTTTTCACCTGAAAAGTGTGTTATAAATTTGCAATAATTCCACAATGTGATATTAGCTTTGGCTCTAAAGTTGAGTGACCAGGTGAATGCCATCTTCACCCCATACGAGTGTCTTTTGAGAAGAGGAGGTCTGCTATTATAATATAATAGTATTGATGAGTAATGAGGGTTTCAGGGAAAACTTCTCAAGATGAGCGGAGAAAAGAAAGTTGCAAGTGACAGACATGGTAGAAGAGGAGAACCAGTATTATGGAAGTGGGAAAAAGAGGAATCAGAAGTAGGAACACATTGAGGCAGGTCAGTTGCAATTGAAACTAATAGTTTAAAGACACAAAATGGAGTAAATTTAGCTTAGCTAGGATGCGTATATACCATTATCAGGTTTGCTGGAATCGGCAGAAGCTTGATCAGGTTTGCTTAACTTGGCTGTATGACCGGCTTTAATTGAGCCTTCATATGCGAGATGAATCTAATCAAATTTAGGAGTGAAAATAAATTAAGTCACTTCAGGCTAGGGATCAGAGTGTGGCCGTCAATACTCACAGTAATATGGGGGCAAGCAACGAGGATGTTGTAGCTCGAGCAGAATGGTCTTAATTCAACAGGGAGGCTACCGATGCTGTGGAGTGGCAGGGAAGAACTGAGCTAAGGTGACTTTGGAGATATCATGGTAATTTGTTATCCTTGACAGAGGAGTTCATGGATGAGGTGCGCCCATCTAGTTAGCCATCAACTTCAGATACGGCACATACATCAATAAACATTAGATTACTTTTGTTGATGTTTAGTCCTGTTTTCACTGTGTTTCATAATAGAGGTGTTCCTAAAGAGTGGAATCTGCAAGAGGTATTTTGACAGGAGGAGACTGTTGAGATACATGTATGATCAGGGGTGCATCCAACTGGATGGCATGTCTGAACAGTCCGAACACTTCGTGGGCTTCTGGAGTGAGAACCTGCAGCTGTGAACAGGGGAGCACAGTATTTTAAAGGTTGAGAGATGAGGCTTACACGACTGCTTATTGAAGGATCCCAAATATTATGTTTATGCTATTACATAATTGTAGCGTAAAAGGTCAAGGGTTCATAAATTACTAAACTATGGGTTTTGGTTGAGCGTCTGTAGAATCTATTGCATCAGATGGCTTTCAGGACAGACAGAACAGGTAGACCCTGTGACGGTTTAGCAGAGCCACAAAAGGATCGATAGCCACTACAGATGACCCCTACCAATACACAATTTAACCATCAGGTTCCATCTGCCCTATGTCCATCGGGTTACATCGGCCATGGTAAAACTCATAAGGAAACAAAAAAAACAAAAACAAAAACGGAACACATGAACATTTTCTGAAAGGCACAACGAATCTGAGGAGTACTTTTGGGAAGCAGCAACTGCCACATACTTTCAGGGAGAAAAAACGTTTGCAACTTTTTTCCTTCACATGGAATTTCCCCTCCTACACCCGCCGCCCCTTCCCTCCATAAGAAACGTTTTTCCTTACGCCACTGCAAATTTCGAGGATTCTGCCCTCATATGGTCACCTTGGATCAGGATTTATTCCTGCTACTGAAAGGAGTATCTGGGAATAGACTGTGATTGCCAAAAGATTGTGAATGAACACAAACATGCACGTTTGGTGCTGATCGGGATCTTTCCCAGCAATTTTTCAGGAATTCCTTTGGGATCTTAAGTTACAGGATGGAACGGGTGAGCCTCTAGCACAGAACATTCTTCCAGGAGTTTGAATTTGCTTTTTGATTAACAAAACCTGAGGAAGAGGAGGAAGACCCTGCCTGGTAGGATACCTTAAGGGGAGGGACCACCCCCTGGCTGGACCTCCCATTCATGGATAAGGACTACAGCCCTGCGGCAAGTCCCACTGACAAAGTCTGATGGAGGTGATGTTGTGAAGTACTGGATAAAGAGCAATGGGGTCGAAAAGAAAAACCCTCCTGCGACATTGGGAGACAGTGGCATTAATAACGGAGATAGCGATGAGATGTCTCTGATATTGAATGTTTTTGGTGTACAGAGAGTACCTAAACGTAGGACTAGATCCTTTTAGTTGCCTTTTCTAGCCTCATAGTTGAAACAATGTCCGAATTGCTAAAGGTAGCAGTTCACTTCCTTCACTGTAACCTAGAACTGTGAGCAGTGATGCACGCTTATTTTCCAAGTGGCACCGGAACAGCTGTGAAAGTCGAAGGTAAATTTGGCAAGTGGATATTAATCCTAAACGCACCGTCAGATGCCAGATTTTGGAAGATTACAACTGGATTTCAGATTCAAAATTAAGAGAAGATGCATGCAAACATAAACCAAAACCAACAAGAGGTGTTCTGTGCACGCGATCCGCTACAGCTAGCCTCGACTCTACATACGCGTTATGTACTACTCCACTTCAGCTCCAGGTGGAAAACATGCAGCTAAGCAAACTCCAAGCTCAAAAACTTCAAACCAACACAGGCGTTAAAGGGTAACCCAGAAAAGAAAAGCATTATATCATTTCTAAATTGTCCCAAGAATCTCCACAACTATTTCAAAATTAATTGGATGCTCAGTTGGTAAATGTGACCCATCACTTAACTGAGAAATTTAGAACATGAATTATTAACCAGACTTTTCGTGCCTCACAAATCTTCACTCTGGCTCGGAGTGTTAGCTATGTAGATTTCTGCTTCAAATAACAGTTTTTTTTCTTTTTCTGCTGCACATCTGGGGTTCAGCTATGGAAATGCTCTCATGAGATCTTGTTAGGCTAACTCCTTGTATCCTATGCATTTGCTAAACTGAAGAAAGAAAACTGACAGCTGAAGTGAAAAATGACAGCCAAGTGCCAACAACTGTGTGTGCAAAATACTTGTTAGTTTAAACACGTCAACACATGGTTTGGAATTTATATACGAGCTAAAACCAATAAAATACATAACGTCAAACAGGAACCACAAAACATTCCTTCCTAGCCTGTTACCACCAGAAGACATTGTAAGCTATGACAAGAACTAATGTTTATTAAAATTGCTTTTGTAGTCTAGGTCCTGTTGGAAAGTGTACCTTAAAGACAGATTTTTTCACCCAGAATGCAGGTGGAATCTCTTGAAGAGCTAGATTTGGGGCTCTAGTAACGCTCAAAGTAGAGCTGATGTGACCCCTACCAGTGCTGGAGTGTTAGCGTCGCGTTAGAGCTGAAGGTACCCCTAGGTGATGCACCTACAACTTCCAATGCTGCAGCCAGGGTGTATTTCCAATATGTAATGTGAATTAAAACGTTAGTAGAGGATCTTTTCACATTAGCAGCATAAAGACCAGTGGTAAAGTTAGATTTGAAAACCAATGTTTGGAGGGGGTTGGGAGAGGGGGGGGGGGGGGAGGAGTCTATTCTGGGCCCAAAACTATCTCCAGGGTTAGTGGCCATAGCCTTCCTCTGGTCCCACAGCACTAATGGCGGCCGAACAACTTCCAGTTTGCCGTTTCTTCTCGGAACTGGTCAGCGGCGGAAGAATGGAACAAAGCTGTTATTCCTGCAGACAATTCCAGGGAAGAGATTGAAACCTGATATTTTGCTGTGGACCTGAACTGGATTTGTGTGAAGTCTCCTGTAACTGTTAGCAGTAGGCTGGAGTCTGAAGAACCAGTTCTGGAGACCTGAAGGCTCACTGTTCCCTATATCGGGATTTATTCCACTGAAGGTGCGCAGTAACTGCTGCAAGGAAACAGAAATCGGAGAAATGTATTTTCCTTAAGATATTTTTGCATCGGCGGAAACTGCAGGGAGCTTTTAGCTTCTCTTCAGTATCAAAAACAAATTAACTGCAAACTTCCAAAGCCCTTTTGAAAAAAATACAAAGCGGATTTTACCAATAAATGTCCTCACTTCATTTAATATAACTTTTGATCCTTACATCAACTTTACCGGATTAACAAAGCATTTTACTTAAAGTCTTGCCTTAGTAACTTAAATTGATTTCTGTCCGTTAGGTTCTTTATTTCCTAAACGGATTGATGTATTGGCCAGTTTCTGCATTTGTTCCACCTGTGTATACATGCTGGGAGGAAGCCTGCCTGCTTGCGGCCAGCTACAAAGGGGGGGATGCTCACAGAACAGTGGAACCTTTAGGAGTGAGAATGTTCCCTGGCGTTGGCCATAGGCGGAGTCCCTATAACTCACGATGCAGACATCAAAGGGAACCAGCTTGGAGACCGGCATTGTCAAGTCGCTAAAGAATGATAGCCCTCAATACACAGGTAGAGATCATTAAAGGGCCAGCTCCAAGCCTCTTGGAAGACAAATGCAGACTCTGTTTTTTTTCGCTATGGCCTCCCACAGGCCTGGTTTCACCTCGTATGGACTCCTTGTGCTTGGAAGCATGTTCACTGGCTGTATTAATATCTGTAGTAGGGCAACAGACAGTGCCTAGTGGGTCTAGTTCCCTGGCATCTCGATTCCCTGCTTAGAGGGTTTTCCTTTCATTGTCCGGGAGATGCTTTGTCCTCTTTCGTTACATTCCGCTTAGGTTTCCACAGCTTTGGTCGTTTTCACAGCCATAAGAGCCCCTCCAGATTATGCCTTTGGAGTTTCGCACAATTAATGCCTAGGACGAGAACTCCACATCCTCAGTACCTCAGCGAATGTCGCGCTTACTTCCTAGAAACGACATTGAGGGAACCTCTTGGTGCTTAGACCAGGAGACTTCAGCAAGCGTCCACCACACAAGATGGCGGCAAAAATAACTTCACTACCAAACCAGACTCCCACCTCCATGAAAGATTGATATCAGCACAACTCCAAGGCACTGAAGTCAGAGAGGTGCACCAGGAATGCCCCTGTAGTTAATGGCGGAGGATGTGATGGTGTCGAGGGAGCACTGGAGGCCATATGACAGCACCAGCAGCACCATTTGAAAGGGAAGGCTTTCACCTTTCCAGCAGCTACAACCCCCACGCCATCTTCTCAACGATGGAAGAAGTTTAAGTTGCTAAATAAACCTGCCCTTGGGGAATGGCGGCGGAGAAGATTCTATCCCTTTATAATTTTACAAGACTCTATTCTGGCACCATCAATGGTGCAGATTGCTAGGGAGGGGGCTAGAGGTCAAGATATTCACCTGATTGGAATCTAATCAACATTGGTGTGTGGCTAACCTGATAATCTAGACTGATTGCAGCTTTTGTAAAGCGGTTACTCTGTCGCTACCTCTTGAATGTCTCTCAACTGTCAATCCCAAAGTAACTCATAAATTCAGGATTGGAGTTATGTAGTAAGGCAAAGTAATGCCAAGAAGTTCGGAACCTTGGAGTCTGGTTAGATGCGGACCTGTCTTTTGGACCGCAGATAGGACGTGTGGCGGGCGTCTGTTTCAGCGTCCTGAAAAGTTTACGGAAGATTTTAGATCTCCTCCCTACGTCAGCCCGCAGAACGTTTGTGCACGCCCTCGTCACATCACGCCTGGATTATGGCAATTTGCTGTACCTAGGAGCAACCAACAAGGCCTTAAATAGCCTTCAGGTGCTGCAGAATGCGGCAGCTCGCCTCATTTTAAAATTTCCCAGAAGAGTGGCCTCTAATACCGCCCTTCGGACTCTTCACTGGTTGCCAGTGAGGAGCAGGGTGGAGTTTAAGGCCCTCTGTACCTGCCATCGCATCCTTACTGGGAAAGCGCCAATACCGCTCCAGAACTTGATCACCAGGGATGAACCAACACGCTCCCTTCGCTCCTCCCACGGAGGCCTTTTAAAGGTCCCGAGGATAAGGCGGGCTCGCATGGGAGGTAGATCTTTTCGCTACCTGGCGGCTAAGAGCTGGAATGCTCTACCTTTGGACCTCCGTCTTGAGTCATCTGAACTGGGCTTTAGGAGGAAGTTAAAAACATATCTATATACTTGCTAGCTTGCACAGTCTCATTGGTTGTGTCAGTGGGAGTCAATCTGTTTTTGCGCGGGGACACGCTTTGAGCGTAACCAAGAGCTTTATAAAATTCCCTCATTATTAATGAACGGCTGAATAGGCTTATGCGGATGTTTTATGATCCTTAAGCGCTTCAAAATGCATTCAACTTGTAAGATTGTGCTTCCCACATAGCTTTTCTTATACTGGCATTCCAGGACATGTACTATAAAGTCAGAATTGCAGGAGGTATATTTCAAAATGTGTTGTCTGGTCCCATACTGCACTGGATAAGCCGGTCTACTCTATTTCTACATGCCTTATATATGAAGAATTTATAGAAGGTTTTCAAATCCGTAGTCCAATACCTGTGATTGAAAGTGACTATTCATTAGTCAGATTTTTTTTTTTTTTTAAAGATCTTCCCCTTCAATAACTAATTTCTGGTCTCGGGCGTCTGATTTTACAAATAATGTCACTTTTTACAATATATCATTTCTACCCAATATCTTCCTAAATTCGCTAGAATGGGAGTTAAAATTGGTAACATACCTAGTAGCCACTTCCTGCTTTGCTTTCATTGAAATGTCCCTGGGAAATAACAGATCAATTTCTGTTATTCCTTCCACTTTCAATACTGCTTGTTCTTCAACACTTTCGGTATAACCTCTCTGTTGGAATCATTGAAAGATGCCATTCTTTTCAAATAGAGTAAGCTACAACTTCTCCTGGCGCTTTGCAGTTCTGCATCCGAGATACTTCATTTTAGCTTGTCTGAAAGTGAGCTTCTTGCATGCAATATGCTATTATCTGCTGCTGGGTTTCAACACATGGGAGTCTGATCTGCTCATCACTGTCAGTAGTGTAATATTTAGATATTCTACTTTTTTGTGGCACATCTTAGTAAATAAATGTATGTAATAGTCATTTGAAGGTCCTTTAAAAATAGCATTGCATCATTTTGCATCACTTCTCCTAAATGTCAAAAGTGTGTGTGTTTATACGTACATACAAACACACACAAATATTTAGCACCTTCTCACAATCTGTCCATGCATACTTTGTCACAACTTCCAATGTGTCTTTACTGGATCTAGCACAACGTGTTGCCCTTCCCTCCGTCATACATGGATTCAGGTTCTTGTTCAAGGACACTAAATATCTGCACTCAATTGGTCACCCTTCCTGCTATACCATTGTTCCTTTTTCAATAATTTCTCCAATAGGTCAAGTTGGCCTTTTATGGTCATCTGAATTTTGTTCTTGTTTGTACCATCATTTCTTTTAAAGTACTTGGTAAAAGGCTGAACTCATCGCAAAACACAGCATTTCAGATGCCACTCACCCTCCACTTTTATTTGTGATTTAGAAACATACAGCAATCCCTCGCCCGTCAAGAGTTATCGGATTGATCCTTAAATGTCACCTTTGCCCATTATTCAAAAGTAGGCTTCAATTAGTGACCCTGTGTCAGATACTCACAGGTGGGAGCTTGTCGGGTAGTGTGAGTCCTCTGACTGGAGCAATGTCCAGACTTCCATTAATGTATCTGTTGCAGTCGGTTACTACCAACCAAGTCCTCCACATGGAATGGGCCTGCGGTCTCCTTGGTCTTGGACAGCTTCTGAGTACATGCTAGCCGTGGTACTTGTGAGTGAGGGCCCACGCCAGAAATTAAATGAAAGGGGTAGTTACAGAGCACACCGTTATCCCCAAAAGGGCATCCTGGTGCTAGGTCCGCAGAATATATGTACCATAATGTCCTACTGCTGAAAGAAACTAATATCAAGAATCGGACACCAAGAAGCTTTCTAAAATTGGCATCGCTGACGACCTATGTCAAGGAGAGAGGAAGTTGATTCCATGCATGCGCTCCTAGAACAGAAAAAGATCTACCACCTCTGGTCTTCAAACTAAAATTGGGAGTCCGTAAGAATTTGACATTTGCAGATATTAGAATTCTGCGGGTTCCATAATGTATAAAACGATCTAAAAGGTATTTCGGATCTGTTCGATGGAATGCTCTGAAGACTATACTGAGTGGTTTGAACAGGATCCACGTTTCCACTGTAAGCCAGTGGAGTTCCCTTAACCACCTGGGAGAAAACTCCTGCGAGGAAGTTCAACTTCCTCGGGCACCAGTCGAGCAGCAGCATTTTGCACAACCTGTAATTTTTTAATTGATTATCTGGGAATACCCAGATATAGACTGCTGCAGTAATCAACCCTTGAATGAATCAGGGCATGCACTACAGTCTTCCTGGCCAATGGAGGAAAGAATTTGAAAATCCTTTTTAGAGATTTCATCAGCGAGAAGCAAGTTTCTATCAATGTAGCAACTTGTTGATGGAATGATAAGTCGCTATTGAATTTGGCCCCAAGGTTCCTTGCAACATCAGTGGGAGGGGATGACTTAGCAAGTCCATTTGGCCACCACGCTATAACTAAGAACTGACTATCGTTCCCAAAAAGTAGGATTTCAGTTTCCTTCGTATTACACTAAAGATGGTAACAAGTCATCCGTTCTGATTTGAGTGAAACAGTTCTTGAAGTTTAAGGAGGAGGCACCAGCCCAGTCAAGGATCTCAATACAACAAGGGCAATAAAGCTACTTTCCTCCCTCATCAATGGTTATAAATACTGAAATACATTAAGTGGATCTGCAAGTTTGGTTTATGCTATGCCGTTTTTTTGTGTGAAAAAGTTATAAACGAAGGACTTTAACTATAATCAGCCAACAAGGGGTTAGGTCTGTGCAGTGAGACAATCCTAATTAGGTCTGCAGAGCTACGACCACAGTTTTTATTCTCTGTGATGTGACTGTAGAATGGAATTTGTGAGGCAGTAATCGGTGCTTTTTCAAATCAGTTAAATTTCACAAAGGTCATGACATTTGCCCTTTGCACTGTAATAATAAATTTACTAACACATTTATTATTTAACTTTTTCTGCATAATATGCTTCATTAGACTGCATTTATTTTCACTGAAATGGCATGAATATATAGATGCAACAATACCTATCTGGTAGGTGATCCGCATATATGCCTAAGAGAACAGAGGACGAGAGATCAACTCAGATTTTAGATACAAGCTACTAGTAGTAGTAATAAACCTTTATTCAATTATGCATCATAATCATAAAAGATATCATAAAAACCACATCAAAACATTAAAATATACAGTCCATCATATTGCACCCAGACTACACTATCTGTAAACATTAGGTACAAATTAAAAGAAAACAAGCCAGCCTATCAAATCATTCTGAGTTAGGTGCACATGATTTTATTCCAGTAAAGAGCTCATTTTAGATCGGCAGCAAGCGCTAGCATCACCGCATGACCAGGCAATAGCTGTGAATGTAAAAAGGCAGGCCAAAATTGGACGAAACCCCTAGATGTATCAAGGTTGGGGCTGGGGGCGGTGGGGAGCAAGCGTCACATGGGCATACTAAAAGTGCATGGGGATCATACTTACCAGGGGAGAAACATATCATTAGACGGATAGAACCCAAACAAAATTTTGTAAGCAATGATCTGTCCCAGGGATGTGTAACAGCTATAAGATACGGTCTGATACCTATAGCAAGGAGGATCTATTGATGCGTTTCTCCAACACCCCGACTTACCTCTCATCCTTCAGTTGGTTTAGGAAGCGTTCCCTAAGGAGGAGCTGATCTCCTTTTTTGAGCAACTGTGGCCAATTAAAAATTTCCATACAGTCTAGGGCGTATGTAGCAGTTTTAATATAATTTAACCACGGTATCTATGGCCATATGTGCACCTGAACAATCCTCAATCACACTCTTATTAAAATTCAGTCTATCGTCACACTATACTGAAAGCCAAAGAAATAGTGGGGCCAATTTAACTTGATCCACCACATAATCGCATCCCAGTTCTTCATGTAAAAAAAGGATGCACTATTTAATCCCAGGCCCAATAATTTTCTACATAATTGGTCCTCTTCCTGCTGTATCAACTTACAGTTACAGTACCCTCATATTGCCTAATGAGGAAAATCTAAAAAGAACCCTACAGGCTTGACTAAATTTAGACCACTGGTTGAATATACAGGTAAGCCAATTGTTCTAGTGGTCAAATGTTACTCCCAAATATGGAAAATTAGAGACCCTAGTAATTACTTGCCCTTTAGGTCTTAAGTCTTGCAGCCTTCCTCCCACAAACCATATAATGAGTCTTGGAGATATTTGTGTCCAGATCCAGGTCGCCCATAAAATTGACGAAAAGATCGACCAATAGCTTTAGCCAATTTGCCATTCTGGACATCAATACTGCGTCATCTGCATAGAGCAGGGAGGGCACACTAACTGACTTTATCTTGGGCAGATCAACCCCTTTGTCGATCAGACAGGTGTTCAAGTGGTTTATGTATAACAAAAATAAAATTAGTGTCTTCTCACAACCCTGCCTTACCCCCGTGAGAGGTTATATGATTGGGTGCACTCCCCTTCCAGACCATATCTGACAGGCATTTACGTCCGTGTGTAGGGCTCTGAGAAAATTGACCCGGTGGGAAGGTAATCCTAATATACCCAGATTATCCCAGAGCTTTGACCTGTTTACCCTATAAAAGCTACTGAGGTCCATGAATGCAAGAAAAAAGGCCCCCTGTTTTGTCACTACATATTTACTGATCACAAGGTTATGGTTCATACATTGATCTAACTTCCCTAAATCCATATTGGACAGGGCAAACATGTCTGCTTGGGCCCAGGCAGCCACACATTTTAAAACAATATGGCCTCCCACCTTCACTACCGAGTTTAACATGGAAATTGGTCTGTAACAGGTGGGATCCTGCCTTTTCCCCTTTTTAAAGATTGGAACTATGGTAGAATATTTCCAAGGCAGGGGTAAGCCTATCTGGGCTGCAGCATTTAGTACATTAGTCAGAACAGAGGCCCAGAGATGTGGTTCTGCCTTCTATAAATCCATAGGTATCCCATCTGGACCAGGGGCTTAGTTGGAGGGGCTGCTAACAATAGCTGAATAGACCTCCTCTAGATCAAACCTAATCTCAAGAGGGTACAGGCCACTATATTTATTCATAGCTACGGGCACATATCCAAAGCATAAACCCTATGCTAACGAGCCACCCAGTGGGCTTGAGAGATGAAGAACCTATGTCATCCTGAGCAGCCACATTAGGCTGCCTACCATTGACCACTTCCCAAAAACCCCTAAAATCTCCAGTGATACAAGCAGACACCAACCATTCCCAAGAAGCCTCTTTAAGCTCCGCTTTCCACTTCCCATGGGCTAATTAATAGGGCTTTCTTGCTTCCTTAATAGTATCCTGGTTACGATGTTTAGAAATGAGGGCCTCAGGCAAGGTCCTGCTGGCTTGCCTACATGCTTTCTCGAACCAGCCAAATTTTGTCTCCTTATGTTTGCGCAACACATCCCTCATAATGGTGTTAGTAGAACTATTTAATTAGTCAAATGCTTCCAAAGTCATGGCTGGAGATGTGCCAAGGGCTAGTAGGGGCTCCATAATAATTACTAAATTAGACCCAACTACAGACTAAATCATGGTTGGAATTGGAAGGTAGCGCCACTTCACCCTAAGTACCCTATCTTTGACAGTTAAACCAGTCGGGCCTGGAGCGGGATTTGCGCCCAAACTGGCATTCACTCCTAGCCTAATTTCTATAGGGTTATGGTTGCTGAAGCAGGTTTCATGTCCCAACCCTGAGCTAGCATAAACGTCAAGAGACCTTGAAAGAAAAACCCAATCAATAATAGTCCCTTTCCCCATCCCACAAAAGTGGGCACTTCCGTGGACAAGCCAGGCCCTCTAGACATAACATTATGTAAACCAGGCTGACCAAGTGCATCCAATAGCTTTCAACCCCTTTTAGCAGAGCCTACATCACTAGACAAAGAATCATCGCCTACAAAAGGGTTACAACCATTTGGGTTAATTTCTAACTTAGCATTAAAATGCCCTCCTATTATGGTATTACAAGATTTAAAATAGGTATATGATCTAGCCTATAGGATGGTTACTGCTTCAAAAAGGGCCTCAATCTGGCACCCAGGATGGCCGACAGTTATAGAAATTCGCAAAACAAAATGGAAATCTTTAGAGACAATCACCCATAGGATCTGTATCCCAGTGTGTCTCAAGGGAATTGGAAAAATCCTTAGTTGCTTGTAGTTGACAAACTAGTATGATTAACCCACCTCGCTATCTATGGCCAGGGGAGGGGGTCGCTGCCACGTTAAAGCTTTCATAGCCATCCCAGCCAACTGGCTTCTGGGCCCAGGTTTCCTGGAACAACATATTGTCAAAATCAATGACAAAATTAAGCTATTCTGGGTCCACCAGCTTATTTCTTATACCAGCCATATTACAGCAACGCACTCTCAGCTGAAGTCCCAACTTGGTACAGGGAGTGTTCTCAATGGGTAATTTACTAATACGACATTCCGCCAGACAAAGGGGCCTATAGTTAAGAGTCCAGGAGTGTGTACCCTGGAGTCAATCTTTGTGGTCCAGGCCAGACAAATGGAGGAATCTATTTGTAGTTGAATAGGCTGGTTGTCTGGGAGGGTAATATTCCATGCTATCCCTCGTTGGAAATTTGGGCTGTAAGCATTGATAAAAAAAGCCAAGAGGGAAGATGCTAATGCCAGTATCCTTAATAGTCAATAAGTCGAAAGTTGGGATGAATTGCTTAGCCAGGAGAGGAGACCTACAGTTGTTTACAACACAATCTCCTTCTAGGGTTTTGGACATGGGACCAATCCACCCAGCCCTTCTAACAAATAAAATGACATCATAATCCTTGCAGTAAAAATATGCATTTTTAGCTAACCAATGGCATACTTTGTTTTTAAGTTGGACAGTCGATTCTGTAGTATTTACACTAACGCACGAAACCCGTCAAAATTACTACAAAGGGACAGCAATTAGGCAGTAGATTTAAGCAAGGAGGCCCTGCATCTTGTGGCACCCCTTCTCCCCCCACAAAGCCTGTATCTTTTCGTTCAGATCATCTACTTGATTTCCTGATCCCGCCCCTTGGGGCAAGCAATACCAGGGATACTCTAGGTTGGGAAAGCAGCTGGGGTGACTTAGTAAGACAAGTGTCTGGGCCTTTGGGGACAGAGCCTTGAGACAAGGTCTCTTCACCAATTGGAGCCTTACCACCCGGAAATCTGGAACCCAAGGGATGAAGGGAGTGGATAGATTGCATGATATGCTCAATCCCGCTCTCCAGCTCTGTAACACCAGACTCCAGTGCGGACAATCTTTCGATCAGGGGGCAATACATTTCGAAATAGTGTCTTTGATTGTGCCAAGCAGTGCTATCCAATTCATATTCACACCAGTCACTGTCGCCACATTTACAGAGCTATACTGATTCGGTTGGAAGTGAAAGGGACCTTTAGGGTCCTTAGCTGTTCCAGAGCATCTGGCTTGGCACTTCTTTTTGGGTATGCGTGAGCAGATCGTACTGTTTGGATTATCCAGTACGGCTCCGTCCTGGTGGCAATTCAAGGAGAGACATTGGGGATACTCTGGTTGTTCTCTACGCATAGCTGAGTTGGAGGGGCAGTCTGTAAATCATGCATTGACGGAGCCCCTAGCATAATGCCAGACCCTCCCCCCCACATCCAGTGATAACCTGCGTTCTGCAGGTCAACTGCAGTGGTAATTACTCCTACCTCGAGCCAAAAATGAATCCAAGGTGGTGCATTTGTGAATTTGATGGCAGTGTCTTTAGAGCCTAGTACCCTGTGCTTCCCCATTATAATGCTTTAACCACCTTAGGTCCGGTAGTCAGAAAATCTAGCTTGGCTTCACAACTTAAACAGGGTATAAAACAATATGCGGTTATGATGGGACTTACCCACCGGACATGCCCTAGAAGCTACTCAGTAAAGGAGGGGTGCCCAGCCTCCTCCAGGCGATAATGATTGAAGAGGGGCCCGCTCGCGGGCCAGTCTTCGCCCGGACCACGCCCGGGTGCTTTACACCTCTCAGCAGTTTATGGTGCTACGGCACCCAGTAATAACGCTACACGGTCTCTGGGCTGGGCAGTGAATGCTGGGAGGTGTGGAAGGTGCTAGGAGGAGTCTCCCCCTCCCAGCACGGAATGCAGTAAATCGAGGGAAAAAGGCTACAAAATCCAGCTTATTCCAGTAAGCCCAGTCATAACTGAGCCTTTCTAGCAGAATCTTGTGATTGGCCGTCAAAGGATGCCATAGGACCCGTGTCCAAACAATGTTTGCATCCACTGGTTTTCTCAGGCTGCATAAAATGGTGATCTAGGCTGATTTTTTGCCTTGTCCATGCCCGAAGCATAACTCAAAATGGTGCAAGATAGCGGTTTCAGTGGGTTAAAGTTGCTGAATCACTAATCTTCCCTCTAACTTGAAACTGGCCCATAAATTTAATTCAGAAGATAGCTCTTTCAGTTGATGGGTGGTCACTGCTTTCTTCATTGCTGTTAGCAGTGCCCCAAACAGAAGCGTCATCGTGAATGGTGCACATGGTATGTGCAAGTAACGGCAGCACAAATTCTTCTTTACACTAATGAGCATGGAGGGAATCCAGGGAATAAACTTATGTTTGGGTCGGCGTCATTGGTGCAACAGTGTGTGACATCAGTCATTCAATTCTGGTCTTCCAGGGATCTAACTTAGAATCTATATAATTAGCGATGCTGTACCTGGATCCTCCGTGCCGAGGCACAAATGTCATATCTGTAGTAGGGAAAACAATATAATGACCATTCGGAGCCGTTCACATCAAAGGATAATCTTGAAATGGTTGTGGTGCAATGAATGATGTGCCCTCGTTCTAGGTCTCTCTTGTATTAGATCGTTGCTAGGTTACAAAACAGGTCCCTGGAGGCTGGGCGTCTCTCAGTGCTGGCGTGATTGGAAGTAAGATCAAATGTGAAAGTAATGTATACTTCCTGCCCTATGGAGGTGGCAACTCATTTGCATAATTCCGTCCAGTATTAAGCAGCCTTGCATTATGCAAGACAAGCAACTGGCAACAGCAGTCCCAGTGGGGACCACAGAAAGCAGATCCCCTCGCCGGCTGAAAGCAAGACTCACTATATAATAGTGCGCACTCTTCAGCATCAAGAAGAATGTTGTCAAGTGAAAGCAGGGAATGCGTTTAGCATGATTTATGCAGTCAACCACCCCAGGGAATTGACAATATCCCTGGAAGAAGCCACAATGGCCATCTAGGCGAGGGAAAGGACGATGCTCCTGCAGTGTGCGGTGCTCAGTGGAGCAATGCTCTTCCGAGAGCTTGCATTGTTGATGCTCAGACATTCTGTCCCTGATCTTCCATACAGATTTATTTGGGGCCTTTGGCGAAGGTGGCACCTGCTGGAATTCTCAGCGATTGGCATGAAAAAAGTTGTTAAACAGGAGATGGGTGCGGCATATGTAGGTCCACCCAACCAAAATAATTTAGTTCGGTCTAAAAAAAAGTCAATAACTACATTGGATTACAACTCCAATCAATATACCAAAATGGTGACCTCAATAGTACAAAATAGCATTATATAGAATGAAATCATATGACACGCTAATACAAAAGATCTTTTCCTGAACATTTGCGGCAAGAGCTCAGTTCAGATTGCCAACGTGCATCACTTTAAAGATGCTCTAATAAATCTTGTTATCCAAAAGTGGATAAAAATGTGTGTTCATCATAAAGAGACCGTCCAGTTGCCAAAAACATCTTTCTTCGGACTGACAGAACCTGCAAGCAATAAAAGTGCATGTAGGTTAGCTTGACACCCATTGCTGGGGCAGGCGAGGGCAGGCATGGTTTCTCTGGGATTCTGTCTTTGAGAAGTATGATAAACTTCCAAATCTAACGTGGGGTAAAATATTCTTTTCCAGTGGCCTTTCCAGTCATCACGAAAAGAACTAACCCAACACAAGTCGGATGACAGCATGAAATCATCCGGATACTATTTCCTGCTCCAAAATCTCTAGAATCAAGTAAGCGCCCAAATTGAATAGTGTTGCACTTTTTTGTGGAATGACCAAATAGAACCGGGGTGTCCGCAAACACCTCTGTGGTCTATTTTTACCACTGCTTGTAGTACATAAACAAAAGATGCTCTTCCATTCCAAGGATGTCCTCAAGGATCATACTGCCAAGTCTTGCATAACCGATGCCCACAAGATTAAAGGAGCACATTCCATCCTTGAGGAAATCCAAATCAACCTGGTGGACTCATGTAGGGCTGGGTGGAGGTAAGCTCAAGTGGCGACACAAGAATCTATTTTCATCCACTAGCAGCAGGTACACCATGGCAAAACCCTGAACTTCAGCCCTATTCATAAATAAATGCAATGCTGAATATACACGGAGGACTGATAACTACAGCCATCCTTGTTTCTCCTAAAGCGAAGTGAGGTCGCATTAACGATTTTAGCTACATTTGCAGCTCCCTCAGTTCACATGCATCTTGAAGTTGCCAACTAAGCAGGTAAGGAACGAACACTCTTAAGCACCAACTTGGTTTGTTTTACACCATTGTCGTCCATAAAAGTAATATATTTAATAACCAAGCATTTCATCTAGCTCACCGCCCTAGAAACCAGGATGGTGTCTTCTACGTACAAAGTCTGAAATGCTTCTCTTAATTCTAGGATTGTCTGCTGCTACTAGGCTATGCTCTGATACTATGGCTTTTATACATGGAGCAGAAAAACAGGGCCAGCACACATCTGACTGACGCATTTTTCTAATGCTACCAAGCAGTCAAACCCTGAGCCATAATATACTTTCCCAAGTAGGGGGAATGCATCTTCGGAAACAGACACTGAGCTCCCTTAGACTCTCATTCAGACAGGAGCTGCCACAATTTGGACTTGCCAACCTAACCAAACTCGGTTCACAGATCCATAAACTCTAGAGACACTACTCTTTTACTTGATCGTAACATACTTCACAATGAGGAAGTATATGATAAGACCTTATTCCTGAGTCGCCAATCTCTCAGCTGCCCATATCTGCAACTTCTCCACAAGGATCCTACCAAAAATCGGTACTGAGGAGTCAATAAGTGATATTACCAGGACTGGATTTATCCACCATTTCTATAATTTGGATATTAGATACTCCCCAAATTTCCTGTAGTCTACTTGTGTTTCAGATTATATTCAATACCTTTGTTATGAAGGGGCTCAGATTAACCGTATATAGGTGTACATGATCACTACACTGCCAGGGCTTACTTAACTAATGAATCTGGATGACAAACCTCGGTAACTTGGGAGGAAGTAACTGGTTCACAAGAAACCCCCTCCCAGAGCTTCCGCACTCATTATTAAAAAGACTGTGCCAGGTCTTCACTGCTACTAACGCATCCAATGCTCCTCTTACTTTGCTCCCTGCACCATTAATTAAAAGGATTTGGCATCTTTTAAAGCGTGTCCAGCTCCTCCCAGACATTCTTTACGAATTCCTGCTTCGCTTCTCAAACTGCCTTGCAAATTCCATTACAATTCCCTTTCACTATGCCTTTGTCAAGTTTACTGACCGGCCAGAGACTGCATCTTGCTTTTCTGAAATTTGCATTAATCAAGCCCCTGGCTGTAGTCAATTTATGAACTCCCTCTAAACTTGGCCATACAATAATTTCTGATAACATCATTCATTCTTTGGAATGTATTGAGATCATTCGAGACCTCCGCTGCCTCATCTAGGCAAGAAAGCAATGTTTTCTAAATATTTCTTATCACGCTTGTTAGCTAGGGTGAAGATAGGCCCAATGCAGTAACTGAGAGGTAAAGGTAAATTAAAACAAGATTATGGTCACTGTACAAGCATTCTATCGCATGAAAATAATATATGATCAATTCTTGACAATAGCCTCCTTATGCAAGTACAAGAGACCGGTAGATGGAGGAAGTGGCCTGAGCAAGTGAACATTTATGCCCATTCAATAGGTCTTACAGGAATTGTCAATGGGCATCTTTCCTTTCATCACCCCCAACTACCAGATGAAGCCTCTCAATTAGCGATATCATGCTATCAGAGAAAATGCCTCATTTAGCATTAAAATCATCAGACACTATTATAATATTTATAAAACTGAACGGGCCAGTTAGTCTATTTCATAAATGCTACCAAAAATGTTCAGGACATTACACTAAATGTGGGGAGATGGAGCCCCCAAAAATAATAGAAATATATCATTAAAAATAAGATAACTTGTAAATTTTAGGACACAAATATTGTTGGACTTTGCTTGCAAAAGGCAGCAGAAGCGTTTGTGATTGTGTGAAATCAATGTTATTAAACCACCTGACGGACTCCTACTTCCGGTGAAACATGCTGGTATTAAAAGAAATTGCTAAAACCCTCCAGTAACCTGGATTAAAAAGCCACATTTCCTGCAGCTAAATGTCAAATTTGCTAACACAGGGAATTTTTAACATCCTGCACCATCCAATTAGTCAATCTCAGATAGCTAGCATGTTTTCTCCATCAGGACCATCAAACCAATTTCCATTTGAAAGGTTCAACAGCTTCTATTTTAGAATTAGGGCGATTACACTCATTGCAGGATGCATGGCGTTTTTTGTACCCAACTACGCCGGGATATACGTACTATTCTGCATCACATCAACAGTACTCTAGGATTGACGTGGCCTGGGTTTCAGATGCTATCTTGATGGGGGGCAGACATGGAGATCTGTCCCAGGATTACATCTGACCACAACCCCATAATTTTTTCTTTCCGGGCTAACTCCACTCCTAAAGAGGTTTACTTATTTACCTTTCCACGGTATTTGGTTACAGATTCTGAGTTGTTTTTTTTTTTTTTTTATTCAGAATATAGCTTACAGATAATATAGGGTCTGCCCCACTTTGGGTTGTATGGGATGCTATGAAAGCATTTATTAGGGGTGTCACTCAGCAGTTCATCCGCCAACAGAATAGCGAACGGGAGAGACAAACTAAGGAGGCCTATCAAAAGCTCATCTGCGAGCTTCAGCATGCCGAGGCCGTTCGTCTACAAAGGCTAGACGAAGATTCTCTGTATGTTTCTCTTCTGGAGCAGAAGGCAGTGATAAATAGGGCTTTTTTTTTATAGGCAAATTTTATTGATTTTAAAACACATAAAACGATTCAGTCAATACACGGAAATCATGAGTTAGAATCCATTCACAAAAGCAGTGAAGCCCCCAAGCACGAACCCCATAAAAATTACATAGACAAGATTTGGAACCAAGTTAATCAGGACCCTCCACATTCCCCAACCACTTCCCCCACACTCTGCGGTATTTCTTGACGCACCCCTTGACTTTGTAAAGGGCTTTCTCTTGGGTCGCGCACCAACCAGTCCAGCCCTCTACGCCACCTCTCCAGGGCTGGGGGGTCAGGGATTTTCCAGGCAGCCGCTATGTCCCCCTTGGCCACCATCATTGCTGTATTAAAAAATAACTTATCACTCCTGGACCCGTCCAGCCCATCAGTGATCCCCAGCAAAGAGTGACGTGGATCATGAGGAACCTACCAGCCCAGTACCTCCGTTAGCTCCACTTCAATAGATCCCCAGAACTGTCCTAAGCGGGGGCACAACCAAACCATGTGGAGGAAGTCGGCCGGGGCTTGGTTACATCTCGCACATGACGCATCTGGGCGCAAACCCGCTCGATACATGCGTAAGGGAGTGAGGTACGCAGCGTGTAAGTAATAGAGCTGAATCAGCTTGAGTTCAGCAGAAACGGTGACTGTTCTGGGGGCCATAAGGGCATGACGCCAATCCACCTCATCAAGGGGGCTCACCCAATCCACCCATTGACCCCTCAACCTATCTAGGGATGTGGGGGTGTTAACTAGGGTGCGATAAATGCGAGAGACCCCCCCCCCCTTACCCAAGTCTCCCAGCATCGTCTGGGCCTCAGTGGGGCTATATTCGGGGAGCCGCGTTTCATCCGTAATATGCATGTGGAGGGCATGTCGCAACTGCAAATATTTATAAAACTGGGACGAATGTAAGGAGTAGCGAGTTTGGAGATCCTGGAAGGACAGCATATGGCTCCTGGCCCATACATCCCCTAGCTGGGAGATGCCAATAAGGTTCCAAGTTTTAAACCCCTGTAGTCAACTAACCTCCTGAAGCCACGCCCCATGATAAATAGGGCTTTAAAAGAAAAAGTAGCGGCTTGCTTTACCAAGAATACGACATTACAATACGAATATGGAGACAGGATAGGGAAAGTTTTAGCTCACCAACTTATGGATAACCACCTTAAAACTAAGATTAAGGCTATTAAAGGCGAGGGTGGCGCTATTTATAGATGCCCTCAGGAGATAGCCAATCAGTTTTCTATTTTTTATCAGCAATTGTATTCCTCAGATCCAACACAAGATTTAACTGATATGCAGAGCTACTTACAAGGGAGTAATTAGCCGACTTTGACAGAAGAAGATTCTCTGTTACTAGAGCAGGAGATTACAGTGGAGGAAGTTTTGGAAGAGATTGGGGGTCTATCATCAGGGAAGGCGACTGGGGAGGATGCCCACCCGGCAGAGCTTTATAAGTATTGCAAAAGCCTCCTGGCCCCAGTGCTTCAGGATGTAATCTCTCAGGTTGGGATCACAGGACGAGTTTTTTAAAAAAGATAAAGCTCCAGCGGAATAGGCTTCGTACCGCCCAATCTCTTTAATAAATGCAGACGCAAAAGTGTTTGTAAGATATTGGCCACCGGTTAGCTCCAATGATGGCCAGCCTGGTTTCTCCCCAGCAGCATGGGTTTATTCATGGGAGATACACTACTGCCCATGTTAATATGGCTATAGCAGCATTTGACGCTGCGGGGAAGTTAAAAACTGAACTGGGCATGATCTTATTGGATGCAGAAAAGGCATTCAACCTGGTGGTCTGGGAATACCTCTGGGCAATACTCATTGCATTTGGGGTTAATGAAAAGTTTCGGAAACTGGTCGAGGCTATGTATTACAATCCGATGGCTAAGCTACAATATTAAAATGTTCAAACCATCCCTTTCCATCCGGTGCGGCACGAGGCAGGGCTGTCCCCTTTCCCCTCTTATTTGATCTTTATATAGAGCCTTTTATTCGGGCACTGCTGGCTAATATTTGATTTGCCCGCTGAATGCATATGCAGATGATATAGCCATTTTTTCAGAGAAGCCAAGGGAGGCAATAGAAAATATTAACGGAGAGGGAATGCGGTTTGGACGCTTCTCCGGCTATAAGTTGAATAGCAACAAAACTCAAGTTCTTCTTAACTTCCAGTCAGAAGTCCCGATTGAAGGGGTCTGCCCGAGGGTTACATATCTCGAGGTACAAATTTCATCTAAAATTGAGCTCATACATTCACTAAATTATCTTTATTAACCACAGTTACGAAACAACTGAAGCTGTGGCACAAGCTTCCATGAAGCATCTTAGGCAGATGTAATGTTATTAAAATGAAGATACTTCCCAAGTTTCTTTATCTTTTTAGGTCCATCCCACTACGAATTCCTAATGTGTTTTTTAAGAAGTTAGATGGGGTTTTGAGCAGCTTCATTTGGGGCTATAAGAAGTCAAGATGCGCTATTTGATTGATGAAGCTCCCTTATAATCAGGGTGGCTTAGACCTCCCTGATTTTAAACTATATTTTTGGGCCGCTTTTGTTGACCGCCTACAGTCTCTTGAACCCCGAGCAAACGGACTTCTGGAATTGGTTGTTTTTTTTGGGGGGTGGGGGGTTAGGGGGGGGGAGCCAGATGTTCTTACATCGAATTAATGACCCTAACTATTTTAAACGTGTACGGTTCAAAACTATTAGAGATTGTGTACATATTTGGTAGGGCATTAAAATTAGACTTTCTAGATCTCTCGTACATAGTAGACTTCCTCTTTGGGGTAACACAATTCTGCCCGGAATATTTCAGGATGGTACGGCTTGCCAGTGGGCTAGATATGGGGTGTATTCTCCGGGACAACTATATGATTGTAATGGTTTTAAGACATTCGAGAATCTCAAGCTGATGCTTGTTTTTCAAATATTTACAGGTTAAGGATTATTTTGTTAGAAACTTAGCAGTTCAGAGTATCTCTGGGTCATATATGTGGGAGTGTATGTACGCTCAGACCCAGCAGGCCACCATCAGCAAGGCGTATCAAATTCTTTGCCAGGGCAGAGGGTTGTGAGTAATTGGCTTCCAAGTGGAGTGAGATTCTGGGGGAAAATATTGCTATTGAGAATATGAAGATAGCTTTGGATACTATTGCCCGCTCCGTACACTCTGAACTTACGGTTGCAGCAATTCTGGACTCTCTGCTTACTTTATTATACCCCGGAAAGGATTGCCAAATGGTCTCAAGGTGGGGCTGGATGGGGAGGGATTCATGGAGGGACACGTCAGAACTGCCCTAAATGCGGGCTATATGCGGCTGGCATTGTTTATATGTTTGTTATGTGTCCTGCCTTAAAGTTGTTCTGGGATAAGGTATTAGTAGCAATTAAATGTAGACTTGGCGGGGACCACATGCTTTCGATAACCAAAAAGATGTTAGGGTACAAGGAAGATTGCGGTCAGAATAGGCCTATATTGACAATTATGATAGTTGCTGCCCGATTGGCGATAGCTAGAGCCTAGATCTCTCCTAAACCCCATACAGAGATGGAATGGTGGCTAATTCTTAAAGAAACTGGGGAAAGGGAAAAAGTGCTGGCTAAAGTAATGGGTACTCAGGCTCTGTGAACGTATGGGTCCATATGGGGCTGTTTACAAGAGCTATAAAACACATGGTAAAAGTTTGTTGATTGCCTTATGGATATATGCATGTGAAATATTTCAGGAGAGCTCCCATCGCTTTGTTTTTCTTTTGCTCTGTTTTTGCTTTTTTTTTTGATTGTATGACTGTACTTCTTTCTGACCAAAAAAAAAAGAAACATTGAACGGTTCAACAATAATCAGTGTGGCGAGCCACGCTCTTCATCGCCAACCCAGGCCTCTGTACTTCCACCACTCACATCCCACCTCTTCTATTACGCTTCATGCCCAGATCATTATTAACAACATTTCTCCCCTGGATCCAGCAATGTACAAGAGAGGGGGACACTTTCTTGGCAGGAATATGCCTTAAGGGATGGCCATCAGGATAGGGATGGGCCAGTGTTGTGTGATCACTTTATTACACATCAGGAGGACACCATTGGACCAAAGCTTCCAGAAATGCAGACTAAAAACCAAATACAGGGACCAGTCTTATTTGGCTTTGCTAATCCTTATGGCCTGCCTTTGCAAACATGATTAATACTCCCTGTAACAAGTAAACCACTTTATTCAGCATTGGAGAGGAGTCTTTATTTTGGCTACTCAGTAAATAATAAACAATAATACAAAAAAGGAAGAAGTATGTGGCAGTAGCTAAAGAACAGAGTTCGGTGCACAGACCTGAAAATCTGATGGCATACCCCCATCACCTTGCCCCCAATGGCTGTAGGATTTCCGCACAACAGCAGGCTTCCTGAGCGAAGTTGAGAAAAGGATTAGGGTACTTACCCAGTAAGCATCTGTTTTTGGCATGTAGAGCTGTAGATTCACATGCTTTGCATACTCCTGCGATCTAGTGTTGGGTCCAGATGTTTGCAAGTTGTTTTTCTTCGAAGAAGTCTTTCCTAGTCACAAGGTTAGGTGACGACTCCTTTTGGTGATAGTGTGCATGGGCATCAACTCAATTGTTGGATTGTTTTCCGGCAAGAGGGTGAGAATGGAGTAAGTGTAATATAGAGATGTCCATGCGTATGAATATATAATAAAAATAACTGCAAAAACTACAGGTGCCCGGGGAGACGGGTGGGCACATGTGAATCTACAGCTCTACGTGCCAAGAACAATCTGTTCAAGGCATGTGTGCTGTAGATACACATACTTTGCATAGACTACAAAGCAGTATACTCCCAAAGATGTGGCTAACCTGTAGATGTTGCAGTTGTTTGAAACTGTGTTTTAAGTACTGCTTGGCCTACATTAGCTTGTGGCGTGCCAACACATCTACACAATAATGTTTGGTAAATGTATGTGGTGTAGACCATGTAGCTACCTTACATATGTCAGCTAGTGGAATGTTACCTAAAAAGGCCATAGTAGCCCCTTTTTTGCATGTGGAATGCACTCTAGGGGGTATGAATAACGTTCTTTTAGCTTTTGCATAGCATGTTTGAATGCATTTAACAAGGCATCTTGAAATGCAGATTTAGAGATGTGATTGCTTTTGTAAGGTGGAACAAATGCAAATAACAGTTGTTTTCTTTTGCGAAAATATTTGGTCCCATCTATGTAGTACAATAAAGCTCTTTTGACATCAAGCGTGTGAAGAGCCCGTTCTGCTACAGAATAAGGTTGAGGAAAGAACACAGGTAACTCAACTGACTGGTTTATATGTAGGCCGTGGGGTTTTAGGTTTAAACCTATAATAACCGATAAAACTCCACTGAAAGAGAAATAGCCCTCACCAGTGAAAACATATAAACACTGAAAAAACACCTGCACAAACTAAATGCCATTCAAAGAAAGGAAAAGGAGAGTGAAAGAGTCATTTTTTTTTCTTCCTGAAGCGGCCAATACAATATAACTTTGTTATACAAGCTAGCAGTAAGAAAGACTGGGCTAACATTATTCTGCTTGAGTTTTGTTGTTTAGGGATGCCACTAAAATATGGTTTCTTGTTCCTTTTGCTTTTTTCAGTTTTGTGGTCTTTGGTCTAAAGATGCAGGGTTTAGAAGCATGTTTTAGGTCTCGTTTAATTATTTTATAAACTGTAGCGAATCAGGAAACGTCGAAATCCTATTTGATATTTTGGCTACATTTAATTTTTTCACTGATAGGTAAAATGGCTGGTTTCATAAAAATCTTTCCTAATATGTGTCATCACATTTACCCACAGAGAATGGGTAAAAACCCTTAATACCTCAGCCACCAGTTTCTAGTGGGTCAGTATTGATAGTAGGTGAATTGCCAACACCTCCGGCTTTCAACATTCAATGCAAGGTATAGTGACAAGTATATGTATAAAGAGTGCTATCACCAAGCATCTGGGATAGTGGTGAAAACATGGCACCAGACTTTTGGAAAACATAAAACGCAGTGTCACTTGGAATGCTCTGCAAAAAAATATTTTTTCTAAGTTCAACAAAGATTGGAGTGATATTGTTTATATTTTCAGTGATTCAGCTACGTATATGAAAAAGTTGTGTGATGACCTGTCAAAATTGATACCTGAGCTGAAGTGATTCCTGGTAGGAGATCCTGGTCACTTGTTAGATGGTATGCTGAAAGCATCTTTACAATCTTCAGAGTAATTGAGGAATGCTATTGACTTTTTAGTCCATTCTGGTGCACTGTTTTCTTATGCACAGGAACTAAAACGCAAATATTTATAATTGTGCTTTGTGTGGCCTCAAAGAAAGAGTCATCCCAACTGTGTCTCTTAGCTGATGGTTCTCAGTCCAAGGGCTTATGAATGCTATATTATCCATGTGGCAAACGTTTACAGAATTTTTGCTGAGTGATGATGCCAAAGGCAAGAAATGTGAGGATCTTTGGTCATTTTTGACCACTTCAATAACTCTGAGGGCGTAAGCGCCCAGCTCAATGCAAATGTTGCAGAACATGCCCTGAGAATCGTAATCTTCAAGTGCACCAGTATTGGCATGGAAAGCTATGTCAATGGCCACAGTTAACAAATTGTGTACTGGCTGTTTTGGCATTGCCCGTCTCAAGTGTGAATGTTGAGAGGGCCTTTTCACAGAAGTTTACATGGGAAGGAAAGAGCGAGCGCACATGACCAAAGACTCCCTGAAGAAGTATTGTATGGTGTACTACAATAAGTTTAATTTGCAAAAATCTATTTGGACCTCATACACTATACAGACACCGTCTATATACCACGTTCTATCAGCAGGAATAATAAAAGCAAAACATTCCATAAACACCGGAAAAACACTTTTTCTGTTGTTTTTAGTGGCGCGAAAATGTGTAACCACTGATAACAACTGTTTTATTAAGGTATTGAAATCACTTGAAAACACTGAAAAACCCCCACCAGAATTTACCTAAAATAGAAACTGAAAACAGGAAAGCCTATTTATATGAAAAGCAGAAACCTCTTTGGGAAGGAATTTTTGGTTGGTGCGAAGAACTACCCTGTCTTTGTGGAGCTGAAAGAAGGGTTCTTCAAAGGTTAATGCCTGTAGCTCACTAACTCTCCTTAATGAAGTGATTGCAATGAGGAAAGCAACTTTCCATGAAAAAAACTGTAAAGTGCAATTGTGCAATGGTTCAAAAGGTGGACCCATAAGCCTTGTAAGGACAATGTTAAGATTCCATACTGGAACCGGGGGGATTCTTAGTGGTATTATCCTTTTGAAGCCTTCCATAAAGGCTTTGATTACTGGAACTTTAAATAGTGATAAATGCTGCCTGTTCTGCAAATATGCAGCCACCGCTACAAGGTGCAAACACATTGATGTATAAGACAGTCCAGTTTGCTGCAAGTGTAACAGGTAACAGCTATTTTGTATAGAAGTATCTAGAGGATTGATTTTGTTATTACAGTAGACAACAGATGTTTTCCACTTTGCTGCATAACAAGCTTCTTTTAGAATAGTGATACAGTCTTGGGGTAGATTTAAATAACCAAACTCTATGACTTCAGTATCCAGATTGCTAAATTTAGTTCTTTGGGATTGTGATGTCTGATTTCTTCATGGTTCTTCATGAGGAGCCTGGAGGTGAGATGCAGCTTTTGATGTAGAACTGCTGACAGATCCAACAGGGTGGTGCACCATGGTTGACAGGCCCATGTGGGAGCTACTAGAATTAGTTTGAGGGATGTTTGCCTGAGCTTCCGAACCAGACACGGAAGGAGTGGGAGAGGCAAAAAAGCATAGGCAAATATTCCTGACCAGTTCATCCATAGGGCATTGCCTTTTGAGAGCGGGTCTGGGAACCTGGAGAAGATGTTTGAGCATTATGAGTTGTGGACTGTGGCAAACAAGTCTATTTGTGGGAATCCCCATTGTTGGAAGTATAGAAGGAGAACTTGGGGATGAAATTGCCACTCGTGAATTTGCTACCTCTTTCTGCCGAGGAGGTCGGGAATTTGATTGTTTACCCCTGGAAGGAATTCTGCCAGAAGATATATCTTATGATGGATTGCCCAATTCCAAATGGATTGAGAGAGGCGTGATAGTTGGAGAGTGTCCCCCCCCCCCCGTTTTTGTACATAGTACATTGCATCCGGGACTTCGGGAGGCCACAGTAGGTGCAAAGCGATGGCAGTTTCACAACCAATTTGGTTGTAAGAAGCGCCCCCCTCCCGCTTCCTGCACAGCGCCTTCACTCAGCCATAGTGTTTGCGCCAAGTGTCCGCTAATGTGTTGACACAGCGTTCCACACACCTTAGCGAGTGTGTAGGTAACCCCATTTTTAATTTTTTTCACCACGTGGCACTACACCTTTTGCCACTCACTTCTCACTGGTCCTGATGAAAGCTCCTCATTACTTTTACTAGAGAGCTGAAACATGTAGACCCAACACCTAGTCAACTAATAGATAATTATTCCTATATTTAGTTGCACCACATATCCTTTTAACCAATACCCTGAGCCGCCAATAATAAATTTTCATATGGTAAGGATTCTCAGTGGTATTTTTTATATTTTCACCACATCACATTTTTGCACTACACCAGCTCCGCTGTAGCCAGGCGTCGCAGCACAACCGGGAGGCACTCGGCCACCCGGTTGGGGCCCCGATGATGAAGCATGACACCAACCAGGTTGGTGTGTGAGGGGCCTTTTAACCCACTTGGTGGGTTCCCAAACATTCGCTTCATTTGACCGTACCATACCATACTGGGCGTGTCCTTTTTTGACAAAACTTACATAGTACATTGCTGTCATGTTGTCGGTCTAGACTAGGACAGCTTTGCCTATCAGGCGAGTTTGAAAAGCTTTGAGTGCTAGAAAGACTGCTAGAAGCTCTAGATAGTTGGTGTGGAGGCTTTTGTGCTTGTTGCTCTAAAGGCCTTGTATTGTGTAATCCTGGAGATGGGCACCCCAACCTGTCAGAGATGCATCTGCTGTGAGCATGCTCTGTGGAATAGGGTCGATGAAAGGCCGTCCTTTTGATCAATTTTGTGGGTTTCACCACTGCAGAGAGCGATTGGTGCGGCTGTCTAGATCGGGGAGGTGGGTGGGCGCATGTGAATGTACAGCTCTACAAGCTGATTCATACTATGAATCAGCTAAACTATTTGCACCCTGTTCCTAGGAGTGGCGTCTGAACTACTAGCAAAAGATCGTTCATAGTTAAAGTTAATTTTAATATTGAAGTTAGAACTGCTTCATTAAACCTATTGTGAAGTACACTCTCTTGCTGTACCGAGTTCGATAAGAGCCCCAGAATTAGTAGCATGAATGCTAAATGCTGGCTGCAAGGAAGAATCCGTTAATACAATTTTAGCATCAGGAACTTTAAGAACTTATTTTTTTATGAAAGCCTCAATAAAAGCCTGTGATGGTGCAGCAGGTTTGTTTTTTGTTCTATCATTTTATACCCGAGGTTGCCATTGAATTGTACCATTTTAGCTTCCATAGACAGTCACCAATGACTGGTTTCTCAGTTTGGGGACATCCAGTTAGAAGGGACCATTAAAAGTATCTTAAAAGTTATTAGCTCCAATTAGACCCACCCATTAAAACCTGGAAGCTTACCACATGTGTATTTGAAACATTTAAAGCAGACAGGGAAGCACCAACAATCACCATAAGAAATGTGATGGCCAGCAGGTCCTACAAGAACACTCCAGGTGGTTGGATTGCCCCACCATGAGCAAGACAAAAGCCCAACTATACCTGTTCCAATGGTGTGGGATGCCTCTTAAAAAGTATCTACTGCTCTTCCGCGAACTTGTGAAGTGCTCTCAGACTTGGAAGCAGTCTCCCATTACCAGATCACAAGCGGGATCTTTGTTTCAGTGCTGGACAGTTGGAACCTCATCCACCTCCCCACCTAAACAGGCTCTAGGCGATGTCCTGCTTTTCATTCAAACTAGCCTCCTTTTGAATGGCTCACAGTCCTCACACTGGCCCAAGGAGACCCAGGGTGTGCCCAGTGCCACTAGTGAGGAGAAAGGCAACTAATTTAACAGTGTATTTGGATTCCTCTCTCTCTTGGTTCTCAAGCTATCAGAGTGGCCAATAACGGATTCATTCAGCGTAGAATACTAAAGAAAATCATTCCTTTCTGGTGTATCATTCCACAGTGGTAAATGCATTGACCAAGTAAAGATATTGCAAATGTGGCCCATCTGCATTTAAACCATTCCAACACCTTCAATTGGTTCCAAATGCAGTGGTCCAATGTTTTCCAGGCTCCGCCAGGTGTAATCACATAATACTGATTTTCCAAGTCATTCCTCTGATTACTAATGCAAAGCTGTATCATCCATGAGTATAGGGCACAAAGTCATTTATTAGAAATCATCGGTCTCCTTGCTTGTAAAGTTTCCATGGTATGGCCTCTACAAACATGCAGTCTGATGACTAGCTCCTATTATCAAACCCGAAGTGCAGATGGGTTTCTTATTTCAAATGATTGGTTAGTTTAAGCACTCAAGCTTTTAAACTCCTTGCCTTTATAGTAGTGCTCTAAATAAGTCGACCTTTTAGAAAAATGTGGCTTTAACTCTGTAATTTTAGTCAGCAGCTGCTTCAGTGTGTTAATTAGGCTGTTTCAATAGGGCTATTGCTTATCCGTGCATGCATTTAATAAAGTCATTTTCACAAGATCAGAGGACAAACTTTGCTTTTATAATTGTTTACCATATGATTGCCAGAGAATAATGGGGGTATTTTTCATGTTATTTTAGAGATCAGAGTTTACTGCTGTGCAATAAATGAAAGGTGCCTTAGATCTACGGTATTTAGTCTGAATTTGACGGTGGAAGGTGACTATGGGAGGGGTGGTGGGGCATCAGTTGACTTCTGTGACCTTTCTTGAGGGGGTTCCCTTTGGATTTTCTATTTGCTAGTTTGTATATATTTGTAATTTTGTGTAAAGTACCTGCCACTTTGTATATTTTTTTTGTGTTTAAATTTTTCATTGAATTTTACAATGAAAATACATGAGAATAAAGACGAGAGCAAGAACATTAGGAATAAATAAGTGACAAAATCTGTAAGAGTAAAAAAAAAGCGGTAATAGATACATGAAATTTGCTATTTAAATAAATCATACATAAATGACATGAACATATAATAAATAATCAAATAATTGAATAGTCAAATAAAGAGAAAGTAAGCAAGTAAATAGAGAAAAAAAAGACATAGGGGAGGGAAGAAAGATGTAAAAAGAGTAGGAATTAATAAAGATGTAGTTGACAAAAATAAATGTTATCACAGGAAAATACTTACCTTGCAAAAGTTAAACCAAAATATATTGGGGGGGAAGAGAATATCATAATGAAAAATATGAAATGAGAAGAAGAGTATAAGACAGGAGGAGTAATGCAGAAAAATGCAGGAGAATGAGCCAGGATACAAAGAAAAGAGGAAGACAAATAAAGAGAAGAATGAAAGAGGTAGAATAAATCATAAATAGGCTGTGGGGTTTTAGGTTTAAACCTATAATAACCGATAAAACTCCACTGAAAGAGAAATAGCCCTCACCAGTGAAAACATATAAACACTGAAAAAACACCTGCACAAACTAAATGCCATTCAAAGAAAGGAAAAGGAGAGTGAAAGAGTCATTTTTTTTCTTCCTGAAGCGGCCAATACAATATAACTTTGTTATACAAGCTAGCAGTAAGAAAGACTGGGCTAACATTATTCTGCTTGAGTTTTGTTGTTTAGGGATGCCACTAAAATATGGTTTCTTGTTCCTTTTGCTTTTTTCAGTTTTGTGGTCTTTGGTCTAAAGATGCAGGGTTTAGAAGCATGTTTTAGGTCTCGTTTAATTATTTTATAAACTGTAGCGAATCAGGAAACGTCGAAATCCTATTTGATATTTTGGCTACATTTAATTTTTTCACTGATAGGTAAAATGGCTGGTTTCATAAAAATCTTTCCTAATATGTGTCATCACATTTACCCACAGAGAATGGGTAAAAACCCTTAATACCTCAGCCACCAGTTTCTAGTGGGTCAGTATTGATAGTAGGTGAATTGCCAACACCTCCGGCTTTCAACATTCAATGCAAGGTATAGTGACAAGTATATGTATAAAGAGTGCTATCACCAAGCATCTGGGATAGTGGTGAAAACATGGCACCAGACTTTTGGAAAACATAAAACGCAGTGTCACTTGGAATGCTCTGCAAAAAAATATTTTTTCTAAGTTCAACAAAGATTGGAGTGATATTGTTTATATTTTCAGTGATTCAGCTACGTATATGAAAAAGTTGTGTGATGACCTGTCAAAATTGATACCTGAGCTGAAGTGATTCCTGGTAGGAGATCCTGGTCACTTGTTAGATGGTATGCTGAAAGCATCTTTACAATCTTCAGAGTAATTGAGGAATGCTATTGACTTTTTAGTCCATTCTGGTGCACTGTTTTCTTATGCACAGGAACTAAAACGCAAATATTTATAATTGTGCTTTGTGTGGCCTCAAAGAAAGAGTCATCCCAACTGTGTCTCTTAGCTGATGGTTCTCAGTCCAAGGGCTTATGAATGCTATATTATCCATGTGGCAAACGTTTACAGAATTTTTGCTGAGTGATGATGCCAAAGGCAAGAAATGTGAGGATCTTTGGTCATTTTTGACCACTTCAATAACTCTGAGGGCGTAAGCGCCCAGCTCAATGCAAATGTTGCAGAACATGCCCTGAGAATCGTAATCTTCAAGTGCACCAGTATTGGCATGGAAAGCTATGTCAATGGCCACAGTTAACAAATTGTGTACTGGCTGTTTTGGCATTGCCCGTCTCAAGTGTGAATGTTGAGAGGGCCTTTTCACAGAAGTTTACATGGGAAGGAAAGAGCGAGCGCACATGACCAAAGACTCCCTGAAGAAGTATTGTATGGTGTACTACAATAAGTTTAATTTGCAAAAATCTATTTGGACCTCATACACTATACAGACACCGTCTATATACCACGTTCTATCAGCAGGAATAATAAAAGCAAAACATTCCATAAACACCGGAAAAACACTTTTTCTGTTGTTTTTAGTGGCGCGAAAATGTGTAACCACTGATAACAACTGTTTTATTAAGGTATTGAAATCACTTGAAAACACTGAAAAACCCCCACCAGAATTTACCTAAAATAGAAACTGAAAACAGGAAAGCCTAATCATAAAACAGAATGAACCAGGATACAGAACAATTAATTATTCTACTTGATTGGGCGTGTTAGGAAGAGTGTGAGAGACAGAAGGATCAACAGTTTTGGTTTTCAGGAAGGGTGACCACGTCTGAAGAAATGTATCAGCTTGATCTTGAAGATTATAAATTATCCTTTCGTGTGAAGCAGTTAGTATCATGGCTACCAACCATTCTGCCTGTGAGGGCGGCGAAGATGATTTCCAATGACAAAGGATACATATGTTAGCTGTGGCCAAAGCAGTGTGAAAAAGACTATGTTGTGGTTTTGAGAGCTTTTAGGAATGTCGTAGGTCACGTAAGAGGATATTGGCTGGCGTGAGTGGTAAATGCAGGGGCATTATGGAGTGCAAGGCTTGGCAGTTCGGGCTGGACTGTTCCCATGAGGCACAGGGTTAAGACTGATTTGCATATAGCTGGGTTCAAACTGGAATGGCATGGTGAGCAAAAAAACGATGGATTTAGGCCCAGATCTCTGTACTGGGGTGAATGTATGACATTGTTCTGCATTCTGTCCATCAATTGTTGTTTTTGCATTTGTCACCCCGAGTGGGACGGGTATGCTCAGACATGAGTCTTCATGCTCGCCATGCCACTGGAATCAAGCTATCCTGGCTGAATCTAATAAACGACGTCCTCGTTGCCAAGATTTATACATAGCAGATGAAATTGGGTTATTAGAGTCAAAATGACTAGTACCACTACCATATAAAAGAGAGAGACCTGAATCTGTGGACAGAAGATGACTTTCTATATGAACCCAATGTGGAACATCTTTGATTCCGGGTAACAAATAAGGAAGTTGGGAGATGTGTAATGCTAGAGAATAATGTTCAATGGATAGGAGGCCAGTTCCTCCATATAACTGGTGAGCCTTCATCTTTGTTATAGCAAGACTAGGTTTAGTTGAACCCCAAATAAAAGTTTTAATCTTGGAATCTATTGATCGGAGTAGGGATAAGGGAATCTGAAGGGGGAACATGCCTAAATGTAGATAAATCTCGGAAGAGTGACCATTTTAACAGCTTGGACTCTGCCCCAGAGGGAAAGCCCCAAGGCCTCCCATTTGTCAAAGTCACGCTGCATTTGAGAAATGAGTGGAGTTAGATTATCTATAACCGTTTCCTCTAAACCTTTATTAACTAGGATGCCTAAATACTTAATACGTGTGGGTTGCCAATGAAAAGGGTACCCGTGTATTGCTGCCTTCGTAGTTCCATTAGAAATGGGTAGTGCCTCAATCTTGTCCCAGTTGATCTTGTAACCCGAGAAAGAAGAAAAGTCATTGATGATTTAAAGAAGAGACGAAGGAGATCGGGGGAGGTGGGTAAGAGGAAGTAGAATATCATCAGCATATAGGTACATTTTAGAGTGTCCAATTGGAAGGGGGATACCTGTAATTTCATCAGATTGACGAATGGTGGCAGCTAATGGCTCCATAGCCAAGAGGAAAAGAAGGGGGGGGGGGGGGGGGGGGAAGAGGACAACCTTGGCACGTTCCTCTCCGAATCAAGAATGTGTCAGATAAAAACCTACCACAATTCACCTGGGCAGAGGGAGTATCATACAGTAAACGTACTTTATCTTTAAATTGTTTACCCAGCCCGAATCGTTCCATGACCGTGAAAAGGTAATCCCATTCAATGCGATCAAACTTTTTCTACATCAAGCGAAAGGGCTAGTGCATCATCTGAGAGGTGTTTAGCTGACCATAGTGTATGAGCTAGTGTGTGAAGACGATTCGAGAGGAACGCACCAGGACAAAACCAACTTGAGTATGGTGTATCAAGGAAGGTAAAACTTTACGAAGACGGGACGCTAATATGCTAGCTAAGATTTTAATATTGAATTTAATAATGAGATAGGACGATAACTGCTGCATAGCAGGGGATCCTTGCCGGGCGTGGGTAAGACAGCAATAATAGCTTTGTTGGAGAGAGGACCTAATGAAGATACACTATCCGCCTCTTGGAATGCAGCATGTAAAGTATCAATAACATTGTGACCTGCCCATCTGTGGTAAATAATTTTCCTTTACCGGGACTTAATTTGATACGGAAACATAATAAAACAGCTCAGTAAAATGAGAGGCAGAATCCGTGGTATTAGAGGTTCGGAATGGGCTTTATTCCAATGAACGATTATAATCGGTTGCTCCAAGTTCCATCACCACGGAGGTTCAGGAAGTGAAGTACATACATTATTGACATGAAATGACTTTTATAGATCATACATTACAATGAAGCGAATGCAGTAGGCGTAACAATTGATAAGGAAAATGACGATTTATCTGCGTAACCAAAAAATGGGTGTAATAAGGAGTAAAAAGGAACATAATTGGTTATGATGTCACATATAGGTGGATCTATAAGATAATACTTGGCATAGATGCGCGCGCAGCAACATGACGTGTAATTGACGTGTAACTAGGGGGTGAAGGGGACTTGACATTTAGCTCTACATGTGGAGACAAGAAGTCTGGGGGGTCAAGTCAACCTAATCCCAAATCATATCTAACATCCTATGTTTAAAGAACTATGTTATCCACAAAAGAAGGACTCTCGGACAGAATCTATTCTATACTGACTGTGCGTGCGTGTACAAGCGTCTAAGTGTCTACACTAAATGCGAGGGGATAGAAATATTCCATGGTAACAGGACTATGAATTACTTGCATAAGGGCAGAGAAGCCGGGCCTTTTGCTTGGTAACTGGAAGAATGTTTACTTAAACTACTAGGCAGGAATGCATCGGCTGAGGGGAAAGCAGATAATTCGAAGGTGAAATACAGTTCTTGGCAGAGAATAGGCTGATGTCAGGCTTCGTGAGCCGCGCAGAGAATGAGACAAAGTTCATGGTCACAGATGCAGGCTCAGACTCGAGGTTTCAGAGACAGAAGGCAAGAAGAGTTTGATGAGAGAATCAGGGCCTACTTGCCTGGACTGTAAAATGGCATAAGTGAACCATATAAAGGCGGTGGCCTTTCGTACTTAGGAATGGAATATCCGGCCTATTCATGGCGGATCTGACAGAGGACATGTTGACGGTGGACGCACATGTATTTGCGTCTTCATAACTGGAACTGGAGGGAACATACATGTACTTGTAACATGCACATAGAATCGTTGGGGTCCAAGATAGGGGACATAACTGACCAGAAAAATCCATATTTCCACATTCCCTCCTTGTCCCCTACTTGCCCGTCAAGAGATATCAATCTTCATTAATCCATTGATCTGTTCATATAGCATCATTTGTTCTTCTTTCTTCTTCCGTGACAAATGAAATCTTGGTGGTGGAATACACGATGTGGCACACAGGCCACAGATCGCTGGTCCACATTGTATACATAGACAGCAACTGAATAGTATGAGAAGGCCAATACCTAGGAAGGATAGAACTCTCCATCCCCAGGCTGATATCACACTCCAAAACCAACTGGACCAAGTCCAAGTGCCTGGGTTCTGGTGTATCTGGCTTACAATCTTATGAAGGCGAGTTATAGCTTTATATACAGATGGCGAATTTTCTGGTATGAATACGCAGCAGCTTGATCCGATGACCCTACAAGCTCCGCCCCTATCAGCCAGGATGACGTCAAGGACAAGACGATTTTGAAGCACAACAATCCGCATAGCAGACTGCTCTTCTGTTAAATTGCCTAGGGCGGAAATAGTTTCATTCACTACTGCTTCAAGGGTTCTAGTTAATCTACGTATCAGCTTACTATTAGTAACAGTACCTATATAGGGAAAGATGCCTTTATTGAAATCTGTGTATTTTTCCCATGCTGTTTCAGTGTAATCGACAATTGGGAGATCTCTCCGCTCTCTGTTATGTACTAAATGAATATTTCTGTAATAATCAGGAGGAGCTAGGAAAACAGGTGGCAAAAGAAATGCAATGTAGCAGGTACCATCCCAATCTAGAGGTAGACGCATATATGCAGTCTGACCACATATAAAGTAGGAGTGGCGATAAGCTCTAAATGAAGATTTGCCTTGATCACTGATTTCTACTATAGTAGTGCATTTACTATGGCCCATATGTATGGAACCAACCTTTCTTACACACAATTCACCCTTCGCTGGGAATACTGACATGGTGGGTAAGACTAGTTCAACTTCGGATTCGACATTTAGAATCATGAGATTAGGTGTAAATTTACCTAATCCATATACTTCATTTTCTAGATCAGTTCCTGTTCCTTTGGGGCGACCCTCCTTGTCAGGGTAACAGACTTTGAATAAAACTAGGTTCAGATTTCCCCATACCCAATGATCTTGGTAAACTGCTGTGTCTGAGTCTATGGAATTGATTAAACTAAACCATGCTCCACAGGAGCCATTATGTGTAAACGGATGTAGAAAGAAAGGCAGGACTCCTTCATAATTCTGATAGGGAGGGAGCCGGCCACACACCCAACAATTAGTGGCATTACTAGTCTGATGGGAATGATGTAACATACTAATGAAAGTGTTATTGCGCAGCGCAAGTCTATAAGACAATTCATGCGGAGGTAAGTCACTAAAAGAATGTTCTGCGGTAACATTGTAAACGTTTCTGGCAATAGGGTAATATATGTGCAACAATATACTTGCAGTAATTATTAAAAGACTTAAGGAAAACAAAATTAATAATGTCACTATACAGTGGCTACGCAGTGATTTACAATACGCCTGTCGTTTCATCATTTTTCGCGACTGTCCATGATTCAGGTCTAGAGGATACATGTCAGAGACAAATTCAACCGCTTCACCTTGGAGAGGACTTAAACAATCAAATTGTCTGACGTTCTAGGCCTCAATTTTACTTTATAGAGTTCGGTTTTAGTCCTTTCAACCAAAGGAAGTTTTGAATCAGTCTGTGAGGGAGTGCAGGGCACAATGTCTATATCCGAGGATAGTCCATGAAATTTCTTGATATGACTTGAATGAATCCAGCCCTTGCGGCCCTCGATCTTCACGGCTGTCCTTGTAGTGAGCAGAACCAACTTGGGTGTCTTCCACCTGGGCTCCAGCTGAGTCTTTCGGTCGAAATTTCTCACAAATACGAGATCACCCGGAACTACGTCATGGGGTTTCACCTCAGTGTTGTCGGGAAAGGCTGCAGCTACCTGTGAACGACAAGATTGTAGTGCAGACATCAAGGAAGCCAAGTAATCTGTCAGCATATTACAGTCAACATCAGTTATTTTGCGTGGTATAGGCGTCCCCCACATATTTGGTGGTCTGCCGAGGATCACCTCATACGGGGATAGCCCTGTTCGAGAGTGTGCTACCATTCTCATGTAAAAGAGTGCAACTGGTAATGCTACTATCCAGTCGACACCTTTCTCTCTGCATATTTTGGACAATCTGATTTTCAGTATCTGATTATGTCTTTCTACGAGACCTGCTGCCTCGGGGTGTCGGACACAGTGGAATTTCCACTGATATCCTAACAGAAGTGAAACATGTTTCATTAATTCGGATGAGAACGGCTGGCCGTTATCTGAGTAGACAACACGTGGTAAACCGTATCGTGGGAAGAATTCTCGAACCAACTGTTTGGCAGTAGTCGGGGCAGTGTAATCTGAAACCGGGTATGCCTCCGTCCAACGGGACAGAGCGCAGACAACTACGAGAACATATTTGAATCCTCGACATCGTTCCATCTGGATATAATCCATCTGGAGGGCTTCAAAAGGGTGATCAGGAGGATGAAATCCACCTTGTTCTACGGGAACACTTTTTCCTGGGTTGAACTGGCAACAGATCATACAGGTACGGACTTTTTGTTTGGCTGCTGCTCGTAAATGTTTATTGAACCAAATGTGTTGAATGCTGTCTAGCATAGCTTTTTCTCCTAGATGTGCTGGACTATGTATAGTGTTAACTATAACTTGGACCATTGAATCAGGAAGGAACCATACAGACTTTTCCTTCATCATCCATCCTTGGTCCGTTTGGATCCCTCCTAATTCAGTCCATTTCTTTATTTCGTCTGGTGTAGCGTGTGTCTGTATGTCAATTACGTCAAGAGTAGGATCTTTAACTGTCATACACTGTGTCGGTGTCGGGACTATTGTCTTTATCAAGTCGGGGGTTTGAGTTTGAGCAGTCTGTTTAGCTGTTCTGTCGGCTAGATCATTGCCTTGGGAAATGATATCAGTAACCTTCGTATGAGCCTTACATTTCATAATTGATATTGCAGTGGGTCGATGTATTGCATCTAATAAGGCATGAATGAGGGGTCCGTGCTGAATGTGGGCACCGTGGGAAGTTAAATAACCTCTCTCTCGCCACAGCACGCCGAAGTCATGTACAACTCCGAATGCATAACGTGAATCAGTGTATATGTTGACTTTTTTATTTGTGGCTTGAATACAGGCTTGTGTCAGAGCGATGAGCTCTGCGGCTTGAGCTGACAAAGTATTTATATGATTAGTTTCAATGACTTCAGTATCTGTTGTGACTGCGTAAGCGGCCACTAACTCTCCTGTACTTGTTCTCATACATGAACCATCTACATACAATGTCAGGTCTGGATCTGACAATGGGACATCGGTTAAGTCTTGTCTGGGTTTTGTCGTTATAGTAATAACTTCAATACAGTCATGGGCTAGTGGGTCTGTTCCGGTTACTGGCAAAAGTGTGGCAGGATTCAATGTGTTACAGCGTCTGATTTCTATATGTGGCTGAAACAATGTAAGCTCGTACCCTGTAAGTCGCGCTATAGTCAAGTGTTGTGTTTGCGTTCTATTTACAAGAACCTCTACTGCGTGTGGTACTTGAACTGTCAATGGATGTCCTAACACTATGGCATCGCTTTGTCTGATTGCTAAAGCTGTCGCTGCTACTGATTTTAGGCATGCAGGCAAAGCCTGAGCTACGGGATCTAATGTACTAGAAAAATAAGCACATGGTTTGTGTGCTCCTGCTTGTTCCTGTGTGAGTACTGCCAAAGCAGTACCTTCGCGTTCTGTAACAAAGAGTGTAAACTGTTTTCTGTAACATGGCGTTGCTAAGACAGGTGCTTGACATAAAGCTTTCTTTAGGCTTTCAAAAGCTTGTGTATGTTCCTGAGTCCAAGGGAGAACAGTCGATGTGGCTGCCTCCTGTGTTGTCAACTGAATGAGTGGTTTTGCTAGAAATGCGTACTGAGGGATCCACTGCCTACAATATGAAGTGAGGCCTATGAAAGCCCGCACCTCCTTTTGTGTCTTGGGTATTTGCATGTTAGCTATTAACTGAATGCGGTCGGGTGTAAGCTGCCTTCCCTCCTTGGACAGCGAGTGTCCAAGATAAACAACTCGCTGGACACAGAATTGCAGCTTAGAAGGGGACACCTTGTGCCCCTTTTCGACTAGAAATTTTAAAACTGTCAGTGATGCTTTTTCACATTCGGGTTCGCTTCGGGCGGTGATCAGCAGATCATCGACATATTGAAGCAGAGCAGTGTTAACTGGCATGAGGATACTATCTAGTTCTCGTTTCAGTGCTTGGCTATAGATGCTGGGGCTTTCTGTAAATCCTTGAGGTGCGCGTGAGAATTTAAAGCTACGTCCATTTAAACTAAATCCGAACAAATATTGGCTTTCCGGATCTATTGGGACGCTGAAAAAGGCATTCTTGAGATCAATTACAGTAAAGAATGTTGCTTCGGAATCAATGGCTGTCAGTAATGATGAGATATCGGGGACCACAGGAAATTGTGGCACAATGCATTTGTTTAATTCGCGCAGATCAATAACCAATCGATATACTGGCGGGGCCTTTGGATCTGTCCGTTTAAGAATCGGAATTATCGGTGAATTACATACATTGGAGTCGGTTTCCACAACCACTCCTTGGCCAATAAGCTCGTCAATGATTTGTAGTAAAGCCACTACAGCATCTGGTGGTAACTTGTATTGTCGTATTCGTGGTAGCACCACTCCTGCCTTTAATGTGACTCGATATGGTGTAATATTCATGCAACCAACATCAGTAGGGCCTTGTGCCCATAGACGTGTAGGTAAAGTCTGCAGTCGGGGATCCATGTCTCTAGACACATAGTGACCTTTAAAATCACGTAAAAACAACCTTACTCCTTCCGGAGAACAACATATTATGGCTCCTAGAGCTTTCAATGTCTTTATTCCTAACAGGTTTTCTGGACATGATTTAGTAAGCAATAAATCTGTAGTTCGGGTCAGAGGTCCTATCGTAAGTGGCAGAGGTTGTGACACTTCATTAACAATAGGTTTTCCTGAAAAACCAAGGGAAATATTCTGTGAGCCTGAGAGGGGTGCCCCTGGAACTTCACTACGTTTTATGGTTGTTCGACTTGCCCCTGTATCGAGTAAAAATTTTCTATCTTGGCCTAATAATTCACTATGTACATAAGGTCCTTCTTGATCTACAGGTATTTCAATAAGGGGTAAGTCAACTTCCCTCTCTAGGCTAGTTCATGCGTAACGCTGGTACTCAGGATATTCATACTGTGCGGTCTGATACATTTGTCGTGTTGTTGTCTGTGTGGCAGCAACAGGCAACGGTGGTGCAGCTGGCACAAACTGTATTGGTTGTTGTGCGGCTGGCATGGCCTGGGCATGCTGCGGAGCTCCTTGTTCATTCTGATCTTGTCTGAGTGGCCGTGATCTTTCTTGTGTTTTACCTATGGCGATATTATGTTTTAAAACTGGACAGTCGTGTACGTAATGACCTGGCTTTTTACAATAATTACATGTCCCTTTTACAGGTCCTGCTGAATCGGAATGTGTCATACCCTTTTTATGTCCTTCAGCTGGAACTGTCTGGGAAACTAGCATTTTCATTTTCGTGTCTTTCATGCGTCTGTGTTCATGTTCTTGTTCCTCTCTAATTCTATTGTGATGGTACTGTAACATTTGTAACATTTGTGATGGAGTGTTACCTTGCCACGTACTCTCGAATTTTAATACTCTATTCTTTACTTGGGGCAGGGCATTTTCCACTAATTTTGTTACAAACAGATGTGGGTATGATTCGCTACTTGCTTTTATGCCACTGTTTATACCAAAACATTTTTCAAATCGGGCATAGTAATCACTAGTGTCTTCATCTTGCTTCGGTTTACAGGCTGAAATTGTACCCCAATCTTCCTTTTTCGTAGTTAATAAACGTGGCAGTACCTGTACTAGTAAACCTGGCAGTGCTTTAGTTTTATCCCCAAGTCCTGCTCCTGCAGTTCGGGCCTTTTCTTCCGCTTCTAACACTGACCATTCTATCTTTTGGTCTCCTACCTCCCACTCTTTTTCCTTGAGTTTCTCATAAATACCAGCAGGCATCAATACCTTTAATATTGTCATAATGTCGGGATAGGTATACTCTCCCATGAGTAACATGTCTTTAATTTCTCGGTGAAAACCCGCTGGGTCTTTGTCATGACTGGGTACCACTTTCTTCATTTGTAACAATTCTATTTTCGATATGGGCGTATATACAAATACGCGCTTAAACTCGTTGTCCTCGCCCTTTATTGGGTGCACTTCTCGTAAGGGATTCTGTCTATCCATGTAATACGTGGTTCTTTCCTTGATGGGCAGTGAAACATGTTCTGAACATACAAAAAGAATGTATTGCTTTCTTGATTCTAGAATTTCTTTAATTAATTTAGTACCTGAACCTCTCCATCTATTCATGAGTAATTCAGTCAATATATCAGGCAAGGGACCAGGGTCCGAATGCTGACTCTGATATAGTATAATGAGTTGTTGAATCATATAAATCCCAGCTAACCGTTGTTCATCTGGGGTGAGATTCAAAAATGTGCGTACTACTGTATCATCACTATATTTTCCGGGACTGTCCACCCAATGGACAGCTGCCCTGGCTAAATCTTGTTCATCCATAGAATCGAGGAAATGATAACCCCTTCGTTCTCGGAGTAGTTTGTCAGCTGCTTGGAACGAATGCTCGTTAGACCTTATATGGACTATGGGTGTTGGGAAACTCCTGTTATTGTCTGGACATATCGGACGTATCGGGTCAATAAGACATCTATTACTATTACAAGATCTTCCTCTACCTACATAGGCTATGGTGTCCGACTGTCCCACGGGCAGTCCTGACCCTTCTTCCTCGCTTTGTTCGAACTCGTCTACCTCTAATCTTTCTTCGTGCAGGCGTTCTATTTCTTTTCGGATTTTTCGGCACATGGCTATTATACAATTCTGCTTATCAGGTCTTCCTTCTGATATATTCTGGCTCCATCTGGTAAGAATTTGCATTGCTTCCGGGTTTACCCCCGGTCGGTCTTGATTTCTGATCACACAATTTATGAGGAAACGTAACAGTTCCCCCTGTATCTCTACTTTCTGGTATTCCATAGCTCTGTTAATACATTCTGGATCTCGCCCTGTTTGGACAAAATGATATATTTTATCTAGATGCGCAGTCATTCCTGGTAACTTCCCTAGATACACCGCGGCTCGTCTGATACGTAATGATGCCAGGGTCATTTCGTCCTCTTTGCCGGGCACAGGGTCATATCTACAATCTACAAGAAGTTCCTTAAGCGTACGGGCGTTTATGAGTTTGGGTGTACGTGAATGTCCTGACTCTTGAAAAGTAAGTTTATTTATTCTGGGTGGCGTAGAAATAATATTGGTAGCACCTCCCGTGGCCCCATCTGGGGTGTCGGGTGTGAAAGGATTCGTCGAACGTGACACAGCAACTACAGGTGTGGACACAGCTATAGAAGTAGCTGTAGGAGCGGATGCAGAAACAGATGTGCTTGCCGGAACTTGTGACTCGATTTGTTGCTGTAGGGATACGGGTACTGGATCTTGGCGTTGGATCTCCCTGGTATGCGGTCTATGTGGGGCGGAATTAGCATACTCGGGAGCTGCGTCATCTAAATATGAGGAAAGAAAAACATCTTCTGCGGTTCTAGGATGCCCCTTAGGATGTACCTTTATTGGGAATAATGGGGTTGGCAAGTCTTTTGGTATCTCTGGAGTAGCCTTAGGTAATCCTTCGGCCAGAAGGGGATACATACCATTCATAAGGGCATTTCTTTGTCTGTCTACTTGTTCTGATTTCACTCGGATACCTTCCTCAATTAATAGATTTTCTTGAACTTTATTAGAATTCTCTTTACTCTTCTCTTCCTGTCTACGTGCTTTTTCTGTTCGTCTATGTGATTCTTTACGCCATAATTCAATGGCATCTTTCTGTGACTGTCTGACTTTCCTTTTCCATAACTCTTCCTCGACTTTCATGATGCACTCTGCATCCCAGGTTCCCGCTGTGGGCCACCTCTGACTTTCTGGTAATTCCTTGGTGTAGTCTACCCATAAATCAAGAAATAATATAGCGTCTAAGCCATGTTTGTGATACATGAAGTGCCCTGGAGTGTCCCTAGGAGGAATAGGAACGGCTTCTTCGAGTACCCCTTTTCTTGTAGTGATCTGTCTTAGTTTCGAAAAGAGCGGCATATTGAGAACTGACCTTATACTTGATTTTGACCAACTGACCTGATACTTGATTTTGAACAGACTTAATACAATAAACACGATAATGAACAGTCATTCATACCACAATATGCAGAACGTACTTAAAACATTTAACATTTAACATTAAACCTTTAACTGAAACAACAATGATGATCGTCTGCATAACTAATCACCAAGCATAATTCTTGACAATAACTAGATACTTCGGAATACTTGATATACTGCTAAACAGTACAGATACACTGCTAGAACAGTGCAGACCGGATTTGTGTACCCAAACCCGTCTTGACCGGCACAACCTATGTGCACGTCAGAAATGCCTCCCCAGTAATGGTACTCACCGGGTAGCTTCGGAAACGGAAGGCCTCGGAAACTTGAACTTGAACCGGACTGGACTCGACTCGACTCGTCGGAAACTGGACTCGACTTGGGACTTCGGAAACTGGTGGGCCTCTGTATACCTCGGATCTTGCTCTCTCAGCTAGGCTCTGGTCGGGATACTTCGCACTTCTCACCGCCTCGTCTGGGTGTTGATCGCAGTCTCAGTCGCCCCCGCTTGACCGGAGGGAGCTACAGGAAATCCTGCTGGTACGCGTTATTGTCCGTCCAGCTGTGGCAGGAGACCGGGCCTGCAACTCACCGCCGGCGCGTGAGATGAGAAAGTGTCCCTGTTCGGGCGCCATTCATGTGGTAAATAATTTTCCTTTACCGGGACTTAATTTGATACGGAAACATAATAAAACAGCTCAGTAAAATGAGAGGCAGAATCCGTGGTATTAGAGGTTCGGAATGGGCTTTATTCCAATGAACGATTATAATCGGTTGCTCCAAGTTCCATCACCACGGAGGTTCAGGAAGTGAAGTACATACATTATTGACATGAAATGACTTTTATAGATCATACATTACAATGAAGCGAATGCAGTAGGCGTAACAATTGATAAGGAAAATGACGATTTATCTGCGTAACCAAAAAATGGGTGTAATAAGGAGTAAAAAGGAACATAATTGGTTATGATGTCACATATAGGTGGATCTATAAGATAATACTTGGCATAGATGCGCGCGCAGCAACATGACGTGTAATTGACGTGTAACTAGGGGGTGAAGGGGACTTGACATTTAGCTCTACATGTGGAGACAAGAAGTCTGGGGGGTCAAGTCAACCTAATCCCAAATCATATCTAACATCCTATGTTTAAAGAACTATGTTATCCACAAAAGAAGGACTCTCGGACAGAATCTATTCTATACTGACTGTGCGTGCGTGTACAAGCGTCTAAGTGTCTACACTAAATGCGAGGGGATAGAAATATTCCATGGTAACAGGACTATGAATTACTTGCATAAGGGCAGAGAAGCCGGGCCTTTTGCTTGGTAACTGGAAGAATGTTTACTTAAACTACTAGGCAGGAATGCATCGGCTGAGGGGAAAGCAGATAATTCGAAGGTGAAATACAGTTCTTGGCAGAGAATAGGCTGATGTCAGGCTTCGTGAGCCGCGCAGAGAATGAGACAAAGTTCATGGTCACAGATGCAGGCTCAGACTCGAGGTTTCAGAGACAGAAGGCAAGAAGAGTTTGACGACAGAATCAGGGCCTACTTGCCTGGACTGTAAAATGGCATAAGTGAACCATATAAAGGCGGTGGCCTTTCGTACTTAGGAATGGAATATCCGGCCTATTCATGGCGGATCTGACAGAGGACATGTTGACGGTGGACGCACATGTATTTGCGTCTTCATAACTGGAACTGGAGGGAACATACATGTACTTGTAACATGCACATAGAATCGTTGGGGTCCAAGATAGGGGACATAACTGACCAGAAAAATCCATATTTCCACACATCGATAAAATTCAGCCTGAAATCCATCTTCACAAGGAGCATTGTGATCGGGCAGGGCAGCTATAGCATGAGAAATCTCGTCTTTAGTGATTTCACCGCCAAGTAGGGCTCTACCGTCGTCTGAGAGACAGGGGAGATCCACCTTAGCGAGAAATGTAGACATCTTATCCAAATCTATATGATTATTTGGGGTGTAGAGAGATTGGTAAAAGGAGGCAAACTCATTAACAATGTCTTGGGGTTTTGTACACAAATCCCCTTGTGCTGTCCGAATGGCCGATATAGCCATAGCTGCCTCTCTCTGACGTAATTGCGCAGCTAATAATCTTCACGGCTTTTCACCCTGCTCGTAGTGCCGTCCCTTCATTTTCTGCAAAGCATACTCTGCTTTGGATGTGAAAAGGTTATTTAGGGCCATACGAGCTTGTTCAATTGATTCAAGATTTTGTAACGTTGGAGATAATGTATACAGGTGAGAGTAAGATTTAAGATCTCGTTCGAGTTCAATTTGTCGCTTAGCGTTTTGTTTATTAACAAGTGCTGCATCGTGCATTAATTAACCCTTAAGAGTGGCTCTAGCTGCAGTCCAAATAGTCCTGCTGGAGGCTACAGAACCCTGATTGGTGGAAAGATAATCTTGAAGATGTGATTGTAATTGAGACTTGCCATTCGGGGTTCTATGACATTGTATGCTCATGCACCAGGGTTTACGTCCTGGTCTAGGAAGCACCAGTTCGAGGGATAGGAGGACAGGGGAATGATCAGAGAGCTGTTTCCAGTATACGAGATTCTGTAACCAACTGGACAACTTTCTGTGATAGCAAAAAATAATCTAAGCGAGAATATGTGCCATGGACGGAAGAAAAGAAGGTGTATTCCGTATCTGCTGGATGACTAAGACGCCAATGGTCAACTAATCCATTATCCGATATTATGTCACCCAATAAAGCCCTATCTGAAGCGTTTTCCTTATCCAAAAGGACCTGTTTTGTCTAGGATGGGGTATTGTGAAGCGTTAATTTCTGTTAATAGACGGGATAACTGAAGAAAGACTCATGTTTTGGTGCCCGTAGGAGCATAGACAGATTCTACACATATGTGTGAGTCTCCAATTCGCAGTTTAGCAAATACATAATGACCCGTCGGCTCTGACCATGTTTGAGATAGTAACCGGAAGTGATTTGCGTATAAGTATTGCAACTTCACATTTACGGGAAGGACCAGTGTCAGTGAATTCATTCTTCTGAATACTACTGTGAATGACCTTTCCCACCCAATCTCTGCATAGTTTATCAGACTCTAGTGTGTCTAAAATGGTTTCTTGTAGCAATGCCACATCTACAAGTTTGGACTGGAGATAAGAGAACACTTTCTTCCGTTTAATGTAATGGGTAAGACCATGTACATTCCATATGATCGTACATAAAGGGGGCGTATTTGTCATGTTAGAGCAGTACCAATATCAATGGGAGAAAATTAACAAAACAATCAATATCCTTAGCTAGATGCAAAGAGCAAAAATAATAAAATATATATAAAAAAGAGAGCGAGAGAGCGAGCGAGCGAGAGAGAGAGCGAGAGAGAGAGCAAGCGAGAGAGCGAGCGAGAGAGCGAGCGAGAGAGCGAGCGAGAGAGAGAGCGAGAGAGCGAGAGAGAGAGCGAGAGAGAAAGCGAGAGAGAGAGCGAGAGAGAGAGCGAGAGAGAGAGCGAGAGAGAGAGCGAGAGAGAGAGCGAGAGAGAGAGCGAGAGAGAGAGCGAGCGAGAGAGAGAGCGAGAGAGAGAGCGAGAGAGAGAGCGAGAGAGCGAGAGAGAGAGAGAGCGAGAGAGAGAGCGAGAGAGCGAGAGAGAGAGAGAGCGAGAGCGAGAGAGCGAGAGAGAGCGAGAGAGAGCGAGAGAGAGCGAGAGAGAGCGAGAGAGAGCGAGAGAGAGAGAGAAAGAGAGAGAAAGAGGAGATAGGAAAGATGTACCCTGACTCAGTACAAAAGGATCAATATGTGATTAAATAGGAACAATCAGTAGTAAAGAAATGAAGTTAGACAAATATTACAGTATAAGACAATGCAGTAAGATGTTCTTTGTGTGTTGGGAGTAGAAGGGGAAGAGGGGCAGGAGGAGGCCATAGCAGAGTAAAATGAGAAAAGAGGGTACAAATAGGAGAAAGTTGGGGATCCTAAACTGTCAACCGCGGGCCTGGGCGCACTAGAGCGCCACCGCGGGAGAGGACCCCATTGGAGAAGAGAAGTAGTTAGTAGAGCGGATGATAGTATAGAGTAAAAAGCCAGTGATAACATATTGATATAGATTAATGAATACGATAGAAGATATCAGAAGAGTGATTAAGAGCAACATAGGAGGTTAGAAGCTAAAGAATATTCCATGATGAGAAGAGAGAGACTAGCAATAAAATGATATATACTAGTCCAATAAGAGTATAAAAGAGTATACATTATGCATATAAATAGGCATGAAAAGGTATTAAGTTATTATATGTATAGTATTAAAAAGGAAAAATATATAGCCAAATAATGAAATATCAGGATAACTATATTAAAATATGCCCATGGTAACATGCTATAACTTGTAATATTGATAGTAATAGATGAAAAGCTTATTAAAATAAAACAATAAGGATATAAAAGAGAAAGTAATGCAATGTACTATAATGTTGGAAAGAGTAGGCAACTATAACAGTAGAAAAAAGCATCATAAATAGAGAGTTGAATAAATAGAGAATAGAGTAATAAAACTGACTATAATTCATCTAACAATATTGGAATATCATAACATGTAGAGGCAAACAAATTAATTCCAGTATTAGTATCAATGAACGAAGACCAAGTATAAATACAAGGTCTACTATCAACTATATCTAGGCATATGAGTAACCAATTGAATAACAAAAAGTTGTTCAGTCCGTATCTGAGGGAGTTTTAAGATGAGACCTGGATTTGTCTCTTGTGTGAAGGTAGAGACAGATTGCAGGGCTGAATTGTTATCTTCTTGGGAACGGCTGGGTCTTTCCAAATCCCTACCACGGTGCCTAGAGTTACTAAGATTTCGTTGTCTGTACTCCGGTAGCTGTGGTGAGAAAGAAGAGGATGACTGAAGTTGGTCTTGTTGTGAGGGTTGGGTTTCCATGTCTTGAGGTTTAATACCTTCTAGAAATCTCTGTAGATATGCCGGGTCATAGAAGTGTTTAGAATCTCCATTTCTGGTGATACGAAAGCGTGCAGGATCAAACAGACCATATTTGACGTCTAGCTGTCGCAATTGAGGTTGCATGGAGAGAAATGCTTTCCGTTGTTCGTTCGTTTCATTAGAAAAATCAGCTGCCATGTGGATTAAATGACCCTCAAATGAAAATGAGCCTTGTGAACGAGCTGCAGCCAGTAGTTGTCTTTTCTGCTCATGGCAAAGAAAACAAGCAATCGGTCTCGGAAGCGCTACAGGGTCTTTTCGTGGGGGACCAATTCTGTGAGCTCGCTGAATTTCTAGAGGTGGAGTGAAAGAAACGCCAGACATGTTTGGGAGGCAATCACAAAGAAATGCTCTAGTGTTTTGGCCTTCGATATGTTCCAGAAACCCAAAGAAGCTAATATTGTCTCTTCTACTGCAGTCTTCCAAGTCAATGATTTTGCTGTGAAGAAAGAGAAGATCTTGGTCTTTATTTTGAATAGAATCAAGACGATTTTCCATTACCAGAATTCTGGAATCAAGACCCCCAATTTTGGTATGAAAGCTTGCAATGTCTGCTCTAATTGACTTGATTCTTCAGCCAAGGATGTAATTGTGATATCCATACCTTCTAACCGACGACTGACCCCAGAAATCTCATGTAATATACGTTGCATGGTTTCCGCTGATGCATGTGCAGTGGAAGGAGGCGAAGTCTGAGGCAAATTGGATGAAGATGTATTTCCTTTCATTGGCATGGCGTTAGGCTGTTTGAGGACTTCTGCGAAGAGAGGTTGTTTAGTATTTTTGCTTCTGTGCTTATTAGCAGACATTCGGATACTAATTTTGATAGAAACTTTGAATTAGTGTAGAGACGTTTCGTGGTATGAAGTAATTGTATGTAATCAATTTGAAAACTTATTGTAAAAGACAATTGAAGAGATGTATAAAAATGCCTGGAATAATAGGCCAGCTGACAACTGCTTAGACAATAAATGCAAAGATTAATAATACATCATTGACATTACATTAGTAGCCAGGCATTAATATTTGGTGAAGACAGTTCCACTCATATATAATGACATATATAAGCATATTTCATAAAAATGCAAGACAAAATGAGGGAGCCAAGTTCGAGGATATCATATGCTGAAGAATACCAAAAGACTTGCCTTAATAATAAGTGTGAAAGGAAAATAATGGGCTGTACTGTCAAGTCTTACGAAGGACAGTAATGTACAACAAGGAAGGCTCAGGCGTATTTGAAATAGAGGACACATCCTCAGCTTCTCATAGATATGCCATTACATCAATAACAGCAGCAATAGAAGGCGCAGCGTCAAAAAGCAAAGATAAGCCTCTCAAGCTGCAGGAGGAGGCGAGCTAGTCATAGCGGATGAGGAGGAACGGCCCTGTCAGATTGGATAGCGTGTCCTCAGGAATGTTTGCCAGCGGTGAAATGCGCTGTTTTCACTGTAGCCGGGCTAGAAGTTGCGAAGAGGCACAGCTTCATTGATGGGAGGAGGAGCAGTTCAAAAGGGGGTGACGCTTATTGCTCTTGGCGGTATGAGGGCGCAGCCTTGTGAGGGAGAGAAGGCGTGGCCTAGAGCGACGAGTCAGGCAGGAAATCGCAGCGCAGAACGGAGCTACGCGAGCACCTTACCAATGCTTAATGTCGGAAAACCGCTTTCACCTTCACCAGATGTCAGGAAACTCAGCTGAGTCCATCCCCATGTCCTGCGACCACAGTTGGGCAGGAAAAGGAGTCTCTGTGACCACAGGTGAGTGAAGAAATCCCGTCCAGGGTCCATCCCGCGACAGAGCTCACCCTTCAGGCGGCCATCTTCCTGTGTGGCCAAGCGCGCGTGCACCAATCGTGGGCTTTTTTTAAAAATAGTTTCCTGGCCCTCGGCTGTGTTGTCCAGCAGTCGCCATTGGCTCTGACCCGGATTTGGTACTAATCGGAGCTGCCAGGTCAGTGCCTCAATATTGCCCACTCAGTCGTCACTTCTCACTGTTAGATCGAGAGATTGAGACGTGTTCTCAAACAGTGCACAGCGCCCTGCTTTGTGAGTGCCACATGGTGAAAGAGCCTTCTCTTGTTTCTTAAGACAACGGACGTGGCACCGGGCGGGCTCCTCTAGGGCGGGTTTCTATAAAGCAGCAACTTCCGGATCTACTGGAACCCCTCCCCTAGACTCTCACACAAATTGATGCATTTTAAAACATTTTACTTAGAACTTAAATAAAAGTCGTTAAAACAGAGGCGGTGTCTTTATTTCGGCATGCGGACATTGCCCCTGTGTTTGTTTTCCTGCCCACGGACCGGGCATTCTCCACATTAACTGATGAAGCAGCAGTTTAGAATTTCCATGACAGTAAGGGAGAGCGTCGAGGACGTGGGTGGAGGGGGGAGGAGCTTCAATCATGATTGACACACAGGTTCGGGTGCGCCGGAGAGTGAAATGAACAAGCTAGGTTGCACAGATAGATGCCTTGCACTTCCCCAACCCAACATGCCCAGCAAGGAAACACCGTCATGACTACCTGAGAAGACCGGGTTGGGGCTGCAGGGCCAAGCTGGTCACAACCTCCATATACGCCCTCAAGGTCCCGAGTGTTTTGTGACGGTGAGAGTCACGAGTAGAAAAGTGCTGCGATAATATGCACGTTATTTTATAGCCAACTAAAAACATTAAAAACTTCAAAGCCACAAACGCATCTAAAAGAAATTCTGAAATGCCTCAGCAGCCTGTCTAATGCCGTGTGCCTTCTCCCGTCAAAGTACTTCACTGAACACGGTCAAAAAAATAAATAAATTCCTGTATGCATATAAAAACTGAAGATTTTTGCCTTTGAATTTCAATAAATTATTTCGGTCAGCCTGTTAGAAAGCAGTCCATCTTCTCATGCATCTCTTCAATTTGATCATCAAGAGCGGATGTTCTGATTACTGCAACAAAAGCCGATTCTACTCTTAACCAGCAGCCAGAGTGGGCTAACGTGAAGGCACATCTCTAGGCATGTGCTGATTTACAGTGAGTAATAACCTCCACCTCTTGCATATCATAAAGTCAATCAAAGCTTCACAGATTGCAAGTTAAGGAACATTTTGAGTGTTTCATTTTAAGAAACCCTCCACTGAAAACAAGAGCATTTTCTTTCATGAAAAATAAAAAGGCGGGCTTCTGTTGCATTATGCTAATGCAGAGCAGGGTCGGCAGGCAGCGTCGGGCAGTGCGCAGACCCATGTAGGGGCCTGTGGGGGTCTCCCTTCTTGGGTGCATGGCTGAGAGTGAAGTCAGGGGGGCCGCTCCCGGGGGTGGCTGTAGCTCTGCCCGTAGTGCCCAGAAGCAGAGCACCAGCGCTGGGCAGAGCGTGGTCCCATGTCGGAAGGCTGGGGGTCTCCCCCTCGTGTGCCCGGCCGAGAGTGAAGTCAGGGGGGGCCGCTCCCGGTGTTGCTGTAGCTCCGCCCATAGCGCCCAGAAGCAGAGCAGCAGCGCTGGGCAGAGCGGGGTCCCATATTGGGTGCCTGTGGGGGTCTCCCCCTCTTGTGTGCCCGGCCGAGAATGAAGTCAGGGGGGCCGCTCCCGGGTGTTGCTGTAGCTCCGCCCATAGCGCCCAGAAGCAGAGCAACAGAGCAGCAGAGCAGCAGCGCTGGGCAGAGCGGGGTCCCATATTGGGTGCCTGTGGGGGTCTCCCCCTCTTGTGTGCCCGGCTGAGAGTGAAGTCAGGGGGGCCGCTCCCGGGGGTGGCTGTAGCTCCGCCCGTAGCGCCCAGAAGCCGAGCAGCAGCGCTGGGCAGAGCGGGGTCCCATGTCGGAGGTCTCCCCCTCTTGTGTGCCCAGTTAGAGTGTAGTGGGGGGTGGGGGCGCTTCTAGGTATATAAGCTCCAGGTATATAAGCTCTTGATGCCCCACTAACTAAACTCTTATAAAGGTCCCAAAGGCGAGACCTATTGGCTATGCCAATGCTTGTTTCTCCATGCAAGGGCTTGTCCTTCAGCATGTATTTTCTGATCTAGCTGTATCATGTGTATTTGTAAAGCACACTATCACCCGCGAGGGTGTGTTCTCAGCTATGTCTTCAGTGAACTGCTTGTGCATTTCATACACGCAAAGTAGCTTTCTGAAGGGTTCTCTGCTACCATAAGAAAAAAGGTAGTTTCATAGGAGGTTGTATAGTATCAGCAGAAAAGCAGTTCTCGCATTTTGGTTTCTCTTGCCTGTCTGGCACTGGTAGTTTTGTGGGTGTTTTCACTTGCAGGTTACTGCTTATGGAGCTCGTGCTGTTTTAGTCGTGGCGTCTTGCTGTTCCATCAGTATTGACTGTGTATTACTGTTTTGTGTTAAGGTTCCACAAGGAGTCCTCTAGGTGCTCTGCTGGTAAGACAGGAAGCTCAGAGGCTGACCAGGCCAGGTTTGGTGTTGAACTTTCCTGCTCCTGGAGATAGTAGAGTTTGAGCAGGTTATTGTGACTGGTCCTTGAAACTGGTGCATCACACCTTATCAAGAGGGCGTCCGTCGTGCTGTACTTTGGAGATCTGATGATAGTGGACTACAGGTGTGCTTACATGTGCGCCTCATGTGGCTGGCAAAGTCAGCCCTGCTTTTCAATTGGAAAATTCCAGAGCATGCAGGAGGTGTGCTCGCATGGAGTACTGCAGCTTCACAAGGTACCGGGTGAAGAAAGGCTGGCACACCTGGAAGCTGTACTCCGCTCTCTCCAAGCCAGGCATTCAACACAGAACAGAATGACATCAAAAACACGTCACCTGAAGCACTAAGGTATAATGAGGACAGGAGCTGTCAATGCAGAGACACCGCCCCCTGACATTTGTAGCTGCCACATTAAGGCTGCTGTTCAGCTCTGAACCTGTATAATGTCGGGACTGGCTTCGCCTGGGCGTGCATGAGAAGGGGAGTCACGGTGGCATCTACCGCAGAACTCAAGTGGCACTGGACGAGCTCTGACCTTTTCTACTCCAGCAAAACACACAGATACCATCTACATAAGCAAATTAAGAAGAGTCCCAGTCAAATATCTTCTCGATTCAAGCACAGTTAGACAGATAACATGCTGCGAAGACTGCATTAAAATGGTGACCTAAACTGGTGTGTTATGGCATAGTCTAAATCGTTTATTTATCTCTGCAGGTAACTTCCCTGAAGATAAATGCAAAGGGAGAAAATCAGACAATGAACTTACAACAGGAGTAAACATGACCTGGGTGGTGGCCGAAGGCTCTGGATGTCTGCAACTCCAGACGTACATGCCAATCCACAGCTCTATGTATGAGGGGAGGGCCTTCAGCAATTGGCACAGAAAGCAAAGCACCAATAAGGCTCTAACATATCGACCACCAATATACTGCTGGCATTCATCCTTTGTGGGAAGGGTATGCCCAGACGTGGGTCCCGTGCTCACTACGCCACTGGAGTCCAGCTATCCTGGCTGAAGAGGGGTGAAACCCCGAAACCAGTCCTAGGATGCTTGTTTCCGGTCCAGGGAAGGCATGGCTTGGCAGTCCGGGCTGGACTGTTCCCATGAGGCACAGGGTCAAGACTGATTTGCATATGGCCATGTCTGAACTGGGGTGGTGTGGTGAGCAAAATAACGATGGATTAAACCCAGATCTGTGACTGGGGGTGAATGTTTTGCCAATGTGCAACATTCCGTCCACCATCTTGTGTGTGTTGGCATTCATTCTTGGCACTGGCTGGCAAAGGACAGCCTAACACAGGATCATCCGTACCCGCACCATCCACTCAAAGTAACATGAAGATCTTCGTAAAGCTCCTCCGTGCAGCACAAGACTTTCCATTTATGAACCCCAAAGGTGCAAACGTCCAGAGAAAACAGAGGCGCTAAGTAAGGACTGGCCTCCTCGTCTAGACCACAGAAAGCGTCTCTGTCCTTTCTGGTTTTCTTCAAAAACAAAAAAGTATAGGCAAAGCCAATTGAGTCCCAAATAAAACAAAGCCGACTGCAGTGGAAAAAACAAAACAGATTTTTTTCTATATACAGCAGCTATAAAGAAAAAGCCATTGTATTTCATGCAAGCCCTCCATAGGAGTGCGAAGGATCCCCCAAACAGCCGACAGCTAGAATTAGAGAGGACTACATCTCTTTTAAAGTAAGGGCAACTGTAGGGACCGCAGAGCTCTCAGGACAGTCTCCAGAGTTTAGATCCGGCCGGGGGCATATGATGGACTCTATGCACGATGCTTCAATTGCGTCGAGTTTGAAAGAGGGTAATCTTGCAATATAAGCCCTGAGAAAGGATCGCACATCTTTACTATGCTCAAATCATTTAACATTTCACACCAAAATGGATGCGGTCTCCTATCACTTCGAGTCTTGTTCCTTTCTAAAAACAGGACCGATGACATTTTAAACCCTGGGCTCCGATCAGCATTACTTTAGTTCTCCCCCTTATAATCCGAGATTATGATGTTCAGCGACCAAGGCAAAAATGTCAGCTTGTCGCTGTAATCCTGTCAGTGTTAAGGTCCTTAAGAATAGGTCATCGCCATACAATAATGTATATATTTCTTTTCTCCCACGTTTCCGAAGATGGGCGTTAGTTTTTTTAATTATCACAAGAAGCTCTGCTACATCTAAACAGAATTGAAAGGGGAAATATTCAACATTTTTTAAACAACTGTTACCCTCCCTTTTTTGAGGAGTACTCATTTGCTGACCCAAGAGTATTTTTTATTCCGTTTTCTGAATTAAGGTACAACATTGGACGCATCAGCTCTATCGGTAGACGGTTTGGTTAATTTATGCCACAAAGTGGCTCTGTCAACAGAGTCCAAGTCTACAAATGCCACAGACCTTCACTTTACGAAATCTGACGTTATTCATGAAGCTCAATAATATTATCGATAGTTGAACACCCTTCTTGAAGACCGGATTGTTCCACAGGCGGAAACGGACACAAAGTAGCGCAAGATGTTAGTCGGTGTAAGCGACTTTGGGAAAAATCTTCCCTTCCCAGCGACATCTAAAATGGCAAGATGACGAGGACCTTCGGCACATTGGGCTCTCCCTTTTCATAGAAGAGAAGGCGGCCATTGGCCCTCCATGAGAATGGGAATCAATCAGCGCTCTGACACTACTCTAGAAATTCTGCCTACAAAGTACTGACTGTAAACATCAACGGTAACCCTCACCAGGGCCGTAGCGGGCGCTGGGCGTGTCCCCGGGGGGCTGCCAGGGTGGGGGCCGCCAGGGAGGGGGGCGGTTTTGGACCCCCTGGGGGCCGCTTTTGCAGCATAGCTGTAATATCAGCCCCTTGAAACAAAAACAGCTCCAGTGTTTTCCACGCGCACCCGTCCCTATACATCCTAAAGGGATGCCTCTATGTCCCAGGAAATCCTTTGGCGTCCATCCAGGCAAGTTACTTGATCACTACCACTGGCGCAACCTACACCCTCAAATCTTCAAGAGGCGGGGACGGTGTCCTGTGGGCTTAGACAGAAGTGATCTGCATTTGTAGATGAAAATGCATGACTTCTGAACACCTGGCTGGGATGAGGTCACGCGCCAGAATAGACGAAATCCAAAAGCAACTCCCACAAGTCCTCAGTCTATGGAACTGCGCACCACGCTGACACTCTGGCACCACTCTTGAAAGATGCAATCCAGCACCTCTTCCACAGGCACAAAGACTTCCCCTCACAGTCCGGTCACAGCAGCGCCTGTCAAAGGATAGGACCCAACATTCTTCCTGGACTCGAATGGGGACGGTTACAAGCAGAGTCGAATACCTGGATCACCGGGGGTTCTTCCGAGCAGCCCTGATATGCAGGTCTTTCTTGGATCACGGTCAATCTGTGACAAACTGGGCAAGAGATGAGGTACATGAGATCCGCCCTGAACAATGTCATCTTCCGTCGCTTCCTCGGCTGGTGTGAGCGAGTCTAAGTGGACTGTCCATCAGTCCCGGAAGAAAGCCAGAATTTTTACAAATGCGGATGCTAAGAAGAATAGGAAGACAGGTCGGTATTTACCCAACAGTGGCACAGCACCTACTTCAAAGTCTTATTTTTAGTAATCATCCCCCACAAACAACTGCACCATCAGAAGGAGGGAACAGAATGCAAAACGTGCAGGCTCCCAAGTCAGCAGAGACGTGAACACTGTGTGTGTGAAGCTGCCTTCTGATTAGGTGCCCACTATACAAATACCACATACGCACAGAATCACCCATCAGCTTGAAAGCCACATCCAAGCCCTATGGACTCCACAACAAACATTGTCAGACAAAACCAATGACCCTCACACTTCACTACAACTACATTCATATGTGAACTGGCCCCATGCATATCTGTCCCAGACTTGAAAGAAAGGGAAATAATGGATCTTTTACACCAGAGGCTATTATCCACCTGTACAAAGGCACCTGCATCCTCACTATAAATTACTCTAACAGCATCTCTCATGAAAAGGGAAGTAACCACTCTCTAAAAGAGGGGTGCACTTTGAAGCTCCTTGGAATCAAAGAAGAGCTCTGTGGCGGGGAGGCATTCAACAAGGTGGCACAGAGAACAACAATATGCGTGAGCAAAGGACTTGTTGTTTATAGTCGGACTCTGGTCCAAAACTGAGGTTTTAGGGTTTTTTCACTCACCTGTAGCACCGCATTTACTGTCCTCATTTGTGTTAACTCCACGCCACCTGGCAAGCGCCATTCCATACCCCGTGATAATTAACACCCCCCCTTCTTTTGCTGTAAGGTGGCACAGAGAATGGCATCATTGCTTTCCAGACCTTCATAGAACACTTGTGTGCCAAGCCTGGGGTAGTTGCTTAATAGATGAAAAACCGCTTGGTGGAATGGTGCTCCAAGAAGGCCACTTTGAATAGCATGCACTGGATACCACTTCATTGGAACTAGCTGGGGAACATTTGCAATACGCAACAATGTCAACAGAGCCCGGCCCGGCGGAGCCAGAATCAATTTAGTTCCTATGAATGGAATCAATCCTGGTGCCCTCTGTCGAGCTGTGCACCAATCTTGCACTCTTCAAATAGTCTTCGAACATGCAAAATATCGCTTTTGTGAGGTCTCTTTGCTGGAAGACTGATGCCAAGCTAAGACGTTCTGCACAAGGACAGTGACATTATCCCTACACACAGTACACGAGACTAGACTCTTTAATCAGGCAAACCAAATGTGCTATTCAAGGACACAAGTTATTAGAACTGATCCGCCAACAGATGCAGTTAACAGCGATGGAACCCACCTGCAACGGGGTCCATACAGAAGATAAACTCGCATTGATTTAATACGTTTTCTGCTGGAAACCCCAAATCAGAAACTGCTACTGGGTCTTGCTCCAGAAGAAGAATTCATGTTTGATCCAAGTCAGATTGAACATTATCTGGCGAATGGCGACAATGCATTTATGCAGATGTCTGACTCTAGTTAAAACTGCCAGGACAAAGTTAAGATTATAAATTATAAAGATTGTTGGGATGGGAGAGCCCCTTCCTGGAGAAACAGGTGTGCGCCTCTGCTCTGTGCGATTTAAATGGTGGTGAAACGGATTTGCTGGTTTTTGCTGGCCAGTGCGCCTCTCTAGCCTGTGCACTCACACCTAGGCCTGTCCATGGTGACTGCAAGGTCCAGAAACTGTTTTGTGACCTGAAAGGCCCTCTTTTGACATGGGACTACAGCCCAGGTCTTGGATTACTGACATGAAGCTGTTGTGGCAGTAATCAAACATTGTTTTTGTGAATAGAGCTGAGCAGAACTTCTCTGTTCTAGGAGGCGTGTGGCCAATAGCCCCATTCAAGTTCCTTTTGGATATAACACCCAGACCCTTTTGTTGAGGGCTTGTCTGTACAGTGTGGATGGTGGCAGGAGGGTTGTATTACCCAGAGCCACAGTTGGACGTAATAAAAAGTGTTCTGCCTCAGAAATTTCATATTTTGCTTTAATGCCTTTAATGTTCTGAGGGTTCCAGCTTCATAGAGTTATCATTGATTGAAGCACCCTCTGTTCTTCCAGGTCTGACATACTATGAGGAGAGGAGAAAGTAAACAATCCTGCAATTCGTGCTGTGGTGAGTTTGACAACTGGGACTAGTGGCATCCATTACAGATAGCCCTGGGTTTGAGACAGCAGGAAGGAATACATCTTCCTCAGACAGAGGAGGTGTGTTGCCTGCATTCTTGCAGCTGAAGGGAGGATACCTAAACACTGAAGTTGGAAAGCATGCAGAAAGGGCCACCCTTAGAATTCAACGAGGACCTTTTGGGTGGGGGTGCACATTATTCCTTCATGGGCACTGTCATGCGGTGGATGGAAGGGCATAAGGGGTGCTGTCCCACTCCTCCTCTCCCCCGAGGGTCAGAGCCCAGCATTTCCATGTCATTCTCTTCCCTTCCTGGAACCAAAGCTCTTGACTGGTCTTTAGTGTTGCGCATCTCCCAAGATGTGACCAGACTTCAGTTTTAGAAACACAACTCTCCAGGAGACACAGCCGGCATCGCGGACCAAAGCTCTACTAGAAACATTGAGCGCTCCGACGGAAACGGCGTTAGGATTTATAGAGGATTGCCACGTTATTTTAATTGCAATGGTGAAATGGCATTTTTAAAACTGATCTGTTGATGACCTCAACCAATACGGAGAGCCATCAGGGATGGCGACCAGATCGGCATTCAGATCTCTTCCTATAGTAGAGCAGCGCTTGGTTTCCATTGGGAGAAGCTGCAGGGCTTGCTGTGTGAGGTGTTGAAGGATCGGCTTTAGAGATGAGAACAGCACGAGGAAGATGCAGCTGTGGCAGGAATTTCAGCAAACGTACCCCAGGCTTTGATGAGACGATGGCTGCCCTTGCGCTTTAACAACTGAAAACAAACCCCACAATGACCACCATCTAACGAGCAACGTGGAGGCTGAATGTTGATGCCTCAGCTTTTTTGTATCGCACTTTCTTGCTAGTTACCTTTTTACTGTGTCCAGTAGTAAAAAGTGAATTGCTCTATTAAATAACCCTGGACAGACCTTCAGTATGTAGTTAGGTTGGAATGACCGTTATCTAATAAATGGTCTAAACCATCACACCATCTCCCACGAAACGGATCTTGATTGGTCGTCCCAGAAACCCCCCCAGAGCCAAGGAATTGTTGTAGGTCAACTTTCCATATCAAATCAGGCACCCAAGATCCTGGTCAGTATGCGTGGACGCATAATGCCCATTCCCATGGGTTGCTTCTATGCTGCTCATATGGAGTCCAGAGCACGCACTACAAGGATCGACCTCCTAGAGGAAGCACCCTACAACTCTGTACACTTCCTACCCCACATATTCAATGCCATTTAAAAAGTATGATAGACTATTCGAGGAGACTTGAAATCTGCGTCTTCCGTCACACTAAATCACTAATATGTAGGCATAGCTAAACAGTTCTCGCATTTTCAGGCATACAAGCACAACATAACACTTCCCACCCAGGCCACACCACACTTGGTTATGTTCTAGCCATCGATACACTAGCACGTGAGGCTTGAGCCGGGAGAAGCACGAAGAAAGCTGGTATTTGCACATTGCTTCGTTTGCACAACTCTACGTTTTACTGCTGAAACAGTTTTTAACATATTTTGAATATTGCTGAATATTGCTGAAATCACTCGCAACTATTTTAAATACCTCTTAGTCCCCAGGGGAGGAAACAGGGAAATCGACTTGGAACAGAGAGGCGGGCGGGGCCGCCATCTTGGAGGCAACGGTGGTCAGCGGACTAGGCTTTCCCTGACTTGCATATAAATTCACAGGCAAGCCCGTCTGCGCCCGTCCACGCTTGGCCCGCGCTTAGCGCCAGGAACCTTGGAAGCCACAGCTCAGACACGGTACCGTTTCTTAGCTATGATAGATCTACTCTGTTAGAGCTAAAGGGAGCAGGTAGAGCCAGGGACTGTATCTGCCTACTGATGGATAAACTACCGGCGATCTTCCCAGTCACCTGCCCTAGATGTAAAAACAGCCTAGACAGGATCCTAGGTCTGCACATACACACAAGAGAAGACAAGAGGACAGGGGCAGCTGGCAGGGAGACTCGAGTCTTTAAATGCATTCTGCTGAACGAGAGATCATTAGTTAAACATAGCTTAGAGTGTGCTAGACTTATTGAGGAGATGGAAGTCAAATTGGCTTTCATTACAGAGGCCTGGACAGATGCCTCATCTGGACCAGACATAGTAAAGGCCACCCCTCCAGGGTTTTTATGTTATACGTTAGATAGGCCGATGAGGAAAGGCGGAGGCCTGGCACTGATCTATCATGGATCAATTAAGGCAGCTTTTCAACCTATTCCAATAGATACATGTGAAGCCTTGCTCTATAATCTTCCCATTACTACACCTTTAAGGATGTTTACTGTATAGGCCGCCTGGAATGAGAAATTCCTTTTTAGCATCCCTCGGAAATTTACTGGAAGAGGATGTTTTCTCAGAGGCCTATACAATTATGGGAGATTTTAACTTTCATTTGGAAGCACAGGACGAAACCGATACGGTGATTTTAAATGATCTGATGCGAAGCGCTGACTTGAAGCAGCGGGTAGTTGGTCCTACGCATGCGGCAGGACATGCCTTGGATGGGATCTTTTCTAATCATCCGAGCCTTCGATTCGCGGGCATTTTACCCCTGGTGTGGTCCGATCATGCTGCTGTTCAATTTGAGATAACACTGACTGAGCAAAGCATGAGGGGCTCAGGCCCCAAGGAACAAATAATAGCGAGAGCTTGGAATAAAATTGAGGGAACTACTCTGCAGGAACTGCTCACCTCCACAACGGCCCAACTGCCACTGGAAGTGGAAGAGGCTAGCCAGGCATACACAGAACGGCTGGAGCAAGCCTGTGGCATAATAGCTCTATTAAAACCCTCCGTCCTAAAAGGACACATCCCTCCGTCATGGTTTACAGAGGAGCTAAGAAACCACAAACTCATCTGTAAATGGTTTGAGCAGAGGAGGAGGAGGAAAGCTCTAGGGAATCTGAGAAAAAGTCCTACAAACTCAGCCTGCAGAACTATAAACAACTTATTTTTGTGGCCAAAAAAAATTCTATGCAATCCGGATTGAAGGAACAAAGAACTGTCAAAGAATTGTTTAAAACGGTTGCCACCCTGGCCGCACCTAGGCCAGCTACAGTTCAACCTAGCCAGGAACTATGTGAAGAAATTGCTAACTTGTTTCTGTCCAAGGTGGAATCTATTTCTCGGCCTTCAGTGAGGCAAGTATAAATAGAATGAATATGGCCAGGTAGGAATCCAAGATAGTGAGGGCTTCATCCCTCACGTTTGAGAAATTCTTGTCAGTGTCCCCTGGGGACACACAAAAGATCCTTATGGATGTAAACACGGGATCACCATACGACCCTTGTCCAGTTGTGGTGATGAAACTGGCCTCAGGCCCAATCGTAGGTTCTTTGACATCCATATTTAACATGATGTTCTTAACAGGGCACTTCCGCACGCGATGGAAACGGGCATCCATTTTGCCCCTTCCAAAAAAGCCCAGCTTGGACCCCAAAGACTCGAACAATTTTCGCCCTATTTATAGACTCCCACTACCAGCAAAACTGATAATGAATAGACAACTAAGCTTCTTCCTAGCAGAGACACAAGCGCTGGATCCCTCTCAATATGGTTTTAGAGAGGGTCAAAGCACTGAGTGCGCACTTATTAAAGCCACGGAGGAGATCAGGGAAGCTGTTGATCAGGGAGGCAGGGCAGCACTGATCCTGTTGGATCTGTCCGCCGCCTTTGATACGGTGCACCATTTAATACTAATGGATCGTCTAAAAGCATGTGGCATCCGTGGGAAAGCCTGGGATCTTTTAAGATCCTTCCTTGCGGACAGAAGACAAATTGTGGCAATTGGAAGAGGGGTGAAACCTCGAAACCGGTCCTAGGATGCTTGATTCCGGTCCAGGGAAGACATGGCTTGGCAGTTCGGGCTGGACTGTTCCCATGAGGCACAGGGTCAAGACTGATTTGCATATGGCCATGTTTGAACTGGGGTGGCGTGGTGAGCAAAATAATGATGGATTAAACCCAGATCTGTGACTGGGGGTGAATGTTTTGCCAATGTGCAACATTCTGTCCATCATCATGTGTGTTTTGCACTTGGAGACTACCAGTCCAAACCTTTTACAGTGCCCTGCGGGGTCCCTCGGGGATCTTCTCGCAGTCCAACCCTTTTTAGGTCTCGCCTGACCCAGCGCATGCACTGGTCTGGCGAGACATTTTGTGAGGGCTCCACAAAGTGCTACCAGGCCAGCCTAGGGCTACAGTGCATGTGCGCGGTCGCGCGCGTTGCGCTTTACCGCGATTACTTTCACTTCCGCGGCCGCTTTGATGTTTGATCGCGAGCACTTTCGCGGCCGCTTTGATGTTCTCCATGAGGCTTCAATAGATTGCAGCAGTTAAAACAAGCATTGGCATAGCCAATAGGTCTCGCTTTTGGGACCTTTTAAGTGTTTAGTTATGCAACTGTTGCATGGCTAAACACTTAAACGCAACCCAAAGGCGAGACCTATTGGCTATGCCAATGCTTGTTAATGTTTATGTCAGCGATTTGGCTCCCGTCATAAGCGCATTTGGATTTGGCCTCACTTCCTATGCGAACGATACTCAAATCGTGGTATCGCTGACACCAGGCAAAGAGGCAGGCATTGAAGGACGCTTCCAGGACTGTATGCTATCAGTGGGTAGCTGGATAGCAGAGAATTGCCTTAAGCTTAACTCGGGTAAAACCGAGGTTATACTGTTCGGCAACAACGCCAACTTTTGGATACCCAATTGGTGGCCGGACACGATGGAAACTCTTCCAGTTCCCACTAAAAAGGTTAAAAACCTGGGCGTAATACTGGACGAGAGACTTACCTTTGAGCCCAAGTAAATGCGGTGGCATCAAAAACTAGGTTTGTTATGAGAATGCATAGGAAAATATTGCCATTTTTGCCCCTGGACAGCAGGCAAACAATGGTCAAGGCCCTTGTAATGGCAAGACTGGACTATTGCAAAGGGCTTTACCTAAACGTTCGGCAAATATCCCTGAACAAACTGCAGGTGTTGTAGAATGCAGCAGCTAGACTGCTTACAGGAACGTCGAGATTTTCCTCGGTATCCAAAGACATTAAGAAATTGCACTGGTTCCCAGTCAGGAGTCGAGTACGCTTCAAGGCTCTATGCCTGGTTTTTAAAGCACTCCAAGGCACAGTGCCGGAATATCTGAAGTGTCGACTCCAATGGTATACTCCTGAAAGAACACTGCGATCAAAAAGGAGCCAAGTTGGTCTTAGTGCCACGCATAAAAAAAGCCAGATGGGGTGGCAGAAGCTTCATTCATTGTGTGGCAAAAGCCTGGAAGGATCTGCCATTCCATTTAAGAAACACTATGGATCTCCTGTCCTCCCGAAAGGGGCTAAAAACATGGCTCTTTTCACAATGATCCGGTCCCTACAATTTTTTGTTTCTCCGTCCGTGGCCTCAGTGGATCTAGATAGCGCCAGGACACCTCCGGGTAATCGATGCGCTTTATAAATGTCAATTATCATAAGCATCCTCCCTCACCTCTTCTTCCCTTCAAATTCACACGTGTAGAGTGACAAAGACAATTAGAACACAACTCTGCTCCTCACACACATCAATACACACAGGAGCCCACATGACAGGTGCACCCTTCCATGAAGAGTATGTCCATGAAGTAGCATGTTACTCGTCCACAAAGAGACTCTGCACTTGTCGGGGTAAGGGATAGGTGCGTAAATGCACCAATAGCACAAAGGAAACACGTTCTACCTTTTCATCTTGGTAGCTAGGTCCTACAAATCCAAGTATCTGGGGGAAAAGCCCTACACGGCTACCACCAAAGAAACCTGGGCAGCTATAGTCCAGCGGAATCAAGCACTTGAATGCAACAGGACTACCTCAAACTGATCTTTCAGCAAGTTGCCTACTATACATGAAAGCCTTGTACAAACATTGATGACACTTACCCTGTACTCTATACCAATGCAATCTAAGCACGCACACTGCGCGCTCCAGGATTTGCAAGCAGCCTCACATGCTGCGACAACACACAATCGCACATACATTAATATTACAGCATTTAAGTGTCTCACTGCAGAATCTCCAACAATTGGGCAATTGATAAAATAACCACTCTATTAGTAATGCTTATTTTGTGCCATAACTTACATTTATCGTTTGCTTTACTCAAAACCAGGCACTTTGCTTTCTGCCTCACCACATAAAAACTACAGAAGTACGACCACAGTGTTTTATGCAGTCAGTATTTTATAAAATGCAATAAACAGAAAAAAAATTATGACAATGCTCTAGGTAGCTTTCCAATGATGCAGATAAAATGCCTCCATGTCTCTGATTGATGAATGATTACACTCTGAAAGTGAACAATACCTAAGGGCCACTTTGCGAGGGTCTTCGACAAGAAACTGTAAATCAGACACCTGCACACTACTAAAATGCTGCATTTTCACTGGCTCGTAGCAGGTGGATGTCCACTCAGGAGATGCATAGCTAGTACCCAAGTCAAGCGTCTTTACAGCGAAAACCGCCCATCACTATACCGTCTTTCGATAAAGTGTTCAGCTAGCCCACGCAATGTGCCTGCACTGGGAGACATGCTGTGTACCTCTATTAAAGCCTTCACCCAGCTCACTGAATGTGCCTGCACTGGGAGACACTCTGTACCCCTCTATTCGAGCGTTCACCCAGCTCACCGAATGTGCCTGCACTGGGAGACACTCTGTACCCCTCTATGAGAGCGTTCGCCCAGCTCACCGAATGTGCCTGCACTGGGAGACACTCTGTACCCCTCTATGAGAGCGTTCGCCCAGCTCACCGAATGTGCCTGCACTGGGAGACATTCTGTACCCCTCTATTCGAGCGTTCGCCCAGCTCACCGAATGTGCCTGCACTGGGAGACACTCTGTACCCCTCTATTAGAGCGTTCCCCCAGCTCACTGAATGTGCCTGCACTGGGAGGCGTTCTGTACCCCTCTATTAGAGCGTTCCCCCAGCTCACCGAATGTGCCTGCACTGGGAGACGTTCTGTACCCCTCTATTAGAGCGTTCACCCAGCTCACCGAATGTGCCTGCACTGGGAGGCGTTCTGTACCCCTCTATTAGAGCGTTCACCCAGCTCACCGAATGTGCCTGCACTGGGAGACATTCTGTACCCCTCTATTAGAGCGTTCCCCCAGCTCACCGAATGTACCTGCACTGGGAGACATTCAGTACCCCTCTATTAGAGCGCTCACATTCTGTACCCCTCTATTAGAGCGTTCCCCCAGCTCACTGAATGTGCCTGCACTGGGAGGCGTTCTGTACCCCTCTATTAGAGCGTTCCCCCAGCTCACCGAATGTGCCTGCACTGGGAGACGTTCTGTACCCCTCTATTAGAGCGTTCACCCAGCTCACCGAATGTGCCTGCACTGGGAGGCGTTCTGTACCTCTCTATAAGAGCGTTTCCCCAGCTCACCAAATGTGCCTGCACTGGGAGACATTCTGTACCCCTCTATTAGAGCGTGCCCCCAGCTCACCGAATGTGCCTGCACTGGGAGACGTTCTGTACCCCTCTATTAGAGCGTTCACCCAGCTCACCGAATGTGCCTGCACTGGGAGACGTTCTGTACCCCTCTATTAGAGCGTTCACCCAGCTCACCGAATGTGCCTGCACTGGGAGGCGTTCTGTACCCCTCTATTAGAGCGTTTCCCCAGCTCACCGAATGTGCCTGCACTGGGAGACATTCTGTACCCCTCTATTAGAGCGTTCCCCCAGCTCACCGAATGTACCTGCACTGGGAGACATTCAGTACCCCTCTATTAGAGCGCTCACATTCTGTACCCCTCTATTAGAGCGTTCCCCCAGCTCACTGAATGTGCCTGCACTGGGAGGCGTTCTGTACCCCTCTATTAGAGCGTTCCCCCAGCTCACCGAATGTGCCTGCACTGGGAGACACTCTGTACCCCTCTATGAGAGCGTTCGCCCAGCTCACCGAATGTGCCTGCACTGGGAGACACTCTGTACCCCTCTATGAGAGCGTTCGCCCAGCTCACCGAATGTGCCTGCACTGGGAGACACTTTGTACCCCTCTATTAGAGCGTTCCCCCAGCTCACCGAATGTGCCTGCACTGGGAGACATTCTGTACCCCTCTATTAGAGCGTTCCCCCAGCTCACCGAATGTGCCTACACTGGGAGGCGTTCTGTACCCCTCTATTAGAGCGTTCACTCAGCTCACCGAATGTGCCTGCACTGGGAGGCGTTCTGTACCCCTCTATTAGAGCGTTTCCCCAGCTCACCGAATGTGCCTGCACTGGGAGACATTCTGTACCCCTCTATTAGAGCGTTCCCCCAGCTCACCGAATGTACCTGCACTGGGAGACATTCAGTACCCCTCTATTAGAGCGCTCACATTCTGTACCCCTCTATTAGAGCGTTCCCCCAGCTCACTGAATGTGCCTGCACTGGGAGGCGTTCTGTACCCCTCTATTAGAGCGTTCCCCCAGCTCACCGAATGTGCCTGCACTGGGAGACGTTCTGTACCCCTCTATTAGAGCGTTCACCCAGCTCACCGAATGTGCCTGCACTGGGAGGCGTTCTGCACCCCTCTATTAGAGCGCTCACATTCTGTACCCCTCTATTAGAGCGTTCCCCCAGCTCACTGAATGTGCCTGCCCTGGGAGGCGTTCTGTACCCCTCTATTAGAGCGTTCCCCCAGCTCACCGAATGTGCCTGCACTGGGAGACGTTCTGTACCCCTCTATTAGAGCGTTCACCCAGCTCACCGAATGTGCCTGCACTGGGAGGCGTTCTGTACCCCTCTATTAGAGCGTTTCCCCAGCTCACCTAATGTGCCTGCACTGGGAGACATTCTGTACCCCTCTATTAGAGCGTTTCCCCAGCTCACCGAATGTGCCTGCACTGGGAGGCGTTCTGTACCCCTCTATTAGAGCGCTTACATTCTGTACCCCTCTATTAGAGCGTTCCCCCAGCTCACCGAATGTGCCTGCACTGGGAGACGTGCTGCTGGGGAAGACCGCCTCACAATCATTCACTTAAGGTTGAATATGCAAATGCAACTGGGGGTCAATTCTGCAGCTACAAGTCTCTGCACAAAAGAGTGCCCCCCAAAATGTTTTTTTTTCTTTACATGATATAATTAGGTGTTCACAGTCTGCGAACGTTGCGTAATGCATGGCCGTTTTCACTATTTTAAAAGTTACCTCACTGTCTAATCTATATTACTTATATTTAAATGTTTTAATTAATCCTGGATGTAGCACATTATAAGGTAAACAGAGTGACATTTTATAGCCAATAATATACTTTCATTTATCTTTGAATGGGCTCTATCACGCCCTTATACTTATCAAACAATAACAATGATTTACAAGCCAGTGCATATTCATGCAAGAAGGTGCAATTACTGACAAGGGGGAGAAGTTAAAAACTAAAATTAAAAGTCCAACAACTCATTCCGAAGTTCTCACTACCCATAGGAGCACAAACCTATACATTTGAAATAGGAGAACTGTCTACAAATAGCACATCTAAAATAGTATATACGTCCATATATTTCAATAAAAGATTAATAAAATCCTTCAATGTATACTGAAATATGACTTTTTCCAACTGATGGGAAAAGGTGGGAATTTCCCTCATTAACTAGACTTAGTCCTTTAAATATAAATGTCATCAATGATTGCAAACCCATAAATGTTTAGCCAGCTGGTTTCATATATGCACTAACACCACAATGCTCATTTACATCTAAATGCTACATTTTAAAAAAAAACTTTAAATCCAACAGCCTTTATTCCAGCAACAAGTGATCAGGTGTGCCTCATATTGGCCATGAATATAGAATGTTGACGCTCTGGTCGCTCATTTGAACTCTGTGGTGAAGCTGCAGTAGAACGGGAAATCAACTGATAGAATGTGGACGCTCTGGTCGCTCATTTGAACACTGTGGTGAAGCTGCAGTAGAACGGGAAATCAACTGATAGAATGTTGACGCTCTGGTCGCTCATTTGAACACTGTGGTGAAGCTGCAGTAGAACGGGAAATCAACTGATAGAATGTTGACGCTCTGGTCGCTCATTTGAACTCTGTGGTGAAGCTGCAGTAAAACGGGAAATCAACTGATAGAATGTTGATGCTGCTGGAAGAACATGTACTCACATGTTGGGTTTATTTCTCACATGGCCGAAGAAGATGTTTATGAATTTGTGGAAAATGTGTTGTCATTTTAGCTTCTGGAACACGTACTAAAATTTCCAGGAGTAAAGTATGAGAAGGGAAATTATTATTTACCCCGTAAGCATCTGTTGGTGGCATGTAGTGCTGTAGATTCATATGCTATGCATACTTCTGCCAACTAGTGTTGGGCTTGGACATGTGCAACTTGTTTTTCTTTAAAATAACAGGACCTAGTGACGCCACCCGCTAGTGGTTATGCATGTGAGAACAGGCTCCATTTTTAAGATTGTTTTTTCCTGCACGGAATGAAGATGGAGCACAGAGACACAGTGAAGATGACCATGCAAAGTATTAAAGAAAACAACAGACAGAGAAAAATCACAGGCGACCAGGGATGAGAGAGGGGGATGTGAATCTACAGCACTACATGCCACAAACAGATGCTTACAGGGTAAGCAACATTTTCCCTTCATGGTACGTGAAGCTGTAGATACACATGCTATGCATAGATTGTAGTGCAGCCCTCCCTAAAGTGGTGGCTTAGCCGGAGGATGTTGCAGTAGACTGGAAAAGTGTATGTAGGACAGCCTGGCCAACTCTGGCTCATTCTCTGGCCAGGCCATCCATGCAGTAGGTGTTTGGTAAATGTATGAGGGGAGGAGCATGTCAGGTATATTACCTAAGAAGGCCATAGAAGCCCCTTTCTTGCGAGTAGAATGAGGTCTGGGCTGTACGGGCATGGCATTTTAAGTCTTGCGCGCCTCGCTCCGCCTCTCCGTCTTGCTCGCGCTTCAACGCTCCTCCCCCCCACCACCACAGAGCATGTCTCCCGGCCGGGGGTCTTTTTGTTGCTGGTTACTCTGTTCTAGCCTCGCTGTTCATGTTTTTTTGGGGGCGGGATGTATTATGCGCTACTTTTTGATGTTTTTGTGACTTTATGCTCGAGTGTGTAAATCTTTTGCGTTGAGGCGGATCCACCACAGCTTGTAGGGGAAGCTCACGTGGAAAAGTACATTGGTTAAGAAAAACACGACAAAGCCCTGTTACTTTAATAACTTACTTTAGTAGCCCCCCCCGAAATGTGGCTTTAGTTGCGCCTCTGGCCCAGCCCCCTAGTCATTCCCTCTACTGCAGGGGGGAGACCAGGCCCGTACAACCAATGGACACTCTGCAGCAGCAGGGCCCTCGGCAGTACTCCATGCTCGCAGCCTCCTGCCCGCCCCAACCAGGTGCACTTTAAAGAGTCATGGGGGCCCCGGGGGAGGGCGCAAAGCCGGAGCACACTGGGGCCCTCAGCATTAACAGCCACGTAACTGGTTCCAGATGTTGACCATTTACTTTACAGACGTATGTAATCTAATGCCGATCGTCACGTATGGCTCCTAATCTCAGCCTGGCTGCTAGCGTCATGAACTTTGTGGTGGGCGGCTGCCACTTGCCCTTTCTTCCCCATAGCCACCCAGCCCAGGTGCGCAACGCCCATGGACACCGTCCCCCCATCCCGTCGTGTGTGGCAGGCCGGGATGAGACAGCTTCCTGGGCAAACACTGAGCCGCACCCAAGAGCTACAATACCCAGAATGCATTCTGTTAACATCCGACACCGAAGACCCTCGCAGAGTATTTTGCTAATCTTGCTTACATACAGGGCATGTGCAGGTAAGATACACTCGCCACCGTTCTTCCTGCACTCCCGCCTTAGGCAATGCTCGGTGTACAGTAGCTATAGCGTGGCCCGCCATTTTACAAACTGAGAGGTGAGCAAGTGTGGTTAGGATACAATTCTCACCTGATGCTAAATTAACACTTTCAAGGCCCAATCCTTTCGTTCTGCTGCGTAAGCATTACTGCGGACACTATAGTACCCCCAGGGGCACCCCGCTTTCCCCCCTCCCCCAAATTAGGTTACCCAATGACACACAAGAAACAGTTGTAAGTGGGTAACAAATGCTGCAGGTTTATTACATAATTCCAAGATATGTAATGGGAGAGTTATCTTACGGGCGATCCAAGGGCAGGCAACCATCTGGGTCGCCTGCCCGCCTGATGAGCCGGGCAGCGCGGGAGCGATGCCCGCAAGTGCTGCCCTCCAGGTGATTCTTTCTACGATCACGTGCCGTTGGTAGTTCTACTCACGCCCCCCCTCTCGGGGCGGAGCGTCGCATAGCAAGCCCCCGGTTGTTCAGGCCCACAACCGCCCGCAGGACTAGCGGGGCGCCGACACGGCTTCCGGGACCTCTCTGGAGGCTCCTCGTTTTGGCTCAGGCACCCCCTTGGTGCCGCGCAGAGGTACTCTTTGTACCGGCCTGCTTCCAGATCGCCCTGTAACTCCGCCACAGCCATGGCGGCGGCCCCAGTCGCCGCCAGGGCCCCCCATCACCTGCTATAGTCTTACCTGCAACCTCTCCTATCTAGGGCTTCCTGCAACTAGCTGGAAGGGAACCATCCTAGCAGAAAGAAGAGTTTGAAATTCTGCCGCCTCAAGACAGTGTGACAGCGTTAGCGGGACTCAAACCCTGTGAGATCCCTGTTATCCACAGGCCCAAGACTTACCAGTGAGCTATAGCTCCTGGTGTTGTAGATAGCCCCATCTATGCCCCCAAGGCCTGGGGAGATGTGCCAAGAACTATTTCGCCCCTCATGCGGGCCGATTACCCTCTTCACAATTCTGGGCCTGCCCTCTTTGCCTATGAAGGCGAGAAGGGTTTTTACTTAACCTTTGGCCAGTCCTCTGCTTGCTAAACCCGGAGCACCGGAGTGCTCCTGGCTGCCAGCGCGTGACCATGGTCAAGGGGTGACTCTCGCCCCTGCCCACCATCCCCTATTCCTTATGGGAATTATGCCCCTACAGATCCCTCAGTGATGTAACCCCCTAGGTATACCAGCTTCGGGCATCTGTCTGGCTTAAGCATTGCGCGCTGTCAGTAAAGTTCAAGCATTGAGGATTGACTAAGCCTACTTCGCCCCTCCCATCCTGCTCCTCAGTGGGAGGGTGGCGGGGGGTGCCCCCCCCCACAAACCCAGAGCATCCCCAGCGGTGCCAAATTCCTGCTCCGTTGAAGTGGAGATTTAGTGCACCCTGGGCGTGACAAATGTACTATTGACATAATGTCCCCTTGTGTTTGCCCCGCTGACACCCCAGTTATTGGGACAGCAGCACCCTATGTATGGCTGGCAGCGCCCCTAGCGCGGTAAACGTGGCCGTAACCCCCGATCCCAGTCTCCCGCAGCTGCAGTACGCGACCAGTGAATCCGGTGGGGGATACCCCCAACCGCAATGGTCCTATAGACATCCAGAAAAGGCCCTAATTTTACCTGGGCCTATCTCCAAATGATGGTGGTTTCACCCAGCTGTAAGGCCAGAGGCCCGCCTAAGGAGCCTATTTACTTGTTTTGCTACTCGGCCCCTTTATGGGTAGGCCTCAGAATTTAGGGCAACGCGCAGGCTCCCAGGGCACGGAGCTACTGGAGAGCAGATGCCTGTTACCCACACGCTGATACTTTCTCTGTTGCTGACAACAACGACAACGACACCCGAACCAAGCCCCCCTTCAGCAAAAGGTTGGAGACGAGGGACACGTGGTCACGTGTGGTCAGGATCGGACAGCGCGACCCTAGCTGTGAATAGCACTTTATATGCGCGAACTCGAGCCGAAGATATAGCAGCGCTGTGCATGAGCACCATATTTACACCCATATTCAGGCACGGGAGTGAGACCATACGGCGATATTCACTGATTTACCCAGCGTCACACACCCAGCGCGAACTCGATCCGAAGGTAATGGCGCGCAGTTCCCGAGCACCGAATTTACATACATAATCGGGCACGGGGGGGATTAAGTAATCTGCCCGGCGTCACAGCGCGACTCGTCGGACGGTATATGGGGCGCAGTCCGTACGCCCCGTATCTACATACATGTTTGGGCACGGAGTGGGATCATGAGCCGCCAAAACTCGCGACCCTCGGGGGCCCAGGTGGACCAGGCCCAGCCGCACGCATGCCTATCTGGGCATGGGGTGATCCGTGATTTGCCCAGCATCAAACAGCGCGAACTCGATCCGAAGGTAATGGCGCGCAGTTACCGAGCACCGTATATACATACATCATCGGGCACATGGGTATTAAATTATCAGCCCAGAGTCACAGCGTGACCCGCCCGAAGGTATTGGAGTGCAGTACATGAGCCCAGCATTAGCATACCTATTCGGGCACGGTGGATTAGTCATTAGCTCAAACCGTAATGCGCGCGAAATTATTAAAGCGCCAGACACGAGCACCGACCAAATAACCCAATGAGGGCACGAGCAAAATCTTGTGCACAATGCCTGCACTTGTATCAAGTGTCTGCCTTATCGGAAGCCAGCAGATACATGTTGCCTATTTGTATAACGCGAACTCGAAGTCAAAGGTCTTGGAGCGCTTTACATGAGCACCGTATTTACATTACACTATGTCGGCACGGGGAGTATGAGCGATTCGTACCATATTACACGATCCCCGTGCCAAATCACGCGAACACCGCACCATCTCGCGGCCGATGCATGGGCAGGGGGGGTCTGGAAGGCATTGAAGCGCTCTAACTAGTACAGTGTTTACATTACGCATTCACGCATTCGGTGGCAGCGCATCCATTGCCCAGGACCACGTGGCCCGGCGCATGCCCCCCGCGCCCCCAGCGGCCGCTCACCCGCGGGCGGGGCGCAAATACCTTCTCCCTAAGACAAGCATGAGGAGGCGACACGGGGTCGGAATTTTCCTTCGCACCTGATAAAGAAAGTGCGTCCCCACTTGCCCTTGCTCACCCTGCTATAAAAAGGCGCGAATGGACACCCTTCATTACAACAAAACCTCATTTATCAGGCCCAGTTCGCTAACTGGGCACAGGCTGTCAGTGTGTGCAACGCCGTGATACTGACCAATCAACCAAGGAGCCAAGCACTGGGGCTCTTCCTGCCAGCTTGCAGGACAACAGACCCACGCCGCCACCGGTGTCCTTTCCGCGACGCAGGCCGACCGCCGAGTGGCCCCCTGCAGGGGCCGCGGTCAGCGACATTTTTAACCTCTTGGGTAGGAAAGATGTCGGCAAGAAGCTATAATTGCGTTTTAAGTTACACGTTACGTCACGTTACATCCGGTCTCTGCAATTTGTTTTTGGGAAAATGGAGGGAAAAAAAAGCTGAAAGGTGTTTGTGATTTATAAGCCTTATTAGCAATTGAATATTGAACTCACTTGGGGTAAAAGTTATTAAGCACAATGTCTGTATTCATCCTCTAGATTTGTACAAAAAAATGTAAAGTTCAGAAGCGATGTTTGGCGAATATTTATTGTGTGAACTAATCTTGTGAATCGCTTTAGATGAAAATTTTAGGAATCTTCTTTAACTGTCCAAATATCCGCTCCTTAGCTTCCACACAGCTCGTCTTCAAAGCCTGCCATCTGTTTAAACAGAAGACAAAGCTTCCTGTTTTCAAGGTAAACAGGAAACGTACAGAACAAGCATTTGCAATGCAATCGGTCTCGCATTTGTAAAAGTTAAAGCTAATGCCGTTATAAAAGTATAAAGTTTTTATTTATATTTTTGGGTTTGCAGTGGAGGGAGTAATTAACAAAAAAAACCTGCACGAGATGCGCGCGCCAAAGAAAACAAAGGCACGTGGCCGCTACTCTCTAAGATTCAGGATGTAGTTTTGGCTAATTGTAAAATAGCCTGGAGGGTTAATGCGCCTTCTAGCACAGGCTGCGCTGACGTTTGGAACAGTTAGTACACTCTTCTGCATGCACACTATGCTGCAGTTCTGTATCTGCTGCTGTGCTGTGCATTGCGTCCTTGGTGGGCAAAGAACATTAAGAAAAAGCTCAGCGAAGGACGCCCTTTTACACTTATGGAGACTGCAACATTCCAATCGGGATGGAAATCAGGCGGTCCCCACAATGCAATGCCCCAAAAGAATTTGAACTCAATCTCAAACAAAAGATGGTTTTGAAATCAGCATTTGCTATTGTATAGATCGTCGCGCTACATTTCTGTAGTGTCTAAGTGCCGCAAATAAAAGGTGCTTGTTTTACCGAGGTTAGTTAATCAATTTACCGACTTCAGAAGGAAGAAATGCTCACATGGCCTTACGGGGATTCAAAAATGTAACCTTCATATCACTGCATGTTTCAGTGGCGATAGTTTAACTCACTACACTATCTGTAACCTGAAATAAATGCTTTGTGCGAAGATGTAATGAGCCAAAACTTCAATAAGGAACCAGCAGGAGTCTTGCTTTCCAGAGACCCTGGCGGGGCACATCTAGCATGCTCTTTCCAGCTGCAATTCATCCATTGCACGGAGCATTAAAAAAAAAAAAACGCTCTGTGAAGGGTGAAGAATCCGACAAAGTCTATAGGTCCTCTCTATGTGAGAACTGTTGACGTTGCCAAGGTTTCTTAGCCATGTTGCAACATGGCTAAAAGTGAAGAAAACAAGCATTTGCAATGCAATAGGTCTCGCATTTGCTAGAGTTTGAGCTATTGGCATTATAAATGAAAATACCTTTTATTAATGTGTTTTGAAAACCTGCAAGCATCGCGTAAGCACACAATTTGTACTTCTAGTCATTGCTTATGAGAAGCAAGGCTGGCAGTAACTGCGCCTCTTTTACTGCCAGCCTTGCTTCTCGTAAGCAAGGACTAGAAGCCCAAAGTGCGCGTTTACGCACCGCTTGCAGGTTTTCAAAACAAATAAAAGGCAGTCATTTACAATGCTAATAGCTCAAACTCTTGTAAACGCGAGACCAATTGTATTGCAAATGCTTGTTTAGCTTTTGCATATGCAGTCTATATGCTTTTGACAAACCAGCGTGCCACACCGCCTTGGAAACGGTATGCCCCTTGTGTGGCTTGGAGTATGCTATGAAAAACTGTTGTGTTTTATGGAAGGGTTTTATTCTGCCAATGAAGTACAATAATGCTCCCTTGACATCTAGTGAAATCACAGAAAGGTGTCAAGGGAGGTTTATTTTAAATATTGGCGATAAACCGGAGACCACTAATTCTGAGGTTTTTGAGCATTTATTCTGCTTAGTCTTGATAATTCAAAAAGACATTTATACATCAATTGGACATGTCTTTTAAAAGGAAACACCACATTAGCCAGAGGATTTTCTAGCTGCCTTCGCATGGCTGAAATGAAAGGCAAGTCACAGCCTGCTGCTGGGAGAGTTGGGGGTTTCACAAAATCCAGGAGCCTCTTTTCATGTAGTTTCCATTCACACAGGAAACAGTCAGGATTATTGCAGAAGAAATTCACGGCGATGCGCCCAGGAGCTCCAACTACATTTCACGAGTCTCAAGGTGACATTGTAGCGCGAGTCAGCTTTTCACTGTTGAACTCTGATGCGCACACAGACTGCAGACAGAGTCAGAACTGATAATTCCACTTACCATCCTAGATCCTGGACCGTTTTTAAATCATTATCAAGAGTTTCCACACGCCCAGAAAATTTAAGGTAGGAACCCCGTTCCAGGATCCTTTGAAATAGGATGCGTTTCTCATGTAGTACATTGTACATTTAATGCCCTGATGTCTATCTTTTTGTAGCCTCGATTAACACTATGAATTGAAGAACAGATAATGGACATCTGTCTGCAGCACAATTGAGGTACCTATCATACATGTGCTGGCCATTAAGTTCTGGTCATACAAGGGGTCGTCAGATTTATAGCAATATTTTTTCTTTTCATTTTTTTAGAGCCCAAACCAAGTCAGAGTCCTGAAGAGAATCCTGGAATTGTTGGGGATTCGAAACGCGTTGGCTGTTGAGTGTAGTGGACGGTAGAACAGGGTGTGCCACGAGGGGACTGAACAGAAATTATTTCCCCCTTGTTCTAGGTTGTCAACACCCTCAAGTATGATATGCAATATGCATCCCCACCCTCCCACAGGCAGGACAGTAGACGTGTCTTTGAATGAGCAATTGTCGCCTTGTGTTTTCAGTGCAAATGCAGGACTGGTTTGATTTCAGGCTGGCACACAATTTATCGAGGTTTGTCTTGTGATCATTGGTTTGTTGTATATATTTTAGTCACAAATAACGTTTGGTATGTATGTGTTGTAAATATCGTCTCACAAAAGAAATGGTTCTAAATCACACATACAAATGTGTTGCAATTGTGTGATTTACTAATGTGGTGTTTCCTTTTAAAAGACCGGTCCAATTGATTTATGAATGTCTTTTTGAATTATCAAAACTAAGCAGAATCAATGCTTCAAAACCTCAGAATTAGTGGTCTCAGGTTTATCGCGAATATTTAAAATAAACCTCCCTTGACACCTTTCTGTGATTTCAATATTTGGGTGGTCCAGTCTGGAGAGTACTGGACCCATGCCTTCCTTGTTTTCCCTTGACATCTGGAGCACACTCCGCCACAGTCTCGGGGAGTGGGAAAAAGACTGGGAGCTTGATGGTCTGGTTAGTGTGAAAACTAGGACTACCTTAGGGATGAATCTCAGATTGGTCCTGAGGACCACCCCACAGAGATGTACCTGGAAGAAAAGCTCAAAGGTAAGAGCATGAATTTCGCTAACCCGCCTGAGGGAAGCGATGGCTACAAGGGAAGCCACCTTCCATTTTAATGGACAGGAGTGAAGGGGTTCAAAACGTGGGTCCATGAGTCTTGTAAGGACTACATTGAGTTTCAACACAGGTGCAAGAGGCGTCCGAGGCAGATTAACCCTTTTGAGGCCTTCCACAAAGGCTTTGACTGGCAGTCTGAACAATGAAACATGTTGCCTATTTTGCAAGTAGAAGCTACAACCACCAGGTGTGATCGAATGGAAGTGTAGGCAAGGCCTGATTTATCAGATGGCGCAGGTAACAGACAATGTCTTGCACTGATGCTGTGAGAGGATCGATACGTTTTACGAAGACGATAGTGCACAAAAAGCTTCCACTTAGCGGACCCGAAAGATACCCATGTGTCGTTGATATTAATTGACGGCAGGCAATACGCTCGAGGCAATAAGGATTCCTCCATTTAGGATACTGCAAAGATAACATATGTAAGTAATGACGCAATCTTAGTACTGCTGTCACATAAGATTGCATGCAAATATTATGTTACACAAGGGGTATAGAACATGTCCATTTTTGGCTTCAGATGTTTATATGATGACCCCCATGGAGATGTATGTGTAAAGATAAGACACTGATATTGGATGTAATTTTGGTGATCTTGTAGCATTTGATCAAGTTCAAATGTACGACTGATAAATGATTTTGAATACATACTATATGGTGAGTGCATAGGGTACATTTTTCAAAGCAATAATGTACTTCTCTGTTGTAAATCCGGCTACTTATTTAAAGATGGACTCTATGTATTAAGAGAAAACAATGTCAAAATATCCTAGTTACCCACTGAGCGCATATAGGCATGAGCAAAACAGTGATAATGCTCTTTAAAATAGGCTGGTTAGATCTGACTTTTAATTGAATTTTTTATGGTGTGAATTGGCAATGATAGAACGTAAGCAGTAGTTTGCTATTAACAGTCAGGTGCCCCAGATGTTATCCTTATGATATAGCAGCGGCCTAATTTAAACCAGAACCTAATGCAGTGATGATGTTGCAAAACATATTACCATATCAATACTCTGAAAAATTGAGGTCAAGAAACAGACCACCAATATCTTTGGAACGCGCTAACTCTGTAGTTACGGCCTAGGTATTTACCACTCATAGCACATGGCTATGATAGATGTTATTCACTTCCGGGGAGCACGAGTCACTGAAACGGCAGGAAGCACACACTCGCACATCCACGCTGGAAGCACGGGGGGGGGGGGGGGGGAGGGGCGATGGGGGGGGGGGGGTCGGCCTTCCAGTGACTCCGGAAGCACTTCTCTGAGAACCACCGGCCTGCGCGTTAGCTCAAACCCGGCCTTGATTCTGTGCCGACAGGGCTGAGCCGCATCTGCGAGAGGCGGAATCTACGACTGATTGATGGACTTGTGATATTATGACTTTGGCCTTTATAAGACGGGACTAAAGGGACCGCAGCCTCTCGAGGTAGGTTTTACAGCCCCCGCTCCTTCGACCACCTCTTCACGCTGGTATGACACTATGAGGGAGATATCCACTATTTTGACCCCCTCTCCCCACAGACCAATGGAAAATCAAGTACCGTTTTCGCTCTGTATTAATTGACGTAAGTTCGTCGAGGTAAGAGACCGCCAAGAGCGGATTTTAAACCCGTCTGCTTGACTGCCGGGGGGGGGGTTTAAGTGAACAGTTCTGTCGCATTATGCAGTGTGCGGGATTCCAATCAGCTCTAGCTCCACCAATCTACAAGTTCTCCATGTCCATAAGATTGTGCCATGAAAAGCACGCTATGCACGTCATGTTTTTAACACACGTTTACATGGTTTTTAAAGCAGAATTCTTTTTGGGCAGCTCACTGTTGATTTAGTCACACTGACTCCTTGATTATTGTCAGTGTTCTCATACATGTCTAGCAATACCCATAATGACAGCGGGAATTTGTTAATTTCATGTTCTACTTAAAGGTAACACTCGCCTCGTGTAGTCCTGAGCAGGCCAGGAATTCCACAGGCTGAAACGCGTCGACTTTCCTTGCATAAGGAGTCCACAAGAAACGGGAAGAAATAACCACAAAAACATCAATTTATGTACAATAATATATGGGTCTTTTGCCATTAGATTGGGTGGCAAGTGGATACGTATGTGGACTACCTACAAGACTGATCCAGTAAATAAACAAGAAGTGGGCCGTCAGTTTTTCTTGTAAAAAATGCATAAGAATTGTGTGTAAAATTCTTATAAGGGTATCATTGAATATGATGGAGATGAACACTACTTTGTAAAAAGCGAAAATAAAACTTAAACAAGAACCATGCCTAGAGCTATCTTGAGCAGTTATTGTTCTACGTTTTTAGCATTCAGAGGCAAACTCGCTGTGACAATCCAATAGTAGTTAATACGCTACTGTTGATGAAAGAATGACATAAATAATCCCTTGTGGACCAATTCTTCTTTTGTTCACATTTACACTTTCCAAAGGCCTAGAGGGTCACTTGGTTATTCAGACATCCATTAGGCAGCGTAGCAGGCCCTGGTAGTGGGCCTGCATGCTTCTTTGAGAATAGACATACTTTCCTCTGGGAGGTTTAGATTGCCAAACTCTGACTTCGAGAGCCAAATTGCCATGTTGAGCACCTGACGACTGGGATGTCAGAGAGTGCAGGGATTTAGTGTGAGAAGGTTCAGCCTGTTGGGGAGCTTCTAGTGAGGAACATCAGAGTTTGAGCAGTGTGGTGTACCAAGGCTGGCGTGCCCAGGTTGATGCCACCAGGATGTCAGTGAGGGATATCAGCCTCAGCCTCCCTACCACAAATGGTAGGAGTGAGCGAGGCAGAAAAGCGTAGGCAAATATCCCTGACCAGTTTATCCATAGTGCATTGTCCAAAGACAGTGAGTGTGTTAACCAGGTGGTGAAGTTTTGGCATTTTGCATTTTCTGCGGTGGCAAACAGGTCTATTTGTAGGAACCCCCAATGCTGGAAGTAGGGGAGTAGGACCTGTGGGTGGAGTTCCCACTATTGGACTTGTGGATGCATCCTACTGAGCAGGTCTGCCAGATCGCTGTCCACCCTAGGAATGTGTTGAATAACCAGAGGCACTCTGTGGTGCATCGCCCACCGCCAACTGCTCTGGGCCACACTGGACAGCAGTACTGAGTGTGTGTCCCATTGTTTTTTTGTGAGTAAAACATGACAGTTGTGTTGTATGTATGTATGTATGTATGTATCAGGACTGTCTTGTCTTGTATTAGAGCATGAAATGCCCAGAGAGCAAGCTGTATGGTCAGCAGCTCCACGTGGTTTACGTGGAGGGATTGCTGGGCAGGCGTCCACGTCCTCTGAATTGTGAAATGTTTGAGATATGTGCCCAGCCAGTGAATCAGGCATCCTTGGTCATGGTCTCCTGCGGAACTGGGTTGAGGAAGTGTCACCCATTCAACAGGTGGTTTGTGTTCCACCACTGCAGAGAGTAATGTGTGCGGCCCCAAACCAACACTAGATCTTCTAAATGACCCTCTGCCTGAGACAACTATGCTGCTAAGCACTCCTGTAACTGACACATGTGACAAGAGGAACTATCGCTATACAGGATGCCTTAATTCCGAGCAGTTGCATCACAATTCTGACCGTCATCTGACAATCTGGCTGAAAAATAGGCAGCAGGTTTTCGAAAGCTTGCACTCGAGCTGAACTGGGAGTCTATGATGGCCCAGAGAAAGGGCTGCATTTGTAGGGGTTGGAGTTGAGATTTTGTCAGACTGATGGTGAAACCTAGACCATGTAAGGTCCAGATGGTGGTCTGGGTGTGAGCAAAGCATAGTTGGTGCATGGCACTCTTGATCAGCCAGTCATCCAGGTAAGGAAATACGTGGATGTCACCCCTCCTGAGATGAGCTGCTTACACGGCCAGACATTTGGTAAGGTAAAGACCCTTGGGCTGCAGTAACCCCGAATGGAAGTACTTTGAGCTGGTAATGTTGTCCACTCATTACAAATTGCAGGTATCTTCGATGCGCTTCGTGGACGAATATGTATAAGTAAGTATCCTTCAGATCAAGGGTGGTCATGAAGTCGCCTTTCTGGAGTAGGGGTATGAAGTCTTGTAGAGTCACCATTTGGAAGTGCTCAGAGAGAAGGAAGAGGCTCCTGAGTATAGGTCTGAGGGAGCCGTCCTTTTTGGGGATAAGAAACTACAAGAAATAGACCCCCTTTCCACAACGTTGTTGCAGTACCAGCTCTACAGCTCCTTTGGCGAGGAGGCCCTGTATCTCCTCCTGAAGGAGTCTCAAATGTTCTGCGGGCATTTTGTGTTGGCGGGGAGGAATGTCTGGTGGTACTTGAGTGACTTCCAGACAGTACCCCTCCCATATAACGTTGAGAACCCAATGGTCGAAGGCAATTTCTGACCACCCTGCAACATTCCCCAGACTGGCGTTATCTGATCAGGGGGAAATGTGGATAGTGTCACTGTTTTGGAAGAGCAGTCCCTTTTGGAGCTGTTCCCCTTTCCCTTTTCATTATTGCCCCTGTAACCACTCCTCTCGTACTAGCCAAGTTGAGGTTCCACACTGGTGCTGGTGGGTGTCTTGGGGGAATCACTCGTTTAAGTCCCTCCAAGAAGGCTTTGATGGCAGGCACTCTGAATAAAGAGAGGTGCTGCCTGTTTTGGAGATAGGCTGCTATTGCGGTTAAATGGATACGTATTGAGGTGTAAGCCAGATTGCATCGGTATAGGTGTAAGAGGTAACAGATTATGTTTTGAATGGATGCATCTAGCGGGTTAATGTCATTGTTATTGCAATAAATGACAAACCTCTTCCATTTGGCTGCATAGCAAGCTCTGGTAGTGGGTCTCCTAGCTTCCTTAATGATCTCCATACAGTCAGGTGGCAGGTTTAGGTAGCCAAACTCTAGGACTTCAGGAGCCAGATCGCCAGGTTCAGCTGTTGCGGTTCTGGGTGCTGAATTTCTCCATGGTTCTGCGTCAAATGCGCGGGTTTGATCCGCAGCCTTTGATGTGGCACCACGGAAAGTTCCAGAAAGGTGGTGTACCATGACTGGCGTGCCCATGTTGGAGCAACCAGGATGAGTATCAGTGAGTGTTGTCGCAGTTTGCGTGCCACCAGCGGTATCAACGGCGCTGGGGAAAAAGCGTACGCAAATCTGCCGGACCAGTTCATCCATATTGCATTGCCCTGCGACTGTGGATGTGGGAACCTGGCGGCAAAGCTTTGGCATTTTGCGTTTTCGCTTGTGGCGAATAGGTCTATCTCTGGATGACCCCACTGTTGGAAGTACGGTTGGAGTACTGACGGGTGTAGCTCCCACTCGTGCATCTGGTGGCTGTGTCTGCTGAGCAGATCCGCCATCTGGTTGTCCTTGCCTGGGAGGTGTTCCGCCATGAGGAATATGTCCCTCTGAATGGCCCACTTCCACATGCTCTGAGCCAGATGAGACAACTGTGGAGAGTGCGTTCCTCCCTGCTTCTGTATATAGTACATGGCAGTCATGTTGTCCGTCCGGATCAACACAACTTTGTTGCACAAGTGTACTTTGAATGCCTTCATGGCGAGGAAGATTGCCATCAGTTCCAGAACGTTGATGTGCATCTTCTTTTGTTGTATTGTCCATAGTCCCTGCACTGTGTAGTTGAGTACATGAGCTCCCCATCCCTGGAGAGACGCGTCCGCTGTCAGTATTATTTGTGGAACAGGCTCGTGAATGGTCGGCCCTTGCAAAGGTTTTGTGGATTCCACCAATGCAGAGAGTTGTATGCCCGACCGCTCACCAACACTAGGTCTTTTAATTGCCCGTGAGCCTGATTCCATTGACGTGCCAAGCACTCCTGAAGCGGGCGCATATGTAGTCTCGCGTGCGGGACTATGAAAATGCAGGAGGCCATCATGCCTATCAACTGCATGAACACTCGCGCAGGAAGGGAGTGTTGGGTTTTGAACTTGGAGATCAGCATTTGCATGCTGTTGATCCTCACTAAATTTGGCTGAGCTGTGGCCGCCAGAGTGTCTATGGTCGCACCTAGGTACTGTTGTACGTGTGCGGGTTGGAGATGTGATTTAGTTAATTTAGTGAGAATCCCAGACTGTGAAGAAGGTGAATGGTGCGGGACATGTGGCTGGCACATTGCTGGGCTGACTTTGCCTGAACAAGCCGGTCGTCCAGGTAAGGGTAGACGTGAATGTGTTGCCTCCGTAGATGTGCAGCCACAGTAGCTAGGCACTTTGTGAAAACTCTGGGTGCTGTTGTCACTCCGAAGGGAAGGACTTTGAATTGGTAGTGCTGCCCCTGAATAGTGAACCTGAGATATTTTCTGTGTGACGGGTGTATGGGTATGTGGAAATACGCATCTTTGAGGTCTAGCGTGGCTAGGAAGTCTCCCTGTCTGAGCAGCGGGAGAACCTGCTGTAGGGTGAGCATGTGGAAATGCTCTGAGAGAATGTAGTGGTTGAGGGGTCTCAGGTCTAGTATAGGTCTGAGTGACCCGTCCTTTTTTGGTATTAAGAAGTACAGAGAGTACACCCCTGTCCCCTGCTGGTGGACGGGCACGACCTCTATTGCGCCTTTTTGCAGCATACTTAGCACTTCCTGCTGTAATAATGCTAAGTGCTCTGAGGACATAGGACGGTGCTTTGGCGGTATTGTGGGTGGAGTGGAGGTTAATTCGAGGCAGTAACCGTGTTGGATAACATCTTTGACCCACCTGTCCGTGGTGATGGTATTCCACGTGGACAGGAACCGCTGGAGCCTTCCCCCGACAGGTGTTATGTGGTCGGGGGGAAGGGAGAGGGCGTCACTTTGTTTTTGGGGGAGGACCTGGTATTGCCGTAACTGCGTCCTCTGCCCTTTGTGCTGGAGCCACGATATCCACCTCGGGTGTTTTTATCGTAGGAACTTTGTGTGCCCCCTTTATTGTAGGTTTGCTGTGACCCCTGTCCTCTACCCGCTCCTCTATTTCCGGGGCAACGAAAGGAGCCACTACGAAATGTCTGCGTTTGCAGAGCCCCCATCGACTTTGCAGTGTCTGTGTCTTTTTTTATCTTTTCTAAGGTGGTGTCAACCTCCGGTCCGAATAAGTAGTCGGGGTTGACCGGCTGATTGAGGATGTTATTTTGAACCTCAGGTTTGAATCCGGAGATTCGTAACCAGGCGTGTCGTTGTAGCATGACGCTGGTATTTATTGCTCTTGCAGCTGTGTCGGCGGCATCCAGTGCACACTTGATGGATGCGTTTGTGAGAAGTTACCCCTCCCTGATGAGGAGCTCCGCTGCCTCTTTGTACTCGTCTGGTAGATGTTGGAGTAGGGTCTCTAACGTGTCATAGTGCGAGCGATCGTAGCGAGCGAGGAGCGCCTGTGTATTGGCAATGCGCCATATGTTTGCCGCCTGGGCTGCAATCCTTTTGCCGGAGGTCTCTAGAACCTTGGACTTTTTGTCCGGGGGAGGAGCATCACCAGTTGTCTGCGAGTGTGCCCGTTTGCGAGCATTAGCAACTACGATGGAGTCCAGAGGTAACTGGCCTCTAATGTACGTAGGGTCCCCAGGTGCGGGCTTGTATTTTTTCTCGATCCTGGGGTTTATTACCCGTGCCCTAGTGGTTTCTTTGAAAATGTCCTTTGCTGGCTTGAGGACACCTTTCAACATGGGCAGAGTCTTTACAGTCCTCTCTGAGGATGCGAAAGTGTCCACCAAGAAATCGTCCTCGATTGTGTCTGAGTGGAGTTGCACTCCATGATTGGCTGCGGCACGTTCAATGAGGGCGTTGAATGCAGCAGTGTCCTCTGTGGGAGACGTTTTTGCGCCATAAAGCTGCGTGTCCTGTGTATCCAGAGCGGCACCTGGGTCTACAGGGTCATCCCAGACTTGATCAGGGTCCTGCTGGCCCTCAGGGTCCATATCCCCGGGGTAGGTGGTGTCGTCACCCATGTAGTCCTCCACTGCGTCCGTGTCGGAGTGCGTCGGAGAGAAGGAATGTGGATCTGGGTAAGAGGTGTGGAGGCGTTCATAAAGAACTGGTTCCAATTCCGCCGGCAGTTTTTGCTTTAGCGGGATCCTGTAAGAGTCCAAAGCCTGCCCGGAAGTGATCTTCCGCTTTCGGAGCATGAGCCTGCCGGTGTCGGCGTTGATGAAGTGGGACGGTGATGTCCCAGTAGGAGAGTGTTCAGTAGATGGGGACCTTGTCTGGGTAACATGTGTTCTGATCTCGAATAGTTTCGGCGCCGTGGATGGCGGCAAACCAAAGGTGATGTTGGTTGGTGCCGAAGGTGCCTTTTGAGCCTTTTTCGGCTCGGAGCCCGACGTGGCCTGGAGGGCTGCCTTTTCTCTGATGCGTTGCAAGGACGCTGCAACATGTCGCACCTGGAACGCCGACGGTTCTTTGGCGCCGAGTGGTTCCGTAGAGGTAGGTGTGGACGTCTTTGGAGCTACAGGGTCATCGAGTCGAGGAGAGGTAGTAGCTGTCGACGGCGTCGATGATTGGACCGTAGTCGCTGCTTTCGAGGTGGATTGTGATGCAGCGGCCATTTTAACCTTGGTGGTCGGTGCCGATTGTTTCGGTGCCGGGGGCCGAGGCGCTTTGGCGGTACCGAAGGCTTTTCTCTTTGGGTCGGCGCCGACATCGGCTGCAGCGAGTTCGGCACCGAAGTCCCTTTTGGTGCGGTCGGAGCCGACGGGTTTGGCTGGCGTCGAAGGTGTGGTGGTCCTCGAGCCGACCAGTGTTAGTTTCACTTTCGGTTTCTGTTGACCCGGTGCGACGATTGGTTTCGGTTTCGTGGAAGGGAAACCAGTCTTTTTGGGTAATAATGGCTCTCGCTGGATGTCCGAGGCCGGGCCAGAGGGTGGGGCCGAAGAACTGCGGGATTGGTCTTGGGTAAGGCCCGAAGGCGATCCCTCGACCGGAGCCGTAGACTGACGCACTGGGATATCCTCCATTTGGACGGGTAGGCCCTGCTCTTCACCAGAGCTACCTTCTTCGGCCCCTAAGGCCTCATCGTAGTCTCCTACCTCATCGTCGGCTTCTTCCCTGTGAAAAAGCTCCTCATCTACGTCTTCCGATCTGCGACCGTGTTCAGAAGCGGGGCTGGAGGGTATGTTTTCCACGCTTTCGACATCTTCGTCCTCGGTGCTGAAGATGTTGGTCGGGCCGGTGCCGCTTGCTGCGCTTCCAGTCGCGCGGCTCGTCGATTCCGGGGAGTCTTCTTGGATCTGAATCGGGCACAGGCCATACATTTCGATTCGTCATGATCCGGTGAGAGGCATTTGTTGCACACCGGGTGGACGTCGATATGTGGGTATTTCGCGTGGCAAACAGGACACCGCTTGAATGGGGTCCTTGATTCCATCGTCGATGTTTGGTCGATGGTCGGATATAATGGATCCGAAAAAGTTGTTAAAGTCGCTAAACTAGCCAGTAAACTGTCGATACCGATCGGGAACAGTACCGACGAAAACTAAAGGCCTTTTGGCCTGAAAACTAAATTTTCCTAACTTGAGTCAAGATAAGCACATCCGAACCCAATGGCGGAAAAAAACAATCTGAGGATGGAGAGGATGCCTATGCGCACTGTGGTCCAGGGGAGGAGACACCTATCTCAGGATACTTCAAAGACTCTTCCAGGACAACAACGTGCAAACATCCGGACCCAACACTAGGCGGCGATCTATGCACAGATATGAATTCAGCAGCCCACATGCCTCGAACAAATGTCACCTCAACTTCTGCACCTAGAGCAGCCAGGTGGTTAACATCTTACTCCTCTCACTCACCGAAGAGGTCTTGAGTATCTTCCTCCTCTCTTCTATGCACCATAGAGGCCGAGGTAATTCAATGAGCACACTGTTTCCGAAGAGTCTTTTTGTTCTGGAACACAAGACACGCCAAACCAGTGGCCTGGAGACAAGCAAAGGTCGCTAACCTCTGTGAGATCGGTTCTCGGGTACTTGAAGTGGCAAGTGGGGCAGAACTGAAATGGAGTCCTTTCCATTACGAGGACGTTCTCAACTCAAACCACGGGAGTTAAGAGGATGTTGACCAAAATGGGATGAAAGGAACACAACAGTAGGGACCGTCAAAGAGCGGGACTGTTTTCTTCAAACAGGGTTCACCAAAACAGCAATTTGTTCCACAGGCTGAAATCAACCTGGAAATCACCAAAATGCCTGAAATCATTATGACACCACCAACAAATGATCTATATAATGGTAAAAACCTGTTTTTACATTTTCTATATGCTACTTTCAGAGGCACTTAAGCTCAAGCATTCACTACAATACAATTCAGTAAGTACACAAATGGTGGAGGCCTATACAAAATAAACGGGTGTGTTCCTTGTATCTGTCCATCTAAACAGTCCAATGAAAAACAAACAGTATTACCAAAGGAGTTATGCCCAGGCAGTTTTTGACTGGAGTGGAATATGGAAGAGGACATTTCACTAATCCTCGTGGTTAATAAGTTCCCGAAGGATGATCCTTCAGAAGAGGAGGACCATCTGCCTTACCAGGTGAGGTCACTTATAGGAACGTCATACTTTCCAAGTTTATAAATAAATGTTATAGTACAAGTGAGGGGCTCTCGGAAAACGCAGCCCCCCCAAACCCTGAATCCTCCTCCTCTGCCCTAGTCATGGACGAGTGACTGAGTCAGGTCCAAGTTGCGGGATACATCTTCTTGCATTAAATAATTGAAACATGTACCCGGTGACAGGTTATCCTGCAAGCCTAGAATACACCCATTCCCAAACGTCAAACACTACTCAGCCATACCTCAATACAGCAGCAGGAACCTGTGTGGGCCCAAAAACTGAAATACATTACTGATTTCTTTTTTTTTTTCTCCCACTATAAACTCTTGCAAAATGTTTTTTGCGGGTACTACTACTGCTACTACTGCAGTGGACATGTGACCCTCTTCCTGACAGGACACGGCCGCAGAGGGTATATGTCCCGCCTGCCTTTGACACAATATAGAGTTTGAAATACAGGACCGTAGCAGCAGGGCGTGCATGACTGTCCTAACTCAACCATATAGAGTATACAAGACAGGACCGCAGCAGCAGTAGGCGCACGAGTGTCCTAACACAACCATATAGAGTAAACAAGACAGAACCGCAGCAGCAGTGGGCGCACAAGTGTCCTAACTCAGCCATATAGAGTATACAACACAGAACCACAGTAGGAGTTGGCGCAGCAGGAGTGTGTGTACGAAAGTCCTAACTCAACCATATAGAGTATACAAGACAGGACCGCAGCAGGAGTGGGTGCACGAGAGTCCTAACTCAACCATATAAAGTATACGAGACAGGACCGCAGCAGGAGTGGGTGCACAAGTATCCTAACTGAACCATATAGAGTATACGAAACAGGACCGCAGCAGGAGTGGGTGCACAAGTGTCCGAACTCAACCATACAGAGTATACGAAACAGGACCGCAGCAGGAGTGGGTGCACAAGTGTCCGAACTCAACCATATAGAGTATACGAAACAGGACCGCAGCAGGAGTGGGTGCACAAGTGTCCTAACTCAACCATATAGAGTAAACAAGACAGGACCGCAGCAGGAGTGGGTGCACAAGTGTCCGAACTCAACCATATAGAGTATACGAAACAGGACCGCAGCAGTAGTGGACCGCAGCAGTAGTGGACCACAGCATGAGTGGGTGCACGAGTGTCCTAACTCAACCATATAGAGTAAACAAGACAGGACCGCAGCAGGAGTGGGTGCACAAGTGTCCTAACTCAACCATATAGAGTATACAAAACAGGACCGCAGCAGGAGTGGGTGCACAAGTGTCCGAACTCAACCATATAGAGTATACGAAACAGGACCGCAGCAGTAGTGGACCGCAGCAGTAGTGGACCGCAGCAGTAGTGGACCACAGCAGTAGTGGACCACAGCAGGAGTGGGTGCACGAGTGTCCTAACTCAACCATATAGAGTATACGAAACAGGACCGCAGCAGGAGTGGGTGCACAAGTGTCCTAACTCAACCATATAGAGTAAACAAGACAGGACCGCAGCAGGAGTGGGTGCACAAGTGTCCTAACTCAACCATATAGAGTATACAAAACAGGACCGCAGCAGGAGTGGGTGCACAAGTGTCCGAACTCAACCATATAGAGTATACGAAACAGGACCGCAGCAGTAGTGGACCGCAGCAGTAGTGGACCACAGCAGTAGTGGACCGCAGCAGTAGTGGACCGCAGCAGGAGTGGGTGCACAAGTGTCCGAACTCAACCATATAGAGTATACGAAACAGGACCGCAGCAGGAGTGGACCGCAGCAGGAGTGGGTGCACGAGTGTCCTAACTCAACCATATAGAGTATACAAGACAGGGCAGGGTCAGGAAGTGGTGCACTTACACTCCTCCTGGCTCAGCGAAGGTACATTCAGTTCTGTGGAGAGCGGAGGTGGGGAGCCCACATTCTGCGTGCTCAAAGAGGTATTGCTGTTGTCACTGTTTATCTCCCCTGGAAAAAGGTCTGACTGGTTGCTGCTGGTGCTGGGGGTGGAGTCCTCGTCCGGCTGTTTCTTCTGGAAGTCTGTCACAAAACAAAAAACAAGTTCAGCAATGAGAGCACTGTCCATAGCTGGCTTTGAACTGGTCTTATTCTATGGAATCATTGCAATTAAATAGGGTTAAGTCATACATGGCTTGCCTACTTTTAAATTCTGAATAAGAGTAATACCAGAAGGTGGCTTGGCCCCCGGGGGTCAACAAGCATTGGCAACATTAATAGGTTGCACCTTTTGAACCTACTAACTTTCCGAATGCTGCTTAGATCTGTCAATAACAAATCAAAGAAATGCTAAGTATTTTGATGTAGAGGAGTGCCCAGCAGCAAATGACCTCTGCCGGGGTCTCAAAATAAATAATGAACTACAGTGCAGAAAAAATTGGAATGCCTGGAATGATTTGAGGAGTAACAGGAGCAGGTGGGAAGAAGCAATGGGGTGGAGGATAAAATAAACCTGGATGTGGAGAAGCGACAAAGCAGCAAATCAGCAAGAGGATATCCTGGAGAAACCAGGGGAGAAGAAGCACACATGGGAGAGCGCAACATGGAGAGCGCAAGACAGGCAGCAGATGTTTGGGAGAAGGAGCATGGCACGAGGGAGAGGAACATGGAGAGCGCAAGAGAGGCAGCGGATGTTTGGGAGAAGGAGCATGGCATGAGGGAGAGAGGAACATGGAGAGCACAAGAGAGGCAGCGGATGTTTGGGAGAGGGAAGCATGGCACGAGGGAGAGAGCAACATGGAGAGCGCAAGAGGCAGCGGGTGTTTGGGAGAGGGGAGCATGGCACGAGGGAGAGAGCAACAGGGAGAGCGCAAGAGGCAGCGGGTGTTTGGGAGAGGGCAGCATGGCACGAGGGAGAGAGCAACAGGGAGAGCGCAAGAGGCAGCGGGTGTCTAGGAGAGGGAAGCATGGCACGAGGGAGAGAGCAACATGGAGAGCGCAAGAGAGGCAGCGGGTGTCTAGGAGAGGGAAGCATGGCACGAGGGAGAGAGCAACAGGGAGAGCGCAAGAGAGGCAGCGGGTGTCTAGGAGAGGGAAGCATGGCACGAGGGAGAGAGCAACAGGGAGAGCGCAAGAGAGGCAGCGGGTGTTTGGAAGAGGGAAGCATGGCACGAGGGAGAGAGCAACAGGGAGAGCGCAAGAGAGGCAGCGGGTGTTTGGAAGAGGTAAGCATGGCACGAGGGAGAGAGCAACAGGGAGAGCGCAAGAGAGGCAGCGGGTGTCTAGGAGAGGGAAGCATGGCACGAGGGAGAGAGCAACAGGGAGAGCGCAAGAGGCAGTGGGTGTCTAGGAGAGGGAAGCATGGCACTCGGGATAGTTAAAAAGCACAAAAACGAGTGCTGAAAGAAAATTAATACTAAGGTCCTTGAAAGGAAGCTCTGGAAAGATACACGTCATCCAATGAAAAGGATGGTAGGGAGGCTATGCTCCTCGGAAGGGACAAATGAGAAAGCAAAGGTGAGCCACGGAAAGAAACAAAATGAGAGTGACAAGCTTGTGCGGTCAAGTAGGCAAAACCTAAAAATTAGATTTTTAAAACTCCTGTGTTATTTGTAAGTGCTACATTTGAGAGATAGTTATTCAATTATTAAGACTTAAAAAGATGTAAGAATCCGCTCCCAATTGCTGCGATTGTTGCTAGGAGTCCAGAAGCAATTCAGTAAGTAACATGCACTACTTGCATGATTGATAGTTATGTTAATCGAGCAATAATATAGTTTATTAAACTGCATACAAGTGAGCGTTAAGGCAGTTAGCTAAATTACTTCAAATACTCCTTAATGTAACACTCAAAGTAAATGATCATGGTGAAGTAACCCAATTTGCGTAGGGTCACACAATTCAGCTAACTGAGGAGATCAGGATTCGCCTCATGGTTCCAGGAATACAGTCTACTATTTATTCAATGAACATGTTCTTCTCTTTATCTAAACACCAACAAAGTATGGTGTGAGGTCAAAAGGTCAGAAGCCTAATTAGTATACTGTGTGCAAAAGATGATTTATAAATTACGCTGCATTTGAACCCCACTTGGCATTATAAAAGAAATGTTTAGTGGGAAAGTCTAGTAAAATGCAATTCCAAAAGAAAGAAAGCATAGGTCAAAGTTAACAGTTGCCAAACACAAGGCAACCCAGCAAATAAATAGGCGAGGGATAATTCTGGGTCCGTTTGTAGGTGGCATCTACTTCTAGTATGTGTCTAGTAATTAGTTGGCCCTGCCAGAATGTTCGGCTACAGAGGCAATTTTTGGCCGTATGTAGTGCACACCTCGAGTGCATCGTCACATGCCTTTCGATGATCGCCAATACCGTATGTAGCACCTCCATCCAGGATCATGTCTCCAGAGGACATAACCGTACCAAATTGAGGAATGCAGCATTTAGACAACTACCACAGGTGCATCTACAATATGCTCGGAGCCCTGTCTGCGTAACTGTTCTGGGGTGTAGTAAATTCTTCGTATGAATTTCATGTGCATTAGCCAGAGTCTGCAGTTGGACGACAAGGCGCTTGTTTGTGACCAAAAGAATTTCCATTGATTGCCAGCTGAAGGTGGCTCCAACTCCATGCTTCCTTCGGTCTTTGCACGGAGGATGCAGCACGGTGCATTGACTTGCACGGATGTATCGAGTTGTGATCATCAAGATCAGGGAGTGTGGGAAATGCCTTTCTATATGCCACCTTGAGCCAGAAATACAAGAGTATGGCCAGTGGTGTGGACCTTCTATTGGCCTTCACTGTAGAGGTCTCAGCACATGTTGTTTCCTATGTTGCAGCGGTCTGTGTGTTTTCTAGTTAGTCTTAGGCAAAAGGTTTTGTGGTACTTTTACAAAAAAAAATTTGTGGGTTGTTCCTGTGATCATTTAAAGAAAATCACATAACGATGCAACATCTTGGCCAACAACAACATGGAAGATGGGAGCAGCACCCCTCAGGTCAGGCGTACCCGGATACAAGGCATACACAGCAAACTACTCCATAGATACTACCGGCACTGGGTTAGTATTCCGATCGCATCTTTAGGAAAGCCTATGAACACAAAAGCTGTAGATCCAACATGTAATCATGCCAGCAAAGTAAAACAAAGGAACACATAAGGAGGATTAGTGAAAAGCACTGACTTTATAACCTACGAAGGCATCCAAACACCACACAATTACTGAACAAAAAGCCATAAACTAGCAACTACAATGTTGCATTAACAGCAGAGTAACTTCAGAGGAGCTCATCCACCAATGGCAATCCATGAAAACCCCATGAAAGAAAGGCTGCAGCAGGCTCATCGAAAGCCCCCTCTCTCTCAATCAGGAAACGTTTTTGAAGAGTTGATGATATAGGTCTGACAGACAGCCAAGGTTCTCCTTGGCTTCACCAAAAAAAGCTATGGAGTTCTAGAAGTTGAAGGCTTTCAAAGTGACAGAACTGCAAAGTGCAGCTCTGTGACCAAAATGTTCGATTTGAACTGGCAGTGAAGTGCAAAAAGTTCACAAGCAGAAGTACAGTTTCAAATTTTATTTGGTCCCATGTACAGAAAGCTGGTCTTTGTTTATTAGAAAGCTATTTTTTTTCCTATTACACCTGCATTATGGAAGGAAGGGGACAGCATGTGGATTGCTGGGCCAAGCTAATGGTAGATATGTGAACCGAGCTAGGCTCGAACCATGTTCATATCATTCCCGTAAAGATTGTATTTTCTTTTTTAGACAACACTCACTGACTCAGCCCAGAAGCCACAGTGAGCATCATTGTACAGACTTTGTAGCATCCTTGGTCCCACCATCAGAGGGCTACTGACAGTGGAATACTAGCTTAAAAACAACAAAAGCAGGGCAGAGAAAAAATCTATTAGTAGTTTTGAAAATACTTCAGCGGAATTAAGGCGTGAATGTACACTAACTGAAGCCACCTTTAAAATGCGGAAAAGATGCACCAAAAAAAGCTTATATATACAGGCTCGATTTTCTGCAGGGTACAACGTTGATTATGTATGTTCAGCGTTTATTTTGCTTCGACAATCAAAATGTGTTTTTTAAAAAAAACGTTTTTCGAGGTGGGTGGGGCTTGGGCGCTAGAGAGAGTGCGTATAAAGCGAAATAGATCAGGGTCGGGCCTGGGAGGGGGAGCCAGCTTACATGAGAGCCTCCCAGACAGACCTGCATATGAGACAGTCGAAAATAAAGTGCATGTCGTGAGTTTCGGCTCTGTCGCTTGGGTCCTGAAGAAGGCCTCCTACGACTCAACCGCGCAGCGCTCAACACACCAGCACAGCAGAGGGTCCAAGAGAAGGCCTCTTCAAACACAGGCCACCCCAAACCCTGGAAAAGGGACAAAGACCACAACAGGGATTGGGGCCAAAGTTCTTATTATAGACTAGAATCATTTTATCCTGCTATTATCTTTCATCATTATGTAATGGTGGTCTAAAACATGGATATTCATGTTAATAGGGTAGAAGATGCAAACTAATAATGACGAGATTAAATAGTTATTATATGGGCTGAGGGGAGGGGCATATCATGACCTAGTTACATACAACACGGTTGCAATATAGAGTATAAGGCATTCGGGAAAGTGAAGCATTTAGGAAGATAAGTGACAGCACATCCATACAGGGAGGGTGACAGATCTAGGAGAACTTGGTACAGTTTACTGCGTCCTAAACATGGTGCAAGTTAGAGCGGACGAGGACTACACCTGATATCCTGTCACAAGACGTTCTACTGATCTTTTCATGTATGGTAAAGGTGGATCTGAGAGTACGTTAACTGACTATTGGTCAGAAGCTAAACTGTCCTGGCTAGAGGCCCATGAACGGAAGCCTCTTAATGAACCGCGAACCTCCAAGGAGATCTGGGCTGTAATTAAATCCCTTCCTAACGGAACAGTGCCTGGGACGGACGGTTTTAAGTTTATAAATAGTATTCTAATCTTCTGACCCGTACCTGATGGCGGTCTTTGAGGAGGCGAGATCGAGGTGAGCTTCCTTCATCTCTGTGAAAGGCCATCATCACAGTGTACCTAAAGCTGGGCAAATCACTGATCGATTTTGCCTCAGGCAGGCCACTCTCTGTATTAAACTTCGATATCAAGATTCTAGTGAAAATTGTAGCTAATCGTTCACATCCCGATATGAGGGGACTGGTTTCACCGGAGTAATCCAGACTCATCTAAGACAGGTCAACGACCGATAATCTTAAAATTCACTGTACTATAGCCCCTCAAGTCGATCCAGATCCACCAGTGGTAGCTATACCCGTGGATACTCTGTGCATTTGACTCTCTTAACCAGGCATACGTGTTCCGTCTCTTGACAAGGAAAGCGCTAGGGGCTAATAATTTAGGCTGGATTGTGCTGCTATATAGACACCCCACAGCTTGTACCTGTATTAATAGCCAGCTTTCAGGCGTGATTGAGATCAGTAGGGGGACAAGAGAGGGTTGCCCACTCTCCCCTTTCTTTGTGTGCTAGCAACAGAACCATTGATTAGCATCATTGAAGAAAATCATACTGACTGAGGCCTGTGAATGCTGGGAAAACAATATGTTCCATCACTTTATGCAGACAATATCCTGCTTTACATAAACACCAAACGCAAAAAGCGTCTCCCACAAGAGAGGTTCTACAGTTTGAACAATTTTCAGAGTTACAGATTTGTTTGAGCAAATCACAGGCCATACTCATTATGGCAAATACGCATTATATGCTGCGTGAATTAAAATTCATAGGGATGAGATTGCGTTGTGAGGGAAAGTTATGGACCAACAGTATAGACGATACAAGATAGGGTGGCAACATGGCTGCCTGCTCAGGTAAGCATTCTAAAAACAGTATTCTTTCCCCGCCTACTCGGTGTGTTCATCAACATCCCTACACCGCCGACATAAGTGTTATTCAAGCAAATGACATCAATCCTGCTGAATTTTGAAACAATCACTTGGGAAGGGAGGGTTTGCGGTGCGAAACCTGGATCACCACAACTGGGTTACACAAGCAAAACATGGACATGGGTGGTAACACTGCATGGCGCTCCCCCGTCACAAGCAATTTAAAAGGATACTGCGGCGCGCATTCCACTAAATGTGACAATGGTCCAAACTCTCCCCATACCAAGTACAGTGTAATACAATGGCCAATACGGCATTTGCTGAGCATAAATTGACTCCAATAGTTGGTACGGAGACATTATACTTGTCAAACTTGCATAGTTGGATAACCCAAATCTGATACTCCCCTTGGAGCCCAAGGCTAAATAGCAACTGTCAACATCACAACTGAAAGAATTAGGTGACCTGTATGAGGGAAATGATGTTGCATTCTGTCCTTTTTGCAAATCGTTGCCGCTTAATTATGTTGAAGCACAGTGAAGTACATTGATTTGCCGAAGATAACCAACTTGAACCCAGTTCTCGTAGTTTCACATTGTGCTATTTAGAAAGTTGATGGATCTCTCTCTCTGTTCCTTTACCACCAAAAGACAAGGCTAAGTAAGCGTTCAATAATTTCTTGACCTTAATAATACGCTTTACTCAATAAATACAAGTAGTCCTGATAACTCAATCTGCCTTGACCTAGTTATGAAAAGTCAAAGTGTCTTCCTTGAACAACATCGAGCACAAGGGAAGGCGGAAGACTATGTTAATATCACTACCTTCCCCCTGACAAACAGAAAAGAACACGGACTGCTTTTTACTGGTCTTACTGAAGTGAGAAACGTTCACATTTGCACTTCAGCTCAGATGCAACAACACACAAAAGACAAGCATTGGCATAGCCAATAGGTCTCGCTTTTTGGATCGTATAAGTATTTAGTTATGCAGCAGAATATCCTCGGTGCAACAACATCAAGTGTTGCATGGCTAAACACTTATAAGGTCTCAAATGCTAGACCTATTGGCTATGTGTGAGAAGTTGGCCTGGTATATGCTGTTCACTAGTTAAAGTGGACACCTTGCACCAGTACAATTTGACTCTTATGGTAGATAGGTTTAAGACAACCTTTCAAGAAAGCTATCCTAGTGGTAACTGTGGAGAGCAGCCTTCAGGCTAAGTCTTTAGAGGAATGTAAAGCAGCTAAATGAAAGGACACCACACAGGTGTATATATATCAAATATATATGTATATATTACTAACAACTCTCTGCTAATCTCATTATGAGATTAGAAGTCAGCAACATATGCACAAATCAACATTTCACAATAAGTTAAGCACAAATATGGCTGGGGCCCTAGGGGCGTACCAGACCATATACTAAAAAAGAGACTTCCGAATAACGACTTGCGAGGAGACAAGGCCTAGGGCCTTCAGAAGCACTGGGGCCTCACGAAACCACCCAAGGCAGGTAAGTAAAGGACCCACGGTAGACGCATGCAGTGTGAGAACACAGCCGCGAATCCCTATTGACTTCAATGGAGCGATTGGAAATTAAGAGTTTTAGGATACTTCGGGAGAGTCTACAAGCAAGTCACTTACAGGGTAAGTAGTTCTAGAGTGAACACCCACAGGAGCACCGTAGTGCTGGAGTTACCTCACTCAGGGAAGCCAGGTGCATAGGTATCTTTTGGTGTCGGGTCGCGGCGTCGTTTTCAATGGGAGCCAAAGAAGACTTGCTGCTCGTGAAGACAGAAGTGTCCGGTGGAATCCAAGCCTGGATTCAGAAGAAGGAAGACCTGAAAGCAGAGGGGACAGTGTTCAAAGTCACTTGGCAGTGACCCGGGGCAAGGAAGATGGATGCCCACAGTCGTCGGGTGATTTCAGGTGATCCACGGGTGTCTTGACTCTTCAGCCACGAGGTCCAGGAGGCGTCGACGACTACCAGGAGCTGGATTCAGCGTGTCCCACGAAGTCTGCAGCTTACTGCGGTGTCGATGACCAGATTGGAGCCAACAAGCCTTGGTAACAGCAAGTCTCGTGGAAAGGATAAAAAGTCAGCGGTGCAGACCAGCAAGGTCTGAGGGACTCACCCAGCAAGGGTAAGTCAGGGCAGGCCTGGAGCAACCAGGGGAGCCCTTTGGTACTGTAGAAAAGTATTCTGGGGACCCATCAGCCAACCGGCAAGGGATCGCGAAGACGCCTCGGGAGGATTCACTCAACAGGGGCCCACGGTCACTCGGGACGGGGTAGGCCTCTGATCTTCGGAGGCATTCCTGCTGGAGGCTTGGACCACACGTGGGCCAATGCACAAGTTCGTAGAAAGTCGTGAAGGGGTTGCACTCGAAAATAGTGCCCGGTACCCAGGGATTGCGGTTCCTCGTCACTCGTGGGGTCCACTTGCCTCAGCGTCGCTGGGGACTCACGATGGCCTTGGAGAAGTCAGGAAATCCCCTTCCTGGGCTGCAAGAACTTCGGACTCCAGCGGGAGCGGGAACGTTTGCGACCGTTGATTGCAAGATTTGGTGCCTGCCAAGCAGGGGAGTCACTCCTTGACTCCAAGGGAGATTCTTCCGTCTTCCAGAGGTAATGGAACGTCGAGGGTCCAGGATTCTTCTTCAGAGCGTCGTCCAGGGATATCTAGTTTGCAATGACAAGGGTTCCCTAACTTATACTAGAAGGAATGGAGGGACGAGCTCTATGACTCCACCTATGGGAGGGTCAGGGGAGTGGGTGGCTACACCCACTTCCCTTTGTCCAGTTTCGCGCCAGAGCAGGGGCAGGTAGCCCCTGAGCTGGTTTGAACTGGTGTATGCACAGAGAATTACAGAGGAGCCTACTGGTCCCCCAGTGTAGGACTTCAAAGCACTCTAGGAGTGCACCCACCCAGCCCCAATACACTAAACCCTGTCTGGGAGGTGGTCACACCTCCCTGTGACAGAATGCCTATTGTTGGGCCTCCTCCACTGCGTGTTTCGGTCGTCAGCAGGACAGCCCAGTGTCTGTGACTGGTGGCATCCATTTTGTGATGCCAGGGCTCTTCAGCATTCTACCGCATTTCCACAGTAGGTACATGTCTATCCCTCTATAAGGGTGGGATCATACTCCAACACCAGTTACTGGTGTGGGGGTATGATTCCAAAGCGGTTGACACCAAACACGACATGTTTTGATGCAGCCAATCCAAAGTTAGCATTTACCGCGAGGTTATAATGCATTAAGAGTATATGGTTTGACCGCATTCACAAACAGACCCAGAGAATGGACTCTGAGAGCTGCAGAGGGGCCCTGCTCAGGCAGAGGCACCCCCTCACATGGAAACCAAGCACCCTGCCCTCAGGATTGATAGGGCCTGCCTTAGGGGTGACTGATCGGTTTAAATGTGTGTGCAGGGAGAGATATAGTGAACCTATATCTCAGTGAGGAGTGCTAACACTACCTCACCCAGGCTGCACTAGCAGGCCTGTGGTGTCAGATTTAGTCTGCTTCCCAGGGGTGGCATAATACATGCTTCAGCCCCTGGTAGGCCTGTGATGTACCTATGCCCTTGGTACCTAAGGTACCATATACTAGGAGCTCACAAGGGACCACAGTATCCACTCACAAGTGCACCTAATGTGCACACCATGTCGTTTAAGGGAGTAAGCAGATAGGCTAGGGTCCTGGATAGCAGGATCCCAGCCAGACTAGTCAAAAACCATCAAAAAAGTGGGGGCAACGATGTAGTCAGATTCCACCTTCATACACTATGCCAATGCTTGTTAATTCCATTATGACCTGAGCTTTTACCAGTATGCTTGTTTGAAAGTGAGCTTTTCAATATTTGTTTGAAAGTGAGCTTTTCGCAATATATTTGTTTGAAAGCAATAAAAGAGCTGCACACTTAAAATAAAAATATTAAAATATTATCTACATTTGAACTTGTAGATCGTTTCACAATCTAACGGTCTAACAAGCTAGTGTACCTGCCTGAGATTCAGTAACCATGAAAGTGTTAAAAGTAAAATTTAGCAGACATCAATAGCTTATTGAAGAAATACTCCCTTTTTGCTCCATAATTTGCAGAAGTCACTCATGATGTACTGCTTCTTGAAATTATTCAATAGAGTAAACAGCAAGAATCGCTGTGAGCAGAAAATAAGCACTGTAATCATGACATGACTGGGGTCAGTGATTTATGGATTTCAATATAGTTGTAGCTGCATACGATTGAAAATTTACTAGGTCACTAGTGCACCAAAAATGTTATTCGCAGCCTGAGTGCATCTTTTGAAATGTGCAACAAAATAAAAACCTCTGAACCTGTTTTGACTCGGTGCAGACTCTTTGGATGACATGCCAGCCGAGCGAGTCTAATTTAAATGCAAATGTCTCGCAAACCTTTGCATTGAAGCCCATTTAAACATACAGACGGTCCGCAGTGATGTCATCTGGGAATGTTCTAAGCCGAGCTGACCGGTATAATAACAAGCATTGGAGCGAAAGTGAAAGTGATCGCGATCAAGCGCGGCGGAGGAAAGACAAGGCGACTGCTCGCGTGAATGCAAGCGTTAGGCCAGCGAGGTAGCACTTGAGAAACCCGTAAACTAAATGTCACGGCCAGACCAGCGCATGCGCTGGATCAGGCGAGACCTAAAAAACACATTGTGAAACATTGTGTCTGGGATACTTGGCTTAGCTCTCTTTTGGCTCGCCTGCCCCCATGAGACGAAGGTCGAGTTTGAGCCTGGCTCGCTGCTTGCTTTGCTTGCCCAGTTCTAAGCCTAACCTGTCATGGTGATGCACCCAGAGAAGATCCTGGGGGCCGGACTGAGGCAAGAGAGCAGGAAATACTAAAGAAAGACATCAGCCAAACTCAGGAGGTTTTGTGTAATGCAAGAGCAGCCAGTGGCATGAAGAGCCAGCATTGGAGGTTTGGTAGAAGATGGCTGCCACATTTTAGAAAGGAGCAGGACCATACCAGCTGCAGTAAACAGCATCAGATTTAGGGTGTGAGCCAGGCATTATCTGTTATTTGGCAGGAGTAGGAAATAAAATGCACCAGAAGAATCCTCCAGGGTGGCTTACCTGCCAGTCTATGTCTAGGGAGATTACTTGTAAAGCACAACTGTTACTCCAAGGAATGTCTCGGCGCTACTGCAGAAAGAGCACTCAGTAGGGGGAAAAGGAGGGAAGAGCTTAGGGACTGGAAAAGAGCTAGGTCTTAAGTTTTTTTTCGAAACAGGTGCAGGTTTGATGCATCTGAATGTCAATGAAAGTTTGTTCAAAAGAGAAGGGCCCAGGAAGAGGGATCTGCCCCCTAACCTTGCCTTCCTGACCCACTGAACTTTGGCAAGACAGATTTACAGAACAAAGATTCTCTGGGGGGGGAGGGGAGATGTTGGAGGGGGGGTAGGGGGAGGGGGAGTATAAAACGCAATTCTATTTTGTAGAAAGCCTGGGCCAGTTCTGTGGAGGGCTTTTAGAGTAACGAGCAAGGTCTTAAAAGTTATCCTCGTCCTCACCGGAAGCCAATGATGACTCTGAAGACAACATGTAGCATGGCAGTTACGGGGGAGCACAAAAATCGTTCGAGCCACTGCATTCTGGACCAATTGCAGTCTATCAATCATATTTGGGCAGGCCTGTGTAGAGCCCGGTCCCGTAGTCCAGCCGTGATGTTATCAAGGCTTGAATCACTTGTTGTCTAGCCGTAATGGACAGGAGATACAGGAACTTCCAATGCAAGCGAAGTAGGACAAAACAAGTACCCACCACCGAATTAACTTGGGTGTGAAATAGCAGTTGTCCATCAAATTTGAAGCCCAAGTTGACCACCGCCAGATTTAGGGTCAGCTGGAGGAGGGGGTGGGGGGGCGGCATCTGGAGGCCAAAAGGACTGCCACAATAGCTCAGCATCTACACCGAAGAAGAGGAGCTCGGTCTTTCCAGCATTATATTAAAGTTGATTCAGGGATAGCCACCTAATCACCGCCGCAAGGCAGTTGCAGGTTTTGTCGCCTGTGAATGCCTCACTATTCTTCCTGGAGAAAAGCAGTTGGGTATCATCCGCATATGACACGATTTTAGCCCCTAAAGATTCTGCCATGGCAGCCAAGAGAGTGAGATAAACAGTAAGTAGAGTCAGACTCCGGGCTGAGCCTTGTGGAACTCCCACCCCAAGAGGGGTGGCACCACACCTCTTGGCTTCTCTCCTCCAGAAAAGATGCAAGCCACTTCCAGACCTGGCCCCTAATTCCCACTGAGTAGAGACGGGCTAAAAGGATGTGGTGAGAGATCGTTTTGAACGCAGCCGATAGGTCTAACAGAACCAGCAGCGCCCTGTCACCCACTTACAGGCTGAGTCGGATGGAATTGACATCCTCCAACAGAGCTGTCTCAATACTGTAGTTAGGGCGAAACCCCGATTGACTAGCATATAGCAGGTTATTGCTTTCTAGGTAAGAGGATATCTGTTGGCTAACATGTTTCTGCAACACTTTTGAAAAAGGTGGGAGGAGAGAAATCTGTCTATAACTGGTCGGATCAGTGGTGTCTGCCTGGGTTCTTTGTATTTTTTTTTTTAGAAGTGGCATGATTTGCCCCTTTCCATTTTTTGGGCACAGTAGCTGAAGAGAGGAAGGTGTTAAGTAGGTGATTCACCAGCGAGTTGATAGCCTCTGCCCCGCGGGATAGAATGAAGGAGGGACCCAGATCCGAGGGGGGACCTGATTTGAGACGACTTAGAGCTAGAAGTGAATCTTCCATAGGGATGGGAGAAAAGAAATCAAGGAAGCTAGCTTTATCTTTAATGCTAGAGACAGATGGATCAAGATCTGGACTAAACACTACTATATTATTGTACTCGTTGCGGGCTGCTACCTCTGTGCTATTGCCCAAAGTGCCACCTTCAGCTCCACTGGGCAGGAGGCTGGCTTGGATAGTAGCTATTTTCTCAAGAAATAAAATAGCAATTTATTCACACCATTCCTGGGAGGGGAGTTTATAGTTAGTACCCACTTCCGGTGAGGTAAGAAACTTAACAATTTTAAAGATTTCTCTGGAATGGTTTCCTGAATTTAAGATTTTGGCCTTGAAATATATATTTTTTTGCTAATTTGATTCTTTATGATAATCCCCTAGCGCTACTTTGTATTCTGCTTTCGGGCAGTAGGTCCCCCTCCATTGCCTCGCTTTACGTTTACATTCTAACTTTGTTATTTTAAGGGAATGAATGTACCAAAGACTGGACGATTTGGTACAGCGCTGCTGCATCCTTCTTTCTGGAGCTAAAGCTTGAATAGAGGACTCAATGCAGATATCTACCAGGCTAACATCCTCATCAACGTTGCCAGAAAAAGGTTATACCCTCATCTAGCCTACTGCAGAGAGCTTCAACTTGAACTTAATGAAGGCTCTTACCGTACTGGATAAGTTGCCTTTATTAATAGGAGGGCCACTGAGCTTTGCCCATCTGAGCATGTATCGACTGGACCAGACCAGAGGGATAGGAATGTTAACTTCAAGAGGTAGAGAAGTGAAGACTTGGTCAAAGGTATGGCCGGTGAGATGCGTGGGGGCAAAAATTGATTGGGTAAGGCCCATAGCAGCCAAATTCTCCAGAAGCAATGACCTTTCTCTCACCTTTTCACGTTCCATGTGCAAATTGAAATCTCCCAGCAGGATGCAATGCGCATATCTGAGAGTTAGAGGGCCCCAGGTCAGTTTCCGGTCAAATTCAAATTCACACAGTTTACAACAATATTTGCTATGGACGAACTAAAGCGCTAAAGTGAAGTTAAAATTCTTAGGACATTCATAAAAACATTAAAAAAAACTATTAATAGGTGAGTCTGGACCTAACAAAGTCTTTACTGCAGTCGTGTCCGCGCTGCGACCTTGTTTTTATAGTTAGGTAAGCTAGAGCGTGCACTTACCAAAATGGCTGCTATAGCTGTCCCCCAAGGAGGAAAAATGGCCGCAGTGAACAGGCACCTTAAGCAAGTAGCCCAGCAAGAAATACCATCTGCTCCCTCCTCACACAATCACAAGGAGTGGTGAGGATCCCCAGACAACCCAGGTCGGTTTCCGGTCAAATTCAAATTCACACAGTATACAGCAGTATTTGTTATGGACAAACTAAAGTGAAGTTAAAATTCTTAGGGCATTCAAAAACACATAAAAACGATTTATACGTGAGTCTGGACCCACCAAAGTCTTTTCTGCCAGTCCCTGCCCCAGAGTAAAACGGGAACAAGTGCACACATGCTGGAGCCCTCCGGACAGAAGCAGTACTGGGGCGGACATGAATCTGGAGTAGCAGTGGGATCATCATGGATCAGGGACCCGTTTCAAGGACATTCACATGCAGGGGCCACATTGGACCGTGTGGTCCTAAGGAAGGCAAGTGTTCATAGTCACCCCCAGTTACAGAGGAAAGGTTTGGATCTCACACATCAGAAGCGAGCGACAACCCTCGGTGACACTAACACCCCTGCTGCCTGCTCACTGGGCTGCAGTCTCTCACATGCAGGGGCACCCTCTCCGTTAATCCCCGAAAGGGAAAGTGTGCCAAGCTGCAGGGAGAAGGTCACAGGGAGCCACAGCATGGATGCATGCAGGGCTCAAGGCTCACAGGAGGGAGCACAAGTGTCAGAGAAGGACCCAGAGCATGTGGGAGAATGCAGGGTGAAAAGAGGGTGCAGGTGGTCAGGGATGAGGGCGAGGGGCCTCTGGGGCATTGTCCGGAGCCAGTGTTACATCTCGAACACGGTCTTCACCTGTATTAACCTACTCCTGAGCACGTCAACCTGTCCTTAAGAGTCATGTTGGTGCATTGCACACCCCGTACATATACCATTACGTACACATTCTCCACATTCACTTTATGTCTGCATGCACATTCAACAAGAAACGGGCAGAGCAAATATATTCCCCATGTTGCAAATGATGAACTCTGTAATGTCGAAGAAAGCTACGGAGACCGCAGTCTTCATCAGGCAGTCATTTCAGCAGTTTTGCATGCACACTAAAAACAGTAGTCTCAGTAAAACAGCAAGAACCTCAGTAAAACAAAAAGCATTGGCAATGCCAATCTGTTCCGCTTACCTTTACAAGCGAGACTAACTGGCATTGCCAATACTTGCGTATAGTAGTCTTCAAAGTTCATCAAGATCTATGTTGAATCACCTACATTTCTGCTGCTGTTTCTCCAATGACCACTAGGTGGTAATGAAGGGCAACACACTGGTGTTTAAATGTGGCTGTGTTGGCAATGAGGAGTTCGGAGGAAGGAATATCTTCCGACAACCCCAAATATCTCCTGTGGGTGGGCCAAACACAGAAAGAGAGGAAAGCAACAAATAGGAGCAAAGCAACCGCGAGCGACAAGAAAGCCATGAAGTTTTTTGCAAAGATTGAAGTATTGCATACAAGGCTGTTTCCTGACAGACAGCAAAAGCAACAAATGGGAGAAATGCAACTGAGATTGACACGCCAACATCGATTTGTTTCAACTCGTTTTAGACTAAACATCTTCCACCGCTTGATAAGTTTCCCAAACCCCAATGACTGGTCAAAAGATTTACAACGTTGCCTATGTGATAATGTGCATGGTTGATTGGTTTGATACATCACACTTTTTTGTAAATTCTAAAAGGATCTGAGAAGTTTTTTTATTGTACCTTTATTGAAATTACTAAATTTTAAACAATGCAGGCCGGCCTTTTTATACCTACAATTGCTCCCCAGTCTGTACACGTACTTGCAAGATTTCTTAGGGCGACTCAAGCAAGAAGGAAAACAATAGTAGCAAAGCGTTGATTTATGATCTCTTGGTTGAAATGTGAACAGCACTTTTTCATTTTTTGATACCACCAAAGAATTTTATATGTATGTATTTGTTTTAAGAAATTTCAATTGCATGCACTCTTTCATGATTCACTTTGTCTGAATCGAATAAAGATATTTGATTGATTGATTGACACGCCAGCCATCCAATCTAGAGCATGAGTTGGCTCCGTGAAGTACTGTATACAAGGTGGTCTCCCAACAGCCGGCTGGTGCCCCAAAGAACAACAAATAAAGGCTCGAGTGTGGTGCAGGGAGCCACGTGTTCCCTATATGCAACCCTCACCGTGTGCCAACTTTGTTTTGACCTTGCATAGGTCCCGTCCCTCGGAGTTTACACGTATCCTGCAACAAATAAGAGAACACAAAACCAGAGTGCCACGCTGGTGCCTGCTCCCTGCTATGAGTGGTAAGAGCCAGACACTGCAGGCATCAATATTGCTGGCCAGGCTTTCGACACTGGCGAAGGTTCACCGCAGAAAGTGCTTGGAACACAAAGTCCCAGCAGAAAAAGATGAATCGTTTGCTAGACGCCTGCATTTAAACAATTTAGACTACGTTTTATTACAGAAAACTCTACACTAATTCAAAGTTGGTTTGGGTGTGGAGACCGTATCTATTAACAAGATTATTCCTGTGTAAAGACCATTCATCTTTTTTTTGGCTTCCATAAGGGCCAGGCCAGATAATGGTCAGTAAGCACTTTATTCCTCTGCTCAAGGCTTTTAATTGTGCAAACAATAATAATGGCGGCGGCCTCGAATCTTGCGGCATCAGCGGGCTTGCATCAATAAATGGGCTCCCAGAGGGGGTGGAGTGCGTTGGTGGCAGAAACAAAGATGGCAGAGCTGGCCCTGGGCAGCAGCAGAGGGGTGGACCAAGCCCCAGGCGCTGCAAGCACAGAGCCCTGTCCCTCACAATGAGCCCTGAGTGCTGGGGACAGTGCCCCAGAGACAGATGCACACGCTCTCTTTTCCAACCTAAAGCAAGGCGCGGCGAGCTTTGAGGGTGAGACTCTGGTCCCTGGTGACACCAGTGGTTCCGAGCCACCCGACTCAAGGGGTCACTCCTCTTTTGCTACGTAAGCGCAGGACCGACCTTGGTAAGATCACAACTTTGGTCCTCACACACTAAACCAAAGTACTTCTCATATAGACAAGACGACAAACCTCCATTGCATTACTATAGAGATAGTGTGTTGTAAAGTGCTATATAAACCACGTTAGACCCAATGAAGTCTCCACAGATGTTAGTGCTCTGAAGCTCAGGTCTTTGCCTCGGAGATCCTCCAGAAGGGTTCAGCGGGTGCTAGGGAACAGTCAGTCAGTTAAGGTTCAATGGCCGGAGATCCTCCAGAAGGGTTCAGCGGGTGCTAGGGAACAGTCAGTCAGTTAAGGTTCAATGGCTGGAGATCCTCCAGAAGGGTTCAGCGGGTGCTAGGGAACAGTCAGTCAGTTAAGGTTCAATGGCCGGAGATCCTCCGGAAGGGTTCAGCGGGTGCTAGGGAACAGTCAGCCAGTTAAGGTTCAATGGCCGGAGATCCTCCAGAAGGGTTCAGCGGGTGCTAGGGAACAGTCAGTCAGTTAAGGTTCAATGGCTGGAGATCCTCCAGAAGGGTTCAGCGGGTGCTAGGGAACAGTCAGTCAGTTAAGGTTCAATGGCCGGAGATCCTCCGGAAGGGTTCAGCGGGTGCTAGGGAACAGTCAGCCAGTTAAGGTTCAATGGCCGGAGATCCTCCAGAAGGGTTCAGCGGGTGCTAGGGAACAGTCAGTCAGTTAAGGTTCAATGGCCGGAGATCCTCCAGAAGGGTTCAGCGGGTGCTAGGGAACAGTCAGTCAGTTAAGGTTCATTGGCCGGAGATCCTCCAGAAGGGTTCAGCGGGTGCTAGGGAACAGTCAGTCAGTTAAGGTTCAATGGCCGGAGATCCTCCGGAAGGGTTCAGCAGGTGCTAGGGAACAGTCAGTCAGTTAAGGTTCAATGGCCGGAGATCCTCCAGAAGGGTTCAGCGGGTGCTAGGGAACAGTCAGTCAGTTAAGGTTCAATGGCCGGAGATCCTACAGAAGGGTTCAGCGGATGCTAAGGAACAGTCAGTCAGTTAATGTTCAATGGCCGGAGATCCTCCAGAAGGGTTCAGCGGGTGCTAGGGAACAGTCAGTCAGTTAAGGTTCAATGGCCGGAGATCCTCCACAAGGGTTCAGCGGGTGCTAGGGAACAGTCAGTCAGTTAAGGTTCAATGGCCGGAGATCCTACAGAAGGGTTCAGCGGATGCTAGGGAACAGTCAGTCAGTTAAGGTTCAATGGCCAGAGATCCCCCAGAAGGGTTCAGCGGGTGCTAGGGAACAGTCAGTCAGTTAAGGTTCAATGGCCGGAGATCCTCCAGAAGGGTTCAGCGGGTGCTAGGGAACAGTCAGTCAGTTAAGGTTCAATGGCCGGAGATCCTCCGGAAGGGTTCAGCGGGTGCTAGGGAACAGTCAGTCAGTTAAGGTTCAATGGCCGGAGATCCTCCAGAAGGGTTCAGCGGGTGCTAGGGAACAGTCAGTCAGTTAAGGTTCAATGGCCGGAGATCCTCCAGAAGGGTTCAGCGGGTGCTAGGGAACAGTCAGTCAGTTAAGGTTCAATGGCCGGAGATCCTCCAGAAGGGTTCAGCGGGTGCTAGGGAACAGTCAGCCAGTTAAGGTTCAATGGCCGCTTGTGCTATCATTTTCAAGGGAGGTTGAATGCCCTGAACTGAAGTCCACTCACAGAAGACCAATGACCCCCCCCCCCCCACTGATGCAGAATTAGCATGAGAAAAAGGGGGTACTGTTGCCAGCTACAGGGGTATGAACACATGAGTAACAATGATTTCATGTTTTTTATTCTACCAAGGGCTTTATAAAAATCACAGAATAGGATTTATTAACTTCTATATAGGCATATTTTCCATATACCCAATTATGAATATTATATAATACATTCCCTTTTTAATTAGAAAAGGAACCACATAAATGAAATAGAAAAGAACAAACACGTGTTTCGCAGTCAAGGGTCGTTTTATGAAAGCCCCAATAAAAATAAAAGGTGAAAGTAATAAGACACAGGAGGATAAGGAACCAAAGCACTGTAGAATACAATCTTAGGGAGTCCTCTGGAATTAAAGCTTTCACTGCTGTACATCTATTGTTTTTCCAGTAAAAACACATACAAGAAAAACGAATGAACTCCGAATAGAGCCAGTTTAAGCAGAACGCAACGCAGCAGCATTATGTTCTATCTTGCGAATTATACAGTGTAAGCATTCAGAATCACTAGCACAATGTAGAGAATCCATCTATGTCCAAGAACAGAGACAGAACCCAGCTAGGTACAAGCATACACAAAACCCGGACGAGCAGTACTGAGAAGACCCCAAATGAAGAAAGAGCAACGATACCATCAGAGGGGGAACCCTGCAACTCGCCAAAGAGGTCCAGAGATGTGTGAGGAGCATTGGAAGAGCCCAGGGGGGCACCCATCAAACAGGGACGAGACTGGCACAAACCTAACGGGAGATCACAGGGACGAGTAAACAGATCAGAAGAACGAGAGAAGGGCAGAGAGCAGGCAGAGAGCATGGCAGAGAGCATGGCAGAGAGCAAGGCAGAGAGCAAGGCAGAGAGCAAGGCAGAGAGCAAGGCAGAGAGCAGGGCAGAGAGCAGGGCAGAGAGCAGGGCAGAGAGCAGGGCAGAGAGCAGGGCAGAGAGCAGGCAGGGTTAAGATCACTGTGCTTCTTGAAACAGAAGGAATGGAAAAGCAAATCAGGATTGCTATGGAGGGGGGCGGCTATTACTGCAATGCATCACAACGAACTGTGTGTGTTGGGGTGTCCCGAGAAGAATGGACAAAATCAGTGCCCCAAGACAGCGTAATTGTCAAACTAATAGTTTAACGGAATTGTTTCATTCCAAGGTGTTCACCATATCGGAAACCCATGATAACGTCCATAAACATTAACGAGTTCATAAACAACGTATAAGATAACACGCTCCCTTTGCTAAAGGCATCACAAGTACCCATCTATGACCAGCAGTTTCCCCCTTGAGCGCCCTGTAGAATAGATGAGAACTCGATGAAAAGGGGAGTTTTAATTACTGTTGGTACTCCAAATTTTCTGAAAAACAGAAGAAGCCACCCAGACATGGAATGACAACTGAGCAGTGGGAATGACTGCAGCAGAAAATCAATTAGTACAAAGGATAAAAACAACCCTGCCCCTGATGGAGCAAGGTTTGGTACTTAAAGAGACTTGCTTGTATGTAATCCTCACAAATAACATGTAACCACGTAACCAATAAGTTTTGTAAATACTAATATTTCATTATCCACGACATACAGTATCCAGGGGAAGCTTTCCTATGTGTATTACTAACAAGTAACCAGAGTGTTTTAAAAAATGGCCACCAAAAACACAGGAACTTCATTGCGCATGCGTCTATTGCATCTACGTAGTACGACGTATTCTGTCGCTTGGTGGGAAAACTATGCAGCTGCGCAATAGCACTAAATATGGCCGCTTGAAACTCACATGATTAATGCATATGCTCCTGCTTGAACTAAAACTCGTAAGTTCTACTAAACACTAATGCAAAGGATTTAAATAAGCAAATGGGGATAGAGTAGAGATAAGTGGTATACAGAGAAATCGATTATTGTCACATTCTAATGTGTCTTTTTCTGACTTTATTAATAGTTCTTGTTTGGGCCTCGGAGGGCGACTGAAAATCCCTACCCACTTGATGTTCACGCAGGCGCACAAGAACCTGCTGAAACCCTGTGACAGCACCACTTGAAACCAAGCCAAGGCCACATTGAACTGAGATGCCTGGGAAAGAAAACTATTGACCCACATCATAATGTGAAATGCGGGTGGGAATAAAGCTTTGGGAAAGTAAATTAAGGGGCGGAAACATAGAACAATAGTCCACAGTAAAATTATTACTTTTAATATGGTGTGATGAACTCACCTCCTCGCCCTGACCAATCAGAGTAGGGGAACACACAAAAATTGCAATTTTGGGGGGAGGTACATGAATATAGAATAGTATAATTGAGGTAAGTTAGCTAGACACTTTTTCAGACTTGTCAGATCCTCCATTCGACTCGTCGCCGACCCAACGCGTATGCTGCTACAGACTCTGTCCGAGACCCTGTCTCGGACCCTGCTGCTGCCAGAAACTGTGCTTGAGAAATTGAGATACTGATCGCTAATCTATTCATCTAGAAGGGGATTTCGGAAGAGGGACACCCGAGGAGAGTAGTATCAGAGAGGGGTCTGACGCTGGTGTTGCACTTAGAAGAGGTCACCTGCCCAGATCCGAATCTGTCCAATCCGCTGTCTGCATCCTATCCTGGCAGTTTCTATCTGGCCCATCTACAAAGAGTTGAGTTCATCGATCACCTTAGGTAAATATAAATCAGCGAAACTGTCATTGTACCTGCTCTCTCTCTCTCTCTCTCTCTTTTCCCTTTTCAGGTACCGTCTTTATTGATCATTATTATAACTTTGTTTTATTTGATTTTAATATTGCCTCTTGGAATAATGTGTTTACGCCGTGATTGATTTTGACTCACAAAATTATTAATTTAGATAAAGGTTTTCAAAACTTTCTGAGGTTGTGGTTATTTCAAGTACAAGATAAATATCATTTTCTACCTTAAACTATCTCAGAAACCTGATTCATCGAGAAAGGAATTATTAAGAAGATCAATTTGGTAAGACTTGGTAAAGTGAAGCAAGATTGCAGGTAAACTCAAAATTGATAACAGCGGGGTTTGCTAGCTCATTTGTGTGAATGGTTTGGGCCCAGGTGAGTATTTAGGCATATGTGTGTTTAACCTGAGCTGGTGACCCGCGCTCTATCACCCCTCGCTCCTCAAACTCTGCTGGTTGGAATGACGGCTTCTAATGAATAGCCAAAACCAGGAAATCTATAAATTCCTTCTAACTTTTGCATTTTATAATTTTGATACAAAAGCTCAAGAGTAAAGGAGAACTGAACCCCAATATCAGAATACATCATTGAAGAGGCACTTCCGAGTAGTCTATGACACCGTGCTCCTCAAGGACAGAAACGAGCCCTGCTTCCTCTTCATGCTTGCTGTCTCTGCAGCCTTCAACACAGTCGGCCTTCCAGATCTCAGCATTACCATGAAACCACACTTGGAACTTCCAGTCACTATGGTGTAATGGCTCACATTCTTCCCCACCAGTCTGCCCCAGCAAACACGTTCCACAACATCACAGACACTCCCGTTCTCCTGCAGAATATCCCAGGGCACCTCTACATGGATCTCTCCGACGCCTCTTTGCAGGTAACAGCATCGAGATACATCAACACATAGAGGATACTAAACTCAACTAAAAATATTCTACCCAAATGCAGGGGAGACCTAATTTTGCTTTAGACTCATTTAGTCTTGGATGCCACCAAACGTCATGAAGCTAACCAACAAAGACAGAATCCCTGCTGTTTGCCAAAAGCACGAAACATCCCCAGATCCAAACCTGGCTCCTCAACATAAACCCACCGGACTTCACCTCCTAGTTAACACTATGCAACATTTCAGGGATTTACCCATGACACAGACCTCTTAACCAACACATTGCAAGGAAGATGATCTTTCGTTCTTTAAGAAAGTGGAGCAGTTTCTCCTGGAACATGACTTCAGAACAACCATGTAAGCTTTGGTCTTCTCCCAGATAGAGGCAACACGATCCTCCGAGGTCTCCCGAGAACCACCCTCGCACCTCTGAAAGGTATCCTACATGCAATGACAATTCGTAACAGGCTCAAACAAATTACTTTTAAGTGGAAGGTGCACCAGAAATGAAGTCAGGATAGCAAGTTTAGTCCATCATCCTCCTTTTTTTTATAATTGAATTAAAACCAGCCATCAGCCAACGTGTTTTGTTCCTTTTGCATAAGGAACTTCATCAGGGCTTTGTCTGTCAAGTAGAGTATTCACAAAATCCTTGTTAATTGTAGTAATGATGCCCGGATATTCACCCCAAAATAAGGGTAAGCGATAAAGTCAAGTCCCAGCTCGAGATCAGAGTCCTCTGAGTTTCCCGGCTATGGTAAAGTCGCCAGCATACAAATTTGACTACATCATCCTGATTTTAAAAGAGACGCCACTGACTCTTTTTTCCATCCAGCCAGACAAGCTAGATTACTTATAATGCCTGCAGCAGCAGGATCCCAGCTTACCTGGCCAGGAAACAAGCTATGTCTGGGGGACAAATGCAAAAACAACAGTTGATGGACAGAATGCAGAACAATGTCATACATTCACCCCAGTACAGAGATCTGGGCCTAATTCCATCGTTTTTTTGCTCACCATGCCATTCCAGTTTGAACCCAGCCATATGCAAATCAGTCTTGACCCTGTGCCTCGCAGGAACAGTCCAGCCCGAACTGCCAAGCCAGGTCCTCCCTGGACTGGAAACAAGCATCCTGGGACCGGTTTTGAGGTTTCACCCCTCTTCAGCCAGGAATGCTTGATTCCAGTGGCACGGAGAGCACGGGACCTACGTCTGAGCATACCCGTCCCACTCTGGGTGACAAATGCAAGAACAGTTGATGGACAGAATGCATTTCTCATTTTCTGCACATTTTAATTATGTTAATACTGAATAATATTACATTATTAGCGTAATAAACACTGGAGTACAAATAGCTGGAATATGACTGTCAGCTGAGTGGAGTGTATGTATTTTGTGTGCTTGCTTTCAGTTTTGAGTGTTTATGCAAGAGCGTGTTTATGTAAGAGCGTTTGTATGTGTGAGTGTGTGTATATGTGAATGCGTGTTTGTGTATAAGCATATGTATGCGTGAGTGAAAGTGAAGGTCAAGGGGCATGGGAAGTCACTTCCGCTACCCCTGGCATTTTTGTGGATTGACGATCATGGAAACGAGGAGGATCCAATCAGATCCCGGATCCAGCGGCCATTTATTGAGCTGGGCCCAGGCTAGCCCCAGCGAGATACGTTAAAATTGTTCCTGCTGAGCAGCGCCGGCACGTGGCCTGCTTACCATTTGGAGCGACAGGGGGCGAGGGGGGTTTCTTATGGTCACTTGCAGCTGGGTCCAACACCAAGGCCTCTCAAGAGACCATCAGCCCTCGTTTTGTTGGCGTCTCATCATCCTGGCTGGGAGCTACCTGGAGATTCACGCCCAGCTGCCAGTGCAAAGCTTCACAAGAGCTTAAGAGACACTAGGATTTGGAGGCACGTCTTTGGCTTTGCTCAACGTCTGTATGGTATAGATTCGCATGCACTGCAAGAATAACAGATGTATCTGTCTGTATGCGTGATTACATTAATATAAATAGCACCTGCTGATTTTAGTGTTAACTTTATACCACTAGTTTTTCCAATGTACGGTATTAGAGCGCTTTACGTCATACACTTTTAACACATTGTATTGGTTTGCATACACACAGTGACACACATGAACATACAGAGAAAATAAATTATGCAAGTGTTTAAATCCGTTTTTGTGAAATATTAAACAAGACAAGGAGAGTAAGAAGGCGCAGGCACGTATCACCCCTACTGGTAGGAATATGGTACGTGTGCCTGGTCTAGAAAAACACAGTCCGGATTTAAAATGTAATACAGTGGCTGGAGATGTCTGTACTAACAGGACTTTATTGCAACCCAAAGGAACCCATTTCAGCAACCTTGGAATAGAGCAATGAGTAAAAAACAATGTATATAAGCCTTGCAGCCTGCACACAGCTCCTTGGTGTTGGTTCATGGCTCACTGCACTACAACAGAAGGATTTCATACTATGAACTACAATCAATTAAAGTATCTCTGAGCAAAACAGTAACTCCTAGACAGATCTAAGTAAAACAGACATCTGATGCGCAAGTTACACGTTGTGCTTTGCAGAAGGCACACTAACAGCTGTGCTACTTTATGAGGAGTCAAACTGCGACTACACTAAAAGATCCCCCCAGCAAGTGCATTAACTAGCAGAGGCATCTTACCAGGATTACAATCCACTTGAAATTGCCGAGTACAAAGATTTCTGCAGCAGATGCTTTAACCCTGCGAAACATTTTAAAATGCAGCCTGTTTGTACCCAATTGAATAAGCCAGAACAGATTGGTCACATTTGTGTTGGTTGCACTTTCTTTGCAGACCTTTTCAAAATATCAAATGCAGCAGTGTGTCTGACTCTTCCCCTCTGTGACTCCACCCCTCTCCGCTGCCATACCATGACCCTTCTATTTATGGGCTCCCAGAGTCCATTGTTCCATTTCATGCACTGTAAGACTGCACAGAGGCCTCTCCGTCTCTGGAGTCATCGCAGCAGCAGGCAGGGGCACTTTAACCAATGGTTTTCTCGAATACGGATTGCAGACTCCTCCTGAGCCAATGGCTGCAGCTCTGGGGCTCGAGCCAGCCAACAGGAAGGTGTCCCGTTCACAAGGCGAATGGTTCTGAATGGGCTGCGGGAGCTCTATCGACCTCGAGAGATGATCATCAGCAGATCTGCACTAACACACTCTGTAAATGGAACAACAACGCCACCATTAGTGCAGAAAACAAGATACCGGCAGTAGCAGCCAACACCAAAACATACACAATCCCAAGAACAGTGGATAAACACAAAAGGTGGTACGACCCCGATGCGTCCCAGGATGAGCCCCATGTTACATCACAAGTACCATCCCAGGGTCCACAGGGGTCCTGCTTGAAGGCTACAGACCAATCTTGGCAAATGCTTGGGATGGTCAAGTGTGGATCAAGCAGCAGTCCAGATCATATGAAGCCTTCCAAGAAGACACTTACTATTCTCTGTGGGGTTTCTCTCAAGAACCAGACCAGCAGGACTGAGGGAGGGTACAAGCAGACAGACATGAATTTAAATTTCGTCAATGAAGAAAGGCTTTCAACACTGCCCAATACAGAATACTATTCACATAAATTGGGCAACCCTAAATACCCTTGTGGGCTTGGGTATTGAAACATACAAGGTCTCACAGCTTCATCACTGCAGAGACCGAAACGTCGACGCTCAACCCGATGTACCCTTGTGGGCTTGGGTATTCAAATGTACAAGGTCTCACAGATACATCACTACGGAGACCGAAATGTCGACGTCCAACCAGATATACCCTTGTGGGCTTGGCTATTGAAATATACAAGTTCTCACAGCTTCATCACTGCAGAGACCGAAACGTCGACGTCCAACCCGATATACCCTTGTGGGTTTGGGTATTGAAATATACGAGGTCTCACAGATGCATCACTACAGAGACCAAAACGTTGACGTCCAACCCGATATACCCTTGTGGGTTTGGGTATTGAAATATACGAGGTCTCACAGATGCATCACTACAGAGACCGAAACGTCGACGTCCAACCCGATATACCCTTGTGCGCTTGGGTATTGAAATATACATGGTCTCACATATACATCACTACAGAGACCGAAACGATGTCCAACCCAATTTTCCTTTTCGTCACTGTTTAATTTAATTTACACATTTTTGATCTTGTGCTTAGGACAGACTCTGTTGTTTATAATTTAGGACAGGGTTTTCATACATTGATCACAAGTTAATTTTTATTGGCAAGAATTAAAATACCCGACATTAATGTATGAGAGAATATTCATGTGACCCCGTACTTTTTTCTGCTTGGATAGCAACCTAAAAAGAGTACACTAGTTTTTTTTTAATTTAATGATCAAAATAGTTAAATACTTTGTATTTATGAATTTATGATGTCATGACTAGATATCCTTAACGTTTGATAAACTAGTAATGTGGCAATACAGAAATGACATTCCGCAATGCAACAGACCATAATAATGTCCGGTCATCGAAAACACCGCTCTTTCCCACGGAGTCAATTGCAGCAATGTGTCCCTATTGGTCTAATGGGACATTCTGCTTTAGACACCCCTCTCAGCAGGAACCAAGCAACATCTACTGACCAAGGAAAGCTGCCTTCTTTAGATGATCGGTCAGTTTGTACCTCTGCAAATCAGATTGAACACAATCCGATGGGACCCAATTGACAAAACACGTGTACTGAGGGCAACCCAATGCATATCAAAGGCTGCCCACTCACGGTCTGTAGCGATGGCCATGTTTGCCATGAGATAAGAGGTCTGTTTTATGACACTTTACTGCATCTTCGCCAAGGCGAAGGCACTGGTGAACAGGGGAGTTGGTTTCTGCCAATGACTCCGTTCGTACACGGGGATCCCACATGGCCATTCCAGGACCCAGGGCCGGCGGCAGCAAACCAAAATAAAACTGAATGAAGGTAGGTTTAAGATGAATCTAATATCCAAAGCGTGTTCTTTACCTCAGGGTAGCTGGACATGAACATCACAACCCCAACCTCTGGGATCCGAGCAGTGACCGGGTCCAGAGCAGTGTAAATAAATCGAAATCCGCTGGCTCGCGCAGTCAGTGGCTCGGCCACCTCAAACAGGATACCAGCGAAAGAAGCCATCTACAAAATCTATCTTCTTAAAATGTCAAAGAAGCAAATACACAAGTGGGCCTAAACACACGAATATGCCTTACAACAATCAAATTAATTCTTCCCAGAGCAGCTTTAGGTAATGTCGTATGATGTTATGGGGTTTTATCATGTACTTTACAATTGAAACATATCTAAGATTTAACTAGGTTTCTACATTCTAAACCTGGGAGTCTATACATGTGCTTCCAAAGATATATAGGGGCCTTCCTATAAACTGTAGTGCCCTTTTAGCTTTACCTGCCCCGTTCTCTCCATCCCAGGGCGTACACAGTCACGTCCCGGATCCTTGCACAGAACAAGCCTCCAGGATTACACACACCAGTCCCAGCATTACTCACTCCTCATTGGGCATCCTCCTGCCCATGTGAGGGCAGAACGGCGAAGCACTGGATGACAGAACGCACACGGTCGTTGGCAAACCTGTGGATGGGGCGTAACCAGCTTTATTCCGAGGTCTGGGACAGCAGCAGGGCGGGAATCCTTCAGCAGAAAGGTTTATGAGAACGAATTCAATGTTGCGTTTTCCCCTCTGAATCCAAGCAGACTCTGGAGAGACAGCCACAAGTAATAAATAGCACCACGTTCAGTTAAAGTGGTGCCCGACTCTGAACCTTTGTTAAAAAACCATAATAAAATACTTTGTGTGCACTTCTCCCGAAAGTTTGTCTGCGAGATGCTCCATTCTCTGTAAAAAAATAAAAAGGAAAAAAACGTAATGGTGGAATGTCACGAACACGTCGTGACGCTCGGCTGCGCACCAGGAGGAGCCTTACGCGGGGAGGGACATTTCCAAACTCCATGCATCGAAGTGTCAGAAACCCAGCACGGATGGAGAACCGCGCCCCGGAAGATCCATCCAAAGGTCAGCGCGGAGAGAAGCTCTCCAGGGCCCGCTGAAGGTAAAAGAACATCCGCGGTACATGACAGAACACACCGGAGCCTGGAGCGCCGGCTGGGTGACATTTGCAGAAAGTTTCAAAGAAAACCGCTTCAGGATCTCAGGGAGGAAGGGGGGATATTACAGCAATGCAACCGACTTCAAGAACATCTATGTGCCAGCAAGCATGGGCACAGGGTGGCAGGCCACAGCCAATAATCGACTTCCACAGCTTATGTTAAGGCCTTGGGACAGACGGACACCAGCACACACTAACTTTCAGCACACACGCCACCGGACGCATGTCGTGTCACCAAGAGCTCCACAGTAGATGTGTGTCCATGTGTCACCCACAACACAAAGATTCGACCCTTAACAGAGGCCTACCTAAGGATGCTTGTAGCAGCAGCCTATAGTGAAATGACCGCTAACACGAGCCTGTGTGGTCTATCTAGTGCGGCCTGGCAGTTCCACCACAGGCTGTGAAGAGTCCACCGCAGTCTAGTCTCCATAGAGCTACCCTCAGCCAAAGCACTATTTCCCCTATACCTTGCTCCCCAAAGCAGCAATACTGCAAATATAGGACATCTGTCCCGCTCTTAATTAAATGGCCAACTGCATCTCCAAGCCGATAGACAGATATCCCGAGCCAGTGTCCGACAGGAGACCGGCCACCTTCAAGCACCTGAAAGACAGGGAGAAGGGCAGTCAGGGTTTATACAACCGCGAGTGATGCGGAGTGCGCATGTGCAGTGCGGGACATGAGTCGCATCACCTCTTGCTGTTCTCTTCGAAGCGCGGGATGTCCCTTTATGGGCCCATGATCCGTCTCCCAGCATTAGAACTCCTACTGAGCAGGAAGCCGTCAGTGGCCCTTGGCTGGTGAACCCTGACCGCCCCTCCATGTGGTTGTATGTGGGAACAACGAGTTCCACAACCACGACTTCCCTAACATTGAGGGCAAAACCACCACCTCGTCTAAACCACAATTTTTTACCACGCTTTCCGTTACCACCATTTTTCGTGTTACAGGAATGCGTGTTAATAAAAATGCTTTTCAACCACTACCCCGATCCCCCCAAACGCTCGTCGTTCCAGAGTCGTCGTTCAGGAGGTTTCGCATCACTCGCTACTAACCGCACCCATGCCCACACCCATGCCCGCACCACTGCCAGGGGATAAGTGCAGACTGTATGTGAATGTTCAGATCAGCACAGCTGAAGGGCGCGCGTGAATTGGACAATTCAAGAGCTGAGCCCAGACCATCACTCCACTGTTCAGGCAGATCACCGAAACCACATGCTCTCAGAGTTGCTCCTTCCTTAAGCATGGTTTATGGAGCATAGCCACAAAATATACATAAAACAGCAATACAGTTAAAACAGAATTGAGCTTATCAAATTATGGTAAGCAATATTAAAAAGCTGCTGAAATCCATAAAAAGAATTAGTTGAAGAGGCTTTGGTAATGTAGACACTTATGCCAGAGAGTGTTGTTCCACTTCAATTTTTACATCTTCGCTATCCCTTCGAAGCGCATATTTGCCTAGTGAGCTTCGTAAGCTGATGATCAGCTAGCGACACCATTGCCCTTTATCGGCTCCTCGATCCAGATACTGGCGCGGGGTCTGCCCTCCTACAAACCAGAATCAAGAGATCTCAGACACCTGCCTACCTTGCCTTGAAGGGTCCTTCCTATCCTGGCCTCTCACAGTAATCCAGAGCTAGGAGTTGTATATCGGATATATCATAAGTGCAGGTTTTACTACCTCAGCTTCTCGCCTTCACCTACAGGGTCATCATTATAGGGTTTTTTGTGTGGTGATACAGTTCCACACATTTGCTTCTATGCACCTCATACCTTGCATTCTGTGCTTTCTGGAGCTTATGCAGTTGATAACTATAGATGGGTCCATGTGTGAAGATGCTCACAAGTAGCTGGGCAGTATAGACATTGGTATAAGTTCGATCTAGCCTTCCACTTTAGTATGTGCTTTCCATCTTTCCACAATGTCAATACCCCCAATCAATCCCGAATAAAGCCACGAGGTCGAAGTGGTTATGTAACATTTCATTCAGGATCAATAGCGAGGTTTAACTATAATCATTTTTTCATATCCTAAAATATATTAATTAGATCCATTACATACCACAGATGTCTCTTTGATCTCGGAGTGTCCCTTGAAAACTAGCTTTTAGCATTAATCTGTCTGCCAGTGAATTAACTTAACTGGTTCCTTAAGTCTTACATTCTCTCTTTTTTTTAATTGGTTTATTAGACAGCTTGAAACAAAAGCATACATGCCCCAAATCTGGGACCCAGAAGTCATTTGCATGCGAATAGTAAAAAACAAGCAATTTATTCATGCTGCCACAGTATATCTAATAACAACCCACCGCCCCACCCTCCCTCCCCCTCCCGGCACTTTGTATAGTAAGCTTGAACCCAAATCCGCGCACACCTGTTAAATAATAACAGTCCTCATACATAGTCCCAAGACAGCAACTACATGGAGCCAAACCATAACACATCATATTTACTGTAAATCAGGATTCCCTGGAAAGTACCCCGTAAGTGGGGCCCAAAAGTCCTTGGGGCGTGAGGCCTCAGGCAGTTCCTCTGAATATATCCCCAGCTGGTCCTTGTAGTAAATCAAGTCTCGAACCCATTTTTTCAGCGTTGGTACAGTTTTAGCCCCCCAGCACTGTGCTACTGCCCGCTTAGCAAGTAATGTCGAGACCGCTACCAGACTCCGATTGCTTGGCTGAAGGGTCTTTACCCATCCCTACAGGCAAACAGCGGGGTCACATACCACAGGCTCCAACACCACTTCAGTGAGCATTCCTGTGACCTGTGTCCGAAAGGCATGTATCCCAGCGCAACTCCATGCCAAATGCAGGAAGTCTGCATTGTCCTGACCACAAGGCATGCAGCAGGCACTCTCACGCAGGCCAAAACGTTTCAACTGGAGCGGCGTGTAATATAACTGGTGCAGGAATTTAAAATGTACAATACGGAGATTACAATTCACCGTCAAGTGACCAGTGAGCGTACAGCAGAACTGCCAAACATCCAGCGTCAAAGTGGCCCCAAGTACCGAATTCCATTTGGTATGCGAGGGAGACTCGAGAGGCTCTCATTCCCGGAGGGGTGCATTATACAATTTCAATACAAGCCTCCTGCACTCCTCTCCTGCCAGCACCGCCAGCAGTGGTGTCGGTTCCGCTGGGCAATCAGGAAAAATAGCTCTAATCACCTGCCGCACCGGCACATATGCAAAACCCAGCATCATAACCTGTCGCAACCGGCCTGTATGTCAGAAAGTGACCGAAACTGACCCTGCTTATATAGATCACCCAATTTTGTCATGCCCACCACACTCCATGCTTTCAAAGAGGCCGGCTCTGTCACCGCAGAGATCTCTGGGTGTGCCACAAGCGGTAACGCAGGGGCATAAAGATAATTTAACCACGCTCTTTTTGCGAGTGTCTTCCACGCCATACATAGAACAGGGTTAATTTCGTTCCTTGGCCCTCCACCCCCTCCAGTCAAGGTAGCCCCCACCAGTGGCACAGGGAGTACAGAATCCACCTCAATTGCAGTGTGAGGCTGGAAATGCTGCAGAAAGTACCAATAATGCGCATACTGCACCTGCGCACACAGGTAGTAAAGCCTCATATCAGGTGCTTCAAAGCCACCCAGCTCGAATGGTTGCACCAGCACATCCCAACTACATCTAGGTTTCTTGCCACCCCAGACAAAGGTTGTCAAGGCCGATTGAAGTGTGATAAATAATACAATATTAAGTCTAAGTGAAATGTTGACAAACAGGTTGAGAAGTTTGGGCAATATCGATATCTTCGTGACAGCTATACGATCCGCTAGGGAAAGCGGCAGTTTAGCCCATCGCACCGCCTGATCCGTGATCTTAGAAATGACACGCCCATAATTTTCGGAAATCACTACATCGGGATCTCTATGCAACCAGACCCCTAAATACTTCACAGGAGCAGTGGACCACGCCAGTGGGAAGTCCAGTTCCATCTCTTGTGTATCAGCCGTCAGCGGAAACACCATAGATTTCTCCCAATTTATACCAAGTCCGGAGTACCTCCTGAATTTCACATATTCACACAGTAATTCCAGGAGATACTTTGCAGGCTCGCGCACATATAGCAACATATCATCGGCGTCTAGCGATACTACCAGTGGTCTTTGTCTAAAACGCAGCGCTGCCTGTGCATGCTTCTGGCGGAGCTTGCAGGCCAGGGGCTCCAACGGGAGCACGAAGAGTATTGGCAACAAGGGGCATCCCGGACGCGTGCCTCTTGCGATAGGAATAGCTTCCGAGACCCAGCCATTTACTCGAATCCGCACAACTGGGGAATTATACAATAATCTAATCCATTTGAGGAAGAAAGTTGGTAGACCCATTCTAAGTAAGACGGTAAGCATATACTCCCACTGCCGAGAGTCGAACGCCTTTGCCGAGTCAAGTAGTACAGCAACCGCCTGGAAGTCCGGCTCGAAGTAATGCAGCGTGGCGAATACAGTTCGAAGATTGTGCGATGTAGATCGGGCAAGGACAAAGCCCGACTGGTCTGGGAGGACCAGTTTGGGAATGAGAGGTTGGAGTCTGCTGGCTATTATTTTAGCCAAAATTTTGGAGTCCATATTAATGCTAAAGGCCTGTATGAGTCGCACCTATTTAGGCACCTTGTCTGGTTTGAGTAGTGTAACATGTAGCGCCTCTTTCAGAGTGGGTGGAAGCGTTCCAGAGTCATATGCCTCTGCAAAAACGTCCAAGAGCCGTGGTGCAAGTTCTTTCGTGTATGCTTTGTAGAACTCACTAGTGAGGCCATCAAGGCCCCCTGCTTTGCATGTGGGGAGGGACATTATGGCCAGCTTGACATCCTCAACATCAAAGGGCTGCATAAGATATTCACACTGTTCCAGTGAACCATCCCAGCGCAATGTTACCTAGATAGGTGTTGAGGTCAGCCACGGACACTTGTGCTCGATCGCTATACAATGTGGCGTAGCAATGCAGCACCACCCTGCTAACCTCGGGCATGTTGTAGTGGGTTGCACCCTCCATGTCTAGTATCTCAGTGATGCAGTCCTGACTCCGGGGCGCAACCAGTTTCTGAGCCAGACAACGGCTGGGTCTGCCCACTCACCATAATAGCAAGCCGTTCTTCGTCGAGACATGTGCGCCATCTCTTGATCCAGTTTCATTGTGTTCAGTCACCAGTTCTCGTATCGCGGAAAGCGTATCCGGGGCAGGATGACTTGCGTAATCCTGCTCCAGAGTGGCAATCTCCGCAGCAAGCTTACTGATCCTTCGTCGCAGTTCTCTCAGCACTCCGACCTGCGCCCCTATACAGAACCCCCTGATGGTGACTTTAAATGCTTCCCAGAGGACGCCAGTGCTCATCGCAGTACCCTTGTTCTCCCTAAAAAAGTTGTGTATCGCCTCGCCAACCGTGCACTTAAAAACTAGGTCTGTTAGGGAGGACTGCTGCAGCCGCCACGTGAAGAGGGGCTGCTCGCATTCCGGAACCTGCATCTCCAGTAATACAGGGGAGTGGTCCGACAACGTTTTGGCCAAGTGACTCACATTCACCAGCCACGTGCATGCTCGCTCCGAGATGAGCCAATAGTCCAAGTGAGACCAGGTGCCATGCACCGTGGAACTAAAGGTATTTTCTCGCGCCTCCGGATTCCTCAAATGCCAAATATCGCAGAGGTCTCCAGCATCTAGCAACCCCAATATTGCATCCGTTGCACGTCTGTCGCGCGGCCCCACTCCCTAATCTGTCTACATTCGCATCCCGGCATGGGTTAAAGTCGCCCCCCTCCCCCACCAAATCTCCACAGGTGGGAACATAGATATTCGGCACCAAACATCCGCAAAAAACGATTGGTCATCAATTTTCGGGCCATACACATTTACCATAAGGACCCCTACACCCCCAGGCTTGCCATGCACAATCGCCACCCTGCCCTGTACATCCGTCTCAGTGCGAAGGACGGTAAATGGGACCCCTTTTTCTACAAAGATCATCACCCCCCTGGAGTAGGAGGGGGCCACCACCACCCAGCCCAAGGTGCGCCTATACCTTTCTCAGAGAGCTTTGTGAGGTGTGTTTCTTGTAAGAAGGCCACCTGTACACCCAACCTGTCCAGATGGGCCAAGACTGAGCGGAATTTCTAGGTACTATTTAGGCCACGCACTTTCCATGTAAGGAACTTTGTTACCACCATTGCGTGTCTTGTAAATTGATGAGGAATAGTGTGAGGTCTAGTGTGGCTACCATAATTGGCATGCAAGTGAACGGACATACAGCATAAATCTCTCACCTTGGACCATACTTAGTGCAACAGGAAGTGCCCCCCATACCCAGCCCACCCCTCCCCACCCACCCACTTCAGCGTGACCAACTTGCCAAAGCCATCCCTTCCCTTAGTCAACAACCCCCAACATCAACAACCCAAACATTTGCATAGTGTGGTGAACTCCCATACGGGGGCGTCAGAGTGCTACTAGCCTCCTACCATGCAGGAGGTGGCTGATCAGGTCTAGTACCTGTGCTAGGATCAAACAAGTAAAGATTTGTTACTAATGCATCAAGTTCAACAATCAAATACAAACTAATAAGGGCCATCATACAGAGCAGTGGGCTCTTGATTGGGCCTTCATGGAGGCTATTAGACCAGCAGTCATATTGTCTCCATACAGATAGCTTATTGGTCTTCTTCGTCAAGCTCAGACTGGGCATCACGGCGCCGGCGTTTCAGTTTATTTGCATGCTCCATTGCTGACTTAGGCGTGGTGAAAATTTTGAAGTTCCCCTCCGGGCCAACACGCAAGCGTGCCGGGTACAACATGGCGTATGAGATGCCTTCTGATTGGAGGAGTTTCTTCACGATGCCAAAGTAGATTGGACTGCGACAGTAAAGTCCGGGAAAAAGGACAGTGAGTTTCCCTGATGGTCAATGGCACCCTTTTTCCTGGCCAGCCTCAATGCGGTATCGCGGTCCCTATAGTTCGGAACTCGAGCAATTATAGGGCAAGGCGGGGCGCCCAGCACTGGTCTCACCGCCAGTGACCGATGAGCTCGCTCGACTATAAACATGGAGGACAGGTTCTCAGGGCCAAAGAGATCTTTTATCAGAGTCTCTATGAAGGTCTCCATCCTACCAGTGTTCGCGGACTCCGGAAGGCCTGTGATTCTGATGTTATTCTGGCAGGACCAGGCTTTCAAGTCCTCATTTTTCGCTTGTAACAGTGCTAGAACCTTTTCCATATTAAGTGTCTTACCAGCGACCTCACTGAGGCCCTCCTCCGATGTGGAGACCCTTTGCTCCACCTCGCCCATTCTCACGTTCTGCTGTGCCAGTTGTGCAGACATGTGGTCCAGTCAATGATTCATAGCAGACACAGTTCCCTCAATTGATTGAAGGCTCTTCTGAATAGCCATCAGCGTGGTTTCCAGCGTAGATGGACCATCTCCTTGAATCCGCCTCCGAGTCCGCTTTTTGCTGGGCCTTGCCAGTTTTTCGCACCTCAAATGTAAGGCGAAGTGGAGTCTTATCCGTTTTCCCCACAGCAGAGGGCAAGCGCAGCAGTTGGAAACTAGCGGTCCACACAGTAAGACACTCCTAGTCCGGAGCAAACCCCGTTAGTACTCAACCGTCAACAGAGCCAGGCATCAGACTTCCAGCGGGCCAGCAAGCCCCGCAGCTCCTGAGCCCCAGCGCTGCAGGGCTGCAAAACCACCCACTAGATAGGACGAGCCACTTCAGGGATGCGCATGTGATGAAACTACACTGCTGCTGAGGAAAGAGTGCACCACGTGTGCGCACTCCGATCATTCGCCTATGGGTGGGAGTAGGGCCCAGTATCGTGCCGCACAATTCAGGCAGCAAATTTAGTCGTATTGCTGCTAGTCCAGCATGCAGCAACATGAATGCAGGCGGAGGTATGATATGGATCGATTGTAGGGACGTGGACCTATACAGCCTGAGTCCAGGCACACCCAAGTCTGTCTCAGCAGCGCATGAAGGGCATCTAGAGCCCCCAGAAACCATCCAAGCCAGCGTCCGCTGAGCCGCTGCAACCATGAAGCACATAGGCACCCAGTCCAATCAGGCAGCTAGATCCCAAGTAGGCACCAGGGCTCAATATCGCACCAAGCCACCCCCATGAGGACACAGAATGGGGTCAATATAACTTAGATCAATCCTGGCGTGGAGCAGTTATGGGGGTGTGAAGCAGCGCTACTGCAAACAGAGGGCAGCCATGCGGGACCCTAAGACCGACAGTTAAATGCATTGTAGATTCAGGCACTTCACACGTCCGTATCAGCCATTCACAGTGGGCCCGAGTTGCCCCGAAGTCAGTCCATGCCTTTCATCTGCAGCGCCACCCGTCAAGATTGGCGCCAGAATGCTCCGGCACCCGCCTCTCCTGCACACGGAGCCACAGCTCTCAGGCCGCGGCCCGCGCCCAGGCCCGCACCCGCCGCCGCAGTTACCAGACCAGGCCAGACCGCGCCACCCTCCCGCAGCCGGCACCAGTCGCGTTGATGTCTCCGTTGGGCCTCTCCACATCTCTTCCCGGGCTCTGTTGACACCCGCTGGGCTGGGCTACAGCGATTGTCCGTAGCCAGTCATGGTACTCCCTTACACAGCCCTGGGTATACTGGGGGATGGTGGCTGCACCAGGGGACCAAGTATGGCATGATTGCCAAGGCCCACTACCCAATGGGTGCCAGGGGGGGATCCCTGTGTATTGTGTTGGCTCTGGCACAGTTGCTTGGGGGACCAGGTGTTATTCTGACCCAAGCTCCCTCTGTTGTGAGGGGGCAGGAGAGTTCGCCTTGTAGAGGACAACTTATGGAGGGACCAGCAGGGTTTGGTCCTAGATCCAAGTCAATTGAATCAGTCGATGTCACAAGGGCCTGAGGGTTGGTCAGCCATGACTCCTTTGGAGTATTTGATAGGAAATTTCATTTATTAGTTATGTCCATGTGATATTCACAATGCTGTTCTGTACATATTGTAAGTTTATATGGGAAAAAAAAATCGTGTTTATGAGGTGTAATAAATAAGGCCAGAGAATGGTATATTCTCTTACGCAAGAATGGTGGCTTGCATTGGGTCCTTTTCTCAAAGCAGCTGTGTTGATAGGTGTGTACAACTGTCTGGATTGATATATGACCAGTCTCGCTGCGGTCCCTCACCTGTGGTCTTTGCTGTACATTCACAATGTTCTCCTGCTCACTTCAGCAGACAGTATGGGGCAATGGGTCGGCCCACTTCAGACAGAGGATAACTTCTCTGTGAGTGACTAATCTGCTCTTTCATCCGCACACAGACTAGTTCCCTTCATTGCCAGAGTCTACTACCGCAATGTGCACTTTTTGGAATCCAAACATTATTTTTGCTGTCAGCCGAGACTTCAGCGGCTCGATTAACAATCAAAGTTTACACAGACTATAAAAAAAAGTGTATAAAGGCAACACCAGACCTATTGCCTTTGCCAGTGACTGTCTGGTCCTCCCATCATTCATTTTTCTGTTGCTGAACTCAACAGGGGAGGGATCACACTACCAGACGCCATGCCTAGGGGTGCTCTGTAGGGGATGCCAGTGCAGGTGACAATCAAGGGCAGAGTCAACACCTGGACGCTCCAATACACACATGCCTTCACCTGGGGTATAACGCTAAGACACGTGCCTCCCATGTCCCTTGGTGGGCAGCAGAAACACACACGTGCCTTCACCTGGGTTATAACGCCAGGACATGTGCCTCCCTTGTCGGGCAGCAGACACACACACGTGCCTTCACCTGGGTTAAAACGCCAGGACATGTGCCTCCCTTGTCGGGCAGCAGACACACACACGTGCCTTCACCTGGGTTAAAACGCCAGGACATGTGCCTCCCTTGTCGGACAGCAGACACACACACACGTGCCTTCACCTGGGTTAAAACGCCAGGACATGTGCCTCCCTTGTCGGGCAGCAGACACACACACGTGCCTTCACCTGGGTTAAAACGCCAGGACATGTGCCTCCCTTGTCAGGCAGCAGACACACACACGTGCCTTCACCTGGGTTAAAACGCCAGGACATGTGCCTCCCTTGTCGGGCAGCAGACACACACACGTGCCTTCACCTGGGTTAAAACGCCAGGACACGTGCCTCCCTTGTCGGGCAGCAGAAACCCACATGTTTTCACCTGTAAAGCCAGGACACGTGCCTCTCGTCCCTTTATAAGCAGCAGAGACACACACGTACCTCCCTTGTCAGACAGAGAGACAGACACACACACACACACACACACACACACACACACACACACACACACCTGGGCTATAACGCTAGGACAGGTGCCTCCCTTGGTGCCCAGCAGAGACACACACACATGCCTTCACCTGGGCTATAACGCTAGGACACGTGGCTCCCTTGTCCCTTGGTGGGCAGCAGACACACACACACGTGCTTTCACCTGGGTTAAAACGCCAGGACAAGTGCCTCCATTGGTGGGCAGCAGACACACACACGTGCCTTCACCTGGGTTAGAATGCCAGGACACGTGCCTCCCTTGTCCCTTGGTGGGCAGCAGACACACACATGTGCCTTCACCTGGGTTAGAACGCCAGGACACGTGCCTCCCTTGTCCCTTGGTGGGCAGCAGACACACACATGTGCCTTCACCTGGGTTAGAACGCCAGGACACGTGCCTCCCTTGTCCCTTGGTGGGCAGCACACACACACACACACATGCCTTCACCTGTGCTATAACGCTAGGACACGTGGCTCCCTTGTCCCTTGGTGGGCAGCAGACACACACATGTGCCTTCACCTGGGGTATAACGCCAGGACATGTGCCTTCCTTGTCCCTTGGAGGGCAGCAGACACACACACGTGCTTTCACCTGGGTTAAAACGCCAGGACACGTGCCTCCCTTTGAGGGCAGCAGACACACGTGCTTTCACCTGGGTTATAACGCCAGGGCACGTGCCTCCCTTGTCCCTTTGGTGTGCAGCAGACACACACACACACACACACACACGCCTTCATCTGGGTACAATGCCAGGACACGTGCCTCCCTTGTCCCTTGGTGGGCAGCAGACACACACAAGTGCCTTCACCTGGGGTATAACGCCAGGACATGTGCCTCCCTTGTCCCTTGGAGGGCAGCAGACACACACACGTGCTTTCACCTGGGTTTTAAAGCCAGGACACGTGCCTCCCTTGTCCCTTTATAAGCAGCAGACACACATACGTGCCTTCACCTGGGTTAGAACGCCAGGACACGTGCCTCCCTTGTCCCTTGGTGGGCAGCAGACACACACACACACACACACATGCCTTCACCTGGGCTATAACGCTAGGACACGTGGCTCCCTTGTCCCTTGGTGGGCAGCAGACACACACACACACGTGCTTTCACCTGGGTTAAAATGCCAGGACAAGTGCCTCCCTTGTCCCTTGGTGGGCAGCAGACACACACACGTGCCTTCACCTGGGTTAGAACGCCAGGACAAGTGCCTCCCTTGTCCCTTGGTGGGCAGCAGACACACACATGTGCCTTCACCTGGGTTAGAACGCCAGGACACGTGCCTCCCTTGTCCCTTGGTGGGCAGCAGACACACACACATGCCTTCACCCGGGCTATAACGCTAGGACACGTGCCTCCCTTGTCCCTTGGTGGGCAGCAGACACACACACATGCCTTCACCTGTGCTATAACGCTAGGACACGTGGCTCCCTTGTCCCTTGGTGGGCAGCAGACACACACATGTGCCTTCACCTGGGGTATAACGCCAGGACATGTGCCTCCCTTGTCCCTTGGAGGGCAGCAGACACACACACGTGCTTTCACCTGGGTTAAAACGCCAGGATACGTGCACCCCTTTGAGGGCAGCAGACACACGTGCCTTCATCTGGGTTATAACGCCAGGGCACGTGCCTCCCTTGTCCCTTTGGTGGGCAGCAGACACACACACACATGCCTTCATCTGGGTACAATGCCAGGACACGTGCCTCCCTTGTCCCTTGGTGGGAAGCAGAAACACGTGTTTTCACCTGGGTTATAATGCCAGGACACGGGCCTCCCTTGACCCTTGGTGGGCAGACACACACACGTGCCTTCACCTGGGCTATACAACACCAAGACACGTACCTCTCTTGTCCTGTGGTGGGCAGCGCACACACACACACACACACACACACACACACACACACACACACACACACACACACACACACACACACACACACACACACACACACACACACACACACACACACACACACACACACACACACGCGTGCCTTCACCTTGGTTAAAACGCCAGGACACGTGCCTCCCTTGTCCCTTGGTGGGCAGCAGACACACACACGTGCCTTCAGCTGGGTTATAACGCCAGGACACCTGCCTCCCTTATGCCTTGGTGGGCAGCAGACACACACGTGCCTTCAGCTGGGTTATAACGCCAGGACACGTGCCTCCCTTGTCTCTTGATGGGCAGCAGACACACACAAGTGCCTTCAGCTGGGTTTTAACACCAGGACACGTGCCTCCCTTGTCCCTTGGTGGGCAGCAGACACACACACACGTGCCTTCACCTGGGTTATAATGCCAGGACATGTGCCTCCCTTGTCCCTTGGTGGGCAGCAGATATCAGGACACGTGCCTCCCTTGGTGGGCAGCAGATACACACAAGTGCCTTAAGCTGGGTTATAACGTCAGGACACGTGCCTCCCTTGTCCCTTGGTGGGCAACAAAAATACACGTGGCTTCACTAGGGTCATAACGCCAGGACACGTGCCTCCCTTGGTGGTCAGCAGACACCCGTGCGTTCACCTGGGGTAGAACACCAGGACACGTGCCTCCCTTGTCTCTTGGTGGGCAGCAGTCACACATGTGCCTCAACCTGGGTTAGAACGCCAGAACACGTGCCTCCCTTGTCCATTTGGGGGCAGACACACACACACACGTGCCTTCAGCTGGGTTATAATGCCAGGACACATGCCTCCCTTGACCTTTGGGGGGCAGCAGTCACATACGTGCCTTCACCTGGGTTAGAACACCAGAACACGTGCCACCCTTGTCCCTTGGTGGGCAGCAGACACACACACACATGCCATCACCGGAGTTATAACGCCAGCACATGTGCCTCCCTTGTCCCTTTGTGGGCAGACACACACACACACGTGCTTTCAGCCGGGTTATAAAGCCAGGACACGTGCCTCCCTTGTCCCTTGGTGGGCAGCAGACACACACATGCCTTCAGCTGGGTTATAACGCCAGGACACGTGCCTCCCTTGTCCTTTGGTGGGCAGCAGTCACATACGTGCCTTCACCTGGGTTAGAACACCAGAACAAGTGCCTCCCTTGTCAGGCAGCAGACACACACGAACGGCCATGCGCCTGCTCTGGGGACTACATTAGACATGCTATTGGCTCGCAGGTGCTGCTGCACAGGATAACAGGCTTTGGCAAAGCCAGTAGGTCTTGCCTTTTGGCCATAGTGTTGTTCCAGTGGTCCTAGCCATGCTTTACAGCATCCCCAATGCGGTGCAGCATGGACTTTAATGAACGAACAAGGCAGAAGCGGCATGCCCTGCCGTCTGTAGGCACGCACAGCAAGAATACAGCGCCTAGAAAAAGTCGGGAGCGCCTTTTTCTGTTTGCTGATCCGAGTTGGATCGGTAAACCAAAAAAGGTAGCACAGGTGGGGGTGGGGGGGGGGGGGGGTGGGGAAGGGTGTAACATATGGGGGGGGTGGCATGAGGGGGCAACACTGAGGGTGAAGGGAAGCAACAGGAGGGAGTGGGTGAGAACACGAGGAGGAAGCACGGGGGGCACAATATGCTTCTAATGGAACGAAAGCTGCTAGATGTCATCATAAAAACCTTCCCCCAATGGCGCAGAAAGGGAAGCAGAAGGCTGTTAAGGTTTCTAGAGTCCACCACACCAGTCTGCTACCTCACCATGTATATCCAGAACATGCAACGTAGAATATGGGACGCGGCTGACGCCTTCTACATCAGATGTGATTTTGATTTAACACAATCATTTACTGGGCAAGTCTCAAAGCTGCACAACTGTCACGTATACAACAGACACAAAGAGCCCAGGCGACTGTCTGCGCTCTGTCTACACACAACATGCATCAATTCATGAAAACCTATTTAAACTTGAAAAAAAGTTTGGAAAAGATTGTTTAATAGCTGTAGTATGTATAACATTAAGCAGAATATTGCTTGTAGTACATTGAATGTAAGAGTATTTACTTTTCATTTTGTGCGCATTTTTTTGTGAAAATGTTTTTATATCCTTTTTAAAAGCGTGCTAGTGAGCAAGATTGCGAGTTTAGAAACAACGGCTGTGTGTAATGTTCAGCTAATAGTCGCCAGTTGTAATGGCCAACAGCAGTAACATTATATAATTGTAGTGAATTCTGCAAAAAAACACCTATACTGTGAAAGTACCAAGAAGTAAAGCATTGTGCTTAGTCTTGAATACATCATATGTAGGCTGTCTGGTTTTAGGTTTAAACCTATAATAACTGATAAAACCCCACCGAAAGGGAAATAGCCATCACCAGTGTACACGTATAAACACTGAAAAAACACCGTCACAACCACTAACTAAATGCCATTCAAAGAAAGTAAAAGACAAGTAAGAGTCATTTTTTTCTTCCTGAAGGGGCCAATATAATGTAACTTTGTTATACAAGCTAGCAGCAAGAAAGGCTGGGATAACATTCTGCTTCAGTTTTGTTGTTTAGTGATAACACTAAAATATTGTTCCTTCTTCCTTTTGTTTTTTTTCAGTTTTGTGGTCTTTGGTCTAAAGATGCAGGGCTTAGAAGCAGGTTTTAGATCTTGTTTAATTATTTTATAAACTGTAGAGAATCAGGAAGTGTCAGAATCTTATTAGATATTTTGGCTGCGTTTGATTCTTTCACTGATAGGTAAAATGTCTGGTTTCATAAGAATCTTTCCCAATATTTGCTATCATATTTACCCACAGAGAATTGGTAAAAAACCCTTGATACATCAACCCCAGTTTCTAGTGAGTCAGTATTAATAGTAGGTGAATTGCCAACACCTCAGGTTTTAAACATTCAATGCAAGGTGTAGTGACAAGTAGATGTGAAAAGAGTGCTATAACCAAGCATCCGGAATAGTGGTGAAAACATGGAACGCAGTGTCACTTGGCATGCTGCTGCAAAAAGGTTATTTCCAAGTTCAACATAGATTGGAGTGATATTGTTTGTATTTGCAGTGATTCAGCTACGTATATGAAAAAGTTGTTTGATGACCTGTCAAAATCCATACCTGAGCAGAAGTGCTTCTCTGTAAGAGATCCTTGACACTTGTAGATGGTATGCTGAAAGTAATTACAACCTTCAGAACCTTAATGAATGCTAGTGACTTTTTAGTCCATTCTGGTGCACTGTTTTGTTATGCGCGGGAACTAAAACGCAAATATTTTTCACTTTGTATGGCATCAAAGAAAGGGTCATCCCAACGGTGTCACTTAGCTGATGGTTCTCAGTCCAGGGGGCTGGGAATGCTATATTATCCATGTGGTAACCGTTTACAGAATTTTTGCTGAGTGATGATGCCAAAGGCAAGAAATAGGAGGGTTGTTGGTCGCATAGTGATGTGAAAAAAAGTACACTGTACTGCATTCTTAGATTTTTACAGGAAAACATAACTGCTGTAGTGGACATAATACAAAAACTAGAGTCTGAAAACACCCTTGTCTGCCAAGTGTTCAGCATAGTTGGTATAGATGTGAAACATCTCCTTGAGAGTAGGCTGGGCAACACTTTGTGACTTTGGCACTGCAACATGTTCCATGTTAAGAGTGCTTGCCACTTGGTAAGCAAAGCAAGGTTGAAGAGCAATACAGGAACTTTTTTTTTTACAACATATGAACTGTCTTGCAATAATGCATAGAAATGTCCCTTTACCAACCATGGCATTTGAAGTCACTAAAACCTCACTGTGGCACTCTGTACAAGTTCTAAATCCCTTCCGAAAAGGGGAATTTTTGCTTTAGTTTCAAAAGTGGTGCTTCATTATAGATCGCTTCAATAACTCTGAGGGCATAAGCGACCAGTTCAACGCAAATGTTGCAGAACCTGCCCAGAGATTCGCAATCTTCAAGTGCACCAGTATTGGTATGGAAAGCTATGTCAGTGGCCAGAGTTAGCAAACTGTGTACTAGCTGTTTTGGTGTTGCCCGTCTTAAGTGACAATGTTAGAGGTCCTTTTCACAGAAATATTTTTACATGGGAAGGAAAGAGCCAGCACACATGACCGAAGACTCACTAAAGAAGTATTGTATGATTTACTACAATAAATTTGATTTGCAAAAATGTATTTGGACATCATACACTGTACGTACACTGTCTATATATCATGCACTATCAGTGCAGAAAGCAAGCAATAATAAAAGCGGAATGTTTTATAATCACCAGAAAAACACTGTTTCTGTTGTTCTTAATGGCGCAAAAATGTGTAACCACTGTTTTGTTAAAGTATTGAAATCACTTGGAAACACTGAAAAAACCCCACCAGAATTGACCAAAAATAGAAACTGAAAACAGGAAAGCCTAATCATATGTGAGCCTTGAGGCCTCGGACATCGCAAACAGCGCTAAACCAGCTATGTTCGTTCACTAGGCTTAATCTAAAAAAAATTCTGTGCAGCTGACCTGGTAGAGACGGAGAAAACTACAAAGAATTGTTGCTGTTACCCGCCCTCCACTCAAACGTGCGGATTTATCGACATCACAAGCATGAGGAGCTGTGCAGCCCTCCTTGAGTTCACACCTGAGGGCTGCTGGTGACAGATCTTGAAGGCACATGAAGGGCAGCGAGCACCCCCGGTCCACAAACGTACAGAGATTTTGCACTGGAGCTGAAACGTGACCGTTACCAAGGCAAGGAGACCATCCTTTAGAATACCTGGCAGAGGCGTAGGCGTGGCTGCAGCCTCCCCCTTGGGTAACAGTTTGGGGGCCCGATCCTGCCCTCTCACCCAAGGGTTGGGGACCCTATGTGGACAGCTAATGTGCATCACCCACTTCATGCTTCGCAAGCAGACCTCTAGTCCAGAGCTCCAAGCCTGCTCCTCTTTCATCGCCATCACTAGCTCTTGCTGCAGGGGTACCTGGGGGGGGGGGGGGGATGGTCTGCCCCCGGGTGGCTCGGGAACGGAGGTGTGCCGACCTGCCCAACTCTTGGGTCCCCGGGGAATCGCGGTCCTTTGGGCTACTAAAGATCACGACGGCCTTGGACTCTCTGAATGAGACACCTCTGCCCATGCCCCAACCGCTGCCAGCCACATTGGGGCAGCAGCACTGGAGGGCACGAGGATACTCTCCTGGGGCATTCATGCTTCAGTGCACCAGTCTGAATGTACACGATCACACCAGCGCATCAGCAAATAGGGCCCATTCCAACCTCTCACAGAGATCAAACCACTACCTCCCACCTGAGGACTTGCAGAGAGTTCAACCGACGGTCCTCTCTAAACTAGACTATGGCACCTCTGTACTGAATACCCACAGACTAAATTATGGCTTTGTCTCTCCTCTGAAAAGTAAAAACGGTTTGCTTTATTACAAAACAAACATAACTGAACCATGGACAGACTAACCAAGTCTAATTGTTTTCATTTCTTGATTCACCAAGCTCTCTAGGGCAGAAAGCATGCAACGCAAACAGAAGTTGTCATGATAATCTTAGCTATCACTTTTTGTTCAGACAGTTTACAGTGCTATTGAATAACTTACTTCAGAACAACATTGGATCGAAGACACATTGAGCATTCTCCCAATCTGTTAACCATAGACGTCTGCTCTTCTGTTTATCATTGAACCCTCGTGTAGAGGTCTGCTCTTCAGTTCACCATACAACCCTCACATAGATGCCTGCTCTTCTGTTCACCATACAACCCTCACATAGTTGCTTGCTCTTCTGTTCACCATACAACCCTCACATAGAGGTCTGCTCTTCTGTTCACCACTGAACCCTCACGAAGAGGTCTGTTCTTCTGTTCACCATTGAACCCTCACATAGTTTTGTGTTAACCATACAACCCTCACATAGAAAGTTGCCATTCTGTTTGCCTTCACCACCGTGCATTTACGCCTTTCTGGTCACCTCTCTCTGCCACCAGAGATCAATGTCCTTCATTTCACCTACCTAAACTATACTATAAGGGAGGTACAATGCCTACGCCACATCATTTTGATCCACAGTAAATGACCTTTATTTAACATTTTATCAGGAGAGTGTTCACACTTCGAGGCGACTGACTGCTGTGGTGTTCTCTCTTTAATTCGAACCAGGGGGGTGGTAGAAGAATGAGTTCTTCACCAATGGTGCATGAGCTGCTGCTCAAAGGGATGGGGCGAGCTGCCCACATCACTGACACAATGTCTTTCAGACAAGCTAATGCATTCCTTAGCAGGGCAAACACTGTCCTGGAACGCAGTATAAAGCAAAAATGTAGAGCCTCAGTGACCAAAATATGTGCACCGGCTCCAAGAGATGGGTCTATTGTGATCGGCGAACACCCACAAACATTCACAAAGAACTACAGCAACAAACCAGCCCGCTCCACAAAACCTTTTGTTTATAATCTCTAGGTCCTGACGTGCTGAATGTGTGCAAGGACTGAAGAGGAAGTCGGCGCAGGTTTGTAAAAGTGAAGATGTCTTGTTGAAGGTGGTCTTGGCGGTCTCACAATGCAGGTGACATCTCTTCGTTTCCGTAGGCTCAACCCCGTTGGTCCCAAACTTTTTTGACCGACGGCTCCCTTGACGCATTGGCCATTGCCTGTGGCTCCCCACTGTTACTTTTTTCGGAGGGTGGGGGGGGGGGGGGGATGTAAGTCCGGGGTCAGGAGTGCTTGCAATTTTCTCCCTGAAAATAATTGGGATGAAGCTGATGAAGGTATTCTAATCATATACGCAGGGTGTTTTGTATTACTAAGGCGGAGCTTCTAATGAAATATTCCTAGTTACACCTCTTTGCCAATGCGTTTTTTAGAGTACCCTCTCAAACTTTTTTTATCCCACTTACAGTGCTAGATAGCACCCCTATGCATGTAGGCCCCATTGCCAAAGTGTTTCTGCGCTTGAAGAATATTTGCATGCAATTCCATTTCTACCCATGTCACATGTGCCAACACAGTTCTCAGCAGGGTGACTCACAATTTTTTAAACCACATACAGCTTTATTTTTGCGGTCTCCTCCCAAAAATTGCCTCCAAATCAAGGTAAATATATATATATATATATATATTTTTTTTTTAAACGTCCCTCTTTCTTGCTTCCAAATGTTGGCATTATGCTGTATATGGTGTTTTACTTCCCTGTGCTCAAGGAGAGAGCAGGCCTGTCTGGAAACGTGGGTGTTCTGGAAGTACCTATGGTTCAAGTACAAATGGGAATACTTAATGTAATGTGTTTAATAGACAGGATAAGGAATATGCTACTTACCAGTATGCATCTGTTCTTGGCATGTAGAGCTGCAGAGTCACACACCGTACATAGGTCGCCATCTGGTGGTGGGCCCGGATGATTATACTTTGTTGTTGTCCTGGAAGAAGTCTTTGTAGTCACGCGATAGGCGACTCCTCCTATGGACTATAGTGCGCATGGGCATCAACTCCATCTTCAGATTGTTTTTCGCCATGAAGGGAAATGATGGCGTTATGTGTGAACAGAAAAGATGTCCATGTATGGTGTATCTAAGTAAGATAATACTGGAACAGATAAAGGTAGCTGGGGAGGTGGGTGGGCGTGTGAGTCTGCAGCTCTATATGCCAAGAACAGATGCATACTGGTAAGTAGCATAGTCTCTCCGAGGCACTTGAGCTGCAGATCACATACCGTGCATAGATTGCATAGCAATTCTCTCCCTTAGCGGCGACCACCAGTATCTGTTGCAATCGTCTGAAATAGTGTTTTGAGTACAGCCTGGCCCACAGTAGCTTGTTGTTTTGCTTGCACATCTGCACAATAATGTTCTGTGAATTTGTGCAGTGTAGACCATGTAGCTGCTATGCAAATATCATCTAGTGGAATGTTTCCTAAAAATGTCATGGATGCCCCTATTTTACGGGTGGAATGAGCCCTAGAGGGAATGGATAAAGTATGTTTTGCTTTGTGGTAGCAAATCTGTATGCATTTTACAATCCACCTTGCAATACCTGTTTTTGAAATGGGATTGCCTTTGTGTGGTGGAGAAAAAGACACGAAAAGTTGTTTTGTCTTACGGAAGGACTTTGTCCTATCAATATAGTAAATAAGAGCTCTTCTAAGGTCCAGTGTATGAAGAGCTCTTTCAGCCACTGTTGTGGGTTGTAAGAAGAATACTGGCAACTCAACAGACTGATTGAGGTGGAAAGGTGAAATGACCCTTGGTAGAAATTTTGGATTTGTTCTTAGAACCACTCTATCTTGATGTATTTGTAAGAATGGTTCTTCAATTGTTAGTGCCTGGAGCTCACTTACTCTCTTAAGTGATGTGATAGCTACTAGAAAAGCGACTTTCCATGTAAGAAACTGTAGCTCAGATTTTTGTAGGGGATCGAACGGAGGACCCATAAGTCTAGAGAGAACAATATTTAAATTCCACACTGGTGATGGTGGTACCCTGGGAGGAATTATTCTTTTGAGGCCTTCCATGAAGGCTTTTATGTCTGGAACTCTGAAAAGCGACAGATGTTGTCTGTTTTGAAGGTACGCTGCTATAGCAGCTAGATGTAACCTGATGGATGTATATGCTAAATGACATCTGTAAAGATGTAGTAAATAGCATATAATAATGGATGGAAACATCTAGTGGATTGATATGGTTATTATTGCAGTAGATAACAAATCTTTTCCATTTGGCTGCATAGCAGGCTCTAGTAGTGGGACGTCTAGCTTGTTTGATGACGTCCATGCAATCAGGTGGGATGTTTAGGTAGCCAAATTCTAGGACCTCAGGAGCCAAATGGCTAAGTTCAGCTGCATGGGGTCCGGATGCATGATCTCTCCATGGTTTTGTGTTAAGAGGTGTGGAGAGAGGCGTAGTTTTTGATGTGGTACCACTGATAGTTGTAGTAGTGTGGTGTACCACGGCTGTCTTGCCCAAGTTGGTGCGATTAAGATGAGCGTCAGCGAGTGCTGCTGCATCTTGCGTACCACTAACGGAATGAGTAGGAAAGGCGGAAAAGCGTATGCAAAGATGCCTCACCAGTTCATCCATATCGCATTGCCTTTGGACAATGGGTGTGGGTACCTGGCGGCGAAGCTTGGGCATTTTGAGTTCAGGTGTGTGGCGAACAGGTCTATGTCTGGATGTCCCCACTTTTCAAAGAAAGGCTGAAGAACTTGCGGATGCAGTTCCCGCTTGTGGATTTGTTGTCTGACGACTTAACAGATCCGTAACTTGATTGTGAACTCCTGGTAGATGTTCTGCTAAGCGAAAAATATTCAGAGGAATGGCCCATCTTCATATGCTCTGCGCTAGCTGTGAGAGCTGTAAGGAGTGCATCCCCCCACCCCCCGTTTTTGTAGATAGTACATGGCTGTCATGTTGTCCGTCCGGACTAAGACAGTCTTGCCTGAGAGATGACTTTGGAAGGGTTTTAGGGCTAGGAATATAGCTAGTAACTCCAGATGGTTGATGGAGTAGCTTTTGTTGAGGTGTCCATTTGTCTTGTACTGTATGGTCTGTTAAATGGGCTTCCCAGCCAGTGAGTGATGCGTCTGTGGTTAGCACTACTTGTGGAAGCGGGTCCAGGAACGGTTGACCTTTGGAAAGGTACTGCAGAGAGTGATGTGTCCGACCGTCCACCACCACCAGATCTGTTAGCTGACCCTGGGCCTGGTTCCATTGGCGTGCTAAGCATTCCTGTAAGGGGCGCATCTGAAGTCTTGCATGTGGTACAACGAAGATGCAAGAGGCCATCATTCCTATGAGTTGCATGAACACTCGAGCTGGCAATGAGTGTTGTGGTTGGAATCTTTGTATAAGAGCTTGCATGCTGTTTATCCTGATTGGGTTGGGGGTTGCAAGTGCTTTGGAGGTGTCTATTGTGGCACCTAGATACTGTTGACAACGGGACGGCTGGAGATGCGACTGTCTTGTTTATGGTAAACCCGAGTTTGTGTAAGAGCTGAATAGTTTGGTAAGTGTGCTGTATACACTGGTGGTATGACTTGGCTTTTATTAGCCAGTCGTCCAGATAGGGGAAAACATGAATGTTCTGCCTCCTTAAATGCGCCGCTACTACTGCGAGGCATTTTGTAAAAACTCGGGGGCTGTGGTGACTTCGAATGGAAGGGCTTTGAACTGGTAATCCTGACCGTCCACCACAAACCGAAGATACTTCCTGTGAGCTTGGTGAATGGGAATGTGGAAGTAGACGTCCTTGAGATCTAAAGTTGTAAGGAAATCTCCTTGTGTTAACAAAGGAAGGACTTATTGCAGAGTGACCATATGGAAATGGTCTGAATGAATGTAAAGGTTTAGTGGTCTGAGGTCTAGTATGGGCCTGAGAGAACCGTCCTTCTTTGGTATGAGGAAATAGAGTGAGTAAACCCCTGTATTTTGGGGATGCAGTGGAACTGGTTCTATTGCATGCTTTTGTAGGAGAGCATCTACTCCTGTTTTAGTAGTGTGAGATGTTCTTGTGACATGGGACGCTGTCTGGGTGGTATGTGTGGAGGAGTTGAAGTGAGCTCCAGACAATAACCTGAATTAATTATTTGTTTTACCCACCAGTCTGTTGTGATGAAGTTCCAGACAGGTAGGAACTGTGATAATCTCCCCCCGACTGGAGTGGAATGGTCTGGGGGGAGGGGAGGGAGGTCACTGTTTGGAAGTGAAGGCAGTACAAGAGTTGGTGCCTCTACTTCTACCTTTGGTATTATTGCCTCGATAGCCTCCTCTGTAATATCCTCTGCTGGGTGAGGACTGGGTGTGAGTTTTGAAAGAGGAGGCGTTGTCAGTGTGGAAATTCTTGGCCGCGCCTCTGTAAGAGGCGACGAAAAGACCCCCTCGCAGTTTGGGTTTGCAAGGCCCCCATTGACTTTGCGGTATCAGTGTCTTTCTTCATCTTTTCTAAAGATGCATCGATACTGGGTCCAAACAAATGCTGTTGATCGAAAGGCTGATTTAAAATAGTGTTTTGCACCTCTGGCTTAAATCCGGAGATACGCAGCCATGCATGTCTACGTAAGAGCAGACTAGTATTTATTGCCCTAGAGGCTGTGTCAGCAACATCTAGAGCACAGCGAATGGAGGTGTTAGCGATAATTTTACCTTCTTGAATTAGGTCATTAGCCCTGGTTTTATACTTATCAGGGAGATGTTCTAATAGGGTCTCCAGCTCATCATAATGAGACCTATCATACCTTAACAGTAATGCCTGTGTATTGGCAATCCTCCAAACATTAGCCGCTTGGGATGCCATCCGCTTACCTGAGGCATCCAATAATTTAGACTCTTTATGAGGGGGTGGGACATCCCCTGAGGTTTGTGAGTTGGCTCTCTTTCGAGCGTTAGAAGCAACTGAGTCTAGCGGGAGCTAGCCTTTAATATAAGCTGGGTCAGAAGGGGCAGGCTTATATTTTTTCTCAATCCTATGATTGATAACTCTGGCTCTTACAGGGTCTTTAAAGACCTCTGGGACGTGTTTGATGACCCCCCTGAGCATAGGTAGGGTTATCGTGGACCTTTGCGAAGATGTGATTGTGTCCATAAGGAAGTCATCATCTATGGGGTCAGTGTGCATATCTACCCCATGAAACTGAGCAGCCCTGTGTAATAGCTGTGAAAATCCTATGGTGTCATCTGGAGGGGATGGTCTAGAGGGATAAATGTCCTCCTGAGGCACATCAGGTGCACCTGGTGCTTCATAGTCTTCCCAGGGGTCATGTGATGGTGAACTTGGTGGCCCTGGGGTCTTTGAATGGTTCATTATCTCTGTCCCCAAAATCATCATCTAAAGGTGAAGTGTTTTGGGGTAATGGGGAATTTATAGGAGAAATATCAGGGTCAGGCACGAACGGAGGTGGTGAGATGTCCCTTATGGGAGAAGTTTGGGCATTTTTCTTCTGAGGAACTGGAGCTGGAGGGCCCAGTTTCCTCTTCTTAGGCTGCAGTATTTTTTTACCTGTTTGGGGTTTTGTAGAAGAGTCTTTTGCAATGGGTCTGGCTTAAAAAGTTCTTCACCAGCAGTGTCCTTTTTGGGAACCGACTTTTTCGGGTCCGAGCATTTGTCTGGTGTAGCTTTTGAAGGTGTTGTGAGCTCCTTTTGATTTTGATCCGAACCTTTCTTTGGGAGGGGACCAGAATCTTTTTTCGGTTCGGAAGGTTTAGGTTCCGAAGATTTCTTTGGTACCGGTTGTATAGGTTCCGAATGTTTTTTGGCCCCAGTTGTTTCGGATCTGGAGGTTTTCTTGGTTCCGGTTGCTTTGGGTCCGAAATGTTTCTCGGTTCCGGCTGTTTCGGTTCAGAGTGTTTTTTCGGTAGGGGTTTGGGTTCCAAAGATTTTTTCGGTTCCGGGTGGCTAGGTTCCGACACCTTCTTCGATGGGAGTTGTTTAGGGACCGGAACGTGGTCGGAGTGGTAGGAAGGTTGACTCGATCCAGAGTCACCTGAAGGCTTTAGTTTCATCTTCTTTGCCGGGCCAGAAGGCAGGGCGACAGAAGTGTGAGAATGGCGTCTACCTAGGCCAGAGGGTGATGGTGTTACCATAGCCTTGTCCGACATGGAAGGGTGAGAGGGGTCAGTAGGGTCGACGTCTGTACTTACGACCCGTTGACCTGCCGGAATGCTGTTGAGATTGTCTGCTTCGTCATCGGCCTGCAGATAATCTTCGGAATCCGGGTCTTCGGCTTGAGAGTCGATGACCAGCTGCCCCTCTGTGTCTTCTGACTCCTGTTGATCTGGAGTCTCTGGGACGATGTCGACGGGAGGCGTTGAAGCTTGAGCCATGGCCCTTCGAGCCTGTCGATATCTGATGGTTTTCTTCGACTTGAAGGAGATGCAGGCCTGGCAGTGTTGACTTTCATGTTGTGGCAACAAACAGAGGTTGCAGACTTGGTGCAGATCAGTGTGGGGGAATTTGTGTCCACACTGAGGGCACTTCTTCAAAGGTGTCCTTTCCATTGGCCAAGGGCCTTATGGCGCAGGTGGACCCGACGGCCCGCGTGGACAACCGGAATCGAAATGTAGGTTTTAAACGATGCGCGTCAAAGACGGTTCGCGATCGAAAAACAATACAGACGATAGGGTTAAGGATTGCGCGTCGAAAGGTCGATCGGTAAACTCGACTGGGAGCACGACTAACACATCCAAGCCCGATGGCGGTAAAAAAAACAATCTGAAGATGGAGTCGATGCCCATGCGCACTATAGTCCATAGGAGGAGTCACCTATCTCGTGACTACAAAGACTTCTTCCCGGACAACAATAAAGTGTAATCATCAGGGCCCACCACCAGATGGCGACCTATGCACGGTGTGTGATCTGCAGCTCATATGCCTCGAACCTGTACTTTCCTGATAACTTGCATTGGTGTAAAATGCATTTGGAAAACAAACGGAACTATTGACGAGTCTAACAAAATAAATCAGGCATCTTCTGCTTACTTTGGGAGTGTTGGAACGTGGGGATCCAGCGACATATGGAGGTCATCTCCCTCGAAATTGCATTTATTAAGCACCACCTTTACAGCTTTAGGCATGTCACTTACAAATCATCAACATCATGCGTTTAAGTCTAATTAGTTTAACTGAAGCCAACATACCCTTCAACATTAAATGCATCAAAGTGCTTGATGCGCGGCTCCCCTGGCTAGGCTTGGCTGCTCCCCAGGGAGCCACAGCGCACAGTCTGGGAACCACTGGCTCAACTGGTTTCAGCCCAGACTCTCTGAATGCAGTCGGCCATCGACTGACCAATCAATGCCTGTCTCATCAGAGACCCGGCAAAGCAAACCAACAACTTTGACAAGAGGGAAATCCTCCACGCACCATTACAGAGGGCTAATGCACAAGGCACAATTTCTACTTTCCGAACTTAAACCAAAAGGTCCCTCTCTGAAGGTCACCATCATGCCATCCCTGATCACGGCGATCAACAAACTATATCTGACCATGGAAAGGCCAGCATGGCTTTAGAACCCAGCACCATTTCTATCCCTCTCCAGAGGAGGAGACTGGCTGAAACTCCCCCCAGTGGCCCCTGGTTCAGCTCCATTCATACTGCACCATTTCCATCCCTTTTCAGAGGAGACTGGCTGAAACCCTCCCAGAGACCCCTGGTTCAGTGCCATTCCTCGGGTTAGGTGAAAACAAACATATCTCCGATGATAAATCAAGGAACATATGGTACAAATCTTGAGCCTGTGGTAGGTGCACCAATATGAAATAACATAAGGAAAAAGGCTAGAGACCCAGGCAAAACAAGAGGGGAGACTTGGTGTGTCCTGGAGGAACAGATTGAAAAACTTCAGAAACAGGCCAGGATTTTAGGGAGTAAATTACTGTGGTCAACATAGGAACCTGATTTTACAAGTGATCTTAAGAAGCATGCACCTGCTGAAATGTAGAAAAAAGATGGATGGAGACCAATTCATAAACCAACATGGATGGGGGCTTGGGGGTAGTGGCGATATGATGGGAGAAAGACGAGGTGCTTCCAAATATAAAGCGGAAATTCGGGGGAGCCAAACCACAATCAAAAGCCAGAGAAAAATGTGCTTCTTTACTCTCATTACACCTCTAGGGCTGAAGACCCTGACTTGCACCACAGACACAGAGTGGCGTGGGAGCAGGAAGCCAATGGCAGGCTCAGCATCAACCAGCAGCAGACTTGATATTCTGCGCCTTCGATGGCTAACGCTCATTAATCTTCCTCACATTGCTTATCTCAGCTCCATAACATTTGATTTTTTCCTTACAGATTTTCATTTCAAAACCACTTGCAGAAGTCAGCAGGGTTTCGTACAAAATCTTAATGAGAGCTCTGTGCGGGTGTGAGCAGCGCCCCATCAGAGTGGGGCAGAGACCAGGGGAGCCCACAGCAGACCTCCATTCAAGGGGAAGGGGCAATGACAAGGGGAGCCCACAGCAGACCTCCATGTAAGGGGGAGGGGGCAATGACAAGGGAAGCCCACAGCAGATCTCCATTTATGGGGGAGGGGGCAGTGACGAGGGAAGCCCACAGCAGACTTCGAGTCAGGGGGGAGGGGCAGTGACAAGGGGAGCCCACAGCAGACCTCCAGTCAGGCGGAAGGGGGCAACAAGGGGAGCCCACAGCAGACCTCTAGTAAGGGGGGAGTGGGCGACAACAAGGGGAGCCCACAGCAGACCTCCAGTTAGGGGGGAGGGGCAATGCCAAGGGGAGCCCACAGCAGACCTCCATTTAGGGGGGAGGAGGCAATGACAAGGGAAGCCCACAGCAGACCTGCAGTCATGGGAGAGGGGTGATAACAAGGGGAGCACACAGCAGACCTCGATTCAAGGGGGAGGGGCAATGACAAGGGGCGCCACAGCAGACCTTGATTCAAGGGGGAGGGGCCTATAACAAGGGGAGGCACAGCAGACCTCGATTCAAGGGGGAGGGGCAATGACAAGGGGGTCACAGCAGACCTTGATTCAAGGGGGAGGGGCCTATAACAAGGGGAGGCACTGTAAAAGAGTCTTCCAAACACAATAAATGAAGTTATTAATATCCTTTAATGGAGCTTGTAAATCAGCCTCCACAATCATCTCCATGCATCAATTGAATGCCCCTTGAACATTCCTTCAGTCCTAACATTCTCTTTGGAACTAATGACATCATAGTATCATTTACACATTACTTCATTCTCCCCCATCCCCCCTAAAACAAATTAATGAAATAAAGATAGAAAAGAGAAAAATAATGCAAGCAAGGTAAACAGATTAACAATGTTGAATTAATCTTTCTGGTCTTTTAGCAACTCTTTCTGATTTTCTCTGACTCCATTCTTCTTGTTGATTATCAGAACGTGTAGCTTCAACATTTGATGTAATTTTTCTAAAGAAAGACTTGTTTCTTGTTATTGTTCTATCATCATTTTTTGCAGTCATTGCCGTACCTTGTATTTTTCTCATTTCTAAAGGTGTAGGATGAAATCTGGGTTGTGATTTTCTTTGTTGTTGTTGCCGAACTAATACCAAATCACCAACTCGATAATCTTGACTTTGATATCTTTTTCCTTTTTCTGCATAGTATTTCATTTTCTCTTTTGCTTCTTTATCTTTTTTCATTACCTCATTGTGTACCCTTGGAGGAATTGGAGGCAACTGGGGTAAACGAGTTCAATAGTTGCCATTAATCTTTCTACCATTCCGTTTGCTCTAGGCCACATTGGAGTTACTTTCTTATGAATTATTCCCAAATAGTTCATAAATTTCCAAACTCTTCTCCACTGAATGGTGGCCCATTGTCCGTTTTTAATATATTAGGTATTCCCCATGTCGAGAATATTTCATCTAGTACAGGAAGTACTGTTGAGGTGGAAGTAGAGGATATAAGTTTTACAATTGGAAAACGTGAGTATTCATCTACTATTGCTAGTAAATAATGGCCAGAGTCTAATGGGCCATAGAAATCTGCTGCTAAGTTTGACCATACTGCATTAGGCAGATCCGACATGTGTAATTCTTCAACTCCTTTTTCCTGACATGATTGAATGACTTCTTCTACCTGTCTCGATTCAAGGGGAGGGGCCTATAACAAGGGGAGCCTACAGCAGACCTCCATTCAGAGGGGAGGGGAAGATGACAAGGGGAGCCAACCGCAGACCTCCATTCAGGGTGAGGGGCCTATAACAAGGGGAACCCAAAGCAGACCTCCAGTCAGGTTGGGAGGGGCAAGGGAAGCCCACAGCAGACCTCCATTCAGGGAGGATGGGCCAATGACAAGGGGAGCCCACAGCCGACCTCCAATCAAGGGGGAGGGCGAATGACAAAGGGAGCCCACAGCAGACCTCCAATCAGGGGGGAGGGGGCAATGACAAGGAGAGCCCACAGCAGACCTCCATTCAGGGGGGATGGGGCAATAACAAGGGAAGGCCAGAGCCGACCTTCATTCAGGGGGGGGGAGGGTGCAATGACAAGGGGAGCTCACAGCAGATCTCCATTCAGGGGTAAAGGGGCAATGACAAGGGAAGCCCACAGCAGACCTCCAATCAAGGGAGAGGGGTAATGACAAGGGGAGCCCACAGCAGACCTCCATTCAGGGGGGAGGGGACAATGATAAGGGGAGCTCACAGCAGACCTCCATTCAGGGGGAGGGGCAATGACAAGGGGAGCCCACAGCAGACCTCCATTCAGGGGGGAGGGGACAATGATAAGGGGAGCTCACAGCAGACCTCCATTCAGGGGGAGGGGCAATGACCAGGGAGTCCACAGCAGAGCTCCAGTCTAGGGGGAAAGGGCAATGACAAGGGGAGCCCACAGCAGACCTGCAGATGGAGGAGGGGTGACGACAAGGGGAGCGCATAGCAGACCTTCATTCGGGGGGAAGGGGACGACGACAAGGGCAGCCTACAGCAGCCCTCCAGTCTGAGGGGGAGGGGCAATGACAAGGGGAGCCCACAGCAGACCTGCATTCAGGGGGGATGGGGCAATGACAAGGGAAGGCCAGAGCCGACCTTCATTCTGGGGGGAGGGGGCAATGACAAGGGGAGCCCACAGCAGACCTCCATTCAGTAGGGAGGGGGCAATGACAAGGAGAGCAAACAGCAGACCTTCAGTAAAGGGGAAGGGGACAATAAGGGGAGCCCACAGCAGACCTCCATTCAGGGGGAGGGGCAATGACCAGGGGAGCCCACAGCAGACCTGCAGTCATGGAGGAGGGGTGACGACAAGGGGAGCACACAGCAGACCTTCATTCGGGGGGGAAGGGGACGACGACAAGGGGAGCCTACAGTAGACCTCCAGTCTGAGGGGGAGGGGCAATGATAAGGGGAGCCCACAGCAGACCTCCAGTCTGAGGGGGGAGGGGCAATGAAAATGGGAGCCCACAGCAGACCTTCATTCAGGGAGGATGGGGCAATGACAAGGAGAGCCCACAGCAGACCTCCAGTCTGGGGGAGGGGACGACAAGGGGAGCCCACAGCAGACCTGCGTTCATAGATAGGGGTGGTGAAAAGCAAAGCACACAACCAACCTCTGTTCAGAGCGGGGGGCGGTGAGAAGCGGAGCACCCAGTAGATCTCTGTTCAGAGACAGGAGGCGCAAAGCGGAACATACAAGAGACCTCTGTTGAGCAAAGGACCGTAACAAGGAACACACCACAGACCTCCATTCAGAGAGACTGGGGCATGACAAAGACAGCACACAACAGACCTTTTTTCAGAAAGGCGACAAGGGGAGCATACACCAGACTTTCATTCAGAGAAGGAAGGTGACAAGGGGAACATTCAACAGACCTCCGTCCAGAGAGGGGCAGTGACAGGGGGAGCACACAAGAGACCTCCGTCCAGAGAGGGGCAGTGACAGGGGGAGCACACAAGAGACCTCCGTCCCGAGTGGGGCAGTGACAGGGGGAGCACACAAGAGACCTCCGTCCAGAGTGGGCCACTGAGAAGGGTAGGACACAACAGAACTGTCATAAGGGAGCACACAACAGGCCTCTGTTCTGAGAGAGGTGACATGGGGAGCACACAACAGGCCTCCATTCAGAGAGAGGGGAGGAGACAAGGAAAGCACACAACAGGCCTCCATTCTGAGGGAGGGGACAAGCAAAGCACACAACAGGCCTCCATTCAAAGGGAGGGGACAAGCAAAGCACACAACAGGCCGACCATCAAAACCGGTGACAAGGGAGCGAGCACACGCCAAACCTCGGTTCATGGGAGCACATAAGTGATCTCCGCTCAGAGAGGCTGTCGGGTTCTTCAAATCGCCTCACATGCAGGCTCTTGGAGAGAGTCATCGGTGCATCACAAACCCTTGTGCCAAGGCTGAACTCCCTTTCATTTTGACCCAGGCAGACTGCATCTTTAGAGCAATGGATTGCATCTTTAAAGTAATCATGTCAGGCATAGATATGAGCAACAGACCAGATACATCCTTCTTTCAACTCTTCAGGCACGTGGCATGGAAAACATGGACTCACTATCAGACCACCTTGCAGCAGGATTCCTTACTTGCACGTTGTTCCAAAAACTTCTGAAATGAATTAGCGACGAATCTCATCACCACGCACAACCTCACAGTTTTCAAAGAGCCAAAAAATGGGAGAAAATGTGATTAAATAGGATGGGGGAACTAAGCGAATAGAGGTTTTAGATTGTTTTTGCCTCGAGTCAAACATTCTTCTTTACTTACACTTACTAATGATGAAGCGCCCAGGACAGGTTATCAGCTTTTGTTTTGATTCACCTGAAATTCGCCACACAAGATGGGGCCAGTACACGGCCCAGTGGCAGCCAATGATAATCACGGGTGGGTAAACCAATAGGTCTGGGCTTCATGTGTTAACGAATGCAGTGTTAGTACAAACGAACAGGAAAAATGGGAGGGAGGGAGCCAGCTGGTGCAGACAGAGGGCTGGAGTTATAATGTATTCTAAGTGCAGTTCCATGCAGGCATGAAATAGAAGGATGCACCCAGACAGCCAACAGAATCAGCCGAGATGAATGACATCCCAGCTGGGGACTAACAGTCTCAAGCCAATGGCTGAAAGAGGCTGGTCGAAAAGGGGGAGACCCAAAACTCACTCTGTACATTCTTACCAATAGGTCCGGTGGCTAAAGACTGCAATGCCTCCTAGGGAGACACACATTATACACATGCAATGCGGAATGAGACATGGTGCTGCTGGAAGCCTACAATGTAACCGCCAGACCAGTTTCTGGCATAAATGGGAATGCTAAATAAAAAAAAACACATCTTTGTTCTAAGTCACGAGGACATGTAGGCTTGGTTTCTGTTGCATCACACAACATTGCATGCTTCACAGAAACCGTTCTACTCGAAGTTAGGACTGTATAATAAAATGGCGTTCCTGTCCTTCTCTGCAGCAAAAATTCAAAATAAAAAAACCATCATTTGTTGGTGAATAACATTTTCAAAAGGATCCGGTGACAGTGTTGACTGAAGTTTACAAGAAACCTTTGTACTTTGCATCTCGAGAGACATCCCTTGCGTATTATCCTGACACCTGAGAGAAAACAGACAATACTGGCCCAAAACGTGCCACAAATGAAGTCACCTTGCAGCTTCGGTTGGTTCTCCACTGCCACATAACCCCAGGTGCCCACCACCGTCCCTTGGCTTCAGGGGGGCCGAGGCCCCCTGCAGGCAGAGCTGGTATGGCGGATACATTACATGCAGCGGATAGCCGCAATTAGCGCCCGAGAAGGCTGCGACAGCTCCTAAATGAGAAAGGTAAAGAGTGCTGGGCAGGTCTTGGCGCTGTGCTAATGGGCGAGCAAACAGCATCAAGTGATAGTGACAGGATATTTACTGGGGCCCCTGGAGATTATTCTGTAAGAAGACCCGCAGCAATCTAAGCAATCAGACTCAGTAAAGGGGAATGGGAAGATGTCTCAAGCACTCTCTCTCAAGAGGCAACGGCTGCCTTTAATTCACCTTGCCACCCTGCTCCAGGGCCCTCGTGCACAGCTGTATCAGAGTACCTGCTGCTCCTCAGATTTGTGTGTCCTGCTGACAAGAGGCTTGCGCCCCGCTGACAAGAGGCGTGCGCCCTGCTGACCAGAGGCGTGCGCCCTGCTGACCAGAGGCGTGTGCCCAGAGTCGTGCGCCCTGCTGACCAGAGTCGTGCGCCCAGAGCCTAGCTGACCAGAGTCGTGCGCCCAGCTGGCCAGAGTCGTGCGCCCATAAAGTTCTTCTAGTCCCCCAAACCCGGTCTCAATTTGGATTTCCACATGCAAGCTACATTTTGCTTGGCCACTATCAGTTCCAAGGTGACCCAGAGACAGTCCATACGATGGAGGTCTGTTTCATCCCCACACATATAAAAGGCACCATTTAGCAGATAGTGACAGAATACTTCCCACCACCTCGTTGAGGCAGGTGAGTACCCCCTCCTAATAATGTTGAAGCACAAGGCAACTCCAAGGCGTATGGGGAAAAAAAGCGATCTTGACCACACCCCCTATGGCACCGAGCATGATCTGATTTGCCCATTTTAACCAAGGTAGTATATGCATAATAGCTACAATGGAGTATTTTCAGCTGCACCAGTCGAAATCTGGAGCGTATGGCCACCATCTACAGGAGGCCACGGCATCCAGCCACTCCTCCTCCTCCTTCAGATCCTCCAGATCACACTCCCAACTCGCCTGCAGCCTGGTCAGGGGAGTTATTAATCAATCTGCGGTAGGTAAGCGAGATTGCCTGTTTCGGCATGTGTTCATCTAACAACCTATCTTCAAGTAGAGAGGACTCCGGGAGATCCGTCCCCCTGGGAATTGCCTTCCGAAGGGCGTTCGCGACCTATAGATATTGGAAGGTCTCGGATGGGGCCAACTGGTACTCTCCCTGCAGCTCTGGGAAGGAAAGCACGTGTCTTTGCCTCCATAAATCACCCACCCTTGACAGGCCTATCAAGTCCCATTTGTCAAACTGTGTGTGGCCAGGGTGCCTAACTTCGCCGCATGCCACAATGGGGTGGCCTTTGTGATATGGTCTCTCCACCCCATGTGTGTACTGCGGTATGCCAGAGAGCAAGAAATCCCATAAATAGCTCTAAGATGGCCACCCAACCTCAAGTTATACCAGCCCATCCTATATGCCAGTTCCCTATATGGCAGACGGACCCAGTGATTTATGGCCATTAACTGTGGTGCTCAATTGTACATTATGTCAGGAAGGGCTAAACCACCCTCAAACCAGCTCGAAGTCGGTTTTTGCAGGGCAATACGTGGGGAACCTCCATCCCAGAGAAGGCTGCGCACCTCACAATCGATGGTCTGGAAATAGGTCGCAGGAACCAGGTATGGCCTATTATGGAGCGCGTACAAGAATGGCGGCAGGGCCATCACCTTGGAGAGCAGTCCTCCCCAGACCGAGAGACAGAGGCAGGGCTCTCCAATATCAGACATCCACTCTCAGCCTATAGAATGGTGGCTCAAGATTACAGGTGTTGAAAACCCATGGATCACGCGTGATAAAAATCCCAGGTACCTGAAACCACCTGCTACCATTTGGGCCTCAAAAGCAGTCAACATCACAGGACTCTACCAGCTAAGTACATATATTAGTGATATATGCCAATTGATAGTATAGCCCGAGTATTGTGAATACCTGCATGAGACTTTTAATGGAGTCTGGCGGTCTGCAACATACAGCAGGATATCATCCGCGTAGAGGCTAACTTTATCTTTCCACGCTGAAATCCATCTCAGTCCTCTAATCAACGCTTCCGATCTCACCCATGCCCCCAATGGATCCAGCACCAAGATTAAAAGGGAAAGAGGACAGCCCAGTCATAACGAAAACAGGGCAGACGTGTCCCCATTCACCGCCACCTGGGGAAGTGGATCAGAATACAGGCGCCTAATCCAGGACAGGAAACACAGGCCAAATCCAAGCTTTTCCAACAATGCGTAAATAAAGGGCCACTCTACCGTGTCGAAGGCCATACACGCATCCAGGAACAGTATGATTGCATCCTCTTGGATTCGGTCCGCTCGGCCCAAGGCACCATGCAAGCGACGCAGGTTAAGTGCTGTGCTCCTTCTGTGCATGAAGCTGGACTGGTGTGGATCAACCGGCGGGCTAATGACTCAAAGGTGTGGCCAAAAGTTTAGCTAGTATTTTAACTTCCGTGTTCAATATCGAAATGGGATTGTATGAGGCACATTACTCAGGAGGCTTGCCGTCCTTGTGGATCACCACTATAGTAGCCACTCTTTGATCTCGCTGCAGCACACCGGCCTCTCACCTCTCTAGGAACATGCACAGGAGGCCGGGCGCCAGTTCTAGGGCTACAAGTGTTTAAAACTCTAAGGGAAATCCGCTGCACCCCACCACTTTACCAGGGTTGAGAGCGCCGATTATGTCTGCCACTTCCTCCTCCGTCAGATCCCTATCCATTGTTTCCCTATCTGACTTGGACAAGCCTGGCATTTGGATATCTGCTAGAAGTTCTTGAGATTCCTCAAGTGGCGTGTCCGCCGAGGCATAGATGTGGATATAGTAGCCTGCAAACACTGAACACCCCTGTCTATCTCGCACGCACTCCCCAGCCTCAAGAAAGATTTCCAGAACTCAACAGGACCTCGCCTCCCTACTGTCCAACAAAGCGAGGAGCTTCCCAGTATGATCACCCACTTCAAACAGGTGTTGTTGCTTAGCACAAAAGTAGTTTCTAGCTGCCTCCGTTGCCACCTCCTTATATTGCCTCGGTTTCGAGGCGGGGTTGAGGTCTCCTCGGCCCCCCGCAACAAGCTGGGACTCCAGCACCATGATCTCTCTCGATTCCCTCTAGACTAGCTCTCTTTCCCGTCTTATATCCCGCAATCAGGGCTATAACCGGACATCTTTCACCGTTTTGTAAGCATCCCATAGCATCTGGGCAGAGGTCACAGAGCCGTAAAGTAAGTCTGTAGTTTCACGAAGACCTTCGCGGATTAAAGATACTTGTAAAGTACCAAGAGTTTAGCACAACCCTACGACTACCACCACCTGTCAGTCCACAGGTTACACAGACTGGGGAGCGATCAGAGATACCCCAGGCCAGGTGAGAGATTTCTTTAAAAAAGGGAAGTTGACAGGCCGTAGTTGAGATGTAATCAATGTGTGAACTACTCCTATGGGCACCGCCCAAAAGAATGTGCACTGACATGCTGTGGGAATAAACGCTTGCCAGTGTGACTCCATGAAGCCCACTAAAGGCCTATGTTGCGATGTCAACTGGTGAGGAGGCCGGCAGTCTACTTCCTCATCGTTAAGCGCTGAACCATTTGAGCAGGTGAAGCACAGACATGGGTTTGTATTGCGACAGAGCTCTTCAAGATCCCAAAAGCAACAGAACCAGAGTCCCATCCAGAAACACAAATAATCGGAGGTGGGCAATGTCACAGTAAATCACTGTTGCTGTGTTTGCTGATTCCTACCCAGTCCCAGGCAACAGAGACAAAAATGCTGCAAGTCTACAGCAGATCTATGAAATCCCTGGGAACCTCATTCCCCCACTAAGACGGGTCATTCATTTCAGACACGCGCCACTCTTCCTTAAAAGACTCTTTTTGGCACGAGACTCCATTTCGTCTTCTCTTCATCTTCTTTGACTATACATTGCCTCCTATGCATGGGAGCAGGTGGACAAGTGTGTTCTGAATCCAGTGTTCATCACAGACTGCCTGCACAAACAGCAAAGGCGCACTGGAACAGATGCTTTTAGGAACACAAGTGCCCTCTAGAGGGGCACAGCTCACTGGGCGCACTAGTACCCAACTCCACACCAGCGTATGTCTGACGAGAAGCCGCAAGGCCTCCTGTGAATGCTAAGCAGCGGAACAGTGTACGCGCCGATGCTCAACCTTGGTAATACCATGTCCCATAGTTCAGAATGATACCAACACAATATCAGCCGTGACCCCACACATCACAGCGGTATGGCGGTGACCTTACAAGCTGCGCCCTACTCTGGAGATCTGCAATGTGTGTAGCAGGTTCTTTACACTTAGAACTTCGGTGGGAAATTCATATCTACTGGGAGCTGAATTAAAACACAAACAATTTTTCAAAAAGAGAATCATAGGAAGAAAGCATCCGTGAGTTGGTGAATTTGTGTAGATTACACCACCACACCGCATCTATCTATCTCTCTATCTCTCTCTCTCTCCTCCCCCTCACCCCCCCTACTACCATGCCTCCATCTCACATTTGAACTTGTTTCTAAGTATGCGGAAATGTGTATTAGAAGTTTTGTGCAGGGCCAAACATACCCATTCACTAGGGCTAGTCCGAAACCGGTCCTAGGATGCTTGTTTCCAGTCCAGGGAGGACCTGGCTTGGCAGTTCGGGCTGGACTGTTCCCATGAGGCACAGGGTCAAGACTGATTTGCATATGGCTGGGTTCAAACTGGAAAGGCATGGTGAGCAAAAAAACGATGGATTTAGGCCCAGATCTCTGTACTGGGGTGAATGCATGACATTGTTCTGCATTCTGTCCATCAATTGTTGTTTTTGCATTAGTCCGCAATCAAATGCACAGAATACATGCTGACAAAACATGTGATTTAAGGGGTTTGAATCCAGCAGAATGCGAGGAGTGACCCATGACCAGAATCCCTAAATCCCTCCCATAAACCAGCCGGGAGCCCGAAGAGCTTTGCCTTCAGTAGTTTCCTGACCTAGAGATCATTTCTTTTAGGGCAGAAGTGTGGGTTCAGGCTGTTCTCATTTCGTGCTCCTAAACCAACTGATGGTAACTTGCTGGTTGGAATGGTGTAAGGCGTCAGATCCCAGCGCACAACAGTGAATTTAAGATTTGATTTGTTGCTCCATTAGGAGCCAGTGAAGTTTCAAGATCTTACGTCCTTGTGGAAACAGCTCTTTCTGCCCCCGATTCTGTACCTTCGTTATGGAGGTTGGCTAGTCTAGATGACATTTCAGTAGTCCAAACGAGGGTTGGTTTCAGTCAAGCTGGATCGCTGGCTTGGAGTAGTGAGAGGATTATTTTGAATGAGAGCCGCTGGAAGAGGTCAGTCTTGACCAGTGCATTTGTTTGAAGTTCAAAGGTCAGGCCAGAATCTAATATCAATCCCGCCTGCCTACTTTAAAGATGCCTTTAAAGTCCAGGCCAGAGTGACGAGACGACCCAGCAAGACGCGAGTGCCATCGTGGGGGTGCAAATGTCAGTCAAGACTTATTAGAGGGGGAGTTGCCCATCACTAAGGGGCTAGTAATGAGGAAGGAACTGTGGTAAATATTCTTTTTACCTTGACTGAATTTCATGCGGAATCTAAAATAAAGTAAAATAGCTCAGAATAACAAGAGGCAGAATCCGTGGTATAAGAGATTTTCTGAATGGGCTTTATTCCAAAATGGCCGACTCGAGTGGCGGCCTTCAGGTTCCGTCACCACGAGGGTTCAGGAATTGAAGTACAATACTTTATTGACAAGAAGTAACTTTTATAGGTCATACATTATAATGAAACGAATGCAAAAGGCGTAACAATTGATAAGAGAAATGACATAGTGGTACGTAATCGAAACTAGGCGTAATAAGGAGCAGAAAGAAACATGATTGGCTCTGATTATCATGCATAGGTGGATCTATAAGATAATACTTAACATAGATGCGCGCGCAGCAGCATGACGTGTGATTGACGTGCAACTAGGGGGTGAAGGGGACTTGACATTTAGCTCTACATGTGGAGACGAGAAGTCTGGGGGGTCAAGTCAACCTAATCCCAAATCATATCTAACATCCTATGTTTAGAGAACTATGTTATCCACAAGGAAAGACTCTCGGACAGGAATCTATTCTATACTGACTGCGTGTGCGTGTACAAGCGTCTAAGTGTCTATATGAGATGCGAGGGGCAGAAAACTTTCCATGGCAACAGGGCTATGAATTACTTGCAGGAGGACGGAAAGGCCGAGTCCTTTGCTTGTGAGCTAAAGGAAATGTTTACCTAAATCACTAGACAGGAATGCATCGGCTGGAGAGCAAAGTAGATAACTCGAAGGTGAAATACAGCTTCTTGGCAGGCAGGCAAAACTGGCCGAGGCAGGCACCGTTAGCTGCACAGGGAGTAGGACAAAGTTCATGGATACAGATGCGAGCTCAAGCTGAAGCTGTCAGAGACAGAGAGCAGGGAAGGCTTTGAGGACAGAATCGGGCCTACTTGCCTGAACTGTAAAAATGGAGTAACTTAGCCATATAAAGTCGGTGGCCTTTCATACTTAGGAATCGAATATCCAGCCCATTGATGGCGGATCTGACAGAGAACATGTTGACGGTGGACGCACATATGTTTGCGTTTGGAAACTGGAACTGGAGGGATCATGCATGTACTTGTGACATGCACATAGAACCGTTGGGGTCCAAGATAGGGGACATAACTGATCAGGAAAATCCACATTTCCACAGAACAAGAACCAGGAATGCCGAAAGCCAACAACGCCAAAGATCTGGCTGGAAGAGCACCCGGAGGGACATGGGTCGATGTGGAGAACACCCTGAGACTCGGTGACCAGTGGGCACAGGGACGGGAGAAGCCATGTGAGCTGGGGATGCAGCAGCTCGGCCTCGTTTGCTTGTGAATCTGAGATCAGGTGCCCATTGGGGGCCTGCGGGTCGCCGCGCCGCCGTCAGTGGGTGCTCCTGTGGCTGTGATTCTGGAGGTCTAGGTCACCTTCCCCACGATCACCTCTCAGGAGACTGGTGCGAGGGAGAGGAGCCGACTGATCCTACGCAGGAGCAGCAGAAGCCCTGGAGCAAGGTCCCAACTCACGCAGGGCGCCATAAATGAGCCCAGCTCTCCAACACCTGAAGTGACAGTCTTGGCCTCAACATAAAATAAAAAAATATACAAAATACCCACACTGGATCTCAAAACAAACTGCAACAGTATCTGCATGAATCGGAGTTTCCCAAAGGAGGAAAGGAGATCACAGCATAAATACAAGTGCAGGGCCCGGGGGCACGAGGCAGTACCCCAAACCCAGCAGAGGTGCAATATAAAACAGATTGTGCGTTGTGTCCAGTAGTGAGTCAAGACACAAAAGATACGCGTAGCTCTACAAATATGAAGAGGACTAGCCCAGTGGGGAAAACATAGCGTTGTTCCATCCCCATAGCCTGAGCACAGAGAAGAAAGCACTCCCGAGAGACTGGACTCATTCCCTGGTTACCTTTAGGCACCTAGCGTCCCTCTGACTCAGTGAGTAGCCATTAGTCCACTGGCACCCAGGATACAGCGCCCCCTTGGGAACTGACTGGCGTTTCCAATCTTTGATGGGGGGGGACTGGGGAGAGGATGGGCTTCCAACCACTTCAAGCATAGCCTCACCAAGCAATAAAGAACCAGAGACCCCCATCCATAAGAGTGCTTCTGGACACACAGAAAAGAACAGAACACAAGAAGGACCAGATGGCAACCTACAACCCATTAATGACAGCATACAGAAAGGGCCCAGTCTCCTGCCACCAGAGGAGACATTCAACTCCTAATAGAAGCATTTGGATCGTAATCGCCTAACCTCTGCAAAGACATTGTAAAATCACTTAAATACTAAGATCACAACCTGCAAAAAGCTGCTGAGAACAGACCAAATCAAGTAGAGAACAGGGTGGCCGTGAAGGTCCAAAAACAAGATGTGTTGGGAGAGAGAGAGAGAAAACATCGCTCTGAGTTTGCCAAAAACCTTTAAAAAAAAAAAAAAATAGAAAATCATCCCAGGAGAAACAGGAATCAGAGGAATGAATCCAGAGAAACCCAGCTCAGCACTAGAATGATGCGGGACGAGCTCTTCTGCAATGTTTTAGCAAAGTACCAAGATTTCACTATTTTTTTTTGTGTGTGTACATTTTTTTATTAACAAAGAAAAGGGGTGTGCGCATCACATGACAGTTATCCGACGTACCATGGGAAATTAACTGTACACATTTGGTAATCTTTGATATCACATTTCTGGGTGAACTCCGTCTCTGACCGTTGACCCGAGACGGATTGCGGAACAGCAGTCCATTATACATATTATTTACAATGCCAAGTGATTGGGTAACACATTTATCCTCCCCTATTTTTATCATAATATTATGACCTATAATGTCGTATCAACAACTCCTGCTCCTGGGGCAGTATATGGGCTGCCTCTATGTGTATTCCATCTACCCCAAACCATCTCCTATTTCCTACGGCATCCCCTGCTCTCGTTCAGAGATCTCTCTGCCACCATGCACCAATCCAAGTCTCCCTTCCAGTTGTTCAGGGAGGGAGTAGTCGCCACTCCCCACTTTTGACCGATATTGCATTTCGCTACCCATCATGCCCACGGTTGGCCCCATTTGGTCTGCTCGTGTCAAGTCTGTGGCTTCCCAAATATTGAGTAGGCATAACTTGGCCAATGATCTTATGGCAGTAACGGTGACCTAACTGATGAATGCTAATACCCCATTCCAGTATGTTTGTACAATTGGGCATGCCCACAAAATGTGAAAGAAAGTCCCTAATGGCCACATTTCCTAAGGCACCCCGTGTCTATCTGCCAGCCCAGTGTAGTGCAGGAGACAGACTCTGTGCAGAATTTTTAACTGTACTAAACGGAAGCGTAGTCTTACAGCAACCACTCGCTGGGAGGCTAGAGCCTCAGCCCAGTCTTCTACTTGCAGGTCTTCTAAGTCTGTGTTGCAGCATTGCCGGAGCTTGGCAAGAGTGTTTGGGGAATTGTTTATAAGTTTACAGTATGTGAGTGAGGTTGCCTTGGTGAAGAAGTGTTCAACAATCGGTCTCCCAGTGGAGACGGTTTTTGGTAGGGCTTTATCGGAGGGAAGTACTGCCAGGAGAGTGTGCCTGATTTGCAGAAAACAAAAGCCTCTGTACGAGGTAGTTTGTATGTACTTTGTAAATCAGCAAATGGAATCACCCCTCTAGCTGTGCACGTCTCCCGCCATGGAGATCCCCATCAGATCCCACCTATCAAAACCCTGTTTGTTAGCCTTCGTGCCCAGGAGTTCAGAATCCCATAGAGGGGTAGCACATGCGATTCTCTTCTCTCACCACAATTTGCGTAGGGTTGAGTGCCAGAGGGCAACTATTAGGGTTGTTGGTCCCTCCAAAGATAAGTGATGTGGATTGGTGTATAACGCACAACGGTAACCCCCAGTCTGGAGGACTAGATGATCCATGCGATAGGCTGGTTCATCTCTGGGGTGGTGGCCCCAGTAGTTGACTGCTGTCAATTGGGCTGCTGTGTAATACGTTTGCAGATCGGAAAGGGATATCCCTCCTTCATACCAATCCTGAGTCAATTTTGACAAAGCTATACGAGGGGAAACTACGACCCAGGGCTGAGTCCTGAGTTCGCAATAAACAGTTTTGAAAAAAAGTGTTTGGTATTGGAAAGGGGGAGTTCTGTAGGATGTAAAGATAACAGGGCAGCACCATCATCTTAAACAGCGCTTCCCCTCCCAATAAGGAGAGTGGGAGGGATCTCCAGTGTCAAACATCGCTTTTGAGACATGTCAGGAGGCCAGTCAGATTTTTGGCAATAAATACCTTGGGGTCAGTGGTCACGTGGATACCAAGGTATCGAAAACTGTCCAGGGCCACTCGGATCTTGTATCCAGGGGAAAGGCAGGGCGCCTGACCGTGGAGGATGAATATCACAGATTTAGACAGTTCATTAAGTACCCAGAGTATTCCCTAAAGATTGAAAGGATGTTTGTTAGCCTGGGGACAGTGGACTTGAGAGAGGCGATGTAGAGGAGAACGTCATCAGCATACAACTATATTCTATCTTCCCAGTCCTCCATCCAACGCAAGCCTCGGATCAAGGGGTCCTCTCAGACCCATCCCTCTAGCGGCTCGAGGATCAAAGCAAAGATCAGGGGACAGAGAGAGCAGCTCAGTCGTGTTCCACTGTGGAGGGGAAAAACTCTTGAGACCCTACCATTATGTACAACTCACTCCATGGGCTGCAAGTATAGTAGTCGCCACCAGGTAAGGAATTTTGGGGCGAAAACCATATGTTTGAGCACAGCAAAGAGATGGGGCCATTTAACCGTGTTGAAGGTCATGCATGAGTCAAATGACCAGATCATAGCGTCTTCTTTGATTCTGTGTGCTCGCCCCAAGACTCAGTGGGGTCGCCGTAAGTTCATCATCGTGTTTCGACCAGGAATAAACCCAGAATGATCAGGACGAAACCGTATCATCATCAGTTGAGTCAAACGGAGTGCATGGGTTTTGGCTTATATATTCTGCTCTGCATTGAGCAAGGATATGAGCTTATAAGAGGCACAATGATCCAGGGTCCTGCCTTCTTTATGAATTACTACCACTGAGGCCAGTTGCTGTTACTCTGGAAGTGTGCCTACTTGTCTGTTTTCCTCCAACATTTTCAGGAGATGGGGTACAGTAGTGGATGCCGTAAGTTTATACAGTTCTACATGCATTCCATTAGGTCCCACAGCTTTGCACAGCTGTAGCGATCAACCACATTAGCCTTGCGAGATTTGCACTGGCTGCCGATCCACCAGCGAATTCAATTCAAAGCTCTATGCACTGTCTTTAGGGCGGCTCATGGAATGGGCCCTAAGAACCTGCAAAGAAAATTCATCTGGTATTCTCCAACTAGAAACCTTCGTTCTGCTTCTGCATTTCTGATGAATGTGGTCAGGTTCAGGCGGTCCAGAACAGGTGGCAGATCTTTCTCTGCAGTTGCTTCTCGGCTATGGAACACTCTCCCTTTGGATCTACATCAGGTCCAAAGTCATTTTTTAATTCTGGACAGGGTACCTAATATTAAAATTACAATAAGGACTCCCTGACAGCAGTTTTATATCACTTTTCTGCACCATTATCTCACCTGTGATCTTACACTTTACACTTCGTGTTGTATTGTCTTCCCCTCCCTATTGCTCCACCTCCAGCGTTGGGCTGACGAGGAGGTGTGTTAGCAGCCCTATGATGAAGCATGACACAGCTTGCTGTGTGTGAGGGCATTTTTAGAAAATTGGATGCATTCCCACACACTCACCTACCTTCAGGACATTTTATTATCCCTCTTCTTTTTGTGAAATAAAATTGTTGAGCGGGAGATCAAAGAGGGATCGTTGTCCTCTCACCACTCTGTATCTTGTGTGTTTTTTCCCCGTTCGGTCTCCCAGTTCACAGATCTTGTGTTGAGGGGCTTTATGCTTGATCCTAGCCGCATCTGTCAAAAAGACCCTATATTCCTGCTGTTTCAATCGCAGGCGGTGTCGTGCATCTGTTTGTGCATTTTGTGCTACCTATTTCTCTAGCTGTATGATTTCTTATTCAAGCTTCGCCACTGTCGCATTTTTGTCTCTTTTGAGTCCCACCATCAGAGACAGGGCCTGTCCCCTGATCACCGCTCTATAGGCATTCCAGAGTGTTAAGAAAGCATCAATCACCCAGAGATTTGAGAAGCGCACTACTCACCTGTGAAGGTCTCATGGCGCTGGGGAGGGGGGCTTGGCGCAGCTTCGTCCCAGCCGAAAAGCCAGGACTTGAGGTCCTTACAGAATGCTTGCAGTGTGGGGGTTTGTCTGATGCGGAGAGGGAGTTTGTTCCAGGTCTTGGCTGCGATGTAGGAGAAGGATCGTCTCCCCGTTGTGGTTCTAAGATCGGCGAATTGGAGGCTTCTCTTGTGTACGTAGAAGGAAATTCTTTCGTTGAGGTATTGGGATCCGATTCTGTGGAGGAATTTGTAGGTGTGGGTGAGGAGCTTGAATGTCACTCTTCGACGGGGAGCCAGTGGAGTTCTCATAGGTGTTGGGTGATGCGGTGTTGTCGTGGGATGTCGAGGACCAGTCTAGCTGTGGCGTTCGATAGTCTGGAGTTTGAGGCGTTGAGAATTATCTATTCCGGTGTAGAGGGCGTTCCAGTAGTCCAGTAAATGTAAATGTAAAATGTAAATGTAAATGTAAATTTGATACTTGAATAGCGCACTACTCACCCGCAAGAGTCTCAAGGCGCTTGTACGAATACCGCGGTGGAACCAATCCTGGCTTTCCCTGTGAGGCGTCCACTCCTGGGCACCCCCAAGGTGGAGGCCAGGCATCCTTAGCGTTGTGGGGGCCGTTGTGGAGATTAAGCAAGCTATTGCCCAGAGTGGGACTCCATGATTGGAATAGGCACCGAGGCGAGAATTATCAGGTCCGTGGAATTTTTGAGCCCAAGAACCCTGGTCCCGGGCTAGACCTCTGCATCAGGGTCTGCCGCTCTAATCATTGAGCCACACTTCTCCACTCTACTGGTTATGAATGTATGAGTGACAATCTTTCTGGACTCAGGGGGGATCCCTTTCGCTCTACACCTGAGGTCTTCGAATTGGCGGTGGGCCAACCCTAAGAGGGCCTCAAGTGACCCAAAGGGGCTCCCAGACTCTGACCAAAAGAAGAATGATGCTGATAATAGTGCTACGTTTTAAGCGGAAAAAAAGTGTGGCAGTAAGCCGCCCTTTAATGGGCCAGCACTAACATCTTTATCCATTTATATCCTAGCTGGGAGTAGGTGTCAAAAGGGAATGGACTCCAAATATTTAGCAAAACCTCCCGCCCCATAATGTGGATACTTTTACAGGTCATTAAGGCCTGCTTGACCAGAATGGTATATTTGGCAATCATGCATTTGATTGCATTTTTTTAAATAGTAACAAAACGTAACTGTAACGTTTAACTAAGTATAGACATATTTAAACATTGACAATTAATGGAGTAACTGTGAAAAAGTCTGCGGGGTGCCCCATGGTTGGTTTTTCAGTGGGAGCGCAGCATAAAATGTTTGAAGACCACTACTCTACATAGTAGAATACTACAACTTCAAAAGAGAAAAACACTAGCGTATTATGAATGAATGAGACTGACGACAATGCCCAACTACCTCCCACCCCAAGCCTTTTTCATTACAAGTACACACACTCCGCTGATTGCAACAACAGGGAAATTTGCGAGTGAAGTGATCATCTGTGGCATTTTCCACATGGCCTAGCAAGAGCCCCTTTAACACTGGTATTTCACATCCATAGAGCCCAGTGGGGACACATTCATCTAGTATGCATGAAGAGTTTGAGGGAATGGCCCACTTTCAAATGCTTCCGTTGTCTTTTCTTTAAACAAAGCTAGCCCTGAGGACAGCACAATAACAAAGTTAACCTTAATAACTTTTACTAATTAAGTTGGTACTCGGCAAGCATAATAAAGTGCATCATGTTTCCCCAAAGGCCCCTAAAGTGCTTTCAGGATTTACAATTATTAATTGTTAAAGTGACAAGCCAGTACAAGTGAACTACGCCTCTTACTGTTGGACACGAGCAGACAAAGCAAGCAGGAGATAAACTAATAGCTTTGGTCAGGGCTTTAAGTGGGATGGAGAAAGGGGGCGTGGCCAATGTAATAAAGGGCGGGCTTAAAACACAAAGGCAATCTGTGCTTAGCAAAGTGTACCACCCCACTTGTAATTTGCTGTTTGCCATTGTATCCAGATATATGATACAAATAACCTCATACCTACAACAAACAAGTCAGGACTATTGGCTTTGTCAATGGTTGTTAGATGCAGACTATATATAATTAATTGCTTTCAAAACTGACAATATGAAACCAGCCTTTTAGCCCTAAGAACACGTGTGCACAGAGTTCTATTATTTATTCATAGACACACTGGTGACAACTCAGCAGTGCACTTCCTTCCCATGGTGCACTGCTCGCCATCCTTTACAGAGTGTCCCCACTTGTCCTCGCGAGTAGCCTGGTGAATCATTTGTCATGATTACCCCCATTAGAAGAGATTTCAAGACACACTTTTCCCAACCATAACTCACACTCGCAGCTGAAGCGAACCCTCCACAAAACTCCCGAATCTATTACGATATGCGAATAATTCAGACGAGTGGCGACAGAAGAGACTGTTCTGTCTTCATGGCATAGAAACGTTACTTCCATGTTGCAGACATTGCACCGAATAGCACATGAGAAGGTGTATTATAGCACAATACACACGACAACTTGTTTGATGCAAGATATCATTTGTGAAAACACATTAAGTCTGAAGTTGTGCTTAGAAGCCCGACGCCAAGGTGGTACAAAAGGGGTGGCAGAGTGGGCTAAAGAACGGTGATGGATTAAACCCAGATCTGTTCACTAGGTGTGAGTGTTTGATTGGTTCTGACGCTCCGTCCATCACCACCCCCTTTTGTACCGCTTTGTTCGCCATAAGTTGGCAGGGTATGCTCAGACGTGAGTCCCTTGCTCACTTTGCCACTGGATTCAAGCAAGCCTGGCTGAAGACGGCTGAAATGCCAGAAACCGGTCCTAGGAAGCTTGTTTCCGGTCCAGGGAAGGCATGGCTTGGCAGTTCGGGCTGGACTGTTCCCATGAGGCACAGGGTCAAGACTGATGTGCATATAGCTGTGTCTGAACTGGGGTGGCGAAGTGAGCTAAAGAACGGTGATGGATTAAACCCAGATCAGTTGACTGGGGGTGAGTGCTTGCAATGTTCAACACTCCGTCCATCATTTCCTTTGGTTTTTACTTTGTTTGCCATAAGTTGGCAGGGTATGCTCAGACATGAGTCCCTTGCTCACTTTGCTACTGGATTCAAGCAAGCCTGGCTGTAGACGGCTGAAATGCCAGAAACCGGTCCTAGGAAGCTTGTTTCCGGTCCAGGGAAGGCATGGCTTGGCAGTTTGGGCTGGACTGTTCCCATGAGGCACAGGGTCAGACTGATTTGCATATGGCCATGTCTGAACTGGGGTGGCAGAGTGGGCTAAAGGACGGTGATGGATTAAACCCAGATCTGTTGACTGGGTGTGTTTGATTGGTTCTGACGCTCCGTCCATCACCACCCCCTTTTGTACCGCTTAGAAGCCCGACGCTAGCGCTGAGGAATGCTGGGACTGCCGGCCTTGCAACTTTTCATCTCTACTTCCTCAGGTCATCACTAGATCAGTATCATTCTCCTTATCTGCCTGCCTGCCTTCCTTCCTTATTGACACTCTCCCTTGCTCAGGATAACCAGGTTAAAACAATCCCGCGAGTGGTGCGCGCGCGATCTGTTATCGCGTCCGTGTCTGTGCACGATGATTGAAAACAAATGTGGGCCGTGCAGGTAACCGCAAGCAATAGGCCGTGGGCAGAGCAAAGGCGGGACATGCACCCGCCTTTGCCCAATTGCGTGCTGCCTTTCTTAGAAAGACGCACGCAAAGCTCAATAGCCTGTAACGAAAGCTGACCACACGCACGAGCGTGTGGTGAGCTTTCTGAAGCCCCTTACATAAAGTCGAGAAGAGCAGCGCACACGCGCTACGCTAGGCTCGACCTAAGAACTGCAGGTGCACAGACCCGGCCCACTTAAAGCTTTGGTAGAATAGAACCAAAAGACTCCAATACACATTGTGTAAACATACTCTGGCTCACAAATGACAGAGCGGGTCACATGACAAACCCCAAAACGGGTGGTGTCATCAGAACCTGAAAAGGACATCAGTGGATCACAACTCTTATGCGGCAATTTATGTTTTTTAAGAGTGTATGAAAAAATGACAGATTATAGGATTTCCTTAGATTAAAATCAAATTTGCAGAATAGGAGACCGAACTGAAGGCATAGTGGTTTACTAGAATCACATGATGGCATTTTTGGGGTGCATTTCACACTAACTCATGTTTATGTCTCATGATTTTGTCAATTAAGTTGGCATGAAAATTGGATTTTCATTCAAAACATGAAATATTTAGTCAAAGTATTTGAATATCGTAATATATTAGTTCCCAAACTGGAGCTAAACAACAAAATAGTTTAAGTTAATGAGCGGAGATAGGAAGAGGTTTAGCTCGTAGAGTGTAGTAATAGGGTTCATAACTAGGAGGAGAGGAATAGGTTTCTGTGCAGAGTTTAGCTTGTATTGGGTATCAAATTAGAAGGGTTGTGTGCTTTGTGTACCCTTCATGGAAAGTCTATGGGGGCAGGTCTTGAAGGTACTTTTCCGTGTGTAGCTCTCCAGACATGCTGATCTACACTTATGTGTAAATCTCCTCCTGAAAAGATTTGCCATTTCCATGCGGGCGATCTCCAGCTAGATGCAGAATTACAAAGCTCCACGCCACGAAGGAGCGTTTGGAGAATCCTACAACCAAATTTACAATCGAAAAACTACCAGTACTAATTCGAGGGCTATCTGTGGACACCTTCGCCACCAGGACGTAGTTCTCCATATAGAAAGTGAGCAGCAGGGAAATGAATGTTAAATTACAATATAAAGATTACTTATTCAACTTATAAATATTAAAAAGTCCAATAGCTCTACTTAACTTCGATGTTAACTTTATTAAAATCCTGGTCATTAGACTGGAAAACATTTTTCTCGATTTGGTACATCCAGATCAGTTGAAATTTATCAAGAAACACCAGGTACATAATAATTTGCGCAGCAATCCACCTGAAAAGACCAACAGTCCTCATAACCTTAGATGCAGAAAAAGCCTTCAACCGGGCCCAACTACAACTTTATGAAACAATTTTACAAAAATATGGGTTCAGCCCTACAATCACAGCGAGGACACTTACAGGTGATCAAACTCCAGCCTCCACCCATGTGGTCCATGCTGGGTAATACTGGCATCCGCACCAGCTCCATGCCCCATGAACAGTTCTATTGAGATGCACGTCCTTAAAATCAACCCAAGAGCTTGCAGTAGTTGAGTCAATAGGTCCTGTGTGTCAATTACAGGCCAGGCCCAAAAGACCACAGCTTCAATCCTGGCAGCCCAGGGATCATCGGCACACTCCAGCTTGGAACTTTTGGCATCTGCCTACCCCACAGATGCCAAACGCCTACAGAAGAGACTGCCAGTGTGACTGGGAATCCCATGCATCTATTAGCAGAAAAATCTCACCTCTGGGCAGCAGGAATAAAAAATTTTTTTTAAATCAGTGGCAAAGCCAATAGGTCTGGGGACTTCATGGGACAATGTATAGTGTGCGCACATTAAAGACAGACAAGAAACAAAAATACTGACTGTATTGAGAGCTCGTTCGCCTTGGCTTTAGCTCTGTTTTTTGTTAGCTATTACAACTAAAGGTCAGATGGCAAGAAAGCCTTCATTATAGTCTTTTGTCATAGATAAAATGGAAAGAAAGGAACAACTATAACGAAGACTCACTTACCACCAGATCTTTTGACACAGACACAAAAAGAGGATGGTATAGAATGCTAGAGAGATTTCTGAATAGGCTACCTCTTGTTTTTATGAAACGAACAAAAAATACTGGTCCTGGTGGCACTTATCAGATCCTTCCCAGATAGAATGACACAAGTAGTGCGCAGCAGAAGGGCGCTTCAGAGATACAACAGGGTGGGCATGGAAACGAGGCTCATAAGGAAAAGATGTAGGAGCAAAAGAGATACGAGATGGTGGTGTACAGGGTTCATGGGAGCACAGAGGAGAAGGTGGGAGGGGTGGCGGGGAACAAGAGAAGAACAATGCAGGTCCCAAGAAAGAAAGCCTGTAGGAGCAGCCAGCGGGCTAGAGTTTTAATGCAGCTCAATGCAGCCACTCGAGTGGAGGCAGAGGGCTCCACCCATACAGCCAACAGATCAATGACCAGTGCTTCACTGGACTGAGTCTTGACAAAGTCGAAGAAAACAAATGGGTAAAAGGGCGGACCCAAAAGACACAATTTATTGCTGTAAACAGTTCAGTTTGCTGTGAAAACCCAGACCTAAGAAGGGAGCCGAAGTGCACAAGAGACCAGCACAGCACAGCACAGGCAACACAAAGCAGTGCACTTTACAGTATGAACGCAATAATATGAAGGGCACAGACACTTCAGCACAATGGAAACCACGTTTTAAGAACTCCGTCTGTCCACTGCCGCAGCCAGGTCAGATGTTGGGATGACAATATAGCCCTTGTCCACTGCACAGCTCTCTTGCCATCTCAGGGGGCAAGAAAGGCAAGACGCCTTGCTGGAGGGCAGGTGAGAAAGAAACTAATTTTTTTACCAAAACAAACGTACACAATTTCCTTTTCAATTCAAATTAGCGATGTAATGGCACACTAAAAGCCTTATTGTCATGATACCATACCACTTAATGCACTGCCTATGATGCGCTTTATAATGCCATATACCCGTGAACGGTGGATGCAGCGCTGACCAACAGAAACTGATTTTTAGGTCGAGCCTGGGCAGCGCATGCGCTGCTCTGCGAGACATGCTGTATTCAATTATGGACTTGAAGCTCCGCCCACTCTCCACCTGTATTTTTCATGGGCTTGTGCGATTGTCCTTGTAAATGCTGGCTTCTGATTCATTAATAGGCTCGTTAGTCCCTCCTCAGTACCGCCTTCTCTTCATTTGTAACCTCCCATGAGGACCAGCCCTTTTACTTCTGTTTTTACACGGCGCTTCTTATTTAGCATGTAAAAACAATTTTCTTTAATGAGTTTCTCCTACAGTGGGCACGAAATGCTTTTCTGCAACATTCAGCGCACCATGCGCACTTTCCAAGCAGCCTGGGACAATGGCGGCCGTTTCCTTGAAGAGAAATAGGTCTCGCATTCACAAGAGTGTGAGCTATTGGCATTGTTAATGACAATGCCTTTTATGTATGTGTTAATGATCAAAATAGATAAATAAAAGGCATTATCATTTACAATGCCAATAGCTTTAACTCTCGCAAATGCGAGACCTATTGCATTGCAAATACTCGTTTATGTTACGTTTAGTTGTTGGGTGTAAAGGCAGACACGGTCACAATGCCACAGCCCTACGAGGCGTGGAGAGATCCTTAACATGAACAGGGTTATGATTTCTCACATCTTATGCCCCCTACATGTGTCCCTCTACAAGCTCTCCTGCCAGAATATGAGCGGCTTGTGGAAGAGAACAGGACACCCGACCAGACATCTGCCGGGTCTCCCCAGTGAACAAGGGGGAATGGAACCAGTGAACAACAATAGAGCCTCTGGCTCAGCTGCAGGGACTCGTGAAACCTCAGCCCATAAGAAGGAGCATCGCTCTCAATGTAGGTGATGCGGCCTGATGGCTCCAGCTGCCAACATGGCAGACTAGGTTCAAACCTGGACTCGGCTCAGCATCCTGTAAATTCAAGCAAATGTCTTTGTGCCAAAGAATGTGCAGTATGTTTGTCGTGATGGGCTTTTATGCCCCTGAGCAAGGTTCGCACTATGCAAAACTGCAAAAAATAAAATGTGGACTCTGCTTGTCACCCTGGCTCTGATTCCAAACTCCAAAATTTCAGGACAAAGCATTAACCTTTGATGTCAGAGATGCTGGACTAGTGGCTGAGTTGCACAGTGCAAAACTGAAAATAGTGGATCAATCCAGGCTTCCCTGGCTCACCAAATTGTGTAATCTTCGATAATTCGCTTATTTCGCTGAGCCTTATTTTTGGTCATTATCACATATGAGAGCACTTGCAAATACACAAGTTCAGGATGTTCGTTGTACAAAAACTGGTTTTTAATAGCCTATAATGTTGCTACGTCTGGATTAAGAATCAAGGTCGCATATAGAGTACACATGACAACTGACTGGACTCTTGGTTCACCAATAGCATTGTCAGCCGGGGGAGGGAGGGGGCTTGGTGGGAAGGTTTTAGGAATGTTTCTCAGTTCATATTTAAAAATGCTCCTAATAAATATTTTCCACCCACCTCTATAAAATAACAATGCACTTCGTTCAAGTGTGCGGAAAGACACAGATTCAGCACCTATGTGTAATACGGTTCTTTATTAGTTGATAGGGCTGTGCTGGAGTCTGCCCAAAAAAGCGAATGCCCCCCACTGCGCAGGGCTGCACCTAAAAAGTGGACAGACACTCGCGACCACAGACTATCACACAACAGAGGCATCTTTAGGATTCGTTTTTAACAGGAAATATTCCAGATTGTAGACAGAGCCTGAATACGGGGATAACGGTTTTCTTGCTATATACTATGCGATACGCCTCGGTACGCTTGTAGTGTTCATTCAGGAGTCCGTAGGCATTGCAATCCCCATACCACATACATGCATGCTTTCAAGAGGCCACAGGAGCCCTGCTCCCAGGTGACACAGGTCACCATACTGGGAGTTGGAGAAGGCCCAGGTCAGTAACTTTCTGCTAAACCAGAATCCTTCCGGTTGGTCGCAGAGTGACAACCCCCTCATATTAAGTCTGTAAATTTGTACTTGAGCATGAATATCATGCACACGTGCCAAGAAGTCACACAATTACAAATATTTAGTGTGAATTAAGATGCAGTGTTTTATGTGGCACCACCCTTAAATACCTTGACAGCAAGAAGGAAAGCACTGTCGATGGTCAATCCAACTTACGTCTGTAGTTATTAAACATTACCCACAGGCGTGTCTGAAAACAGAAGCGATTGACCCTTCACCGAGGAAGGGTGGATTCTGGTTCACTCTTCAAGCGCTTTTACAACAAGAGCATCTTGAGGCAGAAGAGTAGCTTGAAGGAAAGCACTGAAAGAAGAGGATTTTCTTTTGTAAGGGGTTACAAACACTTTACCAATGACCGCGTCATACTTCCCTGAACAGCCATCTCATGGTATGTTGTTCTAAGACCCGACTGCTCGATGCATACACAACAACTACGGTGTGTCCAGTGTTTTGTATGAAATTCTATGGCGACTAAACAAACAAATCTGTGATGGCCACGGGCACTTTTAGTCACCATACCATGTCCGCCACCCATTTCCAAACCCAAAGAAACTCCACACGGAAGGGCAACAAGCTGGTGCTTTTCTTTTCGGCGCATTTGTGTTGTATATATTATCTGTAATATATATTATGATTATGTATTGTCAATGTTTATAGTGTATTTGTTTTCCTGATTTATTGTATTTTACTGTGTTTCTGATTGATTGACATTCTTTCTTGTTTTTTGTTTGTTGTTTATTATATTGTGTAATCATGTAGTTTCACTAAGTATCTAGCTTCGTCGTTTTTTGAGATTTGTTCATTTTGTTCAAATGGATTTATGTACATTTTATCAATTTTGGATATTAACCTATTGAGAAAAAAGATAAATAACTTTGAAAATATTTTTTTTTTAAATGTTAGAGTGTAAGATTTATTATTTTTTCTGTGGGACAGTTCTAATGTGAATACTACTGAAAGAGGTTTACTGTTTATTGATTGTTTTTCTTTTCAATTCCTTGTGTTTTTGGTGAAGAGTGCCTGGTGTATGTTTCTCATTGGTAGGCCACATGATGCTGTGGGCACGTGATTTGTGTCCTAGTCCGGTAATCACGCAGACCATCATCTCCAGTTGCAATGCAGTGGATGTCGTGAGAGTGGCGTTATATGTGCTACGTATGTGCATACATGAACATGGTCAATCCTGGGGTGCCACATCACCTCTCCACACCTGGCCCAACACTCCTGCACAGCATGCTGAGATAGTTCAAGATGGTGTCATCCAGGAGTCAATGGTCACATCTGCTCCTGGGGCCTCAGCTCTGCCCCTGACTGAGATCACTACTAGGGCCCTTCCCAACAAAAACGTTCAAAGAGAAGCCCCCTCATGTGTTGGCTCCATTCGTCTGGATTTCCTCCTTTGTTCAGTAGGGCTGGGCTGACCCCAGCCCTGGTGCAGTGCGGCACGTAATTAACAGATGCAGATTTTCATCTCAAACCTTTCCAGGCCTCACCCAGGTCAATATCTAATCCTATAGAGTCCCTTTTGCGGCAACCTACCTGGGCGTAGTTACAGGGCTATTCATGACGGTAATCTCACACGTGCACGTTCCTATATGTTTACGGGTAACCAGCCGAGTGCCCTTACCCTTGCTGCATTGCAGTGGCCTTCTCTTAAAAGGCGAACACCGGCGGTAAACATGCAGTCTATTTGCATGTGATTACCGTGGGTGAGACATGTAGCGAGACTCACCAACAACTACGTGACCAAAAAGCAAAATTATCCTGGTATACTGAATGGGTCGAACCCAACTGCAACAGCCACCTTGCAGCCTACACTTCAGAATATATGTGCCGGTTTATCACTACTAGAAGAAGACCTCAGCCATCGCTTTTCAGCTTCTCGGATGTTTTGATTTAAGAGACACCGAGAGCCGGGAACCTTGTCCATTCTAAAGGAATGATTTTTGTGATTCTTGGGGCCAGAAAGGACAACACATTAAGTCGAAGTTACGACCCCCGATATAAGTAGCCTTCGTAAAGAGTTGGGCCAGAGCAGATTGTTTACACTTAACTGACAATGAACTCCGAGGGCTCCCAACATGAAAGATGCAATGCCCAGCCACAATGAAGCTGCTGAGGTTCAGGCATGTTTCAATGCACACAGACAACGGAAGAAGACATGTCGGGCCCGCAATGGGAGAGGCGATGACGTCCGGATGCTATCTAAGAGGGGTTTACAAGCGTGTATTGATCAATAGTTTAGATTGCAAGGACTCCCTGCCCAAACCATCGCTTGCCTGCCCTGTCAAAATGCAAGATCCTTTCATTTGAAGGAATAGCATTTGGACGGCAGGGTTACACCATCCCTGCGGCCATGCTGCTCCAAGCAGCAGAATATCCCACTTAGGGGCATGTCAACCGATTGAGAACGTCCCACTGATGTCTACAAAGGGAGCAACATTCAAGTAAAGCACCAGAGATTTCACCTGCAGCTGTTCGGTTGAAGTGTCCGAGCCCCAGAGGGCACACTAGTGGGACTGCTGGAGAGGGAGCCAGATATGGGACATTCCTTAAGCACAAGTGTGACGATGTGTTGTGTTACGCTGCCAACCAGTACAAGTATTGTTTCTATTTAAAAGGGCCTTTTGTAGATGCTGCACTTGTTTAATAAGTGGTTTTCTGCAAAGTTTCTATAATTAGAGCACCATCCATCAATCATGGTTGTTCCCAAATAAAAGAAGCATTGACAAAGTCAACAGAACCTGCCTGTGGGATCTACTGACCTTGCCAATGCTATGGAGCATCGACAAAAAAAAAGCAGAAAAAAAGTCATGACAATGCACACATAGTGCATGAGTGGAGTCATTCAGTAGGTGTGCGCATACGTGACGACATATGTTAATCCCTGCGTCACCACGCAAACACCGATTGACAAGAGTGCAAATTTATTTATTTTTTAAATACTTAATCCAAGATAGCTACCACCACTTGGCTCGGAAAAATGAAAAAATAAACATACTTGTCCCTGTTCAGGAGTGCTGGAAACGCGCCAGGCGATCAGACTGGGCAGAGATCTGTGCAGCCACAGCAAGTACAGCACGCAATGCTCGGAAGAGAACTGGTGGTTACTACATATGCAGGGCACCCTGTAGTCACAGGTCCCAGCCATCATAAAATAGCCCAGTCTGCTCAAAAGAGCACAGATTTGTATTTTATACAAGATATCAGTGGGATGATGCTTTTGGAAGTCACAAGCCTGGTAAAATAACCCACCAGCTTAAAACGACTCCATGAAGGCAGAAATTCGAAACAGCAAATGTTAACTCAGTGCTTCAGTATTTGAAACTTCAGACAACAGTTGTCTAGGAAGAGTAGGAAGCAGCTTGCGTGCTATGTAGGTGATTATTAGAGACAAAGAAACGGGCCTGCCTAGCCTGAAAGAGCGTACTTAGACCTACATACTTCACATCCAGAGCCTGACAAAGGGAAACATACTTTCAAATCTCTGATCCCCTCTTCGCATCCTGTGATGTTACATTGTTGGGGAGTTTATTTTTTTTGCCTTGATGAGCTGCGGGTTGCTGTGCTCATGGTTCATACTTTGGCCCTCCCCCTTTCTGACCGACAACTGGTCTCAGCCAAGACCCCACTACAACAAAAGGAACTGGAACGAGCCCACTGCAGATGGCCACAGTAAAGCAAAGCCAATGTGCTGGCACCGTTGCTTTATTCCTGGTAGCCACACAATGGACCGGGGAACAGGCAGACGCCAGCCTAGCACACTCTTCCGGCTCAAGATGACTACCAGAGCCAGGATGGCTCCCACTTCATTCCAGCCTTCGAAGTCAGGGAAGTGATGCCTCTGTACGGTGCCGGACGGTTCCAAGGCGGTAGTGCAGCAGTGCAAGCTCCCAATGGCTGCCAAGCCAGAAACGTGGCACACGTGCACACTGCCTCATGAGAAGAGTGGCCAGTGCTCCCTTCAGAGCACTTTCTTACTTCATATTCACAGCTTCAACACTATCCAAGTTCAAAAGCTTTATTCGGTATGTAAGATACAACCATATAAGCAGAACGAAACACATAAAATACATAGCAAGCTAGAGTATCTTGTACGCTGAACATTACAGAAAACTGTATATAAAAGTCATTATTAAAGTGCATTGTGCTTCCTTAAACAGTTCAGAATTAAACTTGGAAATTTACTAACAAAACATCTTCAATATTATTTAACAAAGTGCAGATTGCATATAAAGTGTCTAGTGCGATACAAATGTGCAAAAGGTGCTATGTATAATAGCAATAACAAAAATACAATGTTCATCCAGAATCATCTCGAACTTTAAAAGTGCATATAAAAATCTGAGCGATACCTAAATGTGCAAAGTACATAGGATGATTAAAACTAGGCAGAACAGACTATAGACTTCCTTAGATTTATACATTTTAGCACATATGATGCCACAAAGAAACAGGTATCAGGACTTTCCAGAGTTGTTAAAAACTTCATTGCTGATTTGGTGGACCGAATCTTATATTTTAAAAAGATAGGTTTGAGGTAAAACTTCCTGAAATGACAATAAAATTTACAGAACAATAAAAAGTGACAGCAGCTTTGTTTTGAAATGTTATCACAAGGACACACCGTATTGGATTTGATCTTCATATCCGGAAATGAGACTAAATGATGCACAATCCCTAGCCTTAAGCGGGTTAGGACAAATCGGTGGGAATTATAAGTCACAGTCGCAAGATATGTCTGAAAACGTCTCCTTAGATTCAAATCAAGGTAAGAAGCAACGGTTATTAAATTACTAGACTGACTCTCTCTAGCCGCATTCTTATATGCTAGAAACCTCAGTTTTATATCTTTCTTTGGTATCAGTGCGGCTGCTTCTGGATTCAGACGAATATTGCAATCAAATAGAAGATTAAACCAGTAGTAAATATAGCTCAGCCATGGTATACGTGACAAATTATCAAGGTTCAAACAGTCTTTGATAATTGTTTGTGTAAATATTGTCTCTGTTTTGGACCAAATGGAGCGCCAGAGTAATAATGGGCGTAATGCAGCTAGGTCCATAATGAAGTCGATACCGGCTTCCATATGAGTTAGCAAATTAGGAACTGAGGGGGGGGGGCACATAATTTCTTCAAAAACTTGTTTTCATCATTCTGTAAAAGGTTAACAGGATGATGGCCCCATACACCTGCCCCGTACAAAGCGGATGAAATACACCTAGCTTTGTAGATAGCCAACATATCTTTTATCCTCCTTTGCCCTAGTTTAGCTGCAAATCTAAAAATGCTACTGGTATTTCTATTCATCTTTAATCTCACGTTCTCGTTGGTCCATTACCCATCTCCAGAAAATGATATCCCCAAATAGCAGAAACTGTTGACCGATTGTATCTTAACTTTATCAATAAAGAAGGTAGATTTTGATTTCACCTTCTTTCCGCAGGTCATAGCAAAAGTCTTGGTTTTATTGACTACCAGTTTCCTATCTTTAATAAATAGCACAAATCTATCTATAAGACGTTGTAAACCATTCTGTGTTCGTGATAAAAGAACAGGGTCATCTGCGTATAATAAAATTGGGGTAACACTTCCGTCAATCAAAGGGGCATCTGAAGGCAATTTTGATTAAAATCGAATCAATTTGGTTAATAAATAAAGAAAATAAAAACGGAGCCAAGACGCAACCCTGACGAATCCCTCTCGCAACTTTAAAAAAGGGCGTGCATTCCCCCATAGGACCATAACGTACTTTACATGAAAGTCCGGAGTATAGCCGTGCCAAAAAATATACACACTCTTTAGGGGCACCGAGTTCTAACAGGGTGTCCCATAGGATGTTGTGGTCTACAAGATCAAAGGCACTACTCAGGTCTGCGAAACAGAGGAACAGATTACCATCCTTTGCAACAGTATATTTATGTATAAGGAGGTCAAGATTAACACACTGCTCCAACGTCCCCAGACCTTTTCTAAATCCATATTGTGCCTTTGAAATTATCGAATTATCCTTGGCCCAGGTCTCAAGTCTATTTAAAATTATTCTACTCATAATTTTTATGGACGCGTCCAGTAGGGAAATGGGGCGATAGTTGCTTGCCTCAGACTTGGAGCCTTTCTTAAAAAGGGGAATGATTATAGACTGGCCCCAAGAACTTGGTATCTGTCCCTCCACTGTTGCATTAAAGAATCTGGTCAGAATGGGGGCCCACAGATGTAACTCGGATTTATATAAATCCAGCGGGACCCCATCCGGGCCAGGTGCTTTGCCACCTTTACTGTTACTTAGACCCTCGTAGACCTCGTCCAGACTAATAACCAGGGGTAATCTTGGCCAAGTATACTCATTATCCTGGGGGGGATCTAAAATTAACCTATCCGGATTAAAAATGTTTAAAAAATGATGCATCCACGATTTACAGTCTACATGAGAGGTTATTTCAGGCACTATATCGTTTTTCAAAAAGGGACTATTTATGGTATCCCAGTATAGTTTACTATCATTTGTGTCTGCCGCAAGGCTGAGATTGTTCCAGGCCTCCTCTTGTAGAGCTCTTTTCCTCTTAATAAGTGATGTTTTATAATCAACACGACAGTTTTTAATTATTGTGGAATTTCGAGGTTTAGAGCTCAAAGCGCGTTTTAAAGCATGGAGAGCCTGAGTACAGCTTTTGTCCAACCAGCCCGTATTGATTTCTTTTTTCCCCTTATATGTTTTTGTGAGTAGGTTGTCGATTGTTTCATTAATTGTACGTAGGTGATTGAGTACAATATGCGAGTGCACCTCATCACCAAGACAATAATTTACCTCCTTGTTGCATTTTCTTAATACCTCCTCCAACAATTTGTGTGGGACAACCTTTGTCCATTTAATCCTAAACCCATTAGGTCTTACTGCCTCGATATGACTAATACAATTATTGGCATCCGTGTGTTTGTTACCCCAACAATGCAGCGATAAAGAGATACTATTATGATCACTTAAAGTTTGCTCATTAACACACAAATTAGAGTAAGCACTATCGTTAGAAAGTAAAATGTGGTCAATGTATGAATTGGCTCCTCTTCCAGTGAAAGTTGGACAGTTTATGTTTGCACTATTTTTCGTGCAACTTAACATATCCAGGTCAAACTTAGCTAGCATCGTATTTAGGGCCGTGCCATAAGCGCAATGTGGGAAGTGTAAACAGTCGGTTTCCTCCATATTTCCACATTCCCTTCTTAATCTGCATAAATTACTTGTGGCAAATGGGCAGGGACTTATATTGAAATCACCCAACCAAAGGATGATCGACTGGTGACCTAATAATGCCTGTGTCCTCTCAATTTCCTTTTCTAGCTGGGTCAAAATTTTACCTCTGTCAGCGGTGAATACATTGTTATAAAAATTAATCAGCAACAAATCTTTACCTTTGTCAAACTCTAGAAATAATACCTGGGAATAGACATCCACTGAGACAACTTTTAATTTTACAGGAGTTTAGTTTAGTTGATATTAAAAGCAAAAGGCCTCCTTTAGCTCTTCCAGCAGTCGAGCTCACCGCATTCAAACTGTGTGCTGAATAGCCCTCAATAAAAATGGGTTCTTCGCACCAAGTTTCCTGGAGACATATTATGTCATACCTTATATTAATAAAATCCCTCCAGAAAGGGGAGTCTAATTTTCTGTTCAAACCTGCGATATTCCACGTGACGACACTGTAGCCTGTGTTAGAGTCGCAGTTAACAACTATACAATCGTTTGGTGGATCTACAGGAGAGAAATCTGGATTTAAAAGGGGATCTGCGATGGGGGGCAAGGTTATAATCGAAGTCCATTGGGCTCCAGCGCTCACCCCATCAACATCCGCCTTATTAGATTCAGGTAAGGAGGGCAAATGAACAGTCACTGCTTTACTAGGCAAATCACAGATAACTTGTTTATCGTGCCCCCTTGCTCCTTTCTGTGTATTAGGATCAGGACATAATCTAGAATTTAGTGGATGAGTAACCTGTGTTAAGGTTTTTGGCATAATATGTCAATCAATATCCTCCAAGGAGTCAAAAACCTGAAATCTATTATATGTAGGGATGCGAAATTTCAGGCACGGTCTCATGGAATTTACAAAGTCAGTATTACGTGGGTAAGTAGGTTCCATTAGGTACCTATAAAAATAGCCTAGTGGTAATAATGTGATGTTATATTCCCGAGTTGATGGTGGTGGCGCATTTAAAAGTGTATTTTTGGCCCACTGACAGGTTTTAAAATTAATTATAACGCAATCTCCCTCGAAGTTTTTCCTGAGGGGGCCTATCCATCCTACTCTCTGTACTAAATTAATCTGACTGGCCCCTTCCATAGGGTAGTTACAATTAGTAGACAACCAGTGGAGAATTTTATTCTTAAGTTGGTCATGGTTCTCCACTTGGCCATTTTTTAGTTTAGGGATGTTAGCCAGCACTGCTACATACGCACTGCATTCTGGTGGTAAATTAATGCAGGGAGGGGTATTATTAGTATTTAAAGCAAACATATTTGCTTCCTTGACTTTGCGAGTTTGTTCTATAGGTGACATAATTATGTTAGGTTGCTCTCTCTGATTCGTTTTTGCTGGTAAGTTCCTTTCTAAAGGTATCTGCGAACTTTTGGTTAGGATACCCCGAGGTTGACTAATGGGAGATATAGTGGTTAACACATTAGTTACAGCGGCTTTCCCGATAGCAGTGCCCTCTGGAGTAGCGGGTATTTCTTCACCTATTGTTTGTAGGTCACGCTTCCCAATTTTGTCAATAGATCCCTGCAATTTGTGAATCTCTCTGGCCAAGTTATCCACTTTTTCATGTAGTGGCCTAATAAGTTCCACTAATTTATCAAAAATTGATTCTATACTAGGGGTTTCCAGTGGAGTTTGTTTAGCCCTCGTGCGTGTTATAATCTTGTGCTCAATGTTGGGAAGTTGTTTAAACTTTTTCTTCGGTCTGATATTCTGTCCTGTGGGTTTATTCCGCCCCCCTTTTTGGTTAACCAATGGTGATGTTGACGGGGCAGGGCTATCCTCTGTGACAGATAATCTGGGGGTATTCGAAAGTTTCGATTGGCTACTAACATTTAAGTCATCCCTTTCCAAAGTAATTGAAGCAGTAAGTATTTCGGTATTGTGAGGAGAATTATCACTGAGATTGCCTTGATTAATTGGTAACAATGTGCTCGAACTCATAGATAATCTTTTTTCTGTCCGATCTATCTCTTCGGTGAGCGCACTAACTGCTTTTACTAAGTAGGTGTCAATGGTGTTACGAGCTGAATCAGCTGGTACTTTAGCTCCCCGCTTAACCATGATTGATGGAGATATAAGGATACTATTTTTACTCGTACACACAATTAACACAATCACAAATTTGAAACTGGTACCCAAATGTTACTCAATACGTTACATGTCCTTTGACCATCGTTTGTCCATCCAAGAGGTGTGGCCCGGCCCGACCTCCTTCGACCCCTGACGGCCACAGACGGCCACAGACGGCCACAGACGGCCACAGACGGCCCGCCCTCTGCCCGGGCTCAGCCCGGCGCCGCCCGCGCGCGTCCCGCGATGCGGGTAGAGCCTCTGTTCAAATAGCGCCTCCGGGCGCGGTGTCCGCCGGAAGTGGGCGGTTCTCGGGTTGTATGCTGGGGGCTGTAGTCCCCCCCCAACTGCGGCCTCAGTAACACGGGAGGCGGCAGGGGAGAACCACAGCAAGGAGGCAGAGGGATCCCAAGGAGTCTGCCCTGCAGCCCTGGATTCGGGTAAGTGGTTCTGCGTGGCGCTTCGGCGCTCTGAGGCAAGATGCGGTCCCCCCGCTCCCCCGGCAGAGCCTCTGTTCAAATAGCGCCTCCGGGCGCGGTGTCCGCCGGAAGTGGGCGGTTCTCGGGTTGTATGCTGGGGGCTGTAGTCCCTCCCCAACTGCGGCCTCGGTAACACGGGAGGCGGCAGGGGAGAACCACAGCAAGGAGGCAGAGGGATCCCAAGGAGTCTGCCCTGCAGTCCTGGATTCGGGTAAGTGGTTCTGCGTGGCGCTTCGGCGCTCTGAGGCAAGATGCGGTCCCCCACTATCCAACTGGGCCATTTGTTGGTCTCCTATTGGAAATTATTTGAATGGTATTCGAGATTGAACGACAGAGGCCAGGTTCAGAGAACACAACTTTTAAAAACTGATTTTATAAGGCAAGTAACTCTTTCCAACTCATTAAATAGACACAGCAAGACCTTCTGCTTCTTACATCGCATCAGAGGACATGTTCTGTTCGGGTTCTTAAGATACCAAGCGACTCCTATAGTCATCTCGATTTTTGCTGCATACACAGATAGCTACTGACACACATGCATGCTTAGAAAATTAAAACGTAGCTCACATGAAAAATACATGAGTGAACCGTCAGATTGTGCATCAGATAGCCACGGGGTAGCGAGTATGGGCACGTTACTAAATAGCGTATGAAATTATAAGGTGACCAATACCACAGTGTAGGTTTTTCATCAGTGGCTTTGGAAAGTAACCGATCAGAGGACCAAGATGTATTTTTTTTTTTTTAAATCAAACCTATTCATCACAACACAAATTTAAAATTACTTGCACGCAGCAAGGAAGCAAATTCACAAGGTGAATAGAAAATTGCCCATAGCTGTAGCGTGCTGAATTACTTCAAGGCCACGAACCCTACAGGATCATATCACAATGATTGTATGATGTCAGGGAAGTCAGCAATATTGCCATTAAAGACTTCATCTGCGAAGTCATCAATTATGTCATTTAAGATGTCATGAGTGATGTCTCTTCTATCCCTTCGCTATCCTTCCCAATCTAAATAACTGACTAATATCCACTACTCAAATTACTTTCATATTTCACTATACTAATTCACCACTAATCCTTTGAGGGTTACGGAGTAGCGTGCTACTCGCCAAAAAAAGCGCTTCAACACACCATCAGGGGTAACAAGCGCTATATAACTGCAAACCTTTTTCCCTCTTCTATCTCTCTGTTATTCTTCTGAATCCAAAATAACTGACTAATCTATCCACCACTCAAATTACTTTCATGCTTCACTATAATAATTCAACACTAATCCTTCTTGGGTTCCGGAGTAGCGTGCTACTCGCCGAAAAAGCGATTTGACGCCTCGTCAGGGGTAGTAAGTACTATATAAATGCAATTACAGTACAAGCAATTAAAAAAGTTAATAGGCTGTATATTCCCCAGACCTTTTCCTTCATTAAGTGAATCTTTACTGTCCACTATTCTACTTCATCTGTTCCAATCAAAACTTCGGACTGATGTCGGCACAAAGATAGTACAGTAATATTTGTGGCATTTTATTAACTGTTTCAATGCCTTATTATAAAACTGTGAATCTAATGATCTCACGGTGCCCAAATTTATTTTGAAAAAGTTCAAAATAAAAACATAGTCTTATCTTAATTGGGACTCGTAACCGCAATGTCATTTTTAGGTATCGTCTAGCTAATGCGTTTACGCAATCGCTATGCGAGACTCTAGTAAGAGGGGCATTTCAAAGTGCTCCCAAAAGTGGATTGCATGGCGAGCACCCGCACAATCACGTGCATCGTGCTGCCATGCAATCCGTTTGGGGAAGCGCTTCAGCCCACTGGCGCGTGCACGTGTAGCCACAGCCTTGGCATCATACTTCAAAGGGTCCGCTCCCCTGCCTGGAATGCGCTCCCCCGCCACAGCATGCCGAGAGATTGTTTCCTCATGGCGCCTCTCACAACTGTCCATCCCCCACCACAGGTGTTTTTGGCTGGAACAAATGCGTTCGTGTTTTCAGTTGATGTGCGCTTGTGTTTTCTTAAACATTTGTTTTTTGTCTGGAACACTAGCGCTCGCTCCTCATCGTGACAGCCGCTGTACCAGCTTTACTTTAGTTTGCTATGTCGCCCCGAAACTATGGCAGGCGTTGCTGTTTCAAAGGGACACTTTACTGCCCTGCCCCACTTCGTCTTTCTCCAGGTCACTTTCCTTCGCTCCATTTCTAGATACCCATTGCATTCTGTACGATGTCCTACTATTTCCTGTTGTGCTGCAGTCGTCAGTCTCTATCCTTTAATGAGAGGGTTGGCCAGTTGTCGTTCAAACAGAAAATGACTTCCAAACTTTCACTTTCGTTTTGATCCTCCCTACTGGTTCAGTGCAGTCAGGCAAGACTCACATGCATCGGTAATCAGTAGTTGGCAGTATTGCCAAAGTATGACAGATCATCTCAGCGCATTTTGGTGTGTTTTGGCGGAAAGCAGCAAAGAAGTTGGAAACCGAATGCAAAATTAGTTACATCAAAATCTTGGGTACTGGATTTGAAAACTAGTACAAGATGTTTCAGCACAATGGTAATAGTACTCTTTAGTACTCCGTGCTGCCTTTAGGTTAGGTCGATGCGACCTGTGCCGTCGCACCTGGGGCCAACCTGGTATGGGCTCTCTTTACATGACCGGCTGAGGTGAAAACAGAATAGCTTGCTTGCAGAAATCTTTGTATGCACGACATTTTTTAGGCGATAATTGCAACAACATCATAAATAACTCTGGTGGTTAATGCACTTGATGGAGAGGCTGAAATGTGTCTAGTCACTGTTTTTACTCATGATAAAGTGGCATACAGGGTTGTTTTTTGGTCAGCATGACTACAAATAATAATAATCAGAAAATGGATTCTGATGCATACAGCATAAATGCAGTTAAAAAAAGTGTATTAGCCCTGGCTGCTTCATGTGTCCATAAATGTTTCCTGAAGCAAGCATGTATTCCTGCATCACACTGCATGACCCAGTGTGTAGTAATTGTATAGCTCTTCAACCCCTGGCGAGACAGCACCCAGGATAATGTGCTGCATGGCTAAAAGCTTAGAGGGTCCCAGGGGCGAGACCTATTGGCTATGCCAATGCTTGTTACTTATGCAATTTTTTATATACAAAAATTCCCATTTGGATCCCATTTGGATCCAGAACTTTATTAACAGGAAGATTCTATTCCATCTTTTGTGCCTCCGCCTCGGGGTTGGTTATCTCCGTGACCTCTATCGGTTGTTCATCCAATGGCAGGATAGTAACATTCTCAATGAATTTATAAAGTTTTGGGGAATCTAAAGAGCACCCTGTGTGCACGGTTTGAAAAAAAGGAGTAAAAAGCCCTTTGTTTACTCTTTTACTAATTCATAATCTAGTCCCTTCAAGTAAGGAAAGTTGGGTACTCTGGGTTTCATTTTATTAGCCAGTAGGCGAGGAGCCAATATCTATCTCTTTTATTGGCCTTATCGTAAAGTCTTTGTTTTACTCCTACTATGGCCTTCTCGGAGTTCTCTATACAGAGAAGGTAGAGTTGCCATCTCAGGTTAGTGACTTCCATCGATGATTTAGGAGATTGTTTCTTTGGGTCGATGCAGTGTTCATTCAAGGTCTGGATCACGTTTTTTCTACAGGTGGGGGTACAGTGACGTTTTCTTTAGCTGCTCTGATAGCTAATGAATGTTTAAAAAGTGTCCCACCTGACATTTACCGATACTAAACACACTAAACATCCAACAGTCCTATAAATCAGAGTCCCGCTCCTTATTGCAAGGTGTGCCCCAGTGTTCGGCTCTGAGTCCGACACTGTTTAAGGTCTATATGCATCCTTTGGCAGATGTAGTTGAACGCCATGGGTTGAAGATGGTTTCATATGTTGAGGATTGATTATTAACCTGGCACAGGACGAAGAAGATGCCGCTCCTAAGTTCAGAGCGTGCCTGGAGAACTTCGCAAGGTAGATGACTTCTAGTTGCCTGCAGCTAAATGCCGGAAAGACCAATATTCTCATGGTTGGTAAGCAACTGTCCATTTGGTCCTCTGTCTGGTGGCCTCCTGAGCAGGGGCTGGTTCCTGTTCCCAAACGCAAAATAAAAAATTTGGGGATTTGGTTTGACACAGCACTGTCCATTTATGACCAGATTTGGTCTCTGGCTGGCCCTTTTTTTGGCATCTTGAAGATGCTTTGCAAAATCTTAGAGTTGCTGCTAGAGTCCGCTAAGAAACCAATCATCCAGGCGCTGATAGTATCTCGCCTGGACTATTGCAATGTTCTTTATCTTGGAGCCTCTAAGGGCAGAATGAGAATGTTGCAGAGGGTACAGGATACCGCTGCCCGTATCCTTCTTAACATTCCTAGGCGCTCCCCTCTGGGTCCAGCTTTGGTAAAGCTCCACTGGCTCCCTATGCAGGCCAGAGTGGCCTTCAAAACCTTATGTTTCTGTCACAGAAGCAAACATGAAAGGTCCTCGATACTGGTTTCCCCTGATTAAACTCCATCAGCCCAATCGCAGTCTTAGATCATTGGGAACAGCTAAGTTGATAATTCCTAAAGTTCAAAGAGTGAGTCTTGGTGGCAGATCTTTTAGTCTGCTCGCTGCTAAAATATGGAATCTTCTCCCCCAGGACCTCAGAACGCAGCCCTCACAAGTGCTGTTCCGTAGGGATTTGAAGACCTGGTTCTTCAGGCAATCCACGGTCATTTAATGACTTTGGCTTGCTTGTGGTACACTTGATTGACAGTTGGGAGAAATCCTAGCGGAGGATACTCTGTATTGGAGTAACCAGGCACTTTACAAATTTCCAATAATAACTAAGTGAAAGTGCCTCAAGACAGAGAGGAGTATCTACCACCTTGACATGGCAATGTTTGATTGGTGTAGAATTGGCACTAGACTTACTTCAGCCTCTTATTCTTGTATATTTACTATAGGTTTGTAAATGGTCCATGGACTGTAGGGGGATGGAGGGTGGCAGGAATTTGTCCATGGGAATACTTCTGAATGTTGCACGTGATAGCTGTCAACATGAACGACAAACGCTACAATCTGTTATCACACTCAAAATCTGAAACTGTAGTATGCCATCAGCCTATAACTGAGCAACCCCAGATTCATCAACCGCAAAGTATAACCAACCTGAAACGCTGCCAGAAGACTCTTTTTCTGTCTCCACACCAAACAACGCATTACCAGTTCTACTTGCACTCTACTGGCTACCTACAGATAAATTAGCAATGTTCAAGGCACTTTACACAGTGCACAGAGCATCCCAATGAAAAGGACAACCATACAACCCTCCACCCTAAGCCTTCTGATTGTCCTGTTGCTCACTCTCCAAATAAATCTGAGTATCACTACCTACTACCTCGGGGGAAAATGTGTGCCTCTACTCCCCAACCTTCACAACACCCTACTGTAGCTACTTCAGAACTATACCATCCACAATCCTACTGTCTAGCGTATATTTCTTGCATATACTATTACTATGTATTTGTATTTACTCCATACGTAACTCATGGAACTGCTGTACTTAAACACCCTCTGTAACTACCTCCCAACTAGATCATCCACAATTCCTTCTGTCTAATACATAGTTCTTGTACATACAATTATTAGCTATTTGTATTTTCTCCATGTATTTGTATTTACTACATACGTAACTCTTATAACTGCTGCTTTGCCAACTCCGTAAAGCACCCCGATACCTTCAGGTCAAGTTTGAGCTATAACACACTCAATATAATAAATATACCTACAAACTAAATTCAAGCTATATTAAGAAAAAAAGACTGCGCATTAGCTTTGCAACATGCAACTCACTATCAAACAAAATTTGAAGAGTCCAGGAGCACTTTCATTCCATATGAGGGATAAAAATAGGGTTATTTCCAAGATAAGTAGACCATCGAGATAACCTTCAGAATAATAATCGGTTCTTCAAGTACACGCTACATTCCAGAGATATGCAACAACCCGACCGGTAAAATCATGTTCAGAAAACATTCTATCTGCTTTCTAGGACCAGGTAAGTTACGAAGGGCAGACCTGTGACTAGCCTAGGTTTCATTTAGTGATTTAAAGTAATAGGTAACCTACTGGCCGTGAATATTATGAAAACCCATCTGTTGTGCTGTTGACTGCAGTTGAAACAGGCTGCATAATTCCTTAATTCTGCATTGCCCTTTTACACTCATATAGGACACAACCGCTACAGAAACATGCCCTGCACTAGATCAGTAGATGCTTCCAGGAAGTCATAAGAATTTAAATTCTTTCAGGAGAGACAGAGGAAAATAAAATGCTGGCTCTCCAAGAAGCAGGTGGTAACGGCACACTTGCTTTAAAGAAAGCTCACAAAATGCCCAGAAAGAGTAAATGAGACAATAGGGTTCCAAGCCAAACCAGTACACTTTTTTATGTAAATCAGTCTCAGAATTTGGGACCCAAAGGCTCGTATTGGTGCGAAAGAAGATGGCGGCTTGGAAGTAGAGGTGTCCTTTGATGCTCAGTTGGAGGAATTGAGCCGCTCCAGATTGGAGATGTTGAGTACAAGGTAAGGAGAGATTTGCCATTTTGAAATCAGTTGATAACTTGCCTAAGGGGCACATGTAAACTGAAAGTACCTCCCAAAACCACAAACTAGGTCATGCTATTGGTCAATATGGGACAGGAAAGTATGGGAACTTTAGCCCTACTCACTGTTAGATCATGAATCTCAGACTGGTTTTGCCCTTATAAATGTTCTCTGGTTTGACCCATTCTTAGCAATGAGCGGATAGTAACAAAAGAAAAGTTAATTTAGTGCATGCTGCATTGAAGAATTCCTGACAGAAGCCGGTTGGCTCAGGATAGGTCTTGAATCTCTTGGACCATACTGTTGGGTCTGGCGTGGGCGCTCAGTCACAGCTCCCATCAAGACTGCAGCTTCTTTGTGCATCTGTCTCTTCTTATTAGGGCATCCAATATTTCTTGTATGGCAGGGACATCTTGGCATACTCGCCAGACAGTTCTACTGTGTCGAGACTTTTCAAAAGCCTTTGTCCAAGAATTCTCAAACATTTTATTAAATACCACCCAATATTTGGAAGACTGTTCCACAGGCCATGAGATTTGGTCGCCCAGCGTTTTAGTCTGTGAAGCTGGACGTAAGTTAAAGCATAGCCAGAAATAGTGTGGAAACAGGCATTTACAAAAGAACTGGATTCCACCCAGATAGCCCTCCATCCAAAACCCAGACACTGGCAGAGATATATCTGCCCTGGGTGTTGGAGAGATGGGCGGCTCTAAGCTCACTTGTACTGAATGCGTTCTTCTCCGAGCGTCCTCGAAAAGCTGGCTGCTGCCGCCCAACACCACCACCACCTCGTGCTTCAGGCCCCGCCTAAGTCTCCTTTCGCAGCCTCCCTGCAGGTACGCAACCGGCATTACTGAGAGGAACTAACAGGTATGCATTATGGGGTGGGAACTTACTACACTGCTTAACGACCAAAGCAGGCCTTCCACCTCAGACAGTGCCACCGTGTGTCACACGACATCGGCTCCCATCACACAGACACTCAGTCGGGAACAGCTATCACACATGCACAGACAATTAGCTGGGCATGGCGGCAGCCTCAGAAGGTTTCTTTTGCTTTGGGGGGCCCTTTTCTCACAGTTCAAAATTTCTATCATTTGGCAGCTCTGCATAATATCAGTCAGTGCCCGTTTTCTTCTGTGTGGTTCCTGGCTTGCAGCTCAGATTTGAAAACAAAGCCTGGGCAATTACACATGCTAACTGGTCATGGGACGACCTACAACAGGCTCATTGATGTATGTATAGACTACAGTGCACTAAACATTTATAGAAAATATTTTCATTTTTATTGATATAAAATCATGTTAAAAACTGTAAATCAAAATTGGTTGGACATACATAATTATAAAACAATCAAAATACAGACAAATATAACAATTCATTATATTACAATTCAAACATGAAACAAGACAAATAAACAACACAGTCAATTATTCTAAATAAAATAGCTTGGCTAGATGTTGGACAAGTTCTCAATTGGTCTACGCGCGTTTCAGCTTTGCAGCTCAGACCCATCTGTTCAATGAGGACCAGCAGAGAACACCACTGGCACCAGTGCTAGAACTGGAAAAAAGTTACTCGAGGAACCCATAAACTGGGTCAAGGAGTGCACAGGAAAGGGCGGAGTCACGAGGGGCAGAGCTTGAAAAGCGAAGCGACAGTCAAGCAAATCTGCGGCAACCAAATTGGCAACAAGGATACATATGACACAAAAATCTGTTCTAGATTACATAACTGGTCACAAAGAGGCTGCATTTTAAATTATTTTACAGGCTTAAGTCACCTGCTACAGAGATCATTGTGTGCCTAGCAACTTTGAGGTAAGATAACTCTAGTGGTTGCCCCTTCTGGGAGAATTCTGTGTTTCGTTAAGTCACAGTTTTGACTCAAAGTAACAGAGGGTTTAATGTGCCTGCTACAAAGCACATCATGTAACATGTGGATCACGGATTTTTTTTATTTAGAAAAGTGAGGTAATGCTTTTGGCACTGAGATCATCTTGTTACTTCCAGATCATAAGTTGCAAGCCTTCTAATATAGCACACTGATCTATGTACCAGGATGAAAGATGCTACACGCAAACGGAGTCATGGGTTATGGTCATTATTGTTTTCTTACTCAATCGGTTCTTATTGTAAGATTGCAAAAAAGAACACCTTAGGAAGTCATAAAGCCTTATTAGAATAGGCAATCACTGCCTTAGGTTTTTTTATTCTGACTTTGTGCTTCTCCCCAACCGTTCACTCTTGACGTATAATGTGTACAGATATGTGGTTCCTACACCTTATAAGTCATACCCTTCATTGCCATATGTAACATTTTCTGTACACTGAATTATACAGATGTTTGATTTATTGCGCCTGTGTGTGTGATGTACGGCCCTCGGACACAATATGAGCAGTGGTATAAAATAATTAAATTTAAAAAAAATAGTAGGTGCCATTCACATCAGTATTTGTGCAATTACTCATACAAACAGATACATCTTGCATTCTTCCAGATCCAGCACATCTCTTCCATAGGGAGTGATGCAAAGTTAAAAACCAGCCTCCAAGTTATAGTAACACTGAAGTGTTTGTGATGTGATAACATACTAAGCGCCTTAGTTTTCTTCCATTGATCTGACATCTAGTTGTTAGGTCCCATTCAGTATAATACTCAAACAAAAGTAGGGCTGATAGCTCTTTAAATCAGGCCTTTGTTTTGGGCCCAGCTGGAAGTGTACATAAGAAAGCCCCCTTGCCACCAGCACGTTGCTGCTCTGAACGAATGCAGACAACATGCGGGTGCTGCTGAAATGTGTCCTGGTTTGGGAAAAAGACACCAGGACAAATTCAACGTTTCCCAGGATTGCCGGCTCCCTGGTCTCGCCAGAAAAAGTTGCCAGAACCAGGATCTGACACCACCCCCTATTTCACACCACTGACTGACACCAAAGCATGGGCTCCAAGAATGGAGTGCGGAACATTAGGGTAACAGCAGTAGCTGAACTCAGAACTGCCTAAAAGAAAATAACTCCGTTTGCCTTGAAGTTCTCCTTATAAAATCACCTCCTCTTCATCGAGGACTTGAGAACAACTCTTTATGCAAGACTGGAAGCGGGAAGGAGAAGTGACTTTCCATTATCGCCTTTTGGTGAGAATACTACTTCTACGAGCCAGCCCTGCTTACCCTACAATTAATTTTAATATTCTAGCAGGGAAGATTTCTCCCTTTATGTTTTAATCCTGGGACAAGTATAAATCCAGTAATAGAACGTCGACCTTAATTTAAAGGGGGATGAAAAATGACTTTATACTGCAGCGGGATTAATATTATACAATAGATCATATGGCTATAAAACCCTGACAAGTTCATTTTTGTGAAACTGTATATCCTGGTTAACAGGGCGGCACACACAGAAAGGGCTCGCTTGAATACCTCCCTCTACCTTCCAAGAGCGAACTGCACAGCAAAGAACATATTTGCAGCGAGGTGATGCCAAGTGAGTAGGCACATAAGAAGAGTTCGGATGAGTGTTGGACAAAGTTCTAAAGTGGGCACTCATGGCATCTTCGATCGACTATGCTACCTTCACCCCAATCAAACTGTGTGGGCACGAGATCCAAGGAGCACAGCAAAAATAGCGAGAAACAATTAAAACACTGCGAGGTTCCTCAAAGGTCTGGCTGGTTTTTGCCTAGTGCCTGCAATAGAACGGATCAAATTTGGGACAATTTGCGTTTTGGGGCCTTTTATGCAGAGGAACTAAATCGAGTCTCACAAGTGTGTTAGTGTGGGAGCGCATGACAGTGTAACATGTGTTACTATGAATGTAATCTCTCTCCATTATTGAGATTGAAATGAAAGCCAGTGTGCAAGAAAGATCACACTTTGGAAAATTACCCCGAATCATATTGTTCAGGTAATTTCAAATTTAGATGCGTAAAAATTAGCACTATTCCTAAACTTAGCATCGAGCGCACATTTAAAAAATGCATAGGTTTCCTTCATACTCCTTTTTCAAACATTAGATTTTAGCATGTAAATTGCTGCTTGGTCTGCACACAAAAATTCATTACACGCTGCAACTCAATTGTTGACTGTTATAGCATTTTGTACGACAACCAACACACACTATATATATCCCGGAGATAAATAAGTTATGACAGCCATAACGGTATGGTACTTTTGTAAAATCAGCCATCACTATGTTTTTCTACTTATTTCCATTCTTTTTTATTTCAATTATTAGTTTCTTTTGGAAAACCATTACCAACCAACACAAATGACCTCTTGCCGAATTTCGAATTTTGTCTAGTTTAAAAAAAAATGTATAGGTTTCTAGGTTCACCCATGGGTTTCAGACCTATTTCTACTACAAATGCAAGTGGGTTGAAACAGACAAAAAGGAAAAATTGACTACCAGTTAAAAAAAAAAAAATGCAAAACCTGTGGCAATATATATATTTTTTTTAACAACATGCTCTTGAAAGCTGAGAAGATGGTGATCTTATCACAGCAAAACTTTAAAACTTTAGTTGTCATTTTTAGGGAACAACTATGTGCTCTCGTACCCAGGTCTTTGTCCCACATTTTCCAACAAAAAGCAACATTTTGCAATAATTTGGGTATTTTCTCAATTCCCTCCAGGGGAACCCACAAAACATGGGTACCTTTAAAATCCTCAAGATATGGGAACAAGCATTTACAATGCAATGGTCTCGGCATTGGTAAAGTTAGAGCTATTGGCATTGCTCATGACATTATTTTTGTTTTTAAAACATTTAAAGAAACGGCATTGTCATGAGCAATGCCAATAGCTCTAACTTTAACAATGCCGAGACCGTTGCATTGTAAATGCTTGTTTAAACCGGTGCCAGTGACTCAGGCAATGGCGACGAAAATGAATCCGCTCCAGCCGTGGGAAAAACACGTCCTTTAAGCAAGAAAAACAAAATGAGAAATCTCTATTTTGACCTTTCACAAGCTAGAACTTCCTTACATCAGTGGTCGGGTCTCAAACTACCGCGGCGTTCCGGCTGGAACTCGAGAAAAAATGTTTTAAAAAAAAGGGTCACCTTTTAATTTTCTAAACAAGCCTACGCATTCACAAAACAAAACGTGTTACAAAAAGGACGACTGATAAAACCAGACACAGACCCCATTTAATATTTCCAATCGCTTTCGTTAGTAAACTGTAAATTAAAAGACGGGGGGGCTGGGGGAGTTACGGCGCTAGCAAAAGGCGGCAGGTCCCAGAGCGCTCGCCTCTCCAGAGAAACGCTCTCATTTGAAATGTCGCGTTCAACATTTATTTTACTGTTTTTAAAATGTTTTATTTTTCTGTTACTTTTGTGTCGTTTATTTATTGCTCTTGTCAAGGGGAACAGTCGAAACCCGCTCAAGTCCAACCTTTCTGCCTGCTACTCGTCGGAGATTTAAGAAAACGAATTCCACTTTTTAGCTTTTTTTATAGTAAACATATATTCATATAAATAATTCTATTCGGAAGGACACGGGTCCTCGTGACTTCTCCTGTCTTCGTCTGAGAAGGTCCCAGCCGGTCCTGGCACGGCGTGTGTTGCACAGCCTTGCGCGTGCTGCCATCTTATCACACTTCTAAATAATGGTTTTAATATTTCAGTAAACATCCCTCCCTCCCGGGTTCACTATAACACAGGGTGGCAAAGCGGGTGGATTAGAAGAGAGAGTGGAGAAGAGAAGCCGACATTTGGGGGGAGGAGATGGCTGTGAGGTGACTATGTTTTCCGCCCAGTCTTATGGGCTCGTGGGAATTCATACATAGACATATTAAATGATTCCTCATCCATACGGCTGCCTGACTTGGGAGGCTAGTCAAAACTCATTTCACAGAATGTTCAATAGATAGACAGACAGACAAATGGATAGATAGTTAGATAGATAGATAGACTGAGTCTAGCATGTATATATGTTCTTCTTTTTACTCCGATCAGCCCCTCCCACCGGGCGGTCCCCCTCACATTTAATAATCCTAAAAGCACTCGTTGTCTGGAGGAGCCTCTCCTTGGCATCGCTTATTTAACTAAAATGGCTATTTTTTAAACGATGATGTCTCAGTTATGAACAGTTTCACCACCGCTGTCAGTCACATACACGATCTTTAAAGAAAAATTAAAATTAAAAAGATTCGGATTAACTCCCCAACAGTCTCCTTTGGGTCCGATATTTTAATTTTGCGCAATCCATCGCTGCGGGGGGGGGGGGGGGGGGAAAGGGGGGACGACACAATTCATTACTTCTTCATCATTAAAAGAGCGCAGCCTTAATAAAGTTTCTTACAAACTCTGGGCGAGAGCGGCCTCTTCCTCGGAGCCCTTATTTCTATCTTAGTAACTGCTGCCCTTGAAGCATACAGATATTATCTACTGTGAAGGACACGAAGTGTCTTACACAATTAAAATACAAGTATAACATCTAAAAATCGCTACTCATTTTTAACTTTTGAGTAATTTCCTTTCGATGCTATTTTTTGGGAACACGATAAAAGACAGACGGAGTGAATCTGAGATGCCCTGGGCAGTCACTGGTTAATCTTTGTTGTGAGGCCATGCAAGGGAGGGGCAACATTTTCATTCCACCCTCAATGGAGACAAGTTCCGGATGTTTACACGTTATCAAAGTTGAAATGTTTGTAAAATCATTTATTTTCCCATTATGACAGTGGAAAAGTCTTTACCGCAAAAACAACTTTGACGGCTATTTCTCCCATTAAATGTTGAACTGTAATTAAGGATAAAGTGCTCGGTTTGCTCCCACAAAACCCGTTTGGGGACCACCTCTTCCGCATGTAAAAACAAATATTTAGTTAATTTGATAATACGCGCAAAGTTTCTGGAAAACCCTAATAAGTCTCCTACTAGTAGTAATGCAAGTCTAACACAGGGCCCAACAGTAAACAAGCCGAGGGCACCGGAAGACACCATCGCCTTTCTCCGAGGTCAGCCAGAAATGCCTCGGAGAAAGGCAGCGGCGGTTTCAGATTCGGGGGCGTGTTTTTCTTTTTCTCTCCTCTTGCCATTGGCTGGAGGAGATAATCAGAAAAGTTGAAAAAAACACGCCCCCGAATCCGAAAAGGACGGGGCCTGTTCGGAGTGACGAAGCTCTTCTCCAATGGCTGGCCAGCATTCAAGAGGCCAGCCAATGGAGAAGAGGGGAGAAGAGGGGCGGGTGCAAGCCCCTCTACTCCAAAACATTACATCTCGGAGCGAGACTGCGCAAGCGCAGCCTTCGAGCCGAGACCTAAAAAAGGACCCAAACGTGGCCTGAATAGCTTTTGTGGAAACAAATTATGAAGGCCTAAGTGTGTAGTTGCGACAAAAGGATCTTGAAACCAGAGGGCTTTGGCAGTGAGGAAGTTGTTTGGGGGTGGGAGTTGGACAGGCGCAGATAGAGGTCAGCTGCAAACTCCGGGTCTCCAGTTTTTTTACTCGAGGGGTATAGTATGAAAGATGCCCAAAGGGAAACCACAAGCGAGCACAGAAAAAAATTCTTAAGGTCTGCAACCTATGTCTGTCTAAGAACCATAATTCTGAAGGTTGCAAAGCGCGTGAGGTTTTCTTTTCCAGAACACTGAATGTGAAAAACCACATGGGGGACACTATGCAATGGCTTTAAACAAAGCAATCTAGTGCCCTCAGACAAAGAGTATGGGACTGAAGAGGCTCGGGTGGGGCAGCCTATGCTCTGATATGAGATAACCAATGCTGGAGCTGTGTCATAGAATACCCGTCTGGCATTCATTGGTGCTTTTCACATTCGTTTACCACAGAGATCTCTGCATCATTTCTGAAACCAACTGTGGAAAACAAATCCAACAGGGAGGCCACAGATTGGACACTGCGGGTTTCTGCTTGAGGTCAATCACGGGAGAGTGAGGGAGTGACAAGACTCCTCAGGCAAATTAAATGCCCACGTAAATAGGAAAAAAAAATAAAAAATTTAGGGCATCTTCATGACCCAACCACTAGATGGCAGAATAAAGCACAGGGTGTGAATCTAGAAGAGACCCAAACTGCAAAATAAAACATACAAAGTTCCTCCATAATCTGCCTTCAACACATCTACAGCACATACCAGGTGCTTGCATAACCTACCTCCAGCCATAATACAACACACAAGGTGAATGCATATCATTCCAGCCCTTTTACAACACATGAAAGGTGCATAAACTACTGGCATTCAGCCCGTGTAATACACATAAGAAGTGGCTACATAACCTGCCAACAGTCCTTATAAAACAAGAAGTACAAACAAGGACCATCCACAACATGCCTTGCGTCCTTCTATGAAGCACAGTTTATACACGGAGATGTCAGTCTTTCAACGGTACGTTCAACGAGTGCCCAGCCCTTCCAGACAGTATACAATGGCCTGTAGACCCTGCATCCAACCACTGAAGAGCATACATGGTCGGTCTAAAAGCTCCAGCCGCTCCTTGGTAAGAGGGTACAAGATGCAGTTCTGAGGACCACTCAGTCCAAGATCACCTGCTTGTCACAATAAGTAGCAGCATCCATCAATCCTTCCAAGCCCATGGACTACAAAACAAGTCATTTTGTTAATTTAGTCATATGTCGCCAGCACTTCTTGCGAACAGGAAAGACCACTAGAGATGGTCATCATACTGGGATCTTAGAAGGAGAGTTACAAACCTAACCCTAGCAAAAAGGTTGAAATTGAAGTGCAAAATCAATGCTTGACAAATTCAAACAGCAAATGTAAAAAGAAAAAGCATTTAAATGACGCTGCTGGAAGTCTCTGCGGTCCTATTTAGGATTCAAATGTAAGTTGTGCATGAGCTACGGCACACACTCTGAATATTAATGGAATCATGGGAATTGAAAACTTAAAATCAAAACAATGTTACATATAGCAGACACCAGAGTCTGCGAGAACTGCCTCCCGACCATCTACCGGAACTCTTGACTACTCCATGGGGAATACCACACAGAATTTGGGTTTGTTGAAGGTTGTATAGCATCTGCAACCAATGTATGTGTGGAAAGGGAAATTCCTCGGTCCTAAAAATGGCGGGTGATGGTGTTCTCGGAGAGCCCTTCCTTCACCAGGAGATGTCCGCCACACTGATTTCCATGGTTTTGATCAATTTTTGGAATACAAACCCCCTCTCTGTGCACACCAGGGACATTCTGTTGATCAAACATGAGCTGCACTACAGCCGCGAGCTCACTTGGGGGCGCCCATGGAGCAGAGTTAACAGTGTGCGCACTGGGTATCTGTAAACCAAGGCTGACATGTCACACGTTACTTTATCCAGCACAGCTGCGTAAAGCTGGTCTCTGTATGTTCTAGACCGTGACGTCAGGGCTCATAAGTGAAACCATAGCAGTGAGAGCGCGGTCAGAGTATAACATACCAGAGACACAAATCTCTTCATGGCATGGAAGGCAGCACTGATCTCAAGCGAGAGGAGATGTGGTCTGAAGGCTACTTAAGACTCAGGCTCCAGAACGGACCTTCCTAACTGAGAACACGGTTTTCAACATTAATTCTATGCGCCTCAGTTTCCTAAAGTGGGGAGATCAAGAAAAATTCACTGCTGGTTTTATGCATTGAACGTGAAAATGGCCCTGTGGGTGAAATGAGGAGCCCCGGCAAGCAAACGCCATCTGCGGAGCAGCCTCATGCAGCCAGCTTCACTCAACCAGGGGAAAGGTTTCTAATGGCATAACTTTAACCACGCCCACAGGCTGCCCTATCCTTTGCACAGTATTCCGAAAAAGTCAAAGATGGCAGCTTGAAACAAAATGACGGCACATTTATCCTCTGAGCCACATCCTGCCCATCTATGCCTGGTGGCTTCCCCTCCAGTGTTTCATAGTAACCCTCTGTGGGAAACTGAGCCACAGATCTGCCTTTCCTCCTCTGTTCCATGTCAGAAAGACCTGCAGCTACATAACAGAGGGGTATTGCTATAAGCTCTGGAGATACCACCCTCGGACACTGTCTAAATATCTGTAGGACAGATAAATTGTGTTCAGGAAGCTTGGTCTCAATCCCTGTAGTACAGATCTATTGTTTTCAGGAAGCTTTGTCTTAATCCCTGTAGGACAGATCTATTGTGTTAAGGAAGCTTTGTCTTAATCCCTGTAGGACAGAGCTATTGGGTTTAGGAAGCTTTGTCTTAATCCCTGTAGGACAGATCTATTGTGTTTAGGAAGCTTTGTCTTAATCCCTGGAGGACAGATCTATTGTGTTAAGGAAGCTTTGTCTTAATCCCTGTAGGACAGATCTATTGCGTTTAGGAAGCTTCGTCTTAATCCCTGTAAAACAGATCTATTGTGTTTAGGAAGCTTTGTCTTAATCCCTGTAGTACATATCTATTGTTTTCAGGAAGCTTTGTCTTAATCCCTGTAGAACAGAACAGATCTATTGTTTTCAGGAAGCTGTGTTTCAATCCCTGTAGTACAGATCTATTGTGTTTAGGAAGCTTTGTCTTAATCCCTGTAGGACAAATTTCTTGTGTTAAGGAAGCTTTATTGTGCCAGAGGGCAGCACAGCTACTCACTCACATAGCAGGGCAGCTCACAGGCCGAACCTCATCAAGGAACTCGGGAGATATGCCAAATTAAAAACAGACTCCTGAAGGGCACAAGGTAAAAATGCCATCGCCTATCATTTGCTAGGCCACAAACTCATATTTAAATCTTTAAGGTTTAAACTGGTTTGCTCTTCAGTTGCAATCCAGCCAAAAGGAAATGGGACATTCGTTTTGGGGCAGTGCTTTGTGGAGTTCAGATTGAATTATAAAGTCTAAGCAGGCCACAGTCCATTTAATCTGGGTCTCATCGCCACAAAGAGCTGTGCAGATGCAAGGCAGTATCAGACATGACGTCCCTCTCCCAGTCTCTACATGTGCGCACATACATGTGAATACATATAGCGCACAACCTGCTAAGATCCATTGGTTGTAAATTGGCAGCGATTGGGTTAGCATTAGTGGAAGCCATCTTGTATTTAGAGGCTATCTTGTCCATTTTGTGGAATCCATTTTGTATTTCTGGCAGCCATTTTGTTTGCCATGTGCTGCCACGTGCTCACCATGTGCTCTGTCCTCCCTCGGTGTTGACTGCTCTTGTAATCTGCCTAGAAACTAACTATATTTAGCATCTTTCACCTTCGCACATGCCCAGTTGAGTTTGCAGCGGTTAGTAGTATGTAACTGTCAGGATGAGTTTACTAGCATTGGCAAACTGTTAACTCCTCCTACTTGTCGACTGTGCATTTCTAGATCACCTTATATGTACATAAAATCTTCTTCTGTACTTGTACCGCCTTCTTTTGAGCCCCTGTGTGGGTATAAAAGGACCATGCTCCTTCTGTTCGTGTGCTACTTCATTACCGAAGGGTGCTGTGTGAATGTAGTTCTACCTCATGAGGTTTATTAAACTTTGTATTTTCTATTCCAGTTTCTGTGCCAACTTCTTCCTATTGGTCTGAGGACTCTGTGCAGAGAAGGGTGAACCCCTAGCACTGGTAGGCCTTGCTGAGGTCCACTTCTACACCTTTACCTCAGCTGAACACAGCAGCAGACATTTTTAAAAGGTAGGCGCCAACAGTTGCTGCTTAAATCCATGTCACCATATAGCTTACAGTGGGTGAGAGTCTGTTAGGGAATTCCACCCACATTAGTCCAAAAACCGAGGCCCAAACGTGAAAATCTGGAGGTTTTCCCCAGATTAGAATCAAACCTCTGCTTTTCACTGCTTTGAAAAGTATCAATATGGATACCAGGAGTTAAACATCACAAGAGTAGGGAAGGCAAGTAAGATAAAACAGGAGACAGCCAACCCTGAGATTGTGGTAGCTGTGTGTAGCTTACATTGTATTCTCGTGCTGGCTCCCCGGCTCGAGGATGTCGCGTTCACTTATGTTCTTTTGAAAAGGATTCCACGATTGGACGCTACACGGTGTATTCCAGGGTTCTGACAACATTAATCAGTTGTCAGTAGTCCTGGTGTGCAGTGGTGGCGTCTGCAGCTTTTACAGAAATAAACTTCTTTGTTTCTTCATATAGAAGTCTCCTGCCTTTTATACTACAATTGGCAACGAGCGGACGAAGCTACGCGCGCTGCACCCACCAACTAAAGCTTTTCTTCTCGGCATTTCCTCGTTGGACCTCGCTCCTCTCCTTCTCCATGCCACCTCCTCAAGTGGAACATAAGAGGCGGTTCCTGCTTCGTCGAGGTGGTTCCCATTTTGCCCACGTCTCCTTGCAAACAGGACTTACAGCAAATTGGAGTCTGCTAGATGACTGTCTGGGTCTCCGGCATTGGTCTCCCATCTCCCAGCAACTGGAGCTAAACACCAAGATACTTTGACGTTCTCCGACGCAGCTTCTTAACGCCGCAAAGCCTTCAACCCAACGTAATTACGCAGGCGGCCATCTTTGCTTACTCTGGTTGCTTAGCAATATTTATCACAACTCCACTCTGCATTAAAGGCATCCTACGCAGGTCACAGGTAGGATTCAGCCTGCACGCTATCGCGGTGACAGGCACATCTTCTTGGCTTAAAATTTAAACTAACAGTACACGTGTAGAATTATTCAGCCTGCACAATTTAGCTGTGACTGGCACACCTTTTTCCTCCTTTTGAGCCACATCACTCTGTGATAGGCTCACCTTTTTCAACCATGTTATGCTCATTTTAAATGTGACTTTCATGGTGCAAATTGCTCACATTCTCATTTATACTGCTCATTAACTGATTATTACCATGTTATTTATTTCTTCATTTTAACTATTTGAGAATTTTCTTTTAACCACAATTTTATTACAGCAATTTTTCATTCTTCATAGTTTCTTGGCTCATTTAATCTGCTTTAATGGCTACTTCTCAACAATTTGCGCAACCTCCTCCATTTTTACAACAGCCTGGCAAACCCAGTATTCCATGGCGTCAATGGGTAAAAGCTTTTGAGAACCATATTGTTGCCATTGATGCTGTCAAGTTTTCCCCAGAACGTAAAGTTGCATTTTTGTACGGTTGTCTAGGTCTCGCTGCGCAACATGTCTGAGAATTTACCTAAATTTCCTACACCTAGTGGAGAAGCAGGTGATGCTAAACATTGGAATTCCTACAAGGAAGCCTTATCTCGCCTAGCAAGATATTATGACAAAGAGTCAAACATAATGCTCGAAAGACAATTTTTTAAGGAGAAAACAACGCAAAGACGAAACAGTTGAAGAATACATTGCGCAGTTGAGAGTCTTGGCCTCAACTTGTGAATTTGAGGCGGATCCTGACATTTATATTCGTAATCAATTTGTTTTCGCTTGCTATTCTAGGAAAATTCAATAACGCCTTCTCAGTTGCAGAAAACCAACACTCCAGGAAACTATAGACATTGCCAAGAGCATTGAGAGGTCCATCATCACGTCCAAAGTTCTTCAAAATGATCAATCTCTAAACTCCTTTAAAACTCCTGCTCAAGAGATGGTGAATTCTGTAACTACAAACAAACCATTTAGACAAGTTGTCAAAAAAGGAAACACTTTGTTTCAGATGCGGTTCAAAATCACACCTGGGAAATTACCCTATGTGTCCTGCTATTGGTAAAAGATGTATCCTATGTAAGAAAATAGGTCATTTTCAAGGCTCATGTAGATCTCCTACCAGAATCAACAGTAATGATTATTCTGAAAATGTTGAGGAGTGTACTGATCATTTTCAAAAGATGATTGTATTAACTGAATGTAATTCTGTTTTTACTCATTTGGTCAAGGGCCCTATAGGAACCGCATTTTTTGGAAATATAGAAATTCTCATTATGGCAGATTCTGGTTCGCCAATAACGATCTTATCAGATGTCCTGTTTTTTGACAAATGGCAAGGATCCATTTCTTTATTTCAAACCGCTTTTGGCGAGTTTGAAATAGACATGCTAGGCTTCTTTAATTTAAGGTTAGAATGCTTAGGAAGGTCCATATTTACAAAAGTTTATGTTGCAGTTAAAGGACGCAACATCATTGGCTGGCAGGACCTTGCCAAAATGGGTTTCCATCTTGTTCCCGGCTCTGATAACCCAATTACCCTGGGTGATCCTCCTCAAGGTTACAGTCCTGCTGGGTCTCGGAATGACCTCGGAACGGATTGCTTATGTCTCACTGACCACTCCTCTGACCTTCTTTTCCCTCAGAAACAATTTTGAAAAATGAGTGGGCAAATGGTGCATTTTCAGGCAAATTTGAGAAAGCAGGAAGGTGTCAACCACTCCGAGGTCTGATGACAAGCACCAGAGCCAGACAGCAGGCGAAGCACTGCAAACAGTACGTGTCCTTGACCAAACCAACTTTAACAGGCAGCTCGAACATGATTTCACCCACTCTGCGGCACAATACAGCATCACTGCTAGAGAGACTCCGCATTATGGTTTTTAGCTGGGGTCTATGGTACATCTTACTATTATATGTATCCCTACTTACACACATTTATTGATTCATACCACCCTCCTGTATCCCATTACCTCGGTGCCTAACTACACCTCACAACTGTTCCTTTTTTCCATACCTGTGCCTGGTGCCATTTTCTTCCCTTTTTGCAATCACAAAAGCAATCAATTTCTCTACATTCCCACAATAATCCGTATTAAAACTAAATTATCAGTTACAAAAAGACACGCTTTCATAATTACATAATCACAATTCATATAAGCAAAAACGTGTTGCAGTTCGTCAAACTTTTGTATAAACCACTTTAACACTCTTATTACAAGGAAAGAAGGATACTTATAAGGTTGCTTCTTGTCAAGCAATGGTCTGTACACCATTCTTTTCACAAATATTAAGCGTCCTTACTGATAAAGAAAAGACACGTCGATCTCAGCTGTTTTTTTTTTTTGTTTTTTTTAACTACAAGTCAGGTTTGTTTTGGCAACAGCACAGGCATTACCAAGATATTCGACATCAAAAGTACAGCGCTTAGAAAGAGAATCCCCCAATAATTATGGCACTTTCAAGCTGTAATCTTTTAAATACGAGCAACATGTACAGGATTTTTCCTAATCTCGACATCAAGAAATCCTCACTTTTTGAAAAGGCGGAGGTGGTAGCAAATTACTTAGGAAAAAGGTAAACGTAACTCAAATGTCTGGGGTAAAGAAAGGGAATTCACTTCTCTTTTCATCCACATTTCCACTGCAAGGTGAAAATCAATTTGGAAAGAAACGCACATCCCCTTACATGCAGAATAACCTAAACGGCGGGACTCTGAACTACCAGACAGACCTGAAAGAGTTCGACTGTACACAAAAAATGTCTCTAAGGTTTGTCTTCCTCGCCCTGCGCGCGCTTGAGGCAGCTGCATAACTCGAAGTATGCAGCGTTACTCAACTCCGAGCACAACGAGAAAGATTTTCTGTTGGCACTTGCGACAGCCTTTCTAGCAAAACAACAAGCACTATCGTGTGAGACTGTGTGTGTGCAATATAATGGAAAGCACGTGGGCGACAAAGGGTTAAATAAAAAAACTGATGTAAAATCGAGCGACATACTTTTCCGTGCTCTTAAAACCACGCTGATCCCACATGGTCAGAATGTTGTATTGGTATGTATACCAGAAGTGGGGTGTAGATAAGAAAGAATGAGGGACGATTGTGTGTATGTAATAGGGCGGATCTAGCGACACAGTCTGTAAGGCCAAACAGAGGGGGTTCCAGAGCAGTAGGTGATGCAATCTCCCTCCATACTTTCACACCAGACCATGCTTTGGAACGGATACATTTTCTTTGTTCCAGCCCCAGTGAAAATGCGCAAGAGACGGGGACATATTTCCAGTAAAGCAGGATTTCCTACAGTACAGCAAGAAGTATTTATTCAAGCAACAAACTGCCAAAAAGAGCAAAAAATTCGTCACACGTTCTCAGACTTTGTTGAAATTTAAAAGGTGCACATTACTTATTTCAGCGAAAGCTGAGAAGGGAAGAGTCTTACCTGCTCCTGGGCCGGGGTCCCGCGCTCTTCAAACAGCCAGGAACAGCCGTGACGTCACTGCCAACCCCTCTGACGCTGCTCCAGCAGCGCCGGGATTGGCTGAGGGCAGGGATACTGCCTGTACATTAGGAGACCGGGGGCTGCGGCATGAAGCAACCCTCGGTCTGTTAAGGGGAAGGCTAGTGCGCATGTTCGGGCTGATCGTAGGAATTACAAGCCCAAAAACGAACATGCGCACTTGCTGTGACAGTTGTCTAGCGCGCTGCTGTCACTCACTCCCCCAGTGCTGCCGCAGCCCCGCCTTCACCCCCTCCCACCCCCTTAAGCGAGCGTCCCTCATTCTACTTCTCCGACGCTAATTCCAATCAGGAGTCCTGATTGAAATTAATAGCGTCCGAGAAGTAGAACGATTAAACAAAGAATTTGAATGGGGCCGTGGCATTGGTGGGGCAACGCCCCAGCTCCCCCAATGGACGAACCGCCACTGGTTGCAGCTATAGATGCTGTTAAATTATGTCCCAGCATTACTGAGCAATCCTGGTTGGAAGCTCATAACAAGGATGAAAACCTAAAACTTGTAACTGATTATATTGTGAAGGGTTGGCCAGAAAATAGGAAACTTTCCAATGAGTTGAAAGCCTTTGCCATGGTTGCATCTGAATTATCCTTGGTTAATGGCATGGTAATGAGACATGATTCTTTTGTTCCACCGTCTAGTCTCAGACACAACATTATTAAATTTGCTCACCAAGGTCATCTTGCACTTTCTAAGACTTCTCAACTCATTAAGTCACACTATTAGTGGCCATCTCTAGAATCTCAGGTCAAGTTTTATATTGATTCATGCCCTGAATGTCTTTATTCTGACAAGAAATGGAAAGTTATGAACACACCTTTACATCCTGTTCCTTTTCCCACTAAACCTTGGGATAAAGTTGGTTTAGACTTCTCTGGACCTTATGATCTTCTGTCACATGAACTCAAATATCTCATTTTGCTAATTGATTATCACTCTAAATGGGTTTACCATATATTTTGTGACTCCGCCAATTCCACCAACGCCATTAAGTTCCTTAACCCCTTCCCCGCTCATGACGGAGCCGCTCCGTCATGAGCCACAGTTGCCGTGTGCTCATGACGGAGCGGTTCCGTCATGTCACGACCGTTGGCGGCCGCTCCGCCTACGCGGCGCTGTGTCCCCGCCTGTGCGGGGGGACAACGCAACTGGGCGGAGTCATGACGGAACCGCTCCGTCACGAGCACAGCTCAACCGTGGCTCATGACGGAGTGGCTGCCCCCCCGCACCCCTCAGCGCTGCGGCGGAATTCCCGCCGCAGCGAAGGGGTTGAAAAAATATTTTCTGTAAGTAAGTAAACCTTTATTCGGTTATAAAAGCAATAATAACCATTAAAGTACATATAAAACACATTAAATACAATATACACATTTCGGAAAAACTCCTTAAGACAAAAATTAAATCAGTCAAGATTTACTCTATGTTTAAAAATGCATTTTAAAAAGGTACTAACATATTTCGTGGTCAGTACATTATTCAAAAATTGCAGATGCAACATGGCGGGACGACACCTTCTAAGACCAAGAGTTCTCAGCAATGGGTTTAGCCATAATTTACGGTGCATGGAGTAGAATTTGCAGAACAATACCGTATGCATTGTTGACTGTTCTGACAGCTCGTCGCAAGGGCACGCCATTAAACCCTCCTTCCAGTCATGATTCTTTGGAAAGGCTACAAGCCTATGGAAAACATTCAACCTAAATCGTGTCAACAAAAAACGCTCAAATTGTGATTCGACGTAGGTTAAATATGGTTCTATTTCCAGTGTAGTCATGACTATCAAGGAGTGTTGAGCAGATTTTTTATTTATCTCCTTGGTCAACCGTATTTCTTCCATGTGGCTGAGAGCCTTTATTTTTAGATCTTTCTTTGAGATTTCAGCAATTTGTACGGGATTAACATAATATTTATTGAGCCCCAAATCTTTAAGGAGGTTTTTCACATAACACAGCCATTCGATTTTCCCCGCATGTTCCAAGGACATGCAATCGGCCACTCTCTCTTTTGTAAGTGAGTTTTTGGTTGACGTCCAAATACGGCGCCACAACAAAAGAGGTTGGATTTTGGCCAGATCTTCAATATGGGGAAGGCCAAGTTCTGAGTGACAGGCAAAGGTAGATGCTCGCTTAGGTGCCATCAGTAGGAATCTCATAAATGTATTCTCAGCTACCTGGAGAGCATTGATGTTTTTATGTCCCCACAATCCCGCCCCATAAAGTGCAATGGAATGGCACTTTGCTTTATAGATGCGGAGGAGCTCAACTGGTGGCCGCTTGCCGAGCTTCTGGGAGAATTTTATAAGGGCAATGATTGCTCGCAAGAGTTGATGTTTGCGTGCTTCAATGGCCACTTTCCAGTTAAGTTTGTCATCTATCATGATGCCAAGATATGGATATTGTGTAGTCAGATCCACTCTCTCTTTATCAAGATAGATAGACCTACCCCTTTTCTTCCCCTTGCCTGCCTCCATCACGTATGTTTTTTTGATATTTATTTTGAGGTCCAAGCTACCCATAAATTTTGAATATCTATCTAAGGCTTTCTCCAACTCTCGCGGAGTACGTGCCAGTATTACTGCGTCATACGCGTAGAGAAGGGCAGGGACGGGGCGGTTTTTCACTCTTAAAAGGTCCTGGGCCCCTTTCAACATCTCAACCTCGAGACCATTAGTATAAAGGGAGAAGAGAAAAGGGGCCAGGACACACCCCTGCCTCATTCCCCTCTCCACATTAAAGGGGTCAGATAGTTCACCCTGTATTCCGAAGCGGACCCTAGATGACGCATTGGAATATAATAACCGAAGAAGGTGTGCAAGGGCTGGGTCTATGCCCATATGGGTGAGCACTGACCACAGCTTCGAGTGGGAGACGCAGTCGAAAGCCGCGGAAAGGTCAACATAAGCCATGTATAGCCTTCCTTGCTTTGCTGAAACATATTTACCCATTAATAGGGCTAGGTTCAGAGCCTGTTCAGTTGTTCCAAAACCCTCTCGGAAGCCAAACTGGATATCAGATAATATATTACGGTCATCTACCCAGTCCTGTAGGCGCTGGAGGACCACTCTGCCCAGGGCTTTGCCAAGCGAGTCCAATAATGAAATTGGCCTATAACAGGTCACATCTTCTCTATTTCCCTTTTTGAAAATGGGAACCATGATCGATTGGGTCCAGGTTTTAATTAAACCACACTTCATTGTTGCATCAAACACTTTTTTTAAAATTGGGGCCCACAGGTCTAGTTTGGACTTAAAAAAATCGACTGGTACGCCGTCTGGACCAGGGGCTTTTCCGCTTTTACTCTTTTTAACCGCATTTGTGACTTCGTTTAATTCAAAATCCAGAAGTATCGGAAATAAACTTTCTTGTGGACTCGGATTGTTCTCCTCCAATGGATCTACTCCTATTTCTTTGCCGAAAACTTTGGAGAAGTGGTTTGCCCATGATGGGCCCTCAATCGCTACTTCTACTCTTGGCATGTCGCTGATATCTGTCAAAAAAGGGGTCTTTACTACCTTCCAGAACTGCTCGCTATTTCGATTTCGGGAGCTCTCATATAGTTGGTCCCAGAGCATTTTTTTCAATTCTTGCTTTCTTAGTTTGCAGGCTAGACGATAGGACCTCCTTAATCTACGTATTTCCTCCTGATCTCTTACGGATTTCATCAGCGCTTTTTTTAGGGATTTATGGGCCATAGTACACTGGTGGTCAAACCACCTTTTTTTCCCAGGCTTATTCCCTTTGATATTTCGAGTTAAAAAGTCTTTTGCCTTCTCCATGATTAAACTAAAATTATATAAAAGGTCTTCGTCGCTAGTATCGTTGTCAAGGCACTTCATGATAGCTGGGTATACCGCGTGAACCACCTTGTTTGTCATGGTCACAGGGTCTATCGTTCCCCACCCTATGGTAAAACCATTTATTTTTGGAAGATAAATATTGTTCTGGGTGAGTGTGGCCATTATCGGGTGCAGTGTATATTGTCCCTGATCAATAACCAAATCAAAAACCAATGCAGCATGATCGCTCAGTGCGTTGACTATCAGTCTAAAGCTCTGAGCTTTATTTTCAAGTGTTAATGAGACCAATATGTAGTCAATCGTTGATTCCCATCCACTACCCAAATATGTAGCTTGTAACTGGCCTGATGTGATATTAGTTTCATTCAAGATTACTAGGCCTAACTCTGACAGTATTTCGTTTAGGAGGTCACCCACTTTAGTGTGACTAAAGTGGGTCATATATTTATCTGATTCTTCAGCCATACCACAGATATTACTATCTTTTACTTCACAGGGGTGATGGTTAAATTCACCGCCCCAAACGATGCTTGGGACATCTGATCCTTGCATTTTTTTTGTCAGGATGGACAGCTTATTACGAATAGTTCCAAGTAAGTTTACTCTCTCGCTCTCCGGGACGTTGTCATATGTGTTCACTAGAACTATTGTCCCGTTCTTTGGAAATGAGAGTTTCAGTATCTGATAGTTAGGGCATAGGCTAAGCGGTGTTACTTTTAATCCAGATATAGTATTTTTTATGTATACCATCAAACCTCCCTTTGCCCTACCATGAGGGGATGCCACTGCCGCTGAAAAATAAGATTTATATCCAGTTATATGCTGCTCGTTAGTAGACCATGTCTCCTGTAGACAGATTACATGGTAATCTTGAATGAACTCCAGCAGACTTCCATTCATTACTTTAGTTCGTAAGCCTGCGATATTCCATGACATAATTCGTATTGTGATGTCATCCTTTCTGTCGTCTGAACATTTGTTTAAACAGGCTGTCTCTACTGCTGGTACATACTCTGGGGGGTTTTGCACTTCATCGATCGACTGCATGGGTTGTTTACTACGGCTATTCCCAGGGGTAAGGGTATCAGCTCCTATAGCTGTTATTAAAATTGGGACTGGGGAGAAATTACTACTTCCCATTCCTTGTGTGACTGTGTTTTCACTTGGGGGGAAAATATCGTTAGAGGTAGTTTGAATTCCCACAATGGAATTTTGTGTACGGACCTGTTCTAAATTAAGTCAATCTATGTTATCCAAGCCACCCAGCACTGAAAAACGATTATAGGTAGGTATATTAAACCTCTGTTGTGACTGGGCATAATTGTTCTGATACATTGAATTTATGTTCTGGAATGGATATTGATTATTAATCAAACAACTCCAAGGCTGAGGGTTAGGCAGTTGTTTATGAACGTTTCGGTGAAAAAATTGCTGATTTGATTCCCTCTGGTCTTGGAAAAACTCTTTGGTGAAGTGGGTTTTTGAATGGGAAAACAATTCTTGTGGATAAAAATAGTTGACATAATGTGTAGAGATAACATCCCCTCCTCTTGCTTCGTACCAGTCACCAATACATCTAACGGCTCTGTGGTCTCGAAAGTTTATAATTGCCACATCCCCCTTCCTTTCTTTTGGTCTTGTGCCCACCCAGCTCGTTCTTCTTACCATTAAAATTTCCCCATTTATGTGTGCGGGGAGAGGGCGATTTTGATTTAGCCAGTAAATGGTTTTATTTTTTAGAGCGTGATAATCTTCCCTGGAGCCCTCTAGGAGTTCAGGTACCCCTGTCATTATAATTGTGTACGGAGCTGATTCCGGGGGTAAATCCACTCTCCTAGTTGATGGAATGTACTGGGGCTGGGAAGAATGTTCACGATTTCCATTGGCCATTGTGTGTTTTGTTGGTGAACTATTTTTCCCTCAATATTATTTAAACTTTCCTTTTTTGAGTCTTCATCTTTTTCTCTCGTTTCAGATGAAGAACTACTGCCCACCCTTGTCTCCCTCTCTATTTCTTTGTCTTTTGGTTGGGGATTAGTTTTACTATTATCTGTAGTTTTTTTTACTAACTTTCCAGCAGATTTTTTCCCTGATACAATATGCGTTTTCCTTAAGGTGCCACTGGTTGATGGTTGTTCTAGGAAAATAGGGAGAGAGGGAGCTAAATCATCTATGACGGTTTTGGGCTGAATTTTTAAAAGTTCAATTAAAATCAAATTGTTCCCTTGCATTTGCTTGCCTAAATCATCCAGATGTAGGCTTATTAATCTAGTCCTCTCAAGAAGGGGAAGTAGGAGGGACTTGACCATAGTCTCAATTTTTAAGAGTAGATCGGCCAGAGGGTCCATGTCAGTAGTTGACCCAATGGTGTTAATACTTAAGGGGGGATTATTTGTTGCTAGAGGGCCAATAGGAGTCGAGATTTGAGCTACGGATTTAGTCTTCTGCTTCTTTGCCAAGGATGATATAGTGGGAGGGGCTTGTCTCTTTCTTGAAGTATCTCTGGTATCAGAGGGGCCTATTATCGATGGAGGGGTTATTACCAGATTACGTGAATCTGATAGCCCTGATATAGATGAACTGGTTGTATGGTCAGTAGAGAGGACCGTAACTGGGGAGTTAGTATATACTACTATTTCATCCCTTTCGGGGATGGAACCTACTCCCTCAATCGTCACCCCCGGAGAGAGTGCTTTTCCAATTGTGCCCAATGAAGAACGTTTACCAGTTAACAAATCAAGGGATAGACGTTTTTCTGTTTCTGCAATTTCCTTCTCTAGAACGGTAGTCACACGTTTGAAGAATTGGTCTATAGTGCCAGAAACAGGGCCATTAGATGTGTTTACAGTTAAAGAACGTGATTTTCCTGCGTGTAATGGCATATTTTGGAGCTACAGGGAAATATTAAGGGGAAACAGCACATAGACAGATCCAAGATGGCAACAACACAAAGTTCGAGGATTATGAATGTTTGCGGCAGTGTGGAAAAACAGTTCTTAGCACACAATAAGAGTTAGGGGGATAGCCCGTCCCGTCCTCAACCGTCCTCGAACGGCCTCAAACGGCCCGCTCTTTGGCCGGTCTTCGCTCCGGGCGCGTCCCGCTGGCGCGTGAAGGCGGGGCTCTTATGCTGGGGAAATATTGGGAAAGGAGGTGGGGCCGGGAAGAGGAGACAGGTGTGCTGGGTCAAGTCAGTAGCGAGCACCCTGGTCCTCGCAGTCCCGGCGATGTGAGGGTTTGTAGCGGCCTCCCCAAGTTCAGCGCAGCGTCCTTTTGGATCAGCAGTCTCAGGCAGGCAGAGAGACCAGCTCCACAATGTCCAGCAACCAAATGCGGCGAGCGGCTCCTGCGAAGCGGGGGCCGCGAGAGGTAAAATGCTTGATGGAGGCGGGGCCGGGAAGAGGAGACAGGTGTGCTGGGTCAAGTCAGCAGCGAGCACCCTGGTCCTCGCAGTCCCGGCGATGTGAGGGTTTGTAGCGGCCTCCCCAAGTTCAGCGCAGCGTCCTTTTGGATCAGCAGTCTCAGGCAGGCAGAGAGACCAGCTCCACAATGTCCAGCAACCAAATGCGGCGAGCGGCTCCCGCGAAGCGGGGGCCGCGAGAGGTAAAATGCTTGATGGAGGCGGGGCCGGGAAGAGGAGACAGGTGTACTGGGTCAAGTCAGTAGCGAGCACCCTGGTCCTCGCAGTCCCGGCGATGTGAGGGTTTGTAGCGGCCTCCCCAAGTTCAGCGCAGCGTCCTTTTGGATCAGCAGCCTCAGGCAGGCAGAGAGACCAGCTCCACGATGTCCAGCAACCAAATGCGGCGAGCGGCTCCCGCGAAGCGGGGGCCGCGAGAGGTAAAATGCTTGATGGAGGCTGGGCCGGGAAGAGGAGACAGGTGTGCTGGGTCAAGTCAGCAGCGAGCACCCTGGTCCTCGCAGTCCCGGCGATGTGAGGGTTTGTAGCGGCCTCCCCAAGTTCAGCGCAGCGTCCTTTTGGATCAGCAGTCTCAGGCAGGCAGAGAGACCAGCTCCACGATGTCCAGCAACCAAATGCGGCGAGCGGCTCCCGCGAAGCGGGGGCCGCGAGAGGTAAAATGCTTGATGGAGGCGGGGCCGGGAAGAGGAGACAGGTGTGCTGGGTCAAGTCAGCAGCGAGCACCCTGGTCCTCGCAGTCCCGGCGATGTGAGGGTTTGTAGCGGCCTCCCCAAGTTCAACGCAGCGTCCTTTTGGATCAGCAGTCTCAGGCAGGCAGAGAGACCAGCTCCACGATGTCCAGCAACCAAATGCGGCGAGCGGCTCCCGCGAAGCGGGGGCCGCGAGAGGTAAAATGCTTGATGGAGGCGGGGCCGGGAAGAGGAGACAGGTGTGCTTGGTCAAGTCAGCAGCGAGCGCCCTGGTCCTCGCAGTCCCGGCGATGTGAGGGTTTGTAGCGGCCTCCCCAAGTTCAGCGCAGCGTCCTTTTGGATCAGCAGTCTCAGGCAGGCAGAGAGACCAGCTCCACGATGTCCAGCAACCAAATGCGGCGAGCGGCTCCCGCGAAGCGGGGGCCGCGAGAGGTAAAATGCTTGATGGAGGCTGGGCCGGGAAGAGGAGACAGGTGTGCTGGGTCAAGTCAGCAGCGAGCACCCTGGTCCTCGCAGTCCCGGCGATGTGAGGGTTTGTAGCGGCCTCCCCAAGTTCAGCGCAGCGTCCTTTTGGATCAGCAGTCTCAGGCAGGCAGAGAGACCAGCTCCACGATGTCCAGCAACCAAATGCGGCGAGCGGCTCCCGCGAAGCGGGGGCCGCGAGAGGTAAAATGCTTGATGGAGGCGGGGCCGGGAAGAGGAGACAGGTGTGCTGGGTCAAGTCAGCAGCGAGCACCCTGGTCCTCGCAGTCCCGGCGATGTGAGGGTTTGTAGCGGCCTCCCCAAGTTCAACGCAGCGTCCTTTTGGATCAGCAGTCTCAGGCAGGCAGAGAGACCAGCTCCACGATGTCCAGCAACCAAATGCGGCGAGCGGCTCCCGCGAAGCGGGGGCCGCGAGAGGTAAAATGCTTGATGGAGGCGGGGCCGGGAAGAGGAGACAGGTGTGCTTGGTCAAGTCAGCAGCGAGCGCCCTGGTCCTCGCAGTCCCGGCGATGTGAGGGTTTGTAGCGGCCTCCCCAAGTTCAGCGCAGCGTCCTTTTGGATCAGCAGTCTCAGGCAGGCAGAGAGACCAGCTCCACGATGTCCAGCAACCAAATGTTTTCTGTAGAAGGTTCACCTTCTGTTATTGTTACAGACAATGGCAACCATTTCATTTCTGAGACAAACATTATAAGTTTGCTCTATATTTGAATGGTTTGGTGGAAAGGGCAAACAGGTTGGTTAAGGATGCCATTAAAAAACAACAATCTATGGACAGAATGCAGAACAATGTCATACATTCACCCCAGTACAGAGATCTGGGCCTAAATCCATCGTTTTATTTGCTCACCATGCCATTCCAGTTTGAAACCAGCCATATGCAAATCAGTCTTGACCCTGTGCCTCATGGGAACAGTCCAGCCTGAACTGCCAAGCGAGGTCCTCCCTGGAGTGGAAACAAGCATCCTAGGACCGGTTTCGGGGTTTCACCCCTCTTCAGCCAGGATAGCTTGATTCCAGTGGCATGGAGAGCACGGGACTCACGTCTGAGCATACCCGTCCCACTCAGGGTGACAAATGCAAAAACAACAATAGAAGGATGCCATTCAAACAGCAATTTCCTCTCATCAAGATGTACAAGATTTTCTTGAAGCTAAGTTGTGGTCTTATAATATTTCCCCTCATTGTACCACAGGTGTATCTCAATTCTCCGTTTTGAGGGGTAGAACTGATCACACAAATGTATGTCCTAATTGAATACTTAACAAAAACTACAAGAGTATTGTTTGCAATCAAGACTTGGCATCCAAAGTTTTACAAAAACAAAATCTCATGAAATCTGTGCATGACTGCAAAAACTTTCTACACGATAGAATTGAAAGTTGGTGATTGGGTTCTCATCAAAAATCCCCAAAAAATAGCAAAAGGTTTATCTAAATTCTCCCCACCTGTACAAGTCACTGGTGTCAGTAGAGGTTCAGCTTTACTTGGCCGTAGGGGATGGTGGAACAAGAGATCGTTGGTACACCTTTCTCTTTCACAAGCTCGTTTCTTACTTAACTTAACCAAATGGGAATTTGAGCATTGCGACTGGTCTTATTGGTTACATGTTCCATCATCCGATGTTAAAAGCTCCCCTACGTTCCAGAGTCCTGTTGTGCATCCCAGCCAAGCATGTGCTCCTTCTCCGGATACTGCTGTGACTACTGCTGACACCTATTCCTTACCACCGGCATTGGGAGTTTGTTGTAGAAAATTACCGGCCACGTTGAATGATTATGTTTTGTCATGATTTTATGTTTGGTGATAATTTATTTGCTTTATTCTCTTCATTAGTTTTTGCATCATATCTTATCGACGTTCTTTGCTTTTGTATTTACCTTTTTGCTTTGTCCCTTGTGGAGAGGGAGAAGTTGTAGTGTGTAGCTTACATTGTATTCTCGTGCTGGCTCCCCGGCTCGAGGATGTCTCGTTCACTTATGTTCTTTTAAAAAGGATTCCACGATCGGACGCTACAAGGCGTGTTCCAGGGTTCTGACAACGTTAATCAGTTGTCGGTAGTCCTGGTGTGCAGCGGTGGCGTCTGGTCGTGGGTGCAGCTTTTACAGAAATAAACTTCTTTGTTTCTTCATATAGAAGCCTCCTGCCTTTTATACTACACTGTGGTAGACATTTTCAGAGCTATAACCGCGATTAGGCCTGGTTTACCGGTCATTTTTAGAAAGAACAGTCCAGCTCTAAGCCTGAAAGGAAGGATGTGCCTTAAGGCTCCAAGTGGCTCAGCATGAGAACACAAAGATCTTAGTCTTTCACCTCCATCAGTCTCGGGAGGAGGAATGCAGCTGCTTTACATCAGAAGTACAGTAATCTGTGAGCAACAGGTCCCCGCAGTACCTACGAGTGCCTGGTCAGCATGCGAAGATAGGACTTTAAAGCGCTTGCATCCACAGCCCAAAGTACATGAAGGGCAGATCTTCAAGCTGGTGTGGTGGCCCCATGGTCTCCAGCTACAGCGGCGCAGCCATCTCTGGTCTTCCTCATCTGTGTCCTCCTCCTTCGTTCTGAGCAGACCGGGTGCATGTGGACACAGTAGAGATGGGGCAGCCGAAACCATCAGAGGGACCAGTCTAGAGGGAAGCGGCAGTGACGGGTTCAACTGCATCAGCCTGCAGCTCTGCCCAGTTCGGAGACATCCTAAGCATCCTCGCAGGGAGGTGTTTGGTTCAAAACTGTCAAAAGAGAAGCCTAAAAAAAGTGGGGCACAAGATCACCTGGACTTGTAGCAGTAACAGATGGACAGGAACTAAAAAGACTGGTGGACGCTTACAGACACCGGGAATGCCACGCAGAAGACTAAAGCCTATGGGATGAAACTATAGAGGGGGCACAAAGTGGACAAGTTCAGGAGAAGCATCACATGCAGAAAGACCAGGGGAAGTCTGGGGGGCGAAATGAGCAAAAGTATCGTGTTCGCACTCGCTGCTCAGTGTACCCCAGTGCAGGCTTCCTTGCTGTCTGCTCAGACCCCCTTCTTCACTGTTAATGGGTGTCATGGGTGCCATCATGGCAGGATCGGATTGGTAACGCGGTCACTCAGGCTATGCCAGAGGGGCCGATGTCCGAGTTCCAGCTGTGGGCTGCTTTTTTTTTTTTTTTTTTTAAGCAGTTAGGGGGTCGATTTGGATGGTTTCTGCATTGTTCGGATACCGCCAGCGGCCCAGTGGGTGCCTGAGTGGCCTTTCTGGAGGCAGATGGATGTCCATTACTTCCCGTTTACCAACGGTGCAGAGATATCACTCCCTTTCTCTCGCTGGGCCGGCTCATTAATGCATACTGAGCAGGCATAATGGGGCCTGAGCAAAAGTGCCCTTACTTGTTTTCAGGTGTGTTTCAAAAGTGTAAACTAATCAATGCATTTTTTATTACCCCCTTTTTATTTTTTAAATAAAATTTCGTCAAAGCACTGTTTTGAGGAAAGGAAATATGCAAATGTGGGCCACACTTTTTTTTTAGCGTGCCCGGGCCAATTTTTAAACCCAATCCAACCCTGCATCATGGGCTCAAGGAAGGGACGGTCTGTGACCACCTCCAAATTGTAATCCCCTCGCCATGCTATTGGAGAGGGCAGGCACTGCCACGAAAACGCCTTTATTTTGATTAATGCCACAAGAAGTGACTCAAACCACATCTTATTATTCACTTTTATGACTGTAGAGGGTACATGCTCTTGTAGACTCGATCTCCTGCTCGCTCTCAAGCAGAAGAATCAGATGAACAGGCGCCTTTCCACAGCTGGTGCTGTCTGGGACCAGTGCTCTGTGAGCTTGGACATGGAGCAGGCGGGGGAGGCTCTGAGCTACCCCCTCACTGCTCTGGTTCAATATATCCCTCAACAGGAACGAAGGCCGATTCATGAAATCAGAAAGTGGGAGCACAGAGCGAGAGGCGCCTCTTCGCCGCTCTGCTTTATTTTACCTCTGAAGAGGAAAGCTATCCCCGCTCGTTACAGCAGAAAGATGAAGTGAGAGCACAGGCTGCGTGAGGACCGCCACCTCACCGCTCTGGGTTACTATAGACCTGAACAAGAAACCAAGCCCTACTCACAGCAGCAGAACATGAGAGCACAGGCTGAGAGCCGCCACCTCTCTCCTCAAGTTTATTATACCACAGAACAGGAAACAAACCCCACTAGGTACAGCAGGAAGTGAGAACACCGGCTGAAAGATGCCACCTCTCCCCTCAAGTTTATTATACCACGGAACAGGAAACAAACCCCACTCGGCACAGCAGGAAGTGAGAGCACAGGCTGAGAGCTGCCACCTCTCCCCTGAAGTTTGTCATAACCCTAAACAGGAAACAAAGCCCACTCAGCACAGCAAGAAGTGAGAGCACAGACAGAGCCACCACCTCTCCCCTCAAGTTTGTTATACCACAGAACAGGAAACAAACCCTACTCAGCGCACACAGGAAGTGAGAGCACAGGCTGAGAGCTGCCACCACGCCCCTCAAGTTTATTATTCGCCTGGTTAGACCTGGCATCTTTTGGCGTTGTTTCACCTGTCTTTTTGTCTCTGGCCTCCGGTTTTAGATCCTGTGCTGAATTTAGTCTTTGCTGGTTTTAGGACTCTAGCACTGTTCAGCAGTAGAAAAGTGTGCAAAGTGCAAGTGCTCTATGTCAAAAGTAGGATGGTAATTGGTTTCTCCATGATTGGCATATTTGATTTACTAAGAAAATCCCTAGGACAGTGCACCAGGTTTGCCCAGGGCCTGTAAATCAGATGCTACTAGTGGGCCTACAGCACTCACTGTGCCACCCACATGAGTAGACCTACAAACATGCCTCAGGCCTGCCACTGCAGAGCCTGTGAGTGCAGTTTTAAACTGCCATGTCCACCTGGCAAGTGTACCCTCTTACCAGGCCCAAACTTTTCCTTTTATTACATATAAGTCACCTATAAAGTAGGCCCAAGTCATCCTAATTCATTTTAAAAAGTTAGCACACGCACAGTTGTGTGTTACATGTCCTGGTAGTGAAAAACTGCTACATTTGTTTTTCACAACAGCAAGGCTTACCCTCTCCCATAGGTTAGCATTGGGGCCGCCTTGTAATAGCTTACAAGTGTATCTTCTAATAGGTAGCAGATAAAACATTGGTGTTTGAGGTCTCTAGACTCACAATTTAAAAATACATATTTTCGTAAAGGTGGTTTTTATACTGCAGGTCTGAAATGCCACGTTTAGTTTATTATATCCCTGAACAGGGCACAAAACCCTCTCAGCACAGCAGGTAGTGAGAACACAGGCTGAGAGCCGCCACCTCTCTCCTCAAGTTTATTATATCCCTGAACAGGGAACAAAGCCCACTCCGCACAGCAGGAAGTGAGAGCACAGGCTGAGTGAGGGCCACCGTCTCTTTTCTCAAGTTTATTATACCCCTGAAATGGGGTACAAAGCCCTCTCGGCACAGCAGACAGTGACAGCGCATGCTGAGTGAGGGGTGCCGTCTCTTCTCTCAAGTTTATTATACCCCTAAACAGGGCACACAGCCCACTCTGCACAGCATTAAGTGAGAACTCAGGCTGGGTGACGGCCGCCACCTCTCCCCTCAAGTTTATTATAGCCCTGAACAGGGAACAAAGCCCACTGGGCACAGCAGAAAGTGAGAGCACAGGCTGAGTGAGGGCAGCCATCTCTTCTCTCAACAAAGCCCACTCGGCCCAGCAGGAAGTGAGAGCACAGGCTGAGTGAGGGCCACCGTCTCTTTTCTCAAGTTTATTATACCCCTGAAATGGGGAGCAAAGCCCTCTCGGCACAGCAGGAAGTGAGAGCACAGGCTGAGTGAGGGCCGCCACCTCTCCCGCACAGCAGGAAGTGAGAGCACAGGCTGAGTGAGGCCCGCCATCTCTCCCGCAAAGTAGAAAGTGAGAGCAAAGGCTGAGCGAGGGTCGCCACCTCGCCCATCAAGTTTATTATAGCCCTGAACAGGAAACAAAGCCCTCTCAGCACAGCAGGAAGTGAGAGCGCAGGCTGAGTGAGAGCGCAGGCTGAGTGAGGGCCGCCGTCTCTTTTCTCAAGTTTAATATACCCCAGAACAGGAAACAAAGTCCACTCGGCACAGCAGGAAGTGAGAGCACAGGCTGAGTAAGGGCCGCCGCCACCTCTACCGCACAGCAGGAAGTGAGAGCGCAGGGTGAGTGAGGGCCGCCACCGCTCCCGCACAGCAGGAAGTGAGAGCACAGGCTGAGTGAGGGCCGCCACCGCTCCCGCACAGCAGGAAGTGAGAGCACAGGCTGAGTGAGGGCCGCCATCTCTCCCGCAAAGTAGGAAGTGAGAGCACAGGCTGAGCGAGGGTCGCCACCTCGCCCATCAAGTTTATTATAGCCCTGAACAGGAAACAAAGCCCTCTCAGCACAGCAGGAAGTGAGAGCGCAGGCTGAGTGAGAGCGCAGGCTGAGTGAGGGCCGCCGTCTCTTTTCTCAAGTTTAATATACCCCAGAACAGGAAACAAAGTCCACTCGGCACAGCAGGAAGTGAGAGCACAGGCTGAGTAAGGGCCGCCGCCACCTCTACCGCACAGCAGGAAGTGAGAGCGCAGGGTGAGTGAGGGCCGCCACCGCTCCCGCACAGCAGGAAGTGAGAGCACAGGCTGAGTGAGGGCCGCCACCGCTCCCGCACAGCAGGAAGTGAGAGCACAGGCTGAGTGAGGGCCGCCATCTCTCCCGCAAAGTAGGAAGTGAGAGCACAGGCTGAGCGAGGGTCGCCACCTCGCCCATCAAGTTTATTATAGCCCTGAACAGGAAACAAAGCCCTCTCAGCACAGCAGGAAGTGAGAGCGCAGGCTGAGTGAGAGCGCAGGCTGAGTGAGGGCCGCCGTCTCTTTTCTCAAGTTTAATATACCCCAGAACAGGAAACAAAGTCCACTCGGCACAGCAGGAAGTGAGAGCACAGGCTGAGTAAGGGCCGCCGCCACCTCTACCGCACAGCAGGAAGTGAGAGCGCAGGGTGAGTGAGGGCCGCCACCGCTCCCGCACAGCAGGAAGTGAGAGCACAGGCTGAGTGAGGGCCGCCACCGCTCCCGCACAGCAGGAAGTGAGAGCACAGGCTGAGTGAGGGCCGCCATCTCTCCCGCAAAGTAGGAAGTGAGAGCACAGGCTGAGTGAGGGCCGCCGTCTATTTTCTCAAGTTTAATATACCCCAGAACAGGAAACAAAGCCCACTCGGCACAGCTGGAAGTGAGCGCACAGGCTGAGTAAGGGCCGCCGCCACCTCTCCCGCACAGCAGGAAGTGGATGAAAATGCTCTCATAAATCGGCGCAGAAACGCCAGGCTGCCGCCGGACGCCTGCCTCCGCTCCGGCCGCGAAGAGTTAAGAACCGCTGATTGCATCCCCCGGGCCGCCGGCCCCTCGGAGGTGCCATGTTTTATTTAAAACGCACTCGCTCTCGGTAAGCACTTGTTCTAATTGGCGCGGCAGAGCCGGGTCCCCGAAGCACACAGCTCATTACATTCGGTTCGGATTACAAAAACACGACCCAACAAACTGCCTCGAAATGTACAAATTAACGGCTCACGAGCCCGCGACACGGACGCCGAATTAGATTGTAATATGAGGAGAATCTGCAGGGAAGCCGAGAACAAATGCCCAGTGTCGGCACAAAGTCCACGCCGCCTCCAAATGAGCAAACACACACGGCAGCGGCCCCATCACTCACCCGGACTGCGCACACGGCCAGAACAAACCGGGGGCCTTTTTGGGTCCTGTGCATATATTAGGAATGCAAATGCAAGGCACCCTCGATGTGGCCAACTCCGCCTGCAGGTCAGAGCCCTCAATATGCAATCTGTGGCTCCGTGCAGGCCGACGGCGCGCACACATCCGGGCAATTAGCCTGCACTTGCGGTTTTAATCAAAAGGGATGCGGGGCCACAGGGGACGGGCGGAATGGCGCCTCGATATGCGGTGGAGGGAGCGGGGTGGGAGGTTAAACATGCGTGGAGATTCACTCAAGAAAGAAGGAGATTGAAACCTCACGACAAGGCCCGAGGGACGGCGGGAAACCGGAGCGGTGCTAATAGAATCCGGAGCCCCAGTCAGGCCGGGCATGCTTCGGGGGGGGGGGGGGGGGGGGGGGAAGAGACACGGCCGGGCCTGTTGGGGGGGGGGGGTTTAAACACAAGGCCGGGCCTGTGCTTTCGTCCCCCGCTGTCTGAGGCCGAGGAAAGGGGTTAAACACACGGCCGGTCATTCCGTCCACCGCTTGTGGCCGTGAAGATGTTAATACACAGCCGGCCTGTCCTTCTGTCCACCTCTGACTGAAGGCTGCCAACCACAGCTGAGGAGGGGTTAATACACAGGGCCTGTCCTTCCGTCCACCAACGTCTGAAGGCTGGCGGCTGTGGCCGAGGAGGGGTTAGTGCACACGGCCGGGCCTGTGCTTCCGTCCACCGCGGTCTGAGGTCGAGGAGGGGTTAGTACACACTGCCAGGCGTGTCCTGTCATTCCGTCCACCGGTTGTGGTCGAGAGGATGTTAATACACATCCGGGCCTGTCCTTCTGTCCACCTCTGACTGAAGGCTGCCAACCACGGCTGAGGAGGGGTTAATACACAGGGCCAGGCCTGCCCTTCCGTCCACCAAAGTCTGAAGGCTGGCGGCTGTGGCTGAGGAGGGGTTAGTACACACGGCCGGGCCGGGCCGGGCCTGTCCTTCCGTCCATGGCTCGCTGTGGCCGAGGAGGGATTAATACACAGCCAGGCCTGTTCTTCCGTTCAAAGGCTGCCGGCCCAGGCGATGTTCAAGCCGTTCTGCTCAGTGGTTCATTTACTACCTGCACTGCACTGCACGACAAGATAGCGCCAAACTCCAGGCCCTGGAGTTTGAGCCACAGTGCCCGAAAGCACCGCTAAGAGTGAGGGCAGGGGCGTGGAGGTGCCGAGGAAGAAGAAGAGTGGCCCTGGCAGGATATGTGGTCGGTGGGAGCATGCAAATTAAAGGGTGGTGCAGCCGGCCTCTGGTGCCCATTGTGGCACAGTGCCGGGTGGTGCAGCCTGCCTCTGGTGTGCATTGTGGCACAGTGCCGGGTGGTGCAGCCTGCCTCTGGTTGCATTGTGCCACAGTGCCGGGTGGTGCAGCCTGGCTCTGGTGTGCATTGCGGCACAGTGCCAGGTGGTGCAGCCTGCCCATTGCAGCACAGTGCCGGTGGTGCAGCCTGCCTCTGGTGCCCATTGTGCCACAGTGCCGGGTGGTGTAGCCGGCCTCTGGTGCCCATTGTGGCACAGTGCTGGGTGGTGCAGCCTGCCTCTGGTGTGCATTGTGGCACAGTGCCGGGTGGTGCAGCCTGCCTCTGGTTGCATTGTGCCACAGTGCCGGGTGGTGCAGCCTGGCTCTGGTGTGCATTGCGGCACAGTGCCAGGTGGTGCAGCCTGCCCATTGCAGCACAGTGCCGGTGGTGCAGCCTGCCTCTGGTGCCCATTGTGCCACAGTGCCGGGTGGTGTAGCCGGCCTCTGGTGCCCATTGTGGCACAGTGCCGAGTGGTGCAGCCGGCCTCTGGTGTCCATTGTGCAACAGTGCTGGGTGGTGTAGCCGGCCTCTGGTTGCATTGTGCCACAGTGCCGGGTGGTGCAGCCTGCCTCTGTTGTGCATTGCGGCACAGTGCTGGCAGGTGCAGCCTGCCTCTAGTGTGCATTGTGGCACGTGCCGGGTGGTGCAGCCTGCCTCTGGTTTCATTGTGCCACAGTGCCGGGTGGTGCAGCCTGCCTCTGGTGTGCGCATTGTGGCACGGTGCCGGGTGGTGCAGCCTGCCTCTGGTTGCATTGTGCCACAGTGCCGGGTGGTGCAGCCTGCCTCTGGTGTGCATTGCGGCACAGTGCCGGGTGGTGCATTGCTGCACAGGTCCTGCCATCTGTCGGGTGCACAGCTATCGAGAAGCTGCAGACTAGGCTCACATGAAGTGAGATGGTGTAGGATTGACTGGCTGTGCTGTGTTCACAACGTATACATTCTGTGGGGGGTTTGTGTGAATGTGTCGAGTGTTGTGTAGCTGGTTGAATGTGGCTGTTGGTAGACTGTGCTGGTTCTAGCATTTTGTGCTGGTGTTGCAAGATAATGCAGTTCTAGTGCATACTGTGGGAGAGCTGCAGCCAGTGCTTAGTTTGAGCCAGGGGTTGCATGTGGTGCCCTTTTGGGGGGAATCGCACATTTTTTTCCTTCTCAGACTTTGACCCAAAGCTAGAGAAAAACAAAAACGCATCAAGGGGAATGAAGGGAAAGACAGGTAAACCCTGATAAAGGGATGAAGAAGTGAGATAAAAGGGGCAAGGAGTGTATGTCGGTGGATGAAAGAGGTCTGATGCAATCCCGACATTCGGCAGCAGGCTTTTGTGAAATATTTGGGCACCAGCGCTTCAGTCAGTCAGTCAATACATTCTTTAGTGGGCTTAAAAAAGCACGAAAAGATCAAAACGAAGTGTGCACTGGCACGTCTCGTTCAACAAATGAGTCCCTGGACGCCTCAGAGAGCGGACAATGGAGTGGGGGCTGCGGGGCAAGTAACGCGTGCTGCTGAACGCAACTCCGCAGCAGAGGGGTCCCAGCTGGTACGGTGATGGTTACAGTACATGCAGTGACTTGTGGGAGAGAATTCAGCCCTGGAAGACATGCTGGTAGCAACAGATAGAACGAGTTGGCATTTGACGGTGGTGCGTGGGGGCCATATGTGTAAACACAGGCGTGTGCATGGCGCAGTGGTTGCCATGCTTCCATGGCACACGCGTGAGGCTGCGCAACGAAGGACAGGCAGAGCCCCTGGCATTTCGTGGCAGACGTCTCTTCACCAAGGAGCGCTGGCCGGCCGTCTCAAGAGCCATGCACAGAGGGGGGTGATGGGAAGACATCTGAAGCCGAAGTGACAGTGCGGCCCTGGATGAATCAGAGCCAAACGTGACTGAACTCCGGTCAATGCATCCCCAGCGTAACTTCTTACGTCATGCTGCATGGGATGTTTGATATAGAATGCCATGGAACGCGGATACTCTCTAAACCGAGTGCAACACATGTGATCACTTCACACACTGCAGGCACACCTCTGGCCGCCACGAGTCGGCTTCCAGAGCCCCCCTTCGAGATTCCCTCCATAAAGAAAACAAAAGCCGCAGGTTCAGGGACCCTCTGTTACTTAATGGAGTCCGCAGCTTGGCACGTGGGCACCACGCGCACATGCCAGGCATGCGAGGAGTGGCCCAGGGAGCACGACTCCCAGGCTCAGGGGAGCAGGGTTGTTTACTTTAGCTTCTTCTGCAAACGTTTGATATTTTTAAGATCTCTTTTTTGATTTTTCCACCACTGTCATTTTCGTAAGCTACAATTTTCCCAAAGTTAAGAGCATCTGTTTTTCAGCTTTAAAAGCTGCCCAAGTGTTCCTGCCCACCGACAAACTAATCATGGCGCTCAGAGCAGAGGAAATCTGTCCCTGGTCTCGCTGCACTTACTCGCCGAACAGCGCACAACATTATTTTAAGTCTAAGTGCGCATTTACCACAGGAAAGCCTGAATACTGCCCACAACCCGAACTGCTAATGTTCAGCCAGCAGCAGGTCTTTGTGTGCTTCCCTTAAAGCCTACAATTGTTGCCCTATCTGCTCATGAGACGAGCCCAGCAGCAGTTCTTTGCGTGCTTCGCTTGTAGATTACAATTGTTGCCCCAAATGCTCATGAGACGAGCCCAGCAGCAGGTCTTTGTGTGCTTTGCTTGTAGCTCAAAATTGTTGTACTAACTGCTCATGAGACGAGCCCAGCAGCAGTTCTTTGCGTGCTTCGCTTGTAGATTACAATTGTTGCCCTAACTGCTCATGAGACGAGCCCAGCAGCAGGTCTTTGTGTGCTTTGCTTGTAACTCACAATTGTTGTACTAGCTGCTCATGGGACGAGCCCAGCAGCAGTTCTTTGCGTGCTTCGCTTGTAGATTACAATTGTTGCCCTAACTGCTCATGAGACGAGCCCACCAGCAGTTCATTGTGTGCTTCGCTTGTAGCTTACAATTGTTGCCCTAACTGCTCATGAGACGAGCCCAGCAGCAGTTCTTTGCGTGCTTCGCTTGTAGATTACAATTGTTGCCCTATCTGCTCATGAGACGAGCCCAGCAGCAGTTGTGTGCTTCGCTTGTAGTTTACAATTGTTGCCCTAACTGCTCATGAGACGAGCCCAGCAGCAGGTCTTTGTGTGCTTTGCTTGTAGCTCACAATTGTTGTACTAGCTGCTCATGAGACGAGCCCAGCAGCAGTTCTTTGCGTGCTTCGCTTGTAGATTACAATTGTTGCCCTAACTGCTCATGAGACGAGCCCAGCAGCAGGTCTTTGTGTGCTTTGCTTGTAGCTCACAATTGTTGTACTAGCTGCTCATGAGACGAGCCCAGCAGCAGTTCTTTGTGTGCTTCGCTTGTAGCCTACAATTGTTGCCCTAACTGCTCATGAGACGAGCCCAGCAGCAGGTCTTTGTGTGCTGCGCTTGTAGCTCACAATTGTTGTACTAGCTGCTCATGAGACGAGCCCAGCAGCAGTTCTTTGCGTGCTTCGCTTGTAGATTACAATTGTTGCCCTAACTGCTCATGAGACAAGCCCAGCAGCAGTTTTGTGTGCTTCGCTTGTAGCTGATAATTGTTGCCCTAACTGCTCATGAGACGAGCCCAGCAGCAGGTCTTTGTGTGCTTCGCTTGTAGATTACAATTGTTGCCCTAACTGCTCATGAGACGAGCCCAGCAGCAGTTGTGTGCTTCGCTTGTAGTTTACAATTGTTGCCCTAACTGCTCATGAGACGAGCCCAGCAGCAGTTCTTTGTGTGCTTAGCTTGTAGCTGATAATTGTTGCCCTAACTGCTCATGAGACGAGCCCAGCAGCAGTTCTTTGTGTGCTTCGCGTGTAGATTACAATTGTTGCCCTAACTGCTCATGAGACGAGCCCAGCAGCAGTTGTGTGCTTCGTTTGTAGTTTACAATTGTTGCCCTAACTGCTCATGAGACGAGCCCAGCAGCAGTTCTTTGTGTGCTTAGCTTGTAGCTGATAATTGTTGCCCTAACTGCTCATGAGACGAGCCCAGCAGCAGTTCTTTGTGTGCTTCGCGTGTAGATTACAATTGTTGCCCTAACTGCTCATGAGACGAGCCCAGCAGCAGTTCTTGTGTGCTTTGCTTGTAGCTTACAATTGTTGCCCTAACTGCTCATCAGACGAGCCCAGCAGCAGTCCATTGTGTGCTTCGCTTGTAGCTTACAATTGTTGCCCTAACTGCTCATGAGACGAGCCCAGCAGCAGGTCTTTGTGTGCTTCGCTTGTACCTGATAATTGTTGCACTAACTGCTCATGAGACGAGCCCAGCAGCAGTTCATTGTGTGCTTCGCTTGTAGCTTACAATTGTTGCCCTAACTGCTCATGAGACGAGCCCAGCAGCAGTTCATTGTGTGCTTCGCTTGTAGCTTACAATTGTTGCCCTAACTGCTCATGAGACGAGCCCAGCAGCAGGTCTTTGTGTGCTTCGCTTGTACCTGATAATTGTTGCCCTAACTGCTCATGAGACGAGCCCAGCAGCAGTTCATTGTGTGCTTCACTTGTAGCTTACAATTGTTGCCCTAACTGCTCATGAGACGAGCCCAGCAGCAGTTCTTGGTCTGCTTCACTTGTAGTTTAAAATTGTAGCACCAACTGCCCATTCTAACTACTGATGAGACGAACCCAGCTGTAGTTTTGTGTGCTTCACTTGTAGCTTACAACTGTTGCACTAACTGCCCATTCTAACTGCCCAATAGACGAACCCAGCTGTAGTTGTGTGCTTCGCTTGCAGCTTACAACTGTTGCACTAACTGCCCAATAGACAAGCCGAGCTGTAGTACTTTGTCTGATCTGCTTATAGCTTACAATCGTTGCACTAGCAGCCCACCAGACGAGCACAGCTGTAGTTCCATGTGTAATCTGCTGCTTTCGGACAATCCTTGCACCTTTTAGTATGTTGCCGTCTTTAATTAAAACCAAGTAAAAACGGAGCACATGGACTTGTTTGGAGTAGAGGATTACAGGGAGATTCAGGGCGCAAAGTCTGCAAGCACTCAATTACAATACATGTAGGAAAACATGCAGTGACTTGGCCCTCTCAAAAAGATGATCAAGCAACAAGATGGAGGAACATTATCAAGAACCGCCGTCTTCATTCCCGAGCTACGCTTCGTGGAAACCAAGACTACAACAGGAGATTACAAATAATGTAATGAAACGCCATGCAGCTACGCACAACCTTCATCGACCACTCAGAGATCTTAGAACTACAATTAGACACGTCACACTTCCGGCTAATCGACGATTATCAACAGCTGAACAGAAACCAAACGGGGCTACAGCCAGTCCAGTCCAGCAGAGCACGACTCAGGCCAGGTCCACAACAGGAGATCTAGTAAGCCAGGAGCCCTTCTCACAGCAGCAAGTAGAAAGGCAGGAAGAGGCAGTGAACAGAGGTAAAGACACAAGAGGAGGATAACTCAACACCATCAACTTGCTCGAGCACTAGAGGGGGCTTAATGAGAAATAAATAAGCATGTTATTTAAACACAGTTCACACTGAGTGGCTGAAACAACCAACCAGTAACATTAGCACTTTGTTGTTATTTACAACATGCATGCTGTGCGGAGTCCACCACCTGGTGGTTGGGTATGGAATTACATCTTCAAATAGTGAAAATTACAGGCATGGACAAGTGTGGCCAGTCTACAGGAAGGAGCTAAAGGGGCAGAGAACAGGTCATCCCCCACTCAATACATTGTATACAACAAAGACCTGTTCACACTGTGAACCGATATTTCATACATCCGTATTGATGGCCATAAACGTTAGACCCTCATTTATAGCTTGCGATTCTGTCGTTTGAGCTATTCTACGGTGTGGTTCATTAAAAGGAAGAAAAAGACAATATGCCTACGAGGTATGTCAAAATGACTATCTATGTATAATAACCTTATGTCTCCCGCACCCAAATATGGTGAAAAAGGAGTGAAAAGGAGTGTTGGTGCCTCACGGTAGCGCCACCAAAGAGGGTTAAGCAGGATGGTACTCGCCTGCTACCTCAATTTCTCATCATCAGCTACCAACACTCCAACAGCAAGAAATTGTGCATGATGCTGGTGATAAACTAAATAGGTGCTAGGGTGTGTGTATAAGAAAGATAAGAAAGGAGAAGCTGTGCTAGAATGTGTGCACCGTCTCAAAAACCCCTAAGTGATATATATTAATATCAGTGAAAGAGCTAGATCACACTGGCTTGCGTACTTTATTCTAAGCTGCGTGATAGCTCGTATGTTAAAATGCTGACATGTTTCGTTACCATTGGACACCACTCACGGTAACTTCTTCAGGGCGTGGGGTCTGTTCATTTATCCCTGCACCTCTATTTGTTGTTTAAAAACAATTCTGTGGGAGACAAAAGAGAATATACACACACACAACAACATGACTGGGTTGGTAACCTGTTAAAAATAGGGCAATTGTCCTATATATAGTCTTGAGGAACCCCCCATATGGCATATATTTACCAGGATGTAGCCCAACCTGGGCATACCTTTACCCTTGGGACCTTGCGGCTCTGTGTGCGCGTTCAAGGCACCACTTGTTCCACTCCAAACGGGAGTCTGTAATGTATAATACATAATGAGAAATGTAAACTAGCTCCTGTTTTTATATCTCATTCGTGGGTAATACGGGTGTGTCCCCCTCCCGTCTCAGGTGATGCCTCCACATCTCGGACAATCATTATTAATCGGTGCCTCACTTTTAACATCCCCCTTAAAAATTGTTCCCCTCCAAACGGACAACCTTCTCCACACTACCTCGTTGTATTCCAAACTCAGTGTATTCAAATCTCCACTCGTAGGCCTGTCTCGAGTCCAATTCCCCAAGACTCACACTGTCTGTCCACACTCACCGTGCAACTGTTCGTAACTGGCGTTTACTCAGCCCAGGAACAACACGATCGTTCCACGGCGCTGTTTAAAAGCGTATTAGCGCGTACCATGTGACTATACTACGCTAACGAGGGAGCTCGAAAATGAAAGCGGAGATATAAAAACAGGAGCTAGTTTACATTTCTCATTATGTATTATACATTACAGACTCACGTTTGGAGTGGAACAAGTGGTGCCTTGAACGCGCACACAGAGCCGCAAGGTCCCAAGGGTAAAGGTATGCCCAGGTTGGGCTACATCCTGGTAAATATATGCCATAAGGGGGGTTCCTCAAGACTATATATAGGACAATTGCCCTATTTTTAACAGGTTACCAACCCAGTCATGTTGTTGTGTGTGTGTATATTCTCTTTTGTCTCCCACAGAATTGTTTTTAAACGACAAATAGAGGTGCAGGGATAAATGAACAGACCCCACGCCCTGAAGAAGTTACCGTGAGTGGTGTCCAATGGTAACGAAACATGTCGGCATTTTAACATACGAGCTATCACGCAGCTTAGAATAAAGTACGCAAGCCAGTGTGATCTAGCTCTTTCACTGATATTAATATATATCACTTAGGGGTTTTTGAGACGGTGCACACATTCTAGCACAGCTTCTCCTTTCTTATCTTTCTTATACACACACCCTAGCACCTATTTAGTTTATCACCAGCATCATGCACAATTTCTTGCTGTTGGAGTGTTGGTAGCTGATGATGAGAAATTGAGGTAGCAGGCGAGTACCATCCTGCTTAACCCTCTTTGGTGGCGCTACCGTGAGGCACCAACACTCCTTTTCACTCCTTTTTCACCATATTTGGGTGCGGGAGACATAAGGTTATTATACATAGATAGTCATTTTGACATACCTCGTAGGCATATTGTCTTTTTCTTCCTTTTAATGAACCACACCGTAGAATAGCTCAAACGACAGAATCGCAAGCTATAAATGAGGGTCTAACGTTTATGGCCATCAATACGGATGTATGAAATATCGGTTCACAGTGTGAACAGGTCTTTGTTATGGACAAGTGTGGCCACATAACTCATGAGCACGACCCGAAACCCCCACTGCCTGACACTTCCACCTGATCTTCAGATTGTGCTGAGTGAAGGCTAACAACAAAGTGTATGTGTAGCACGACAATAACCTATTGCAATAGCCGCCTTCTTTGCTGCTCTTTGTGGTTCCAGAAGCAGGAGTTGTTTTTTTTTTTTTACAGCGTAAAGCTAATTCCAATTCTCAGGCTGTGCACTGATTTTATTTTTATTTGAAAAGTTTTATAGAGCGCGAACACGACCTGGCTGGGTATAAGAGTGCTGTACAACAAAGCCAGCTGGTAGGCTGGTACAGTAGGACATAATAGATAGCTAAGCTTATGCAGTAAAGAACAATGGAGATAAAGTAGCCATGTAAACTGTTAACCAGATGAAGATTGCATAGTAAACACAAGGAGATGATGGACGGAGTGCTGAAACTTTTCAAACACTCACCCCCAGTCACAGATCTGGGTTGAATCCATCATGCTTTAGCTCACTTTGCCACCCTAGTGCATAGTAGACAAGGGAATACAGGGTTGTAGGTCAACACCATTAGTTTGTACGGCTACAGAATTATTGTTACAAGTAACTATTCTGGAGCAAACCTTTGACTTCTTTTTTAAATGGATAGGTCGAGGGGTTCAGTCTAATTTCTGGCAGGAGAGCGTTCCAAATTCTCGGAGCAAGACCTGAGAAGGCACGGCTGCAAGTTCTCTTCTTTTTGAACTTTGGTAGTTTCAACATTAGAGTGTGTGAACTTCTTAGTGCGCGATTCCCACCCGATAACTCAAGTTTATTTGCCAGGTAAGTGGGCGTGTTCTGATGGAGCGCTTTGTGCGTTAAGCAGGCTATCTTATACCTGATCCCTGTATCAATGGAGAGCCAATTGACTTGGAGTAGGTCTGGTGTGATGTGGTCACGTTTTGAGTCCGTGATGAGTCTGGCAGCAGAGTTCAGAGTGGCCCTTAAAAAAGCCAGTTTAGCTTTGGGTAGCCCTGCCAGAGTTGCAATTCCGTAATCTAAATGAGAGATAACTAGGGATTGGACAGATTGTTTCAGGTCAGTAGGCGGCAGGAACGGTTTGATTTTCCTTAATGCGCATGGTTTGAGATTGGCTCCTCTTGCTGTTGCACTGATGTGATCTTGCATAGTCAGGCATTTGTCCAGGATTACGCCAAGTGATCTAGTGGAGCTCACAACATGAGGGGTGCAATTGAGGGCTGTTAAGTTGTTTGAGCCAGCCCTAAATGGGTGCAGTACGACTGTGGGGGCAAGCAGGAGGAATTCTGTGTTGAGTGCATTTAACATAAGGTGGTTGTGAGATAACCACTGCTGAGTTTTCAAAAGAGCATAGTTGAGAGTAGTAATGTCGTCCATTGAGGCGATTTTCATTTACAGTTGAGTATCATCCGCGTACATGTGATATTGTACGTCAGACCGTTTCAGAATTTCGGTGAGAGGTTTCAAGTAGGGGTTGAAGAGAGAGGGCGAGTGTGTGGATCCTTATGAACTCCAACAGAGACTGGCTTACTGTTGGAGAGGTCATTTTTGATTTTGATTCTTTGAGATCTATTTTGAAGGAAAGAGGCAAACCAATGTAGGACTGGACCTGATAACCCCATCCTTGTTTCTAGAAGGTTGATTAGTTTGTTGAGTTTGACTGTGTCAAACTCTGAGGAAAGATCCAGCAGAATAACTAGGCATGGTTCGTTTTGTTCAAGTATTCTTAAGACATCGTCTACTATGTGTGTTGATGCAGTTTCGGTACTGTGAACAGCTCTGAAGCATGATTGGTGTTGGTCAAGTAGTTGGAAATGTTCAATGTGGTTGCAGAGTTATGTATGAACATACTTCAAGAAGTTTTGACAGAGTCATGATTTTTTGTGTGTGTAGGCAACCAATTCCACCAAGGTGGCGAGAGCCTGATTTTGTAAGTCTGGTAGGGAGAGTTGCAGAACCCAAGATATGGACCCGTTAATGAAGATAGTTTGTCAATAAGTCATATAGTCTTGATTAGGTTGTCTTAATGAATCCTTTATTTTCATACGAATCCAAATACAGAAAATTGCCAGCCAACGTGTTTCGTTCATATACAATGAACTTCTTCAGGACATAGAGTGATGTACGGTCCTGGGAGAGAATGCACATGTACAGTATGGCTGCGTGGGCCTACTTGATAAGGGCCAGCATGCGTTGAATCTGGTGAGGAAGTAACTGCAGCCATCAGCTCCGTTCAGTAGTGTGGGTTGCAGATCTAATTTAAATCTTTCTTGTTTTTTTCAATGAAATGGGCTGAAAATTCTTCGCTGCTTAGGATTGAGTCCTTGAGTGCCCCGAGTTGGTTAGAGTGGTGTTTTGTTGATTGCTAATTTCGAAGAGTTTTTTTTGGTCTGTTTTTGGCCTTGTCCAGCTGTGATCTAAAGTGATCAGATTTGGCGGTGAGTATATGTTTGTTATAAGCTTTCCTTGTCTTTCTTAGTTGTCTGAGATTGTCTAGGGAGGGAGAATTTCTCCACGTTCTTTCATCAAGTCTGAGTTTAAGTCGTTCCGCATTGAGGGAGACGTTGAACCAGGCATTTAGAATGCTTGCTAGGGATTCTTTTGAGGTGCAGGAGAGCCAGTGCATCGAAGAGAACAGTCAGAGTGGGTGTAGTGATCGGTGAGTTCCCTTGAGATTTGTCATGTTAGGGGGTGGCGGCAGAAGATTACTGCTCCTGATAAGATCATTTACTTTGAGGTTTCTCAACTCACGTGCCCATTGTTTTTTTTTCCGAGGTTAACCAAGTCTGAACAACACCTTTTCCAAGATACTGATGATGTGATCTGACCAATCGCAAGGTAATATGTCATCCAATTGTATGATATTATCCTTGGCAATAAGATATAGCACTACTAATCCTGGATTAAGAGAAGTTTGCAGCGGTACCAGATTTTATGGGCATCGATATCCATACAAGTATTTAGTGTACTGGACAGAACCAAATTGGCATCTTGCATATATTGAGGTAGATCAGGGTTCTCCAAAGCTGGTTCTGAAGGGCCAGATCAATGCCAGATTTTTAAGATAACTGCACTTATCTAAATGGGGATATGCTAAAAATGTGGCATGGATCCAGCCCTCCAGGACAGACTATGGAGAACTCGGATATAGATGTAAGCAAATGTCACCAAATTCACCTTTGTTCCTGAATGCGGTAGCCACTGAGCAATAATGTTCTTGTTGAAACACCACTGTGCCAAATTTCTGACAGCGTGTTCTAGGGTGGCAAAAAGATCTAATCACTGTTTTTCCCCATTGTTGGGCAACTTTCCTGGGCCACCTTGGATTTTGATGGACAATCATGGGTCAGCACACATTGCATGCTCAGTTCGTATACTCTGGCATTCAGAGACCCAGCCAAGTGAATTACGGTCAGAAGAATGCCCTGCGGTTCCGCCAGGCTCCAAAGGCACAAAACCTCCTGACACAGGAACCCACTCTGCACTGCTTGTTGCAGTACTACAAAGAAATGGTGTTGTCCATGAGAACCTCCACCAGCCTCCCCCGATGTCCGACAGGGAGGCCCTCAGAGCCAGATGGATGGCCCACAACTCCAGAAGACTGATGTGAAACCGGCCCTATGTCAGAGACCAGAGGCCCCTGATCTCCAACTCCCCCAGATGACCTCCCCCGCCCAGCAGAAACGCTTGTCACCAGTTAGCTATGGATGAGGATGGGGGAAGAGTCTGCCGCAGGAACAATTGCTTTCAAGCAGCCACCACTGAATGTCTCCAGCAGTCTTCTCTGCGACCTATATGATATTAGTGAGATTACACTGAAACGGGGCCCCTTGGAACTTCAGGTTCTATTGCAGGGCCCGTATGCGAGGCCTGGCATAGATCACCAGGTGGATACAAGAAGCATCACAGGTGCTATTATTGTGATGGCACATGAAATGTCAGGATTATAATTCGAATGTGTTGGACTTGTTATAGCATAGTGAAAGCCCTGAGCTCCACTGTGTCCAGAATTGCTCCAAGAAATGGAAGACTCTGACTTGATTCAGATGGGAATTCGGCTCGTTGCTAGTGAACATAATGGTGTTAAGAGGTCCATGACGGACTTCGGCATTCCGCCTTAAACGGCCAGCCATTTAGGTTTGGCAATGCAGGTGTACCCAACGTCTGAGGATTCTCTACGACCAAAGCCATCACTTTTGTTAACACCAAGGAGTGCTGGTGAGGCCTAAAGGGAGAATAGAAACCGAAAGTGCTCCCGGCCTACCATGAACTACAGATCTGTGGGACTGCAAGCTGGGTGTATGAAATACAAGACTTGCAGGTCTAAAGACACCATCCAGTTGTCTGGGTTCAGAGCAGAAAGGCACTGGCGTAACAAACCTTGAGGGGGGCCTCCCTGCAAGGCACCCCCCCCTTCCTGGCTCAATCAGAAGCCCTGCAGTCAGAGTGCTGTGCTGAGGGGGCTGCTTGGGGCCCCCCCGCACCCGGGGGGGGGGGGGGGGGGCTGCAGGGGCCTGTGTTACGTCCCCGCAGAAAGGATCTAGACTGTGAGCATTTTGACTTTGTCCTTCTGCAGGAAGGCCTTTGAAGGCGAGTGGTCCACAATATGCTGGAGAGTCCGGTCCTCCTTCGGATCAAGAAAATAGTGTGAGTAAGTAGACTCCCTCCCCCTTTCACAGTCCAGAACCCTCCCAATGACATCTTTCAAGAACAGACGCACCTCCTGTAACAGCATAGACAGAAACTCGTTGGGAAACCGCCCTGTGTGGGTGGAACAGTGGGTGGGACAGAAAGTTAAAAGAGCTGGGCTCTACCTTTTGTATCTGTAAACCCATCCGTCTTATGCTTAGGTTGGGTATGCAGCACTAGGAGCAAACTAAAGTGGTTTAGAGACCATTGTAGCAGGGAAAGAGGAATTGGAGGACTGATGGCCCTGCGGGCCTCCACGCTGCCTGCTGGACCTCAGTCTACAGCCTCAAAAGTACTGGGGTGCCTGTTGTACTGGTTGGGAAAACGGTCTCCGTCTACATGCCAGCCCACTGGAATAGGCATGGAACTTTCTGAATTCACGTAGGAACTGTCTAGCAGGGGTCAAAAGTCCCAAAGAGCTTGCTGTAGCTCTGTTTTTGATAACGCTCTTCAATGCAGAGTATGCCTTCCCACTGAAAAGAAAGGACCCATCACAGGGAATACACACGAGGAAGGCCAGTGCTTCACCCGAAACTCCTGGACAAGACGACCAGACATGGTGATGAAGCAAGACACTAGGACCGACTGCCATCCCCAGGCAATCCATAGCATCCAGACCTGTGCTGATAACACATTTGGCTGTGTCCCATCCACCATGAACCCGCTGAGCCAAAGAGGCTCCAAGTTCTTCCGCGACTGCCAGCAAGAGCTCGCTGGCCATGTCCCAGAGGGCATGTATGAAGCAACCCAGCAAACATTAACCGATCGCTATCCTAGGCTGTAAGATGAAAACATGCTCTTACTAAACACCTCAATCCCATTTAACTTCCCATCAGGGTGTAGGTGGAAATGAGTTAGGCTTGACCTGATTGGGAAGTTGGTGAGAAAAAAAACAGAGCACCAAGCACCGATCTGCAACGTCTGGCCACCTGCCTATTCAAAGGCGGGCAGCAAGTCTTCGGCCAAGTATCTATTCGAAGTGTCTGCGAGGGCATTGTTAAAAGGAAGCAAGGGCTGAGAAGTAGATGGCCCAAGCTTTTAAATGCTTGTTAGAACATTTGTTTTGGTCTCAATGAAGGGTAGATGTAATTCTAGTGCCTCAGCTAACTGCCGAATCACCAACACCAATGAGGCACTTTCCAAAATGGGGAGTGAAGATCTGTTTGATGGTAAGGTGCTCACTTTTCTGGTGCATTCTGGGCTGCTTGCTCCTCTGGGGATCAGAGTTGGAGCCAAAAAGAAAATTATGCCTCTGCTGGTAAGTGTCTGGTTAGAATCGCGTAGCATGACAAATGGTTGCACTTTAGTTATTTTGTAGCACGTCATCGGGCGAGCTCAAGCCAATGTCAGCACAGAGTTTGACACAGGCCTCAGAAATGGTCATCAGTTGGCGTCAGTGGTGGAAACCAGCATGGAAGCTTATACAGCATGGGAACGGGCCTGGTAGCTGGTCCCTATGGGGCAGATGGTGTCCGGGGAGGACCAGTCCGCAGTAACCGGACTGAAGGCCTCTCTAGAGCGCCCTGTGGCTCTGTGGGGTGGAAGGATCGCTGGGGAGAAATGAAAGGGCAATTAAGATGTGCAGTATGGCCTCCTTGAAGGTGTCAATCTGCTGTAGGGACAATGATGGTCATGGAATCGTGGGGAGCATCATGGCCGGTGACTTTGAAGGAGTGCAGTTTAAATATTGGCACCTTCTCTTTCAAATCAGAGTGGCGGGATGAGGTTAAATTACGTTTTGATTTCTAACGCTTGGACTTTGAGGACTCCGATGAAGATGTTGAACAGCAAGGAGTGGTCGAGGGACCAGCCTTGTGGCTGGGCCCGCTACTTGGACTGTAAGGTGAACCCCGGTGATGTCCAAAATTACCACTTGTGCTCAGCGATGTACAGCTTGGCCTCCTGGTTTCAGCTTGCCTTTGGGTGCAATGGTCATATGATCTGGAGCTGTGATGTAAGTGCGAAGGCGTAGCGTTTATATGCGTCTCAGCTTCATCACTTCTGGGGTGGTACAGAGCCTGAGCGGACCACTGGACGCCACCTACCAGCGCACAGGAGCACTGCTGGTGAATTCTCTGGCCCCAGCCTGGCGCCACGGGAATATTCTAAAGATGAAGAATCTGCTGATAGAAGTGTCCATCAGACGCGCCCATCACCCTGGATCGGAGCACATTTCGAGCAGGTAAATCAGGGGGGTTTGTGTGCAAAACAGTCAAATAGGTGTATTTTGCGCCTGTTTTTTTCTTATTTTAAGCATTTTAGTTCAACACACAGGTGCGTATGTAGTCCAGGTGAGGTGAACAGTGGCGGTGCGTCCATTAGGCGCTGGGGCATTGCCTCACAAGCCGCCCGCAGCTCCCTCGGTGTCTGTGAACTTAAGTAAACTGACTCAGTTTACTTAAGTTCAGAGACGCCGAGGGAGAACTGACATTCAGAGTCTGAAGGGGGTGGACGGTCCGGCGTCATGTTGACTGACATGCATGATGCATTTTCAGACCAGGGGCAGGCAGCACCGGAGTACCACAAGTGCGCAAGACTGGTGAAGGTTGGTGAATTTTTCTGCCATGCCCAGTCATGCGCACTAGTGTCTGCTCTGGCTGGCGCATGCCCACTAGGAGAGCGAGGGTTGATCCAAGGCTCAACCCTCGGTCTCCTAATGGGCAGGCGGGCGGCACATAACCCTGCTCTAAGCCAATCCTGGCGCCGCTGGAGCAGCGCCAGTATTGGCTGAGGGGTTGCTGCTCCAGTGAAGGCGAAGTTTGTAAATGTGTGCAACTCAAATGTTTTTGCTTGTGCTTAGGTACATAGCCCTCCTTGGGTTCTTAAATCCCTCGAAATCCAAATTAAATTAAGACAACGAAAGTATCAGACCGCGTTGTGTCATTCTGAAGCCGTGCAGACCGTCAGAGATCAGAGGCCAGCCATTTGGGTTGGGTGAGATGTGTGAAACTGCCTCTCTTGACCGACTTCCAGGCCAAAATTTGAAATAATTCTACCAATCCTGATACAATGCATTCATGTAAACTTGAAAAGAAGAAAACGTAATTGCGACAGTAAAGGATATTTCAGGCCAACTCAACTGACTGGCAAGTGAAGGAATGTGAAAACGTGGTCGGAGCAGCATAAGGAACGCTAATATATTAAACTGATGAAATGTATAAGCTTTGAGAAGGTATTATTCACAAAGAGGTACCTTAAACCCCAGCCAGCGCCAAATACTGTTTTTGTTTTAAAAGTACCGTGCCAGGGCAGGCCCTTGCTACTATCGCTGCGGGTCGCTCATTCGGGCGTTTCCATTCTCTGGCACCACAGACGTGTTCCACACTCCGTGAGTGGTCTGTGGATTGCGTGGGTGCATGGATACTTTTTCATCAAGTTATTAGAGTACATAAACTGCGGGGAGTGGAACTAATTTATTAAGAGAGTGCCAAATTAAGCAGGGTTGGTGTACTGGGCTTTTGCCCAGTTTGTTTTTTTACAGAATTTGGAGTGGTACATAACTTGCGGTGACGTATTTTGTGCATCATGCACCTAAGTAGTGTTTTTGGAAACTACAGCTGTCATGCACACATAGTGGAGCATACAGTTTGTTTCCCTTCGTAATGCCTGCACGTGATGTTTTTAAAACAAAATTAACATATGGCTATTGGGTACGTTTTCGTTTGAAACCCCAAACCCCCTACTTTCGACCCAGGGACATATACTCTTACTTTTCCGGAAGTCACTGACTGGGTGTATAGTTTAGCACTGCTGTTGAGGAAGGCAAACACATACAATAGAGTAAAGCATCCCTGGTATAAGAGTGACGATGACCAGGACTCCGAGGGCGGGCGAATGTACATTTATTAAAGAGATAATGGGGAATACGTTTGACTTTAATGGTTGCTCAATACCTCGCCTCATTTCTTCTCAGATCGATCCGTTTGCACGTGAAAAGGGCCACCAAGCGTCACTCAGCAGCTCGTCTCCGCTAGGACAGTATGGCTTGTGTTCAACATGTTCATGTATTTTGACAATTCATGCCGACATTGCGCTCTGGGGTCTTCTTTTCTCTGTGCAAGAGAAGGTGGGGTTCAATGGGGGTTCACTCCTCCAGCGCTGGTGCTGCCCATTCTGTACAGTCCATTCCTTATCAATGATTCATGTTAATGCTTGTGTAGTTGAAGTAAGAGTTTAAACAGACAATTCGCTTTCATGCGCCTGCTATAGGTGCCCCACCGGGTCTTGAGCCCTCGGTCACCGTAGTGATGGTCATGGAAGTAAATACATATAGTGTGCAAGCCTGCAAAGGTTCTGACATGGTTTACGCTTTTGTATTTTATTAGCATGCTGCTAGCTGGCTTCCAATAAACAAAAGCGTCACACTGGTCAGAACGTGTATGCGCTAACACACTATGTGATGCTGTACAACAAAGTGTGCAACGTAGATCAAGTGACATAAATCACCCCTAACCACCTGGTACCAATGGAATCACCCGGGACCTAAATGAGACAAAGTGCCTTCTAGGGTGCCCTACTGCCTTTTAATGCTTATTCCTTGCGGTCTCATTTTGTCCAGTCTGAGAAGCCCCAATAACTTGCGTTTACCCAGTAGATTTCATTTGTGGAGGTAAATCAATAAATAAGGGAATCTGTGAGGTACTCAGCATTGGTATCTAAAAAGTGTGTTATGAAATTCTCCGGTTATGCTGAAGAAGCAGCTACCTACGTCATTATATATAATCTCTTTACTGATTTCATAACACTTTCACAGTTGCTTTATTAACCTTTTTGATTTCTCAAATTTGCTTAAAAATGAACCATTTGTCCACTTTTTTCAATTTTTTTCCAGGGGAGAACCCCCCAAAAACCCGCTTATAGCAGCTGGGCTTACTTGCTACGCTCGCTCGCCACAGGGTACTCATCCTGAACCTTTACGTCACACCACTTTCAAATGTCACCAGCCGCCACTGGGTGTAATAATCAGCACGCACCAATCTATCAATCCGCATTTGTATAGCACAGCACTGTCACACCCCTCGAGTATCCCTGCGCTGTGGATGCGACGTCTCAGTCGAAGAGAGGAGAGGAGTTGGCCTAACGGCTAGGGCGCTCGACCTCGGACCTGGGCAACTGGGTTAGAGTCTCGGTAATGTCGCTGAACATCCTGTGATTCTGGGCAAATCACTTAATCTCTCCGTGCCTAACAAATAATGAATGTGTGTCCTAATGCAACGTAACTGGTGCTATGTAAAGCGCTCTGATACCTGATTGGATTCGGGTCAAATTCGCGCTATATAAAATTCTGCAAAAAAAAAAAAAAAAAAAAAAAAGAAGAAGAGCCAGGTCAGAAATAGAGGGTTTAAAAAACGAGTAGAAAGGTGGAAAACAAGCAGAGGAGGAACAAACCTAAGGCAGCAGAGGGTAGCGGCCTGTGAGCACGCTGGACAGGAGGACTGTGGCCGGGGGGCCTGGCACGGGGACGAGGCGCATGATCACCAGGCTCTGGGATTATTGTATATACTTCTACAGCACTCTACACCCATGCAACCTAAGATGGCTGCACCCCACTAAACCACCCTCTGGTGGGTGACGTTTGTGCACCCCAGGGTCCCAACAGGAGGGCATCCCATGCCCAGCTGAAAGGGCTCCTTACAGCACCAATCCTGCTCTTCGTACCCGATTTGAAGCCAGGGGGAGAAAGTGGGCATCAGCGTGAACAGACCCCAGGCACATCAGACTTCTTGTTACATTAAACACAGTTAAACAGATGCAGCTGGTGACAACACCATGCCAAGAAGTCAGGCAGAGGCGCTACAAGTGACTGCAAACAGGAGCAGAGAACACACTGGGGTGGCTGGCCGCCAAGCGTGGCACAGATTCCTGCAGCCTCATGGTCTGTCTCCAGGAGACATGCTGGCACCTTGCCAGTGCAGGCATGAATCAGCGCCACGCAAATGCCACTCTGCCAGGCAGTCAAATACAACCCCTGCCCGCAGTCTGAGTCAGCAATGCAATGGGGGCATCAACGCACAACACAGCAATAAGGGGGGGGGGGATTGCTGTTACACTCTGTTGTATTGAAAGATACATGTATGGTGGGCGGTAGGATAATGTAACTATTGTATGGAATGGTAGATATGAGGCTAGGCTGCGATTGTTGAACTGCTGATGATATTTCTTTTTGATCCTTGTTATCGTCCAGGCATTGGGCGATGGAGATGTGCATGCTTTTCACATGAAAATTAATAAAAGTCTGTTTTAAAAAAAAAAATCAACGCACAACACAGCGCCCAGGGCACTTACCAGCAAAGCACTTGGAGCAGAGATTCATGGTCTTGCTGGACCTGTGGGGAGAGAGAAAAGGGAAGCCATTAATAGAGGCTGCAGCTCGAGACAGAACACAACAAACACTATGTACAAACCAACACTCGGTGTACTGCAGTGCTGTGGTGTAGATGGCCTCACACTACGTACGACAAACCAACACTCTGTGTACTGCAGAGCTATGGTGTAGATGGCCTCACACTACGTATGACAAAACACTCGTTCCTACTGCAGGGCTTTTGTACAGATGGCCTCGCACACTACATACAACAAATCAACACTCGTTCCCACTAAGTCTGTGGTACAGATGGCCTCACACTACGTACAACACACGCTCGTTCCCTCTGCAGTGCTGTGGTGCAGATGGCCTTGCACACTAGGTACACCACACTCGTTCCCACTGCAGTGCTGTGTCGCAGATGGCCTTGCACACTACGTACAACACACTCATTCCCACTGCAGTGCCGTGTCGCAGATGGCCTTGCACACTACGTACAACACACTCGTTCCCACTGCAGTGCCGTGTCGCAGATGGACTCACACTACGTACAACACACTCGTTCCCACTGCAGTGCTGTGTCGCAGATGGCCTTGCACACTACGTACAACACACTCATTCCCACTGCAGTGCCGTGTCGCAGATGGCCTTGCACACTACGTACAACACACTCGTTCCCACTGCAGTACTGTGGTGCAGATGGACTCACACTACGTACAACACACTCATTCCCACTGCAGTGCCGTGTCGCAGATGGCCTTGCACACTACGTACAACACACTCGTTCCCACTGCAGTGCCGTGTCGCAGATGGCCTTGCACACTAACGAGCTGTAGAATTTAGGAGTCAGAAGCGTAGCACTAAGTCAATATAAGATAACAGATCTCCTTGTATGGCAGACCGCGCATACGAAATAGGCTCAAAATAGCCACGATCATTTGACAGACAAGGGGACGGAGTCGTGGATCCGAGAGTTTGCCGAGGATCACACACTTTGCTAAAGTAGGGAGGCCAATACTGAAACCTAGATCTCGAGGCTCTGAAGAACGCTCCTTCCATCTCCTCCTAAATAATAACAGCCAGTACACTGACTCCATCATGGGGCACTGAGTGCAAGCCTCTGGGGAAGATCACAGAATGACCACTAACACCGCTCTGCGCCACGGCAATTCCAGATAGGTGAATTGTCAAAACTTTTCCAGAAGTGTTTTTATTTTCCAACAGTAAATCTAAGTTTCTTTTTCCATTCTGTACCTGGTTAGTAAGGTTTCCTCCATAGGCGACAGGCCCCATTAGCTGAAACTCAAGCATTTGAGACTGAAGTAAGGCGTTTTTAAACGGGGTATTCCTTTCTTTGCCTTTAATCCTGGAAGCGCTCCTTCATCTGGTAGACATTACCCCCCACATACATGCAATCTGTTCTCACCTGCATTCATAGCAGATGAGGTGGTCGCATTTCACAAAGGTGGGAGTCTGAAAAGTTAAGCCAACAAGTGTTTCCTCTGCGTTGAAATGTGTGTGCGCTGCTCCCACTAAGGTGACACGGACACTCCATCTCATCCAGCCCTAGACTCCTCAACGGCCTTTCTAGAGCACTTCTCTTCAGCCTGGCTCTCCTGCAGCAGTCCAGCTTCCTCAGCTCCCACTCTGGTGCCTGAGCCTGAAGAATGCAGGAGGGGCACGCTGGGGGGGGGGGGGGTGCGCTGGGGGGGCACGCTGGAAAGGGGGAAACTGGAGTGGGGGGAAACTGGAACTACGCAGATGACACACAAATACTTCTTCAACTGGAATGCCCAAAAGACATTGGAAACTCGCCAATTTTCAGTTGTCTCAGAGCTGGATCAATGGATGACGTAGAGCCATCTCAAACTCAATGCTTCCAAAACAGATATACTGACGTGAGGGTGCAATTGGAAACATTATGACCCACCCGTTTGCTGTGTGGCCTGATGATCTGGGAAGATCGTCTAAAATATCGAAGGGAGTAAGAAACCTTGGAATGACCATGGACTCCAAGCTGGTCAGGAATGGCCAAGTGGACAAACTAACAAGCTCAAGCTTTGTTACTATGAAAACTCTGCAACAAATCTTCCCTCATTTGGGATTTCTACACAAGGTCCAGGCTACCATCCCTCTCGTTTTGTCCAAACTCGATTACGCCAATAGCCTGTACCACAGATCCCCTTGAACGACCATGAAAAGACCACAACTGATTCAGAACTCAACTGCCAGACTACTCTGGCATATAAAACTGCAAGACCACATCTCCCCTGCCTTGAAAGCCCTGCATTGGTTACCAGTTGCCAGAAGATCCACGTTCAAGCTGCTTTGCATCACCCACAAAGCGATACATGGAACAGGACCACTCTTCATCAGGAATAAAATCACCAAACACATTCAAGAAAGTTATCTAATTCCCACTATGGCTGGTTGTATATCAAGACTTAATTATGACTTGCAGTGTTCTTTAGTTTATTATTTCTACCCCTGTAAAGCGCTCTGATACCCGCAAGGGTCTTGTTTGCGCTATACAAGACATTCAAAATAAATACAAATAAATTGCTATACAATATACTAGAGAGAGGCACACTGGACATAGGCACACTGGACGGGAGGGGGGCCACTGGAGGAGGGCAGACTGGAAGGAGGGCACACTGGAAGGAGGGCACACTGGAAGGAGGGCACACGGGCGAGCATTAACCAACAGGACCAAGCCTTGGTGGTGTGCAGCACTGGGATAACCAAAACATGAAGCATGGGACACACTGCTCTAGACCTGCTCCCTGGGTCTCTGGGGCTGCGCCCTTTCTGGGGCATGACGGGGGACAAGGAAAATCCCAGAATGTGCAGTGAGCAGGCGGGTGACTGCATTTTGATTGGATTTGTTCCTTCAGCACCTGTTCTCCCCCACCGACGCCCAGGATCAGGGGGGAACGAGGGGTCAGCCATCTCATGTGGGTCTGGACTGACCATGGAGGAAGGCACCATCACACAACCAAGAGGGGTGCAGTGGGACCTGACCCCGCAAAGCCACAGAAAGGAGGACACCGAACTCCTGTACCCTCAGTGAACGATACCAGGGAAGCACTCATTATGGACACAATGAAAACCTTGATTCATCAGTGACCAGCACTAGCACGAAAGCAGCGAGCATGGATGCCAGCTTTGGAGAACCTGAGTCAAGGATCACTGGTGAAGAAGACAGAGTTGGAAAACTAGAGGGAAACTTACTTCAGCCGAGTCCTGAAAAGAGACATGTTGAGAAGAAGCCTAGCACAGCACTGCATTCAGGGAAGCAGCTGTGCCAGTCATGGGGTGAATGAAAGCCAAGCTTGAGAGTCTGGAGGACAGAGTGACAGCCAATAGGATACGCATACTGGGCGTCCAAACCCTAAAATGAGGGGGGTGCCACCCTGGGCGTACAGTTCCAAAGCAAGCTAAGTTTATCACATTGGGACCCAAGCAGAGGTTGTCAGATTGTGGTCTCATAGCTGAGCTGGCATCAAGGTGCAGAGAGAAACGATTCCCCGCACAGCAGCAAGACAAAAAGAATTCTGTTCTGAGACAGTCATATTCAGTTCCAAGATGGCAGACCTGGGGTGATAAAGCAGGAAAACTAAAATATGCTAGGAGGCAAATTGCAGCTGCCAAACGCTAAAAGCAAGGAATAATAAAAAAAAAATGGATGCGGAGGGGCACAGCAGCAATGGAGGAGTGGTGGGACAGGTATGACGTGAGGACATAAATGGCACTGACGAACAGTGCTGAGCAGGGCAATATGAAAGATCAAATGGATTTTTTCTTCTTTTTAAAAACAAAAAAAGCCTACAAGTGGGATGGGGGAGAGGAAGAAGATGTAATGAGTTGGGGGCTGGGGGAGCAACATGGGTCTGGAGAGGAACAAAGAAACACTGCCAGGGACTGCTGAGAGCAATAGAAAAAAGTAGTTCCTTGAATGTAAGCAATGAATGTTGGCAGTCACCCAATCCGAACATGGCAAAAATGAAACACTCCAGAGGCAGGATAATAGAAAATAGATGAAAGTTACTGAAGAGGAAGAAGGAAATGAGATAGACAAGCAAGCCGACCAATGGAGAGCATGGTGCTGACCTATGTAGCAGCCTGGCAGAAGTCCAACACCAGGACGTCCCTCCTTAACACTGGACTGGCAGCCTTGGATCTGGTGGGATGAGCCTTAAGATCCTCGGAAGATTTCTTTTGGCCACAACACAGCATGTTTTATGCACAGGATAATCCTCCCAGAGACGCTTTACTTACGGACAGCTTAATCATCACAGCCTATACACAGGGGTGAGGTGGAGTGCACAAGGCAGAGGGAGTGGCATCTGTGAAAAGGAGGACACCACCTTCGGAAAAGAACGATGCACAAGTTTGCAACATTAACTTGTCCAGAAAGAAGGTTGCATTGACGGTACTACCCCTCACACGAAGCACAGAAGTAATTGCAATCAGGAAAACTGCCTTTATGGTCAGCAGTCGCAATGAGCAGCTGTCTATATGCTAGGCGGGCATTTATCTCAAGAACATTGCCAAATGAAGGTCCCATTGTGGCATAATAAAGGGCTCAAGAGGGACATATACATGAGCCCCTTCAGGAAAATGCCTCACCACTGATAACTTGAACGACAAAGTCTGATGAAAGGGCCAACAAATAACCTTTAAAAGAATGCTCACGGCAAAGCCTTGCTGGGCCATAGATAAACAAACGCATCATACAGTTTGACCTGAAGAAGATCAACCTAAAAGCATCAACACTCGGCCAATAACTGCACCCAATGATCTGAATGAACAGACTTGGTAAATGGGGGTCCAGCCACAAGAATACAAAACACTTTCAGCAGGCAGATGCTCAATGGGTGCTGCTCGATCTCCATGCATGGAGGTACCGGCTGTGACTATGTTGCTGTGAGACTCTACCTGTTTCTGAGACAGGAAGTCCTCCCGAAGAGGTAGAATGACAGTAAGGAAATTATTCCACCTTGTTAGGTCAGAGTACCACACTCGCCTGTTCCAATCTAGGGCTATTAGAATGACCTGATCCTGGTCTGTCCTTATCTTCAGAGCTTTGGAAAAGGCTGTGGGCATTCAGAAAACTGACGTCTCACTGCAGGTGCAACACAGCCCCAAGGTAACCTTGATGTGAAATTACTGTGCCCTGGAGTTTGACACTACGCACGGTCTTCAGTGGTGAAAAGATCCAGCCAAGACACACCCGACTGGGTGAAGACTTCTTGAACCACCTCTGTATGAAGAGGCCATTTGTGATTTGCCACATGATGTCAGCTGAGTTTGTCCACTCTGGTGTTCAGAGTCCACCAAATTACTGGGAGTTCAAGAGCTCCCTTGGAGTTCAAGCCATCGTCTGAGTTAAAGCATTTCCTGGCACAGGGCTAGTGATCCTTTACCGCCCTGCTTGTTGCAGTACCACATGGCGGTTGTGTCGTCTGGCAAGTCCTGATCCAGCTTCACCTTGATGAGGGGAGGAAGGCCTTCAGATCCCACCACAGAAGATTAATGTGGCGTTTCTGCTCCGCCAGGCACCAAAGGCCTTTGATCGCCACCACTCCCACATGTTTGACCTAATCCAGAGACGATGCATCAGTCATTACAGTGAGCTCTGGATGGGACAGGGAGAACCGCCTGCCGCAATTCATGCTGGTGACCAATAGATACCACAGAAGGTCACGGGCCACCTCCTTTTACTTACAAATGTTTTTCTAAGAGGCAAGCAACCCCAGTGCTTAACCCACTAATGGTGGAGACACCAGTGCAGGCCACACAGGATGCACAAGGCCAAGAAGCTTCAGAATCATCCGTGCAGTAACCCACGAGTGAGCTGGAAATATCAGGATCATAAATGAATGAACTGGACTCGTTGCGGGACTGAAAAGACCTGGAACGCCACAGTGTCCAGGAGGACCCCTATGAGGTGTATCTCGTGCAGGCTGAAAGTAGGATTTTGACTCATTGATGAAAAACCCCAGCGATGACAGAAGGGTGACACCATTCAATATTTGCCAGAGGACATCAACTCAGAATGTCAAGCCCTATATTTCACTGAAAGTCAACTAATTTGGATCACCTTGGACACCAAACTCATCCTCAAGGAACATGTTGCCAAAAAACACAGACACTCTCTTCTAATGAAAGTGAAACTTTCTTCCTGAAAAAGACTTCAGAACTGTCGTTCAAGACCTCTCATACTCTTGCATTCTCATTGCCTCCCAAGCTCCACAGTGGCACCCTGGTAGGGTACTCTACATACCGCAGCATGCCTCATCCAGGGCTGAAGAAACAGAATCACATCATGCTCATCCTGAAAGAACACCTGTGGATACCTTGCCCATTGCGCAATCTTAAAAACCAGCCGCATTATTTACAAAGCCATGACAAGCAGCACCCCCATTTATCTTGCTTGCAGTATAGCTGCCCAAACTCAATAATTAGTAGTGTTTAGGGAGAAGATGGGTTTATTTAAAGCTGGGTGCTGCACCTGTGTGATCTCGTAAGAGATATAGACAAGGAACAGGTTGATGTTGCTCCAGATCAGATACCTGCATTAGATCTGGAGTAAGCGCCACTGGAATCTGGGTTGGCACCAGAGCAGGTGGAACCAATGAGGCACGGGCACAGAAGTGGAGTCAGGGGTAAGCGCTGGTATGGATCTAGGGGGAGAACGAATAGTGCCAGATGGCGAGAGGGAAGGCCCTGCTAGCGAACTCTGAATGGGCACTGCCCTACCCCACAGCTCTATGAGACCCTAATACGCACAAGAGGAAGCTGGCATAGTCAGGTAAAATTGCAATATGGCCTCCACGAAAGCCTCCATCCGCTAAGTGGTGGAAAACAGACAGGAAACTCTGGACACGCTGGGACCAGACCGGGAACAGGCTCAGAGTCCAAAGATGGGGCAGAGTAGGGTCTATAGTGCAGTCTAATGTATAACTACCCCCTGCAGCAGAAGTGATGGGGCGGAAACCCGTGGTCTTGCATGTATGGCAGTACTCATCCTAGACTTAGCCGCGGGACAGTGATCTGGAGCAGAACCGGGTGCTGTGGCTTGGAGTGGGAGGGGGTTTGCTGTGTGGGGTGTGACTGGTCCTGTTTTTTGTGCTAGACATAGAACAGTTTGTTTCCACTTCCTGGTAGCCTTCGGGTACATCTGGGAGCATCTGTCACAGGACAGAGTTGCTCTCACACTCTAGACCCTGGAGGGAGACGTGTGATCATTGATTGGCATGTGTTTCCTGCAATCGCTGCATGGTTTAAGGCCTGCGATCTTCAGGGCAGACATTTCCCATGGCACACTGTCTGTGAAAAAAATGCTTGTAAAGTCAGACACCAACATAAGTTCGGAGCATCAAAGGGTGTGGAAAAAAAGAACCAAAGTCGGCGCACAAGTAGATAGATAGAAAATGTATAACTCTATTATTAGGCAGCTACTAGGTCTCCCTAAAATTACACCACTCCGTATGGACCTTGGGGTTAGCCCAATTGCAGAGGAAGCTGCCCTTAGGCCTCTTCTCTATTGGAGATGTATCTGGAGCACTCCAGAACTGGAGTTCTTTAGAGAAGAGCTAAAGAAGGTCCTAAATTTACAGAGAGCTGGCAAAATCCCATGGCTGTCTTATATTAAAAACACCTTGGCTGCTATGAGGATGGGAGATCTATGGGTTAATGCTGAAGCAATTTGCACGATAACTCCCAAGAAGACCTTGTCAAAGATTTTTAGAGAATTTAAACTTAACCAGATAAAGGCCAATTCTGACACTGGCATATTGACCCTATCCTTTTTAGACGCTAAAGATCAATAGAAGTTAGAACCTGTTCTTGATGTCATACAGCCTCCCCTTGCAAAAAAACTGTATTTACAATTTAGGCATGGTGTATTACCACTGTGTGCCTTTACAAATAAACACTTTGGCTCAGGGCTGTCCGGTCCGTGTAGATAATCCGGAGACCGATCAACATGTACTATTTGTCTGCCCGGCATACAAGAAGGTAAGATACCGATGGCTATAACAGGTATGCCGGAACCTTGGGACAAAGCATTGTGTGGAGGCCTATAGGCTCCTAAAATACAACACCAGTCTGCCCATAGTGTATTCAGTCTCCCGATATTTATTCTCTATGTGGTGTGTACATTTATCCATATTTAAAACTAGATCCATCGGATAACTTTAGCTTTTTATTGTAAATAAAACTTATCATTTTTAACTCCCTTTTTAAATGTTATAAAATGTCTATTTCTAAGTAGTACCTCTTTTATATCCATATTCAGAATTTTTTTTAAATACTGCAATGCACGTGCACTTTATCTTTGTAAGATTTATATGTATAAACTGTGCTGTATTCTTTTCTTTGTGCTTTTATGGCCATAAAGGCCGAAATAATTTTTTTTTTTTTATTGAATTGATAATTTTTAATGCACAATTAGTTAAAATCATTGCAATGAGGTCACATATGAATATACAATATAAAATGCATGTGTTCCAATATTATAAAAAGTAAAAAGACGGGGTTGTTTCAATCAATTGTGCAAAGGTTAAGAAGATGGAAACACTGTTTAGGTCACTATAAACAGAGATGGTGCCCATAGAAGGATCCGTGCCATCACTTTCAGAGGTAGTATGAGGCCGCCAGAGAGTCTGATGGCGCCCCCTGTCAGCCTGCGAGAGCAAATGCTACCGAACGTTCTGGATCCAGTATGGGCCAAGGGTATTTAAAATGTGCGGAATCTGCGGTTAGAAGCATTCATCAGAAAAGATATTTACAATTCAACACCAAGCGCATGGACCACTGTAAAACCCCTGTAAGAAACGCTGCAGCAAGGACCTGAAGCAGACGTCCAGTACCACATGCGCTGCTGTGGAAACGTCATCAGACTGATCCACACAGCGCTGTCCCAGGCACAGGCTCTGCACACAGGGATGCTGTGGAGTTACTTTCCCCATCCTTCAGGATTTACACGCTGCCACATGACATGAAAACTTCAGCTGATTGATGCGGACTTATGGGACATATGGAGACAGATCTCGCTATAAATTGGGTGGTGAGTCAGTCCCTAAGGTAACTGATTACTCTGTGTTTCCCCTCAAAAGTCTTAACTTTATGCTGAAAAACAGTGGTGTTGGTATCTTAAAACATTTTTAACAACCGGCAAAGACGAACGGCGAATGACTGATGGGGCAAATTCATTTTATGGAGTACCATCATTTTATATAATGGGAAGCAGCAGGCGAGTAAATCTCCTATACGTCCCACTAACAGAGTTTTAGTAGTCGCCATTGTGACAGGAACTAAAATATGCCCCACTTAATTCCCTCAAAACTTCCTAATGAACGAGGGCCATTAACAGAGGACAGCGAGCTGCATTCAACCCCACAAGCCTGAAGGATGCTTGGCTTCGGGTCCCTCAAATGATGCGCATACACAGGGCTAATTCATTGTGCGTTGAATATTCTGAGCAAGGGGAAAGTCAGTTCCCGATTCTCTGCCCCAAACTGAAGATAATGTCTAAGACTGAGACAAGATGCTTCCTTTACTAGTGGCCCGCACACAGGGGCTGCCCAGACTCCCAGGTGGGCTGCGTGCGAGGTTCGGCCACACTGTCCTTTTGTAAGTCTTCTCTCGAATGCAGATTAGATGTTCTATCGACAAAGAGATGACGATTCAGCGACTCCATTAACCACAAAGTATTGTATTGTAATTGCATTTGTATAGCGCTTACTACCCCTGACAAGGCGTTGAAACGCTTTTTTCGGCGATTAGCACGCTACTCCAGGACCCATAGAGGATTAGTGTTGAATTAGTATAGTGAAACATGCAAGTCAATTTTAAGTGGTGGATACGTTAGTCAGTTATTTGGATTCGGAAGGATAGCAGAGGAAAAAAGGTTTATTTATATAGCGCTTGTTACCCCTGATGGGGTGTTGAAGCACGCTACTTCGGAAACCCATAAAGGATTAGTGGTGAATTAGTTTGGTGAAATCTAAAAGTAATTTGAGTGGTGGATATTAGTCAGTTATTTGGAGTGAGAAGGATAGTGGAGGGATAGAAAGGGAAGAAAGGTTTGCATTCATATAGCACCCGTTACCCCTGATGGGTGTTGAAGCGCTTTTCTGGCGAGTAGCATGCTATTCCGGAACCCATAAAGGATTAGTGTTGAAAATTAGTATAGTGAAATAATAAGTAATTTGAGTGGTGGATAGGTTATTCAGTTATTTGGATAGAGAAGGGTAGGTGGCGCGATAGAAGAGGGAAAGAGGTTTGTAGGTATATAGCGCTTGCTACCCCTGATGGGGTTTTGAACCGCTTTTCTGGCGAGTAGCACGCTACTCCGGAACCCATAAGGATTAGTGTTGGATTAGTATAGTGAAACATAAAATTAATATGAGTGGTGGATATGTTCATCAATTATTTGGATTGAGAAGGGTTGGGGAGGGGTAAAAAAGGTTTGCATTTATATAGCGCTTGTAACCCTGATGAGGTATTGAAACGCTTTATTGGCGAGTAGCACGCTACAGTGGAACCCATAAAGGATTAGTGGTAAGTGAGTTAGTGTAGTGGAATATGGAATTTGAGAAATGAACGTGTTAGTCTGTTATTTTAATTGAAAAGGATAGTGGAGGGATAGAAGAGTGAAGGACTGAATGAAGTAATGGGAGAAATATATCTAAGATTTGCCCTGATGCTGCCACAGCTATGTCCATGCTGACTCTGTGGGCACGGGGGCCTCACGCCTCAAAACCAATGCCCCCTCGCAGAATCAGTATGCTGGTATTAACTGTTCAAATCAGATTTTTTATTTAGACTTGTGCGGTCTAGAAATTATATGAATGACTGTTACAATTTAAAACTAGAAATGGCGTCAGCCAAAAGGTTTTCCGTTTGTGCAGCATGTGCACGCGCACCATACCTACTGCGATCCGTTTCGATCTGCCAATGCTCATTTTGAATTGTAGCCATTCTTGAATCTCAAAGATTTCACGCTTGTATGAAATTGGAAATGGGCGTCCACACACTACACAAACGACAAACTAATTGGCTTTGCAATGCTTGTTGTATGGAGCAAGTGTAGACAAAATCATCTGACAAATAGATGCCACAAGAAAACAAGCACCGGAAAGCCAATGGCTCAGGATATAATGACCTACTGTATTCAGCGTGAGCACATTAGAGCAAGACATGTGGAAAGGATCCAAGCGCACTCCAGTGCAGGCGGAAGGATACACCCAATTGCCAGTAGCTTTAAGTGAGAGATAAATACTTCACTGGGCTGAGCAAAGATGAGAAAGATTAAGAAAGTCTTAAGCCAATGACAAAGCAGATGCTCGAAGAAGCAACAGGTTTGTTGAACAGCTACGTTGTTTAAGCCCAGCCCTGGGAAGGGTTGCGCCTTCTTCTGTGGCATCCATTTTACACACGATTCTGATAGCACTCACTCCCCAGTGCTGCTAGGCCGCTCTCTACCTTATTTCAGGTATAAAACAATCCCTGATGCGTGGCACTGCAGGCAGGATGACACCCAAGCAGCCAATAGAAAAACAAACTCAAATATTCCTGTGGTCTGATGTAATATGAGGCTGACAATGTCTCAAGCCAATGTGTGAAGGTTCTGGAGCAAAAGAATCCACTGGCTCACGTATGATAAACCAAGGTCCCTTCAATTAAATACAGAGGACATACAATATGTGTGCCATGAATGGCACAAGGACCATCCAAGTCAACCACAATGACAAGAGAACAAAAAAAGAGGACTACATTAATGTTAAGAGGACAAATGACAAATGGCCCAGGGAAGGCACAGATTTGTGAAACGTTGCTCAGTAGAGTATATACATATACATACTAGACCTTTACAAGGAGGAGCTTGGAATCACAATCCAAGCTGGCAAGATGTACAGCCATGAACTCTGGTTACACCTACAAAGCCTGATAGAGAAGCAGCTGTACACAAAGTCTAGATCATTCAGAAAATAACCCGGAGCACTGCTCCAAGAATATTTAACAAAACACTGGGGGCTAGTGTTAGAAACACACATTTAACAAGAAGACTCTCAAATATATGGAAACAAACCTGAAGAAACTCAAGTCTGCCTCACAGTGGGCATTTGTGCGAGAGTCTACAAGGAAAGAATTGCAACTGGTTTCCTTAAAACCATCACTGCAGCAAGTGTTCCTTCACATAGATGCTGGCTCCCTCCTTAGTGAAGGGACACTCGTCTCCTCAGTACTAGTGGGGCGGTAACAGCCCTAATACACTTAACCAGCTACCCCCCCTCAATAAGTGGACAGGTGTTGAACTTTGCAGTTTCAAGATTCTTATTAAAAGAACACCCCCATTTGGCACTCTGGTTTACCCTACTTGTGATTTATTGAGCAAGTTAACGTCAGATCTTACTCAATCCTCCCTTCAAACACTCATCTGAACCGTCTCCACTTGGAGATCTCAACAGGACTCCCTCTGATGTGCCGCCCGTGCCCAGGCGATTCTAGCCATGCCAAGGAGCGAGGAGTCACACTCTCCTGCCCGAATGAGTTCCAGGAGCCTCTCTATCAGAAATGGGCGTATTCATTTGGGAAGGGGCATATCTACCAAAATCAATAAACACACCCTGGTTAACTCAAAACAGTTCTGAGAAACCCTCTGCTCAAAACATAGTAGCGCTGGCAATCATGTGTGCTAAGTTCAAGCAGTACCAGCAATTATAAAGTAAAGAAGAACACTATAAAATTCTGAAACTAATTCAGACAAAATAGAGAAATTTTACTGAGCAAAAAGACACCACCTTCACCAAAATAGATTAATGGGAACTAGAGATATAGTTTAATTTTTGAGGCAAAAAGCACTTAAAAAAAAGATCAAGTACTATGGGAAAAGCAACAGATAACTGTGGAATGGGGGCTTAGGCGCAATTTCAGGCTACAATGGAGATCAGATAGACTAAGCGGGCAGTCACAGGGTTTACCTTTAGACTTCACTAGCTGCTGGGAAAGCTTTTTCTGGTCAGTCCTGAAGCTTCTAGCTCCTCGAAACAGGCTTAGGGGCACCATGTCTCTCTCCAGCCAGGCCTCCTCCAGGGTCTAGTCCTCTACAGTCAGCCGAGTACTCTTGTGTCAGGAGTCCTTCTGCTTGTTGTGTCAAGAGTCCAACCTCTTGACCCTTGTATAGCAGTTTCAATCCCTGGGATTCAGGAGTACTGAGCACATCCTCCTCTTCCTGCAGGGGGAAGATTCTTCTTCTAGCAGGGCCTTCTTCAGATGGAGTCTTCCCAGGCCCTCAAATGTTCAGACAAGGTAGCGGTGGAGGCACCAGATGTTTCCGCTGCACTAGCTAGTGACTGAAGAAAAACCTAACACCATCTATTTTCTTGCAGTCCTTCTCCATCCTTGCTCAGCACCTACTCTTCGTCTTACTGTACAATTATGTAGGATCCTCGGTTTTAATGTGGCTTGGCCCTGCTGTCCTCGGGCTGGCCTGTCGTCAGATTCGGGTCGGCTTTGTTGCCACTCCCCTACCTGACACAGTCAAAACTAGTTTTTACTACTTCTGTGGCTGGAGCCAGACTGCCTGGGAGGATTCTCTGGATTTGTATTTCTAAATCAAAATAGGTATAGCTAAAGCTACCCTTTATTCTGCCAACTGTTCCTGTTCACTCCCAGATAGTTAATCCCTGCTAAGTTGTCAGCAGTTAACACCTAATGTCCTTTCCTGGGCCCAGAGGCAAGCCACTGTCTTCTGATAGAGTGTTTAACTCTCCCAGTCAAGGATGTGTATTCCAGCTCTGGGGGTTCGACAGACAACAGTACTGGTTTCCTCCTACTGTGACTGAATACAGTTTGACTAGGAGGGTTGTGGGAATGAATCGGAGAATGCTTCCTTGGCACCTCCAAGTCAAAAGAGGAAGAACAAATGCTGTTCTTTGTTCTGCCAACTGCTCCAGACCACTTCCAACCAAGAATGTGTATTCCAGCTATGGTCTTGCGATGAGTGGCAGAATTGGATGTAGGGCAGTCCTGGCTCAGGCGGCCTAAAGTACATTCTTATAAAGTGACTTTCTGCTTCAGTTATCAAAAATCTGATTTCATCATTAAGTTAGACTGTACAAACTAAGCTGTAAATAACACTGAAGCAATTTTCTTGCCCTTTTCTGAGTAGAGGTGGAAAAATAAAGCTTTTAATACAACCTAGGCCCATTAGGGAAAATTCTAGCCACCCCTACAAAGTGAAATATTGTTTGGGTTTTATTTAACTCTGAGGCACAATAACCTCAATATGCAGTGTACTCTATTTTTAGATATAAGCACCCTGTCCTGTGGGCTTGCAAGTCATACTTTAGGGACGCCATACGAATATATAAAAATAAGCCTCTCCTATATTGTACAGGCATTTTCCCTGCCATGTGTCACTGCAGAAACATTTTAGTTACACATGGGTGGTGTAAATATTTACTGCTATCAATATATGAAATTGAAATTTCCATGCTATAGTTTCACTTGGCAGTTCGGTCTAGACTGTTCCCATGAGGCACAGGGTCAAGACTGATTTGCATGTGGCTCGGTCTAAACTGAGGTGACCTGGTGAGCAAAAGAGCGATGGATTTAATCCAGATCTATTGACTGGGGGAGAATGGCTGATTTGTTCTGCATTCCATCAATCATCTGTGTGTCTTTTTCTTTCTCGCCCTAAGTGTGCCGGGTATGGCCACGCGCTCACTGTGCCACTGGATTCAAGCTAGCCTGGCGGATGAGGGGTGATGCCCTGAAACCGGTCCCAGGATGCTCGTTTCCGGTCCATGGAGGATTTGGCTTGGCAGTTCAGTCTAGACTGTTCCCATGAGGCACAGAGTCCAGACTGATTTGCATATGTCTGGGTCTAAACTCGGGTGACATGGTGAACAACCAAACAATAGATTTAACCCAGATCTATTGATTGGGGAGAATGTTCGATTTGCTCTGCATTCCGTCCATCATCTGTGTGTCTTTTGCTATAGTTTCACTTTAGTCACAATTTATAATGGATATGCATACAAGTTTAATAGGCTAAGTAGCTTCAGTATACAGCACAGTTTAGAAGTGAAGCAGAGGCACTCTGCTACTGTTTAGCAGTGGTAAAGTGCACAGAGTCTTAAAGCCAGCAAATCCAGAAATGCAAAATTGGGGGACCATGACAAAAACAGGTTGTTTCTAACACTCCCTGCCGAACATCTTACACTGATACTCTTCAGCCTTCCATTTCTGAAATGTTCCGCCATACCTGGCCCCAAGCTCTGGTGTTCTCACTTCCCTGATGCTGGTGCTGGCCATCAGTTACTGTTTCCAAGCCCTTCTTTTTTACTTACACTCTCCAACCGCCTACCTCGCTCTTTCCAGTAACAATTCCACACGTTTATTCCTCACCAACTCTCCACCTCTTCCTCAGAGACAGTTTCCACTGCTACCTTCCCATGCAGGTACTGCTGCTTCTGCCATGAACAGGAAATGCCATGGAAACTTTTCCTCTTACCTTAGTGGCATTGCTCTCCAGCTTATTCAGTCAAGCCCAAATAAATTGTAGTTCCTCTGTTTCCAGAGCCACCCCCAGGTGTCGCCACCCATCCTGGAATGATCTCACTGTGTCACAGATTTCAATCTCCTCTGCACTTTCTTTCCGCACTCTGATCTGCACCCTAGATCGACGCAGAGATTCCTATCCTCCCCATTGTTTCGCCTTCCCGTTACACACCCCGGTAGCCATGCCAAGGGTCATCATGCAAAATCAGGGGAGGGACAAGAGAATATCAATTCTGTAAATGGACTGCTGAGAATCACCCACCTTTTCTCCGTAAACCGCCCTTCAAGCAGAAAGTCAGGAGACCATGGATCTACTCACCTGTTGTCCAACCCTTCTCCAAATTTACCACTAGGAACGCATGAGGACTAAAGAGTCTGGTCTAGGAAGAAACCACCAGATCCTGGCAAAAACACATCACCTACAGTGACATCCAAACTACTGAAATCATCATCAAACATTCTTTTTAAATATATAAAATGTTCAGAGTTACCCTAGGGGGGCATGCAGAGCAGATAGGTAAGAGAAGTATGTAGCCCCCGCTCTGTGCATTTATTATGTGCAGTGGCCCAATAAAAAGGCTTAGACTCCAGTGAAATGAAGAATTGGATACCAAAGATGCTAAGAGTGACCTCCAGTAGCAAGGAGGTGGAGAAGTGTGGCTCACTGGTTAGAGAAGGCATACCCTGAAGCAGAGGTCAGACCCGGGACCAGGGTTCAATTCCCGACGCGGCAGGGTCTGAGCCCAAGTGTCCACGGACTCGATAATTCTCACTTCGGTGCCTACTAGAATCATGGGTTCACACTCTGCAACTCTGGGCAATAGCTTGCTTAATCTCCACTACGGCCCCCCCTGCGGCGGGATGCCTGGCTTTCACCTTGGGGATGCCCAGTATGGGTTATCTCACAGGGAAAAAGCCAGGACGGGTTCCCAATGCAAGCGCCGAGATGCCCAAGGGTAAGTCGAGCGCTATATAAGAAGACACATACATACATACACTTAATGGCCACTGCACTCCTATCCTGGAAGCTACTCTTGAACCAACACATTACACAGGTTTCACTGCCAAGTCTGCACCCTGAGCGCATTACTGCTGCTAGGACTTCTACTGTGAACATGGAGCAACCAAAAAACAGCAGTCTTGCTACAAAGGACAACCTAGTCAATCCTGACATGATTAGGAAACGTCAAAACGAGGTTTCAGATGGAGAGTAACGTTTTGTATTTCTGGCAAGGTGCAAAACCGCGATTTAATGTAGTTCATATTAATTTGTTTTGAGGTCTTACTGCCTTCAATTAAGTAGGTCCTGGAGGGCCAAATAGTTGCAGTATTTACAGAGTATTTGCATAATATACATCTACATAGAATGAGGCTTAATTCACACAATTTTAATAGCCGTATCCAAAATATGGCTGATCTACCTTCGCTGGCCACACAATGCTTTGATGAATAAAATGGAAGTGGACCATGTATGCAGACCACACATGGCAAGCTAATGGGAGGGAGACCATTTTTTTTTTTAACAACATATTTTATTGATTTTATTAAAACGAACAACCAGCACAGTTATCCAGAGATTAAGGTGCAAGTACATCCCCCAGGGGAGACCATTTTAAACCCTCGTCAGCAATCCAGGTCGAAGGAACACGCGAGAAAGCTTTGGAATCAGCCTTTACATTAATGCTAATGAGTCGCAGTCAGAAGGAACCACTTTGTTGGCCGTACACTGGGCAAGTCCAAAAGACCAGCCAGTTTTCTACACGCGGGTGACCTCGCCATAAAAACACAGACGTTTTACAGTATGAGCAAAGTGGACTCTGGCCCCGGGCCCCAGCCTTTCAGGGGGCCACCGACAGATCGTCTTGTTCTCCACACAGTTCTGCACTGGTAACCTTGAATGATTCTTGAAACATACATTTTTTTTTTTAAATACCATTTTCCTTTAATTTATTTTTGATACAGGTAATATGTGGGGGTCTAATATTTGGGAAGTATATTACAGACATTTTGTAGAGGAACGTTGTGTTTAGGTTTTTCAACACCATGTAACATCAATAAACAAAGTTCCTTTTAGATCAAAACAGAACCTCACATATGAGAAATGGCAGAAGGTCGCAGAGATTATTTGCAAAAATATTAGTGAGCTGCTGCTGCATCACAATACTAAAAACACACATCACTACACCCGAATATTAGATGGAAACACCTTTACAGTTTGAACCTCGTCTGCCTGTGCAGTGTCAGTGACCTGGAGAAAGAAGGCACAAAAAAGTTGAAACTGGATCATAAATTCAAAGCTGCTCCGAATAGGGGCCATCAAGCGGTTTGGCCTGGGGCCCCAAAAATCCCTCTGATATCTTTCTAAACGCATAGCTCATTGAGAGCAACTGGTCCAGCATAAGCCAGTTAATTCAAGATCAGGGCTGCATGAGGTAGGGCCTATGTCTTCATTTCATACTACTACCACTACCGTGCAGTGTCCCCCTAAGTCAATAAATGGGGCCCATTAGAAAACACTGTACTCAATTGTGTAAGAAAATGTGGTCCTGTGCCCTGATGGTGCCTTAGCTAACAGAACACACTGGAATCGGTGCTACCCATTGTTGGACCTGGCGCTTTTGCCAGGTTTATCCCTAGACTTTGCCTTTTTACAGCCTATTTTTCTGATCCTCTTTTTGTTAGCTTTAGGACTCTGGGCACTTTACCACTGCTAATCAGTGCATTAAATTGCATATGCTCTCTGTATTATATTCTCTGAATTATATTGGCGATTGGTTATTCCACGATTGGCATATTTGATGTACTGGTAACTCCCTAGTAAAATGCACTGTGCGCGCCCAGGGCCTGTAAATCCAATGCTAGTAGTGGGCCTGCAGCACGGATTGTGCCACCCACATGAGTAGCCCTGCAAGCATGTCTCAGGCCGGCCACTGCTGTGTCTTCAAATGCAGATTTTCACCCTTCTTTCTACGTTTCATTCCTTCCTTGTATATTTCTTATCTTCATCATTTTTCTCTCTTCTCCCCTGTATCCTTTCCGGTTTTCGAGTCAATCTTCTTTTATTTAGTTCTCATGTTTTCTCTCTTGCCTTACAGTGCATGTCCCTGTCAGCTGAACATGTGATTGCAAGAAAGTGCCTCGTGTTATCGAGCTCCAATATAAAGAGGGGGAGCAGGCGGTGAGCAGGCGTCGACTGAGAGCTGAGCTCATCAATACAGAATCCTCAGTGAGCCAAGAACATAAATCAGTGGCTCCCGGTCTGACACGGCACGCAGGGGCACTGTCAAAGCTCGCCAGGGGCACCACGCACTGGGCACACGGTTTGGGAACCGACATGAATGTGGCTGATAATCATGTCTTTTCGAAGCACGGAGCTCGGTTTCACTCCCTCGGCTCTCACTGACCGGTCTGTGACGAGGGAATAGCAACAGCCGGTCAGCTGAGGCCGATGGAAGGCAGCGCTCCGGTCAGTAGCGCGCAGTTCAAGTGCATTTAGGGTGCTCAGGGGCGCTGGTCTCCAGGGATCCCCGAAGAAAGGGAATGAACTCCCAAACACCAGCGGCGTGCGAAGATACAGAAACAAGCAAAGGCAAGCCGAAGAGCGCCCATTCATAAGAGGCGTGACATCCGCGGTGTCCAATGCAGGCTGATGTTTGGCTTCAGTCAGACTGCAGAAGGAGTGGACATGTGGATGCTTATTTCACTCAAAACAAATGAAACTATCCAAAAGCAACTGCCACAGAGAGAAGCAGAAGACAAAGCAAATGGCACTGGTTAGAAGCACAAGTTCAAAGTCGAAGGCCAGAATGTAAATGGTAAACACCATCCGCCAAATGTCGGAACAAATGCACATAAAGTAAACTAATGCCACGGATTAAACAGAAGTGGGAGGCCCAAACCAAAAGAAAAGTCCCAAAATGTGCCCAAACCAAGGCGACAAGAAAAACATTGGTAAAGGCAGAGAGTATGGTGGGAGGGACGCATATGGGAGCCCAGAGAGGAGCCGGCACCACACTCATGTCCTTCTCATCTTGAAGCTGAGGGGGCACAGGCAGCATGGAGGGGGCACAGGCAGCATGGAGGGGGCACAGGCGGCATGCTGGGGGCACAGGCGGCATGCTGGGGGCACAGGCGGCATGCTGGGGGCACAGGCGGCATGCTGGGGGCACAGGCGGCATGCTGGGGGAACAGGAGGCATGCTGGGGGCACCGCAGACCCCAGAAAGAGGTCAAGTGCATTATTGGGAACTAGGAGCGGCTCGAGGTGCATTTATGGGAGCCCTGAGCTCTCCTGGTTGATACTAGGATCTGCCCACAGGCTCCCGCTCCCTGCCCCAGCAGTGCCACGTGTCCCGATACACCGAGGCCTGCTAGGCTGCAGTGCTGTCAACACCTGCTGAAGTTAAATCAATGCACTTAAATGAAAACATGCACGTTTTAGTATCAGCCTTGTGTATATCTACTGCGGCTAAAGCCTCTTTACGAATACCCTTTCCTTTTTAGTCCCCTTTTCCATCACCCACACAGCTATTGGTTTGGCAGTCATGGCAGACAGAATTTAGAATTACTCAAAAAACAACTCAATTTCTGTTTTTATCCACATTTCAAAAATAAATATAAACACGAAAATAAATGTTCTGTATTTATCTGTATAAAATGAGTAAAAACAGAAAACTGGGAGCCCTAATCACTAACAGTTCACTCCCAGAGACCCCATGTCCGCCAATCAGTCATTGATCCTGCATGGGGCTCCGCAGTGGGAAGAATAGGATCAGATCTAGGATTAGAATACATTTTTCTCCCTGAAAATAGTTGGGATGAAGGTAAGTACTTCGAGACCGGGCTTACATTCCTCCCCAGCCCCCCCCCCCCAACCTGTAAGTGAAAGAAGGGAACATAATGGGGAGCCAATGACCAATAAACACGTCAAGGGAGACGAGGGCCAAACAAGTTTGGGAACCACTGCATTGCCTTGATCAATAAAAGTCCTATAACTGTTCCCAAAAATATGACTGTTGGGACAACAGGTTTGTTGCAAACGATCCATGTGCTGCCTGCATCTCCTACTACCCCACACTACAGCAATAAGCCGCACTGCCGGACCCGGCTGTCCCCCCAAAGAAAGGCCCTTCGCAGGTCCGCCAGCACGAAGGGCCCCTGGTTCGGCCTCTCAAGGGCGAGCGCTGCAGGAATACCCGGGACCAGGGCTGCCTCCCTCGCCGCTCGGACCCGGGGAACTGGCCTGACGCACACAGCATAAACAGCGGGTACAGCGGCCTCCCGGGGAGATGGGGTACATATCAAGGTGGCCGCTCCTCTACCCCTTACAGTTAAAGGGTGAGCTGCAGCTAGAGGGCGTTAAAAAGAACCCCGCGAGGGACACTGAAAGTTACTGTGAGTGCAGCTCTGGGACGGGAAAGGTGCTGTTAAATACTAGCAATGCTTTCATTTTTTTCAAACATTTGAGGTGGGGTCTCAGCCTAGGGGAATGGCGTCCGATGGCTCTGCATAGACCCATCCCCGAGGCTCGTGTTGGCTTGGCAAACCAAGCATTGTTAGAATATACACTGCAAAAAGCATGTACAAAATGTCATTCTTTGCCAAAGTCCAGGGAAATGATGCTGAATTCTCGACCAGGCATGAGTCGCCGCTGGATCTGCTTCGTGTGTGCATTTATACTTCAGATGTGTCCTACCCGTCGCACCTCTCACCAGCCACCAAAGCATTTACATCTACTGAGGCCCCGGAAGCAAAGTCGGCCGACCACAAACATGTATGACAGAATTTGGCGCGGAAAAAACGTCAGACATTAGCGTTTACCGTTAATATGAAACCTTACATTAAAGCATGACAAAGCCTGTGGGTCGAACATTGTAGACCTGCTGACTATGACGACGCTTGTTGCCGATGCGGCTCAGCAGCGGCACAAAATACAAAACAAAACAAGCATTGGCATAGCCAATAGGTCTCGCCTTTGGGACCTTATAAGTGTTTAGCCATGCAACAGTTGTGTATCTAAATACTTATAAGGTCCCAAAAGCGAGACCTATTGGCTATGCAAAGCGGCCCCGCGGCCGCGAAAGTGATCGCGATCGCGATGAAACATCAAAGCGGCCGTGCGGCCGAAAGTTAAAGTAATCGCGTCAAGCACGGCGTGCGCTCCCGCGCACATGCACTGTAGCTCTAGGCTGGCCTGGTAGCACTTTTTGGAGCCCTCTCAATAAGTCTCGCCAGACCAGCGCATGCGCTGGGTCAGGCGAGACCTAAAAAGAGGCGCCATGACGAAGCAGCTATTTCCGGCCATGTGACTTTGTAGGCCAGAGCACGAGTGTGCATCGCCCTGGTATAAAGAACAGGCTTCACTTTATTCATCTTTTTTATTGCACGGTTTACGATGGTGGATGTCACTTTGATCTGTAACTTGAAAAAAATTTAAACATTAATAAAGATGTGTGGTAGGGAGCACAGGAAAAGCATCACACGAGGGGGAGAGCGCGGAGGCACATGTGGCAGAGAGAGAGGCACACAAGAGTGACTCCAACACTGAGGAAGGAGGAGAACATGAGGAAGGAGCTAGAACACATGCACTCGAGGGGTGCAACAATAGCCCCGCGGTGCGCCAACCAAGCTCCAGAGGCCCACCCCCCCCCCCTCCGGCACTGACAGACCTGAAAGCTCCTGGCTGGGTCAGGAGCATGAGGGACCCCTCAGGTCCAGTTGCGCCGCATTGCACTCCCTCAGAGTGCGCACCCAAAAAGAAAATAAATAGTTCCCCTAAAGTGAAAGATACATAGAGTCCAAGCAAAGGGTGGTTAAAAGGGTATGAATCAAGAGAGGGCGCACGTCAGGGGTACACGCAGGTACACGGCTTAAACAGACTATTTTCAGGGGGTGGACGCAGCCCACTCTGCCAAGAAGCTGAGCCTCACAGAAGTATGTTGAACTTGTCCCGGTGTCATTTTCAGACACTGGGACATGTTCAGCAGCGCATGGACGTTGTCTGCTATCCATTCCCAGCAGCAACGTGCAGGCGGTGAGGGGGCCAAGATGAAGGCCGAAGATGAAGGCCGAAGTTACAGGCCTCCTTTGGTTTGAATATGCTGACTGGAGCCAGCCTGGAACCTCACACTTAAAGGAGGAGAAACAAAGGCCCACAACTCGTTATCTCTTCACAGGTACTGGGGAGGCAGCTTTTGACTTTGTTCTGTCCCGTGCATGCACTTTTCAGAATGTCAGATGGGTTGGTCTGTCCTAGTATTTACACAAATAATAATTTCAATAGCACTGTTTTATTTCTTTTATAGCGCTACACACCCCAATGCAGGGTGCCAGAGCTCTTTACAAAACATACACATTATATATTGACAATGAATCATGTAAGTGTTTAAATCAATGTACAAGATGAGAGAAACGAGGCATGGTTACAAGGTGTAGGAGTCACATGTCCATAGCTCACTGTGCTATATTAGAAGGATTACAATTTAGGAACTGCAGGTAACAAACGGATCTCTGTGTTAAAAGCAGTAACCGGCTTCCCTATCTACATAAAATAAATCTGTCATCTGCATGTTACATGATGTGCTTAGCGGGAGACACATTATCCTTCTGTAATACTGGGATTCAAATCTGGGACTTCACTAAACACACATCTCTCCCCCAAATGCGTTAACCTCCAGAGTGATCTCACATTTTATTATTATTCCCTGAGATTTACCGGGCACCTCTACAGCAGATGCCTTAACCCAATCAAATATTTTAGAAAGCAGACTTTGCTGCCAATTTAGCAGATCAGATCTACTGCCACGCTTCTTGTTGCCAATAGCTTTGTGGCAGGGTTTAAAAATATTTTAGTTGAGGCCAGAATTTGCGTCAGGATTGTGCCACTTTTTTGGCCCAACTTCAACGCAAAATCTCATTTTTTAAATCTCATAATGTGTTTAAATCTACTCATGAATATAACTGATAAACATGTGTGAGGACCTAATATCTTATGTTACTTCTTGTGATGTCACTTTCTGTAATGTCCCGTGCAATGTCACGCATCGTGACATCATGCGTCATGCTTTCGCTTGCATACTACCTAACTTGGTTAGTCCCCCCCACTTCTGTTTTTAGGTCTCGCCTGACCCAGCGCATACGCTGGTCTCGCAAGACTTATTGAGAGGGCTCCAAAAAGTGCAACCAGGCCAGCCTAGAGCTACAGTGCATGTGCGCGCGCACCGCGTTTTACCGTGATTACTTTCACTTTCGGCCGCACAGCCGCTTTGATGTTTGATCGTGATCGCAATCACTTTCACTTTCGCGGCAGCACGGCCGCTTTGCATAGCCAATAGGTCTCGCTTTTGGGACCTTATAAGTATTTAGTTACGCAACTGTTGCATGGCTAAACACATAAGGTCCCAAAGGCGAGACCTATTGGCTATGCCAATGCTTGTTAGTACTTGTGCCCTGGACACGCCCAAGAAGAGGAAGGCAAGTCACTGAGTAAGGCCAGCAAACTGGAGAGAGAATAAACCTAAGCAATGGCGGCCTCTGAGCCCTTTGCTACTGGTGAGCGCACAAAAGAGTGGGCGAGAGCTAAAGTATTACTTTAGACCCAAGACGCCGTTGAAATAAATCGTAATCTACACAATAATCAAAATCAGTTTTTAAATAAAGGATTTCACAGAGGAATTCAACAAGCAGCCGAAAGTAGGAAGAGGGTCACATAAACAGGAAGTGTTATGCCTTTGCTAGGACTGAGCATAAGTGACAACATGCGACGGTTCCCATGTACTTAAATTGCAATTGTTTGACACAAGGTAGCCTCCCTCCGTGCTCACTACAAGTATCATGAACAGCGTCACCATGGGCATCAGAAGGGCTCCAACCCGCACTAGTCGAAGTGGGGGACAGAAGTAGGGGAACCGTGGGCGGAGAATCAAAGGACCGGAAAAACCCAAGGATTGGATCACTGGGCCAAGACCGAGGCGTGGCCAGAATGCGCAAACATCCCAATTTGTAGTATTTGTTTGGCATTTCACTGCCCAGTTAAATCAACCAATGGGTACACATGATTATTTAAGGTTATAATGAGTTATTGACATTAAAATACATTCAAAAAATGGGATATGCTTCTAATCACCGAATGTCCCAAATAAGGGAAAATGTGGAAGCACAAGCCATTTGTCTCCGAGCCATGGAGTTTCTGTCTTCAGCACTTCTCCCTTTTTCCACAACAGCAGTTCAAACATGAATGGCAAAATATCCTAGTTTGCAAATGTTCTTTATATAATTATGGCTCTGCCATATTTTTCTCATAATCCAAGTTCTGCTGCATGATCTGACCATTTAAACTAATAAATTGTTTGTAGCTAAAACGTATCAAAAGTTAATGAAAAAGTAACTTGTTGCCGCCAAGTGGAGGGCACCTTGCAAAGGTTGACTGATCACCTTTCTCACTGCTGCATTTGTATGTTACACTGGTACAAATGAGGCAAAATCTTTCCAGGGACTGTTAGCATGTGTACAAATGTCAAAATAATAAAATATAAGAAAATATACTGCATTACGCTGCAGCCTTTAAATGCATAATTTAGTCAACACTGCGGCATAATTTTGTCCTCCTTTGCTGCATGATTGATTCCAGTGGCCCCACAGCAGGCAGCACATGTTTAAAGTGCTTGAGAATAAAGCAGAGAGACTGTGAAGTTAGCAAACTTAGTTTGGTGTGCGTGCAAATCCTGCATTGCCAATCCTTGGTGAGTTGCAGCTACTACTGCTGAAACAAGGCCAATGGAGGTACCTATGGGTGAGGCAGACTGGCCTCAGGGGCAGGGCCGGCCTTAGCACTGGTGGTGCCCTGTGCATTAATGTTCGTTAGTGCTCCTCTCTATGACCACATCGGCCATGGATTCCCTCACTACCACCCTTTAACAGTGCCCCTCAAGTTTCCATAACCACATTCTCTCTCAGATGCATTAAATTTGATTTACAACACCACTGATACCATTGTAGGGTGTCAGAGCTCTTTGCATCACACACATTACACAGAGACAATCAATATGTGTGCAAATCACTGTATAGAAAATGTTACATAATCCTAAGGACTACAAGGTGTAGGAGTCACATGACAACCATACTAGTAGGCCGTATAGTTTAATAGTGATTGGTCTGGAGAAACACAAACTCAGAATTTAAAACGTAATATCATGGTTGGGGGGTTCTCTTTAATAATCAGAATTGATTTCTGTCCAAAAGAACACTTTTTGCAACATTAGGATATTTAAAGACTGGGAGAAAAAAAACATAACACTAATTTATACCTTGCAGTTTGTATGCAGCTCTTAGCTGACAGTTAATAGCTCACTGTTCTATGTTAGGATTTTAACATATAAACTGCAAGTAACAAAAGGATCTCTCTGACAAAAGCAGTAGCCCACTGACCTATTTACATTATGTGCACTTTGTGATCTGCATGGTACATGTTCTTTGCAGCAGGCACATTAACCCTCTGAGCTACCTTTCCATGAGTCAAAACTTCCACTAAACAAAATTCTAGGAAGAACATTAATCACCAGAGTCATCATAACATTTTTATTGTTGCCGAAAATTGCTGGAGGCCAAGAAGGCGGCAGCACGTGCTTTAAAAAACATAATAGAACTAGCATACATAATGCCTCCACCCAAAGTCAGCACCCGGTGGGGTCACACCGGTTGCACCACCCTAGAGCTGGCCCTTAAGGGTCCTGTGACCTCAGTGACAGTCACTGTTGTTCTAGGGTGTGCTGCTGCATAGGCCTGCCCGCAAGACTGGAAGTAAACTTCAGTATGGATTGTGGTGGACAAGCCTTGAAGGTTAACCTACACTTGTCATGCTAGGGTCCACCTGCTGGTGCTAAGACACCAGGGCTTCTAAGGTCTTGTGAAGCCTTCTAAGGTCTAGCATGGGATTGTGCTCTCTCAGGAGAGTGGTCTGGTGGACTGGTTATTAAGGTTAAACCTGGTTCCCTAGTTCCAAATTCAGCAGCTCTGGCTAAAGTGCCACATCCTCTCCCCCACTGAACACCATACTGCCCCACTGAGGAAAACTCACACTGCCTTGAACTACAACCCAATTGTTGCCAGCTATAAACACCTGGATGCGGCTCAATTTAAATTACGCACTAGACAAGAGCAATATGCGGCCTACAAAAAAAAGTAACAACATCATGGAAAAAGCAAACACTCATAGGGAATGCAAAATTTAGCAAACCATGTGAAATGTAAGCAGGAACAACATGGTTACCTTAACGCTTTTACACGCACTATTCAGAAATCAGTGTGTGCTTTTGCCTGAAAAGTTAAGGACATGACTACAGGGCCCTGTATGGACCCATTTCAATGTCCATTGCTTACATCCTTACAAAACGTAAGCAGTATGGTAAAAAGACCACATCCCTGGACGCAGAGCCGCAGTACACATTTTGTTTTCCAATCCACACATTGTAGTATCTCAAGGATTGGGGCACTAGTTGCAAGCCCAGGGAAAACAGACAAGAAAACAAAAATAGCGCTTCACTGGCAAACTCTGTGAAAGTGGCGCTAATGTGTTTGGGTGTGAATAAAATCAATCTGGACAGTTTGCTACCACTCTGTCTTACTTTATTTAGTTATTTTTCATATTTTTGACCTTTTATTCCTGATGCTGCACTTTGGAATTAAAATGTCGGAAAAATACGACATTTCCAGCAAAAGTGTTTCTTTTTTGGATCCATTTCACAGGGGAGCAAATAAAAAAGGAGAGGAAAGAGAGTGAGAACCCCGTCTTGAAGTCACGGTTTTCAATAAGAGAAGAACTGCTAGACAGAAAGAGAGGGAAGAAGGAAAGAGTGAGGGGAGGGCAGCTGAAGCGGCAGAGCAGAAGAGGACACTGTCTCTGGGCAAGGAGGAAAAGACAGTGTCCTGTTACTTCTCTGCCGTCCCGCCCCTCACGAACGCCAGGAACCTCGAGCTTTATTTATAGGCGGTGGCGAATTCTTGCGTCCTGGGACGCATTTTCAGAATAAAAAAAGTAGGGGAACGGAATCCTTAAAATTAAAGAAGTAGGGGCACGCCGTGCCCTGTCGACCCTGCCCACTTGGGTCAAGGAACCAGCTGAGGATGAAAATCACCTCACAGAGCACCATTATCACCCGTTATAACCGGCTGCCCCTGCCCCGTACCTCGCTGTGGCCCCTATGCATCCTCACCTCTTAGCCCTTTGTTTGGCATTCCGCTGTCACCGCGCTAGCTTCACCACTACACACGGGTACAGAGTACTCTTTGATCCGATAAAATAAGCACATTCAGCCACATGCAAGTCGACGGAAATGTGAAAGGGGTACGACGAGACTGGAAAAGCAGCACTGGAAATTTCAAGTCATGAAAACTAAAAATCCGTAAGCTCGTCTCTTGATAACAGGTCAGGAGCCGAAAGCATCTACTTCTCCATCCGAAAGGTGGCGCTGGCACACCAGACACGGCTCCGTCGCTGCGCATGAGGGAGGAAAGAAGCAGGGGGAGGGGAAGGGGCTCACTGCCAGGGCAGGACTCCCTTCACCCCGAGCACCCCGCCACCAAAACAAGAGCTCCTAAAACTGGGGTCCCTTCCACATTGCACTGTAGTTTGTCTGCACGACAGTCTACTGCTCACGCACACTGGAACTCAGTCAACAACTAAAGAGTCGTCAACCTGAAATGTAATGAGGTGGGGGGGCTCAGGTTCGTCTGCAAGGAGCGGCTTTCCATGCTGGGGAGGGGGGCGGGGGCTGTACCTGTGTGAGGGGAACCACCTGCCACGAGTAGCTGTCTCCCTGTGAGGGGGTGCCACCAGGCACGGGGGAGTCCCTGTGACAGGAGCCAGCAGGCACCGGGCCTCTCCCGGTGTTCTGCAGCACTGGCACTCAGGGTAGTCACTGTGTGAGGGCATCCAGCGGGTACCGGGGCCTTTAGCGCTGTTCTGCAGCTGTGGTAAATAAAATAAATATTACCGGACTGAATTTCATGCGGAATCTTAAATTAAAGTAAAATAGCTCAAAATAACGAGAGGCAGAATCCGTGGTATAAGAGGTTTTCTAATGGGCTTTATTCCATTCAAAATGGCCGACTCGAGTCGCGGCCCTCAGGTTCCGTCACCACGAAGGTTCAGGAAGTGAAGTACAATAATTTATTAACAGACATGTATTTTTATAATAAGTACATTACAATGAAACGAATGTAGAAGGCGTAACATTTGATAAGAAAAATGACGTAGCAGTGACATAATCGAAACTAGGCGTAATAAGGAATAAAAGAAACATGATTGGTTAGAATTATCAGACATAGGTGGATCTATAAGATAATACTTGGCATAGATGCGCGCGCGGCAGCATGACGTGTAATTGACGTGCAACTAGGGGGTGAAGGGGACTTGACATTTAGCTCTACATGTGGAGACGAGAAGTCTGGGGTCAAGTCAACCTAATCCCAAATCATATCTAACATCCTATGTTTAAAGAACTATGTTATCCACAAGGAAGAGACTCTCGGACAGAATCTATTCTATACTGACTGTGTGCGTTGTACAAGCGTCTAAGTGTCTATATGAGATGCGAGGGATAGAAAACTTTCCATAGCAACAGGGCTATGAATCACTTGCAGGAGGACGGAAAGGCTGAGTCCTTTGCTTGTGAGCTAAAGGAAATGTTTACCTAAATCACTGGACAGGAATGCATCGGCTGGAGAGCAAAATAGATAATTCGAAGGTGAAATACAACTTCTTGGCAGACAGGCGAAAACTGGCCGAGGCAGGCACCGTTAGCTGCACAGGGAGTAGGACAAAGTTCATGGATACAGATGCGAGCTCAAGCTGAAGCTGTCAGAGACAGAGAGCAGGGAAAGGCTTTGAGGACAGAATCGGGCCTACTCGCCTGAACTGTAAAAATGGAGTAACTTAGCCATATAAAGTCGGTGGCCTTTCATACTAAGGAATCGAATATCCAGCCCATTGATGGCGGATCTGACAGAGAACATGTTGACAGTAGACACACATATGTTTGCGTCTTAGAAACTGGAACTGGAGGGAACATACATGTACTTGTAACATGCATATAAAACCGTTGGGGTCCAAGATAGGGGACATAACTGATCAGGAAAATCCACATTTCCACATTCCCTCCTTGTCCCCTTCTTGCCCTTCACGAGACATCAATCTTCATCATTCCATTGATTTGCTCATGGAGCATCATTTCTTCTTCTTTCTTCTTCCGGGATCTTGAGCGAAAACCTTGATGTGGAATACACGATGTGGCACACAGACCACAAATCGCTGGTCCACATTGCAGGCATAGACAACAACTGAAGAGCATAAGAAGGCCAATACCTAGGAAGGATAGAACTCTCCATCCCCAGGCTGATATCACACTCCAAAACCACCCGGACCACGTCCAAGTGCCTGGATTCTCGTGTATCTGGCTTACAATCTTATGAAGGCGTGTTATAGCTTTATATACAGATGGCGAATTTTCTGGTATGAATATACAGCAGCTGGATCCGATGACCCTACAAGCTCCGCCCCTATCGGCCAGGATGACGTCAAGGACAAGACGATTCTGGAGAACAACAATTCTCATCACTGATTGTTCCTCTGTCAGATTGCCTAGGGCGGCTATAGTCTCGTTTACTACAGCTTCAAGAGTCTTGGTGAGTCTGCGTATCAGCTTACTATTTGATATAGTACCTATATAGGGAAAGATACCTTTATTGAAATCTACATACTTGTCCCATGCTGTCTCAGTATAATCGACAACTGGGAGATCTCTTTTCTCTCTATTGTGTACTAAATGAACATTTCGATAATAATCAGGGGGAGCTAGGAAAACAGGTGGCAAAAGGAATGCTATGTAACAGGTACCATCCCAATCTAGAGGCAGACGCATATATGCAGTCTGACCACATATGAAGTAGGAATGGCGAGAAGCTCTAAATGAAGATTTACCTTGATCACTATATTCTACTGTAGTAACGCATTGGCTATGGCCCATATGTATGGAACCAACTTTTCTTACACATAATTCACCCTTAACTGGAAATACTGACATAGTGGGCAAAATTAGTTCAACTTCGGATTTGACATTCAGAATCATAAGATTAGGTGTAAAATTACCTAATTTATACACTTCATTTTCTAAATCAGTTCCTGTTCTACTGGGGTGACCCTCCTTATTAGGGTGACAGACTTTGAATAAAACTAGATTCAGATTTCCCCATATCCAATGTTGTTGATAAACTGCTGTGTCTGGGTCTATGGAATTTAATAAACTAAACCATGCTCCACAGGAGCCATTGTGTGTAAATGGATGTGGAAAGAAAGGCAGAACTCCTTTGTTATTCTGATAGGGAGGAAGTCGGCCACACACCCAACAATTGGTCGCATTACTAGTCTGATGGGAATGATGTAACATACTAATGAATGTGTTATTGCGCAGCGCAAGTCTATAAGATAATTCATGTGGCGGTAGGTCACTAAAAGAATGTTCATCAGTTATATTGAAAACACGTTTAGAAACAGGATGATACATATGCAAAATCATACTCGTAATAATTACTAAAATACTCAATAAAAACAAAATTAATAATGTCACAATACAGTGGTTACGCAGTAATTTACAATAAGCATGTCGTTTCATTATGATTCTGGACTCTACATGATTCAGACCTAAGGGGTACATGTCGGGACAGATTCAACCGCTTCACCTTGGAGAGGACTTAAACAATCAAATCGTCCGACAGTTTAGATCTGGACCTGAGTTTCTGTTTATAGCACTGAGAGTCATTCAGTTCAACAAAAGGAAGTTTTGAATCAGTCTGTGAGGGAGTGCAGGGCACAGTGTCTATATCTGAAGGTAGTCCATGAAATTTTTTTACGTGACTCGAATGAATCCACCCTTTTCGTCCCTCGATCTTCACGGCTGTTCTTGTGGTCAACAGGACCAACTTGGGTGCTTTCCACCTGGGCTCCAATTGACTCTTCCTGTCGAAATTTCTCACAAAGACAAGATTACCCGGAACAACGTCATGGGGTTTCGCCTCAGTGTTGTCGGGAAAGGCTGCAGCTACCTGTGAACGAGAAGATTGTAGTGCAGACATCAAGGAAGCCAGGTAATCTGTCAGCATATTACAGTCAACATCAGTTATTTTACGTGGTATAGGCGTCCCCCACATATTCGGTGGTCTACCAAAGATCACCTCATACGGGGATAGCCCTGTTCTAGAGTGTGCTACCATTCTCATGTAAAAGAGTGCAACTGGTAATGCTACTATCCAGTCGACACCTTTCTCTCTACATATTTTGGACAGTCTGATTTTCAGTGTCTGGTTATGTCTTTCTACGAGACCTGCTGCCTCGGGGTGTCGGACACAGTGGAATTTCCACTGATATCCCAACAAGAGTGAGACATGTTTCATTAATTCGGATGAGAAAGGCTGACCGTTATCTGAATATACAACACGTGGTAAACCGTACCGTGGGAAGAATTCTCGAACTAGCTGCTTGGCAGTAGTCGGGGCAGTGTAATCTGATACGGGATACGCCTCTGTCCAACGGGAGAGAGCGCAGACAACTACGAGGACATATTTGAATCCTCGACAACGTTCCATCTGAATATAATCCATCTGGAGGACTTCAAAAGGATGGTCAGGAGGCTGAAATCCACCCTGCTCTACTGGAACACTCTTTCCTGGATTAAACTGACAACATATCATACAGGTACGAACTTTTTGTTTAGCTGCTGCTCGTAAATGTTTGTTGAACCAAATGTGCTGAATGCTGTCTAGCATAGCCTTCTCTCCTAAATGTGCTGGACTGTGAACTGTAGCTATAATGGCTTGAACCATGGAATCGGGGAGAAACCATACAGATTTCTCCTTCGTCATCCATCCTTGATCTGTCTGGATCCCTCCTAGTTCAGTCCATTTCTTTATTTCTTCTGCTGTGGCATGTGTCTGTATGTCAATTACGTCAAGTGTGGGATCCTTAATTGCCATACACTGTGTTGGGGTCTGAACTATTGGCTTTGTCATGTCTAATGTGCGATTCTGAGCAGTCTGTTTAGCTGTTCTGTCAGCTAAATCATTGCCTTGAGAAATGGTATCAATAACCTTCGTGTGTGCTTTACATTTCATAATCGATATAGCAGTGGGTAAATGTATTGCGTCTAACAAGGCATGAATGAGGGGTCCGTGCTGAATGTGGGCACCATGGGAAGTAAAATAACCTCTCTCTCGCCACAGCACGCCGAAGTCGTGTACAACTCCGAATGCATAACGTGAGTCAGTGTATACATTAACTTTCTTATTTGTGGCTTGAATACAGGCTTGTGTTAGAGCAATAAGTTCTGCTGCTTGGGCTGACAGAGTATCTATACAATGTGTCTCAATAACTTCAGTGTCTGTTGTGACTGCATACGCGGCCACTAAATCTCCTTTACTTGTTCTCATGCATGATCCGTCTACATACAACGTCAGGTCTGGATCTAACAATGGAACGTCTGTCAAGTCTTGTCTAGGTTTCGTCTTTATTTCAATGATTTCAACACAATCATGAGCTAGTGGGTCTGTTCCAATTACAGGTAATAGTGTAGCAGGATTCAATGTATTACACCGTCGGATCTCTATGTGTGGTTGAAACAATGTCAGTTCATAACCGGTAAGTCTTGCTATGGTCAAGTGTTGCGTTTGTGTTCGGTTCACAAGAACCTCTACTGCATGTGGTACTTGAACTGTCAATGGGTGTCCTAATACTATGGCATCGCTTTGTCTGATTGCTAAAGCTGTCGCTGCCACTGATTTCAGGCATGCAGGCAAAGCCTGAGCTACGGGATCTAATGTACTGGAAAAATAAGCACATGGCTTGCGTGATCCTGCTTGATCCTGAGTGAGTACTGACAAGGCAGTACCTTCGCGTTCTGTAACAAAGAGTGTAAAAGGTTTGCTATAACATGGTGTTGCTAAAACAGGTGCTTGACATAAAGCTTCCTTTAGGCTTTCAAAAGCTTGTGTATGTTCCTGAGTCCAAGGGAGAACAGTCGATGTGGCTGCCTCCTGTGTGGTTAACTGAATGAGTGGTTTTGCTAGAAATGCGTACTGAGGGATCCACTGCCTACAATATGAAGTGAGGCCTATGAAAGCCCGCACCTCCTTTTGTGTCTGGGGTATTGACATGTTAGCAATTAACTGGATACGGTCTGGTGTAAGCTGCCTTCCCTCCTTGGACAGCGAGTGACCAAGATAAATAACTCGCTGAACACAGAATTGCAGCTTAGAAGGGGACACCTTGTGCCCCTTGTCGGCTAGGAAATGTAAAACTGTCAGAGAAGCTTTTTCACATTCTGGCTCGCTTCTCGCGGTGATCAGCAGATCATCGACATATTGAAGCAGTGCAGTATTGACTGGCATGTGGATACTGTCAAGTTCTCGTTTCAGTGCTTGGCTGTAGATGCTGGGGCTTTCTGTAAATCCTTGGGGAGCGCGTGAGAATTTAAAGCTGCGCCCATTTAAACTGAATCCGAACAAGTATTGGCTTTCCGGATCTATTGGGACGCTGAAAAAGGCATTCTTGAGATCAATTACAGTAAAGAATGTTGCTTCGGAATCAATTGCTGTCAACAATGATGATATATCAGGGACCACAGGGAATTGTGGTACAATACACTTGTTTAGTTCACGCAAATCAATAACCAATCGGTACACTGGGGGAGCAGTAGGATCAGTTCGTTTAAGAATCGGAATTATCGGTGAATTACATACATTGGAGTCTGTTTCTACAACTACTCCCTGGGCAATTAGTTCATCAATGATTTTCAACAAAGCCACTACAGCATCATGCGGTAACTTGTATTGTCGCATTCGTGGTAGTACCACTCCTGCTTTCAATGTAACTCGATAGGGTGTAATGTTCATGCAGCCAACATCCGTAGGGCCTTGTGCCCATAGATGTACTGGTAAAATCTGTAGTCGGGGATCCATGTCTCTAGACACATAGTGACCTTTAAAATCACGCAAAAACAACCTTACTCCTTCCGGAGAACAACATATTATGGCTCCTAGTGCTTTCAGAGTTTTAATTCCTAACAAATTTTCTGGGCATGATTTAGTAAGCAATAAATCTGTAGTTCGTGTCAAAGGTCCTATCGTAAGTGGTAGAGGCTGTGATACTTCATTAACAATAGGTTTTCCTGAAAAACCAAGGGAAACATTTTGAGAGCCTGAGAGGGGTGCCCCTGGAACTTCACTACGTTTTATGGTTGTTCGACTTGCCCCTGTATCGAGTAAGAATTTTCTATCTTGACCTAATAATTCACTATGTACATAAGGTCCTTCTTGATCTACCGGAATCTCGATAAGCGGTAAGTCAACTTCCCTCTCTAGGCTGGTTCATGCGTAACGCTGATACTCAGGGTATTCATACTGTGCAGTCTGATACATTTGTTGTGTTGTGGTTTGTGTGGCAGTAGCAGGCAACGGTGGTGCAGCTGGCACAAACTGTATGGGTTGCTGTGAGGCTGGCATAGACTGTTGCTGAACTGGCATGGACTGTCCATGCTGCATAGCTCCTTGTTCATTCTGATCTTGTCTAACTAATCGTGGTCTCTCCTTTGCAATACCTGTTGCTATATTTCGTTTCAGGACTTGACAATCATGTACATAATGGCCTAGTTGTTTACAGTAATTGCAGGTTCCTTTTACAGGAACTGCAGAATCACCAGAATGTGTCACACCCTTTTTGTGACCATCTGCTGGTACTGTCTGAGAAACTAGCATTTTCATTTTTGTATCCTTCATGCGTCTATGCTCGTGTTCTTGTTCATCCCTAATTCTATTGTGATGATACTGTAACATTTGTAGCATTTGCGACGGAGTGTTACTTTGCCAGGTACTCTCGAATTTCAATATTCTATTCTTCACTGGAGGCAATGCATTTTCCACTAATTTTGTCACAAATAAATGTGGATATGAGTCACTACTTGCTTTTATACCACTATTTATACCAAAACATTTTTCAAATCGAGCATAATAATCGCTTGTGTCTTCATCTTGCTTTTGTTTACAGGCTGTGATTGCACCCCAATCTCTCTTCATGAATACGCTCTATTTCTTTACGTATTTTTCGGCACATGGCTATTATACAATTTTGCTTATCGTGTCTCCCTTCTGATATATTCTGACTCCATCTTGTAAGAATAAGCATTGCATTCCGGTCTACCCCCGGACGATCTTGATTTCTGATCACACAGTTTATGAGGAAACGTAACAGTTCCCCTTGTATCTCTACTTTCTGGAATTCCATAGCTCCGTTAATACATCCTGGATCTCGTCCTGTTTGAACAAAATGATATATGTTATCTAGATGCGTAGCCATCCCTGGTAACCTTGCTAAATACTCTGCGGCTCGTCTGATACGTAATGATGCCAGGACCATTTCGTCCTCTTTACCAACCACCGGGTCATATCTACAATTTACAAGAAGTTCCTTAAGCGTACGTTCATTTACGAACTTAGGTGTACGTGAATGTGCTGACTCTTGAAAGACAAGTTTATTTATTCTAGGTGGCGTGAAAGTACTGCTAGCACCTCCCGTGGCCCCATCTGGGGCGTCGGGTGTGAAAGGGTTCGTCGAACGTGATACAGCAACTATGGGTGTCGATACCCCTGTAGAGTCGACTGCGGAGACAGATGCGGAAACAGATGTGCTTGCCGGAGCTTGCATCGGGACTTGCTGTTGCACGGGGACAGATACCTGATCCTGACGTTGAATCCCTCCGCCAGACGGTCTATGTGGTGTGGCGTTAGCATACTCGGGGGCTGCATCGTCTAGATATGAGGAAAGAAAAACATCCTCTGCGGTTCTGGGATGCCCCTTTGGATGTACCTTAATTGGAAATAATGGGGGTGGCAAGTCTTTTGGCACCTCCGTAACAGCCTTAGGTAGTCCTTCGGCTAGAAGGGGATACATACCATTCATAAGAGCATTTCTTTGTCTATTTACTTGTTCTGATTTCACTCGGATACCTTCCTCAATTAATAGATTTTCTTGAACTTTATTTGAACTCTCTTTACTCCTCTCTTCTTGTCTACGTGCTTTTTCTGTTCGTCTATGAGATTCTTTACGCCATAACTCAACAGCGTCTTTCTGTGACTGTCTGACCTTTCTTTTCCATAACTCTTCCTCCACTTTCATGATGCACTCTGCATCCCAGGTTCCCGCTATGGGCCACCTTTGACTTTCCGGTAATCCTTTGGTATAATCTACCCATAGATCAAGAAACAATATGGCATCTAAGCCATGTTTATGGTACATGAAATGTCCTGGAGTGTCTCTAGGAGGAATAGGAACTGCTTCTTCAAGCACCCCTTTTCTGGTAGTAATCTGTCTTAACTTCGAGAAGAGCGGCATATTGACAACTGATCTGATACTTACTCTTGAACTTACTTAATACGAGAAACACAATAATGAACAGTGAACAATGAACAGTCATTCACACCACAATATGCAAGACATTTCTGAATACTTTAAACATTAAACATTGAACATTATAACAATGATCGACAATGATGACAGTCTGCTTAACTAATCACCACGCTGAATTCTTGACAATAACTGAATACTTCGGAATACTTGATATACTGCTAAACAGTACATATACACTGCTAAACAGTGCAGACCGGATTTGTGTACCCAAATCCGTCTTGACCGGCACAACCTATGTGCGCGTCAACACGCCTCCTCGGCGATGGTACTCACCGAGTAGCTCCTTGAAACGGAAGGCCTCAGAGAATGGACAGGACTCGATAACTGCGGACATCGGACCCTCTGGACGTCGGAATTTCGGAAAACCTGGTGGGCCTCTGTATACCTCGGATCTTGCTCTCTCAGCTAGGCTCTGGTCGGGATACTTCGCACTTCTCACCGCCTCGTCTGGGTTGATCGCAGCCTCAGTCGCCCCCGCTTGACCGGAGGGAGCTTACAGGAAATCCTGCTGGTACGCGTTTATGGTCCGTCCAGCTGTGGCAGGAGACCGGGCCTGCAACGCACCGCCGGCGCGTGAGATGAGAAAGTGTCCCTGTTCGGGCGCCATTATGTGGTAAATAAAATAAATATTACCGGACTGAATTTCATGCGGAATCTTAAATTAAAGTAAAATAGCTCAAAATAACGAGAGGCAGAATCCGTGGTATAAGAGGTTTTCTAATGGGCTTTATTCCATTCAAAATGGCCGACTCGAGTCGCGGCCCTCAGGTTCCGTCACCACGAAGGTTCAGGAAGTGAAGTACAATAATTTATTAACAGACATGTATTTTTATAATAAGTACATTACAATGAAACGAATGTAGAAGGCGTAACATTTGATAAGAAAAATGACGTAGCAGTGACATAATCGAAACTAGGCGTAATAAGGAATAAAAGAAACATGATTGGTTAGAATTATCAGACATAGGTGGATCTATAAGATAATACTTGGCATAGATGCGCGCGCGGCAGCATGACGTGTAATTGACGTGCAACTAGGGGGTGAAGGGGACTTGACATTTAGCTCTACATGTGGAGACGAGAAGTCTGGGGTCAAGTCAACCTAATCCCAAATCATATCTAACATCCTATGTTTAAAGAACTATGTTATCCACAAGGAAGAGACTCTCGGACAGAATCTATTCTATACTGACTGTGTGCGTTGTACAAGCGTCTAAGTGTCTATATGAGATGCGAGGGATAGAAAACTTTCCATAGCAACAGGGCTATGAATCACTTGCAGGAGGACGGAAAGGCTGAGTCCTTTGCTTGTGAGCTAAAGGAAATGTTTACCTAAATCACTGGACAGGAATGCATCGGCTGGAGAGCAAAATAGATAATTCGAAGGTGAAATACAACTTCTTGGCAGACAGGCGAAAACTGGCCGAGGCAGGCACCGTTAGCTGCACAGGGAGTAGGACAAAGTTCATGGATACAGATGCGAGCTCAAGCTGAAGCTGTCAGAGACAGAGAGCAGGGAAAGGCTTTGAGGACAGAATCGGGCCTACTCGCCTGAACTGTAAAAATGGAGTAACTTAGCCATATAAAGTCGGTGGCCTTTCATACTAAGGAATCGAATATCCAGCCCATTGATGGCGGATCTGACAGAGAACATGTTGACAGTAGACACACATATGTTTGCGTCTTAGAAACTGGAACTGGAGGGAACATACATGTACTTGTAACATGCATATAAAACCGTTGGGGTCCAAGATAGGGGACATAACTGATCAGGAAAATCCACATTTCCACACAGCACTGACCGTGTCCTGGGCTGTCCCGGTCTGATGGCCGCCTGTAAGCATGGGACAGGGAGGGGGGCGGGGGTCATTGTGCGAGAGAAGGTGGGAGGCACCGGGGCCTCTCATGGTGTTCTGCAGCACTGACTCTGGGCTGTCCCTGTCTTATGGCAGTCTTAAGGCATGGGGTGGGGGGAGGGGGGGGGGGGCGCAGAGGGGGGTATGGAGGCACCGGGGCCTTTAGTGCTGTTCTGCAGCACTGACATTCTGAGCCGTCCCTATTCGAGGGCTGCCTTCAGGCGTGGGGGCTGTCCTGTGAAAGGGGACAGCCCCAAGGCATAGAAATCTGTCCCTCTGTGAGGTGAGACACAAGGCAGGGTCGCAGTCACCGTGTGAGGGTTACCAGCACATCCCTGTAAAATGGGCGCTTGGGTGAGAAGTGGCTTCAGCGCGTTGACTCGTGAGCGGGGTGCTCTGTACAAGGGCAGATCCGTGAAGTGATCAGGACTTTCCCTGGATCATACATTTTGTGCCTTTGCGAGGTTAGGGCGATCCCGTGCCTACCTTAAAGCTGCCAGTATATCCTCTAGCCTCAAACTCCAAACAGAGAGGGTATGAGGAGCAAAAAGCGTGGGCACAACCTGTTTAAGAAGCCAATCTAGATTGTGGTGGAGGATGCTAAAGGAGACTGGACCAATGGGACACAGTGGCCATTGCGCTCCTGGATCTCCGTGCGGCCTTCGACACTGAATCACCCTACACTTCTAGGTAGGGTTAGCAAGGCCGGAGTCGCAGGAATCCCCTGGATTGTGTTGGTTCCTTTTAGAAGGAGCAAACATGTCAGATTTGTGACAAAGGCTGCTCATCTGAAATTCTGCTGGTCACCTATGGGGTCCCACAGGGGTCCTCTCTCAGTCCTACGTTATTTAACATAGACCTGTAACCACTGACAGACATTATAGCTACCTTTGGGAGTTCCATAGTCTCCTACACAGATGACACCCAGCTGTTTTTTTCACTCACTCCGGACTCCGATCCTTTAACACCCCCCCTGGACCTTGCCTGGAGCAGGGAGCCAGCTGGATGAATAAATCCTGTCTCAAGCTCAATGGGGCCAAAACTAAATTAATGATTCTTGGGAACAACTTTCCCTCCCATCCAGTCTTGGTCTGCCCACCCCTACCCCCTCCTCCTGGCCGCCAGAGCAGTTATAAAAAGTTTGGCGATACGGCTTGATAGTACTCAGACTATGGGAGACCAAGCTACCAACATTTTGGCCAGTTGCTGTGGAGTGTTGCTTATGTTGTGCAATATTCTGCCTTTGCTCCCCCATAGATCTAGGCGGTTGGTGGTCCAAGCCACGATTCTCTCTCACATGGATTACGGCAACTCAGTATATCTGGGTTCTCCCAAGGTAGTGACACAAACTCCAAGTTGTGCAAAACGCTGCCGCTCACCTGCTACTTTGGATTCCCAGGGTCCAGTGAGCTGGGCAGGGGCTGACAGATTCAGTGGCTTCCCATTGCCAAAGGAATAGAATTCAAGACTCTGTATCACCCACAGAGCCACGCATGGGCAAGGTCAGTCTACCCTATGCCAGTTTGTAACTCCCTATGTTCCTAATAGGTTACTCAGATCTACCAACCTACACCTGGTCATCGTCTCTGCTGTCAAAAGAGCTAGAAGTGAGGGCGGTCCGTCAGTTTTAACGCGGCAGAGCTTGGGAATTCTCTTCCCTTGGCTATCCGAGCTATAGACAATGAGTTGCGCTTTCAGAAAGCTCTAACACCCGACTTTTCTAAATTTGGACTCTATTCTCATCTTATGTACTGGGTGGCGTAATCTCTCCCGACTAGCACTGGGATGCCTCCGGGTAGCCATGCACTTTATAAGTCCTTTACCTTAGCTTAGATAGAAAATGCACTAGTCCCTAGGCTCTGCTTGTGAACAGAAAATGTAGTATTTCCTGGACGCTAGTTGTACCTACAAATGCACTAGTCCCCCAGGGGCACTAAACTCAAGCTTGCTGGTTTCAGCAAAGTGCAGAGTTTGGTTTGCTGCATTTACAGTTGTCCCAAGACAATTGTTTCACGGCCTCCTCTTTTTGAACGGCCCCTGCATATCTGTGGGAGATTCTTTCTCTACAAGCCCTCAAGAACATACAATGTTATATATCAAGTATTACAAGCCAGGTCAAAATCTATACCCCGTAGTGTGTAAACTCCTTCTAATTAATAAACAGCGCTTTTTCACCTCGGGTCATGCACATAGCTGGCTGCCTGGTGTGGCTTTATGGATTTATTTACATTTGATTTCTCAATTTAACAGAATTGTAAAATGAGCCATTATCCGCCAACCTGCTCTTTTCTGTTAATGGTGTACGTCCTGGTGTCAAAAAGAAAATGACGACAACAGGCCTTCCACAGGGTTCATTATGTTTGAAATGGACGGGGGGGGGGGGGGGGGGGTCGGGGGAGTGGAGGGGGGGGATGATCCCACGCTCTGGTGAATGAGCAAGTCATGCAACAAGCATGAAAGATTTTAGGGGTACCGCAGGGAGCATCCCTGGATAGGTGATAGGGGTCATGGTTCCGTAAGCATTTGGTCCAGGTGAGGTGATCCACCCGAAGAACAGTACTGAGAGGTTTCAAGATAAACATACCAAGTTCTGGCATCATCTGCAGAAAGGCCATCATCCCAGGCCGTGGCCTGAGCTCTCGCTGCACCGGCTGTAATGCACTGTGTCTTCCTGCACACTAGACGGGGACCGTCAAGAGCCAACTAGGTAGACCAGATGTTTGGGTCCAGACATTGTTTTCCCAGCGTATGTCGTTCTACAAACTGCAGCACAACCTTCATGAGCAGATACCTGGACAAGATGTCTAGAGATGGTGTCGTCACAGTGCATCTTCCTGCACGCTTGAAGGAGACAGCTCACGGTGTCTGCAAGGAAAGGTCCTTTCGGAATGCACTGGATAAGTAAGACATGCAGCAAGTAGGCCACAAGGTAAGTAAGCCACTAGAATTCAAAGCCTAGAATGAGCCCAACTGTCAATGACAGCTGGGAGTGTAAGGAAACCTGGACATGGGAACGAAGGTTCAAGCAGTATTAGAACACTGAAGTGTTGAGAGCCCCATTGAACACAACGCAGGAGCTCCAGGCTTATAATGGCTGGTATAAGGCCGAAACTCCAACTTTACAATGTTTCGCTTCATGTTTCTTCCTTTTTAGTTTAGAGCATTCTACCCTTATTGGGTGCAATGTTCTAATTGCCTTGTAGCCCTTCTATCGCAGGCTATACCAGATGCTAAAGGCCCGCTCCCACGTTATAGGCCGGCGCAGGTTCAGGGCTTTTAGCAACAGGTATTGCCCTTGGCAGGGAACTAGAAGGCTAAAACTAACGAAAGAGAAAATCGGGGTCCCGTCCTGAACTATACGTGCATGGGTCTCTCTGATGCCAGGATGTTCACAAGTGTACAAGACCTCTTGACTCCCTACAAGAGCTGTAACCACATGTACATCTTTAGATTTCCCCAGACAAGATGGCCTCACCAGACGGGGTCTACACACAGTTACTTGTAATATAAACGTCTAATGAGAATACTCAAGAGAAGCAGGGGTAGAATACAAACTCAAAGGGCCAACACGACACTCACCCTCCCAATGCTGCCAACAGGTGCGCCCTGTGTATTGCTTCACCGAAGGAGGTCTTGGAGCTACTGACTTATAATAGTTATTTGCTCATTACCAAAGTCAGCCACACATATTTAATCGATTCTAGGAAGCTGAGGGGACACTAAAGTATTTGCGTCTCTTACCAACAGTCCTATGTCCACTCACCCGTCCAGTAAACTTGAGAACAGGTTGAGATCTACCACGTGATACTGCAGTTCTGAAACATGTAGCCCTTTATTATGGGCAAACGCGCAAGTGGTGCCTCTTGCTGCCAACAAAACCGACTGTGGTAATACTCAGCGGCAGGAAGGGAGCTTAAAATGTGAGATACCCCTGCCAGAATCACCACCTCATCTCAAGCTTCGATATCGTTTCCTGTACTGGCAGAAAAAAATGCAGAGTGTGTTATCATGCAGTAGCTATGGAAGAAACACAGACGACTCCCGGAGAGGGCATTCGAAGGCAGATTTGAGGATTTAACTCGAGAGAGTGGAGAGCACTCTCTTCATAACCAGATAACAGGTTTCCATTCGGAACATAGAGTGGGCGACAAGAATCAAACCCTCCACTTCACCCCACGAAGCGGTTTTACAGACCGCTCTGAAAGGGCTCCTCTGCTTCAGCGCCTCCCGAAGGAGGGCTGGTGACAGTCTCCGCCATGCACTGCAATGAGCTCTCCCTCGGTGGCAGTCTCCGCATGTGCAGAACCACAGTGGGCTCAAAGAACTCGAGTGACTCGGTTCTCCGAGTTTGCAACCTCTTCCTAAACACAGTTTTACCTACAGTGCTATGGAGACATTCATGGCTTTAGACAAACTCCGACAACTGTGTGAATGTCTGGCGCTGCGACTTTATTCTACTGTCTCCCCGCTTCAGCTGGTCCAAATATGAAACCTTTTCCCTCCAAGTGAAAACCTTGATAAGCAACTTTGACAGCAGTTGAAGAGGTGTGAGAGCTCGAGAAAGCCCCGGTACTGCTCCACTTTTGCCTTTCAACTCAACTCCAGCTGGCATGGTGTACCCACCTGGAGTAGTTCGATTTTAGATTGCAGTAAATGCACCGAACTCCCCTTTTATGGGCTCTTTTAAAAACCAACACGCAAGTGGTCTCAGGTGGCCACACATCTGAGGACACGAAGGGCAACAACCTGCAGACAGATCACTACAAAGTACTTTCCTTCACACGTGCAGAGAATGCCATAGAATCTAGCGTGTGAGCAGTCTCGCCCAATCCGTCCAATGGCCTCATGGTACGCGACAAGGATTCATGGCGAGTCCTGTGGCAGTATTTCCACTTAATGGATCTGGATCTCAACACAAGGGCGCCCAAGCTTTTATCTAGATTGAAGAGCGTCTGGGCCAGAGGTCTACCGAGAAGAGCGTCTGGGCCGGAGGTCTACCGAGAAGAGCGTCTGGGCCGGAGGTCTACCGAGAAGAGCGTCTGGGCCGGAGGGCTACCGAGAAGAGCGTCTGGGCCGGAGGGCTACCGAGAAGAGCGTCTGGGCCGGAGGGCTACCGAGAAGAGCGTCTGGGCCGGAGGGCTACCGAGAAGAGCGTCTGGGCCGGAGGGCTACCGAGAAGAGCGTCTGGGCCGGAGGGCTACCGAGAAGAGCGTCTGGGCCGGAGGGCTACCGAGAAGAGCGTCTGGGCCGGAGGGCTACCGAGAAGAGCGTCTGGGCCGGAGGGCTACCGAGAAGAGCGTCTGGGCCGGAGGGCTACCGAGAAGAGCGTCTGGGCCGGAGGGCTACCGAGAAGAGCGTCTGGGCCGGAGGGCTACCGAGAAGAGCGTCTGGGCCGGAGGGCTACCGAGAAGAGCGTCTGGGCCGGAGGGCTACCGAGAAGAGCGTCTGGGCCGGAGGGCTACCGAGAAGAGCGTCTGGGCCGGAGGGCTACCGAGAAGAGCGTCTGGGCCGGAGGGCTACCGAGAAGAGCGTCTGGGCCGGAGGGCTACCGAGAAGAGCGTCTGGGCCGGAGGGCTACCGAGAAGAGCGTCTGGGCCGGAGGGCTACCGAGAAGAGCGTCTGGGCCGGAGGGCTACCGAGAAGAGCGTCTGGGCCGGAGGGCTACCGAGAAGAGCGTCTGGGCCGGAGGGCTACCGAGAAGAGCGTCTGGGCCGGAGGGCTACCGAGAAGAGCGTCTGGGCCGGAGGGCTACCGAGAAGAGCGTCTGGGCCGGAGGGCTACCGAGAAGAGCGTCTGGGCCGGAGGGCTACCGAGAAGAGCGTCTGGGCCGGAGGGCTACCGAGAAGAGCGTCTGGGCCGGAGGGCTACCGAGAAGAGCGTCTGGGCCGGAGGGCTACCGAGAAGAGCGTCTGGGCCGGAGGGCTACCGAGAAGAGCGTCTGGGCCGGAGGGCTACCGAGAAGAGCGTCTGGGCCGGAGGGCTACCGAGAAGAGCGTCTGGGCCGGAGGGCTACCGAGAAGAGCGTCTGGGCCGGAGGGCTACCGAGAAGAGCGTCTGGGCCGGAGGGCTACCGAGAAGAGCGTCTGGGCCGGAGGGCTACCGAGAAGAGCGTCTGGGCCGGAGGGCTACCGAGAAGAGCGTCTGGGCCGGAGGGCTACCGAGAAGAGCGTCTGGGCCGGAGGGCTACCGAGAAGAGCGTCTGGGCCGGAGGGCTACCGAGAAGAGCGTCTGGGCCGGAGGGCTACCGAGAAGAGCGTCTGGGCCGGAGGGCTACCGAGAAGAGCGTCTGGGCCGGAGGTCTACCGAGAAGAGCGTCTGGGCCGGAGGTCTACCGAGAAGAGCGTCTGGGCCGGAGGTCTACCGAGAAGAGCGTCTGGGCCGGAGGTCTACCGAGAAGAGCGTCTGGGCCGGAGGTCTACCGAGAAGAGCGTCTGGGCCGGAGGTCTACCGAGAAGAGCGTCTGGGCCGGAGGACTACCGAGAAGAGCGTCTGGGCCGGAGGACTACCGAGAAGAGCGTCTGGGCCGGAGGACTACCGAGAAGAGCGTCTGGGCCGGAGGACTACCGAGAAGAGCGTCTGGGCCGGAGGACTACCGAGAAGAGCGTCTGGGCTGGTGGTGGTCTGGGCTGGAGGTCTACAGAGTAGAGAGTCTGGGCTGGAGGTCTACAGAGAAGTGTCTGGGCTGGTGGTAAATTGCAGAGACAGATGGGAAATCTCAGACTCACACCGCTTGAACCCCCTCCCCCCCACGAGTAAGCTACGCCCCTACACCTCACGCCATCTTTAGTGTATCATCCACCTGCTATGAAGTGTTCGCATCGCAAACCAATAAGGGATTTCTCTTCTCAGCAGTAAACTGAATCATTACACAGATTCATTGTCAATCGTGCATCGTTTACAAAGCACAGCTTTTCACTGCTTTCTCGGTGCACCGCACTTCTTACGCATTTTTGCCAGGTTGGCACCCTTATAGGTTGCTCAAGAAGTAGTGGCAAAGCAAACAGGTGAGGTTTAATACGCCAACGCAGGCCCTGCACAAATGCGGTTTGCATACTTTAAAACATTTCAGCCGGAACTACTGGCTTTGCATCATTTCTATTTGAGTTTTATAAAACATGCGTCACCTGTTGCACATGAATTCAGCACGACAACAATACATCAACTGTACGCCCCGCTGTAGAACAGGAGCAGCCCCTCTGGGTCTATCGACAGGCATTTATTGTACCTACAGAGGGTACTCCCAATTGTAGCAGATAAGAAACCCCAGGTTTCTTGGATTACATGACGCGATGGAGCAAAGGATTGTGTAGTAGATTACTTGTTAGCTTTTCTCTACTGTACTGCTCTGTTGGAATCTTGCATGACATCATGGAATGCCTGGGTGCCTCTCTAGGGGAGATTGTCAGTTGGTGTACTCAGGCTGAGCTGTAAGGAGCTTGCTCCTGGTGGGGCTATCTTTCTAGTAAACACACTGAGGGGGGGACCAGGAGCAAGCCTATCCCATACACGAGGTCTCAGTACATCAACACCCTTCCAGACAGTACCAGGGACGTATCACGTATCTGGTACCAACCTCTTAGGAACTTGTCACAGCCCACTATAGACATATGTAGGCTACACATGTCTTTATTTCCCCACTCTTTTTACTTACCTACAGTTACATATGTATGGAGATTGATTATGACATCATGCTGCCAGAGGTTTCTTTAAGATTTGGTGCCTTTTCATCCTATTACGAAGTAATTGCATCTCTACACTCACTTTATCATGAACACTGAACCGTTCCAACATGGCTGCCGCCTACCATTGTCCAGCCCACCTGGGGTTCGAGGATGCATATTTCAGGATAACTACCGAGTATCGCTAATTTTGTCTCCGACACACAGCCTCTGCTACAACATTCACCTGTGTTGTCCCCTGAAGGCATATGTGTTTTTTTGAGTCATACACACGTATACTCGACTCTTCAGAACCTTGTGAGTCTCTACTATGAGACAGACCTTTCCATCATGGCCGCTACCATCAGTGACCCCAGCGTTTAGACCCTCCTTAGTTTCCACTACACCTACACCTGACTCACATCTCGTCATTGCGAACATCCAATCAACTCCAGTTAAATACTGAGCCTCCACCCCATCCCATTTACCGGCGATCCTGGAGGCACCGTAGGTTTTCAGAACAGTTTACCTGGGGCTCGTGTAAGTATCGGCGGGATTTTTACCGCTATGGTCTGTTCAGTATTTTTGCAATTGACTTAAGGTATCTGACTCGCTAACCTTTTCTGTCTGCACCTTAGAACTTAGATTTGCTTTAAGTTTGAGATACCATATTCACGGACCGCCTTTTAGTTGTCAGCTGTCTGCTCTAGACTTGTTTTCCTCATTGGTTTTCAATGCTGACATTAACATCGCCCTTTTGCATGGTATCTCCTCCCAGCTGTAGCCCTTGTCCCAGTTGATCTTCACCCGGCACAGCTTGGACCCAGACAAATGCGGGTAGGTCCCTTCGGTCCTCTACCTAGTCTACGTGTTTAGTAGTATTTTATGATTGTCACCTTCACGTCCCTGCAGCATGATTATGTTCTTTCACGCAGCACAGGATTCCGCATGACTGTCCTGCACAGTCAATCGGCTAAGACTTATGTGCCGCTGGCCTCGATACATTATCTTTGCATTCTTAGCCTCGCAGCTCCTGCCACCTACGTACCTCGCTTTCCATCATTGATATGTGCATCACCACCTTGACGGCACTTTATACCCCTCACTTACCCCACTTCGCTAGATAGCTCTCACTACCTCTTCATTGCCATTTCCACCTCATCCCACGACGTCAGGAGACCTTCCTGCCAGTGGTCACCACCCACTATATTGATCAAAGCACCGTTAAGCCCCGCACTCCGTGCTTTCGACGTGCCTTGCACAGACGTGCATGATCACTTTTCCATTGCATTCCATAGAGCTATGAGTCATACTCGCCCTTGCTCTCACAAGGGCAGGGCTGTTCCACCCCTGTGCACTGACACCTTCACTTGAGCATGCTGACGAACCTGTCCGCACTCCACTCTAGTGACTTGTACCTTACCTTGGATATAACGTTGACCTTCTCATTTTTTGCCTCTTTTGTCTCCCCCCCTCCCCTCAGGTTCGCTGTCAGGGACACGAATAATACGTGCTCCCCTTCAAGATGGGATTATAGTATACTCCCTCTTTCCCCATTTTTCAACTATCCTTCACTTTAGGTCCTGACGAAGCGCTAAGGATCCGTTAGGGACCAAGGGCAGCGCGAAACATGTTGACCACCCACTCCACGTCCTCACTCTCACTCTAACAATTCACACACGGGTTGAGAGCAGTAGGATTATCTATCCTTTCCCTTACTCTTTGGAGTGCTAATTTGGCACCACTCCCCGTTAGATTTTATCCAGACCCTACGGACTCACTAATAAACCATTTGGGGTACCTTAGGGTCTTTTTAGTTTCACCACCTCACCCACTATACCCACACACCCGCACGCACAACTACGGCTACTCCAACAAAAGATCTCCGACAGAGAGCCCTCTTGAAGGGCCCGTGAGGGACTGCAGCGCCACCCCCACGAGGAGCAACGCCCGATGATGATGCTTTGCACCCGCAAGGGTGTGTGAGGGCACCTTGAACACCGCCCAGGAGTATCTGGCCTACACCATAGACACCACCACGAACCTTCTCTATTGCTCCCTCTCCACCCTTCAGGCAAGATACCTCATTGGTACTGCCACCCTTAGGAACTGTTACCTTTTTGTTTAAGGGGCTATCTTTCTACCATCTCACTTCTCCTACCATCCTGATCTTCTGTACTGGAACCAAGCTACCAATAAAGAAGTAACCTACATGAACAGATGGACGCTGTACCTTTCTTTACAACATTTTGGCGACGATTTTGAACCTAAGCGTGCAGTCAGGAGAAAGGGTCTAAAGAACAAGCTTTTAAAGGACTTTAAGGACTTTCAAAACGTCAATTGAAAGTTGGAAGAAACGCCCTGGCCAGCCCCACCAGTGTCCTGTTCCATCTGGACAGCCTGCAGCCTGGGCGTTTAGTCAGCTGTCACCTGGGAGTTTGACAGTGTTTTCAACGGTGTATAGCTTCATCCTCAAGTTTGTTGAATTGTTTTGCTGACGCTCTGTATAAGTCTACATGAGAAGCCTGCATCCTGGGTGTTTTAGTCTGTTGTCACCCATCTGTCTAATGTAAGACTCCTACTATCAATGGTCTCTTCAACATGCGGCGTGCCCATCCTTTGTGTGGGTCCTAGATCTACGTGGGAAGCGTCGTGCTCTGACGGCAAAAGTATTGTGGTATTTTGAAGGGTGTGTAGCACAATAGTCAAGTGGCGTGGACATGTGTGTCACCTGGGTTGGATTGTGTCAATTTCGACTTTGGAGTTACTTTGACGGACATTGTGAGAGGCGGTACACCGGGCCAACCGATGTACCGGTTAGGAAGGGCGGTGACTGTGGCTGCGTGTTTTAAGGTGAGGGGAAGCACTTTATTTTCCGAGTTTGGATGCTCTTCCAGTTCTCAACTTGGCAGTTTACCCGCTGTCATTTAGTCCGCACGCGAGCTCCACCGTGCGTATACTCTCCACGCGCGCAGCCCTACCTGTCTCGTGTTGCCTCCAGCCATCTTCTGTGACGTCTGCCAGCATTGTTTAGTGAACGCTTTGCCGCACGCTATTGCCGTCAACCTCCCGGTGCGGCGTCAAGAAGCGTGCCACCATCTTGTGTGTGGCTCCATGTTTCTCAGAGCTGGGTTGTGACGCTATGCTGCTTCAACGGACTGAGGACCATCCGGCGTGGCATTACCATGCCAACTGCATTTTGTTCGTGTTCAAACCGAGTAAGAGAACTTTGCGGCAACATTTTCATATTGTTGCGTTATTGCCTACGAAGCAAAACTTACTTCAGGAATCTGGTTGTTATGTCGTTGAAAGGACATGGAACATTAACCATGAGGGAGTCTCTGTGCTACATCGCTTTGATGCCAACAACCATATCGAGCTTCGTGAGAGGACTTCGGGTGAGAGATCGCTCACCAGAGTTTATGGTTTTTTCTCTTCCTTTTATTGTAATACTTGTCATCTTAATGCATGTCAAATATTAGGGGGACTGTTATGGTCATGTTCTGTTTTTTTGGGTCTATAACTGTTGTATGGCGCTCTTTTTTTTTTTCTCAGTTTTACAAGTGGAGTGTGTATCCATTTATGGGGGAGGTCTTGGGGGCGCTGTACCCAGTCATGGGGAGGTTGAGGGAGCAGTCCGTGATCCAATTCAAGTTTTGTTTTTGGGTGACGTATACCCTAAGGTGTACCCTGGTACAAGGGTATTGTACCCGGCAATGGGGAGGTCAGTGGGTATGCTTATGTACCAAATTTAGGGGAGGTGGTAGCTTTTGTTTACCCTTGTTAGGGGAGGTTCTGTTATTTGTGGGTAGTCAATGTCCCATATCAGTTCGCAGGGTTAGCACCCTGTGGTGTACCCTTCTAGGCTTAAACTAGTTTGGGGAGGTTGTGTATCTGGGTAGTCAAGGCCTCACGTCAGTTTCCCAGGGTGATTGTCCTGTGGTGTACCCTACCTAGGGGAAGTTGTGGTGTTTTGTAAAGTGTTTGACTCCTTCTGTACTCATCTCTTTGGGGGTGGTTGTGGGGGTTATTAATGCCTCTATTTTAGTTTTCGGTTTTCTTGGGTGTGTGTACCCTTTGGTGTACCCTATCTAGGGGAGGTTGTCTTGTTTTCAGGGGTTAGTACCCTTTTGTGTTTCTTGGGGAAGTTTTTTTTTGGTTGATTCCTAATGTTATCTTGAGTCTTCTTTCATGTCGACACCATGCTCCGGTCAAAGTCTACCTGCGTGGAATTCGTGGCCAAGGGTTTCACGCTTGTACAACTTTGAGTGGTAAGTTTTTTCGTCTGTGTTTAGGCCTCTATGTGTCAGCATGTCTTCTACCAAGGGACCTCGTGTTTCTTTACTGGGTGTGTCCTCTCTTGAGTATATTTGTTGTGGTGGTGGTACTTTTCTTGCTATCTAGAGTGTATCTAGCCACTATTGTATCCCTTTGTTGGGGATGTTGTTTTCTCCCAAGGGTCTGTGTTTTACACCCACTTTTGTTTAACAGGGTGTCTACCCTGTGGTGTACCTGAGTATGGGGAGGTTGTGTGGGTGACCGCCCTTCTTTGTTGCAGTGTTTTTTTTATCTAAGCTGCTGTGTCTTCCCTAAGGGAGGGGGATGGGGCGTGTAGTAATGTGGTTTGCGATTTTAATGTTTAACATCTTAACATTTCTGTTCATGCCAGTGAAATTCATGATACCTCATGCAATACACCTGTGGATATGTGTATCTCATTGTTGCACTTTCCTGCTAACATTTATTGGGGTATCTTATGTGTCTTTACTTTTACTTCTGTTGTTCCCCAAGGAAAGAGGATGTGCAGTAGATTACTTGTTAGCTTTTCTCTACTGTACTGCTCTGTTGGAATCTTGCATGACATCATGGAATGCCTGGGTGCCTCTCTAGGGGAGATTGTCAGTTGGTGTACTCAGGCTGAGCTGTAAGGAGCTTGCTCCTGGTGGGGCTATCTTTCTACCATCTCACTTCTCCTACCATCCTGATCTTCTGTACTGGAACCAAGCTACCAATAAAGAAGTAACCTACATGAACAGATGGACTCTGTATCTTTCTTTACAACAGATTGCATCTACCCAGAAAGTAGTTATCTTCAGGCAGTACTCAACATCTACTGGCATGTAGGCCTGTTGAACTATTAAAACACAGGAAATAGGGGCCAATGCCTGTGAAAAGGAGGCACCGTTCAGCCACAATTACCTGGTCCTTGCATGCACAGCGCCACTGGCTACCTATCCAAACGACTGTCCGCCACAGTCTTACTTTGGTTTTGATGCTGCCAACATACTTCAGTCCAGTTTTCATAACTCAATTATGTAAAACATGTGCCAGGTGAAGGGACAGTTCACTTAAGAGGAGCTTTTTGCTGCTGAGAACAGCGTAGGACCTGCTCGTCACAGATAGGAGTCCCAGTAGGACAATCTCAGCCTTTCATCTTTCTGAATGGGGTTAAATAGACTTCCTTTGCATTGTTAGAACACTGTAAAAATGATGTAGAAGGCACTGTGCCTGGTTTATATCACCATGCAAGAACAATTAGGACCCCTTGTTGTACAGGAAGTGGGACAAGGCAGCTCCAGCTGGACAGTCTGTGGTCTGACAAGAACAACATCTGACAAACAGAAACCCAATGACAATGCAAAGGTCCACATGGTATACATGCCAACCACACAACCTATCCTCCGAGATGCTGGAGGAGAGCGACCCCGACAGGGCACCTGTTTGGCCAAATAAGTTGTTTGTAAGCCATCCTGAGTCCCAGAACCCCTGTCTCTCACGGCCATTGAAATGAGGAACACCAAAAAATATGCACTTTGGTAGCACCGGTTTCCTCTAAAAGCGTGTAGTTATCTTTTTAATTTGACTGACAGTTGGACTTGGATAAAAAAAAAACAGGGCTGGATGCAATCTGACCCATGCAGCTTAGCCAGCATCCAACTTTCACTTCCATGTAACTCAACCACCCTTTCCGTATTTTGACATCGGAATACAGTAAGAGTTATCAAGTAGAAGAGTACAGGTGAGTGTGTGCGCCCTGCCAGATCACCTCATTGAAGGGTCAGCACTGCGTGGAAAGACTGCCACTGAAGGGTCAGCACTGCGTGGAAAGACTGCCACTGAAGGGTCAGCACTGCGTGGAAAGACTGCCACTGAAGGGTCAGCACTGCGCGGAAAGACTGCCACTGAAGGGTCAGCACTGCGCGGGAAGACTGCCACTGAAGGGTCAGCACTGCGCGGGAAGACTGCCACTGAAGGGTCAGCACTGCGCGGGAAGACTGCCACTGAAGGGTCAGCACTGCGCGGGAAGACTGCCACTGAAGGGTCAGCACTGCGCGGGAAGACTGCCACTGAAGGGTCAGCACTGCGCGGGAAGACTGCCACTGAAGGGTCAGCACTGCGCGGGAAGACTGCCACTGAAGGGTCAGCACTGCGCGGGAAGACTGCCACTGAAGGGTCAGCACTGCGCGGGAAGACTGCCACTGAAGGGTCAGCACTGCGCGGGAAGACTGCCACTGAAGGGTCAGCACTGCGCGGGAAGACTGCCACTGAAGGGTCAGCACTGCGCGGGAAGACTGCCACTGAAGGGTCAGCACTGCGCGGGAAGACTGCCACTGAAGGGTCAGCACTGCGCGGGAAGACTGCCACTGAAGGGTCAGCACTGCGCGGGAAGACTGCCACTGAAGGGTCAGCACTGCGCGGGAAGACTGCCACTGAAGGGTCAGCACTGCGCGGAAAGACTGCCACTGAAGGTGGAAAGACTGCCACTGAAGGGTCAGCACTGCGTGGAAAGACTGCCACTGAAGGGTCAGCACTGCGCGGAAAGACTGCCACTGAAGGGTCAGCACTGCGCGGAAAGACTGCCACTGAAGGGTCAGCACTGCGCGGAAAGACTGCCACTGAAGGGTCAGCACTGCGTGGAAGACTGCCACTGAAGGGTCAGCACTGCGTGGAAGACTGCCACTGAAGGGTCAGCACTGCGTGGAAGACTGCCACTGAAGGGTCAGCACTGCGCGGAAGACTGCCACTGAAGGGTCAGCACTGCGCGGAAGACTGCCACTGAAGGGTCAGCACTGCGCAAAAGATTGCCACTGAAGGGTCAGCACTGCGTGGAAGACTGCCACTGAAGGGTCAGCACTGCGTGGAAGACTGCCACTGAAGGGTCAGCACTGCGTGGAAGACTGCCACTGAAGGGTCAGCACTGCGTGGAAGACTGCCACTGAAGGGTCAGCACTGCGTGGAAGACTGCCACTGAAGGGTCAGCACTGCGTGGAAGACTGCCACTGAAGGGTCAGTACTGCGTGGAAGACTGCCACTGAAGGGTCAGTACTGTGTGGAAGACTGCCACTGAAGGGTCAGTACTGCGTGGAAGACTGCCACTGAAGGGTCAGTACTATGTGGACAGTACTGCATGGAAGACTGCCATTGAAGGGCCAGTACTGTGCGGGAGACTGCCATTGAAGGGTCAGTACTGTGTGGACAGTACTGCGTGGAAGACTGCCATTGAAGGGTCAGCACTGTGTCGAAGACTGCCACTGAAGGGTCAGCACTGCGTGGAAGACTGCCACTGAAGGGTCAGCACTGTGTAGAAGACTGCCCTGGAAGGGTCAGTACTGTGTAGAAGACTGCCATGGAAGGGTCAGTACTGCGTGGAAGACTGCCATTGAAGGGTCAGCACTGTGTCGAAGACTGCCACTGAAGGGTCAGCACTGCGTGGAAGACTGCCACTGAAGGGTCAGTACTGTGTGGAAGACTGGCATAGAAGGGTCAGTACTGTGTGGAAGACTGGCATAGAAGGGTCAGTACTGTGTGGAAGACTGGCATTGAAGGGTCAGTACTGTGTGGAAGACTGGCATTGAAGGGTCAGTACTGTGTGGAAGACTGGCATTGAAGGGTCAGTACTGTGCGGAAGACTGACCTTGAAGGGTCAGTACTGTGTAGAAGACTGCCCTGGAAGGGTCAGTACTGTGTAGAAGACTGCCCTGGAAGGGTCAGTACTGTGTAGAAGACTGCCCTGGAAGGGTCAGTACTGTGTAGAAGACTGCCCTGGAAGGGTCAGTACTGTGTAGAAGACTGCCATGGAAGGGTCAGTACTGTGTGGAAGACTGTCTCAGACAGCTCAGGCCGATGGCCACACAGGAAGCAGGCATGCATCAGAAGATTGTTCACAAGCAAAAAAGCCAGAACATATAAAATCAGATAACATTAATGGCTTGGGGCTACATAGCTGAAAACCTCAGCTTCTGAAGTATAGGCTGCAGGACTAAAATGGCAGAGGAAAACAATGAATAATCCTAAAACCTGCCTAAGCCTGTGGGCACAGAATCCATAGAAGGGAGGCTCTATCCACATCACTAAAAGGGAACTGGCAAGGATGAGCGCCCATGCAAGGGATGGGCACTTTACTATCTACAGCGTCATACACAGAGTACTGTAGACTCAAAGCTCTGTATTTTACCTGCTCGAGAAGAGATTTCTTGTCCATCACAACACGAAAAGATATGAGTTTACTACATCTATGAGAGCAGGTTTCATAGAATTATTAAACAGGTGTTGATGGTGCTCGCTACAAAGAGGAACCGGTGTTCGATCCATAGCCAAAACATTTACTTTGGAAATTGAAGTCTTTCAAGATGGTTCCCAAATAAGAATTTGTGTAAAATGTTTATAATATTTAGCAATAGGGCATTCCACAAGCGAGGTGGGGAAGGAGGGGTGAGGGGAGAAATCTGTCAATGTCCTATACAACTGCTGCAGCTATCGGAGACTTGGAAAATACCTTAGAAGAACAGATTATTCATAGCAGTGATTCAGGCGAGCTTTTCCTTTGCACAGGGATCTACACTCGTAAAAGGCTGGGTAGATCATGTGGACAATCAACTTTCACTCATTGCGGCACTGATAACCGTCTGAGACTATACAAAAATAAAAATCAAAGAAATACAGCGACAAAGTACCAGAGGATCTATTTCTACAGATCCTAAATGTCCTAATCTGTGTGTCATAACAGAATTACAAAAGCACCAAATTAATTGGCTCCTATTCGGAAAAAAGTAAAATCTTCTCTAAAGAAAGAAAATCCATGCTTCAACAAGTTGGCCTACTTTAAATTAGAGCTATGTAAGTGAAAACATAAATGACGCAATACTTATTCTCCTATGATCCTATATTAAAATGTGTTTTCCAAATTAAATAATTAAATCTAAGGAAGACAATAAGCTAATCACTCGTGAAAGTGCTTCAATCAATAGATTGTAGTAACACCTTAACCATCCCTTCAGTCTTTTTGTAACTGTCTTTCTATTCCAAGAAAACTTATTTAAAATAAAAAAAAAACAAGAAATGGAAAAGAACCAAATAAACCTAATAACATTGCATTAAAAGAGTTCTTTGATGGATCAGCAAAAATGTGGATTTTCCATCATTTCAAAAATAGAGCTATTGAATGTCAAACACAACTGTGCTTCCAGCTCAGTCTTCGATATTTGTCCTTTTTTGAAGGAGCTCATATCCGCTTCAGTAGAAGACATCCAATTCAAATTGTCCAAAATCGCTAGAACCTAGGATTGTATCTGGAGCTTGGAATACGTGGTTATTAAACTCCTACTAAACAAGCATTTACTGTGCCCAGCAGACCCTGGTAGCTACTGGCATGTCTCTTCTTCCTTATTTATCAAACCTACTACAAACAATGGTGTTCTTCCAAATCCACGATGTTGTGGAAAACTTTAAGCGTTTAGATACCCATCAAGCCGGATTCAGACAAGAACACTGTATAGAATTAGTGGTAGTCTGAGGTCTTAATGACCTACGATGATGGGTGCCATAGGTCCAGGAGTTTTGATTCTCCAAGATCCCTTGGCCACATTCGACCATACATACCAAAACATTTACAAAACAAATTGTGGGATGCTTGAATAAGAGACAGGGTTCTAAACTGTGTTAAGTTGTTTTTAAATATAAGAATAGTGTCTCATCTACCCCATTTTTGTCACCTTCAAAATAAATAAAATATGATGTTCTTCAGAGTGCAATATTTTCCTCTAATTTAACAAATGTATGCACCCATTACCATGCATTCTGCATCTTCTACATACGAGATTCTATATGTACGTTGTTGACCCACAGTTTTGGACGGTCGTGTAATGCAAATCAATCTAATAACCATGCCGACCAAGTCTTGAAGTAATGAGATGATGTCATTGAATTATCTAAAAGCGAAGCCCACGTAGGACAGAAATTCTTCGGACTTCACGTAAAATGAGCATCATAAATTTAAGTTGGCCTAGAGTCATGGGGCAACCACCAGAACTAGTCACTGCAGTCGCAACCTCGGAATTTGTATGGATTCATATATGTATCAACTCAGCTACTATGCAACTCGAAAAAGTTAGATTCCATCATTCTGGGGAGGAAAAAACTGTACTGCCTTCAAGTACAAGACAGAATTATTTTTAAATCTCTTACCATTGTTCGCAAAATCCATTTATGCCAGCACTCCTCCTTTCTTGGCCAAGAGAAGGCGCCAATCTTCCAAGCATCTTTGTAATGGGCAGTTCCAACAATCACCAGCTGCTGCCAAGGAGAGGAACAACTCGCATGTACTTTGCGGAAAAAACTTTTCCTCCTTGTGTTTAGAAAGATGCCAAAAATTCATTCAAGTATTTTTTTACTACAGCAGTACAATTTGGCGCAAAAACCTATTTGGTGTACTCTGCGCTCTGTAAATAAAATAAACCTAACCAGTGAAAAGATCAATCCACCGTCCCCCAAACACTCATTCCCGGTTGCAAGCCCGACATGCCGGGCCGCTGTCATTTGCAGCCTTGGTAGCTGCTGAGCCTGAAATGTACACCTAATGAAAGAGGAGTATTGTGTGCAGTTCAAATGTGACACCAAAGGGGTGCGCAGTAGCTTTAGTTTGTACACCAAGGAAGAGTCTTCCTAAAAACAGAGAACTGAGATTCCAACAAAATGACATGAATTCCAAGGGTTAACTGAAGTGATCATGTTGGAGCCTTAGATGAGGCCACTGGAATCAGCCAAGATCAACTGATGCAGACACTTGGAGGTGGCCGGGCTCCTAGTCTTTTCTAAGCGATTGCTTCGTCGGCATGGTTTGAGGCACGAATGGAAAAATAATTTAAATTATGAACACGTCTGAAGGCCAGTGTGGTGCTTGTTGGAACAAAAGAATTCTGAACATCAGCAGATCTATGAAGAGTGGCCTCCCATGGTTCCCATATCCAAGTGTGGAACGGCCAACGGATTCTCCAACCACCTAGACTGCAACTACCTCTAGAAACAGGAAAGAAGCTCTGAAGTCTGCCCCTGAACTCAAAAGCACCTCTTGGGAGATAAGATTCCGGGAACCATTACTAGCATAAGGACAGGATCACACGGGAAAGCACAGGAAGCCTCCTGTAAACAGAGTGACAAGCAGCCCAGAAGAAACCTGTGGCGTTTGTGCCAACACGTGCCAGCCCCGAAGAACAGCCGAAGCTGCAAACAAACTCCTACTTCGAACCTTCTGGAAGTTTGCATTCTGTGCTAGACGAAGCAAACATACAAGAAGGCACGTGGTCATTAATGCCTCACTGTCTGAACTCACCACAGACGCTCTCACCCCTCGCTACAAAAGAGGACACAACGGAGACCCCTCTGCACATTCATGCCAACAGTTCCACGATGGACGCACGCGGTATCACCACACATGCACGCCGACTCCACAAGATAACGGGAACACTGCGGGTGTATCGTTTGCATCTGAATTCGGAGATAAAAAATAAAAACGGCATGTGCCCGGTACTGTTTTAATGAGCTTATTAAGGAAAGAAGGAGTCTTTTTTTATCCAAAACATCGAAATGCCTGAAGTTCTCGTTATTCCATGAACGTGAGCCATGTTCCCAGTCCTGCTGTGACTCCACGGATGGACGCGTGAGAAGCCCCCGCGTCGCACGGCTGGATCGGGCCCAAGCACGGAGCCGTGATCCAGGGGGAGCCGGCGCTGCTGGTGGGGCTGCGGAGATGCGCGTTCAGCTTAGGGGGCTCCGATTCACAGAATTCAAACAGCTCTCGGCAAATTTCGAGTCCAACATCCGAGGAACGCCTACTGGGAGCACAAATCTCTCGGGCACCAGACAGACGCACAGACACATTGGGGCAAAGGGTGCAGTGACCGGGATGAACAGTTGAATTGCATTTCGTTGTTGGTCCAATCAAACATATGAACGGATCGGACTCTGAGGAGCAGAACATCCCTCCGGGAGGCCCGTGAGAAGCTGCTGTGAGGGGAGCCCCAGCAGCTGAGTCTGGCAGCCCCCCCCACCCTCCCCCCCATCAGAACTTATGAAAACCGCCAGCGCTTATGTGACCCACACCGGCTCCGGAGGGCCTTTATTGTGCGTGGGGGACCTCGTGCCTGGCTCTACCCACAAACGCGGTAAGCTGCTGGTACTTTCCTGCACATCCGTCGAAAGCGACAAGACTCCAAGCAGCTCAGCGAGCACCCCTCCTTCACGCCGAGGCCAGGGTGACAAGACTCCAAGCAGCTCAGCGAGCACCCCTCCTTCACGCCGAGGCCAGGGTGACAAGACTCCAAGCAGCTCAGCGAGCACCCCTCCTTCACGCCGAGGCCAGGGTGACAAGACTCCAAGCAGCTCAAGCGAGCACCCCTCCTTCACGCCGAGGCCAGGGTGACAAGACTCCAAGCAGCTCAGCGAGCACCCCTCCTTCACGCCGAGGCCAGGGTGACAAGACTCCAAGCAGCTCAAGCGAGCACCCCTCCTTCACGGAGGCCAGGGTGACAAGACTCCAAGCAGCTCAGCGAGCACCCCTCCTTCACACGGAGGCCAGGGTGACAAGACTCCAAGCAGCTCAGCGAGCACCCCTCCTTCACGGAGGCCAGGGTGACAAGACTCCAAGCAGCTCAGCGAGCACCCCTCCTTCACACGGAGGCCAGGGTGACAAGACTCCAAGCAGCTCAGTGAGCACCCCTCCTTCACGCCGAGGCCAGGGTGACAAGACTCCAAGCAGCTCAGCGAGCACCCCTCCTTCACGGAGGCCAGGGTGATAAGACTCCAAGCAGCTCAGCGAGCACCCCTCCTTCACGGAGGCCAGGGTGACAAGACTCCAAGCAGCTCAGCGAGCACCCCTCCTTCACGCCGAGGCCAGGGTGACAAGACTCCAAGCAGCTCAGCGAGCACCCCTCCTTCACGCCGAGGCCAGGGTGACAAGACTCCAAGCAGCTCAGCGAGCACCCCTCCTTCACGGAGGCCAGGGTGACAAGACTCCAAGCAGCTCAGTGAGCACCCCTCCTTCACGCCGAGGCCAGGGTGACAAGACTCCAAGCAGCTCAGCGAGCACCCCTCCTTCACGGAGGCCAGGGTGACAAGACTCCAAGCAGCTCAGCGAGCACCCCTCCTTCACGCCGAGGCCAGGGTGATAAGACTCCAAGCAGCTCAGTGAGCACCCCTCCTTCACGCCGAGGCCAGGGTGACAAGACTCCAAGCAGCTCAGCGAGCACCCCTCCTTCACGCCGAGGCCAGGGTGACAAGACTCGAAGCAGCTCAGCGAGCACCCCTCCTTCACGGAGGCCAGGGTGACAAGACTCCAAGCAGCTCAGCGAGCACCCCTCCCTCACGCCGAGGTCAGGGTGGCGAGAAATGGAGACAAACACTGGCTCTTTGCATCCAAGGCTGAAGAGCGCTCTAAGCATTGCAGGATTTTCCTGGTGTCCAGGACCCAGGGCTCGAGTCGGGGTACCACGCGGGTGGACGGCGTCCCCCCACTTATTTTACCAGGTTTTTCCGGGTGGACGCCGTCCCCCCTGCCCAAAAGCTGGACAGCATTGTGTGAGCAGAGAGCCCGGGTGGGAGGGAAGTTTCCCGTAAATTACCAAAGATATGCTAATATTTGTAATTGGAGACTTTAAGAGGCACCGGTGGTGTGTGCAGGCTGGAGTGATTGGGAGGCGGAGCGAGCAGGCGTTGGCGGTTAACGCTTGGAATGTGTGTCCTTCTGTATCTTGTGCACTTTTGAGCACTTCGTTGTGCAACTGGGGCACCCCCTCGGGGGAGTGGGGGGGAGGGGTATTGCAAAGGACATCGAGGAACAGACCAGGGGTAGCAGTGCTGTGAAATGCCCCGTCATCTAAAGGCATATGAATACTCATGAGATTCCTGTTGTGACGTCACTTCCGGTGACAGCGTCCCCCCCCCACTTCTTTTCATGAGATTACTGTTGTGACGTCACTTCCGGTGACAGCGTCCCCCCACTTCTTTTTTTAGGACTTGTGCCCTGCCAGGACCGTTTCACCCAAAAACACTGCCTCACACAGCTCTAGCTTCAGTCTCCTCTTCGGTGATCACAGATGTAGAATGAAGGGGCCTCCACTGCCCATCACAGCCTCATCTTCAATACAGGGTATCCCACCCAGCTAGGTTCACTGTGAACTTCAGGACACGAAATCAGACTTTCTCCAAATTTGTTCGGGTAGTAAAACTAGACTTTATGAGGGTGGGGGTGTGCCCTCTGCCAAGCAGCCATAACTGAAGACAGACTTCACTGTGTCAGAAGAACACACATGTAAAGCCTCCAGGGGTTTCTGAAACAACAAAGAGAAAGGATTTCACCCACAGAGTCAGCCCTTAGTGTGCATGGGCATTAAGAAGGAACAGTAAGGACGACAGCAGGGGTCTGCACAGGGGCAATGATGAGCAGGGGGGGCTGCACGGGAGCAAGGAAACACGTGGCGCCAGTTGATATTGTACCTCGCACGGTACAGACGACCACCCCTCTATCACGAGTGCACATCCCAGTTACCCACCAGGGGCAGGCCCACACTACAAACTTGGGATCGAAACAGATCGACAAACAGCAGAAGCTGGGAGGGATCAGGCCCTACACAAATGGACAGCACAGGAAAGGAATATGGCAGGAATATTCTCCTGCACTGCCCAAGGCACAGAGGAAGATTCTTTAGTATTAAGTAACTTCAGAGGAAACACTGGCGAAAGAATGTGCAGCATTCATAGAAAACACAAACAGCACAAAATGCTGGCATAAATGTCGCCAACAGGCTGGAAACAAAGCCATCAAGCAGGCCTTCGCAGCTAAGCTTACATATATATGCAGACTGGTCTAAAACGGAACCCTGCTGTTTCGTTTGGCTATCCATCAAGTGTTCGCATTTGCAATCCTGGGATATTGGACAGGTCATATAAAGCCATTTTCGTTTGGTGAGGTGCTCATACCACCCAAGATGATTGTATTGTACTATAATGGAAAAAGCACGCCTCAAAGTGTTACAAGGGCCATCGGTGCTGCGATTCGAAGAGGCCAGTATCCAGAGCAGCCGAAGAGAATCCCCCGGAAACGAAGGTCAAGCCGAACTTCAGTACAAATGATCGAAATGTTTTAGAAGTGCTCGCAATACAACTCCAGCAGGAGCGAGTGTGCGCAGTGCAGACGCAGTGTGCCCCCCCCCACCTTATGGGGACCATCCTAGGTTTTAGAGTTCACCGGGGCACCATCCTGCTACTTTTGAACTACAAAACAGATGCTGTTAATGGCATCTTTATTACTACCATGAACTCAAGCACTCGTGTGCCACACTAATAGTTAAGACTGACTAGAATCCTACCAGCTTTTAGTAAAGAAGAACAAATTCAGTTTTTGCTTAAAGCTTACTGTTTAGAGTGGGGTTCAGACTAGAAAATGGGAGGCTTAACGTGAAATAATAAACAGGGATAAGGGGCGGTCTCCTCTTGTACCGAGTAGTCATACAGGCCATACTGATGAAAGACGAGAGGAGTTTCTAGGAATACATTAATTGATATTAGCACTCTAGCTATTAAAATAGGACAGCAGACGCTTGCCGGGTCTTTTGAGAACAAGTGGGTTATTGGAATCGCGTCGCGCCATATAAAAATCAAGATGACGCCTAATACTATAGGTGAGGGGTGCATTGGAACGGACCAAAAGGCAGACTGTAATTAGGGATGCAGTTGGATGAAGAGACAAAGGGGTGATCATATCCAACTTCGCAGCGTATAGCTGGTGGGACAATACGGGCACTAGGTAAAAATGAATATATTAAAGGAGGAGCAATATCTATGGCTATTTCACAGTGGGTTACCCAATCTCAATGTGAAATAACTCAAGCAAGAAAAATGATCTTATTATCAAGAAATTGGTCAATTCAGTACACTGCTACTGTATACACAGAATCCATTACTTTAGAATGTTAGTTCAAGGAGATGTCACTCATGGGCCAGCAGCACGATCTGCATTCCCTATACGGCAATTCAATCTCTCACCCTCTGTCGGAGGTTACTAGGGCAACTCTTGTGCTGCGGCTCTCGGTTGGGTTGGATGGGACCATTGGCTCACATAGAGGACTCCTTTGTGACAGTATAGCTGCATGCCTCAGGTGTGTATTCTGGATGGGTTTAGCAGATGGGACCTTCTCGGTATTTCCCACCCTGTGGATATCTTGGAGGGCTCACACCTGAAAACGTCAGGCTCTCCAGAAAGAATTTCACCTCCACAAAATCCAGTTCCATGAATATCTTCAACTCAGTCACGCATTGGCCGTTTATCAGGTGCCTACCAGAGCCCTCTCGAAGCCCAGGTCCTGCTAGCCCTGTTGGGCCATGGAGGCATTTCAAGGATATACCGATCTCTTCTCCTTAATGCTCCAGAAGCCTTTGGTGCCATTTGGGCAAACTGCGAGGGTTGTGTGGGTGAGCTAGATGACAGCGATTCAAGAGATGCCGGATGGCTCCACAGGAGCTATTCATTCCCTCTAGTCTACTCCAGATTCAATTAAAATACCTAAATGCTTCATACGTTACCCTACAACGACAATGGAGAACTGGCGCGCTCCCCACCTCTGCCTGCTGTAGATGCACAAGCGCGTACGGAGACTTTTTCTACCTGGTGTGGTCGTGTTGGATTAGTGCAAATTATTGGTCCTCCATCTTCGCCACGTTATCTGCTATCCTGGAAAAGCCCATGGTTAATTGTTCCCCCCAATGTTGCCCTACTGGGCACTCTGAAAGATGTTGGGTGTGATCTGCGGGGAACATATCCTGGTGGGCATTGACACTGGGGTGATTAAGCGTGGCATAGCTCGCAATTAAAAGCCCTCTTCTGCACCTACTATTAAATAGTGGGGCTCTTTGATGGACTAGTAAACGAAGGTGGAGCAGCCAATGTACAAAGCCTGTGGTTGTCCCCGCAAGCACGGAAACATTTTGGGGGAGGTGGTGGGTTTACTACAACTTGCCTGATGTATGACATATTAATGTCCGTTTCTTTTTATTGTCTGCTACCTCTGACGTGGACACACCATGTTCTGTACGGTGAACTGTATTACCTTTATCGTAAAAATCAATAAAATGTTTCATTATAAAAAATAATGTTGGTTCAATAGACAATATGCAGTTCATAATTCAATTAAGACTTTTTTTCTTTACTGAAATGTAGTAAGAAACGTTGAAACAGCCAAGAGCAAAAGACCAAAAATTGGAAAGTACATGGACTTTTCAGATAACATTAATCTAATAAAATTGTTGGCCAGAGTTAGTAAATAAACCAGAATTTGAGCAACAGGCCACATTACACTGCATGCATTTGGAACGCATGCCGTTACAATGCGGACATTACAATGACTTGCTGTGGGGGGGGGGGGGGGGGCTGGATGTTGGAATAGTATAATTTACTATTCCAACTCCAGTCTGTGCAACAGTAGGGAAGGTGTTGGATTTAAAATTAAAACACCTTCAACCACCTACAGCAAGTCGTCGTAATGGCATGCAATGTAACAACGCGGTCATTGTAATAACCACAATGTAATGGCATGCGATGTGTAAAGATAGTTGTAAACGATGTTCACCGAATTTGAGAGGATTGAGTGTAGCATCCAGCTTGAGGGCACAATGCCTAGTTTAAGATCAAACATTTGCTTACATTATACGCTTAACGCATTGGCAAAGCCAATTGATCTCACTATCCCATGTGCAAAATACCCATTGGCTTTCATCCTAGATGGTTGCAGTTTGCACACATTTACCCAGCAGCCACCTCGGAATGGATTTTCTTAACAATTAAGAAAAACCATTACAAGATGGCACCATGCATGAACATGCGCAACGACCATCTAAAGCCTAAGCAAAAAGATAACATTTGCGAGCCGGCTGAGGACAAACAGGCCTTGGGAAGAGTGAGGGAAGTACATTTTATAAATCGAGAGAGCTGAAGAGGTTGGGAACAGAGGGGCAGCATGCACTGGAGAGTAAGGGAGGGACACAAAATAGTCACTCATGCAATGACGCCAGCAACTGAAGAATACAACTGATCCAATCAAAAAACTCAGACGGGACACTCACAAGAGATGGCCAAAAACCACTTAATCAGAAGAATGGAACTGAGACAAGAAATCAATGAATCCTGAGGAAGGGGTTGACTCCACATCCCAATCTAAATTTATACTGAATAGAATAGGTTTTTGCCAAAAGACTGCTGCCTCAAGGATAAACCCAACAAGGGCAGAACCTCTCAAGGCAAGAAAACAGAAAAGTCCACATCTATAACCGTTAAAAGCCCCAAGGTAGGATCATACATGGAAAATTCCAGTATCTCATATAATAGAACTGCACACACTAGAGAATGCAGAACTCTCCTGGAGAGGGATAGCTTCAGGGGTGGGGATCTCTCTGGTAGGGAGGGAGTTCAGGGTGATTGGGGGGGGGAGGTGGGGTGGTGGGGTTCAACGGGGGAAAAATTGGGGTAAAAAATGCAGTTTGTTTCACCTTGTTTATTTTTTTTTCTATGTTTTTTCTTTTTTGTCAGATAATAGCGGTAATGCTTCAGAAGCAGTTTGAAAAGCAGGTTTATAGTGCCGTTGTTTTTTTTTGTCAAGATGATCTGCATTAGGATTTGTTCTCTGAATATAGGTGGGTTGAATGATTGGAAGAAACGTTTAAGGTTGGGATATTTTACCAAGAATAACAGAATTGATATACTCTGCCTTCAGGAGACCCACCTTCCATGGTCTAAAAGGAAATTGTTGTTCCTTACTGGTTTTCAGTTGGTAGCATGTTCTACTCAATCCTCTACAATTAGAGGGGTCGCGATCCTAGTAAAAAAAAACTCTGGGTGGGGTCAGAAGGACTAAATCAGATAGCAATGGTAGATGGGCTCTGGTCGAACTCGCAAGCGGCCAGACACTCTGTGTGGTGTATGGCTCAAATGAAGACGATCCGGAGCTATTTAACTTTCTAGAATTAGAACTCGCGTCCTGGCCAGCCCCCATTATTATGTGTGGCGATTTCAATATCTCTGCTGATTGGAGTAACTCCGTGGTATATCGGGGTAGAAAACCAAGAGTGTTTAGGGCAATAAAGGCCCTTATTAATTCACATGGGCTTAAGGACGTCTGGGAGGCAAAAGAGCCATTAAATCAGGGTTATACTTACTTTTCAAATCCCTTTCAGAAATTCTCCAAATTGGACTATTTCCTCATATCTGTCAATGAATTAAATAAGGTTGGAATAACTAAACCCCCGAAGATATTGTCCGACCATAATCCGCTCATATTGTCCTATGAAATATCTGGTCCTGCTAGGGTCAGGTCTAGGTGGACGTTTGAGAGGCAACTATTGGGAGATGCCAGATTCACCGGGCATATTTTGAAATGGGCAGATGCGTTTTTTGCTGCCAATCGCTATAGTGCCTCCAGGATCATTGTTTGGGACTCTTTTAAAGCGGCTTTAAGGGGGGAATCTATAGGCATCGGGGCTAGATTAAGAAAGGAGGACAAGAGGGAAGGTGAGAAATTAGTAGGTATTCTGACTACAGTCGAAGAACAGCATATGAGAGATATAATCAGGGGTAGGGACAGTAGGAGGAGTCCGAGCGATTTGTTAAAAATCAGAGCTGAACTTCAGAAGTCTTTGACTCATAAAGCCTCGGCAGAGTATCAGACATCCAGAGCTAAACGATATGAAACGGGGGAGCAGGCAGGTAGAGTATTGGCCCTGCAAATAAGACAGGGGAGAGCCAGAAATATTATCTCCTTGATCGAGGAAAATGGCAAGATATTTACACAGCCAAATGAGATTCTACAGGCTTTTAAAGATTTCTATCAGCGCCTGTATGACGACGAAGCTCAGGGTGATAAACAAGACCTCGATGTGGATGATAACGGCCCCCGTCTTAACACCTGTGAGAAGGCTGAACTGGATAGGGATATTAGCGAGGGGGAAATCTTAGAAGCCTTGCACGAACTGGCCTCTGGTAAGGCCGCTGGCCCGGACGGGATCCCCCTGGAAGTATATAAAAGTCTTGAATCGATAGTCATTCCATTATTAGTGGATTTGTTCAACGGAATAATGTTCACGGGAGTGGTTCCAGCCTCCTGGCGAGAAACCAACATTGTGGTTTTTCATAAGAAGGGGAAACCCCCGGAGAAACTTGGCTCTTATCGTCCGATATCGCTCATAAACGCAGACACGAAGTTATACTCTAAAGTATGGGCTAAGAGGTGGGGCAGGATCATTGGCGGTCTTGTCTCCCCCTGGCAGCATGGTTTTATTCCGGGCCGCGGTACAACTGACCATGTTAGAAGAGCTATAGCACTGTTTGACGCCCAGGGTGCGGGGGGAGGGGAGATCGCCATGATTCTGCTCGACGCAGAAAAAGCCTTCGACAGGGTTGTCTGGGATTTTCTTTGGGGTGTATTGGTGGGCAGAGGATTTGGTGAAAAGGTTATCAGAGCTCTCCAAGCAACGTATGTAGATCCTGTTGCTAGGGTGGTGGTTATGGGTGAGAGCTCCGAGAAACTAGTTATTAAGAGGGGCACCCGCCAAGGCTGCCCATGCTCCCCAATCCTCTTTGCGATTTATATAGACCCTCTTATTCAGAAAATCTTGGGGTCTTCTAGGATTAGCCCGGTGGTTTGCAATGGTCATACTAGTAAAATTTTTGCCTATGCCGAAGACCTGGCAATAATTACAGACAACCCCCAGCAGGCGCTTACGGCCTTGGTTGAAATAACAGAGGAATTTGGTAAGAGGTCTGGTTACCTTCTTAACGAGACCAAAACCCAAATAATTTGCCCTCCGTATATAGTTAAAAGCGACTCGAGGTATGTGGAGTCAGCAACCTCTTTAGGGATTAAGATCAACGCCTCAGTCGGGGAAATAATTGCTGAGAACTATCCCCCAATCATAAAATCCATTGAAAAAGAGCTAAAGAGGATAGACGTGCTACACCTTTCCTTGATTGGGCGGGTAAACGTATTAAAAATGTCTATCTTCCCTAGAGTTCTCTATTTGTTTAGGGCCATACCCTTATTTTTGGATGAGAAAATTATTAAAAGGTTGGAGTCTATCTTTATCAAATTTGTTTGGAAGTATGGCAGGATTAGGCGTTCAACTAACTATATGTCCCTTCCCAGGGAAAGGGGTGGTTTGGCCTTACCAAATCTAAGATTGTATCATTGGTCATGCCTTTTGACACAAATGTCCATCCTGTTCCAACAGGAGGTCAACCATGATGGTGTTAATTTGTTAGCCTCGGATCTACCTTCTATTTTTGAGCTGTTAATTGGGGAACAGGCTGGTGGGCTGTTGTGGCGTGAGGTGGATCGCAGGTTTTATAAGAGGCCTCGTTTGAAGATTTTGGAAGGGGTATGGGAGGTTTGGAGATCTATTTCGAAGCTATGTAAAATCCCTAAGGTAAATCGTTATCTCCAGCTCTGTAACTCTAGTTTGCTTCCCTTTGTCGGGTCTCATAGGAATTTACAGACCTGGAGAAATTTTGGTATTAGGTCTCTAGGCGATATTTGGGGGAACCATGCTCCGCTTGGTTTTGATATTATCCAACATTTGTATGGTATTCCGACCAATCAGTGGTTTCTCTATGGTCAAGTTGCCCGAGCATTTAATGCAGTGAGACCAAAACCCCTGTCAATGGAGGTTGTCTCTGTTATTGAATTGTTAATGGCAGGGCCTAAAAAGATCAAACTGGTATATAAGCAGCTTATCTTGGAAATACCAGATGATATGGAAAAAACGGAAGTATCTCTGGCCCGGAAATTAGATTACCCCGATGCTGACCTAGACCTGGCCATTTCCCAGAATAAAAAAAGTTTTTAGATCCACCAACCTGAGGGCCCAGCATTATAAAACGGTATTTAATCTATATCATTCCCCAGCCAAATTATATGCCTGGGGGGTCAGGGGGGATGATAAATGTCCTAGATGCAACTCTGGGCCAGCAGATCTCCTGCACATGTTTTTCCATAGTAGCTCACTTGCTCCAGTACAGAGGGAAGTCTGTAAATTTTGGGAGGGGCTGCTAGGTCATAAGATCGATCTATCCCCTACCCTGATGCTGCTGGGTTGTGATAATAAGCAAAAACTGACTCAAGCTGAAGAAGCGTTGGTTTTTATGTCGGTTGCGGTATTGAGGATTTTAATCTCCTCAGGCTGGAAAGATACTATGGCCCCGTCTTTTCAAATGTGGCTTTCTAGGCTGTTGAGTATTTATAACATGGAGAACGGTTTGTATGAACAGAAGGGTAAAAAAATGCGTGATTTCGGCCAAAAATTATGGGCGCCGGTCTCAATCTGGAGAGAGTTGATCAGTAATCAGTCGAGCTAGACTTAAAAAAAAGTTTTTTCTTTTTTAAATCTGCTTTTATAAATTTCTTACTGTATCTCATGTATGGCACTTTGCATTCTCCTGCTATGTATTTATGCTGATGTGTCTTTATTTTTTTATGAGGTGTACTAACTGCAAATAAATAAAATTAAAAAAAATATATATATATATAAGCATTTCAGAATTCACGACATTTCCATTCTGTTTAAACTAAGAACTATGAATGAGTGACAGATTCCAGTAATTGTCAAAGTACTAGCTAGTAGCAGAGAAGTAATAGTCATGTCGGAGTAGCAGTCTGTGGATGTAAGTTTGTCGAAGTGCTAGAGCTAAGTGAGGAAAAGGCCATTCTGTTTAATACCAAATACATCTCTACACTGAAAAAAAAAAAGAAAAAAAAAAAAAAAGAATGCAGAACTCAACAGAAGCACACTAAAACATGGATCACTCACACTTTCCTAGAGGACCAAAGTTATTGATCCAACAAAAACGAATGGATATCAGACCACATTTAATTAAAAGTTAAAAAAAACTGTCAGTTCAACACATGACTAAACAACCATTTTTAGCTCACTCTGTATCCAGCTCAACATCCCTTCCTTCAACTCTGGCAACAGAATGACTTCCATATCAGAGAAATGTAAAGCCACAACTGGAGGGGCACAAATGAATGGAACAAGTTAGAATATGGTCAGCTTTCACCAGAGGGAATGGTGAACTTATCGAAGCAGTGCTCCAATGTCATTGTTGCAGCGAGATGGTCTGATAGGATGAGAAATAGATTTATCACCACCACAGTCCAAGCCCCAATGTATAGCCTGTGCGCCTTCTGGAACATGCTCCTTCTATACAAGCACTAGGGTGCTCTTTGCTGGTCTTGCCTCAAACTGGATTACCAGGTGTGTTGGGTAATGGACTGGAAAATAATGTCAACGCTTTATGTAAAACATAAACATAAACTTTCTAGATGTGAAAACCAAATCAAATGGCCTTAATTATTTCTTGAGAGTGGAAATTAAAATGTGGTGTGTCACTGCAAACTCCTATTTTTCTGCGTTTTGCATTGGCTCTGGAAGCCAGCGATTCCGTCGCACGAGATCCACAACATTTCCCGTAATTCAGACTACCGGAATAGAAAGTAATGAATACGTCTAAAGATTATGAGATAGCCCAATATTCGACCAAATTACAAGATAAAATAAGGGCAAACCGGTTACAATTAACAATTTAAGGTATTCTCTAGTGGTATTTAAAGTCAAAGTCTCCACAAGACGGCTGAAATCTTCTCCCTTAAAAGGCATTGCCTGAATTCTTCCACATCTCTAAGCCTCTAATCAAATGTATCAATTCATGATTTATGCTAGACAAAACCCCCGCCAAACATGATCATACTTTCCCTCAGGGCAGACCCAAAGCGGAGCTGCATGTAGCTGGTCTTTGTGTGGAGTGGCACAGTGGGCTAAAACAGATGGATGGCAACACGAGTGACTGTCAGTGGCAGACACTATTTGCAAGCATTCCACCCACATCACCTTTATGTTGTTTCCAGTGCGACAGCATAAATGCGGCGGCTACATCCAGACATGGGACCCATAGTCACTGTACCACATGACTCAAGCCATACCTCACCAACAAGACCTACAGAGATAAAACCGGTCTGAGGCTAAGCCTGGCATTAAACTACATTCTTAGGCAATTGTACTGAACAGACTAAGGAACGAGCCATTGGTAAACCAGTGTTACTCCTCTCTAACTGCAGCAGAGAAAGACTCTGGACTTGGTACATTGTAGGATACTGGGAGATCAAAGTCAAATGTTTCAGAATGATTTGAAGAATATGTTTTTCCAAAGTCCTAGCAAAGCTAATTTCCTACCACCTGTGCAAACGCAGGGATGTGGAAAGAATCGAGGCTGAGGGCTCTCAATCTGAACAGAAACAAAGGTGTTGAAACTGAAAATGGGAAAGATTAAAGATCTTGCCACCAGTGTACAGTTTATAATAAAGATGAAGATGAGGGTTCACAATAATATAGTTTTTCAATTAAGGAAAAGTGCTGCATTACATAAGACTCCTTAAGTGGAACCACACAAATGTGAATTTAATGAGTGCAAAACTAATGTGAAGTTAACCTTATGAGTAAAGTTCTACCTCCTAATGGCATAATGACATGAGCAGATGCTTGATCAGCTGTATGTTATACATACCCTCCTACCCCCAGCATGGCGGGGATTTTAATTCAAGCCTTTTGATGTGTTCACTGAGGACAACCCCAATTACTGTGGAGCAAATCCGTACTTTTTCCTAAGACAAATAGGACAAAGTATGTTCCTAGTTTTCTCTTACATTGTTGAACAACTCACACATAAGGCTTCCAAAATGTTGGTAAATCAACCAGCAGCTATACATTTTATCAGCTCAGAATCCCTTAGCAGAGGTTATCGCTGGATGCTGGTGATATTTTGCCCAGGTGACAGCGGGGCAGTTTTACGGCAGTTTTTTAAAATCTGATAATCGAAAACAAAATCTATCAAATTACTTACACACACAAAACGGAGAAGGCTAAAAAGAGTGCCCTTTCGTCCAGCTTTGCGTAGCGTCTACCTTGTGTAATCTAGCCGCTAGAAATTCAATAATTAGTGATTCAGCCATCACTAGTTACATGTAGTGCTTTCCCTGCAATTGCCACGTATTTTAGTCCTGTGGCGGCCTCTTCGGTTTAACTGAAAATGATGGAAAACAAAGCTATGGTGTGGAATTCATTCCATTCAGAGAGTAGCCACTTTACAAGGGATCGATTGGTGGGGTTTTTGAGCCAATAAATCTGCTTAACATTTTTAAATATATCTTTATTCCCCTAGGTCAGGACAGCCAGCATTTATTACAACCATCTATCGAGTGAGGAGACGCTGTGGAGAGCTTGTGCTGGCTGCCGTTCTCTTGCCGTTTTCTTGACTTCTACAGCCTGCCTGCCATATCACTGATCCTTGCGGTACCCGCTGCGCGGGTCCCGCATCGCCTACCTTGTTGGGACTGAGGCTACATCAGACTAGAGCAGCAGGGCTGTGAGCGCCAGGGCTGGGACTCCATTTCCCAGGAGTCCCTGCGTTTGGTATCACCTGCACCTGGACGCGCCCGGGACAAGGGCGGGACAGTCCGCGACTGGCAGAGACTGGACTGGGCTATTTACGCTGCCCATTTATTTTGGTAAAACGTTATTATCGTTGCTTGCCCCTCCTATTGTGATTGGCTACGTGACTGTATATATTGTTTTGGCGTTGCTATTGTTAAGGCTTGGGTTTTTTTTTTTTTTAGCAGATCACTTTGTATTTCTAAGGGTAATCGTGTCCATAGTGTATTGTGGTGCACTATGTCTAATCCAAAGCTTCCTACGGCCATAAATACTATGGATAACTATCTGGTGCAGGTAGTAGCTAAAATCAACACCGAGAGGAGAGCCTCTCTGGGGTTGGATGTATCCCCGGAACTTGCATTGATGGATTTCCCCTCAGCTGATTTACCTGATTTAGCTAGTAGCAGTAATAATGTGATACTATCTGAATCTGTTGAAAACATCAACTTGACCCAGCCTAGTTGTGCTGCTGTGGCAAGTAATAGTGAGGAGGAGACTGAATTGTATACAATAGGGGAAAAAGCCCCAATGGTTCTTCCACGTATGACAAGAAGAGTAGGAAAGGGTCAGCCTACTCGTGGAGGCCTACGCTCAAGTCGGAAAAAGCCGGCTTCCCCACCTAATAAAGCAGCTGGGGTTGAGGAAGAGGGGTCGACTGATGATATTTGTATGGTCCTATCCAACGCTCAGTTTAAGAAGCTGTTGGGTATGATTGACTCGAAAATTGGTGGCATCGTTAAACCCCTGGTTGGCAGGATAGAACAGTTAACTGCAGAAGTGAACAGGCTGGGGGATCTCTTGGACAAAACTTTAGTTAAATTAGGGAGTCTACCTGACGAAATTGTAACTAGATTGGAGACTAAAAAGGGTACAGGTAGTCCGGATGATGGAGGAGCAGTGACTGCTTTGCCTAGCCAGCCGGTGGTTCCACAGCTAGCCACAGGGGTGGCCGTTTCAGGGGATGCTGTCCCCCAAGGTGAATCTATGGCTGTGAACACAGCAAAGGGTTCGGCTGAGCTCATTGTTGAGGCTTCTCCTCTGGTACTTGTGTTAGCCAACGTCCCCATATTGTCTCCAGGTCAGGAAGAGTCTACTCCTTCTCTGTTGTCTAAGGCTCTATACTGGCTGTCTAACATGGTGATAACTCCCTGGGGCAAGCAACAGCTGGCAGCAGAATTAGTTATGGCAAGGAGGGTGGAGTGGATTGGAAGCAGCCCTAAAAGATTTCAGGGTGATTGTGTTGTTTTAAATTTTTCAAACCCTGAAGTATTAATCGATATTCTCCCGAATCTGTTACCGCCACAGCGAAGAACTGCTGATATTATACCTCTGACCCTAGACTTTTTCTATCACCGGAGAGGGAGGGGCCCCAACCCGTCTATGCTGCGGACGAAATGGAGCATGGTGTCAAAACTGGGGAGAAGGGGGTCACAATCTGCCGAATGCGGCTTTAACACAGGAAGAAGGGTTGTACATTCTGAAGAGTGGGGAATACATTTAGAAAATAGGTTCTCGGCTCTTTCAAACTTAGACGAATGCGACTGACTTCTTGAGGCCGAAAGTATTGTTCTATCGGAGTCAAATGATCAGGGTAGAAGCAGTCCATCTACATTTCAGGGTATCGATTGTGGAAATAAGTTATCTCCTTGTAAGGCTATCTGTAATAGTGGCTAGCCTAGTGCTGTGGATTTAGTTATGGGTAACCTTGGCACTCCTAATCTTATCCTTAATACGCTAGTGGGTACTATGACGGGGGCACCAAACTTAATCTCTTGGAACTTGGCAAGTTTTCACTCTAAAATCGAGTGTGGGGATTGACTTGGTTTTGTTACCTCATTTGATGTATGTTTATTTCAAGAAACCTGGGCATGTGAACCTGTTTTTGTCTTGGGGTACTTACATTTTTCTGTACCAGCTATAAAAGGACCAAGAGGGAGACCAATGGGGGGTCTTACCATCTGGGTTCGACAGTCCCTCAAATTTTCTATTAAATGTATGGTGACTAATTCTAACGATATCCAGTTAATTAGGATAACTAATGATACTTCAGGTTCTCTTGATGTTTACAACGTGTATGCTAGAACCACCAAGGGTGGACAATCAGGAGTGTTGAATGCCCTGGGCGACCTCCTTGACATTAATTCACAAGGCAAGAATATTGTTATAGCAGGTGATCTTGATCGGACCTTTGAGCCCTTAGCGACTGGCGAGGCTTTTCTTGGAGCTGAAGAGGATTCACTTTGGGGTATCCCTGCTTTAGAACTGAAGCCAGTCACACGTTGGACTGAGGACATAATAGGCCTGAATGCTATGTGTCTCGAAAAGGGACTAAGAGCCTTAAATGGTAGAACAAGATCAGATATAAAAGGGTCTATGACTTTTGATAATGGGAGACACAAAAGTAGAATAGATTACGTAATTTGTAGCATGAATCTATGGTCGTCTGTATGTGACATGGAGGTTGTTGAGAGACCTGAGAGTGATCATCAACCTCTGTGTGTGGTGCATAAATGGTGGACAGCTTTGAACGATTTGAATTGCTCTAACGTCCTTGCCCCGCCTCTTGTCATTCCTGGCAATGATTTGCGCAGGTTAAGATGGGCTACTGTGGAGACCAACCAACAGGTGATTGACACTATTAACCTAGAAACTGATAAATCTATTATGGCCATGGAATTGATTAGTGCTCCTCTTGGCTTGGCTGAGGTGGTTAAGATCCACGATTCTCTCTTTGGTCAAATAAAAAAACATTTCCTGAAACCGGTTGCACGTAAAGGGGCAAGAGTATGCAAAAATGCAAAATGGTATAACGCCAATTGCAGAGCTGCCCGGCTCGCTTTGGGCCGTGTAATCAAAAAGAGGGATCCAGTGGCTATCTCCCTAGCCAGGAAGGACTATAAAGTCTGTATAGTAAATGCCAAAAAAGCTTGGGACGAGCAGCATTGGTTAAATCTGAAAAGAGCTAGTGACAATAGGGATTCCAGATTGTTCTGGAATATTATGTGGGGTTGCGAGAAAGCAGCGGACCCCCCAAGTAACAATGTCCCCCAAGAAGACTGGGTGAAATTTTTCAGCTCTCAATACGCCAGTAATAATCAGATAGCTTGTGAGGATAGTATTGCCTGGTCTTTCTCAAGAGAATCTCTTCACCTATAAGGAGACAATGTCTGCCCTCAACACAGTAAAAAGAGGGCGTGCCCCTGGTTTAGATGGTGTCCCTGCTGACATCTTTGTAAACGATAAGGTGCGATGGTGTAAATATATTCATTTATTGATTAACTCCATCGCAAAAGGTGCTGAGGTTCCGGCATCCTGGCGGGGTGCTGTGATCATCCCAGTGTTTAAAAAGGGTGATAGAGCTCAGCCAGGTAATTACAGGCCAATAAGCCTCATTGACACCGTGCAAAAAATAGTTGGCCGCGTTGTTGTAAACAGGCTCCTTGACTGGGCAGAGGAGAATAATATATTGTCTCCCTTCCAAGCAGGGTTCCGAAGAGCGACGAGTACTGTAGACCAGGTCTTTCGCTTTCCATTACTGCAATGGAGGACTGTGGTTCTGGGAGAAGGCAGCCTATATGCGGCCTTTGTCGATTTACGGGCTGCCTTCGACCTGGTGCCACGGGCCAAACTGTGGCAAGTTTTACATAGCATAGGGGTTCCACCGGAGCTATTATCGCTGATAATGCGGCTCCACAAGCAAACTTTTGCGAAAATTCAGTGGGGTGGATATGGGATGGTCACAGCGGACTTATCCGTTGAGCGTGGAGTGCGTCAAGGATGTTCAATGGCTCCGACCTTGTTCACTCTATTTATTAATGGTGTAGTCTCCCGCATGTTATCAGCGTCAGTGGATGCTCCTTCACTTGCAGATTTAAAAATTCCCATTTTAATGTTTGCGGACGACACGCTTATTTTATCAAAAACACCTAGTGGTTTACAGCGTGCTCTGACTATTTTTGATACATTTTGTGGCGAACATGGCCTAGAGGTGAAGGTCACTAAAACCAAATTAATTTTTTTAAGCCGCATCGTAATTTTAAACCAAAAAGTGTCATGAATGGCCGGTCCCTAGAGGTGGTGAAATCATTTATGTATCTGGGCATACAAGTTGCAGATAATAATAGGTGGTGCGAGCACATAGACATCGCTACATTGCGACACAAGCAATTATCTGGTGCCATTAGTTTGGAACATAGGAAGTCTTTGACTAAACCTATTAGCCAGTACTGAAGGTTTACGAAGCGAAGGCAATTGGTTCCGCTCTTTATGGTGCGGAGATGTGGGGGTTCGAAAAATTGAGTTCCCTACAAATCTCCGAGAACAAGTTTCTACGTTCCATTACAGGTACCCCGAAAAGCAGCCCATTGTTGCCTTTAAGGTATGACCTTGGTAGGAAACAAATCACGGACCTAGCTAGACTCCGCCCAATATTGTACTGGCGAAGGCTCTGGACAACTCCAGAGCTTTCTCATTATGCGGAAGGGTTTATTGATGTTATTAAGGCTGACCGTTTCCATAAGATCGGATGGCTTAAATCATTAAAAGCATCATTGATTGAGCTTGGGCTAACCTCATTATGGGCAGACCCAGCTGGTGTAACCTTTCCTGCTAAATCTGTCATAAAAAATATATTTTGGGAATATGTTGTGCATAGGAGTCTGAGTAAAGCTAGTACTGGGTCCCTGACTGCTGGCTTTCTGGAAGTCAAATTATATCCCTCTTTGGAACCCTATTGGGACATTATTACAAAGCCGGGAGACAGAAAGCTCCTTTTTCAGTTGAGAGTGGGAGCTCTTCCCATAAGGTCCTTCACATCAAAATGGGTAGAAGGGGGGTGTGACTCTTGTCCGGTATGCGGGCAGGGGAAAGAAACTCTTGGCCATTTTCTGTTCGTCTGTCAGGCTTATTGTGAGCCAAGACGTGTTTGGTTATCACCTATGTGCAGGAATCTTGGGACTACCTGCAGCTCTGTTGCTCTGCGTATTATATGCACAAGCCCAGTTACTTGGATATTAATTGCCACCGCTAAATATATGGGATGGGCATGGACGATCAGGCAGAGACTGCTAGTTATTTAACTATTATCTGTTTGAAAATGTTTCCCATGGATATTGTCATTAATTAAATTTTAGATAATTAGTTTTATATGTTGGCTAAATTTTTAAGATGTATCTGTATTTTATCATATTTTTTGTTAAACAGGTATTATGGGAAATTGTCTGCAAATGAATGTACCTTAGTTGATTTAATATTGCATTATTTGATTTTAATCGATTGTATTTCAACTGCATTTTAACTATGAGTGTTTGTCCTGCTTTTATGAGTAATCACTCGAATAAAGCATTATTTGACCTTGACAATTATTAAAAACAATCATTAAAATAATTAACTATTTGAAGATGGTCAGCCTTCAAAAGCTGATTTTTGTTTCCTTTAGCACGCTTTGACCAGAATCTTCATGTATTTAAGGATCTATTCTCATTCCAGTAAAACCGGGAAAAAAGACAACTCTATTGGGCTACAAAAATAGCAGTAGTCAATACATAGGAGGTGGGCTACCTACTCAAAATGTTAAACGAAAATCTGTGTTCCAGAAGCATCCTAAAATGTAATACTAGACTGCTCTAAAAAAAGAAATAATGTATTTTCAACATCAGAAGTACAGATGAACCTTGGTGACCTTTTCTTCCCATTGATGCACCGTGGCTTAAACATGATCTAAAACTGCATGCTCCTCCTTAAATACCAACAAGACGTCATCAAAGTCTCAGGAGTTCAGATTAAGGTATGAAATAATTAACAGTTTCCACAATATTCACAGTCTAGTGAAAAGATCTGCTTCGTTTGGCCTCCATCTCGCTATCACAGCACCTGTTCAACATCTAGGAGAGTTTTATTTTTTTATTAAATCACTGGTTCATTCCGAATGCAATGCCGGCAGATATTTTATTTCTAAGTATTGACAACTTCAAAAACAAGTTTAGGTTAAGTTAAGAGTTGCTGTCCCATCTTTTAAGACTATGACATTTACACACAACATGGCCTCCCAACTTTATAGCTAGATCCCCACTCACATCAATGAATTTATCATCTAGAATATTTTCTGTGAACTTATGATCAAAAGAGGATCTGGATGAAAGAAATATGGTCACAGCAATTCCTTCTTAAAACAAAATGTTTAGACTACATTGTAATGTCGAATCAATGTCCCCCTTTGACCTCAACCTCTTCACGATTTTCTCGTGTGCATATGGTTTCCAGATTTATGAGACACACACTACTGACCAGAGTACAAATACCTTCAAAAAATTGGCCCTTATCCTAGCAAGTCGAGAAACATTTTTCCATTTATCATTATTACATAAATAAAGCTTATTAATAAGATAAAGTTAAAGCCGCCCTTAATGCGGACAACTGATTGCAGATCATATCCTTGCACCGGAAAACCGTACCAGATATAGTACTGGACTAGAACCTCAGATATAGTAGCGGCCCAGAACCTAAATTAACAATTTCAGGAATAAATGCACTAATCGATTAACTCTGTCCCAAATATTTTTAGGTCTGGCCTAGTGTGCATGCCTCATTTAGACAGCCACAGTTTTACTTTAATGTGTTATGTTTGTGGCATATTTTTGCATAAAAATAAAATACAGACTTGCTGTGTGAAATCAAAACTTGTGTTCTATTTGAATTACAGGTGGATTCCCCAGGTGACTGGGTACACAGCACCGATCAGCCCCTCGCTTCTATTCACTTTTAAATCTTCTCCTAAACTCTTATGTTAAGTACTTTTGATTTTCATATTCTTTCCTGTCCTATCTGTTTTTTGGCGACTTCATTCCTCTTGCTCTATATACCCTGACCGAAGCTGTTGGCAGGGACATAGGGCCTCTATTCGAATGCAGATAGTGCCGTTCCCTATTTTTTTTTATTTCTGGGAGACCGGTGATACAGCTGCGCATGACTCCTGGGGTGACACCTGGAGCGTGTTGCACCTCTGGGGGTGAGCAGCTCAGATCTGCTCTCGCACAAGTGAGCATTCGACAGATGAGAAAGAAACCACGTCCGTGCATCTCGGCAATAAACCCCGTCAGCAGCCCCCGAGATGGCACCGCTATACGAATCTTCCCACTCACCGCTCTTGGAATGCCTTTTCATTAATGTTCACTATGTCATCATGGGCACCTGCAGGGAAGGCCTGCCCACTTGATTCCCTAATGTTTACACTTAAAAGCGAGCCAATTACCCTGCTGGCAGGCTGAGCTGGCACCCTCCCAAGTCCTAGATGACACATGCCAAGGACATGGCTAGCCGTTCCCTGCATCTCGCCCTGCTGGGAGCACGGACGGGCTGCGCTGGACTCTGTGCAGAGCATCTTGCATCCACTTGGCACAGAGGGAAAGAAGGAACGTACAACCACTTAAGTGGCACGGGGCAAAATTGAAAAATAGAATGAACCTTGCACTTGCTCGCCACCCATTACCTCGCAAGAGGCCCCCTGGTGGTTATTCTGCAGTAAGACCTCTGACAAGTTGCCAGGAAATCTGCAAATCCAAGGCACATCTTCAGCAAAGGATTGGTAATACAGCCCCTGCTCGGCCTTTGGGGTGGTGGGCTTGGATGCAGAGGCCAGCGCTGACCCCCCCCCCCCCCCGGCATCTGAAGCAGTGCTCGCCCTACAAGCCTCATGCACGCGATCCATTAATAACCAGCCCCGGAAGTTCATGGAAACGGGCTCAATATTTAAAGGGACATCACTTCCAGGCAAGCAGTTCTTATGGGTGCAGTTTGGACATTTGTTTCAGGTCAAAGTTCACACAAGCTATGCAGTTCTAAAACGCCTTCAACTGTCCCTAGTGGACTAGAGAGGCCCAAGCGCAGGCTGCTGTTCAGTATCTTTGGGACACAAAGGAAGGAGTGTGCAGAATGAGTCTAATTTGCTTCTGTGCAATTAAGCGAAACTTATGGAAAATTACACATAATTGCATGAACTGCAAATCCATCATTTAGAGCTATATTTTAGCTGAAAAGGCCTCCCTTATATCTTTTTTTGGCACCAGGACGCATCCCACGCTAGAAAAATAGTGCATCAAACAAGTGCCCTGGACTGCAGCTTGTGTTCTGGCTGTTTGTGTTGTTCCCACACCATAATTTTGCCGCAAAAATGGACGTATTTATGCAACATGGCATATGTTTGAGAATTTCACTTAAGTCTAATACAACATTCTCAAAATTATACAAATGACATGAAAGTAATTTAAATACACAACAGTAGTGTCTTGCATTTATTTTTGGCATTTGAGCCAGCATCTCTCCTCTTACCGGGTTTGGTAATTGGAAAGATATTAAAAACAAAATGAACACGCACATCAGAGCTCACACACTTCCAACACAGGTAGAGCTTACAGTCTGCTACCACGCTTCCCCCACAGCTCTGGCAAGTAAGAGTCCACCCCACAGACCACCCCGACTCAAGGGCTTACACTTTCCAAGCCAGAACAGTACCCAGAGCCTCAGTAATTCACCAGGGACAAGGAAGCAGCGCCATACAGGGTGATGTCAGGCCGCAGCACCACGCTTCCCTATCCACGCACTGTGGGACCAGGATCTCTAGGAGGGACCAGGCCCAGTGTGGCTTCATCTGTAGGATCCAAGGCAGGCACTGGGCACTGCAGCCACAGCACCACGCTTCCCTGTGATTCACTCCCTATCCACGCACTGTGGGACCAGGATCTCTAGGAGGGACCAGGCCCAACAGTGTGGCTTCATCTGTAGGATCCAAGGCAGGCACTGGGCACCGCAGCCACAGCAGCACCACGCTTCCCTGCGATTCACTCCCTATCCACGCACTGTGGGACCAGGATCTCTAGGAGGGACCAGGCCCAACAGTGTGGCTTCATCTGTAGGATCCAAGGCAGGCACTGGGCACTGCAGCCACAGCCAACGCAGCACCACGCTTCCCTGTGATTCACTCCCTATCCACGCACTGTGGGACCAGGATCTCTAGGAGGGACCAGGCCCAGCAGTGTGGCTTCATCTGTAGGATCCAAGGCAGGCACTGGGCACCGCAGCCACAGCAGCACCACGCTTCCCTGTGATTCACTCCCTATCCACGCACTGTGGGACCAGGATCTCTAGGAGGGACCAGGCCCAGCAGTGTGGCTTCATCTGTAGGATCCAAGGCAGGCACTGGGCACCGCAGCCACAGCCACCGCAGCACCACGCTTCCCTGTGATTCACTCCCTATCCACGCACTGTGGGACCAGGATCTCTAGGAGGGACCAGGCCCAACAGTGTGGCTTCATCTGTAGGATCCAAGGCAGGCACTGGGCACTGCAGCCACAGCACCACGCTTCCCTGTGATTCACTCCCTATCCACGCACTGTGGGACCAGGATCTCTAGGAGGGACCAGGCCCAACAGTGTGGCTTCATCTGTAGGATCCAAGGCAGGCACTGGGCACTGCAGCCACAGCACCACGCTTCCCTGTGATTCACTCCCTATCCACGCACTGTGGGACCAGGATCTCTAGGAGGGACCAGGCCCAACAGTGTGGCTTCATCTGTAGGATCCAAGGCAGGCACTGGGCACTGCAGCCACAGCACCACGCTTCCCTGTGATTCACTCCCTATCCACGCACTGTGGGACCAGGATCTCTAGGAGGGACCAGGCCCAACAGTGTGGCTTCATCTGTAGGATCCAAGGCAGGCACTGGGCACTGCAGCCACAGCCACCGCAGCACCACGCTTCCCTGTGATTCACTCCTTATCCACGCACTGTGGGACCAGGATCTCTAGGAGGGACCAGGCCCAACAGTGTGGCTTCATCTGTAGGATCCAAGGCAGGCACTGGGCACTGCAGCCACAGCCACCGCAGCACCACGCTTCCCTGTGATTCACTCCTTATCCACGCACTGTGGGACCAGGATCTCTAGGAGGGACCAGGCCCAACAGTGTGGCTTCATCTGTAGAATCCAAGGCAGGCACTGGGCACTGCAGCCGCAGCACCACGCTTCCCTGTGATTCACTCCCTATCCACGCACTGTGGGACCAGGATCTCTAGGAGGGACCAGGCCCAACAGTGTGGCTTCATCTGTAGGATCCAAGGCAGGCACTGGGCACTGCAGCCACAGCCACCGCAGCACCACGCTTCCCTGTGATTCACTCCCTATCCACGCACTGTGGGACCAGGATCTCTACGAGGGACCAGGCCCAACAGTGTGGCTTCATCTGTAGGATCCAAGGCAGGCACTGGGCACTGCAGCCACAGCCACCGCAGCACCACGCTTCCCTGTGATTCACTCCCTATCCACGCACTGTGGGACCAGGATCTCTAGGAGGGACCAGGCCCAGCAGTGTGGCTTCATCTGTAGGATCCAAGGCAGGCACTGGGCACTGCAGCCACAGCCACCGCAGCCACAGCCACCGCAGCAGCACCACGCTTCCCTGTGATTCACTCCCTATCCACGCACTGTGGGACCAGGATCTCTAGGAGGGACCAGGCCCAACAGTGTGGCTTCATCCGTAGGATCCAAGGCAGGCACTGGGCACTGCAGCCACAGCACCACGCTTCCCTGTGATTCACTCCCTATCCACGCACTGTGGGACCAGGATCTCTAGGAGGGACCAGGCCCAACAGTGTGGCTTCATCTGTAGGATCCAAGGCAGGCACTGGGCACTGCAGCCACAGCCACCGCAGCACCACGCTTCCCTGTAATTCACTCCCTATCCACGCACTGTGGGACCAGGATCTCTAGGAGGGACCAGGCCCAGCAGTGTGGCTTCATCTGTAGGATCCAAGGCAGGCACTGGGCACTGCAGCCACAGCCACCGCAGCACCACGCTTCCCTGTGATTCACTCCTTATCCACGCACTGTGGGACCAGGATCTCTAGGAGGGACCAGGCCCAACAGTGTGGCTTCATCTGTAGAATCCAAGGCAGGCACTGGGCACTGCAGCCGCAGCACCACGCTTCCCTGTGATTCACTCCCTATCCACGCACTGTGGGACCAGGATCTCTAGGAGGGACCAGGCCCAACAGTGTGGCTTCATCTGTAGGATCCAAGGCAGGCACTGGGCACTGCAGCCACAGCCACCGCAGCACCACGCTTCCCTGTGATTCACTCCCTATCCACGCACTGTGGGACCAGGATCTCTACGAGGGACCAGGCCCAACAGTGTGGCTTCATCTGTAGGATCCAAGGCAGGCACTGGGCACTGCAGCCACAGCCACCGCAGCACCACGCTTCCCTGTGATTCACTCCCTATCCACGCACTGTGGGACCAGGATCTCTAGGAGGGACCAGGCCCAGCAGTGTGGCTTCATCTGTAGGATCCAAGGCAGGCACTGGGCACTGCAGCCACAGCCACCGCAGCACCACGCTTCCCTGTGATTCACTCCTTATCCACGCACTGTGGGACCAGGATCTCTAGGAGGGACCAGGCCCAACAGTGTGGCTTCATCTGTAGGATCCAAGGCAGGCACTGGGCACTGCAGCCGCAGCACCACGCTTCCCTGTGATTCACTCCCTATCCACGCACTGTGGGACCAGGATCTCTAGGAGGGACCAGGCCCAGCAGTGTGGCTTCATCTGTAGGATCCAAGGCAGGCACTGGGCACTGCAGCCACAGCCACCGCAGCACCACGCTTCCCTGTGATTCACGCCCTATCCACGCACTGTGGGACCAGGATCTCTACGAGGGACCAGGCCCAACAGTGTGGCTTCATCTGTAGGATCCAAGGCAGGCACTGGGCACTGCAGCCACAGCCACCGCAGCATCCTTAGTGCGGTCTCGCTACAGACACTTCCAGCGGAATGTGCAGAGAGCATGATACACACTACTCCAGAGTCAACTCGTGCTCTTGGTTAGACGGATTTCTAGACCCTCATTTTCTTTGTTTTTATTGGTGGCTTTTCTCCCTTTTCTGTGCTTGTTGCTTCCCTGGAGCTAAGCTCTTTAATCCTAGATTTTGACTCTCTAGAGCTATGGTCTTCACACTTAAATGCTGCACCCCTCCCAGAGGGAAAAAATAAATAAATCGGGGCCCCCTCAGAATTTTTCACAATTATTCTATTAAATTTGTAATATTTAAATATGTCTAGACTTAGTTAAACATTGCATTTTTAAAACGGTAACGGAACTTAACTGCAATCAAATACATAATTAAAAACATACTTTTCAGGTCAGGCAGGCCTTACTAATGTGTGAAAGTATCCACAGCGTGATTAACAGAAATGGGGGTGGTGGGTTTTGAAGAAAATGTAGAGTTCCTCCTCTTGTGACACCTTCTCTCAGCCAGGTTAAAGATGACAAAAGAGGTTAGTGCTGACCCATTAGAGACAGCTTAATGCTGCCGATTCTTTTCAGCTTAAAACAAAGCATTGTTAACAGCATAATGCTACTTTTGGCCAGAGCCTGGCGTGCCGCCTCTCCCCCGGGATCACTTAGCGTCTACGGGGATCACTTGGAGCCTGGCGCCCCCCCCCTACCCTTCCCCCCCCCCGGAGGAGCCAACCCTAGTTTGAAGACCCCCCTGCTCTAGGGACTAGCCTTCCAATGTGACATCATGGAACTGTTTTTTGTGATTTTGGATGACTTTATGGGATTCCCCGCCCCCCCCCAAAAAAAAAAACATTCAAAGGTACTACCGAGAGAGGTCCACCTACATTTGTTCTGAGTACAGGATTTGATTGGCGCAACACTGCATGCTTCCAATGAACACTGCTTGCATTGTAGTTTCTGGTTTGTGGCAAAGCGTATCCTCAATCCACCAGCGCCGAGCTATGGTGGCAAACGAATGATCACGGCGCTAGGCCTGGTCTATTAATTAGGATGCGACACTAAAGGCAGTAGGCCCGATGTATTTATTGTGAAATGAATATGTGCACATCAATCCATTTAAGGGTGGATTGCTATGTTGCAGTATGGAAGCCTGCCGAAGGCTCGTTCACACGGAATCGCATACATGACCGCAGAAGGCAAGGGCTCGGAGGTTGGTTACCCCAGCGACAAATAGTGAATGTAGGGTATTTTGCTCTGTGAGAATCCTTGTTAGGCCCTCTTAGGAGCAAGAGTATTTTGCTTAGACAGCAGTAACTTTGTATACCTTTTTAATTTGTTGACCGTGTGCCTGATGGCTCCCTTATGGGAAAGATTATGCTCAAAACAAGAGTCATGAGTTGGTTGTGGTTACAAGCTATAGGCCCAACTGCTGCTCTGGAAAAAATGATAAATGCAAGAGGCCTAGCTTATTTACAGTGAACAGAATTTGTGAAAGCCAGTAGACTTTGTATGTAGTCAGGACATTGTGTTACAGGCTGTTGGCCGGTACTTGGTTATGTGTAAACTCACAGATTACCGTAGTAGGCAACGGTTTTGGTGCTGGCCACCGACTCTGACAAACCCTGGGGGCTTCCACTAGGATCATTTTTGTTTTGGCCTTAATGAGAGGAGTTGTATATTGTTCTGTCAATTGTTTCTTTTTACATATTTGTAATTGTGTATATGAAGGTTGCTCATTTAAGAGCATTTAAACAGGTCTCCGTTGATCACGTTGTCAAACCAATGATAGAGGCTAAATTGAGTAAACTGGAAATGTTATGCGCTATTCCCGTGGGTATAATCTGTTTATTATGAAACGTTGTGACAAAGCCAGTAAACCAGAGTTACATAGAGAAAAGCATGTGTTAAAGGCAATAGGCATAGACTCTTAGAATACTGTGTTAAAGCCTATCGGCAGGTATTTTGTTACACTGAATCACAGATTTCTGTAGTAGGCAGCTTTTTTTGACATTGATAACCTGAACCATGGGGTATAAAATGTGCACCAAAATAATCCTCATTAGGCTCTTAGGAGTAATTATACATTGTTTTGCCCACTGTGATTCTGTACGTGTTGGTAATTTTAGTATGATATACCGGGGGATTGCCCTGCCAGAAAGCTTATGCTCAACACTGTAGGCCAGCGTTTGCTATGGTAACAAGCCAATGATAAAGGTTATATGCAGAACTGTTTATGAAAATTTACAATAGAGGCAGTAGGGCTGACATTTACTATGAGAAGCATATATTAAAGTAAATCGGCATTTGTAATTTTATAACTGTGTGCCTAATGGTTGGCTTGTGGGAAAGTTTCTACTCAGCACAACAGATCTGAGTTGGTTATGTTCAGAAGCCAACAATTACAGCAATACGTCCGATTGGTGTGCTAGGAAAAGGTATGGAACACAACATAGTAGGGAAGGGAAGATGGCGGAATGTCTCCGCCTCCGAGAGTACCTCCTCCCACTCTCAACTGATGGCCGCCATCACCGGCTCCCGCTTACCTCCGCTGCCGACTGACTGAAGACCGACTGAAGAATGCTACAGAGGAACGCCATGGAAAAGATAAGGGAGAGTTAGATGGAGGATTGAAAATGTGAACAGGCTCTTTGTTTCATTAATATCGTTCCTCAGCTGCTCCCAGCCGCTAGCCTCTGCTGTCGATGTGCCGGGGTAACTGAGATCAGCTGCGCGGTGCTTGGGATCCGCGCAGCAAGTTGGTTCGTATTTGGAGCATCGCGAGCAGCCCCGCTGACACTCTCTCCCCGACGCTGCTTTGTTGTACCGAGCGGATTTGTGCATAGTCGTGAGGTGCGCTGTAGCTCTCATAAAAGTTTGTCTGGCAGTCGTGGAACTGGTCATTGGCATTCGAAAGCAGTGGCGCCCCCACGAACGACCCGCCGAGGACGGGCAGGGCTCCCAGCGAAGACAGTAACAGTTCCACCCGGCCCGGCAGGAGGAGCGGAGGTGGCCAGGTTAGACCACTCAAACTGTGGGGGTACGTCTGAAGCGGTTTTTATCATCAATGGGGTGCAAAGGGAAGTCGCAGTCTCTAGCCCCCAGTTGGGGAAGCCTATGCTAAAACTGCTGCGCTCCGGCAAAGTATTCGCATTGTTGCACTCTTGTGAGTCGGGCTCGGTTGCTCCTATCGATCAAATGGCTGATGTACTAAACGCTGCAGTAAATGAGGGCTGGGGCGAAGCAGAGGAACTGTCTAAAACATTCATCCCTCCCTCGGAGGAGAACATTAATGGGAGCAGTAATAATCCTGTCCCTATTGAAGAAATCTCCTCACTCGTAGATACGGTCTTGCAAACTCAATCTAATGAGCTATACAATGAGGGATACAATCATAACCGACAATATATATTATCTCCTCCTTCCAATGTAACATGTGGAGATTTGTCTACTCTATCTCATCGGCACGGACTAGTGTTGTTCCTATCCAGCAGCGGCGTTCTGGTCTTAGTATTGGTTCAACTGTTGTACTGTTGTGAGTTCAGGGTCTTCATTTGATGGGGGCCTAATTGGGTTTAGTGATAATGCCGCCATTGTGAAGGAGAAGGCTAATAAAAGCTCGCCCAGGCAGTCGGTTATGATGTCTCCCAGCCCTAATCAACATTTGGAAATTCTGGAGCCAGGCTTCGGTACTAGCACTACTGAGAACTGGAGGACCCAGAAAGGGAAAACTCACAAACAAGGCAAGACTGGGAAAGGCGGCAGAGGACGAGGGGGTTCGAGTGGGGTTAATACTAAGGCCCATTTGTCAGACACTGGAACGGCTGAAAGGAGCAGGAAATACTATAAAATCAAGTCTGGAGCTGAGCTCCCTTCGGAAATGGGTTTCCACAAAGGGAGAAGTCAGATCAATTGTCTCCAGGCTATCTAATTCAGGAATTTCTGCTTCTCTTCCTGCCACAACTATAATCACTCCGATTTTAAATGACCAAACTGACTGTGCTTTAGGTGGCCTGACCTCCGACACTCCTAAGAGTATGCCGGTCACGGAATCAGATGGTTTACTCTCTGATAGTACGGCAGTAGTGGATAGTCTTCATGATGGGTCCCAGATCTCATCTCGTGGGGTGGGACTCAAAGTTGAAACTTTAACAGCAGCTACTAGCCAAATTACGACTGCAGGGGCCTCTGAGGTGGAGAATTGTTTTGAAGGATGCCCTCAGGACAAAACCCCTGATGAGGATCCATCCTTATCCGAGATCTTGCAAGCACTCAATATTCAAAGATTAGAAGCCCAGCAACACTACCAACAAGTCAGGGCTGATAGTTCTGAAATTAAAAAGTCTCTGGCCGAGGTTACCACTAAAGTATCTTATCTAACCGTAGAGATCTCTGACCTTCAAGATAGGGTGGCTGCAGTAGAGGAAGACAATTCTCTTACTATGAAACAGGTTAGCATACACGAGTCACAGTTGCAGTGTCCAATTAAAGTTAGAAGATCTTGAAAACCGCCAGAGACGTATGAACTTGAGGATTTTCGGGATCCCGGAAGGCAGTGAAGGAACTGACCCACGAGCATTCATTGTTGGTCTTCTTCAAAAAGCATTTCCAGATTTAGAGGACTGGGACATGGATACACAAGTCCAAAGAGCGCATAGGCTACCACTTTTTCTCTCGCGGGATACTCTATCTAAAGAAATTTTGCAAGGCCCATATTGGTCTTTTTGGGCAATTTTTTGTTACGACAGGCCATTTTTTTTAAGGCTCGTCCAACAGCCCCTGTTAAAGTGGGCTCTTTTTCTGTATTTGTACGTTCTGATCTTTCAAAGCCCACTATGGAAAGGCGGTGGCTTTTGCGGCAACTCATGGATCCTTTCAAAGCTGTATGTTCTCAGGTTATCCTACAGGAACCTGCCCGCCTGAAAGTCATTAAAGACGGTCATACTCATTTTTTTTTTAATGAGCAAGAAGCAAAACAAACTCTCCATAAATGGCAATCTGTAGCTAAGGACTGATTTATGGTCATTGCTGTTGTCACTCTCCCTTAATGATGCTAGTATTATTTCATTACTATAATTTATGGACTTAGAGTCTTATTGTGGATAAATATTTTGCTTTTGGACTGGTTGGGGGCTGGTGGGAGTGGTGGGACTCAGTTGGGAGGATGGGGGAGAGGTATTCTCTTTTTGCTGTCACTTAGGACAGCTAAGCAGGGGGTTGATTCCCTTCCATGGATACTGGGTGGAGGCTGCTCTTGGGTGGGGTGGGTAGAGCTCATAGGTTGGGTGGGGAGAAGCGGGGATTAAAGGGTCACGGTACACTGGGTAAAGTAATAAAACTTCTGTTGCAAATTCATTATGTCAGTTTATTTACAGATGGATCTAGTAATAGTAGAATTAAGATGAATCTATTTTATGTCAAGTAGTACATGTAAAATTTTGAGTTGGAATGTATGTGGACTGAACCAAGCTAATAAGAGCAGATTGGTCGTGGAAGAGTTGAAGGTTTTTAAACCATATATCATTGGCCTTGTGGAAACACATGTGGCTTTTAAAGATAGAAAGTATCTCAAACAGTTAGGCTATGATTTAATTATTTGTACATCACAGGCGGTGTATATTCGGGGGGTATCACTGTTAAAAGCTAAGCGTTCTGCGTTTAAAATCTCACGGACTATGGCAGATTCTAATGGGAGATGGGTGATAGCTCAGATTTCTGCGTCCAATTGTAATATGACGATTTGTACAATATACGGCCCGAATAAGGATTCCCCTGATATGTTTACCTTTCTCCGTTCGGAATTATTAGATTGGTCTGGGGATTTAATAGTAATGGGCGATCTAAACTGCATATTGGATAAGAAAATTGATACTACAAATATTAAAGTTAGAAGTAGAATGAGTCGGGTAAGGCTAGCAATTCAAGATCTGCTTTACTTACACCAATTGGAGGATGCCTGGAGAGTGCTTCATCCTATACAGCCAGGATTTACTTATTTTTCTTATCCGCATAAACATTATTCGCGGATAGATATGATCTTTGTTAAATATAATATATTGGAGAACTCTAATATGGTGGTATGTCCAAAAATTCACTCGGACCATAATCCCATAATGCTTACGTTAGTTCTGGGTAATGAAGAGGGTGCTAAGACCAGAGATTTCACATTCCCAAAGCATCTTCTCAACAACTTAGATTATATTAAATTTATGCAAGAATCCCTTAACCCTTGCTAATCGTTTGTTGAGCGTCATCTGCGATCTGATTCATCCTGATCAATGCGGCTTCATCCCTCACCGTAACACCGCTCTTAACTTGCGGCGTCTTCACGGCGCCCTCGCCAGGGCGGAGTACCTCTCCGAACCAGCCGTGCTGGTTTCTTTAGACGCCACGATGGCCTTTGACACCATCGAGTGGCCATTCCTCTGGGCTGTCTTGACCAAATTCGGCTTTGGGGACGGATTTCTTGGCTGGGTGAAGCTTCTTTACACGGGACCCATGGCTCAGGTGGTGGTTAATGGGCGGGTCTCTCGGCCCTTCGCTCTCGGTAGGGGTACGAGGCAGGGGTGCCCGTTGTCCCCTCTGCTCTTTGCTCTTGCCCTGGAGCCGCTCGCTGCTTGGCTCCGCTGGGAGCCCTCGATCAGAGGGATCCGGTGGGCCCCGGGCTTCGAGGATCGTGTCTCGTTGTATGCGGACGATATTCTCCTGTATCTCACCTCGCCGCGGCAGTCGCTTAATGTTCTCTTTGATGTTCTGACTTCCTTTGGGAGAAATTCGGGTCTAACGATCAACTGGTCTAAATCCTGTGTCTATCCTATCTCCGGCGACCCTCCTCTCTTGCCGCCTCGGCTTCCGATCCAATTATCTCTGTCCGGCTTTAAATACCTGGGAATATACGTCTCGATGGACCCGGTGGCTCGCTATGAGCAGAATCTCCTGCTTCCACTTCGGCGTTTGAGGGAGGACACGGCTCGGTGGTGTAAGCTGCCCTTGTCCCCGCTGGGTCGGGCAGCACTGTTTAAAATGATGTCCCTTCCCAGATTCCTCTATGCACTTCAGAACTCCTTCGATGTCATTCCTGTGTCCTACTTTCGGGAGGTGGAGAGCCTGCAGAGGAGACTGGTGTGGGACGGACGGGCGCGTATCGCTCTGGCAAAGCTTACTCTCCCCTGGTACGACGGGGGCATCGCGCTTCCCGACATTCGCAGGTATTATTGGGCCTCACAGCTATCGGCCATTAACCATGCCACGTATGCGCCTGGCTTGAATCCGGCGTATGAGATGGATAAATTCCTGCTTCCCGGCGGAAACTATAATAGGGTACTTTACTCCAGCTCGGCTGGACGGACCCTTACGGGCCCTACTAAGATTGCGGTACGGATCTGGAAGGCGGCCAATGTAGCCATGGGCTGGAGTGAGCGATTAACATGTGCTACTCCCCTGTTTGCCTCCGACCGACTGGGAAGCCTCTGGACAACGAAGGGGTTTGAACGTTGGGACACGATTGGTATTAGTAGAGTGGGAGACTTATGGATTAAGGGTGCGGTTAAAACATTCGCGGCGCTCCAGAGCGAATACGAACTTACGGAAAGGGAGTTCTTCCGCTACGCCCAGGTTCGGCATGCCCTGCTCTCTGTTTTTGGGGAGGGGACCAAGATCCCGGCTTCTTCGCCCCTCGAGGACCGCATACTCGATGGTCATGTCCCCGACAGTACTATCTCTTTAATTTATAAAAAACTTATCAATAATCGGGCTGACCTCTTGGTGCGCCTCCGGGAGGCGTGGACGGGGGATGGGGTGGAACTGGACGACGAGGACTGGCAGTCCGCACTGTCGTCCCCCAAGGAAGTTGCCATTCCAGCCCGTCTCCGCCTGGTCCAGCTTAAGATTCTCCACCGGGTGTATGTGACGGGTCCCCGTTTGGTCTCGATGGGATTTTCTGAAGACGGGCTCTGTAAGCGGGGATGTGGGCTCAGTGCCACCTTTCTCCATATCCTTTGGGAGTGCCGCGAGGTGGCTGAATACTGGCGCCGGGTTCATGTGGTCATGGGACAAGTCACCGGGGTTGCGCTGTTGCCGGAGGTGCGTCGCTGTGTCCTGAATGTGTGGGAGCCCAATGATTATAACGCGGCTCAGACTCGGTGGGCGGCCCTGGGGAACATGATTGCCAAGAGAGATATAGCGCAGCTTTGGGGTTCCCAGCGGCCTCCCACCGTGTCCGTATGGAAGGAGAACATGGACTGGTGCATGTTCAGGGAGAAGACTGTGTATGTGGCTCGTGGTAAACCGGGGGCATGGGGTAGAATCTGGGGGCAATGGAACGCGTATCGTGGGGGTATCTGTACTCCCCCCCCTAGTGGACACAGATATTGCTTTGTCCCCCTGACCCTTGATGGTTCCTTGCGACTTTTGGAATAACCGAATATAGACGTTCCTCTCCCGTGACCCCCCCCCGACCTATCAGTACTCCTTCCTCTTGATAGCTATTTGAAGGTCTGAAGTAGAGTCCCCCGGAGGTAGCCGGACCCACACTTTTTGCCCTTATGCCTCGCCTTTTGTTTTTATTTGTTATTTATGTTAAACCTATGTATCCTGCTTCCCTAGGACTATCCGGAGCCATGTACGGGGCTGGGCCCCGGGAGTCGACTACTGCCTTAATAACTGTATGATCCTTTCTGAATCCAGCGGCCGGCCCTGGTGGTTGTAGGCCCATGCTTGTAATTGATTTATTGTTCAATAAAATTTTCAAAAAAAAAAAAAAAAGAATCCCTTAAGGAATACCTGGCTAATAATTTATACTCTACATCTTTGGCATCTGTCTGGGATTGTATGAAGGCATACGTAAGGGGGGTTACACTCCAATACATAGTCGAACAAAATCGATCTTATTTTAATTTAATAGATAGCGATCATAGGAAATATTTGGAATTAGAACAGCAACACGCCCAATCCATTGTTTCAAAAGACGCTGAGGAACGTCAAATGCATCTACAGGTTGTTGATATGAGAGCAAAGCTTGGCAGAAGGCTTAAAGATAAAGTGGCAACTAATTTTATTAAGTTCAGAACTCGGCAGTATGAGTATGGTGAACGGGTTGGACGAGTACTGGCCCATCAGTTAGACCAAAAAGCCATGGTTTATATAAAAAAAAGTTATTGGGGTAAATGGTAATGTCTTTTCAAAACCGCAGGAGATTGTGGAACAGTTCTGCTTATTCTATACCGATTTGTATAGAGATGTGACGGATTCTAATATACAGTTAGCTACTACTTCTATACAAGAGAGTGATTTGCCTCTACTGGATTCGTCCCAGACAAGTTTAGAGAGAAATGCTGACTTAGCAGAGCTTAATTCCGCAATCAGGGCGTTACCCACGGGTAAAGCAGTTGGGGGAAGATACTCTACCACTTGAATTCTACAAAACATTTAGTGATCTTCTAGCTCCAATCCTGCTAGAACTGACTAAAGAGATACTTATGGGTGGGGATTCTCCCTCCTCTTGGAATAAAACTAATAGTTGTATTTCCCAAAAAAGACAAGCCACCTGACAATCTTGGTTCATATTGACCGATATCATTGATTAATTCAGACGCCAAATTTTTTTCCAAACTTTTAGCATCCCGTCTTGCCCCTTTGATGCATCACCTTGTGTCTGAGGAACAACACGGCTTCATTCCTGGTAGGGACACTGTTGCGCATATCAACACTGCCATAGCCGCATTTGACGTGGCAAATCAGCTGGATCAGCAGATTGGGATGATTATGTTGGATGCCGAGAAGGCCTTCGACCGGGTGGCCTGGGGCTCCTTGTGGTGCACGATGGGCTCTTTCGGCCTCGGTCGGAGGTTTATCTCGGCCATTCAGAAACTTTACTACAAACCCACTGCCACGATTAAGTATAGTGGCCTTGCCTCGTCTGTGTTCAGTATCTCTCGCGGTACACGGCAATGCTGTCCGCTTTCTCCCTTACTATTCGCATTCTACATCGAACCTTTTATTAAGCATCTACTTTATAATATGTCTATACCACCAGTCGTTTTTAATGGTATTCCCCTGATAGTCACCGCATACGCAGATGATATTGCTGTTTTTTCCACAAGGCCAGTAGAAACTATTTTAGAACTAACTCAAGAAGCGCAGCGATTTGGGTCTTTTTCCGGATACAAATTGAATTTGAATAAAACACAGTCTATCTTAAACTTTACACCGGCATCTGCCCCATCTTCATTAGGTATTACAACCTCGACTATGTATCTGGGGTGTGCCTTAGTGCTTGTATTGATGATATATTTGACTTAAACTATACCCCGCTTTTGAAAAAGGTCTCTAATGACCTGCGTAGGGGGCAAAAGCTTCCGCTGACTATTACTGAGAGGTGCAATATAGTAAAGATGAATATATTGCCTAAATTTCTTTACTTTTTTCGCGCCATTCCCTTAAGAATTCCAGGGTCTTTTTTTAAGCGTCTAGACAGTGTTGTTGGAAGTTTTATCTGGAATTATCGGAGAGCAAGGGGGGCGCTTAGATACATTAAGTGGTCTTTTAGGCAGGGAGGCTTTAAACTTCCAGACTTTAGAATCCATTTCTGGGCCGCCTTTATTAGCCGAATTCAGTCTTTAATTAAGGGACCTGATGCGAGGAAACCGTGGTTATCGTATCAGTTGGCATGTGGCTCAAATACTGGCTTCTTGCTTCAGTCTCTGTCAGATCCCAACTACTACAAAAGAGTTCGATTTAAGACTATCCGACATATCTTCTATATTTGGCAGGATATATGTAAAAAGTTCAATCTTTCAGATTGGCATGAATTCACTTATCTTTGGGGCAATCCGAAGCTTCCTGACATCTTCTCGGACTCAGTTACGCAATTTTGGCAACAACAGGGAATTATAATGTTGGGGCAGCTTTATGATGAATATCGCTTCAAGTCTTTTCAGTCATTACTAATGGAATATGGGCTTACGTATAATTTGTTTTTCAAATATTTACAAATTAGGAATTTTTTTATGCAAGGGAAAGGATTATTGGCTCTTCCTCCGACAACAGAAGTTCTTCGTGTAATTTTTAGGAATTGCAATCGTGGCCTTATAGGGAGAGCTTATTGCTGCTTTATGGATGTACTCGATGATGATATGCTACAGGTTACAGCTAAATTGAATACTTTGTTTGGTACAGAGGTGACTTCAGATGAGGTCTCAGACGCACTCGTCAGAATTAGCTCTTCTGTCACTTCAATTAATTTAAAACTACAACAGCATCGTATTCTGTTCATGCTTTATTATACTCCAAAAGTGATTTCCAAATGGGCTGCCTCAAGCAATTCTACTAAATCTTACTGCCCTAAGTGTAACGAATTCGCTGCAGATTTACGACATATGTTTATCACATGCCCCAAGCTTGCCGATTTCTGGTATAAGATCGCCCAGGAACGGAGTAAGTTAACTGGTCAAACTACGGTATTATCAGAGAAGGAAATCCTATTAGGGTCACTACTTGATACCGGTAAGGTTTCCAATTTTATTGTGTCAATTTTTGTGGCATGTGCTCGTCTGACTATCGCTAGGGTATGGATAGAAAAATCTAGTCCCACTATTACTGAATTCTGGTTGTTACTGAGGGGGGTCTACGAAATGGAATTAGCACTGGCAAAAGCAAGGGGACTGAGATCTTTGGTCAAATTTGGACGGCTTTGGTCCAGCCTTCAGTGGGATTGAAATTGTTTCTGTAACTACTGCTGAAACGTGACATGTTACGATATGTTATGACATTTATACAAATGTTTTAGTGTGTATTTCCATCTGTATATATCTACTTATTGTAGCTGTATTTAATGTAATTGAAAAACGTCTTTTTGATTTGCTTTTTCTTCGCTTGTGGAAGACAAAATGAAATGCACCATCTTTCTTTTTTTGTGTGTCTGTGATCAATAAAGTTAAACATGAACTAAAAAAAAAAATAAAAAAAAAAAAAAGTAGCTTCTAAACGTAGTAATCTCTAAAACAACAACGTTGTACAATATCATAGCAGGACAGCGGACCACAGCCATGTTTAATTAAATTTTTCATGGCAAGCGTACTTGTTTAGGGAGCAGCAGGTTTCTTTTTTCTGATTTTGTCTTTGTAATATAGCTTGTGTATGTGGTATTATGTATGGAAAGTGGGTGAATGAAAGAATGAGTCAGAGTGTGGATGAGAGCAGAAGAAGGGTCAGGGTAGATTCAAGAAGACCTATTCAGTGCCTAAATTCACCAGTGGTTTTCAGTTTAAAGCCAGATCAATTGATATTGCCAGTGATTGATTCAAATCATTACTTGTTTAGCTCTCCCTGGGAGTGCATGTCTGTCTGTAGAGCGCATCTTCCATGTCCTACACCATTCACATTTTAAGCGCTTGAGGGGAAAGCTCATCTGTCGAGTTACATGGTCGTTCGCTCTCTCTCTCACCCCACTCTCCCACGCCTCAGTATCATTCGCCCAAGAGGTGGGTCTAGCTCCCTGTACCGCCCACTTGCGCTTTCCCTCAGTCTCCCTTTCTCATTCTTAAAACCACACACATAACAATGCTTTTCTCCCTTTCCTGCCACCACAGTACCCCACTGGGCTCTATAACCCTGACCACCTCCACAGTCAACACTCCATTCCATGGTAGGTGCGATTTTGTCGCTTAGCAGTCTAATCTCTCTTGCCGCTTTGTGTAGTCACAGCAAACTGAAAGCTACTTGCTTTTGTTGGCTAAAGCAGAAGTAGGCAAGCCAACAAATTAACAGGGAGATTTGTGCAGGGGCCAAACCAAGGGTCTGGCTTGGCTCTAAGAGCCCCATGCACGAGCCAAGGCATGTCCATTTTTAGCATGTAAATCATGCAACAAATGTATATAAAAATATGATAAAGTCACTTCAAAATTCAAACAACGACATTTCATCAACACGTGGACGCATTTCACCTTAGTACATCAGACTGTATCACTATGTTGACAAGCATCTATGAAAAGTGATAGTTCTTAAACATGTAAGTAGATATAATCATGTCCCCCACCCTGTTGTCAATGTCACAGGTGCACTAAGAGGCAAGTCACTTGTCATTTGCACCCTATATGTGGCCTAGATTCGTATAATGCATTAAAGCGTATTAAATCAAACACAAGAGGTTTGTGTAGACTGCAAATACCGAAGGCCCGCATTTGAGGCTGCCATCATATGTGACAAGGAAGAAAACAAAGGCTTGATGCGATCCAAGGATTACAACATTGCGTAAGGGAGGAGGCCAGGATGGATCCAGGTTTTCTGGTTCCACATTGTGGAGCTCAGCCTCTACACGGGTACCTGTCCCTTGCCCGTTTTACATCCTTGGGTTCAAATCTTGGTGCACGATGGTGGAGCGTGTGGCAGGCGTGCCACGTAAGGCCTCAGCTCGTTTTTGGACTGAGGATCAAAGAGGACCTCGAACGGAGGCAAAGCCAGGCATCTGGCTCGAGCCTGGCTCGAGCTTTCAGGGGCGCGCCCACCTCTGGGCTAAAGTAATTGGTCAACTGTGAGTAATGCGTAGTGTTTTGTTACCTGCATACCTTCAATTGATTTTCTGCGCTATGGCAGACGTTGCCGAGAGGCTGGGGCGGCGTATCAGGAGCTGGGGAGACTCAGCTGAGCATACTAGGACTCTGGCCGAAGCACCTAATCTCCCATGTCAGCAACAAATGCGGAATATTCTGGTGCTCCTGTAAAGCGGTTATGTGCCCCGTCCAAGTTTCCCGCTATAAATAACAGGTATCATTATTACCAGTGCACTACATTTATCAATACTATCTCGTTCACATCTAGTGCCCCTCCCTGCTTCTTAGCACTTATTTTGCGTGCTATTCAGTCATATGAAATATTGATTAAAACAAAATCGGAAGAAAGGCTTTATTCTTTGCCACCAGGAAATTGTGTTGTTTCTTACTCCTATAAATTCATGTGTACAGTGCAGTTTCAAAGAAATCCTGGGCAATGCCAGGCACGGATTAGTTCCAGAAACAAGGTGAGTGACCTGGTGAAGCTCGTCTCTGCTCCAGTGGCTGCATGCAAGTGAAGCCCGCCTCTGCTGCAGTGGTTGCTTGTAAGTAAAGCTGGTCTCTGCTCCAGTGGTTGCTTGCAAGTGAAGCCCGCCTCTGCTGCAGTGGTTGCTTGTAAGAGAAGCTGGTCTCTGCTCCAGTGGTTGCTTGTAAGAGAATCTAGCCTCTGTTCAAGTGGTTGCTTGTAAGGGAAGCTCGTCTCTGGTCCAGTGGTTGCTTGCAAGTGAAACTCGTCTCTGCTGCAGTAGTTGCTGTAAGTGAAACTCGCCTCTGCTGCAGTTGCTTGTAAGTTAAACTCCTCTCTACTGCAGTGGTTGCTGGTAGGAGAAGCTGGTCTCTGCTCCAATGGTTGCTAGTTAGTGAAACAGGTTTCTGCTACAGTGGTTGCTAGTAAGGGAAGCTCGTCTCTGCTCCAGTGGTTGCATGTAAATAAAGCTCGCCTCTGCTGCAGTGGTTGCTTGCTAAGAGAAGCTGGTCTCTGCTCCAGTGGTTGCTTGCAATTGAAACTCGTCTCTGCTGCAGTAGTTGCTTATAAGAGAAGCTTATCTCTGCTACAGTGGTTGCTTGTAGGAGAAGCTTGTCTCTGCTGCAGTACTTGCTTGTAAGTGAAGCTAGTCCCTGCTGCAGTGGTTGCTTGTAAGTGATGCTCGTCTCTGCTGCAGTGGTTGCCTGTAAGTGATGCTCGTCTCTGCTGCAGTGGTTGCTTGTAAGTGAAGCTCGTCTGTTGCAATAGTTGCTTGTAAGTGAAGCTCGTCTCTGCTGCAGTTGCTTGCAAGTTAAACTAATCTCTACTGCAGTGGTTGCTTGTAAGAGAAGCTGGTCTCTGCTCCAGTGGTTGCTTGTAAGAGAATCTAGCCTCTGTTCAAGTGGTTGCTTGTAAGGGAAACTCATCTCTGCTGCAGAGATTGCTTGTAAGAGAAGCTTGTCTCTGCTGCAGTGGTTGCTTGTAAGAGAAGCTGGTCACTGCTCCAGTGGTTGCTTGTAAGTGAAACTTTGTCGTGGTTGCGGTCAGCAGAAGAAGGAATATGCTACTTACCAGTATGCATCTGTTCTTGGCATGTAGAGCTGCAGATCCACACACTAGCATAGTAGATCGCCATCTGGTGTTGGGCTTGGATGCTTGCAGGTTCTCGTCGTCTTGGAAGAAGTCTTTGCAGTCAAGAGATAGGTGACTCCTCCCTTGGACAACAGTGCGCATGGGCATCAGCTCCATCGTCAGACTGTTTTTCGCCATGATGGGAAATGGAGTTAGTAGAAGAGAAAGATGTCCATGCGTGATATCGAAGTAAGATAAAGCTGGAACAGATACAGGTCCCGGGGAGGTGGGTGGGCGTGTGTGGATCTGCAGCTCTACATGCCAAGAACAAATGCATACTGGTAAGTAGCATATTCCATTCGAGGCATATGAGCTGCAGATCACACACTAGCATAGACTATATAGCAGTATCTCCCCTAGCGGTGGTCACCTGTATCGGTTGCAGCAGTTTGAAATAAAGTTAAGGACAGCTTGGCCCACTGAAGCTTGTTGCTTTGCTTGTACATCAACACAATAGTGTTTAGTGAAGGTGTGTGTTGTAGACCATGTGGCTGCCTTACAAATGTCTAAGGGAATGTTCCCTAAGAATGCCATGGAAGCCACTAGTTTGCGTGTGGAATGCTCCCTAGCGGGAACTGTTAGTGTGCGTTTAGCTTTCTGGTAGCATATTTGGATACATTTAACTATCCACCTAGCAATCCCAGATTTGGAGATGGGGTTGCCCTTATGTGGTGGAAAGAAAGCTACGAACAATTGTTTTGCGGAAAGATTTGGTTCTGGTAATGTAGTGAAGAAGGGCTCTTTTAATATCTAATGTGTGAAGAACTCTTTCTGCTACAGAGTCTGGGTTTGGAAAGAACACTGGTAACTCCGATTGGTTAAGATGAAAAGGAGATATGACTTTTGGAAGGAATTTTGGATTGGTCCTAAGAACCACTTTGTTACGATGTAATTGTAAGAATGGTTCTTGTATGGTTAAAGCCTGGATTTCACTTACCCTTATGAGGGATGTGATTGCGATAAGGAAAGCTACTTTCCATGTGAGGAACTGTTCGCATTTATGTAGAGGTTCAAATGGGGGACCCATGAGCCTAGTAAGAACAATGTTTAGATTCCACACTGGAGAGGGTGTTAATCTGGGAGGAATAATTCTTTTAAGTCCTTCCATGAAGGCTTTGATCGCAGGAACTCTAAAGAGTGAGAAGTGCTGTCGATTTTGTAAGTAAGCTGCTAATTCTGCTAGGTGGAGACATATGGAGGAGTATGCTTAATTACATCTTTGCAAGTGTAGTAAGTAGCAAATGATGTTCTGGATGGATGCATCCAGTGGGTGTATATTCTTGTTAGTGCAGTAAATAGCAAATCTTTTCCATTTTGCAGCATAGCAAGCTCTAGTAGTAGGTCTTCTGGCTTCTTTTATAATGTTCATGCAGTCCGGTGGCAAGATAAGGTAACCGAACTCTAGGACTTCAGGAGCCAGATCGCCAGATTCAGTTGACCTGGATCTGGCTGTCTGATCTCTTCATGGTTCTGGGTTATTAAGGATGGGGAGAGATGCAGTTTTTGGTGTGGAACTAGAGGGAGATCTAGTAGTGTTGTGAACCACGGTTGGCGTTCCCATGTGGGAGCTACTAGGATCAGTTTAAGAGACTGCTGCCTGAGCTTGCGTACTACTAGTGGAATGAGTGGAGGAGGCAGAAAAGCGTACGCAAATCTGCCTGACCAGTTCATCCATATCGCATTGCCCTTTGACTCCGGGTGTGGAAACCTGGCGGCGAAGGTTGGGCATTTAGCGTTTGTGTGTGGCGAACAGATCTATGTCTGGTTGGCCCCATTTTTGGAAAAAGGGCAGTAGAACTTGGGGATGTAGTTCCCATTCGTGGATCTGTTGTGTCTGTCGACTTAACAGATCGGCAATCTGATTGTGAACCCCTGGAAGGTGTTCTGCAAGTAGGTATATGTTCTGAGGAAGGGTCCATCTCCAAATGTTCTGGGAGAGCTGCAGAGAATGTGCGCCTCCTTGTTTTTGTATGTAATACATGTCCGGATGAGGACAGCCTTGTTTTGTACATGTAGTTGGAAGGATTTTAGTGTTAGGAATACTGCTAGCAGTTCTAGGTAATTGATATGGAGCACTTTCTGTTGAGTGGTCCATTTGCCCTGAGTGGTGTGTCAGAGGAGATGGGCTCCCCCATCCTGTGAGCGATGCGTCTGTTGTCAGCACTATCTGTGGAAGAGGCTCTAGGAACGGCCGCCCTTTGGACAAGTTTGTTATGTTCCACCACTGTAGAGAGCGATGTGTGCGGCTGTCCACCAACACCAGATCTGTGAGTTGTCCGTGAGCTTGGTTCCACTGACGTGCTAGACATTCCTGTAAGGGACGCATTTGAAGTCTTGCATAAGGCACAATGAAGATGCAAGATGCCATCATGCCTATGAGCTGCATGAACACTCTGGCTGGAAGAGAGTGTTGGTTTTGAAATGTTGTGATAAGAGCTTGTATACTGGCTATCCTGGCTGGACTAGGATATGTTAGGGCTGTGGAGGCGTTTATGTTAACTCCTAGATATTGGTGTATATGACAGGGTTGGAGATGAGACTTGGGATAGTTGATAGTGAACCCCAAGTTGTGTAATAGTTGGATGGTTTGGTAAGTGTGTAGAACACATTGGTGTAATGACTTGGCTTTTATTAGCCAGTCGTCCAGATACGGGAAGACATGACTGTCTTCTGAGATGTGCTGCTACTACTGCAAGACATTTTGTGAATACTCTGGGCGCGGTTGTTACCCAGAATGGAAGGACTGTGAACTGGTAGTGTTGTCCGTCCACCACAAACCTTAGGTACTTTCTGTGAGCAGGATGTATGGGAATGTGGAAGGAGGCGCCCTTGAGATCTAGTGCGGCAAGGAAATCGCCTTGTTGCAGCAGTGGGAGCACTTGTTGAAGAGTGATCATATGGAAATTATCTGACTGTACATACAGATTTAGGGGTCTGTGGTCGAGTACTGGTCTTAGAGTCCCGTCCTTTTGGGGTATTAGGAAGTACAGTGAGTATACCCCTGTTCCTTGATGCTTTAAGGGAACTAGCTCTATTGAGTGCTTTTGAAGCAGTGAGCGAACCTCTTGTTTGAGGAGCGTGAGATGGTCTGCTGACATGGGACGCTGCTTGGGTGGTATGTGCGGGGGGGGGGGGGGGTAACTTTAAGTTCCAGGCAGTAACCATACTGGATAATTTGTCTTACCCACTTGTCTGTTGTGATGGAGTTCCAGACAGGTAGGAACTGGGTTAGTCTGGCCCCGACTGGAGTGGAATAGTCTGGGGGGAGCGGAGGAAAGTCACTGTTTTGTGGCAGGGGAGGTGCGAGTGTTATTACCTCACCTCGTCCCTTATTGTTGTTCCCTCTGTATCCGCCTCTAAAATATCCTCTACTGGGGGATGTTTGTGTAGTGGCTTTGAATGTAGATGAGGTGTTTGTGCCCATATTTTTGGAGGCTCCTCTGTAGAAGGAGCACCGAAAGAGCCACGCGTTTGTGGAGACTGTAATGCTCCCATGGACTTAGCAGTCTCGGTGTCCTTTTTCATTTGGTCAAGGGCAGTGTCTACAGCCGGCCCAAAGAGCTGTTCTTGGTTAAATGGCTGACTGAGTATGGTAGTTTGTACCTCTGGCTTAAAGCCTGAAATGCGTAGCCAGGCATGTCGTCTAAGGAGGACACTGGTGTTAATTGATCTAGAGGCAGTGTCTGCTGCGTCAAGTGCACATTTAATTGACACATTTGAAATTAGCTTGCCCTCTTGGATAAGGTCATTTGCCTGGGTTTTATACTGGTCAGGTAGATGTTGTAGGAGATTTTCTAACTGGTCGTAGTGTGCCCGGCCATATCGTGCCAGTAGTGCTTGGGTGTTGGCAATACACCAGTGATTAGCTGCTTGTGCTGCTACTCTTTTGCCAGAAGCTTCTAGCAGTTTGGATTCTTTGTCCGGGGATGGTGCATCTCCGGAGGTGTGGGAGTTGGCGCGTTTCTTAGCAATGGAAATGACCAGAGAATCCAAAGGCAACTGTCCATTGATGTAAGTAGGATCTTCAGGGGCAGGCCTATATTTCTTTTCTATTCGAGGGGTTAAGAACCCTGGCACGGACGGGGTCTTTAAATACTTCGGGGGCATGCTTAATGACTCCTTTGAGCATAGGTAATATTTGCACTGACTTTTGAGATTGTTCAAAAGTATCTATTTTTATTATTAAATTAAATTTATAAGGCGCACAGCTACCCGGAGGTTTCCCGGCGCACGGACGGATTGCAGATAGAACGAATGAGCTGTTTTACTGGCTGAAAAGCCAGGTCTTCAGGACTTTGCGAAAGCTTTTATGGCAGATTTCGTGGCAGAGTGGGGCAGGTAGTGAGTTCCACAGCACTGGGGCCAGGTACGAGAAAGAGCGTCCACCCATGCGAGAACTGTGAAGTTGGCTTGGGATGCGGAACGAAGTAGACGGGGCGGGAGATATAGCTGGGCTAGGGAAGCAAAGGTAATGGGGTGCTGTGCCCAGCTTAATCTTATGCATGTAACACAAGGCCTTAAATTGTGTCCGTTGCTCAATCCTGAGCCAATGGAGATCACGCAAAGTGCCTGTAATGGAGGATGTTTTAGGTATCTGACAAAGTAGCCTTGCCGCAGAATTCTGCCCCACCTGCAGCTTGCGTATTAATTCCTTATTTGCTCCTAGATAGAGGATGTTGCCATAGTCAAGCCTAGATGTGATTAAGGCCTGGATGACTGTACTTTGTGTGGATTCAGGCAGCATCCATAATATCCTACGGAGCCATTTGAGAATAGTGAAACAAGTGGACGTGGGCTTGGCTACTTGCGGTTTCATGGTCAGCTTATCGTCAATCACTATGCCCAAATTGCGTGCCGTTTGTACTGGTTTTGGAAGTTCACCCATTTCAGATGGCCAGTGACGAGGGCCCCAAAGATCTTCATCTTTCCCCAAGATCAAAACCTCCGTCTTACCACCGTCAGGGGCCGACGTAAAGATTAAACAGCATAGGACTAAGTATCGATCCCTGCGGCACTCCATAGGGAGAAGCATAGGTCTTTGAGCAAGCCGAAGGAGAGAAGACCTGAAAAGTCCGGTCGGTGAGGAAATTTTTGATCCACTCCAAAGCTGATCCAACAATTCCCAGAGACTAGAGTGCTTTGAGGAGGGTAGGATGGGATACCGTATCAAAGGCGGCACTCAGATCTAGTGAGGAAATCTTCCTCTGGTGCGTCGGAGTGCATTGTAACACCATGAAAAAGTGCAGCTCTATTTATTAATTGGCCAAACCCCAAGTGATCATCTGGGGGAGATGGTTTTGAGGGATATGGCTGTAGGTCTGGTAGGTCTGTTGGGATAGGGAATGCCCAATCATCAAGTGGTGAGGTATCTGGATCCGTGAACGGGTCATTAGGATCACCCCCACCCCCTAGGTCATCATAATCCGGAGGTGGTGTATGTGGTAGAGAAGTTACAGGTAAGGGTGGTGTAGGCAGAGGAGGTGGGTTAGAAGGCAGTGTAGGAGAAGAAGGGGGAATAGGCGATGTTGCAGAGTCCTTCTTGTGTACAGGAACTGGAGCAGATGGTGTGTCCAGTTTTCGTTTTTTACATGGCACAGCCGTGACATGTCCAGTTTTTGGGTTGATATAAATCTTTTTCTGCCTTGGATCGATGGGATCTGGGTGAAAAAGTTCTTGTTCCTCGGTAACAGTTTTCGGTGCAGATTTTTTCGGTTCCGAGCAGGGTTGTGGTTGATCCTTATAGGTTTTGGATTTAGGAGGTGTATCAGAGTCCTTAGCCGTTTGTTTCGGTGTCGAGGATGTTATTTTCGGAGCTGAAGCTGGATCTTTAGGCTTGGGAACTTTCGAAGCTGGCTTATCTATGGGCTTTGGCGTTTTCTGGAGGTGGAAGGCGTAGAGTGTTCTTTTGGCCCGGAGGCGGGGCTTCTGAAGGATGTTTTCGGTCTCGACTGGGGCCAACAGGCAAAGTCTTGACCACTGGCTTTGATTTTGGAGGGGTTGGGGCAGGGGCAGTAGCACTCACATGTTGCCCAGGAGAGATGAGGTTGTCTGAGTCTTCTGCCTCGGAGATGATTTCAAGATTCTCAGAATCTTCTTCTGGGACATCAGGGCCTTAATCAAAGATGTCCTCTGGTTCCGGAGCTGGTCTCTGTGCCATGATGTGTCTTCTAGCCCTCAGATGGTCTTTTTGGATCGAAAGGATGCACAGGCTGGACAGCTGGACTCGTCGTGTTCAGGTGATAGGCACAGGTTGCAGACCTTGTGATGGTCACTGTGCGGATATTTTGCCCCACACTGGGGGCATTTTTTGAAAGGCGTCCTTTCCATGAGCCATAGGCCTTACGGCGTGGATAGGCCCAGAGTCCCCGCACTCGGAATCGAGCCGATGAAATAGATGTCGACGATGGAGGTGATTTTCTGTCAATTTTGCGCTTCGAGAAGCTTGGAATTGAGATTTCCAACCAGAGCGGAAAAGTTGCATCCGAACCCAATGGCAGAAAAAAACAATCTGACGATGGAGTTGATGCCCATGCACACTGTTGTCCAAGGGAGGAGTCACCTATCTCGTGACTGCAAAGACTTCTTCCAAGACAACAACAACCTGCAAGCATCCGAGCCAAACACCAGATGGCGATCTATGCTAGTGGGTGATCTGCAGCTCATATGCCTCGAACACTGTGTTCTGTCCAAGTGCTCGCTTCTGCTCTGCAAGTGATTTCTGCTGATAGCCTATTCCCTCATTCACACATTCTGGCTGGTGTGGACATTTTGTGGTTCCATTCACTACCTCTCAACTAGGGGCATTCTTCTCAATAGCGCTAAGAGTTCAAAGTGCCGGCGAATGCTGTGCTATGCAAAAACAATGCTAACAAACATGATTGTCTGATCCTTGCCTTCTCGGTGCATCGAAGAGTTCTTGCACCACTGATAACGCGGAGGGCACAGTAGCGGATGATGGGGCCCTTGCACAGCCCTGCAGGGTTCGACCTCAGTCAGAAGCACAGTTTCACTCATGGCTCGGTCTGATGTCCATTTCTGCGTCTTTAATTCCTATTCAGAAGCCATCTATAAGTGCAGCCACTTATCTCTTCCATGAGAAACAATGGGAATTCCACATATAGCGCCTAGTCTCTATAAGCCAGCTTTAATGGCCTCCAAATATACTTGCAGTACTAATGCTGTAGACTTTAGGTACATGGTGCCACAGATGCAAAGGGTCTAGTGGGCTAACATAATCAAGAAAGGCATCAGCGGGTTGCTTAGTAGTAATGAGAAGTTCCATGTCCAATTACAGGAAATCATATAGTTCAGCTGTTTAGGTAGCTCAGTGTGCAGTTAGTTATACACTTTCAGATTACAGGCAGTGAGTACTTTAGGTCCTTCTAAGAATTAGGAAGGAGCTGTAAAATGCTACAACCCCCAGCGTACTGCAAACCATTCTTTCATGGCAGCTGAGATATTGCCATGCAGTGGCTTGTCGAAGATCACACGCGGTGTGAAGGGACCTGTCAATGGACATATGACCCTCTAACCCCATACAAGTATATTTAATGCCTTGCCCCACGACCACTGCAGAGTATGTAAGGGCGCTGAGAGTATGCACTGCAAGTGCATTTGGTATTTTACAGTGCCAAAAGCTCACTCCGCCCGACACGGAATCTCGCAGAATTTTAATGTAATTCTGGAGAATTCCACTGAATCAATTCCGCCCAGCCCTAGTCATTGTGCTTTTTCTGCAGATGTGGAGCAGCATCAGCAAAAAGCATTGGCTAAACAACTGGGTCGGCATTGGCAGCCAAAAGGCAAGACCTATTGGCTTTGCCAATGCCTGTTTTCTTTCTAAGGAGCCCCCAGAAGAACTCGCGCAGACAAATATACTCTCCATTCAGCAGGACGAGGCAGCCAGCTCCATTCACACAAGCCTCTAGCACATACACCCCCTGGGCACGGCATACACATCCTTTTGGTGTGCTCCGTTGCCTGAACGTAACAGCTTTCCTTGGTGTCACCTCAAGCTCGTCACATGGCGCAAAGGGCAGAAGAAAGAGCGCAACAAAAACTGCCCTTTGGAGTGAAGGCGCCGCTCTTGGTCGCACTGTCCCAGATGTTTAATGAACGCTGCACTGCCCTTTACGCGCCGGCTGCAGAAAGTGTCCACACTCATCTGGCCTTTGTGCCATTAAGGTCATTGCTCACAGCATTCCATCACTGGCAGTACCGTAGAGGTGATCCAAGCCTTTCATGACGTGTCTCAAAGGAAAGGTCAGGAACAAAGGTGGAGCTTGATGTGGTGTCACACACAAGTAGTCCTCTCGGAAGCAATACACATCGAAAACAAATAGCACCTTGCTAAAAAAGCTGCACACCTTAAAGTACCCTAAATATATATATCCATGTATAGAAGTCTTTAAGGACTTTGGTTGATATATATATATATATATATATATATATATATATATATATATTTTTGTACTCCTCAGCAGGGGAAAGAGGAGCTATGCTCCATGCATGCACTCTGGCCCGTGGCACCCTTGTCCCGCCACCGATTCAATCACTTGGAAGTGAGTCGGTCAATACAGGATCACTTCAAATCTACTCCTGCTCCGGGATCCTACTGCGCCTGTGATGAGCAGGCTGCTCGCCGATAGGACTCAAAGTGTCATTACGTTTCTGAAAGCGTCGGAACTGAAAACGAGCTAAGCCACCTTCTAAGAGGACACAAAGCGGCTGTACTCACTGCCACCAAAGTCTGAAATGTCCACTAGTACCCAAGTGGAGTGCAAAGTCTGGATCAAGTATGACTTGTAGTCTGAAGAGACAACACAAAGAGGGTGTAAAGTATGACACCTCCATTAGTAGAAGTAAAGAAGTTTTATTGTTGAAACACCATAGCAGGAGGGACAGCATAGCAGGAATATCTTCTAACAGCAACTGACTTCCGAGAGTTCCAGCACAGAATATAGAACTTTACAATACTAAGCTCAAGAGAGGCAGAATGCTTCAAGAGAAACAACTTAGAAATATAACAGAAACAAAACACATCTTACTCCGTAAAAACAAAACAAAAAACAAAGACAAAAATGTGAATAATGCAACAAAATGTGAGCAAATACAAAGAATTTAGAATTGTTCAATCATGTGACAAGCAAAATCTGCCATCGACTTAGGCTGGATACTCATTCTTTTCCTGACAATTACTCCTTCTTTAACAGGCTTAACGGTCTTATTTCCTTTGACATTTTCATTTTCCTGCTCAACTTCTGTAACCATCTTGTCAGATGTTATCATCAGCAACCTGTTCCCTCTCAAAATCATTCCTTTCTACAATATGCTCCAACTCTCCTCTCATACTATAACCATCCACGCCACTTGAATTAGAGATGAACTCCTCACTCAATTTGGAGTCAATGCCACAGTCAATATCGTCATACATCTGAAAAGAACCAGAAGAAAAAGAAGACTTTTCATTAAAATACGAGTCGTTTTTGTAAAAGGATTGCCATCTCTGTAAATTACGAACCTCCTAACATTCCAAACTTTACCATCACTGAGAAGAACAGCGTTACGTAAAACTTTCACAACTTGTATAGGTGCTGAAAACTGAGTTTCACTTTTTTTAACCTTCCAAGGTTTTTTACCCTTGGCCCACATACCAACTTTACCTGATCCATGCTTGTAATCAAAAACACGTTTATACTGTAAATGCTTCGCAAGAATGTTTATTTTTTAACAGACTCCATAGAAATATCACCTTCTGCACTTTTGATTAATCATTCCGGGTTGCATTTAGTTCTAGCTGTGCGTCCTCTCAAAGCTTCATGGACATTATTTCTAGAAGTCCAGACTGTTTTGTATACTTGTAGTTTCCACTCTTCACCTTTCCTAACAGCAATTTGAATGGCATTTTTTAAACACACCATTAAACTTTTCACACATGCCATTACCACTAGGATTGTATAGTGAGGTAGTTCTGTGCTTCACTCCAATTCTCTCAAAATAATGTTTTGCTACATTAGACATGAATTCTACACCGTTGTCACTTATGATCTGAACAGGTAAACCTTTCACAAATATTCTATCAATAAATTTCAGAGGCAGAATCAATTTTTTCCACAACTTTGATGGTTGGCCACCTAGAAAATACATCAATCATGGAAATGATGTACCTAGGAGGAGTACCAATGGGACCCATAATATCTATGGCTATGGTATGCCAAGGGCCATCAGGTACGATAGGTTCACACATATCAGGTCTTAAGTGATTTATCTGAATTAGCACAAATCATACAATCCCTCACACTCGTTTCTGCACACAAATCCATCCCCGGCCACCAATACCATCTTTTAATTCTTTGCTTAGTTTTTACTATACCACAGTGGTCCTCATGGCACAATCACATGATGGACTCTCTTAAAGAGGTGGGAGGAACAGCTTTATCGCCTCGAACAATAGAACCTTCTTTTTCAGATAATCTTAAATCATTTTGGGAAATAAGGAAGAGTTATCTGAAATCATAGATTTCTCAGGCCAAACCTGAAGCACAAATGTAATAAGAGACTGTAAATCCTTCTCCTTTAAATATTTCTCTTTCCATATTTTTTCTATGACACAAAAAGAACCTTCATCGTGTATTAAAGCTACGTGTAAAGAATCCCATTCACTCACTTCACCTTTTTGCAACTCTAAAAGCGTGCGAGAAAGAAAGTCAGCTAAGACATTGCTTTTACCTGGAACATACACAACTCTATATATAAAATCTTGTAGTCGCATTGACAACCTAGCGATCCTAGCTGAAGCTTTATACAATCCTTCCTTAGTAAGTAACTTAACCAGGGGTTTATGATCACTCCTAACAATTCGTTCCCTACCCCAAACAAAATTGCGAAAGTGCTTTAAAGCCCAAACACAGGCTCAACTCTCCTTCTTGATAACTGAAAATGTTTCTTCAGAGAGACCCAACGCTCTGGAGGCATAGGCAATGATGGATTCTTTACCCTTCTCATTAATTTGAGACAAAACACCTCCTAGACCTTTGTTGCTGGCATCTACAGTGACTACACATTTACTATCCACATCAAAGCAACTAAAAACAGGAGCATGAATTATATCTTCCTTAATGTTCTCAAATTCTTTTTTGCGCAAGTCAGAATAATGAAATGTTACATTACTTTTAAGCAATTGTCTTATGTTGAATACTTTGCTGGAGAGACCGTCTACGAATTTGGAATAAAATTCAACCATCCCAAGGAAATCTCACTTCATCTTTGTTGGTGGGATGAGGGGCATTTTCGATAGCTTCAACCAACTGTGGCTTAGTGGTAACGCCCTCACCACATAGAACATGTCCGAGATAGGTCACAGATTTAACACCAAATTTACACTTTGAGTATTCAACGGTTAATCTGCTCTCTTCCAAAATGCTCAAACTTTCCTCTAACACACAATAATGCTCTGCTTTGTCCCTTACAAAAACAAGGATATCGTCTTGGAAGCATCTCACTTTGGGGTGCCAAAAAGCTGGTGCATCAACCTCTGGAAAATAGCAGCAGCAGATGCCAGATCAAAGGGCATTCTTTTATATTGGAAACATCCCATTGAAGTAATGAATGCAGTTAAATGTTTTCTATCTTTGTCTAACAAAATCTGATGGTAAGCCGCAGATAAATCAATTGTGGAGAACCACTTAGCATCCTTAACAAGTGCTAGCATTTCGGAAATCTTAGGGAGGGGAACTTGTCAACTACAATATTATCATTAAGATGGCGTAGATCAATGAAGAGCGAAATTTTACCATTGGAGCGTCAAGCTACCACAATGGGGGAAATTCACTTGGAGGATTCAATGGGTTCAATAATATCCTCAGTGACTAATTTGTCCTATTCCTTTTCAATTTCGCTGTGAATGAGTATTGGAATGTCTCTAGCTTGGTTAATTTTAGGGCAAGCATAATGTTTTAGACTAATACGGTGTTCAAAACCATTAAAAACTCCAACTTTACCACTAAAAACTTTAGCAAATTTGTTTAACATCACGTTGTCTAAAGATCCACTCATCTATTACTAAAACAGGATCAGGACTATTAGGATTCAAAATGATATTGAGATTTCCTTGATCTTTCCACCCAAGGACAGATGGTCCACGCTTTGCAACATACAACTTTCCGAACGATTCTCTACCTTTAAATCTGAAAACAAGAGAGCTAAATCCCACCATGTCAATTTTTCCTCCCGAATACCCTTCAGGTCTGATCCAAATTTTGTTACCTAAACTATTCTTGAATTTAGTATTCCATACATTTTAATTTACAATAGTATAGGGAGAGCCTGAATCTGCATACATCTGAACTGACACTCCTCCAATTATGTCACAAATGGGTTTCTTTGAGATATCTTCGGTGTCATCTTTTATGTTTAGTAAAAATTGCTTTTGAATTTTAGATTCATCGTTTAAAGAACAATGCATAATCTTATTAACTAATGTCTAATCCTCACTTGAAGTGCCTTCATCAACAGATTTCACCTTTTGTCCTTTTTTTTCTATTACAAACTCTAACATAATGGCCAATTAACCCAGTTAGAACATTTTTTTTTTTAGTGTAGGGCAACATTTACTATTAGCTAAATGTGAACCACTCCCACAGCGATAGCATTTAAGATCCTCTCTTTTTTTAAACTCATACATTTTTACTGACTCAGATTTAGATTTTTGTTTTGTTGGATTTTGTTTAGAATAACTATTGTTTTTTTTACTTTAGCAACAACCTGTTCACTAACTTCCTTATTCTCAACTTTAAGTGCCTTAGCGCTCCTGCTAGATAATTCAGCTTTTCTTACTATAGCTAGTATATCTTTTAATTCAGCATCACCATTGATCCAAAGTCAATCTTGGATTGCAGGATCACGAGTGTGCACAACTACTTGATCTCTAATAAATTGTTCTTGTAAGTGATCAAATTTATAAGCTTCAGCAAGTTTTTTCAAAGCGGCCACATACATATCAATAGTTTCCTTTGGATCTTGTTTACTGTGAAACAAATTGTACCTTGTGATACCTATACATACTTTGGGAGCAAAATGGTTATCAAAGTATTTTAAAACATTCAAAAATACATTAGTGTCACCCCCGCCAGAAGTTTTAGTCATTTCTTCATACACTTTCAGACCACCAGGACCAATAGAATGTAAAAATGCATTCTTGTTCTCAGTTTTCATTTTCCCTTCTTCATCAATGGTTTCAATAAAGTCTAAAAAATAAGATTTCCATTGCATCCATTTTATGCATAGTTCACTTCCTGCAGGCTGAAACGCTTGCGGAGGCTGAATAGTGTAATTTTGCATTGGCATAACTGAAATAAGTTTCTCAGTGTCCCTTCTTCACCTCAAGGACTAGTTCACTGAATGCTGAAATATAAATAAGTCATAGAAAAAGCCTCCAATGTAGTATCTGCTAAACGTACACCAGAAAAGTAAATATTCACGGTGGAACTGACTTTAATGTAGAAAAGGAATGCCATTCAATTTGATGTTTGAAGGAAACACAATAACGTGTTGAAACGACCCTTAAATATGCATAACTGTAAATTAAAAATAAAATTAAAACGAGAGCGTGCAAGGTAATGAACACTCTTTAAAATGGCCGCACGTAGATCTACATTGTACAACACACGTGATTTGTCACACATAGACAAACGTTATGCGTCATTGTCGTGAGATCGATTCTAGGTGGAATGGAGAACCAGAAGAGCGTTTGGAGATTCCAGAGCAGAAGAAACTCACAAATTCTGGATTGGAATGAAGAACAATGCATGTACGGAAGCTCCAGAGCAGACGCAGAGTTCCACAATAGATGCGCTTTATTTAAAATCCTAGGATCCAACGGTAAGACAAGTGTTATGCGCAACCGTATCAACGTTACCAAACGTATAGAAAAACAGCAGCATATAGTTCGTGAAGGAAGACGTTGCAACCAAATTAAAATACAGCAGTTTGATGAATAGGCTGGACTACACGAACGTGCAGCAAAGCCTCTAAATCACATAAAATGAAATAACGAAAAATGAAATAACGAAAACAGTAAAGGGGCAAAACAATACTGACCCCAATAGTAGCACTCCGATGAAGAGTAATATCCAACTGTAGAAATCCAACAGAGTACTGTCCCAAACTGCAGTATGTGTATCTTGTAGAATTTAAACTAAGTACTGTCCCAACTGCAGAAAATAAATCGGATGAGAAGAGTCGAAAGAATTGTAGGTTCGTTCCTCAATGGTCATTCAACTTGAAGATAGTCGCCAAAATTGTAAAGTAGGACACTTCCGTTAGTAGAAATAAAGAAGCTTTATTGTTGAAACACCGTAAGAGGAGGGACAGCATATCAGGAACATCTTCTAACAGCAACTGACTTCCCAGAGCTCCAGCAAAGAATATAGAACTTGCAATAAAAAGCTATAGAGAGGGAGAATGCTTAAAGAGAAACAACTTAGAAATATAATGGAAACACAACAGCGGGCTCCTGAAGGAATCATTTACAGAGACTTAGTTTAGTAAAGGTGGTTGGTATCATGGGAATCCGATCCCTGAAAGCAAGGAAAATTATTGAGACTCAATTCATCCATGTACATTTAAATGTAATGTAATGAGGTGTAGTCGGCTAGAGTTATGAAAAATATACTACATGCCTAAGGGCAGTCCATTTTTTCAAATCATATTGTAGGGTCAAAAACGCACAGCCCGAGCACAGTAGCCACAGTATATTGACATCACCGTAGTAGTGACTAGTGGCAACCGGGAAATCCACTCGACCACTTCTAGTTTATTGAGAAATCCTTTAAGTCTGAACTTGTCACTTTTTAAAGTCACTCAGAACGCTTTTAAAACTATTAGCACTGTAATATTCCGCTTTTAGAACCAAATGGGTTTTTAAAATTGAAGGTTGAATTGAATGCTTACTCACTGTGGGGAATCTTGACTCACGCCGAACAGTGAAACGGGAGCTGGGCGGGGCAGGACCAGTGAGCACAGCTGAGAGGCACCACATTCGTGCGGGAGCGAGGGATAGGTCAGCGCTCTAGTAATTAAGCAAAAATCTACTTATGTTGCCCGCAGCGCAAACGCGCAGTGGTAGTGCCGCTGGTGCGCCTAAGGCAAGCCCGTTTGCGCCCGTCCGCGTCCGAACACGGCCAAGGGCCAGGAACCATGCCGGATCTGTCCCAGAAAACGGTAAGCCCATCACATATGATAGACGTTTTACTATCATTGAGATACTCTGGTAAAGCCCATTGTGAGATAACTCTAGCGCCTACAAGCTTGATAGGGAAGGAGATGTCATGTCCGCTCTGCCGGACTAAGCTTTACTCAGGCAAGAATGAAGGGCCATTACAACTAGACAGGCCGACATAAACTGAGCAATGGAAAATGGGACTTATCAACAGAAGGTCCCTGCCAGCACACACCACAGAAATCAGAATGTTAATAGAGAATGAAGAATTTGATATTCTCTTCGTTACTGAAACGTGGTTGAAAGACTGGTCCTCCCTTGACATAATCCAAGTACTACCCCCAGATTTCCTTATCCGAAGACAAGACAGGAAGGAAAAGACAGGAGGCGGGGTAGCAATCATTTACAGAAACACCTGTGAATGTATGATTTTGCCTGTCCCTACCACTAATAGTGAAATGATACAATTCAGCCTAAAACTCTCGGCTAATAACTAATTTTCAGGCACACTGCTTTATAGAGGAATTTCCCGGCCTAATAGCAGACTTGGCGGCCAGTAAAAGTTCCTATTATGCTATTGGGGGACTTCAACTTTCATCTGGATGTACCAGATGATACCACAGAGATTAGATTACTTCATGATATGGAGGCAATGCAACTAAAACAATGGATAAACAAAAGCACCCATGTAAAAGGGGCACATACTGGATGCCATTTTTTCAAATGACCCCAAGCTAAAAGTAGCGATCCCAATACCAATGGCATGGTCAGATCAACATTTTATACCTTTTATACTTGAAAACCTCAGAGGCTCGGTACACCAGTCACAAAGTAACTAGGATCAAGAATAAATGGCCAAAATTCCTACCTCAAAATATTAGGATCGAATTAGAGGACCAGACACCAAGCCTGACAGAGGACATAGAAGAGGCCAATAAGACGTGGTATGACTAGCTCAACAAAGTCGCAGGCCAACATCCACAGAAAACCAAACCGAGTAAACTGGAGGTTAGGATTAAGGTGCTATGGTTCTAGAAGCAATTAATTCTTACAAAAAAATCATGCAAAAGAATAGAAAAGTTGTGGTGGAAAAATTATGATTCTGCCATCAAAAGTCAATATAAGGCAGCTATTAGACAATATCATAAGGAGATGATCCAGGCGCAGAAAAAATTAACTCGGCACACAATTTCTCAAAAGAACTATTCAAAGTAGTACGCTCCTTAACATCCAACCAAGAAGTAATCCACCAACCCTCTTCCATAGAAAGATGTAACCAGATGGCGAATGTTTTTAAAAATCAGGTGGAACTACTATATGAGAATCTACAACAAAATAGAAATATCATATAACAGCTGACACCTCCCTCCCAACGCACGAAGACCCAAATATTTAAACAGGAAGGGGACTTGATCATTTTACAGAAATAGAAGTAGAGGATCTGATCTCCACCCTGCAAAGGATTAAATCTGGCTCGCCCCAAGATCCAATTACACCAGATATCCTACTACAAGCGGGCACAAGAGCAAAATCAATGACTGCAGCCTTTGTATCACTATCTCTATCCAGAGGTGTAATCCCAAAAACATGGAAACATGCGATCATAAGGTCATTATTGAAGAAACCTCAGTTGGATCCAACTGAATCTGGAAACTATCGACCCATTTCGCTCCTACCACTATTAGGCAAAATTGCTAAAAAAACTGTAAATCACAACTTGTCCCAATATCTAGAAGAAAATCAAAGGTTACATGACACACAAATGGGATTCTGGTCCCAACACAGCACACATTTAGCTCTGCTGGTGGTAACGGAGGAACTAAAAAGAGTTCTAGACCAAGGATGTACAGCGGCCATTCTACTCCTGGATCTGAGCGCCACATTTGATACGGTGGACCATGGTATATTGATCAATAGGCTAAAGGAAGAAGGTATCACAGGCACATCGATGAAGTGGCTGACTGTATTTCTGAAAGACAGGTAATTTCAATTGCTGGAAGGGAACTATCTATCAGATACCGTGCAGAGTGCCACAGAGCTCGTCATTGAGCCCCACACTTTTTAATATTTACATGCAACCTCTAGCAAGGATAGTACACGAATTTGGTCTATACATAGTGTCCTACGCAGAGGATACACAACTTGTATTAATCGGTAACGAACGCCCCCCCACTCATTGCACAACAACTTAGGACCTTGCATGACTCGAATAGCTGAATGGAAGTGCAAATGTTCCCTTAAACTGAACGGGGATAACACATAACTTATGTTCCTGGGAAACAAAACAGTCCCAGGAATCTTATAAGCTGGCCCACTCAGTTGGGAGAACCACCAACTCCCTAAACCGCCATCAAAAACCTGGGTATCTGTATAGACGAAAATCTTAATATGGAGATCCAAGCAAAGAAACTTTCCGGCAAATGCTTCGGCCTACTCCATATGCTTCGAAAAAATCCTTCCCATCTTACCTGAACAATCTCGGAGAGTTGTGATCCAAGCATTAATCCGGTCACAGCTGGACTAAGGGAACTCTCTGTATCTCGGCGCCCCAAAATACGTCATTAACCGGCTGCAGGTAGTGCAGAATGCCGCAGCATGGACCCTGCTACAAATACCGAAACAGCAGTCAGCCAGGACCTCCCTGAATAAACTTCACTGACTTCCAGTCCAGTCGAGAATTAAGTTAAAGGCCCTGTGTATTGCCCACAGAGCCACGAATGACAGAGGCCTGGCACTAATCAAAAAACTGGCTAAACACTACACCCCGAGTAGGACCCCAAGGTCTTCACAGGACCTTCTTATGCAACAGGGCAGAATAAAAAGAGCAAGATGGGCAGGAAGGTCCTTTAAGCACTTGGTTCCCAAAATGGGGAACACTCTACCCAGGGACATGCATATGATAACCAACGAACTAGCTTTCAGAAAAAAAACTCAAAAACACTGCTATTCCCTTAAGTCCTCCCGTTCTTAGACACTCTGACTCAGACCATTGTTATGTTTCTCCTAGCGCTGGGAAGCCTAAGGGCAGCTACGTGCTTTAGAAATCCATAAACATAGTCTAGCAAATGTGTTATGTACTACAGACATGGTAGAAGTCGATACATCGTCAACGTTTTTCTTTCTCTCAAGTCAAATAAGTACACAGTGCCATCCTCAGGTTTAGGTGTCAATACAGTAAATGGCCAACCCTTTCAAAGACCAGGTATTCTCAGCAGAACTGAGATCATGGAACAAATCCAAGTACCACATAAACATCAAACGCGCCAAGCATTTTGAATAGTTAGGAACTGTTGTGTCAAATAATCAACGTACCACTGGTCACCAGAAACATGAACAGATCAAGAATCGTCAGGAACATGAGCAGATGAAGACACTGCAGTCTAAGCACACAGTTAAGATAAGCCATACAGGAGACAGCTGAGCCAGTCTCTGCCTGTGGTCTAGATTCAGCAAGAGTAAACCTCAGAAATGGAGCACACAGGAATAGATGGCTTGTTTGTTTGCCTGTTTTCGTTCAGAGTGGGTGCCGCTAGGAACAAGCCAATACAGCACACAAATGAAAGAGGGACCGTTTGTCTGCTTGTGGTCTAGGTTCTGCAAGGCCGCAGAACATACCGTGACAGCCGACCCGGCCTGCTTGTGGTGAAGCACAGTCCTAGACCATGCAGGAATAGATGGCCACTTGTCGGTCTGTTTTCTAGGTTTGGGCAAGTGAAGCTAGGCACAAGGTCTTACAGCAAAGAGTGACAGTCAGCCCATTTGTCTGCTTGTGGTAAAGCGCAGTCATGGAGCCCACAGTAATGGATGACTGATTGTGGACCCGTAGTCTACGTTCAGCAAGAGTAAAACACGGTCATACAGCACACTGGAATGGATGGCCGCTTGTCTACTTGTGGTCTAGGCTCAGCAAGAGTCCAACACGGTCATAGAGCACACAGTAATGGACGGCAGATTGTGAACCCGTAGTCTACGTTCAGCAAGAGTCAAGCGCGGTCATACAGCACACAGGAATGGATGTCCGTTTGTCTACTTGTGGTTTAGGTTCATTAAGAATGAAGCACGCGTCATAGAACACACAGGAATGGATGGCCATTTGCCTACCTGTGGTTTAGGTTCATACGTGAAGCACGGGTCATTGAGCACACAGAAATGGATGTCAGTTTGTCTACCTGTGGTCTAGGCTCAGCAAGATTCAAACACGGTCATAGAGCACACAGTAATGGACGGCGGATTGTGAACCCGTAGTCTACGTTCAGCAAGAGTAAAACACGGTCATAGAGCACACAGTAATGGACGGCGGATTGTGAACCCGTAGTCTACGTTCAGCAAGAGTAAAACACGGTCATAGAGCACACAGTAATGGACGGCGGATTGTGAACCCGTAGTCTACGTTCAGCAAGAGTAAAACACGGTCATAGAGCACACAGTAATGGACAGCGGATTGTGAACCCGTAGTCTACGTTCAGCAAGAGTAAAACACGGTCATAGAGCACACAGTAATGGACGGCGGATTGTGAACCCGTAGTCTACGTTCAGCAAGAGTAAAACACGGTCATAGAGCACACAGTAATGGACGGCGGATTGTGAACCCGTAGTCTACGTTCAGCAAGAGTAAAACACGGTCATAGAGCACACAGTAATGGACGGCGGATTGTGAACCTGTAGTCTATATTCAGCAAGAGTCAAACACAGTCATATAGCACACAGGAATGGAAGGCTGTTTGCCTACCTGTGGTCTAAGCTCAGCAAGAGTCAAGCACGGTCATACAGCACACAGGAATGGATGGCAGTTTGTCTACCTGTGGTCTAGGCTCAGCAAGAGTCAAACGCGGTCATATAGCACACAGGAACGGATGGCCAGTTTGTCTGCCTCTGGTCTAGGATCAGTGCAAGTTAAGCCAAGGACAAGGCATAGAGAACAAAGGAACAGCTGACCCATTTGTCTGCCTGCTCTCTAGGCTCAGCAAGAGCGAAGCATGGCCATGAACTGCACAGGATGGGGATATAGGGCATCTTTCCAGGTACAAAGCACACATAAGGAAATGGCTCTGCAGCGCCAGTGCTCTTCCAACTCTGGTGAGAAATGGCTTAAGTCAAGGCTAATCGGCAAGTCCACCTCAAAAAAAAAAAATCACAATTCCAAGTAACCTATGCATTAACATTTCCTGGGCACTTCTATACAGCAGGGAGCAGGCACACCAAGTGATCAGAAGACTGATTATTTGGAAGACAAAGGCCCATCAAACTGAGCAAATGTCCCATCCCTACTTGTGTCATTACTTGCACAGTAAACAAAAGTCAGATCTCTTGAAGCAGACACATACCATGCATTCTAAGCACTGAGAAGCTGAGCAATGGGCGGATGTGGAGAAAGGACTTGTAAGGGATGAATGAATGAATGAAATAAAATTTATAAAGCGCGTTGGCTACCCGGAGGCCTCCCAGCGCTGCAGACAGCACAAACGGAGCACAAACATAGAAAAGCTAAAACAGCCAGGTTTTTAGCAATTTACGAAATGACAGGAAATTAGATTTGTTGCGCAGTTGAAGAGGGAGAGCATTCCAACCAATGGCACCATTCTAAGCGAAGGACCGTCCCCCACATCTAGCCCTCTTTATTCTGGGTTGGTCAGCGAGAAGGAGTGCAGACGACCGAAGGTCCCTCTCTGGATGATAGGGGATGATCAGAGGCCGAAGAATAGGGGGGCTACTTCTCCAGAAGATTTTATGAACCATACACACAGCCTTAAACTGAATCCTTTTCCCAATGGGCAGCCAGTGTAGAGTCTTAAGAGCTAGTTTGGCAGAATGTCGGTGGGGAATTTGAAGGAGTCTACGTGCAGCAGAGTTCTGGATAACTTGCAGCTTATTAATAGTGTACTGCGGGGCTCCTAGATATAACACGTTCCCATAATCAAGGCTAGAAAGGATCAAGGATTGAACCATGATCCTTCTAGCATTAAAGGGAAGAAGGAGTAGAATCTTAGAGAGCATCCTTAGGATCCCGAAGCACACTGCAGAAAGCTTCGCTGCTTGATGACTAAAGGTGAGGGACTGATCAATCCAGACACCTAGGCTTTTGATTTGCTCCTTGGGGGCTGGAGCAGGTCCGAGGCAGTCCGGCCAAAGAAGTGAAGGGTTAAAAACTGGAGAATTGCCCAAGAGCATCAGCTCGGTCTTGTCCCCATTCAATTTTAGGCAGGAAAGTTCCATCCATTTGAACACCTCCTCTAAGCAGGTACTAAGAGAGCCAGAAGGCCTTTTACAGTGGTGGAGTGCCACCACAAGTTGGGTGTCGTCAGCGTAGGTGACAATTTTTATCCCAAATGGTTGGACAATATCTGCCAAAGGTTGTAAGTATACATTGAAGAGAGTAGGACTTAGGGCAGAGCCCTGAGGGACTCCACAATTAAGGGAGAGCTCCTCGGAAACCACATTTCCCTCAAAGACCCTGAACGACTGGCCACTGAGAAAAGACTGTAGCCATTGAATAGCCATACCTGAGACTCCCAGATTCTTGAGTCTGAGGAGCAGGGTGTAATGATTAACAGTGTGAAAGGCGGCACTAAGATCCAAAAGGATAATGGCCGCCGTGCCACCCTGGTCCATAATCATTTTGGTTTCTTCTATTACTGTGAGAAGAGCAGTTTCTGTGCCCAATTGGGGACGAAACCCTGTCTGAAAGTGGTGTAACAAGTTATGGGTTTCCAAAAAGGTGACCAGAGTATTATTTACATGTTTCTCTGGGATCTTGCTCACCCAAGAAAGAAGAGAAATGGGACGGTAATTGGCAAAATTGTCCTGGTCAAGAGGAGGTTTTTTTTTTTTTAAAAGAGCTTTGACCATGGCGCATTTCCATGCTGCCGGGACTGTTCCTGAGGAGATGGAGGAGTTCACCATATCGAAAATCAGTGGCCAGATGGTGTCAGCAACTAGTGTAAAAACATGAGAGGGAGCAGGATCCATCGGGGAGCCAGATTTGATGTGTTCCATAATTGAATCCAACATAGTGAAGTCAAGGAGAGGGATTTGATCCAGTAAAGGCAGGAGACTTCTGGGTGGTTCAGCAAAGGTGGAAATAGGGATAATGTGCTGGGAGGGCAGAAAGGACTGTTATATATTCTGAATTTTCTTATAAAAGAAATCTGCCAAGGTGTTACAATGTATTAGAGGATCCTGAGGCCTTGACTGGCACTGGGGTAATTTAGACAAGGTTCTGGCAATTTTATAAATTTCTTTAGACGAATTTGCAGCAGATTCGATTTTTTGTGCATAGAATATGCATAGGGACGGTACGAGTAGTTATATACCACTTACTATTCCTGACGAAGCAGTCAAGCACTTTGTGAATGTATAGCACCCTTCTCAGTAGAAGGGCAGTGATTTAGTCATCCAAAAGGGTTACAATTTGTCAGACAGCTTTTATGCAGTGTCATACGTTCTGCAATATGTATCTCATGCAAATATATGGGTGCTGAAGTTGTGCATGAGGCTTTCAACCATTAGGAACTTTGACATTGTACTGTATTGGTGTTTATACAGCACGTTCTACTGCAGACTAGGTGCTGACATGGTTTGCAGACAAGCAGAACGCTATTCCTAAGCATACTTGCAACAATAGATACCTGTGTCATGCAAATAGAGGTAGAATTGGTCACACTGTTTAATCACACAGCTGTCAGTTTGTAAATAGTTGTCCATGCAATCTATTTGAATCAACCTAGAGGCAATACAATTCAAGCCCCTGGCTTATTACTTAAGCCACCAAACGAACAACATAGCTTAAACCCGGGAGTGATATAATCCTAGTCCTGGGAAGCAGTAAACAGTGCTAAACAACCAGATGAAAAAAAGTTACTTACCTCCAGTAACCATCTTTCTTTTGGATACTCTACCTACTGAATCTGATAGTTCCATCTATCAGATTCCTTGGCGTATGAATCCTCCTAGGTGCTAGCTGGGATCCAGAAAGTTTAAAATAGCGTCAGCAGGTCGAGCGACTCCAGGTCCTCTCCTGCCCCCCTCCCCACACTCACCCCCCGTTTGTAATGCCACAGAGTATTATATGGTGCTGCCCACCATCAGTTCAAATATTTTTTACATGCCTTTGAAGAATAAGATCTACAGAATAGATGGTCAGAAAGATCAGACAGAAATCTGACAAAAAAAGTGAAAAAGTTGGAAATCACAGCATTGACAACAAGCATTGGCATAGCCAATAGGTCACGCCTTTGGGACCTTATAAGTGTTTAGTTACCCAGCACAGTATCCTTGGTGCAACAACATCAACTGTTGCATGGCTAATATAGGATATTGTGCTGGATAACTAAACACTTATAAGGTCTCAAAGGCGAGACCTATTGGCTATGCCAATGCTTGTTAACAATGGAGGTTGGGGCAGATATAATGCTGCAGTGCGCTTCTGTTGCATTTGTGTAGATGATAAAATACATTTTGTGATTGGAGTCCACAGTTCTTGGCTGCTCAAAATGAAGACTCGAGTTTTAATCTAGTCTTTCCTCACTCGATTAACAGTGCGACCATGGGCATTGAACTGTAATGCATTTTCCAAAATAACTTAATTTGTCAAACATTGTGAGCACTCTGGAAGAGCTCCACCCCTCAGAAGCGCTGTGGTTGCATTAACTGGCGTTTAATCGCTTCTACCACAGAAGGGTGTCTGCAGGTGTGTGCCAAAGGAGCACGCAAAAGATTATACATTCCAGCATACCACGCTCGCAAAAATACCACTGCCCCCAAAAGCACAACATGGATTTAAAAACACAGGTTATGAGATTTAATAGACGGCTGCCTACTAAGTGCTTACTAAGTAACATTTGTAATTTATGATGCGCAGTTTCACTGCGTTGTGACACTTCAGTAATGGGTGCCATGCATTTACCTGCGCGGCATGTACTGAGAATACGGGGTCTTGTGGTGCAGCGGTCACCTGTGGGAACAGGAGAACTGGATTGGATTAGTATATGGTGCCCAATCCTGGACGGCTGCCTGTGCCTCGGTTATAGCGGCTGGAAGTGGAGGTGTGTAGAAAGAGAACAAACCCCGGTAAAGCCTGGAGCATCAGTTACAGCGCTAAAAAAAAGAGCAAGTTTGGGGTTTAAAGTACCATATAAAACTAAAGTTGGATGTAATAGTAGGAGGTGCACGTGATGTCAAACCACGCAGCTCGCTTTATTGGGCTCAGATGGAAGGAAGGAGTCGAACATGGGACGTAAACATGTGCATTTGTGTGTATTCATAAAGCACTGATAAGCCGAAGACTCGGTCTGCAACAGTGGCTCAACAAACAAATAAATTTACACACATGATATGTCCGCGGAAAATCGTGTTACAGAACCCCTATAACTACAAACCTTGCAGGCAATTGCGAAGCGACTGCCACGCGCAGGATAAATGATATCCTAGATGAAATAATGGCTGACCGCAAAAGCACGGGCATTGTAGCAACGGGTGAAAGAGGAGGATACCTGAATGGTAGGGGAGACGCGTGCAGGCTGCAGCAGTAGGGACGTCAGAGAGGGAGAGAGAGGCGGAGGGGTGCATGTTTGGGGAAACTGAGAAATAAGTCGGGTGCCAGGAGGAGGGAGTGATTTAGGATGAGGAAGAGGTTGTGAGAGAGGGGGAGCAGTCGTCACTTTTCAAGCACTGCACTCGTGCTTGCGGCACGCCGCTGCTGGCTCCCACAAGGTGGATCCTGCCACAAGCACGAGTGCAGTGCTTGAAAAGTGAAGACCGATGGGTAAAGGCCCTCCTAGAGCAGCGCATGCGCGCTGCCTAGGCGAGACATATAAAGGTGCAAAAGCTTGCACCAAGCAAGATGAGATAGAAAGCAGTCAATAAAGAAGCACTGTTCATCCCGCTCCAATCCAACACGTATGCAAAGCGCCACCACAACATTTGGCTACAATGCAGAAGTACTATTAGTGGCAAGGAAGCAGTGCCATACAGGGTTACCACTCCCAATGCATCTTAGGAGCGCAACAATAACTAAACGGAAGATCAATGCCAACATGGCAAGCAGGACCACACATAAAAAAAATGGTCAGGAAAACGGATGTCATCCACTATCAAAACAGAGGACCCAAAAAGGCCATACTCCAGGCAAACAGGCATCTCATCAACAATCAAAACAGACCTAAACGACAGAAACCTTTGCCACTGCAGCAATAAGGGAGTTGGGTAGACTGTCCACAACCAAAAACCTAAAAGAGTACAAAAAAGCAAGCGCAACAGCATGCATACATAATGGAGAGTAAAGCCACCAGTTAACAGTTGGAGCAAGGCCAACAGAGCAAAAAAATCTGCCAGTGAGAGGAGCAGAAGAACAAACACACACCACATCCACAACCAGTGTAACTTGCCACTTAAGGCAGACAACAAAGGACAGTAAAAGACCAGAAGAGAAGGGGGAAAATCTGAACAAGACTACACCGCCCACCTCAACACCTTTGCTGTCTTTGATGGAGCAAGGTTTCGTATAAAAGGAAACTTGCTTCATGCAATCCTCTCAAATAACCTGTAACATTATAACCAACATGTTTGTGAGTACTAACTTTGCATCACATTTTACATATTGTATCTAGGGGAAGCTTTTCTATGTATTCTACTATCCAGCAACCAGAGTGTCCTTAAAATGGCTGCTAAAAACACGGGAACTCTTCTGCGCATGCGTCTATTGCATCTACATAGTAGGACGTCTCCGGTCGCTTGGTGGGAAATCTTTGCAGCTGCACAATAGCTTGTAACATGGCTGCTCGAAACCTACGCATTAACGCACATGCCGGGCTGAAACTAACCTATGCAAGTTTTACTAAGCCATTAATGCAAAAGACATATCAAGTAAATGGGGTTAGAGTAGAAGTAAGTGGTATACAGTGTATTTGTTTAAGTTCGTGTTCTAACAGGTTTCTCTCTGATTTTATTAATAGCTCGCATTTGGGCCTTGGAGGTGACCAATGTCCCTGTTTTCCTTGCGGCAACCACGCATGCGCGCTACCTCTCTGTCCGGAGACCAATGAAGTCACTGAATGGCTGTCAACCTATGTGACCAGCAAGGACATGGGAAGATCAACTTCTGACCCTATGAGAGAAAGAAGCCGAAACATTGTATTACAGATTTATCGATCCACATATGAAATGCTTGTGGGAATAAAGCTGGTCGGTATTAAAATTAAGGGGCGGAGAGTTAGACAATAGAACTAAAGAAAGTTATTGCACTTAGTATGGTGTGATGTCCTCATCCCACTGCCTGGCCCAATCAAATTGAGGGTGTACATAGAATTGAAACATTTGGGGGTGGATCATACATTCAAATTGGTATAACAGAGGTAAGTTCTAGTTAGTTAGACACACTTGATGCGGAGATGCTGCCCGAATTTGCTGCAATCCGATTAGAGAATCGGACACTAGGGAAAAAATCACAGAACAACCGAGGAGGCACATCTAGGAAGGGGTCCAGACGAGGCCGAGCCGGAGAAAGTAGCACCAGAGAGAGGTGCAACGCTGTCGTTGCAACTAGAAGAGATCACCTTCCTGGTCCTGAACCGGTCCTGAATCCTTGATACTCTGATGTCTAGGTCCTCACACCATTTTGGGTAAATATAGCTCTGTGGGGTTGTGCTTCGTATTTGCGGTCTGTTCTTTTCTCTCCTCGGGTACGGTCATCTTAAAGATTCTTGCTAATAATGATTTTAAGCTAACTGTATTACTTTCGCCTGATGGAGAATTTGGTATATCTACTTGTATTCTGATTTGACTCACAAAATTATTAATTCAGATAAACCTTTAAAACTCCTACTGAGTCTGTGGTTCTTTGAATAAAGGTTAAATGTATTATCATTTCCTCCCTATTCTAATCTACTACTAGATCTTTCGACAAAAGTACATTTACTTAGGAGAAAGGGATGGTAAGAATACTTGTGTAAAAGTTTATCTGAGGTAAATCAAAATTGATGACCAGCGGATATTTGCTAGCTCACTGAATGTATCAATGTATATGGGCCCAAATGAGTGTTGTGTGTATGTATGTATAGAGCTGGTAAACTCCGCTGCATCATCTTGTAGGGCCCAACCTTTGAAAAATAACCATCAGAATGCAGTGCCAAGCACCCTTCAAAAACACTTTCCTCCCCAATGCATTAACATGATGCCACACCGCCAATAAAGAAGATGAGGATGATGGTAAAGAAATTCCAGTGAGACATGGACCAATAACTGAGGCCACTCCAAATTAACTAGGAGATACCTGTGAGTGATTCAAGCACTATCAGTCGGAGCAGAGAACAGACCACTTGCAGAATGAAAATCCAAGTAGTCACTGAGTCGGAGGACAAAGATCCAACGGCAGCTCTAGAACCGGACACCTTAATAGACTATATCTCAAACATGGCATCAGGGTCAAAAGAAGAACCAGACCCCAGAATTCAGGAAGCATATCAAGTGGGGGATTATCTACATAAACCTTCACTGAGTAGTCTCCACGCACCAAAAAACAGGAGGTGGAGTCCAGTCCAGGACAACGCTATTCCCGGCATCCACGTTATACAAACAAAGGCCTCTAGCAACAAATCTAGAGCAGTTGAGTCGACAAGACTAGAGAGGTCAACCCACATTCAAATAAGAGCCACCATCAAGGAAGAAGTTGAATGACTAGAAGACACCTTGTAGGTCAGACGTGCACAACAGAGGGCCAAAGAAGGGTGTAACATTTCCAGCAAAGCCACCACATCCGCAGGGTCCAACAGAATGGGACACCATACAGCAGCACCAGTTGGGGAGCTGAAACTGATCTGGGCACCAGTCTCCTGCCCAATTGAGGAGCAGAGTCACAGGATGGCGTAAGGATTGAAGTCAATGAGCTGAGCCGCCAACAAAGAGACCTGCCCCTGGAGTGGAGGCAGCACCAGAAGGTGAAGCCTTAGCGCCGACGCTTAGTCCGGAGTGTCCTGCTCTACCAACAGAACCACTAGTCATTATACCTGTGCCCCAGAAGGAACAGGGGTGGGGGGGCGCTACCTGTAAAAGTGATACCGCAGAGTACGACAGGTGCCTCAGAAGCAACTCCACAGTACAGGACCAGAGCAGTGACAGAGGAAGGGGCGAGGGGGAGGAGGAAGGGGTCTGGGACCGCGAGGGAGAGGGGAGAGACAGGCGAACAAACTATCATGAAACCCACATAAAATTCGCAAAATTAATACCCCTTTGGGTTCTTGCCACTAACGGACTAACGGTGATAACAGCCACGAACGTACCTGTGCTCATTCGATCCCTGTGGGCTGCTGAGTTCCCTGCTGCTCGCTCTTTCTCCCTCCCGCCGCCGCAGGACAGCGCGGCCGCTGTGTGGGGGGAGGAAAGGACTACACCTCCCAAGATCCCTTGGCCGGAAGCGGAAGCGACGGATTTCGCGCCCGCAGGCGCTACAAAAGTAAACCTTCCTCTGGCAAAGCGGGACCGCGCGCGGGCGGCGCCGGGCTAAGCCCGAGCAAAGGGCGGGCCCTCTACCATTCACTATTGTTACAAAACTTGGGTATTGGAATTGCCTCACATACAAGTGCTCAGTGCTCTGTGGCAAACTTGTTAAAGTGGTAGTGGTGTTTGGCCTGTGCTGTATTCATAGGTTGTTTATTGTGGTGGTTATGAAGTTTGAGTAATACTGTAACGGATATACATGAGGCGCATTGATACTATGAGTAGGTAATTGCTGAGTAACAAATCTTGATAAATATTTGGCCACTCAGTCGCGATCACAGTGGGGGAAAAGTGGGTTGTCAACAGAAAGAGCATCATGGCTACTAAACCAAAAACTAGATCAACCAAGCGTAAAGCAAGCACTCCGTTGATTACGACAAATAGCCAATTTAACACAGATACTCTTGTTGGGCACTCTGCACCCCCAACGGCCATAGATTTAATGTTACGTAAGGTCATTGGGGCAGTAAACGGGGAAATTGAACGCACCCAGAGACGCCTATCAATGACCCCTACGCAAAATTCCCATTTACAAACACACAGTAGTCCCATGCAAGCCCCACAAGTAAACCTTTGTGATAGCCTACTGGATAATAGCCCGGACATTTCAATTGGGAATTTACCTTGTGGCCAGCAGCTAATAGAGGCCGATTCACCTATTGATAAGGTAACAAAAAGACCTAATTTAATTAAGCATAGGTTGCCCAAAAGAGGTACCAAGATCACGCAAGCAAGGAAGCCAAAACCCTCCAATAAGGGTGGGAAGAAACAACTAATAGAGGATGAGCTCATAGAAGTAGATACACCAACTCCATTAAGTCCACCGGGATGGCTACAACCAGTTATAGCCGATTTGCAAAAACATCTAGAAACCTTCATTACTGCCCAAATAAAACCACTCTTTAGTAAACTAGATAAAATTACTAATGAGCTTCATAAACAGGTGAAGCTGAAGGAAAGCAACTCTAACCCTATTGGAAATTTAACCTCAACTGTAATTCCCCCCCTAAGGCCACTTCCTATGGAAAACATTGGCACCGGAAATGAGCTATGCATTACTGCACAGGTTCATGATCCACCCATAAGTGTAGACCAGTCACAGGATAGATGCCGCCCTGAAAATACGAAAGACTGTCACCCTATAAATAAAGATCAGTCGAGGAGATTACAGATAAAGCCAGGGCAGGTTGTGTCCCATGAGCAGGTGGATGTATGGCAGAAAGTCCCTGATAGCAAGGGAAAAACCCACCCTCCCCCCCCCCGGAGTAAATCTACCCCCCGAAGTAAGTCCCTATGTTGTGATTTTTGCCGGGATTCCTGAACTCAGGGGGGTCAAAGGGAGGCACACCTAGAGTTAAAAAACAAGATTATATACTGGTTAAATATACACAGACCTCTCCAAGGGAGGGAAAGGGGAGAAATTATCCATGTAAGAAGAGTACCATGGTTGGGCAACAGAGGAAAGGACATTGAAGGGGATTGCATTATTGCAAATTTCAGGAACCCAAAGCTGGTGGAGTATATACTGGGAAACTATAACAAAAATGCAACCAGTACTATTCGAACTATGCCTCTGGCCTATTTTTATCCCAGACATGGCCTTGTGTACCCTTAGGGTCACAATTTAGGAAGGGAGGAGGAACAGATGGAGACTGGAGAAGGAACTATGAATACAGTTCTCTATCACCATTAAATTCGAATGGTCCGCAGTGGGAGAACAGATTTAGTCCCCTTCAATCGCTGGATGAAAATGATTGACTAACGAATTCAGAGGTATGTCTGGTAGGGAAGAAAATAAGGACATCTACGAAAATAAAATTAATTAACTTCAGAGGGAAGGCACACATCGAATCACCCAGAAATTGGCCCGCAAAGCCAGATTGGGGAGAGGCAAGACCTACCACTAGAAAGGAGGGAGGCACATGAATTAGATACTCATGGTCTAAGGCTGTCCGGGACACAGGGGGCAAGGGTGAAAATAACATCTTGGAACATCGCAGGCCTAGCTGGAAAAATAAGCAATATAGAGTGGAGGAATCAACTAAGGGACTCCCATATAATAGCTTTACAGGAGACATGGGTAGTTGAGCCCGATAATCATCATTTAGAGGGGTATAAGTCCTTCTTTGTACCAGCTCAGGAGAGTAGGGCTGGTAGAGCAAAGGGAGGCCTAATAATATACGCTGATGTCTACTTAAAGGGGAGATGGACTGTGTCATCTTGGTCCTCAGACAACTTGCAAGCAGTAACCTTCCAGGGACAGGGGTTGAGGGTACAATTATTTAACTTTTATAACCCTGGCCCAGGAAGTGGCACTAATGCCGTGCTGGAGGAATTAGATCTTAGACTAAAACAGGAATCTGATCTAAGAAAAGGCGGAGAAAATGTATTCGTCCTTTTAATGGGGGATCTAAATTGTCATCTTTGCTCACGGTTGATACCGGTAACTACCCACTGGGATCTTTGCCCACTTAAAAAGGGCCCACATTTGGAGCACACAGCTGAGGGTATACTAATAACAAAAATACTAGGGAGTCACTCACTAGCACACACTATTGATCTGGCAATTCTAGAACCAGAGGGCATCCTGATACCGACTTTTAAAGGAAGGGGATGTTCGTCTATTATAGACTACATCTTTATATCCACCTTTGCTAAACATCGGATTGGGAAGGTAAACACTAAATGGAGTGCCTTTAGCGATCATAACCCTCTGGTTATAGAAATACCGTATAAGGATTATATTAAAATGAATAAACAGCTGGATACCATTTTACAACCTACCGACCAGGGTAGGCGTTTAAAATGGACAAAAATCAATGCCCCTGAATTTTACACTGCACTGGTGCAAAAGGGGAAAAAGTGGCTTGAGGAGTGTTTAGACCTCCAAATAGAGGGAGTTGACCTAGTTGCCGCTTTCAGGGAGCTAACTAAATGCGCTGGAAAACTATTGTTGATAAAAAGGTCCCAGAAAACTAGTGACTCACCCAAGATGGTTTGACGTAAATTGTGCATGAGCACTAAGAAATTTAAAGTCAAGTCTTAAGGTTAATCCGAGGGACATAGTGGAGGTGGCAAAGTATAGGAAAATCTATAGAACTAAGATCAAAGAAAGGAAAACTACCTTAAAAGCTGAATTATGGGCTGATTTAAGAGAGGCTGGCGAAAACAGAGACTTCACTGAATTCTGGAAGATTATAAATAGGCCCTCTTTTTATGATTGTAACACACCGGTCCTCAGCACAAATATCCTCCCACAGCAATGGGTAGCTCATTTTGAGAAACTTTACAATCATTCCAAGGTTTGTAAACAAGAAGGGGAATGGGTTGGCAATAGGAATGAGGCGCAGGATTTTACACTCACTGAGATCACGCAAGCAATTAATGGATTAACACCAAACAAAGCACCTGGGCCTGATGGCACTCCCCCAGATTTGTATAAAAGTAATGTCGATTTGTGGGCACCAATTTTAATGAGAGTGCTAAACGCAGCCATTAAAACAGGACTCCCGAGGTCATGGTCTACTGCCTTAATAGTTCCTATTTTTAAAAAAGGAAACAAGGACAACCCCCAATGCTATAGACCTATATCATTGATTGATGTTTCGGCTAAAATATTGGGGCGGGTGGTTTTAAATCGTTTAATGGCCTGGACAGAAGAGCAGCACACAATAGTTGATACCCAGTATGGCTTCAGAGCGGGAAAATCGACCAGTGATCAATGTTTAAATTTATATTTACTGGTCGCTAAATATACTAGTGCAAGTAATGGGACCATTTACATGGGATTTATGGACCTAGCAGCGGCCTTCGACAATGTGAATAGAAGCAAGCTTTGGGAAATGATGACTTCCTTGGGGATTGATCAGGGTTTGATAAACATTTTGAAAGAGCTACACTGGAACACTACAGCGAGGGTCCGCTATAGTATGGAGGGGGGGCAAACTGATTCCTTCCCATGTTCCAGTGGAGTAAGGCAGGGATGCATTCTTGCCCCCTTCCTATTCTCACTATATATAAACGACCTGGAGTCAACCCTCATAGCCAAGGCAGCCGATTGTCCTAGGGTAGGAAAGCGCCAAATACCAGTCCTCCTATATGCGGATAACGCGGTTCTCCTTGCTAGGACACCGCGAAGTATCCAAATATTGATTAATGGATTTGTAGATTTTATGGAAAAATTAGATCTGTCTGTAAACCTGACTAAATCCTTTGCGTTGATCGCAGGCAAAAAACCGACTAAAAAACCGATGTTCAATATTGGGACCCATGTCATGGATATAGTAACTACCTTCCCGTATCTAGGCCTACTGTTCGACTGCAAAATTCAATTTGATAAGTTGTTGGAGGAACGCTGCTCCAAACTAGTTTCGTCATGTGGTGCAATCATGAATTTTGCACAAAGATTAGGCTGCTGGTCCCCCGAGCAAGTTATGACCTTATATAATTCAATAAGTATAGCTAAAGCGGTATATGGAGCAGAGGTGTGGGGCTTCAGGGATGTTAAACAGCTACAAATGGAAGAAGATAAATTTATTCGTAGGATCCTGAAGATCCCACACACGATACCAGCTGAAATTGCACATTCTGAACTTGGTATCCCATACATTGCTGATTTGGTCAAAATTAAACCAGTTTTGGCTTGGCTCAGCATCTGGGCAAACCCGGATGCCGAGCTAAGCAAGGAAATCCTTAATGATTGCTTACAAAGGGATAAAGGAATGTCAATCCCATGGCTGAAATATGTTAAAGTAACTTTAGAATCTGTAGGCCAGCACACACTTTTCAGTACCCCTGCTCTAATTTCAAGAAATAGTAAAATACAAATTAAAAGTCTGTTGCTGGATAAAATGGAATCCCTCAGGGAGACTAAAGCTTTTACATTAAAACGCTCAGTGGTAGCGCATTGTTTAGTTAAAGAGACAGTGGGTATGGAACCCTATCTATTTCTTTTGCATAATCAACAGGATAGATTTTTAATGTGTCGTTTTAGGCTCAATTTGTTGCATAACATTTTATCTTACCCATCGGGTTTTACTGCGACTATTGAGCAGAAGGGTGCCTGCGGCTGCGACAATTTGTCTCCGCAGGACACCCTTCATTTTGTATTATTGTGTCCATTTTATTGTCTTCCTAGACGCATGTTTTTAATTGATATTTTAAAACGTGGAAAATTCCGACATGCGAAGGTAGCCTTGTTGTTCCTTCAAAGAGCAAATGATATGTATACTCTATGTTCAGTGATAAGCTTTCTGAAAGCTGCAGTAAGACTAAGGAGCACTAGAGACTAATTTACTTCTTGCATTTATATGAATTGTAACAGTTCGGTTGATGGTTATTTTTATATCAATGAAATGTATAATTGTATATGTTGTTGTATTTTTAAATATGTACTTTTTATGATGATTTTTTAACCATCGAAATAAAGAATTTGAACTGAACTGAGTCGACAAGACTAGAGAGGTCAACCCACATTCAAATAAGAGCCACCATCAAGGAAGAAGTTGAATGACTAGAAGACACCTTGTAGGTCAGACGTGCACAACAGAGGGCCAAAGAAGGGTGTAACATTTCCAGCAAAGCCACCACATCCGCAGGGTCCAACAGAATGGGACACCATACAGCAGCACCAGTTGGGGAGCTGAAACTGATCTGGGCACCAGTCTCCTGCCCAATTGAGGAGCAGAGTCACAGGATGGCGTAAAGATTGAAGTCAATGAGCTGAGCCGCCAACAAAGAGACCTGCCCCTGGAGTGGAGGCAGCACCAGAAGGTGAAGCCTTAGCGCCGACGCTTAGTCCGGAGTGTCCTGCTCTACCAACAGAACCACTAGTCATTATACCTGTGCCCCAGAAGGAACAGGGGTGGGGGGCGCTACCTGTAAAAGTTACAGGCCAATCTACAGAACAGCCAGGGGGAGACACGCATTCCACAGCTAGCATTTTGGCATCCGTGGCTACATTGCTGGCTCAGTTAGCGGCCCCGGCAGCGCCAAGCAAGGCCAACAGCACACCAGTAGCTCCATGAGATGACATCCATCAATCACTTGACAATGGCAAGACCTGCCTTCTTATCCTTCTTGATCTCTCCGCAGCATTCGATACAGTCAACCATTCAGCCCTACTTAATGTGCTTAGGAACCGTTTCGGCCTTAATGGCACCGCCTATAAATGGTTCATCTCTGATCTACAACACCGTACTCAGAAAATCAAAATTCAAAACTGTCTGTCTACCCCCACTCCTGTCTCCCTTGGAGTCCCCCAAGGATCTATTCTCTCTCCCTCCCTCTTTAACCTCTTTATGGAACCCCTCACCCTCATTCTTAACCAAGCGGGCATAAATTACCACCGCTACGCCGATGACACCCAAATCTATTACAAGATTAAAACTCATGCTGACATCTTACACCTGAACAACACCCTCACCAAGATCCAAACCTGGTTCCATTCCAATTATCTCAAACTCAACCCTAACAAAACCGAAATCATTCTCTTCACCCCCAAAAATAACCCTCTACCCGTTCAATCATGGATCCCTGACCTCAATGCACTCAATTGCTCACTCACCCTGTCCAACTCCGTCAAATCTCGGCATCACTATCGACAACACCCTAACCCTTAATGTTCACATCAAAAACTCTGCCAAAGGAGCCCTCTACACTCTCCGTCACCTCAAGAAAATTAAACCATTCATACCCACCGATGATTTCAAACTCGTAGTTCAGTCGCTTGTTTCTGTCACGTATTGATTATGGTAATGCCATCCTTAATGGAATCCCCAAAGTACACCTAGCTCCAATCAAAGCTGTGCTCAACCTTGCTGCCAGGCTCATCACGGACTGCAAACGCTTCGATCATATATCACCGGCTCTCAAATCTCTTAAATAGCTCCCCATCGAAGGCTGATCTGCCTACAAAACCGCCTGCATTACTCATAAAGTCCTCCACCAAAACACTCCGCATTACCTCTCAAAGAAACTCCACACTGCGGGCTCCACTCGACCTCTGAGAAGCACCAACACCCTACTCCTAATCCCACCTCTGCATAAAAAGAAAGCTACACAATCTCGCTCCTTCTCTGGCAATGTCCCGATTATCTGGAATGCCCTCCCAAAAAACCTGCGCTGTAATCCCTCCTATTCTAGTTTAAAAAAAGACCTCAAAACCCACCTCCTCAATTATTATTGGGGTTCCTAACCTCTGTCCTACTCCTGATTTCTTATCCATCACACGATATTTGTTCAGTAATTTTATACCCTGTTCTCCTGTTTCACCATTTACCTAATTACTTAAATGTATAGCTCCTGCCCCTGTTTTATTTATCTGGTTTTGTATAATGCTCATGTTGTCTGTACTTTGTACATTTTTGTTGCACTACCTTTCATATGCTTTTATACCCTATGGTCCTTATACTATCCTTATCTTGTAAAGTGCTCTGATACCTCTGGGTCTAGCCAGCACTATAAAAAAAAAACCCTTCAAAATAAAATAAATAAAATAAATAAATAAATGGGTGCCACAGTCTGCCACCAAGACTGCCATCCAGGAAATTAATAAACAGGTGGTGATCTTAGGCAAAGCGAAGGGCAAGGCAGTGAGTGTGACTGCCCCGGCGGTGGGTCAAGCGGCCCCCGCCCAATCGGAGGCAACAACAGGGAGCGCAAAAGGTAAGGTGGTGGAAAATACTGATAAAACTACAAAGGGCAAGTCAACAGCAATTGGGGGCCAGGATACAGTGTTGTCCAAACGCGGTAAATTGGCGGCACACGTGTCACAAGACATGAGGGAGAAGATTTGGAAGGGGGAATTTATTGATATGTATTCATTAATTAGACAAAAAGATGAGCCCAAAGAAAAGGAGGGTAAAGAAGGATCTTTCAGAGATAGGAAACCTAGAGTGGAAGAGTCTATCACAAATTGGCAGTTCAGTTTTAATGTTTTTTCTTCAGTGATGTTAGAAAAGAAGCCGGTCACTAGGGAAAATAGGCAGATGGAGCAATTGCGAGAAGATCATTCTCAGCAACAAAAACAGCGGAAGGCAGCAGTAGTTTACATCAAAGACAACTGTAGAACAAGTTTAAGGTAGTACCAGGAAGGTGGGCCTCACACTCAAAGATAAGGTTGTAGATGGCAAAAAGCAAGATCACATTCAAAGGAGATAAACACTAGCCACGTCTAACACCAACACACACACACCTGCAGTGTGACAAGTAATGCACTTTCTGTAGGAAGAGAGCTGCATTTAAACATTTGGCTGATTCATAAGGCACAGCATAATAGTGTCTGACAGATCAAAGGCAAAAGGCCAAAAGGAAGAAAACAGTTTGATGGAAGGAAGCCTGTTCATTATCGGTTTGTTCTTCACGCTTTTGGTCTCGCCTGGGGCTAGCAGCGCGCATGCGCTGCTCTCGCCATGTGAGGTCTTCTTGGAATCAATACTGTTCCAGAAGTTCGCTTTGTGCTCCACCCGCGTTTCCCATTGATGCGCGTCGTTTTGCGTCACCTATTATGCTAAAAGGGGTGTTATGATTGGCCGGAGGCTTTTTTGTCCCTCCTGGTTACCAGCTTCTCCACTTTTTCCCCGCCCACCCGGACTGGATTGTTTACTTGCGGCTTCACACACTCTCCTTTAAAAGGCCGGAAGCACTCTTATTTTCATTTTGAGCCCGGTTCGCTTTGGCTGAGTTTGTTTCTTTAAGCGCGGTCCGCTTTGGCTGGGATGGTTCCTTTTAGGCGCCGCTTTCAGTGCAGGACATGTTGATTTCAATGGTCGCAGCGCTCCGCTCACTGACATCACCAGGAAGGCTTTGCTCGTAGTTGTGCATTCACGTGCAGCACTAGTGCTTCCTGTTTATTGTAAGCAAACCCCCTTCCCTGCTGCTTCTCCGTATTGGTTCCCTCGAACCGGGTGATTTTACAACAGCGACATTGTGGTTTGTTGCAGATGTCACATACAGGGTACATCACATTATCAGCCCTCCCCAACCCTCCAAACACAAACAGTCCTCTGGTGGGTTTGCTTTTTTACTTTACTTACGCTCTCCTCCTATTTTTATCTCCTGGCAGTGTTGATTTTTTTTGTTAGTTAAGTGATGGGGGTTATGAGGACTTCTTTCAGGCGGTGGTATGCGTTTGGGAGCCCAGAAGTGGAGAACTGTGGAAGGTTTGGGGTCTCAGCACAGAGTCATGGCGCCGGGAAGCAGCAACTAGTTGTCGGGTATAAACGTGGTGCTGGTCATGGCATATGGCAGTTTGGTGAGGAAAACAAAAAAAAACACTGGGAGCTGGTGTATTGCAGAGCATGGACGTTTGTTGCAGATCACAGAACATGCTTTTTTGGGACATTCTTTATAATTGTCAAAAGCAAAACTGGAAGTCCCATACCAGTGTGCTAGGACACCCACAAAACGTTTTCATTAGGGACTGCATAGTGTGGCCGATTAACTCTGTCAGATGTCCATGTAAATAAAAATCTATCGTATGTATGAACAAGAGGGCTTGATGCATATAGGTGCTGCGCTACTAAAAAGCCCACAGTGCTTTAGAGGTGATGACTCACCTTCCTATTGTAGTTCTAAAAGCGTAACTACCACCCCCCAAAAATAATCCCAACTGCTAGTTAAGTACAAATTAGTTGTGCATTTGGTTACACTTCATAATTCTGTATGGATGGAATCTAGTGACAGCATATTTACGAGTGTTAAAGCTGTGTTTCTGACAATACATGTCTTAACAGCCCCTTTGAAAACCGTTTTTTTTAATACCCCAAGTAACAAATGCTTCAGAGTTTACTCTTAATTACTCCTTACTTTCCAGTATGCTCACATTGGTGTCATAAGTATTTCTTTTTACAAGTAGAAGATCAAGTGTGGTTCCTGCTTGATCTGTAGTGTGTTAAAAGTATGCACCGTTTCAGTGGTGTTTCTATTATTGTAGAAGCTTCCACGTTGCAGCACCCAGAATAAATGGCTAAATACTTACAAGGTCCCGAAGGCGAGACCGATTGCATTGCATTTCCGATGGGCTAACCTTTGCTGTGACATGCTAAAGCAACGGGTTACTAGTTCTCACCTCTCCCATCACTGAAAAAACAGAAACGAATTACTACCGAGTCAGCAGCACGGTTCCTGCAAATGAACCCAGAACTGGTTCTCCATTTTCCAAAATAAAACCAGCCAGTATATAAAGGTACTTATCGATTTAAGCATTGTATTAGCAAAGGTTATAAATAAATATGCAAGCAGAAATTAAAGCAATCTAAAAACCAGATGCTTCATTCAATTCACGCTAAACGCGTCAGCAGGGGCATAGCTTCGGGGGGGAAGGGGGGGGGGGAGTTGGGTGTTACAACCCCTAATACATTTATTTTCGGACGAACAGTTGGGCTTTCAGTCGGGTATTTTGCGATGTTCGTCGAATGTAACCAGGATGTTTACGTGCACACAAGCAAAAACGCGCACTCACTACCTTTCTCTGTTGTGCAAGTCTTCCAAAATAAGGTTTCAAAATACTGTTCTCCTTCACTTAGTACCCCTACCAACTGCATTCCTCTCCCTTTCCACTGCCCCTTAAGCCCCTCTTAAGCACCCTGCTTTACCTTATAAGTCAGCGTGATTGCTGGACCCCTCCCCCCCCACGCTCTTACTGACTAAGGCTCGCCCCTGCAGGGGGTCAGCAAGAGAAGCATAAACACACCAAAATTAACATGGAGAGATTTTGTTCTACTATTAGTTTGACGCGGCATATAATCTGTGCCGCATGCAAACGGGACAACGCGCGATTAATATATTCTAATGTTATCAGGTGGCTCCAGGAACACTAACCAGTCCTGGCCTTTCGTTTCACAACCTAATATGTTAAGAATGTAGCAGTCCTGGTTTCACACTTCAGCTAAACAAACTGGACTAAATTCCTAAATTAAAGTGGTTTGCAGAATGAAAATTTCGATTTGTTGAACTAAAGTATTCTAGATGGAATAGAGACTTCTGTTAACTTTGCATGCGTCATTGTTTTGGGATGGTCACAGTGTAGGATCAAGTTTAAACAGGCAGCAGGTTAATGCCAGATTTCAAGTCCATTCTGTATTGTACCGAACCATTTAAATGTGGGGCGCTGAAGCACTTGCCTACATTGGTAGTATGCTACACCGCATAGGGTGCGACTCAGGAAGGACGTCTGTTTCCATGTCACGCGTGATGACCACTGAGGTGCTGGTATCATGTTATGGGACGCAACACATAGCAGTGCTGTGGATAAGGTGCGAGACAGACATGCAGGTTCATGGTTTTCAATATACTGGTAGCTTTGAACAGCTCTGAAGGTCCCTTTATGGGATTTCATTTGATATAGTCTCCAGAGCTGGTTACTGCACTGGGACATCCATTCTGAGATTTTGAGTGCAAGTGTGCTCCACAGGGTCAGACTGGCCGTAGCGGGCACCGGGCATTTCCCCGGTGGGTCGCTAGGGGGGAGGGGGGAGGTTATTGGCCCCTGGGGGACCGTTTTTGTTACCAGGGGTCAGCAATATCGGCCCCCTGTAACAAAATCGGCCGAAACTGGCCCTAGCAAACGGCTTGGCTGCACCCCCCTTAACTCCAGGGGGGGGCGGTGAGCAGTTGGCCAGAGCTGGTTTCGGTTCCTAGTCCAGCCCTGGTGGTCCTGAGCTAGCATGTTTGGAGGGAGAGAGAAGTTGAGAGATCGGTTGGGATAGAATTTCTATCATCCCATATTTGAGGGTCTTTGAGAGATGTAAAGAAGAAGTCATACTGTACAGGTATGTGGGACCTGCAGTGACAGACTATATTAAAGTATTCTGAATCGTCCATCAAAGTGAAACAGATCCTTTCAGTTATTCCATGCCTGTTCATTTGGTGAGGGGTGTATTTTTTGGGCTGTACAGTGCTGGTGTTGGACAACACTCATAGGAAATATGTCTGATGTGAATGCTAGAAGTTATCATGTGTAGCGGTCTGTGCATATTATGGTTTTAGTATGATTGCAGGCCATATATGTCATATATGCAAGTACATAATTATATAATGCCATGGTGAACTGCAGGTCAGCTCATTTTAGCTTATCTGCATACCGAAAGCATTTTGCGGGTTTTGTTTGCAATTCATGAGTCAAAGGCTGAGGATTGCGCTTAAGGATGTAACTGTGCAGTTATCTAGGAACCAGACATGTTTTCAACTATCTTCAGAAGTGTACATTTTCCTGGCGCTTCTAAGGTTGGCTATTCGGGAGTACCAGAGCTGGGCAGCTTATACTGAGAAAGCAGTGCCCCCTCTTACGGAGTGCTTATGGTACAATGCTCAGGTAAGTGGTGCACGCCTGGAGTGCAGTGTTCGGTTTGTATGGCTTGCATTTATCTTGCAGGTAGAGCGATCCTTTTCCAGGGGCGGCTTTGTGGACAATGCAGAGTGCCTTGAACAATGCCCTTCCAGCTATTTGATGTATTTGCAATATGGGCTTGAGACCTTTGCTACTTCTCTTACTAGTACTTCTGCAGCACAAAGTAAAACAGTGTTAGCTGGATCAAATCATTCCAACATCCCAACAAAAGGACCCAGAACCGGTCTATACAGTATATTCACTGTATCGGAACCGGTTTAGGTATCCAAAGTACAATACCAGGCTTACCTCTATCACAGTACACTTCGGCTCATAATTAGCAATCTCGGTTTGTGAGAAACGATTCTAACGCAACCTATATCTCACAGGTCCTTCATTCTCTCCTCTCCCACAGAACTATCTTGCAACGCAAGCCCCCAGACCCATCGAGCCCCCAGGCCCATCGAGCCCCCAGGCCCACCGAGCCCCCAGGCCCATCGAGCCCACAGGCCCATCGAGCCCACAGGCCCATCGAGCCCACAGGCCCATCGAGCCCACAGACCCATCGGACAACAACCCAATCAGTGTTTTCAATTTTGTTTATTGGTTTACTTTTTAACAGAGACCGACAATATGTCAGATATACATAAAGGCAAAATAATTCATGAAAGGACAAAACTAAACTCAATCTTTGCAAAGCAGTTTATATTGTAGGCGTCTCATGAACGTCATAAAGGGGTCGCCAGGGACCGCAGCTGCGGCCCCTGGCATGTCCCTTGCAATCCCTTGCCTTAACAGTGTCAAAATCAATGGCAAGAACACAGGGGAGCCTTCATCTCTTATTTTCTACATGTCCCTCTTTATACTTAAAGTGACTAATATTCAATTACTCACTATTAGTGTAATAAACAAATGGTACACACTTAGCTGGAACGGGACCTTTGGTGGCAGCTGTGGTAAGGAAAAATGGTTTTAAATATAGGTTGGGCGAGAGCGTGTTTAAATGAAATAGAGCGTGTGTATGTGTGAGCAAGTGTGTCTGTAAGCATCTGTGTGAGTGAACGTGAGGGGGGTCAGTGATGGGTAGGGAGTGAAATTGAGGCATAGATTTGATATTCTTTGACGCAAGGCAATGCTGCACCAAAGTAGATAGAATGCTTTGCATTAAAGAGAGTCATGTGTCAAACCACACACCCTTGTGACACAACAAAGGTGCGTGTGTTTTCCAAAGCATGGGTTCTGTACTGAAGGGGGCCCTTCCAGTACAAAAACTGTGCCTTAAGGCTTTTTCCAGTTTGCATGTATGCTGTGCAATGCAGTACACATGCAAAGTTGGGAAAATGAGGAGAAATGAAAACATTTCTCCTCATTACGCACAAGTTCCTGTCCACCACTGTTTGAATAACACGATTCCCGTCATAACTCATGGGTGCTTGCATAGGAATGCCTATGCACCACCAATGCCGTGCCCCCTTGACGCAAAGTTACGCAAAGCATTGCACAGCACATCTTTGCGTTACTTTGGGATACAGTCCAGAGCAAAGCATGGTCTGCACTGGTTAGTAGATCCCAGCTTAACACCTTGTGCTGGGTTTGCATCTCAAAAGTGATAAAAATCTGGCACAAAGCATTATTAAACCTGGGCCTGAGTGTCAATAGGTAAGACTGACTTTAAGAGTGCATGCAAGTAAGTGCGAATTAATAGGAATAAGTGTAAGGGATGAAAGAGTGTGAGTGAGAATGAATGAATGAATGAGTGAGTGAGTGTGAGTGAATGGGACTGGGAGCAAGAATGTGATCTGATGCTTGCGAATTTGTAGTTGGCCAGAAACACTGAAGGTAATTAATGTCTTCTAGCGATACCTAGGGCAAAATACTGATGCTGGCATTCTTGCAGCAATTCTTAGCATGGCAAGCACCAGTGATAAAATACTGGCACCCTGGGGGCAATTCTTGGCATAAAGGGCACTAATGGTAAAATACTGGTATCAGCATACTAGAGGTGATTCATGACAGGGCATTTGAGGAAAAATACTGGCATACTTGAGGAAATTCTTGGCATATGGACACCATGGAAAATGCGGATATTGGCACAATGAAGGTAATTCTTGGTATAAATGCGGACAACCTGTCATATGGGAGGGTGGCAACCACTGAAAAAAGCTAGCCCTGCGGTCCTTTTTGACATAAGGGTCACCTATGGTACACAGATGGCATACATTTCAAAATGATGACACTGGCCTATTTTAAGTCCGTTTCAGGTCTGGGATTAGCTCAGACCTTTTGATTTCACTAAAATATGTGCAATATACTTACAGAAAGCTTCTTTCAGCCACCTCTCTTCATCCAATGGTCTGTTGTGCCATTCAAATGTTGCTTCTGCCCACTAAAGCATAAAGCATGGGGCAGTGAGGCAGCCTACTTAAGCCAATGGTTAACTTCACTATGAGGGACTGCACTTTGCTCCTTCACAAAGAGCACATCCGCAAACAAGCTAGTTCCCTCCAGAGCTGGTGTTTTTGTTTTTACTTTATAACTGCGTTTCTGTTTCCTTTGTGTTTAGATCCTGGTGTGATAGCAGTAGGCTTCTGATGTGAAAACAGGTCACAGTGCATCTTTATCAGATCCCATCTCCTGCCAATGCTGTTGGAAATTACTTAGGGAGTGTTTTCCTTTTCTAAATGCTGGTATTTCACAGAATAGAGACCATCTCCATTTGAAACTGTTCTGTATAAGTTATCCAGATTTCACTTTTTTTCGTCTTTCTCTCTCCTTTCCTTCGTGTTCCCTTTCGTGCCTCCTTTCTTTCCAACCACTGTTCTTTGCAGCCTTACTTTCTTGCCTCCTTTCTTTCCTTATATTTCTTTTTTGTCTTCTTCCTTTCTTTCCTTCATGCTTTCTTGCATTCCCTTCTTTTTTCCTTCTTTCTCAAGGACAAGAAGCTTGCAGCCAATGCCGAACGGATTGACTTTTTTAGGTCCGTGTTAGCAAAGACCTTTTGATTTTAATAAAATTATGTGTATAGCAGTTACCTATAGGTTTTTCAGCCACACCTCATCCATTAATCCGAGACTGGTGTCATTCAAGTTTCTTCCATCCCCTCCAGCATGCATTAGTGTGCAATGTATCAGCCTCCTTCAGCCATTGGCTGACTTCACTACGAATTAATGTACGATAGCCTTTCAAAAGGAACACATACACTAACAAAGTATTTCCCTTCAGTGCCACGAAGCACTATGGTAATGTGTGTGTTGTTTTTTTTTTAAACCCCAAAAATTAGTTAGCCTGTAGCAAACTTTTTTTTTTTTTTTTTTGATTGAGGAGGTTCCTGGGTATTCCCAAACAAAGTTTTGCAAAAACCATGACAAAACAAGAATTACCAAAAGGCTGGCGGTCAATGCCAAACCTATTGGCTTTGCCAATGCTTGTTGATATTAGAGGGCACACATGGAACACGGGGGCTCTCTTGACAAGATGCTGGTCCTAGCCCAACAGAGAGAACTTAAGACATAAGTAGGCATCCATAGCACATTTTGACATATGTGGGCATCCATAGCACATTTTGACATATGGGGGCATCCATAACACATTTTAACATATGGGGGCATCCATAACACATTTTGAATGTCCGGTTTCATTGGCTCGGCACACCATGAAAGGATTTGAATATTAAATAAGTTCCCTTTCTCTGCCCATCAAATTTTGGTACATTTATGTGAGAATTAGGCTATAAAATGCACGATTTAACCCCATTCTTCTAAAAGACATTCTTAGGAGGAGTACTCCTGTGGAAGAAATCTATCTAACTCGCTTGGCTTCCTCGCTACAATTCAGGGCAAGTATTATGCCCCAGAACTTTCAATGAGTGAGCACCATAATATACAGGTGGTATTTAAAATAGACATTGGTTTGTGTTATTCTTCGATACTAATCATGCAGCTATTATGGGATTTAGGGGTGTCAGTTGGTGTTATGTTAGGGTCATGTGCATGCCTTCCTGGAAAAAAGTATTGGTCAAGGATCATGTCAATTCCTGCAATGACATCAAGAGCAAAGTTATTTTTAAATTGTTAAGAAGCACCAGAAATGTGAGATAAATAAAATAAGCGTTTAGAGCTGCATGAAACCTGGCACTGAGCAATATGCAGATAAGGAGGATAGGAATTTGAACACCTGTGAAAAAACAGTAAAAAAAAAAAAAAAAAAAAAAAAAAAGGTGATCTTTAATACAAGAAATGGGAAGGGGTATACATCCCTTATATGTTATAAATTAGTAAGATTTAAACATGGTCAGCCTCAGGACCCGATGCTGCCCAATCATTTCACCCATTATGACAGGGGTTTAAAGACTTTTGGCCTGAAGGATCGCTGAATGTAACACTGTTTGTGCCCCATACCCTGACTGGATTCACAAGTATCAATTCTTACGTGTAAAGTAAGAAGTTTTGACACCAATTAACCTATTTATCATGTACATGTCCCCTGGACTGAAACAGAACTCTGTCTTTTCCAAAGACCAACCCGATATAAGTAAAAACTCAAATGAATGGTCGCTAGTACAGAAACTATATGGTGCATAGACCAGTTAACATTGAATAACATAGTCCAAATGCTTTCCTGCATTCTCCCACCAGATATATGCAAGTAGTAAATGAAAGAAAACTTTAAAGATGTCGACTAGACCAAAATCAGTGCTACAGAAGATGGCCGGGAAGCTGATGGTCAAGTGACTGATGAACTTGCAGCCCTGCCAGGCAAATTAATGATTACATTGCTAGAATTAGTGCCCCATAACCAACTAGATTGGACAAAATTGAACTGTAAACAAGAAATAGATGAAATTGTAGCTTCTTCTTCTCCCAAATACAACAGATGTTCTCTGCCCATAGTGGAATGGATGCTGCAGACGTGGGAGCCCAACGAGCTCTCTCCAGTTGTTTTGCAAATGTCTTACAAGAACATACCATCCATATCTGTCTGCAAACATGGAGAGTGAAGCCACTAAGACATATTGGCCAGTGCCCAATGTTGAGTTAAGGGACAGGCACAGGAAGAACAGAATAAGGATAAGACAACCAAGGAGTTAACGAGTAAAGTGTTGCTCGAGTAATTACAGCAAGGGAGAGGAAGGCCCACATTCCAGGGTACAACGGAAGGGAACAAGGGGATACTCTGCACCAAGTTAGAACTCCAAAATACCCAAGTAGATAATGGATGCCACAATTTTAAGGACCCCAAACACTAGTTAAGAGAATGTCCATTATCACAAAAAACTTACAAAGGAAGCTCCATATCACGAGGACGTGCCCAAGGGGGATCCAAATATTATTTTAACAAAGGGTCACAACAACATGCCCAATAATGGCCCTTATGCCGAATATTATGCTATTCACACTACTTACCGGGGACACCAACAACACTATTTTGACAGACAGGCTAATGGATCCCAGAGGGTATCTGTCCCCTTGCCCGATTAGGATTTTGCCCAATAGGGTGGCCAGAGAGGGAGCGAGGAACGGGTTAACATTCCAGTGGATCTAAGAGGACCATAGGTTGGAGCAATGATACAAGGGCAGAAAGTCAATTTCCTCCAGGACACTGGGGCCACTAATTCCTTCGGAAAATATTCCCACATGTACCCCTCTCTGTGAGGTACAATACATCTGTGGGTCTAACGTTCCCATACATAGCCCTGTCTAAGTCCAATAAACACATACCCTTGCCCAATAGCTGACAAATATTCTTGTGTTAACAGGTACATGTGCCCTTAACTTATTGGGCATAGACTTACTTCAAAAATTGCATACAAAACTAAAATGTACCGCAGATGGCAAATATCTTGAATGTATCAAACACTCTCCTTTTCCCACTAATTTCTACTTTGGCCAACCGCAACCTACAGTACCTGAATGAGTTTTTGACGAAGTAGACCATATTTAGGCCTCCGGTAAGAACAATGTGGGAAGTAGGACAATAGCATCTGCACAAATAACAGTGAAACAAAATGTTGCTCTCCCACGAGTGCCACAGAAAAAAATATCACCAGGAGAACAGGGAATGGAAATAGTGGTACACGACTTACTTAGAACAGAGTGTTAACAAAGATACAGGGTTCCCCATGCAATAGCACAATCCTCCCTGTATTAAAAAAGATACAAAAGTGTAATGATCCCACTAAGAAAGATGTTTGTGTTTTTTATTCGCAGGCACTAAAAGCGCAACTTGGCACCTTTCAGTTGACATCAACTACCACTCTCATACAATACATAGATGACATACTATTGGCCAGCACCAGTCAAACAGACCGCGCTTCTTCCACCATTTCCCAATTACATTTCTTTGGTACACATGGCAACAAGGTATCTCACACTAAATAGCAATTTGTTCAAAAAGACGTTGCCTATTTAGCACACCTCCTGTCGAAGGTAGAAAGTAGACTTGACCCTCAAAGAATGGGGAGAGAATGTGGCCTAACGGCTAGGGCTGTCAATCTCAGAGCTGGGGAACCGGGTTCGTGTCTCGGCATGGAAGCTCAACATTCTGTGATTCTAGGCAAATCACTTAATCTCCGCGTGCTTAACAAAAATGAATGTGTCCGTCTGTAATGTAACGGGCTCATGTAAAGCGCTCGGATACCTCCGGGTCTAGTTTGTGCTATTTAAAACGCCACAAAAAATAACAAATAAAAGAAGAAGAGTGAAAGCTATATTGAACAGTCAACCCATACAACACAACAACAAGCACAAGCATTCCTGGGTATGACAGGCTATTGCAGAAAATGGATCCCTAACTGTTCCCTTCTTTCCAAATCCTTGCTAAACCTCACAACTAAATACATTCTTGGGCACAAAGTGTATCTGTATGTACCTCACTCAGTAGATATACTGTTAAACAAAATGCAAACTCAACATTTGACCAATGCCAGACTAGCACGTTAGGAGTTATGTTACCGTACATCGATGTAACACACTTAATCCAGCAACCCTCTTGCCCCAGAATTATACTGCCCCATGATTGTGTACCGATAACAGACCAAAGTGAGAATAGATGCACCGAACACAGCAAAGGAAGAAAGACGGTGACTTACGGGTTACAACCACTGCAGCCTATGCCGTTACCACCTAACACAATGTAACGGAAACTTGTAGACTGTCAGAATTATCGGCACAAGCAACCGAATGAACAGCATTAACAAGAACCTGTGAGCTGGGCAATGGATTACCGGTAAGCAGATATACTGAGATTGCGCTGAACTGTGGAAGGCTTTGGGCAGAGAGGTTTCCTCACGTCTCAAGGAATAAAAATACAACATGGTCCACCGATTGCTAAATTACTGAATACTTTATCATTTCCATAAGGAGTAACTATCGTTAAATGGAATGCAAACAAAAAGATCGTAGCTGACATAAGGGAATGTTTTTGCTGATGAGATTGCCAAAGAGACTGCACAGACTCATGTCAATAACATATGTTGCACAGAGAGTGTTTATTGAAGAGACAAAGTGCATACGTCAATGTACCAACCTAGTGGCCTTTAGGAAATTGTTGAAAACAGAACTTTTCTAATCGTACTCTCTTTATTGGTCAACCGGCAGTCCTAAGCGCAGAGATACCCCGTATGGGGTGATTCAGGCGCTATATAAAACCCATAAATAAATAAATAAGACTTCAGAAATAACGGGCATAGTAGATTTATAAAAACAAGCAACTAAAGAAGGGTTACAAAAATGGACACAATATGTTACCATGGTGAATTGTGGTTGGAAGGATCAACATGGTAACCGATTCATGTTACCTGACAAACTGTTCTATCCTATAACATTGACGATGCACGGCACTTCCCATTTGGTAAGAGATGGCATTGTAAATAGCATGAAACTGTTTTTACAAAAGCAATAGTATGCAGAAATCTGCAAACAAAATATGTTAAAATTGCATGGTATGCACACAGTATAATGGCAAAAGAATTCCTACAGGACATTACACACCTGCTGAGGCACCCATCGAACAATTTCAGATTGATTTTATTGAGCTGTCCTACAAACAGGTATCGGTAGGTACAGACTGTGGTATGCTATGACCAGAGCTAAGTGCGTGCTGAAAGAATCAACTGACTTGGATGAATGCTTTGCCACTTGCCTTTATGAGTAGGCAAACCACCCCAGATACTCAGCCCACATGAAATAGTGACTGGACCGCCCCTCACCTGTTTGGGTGGAGTGCCCCCAAACACACTGCTAACAACACAAATAACTGATGCACTTCTCCAAGAGCATTGTGTTGAAGGGACAAGAAGTGTTTGTCATTGATAAACAGGTGGGAGACACCTCTGGAGGGAGCTTGACACAATTTCAACCCAGCGAGTGAGTGATGGTCAAGAACTTGCAGAGATGTAATTGCCTACAACCATGCTGTGAGGGTCCCGTACATATTCTGCTGGAACACAAATAGGCGAGAAATATAAGAATTGGATTCAAGCCTCAAATGCAAAGGGTGCTGCTTTGCCCTAGACTGTGCCACCGGCTGCAGCACATAGGATTGCTCCAACAACTGTGCCACCTCAGCCCATCAAGGACGGTGGCCCTCAATACAACCTGCTCCCATGCCCTACAGTAAGTGCATTTTCTTAACCCCAACTAACAACAGTTTACTATTAGGTCTGGAGCCGCAAAGCACTGCGACCTCTCATGGCCTAGTGATGGTGAAGAATATGGAACAAAGGGGCCCAATTGCTCAGGAGGAACATTTCGGATGGAAAGGAACTATGCTTACAAAAATTGTGCATATCCTTTGCCCTGAACTTCACGTCATCTACTTGTATGATCTATACTTCCCAAAATAACTGGATTCAAATAATACCACACTTACTGAAGATCTGCACGACCACCATTTCAAAGTGTACCATAAAAACGTTGCCATACAAATAAACACCTATCACAAGGAATTAAGTGTCTCGGATTGTTGGATATGCCTAAAACCTCCTTCTGTCACACAACACAGGATGCATTTGTTGTCGTTGAGTTTGAAGCTTAAGGATTCTTGTTATATTCTATTTAAAGCAGTGACAATCTGAGTTTTCTGGCCTGAGGGGTACTAATGTGAGACGCAAATACAGAGATGAAATAGTGGTACTATTGGGCTTTTCAGCTGAAGGGGACAGTTCATCCTACAGGGACCCCTTCAATGATAGTGTCTCAAGAAAGAGGAACAATTTGTCCTAGGGATGAATAGTTCCATTCCAAAAACCTCTGCTTCATTTACTAATCCCCTGGTTTTATGGATAACAAGAGGTCTCGTATCAAATGGATGGCGAGAGATGGGACAGAGTAAATGCACCCGAGTACTCAGTCTGATCAATGCCTCCTGGCTCTAGAGATGGGACAGAGTAAATGCACCAGAGTACTCAGTCTGATCAATGCCTCCTGGCTCTAGTTATCAGTAGCAGCAGGGGAGGGTATTTATTTTGTCTATGGATAAAAGGCACACCCTTGGCTGCCCAAGGGTTGGGGAGGCTGTTATCCGGGCCTAATGCGGGGAAGCATTAGACACAATTCTAAAGAGCAGGACAGTAAATATATGCAAACAAACAGTATAGCAAGACGTAGGAGAGGTGGAGCAGAGTGATACTGATGCTCAGGGGTTTGGCAATGTGGCACTAGGAATACTATTCCTTCACTCTTTGGAGCCTGTGGTTGGACTATATTATAGGTAATAATGGTTTTTGCAATATTAGTTATGTGTGAATATGCCATCTGTTAGCTGTCGGACATGTACCAAATTGTGCATTTGTCCAAGTAATGTTCCCGTTTCAAGCGTCATGGTACAGTAGGAAGAAGTGGCAGCACAAATGCAACTAAATATTGAATAGCAACGTTATAGCACCATGTGGAACAGTTGGTCATAGGGTGGTTTGTGGGGGCATAAATATGATGTTGAGCAACTGTTCTCCATGCGGTGTCTTCGCCGTGATTTCATGAGCCATGCAGCTCTACAAACCCTGGTGTCTGCACGCAGGTCAGACGAGGGTAAAAGTCCATTAACTAATTATGCTTGTTAGCTTCCCGTTTGTTTTCAAGAACTGAAGGAACAGGTACATAAGAAGGAGATATGAAAAACAATAATCGCAGATGTTGAAACAGCATCTGTCCTCACACCATAAGAATGTATTCATGCTTTGTGAAGCAGGAGCTTGTGTATGTATAAAGCTAAATGTAAAAAACCTATTTGTCTCCTCAAAAACCCTCATGAGCGGTTAGCCGTGCTTTATAAATCCTTGATAGATTGCTATTGTGCACACATCTGACTCCGCTATTTCAACGTATGTCAATGTAGTTCCAACAGTACATAAAGATTGCATCAGTTGGGTCTGGCCCCCTGCTTTGCATCTCCCAAGCCTATGCTTAAATAAATATCCCTCCATGACTGGGTTGGACTGCTGCCTCAGTAACTGACAAGTGCACCAGATTTGTGCGTTCCCATTGGGGCACGCGGCTCCAGCATACAGCGCCCTGGCATTCTACAGCGGACTTCCATTACTTACCAAAGTGCTCAAAGACCCGATACTTCAGATTCCTCAGAGATTCAATTTCAATTGAAGAAAAATAGCGTACAAGCTAGTCCAAAAGGCACGACAATGCGCAATTTGAATGAAGGCTACAAAGTATAGGATAAACGAATATATGAATAAATATATTCCAATTATCACTACTGGTACACTGCACTGCATCCAATCAAAACCGAATTCATGCTTGGGAAACTCATGAATGAATTCCCCAACTCCCTTAAATATACATCTATATGTAGATGGCGGATTGCTAGACCCAAAGGATTTATGTGCCCAAAGGGTTTTGGCGGTGTAGGTTGGGTGGGGAGGGAGGAGCACTAACTTTACAGAACAGTCGGTAGCTAGGGAGCATGCGGAATGGTCAGATTTCCACCTTGAGCCAGAGCTGCATAAGGTAAACAAAACAATAACATGCCTCTGAAAGGAATGCAGATCGATGTAGGTTTTAAAGCACTTTATTCGTTCAGAATCTAAGATACTGAACTGCATGGTAGAAAGTGTGAAACTGACCAATGGAGCAATGGAATAAGCGGCAAAAAAATGTTTTAAGCCTGTGTCTCGGAATGCTTGCTTTAACCTACTCCAGCGTGCGCACAGAGTCCACTAAACGCGCATACAAAGGGGGCACATGACCAAACGGATCATGTATAGAATAAATAACCATGATGCCAAAAACGTCCCACCAAGATCGGTACATATCTCAGCGAGAACAAGCCGTCACAATTAACTCACTTAATATTCTTTCCACCCTACCACTAGGTTCAGTTATCTTACAGTGTTTATTTGCATCGAACATTTGAGCACAAAATGCCAAGACTGGATCATTTTCATACAACAATATGTTTGTTACTAGGCTCTAGCGCCCTTCAGACATGATCTCCCTAAGAATCCACCTTCAAACTTATAAAATAGATGCCTAAAAGTAAGCCTGAATCAAACTGAATTCTCCTACAATTCAACCCCTCTAGTCCGAAAATAGATCAGCCTATTCTTATCAAGGAGCGTTACATCATCACTACTGCTGCTTGCCAAATGTCTTATTTAGGAGAGTCATCTCAAACCGCTCTCATAAAGTAGCAAAAACCTCATTTTTTTCAGCTGTATCTCCTAAAGGAAAATTAAAACCTCCTTTCTCCCAGAAGACTTCAGAACAGCTGTCCAATCACTTCTACACCTTGACGGAGGGAGTGTGTGATTTTAATTCCTTCTATACATCACTTTTATTAATTTAAACTTGAGAAAAATATTTAGCTCAAGTGACAGAGGTCTGGGATATCTCACCACTTTGTAAAGCTACCTTTGGGTTGCAAATTCGCTTACTGACATGGAAGGTAAAGTAGTCTGAGGAAGCAAAGCATTTGCAAAAAGTCTGAGAAGGGAGCTATCCGCGCCCACGTATTAGGACAGAAGCTAACATAAGCCAAGTGAACGGCTGTAATTGGTGAACTGCAATCTCAGATGGGTCGGCTTCCACAGTACGATATGCTGGTCACCAAAATAGGGGGAACACTGAACTTCACAACCCATAACTGAATGACAAAGGCAGGCGCAGACAGACAAGAGTCATTCAATCTACCTCCCAAGAGAATCATACAGGCAAAACATATTTGCATTATACTCTCCAGAAACAGAAAATTGCTGTTCCTCCTTCGCCCATCTCAAGTATTGGAATTCCAACCATCCAATGGGTTGCTGTGCTTTTCGGCTATGGCTATACTACCAGGTTTCAGTGTTCGCTTTTGTTGTTATTTTCCATTTAGGACCTTTCCTTCCATAGTGAAGGCTCAATACCAAGGTCGGTCGCTTGGCTGAGGCTCAATGGTCGGACATTGCAAAAATCTCAACCTTTCCTGGTAGAGTTCTTACAATTCACAATGCCACAAATAAATTAACACATGCGGTCACTGGCCAACAGCACAAGGAATCCCATTAGAACAAATATTTCCAGTTTGAAAAAGAAAGACCTTGGTGCCCTCAAAAACTAATGTTTAAAGCAAAATGTTTGACATGGCTATGTGCGGTCTGATGCACTGAAGATTGAGAACAATAGAAGTTTGGGCTGGGACCCATCCTTTAAATGTTTTTTATATCGAGCGGCCACAGCAACCTAAGCATTTTGAGGAGTGGGCAAGGATTCATCACTTCTCATTCCAAGATGAAGCTAATGCTGTGATGCACAACAGCCTCATTGGACAACTAGAAACCACAGGTATTGTTTCAGATGGAGATTGATGCTTTGGGCTAGAAAGTGACTATGATCGAGGCTGAAGAATCCATGTGCGTGTTAAATTTCCAGTAAAACACACAAGATGGACGGAATGTTGCACATTGGCAAAACATTCACCCCCAGTCACAGATCTGGGTTTAATCCATCGTTATTTTGCTCACCACGCCACCCCAGTTCAGACATGGCCATATGCAAATCAGTCTTGACTCTGGGCCTCATGGGAATAGTCCAGCCATGTCTTACCTGGACCGCAATCAAACATCCTAGGACCGGTTTTGGGGTTTCACCCCTCTTCAGCCAGGATAGCTTGACTCCAGTGGCGTAGTGAGCACGGGACCCACGTCTGGGCATACCCTTCCCACATAGGGTGAAAAGCAAAATTTCCAGTGCCTCAGTTCGAAATGCAGTCGAGGCTAAAAAGAACAGAGGCTTCCTTGAAAGACAAAGATGCATGCAAAATTGTTGGTCCGATTCAGAGATGAACACATCAATGCCACAAATCACAAACTACACGTGGTTTCAAGGAGTTTCAAAAGCCCTTTTACAAGCTCTGAATATGTAACATAGTAACTAGAATCTCGCAAAGCTGCTCCACAATTTCATACACCAAAAGAGCTGTACCAGCATACACAAGCACTCAATGACGCTCCTACTGCTAATTGCAGATGGAAGAATTTGTAATTTCACTGCCCTCGACTTCAAATAACAGGAGTGAGATATAGCACTCCCTTAGTATCGGATTATCATCCAGGGCCGCCAATATAAACATGAACTAGCTTTTCATTCATTCATTCATGTTTACTTTACAATCTATACTGATGGCCCTCCAATCAAAATATGTGTCGTTTTCCACCTCCAGCGTTAAGAGCTCAGTTACTTTTGCAAGGTTTAAAATAACCCCTCACTCATGGTTAGTTCGAACATCCTCCCCACTTGCTGTTGGGCAAACAGCTGGCGGCGAGGAGAATAATGCTCAGGTGCCAAGGGAGTTCTCACCAGGGGACCGTTTTGTGCCAATGCATCTCCCCCACAAACACCATAATCACCAGGCACCAAAGACACCTGCGTTCACGCTCACACCCCTGCAATTAGAGCAAAGGAACCGTGGTGTCATGGTGACCAATCCCCCGACCATGCCAGAGCGTACCCCGTGGGTCTAGCTAACAGCAAAGCACACAAAGGTAATCACGAAGGCCAAAGCCTCACAATAGCGTGAGGCCAAAGGATAGTCACTTGCTGTGCACCACGTCAAAACATGCCAGCTAAACACCAGATCGCAAGAGATGGGCACGGTCGCTTTGGGAAGCGGATTGTGTGGCACCCATGTCAATGAGAACCTCGCATTGCGCAGCGATAGCAGAGACTGTCTAGAGCAGTGGTTCTTAACCTGTGGTCGGTGGAACCATGGGAGGTCCGCGTCTACTTAGAAAATGAAATTTTAACAGAATAAAGAACCAAAATGTAAGTTTGAACATTTTAAAACATTATGAAAATGTGAAGGGATTTGAAATTGGAGGCTAAAAACGAAGTTAGTACCCTCAAATCCATGTGTGAAGTGCATCAAACAGAATTCTGTATAGAGGAGTGGCCTCAACTGAAGTAAGATAAGCACCAACCTAATTATTAAAATTGAAATGGTAATTTTTGTTTGTTTGAGAATTAAATAGAATATTTCACCATTTGTTGGTTTGATAGTTGCTGGTTTCTGTATTTTTGTGAATTGGTTTGCAGTTCAGATCATTGAAAATGCTTAGGCTGGGGTCCATAGCTTCCAGTAATGACTCAGTGGGCGATTCCAATGATTCAGTCGGTGGTCGGGTCCCAAGTAATGATTAATTGGGGGGGTCCACACAAGATAACAAGTTGAGAATCATTGTTCTAGAAGCTTGAAGAAGTCTGCTGGCAGAGCCTGTTTAATGCAGTTACTGTAGGTGATGTGGTTATAAGAGAATGTTAAAAATGCTGTAAAACGACACAAAAGAACAGATAGGTAGTGAACGAAGTTAGTGAGGCAAAATGTGTATTGATACCTAAATTCATGAAGCTTCTTGCACAAGCTCCCCATTACCTACTGAAAGCCTGGTCAGGTTACATTTTGGGAAAATACCTGGGAAAGTGTTACAGGCATATGTATGATCTGTGTAAAATGGCTGGTAAATTCCAAAGTGCCCTTGGCAAAGGAATTCACGGAACATGCAATGCTTGCAAATAGTCTAAAGACTGTCAATCACTCTGGGTTGCCATAGTTTTTCACCAACGGTGCCACTCTTGACAGAGGCCGGCCTTGTTTGATGCGATGCCCTAAGTGGCCGAGGGATGGCACAGACGTCGGTCCCGAGCCCGCTGTGCCCCAGCATCTGAGCTCTACTTCGCTGACGAAACCAGTCTGGGGTTGCTGGTGTTCCTTCTGTAGGGGGACTCGGATGGCAGTTAAGGACTCAGGTGCAGGTTCGGTACAGATCTGATTAAAACAGGTCTCTAGAGTACCTTAAAGTCCTTGTATGATTTTACATATGTCAAACTTGGTTCTCGGATTGCTGTAAAGCACGGTGCTTCTATTCGAAATATGCTACATTAGGATTTGGAAAAACGAATCTGAAAAGAACTAAAGACACTACCTATATAAGATTTTACACAATGCTTTTAGTGATAAGTGTCCTATGTAGTCAACTGAAAGAAAGGAATTGGTATTGTAACCATACTTTAGGACGAGGCCTCAACTTGCTCTAGTATCTGTGTTGATTAGGTTATAAGAGCCATTATGTACTTACACTATACCCCTAGGCAGAATAAATTGGGATTACAGTACAATAAAATTCTATCGCCACCATTTCAAGTCTTTCGCCTGTACGGACTGTGTTGGAGTGATGTAAACTTACCATCCCGCCAAAGACCAAACTTGGACCGGTGTGCCCATGAAGCCTAATTGGATTTCCCCACGCTAGAGCTACCACAAGCTAAATAGGCCGACAATATGCCTTTATGGACAGCTCATATCTGTAAGCACACAAGAAGGAACTGGTAAGGAGATCTTCGTCCTGTACCGAGCATATGGGCCCTTCGCAGGGAACTTGAAATGGCAGCACTGATGGCAGCCACTTTATCGCACAAATAGAACAGGCTTTTCCGTCTGAATACCTGGATCTTATTTATGTGGTCACCTTCAGAACAGCTTTCTTTGTGATTGTTTACTGGGTACTGGGATGTTGACTCTAAACTTACAAACATTGGCACACCGCTAGTTTTTAATCACATAAAAAAATTGTTCTCCGTATTTCTTCACCTATGGCATTGAATCTCATTCCTATGTGAAAAAAAATGAGAACCCTCGTTGTGGGAGTGTTTGTCATCTTTTTGGTTGCTACCAAGAGTAGCCAAATGGCATGACAAGCAGACTCACAAATAGAAAACAGTTTAAAGGATTGTGGTTGTGTTGCCACAGGGTACAGAAGGAAGAAAAAGTGAAATACTGAAGCTCTACAGCAGTGGTTCCCAAACTGTGTGCCGTGGCTCCCTGGGGAGCCGTCAAACCTAGCCAGGGGAGCCGCGCACCAAGCACTTTAATGCATTTAATGTTGAAGGGTCTGTTGGCTTCAGGTAAATTAATTAGACTTAAACACATGATGTCAATGATTTGTAAGTGACATGTCTAAAGCTGTAAACGTAGTGCTTAATTGATGGCATGTTGAGGGAGATGACCTCCATATTTCAATGGATCCCCACGTTCCAACACTCCCCAAAGTAAGCAGAAGATGCCTGATTAATTTTGTTAGACTAGTATAATGCAAACATTTGGAAGCAAGCAAAAGCTGTATGTGGTTTAACAAATCGTGATTCACCCTGCTGGGACAGGTGTGTTGGCACGTATGACATGGGTAGAAGTGCGTACAAATATTCAAGCGCAGAAATACTTTGGCAATGGGGCCTTCATGCATAGGGGAGCTATCTGGCACTGTTAGTGGGATAAAAAAAATTGAGAGGGCACTCTAAAAAAGGCATAGGCAAAGAAATGTCACTAGTAATATTTTATTAGAGGCACCGCCTTAGTAATACGAAACACCCAGTGTATATGATTATAATACCTTTATCAGCTTCATCCCAATTATTTTCAGGGAGAAAAATGCAAGTAATCCAGAGGCCGGGCTTACATCCCCCCCCACCCTCCAACAGAAGTAAAAGTGGGGAGCCACAGTCAATGGCCAACGGGTCAAGGGAACCGCGGGTCGAAAAAGTTTGGGAACCACTGCTCTACAGTATGCCTGGAGTGAGAACTCCACTCTGTTACCGGAGTTTTCTACACTCCGCGAAGCTTGTGGAGTGCAGAAAACTCCAATCCGCGTAGTACAGCAGAGTTTTTTTCCCCCACTCGCGCTCGCCAACTGTAAGTCAGCAAGTGCGAGCTGCCACTCGGGTAGAATTTCTACCTGAGCAGCTGGAAGATCAGCACGAATGGTAGTTCACTGCACTGCTTGCAAAATACCATGGAGTTTTTTAGTCACTTTGCAGAGTTTCACGTAGCAGAAGTCCGCGAACTCACCCGGGCCTGCTCTACAATGGACAAATGCGAACAATGAGTCACTGGATTCATTTTAAAACAGTGGCAGGAATGATCTCGGCTCTTAGGGGATAGAAATGGAATCATGGACACTCAAGTTTATCATTCTGGGCCAGAGATACTGGAAAACCCCACCCATGTAATAACTAAAAGCAATCACTACTTAAAAGTTTGGGTCTGTGCTGTCAATTCTCCTCTTTAAATAACCAACATCTAAGGCTCAGTGCAAAGCGACTTAGCACTATCCGGCCTAATAAGACACCTTTCTACCCTCAGTCAACGCAGCACCATAGCACCAAGAACCAGGTCTGTAGAATGCGCTACACATGTATTTAAAAGTAAATAAATCAACCAATGGTAAGGATATTTGGTGGAGAGGACTCAAGGCTCAATAAATTCCTGGCATTGAACCCACCGGCCTACGTGCTTTTTGCAGTGATCACCCTTAGGCATACTGGTGCTGGGCACCGGGGAACACACAGGAGGACAGAATAAAAAGCAAAGCCCAAGTGAGACGCCAAAACAAAGACCAGGCTCAAATAAACAAAAAAGGGTGCACTTTCAATGATCTCCTGCATTTCAAGTGGTCGTCAATAAACTGGAGTTGGAGTGTAACTCCTATAACCGCAGCCCTAATCTCAAAACGGCAGAACCACCACTTTGCACCAGCTTAGGGGGCCAAAATTATGAAAGTAGAGTTGCCTGATCGAATATTTAAGATCAGTAATTGGTCACTTTGTTACTTGATGGAATACTCTTATTAAAGGTGGCCGAGCTTTGCCCACACCCATTACATTGTGAAATGAAGCGCTCCAATTCCATATCGTACCAATAATAGATGAATGAGTTATATCCGAGTTATGAACACAATCATCCTGGAAACAGGGGGTATTGTTCAATCTTACTGCGCTGTGCTACCTCAAATAATAACAAAGTTCAAATATAATGCACACAGAACTACAAAAATAGTTTTTATGCAGAATTGCGACTTTGAACCATGGTCGAAATTAAAGCACAAAGTCGGGGGTTCGTGACGCATAACAGAACAGAAAACTATGGAATTTCTTTTGAGATACTGTGCAGAATGCCAAACTTCCTGGAAATATAATTGGAATTCTTCTCTGGGAACTGACAATACTAACGTAATGGAGTAATCTCCGTGTGAAACCAAGTGCCTGTTCTTTAGTTTTGGGTCAGTTTATTTAAAGTTATAGTGTTTGGTTTAGACGATAATGTTGCATTGTTGTCAGCGGCCTCCTACCTGTGCCAAGAGTAAGAGAGCAGGACAGCGCACAGCTTCCTGGAAGTTTCACGTGCGACTATTTCCCAGAATTCCCTGGGGTTATAGCGCTTTTCTGATCTCTTTGCTAACTGATTGTTTGAGAAGCTTCTTTGTCTAACAAGGAGGCTCTAGCAGCAGACTCGGTCTTATATAGGCAATGACACGTGAGTGCGAGTGACTTTTGATTGGGGGGGGAGGGGGGGGGGGAGGAATCATATGCTATATATTACCATTGTTGAGTGAAGGGCGGGGCCATAACCCACAAGAGGCGACGCAGTTGGTGCCTTGCCGCCCCTCCCTTATCAATGGTAAAAAGCAGCATATTGCAGTCTGTGCATCTGCTTATGTGGCTTGTGCTACTTTTTTTGGATTGCTGTTTTAAACATAAGGTATTTAAAGAAAACTAGGATGCAAGGGGCTGACTTCAAGCAAATAAGTAAAATCACGCTGAAGAGACCTAGTGAGAATTAAGACGCGTTTCCCTGTCTAAAGTCACCCTGATATGCAACCTGTGAGACCCTGAACAGCGATTTCTACGTCAATTTCGCTTTGCTGTTAGAAACATGGAACGTGTAGTGTAGTAATGCACCTATTTTTAGTAGTTTCTGTTCTTTTATGAAACATTTGATTATAAAAGGTGTTGCGCGTGTCTATAGTTAGCCCTTGTCAAATACACAGTCTTGCCAAATTGACAGTAATTGAATTAACTTTTTTTGGCCTGTTAACATATTCATAGGTAGGGATTGCAAATAACCAGGTGATATGAATGCCACAGACACCAGGTTAAAAACCTGCAGTTGGACCGGATAGCCAAACTTTGCAAAAGTGGAGCGTATGAGCAGGGCCACTGAAATTATGCACCAGGAGAGGGCCAAATTATGCAGCAGGGTTGTTTGAGTAAATTACGTGGCAAGAAGAGCCAAATTATGCGGCACAATCTGTAATCTTATTACTTCATAATTGTGCCATTTTGAAACTTGGTAACACCGTCTGGTTATTGGTTGCACCTCATTAGTACCAGTTTAATACCCATATATAGCAATAAGCAACAGAAAGGTGACCAGTCCAGCTTTGCAAAGGGCCTTTCACTGCGCAGCAAAATGTGTTGCTGCATTTTTAGTAACTTTTGAACCATGAGAGCTAGAACCAAAATGTTTTTTTTGGTAGAATCTTTAAATGATGCGGCAGATGATTTATTATATGGCAAATGCGACATATATAATTATGCAAAAATCGCTGCAGCTGCACATTCGCATAATTCCAGAGGCCCTGTGTAGGAGTGCAGAGTAAACATGCCATTCAGACGACGACTTGTAAAACTCCAAATGCCCAGCTTGAAAGAAGCTAATGCGTTGCCATACGCCAGATCCCAAATGAACACTTGCCTTATATATAGATCTACAAATACCCCTAGAAAAAACGCAGCATGCCACTCCACTCCCAGACTCCTGCTGTCAAGTACATCTAGACTAACAAACCAATTTATTTTTTATCGTTCAACACATTTCACCATCTGCTCAAAATAATCATTTTTGAGGATGGTCAAGGGCACATTTCTATTTCCAACAGAAATAAGCAGCTTTCTTGGTGAGAAAATTGAAGACAAGCCAGCAAACAGACACCCGGTTCATTCATTCGTTCTTCGGTTTGTAGCAAGAGACTGCAGGGATCCAACGCGACACCCCCATTAATGCTCAGAGGGCGAGAGCACGATAACCAAATACATCATACTCGGCGCAGCAAACACTGGAACAAGACACAATAATGCTCCATTTATTGTGAAAGATCGAAAAATCTCAGCTTTTTTGTATCGGGATGGACTGCACATCTGCCACTAGACGGCATGTGAAACTAAAACAAGCATTTGCAATGCAATAGGTCTCGCATTAGTAGAAGTTTTAGTTTTTGGCTTAGCAAATATTAATGCGACATTACTAGCTCGAATTTTGTTAATATAGCCCTATAGAGTGTAGTGTGGTACAGTGAAGTGGCGTAGTATAGAGTAGAGAAAATTATTATAGAGTGTAGTGGAGTTGAGTAGTTTAGCGTGGAGTGGTGTTGAGTAAAGTGGAGGAAAGTTTATAGAGTGGGATTGTGTGTGCTTGAATTATGATAAAATATAGTAATATTATGTAGGAATGAACGTATGAGAAATATAGGTTGGTGGTACTACATTTGCTGTACCAATTTATTTATAGTGTGTTCTGTTGTGCAAGGTAACTTTACTTGTAACAGCTTGTTTAGTTGCCGGTTTAGGCTTTAAGCAGTGCATATAAAAAAAAAATAGTATCATAAGGAATTTTCTGTAAGCAGAAATAAGAGGGAAACATTTTGTACAGCATGCAAAAAGCTGGTAATTTAGTTGGAAAGATACAGTCACAGTCATTATCATCTTCTGAGCTGCCCTGTCTGCCCTGTTACAGCTGTTAACTGTACATCACACAGCAGTGTGTGTTCTTACTGACAGTAAGCTGTGTTAGTAGTTGCTTGCACTAACTTGTTTTTGGTAAGGTGACTGTGAGAGCCATTGTGGTGCTTGCTAACAAAACTTTTCAGCGCGCCAAGCATCACTGAGTCAGAAGAGCCAGTTGTGTAGCTTTGTGTGACCGGCTGCGAGGTATGTAGGTGGCACTTTGCAGGTAGTGGGCAGCATGCAGGATCAGGGCGCACAACAAAGTAATACAGGTTGTGGCTTATGATGTGACTCGTATTAGAGTTCCTTGTTGTTCACATGGGTTTAATTTCTGATATTTATGTTTCCATAATTTTCACTGCTTGAGTTTGCTTACGAGAAACTGTCACTGATAGTCATTGAAATGTCACTGATAATTACACTGAAATTAAGAAGATGTCACACACAGCAATCCGATACCTTGGTAGCTATGTAGCTGAACCATAACATTTAAATAAGGGATGGCACAGAGCTAGGGAGCGAGCGAGCAGGAAGTGTGATGATGCCGTGCGCAGGACACGTGTATATATATATATATCTATCTATCTGGTATCCCAGGACGGGTGCATATTTTTTCGTGTTTAGTGGGTGGTTAACGCTGTTGTAGGTGTGCGAGGAAGGAGGGGGCGTGTTAATGTGCCGCTTGCCGTACGTGTGCACATGTCCTGTCCTCTGAGTTTTGCTAACGGAGTTATACGCGTGCACAGCTGCTGTTTGTACGTTTGCACATATTTGGGGTGGGTGGCGAGAAGCTGAGCAGCAATGGAGTAGCAGTTTAAACGGTAAGTCCTTGGTAAAGCATTATGAGTAAGTTTGTGGCACGTGGCCTGCAGAGGTTTGGGGCTTGCGTTAATGCGCAGTGGAGTTTTTAGTTTTGGCGGTTGGATAAGCGGTGTTGCTGAGTGTTTATAGGGAAGTAGCGTCGGCTTGGAGTGTGTAAGTGAGGTTACAGTTTACTTGTGAACGTCGCTACTTTGAACATAGTCGCTAGCTTTGGCAGTAGATTGCAAATGTGAGTTAAAAATGATAAGGAACAGTGAGTTTGCTTTATTGTTTTAACACTTGCAGCATGAGACAGCTTGATAATGGCTGTGCCAGGGACTGAGAGCAAGGAGAAGGTAGGGATTGAAAGTTGAATGGGCTTTAGAGAGAGGGAGGGAGGGAGGGAGGAAGAAAGCAGAAGGTGCGTTATGGTAAAGCGGTATTTAGTGGTAATTCCGGTAAAATGATGCGGGCAACAATAAAACAAGAGTAAAAAGGCATGTGTATGGAGATATAAGAATGCAGAAGAGGCGGCAATATTATACAAGCATTCGGCCGCGCGGCCGTAAAATGAAAACGAAAGTAATAGCGATAGCGATCAAAGCGAAAGTGATCGCGATCGCTTGGACGGGAGCACTGTGTGGCAAGCACGTGAGTGGTGCGCGCGCAGCAGTGACTGGCGGCGGCGCGCGTGCACGCTCACGTGCACTCAAGCTTTAGGCCACAGGCAGCACTTTAAAAATCCCAACTACAAAATGTCTCTCCGAGCCAGCGCATGCGCTGGCCTCAGCGAGACCTAAAAAGAGCTTTCGACGGTACTGCAGGAAAGCGGTGTGGCTCAACCTACATTTACGTAGACCGGAGCTCATGTTTTCATTGGGCAGAAGTTGTGTGCTTCCGCGGAATTAAAGGGTTCCCCTCCACACAGGTGTTATCATTATGTTTATTTATCCAGCGCCAGCAGCAGTATGGCTGCCTGAATTGGAACTTTTAGGGGAATAAACATGACACTGTAATGCTGTCAAAGTGTCTTCAATAACTAGATAATGCACAGTGTTTTGATCTGGCAGACGCACAGTTCCCCCTCGCTTTCCATCATTGACTTTAGACTCCCCAGTGCAGTTTTGTGTTTGAGAGCAATATGGGATGCCCATCGCCACACTAACTACATGAAATTTTAGGTCTGGCTTAACAGTGCAGCTGCCGCCTGATCTTATTTAATCTACAAAAAAAGATTTCAGAGTACAGAGGGAGGGGATTAGACTCCATCCACATGTTGGTTCTTTGGAGTACAGGATTAGCGTGGGGCCAATGTTGTGCGTTTCCAGTGAAAGGATAGCTTGCATTGCACTTTTTGGCTTGTGTCAAGCTTATACTCTATGCAGAGACACAGAGTTGGTTATGGTGACAAACCAGCGATCATGTTATAGGCCTGATCTCTTTATTCTGAAATGTTAGGCTGAAGGCAGTAAGCAATATGCCAGGCAGGTAGACAGTGTGACAAACCGTGGCTACAGAAGGTTTGCTCTGTGAGAATCCATGTTAGGCCCTCTGAAGAAGCTCCGTGTTTTGCTTAGCCAATTGTAAGCTTGCGACTGATGGTTGCAATGTGGAAAACCTTGACCTCCAAATTGTAGGCCTGACTTGGGTATGGTGACAAGATATAGATAGGCCGGATTGGTGCGCTGGGAAGCGTTATGTCCAATGCCATAGGCCTGATCTGCTTATTACGAAACATTATGACAAAGGCAGTTGTAGCTTATTGTGGAACACATTTGCTACAACCAGTAAGGATTTAACAGTTGGTTTTTACTGGCTACAGAGCAGTAGTTTGTTACATGTAATCTCAGATTATTGTAGTAAAGGGTTTGGTGCAGGCCACCCACTCAACTGGAAACCAAAAAGTCATAGGGCCAGAGTTCAGCGAAGTCCAAATGAAAGCATTAGCAACCCAAAAGGGGTGATGCCTTTAGCAGGCTTAAAGATGCCCTTTTCAGCCTGGTCTAAGTCCAAGACACAAGACAGCAGAGTGGGACTCGACAACCAAACCTCAGGATGCTCCGCTGCAAAGTTACTCACAGTAACTGGCCCAACCCACGTGGAGGAGGGGTGAGTCTGGCACCAGTTTCGATGCAGGCAGACCTTAGCATGCCGATCCTAAGCATCCCAAAACTAATGAACAAGGGCAGAAGGGGAAGGTCCCTATGGATATGCTGGACCTAAACTAGAGGATCTATCTTCCACCCCCACTCATCAGAATGGTCAGCAGACAAGGTGGCCCAATATGTTGCCAGTCAGCTGCAAAAACCCCAGGACAAGAATTCCAGGAGCCACATGTGAATAGAATATATGTAATATAATCTCACAACAAGGTCATGAAGAGAAGGAATTATTACCATCCACGGTACCACTCCATACAATAATACTCACAAAAAGTAACCAGATGGTTTACCAACTATACCCAAATAGAAGTTGAAAACAAAAGTGAAAAATGGTTGAAAGAATGGAAAGACAATTATATTTGTAAAGACGAGAACCCTCACTCACCCAGAGGTGACCTGCTTCATCATTGGGTTCCCTCTTATACACTGCGACCGCAAGGTACACAGTGTGGGCTACAACTCTCCCACAGGAGAGGAGCGAGAGGTGTCTTAATCACACAATGTTGAAATGAGTGAAGGGCAGAGTGCAAAAATAAATCAAAATAGTGAGTTAAAACTATCTCCTCAGAGGACAAATACATTTTAATGGTTGTCCCCAGCGGATAGAGCTAAAAGACAGGGTGAGGAACAGGGATATGGATATTCCCTATAAGACTAGGTCAACATGTTTCTGCCTTTGTGACCAGAGGTTCTTGGCATTCTTCAGGACCGATATCATGTCACTCTGCTGTCAATGTGAATAAAGTAAAATTACCATAATTAATTTGTATGAGGAATCACGGAACCAGCTGCAGTCTGGTTCGTAATCTGTGAATATAAACAAAATACATTCACTATCAAACCTATTAAATAACCCATATAGACAACCAATTCAACCAGTGTATGTGAGAAGCCAGTGCATCATCCAGCACACTGCACACATGGGAGATGGAATATGTCATGTCATATCTCACCAGTCTCTGACCGATCATTCACTTCTTCCTTTTGAGTCACGAGAACCTAAAATGTAGCGATCGCAAATAGTTAAAACGACAACCATGTCAAATTCTCAAACATGTCATAGTTTGTCCCTTAAATAATCATAGTTTGTGTATTTGTAAACAAATGTAGGAGCCCATATCCTCCGGGCTCCTTTTGAGTCAATTAGGCACAGTAACAGTAAAGCCCCCGTCTCACAATAAAAATAGAAAAACCCATATTCCTCCGAATTCCTATTAAATACATACGGGCGCAGTTGCAAAACCGCCCCCGTTGCACAACAATGAACCAAAAGGTCTAGGAGGCATAATGTAAAGAGCCTTCTACCTCGCTCGTATTACGAATTTGCGGTAGCGTTCTTACCAACTTTCCCGGCTCCTCCAGCTGACGCATACAGGCCGAAAGGGGCCGGGAGAACAACCGCTTCCGCATTTAACGCTACTCCTACTCTGTGCGTCATGTCACGGAAGTGAAAAGCCACTTTTGTTTCACTAGAGACATCATAATAAGCCCCATCTCAGAACGGACTTGTCGGGAAAAGGCACAGAAGCACTTCCAGTTCAATTTAAATGCCATTAAGTGCCCGATCTAAAAACGGATTTACACGGAAAAAAGAAAGTGCTTGCATACATGACACATACCCATCAATATTAAATAAAACTTGTCAACCCATAGAGGTATGTTAATAATCTCCCTTACAATATAGCATGGACTACAAAAATACTGGGAATTGTAGTTTAGTGTGTTGATACAAAAACAACAAAAATGCTGGGAGATATAGTTTAAATAGAGGAGTGCGTTTACAAGTGGAGTGATGCAAGTTTATGATTCAGTATGGCCCATTTTGCATCCAAAACCTACCAAATGTGTAAACATACACTACTATCTCACCCCACCTCAGGAAAAGCATGTACAATATCTAAACACGTGTGTGTGTGTAGAGAGCATCCTATCAATTATACTTCAGAGAGATTCTTGAATGATAGATCTCGTAGGATACTACTCCTTTTCAGGGCAAATAGTGGTCTCTCCAAAGTTCTGAGATGGGGATTATTATGATGTCTCTAGTGAAACAAAAGTGGCTTTTCACTTCCGTGACATGACCCACAGAGTAGGAGTAGCGTTAAAAGCGGAAGCGGTTGTTCTCCCGGCCCCTTTCGGCCTGTATGCGTCAGCTGGAGGAGCCGGGAAAGTTGGTAAGAACGCTACCGCAAATTCGTAATACGAGCGAGGTAGAAGGCTCTTTACATTATGCCTCCTAGACCTTTTGGTTCATTGTTGTGCGATGGGGGCGGTTTTGCAACTGCGCCCGTATGTATTTAATAGGAATTCAGAGGAATATGGGTTTTTCTATTCTTATTGTGAGATGGGGGCTTTATTGTTACTGTGCCGAATTGACTCAAAAGGAGCCCGGAGGATACAGGCTCCTAGATTTGTTTACAAATACACAGACTGATTATGTAAGGGGCAAAATAGGACGTATTTGAGAATTTATGACATGGTTGTGGTTTTAACTATTTGTGATCGCTACATTTTAGATTCTCGTGACTCAGACACATAGGACCTTCAAAAGGAAGAAGTGAATGATCGGTCAGAGACTGGCGAGATGATAGGACATATTCCATCTCCCATGTGTGCAGTGTGGTGGATGAAGCACTGGCTTCTCACATACACTGGGTGAACTGGTTGTCTATATGGGTTATTTAATAGGTTTGATAGCGAATGTATTTTGTTTACATTCACAGATTACGGACCAGACTGCAGCTGGTTCCAAGATTCCTCATACGAATTAAGTATGGTAATTTTACTTTATTCACTTTGACAGCAGAGTGACATGATATCGGTCCTGAAGAATGGCAAGAACCTCTGGTCACCAAGGCAGAAACATGTTGACCTAGTCTTATAGGGAATATCCATATCCCTATAATAACTATTTTGATTTATTTTTGCACTCTGCCCTTCACTCATTTCAACATTGGATGATAAAAACACCTCACGTCCCTCTCCTGTGGGAGAGTTGTAGCCCACACTGTACCTTGCGGTCGCAGGGTGTAAGAGGGAACCCAATGATGAAGCAGGTCACCTCTGGGTGAGTGAGGGTTCTCGTCTTTACAAATATAATTGTCTTCCCATTCTTTCAACCATTTTTCACTTTTGATTTCAACTTGTATTTAGGTATAGTTGGCACATCATCCGGTTATTTTTGTGAGTATTAATAGAATAAGTGTCTGGGAAGGGATACATTGGTAACTCCAAGACATGGAGGCATGGAACGGGAGAGCAATCTTTGGTTCTACCTCTGCTCTAGTATAAGGATCAGACACCAGCAGACTGAGCTGTGGGGCCAGAAGAAACTGGTCAGAAGAATAACTTGCATTACATTTCAACTGCCTGGAATTTCTGTAGGCTCTTTCCCGGTCAGGTGTTAAGATGAAAGACCAGGCTAAGTGTTGTGTAGTGTTCAAAATGGACATGGTATCTGTGGTACATTACATCAACCATCTGAGAGGAACGAGATAAAGGCCCAAACAGAACTGGCAAAGGAATTCTCGAACTACTGTCTGAAGAATCAGGTAGCAGTCACAGCAGAGTACTTTCCGCGTTACCAGAAGGACTTGACAGATTAACAGTCCAGACACTGTCAGCATGTAAGCGCATGGATGCTACACTCAGATTTTCCAGATTCTCATGGGCATGTGGTGCCCTTATCAGATCGATCTTTGCCTGAAGATTAGACCACCAACTCCCAAGGTAGTTCAGCTAGAGAGCGGAGCAGCACCGGATTCCTCCCTACAGGAGTGGGGCAGAAAGTCACTACGCCTTCCCCGCCATTCACCATGATAGCAGGGAGGAAGTGCAGGACAGGAGACAATCAGCGAATCTGGTTCTCATCACCCTGATCTGGAGATCTAAAGTTTGGATTCCAGTTCTGATCGAACTCTCCCCCACTGTCAGAGTATTTGGAAGGAAGGACCCTCAAAACAGCCACCACCATTTATTGAAGGTTCACTCCATCTCATGCTATGAACGATTACAGGAGACATTGGTCGATCTCGGGTCTTTTAGAATTTGCTGAAACCTCATCGTAAAAGCACGGACAGAGAACACTGTCAAGCACCACATGCTAGCTTGGCGACGCTGTTCTAGTTGGTGTCTGGAATGGGGTCTGACTCCCTTGGGGTACAACCTTGTATATGCCTAAAATTTCTCTCAGAACTTGTAGCAGGAGAAAAGGTTTACAATCGGGTAAAATTGGACACATAATAGTGGATGGTGTGTCTGTGGTTGAGCAGCTAATGGTATGCAAGTTGTTGCGGGTAGTCAGACTCTTGCTGCCCCATCAGCCAAATTACTCTTACTTGTGGAACATGAATAAGGTCCTGAACAGGTCCCTATTGTGGTAGAGTATGAATATCTCTTGAAGAAGGAATTATCCGCAAGGCTGGCTATGCTACTAAAACACTCTTACACAACACTTAGCAGAGCCCTAGACCTATCGAGAAGGATGTTCACCACTCATGGTGGTACCTTTAAAGTGACAAGATGAACAAAAGGAAATACTGTGATTTCTTATCCAGAATTCAAAAAAACTCAAAGCTATGGGGGCGGGGGGTTAAAGGCATATGAAACCATGACTGGAGTTCGGAACCCCAGTTTAGACCCTTAGGGGGTTAACAACTGTTGATGGCTAGGAATAAGCATTTTTTACCTATTTCCTCTAGCACCAACGCTAGATGAGCAAGATGGGTAATGAAGGAAGCTGGCATTGATGTGTCCAATTTTTAGTACAGACTCATAAGAAGGAAGTATGTTTCTAAAGCTTTTTTTCTCCCAGGTGCTAACTTGAAGATATTATGAAGGCTGTTGACTGATAATCCAGTCCTACCTTCAAGCATTTATGTTTTAAGCTGGTGGGTGTGGGGTGGGCGGGGGTGGCTCTGCTCGTTGTGAGAAAGCTTTGAACTAGCATAAACCTCACCTCTGGTCCAGACATGAAATTAAAAGAATATCCTAGCTGCCATGAAAGTTTTCAGTCCATAGAAGACACAGAGACAAGGATTTTCTCACCCAGTAGAATTAATAAAGGAGTCGCTCCGAATGATTAATGAAGAAAGTAGCTGCATGCTATAGTTTACTAGGGAGTGTATTCTCGTATATTTCAATACCTCCTCTTGCATTGGAGTGGTATGTAGCTGAAATTTGTGCTTGGTTTATGTGGAAGAGGTGTTCCTTACACAGATAATTTGTTTAAGCCTGTGTAGGAAGAGAACAAAAGCAGTACTAACGGACAGGCAGTGAGGCAAGAATGGATGAGTCACAGGAAGTAAGAGGAGGAAGGATGGTCACCTGGATAATTTATTGCTATGTTGGCCTGTGATTGGTTACATACTATGTCTTAGAGAAGTGGGAAATATCATATGTTAATTGTTGGTATCAAATGTGAGCTGCAGTTGAGAATAAAGTGAAGTAAAAAGGCATAATACTTGCTGCCGCATCCTAGAATTGAAACTTTCCTTCACAAATGCTAAGAATTTTTTTTTTTATTATTCCTGAGAACATTGCTGTATTAAACTTCAGTCCTTAACTCATTTGTGTGAGAATTTAAAAACCAAATAATATTGTGGCATAAACACAATAGGCCTATTACCAACACATTCCTTTTTAATCGGATCCTGTCCATTCTTTTTAACCGGATTCTGTCGCTTACATTTTTTTTTTTCCCCAGTTTTCAACTCATTCTGCATGGAAGAAAAAAAAAAGTGGAAGATTGTGAAGGCTCGCTTCTTCCTTAACATCTTCGAGAATGCTTGAATTAGTTTAAAATTCGACTGGAATATTTAATTTAATCTTGCAAAGTAAGAGACTAAATAAAAGATCAATAACAAATTTGAAAATAAAGCTACCAGGCATTAAAAAAAACTTAAGGCAAACTCTAAAAATAGAGACCGATGTCAACTAGGAGAGCAATGGAACTAAAGTCAACATTGGGAGTCAGCACTTCAGATGCAAAGACCTCAACATCTAAATTAAATAATGTAGGCCAACGCATATTTATGATCAATCTTACAGAAACGCACGATGCAACAGGAGCCCAAAGATGGCGCTCAACCAAAATTAGATCGATATGTATTCAGCGACAGGTCATCACACCTTGGATTAGAATGTTCTCGCAGGGTCATTCAAAAGGTACAACATGTGGACAATCAGCAGAAAGAGCACGTGCCCACGACAGCAAAACCTAAAGAAACTGCTTAAAATCTGAGGGAGCACACGAGTCTGAGCAAAGAATAGAAGTATGCAGAGCTGCAGTTCCACAAAACATCCTTAGTCTTCTCTTTTCAACAGCACATGCCTATATGAAAAGAGGTGAGAAGTACTGAGACCGCTGAGGGATGCTTAAAGGGTACAATAAAAATGGGCAGTGAGGAAACATTGCCATAATTATGAGCAACCATTTACTGTGATCGGAGCACTCTCCAAGTTTCCATGGCCTCAAATACCCTAGAATTACCCTTAATGTTTAAATTAGTAAGCAGTCCCAGAAAGAAAACGCTTTGCTGTTACTAACAGGGTGCAGGTATGTGAGCGCTGTGCATTTCGGCAATTCCTCAAAGTGCTGAGCTAACCAATTCTCTACTGCTGCGGTTCACCTTCCACACAGCCTTGAGTACCATCTCTTTCCAGGATCACCACAGAAACATTACCCAAGATACCACTGTCGCCCCACCGCAAGCTATTTGTAGCCACGGCACCCTTTACTGACCCTATGGGACAAAAAACATTCCTACAGTGTGATATACAACGTGCGCATGTCATCATGCGAGCACCATGACACTGGTGATCTCTGTACATGTCTAAATATCAGGTAGAGAGTGGATCACTGGTCCTGAAAGAACCAAGGTTAGCATCAACAGTTCAAAGAACTGTTAAGAAACCCTCAATCACGTTTATCGCAGATGGTATTGCAGCGGTATGTTCGATTATCCGCTTATGCTTAACAACGTGACAGTATCATCATCGGGTTAATGTGTGCTTCCTCCACCCGGAGGTTTTTGCCTCTGGTTTTTTCAGTAGTGATCGTAGTAGTGAGAATGTGGAACCGTGTGTGGTGAGGTGGTTCAAATGAGTGTAAGTTAAAAAACTCGTAAAACCAGTCAATAATTTTAATAAAACTGAGTTTGGGTTTGTTAAAAACGCTTTTCGTGCAGAGGCAGACACTTTAGGGTCTGGTGCACTATGTGAAAATGTCCAAAGGAGAGGTCAACATGTTTCAGCCCTATCTCGTGCCCCTAAGGGTCAGGTGGGCTTTCATCAGGACCTAGTGTATGTGTGGAGGACCCTAATACTCATGGGACTCCTTGAAAAGGATGGAGTGAGTTGTTCCACCAACACATATATGTTCAATTTGAACCTTGTATACTCAAGTTGAGGATACCATCGGGTACAGGAGGCTAAACCCCGCTCTTGCGCTGGGGAGTTAGTGACTTGTTCTGCCGCCGCCTCTCAGGGTAATGATGGTATCCTCAACTTGAGTATACAAGGTTCAAATTGAACATATGTGTTGGTGGAACAACTCACTCCATCCTTTTCAAGGAGTCCCATGAGTATTAGGGTCCTCCACACATACACTAGGTCCTGATGAAAGCCCACCTGACCCTTAGGGGCACGAGATAGGGCTGAAACATGTCGACCTCTCCTTTGGACATTTTCACATAGTGCACCAGACCCTAAAGTGTCTGCCTCTGCACGAAAAGCGTTTTTAACAAACCCGAACCCAGTTTTATTAAAATTGACTGGTTTTACATGTTTTTTAACTTACACTCACTTGAACCACCTCACCACACACGGTTCCACATTCTCACTACTACGATCACTACTGAAAAAACCAGAGGCAAAAACCTCTGGGTGGAGGAAGCACACATTAACCCGATGATGATGCTGTCACGTTGTTAAGCATAAGCGGATAATCGAACATACCGCTGCAATACCATCTGCGATAAACGTGATTGAGGGTTTCTTAACAGTTCTTTGAACTGTTGATGCGAACCTTGGTTCTTTCAGGACCAGTGATCCACTCTCTACCTGATATTTAGACATTTGTAAAAGAAGCTGAGTGGGTCACACCCCCTTCTTTCTCCCTCCTTTTGATTCATATAGATCTCTGTATATGCACACTCCGTCCCAAATGCATGTCATGACGCACCCGCCATTTTGCTCTAGAGCAGGACGAGTCAACGAGTAGCTCGTCAGTTACTGGTAGGTCTCCAGGTATCAGAGTAGCTCGCCTGTGTGTAGCCCAGTCAAATATATTGGGTTTGGTTCAGTTAATATGTCTATACCAAAATTGAAAAGCATGTATTCAAGATGGAAATGAGTGTATTTTCAGAATTCATATGCTGATGTTTGGTCAAAAGTGGCAACTTCCAAAATTTTCAGTGTTGGGGAGACTATTACCAGTATTATTAACTTTGTGTTAGGAGCATTGGAGCTATGGTGGTTATGTATTTCTCACGTACAGGCATTCCACACTGACAAAGTATTTTTCATATTACCGCTGGCAACTAAGCCTGATGCACTGAGGTGATCACTACTCTTAATCTTGCACATGGTGACCACTAATGTAGTCTTGCCGGATGTGGTTATTCATATATCACAAATAATACTATTAGCTCGAGAGGGTTTACATTGGACATACGTAGCTCTCATTACAGAAAATATTGGAGATCCCTGCTCAAGATGCAAATTAAAAGATTATAAAATAATAAAATGCATGCAAAGGTGTATTTTCCGAATGGAGCCATCTGGTATCACACTTCAGCTGCCAGGCAGGACCTCCTAAAACGTTTTTCTTTAAACTAAAAACATGTGGGTGTAAGCAAAGGGGGCACAGGATGGTGGGGTGAAATCAAGTGGCCTCTCCGTGGCAGCGAGTAGAGAATGGCAGAAAAGTAAGCAGGTTATTAAAAAAATAATAATAAGGAACGGGGAGCAGTAGGGAAAGCTAAGTATGAGCTCAAATGTGGGAGGACACTGGGAGTGAGGGTGTGAAGGGGAAGCAGAACACAGGCGCAAGGTGGAAAGAGAAATAACAGTCCTGCACTCCAATGGAGTGCTAAAAAAAGAAAGGAGTACTTCCCTGAAAGCAAGAGTTGGAAGGATACAAGTTACCCACAGGATGTTCAAAGAGATCTGTCCGTAGTAGGTGTGGGTGAGACATAAAAATGCAGAATCACTCTTAGTGAAATCCTTGAGTGATCGAGTATACAAAGTAAAAGGCTGGAGTTCCCATTTCTATTTTAAAAAAAGTCAAATTTAAATGGCCGATTACACATATGTAGAAGGAGTAGTGGGGGGAGGGGGCAGAGTGAGTCCCACCTGCAATCCTCCATATCATAAAAGGCATGAGCATAAGTCCATAGTGGAGCATGCCTGGTGAACAGCAATGTAATTAGAAATGTAAGATCCGCTTCAGAAAACTAGGAATCGAAACTGGAAAACGTACTGCAATACAGAGCATGGCGACCTCTAGATACAATGCAAAGCAAACGTCCAACACTGCAATGACTTCCAAGTTAACAAAAAGGTCACACACGCGAGTTCCAGGTTCTCACAGCATGAATGAACAATTCCTTCAACAACATTTCCTTGAAACGTCCGTGTTTCTTTTAGACTAAGCAGGAGATTTCCCTCTGTCGGGCATTAAGAATATGAACAGTAGGACCAATATATCACAGGCTATAAATCCTGCACACAGAGAGGCTAGTGTAATGGCATGATCTCTGAACAGATATTCTACACAGTAAACAGAGTTTGTATTATTCGTTTCAAAACATCACACACCGACGTGTAAAAAAAAAAAACCAAAAACAAACAGTATGTCAGTTTATTTCTCCTATTTTCACGTGCTCATGAGACCCAAAACACAAGAAAACATGTGTAATTAACATTATTTCGAATGAACATTGCTGAGCCTCTGGGTTTTCTGCCTATCAACTATAGTTTATTCCCACAGCACCACGAGTTTCCTAACAAACAGGTAAACCCAATGTACATCGGCAAATCCAAGCTGCTGGCATCCCGTGTGAGTGCCCATGAACAACTCCGCACCCGACAGATGGCTCCTGCAACCCTCAGAAACAACCACATCAGAGGCACAGAAGTAATCTTTGTGAAAATGTAAACATATGAATGAAGCACCACTTTCAGAGTTAGGGTCTTTTTTACGTGTAATAAGTTGCAGCCATGAAAAGGAAAGAGAGAGTATTTCTTTGCTTTCTTCAGTTAAACCTGGGGTCTGTCAGGTCACGTGTCAGTGTGCACTACGAACGGATTTTCACAGACATGTAAAACGGAGACTAGGCTCAGCAGCTTTCCATCTCTCGGCTCTCCGCCGAGTTGACAAAAAACCTTCAGTGGTGGCTAACTGTATATCTTTTTACCAGTCTTTTTTTTTATAAACATATACCCAGCTATATCATTCAGATCACTGTTACACTTAAAGGTCCCACAGTCTGCAAACCACAATATAACGTGAGAAACTTGTACTTATGGAGGTACTCGATTGCTCATAAATATATGAGCAATAAAACTTTTCTTGAAGAGCACAACAAGTTTTTCAAAAAACTCTAAATAAAAATAATCCCATTCAACAGTGTAGTTAATAAATACGACAACCACGCACAATCATATTTTTATGAAAAACTCAAGCCAACATAAATCACCTTTTCATACTTTTACATGAGATGGCAGTTGTGAAATCCAATTCTCAATTATTCGACTGGAGCAATATTTCTCCAACCTTTGAATCGTCGACCTTAGCTCTACTAGTTTAGTATATGGCATAACAATACGCATAATTAATAACAGTGATAACAAGAAACATAGGAGGGGGGGAAAAAAAAAATTAAAACAAAAAAAAAAAAAAAAACAGAACACTTTTTGTAATAATTCAAGCAGGCTTCAAATGTAGAAATGAAGTAAGGTCTTTATTCCAAAAGAAGATCCTATCCAACCGCCTCTCATCAGCTTCAACTGCTTAATGAGAACATAACCACCCATACATTCTTAGAACCCCAACATGTCATACATAGCAACATTGCCAGTATGTCATACACAGTAACCAACCATAGAAATGAAAGATGCCACACATCTCCCTTCCCCACAAAACAACCAAAAGCACAAAACATGCAAAAAAAACTTAAACTACAATGATAAGCAACACATCACCGAACATAGTCTCTTAAGTGACTCGGAGGAGAAGAATTTCTCAAAGAACGTCGTGGCCCCTCAACCGGAATGATTGAGCTCTTCACCAAAGATGCGTCCTTTAAGATAACTCTGTCATCCAAATGCCGAAGTCCATTTTTCAGAACCACCACTCTGTTAAGATTCCATACCCGGTGGTCTTGAGTTTTAATAGCATTCTTAAATAATTTGATAACCGTCATAGGTTTTAAAAACTTTAGATTTGTATTACAACATTGTCCCGGTTTTTTGATTGCCACAAGATCCCCAACATTTACCTTTAAAGGCTTGACACACTTTCTACAATCAAAACTTAACTTTCTCTTCTTGCCTTTACAATCTTCCCTTTCCTCCAGTTCATCTTCATCACACACAACCACTCTGCCCTTACACACACTGTACTCATTTACCCAACACGGCTCTAAAAGTGTATTTGGGATTCTCCTTCGAAACAAAAAAAAAGGAGTTTTCCCAGTAGTCGAATGAGGAGTCCTCCTATATTCCTCAACTTTCCTCAAAACCTCACACCTCCAATCTAGAGCTAAAGCTTTAGCAAGAGTAATTGTCTCCTTCAACACCTTGTTGAATCTCTCTACCATCCCATTAGTCTCGGGATGATAGAGAGCACATTTTTTGTGCACAATCCCACAAGAACTCAAAAAATCCTCCATCTCTTTTGAGACAAACTGTACCCCATTATCAGATAAAATCGATTTGGGCAAACCTTCTCTGCTAAACAAAGTCTTTAAGCACTTAATAACACTCGTTGAATCAATATTTGTTAGAAAAAAAACCTCAGGCCAACGAGAGTACATATCAATAATGACCAAAAGATACGTCTGGGAACCCGAGATACTAATTGGTCCTAATATGTCCAAAGAAATGTCATCCCAAGGTGACTTGGGTCGAGTCCTCACCACCATAGGCTGTACCCTAGGTACCTTAGACTTATCACTTGCATTGCACAACATACAATCACGGATTTGTCTTTCAATAAACTTGTCCATACCTGGCCACCAATACGAAGACCGCAGTCTTTCCTTAGTTTTTGTAATCCCAGGATGACTCACATGACCCAACTTCACCAACTCATTTCTAAGTTTCTCCGGAGGAACCAGTTTCATACCCCTGAACAATAAACCACCATCCACAGACAGTTCATCTCTTACATACCAAAAAGGTTTCGACCTCTCAGAACCACATTTAGGACTTACCCAGTTAGTCAGAATCAGATTCATAACTTCTTTCAAAGTATCATCACCTGCAACCTCATCAGACCATTGCTCATGAGATATATGAGAAAGTTCCACCACACACACACATTCATCAGAGTCATCCATATCACTACACTCACCACAATCCTCCGACACTAACCTAGAAAACACATCCGCTACAACATTATCAGCACCAGGAATGTGTTTGATAGAAAAAGAATACTCTTGGAGGCCAATTATCCATTTGGTAATCCTACTTGAAATCAAATCCAAGCCTTTATTCTCAAATATTTCCACCAACGGCTTGTGGTCTGTTCTAACCTCAAAATTAACACCCCACAGAAACTTTTTCAACCTCTTTATGGCCCAGAAAATTGCTAAAGATTCACGCTCAACAACGGAATACCTGGTTTCAGGATCCTTCAAGCCACGTGAGAGAAACATGATAGTCTTCATACCTTCAGGACTAACCTGTTGCAAAACAGCCCCAAGCCCTTTTTCACTTGCATCCGTTGTCAAAATTGACTTTAACCTAGTATCAAAACTCTTCAAAAACGGCGCATCTGCTAACTTCTCTTTAACCAACGAAAACTCATCCTGACAAGCACTAGACCACACAAAATTAGAACCTTTTTTTAGAAGTAGTCTCATATTAGATGTTAATTCTGAAAAACCTCTAATAAACTTCGCATAATATTCAATCATGCCGAGAAAACTCATCAGCTCTTCTTTGGAGGTGGGTGCAGACAACTTGCGAATCGAACTAACCAAGTCTTCTTTAGGTCTGACTCCCTTCCCCGAAATATTGTGTCCAAGATAATTCAGCGAATCTGTTCTAAACCTACACTTTTCAATCTTTATCGTCAAATTTCCATCACACAGCCTTAACAGAATCTCTTTAAGTCTCGAATCATGTTGCTCTGTGTCATCACCAAACACTAAGATGTCATCTTGGTAAATACACACCCCTTCAATACCTCTAAGCAAGCTTTCCATAACCCTTTGAAAGACTGAGGCCGCAGAAACAAGACCGAAAGGCATTCTAATGAAACGAAAAGTACCAAAAGGCGTGATAAAGGCTGTGAGATCTCTGCAAGAAGGTTCAAGTTCGATTTGGTGATACGCCGAGGTTAAATCGACGGTACTAAAAACCTTAGCTTTACCCAATAAAGCAAGTAACTCACTGATATTAGGCAAAGGATATCTGTCTACCACCACATTCTTGTTCAATTGGCGCAAGTCTATGCATAGACGCAAATCACCATTTGCCTTCCTTGCAGCGACCACCGGAGAAAGCCATTCAGTACCTTCAACCTCTTCAATAATCCCATTTTTTTTTAACTTCTCCAACTCCTTCATCATTTCATCCTTTACAGACAAAGGTACTCCCCTGACCTTACAAGACGAAGGAACGGAATTATTTTTAAGCTTTATCTTATGTTGATAGCCCCTTAGACAACCTAGACCATCATTGAACACCTTTGGAAACTCCATCCTCAAATACCTGATAAATTCACATTCACTCGGTTCGTCAACAACACAAACACGGTCTCTCAACAAAATTTGAGGCACAGAATTTGGATCTAAATAAACCCCAAGTTCACCCTGATGGAACCAACTTATCAAGCTATCACCTTTTTTCGACACATAAACCTTCCCTGAAGTCACCCTGCCTTTATACTCAATCATGCCCCAAAAATAACCATGCAACTTTATGGTTTCTCCTCCGTAAGCCACCGGAGTAATATCGGGCTTCAACAACTTCACAGTATGTTTTAACCTGTCCATGTAAAGTTCATTGGACACAATTGTTATTTTAGCACCAGAGTCGAATAAGACCCGGGTTGGGATTCCATCCACTAAAATTTCATCATGCGGGCATGACCTCTTAACGTCACAAGCATTAACTTCAGAAACGATTTGGCCACACTCATACCCCTCATAACACACATGGGAACCCTCACTCTCACAAACATCAACTCTTTTGACCCTAGGAGGAGGTTTAGTTTTGCAAACCTGTGGAAAGTGCCCTTTCTTTCTACATTTACTACATGTGTTATTAAGGGCAGGGCATTTTAGATCGTTCGCCAAATGCCCTGTTTTGTCACACCTAAAACATTTAAAAGAGGAAGTAGTAGTATACATCCTTCCTCTATTACCCCCAACTTTCTCCTTGCAGTCTAATTTATGAGAAGTTTTCTTTTCACTCACGCTTTCTACCTTGGAGTCAACAGACTTATCTTTATTAATAATGGCAACACACTTCAACGAATGCTCAATTCTTTTTGCCACCACTATTACTTCATCTAAATTAGGCTCATCTCTAAGCCAAAGTTCTTCCCTAACCTTGTCCATATTACAACCTAACATGAACTGATCACGCAAATGCTCATCCAGTAAGCCTTCAAATTTACAAGAAGAAGCTAATTTCCTTAAATCTGTCAAATAACTTTCCACTGTTTCTTCTTCATGTTGCATTCTTTTCCCAAAATGATACCTCTCTAAGATAGTACTTATTTTAGGTAAATAATGTTTGTCTAATTTACAAATGCAAACCTCATAGTCATTCAGCCCTCGTGCTTCCGTAGCAGATAGCTCCGGTAAATGATCGAAAACATCCTGGCCTTCTGACCCCAAGCAATGAAGCAATAGCGAGGTCTTTCTTTCTGCCCCAAGAGATGCACCACATACCCTCGCATACCTCTCAAAAACCTTTTTCCATTTATTCCATTTTATTGGAGGTTCACCAGGAGAGGCTAAGAAAAATGGAGCAGCAGTAACATTCTGCATTGTTCCAAAATCCAGATTCTAACCTGATGAAATCACTTAAACGATCCAGATGTAGACCTTAAATGCTCTTAAAAACAACAGAACAAAATTACAGTTCTATGTTGAATTAAACTAGAGTGTAACGCAAAAACAGTGAGAATTCAAAAGTACTTGGGTGCGCTTGGCTAACCCACCATGACTCCGTGACGTAAAGTAGAGAGAAAAAGAAAAAGAAATAAATAAATAAATAAATTCAAAAATTCAATAGGGCGCGCTTTGTCAACACGCCTTGTCACAGCTATCAACCTTCCGTGAAGGAAACATGCCCGTAGCTGAAGACCTTAAAATTCAAATGAAGATTAGCGTGCGCATCGCTGACGCACGTTAACACTGTTGTCAACCTCTCAGTGAAGAAAAGCGTGCGCGTCGCTGAAACACCCTAAATGTTCACCAAACAATAGCTTGCGCATCGCTGACATACCCTTTAGATTCCGGCGAAGAAATAAAAAAACAAAAAAACACGAGTCTTCTCTTCTCCGCCGTGCTGTTACAGATCTTCCTGGTTCAGTGACGAAACACGTAACCAAGCAACACATCCACAACGGGCCATCAGAGAGAGTCACGTAGTGACGAAACACGTAGAGACGAATCCTGTGAAGTTAGAGAATCATCCTGCTTTAGACACCAAACGTAACTAAGCAACCACCTCAACAAGAAAGCATCGCAGAGGCTGGCATAGTGACGTAACACGCACAGTACGCAACCAAGAATCTTGTTCTTCGTGACGAGTGCGCCTCAAGCAACTGTAAGGTCGCGCGTCGAGTGAGTCTTTGCTTATTTTTAAAATCTTTTGACAAGTGGATTTAAAAAGCGTTTACCCACAAGGCACAAAATGTAGCTGTACAAATTGCCACACAAATACTTCACTTGTCGCTCATAAATCCTTCCTTCTCAAAGTTGATTGACAAATCCCACGACACACCAGCGGTACACACCGAACGCTCCCAGCTCACACCACAACATTAAGAGCGAGCACTGTGTGTCGAGCACACCGCTACCTCTTTACTAGAGCGAAGAGGATGAAAATTTAAAGTCATCAAGCATTGAAAGTATACGTTGCCTTAAATCTTGAAATCCACGATCTTTTCAAAGAATGAAGGGTGTTAAGATCTCCTTCGTCGTTTAAAGCTGCCGACTACGCCAGTGTAATAATTCAAGCAGGCTTCAAATGTAGAAATGAAGTAAGGTCTTTATTCCAAAAGAAGATCCTATCCAACCGCCTCTCATCAGCTTCAACTGCTTAATGAGAACATAACCACCCATACATTCTTAGAACCCCAACATGTCATACATAGCAACATTGCCAGTATGTCATACACAGTAACCAACCATAGAAATGAAAGATGCCACACTTTTATATGTCCATGCTAAATACAGATTTGTCAATGTGGTGTTGAGTATCTGTCAACCTGCACAGCGGACTTAAAAACCACAAAATAAATAAATCCAATAAAACAAAATTGACTATTAATTGGTTTCGTTTGCACATTTGAGTAGATCTGAATAAAAACTAAATACATAAACTATGCCAGATGATCCTTTCCTCAAGGCAAGCTAGGCCATACAGTATGCCACAGGTCCATGTGAAGAGTCCAACGGAAGCGTATATCAAAGACTCCTCCATACTATAGCAAAGCGTTTTAAGGCTTTAGGGCAGGTTCTTGCGCCAAAATACTTCCGTAAGGGAAGAAGACATCTACATTGTAACCCCTGTGTCTTTGTACAACAAAAACAAAGTGCAATATGGTATATATGCCCCCCAGATTGTACCTGCAATGATCAATATTTTCAGTCTACCTCACTTTGCTCGATAAGCTTTTTATTAGAAGGGTAGAGAGTCCAAATGTTTCATTTAAGGCATCTTGTGCCTCAGGGCGAATTGAATCAAGAAGACTCTCGTACCCAATAGTAATTTTAATGTTGATCCAGTTGAAGGTTAAGGAGTCAACTTAAGTAGTAACAAGTAAGTGTCTAAGCTTATCCTCCTAGACTATTTTGGTTTTCTAAGTCTCCAATTTCTACAGATTGTTTTATATGCATTTCCAATCAGACATCAACAGCTCTCGAGGAAAATTATTTCTGGGATCGCAGTTAAATAAGATGCAGCATATCAGTTTCTGTTCAATCAAATCTGACAGTATAGGCCGCAGAGCCCCAGTGTCTGAGATGGAATTGATGTCCAGCTGCAAATACAAAGGCATTAAGAGAGTACCAAGATCTAACTTTAGCAAAGACGCAATAAGGGTTTTTTCGATTGCTTGCAGCTCCTTCAACTTTAGAGTATCCCAAGAATTTAGTGCCATATATTGTTGCAGGGCCACTTTGTATGTGCATACTTGGAGAATTACAATACGGAGTAGACTACTGTTCTTATGCTTAATGCTCTAAAGTGCATTAAAGGTTTATTTGAGCCGAATTGCAACTTTTTTAACCTGCGAGGGCCAGTCCAGCTTCTGGTCGAAATAGCCACCTGGGTAGCCAAAGCTGCCTAGCGTTTACATTATGTGAGTTTGGGCCATCAATAGCTAGCTCCCCTATTATTTTTCCATTTTCTAAATGATGTGGTAGCCTTAGTGAACACCTAAGGGTATGCCCAATCTGCTGCTACAGTACCACGTTTGACCATAAGGGACTTGGCCCATTGTTTGGGTGTCGAGGCTTTCGACAACTGTTACTAGGGCCTAATCAATTTGTATATGCTGAAGCGTATGCCATAACTCTGACCTGCTGACCAGGTCAAAGGCAGGGTTCAGGTCTACAAAAGCCAGATATATGCTAAAGATTTTTTCATTTGGTCGTACTTTCGGCAGATGAAAAATAAGGGGAGTGCCTGGTCTACTTTCATAAAACCAGCTTGTGAATCTAATAAGATGAAAAGGAAGTTCACCCAACCCTGTAATCGATTGAGCAATACCCTGCCAAAAGTTTTGCCAGCTGCATCCAGCAAAGGGATTGGGCTACAATTGGCTGGGTTCTTATGGCTGCCGTTTTAGATGCAGTGGGACTCTGATGGCTAAACACGGAGAAGAAAGCATACAATTTGAAGCAAGCGCTGCAAGATTACAGGTTCAAGCATACAGCTGTTTGAAATTAGAGATCCAAGTGTTTGTTGGTGCTGTTGTTAGTTTCCTTCTGCGCAATAGCATCAAGATACAAACTCCAAAGATCTTTTTGTGTTATTATCGTTCAGAGCTTGACCTAGTTCATTCCCTAACCTTAGTTGGGCATCAGTTTTTTAGGTCTCACCTACGCAGCGCGCATGCAAGTCTGTGCGACGATCGGACCTAGGCTGGGTCAGCACAGACCATATAGCAGAGGGTTTGAGAGATTTGTTTTTTTTAATGTGAACAGTCCAAAGCTTCACGTGCATTCATAAATAATTAATAGAATGGCATATTTCCCACGCCACAGGAGTTTTTTAAATCTTGGCTAATCACTGACAAAGGATAGTGAAAGATTGAAATGGTAGAGAGCCGCGAGTGAGGCTTCCATTGTAATATGAGAACCACAGATATACATTTAAGACTTCTCATCTCCTACTGCTCACTCAAACCTGCATTATAAACCTGACTGATGAAAGGTGCATTTGACCATCCAAACACATTCCAACACCCTTCTGCACAGAAAACTACCCAAAGACAATTTTACTTTCTACTTTGCAAATTGGGCCTCACAACAAGCGTGCGTTATTGATAAAATGGCTGCCCCGCACTCCCCCCATGTTGTTCGCTTATTATATTGGACTAAATTCACCCTTTAGCTGAAATAAGGGCCGAGATGACAGTTTGGAATCAGACGAACAATAGCAAAGCGCCTGAATGAAGTAACATTTTTAGGTCGAGCATTCGAGAGCTCTTGTATATACTTTAGTATCTACTTATATACTTTAGTATATACTTAAATGTGTATGTACTTTGTGGGCTCTGGAGATCAGCCCTCAGACTGGTCTGCTTTGGCTTAGGGACTTTCTTTTCTGTTCAACTGCCTCTATTTAACGGTCTTGATAGAAAACTACCAGCAGAGGTCAGCAAAATACCAGAATCACTTTCTGCTGTGGGACTTTATTTTTCTGTCAACTGCCTCTATTTAACTTTCTTGATAGAAAACGACTAGGAGAGGTCAGTAAAATACCAGAATCACGTTAGCATTCTCTAGATTCCAATCCATAGAAATTGTCTTCCACGAGCACCTGTAGACAATTTTTTTTTTCAAATCTTGTATTTTCAGTGATATGACGACCTAAGGCCCTGATTTTATATTAAAAACAGAGCTTTGGACTATACCATTTCCCGCTAAAAGGCAATATTTCTCTCCATGTGTTCCTATACCCGGCACGTCGCGCAGTTTGGAGCTTACTTTCCCTCCATATTAAAAAACAGTAGATGTTTCAGCACCCAGGCTAATGTGCTGCATAGCTAAATACATACAAGGTCCCAAAGGCGAGAGATTGCATTGCAAATGCTTGTTATTTCTTCACCAGCAGATATAGTTGAACGAGTGCTGTCACATATGTACCTCGCGTTTCCATAAATCACTCGAGTTGTTTTGTTGCGCAGTGGGATATCAAGCCTACTCCATGGTACCGGCCTCCACAGACCACCAATGGCCACCAGGTTATGTTTACACTCCCTACCCCCGGACACCGTCCCATCCGTGCGCAGAACTAAGCTACAATTCCCATTCATTTACACACTTTCCAGTCACACTTCTTGGAATCCGTTTGTCTTCATAGAAGGCTCGAGGACGGTTTAAATTTAGGTTTCAGTGCCCATTAATGAAGTCCTTATGCGAGATGCTGCAGAGGCACAGTCAGTCCCAGTCAGTGCTTCCTGGTAAAGTCACAGCACCTCCTGTTTGCTTCCCATGTGCACCTGGCACACAGAAACAGGACCCTTGGCAGCTGAGGCCTCAGCAAACTATTCTGAGCAGCTTCAGCAGAAGCACCTGGCAAGCCGAGGCCTGTTAACCCCAATGTGTAGCCTTTTAGGGCAGCACTACACAAAGGATAGGATTCTAAAAGGCTGCTGAAGAACGGGACCACCGCGCCGGTCAGCACTTGGTCGGATAGGATGAAGGGGGGGGGGGGGGGGGGGAGCATAAGATTACCATTAGAGAGGACTAGTGGGAGTGCAGTCTATGCAACAGACTCAAGGGCTGCTCAAAACCTAGTTTTCTTGAAGATAAAGGGATCTATTAATGCCAGCCGGGCTCTCGGTAGACCCCTCTGCATACACAGCGATGCGACAGGCGCGAACACGCGGCGCTTCGTGGAGGGCTCCTACTTGACCACAAATAATACTTCTAGGCAGCAGTATTTACATTTTTATGCTGAACCGCCACTTGCATAAAAGTATCTGCCCAGGAACGCCAAAAAGGATATTTGCTTCAGCTCACTATGTAAAACGTTTACTAGTAGGTGAACTTAAATTAATTAATCTTAGAAACGTAGGTGAAGACTGTTTCAATATTGCTTCATTGTAACACAAACTATGTAAAACATTGCAAGTAACTACAGACGACAACCTCTTTTTGGTTTTCTTCCCCCCCCCCCCCCACCACCAAAAAACTAAAATCAGTAGAAGAGATGAAAAAATACAAAAAAACCATAAGAGCAATAGCGGAAACATTTAAGGGGCTGGTGATGAGACGGGTCATGGGATGGAAGTGTTCATTTATTTTAAAAAAAACATTTCATAAAATAAAAAAATAAAAACCACCACTCAAACTCAACACACTAAAACTTGATGAAAAAAAAAAATACAAATCCTTTCTCTAATTCAAATTGATGAAGGGGTTTAGAGCCGCATTCGACACTTCAACCTTTGATTTTTTTTAACAAGGGGTACCCAGTTTTTGCACAAATGAGTAAAGACTGGGACAAGCAAATGCTCGATGCTCTCAAGTTGAAGATAAAGGCAATAATGGATATTAAAAATGCCCGATACAGCTAAATGACATTTCACCAAGGCAGAACAACGAGAAGGTTTCCTTCTTATCAAACGAGATGGCACTATCAAGATAAGCGTGGGCCAGCGCCCAATTTGCCGATTGCTCTTTTGTACATAAATCAGGAAGACTAGGCATTGCAGGAATTAATTTCCCCAAAAAATGTCAATCCATTTCGATGCAAATTTGGGGTAAACTTTAAACAATCCTTACCAAAAAAAGACCCAGAATTACTTCATGTGGTGCACAACAGTGTCAATATATACCAGGCTACCCGAACTAGCAGCTTGTGAGCTACTGGCAGCTCTCCTGTGTGCACCCGAGGCTACTAAATTAGAAGCTTTTGCTTGATTGATTATATGAATACCAAAATTGAAAGAAGTGTTTGAAACGAAAACGTATACATTTTCAGATTTACTTAGATGTTTGGAGAAAAATGGTTGAATTTCCAAAACACACTCAAAGTGAACATTTGAGTGCTAGATCATGCAGCATTTGAGAGACCTTTTACCAATATTATTACCTTGGTGCCAGGAGCATTGAGCTATGCCTCCTATGTATTACCCATGTAGAGGTATGACACATCTACTGGAGTCCATGTCTGATGCACTCGGAAGGTTACTGCTGGTAATCATGCATGTGGAAGCCACTAATGTAGTCTTGTATGATACGATTACTATGAAAAGTCTAATATAGGAAGCGCCCATCTGCTCTATTGAACATAATACGTAGCTCTTAATACAGAAAAGCTAGATACCCCAAGCTTGCATTGCTGAAGTGACAGGGAATGCCAGCTTAATTGCTTGCCCAACTGAAAAAAATGGAAGATTCCTAAATCCTCGCTCAGAACCTGGACTATCAGCCACCTGAACCCTTGCCACAACTTGTTCCAGGTACTAGCGGTGGCACTTTCGAGGGGCGCACAGGGCGAGAGGGGGCCATAGTCTTTATTATATCATCCCTTGAAGATGAAAAAGTCCAGGAACAAAGGAAGCACTTTCACGTCTGGAATAATCATGTTCATTCATGCGCAGTGAATTTTCTTCTCAAACGGCTTATCAGGAAACCCCCTGCCAAAAAACTGGAGGGACTAGATTAAAGCCACCAGAACCAGTACTGAGGATGAAAGTACGTTACTCAACGTAGAACTGCTGTAAGAAGCCCCCTTTGGGCATTCAGACAAACAATGATTTAAAAGGCGGGTAGTAACCAAAAGACAGATATGGTTGAGACAAACTCAATCGGGATCAACCTTCGCAAATGCCCACACTGAGCTTTTTGACGAAATATCGTCAGTGTAGTATTGGAAAGTCAACCGAAACCCAAAAGCTTCAGAAAACAAACTAGGAGCAAAGTACCAAAAGCATCCCACAACAATGCATACAGACCCAATTATTGAATGAGTTGACCTTACTCAGGGGTACCAAGAATTTTCCTGACTAGACACCAGGCTAAATTGTGCCCTGATGCAACATGCTCAAGGGCCACACAGAAGAGGGGGTATCGGAGGGTGGGGGGGATGCAGACTTGCCAGGGAGAGTTGGGGACACGTATGAGCTGGTAGGTGATATGGGAGCCTGAGACTAAAGAAGATCCTGTGATGACTATCAACTTTATCCCAGAAGTGAAATTACCATTGGATCCCTGCTCTTCCATGCTAATGCTCAAGGTGTAGACCTACATTTATACATGGAGGCTGGGATTAGGGGACGGCTAAGAGAGTCTAGGGTTCGTCCGGTTAAACGGAGCAACTGATCTAGTGGATAGACCACTGTTTGGTCTGGCGAGAAAGCCTCCACCTTTCTTCCCAGCTACATAGATGATTCCGCATTTGTGATAGTCCAGGAATTGCGCTTGGTTAATGCTGCATTACCGGTTACTCAACACAGGCCTTGCTTTCCAGTGCCCATACCCTCTATGGCATTCAAGTCCCCATCGTAGGACACTTTGCACATGTGCTGAGCAAGGCCTCTTATCTCTTAATGATATAGCACTACCCAACTGGATTATTAGCTTAGTGTATGGTTACTAGACTGTCATACAGCCCCTGGGTTCCAAACACCACCAATGTTAAACAGATTCCATCAAGTAAACTGCCCACTAACCACCAAGACACAAAAAGCAGCCGTGGCTTCCTTCTTATGTTAATTCCCAGCCGCCCAAGGACTGGCCAAGGAGGGAAACCTTACATTTAAAGTACAAAATGGCTGAGCAGAGAGGATGTACAGTGAAGTCCAGGGACCAAGAAAAGCTGAAATATTCAATGTTCTACAGACCACAGTGAAAAGGACTAAGTATCCACTCTATGATTTGTCAATTACTCTGACCCTTATGTTCACTTCTTAGGCTGTTATGCTCATTCTTCACATGTGCGTGTAGGCATGACTAGCAGAAGTCCTAGCTTCCTACGTTTAGACTAAATTCTATCCAAACATTACATGGCACAGCGTTTATTTAGAAGCAAAATCATCATTTATCTCATATTTTGTGTTGCATAGGATGTGCAGGAAATGTTCTCCCAGCATAAGCATATCCTAGTGTAACAAACTAGAATGCCAACTTTCCAACTGTGCTTCAAACTAGACTCAGTGGTTGGGTTGCCCTCTTCCCCACCATCTTCCATTCAAGTTTCACCCACTTGGTTCCTGGTATCATTCCTACAATCTGTGTTGTACGTAAGACTTTGAGGTTATATTAGACACTGTGTTACACGTTAGACACATCTAACAGCTGGGATGGTATCTTTCCCACAATATGTAGTACATTCTACACTAATACGCAACTATATCTATGGGTCCATGCAATGGATTAGATTTCACCATAGACTAGGTTGGTTCATTGATTCAGACTTGGAAAGTTTACTTTACACTATCTGTGTATTATTATGTTCCACTCATAGGCTACACTAGAATTTTCTCCACTCATAGGCTACACTAGAATTTTCTCCAGGATTAGCGTTGCATGCTAAACCCACGAGTTCAACACCAAGAAGTTAGGTTGGAATGTCTGCCCCTCTCTGCGACACGTTGGACCTGCAAGTTGGTGGGTGTCTTTTCCACAGCCTTCGCCAAGTAAGATACACAGATTGGCTGAAGTCTTTCCCAAGGCTTTTGTCACATGTCAGACTCTCAGGCTGGTCACGTTTTTTTCACTTAATGATGATATATTTTCTAAAGCGCATATGTGATACATACAGGTATCCACAGGCCTAAATGCAGCTGTTAAACCCATATAAATCCCACGCTACAAAAAAGTTTTTTTCTGAAAAGACATTCCGACTGGGCCTGATGAACAATAGGAGACAGAGCATTCCACAGTTTCGGCGCTAAATAACTGAAAAAGCTTCCACCTAAGCGCACTTACTTTACTTAGGGAGCAGACGCCAACATCTACCCTGCCGATCTTAAATTTATTGATGGCTCATATGGTCTGACAAAAGATTGACGGCACCAAGGTCCTTCGTTAGCAAATGCCTCGACAGTAACACAAGGCTTTGAAAGAGGATCTCGGATTCGCTGGAAGCCAATGAAGCTTCTTATGTGCAGCCCCAATCGACGCATGCTTTGGAAGGTTCAGTAAGAGACGTGCAACAGCATTCAGAACTCTTTGATGTCCCTTATTCCGACCCTGTGTTGCTCCAAGATACACTTCCGGATGGTGGGCGGACATCGGAGTTTGGAATAGTGAACAAACCCGTGCTTAAATCAAGTGATTGTGGCGTTTATATCCAGCGAAGGAAAGGAATATTGATAGCGACTTTTTGAGCTGTGGGCTGGCAGTGAGCCGTCATTCGAGTTAGGGAGGTACACCAGTCTATCTAGTACCCTGGTAATTCGAATTACCGCCTTATTTGCAAATTGCGGCGGTGGGATTTCTTTATTCGAATATGTCTGCAGTTATGTGTTAACCCTGTCCTGAGGAGGCCGAAGAAGTAGTAAGGCCGAAACGCGGTTGCGTAGACACTTCAAAAGGAGGAGTCGCGGAAATAGAATATTGCGTTGATTTTGTTTGATGGTACACTAGGATGGTCTATACTAGTTAAGAGACCTCGGTGTATTATCTAGACTACCTCCTAGTGGTCCTTCCAGAAATTGTAAGGAGGACACTAGTAGAAAACAATTTGTTTTAGGGTTAGTAGTGATGTCCTACTGTATGTTTTGATTTATGTCATGTTCTTGTGTATGTACATTTTCTTTGTGTATACATGTTCTTCATGAGCAGATGTCATTTTCTATGTAGTATGAAAATATTTTGATAGAATCTTTTTAGAGTAATAACCTAAGAGAGAGTAATTAAACGTGCTCTACTCAAAAATGTACTCTGAGTATTATTTCCTTTAGACCATTTTTTGCTTTGTATGATTCCAAGATACAAAACATCACCAAAAAAAAAAAAAAAAAAAAAAAAAGCCAAGACATAAGGGCCTGACCTATTTTTTTTATTTTTTATTTGCCGACTCTCAAAGAAACACAACATTTTCCTCAACATCTTGAGCAATCAAAAGCATTTTCCCACCACTGCAGTGTTTGGACTGTCAAAAGCCAGTTTTTCATCAAACCACATGCCAAGGTTCTGGACCTTGGGTTTGGGATCAGATAATAGACCTAGCTCCTTAGTTCACCATGCAGTGGATCCGGTGGTTCGAATGACTGCCCAAGGTCACAACCTCGGTCTTCCCAGCGTTTAGCTTGAGGCAATTCAAGTCCTTCCCAATACCAACTTCTGCGTGTCAGATTCATAAAGACAAGGCCATGTGGGAAGAATTCTGTGACAGTGTGATAAGCTGTGTGTCATCCGCATATGAGGTGATGGTAAACCCATAGCGTTCAATGACCTCCGCCAGAGGATGCATACACACATTAAACATGGTGGGACCCAGGGAGGAGCCCTGCGCCACTCCTTCCTACAATGGAAGCACTTTTACTCGTAAGGTTTTTTGCGACACCCCTGCAAATAAGAAGCGACCCAGCTCAGGGCTTTATGGCCCACACCACAGTTCCAGAGTCGCTCAATCAGGATGTATTGGGACACTGTTGAAAGCAGCACAGAGATCCAACAATAGCAATGCCGCAGAATCGCCAGTGTCCAAAATCCGACGGATTGATTCTGCCGCTATCAACAAGGCTGATTCAGTACTGTGTGAGGAGCAAAAGCCCAATTTGGTCCTAAGAAGTAGGTCGTTGCTCTCTATAAAGCTCGAGAGCTGCTTATTAATAAACTTCCCCATAATCTTGAAAAATAGAAAGGTAGCAGCGAAACCGTCCTATATTTTTCCGGCTTGGTGGAATCCAACAGAGGTTGTTTAGAAGTGGAAGCAACACAGCATGTTTCCATCGCCCAGGTGACTGGCGAGAGGCCAGGGAGCTGTGAATCAGCTGACCTAGTACTGGGTTGACAGACTTGCACGTTGAACTCACAGGCTGGATGATGGCTTCCCACATCCTGAGCAATATGGCAGACCAACAAGCAGCTTCCCTACTGTTGTTTAAATGTCAATCCTTGAACCTTAGCTAGAACATTTTCCACATCGCTAGTTGATAAAAAATAGGCTTGCTGACAACTTACACTGTTAAGCATATAATCTAGGCAAGCCCCTTCCCCCACAGTGTTGTACATGTCACACCCAAAGCTGCAACTCGCAGGTTCCCCATAATTTGCTTGAAACCACTGATGTGTTTGTTGGAGGGATCTTTCAATGATCTGTTTTCTATCCATAGGCTAGACAGGGATTATACCACAGTCCATCCTACTCTTGCAATTGATCGACTGAAGAAGAATCTTGCCCAGAGTCTATGTCTATGCTACATACAGAGTCTATGCTACATTCCAAATCCATAAACTGGAATGCCGGATTTCCCACAACTTGCAGTTTGTTAGATCTATAGGCTCATCTACTATCTTTTTTAAAGTCCCTGCTACTTATCAAACCCAAGGGCTGACATCTTCGTGGTTTACTATTTTTAAACGGATTCATGGCAGAAGGTCTTGCTCATTGGGGATGAGGCCCGGGAATACTAATCTGTCTTGATGTTCTTAGAAGAGTTGGTGGCTCCTAGGGGTTGTGCTGCTTGTGATCAGTTGTGGAAAGCATGGGTTGAGAATGACCGGGGGTTTGAGGGGGTGTTCAAGAGATTCTCCCAGAACGAAGACAATGAAAAGTGGCTGAGATCAAGAAGACTTGCATTCCTGTCGGGAGTGGACAGAGTCAGAGGGCACAAGAACGTAATGTCCTTTTCTGTCCGGTGGCGGTCTTCGATTAAAATGGGTTTTGCTAGCCCATGGAATTCTATAGGAGAGATGAAATGCTGCTGGGTGGGTTGGGAGAAGGATGGTCTAGCGATTCACAGGTTGGGGGCGGGGGGGGGGGGATTAGAAATGGTATTATTACATGGGCAATGACTGGTGAGGGTGCAGACTGAGGCGTGACTGTCTGTCATGCCTGAGCAAAGGGTGGCTGATGAGACATTTGGATTCTAGAGCATATCTACAGGGAAAGGTTATTCTTTGTGCTGGTATGTGATGTCAGGGGTTCCTTCATCACTTGCTGAGATGCAACAACATAATTGACACATAAGATTGTGTGCTAGGAGGTAATAAACCCAGTCGCTTCCTCAAGTGGCCAGATCGCTTCCTGTGGTGGGTAGGGTATCCAGATTCAAGTCAGTCACCAGTATACATACCCACTCTTTCAGGAACACTTAACCATCACTCTTGGGAGCGGAAGGAGGAATGCAAGCGGTCTTACGTTTAGGTCATTTTTCCTCCATACTTTACTGTGATGCGGGGTGACACATGGCAATCGCATCTTCCATACCAAAAGTCACCTCTCACACATAGGTTGGTAAGGGTTCCACGTCATGGTTGGTATGGCACTATCTTGTGACACCTATCTGACCAAATTTGGTCACGAAGGACAAAAATCTAGACTGCTACACTTCCACTTTAGCATGGCTTTGCATTTAAAGTTTTAAACAATTTTTATTTAATTAAAGTTCCCAGATTTATTTGAAAAATGATTCGTATTAGTTGCATCATTCGATTCTTCAACAATTCAGGCACCAAAGCCTATATTTTTATGAAGCAAAAACAGACAAGACTGAGATGTATGATTGTAAAATACAATAAAGTCTACTATAGGTCAGTGGTTTTTAACCTTTTCACTTCGGTGGATCCCAGTTAATCATGAATGAAACCAGGGGGCCCCCAATGAATCATTAATGGAGTCCAGAAAACCCAATTGAGTCATTACTGGAAGCTGGGGACCCTGGCCTAAGCAGGTTTGAGGTTTTGCAACGCAAAAATAAAAAAAAAATGCAGAAACAAGTATTCAAACAAATATACAAATTATATTCTATTTAATTCACGAACAAATATAAAAAATCATTTGAATAGGAAGGTAGAAGCATTTTCTCTCACCCATTCACTGTCCAAATTCTGTTTGAGGCACTTGCACTGCTCCTGCCAACCAATCTGAGAACACCAGCTTAATTGCTAGCCTCGAATTTCAAATTACCTCCCATTTAAGATCGTTTTAATATATTCAATTGTACATTTTGCTTCTTTATTTACATACACTTGCTAAATGTGTCGCTTTGAATTTTTCTAAGCAGGAGCACGGACCCCGAGAAGTCCCATGATCACATGTTAAGAACCACCGCTCTCGGTTGTAGTTCTTTTGCTCGTATTCATCAAGTTCGCTTGAGCCACTGTAATCGATTTCCTAATTATGGATGAGATGCTTTTCGTCAGTTTATAATAAGACTTCGGACTTTTAGGTAACGGCTTTGATGGACTTCAAATATATCTTTACATACTCTGTGCTGTGTCCCAACCCCACATCAACGGAGTCACTGCATGCACCGGTGCTCCTTCAGTAATGCAGCAGAACACACATCCACTCTGGTACTGTGCCACACGACCCAAAGAGGAGCGTGCTTACTTACTAATGTCCTAGTATGGACTTCGGAAGAAGACTGCAGAAGGAATGATCGGCCTTAGAAAGGGAGCCCATAGTAGGGCCAGCTGAGCAACAAAGCCTGTTCACCCATGCAGCATGGGTACCACCGGAGACTGGGCACTCGTGCAGGATAACGCAGGGGGGGGGGGGGGGGGCAGGTTGGTGGGGGGAGGGTTGTCCGGGTCCCCAACTAGAACTCATTTAAATAGGGGGGGATTTTATTTAGCTTCTATGTCTAAGGCATAAATCGAACAACTGCGAGATCAAGTGAGCTAAAATAGGACCAGGGCGATTGAGCACATCGGTCTCATTACAATGATCGGTTTTTAGATCGCAAACCCGCATTAATGACAGAAGCATGAGCCCTCTGCCTCCTTTCCAGTACAAAAGAAGGCCAAGTGTCTCTTACTTCCAAACCCGCTCCCACTCATCCAATGGACTACACTGCTAATGTGTTTAACAGGGCTTGGAGCAAGGAATTCTTAACTTTGTAGCAAATACAAAGGTGAAAAAATATAGGTAATGCATGAAGTGCCACATGAAACATAAGTACCAAAGTGGGTGGGGATAGATGAATAGATCACATTAAGAAAGAGATACAATGGTTTATAATGCTGTGGTACAGTATTCAATTAATTATAAAGGAGTACAGCAAACCGTGTGATCTTCCCCCTGCTCCCCGATACCGCTAGGAGGCTCCTCATTCAGGGTCTAATCCTGGCAAGATTAGACTACTGTAACGCCATCTACCTGGGAGCCCCCGAAGCCACCCTGAACTCGCTGCAAAAAGTCCAAAACGCCGCCGCCCGCCTACTCACGGGCACACCTGGAAGATCCTCCGCCAGGCCGGCTCTTAAATCCCTCCACTGGCTCCCAGTCAGAGAAAGGGTCGTCTTCAAGGCCCTCTGTCTGGCCCATAAAACCCTCAACAATAACGGCCCCCCTCTTCTCAAAGAACTCCTTACCCCATACAAAGCGGAGAGAGACCTGCGGTCTAGCGCAGAAAATCTTATAGTAGTTCCTAGAGTCAGAAAAGCCAAGACCGGTGGCCGTCGCTTCTCGGTTCACGCGGCCAAACATTGGAACCACCTACCACAAAGACTCAGGACAGAACCGAACTACCTCCAGTTCAGAAAAACTCTAAAGACCCTCCTTTTCCCGCAGACATAATTCAATCAGACGGCTGAAACCCATGGAGAAACAGGTCAGCGCTGGGATGCTCCTTGAGTTAATACGCGCTTTATAAAACCATTAAATAAATAAAATAAATAAATAACAGACACTTATAGGAGGTAACTGGAAGCTGATCACTACAAAGACAAACTTGTTAAATCCCTGCAGAGGCTCTAGGCACCAAAAATAGGATTCACTAATGATCACCTCAAATCTAAGATCCAGATTCTGGACTTTGCAGAATCTCTTTCCACTGCCAAATACGGATATCAAAATAAGTAAACTAGTACGTATACAACTGTTTAACTTGCACACAGAATAACAGCAAATGGACAAAGTTCTACAGCGGCTATAAACTCGTAACTAATACGATGGTTGCTGTGAACTGGCCACCTCATTCCTCTCCGTGGGCACTCCGCTTACAATAAACAGGCTAAATTATAACAAATACTCAATGTTTTTATTGCAGAATTCTGTTTTTTCAGAGTACAGAACGTTGTGCCACCAGTAATCTTTGCACCCATAAATAGGAATGCGATGGTCCAGGTCTCAGACAACACAAACTCGAAAAAGAGACACAAAATAGAGGAATGAAAGTAGAAAAATGCTGCCTGACCGTCATAGGAACATGCCTGCGATAAAAATTAAGTAAACAAGCATTGGCAATACCAATAGGCATCGCATTTGCGAGAGTTAGAGCTATTGGCGTTGTAAATTGCAATGTTTTTACCCATGTGTTATGGAGTGGATACATGTATGTGGTGTGGAATTATGTGGGTTGGATTGGAATTGTTAATGGTGGAATTGTGTGACATGGAATTGTGTGGCATAGTGTGCAGTGGAATTATGTGGATAGTAATTATGTGGTTTTGAGTGTACCGGAATTATGTGGAGTGGGATTGTGTGTCATGGAGTGCAATTATGTGGATTTGTATGTTGTATAGTGGTATGTTGTGGAGTTTAATTATGTAGTTTGCTGTTGTGGCATGATGTGGTATTCTGTGGTTTGGATTGAATGTATGTGATGTGCTGTGTAAATGACTTGTTGAGTTGAATTGTGGTTTGTTGCCGAATTACATGGTGTGGAATAGAAATGTGTGGAGTGGAATTGTGGTGCACTGTGGACCACTGAGTGGAAATTATCCTGTTTGGAATTATGTGGCATGATGTGGAGTGTGGCTGTGGCAGTTGCCAGTGTCCTAGAGTGGAATGGGAGGAGTAGAGTAATGTGGACTGGATTTGTTGGAGTGGAGTATCAAGATTATGACAGTCACAATGGAACCAGCTAATCACATGCCTATGGGCGTGCTTGAAGCCCATATAGTGAATATAGCATGTCTTAAAGACAGCGCAAGCGTGTTGGTTAGGCTCGAACTAAAAACTGCACAAAGAGGAATAAACAAAGCAGTAACATAAAAAAGGAAAGGCAAATAGATACACATTTAGTGGCCGATTTGTAGAATGTGAAACCAGAAAACCTGGATAAATCACTGCTTCCCCACTAATTTGTGTGTGATCTTATGCACATATTTTATTTCACCAAAACTCCTTCATAATTCCATAAGAAATACTTTCATTATTCCGTAAGAAATACTTTCAAATATGTGAGTTCAGAATATCAGTTGGACAAAAACCCATTCTGTTTACTCAATAGATTATAATATTGCTCTATAGTACTCTGGGCCACGTACAGGGTTTACATGACAACTGTCTTGTCTCTTGGTTCACATTAAAAAATGTGCACTTTTAATTTAAGTACCTCAGTGCAGTGCTTTAAAAAAGTATTACTTTCAAAGTTTCTACATGTTAAAGAAATACACTTTTTGAATTTTGAAGACACTATCCTATATTACGTGATGTTTGCTTGCTGTAGGCTTTATAAAGCTCTAGGAGCTAAGCCAGAACCTTGGCTTGGCTTTAACTCTGTTCATTTGTTGGCTCACCCATCTCTAATGATTAGTCACAAGAGCAGGAGGTGGGGAGACGGCCAGGGTAGGCACTGCAGGAGTGCGCCCAGCCATTCCCCCAAGCCCAAGGTTTAAGCATAGCATGGTGCATGCCTACTAGATACTGCACCGGCATTCAGCTAGTGTTCAGTGAAATTCAGTTTCTGGAACCCATACAAGACAGCCAGACATCCTGACTGGCACCTGACGGGAGGATACAGGCACTGCAGTCACATCCAATCACAGGGGATGAGGCGGAACGGATATGCACCAGTATTTAGTTTGCTGCTATCTGCACTGATGAAGCAAGGGGCTGAACATTCATGATGCAGGGCTTGGGGGTAGATTGATTAGGAGAGTTGAAGTCTAACCAAGTAGACCAGAACAAGCAGGCTCGGTGGGGGGAGGTGGGGGGCGTCCAGCACAGGAGCAAAGGATGGCAGAGCGAAGATAGAGAGTGGTGGAGGAGACAAACACGATGGAAGAGAAGGAGGGTAGTAAGCGATATTGGGTAGAGACAAGCGGCAGGGTAAGATGTGCAGTGTGCCACCTGGCACCTACAATACATTGGTGCCTGTTCACTTCCCATGTGCTGGGCCGGGCCCAAGGGTTTAAACTAGTGTGTTTCTATGAAAGTAATTAGAGTAAAACGTAAGATCACTGTGAGAAGCGCGGTGTAGCACGTTGGGACCGCGAATGTTTGAAGGAAAAAAATATCGGGCCTGAAGTTTTGAGAGAATCCAAGTTATTAACGCTAGTGACAAAATAAGCTTTTTTTACCAACACGTCGTTTCTGAAACTAACAGTTAATGGTGCCCCACAATATTGTGTCTGCTCAAATTAGAAGCTCTTCTGTACTTCTTTTGGGGTTTTCCAGTAATGTTCACACCGGCCCCTTTGGTTCGGCAAGGAGGAGGCAGGAATCCAAAACAAAATACTTTGGGGGTAGTGTGCGGTGATAACCAAAAGTGGGTGGGGGAGCAAGGTCTCAGGACCCCTCGTGTGCTGGTGTGCGGAAGAAAGGGCAAAGCGGGAGGTCTTTGGGGAAGAGAAGAAAAGCTATGTCTGCAGCAGCTATTTCCTGCACGGTACTACAAACCACATTACATTTGTGTAACACCCCCATGTGCGTAAAAGAGAATCTGAAGAAAAAAACGATTTTTTTTTACAATACGTACGAGCAGCATGCGCTTTATTTTGCCAATGAGTTAGTTATACGAAAAAGACGTACAACATTCAAAAAATAGGAATGAAGTGCACGGGGTTTGGAGGTAGCACTTTTAATGTTTTAAACACCTCAGGTAAAGGATTTTCCTAGATATTGTGACTGTTCAAGTTAGGAGCCCTCCTGTGCCTCTTTTAGGGGCTAATGTTCACACCAGCCCCTCTCATCAGGTATGGAGGAGACAGGAATACAAAACAAAATGCTTTGGGGGTAGTGCTCAGTGACAAAAAAAACAAGCATTTGCAATGCAATAGGTCTCGCATTTACGCAAGTTTGAGCTATTGACATTATAAATGACAATGCCTTCTATTTTTGTTTTCATTTTTCAAACATAAAAAAAAAGCCTTGTCATTTACAATGCCAATAGCTTAAACTCGCATAAATGCGAGACCTATTGTATTGAAAATGCTTGTTTACAAAGTCATTCACCCATTTCTGCTTTTTTTTGACCCACCAGAGGCTTCGAAGTTACGCCTCGAGGTCTCTTAGCTTACACTATTTCTTTTGTACATTCCCTGTTTTTCCTCCTAGAGGGAATTTGTCCACTTTGTCAGCAACACCGCTTTGGATTGTTCAGGTGGCTCTTCAGTCTCAGAATTTTACGGCGGCTCTGTTTTGAAGAAACTCAGGTCACCACGGTGTGGTACAAACAGTAACACCATTGTAAGAAGTAGGGTCATTTTAGACCTGAGCCATTTAACTGTGAAAGGGGCTCCTCCCAGCAAGAAGCTATAATTGTATCTTTTTCCCCTTGCATGCTGCCACACAGCTGCTTCGAAAGCAAGGGTTATATGTCAGAGCCATAAAAATGGCCTCTATGTGACCAGAACAAAGGAGAAGCCATATTTCATCAAACATCTGCAAATCCTGGTCCGCATAGGTCATCTATGCCTGTAAAATGAACCGGCGAGCCAGGTCAACAGTGCAGACTTCTGAACCATGTCTTCAGAATAGAGGAGAACAGCCCCTTTCCTAAAGATGCTCCTGGTACTGGAAGGTGCCAGGGCCAACGAGGCATGTGTGTACACCCCACACTGGAGACATTCATGAACCTGGATGTTATCTTTTTGTATATATGTCTATCTTGGGTATTTATTTCAAAGGGAAGATCTCACTACACATGTAGTGCCAGCGCGTCACAGATAATAGTAAAGTGATGCATCAGGGCCTTAATAAAGGGACCAACATGGTCCAGGTGAACATGACTTAAAGATAACAAACAGAAGAAAAACTGGCAATGAAATTGGGGCTTGCAGCTGTTGAACTCAACTGCTTCACGGGAAGTGATACTTTTCTGGCTTTGCTGGTGTCTTCTGTGAGAGTGTTCCAGAGACAACGAGCGTTTAACTCTTAATGCTCCAGAAGACACTACAACTCCTCCAAATCAAGCCCTCAGCAGGGCTATTGACAACGCTGTTACACATGCATTAATTTACTACTGCACTGTACTCTACAGCATCCTCCCGCAAAAATCATAGACATTCTCAACAAGCCTACATCACGTAGCCAGACTCTGCTTTAATTTCCAGAATAAACATGCTAAACCCGCCTTAAAAACACTACACGGCATCTGTTAGAATCCATGTTTAAATTCAGAGTTCTCATTACCAAACATAAGGCATCCTGGATAAAAGAAACTGGCCTCACTTCCGTACTTCAACCCTCACCATCCAGAAAATTCTGATCTAAAACGCGCAATCAACCTATTGGCAGTGCTGTGTAGTGTAGCGGGCAGTGGTGGTGGGAGTGACGGATATTTTTGCCTATATTTAGGCCAACCATAATCCACCTACAGCCCCCAGGACCCACTGGCTTCTGACCCCTGACCATGACCCCAACCCTGCACTGGGTCCTAGTGCAGCTAGCTGGCTCTGAATGCAAACAGTCGAGCTCGTGTTAAGAGCAGTGAAAAATTGTTAATCACATTGAAACCTTGTTTGTACGGGTCCATTGTCCCCTTATTGACTGAATGTTGTTGCTTGAATAAACCCACTAGCTCATTAGCATTAAAAGTCAGAAATTGAACACGATTTTTAGAACAAACAGAAAAGGCGGTGATAGTTGCAGTAGACTGAAACTTCTGCGAATGATTTCACGGCATTAAAGGGGTCACCGAGTGTGGAAAAAACACTTGGGGGCATATCAGCAACACCCGGCGATAATTATCGCTCAGCGCTCTTAGCTTGAGGATAATTATCGCCGGGTAACATGGATTTTTATCGCTGAGATAGCGTGATATTAGCAACGCTTATATCCTCAGCGATAAAAATCCTCACGCTAACTGCCTAACGTGAGATTATCGCTGGAAACCCAGCAATAATCTCACGTTAGCTTGTTGATAGGGACTCACAAACTTAGCCATGATATCCACCTTCCATAGAATATCATGGCTAAGTCAGTCCTGAAGCAGGCGTAAGGAAACTAGCAATAACAGGGGTTATCGCTACTTTTCCTGCCGCTATGCTTCATAGCGTGGGACTTGATGATAGGAATAATTTCGCTTAGCGACATTTCTCCTGTCATGTTAGGTCAGGAACGCCCACTTTGCATCTCATTAGAGATGCAAAGCTGGGCGTTATGAATCCCCACGCTAAAGCAAGGTTTCACGCGTTAGCGTGGCCTTGCTAATTAGGCGATAAAATTATCGCCGCTTTTCGGCCGAAAACGGACGCAAAAGCGCCGATAATTTTTTATCGCCAGCTTGTAAATATGCCCCTTAGTTTGCCCAGTCCTGCATCTCCAACAATCTCCAAAAATCTCCATCAGGCTTTCATGAACTATCCGTGGTTTGATGATGCCTGCTTGAGTTTTGTGATCAATTGCGACGTGATTCGCTTTGAGGCCGCTTTAGGGTGAGAACGCTCCCTCTGATGTACCAGAAAGTGCAGGAAGTTATTCTAAAGTGGCCACCGAGGAAAGAATAATGATCAGGTTGACTTGAAATAGGAATGTTAAGTTGGACCACATTTAGTTTCAAACGGAGGCCAATATTGAGGTCGCCATTTTGTTATTGAGAAGAGCTGGGCTTTAAGTGGGATGAACAAACTGGAGGGTCTCTCATTGGGTCGTGGCCGCTGTGATTAAGGGCGTGGCTTAAAACACTTAATCTAAAAATCTGTGCTTAGCATAGTGTGTTGCCCCACTGGTATTTTGCTGCTTCGTTCCATTCATCCAGATTTAACACGAGTACCATTACACCTACAACAAGCCAGGGCTGTTGGCTTTGTCAGTGGTTGTAAGTTGCATAAGATAAATAAGCAACAACTAACACTTCTTTGTATAGAATGAATATTAAAAATGCTACTCGCTATTTTGGGCGAGGGTGTGGCCTAAGGCTAGAGCAGCCGACCTTCAAGTTGTAAGAAAAGAGGTTCGAGCCTCAGGTCTTGGGATCGGCTCGTGCTCGGAGCAGAATCTGCTCGTGCCCATGTCTGTCTCCCTTGGGAGGAAACAGGGCAACAATAGTACTCGTTGGCGGCAGCGCTTCGCGCTGCATCGCCAGCGAGACCTAAAAAGGGGACGGGGAGGGAGTCTCCGGACTCCTGGTGTGTTGTTGCGAGGAAGCAACACCAAAGCAGCAGGTGTTTGGAGAGAGAAGAGAAGCCCCATCTGTGGCAGCTGTATCATGCACAGTAATACAAACCGCAACACATTTGTGTTACCCCCCCCCCCCACCATGTGCGCAAAACAGAAACAAAAGATGAACAAAATAATTTTTAACCAAACTTCATATCAGATGAACGTGCAACACGCGTTTTATTTTGCCAATCCAATCAGCTGTGCGAAAATGCACAAAAATTCAAAAACAGGAACGGAGATCGCTGAACACGTTTAAATAGGCAAATGCTGTTAGCTGATTAAAAAATGTTTTAAGTTTCAAAAACACAAAACGAAGAGGAAGGGGTTTGGAAGGAGCACTATTTATAAAATAATTGGCAACCATATATTTTGAACTATGGCAAATCTTCGTATTGCCTGGACGGGTTTCATTTAGAAAGCAACAACGAAGCGCAAGGGTTTTGGGGAGAGAGGGAAAGCCATTTGTGCGGCAGACGTGGCATGCAGGGTAGTACAAACTAAACAACATTTGTGAAATCACCAATATACACTAAACAAAATCTAAAAATAAATACAAATAGCAATATTATTTCTAACCCAACTTCCTATCACCAAAATGTGGTGAACACGGTATATTTAGAAAATGCTGTAATCTGTGCAAAAATACACAACATTCAGAAAACCCCAAAAAATAAAATAATAAAAAATAGTCAGCCGAAATGATCGTACATAGACTGGAGGGCCCACTACATGTAATAGGGCAAGTCGCCATGGAAGGGACCCAAAGACAAGAGGAAGGGACAAACAAATCCAAACCATCACTAAAAATCAAGGATTTCAGAGCAGCAGAAAAAATAACAAATAAAGGGCATGAGTAAAGCACACAGAGTAGATACAGCATATCTCAAAGATAGCGCATGCGCACTGCTTAATATCAACCCAAGAAATTAACATAGCAGTAGGCAGCCCACCAGAAAAGATATTACCCATAGTCTATTACAGATTCAATGTTCCAACATGGTTGCTACATTTAGTAGCAATTTTTTGGCCATCTTGCAATAGTAAAACATTTATACACTGTTAGAAATCGGGGGTCTCTAGTTGGCAATGGTTTGCACCTTTGTCCAAGTAGGGACCCATCTTCCCAGTCAGGGTACAGGAGATACACTTCTAAAATAACCCCTGCCCACCACCATGGTAGCTCGGCACGAGCAGACAGGCTTATCTCAGAGGCAATGTGTAAGGCATTTGTGCATGCATACAGTAACACAGTGAAAACACTACAAATGGACATCACACCAGCTTAAAACAAGCATTGGCATAGCCGATAGGTCTCGCTTTTGGGACCTTATAAGTATGTAGTTATGCAGCACAATATCCTTGGTGCAACAACATCAACTGTTACATGGGTAAAACACATAAGGTCCCTATGGCGAGCCCTATTGGCTATGCCAATGCTTGAACGCAAAGAAGCCAATGGCTCTTTTGTCTGTAACCTTTTGTGGGATTATACCAGTGTTTACGAAAGGTGAGCAGTAGCTCTGCTGTCAGAAACAGGCGGGAGGTATGCTTTCTATCTGTGATGAGTGTGATATCAGCCAGCAGAGCAAGACATCGATCGGCCAATACGGAGGTGCTTTGGGCAAGTGAGGGACAGCCCCACTGAGTGCTGCAAGTGAGGAGTACCTCTGTCTTTCACAAAACATGAGAGATAGTTGTGCGGTCTGCACTGAAGAATAAGTCAGGTGAGCAAGAGACAGCGTTGCTCTTGGTGGCAGGTAAAAATGTGGGCTATGGCTCGTGTCTCCAACAAGTGCCAGTCTGTTCCTAAACCGGTGCTTGTCTGAACTCAAATCTCTGCTCAGGACTGCAGGAACAGGCTGCCTGCCACAGTGGTTCCCTTTCACTAATTAAGACATTTAGCTGCAGGTAAAGGCAGGCCTCCTCGCCCTCTTGTCGCTGGATACATTTTTGTGTAGAAGAAATGGAAAGCTGGAGAGTGTGGCGTAGGGGTTTGAACGGTTGTACTTGAAGCTGGAAAACCGGGAGGCTCAACATCCTGTGATTCTGGGCAAATCACTTAATTGCTCGTGCCCGCTCCCTCCCAAAAACATGTGGAGAGGACTTCTCTGAAAGGCATCTCTGTGCTTCCTGCTGCTTCTGAGCAGGTCAAGGGAGCACCAAATACAGGAGACTGACAGGGGCATGGGGTAGAGTGGAACTACTAAGAGGGGTAATAAACAAAAGGAAGTAAGAGGTGGGAGACAGATGAAAAAAGAGCCAGGTGAGAAAGCCAGGTGAGAGAGAGGAATATGTAGGAGATATTAAAAGGAAATCAGTGATATAGCAGCTGTTGAGAAAGAGGCAAAAAGTAATTTTTTTAAAAAGACAGTTAAGAAACTGCTGCAGGGAGGGTGGCAGGTGTAATATGACATCACTTCCTGTGATGTTATTGATGTGAAATGACCTGTGACGTCACTTCCGCTACCCCTCAGATTTTGGTTAACCTATGCTCTAAGTATTGGAATTGTACACAATAGGTCTTCAGACAAGATATAAAATAGGTACAAGTGTGTCATGCATGTACCTAGAGATGTATTTTACATGTGAGGATGTGTGCTAGAAAGGTGCTTATCCTCCTTCACAGGAGCAGGCTGAAAGTCTGCATTTTGAAAGTTGTATCAAAACAGCAAATATTCACAATGTCAATGCGTTAGGGGCCAAACGCCTTATTAGCAGCACTTATGAGGGGGTCGCCCCTATTGGACTCATCCTCACTCTCCAACCAGTGAAATGCCTCCCTTGAGACTTCAACAAGATTGCCTGCTTGTAAAACATTCTCATGCTCCACAACATTCTTCCCATCCATTGATGATCATGGGATCACCATCCAAAACCGCTTGATCTCAACCTCCCGGACATAAAAACTTAAGCATCACACAACTGCTGCTGGATAAGAGGAACATAGTGCAACAGGTTCGGAGTTCTGAAGGAATTCGTGCCTGAGATTAGCACCAACCTGCACGCAGCATTGCTGCTTCAGGGATAATCTACAAATTCATATCTTCGCCAACATGAGTTTAAGGAGGGCTTGCTGAGTAAGTCTGCCATCAAAATATTGTTTTCCCTTCGCAGAGCTGGCTTTTGTGCTCAGAGAAGGCACTGGTAGAATTTGACACCCCTTCCTACTCATCTTCTTTAATTGCCTTTGTGTTTAAAATATTGCGAGCAGTAGGAGGAGGGGGGGGGGGGGGGGTAAGATGAAGGAGTGTAATGAAAAGAAAACAAAAACTAGCCTCAGAAAAAATCCCCCACACGAGCTATTCACAGTCTGTCCTTGCACTAATGCACAACGCAGCAAGAAACTGTAAAGCCGCACAAAATATATATATCTATAAATTAAACCAAACAATTGAAGAGTGCACTACCTGAAAGACAATGGGAAAAGAAAATGAAATCGGAGGCAAACAAAACCACGAAGAAATCCCTCCTTTGCTTTTAAAAAAAAATAATTTTCGTAAAATGACACATACAAACACGAGCGAGAAACTCAATTTACGCAAGGTGCTTCTGCCATCTAGTGTCAATCATAAAATGGCTAATTTTAACTAGTAAAGAAAAGTTGAGGGGAGTGTGGCTGAAGGGTTTCCCTTGCGGGAGCGAGCCAGGGGCACCATGTGTTTGTAAGTTAATTACAAACATATGGTGTCAAGCTCGCTCCCGCAAGGGAATCGCCAGACGTGCACGCGTTGCCATTGAAGGCAAATGAACGCGTGCACGTTTAAGGAACAAAAACCGAAGCGATAGCTTAAGGTCTTTTTCCTATGCAACGCGCGCTGCATAGGCGAGACCTAAAAATGGCAAATCTATCTTAACCAGCAAGAACAAAAACGACACATCCAACATACAATACTGTAAAAAATAGTTACTTTGCAAGATAACCTTCAATTTGCAAGAATATCTGAAAAATACAGTTCTTCCGAGTTGGTAGCTAAGTCTGGCTCAGTTAAAACCAGTTCTGATTTCTCTGGTGCAGCTTCCCGGCAGGAGGTGGAGATAGCATTATCCAAAGCACACCAGGCCGATCGGGTGTAAGGGAAATCCCCTTCCCCTACTCTAAATGCAGCGCAGGTCTATTCAGCCCAGCCCTGACTCACTCCAGAAAGGCAGGACACACTACCTACCCCGCCGCTAAAGGGGCTGTCTGAACAGAATGCACATCCCCAGCCCCTGTCACTCCAAAGCCTGACAGTCAATACACAACCCTATCAGAGGCACACTGGATGGCAAATGGTATTTTCAAACCTAGAATGTAAAAATCATCCATATTAAAAGATGCATCTTTAGATTCCGAGTTCAAGCATAATAAACTTCATTTTCCCATCTTGTTCTCATGGACAGTTATAAGAGGTTATCAGTAAACTCTCCATTCTATCCTATGGGAGACAGTTAGCCTTTCAACAGTGAAAAACACTGTATTTCACTATCACGCACCCCAGTACATGTCCTACCTTTCACATACACTGCACCCTGCCCTGCCCATGGGGCTACCTTGGGTCTACCTTAGGGGTGTCTTACATGTACGAAAAGGGAAGGTTAATGCCTGGTAAGTAGGTGCACTTGCCAGGTCCACATGCCAGTACCAGACTGCAGACAGACACCGCAATGGCAGGCCTGAGACCCTTATGCAAGGCTGCTTGGGTGGGTGGCACAATCAGTGCTGCAGGCCCACAAGCAAGTAAAGTACAAGATGATGTGGAGGAATAAATAACGCACATGTTCCTGTGAGAAAAACACAAATTAGTTCCTACACATGGGTACTCAGTCCCTCATTACTAGTTATACTTATTTCTGCAATGACATACCCACTCCAATTCAGATTTTGAGCACTTCTTTATCGCTTTTTCCAACACAAAAGACAACACAATCATGTACACAGAATATATATAAATCTAAACATTCACAATTCCTTCCTACCCATTCTTTCTAAAAAACGGTTGCTAAACACAAACAAATGTTTTTACGCATTCCAAATAAGAGGTCGTCTAATACACACTGGAGGTGTTAGATCAACCCTCCTTTGGACTGTGTGAAGTGTGTATCCAATCTCATTGTGTCAGGATGCCAAAAGTACCAATGGCAAAGTGCGATGAATCAATGCATCATGCTTTAAGCAATCATGGGAGGAAGCAGAATGTAAACGGCACTAAAAAAAAAAAAAACAATGTTGAAAGAGGATGGCTGAAGAAAGCCAGTGGTTGCAAGAGGCATGTCCCAATCCCCACGCTATATATATCGTTAGCAACAGGCCTGTTTAACAGCTGTGCTGTCAAAACCACTGGCTAAAAACACACACAAGCAGATTAATAGTTCTGCAACATTGCCATGTAAATAATACTTCAAGACATCTGCCAGCAGCAAACCTTGAAAAGCAACAGGTTGGTTTTAAAAAGGAAGACATGAGCTGCTTTGCTACAGGATGCATGAAGTAAAAACACCCCAAGTGACAAAATATATGGAAGTAAAGCAGTTCAAACTCAAGATTCTGAACTTTAGAGATCATGCCATACAAACAAGATTGTGGGCAAGCTGTTGCCTGTTGTCCTATTAGCAAAAAACATATTTGTTAATAGCACTCCCTGCCCAGGAGATAACACTAATGTACGGTTTCCCCATCTCTAACGTTACACCGAGGCAATGAAAGGTTCAAGCTCTCAGAAGTTATTTCACATCTCACACAATTATCCATCTTTTAAGCACATCCAGCTGCCAAAGGGCATCCTCTGGGAAGACTGCCACTGCATCACCAGATCAAGGAATACTTGCAGTTACCAGTATGTACTTGATGGTGTACACTACTGCACTCATGCGAGGATATCAGAAAAAAATGGAAGGCAGGGACAGTGTACACTAAACAAATGGATTAACAAGCTCTGGCAAGAAGAATATAGTCCTCAACTTTTGCACATACCTAGTTTGCCCAATGCTCTTTTGGAGGTTTGCGGAAGATTGCGAGGAGGAAAAGGGGGGTTGGGGGTGTAGAAGGAGACGGAATCACAAAACATGGGGAGGATTTCGGGTGGGGGGGGGTGGGCAAATGATGGAGACTGCACTATGGATCGCAAGGGATGGGGAGAAGCAGAGGGGAGAACCACATGAGAGTGGTTTTCAAGTCGGTCTGTATTGTGCACAAAGCGCTGCATGGAATGGGGCCCGACTACTGGAAGAATAAATTCAAGTGGTACAAGCCATCAAGAACCCCAAGGTTCTCCCCTGCACACAACGTCCTGATTCCCAAGTACGAGCGCACCTCGTGGGGAGGAGGGAGATTCATCTTCAGTGCTCCAAATTCCTGGAATTACCTGCCTAGACACTTAAAAACCTTTTGGTTTTGATGAAAGCATTAAAAATGTGGCTTTTTTACTGTATTTAAAGGATTCTGTTGATGCCGATACAGTAAGCAGATCTGTAAATGAGCTTGCGCCAAGACACCTCCAGGTTAACGCTTTATAAAATAAATTAACATAACATGAGGTTAAGAGCAACAGGCGGTGAGAAGTTACAAACAAGGAGAGAGCAACACAGGGTGCCGGGGTGTTTCCTGTGGGGGGTGTGGGGGGCGGGGAGTAGCACGAGGAAGAAAGCTACAAGTGAGACAAGTGTATAATTTGTGGATTGGAGAAGACCATTGAATTAGAGAATTCTTGCATTATGTCGAGCATCCAAACGCCTCCCGTTTTCTTGGCAGAGCTCGGGGAACCTCCCGTACAATCTGACTTTTGGCTCAATACGTTTGAGAAACATGTAGAGGTATTGGAGTATGAAGAATGTTCGCCTGATAGACACTTATCATTACTAAGACATAGGTTAGGTGCCATAGGCCTGAGAGAATTTAAGAATTTACCATCTTTGGAAAATGCCAATAATATAGATGTGAAACACAATGAGATAAAACAAATGCAGGGAAGATTTGGTAGGAAAAAGAAATGAGAGTAAGAAAACCATGAAATTACCTAGCTGCATTATTAACATTGATGGTATGTCAAACGAAAACTATGGTAGACTCATGTGCCTGGTATACTAGCATGAATCAGAACATGTTTGAGAAATTAATGCCAGGTAGGGAGTTACACAAGTCTGATGCTAGCCCAGGTAGTTATTCGAGCAATAAAATTTGTATGCTGGAATTTTTATTTTGGCAGATTTCGAGTTTGGTACTAGAAAAGTATAATGGTAAAGTCTATGTGGCAAATAAAGGGGCCACGATATTGGTTTGACCTCATATAATGGAACGCTGCATGAAATCTGATCTTTCTGCTAATCAGTCTGTGTATGCTGTGCATATTAGAGAACAGGATGAAAGCAAGTGTGCGGAATATGCAAAGCTGGAAAAGGAGTTTCCCCATGTTTTCAATAATCAATTTGGGAAAATGAAAGAGTTCAAACACAGGATTATGCTGGGTTAAAATGTCATACCAATTAGACAAAAATTGAGGAATGTACCATTGAATTACAAAGATAAACCTTAGGAGATGTTGCAAGACTTACGTTCCGATTGTTTGTCGCCAGTGGTAATTTCTTTAAAATCTAGTAGAGATTTAAGACGGTGTTGATTTGAAGAGCTTGAATTAGCCTATATGGGTGGATACTTTTCCTCTTCCCAATTTGCAAGAATTAATGTCATCAGTTGGTGATGCAAGTACCTTTTAAACTATATACCTTGCAAGTGCTTACTACCAAATTGAGTAGGAGGAGGATTCCAAGCACTGCACAGACTTCACAATCCCTGAAGGAATGTTTCAATAAAATAGGTTGCCTTTTGGCCTTGCGAGAGCATCCGCTGTTTTCCAAAAAATTTCCAGGATCTTATTGGGAATAAAAAGGTGCTAAACTACTCCAGGATGAGATTTTGATTTTTGGGGCAATACCATGAGGAACATGATAAAGCTTTGAAGCAGGTCCTGGTTGCACTTAAGGAGAATGGATCGACAGTAAAAAGAAAAAGATTTGTTTTTGGAAAACTACAAGGAGGGAATTTGGCCTAAAGTTGGCCACACTGAGGCAATTGTAAACGCACCAGAACCGGAAGATAAGGAATAACTTTTGTCATTTTTGGGAGGGCCAGTTTTAATCACAGTTCTACGAGAACAATGCTTCCAGGGTGGAACAATCAAGAGTATTGTTAAAAAAGAAAATAAAATGTTGCTGGTCTTGTGGGTATAAAGGTGGTGCATTTTAGCCCAGAAACAATCGTGCAGAATGGATCCTAGCATATACCTCACACCCGTTGTCGCAAACAGAGCAAGTACTTGGGTACTGAGAAAGAGCTTCTCGCAGCTGGGTGGGCAGTAGATCAATTCAGACTGTATGAGTGGGGAATTTATTTTAGAATAAGCACTGACTAAACCCTTAGTCAATATCTTGAAACCAGGTGGGGGTAGGAATTCAACCCTCGGATTGGGAGATTAGCATCTAAACTATACATTTTTCGTTATGAAATTGAATAGGTCCTAGGCAAAAACAATAGTATTGCAGCTGTATTATCAATATTACCTTGTGAATGTATGCATGAATGTGCAGCGAGTGGAAGTGAATGTAGAGTGGCTTCTACCTCTGAAGATGCTGTGATGTGTGGGGGAAAGAAATATGGAGATGGGCAAGAACTTTCAGACACTGTATGAATGCAAGAAATGGAAAAGTATGCAACTTTGAAAACTGCTGAGCAGTACATTCCAAAAGGTTGGTCAAAAGAAAGGCAAATACAGGGGAGGGGGGGGTGTTAGTGCAGTCCGAGAGGTTAAGGATGAGCTTTCAAAGTGTGAGGAGACTGTGTTGAGAGGATATACACTTTTACCACCATGTGGATTGAGTAAGAGTTGTACTGAAACTGGACACATGGGTGTGGACAAATGTCTAGTACTAGAAGTAAGATTAAGGAGAATTTTTGGTGGCCTGGGATGGACGCTATGGTAGACCGTTGGATAAGCAATTGTGAGGCTTGCAGCATGAGTGTTAAAGTTGCCCTAAGCATATCTCTAACTGGGATAGAGTTATCAGATGGAATGTTGCATAGGCGGGCTATAGATTTCATGGACTTTTTGCAACTTTATCGTCTAAAGATACTTATGCTATCGTAATAATCGATTACTACTCCAAATGACCTAAGGTACGTATGGTGAGGAACGTGACCAAAGATGTGGTCATACAGTTTCTAGAGGTAGTATTCTCATGTGAAGGTATTCCTGAAGTATTAGTAATCAGAGTGCAATTAATTTCTGGGAAAGCTAAATTGTTTTAAAAGAAGAGTGGAATAAAACATGAGTGAATGCCACTGTACCACCTATAAGGTAATGGTCAAGTGAAACATTTTAATAGAGTCATTAAACAAGCCATTCTGTCAGCTTTACAATCTGGTTTACAATGGAGTAAATCACTTCACAAAAGTTTGTCTTACAGAGTGACTCCACATTCTGCAATGAGCAAGATGTCTTTCAAGTTATTGAGAGGAAGGAAACTGTCTAAGAAGTTGGTTCCAAGGTGGTTGACGGATAAGAAGTTGTTTGGAACGAGAGACAGAGACAGAGAGACAGAGAGACAGAGAGAAATTGTTGCAGGAACAAACGTAAAAATTGACAAAACTACCAAAAGAAATGGACTGTTGTAAGTGTGGGACAGTTGTATGTGTAAAGAAACCAAGGATGGTTGAAAAAGGGGCAACATGGTGGTCAGATCCTTCAAAAGTGATGAAGGTGTTGGGTAGTGCTATTAAACTGGAGGATGAGAAAGTGTGGAATTTACATTACGTAAGGTTATGTTGTGAGAAGAAGAAAGGTAATCGTGAGTTTGATCATGAGGTAAGTAGAGGAAGTGGTTACATGACGGGTGATGATGTCGTGATGGTAGTGTAACAGGGAATGAGGATGATGTAAAGAACGATGCAGGTGAAAAAAGTTGTGTCTGCGGCATAGTGCAAGGGGGAAAAAAAAAACCCAGCCTGAACATTTCAAAGGTTATGTATTAGGGTGATCCGTTCTAGGATTTTGGTGATATGGATAATCCGCTTAGAAACTGGTCTGTTCTAGGATTATGGATATTGTTAATTCTCTTCAAGTATCAGCTGCTTTTATATTATTTATTAAGATGTGTGGGTCATTGGTAGGGGAATGTTGGGATGGAATGTAGAATGTGGGGGGGCGGAATCATTATGCGAGTTGTCAGAAGGGATGGCCAGCTGGAGCTAAGGCGGACTTACCTAGAGTCATGCTAGTACCGCTCTTTATGTGAAGATCTTCTCGAATAAACATCCTGACCTACCTACCCGAGTAGACCCTTACTTTACAACAAAAGAGGATGGGTTTTCAGGTTGGAGGCATAAGAACTAGAGCAGCAGAGTGTGGGGGTGTTTTGGGGGAGAAACACGAGGGAGGGGGTAGCAGAAAATGGGGAAGCACACCATAAAGCGAGCACTCAGGGCAGGGACACAAAAGACAGACATAAAAAGTTTTTAGATGAAGTCTTCTAAAATGGAACTGTGTGGGGGAAAGATACAAATCAGCCAAGCAAAAGGATGGTAAAGAAGCTATGATCCAGCCGTGGGACAAACAAGATAGACAAGGAAAGCTCGATAAGAAGCAACTAAGAGTGACAATAAAACTAACCAATGGTATGCAATGGGAGGGCTGTAAAACCAATGTAGGCTCTTGGTAACCCACTCTAGGTCTTTTGCAGCCAGACAGCAAACGCTGTCTTGTAGGTGAGACCTAACAATACTGAAAGAATATCACAATCCTTTTTGATGTGAGTGACAACTTCAGCATTTGAATACACAGTGTGGTAGTGGGCAATGAAACATAGCTACACATGGCAAGAGCTTCAACAAGGATGACGAGGAAGAAGAAAAAATAAAAGTAGTGCATCAATCACAGCGCGATCAGCGGAAGGATTGCAATCAAGCGAAAACAGTCTGTACTTGGTCCATGCTCCAGGTGAAAGAAGAGGAAGGAGAGCCAGCAAGTGCTAGCTAATTACAAGGTATCCAGTAAGAGTTCAATGAATCTAACGAATGTTAAACAATAGGTGGGCTGCAAGCCCCTTGTTGTATACAAAAGGTTCCGCAAGCAAGAGTGCATGCAGCGCATGCTCGGTCGCAGGAGAGACCTAAAAAGGTGGGGGAAGATATGCAAGGCTGCTATTTAGAGGTTCCCCTTCGTATATGGTTATACTTAAACATTTGGGATTTGTGCATTTGAATGTTTTTAACAGCTCTAAACTAAGACCCTTTCAGTTCTGAAAGCAATGTAGGGTGCATTATAAACAAGGGAACACTAACATCACTAAACCACTTGCACCGTAAACAATGTGAAATGCACAGAAAGCACTTCAAATCCTTGTACTGTATAGTAATTGCTATATAAATCCAATTACAATATAGCCAAATACCTTCCCATCCTGTGCGGCACCATGAAAAAAAGGCTGATTACACATACATATGATTTTAGGATAACAATGACAAAGCAAGGTTAAATACAAAAACATTACAACTCATAACCCACCATAAAACTATTTTTAAACTCTAGCTTTATGACGAGTTATGTTGAGGCACTTAGGATAGACAGGTGAGGACTGCTTACACTCATTGCTTGAGTACGCAGACTGTATAAATGGAGTAGGCCCCGAGCCACAGAATCAAAATAGGATTATGGTAAAAGGGTGGAATAAGAACCAAATATACCATCAGAGATTAAACTCTGAGCGAGGGCACATATTAAACAGGAAAAAAAAAAAATAGACATGGAAGTGGGTTTTGCGGTGGGAGGAAGCACAAGAGGCATTGGGCAACACAGTACACAGGGTCATGCACGTGAGGGAGAGAGTAACACAGACTGCAGTACAGAGTTTTGGGGGGGGGTAGGGGTGGAAGTAGAGCAATGGAGAAAACAACTCTGAGCAATGACGCCTAGGTTGGGTTGGGGGGGGGGGGGGGGAAGGAATGAGGGAGAGAGCAACACAGCACGGGGGAGTAGGGGAAGCACATGAGGGGGAAAAGCAACACATGAGGATGGTGTAGGGGTATGGAGTATTGGGAAGAAAAAAAAAACAAGGGAGAGAGCTGGAAAACACACACTCTTATGGAGTGTTTAACCAAATACAAGAAGAAGAAAAAAAAAAAAGGAGTTCCCAAAAGTCAGCAGCGGAAGTCTACAAGCGAGCCAGGTAGAAAGATTGTAAAGAGAAAATGCTTCAGGGGAGAGACAAACATAATAGGATGGGCCAATAAAAGCCACTAAATAAGAAGCAAGTAAGAAAGAGTGGCAATACAACCAGCGGAAAGCAATGGGCGGGTTGTAATCCCAGTATAAGTTACTGGCAAGCCCACAAAAGGTCTTTGGCAATCAAAGTCCAGAAAATGGCTACAAGTAGGATTTTTAAGTGTGACGGGGGCGGCAGGGGGCTCGTCTTTCTTAGACCTCTATATGTGGATAATATTAAAAACAGCCACTTGGGGCAAATATAAACAATCCAAGTCCAGCTATGTATTAAAGTAGACTTAATGAATGCATGGAAAAAATGGTCAATCTTCAATTGTATGATATGTAACTCCTTAAACTCACTACCTATAAAGCAAAATCAACTAGATCACACTGATGATCCCAAAACAGGATCAAACGTGCATAGAATAACCTCATGAAAGGTCTATTGCTGATTGACAGTTACATTTTACGTGATAGTTTTAAGAATAAGGGGCACTTCTGTTCCTTAAAATAACAGAGCAAGTAGGTGTTCCTGCACGAAAATATGCCTACCCAGAAGTCCTGCCTTGCAGGTATTTTGGAATTTTAAAAAATCCTTGGAAACGGTTATTTTCAATGCTAGTTTAAAGTCAAATTCCACTTTTGTTATGGATACCAGGGCAGTTCAACGCACTTAGTTCCTGAATATTTGAAGTACTGGAGTGTAAAGCTCCTAAACTATGAAATGTGACTAACTACACATCTCCAAGTAAATACAACTTTCCAAGTAAATACAACTTTACGCAAATTACATTTCCCACACGCTACAACAGCTTCTTAAAATGCAGGAAATGTTCTTGAAATAATTTGGAACTCTCGCAGCGTTTGCTGTCCATCAGAAGATGAAAAATATAATATTCTTTCATTATTTCTGAAAAAGTAATTCAACGAGCTTTTTTCGGGGTGAATGCCCCATAGGCTTATCGCAGTACATTGGTCATGTACACAAGTCTCTAAAATGGGACTGTTTGGAAAACAACTACATCACCAGCTGCAGTAAAATATCTCATATTGTCAGTAGTGATCAGGCGGCTGGGTGTGAAAGTTTGCCAGAGCCTGTGGTCTACCCACGCAAAACAGCCGCACACGCAAAGCCTGGCCTTTTAAGTCAAACGCTGAAGTGTATGGTACTCATGCATGAGCAAGAAACTTTCATTAACCATATCATGTACAAGTTTAAAAAATAAGTAAGGTATTGGTTTCAATTCCATTCAACTTAAAACTGTGGCCTATACTGATGACATATTAAAATTCTCCCAAAAAATCAGACACAGCCACCCCTGCCATAATTGGAATTATACAATGGTTTTCTGAAATTTCATATTATAGTTTGAACAGACAGAACTGAAGTTCTTCTAAAAGCACACTGCCTCTCAACAAGCACTGGGTATTCAGGTCTACAAAGGCACCCCAAATTCATTAAATACCTTGGAGTGTGTTTTTCTAATGACATTACGGTCTGGATAAGACACAATTAAACGAAAACCCTAGACAATATTAAAGACTTGATCTCCCAAACACATATTGTGGTATTGTTGAATGGAATCATTCAAAATAACGATTACACCTTTGAAGAACTTAATTTCCAATATGCTCCCTGTAGTCTATCAAACTATTTATTTACTTCTATGGACAAAGTTACTTCATCAATCCTGTAGATCAATCAAAAGGCCAGAGTGCCTTCCAAGAAAGTAAGTTTAGACTAAATGGCAGATGCAAACTCATAAAATGGTGTAATGACCAAACCAGCTAGATCGCCACACCAAGAGCAAGATGGGTCATTTTAATTGCAGCCATATCAATAACCTGTTTTGACCCCCTACACTGTAGACAAATTGTAATGGACAAAGCCAAAGCGATTCTCCTCTTAGACCAAATGCACATTTTAAATCCCAACATTTTAATCGCTCTGGAACTGTAAATTATACAGAGATTGGCTTGCTAGCTGCAGAGGGGTACATATGGGAGGAAAAAGATAACTTGCTAGACAAATCTATATTCGGATTTAGGGTTCTTTCCTAAGCATAAACTTACCTTGAGGCTGGTTTTGCGTCGCCTCTCCTGTCTCCGACTACAGGAACAGGAAGCAGGCAGCCAGGCTCCCTCCCCTGTAATGCAGCCTGCATGGAGAACAGGGAAGTGTGCATGACTGGTTTGGGTGGCCCAAGAAGGCCGACCAAACAGTCAGTGCGCACTTTGGAGTGGGCAAACCACTCCTCCCCTACCTTGCTCCATGAGCAGAGCAGCCCCGCCCACACCCCCGCAAAGCAGGAGGACACATCATGAAGCATAAAATGATTTTTGGGATTAAACTATTTTTATTAGATTTTGTAGTTTTATTATGGTTAATGTTACATTTCCATCACATAGCATCATGTTACACAATCTACATTTTATTTCCGATAATTATGTTTTTTTGGGTGCATGCGATGGGTTGTGCAGTGCATGCTTGTGGCTGACATGATCGTGTTCAAGCCTCGTGGGGGCGAGGGGACATCCTTCACGAAGCATAAAATGATAATAAAGTTATTATCATTTTACGTTTCTCTTCATTACACTGCTTAAAAGCAGTGGGGCGACACTTCTCCACCATAGCAGAGGAGCTGCCCCTGCTGTGACCCACTCGATAGGTGCATTGAGGAATTTTCTGGTGGATTATCTTTCCATCATTTCAGGCTCTTCTGTGTGCTGTTAGCTAGAGCCTAGGTTGCTCTAACCGTATGTAAACCAAGGTGCCGGATATTGCTCCTTTTCCTTCCTTATTTCTCTCTTCCTTATTTATTGGTCTTACTTGCTCTATTTTCTACTTCTTTGGTTTAATGGGGCAATATACTACCATGTATATGTGTTCAAAGTTTATTCCTGCAGCAATTTGCAAAGTATCTTCATATGCATTTCGTAGACAACAGCAATATATATTTCGTTTGTTTCAAACGAAGTTAAATACCAGGTATTCTCAGTGAATAACAATTTGGCTGCATGTATACAGTGTGTAACTAACTACACTTTGTATTTGAGCTTCATGTACAATACCCCATCTGCATAAGTCTTATTGTATTTATATATGCTAAAATCTCACAAACAAAAAAACAAGCAACATCATCACAAATTTCTATGTATAGAGTTGGACCAATACCCTCAAATTGAGCAGCTCAATAAAACAAATGCTGGCACTGTTCCCTGGATACCACCTCAAAAACTCTAACACCTGTGTGGACAAACCTTTCTTTGGAGAAAGCAAAAAATAAAGTACAAAACGTGGGAGTGATGTGGGATGCCGATCGCAGTCTGAATTCACAAGTGGAAGCAGCTGTCAAAACATTTCTCCAAATGAAACTCCTTAGGAAAAGAAGCTTTCATTCACCCTCACTCAATACCAGCACATGGAAGCAGGGGTGCTGGTTACCTCAAGATACCAAAAGCACAGCAACGCTCTCCACTACATATGGGCAGCCTAAATTGAAAGGCTTCAGAAGACTAAGAACCTTGTAGGCATGATGATCTTTGCCGAAAGATAAACAAACAGCACACCCAAATGCATACACTGACTCTCAGTAAATAACAAAAAAAAATCCAGATTACCTGCTTCAATCATAAATAGACTGAAGGTGCAGCATCCCCACAATACATACAAGAAAAAGTAACGCGACCTACGCCAAACGCAAGAGCGTCCCTAATTAGTTCTCAAAACTTGATATCAGACACCCAAAGATTCTCAGTGGCAGCCCCTGAATCTGGAACAACCTGACCAAGGAAAGCGATCAGGCCCCATCAGTGATGCAGTACAGGGTGCGACTCAAGATTCATCTGTTCTCACCACAATCTCTCCTCCTCCAGCGCACTGCCTTGAGCAGGACTCTCCTATTTTGTAGTTGTGCTACTTCCTTGTGACTCGGAGCTCGTTTTAGATGTTCAGAGACTGCCTACTAACGCGTACCCTTCCCACTACACAATGTAACCACACTCATAGATTATTGGCACCACTTGGACATGTCCTGATCTTCTGAACACAGCAAGACCTGTTAAACCATCACTTCTGTATCACAATCACCACTCTTCTTTGCAACAAGTTTGGTTACCAGTTGTATCTACAGTCCCAACATATAATGAGTAAGCAGCACAATGCAATTTAGTTCTGCATTGTGCGAGATATAAACAAAGCAATTGTCCACAATACATGCTAAAAGTTTGCCACAAATTCTCTAAGATCAGGGACAGGGTGAGATCTATGTCCAAGGATCATTACCTGATTCTATGCAGTCTGTCAGCTTGTTTATCATATGCTGTTTTGGCAAAAGGAACAATTAGAGACACCCAATCACAACACGGTAGTGTCTTGAGTACACGATTAGCATCAGATTTTCTTAGTTACTCCATGTGGAGAGGGTGAATGAAAGATATCTTGGCAAGAGGTTGGTGGAATGCACTGCATCAAAATAGCGCACGTGGTACAGGAGGGCGAAGACCTCTATTAGATTTCACAAACATGAGACAATCATGGCAGAAAATGGGTGCTATGTTTACTAAATACTGAGTACTTACTGGAAGATCTCAGAATTTGGCATATTGTTCTGAGGATTTGGCAAAAGGTGGCTAAGGTTTAGCTGTAGTGTTCTAGTCTGAGGGGAGTATGATGATGGGAGGCATCCCTCAATCATCTGATTAGACCCTTGGAAACAATCCACTAAGAATCAACTAGACTTGGATTGACAAGTGAGCATAATGACTGCCGATATTTGATACCAATTATTTCAAATGGAGCAGAGGCTGAAAAGTAGTACCTGAGTATCCTTCAACGTGGGTGAACAATCATCACTAGTTATTTAACTGGATGTCGAAGGCATAAGGATTGGGGTTAGTGGGATAGAGTGATGATAGGCGTTTACCAACAGTAAGCCATCATTTATGCTACCATTAAATGGGGAGACAAGGACGGGGTATGGAGTTAACCTCCATTTTTTACGTACTGTGGGTATGTTGGGTGGGAAGCAGAGATCACGTTTCTTCAGCAGTTGATAGAGTAGGCATATACTTTCACTCGATGGGGGTGGAGGCAAACTGGTGGCTCCCCATTATATAGACTTTTTCCTTATTAAGTGAGCACGACTTTATAATATGGGCATTAACACAATCCTTATACTTGAGTCACACCCTTTAATCTTTGATGGATCTTGGGGTGGGAAGGTTATACTTGATATTTTGTGGTCAACTTAGCAGATAATGGTGGTAAGACACAAGGGACTCATTAAGATGTTGGGCGGACAACACCGTTGCGGAATCGGGACCGACCGACCGCAGTATTAGGATGAAACCGCATACTCCCATTTCTCTCTGACAGCTTGCGCATTCAGACAGGCTTTTCATGTCGGAAAGCTCAACGTGAAAAGCCTGGGGGTAACAGATCTCTTAATTCCGACAGTAGACACGCCGGGTCTGACTTGGTCTGACTTGAGCCCGTCAGAAGACAGCCGGAATGATCAGCCAGTTACCCTTCTGACCGGCGTCATTGTAATACGGCGGTCGAAAGTGAAACCGAATATGTCGGTCAGCAAGCCTCCAACCGCAGATCAGAGGCTTGCCGACCGACTTCAAAATGAAGGCCAAAGTCACAATATTGAATTTAATGGAGTTTTATGACAAGGAGCAGCAGGCAGGCCGTCAGCAAGGGGCCCAACACATACAGCTACGCATACCAATATTCTATAATGGAGAAATTAGACACGGAAAACCTAGAACACATTACAACACAGCACTGTTGCCAAAATAAAAATATCAGGGTAACTTCATTGGGACGTGTGCAGTCACGTTTTGCTAAGAATAAGCAGGTGCCTACTCTCTTTATAAAAAAGGACATTATTCCTTTCCTGATATGGGGCGCCACCTGTCATTCTAGAACTAGGTGCTACCTCTTTGATCTATTAGATGTGTTGGGATAACCCAATTATTCGCTATTTAACCTGCACCATCCCACGTCAGGTTTGCCAAGCGAACCTCCCCCTTACACATGGAATGCACATCTTACCACATATGGGCGAGGGCTGCTTAAGAGCCACATTTTACTTGTATGTTGTGGTAACCTTTTCCTTATAGTTTAATTTGGATCTACCCCTTTTGATTAAAGGTCTATTTTAATGAAGGTCTGTGTGTGGGGTGGGAGGGGTGAGGGGGTCATCCTTTCCTTACACATGGTCACCTTACTACATCGGGGAGGGTCACCCTTTACTTGACACGAAGGATCCTGACAGCTCTATATGTATGGAGGGAGTCCCACCCTTGCTAGGATAGGAGTTTCACAGCTGTGTACCGTGAGGCCCCGCTGGGGGAAGTGTCAACAGGCCTGGCTCACACATAGGCCCCATTTGACTCATCATTTCTACACTGTGCATTACATGACACACAGGGTTAACACAGCCTTTGTCCAAGGCGGAAATAAAAGAATGTGCAGTGTAACAAATCAATAGCTGCAAGCGTGGGTATTGGGGCGCTGTCGGACCGCACGCCTTCCTTGACCCCTCTGCCCCCACAACCCGTGCTGCGCCCTCTTACCCCCAGAATCCGCAGGGGCAGCGGGGTGGCAGTCCGGGTGGTTTGCTGCGCTCACTGCCGGCGTCGCCCATGGCTGGGGGCCCAGGGGAGGGCGGCGGCTCGGGGGCCTCTAGGGGCTGATGGAGGCTGCCGCTGGTGTCCTGCCGCCGCAGCCTCCTGCTCCCGGCGCTGCGGCCGCTCTCGGGTCCGGCTCCGTGGACGGGGAAGGCGCTGGGTCCCGGAATGCACGGCCCTAACCAGCCCTGGGATCGGAGCAGCGCCACTGCAGGCCGCCAGCTGGGGGCGGAGCGTACCACGGCCGAAGAAAGGGGCGCCGGGAGGAGACAGGCCAAGAGAGGCACGTACAGAGGCGCTTGTCCGGCTCTGCGGTCTCCCACTCGGACTACGGTCAGCTCCCAACTACGGTGAAGCAAACGAGAGCGTGATGGAAAGCACAGCGCCGGGAGCACCTTTCACCGCACGTCAGCCTCCTCCCCCTTTTTAACCGTGGTACAGTCCGCTTCGGGAGCCTTTGGTTTAGAACTGAAGCAGAAAACCAGAAATCAGCTGGAAGAGGGCGACACCATTGCACCTACGCGCAGGGGTGCAGGGCCCTCTTTTTGACAAATAGGCACGCCTTTAACTGCACCATCCCACACGCACTCTTCACATAGATGTTTCAGTAGGCAGTGTACTTTGCCACAAATTACACCGGCATTCCAGTTCAAAGTACTAGTGTGGGTGGGTGAAGAGGGGACGCAACCGACCCCCATTAGTCCTGGTAGGCGCGAGGCTGGTTGCTGTTTGGTTGGTCCCTTGGCAGTCAGCCAGTGTTTGCAGGAAGAGGCAGTGGCCCCGCTTTGTGTGATGGAGACACTGGGGATCCCGGAAGTGGCTGCGTCCCTGTGTGCCCTGGGGGCCCAAGTGGCCCCGACAGCCCTGTCCCATGGGGGGCTTGGACCCCTATGTAACAGCCAGAAGTTGACAGCCATTACATGTGTTCAAGTACCTGTATGCGCCCGTCTGGGAACTCCCTCGGATGTGAAGTTGACACAGAAACAGGGCTCATTGTAATTTCCCAGCGACTTGTGTTGGGGTGAGGGGTATCTCAAGAGAGATTAAAATGACGTTCTGCCTTATCTCTGTTATCTCTGTGTATTCGTTCACGTCGTTATAGACGATGGACCCCCGTTTGTTACCCAACGATGTCCATATATAACCAGGAACAGAATTGCCATGGTATATATCGGCACCGCCACCCACTTGATTGAAAAAGTTAACTGAAAAATTATAAACGTTGGCTAAAAATTATTTTTTTTCTAGTTAACATGAAGGGAAGTTTAAATTCTATTAAGGACGCAGAGGCGAGGATTATGCATTACTTTCTTCACTCTTTATTAACAGCACGTTCAACGATAAAGTAAAAAAAACACTGCAACAGAACCATAACTCCCATGAACCACAGGGAGTAACCATAGCCACCATTAGTCGAATCAAGTAACAGTCCATGAGTCTATATAATTAAAAATATGCCATAGTCCTTCCTCCTCTTCACTGAAGGAAGTAAAGCACGCTGGACATCATTCCGTCTTAGAATCCAAACCTAGGAGGATATGGAAAGAACGTTAATAATTTCCCACATAACGTATTGTCTACCATTGATGGCATAACAGGTCAAAAAGTTCAGCGGCTATTATAAGCAGAATAAATGGTATGACAATCATTACAATTCTGGTACATTAGGTGTTCCAATCCCACCATTAAATAATAAATTACACAACATGTCTGTCTGTCAAGATGAAAAAAAAAATGTTTCAAGAACAACAATACATAACAATATTCTGTTATTGAGTATAATCCAAAGTACTCCCCTGTTAATCACAGAATCCAGTTCTATAACTTCCTGAATGAATGTAGAGATAACCCCATAAGTCCCCCAGGGAGGGCGACATAGAGATAGCATGCCAGGGGGGATAATTCTCGCCTCCGCGTCCTTAATAGATTTTAAAATTTCCTTCATGTTAACCAGGAAATGTTTCATTCTATATCAGGACTGGAGGCAAGGATTATGTATTTTTAAAGCTTACTTACCACCACTGCAGCTATGTCATAGATTGATTTAAAATAGAACCTTTTGAAAGTGTAATCAGAGGACTACTCTGCAGAATTCATGCTTTCCTTCAGTCTGCCACCTACCTGGTCAGCCTTGGAAGCCATAGCCCCCTAGTCGAATGAGCCCAAACTCACTGGTATTGATGCCGGCCTCTGCCATGTCCCATCTCACCCACCGGGCAATGGTCGGAGAGGACACAACCTTGAAAGGTTTTCTTATTGGCAATCAACAGCTGCCGTTCCACTGGAGGTCAAACCTCCATTGTCATGTCTTCGTAGGCCTTCAGGCACCTTACCACACACAACTTAGGGGCCGCTGGGAAAGCTGTATTGGATAACGACCTGGTACTCATCTTCGTTCTCCTTGAAATGTTGAATGTCACCCCCTCCGGGGTAAAAATTCCAGCAGACAGGTCTAATACCCGCACATCTGAAGCTCTCGTGCAAGAGATAAGGAAGAGCAACATTGCCAGTTTCGATGATATTTCCTTCCTAGAAAGGTATTGGTTGTCCTGCCAGAATGAAAACAAGCGCAGAACCAAGTTGACGTTCCAAAGACCTGCATTGCTGGGTACGGGTGGACAGGAAATCCTAATACCCTAGGAGTTTACTTACCCAGGGGTGTTCCCCTACTGGAACATTATCCACCGGTGTATGTCCTGCTTAAATAGCCGACCTGAAAGAGATGATACTATATGCCAGTCCCTCCTTGAAAAGCTCCACCAAGAAGTTCACTATGTCGGTAACGCATGTGCCACGGGATCCAAGTGTCTCTCCACACACCAACAGACCCATCTCCTCCAAGCCGATCTATACCTCTTGGTGGTCCCTGGAGCCCACGCCTGCTGGATAAGGAAATCAGCTCCCTGCGAAAGTCTGATGTCTTGCCTGCGTCACCTGAAATATTCCATGCCATGAGATGAAGTGACCCTGGAGAACCAGAGGGTGTGAATGGCCCAGTGGATCCGTCAGGATCTCGGCGGACGATGGTAGATATACCGGGGCGGCCAGGCTATCTCCAGGAGAGAAGGGAACCATACTTGTGATCGCCATATTAGAGTGACCAGTCTAAGTGAGCCCTCTGACGCCTGACTTGGGCTGCCACTCCCTGGATGAAGAGAAAGGCAGGGAAGTCATAGGCCTGTTCCGTTGACCATTCCTGGAGGAAGATGTAGGTGAGTAGGATCTGCTTCTTATGATGTCCCCACTTTTTTTTCTGATGTTTACACTGGTTTCTGGCTGTAGTCTGGCTGGGAACCTGCTAATCAGGGCCCCAGCCTCTCTGTTCTCTCTAAATAACCTGGAGTGCATATTAGGTGCACTAGTGATTGGATACTGTGGTGTCTTATGAGTCCCTAGTATATGGTACCTTAGGTACCAAGGGCATAGGTACTTCACAGGCCTACCATGGGAAGCAGACTAAATCTGACACCACAGGCCTGCTACTGCAGCCTGGGTGAGGTGGTGCTACCACTCCTCACTGAGATATAGGTTCACTATATCTCTCCTGCACACACATTTAAACCTATCAGTCACCCCTAAGGCAGGCCCTATCAATCCTGAGGGCGGGGTGCGTGATTTCCATGTGAGGGGGTGCCTCTGCCTGAGCAGGGCCCCTCTGCAGCTCTCAGAGTCCATTCTCTGGGGCTGTTTGTGAATGCGGTCAAACCATATACTCTTAAGTGCATTATAACCTCGCGGTAAATGCTAACTTTGGAATGGCTGCATCAAAACATGTCGTGTTTGGTGTCAACCGCTTTGGAATCATACCCCCACACCAGGAACAGGTGTGGGAGTATGATCCCACCCTTCTAGAGGGATAGACATGTACCTACTGTGGAAACGCGGTAGAATCCTGCAGAGCCCTGGCATCACAAAATGGATGCCACCAGTCACAGACACTGGGCTGCCCTCCTGCTGATGACCGAAACTCACAGTGGAGGAAGCTCAACAATAGGTATCCTGTCACAGGGAGGTGTGACCACCTCCCAGACAGGGTTTAGTGTATTGGGGCTGGGTGGGTGCACTCCTAGAGTGCTTTGAAGTCCTGCACTGGGGGAGCAGTAGGCTCCTCTGTGCATACACCAGTTCAAACCGGCTCAGGGGCTACCTGCCCCTGCTCTGGCGCGAAACTGGACAAAGGGAAGCGGGTGTAGCCACCCGCTCCCCTGACCCTCCCATAGGTGGGGTCATAGAGCTAGTCCCTCCCTTCCTTTCAGTATAAGTGTAGGAGAGTAGGATCTGCCTCTTATGTTGCCCCCACTTTTTTCTGATGTTTACACTGGTTTCTGGCTATAGTCTGGCTGAGACCCTGCTAATCATGGCCCCAGCCTCTCTGTTCTCTCTAAACAACTTGGAGTGCATATTAGGTGCACTAGTGATTGGATACTGTGGTACCTTCTCAGCCCCTAGTATATGGTACCTTATGTACCAAGGGCATAGGTACTTCACAGGCCTACCAGGGGCTGAAGCATGTATTATGCCACCCCTGGGAAGCAGACTAAATCTGACACCACAGGCCTGCTACTGCAGCCTGGGTGAGGTAGTGTTAGCACTCCTCACTGAGATATAGGTTCACTATATCTCTCCCTGCACACACATTTAAACCTGTCAGTCACCCCTAAGGCAGGCCCTATCAATCCTGAGGGCAGGGTGCTTGGTTTCCATGTGAGGGGGTGCCTCTGCCTGAGCAGGGCCCCTCTGCAGCTCTCAGAGTCTATTCTCTGGGGCTGTTTGTGAATTCTGTAAAACCATACACTCTTACGTGCATTATAACCTCGCGGTAAATGCTAACTTTGGGATGGCTGCATCAAAACATGTCGTATTTGGTGTCAAACGCTTTGGAATCATACCCCCACACCAGTAACCGGTGTGGGAGTATGATCCCACTCTTCTAGAGGGATAGACATGTACCTACTGTGGAAACGCGGTAGAATCCTGAAGAGCCCTGGCATCACAAAATGGATGCCACTAGTCACAGACACTGGGCTGCCCTCCTGCTGATGACCGAAACTCGCAGTGGAGGAGGCCCAACAATAAGCATCCTGTCACAGGGAGGTGTGACCACCTCCCAGGCAGGGTTTAGTGTATTGGGGCTGGGTGGGTGCACTCCTAGAGTGCTTTGAAGTCCTGCACTGGGGGAGCAGTAGGCTCCTCTGTGCATACACCAGTTCAAACCGGCTCAGGGGCTACCTGCCCCTGCTCTGGCGCGAAACTGGACAAAGGGAAGTGGGTGTAGCCACCCACTCCCCTGACCTTCCCATAGGTGGGGTCATAGAGCTAGTCCCTCCCTTCCTTTCAGTATAAGGTAGGGAACCCTTGCCCTTAAAAACTAGATACCCCTGGACGACGCTCTTAAGACGAATCCCGGACCTTCGACGTTCCACTACCTCTGGAAGGCGGAAGAATCTCCCTTGGAGTCAAGGAGTGACTCCCCTGCTTGGCAGGCACCCAAAAACTGCAATCAACGGTCGCAAACTCCATCGCTCCCGCTGGAGCCCGAAGTCCCTGCAGCCCAGGAAGAGGATTTCCTGACTTCTCTAAGGCCATCGTGAGTCCCCAGCGATGCTGAGGCAAGTGGATCCCACGAGTGACGAGGAACCGCAATCCCTGGGTACCGTGCACTATTTTCAAGTGCAACCCCTTCACAACATTCTACGAACCTGTGCTTTGGGCCACGTGGGGTCCAAGCATCTAGCAGGAATCCCTCCGAAGATCAGAGGCCTACCCCATTCCGAGTGATCGTGGGCCCCTGTTGAGTGGATCCTCCTGATGCATCTTTGTGATCCCTTGCCGGTTGGCTTGTGGATCCCCTGAAGACTTTCCTACAATTTCAAAGGGATCCCCTGGTTGCTCCAGGCCTGCCCTGACTTACCCTCGCTGGGTAAGTCCCTCAGACCTTGCTGGTCTGCACCGCTGACTTTTTGTCCTTTCCACGAGACTTGCTGTTACCAGGGTTTGTTGGCTCCACTCTGGTCACCGACACCGCACTAAGCTGCAGACTTCATGGGACACACCGAAGCCAGCTCCTGGTCGTCGACGACGCCTCTGGACCTCGTGGCTGAAGAGTCAAGACACCCATGAACTAACTGAAATCACCCGACGTCTGTGGGCATCCAGCTTCCTGGCCCCGGGTCACTGCCAAGTGACTTTGAACATTGTCCCCTCTGCTTTCAGGTCTTCCTTCTTCTGAATCCAGGCTTGGATTCCACTGGACACTTCTTCTGTCTTCACAAGCAGCAAGTCTTCATTGGCTCCCATTGAAAACGACGCCACGACCCGACACCAAAAGACACCTATGGACCCGGATTCCCTGGGTGAGGTAACTCCAGCACTACGGTGCTCCTGTGGGTGTTGGCTCTAGAACTACTTACCCTGTAAGTGACTTGCTTGTAGACTCTCCCGAAGTATCCTTAAACTGTTAATTTCCAACCGCGACTTGCACCATTGAAGTCAACGGGGATTCGCGGCTGGGTTAACACACTGCATGCTTCCCCTGTGGGTCCTTTACTTACCTGTCTTCGGTGGTTTCGTGAGGACCCAACGCTTCTGAAAGCCCTAGGCCTTGTTCCTTTTCAAGTCGTTATCTCTAAGTCTCTTTTTTAGTATATGGTCTGGTACGCCCCTAGGGTTCCAGCCATATTTGTGCTTAATTTATTGTGAAACGTTGATTTGTGCATATGTTCCTGACTTCTAATCTCATAAAGAGATTAGTAGAGAGTTGTTTAGTAATAAATACATATATATTTGATATATATACCTGTGTGGTGTCCTTTCATTTGGTAATTCAAGAGATTATAAGGTAAGACAAGCTGCTTTACATTCCTCTAAAGACTTAGCCTGAAGGCTGCTCTCCACAGCTACCACTAGGATAGCTTTCTCTAAAGGTTGTCTTAAACCTACTACATAAGAGTCGAATTGGACTGGTGCAAGGTTTCAACTTTAACTAGGGAACAGCATATACCAGGCCAACTTCTCACATTGGTGGGCAGCGTGTGGGATTACAGCTTGCCATTGTTTTACCAGAAAATCTCTATTTGAATTACTAACTGAAAACCACTATAGGTACTCAAGGTACATATAAAGTCAAGCTTAGTGTCAATAAGTTCTACTGAACTTAGAGCTGTGTGTCAAGGGATAGCATACCCTTTCTACAACTCAAGCTAGGATCAGTAGGCCACAAACTAGTGTAGGTAGTACAACACTGCACAACACTAAAATGTCCTTAAGGGTTGGAACCAGTGGGTCCACCCAGCCTCAGTATAAGGACTTGACTTTCTTTGACTTGAAAGCCATGTGTGCTGCAAGGCACCTGAGGATAGGACAGAGTCCCTCCACACCACACCTGATAGATCTGCTGACAGCAGATGATCTTAGATTAGCTCTAGGAGCTAATGGGTCTGAATCGGGGTGGGTCAATTACAGTGTCTGGGTCAGATGATGAAAATCAGGATGACCAGGATTCTGTGGTTGAAGGGCCAGACTCAAAAGGGTCTGAAAAGGACAGAGGAATTCTCCCTAAGAGAACTGACAGAGTGGAGGAGAGGCCTAGGTCTCTTTCTAGGGAGTCTGACAACTCCTATCACTCTGGCAGAGAATCTGTCCAACAGAGGAACTCCTACCTTCCTAGAAGGGAGGCCTCCTCTGACAGAATGTACAAACTGCTGCAGTATGAGGAAGCAAGATTTTCCCTCAAAACCAAGCAGTTGGCATTAGATAAAGAAGCCTTTGAGCTCCAGAGAGCTTCTAGAAGAGAGGGGTTAGAATCCCCTGGTGGCAGCAACAGTGTCCCTAGAGATAGAGAATATATTCCAGACCATAGGAACCTGAGCAAGGTTGTTCCTCGCTACCAGAGTGGGGATGATATCCATAAGTGGATTACTGCTATGGAAAGGGCCTGTAGAGTACAACAGGTCTCCAAAAAGCAGTGGGCAGCAATCTTGTGTCTCTCCTTTTCAGATAAAGACAGAGACAAGCTCCTCACTGTTAGAGAAGAGGATGCTGATGACTATGAAGTCCTGAAGAGTGCACTAATAGATGGGTTTGGCTTAACCACTGAGCAGTACAGGTTGAAGTTCAGAGACACCCAAAAGGCACAGACTCAGGACTGGACTGACTTTGTAAATTGTGCAACCAAGGCTCTGGAGGGTTGGCTGGTTGGCAGTAGGGTTACTGATTTCAAGGGATTGTATAATCTAATGATGAGTGAACAGATCCTTAATAATTGCCAGAACCAGTTGTTGCATCAATACCTGGTGGACTCTGATCTGACCTCTCCCCAAGAATTGGGAAAGAAGGCAGACAAATGGGTCAGAACCAGGGTGAGGCAGAAAACCCAGAACCAAGGGGGTGACACCAAGAAGCAGGATTCTAAGGGCTCTGAGAAAGGTGGGGATAAGTCAAAAGACCAGCAGTCTTCACAAGGGCCCCAAAAATCTGCATCTGGTGGGGATTCACAATCGAACAACGGAAAAGGCCAAAAGAAGCCCTGGTGCAAATTCTGTAAACAGAAAGGGCACTGGACTTCTGACTGTAACAAGTCCAAAGACCAAACCACCACCACTCCTGCCCCTAAGGCAACTGTTCCCCCTAGTACAGCTACTGGTGGAGGTGGTACTCAGAATAAGGGTGTAGTAGGGTTGACCCTGGGTTCTGAAGTGGACTCTGGCCTAGTTAGAGTACCCACTCAGGCATTGCTGATTTGTGATGGAGCATTGATATGCCCTTCCTAGTGAGCCCCAGTAATCTGGGCAAATACAAACAGCAGCCTGTAATAAATGGCAAACAGGCTTTGGCATTCAGGGACACAGGTGCTAGTGTCACCATGGTGGCAGAGGATCTTGTGGACCCTGGGCAGATCATCCTGGGTTAAATGTACCAGGTAACCAATGCAAGCAATGTCAGGACCAACCATAGTCTGGCAGTTGTGAATTTCTCCTGAGGAGGGGTAACTGGCCTCAAGAAAGTAGTAGTCAGTGCAGACCTCCCTGTAGAATGTCTATTGGGCAATGATCTAGAGACTTCAGCCTGGTCTGAAGTAGAGTTATGGACTCATGCTGAGATGTTGGGCATCCCTGCAGAGGTATTTGCTGTGACCAGGTCACAGGCCAAAATGCATAACACTGAACAAGCTCGGGATCCTGAAACCATGGACCAGGTGCTTCCCAAGAAGAGGAGCAGTAGGGTTAAGGCAGTGACTTCCCCTCTGTCTCCGATCACAGATTCACCTCTTGAGGGAGGAGAAGCAGATCCTGAAGAAGGAACTGCCCCAGAGGGACTTGAGCCTGATCAGGTTGAGTTTTGGGGGGCAGGGGGCCCTTCTAAGGAAGATCTGAGTAAGGAGCAACAGTGCTGCCCCTCTCTTGAACCCATCAGACAGCAGGCTGCTGCTGAGGCTGCTGGGAGTGCTAGTGGGTCCCATAAAGTTTATTGGGATGAGGGACTCCTATATTCTGAGGGTAGAGATCCAACCCCTGGAGCCACCAGGATGTTGGTAATACCTCAGAAGTTTAGGGGGTTCCTCTTGACCCTAGCACATGACATCCCTTTGGCAGGTCACTTGGGCCAAAACAAGACCTGGGACAGGCTTGTTCCACATTTTCATTGGCCACATATGTCAGAAGACACCAAGGAGTTTTGTCGCTCCTGTGTCACTTGCCAAGCCAGTGGCAAGTCAGGTGGCACAACAAAGGCCCACCTGATACCACTACCTGTGGTGGGGGTACCCTTTGAAAGGGTAGGGATTGACATTGTTGGTCCCCTTGACCCTCCAACTGCATCTGGGCACAGATTTATCCTGGTGGTAGTGGATCATGCCACCAGGTACCCAGAGGCAATTCCCCTGAGGACCACCACAGCCCCTCGGGTGGCAAGAGCCCTCATTGGAGTTTTCTCCAGAGTGGGTTTCCCAAAGGAGGTCATCTCCGACAGAGGTACAAACTTCATGTCAGGATATTTGAAAGCAATGTGGAAGGAGTGTGGTGTAACTTATAAATTCACTACCCCCTATCACCCACAATGCAATGGGTTGGTTGAACGTTTCAACAAAACCCTTAAGGGAATGATTAAAGGACTCCCAGAAAAGCTTAGGCGAAAATGGGACCTTCTTCTTCCCTGCCTTTTGTTTGCATAAAGAGAGGTTCCACAGAAGGGGGTTGGTTGCAGCCCATTTGAGCTTCTGTTTGGACACCCCGTAAGAGGTCCATTGTGTTTGTTAAAGAGGGCTGGGAGTTACCTCTCAAACCCCCCAAGCAGGATGTGATGGACTATGTACTTGGTCTCTGCTCCAGGATGGCCGAAAACATGAAAGAGGCAACTAAAAACATGGAGGCCAGCCAAGAATTACAAAAAACTTGACATGACCAAAAGGCTGTACTGACTGTGTACCAGCCAGGACAGAAAGTGTGGGTGTTGGAGCCTGTGGCCCCAGCAGCTCTCCAAGACAAGTGGAGTGGCCCCCATACCATTGTTGAGCAAAAGGGGGAAGTCACATATCTGATGAATCTTGGTACTCCCAGGATCCCCCTGAGGGTGCTCCATGTCAACAGATTGAAACCATATGTTGACAGGGCTGACATGGGCTTGCTCATGGCAACTGATGAGGAACAGGAGGAGGAGAGTGACCCTCTCCCTGACCTGCTCTCACAGAACCCTGATGATGGGTCAGTAGATGGTGTTGCTTTGGCAAGCAGCCTCACTGACAATCATCAAACTGAATGCAGACAAGTTCTGCAACAGTACAGCCATATGTTTAGCCTGACCCCTAGTCAGACTACCTGGTGCACCCATGAGGTGAACACTGTCAGGGACTGTATCAGGACTGAAGTCCAGAAAATGTTGGAATTAGTTGTGATTGAGCCTTCAGATAGCCCTTGGGCTAGCCCAGTAGTCCTAGTACCCAAACCTCATACCCAGGGTGGTAAGAAATAAATTAGGTTTTGTGTAGACTACAGAGGCCTCAATGCAGTCACCAGGACTGATGCCTATCCCATACCAAGGGCAGATGAGCTGATTGATACTTTGGTCTCAGCTAAGTATCTGAGAACATTTGACCTAACAGCTGGCTACTGGCAGATCAGGTTAGCTGATGATGCAAAAGCCAAAACAGCATTTTCAACCCCTAGGGGGCACTACCACTTTGTGGTGATGCCCTTCGGATTGAAAAAATGCACCTGCCACTTTTCAGAGGTTGGTGAACAAAGTTCTGGCAGGGATGGAAACTTATTGCTCAGCTTATCTAGATGATATTGCTGTCTTTAGTTCCTCCTGCCAGGATTACCTGGTCCACCTCAGAAATATTTTGGAGGCCCTGCAGAAAGCAGGTCTCACTATCAAGGCCACTAAGTGCCAGATAGGGCAGAGTCAGGTTGTGTACCTGGGCCACCTTGTAGGTGGGGGCCAGGTTCAGCCTTTGCAGAGGAAAATCCAAACCATCATGGAATGGGTTGCTCCAGCCACCCAGACACAGGCTGTGTATTATAGGAGGTTTGTAAAGGGATATGGATCTATAGTGACCCCCTTGAATGATCTTACCTCAAAGAAAATGCCAAAAAAGGTTCAGTGGACAGCTAGCTGTCAGAAGGCATTTGAAGACCTAAATCAGGCCATGTGCACTGCCCTCATCTTACAGAGTCCAGACTACACCAAAACGTTCATTGTCCAAACAGATGGTTCTGAGCTGGGTGTGGGAGCTGTACAGTCTCAACTGAATGATGAAGGTCAAGACCAGCCAGTAGCTTTTATTAGCAGAAGGCTGACCCCTAGAGAGAAACGTTGGTCAGCTATAGAGAGGGAGGCCTTTGCTGTGGTGTGGGCCCTGAAGAAGCTGAGGCCATACTTGTTTGGCATTCACTTCATAGTTCAGACTGACCACAAGCCCCTCCTATGGCGTAAACAGATGTAAGGTGAAAACCCAAAACTTTTAAGGTGGTCCATTTCCCTACAGGGGATGGACTATACAGTGGAACATAGACCTGGGACCCAACATTGTCCACGGACTCGATAATTCTCGCTTCGGTGCCCACTCTAAGCACGAGTTCACACTATGCAGCTCTGGGCAACAAGCTTGCTTAATCTCCACAACGGCCCCCCTGCGGCGGGATGCCTGGCTTTCACCTTGGGGATGCCCAGTACGGGTTATCTCACAGGGAAAAACCAGGACGGGTTCCCAATGCAAGCGCCAAGAAGCCCAAGGGTAAGTTGAGCGCTATATAAGAACACATAATAATAATAATAATAATAATAACATGCCAATGCAGATGGACTCTCAAGGTATTTCCACTTAGAACACGAAGACTCAACTGGTCAAGGTTAGTTTAGTGTCCCTGAGATCTTTGGCCTTCAGCACTCATTCATTTAAACATTAAGCAAGTGGTAGAGGTCTTTGTATAAATGTAGCCTAGGATCACCTTTGGTAGTGTCACTTGGGCAGCAAGGCAGATTGAACATGTAGGAGAGTACGATCTGCACTTAAGTTACCCCCACTTTTTTTCTGATGTTTACACTGGTTTCTGGCTATAGTCTGGCTGGGACCCTGCTAATCAGGGCCCCAGCCTCTCTGTTCTCTCTAAACAACTTGGAGTGCATATTCGGTGCACTAGTGATTGGATAATGTGGTACCTTATGAGCCCCTAGTATATGGTACCTTAGGTACCAAGGGCATAGGTACTTCACAGGCCTACCAGGGGCGGAAGCATGTATTATGCCACCCCTGGGAAGTAGACTAAATCCGACACCACAGGCCTGCTACTGCAGCCTGGGTGAGGTAGTGTTATCACTCCTCACTGAGATATAGGTTCACTATATCTCTCCCTGCACACACATTTAAACCTTTCAGTCACCCCTAAGGCAGGCCCTATCAATCCTGAGGGCAGGGTGCTTGGTTTCCATGTGAGGGGGTGCCTCTGCCTGAGCAGGGCCCCTCTATAGCTCTCAGAGTCTATTCTCTGGGGCTGTTTGTGAATGCGGTCAATCCATACACTCTTAAGTGCATTATAACCTTGCAGTAAATGCTAACGTTGGGATGGCTGCATCAAAACATGTCGTTCTTTGGTGTCAAATGCTTTGTAATCATACCTCCACACCAGTAACTGGTGTGGGAGTATGATCCCACCCTTCTAGAGGGATAGACATGTACCTACTGTGGAAACACGGTAGAATCCTGAAGAGCCCTGGCATCACAAAATGGATGCCACCAGTCACAGACACTGGGCTGCCCTCCTGCTGATGACGGAAACTCGCAGTGGAGGAGGCCCAACAATAGGCATCCTGTCACAGGGAGGTGTGACCACGTCCCAGGCAGGGTTTAGTGTATTGGGGCTGGGTGGGTGCACTCCTAGAGTGCTTTGAAGTCCTGCACTGGCGGATCAGTAGGCTCCTCTGTGCATACACCAGTTCAAACCGGCTCAGGGGCTACCTGCTCCTGCTCTGGCGCGAAACTGGACAAAGGGAAGTGGGTGTAGCCACCCACTCCCCTGACCCTCCCATAGGTGGGGACATAGAGCTAGTCCCTCCCTTCCTTTCAGTATAAGTTAGGGAACCCTTGCCCTTAAAAACTAGATACCCCTGGACGACGCTCTGAAGACGAATCCCGGACCTTCGACGTTCCACTACCTCTGGAAGATGGAAGAATCTCCCTTGGAGTCAAGGAGTGACTCCCCTGCTTGGCAGGCACCCAAAAACTGCAATCAACGGTCACAAACTCCATCGCTCCCGCCGGAGCCCGAAGTCTCTGCAGCCCAGGTAGTGGATTTCCTGACTTCTCCAAGGCCATCGTGAGTCCCCAGCGACGCTGAGGCAAGTGGACCCCATGAGTGACGAGGAACCGCAACCCCTGGGTACCATGCAATTCTTTCGTGTGCAACCCCTTCACGACGTTCTATGAACCTGTGCTTTGGGCCACGTGTGGTCCAAGCCTTTAGCAGGATTCCCTCCGAAGATCAGAGGCCTACCCCGTCCCTAGTGACCGTGGGCCCCTGTTGAGTGGATCCTCCTGAGGCATCTTTGCGATCCTTTGCTAGTTGGCTTGTGAGTCCCCTGAAGACGTTTCTACAATTACAAAGGGCTCCCCTGGTTGCTCCAGGCCTGCCCTGACTTTCCCTCGCTAGGTGAGTCCCTCAGACCGTGCTGGTCTGCACCGCTGACTTTTTATCCTTTCCACAAGACTTGCTGTTACCAAGGCTTGTTGGTTCCAATCTGGTCACCGACACCGCAGTAAGCTGCAGACTTCGGGGTACACGCCGAATCCAGCTCCTGGTCGTCGTTGACGACTTCTGGACCTCTTGGCTGAAGAGTCAAGACACCCGTGAATCACCTGAAATCACCCGACGACTGTGGGCATCCAGCTTCCTGGCCCCGGGTCACTGCCAAGTGACTTTGAACACTGTCCCCTCTGCTTTCAGGTATTCCTTCTTCTGAATCCAGGCTTGGATTCCACCGGACACTTCTCCTTTCTTCACAAGCAGCAAGTCTTCATTGGCTCCCATTGAAAACGACGCCGCGACCCGACACAAAAAGACACCTATGCACCCGGCTTCCCTGGGTGAGGTAACTCCAGCACTACAATGCTCCTGTTGGTGTTGGCTCTAGAACTACTTACCCTGTAAGTGACATGCTTGGAGACTCTCCCCAAGTATCCTTAAACTTAATTTCTAATCGCGACTTGCTCCGTTGAAGTCAATAGGGATTCGCGGCTGTGTTAACACACCGCATGCGTCTCTCGTGGGTCCTTTACTTACTTGCCTTGGGTGGTTTATTGAGGCCCCAGCCCTTCTGAAGGCCCTAGGCCTTGTCCCTTTGCAAGTCGTTATCTCTAAGTCTCTTTTTTAGTATATGGTCTGGTACGCCCCTAGGGCCCCAGCCATATTTGTGCTTCATTTATTGTGAAACATTGATTTGTGCATATGAGAGAGTTGTTTAGTAATAAATACATATATATTTTTCATTTGGTAATTCAAGAGATTATAAGGTAAAACAAGCTGCTTTACATTGCTCTAAAGGCTTAGCCTGAAGGCTGCTCTCCACAGCTACCACTAGGATAGCTTTCTATAAAGGTTGTCTTAAACCTACTACCATAAGAGTCGATTTGTACTGGTTCAAGGTGTCCACTTTAGTGAACAGCATATACCAGGCCAACTTCTCACAGAAGACATCTACCGCCCCCGGATCTGGTCTCTAGCTGATGTAGCGGGAAGCTGTGTGTTCCATCTGGAGGCAAACAGGTCCACCTGGCACAGACCCCATAGTGCCATCAGTGCCTGAAATAACCTTTGGGTCGAGTCTCCAGCCGCTGGCGTCCCTTATGTTCCTGGGGTTCCAGTCTTCCACAGAGTTCAGCACCCCCGTAAGATATTCAGCTGTTATTGAAATCTGCCACTTGAGGCAGAAGTGCCAGAAGTCCTTGGCTAGTTCCACCAGGGCCCGAGAGTGGGTACCACCCAGCCGGTTGATATATTGCACCGCTGTCAAGTTGTTCATCCTCAGGAGCACACAGCACGATACTCAGTCCGTCTAAAGGGACCAAATAGCAAACAATCCCTCCAGAAGTTCAAGACAATTGATGTGAAGGGTTAGATCCTCCTCCGTCCATCTGCCTCCCATGGAGGTCAATCCGCATCTGGCTCCCCAACCAAGGCGACTGGCATCCGATTCTATCACCAGATCTGGGTGGGAGCCGAATAGTGCCCGAACGTTCCATGCTTCCATGTGGTCGATCCACCACTGGATCTCCATCCTGGCCTCTGATGTCAGTGTCACCAGCTCGGAATAGATGAGTCCCCTCAGAAGGTGAGCCACCTTCAGTCTCTGCAGGACTATGTAGTGGAGTGGTACCCCGGAAGATGGCCTGCATCGAGGACGATTACAAGCCAAAAATCCTGGCTAGTTGACGCAAAGAGATTATGTCCCTTCTGGGAACCTTCCTCAGTTCTTTCTTGATCTTGTATATCTTTTGGTCCGGCAGGCTCAGGGTCTCTGCTCTGGAGTCTATGCGGAAACCTAACAATATCATGTTCTGCTGTGGGGTCAGGTCCGACTTCTGTAGGTTGATAATGAACCCTAAGTTCTGGATTAGATATATAGTGGGGTTCATGTGAGCCACCAGGCGATCTAGTGATTGGTCCATCAGTAGGATGTCGTTCAGGTAGATGATTAGCCTAATGCCCAGTGTCTCCAGATGTTCCACCACTGGTTTGAAAAGTTTTGTAAAGCACCAGGGTGCTGATGACAGGCCGAATGGGAGAGTCTGAAATTCGAAAATTTGCCCCCTTTATTTGAATTGGAGAAATCGGCAATGAAGGGGAAATATGTGGACAGTCAGGTAGGAGTCCTTGAGATCTAGACACGCTAACCAGTCATCCTGTAGAAGTAGGTCTCTGAGGATGTGGATCCCCTCCATCTTGAAGTGGCGATAGACTAGCCACTCGTTGAAGGACCTGAGGTTGATGACGGGGCGGAAGCCCTTGTCTTTTTTTTTCTTCTCTACCAAAAACAGGTTGCTTTGGAAGCCCCTTGGATGCATATTGGAAGTGCATTTTCCACCCTTGGCCAGAAAGTCCTGAATTTTTAGATCTGTAAGGGACGCGTCCTCAGTAGAAGAGAACAGCGGACGGGGCTTTACTGCCTGCACTGGAGTCCCGTAGAACTCTATTGGTACCCTTGCATGGTCTCCAGCACCCAAGGGTCCTCCGTGATCTCTGCCCACTTGTGAGTAAATAGTCGCAGTCTCTCCCCCAAACGAAGCGGTGATAACAGAATGGGGCTTACCATTGTACCAGTTGTTGTTGTGAGCCCATCCCCGGGCTCGTTTGCTCTTTTTTCCAGGGAGGGGTAGAAGGTTCCCTGACGGCCATCCTGCCACCAGTTGTTCCTTCTGGCCTGAGCTCTGTTAGGGCCTTGGCCAGAAGGCAGCCGGAGGAGTGACCACTGCCTTTTCCGGCTCCTCCAAAAACCTTTGCTGGGAAGATAATTTTAATGGATGCCTTGGCCTTGTCAAGGGCTGAGAATGTTGAGCCAAACTTCCCCAACTCGTTGACAAAAGGCTCTCCGAAAAGTGTGCCCTGTGCTCTAGGACCTGCCTCAGAAGATGAAAGCTCCCACAGTTTGGGATCTATCTTTAATAGGAGGGAACAACGACGTTCCATAGAGAGGGCGCAGTTGGCATTGCTGAGAAGGCAGACCGCCCTCTGCCCCCAGCCGCTACATTGTCCGTGGGGAGAGGCTTCCCTCACTGTTTTGCTTGCTCTGGAAGTTCGATAATCTTCGTTATGGGCCCCAGCATGTCCAAAGGTTTGTCCTGGCATGCCCTCCAGGATCGGACAATCCCTTTTTGGGGTCCCTCATGTACTTGGCATAAAAGGTACACAGCTTGGGGTCAATCTCAGGGGTCGCTGTGACCTTATCCCCTAGTGATCGTCTGAGACACTCCACTCGGAAGCGGGCCCTCACCTCTTTGCTCAGAGTCTGGCGGATCTTACTCGCCACATACTCTGCTACCTTACTCTCAGGGGCCCACTCTGAGGAGCGTGGTTGAAAAATGCCCTTTGGGTGGAACATATCAGTAGGGGCAGGTTCCACCTCGTATGAGTCGGAGTTGGGCGAGTGTGGGTGCCAAAATCTGCCTGAGTCCTGGGCCTCATCAGATGATAAGTCTTCGTCCTCCATGTCACCCTACCCCAAGTCGGGGAACCCCTCCTCGGGTCAAAGTCCGTTGTAACGTCATCACCCATTGCCCCGGGTATGTCCTAATCCCAGTAGGGTCCTTCTTTCAGCATGTGTGCACTCTTATGGAACACTTCAGCCAGACGGCTAAAGCCCTCCAGGTGCCCTGCGTCAGGCTTGCCAGTCTTGGGCGTGGCAAACAAGATACCCCACTAGGCCCAGCCCCCTGCCCCCCAGGATCCCCATGGCCTTGAAGACCTGGGCCGACAGTTTGGCAACACTCTCCTGCAGAGGGGCAAGTGTCTGTGAAATGACAATGGCGAGTAGCTTGCAGCAAGGAGCCGCTGGGGGGGCATTCCTCCTCAGAGTCAAGAGAGAGCATGTAGTCATGGTCCCGTTGGGACTGCATTGATAAGAGGGTGAGAGCACTACAATGCCCTGTATGAAGGGCAGCCTCCCTCACCGGTGCTCTGTACTTATAACAATCAAAAACCAAAGCAGTAGTCAAATGGGCCTAAGCCCTTCAAGTCTTACCGCATACGCAGTGTCAAGGGAGGGTTGAAAGGGGAGCAGGCACTTAGCGGAGGAGCCGCTCAATTCCCCTCAGCGCGACACGACAGCAGAAGAGCTGAAAAGCTGTTCTGCGGTGTGAAGGAATACGCTTAATAGAACGCAAGTGCGCCACGTAGCGCACCCACACGGTACCAGGAGATGCGCTCGGTCTGAATGCCTACAGCACGTAATAAGGAGTGTCAGTCGGTTGCCGCTGCCTGAAAGAGCGCTCACACAACACAGAGATATACACACTAATATTACACGCCAGATAAAGCCCAATAAACCCTTTAACCCAAACTAGTCAGGAAAAGAAATGAAAAGTGACTTAACTGATGAGGAGCAGTGAAGAAAGAGGAATGACTACAGCATGATCTGGATTATATAGACTCACGGACTGTTTCTTTATTAGACTATTGGTGGCCATGGTTACTCCCTGTGGTTCATGTGAGTTGTGGTACTGTTTCAGTGTTTTGTTTACTTTATCTTTGAACGTGCTGTTAATAAAAATTGAAGAAAGTAATGCATAATTAAAAATTGCGAACATACGTGACAAGAATTTTCAATTCTATTAAGGAAACGAAGGCGAGGATTATGCTTCTCATTTCTTTGCTTTTTATTCAGCAGCCAAACAAAACACTTTATTAAAAAAACTACAAATCCCATGAGCACTCAGTGCTCCATAACAACCATAGAGTGTATCATATAAAGGTCTGAACTGAGGTAACCTCTTCCTCTTTCTTTGCTTGATCTCAGCATAGTTAAAACAAACTTTGTCCAAACATTATCCTGAAACATTGTCCTTGGCGGAAGAGTCCTTCACGACCCAGACATTTGACGGATGAACCTTGAATCTTCAGAACGTGAAGACGATTCCGTGAACTTCGAGAACCCGGCGGGCAGCCGCAACATAGCTCCAGAGGGAACAACCCTTTAACTCGACCAACCTGGAAGCGTTGCACTTTTCACTTGCCATCTGTACCTGAAACAGAGATAAACCTCCGTAATACTGGTAACCCCACAGATTATTTAATCATATCATCTACACATAAAAAAGGGGGGAAATATAAAGACATCTTATGTAGTATAATAACTCCAATATGCATGATTTTATCAACAACAATGCAAAGCAACAGTACCAAAATTCTGGGTGGGATAATCCTCGCCTCCGTGTCCTTAATAGAATTGAAAATTCTTGTCATGTATGTTCGCAACTTTTTAATTCTATGTCAGGACCGGAGGCTCCGATTATGCTTGTTCAAAGCTGAGCCACCACTACTGATGCTACATCCAAAATAGGCTTATAATAAAAAGTCTCAAATGTAGACCCAGCTGACCAATCAGCTGCATTCATTATGTCAGAAAGACTTACTCCCATGGAGAAAGATTTTGATGCCAACGTCCCTCGAACAGAATGGGCGCCAAATTTTGAAACATCAATGCCTGCTTCTTCCATGAGCCAACGCACCCATCTAGATAAGGTGGCCGGGGTCACTGGCCAAAAAGGCTTTTGTAAAGCAATGAACAATTGACCATTCATATTAGATCTGAATTCAGCTGATCTTACCTTGTACGCTTTAGAACATTGGACTACACACATCTTGGGATTATCCGGGAAAGCCGGATAAGACACTGAAGTAGAACTACTCTTGGTACTGTGGTAAATAAAATATACCGGACTGAATTTCATACGGGATCTTAAATAAAGTAAAATAGCTCAAAATAACAAGAGGCAGAATCCGTGGTATAAGAGGGTTTCTAATGGGCTTTATTCCATTCAAAATGGCCGACTCGAGTCGCGGCCTTCAGGTTCCGTCACCACGAGGGTTCAGGAAGTGAAGTACAATAATTTATTGACAGACATGTATTTTTATAATAAGTGCATTACAATGAAACGAATGTAGAAGGCGTAACATTTGATAAGAAAAATGACGTGACAGTGACATAATCGAAACTAGGCGTAACAAGGAATAAAAGAAACATGATTGGTTTGCATTATCAGACATAGGTGGATCTATAAGATAATACTTGGCATAGATGCGCGCGCAGCAGCATGACGTGTAATTGACGTGCAACTAGGGGGTGAAGGGGACTTGACATTTAGCTCTACATGTGGAGACGAGAAGTCTGGGGGGTCAAGTCAACCTAATCCCAAATCATATCTACCATCCTATGTTTGGAGAACTATGTTATCCACAAGGAAGGACTCTCGGACAGAATCTATTCTATACTAACTGTGTGTGCGTGTACAAGCGTCTAAGTGTCTATATGAGATGCGAGGGGCAGAAAACTTTCCATGGCAGCAGGGCTATGAATCACTTGCAGGAGGACGGAAAGGCTGAGTCCTTGCTTGTGAGCTAAAGGAAATGTTTACCTAAATCACTTGACAGGAATGCATCGGCTGAAGAGCAAAATAGATAATTCGAAGGTGAAATACAGCTTCTTGGCAGGCATGCGAAAACTGGCCGAGGCAGACATTGTTAGCTGCACAGGGAGTAGGACAAAGTTCATGGATACAGATGCGAGCTCAAGCTGAAGCTGTCAGAGACAGAGAGCAGGGAAAGGCTTTGAGGACAGAATCGGGCCTACTTGCCTGAACTGTAAAAATGGAGTAACTTAGCCATATAAAGTCGGTGGCCTTTCATATTTAGGAATCGAATATCCAGCCCATTAATGGCGGATCTGACAGAGAACATGTCGACGGTAGACACACATATGTTTGCGTCTTAGAAACTGGAACTGGAGGGAACATACATGTACTTGTAACATGCATATAGAACCGTTGGGGTCCAAGATAGGGGACATAACTGATCAGGAAAATCCACATTTCCACATTCCCTCCTTGTCCCCTTCTTGCCCTTCAAGAGACATCAATCTTCATCATTCCATCGATTTGCTCATGGAGCATCATTTCTTCTTCCTTCTTCTTCCGGTATTTTGAACGAGAACTGTGATATGGAATGCACGATGTGGCACACAGACCACAAATCGCTGGTCCACATTGCAGGCATAGACAACAACTGAAGAGCATAAGAAGGCCAATACCTAGGAAGGATAGAACTCTCCATCCCCAGGCTGATATCACACTCCAAAACCACCCGGACCACGTCCAAGTGCCTGGATTCTCGTGTATCTGGCTTACAATCTTATGAAGGCGTGTTATAGCTTTATATACAGATGGCGAATTTTCTGGTATGAATATGCAGCAGCTGGATCCGATGACCCTGCAAGCTCCGCCCCTATCGGCCAGGATGACGTCAAGGACAAGACGATTCTGGAGAACAACAATTCTCATCACTGATTGTTCCTCTGTCAGATTGCCTAGGGCGGCTATAGTCTCGTTTACTACAGCTTCAAGAGTCTTGGTGAGTCTGCGTATCAGCTTACTATTTGATATAGTACCTATATAGGGAAAGATACCTTTATTGAAATCTACATATTTGTCCCATGCTGTCTCAGTAATATCGACAACTGGGAGATCTCTTCGCTCTCTATTGTGTACTAAATGAACATTTTGATAATAATCAGGGGGAGCTAGGAAAACAGGTGGCAAAAGGAATGCTATGTAACAGGTACCATCCCAATCTAGAGGCAGACGCATATATGCCGTCTGGCCACATATGAAGTAAGAATGGCGAGAAGCTCTAAATGAAGATTTACCTTGATCACTATATTCTACTATAGTAACGCATTGGCTATGGCCCATATGTATGGAACCAACTTTTCTTACACATAATTCACCCTTAACTGGAAATACTGACATAGTGGGCAGAATTAGTTCAACTTCGGATTTGACATTCAAAATCATAAGATTAGGCGTAAAATTACCTAATTTATACACTTCATTTTCTAAATCAGTTCCTGTTCTACTGGGGTGACCCTCCTTATTGGGGTGACAGACTTTGAATAAAACTATATTCAGATTTCCCCATATCCAGTGTTGTTGATAAACTGCTGTGTCTGGGTCTATGGAATTTAATAAACTAAACCATGCTCCACAGGAGCCATTGTGTGTGAACGGATGTGAAAAGAAAGGCAGAACTCCTTTGGTATTCTGATAGGGAGGGAGTCGGCCACACACCCAACAATTGGTGGCATTACTAGTCTGATGGGAATGATGTAACATACTAATGAATGTGTTATTACGCAGCGCAAGTCTATAGGACAACTCATGTGGCGGTAGGTCACTAAAAGAATGTTCATCAGTTATATTGAAAGTACGTTTAGAAACAGGATAATACATATGCAACAATATACTTGCAGTAACTATTAAAAAACTCAAGGAAAACAAAATTAATAAAGTCACAATACAGTGGCTACGCAGTGATTTACAATAAGCATGTCGTTTCATTATGATTCTGGACTCTACATGATTCAGACCTAAGGGATACATGTCGGGACAGATTCAACCGCTTCACCTTGGAGAGGACTTAAACAATCAAATCGTCCGACAGTTTAGATCTGGACCTGAGTTTCTGTTTATAGAGTTCGGTGCTACTGGCCTCAGCCAAAGGTAGCTTTGAGTCAATGGGGGAAGACACACGGGAAGTACTGTTTGTGTCAGGAGGAAGTCCATGAAATTTTTTGATATGGGTGGAATGCACCCATCCTTTTCTTCCTTCGATCTTCACAGCTGTTCTGGTCGTCAGCAGGACCAACTTAGGAAGCCTCCACCTTGGCTCCAGTTGGGTTTTCCGATCAAAATTCCTGACGAGAACATAATCGCCGGGAATTACATCATGAGGTTTCACCTCGGTGTTGTCGGGAAAAGCTGCGACTACCTGTGAACGACAAGATTGTAGTGCAGACATCAAGGAAGCCAGGTAATCTGTCAGCATATTACAGTCAACATCAGTTATTTTACGGGGTATAGGCGTCCCCCACATATTCGGTGGTCTACCAAAGATCACTTCATAAGGGGATAGCCCTGTTCGAGAGTGTGCTACCATCCTCATGTAAAATAGCGCAACTGGTAGGGCTACTATCCAGTCCACACCCTTTTCCTGACATATTTTAGACAATCTGATTTTTAAAAGTTGATTATGTCGTTCCACGAGACCTGCTGCCTCGGGGTGTCGGACACAGTGGAATTTCCACTGATATCCCAACAAAAGTGAGACATGTTTCATTAATTCGGATGAGAAAGGCTGACCGTTATCTGAATATACAACACGTGGTAAACCGTACCGTGGGAAGAATTCTCGAACTAGCTGCTTGGCAGTAGTCGGGGCAGTGTAATCTGATACGGGATACGCCTCTGTCCAACGGGAGAGAGCGCAGACAACTACGAGAACATATTTGAATCCTCGACAACGTTCCATCTGAATATAATCTATCTGGAGGACTTCAAAAGGATGGTCAGGAGGCTGAAATCCACCCTGCTCTACGGGAACACTCTTTCCTGGATTAAACTGACAACATATCATACAGGTACGAACTTTTTGTTTAGCTGCTGCTCGTAAATGTTTATTGAACCAAATGTGCTGAATGCTGTCTAGCATAGCCTTCTCTCCTAAATGTGCTGGACTGTGAACTGTAGCTATAATGGCTTGAACCATGGAATCAGGGAGAAACCATACAGATTTCTCCTTCGTCATCCATCCTTGATCTGTCTGGATCCCTCCTAGTTCAGTCCACTTCTTTATTTCTTCTGCTGTGGCATGTGTCTGTATGTCAATTACGTCAAGTGCGGGGTCCTTAATTGTCATACACTGTGTTGGTGTCTGAACTATTGGCTTTGTCATGTCTAATGTGCGATTCTGAGCAGTCTGTTTAGCTGTTTTGTCAGCTAAATCATTGCCTTGAGAAATGGTATCAGTAACCTTCGTGTGTGCTTTACATTTCATAATCGATATAGCAGTGGGTAGATGTATTGCGTCTAACAAAGCATGAATGAGGGGTCCGTGCTGAATGTGGGCACCATGGGACGTTAAATAACCTCTCTCTCGCCACAGCACGCCGAAGTCGTGTACAACTCCGAATGCATAACGTGAGTCAGTGTATACATTAACTTTCTTATTTGTGGCTTGAATACAGGCTTGTGTTAGAGCAATAAGTTCTGCTGCTTGGGCTGACAAAGTATCTATACAATTTGTTTCAATAACTTCAGTGTCTGTTGTGACTGCATACGCGGCCACTAAATCTCCTGTACTTGTTCTCATGCACGATCCGTCTACATACAACGTCAGGTCTGGATCTAACAATGGAACGTCTGTCAAGTCTTGTCTAGGTTTCGTCTTTATTTCAATGATTTCAACACAATCATGAGCTAGTGGGTCTGTTCCAATTACAGGTAATAGTGTAGCAGGATTCAATGTATTACACCGTCGGATCTCTATGTGTGGTTGAAACAATGTCAGTTCATAACCGGTAAGTCTTGCTATGGTCAAGTGTTGTGTTTGTGTTCGGTTCACAAGAACCTCTACTGCATGTGGTACTTGTACTGTCAATGGGTGTCCTAATACTATGGCATCGCTTTGTCTGATTGCTAAAGCTGTCGCTGCCACTGATTTCAGGCATGCAGGCAAAGCCTGAGCTACGGGATCTAATGTACTGGAAAAATAAGCACATGGCTTGCGTGATCCTGCTTGATCCTGAGTGAGTACTGACAAGGCAGTACCTTCGCGTTCTGTAACAAAAAGTGTAAAATGTTTGCTATAACATGGCGTTGCTAAAACAGGTGCTTGACATAAAGCTTTCTTTAAGCTTTCAAAAGCTTGTGTATGTTCCTGAGTCCAAGGGAGAACAGTCGATGTGGCTGCCTCCTGTGTGGTTAACTGAATGAGTGGTTTTGCTAGAAATGCGTACTGAGGGATCCACTGCCTACAATATGAAGTGAGGCCTATGAAAGCCCGCACCTCCTTCTGTGTCTGGGGTATTGACATGTTAGCAATTAACTGGATGCGATCTGGTGTAAGCTGCCTTCCCTCCTTGGACAGCGAGTGACCAAGATAAATAACTCGCTGAACACAGAATTGCAGCTTAGAAGGGGACACCTTGTGCCCCTTGTCGGCTAGGAAATGTAAAACTGTCAGAGAAGCCTTTTCACATTCTGGCTCGCTTCTTGCGGTGATCAGCAGATCATCGACATATTGAAGCAGTGCAGTATTGACTGGCATGTGGATACTGTCAAGTTCTCGTTTCAGTGCTTGGCTGTAGATGCTGGGGCTTTCTGTAAATCCTTGGGGAGCGCGTGAGAATTTAAAGCTGCGCCCATTTAAACTGAATCCGAACAAGTATTGGCTTTCCGGATCTATTGGGACGCTGAAAAAAGCATTCTTGAGATCAATTACAGTAAAAAATGTTGCTTCGGAATCAATTGCTGTCAACAATGATGATATATCAGGGACCACAGGGAATTGTGGTACAATACACTTGTTTAGTTCACGCAAATCAATAACCAATCGGTATACTGGTGGGGCAGTAGGGTCAGTTCGTTTAAGAATCGGAATTATCGGTGAATTACATATATTGGAGTCTGTTTCTATAACTACTCCCTGGGCAATCAGCTCATCAATGATTTTCAGCAAAGCCACTACAGCATCATGCGGTAACTTGTATTGTCGCATTCGTGGTAGTACCACTCCTGCTTTCAATGTAACTCGATAGGGTGTAATGTTCATGCAGCCAACATCCGTAGGGCCTTGTGCCCATAGATGTACTGGTAAAGTCTGTAGTCGGGGATCCATGTCTCTAGACACATAGTGACCTTTAAAATCCCGCAAAAACAACCTTACTCCTTCCGGAGAACAACATATTATGGCTCCTAGTGCTTTCAGAGTTTTAATTCCTAACAGATTTTCTGGGCATGATTTAGTAAGCAATAAATCTGTAGTTCGTGTCAAAGGTCCTATCGTAAGTGGTAGAGGCTGTGATACTTCATTAACAATAGGTTTTCCCGAAAAACCAAGGGAAACATTTTGAGAGCCTGAGAGGGGTGCCCCTGGAACTTCACTACGTTTTATAGTTGTTCGACTTGCCCCTGTATCGAGTAAGAATTTTCTATCTTGACCTAATAATTCACTATGTACATAAGGTCCTTCTTGATCTACAGGAATCTCGATAAGCGGTAAGTCGACTTCCCTCTCTAGGCTGGTTCATGCGTAGCGCTGATATTCAGGGTATTCATACTGTGCAGTCTGATACATTTGTCGTGTTGTGGTTTGTGTGGCAGTAGCAGGCAACGGTGGTGCAGCTGGCACAAACTGTATGGGTTGCTGTGAGGCTGGCATGGACTGTTGCTGAACTGGCATGGACTGTCCATGCTGCATAGCTCCTTGTTCATTCTGATCTTGTCTAACTAATCGTGGTCTCTCCTTTGCAATACCCGTAGCTATATTACGTTTCAGGACTGGACAATCGTGTACATAATGGCCTAGTTGTTTACAGTAATTGCAGGTTCCTTTTACAGGAACTGCAGAATCACCAGAATGTGTCACACCCTTTTTGTGACCATCTGCTGGTACTGTCTGAGAAACTAGCATTTTCATTTTTGTATCCTTCATGCGTCTATGCTCGTGTTCTTGTTCATCCCTAATTCTATTGTGATGATACTGTAACATTTGTAGCATTTGCGACGGAGTGTTACTTTGCCAGGTACTCTCGAATTTCAATATTCTATTCTTCACTGGAGGCAATGCATTTTCCACCAATTTTGTCACAAATAAATGTGGATATGAGTCACTACTTGCTTTTATACCACTATTTATACCAAAACATTTTTCAAATCGAGCATAATAATCGCTTGTGTCTTCATCTTGCTTTTGTTTGCAGGCTGTGATTGCACCCCAATCTTCCTTTTTTGTAGTTAATAAACGTGGCAGTACCTGTACTAGTAAACCTGGTAACAGTTTAACTTTATCCCCGAGCCCCGAACCTGCAGTTCGGCTCCTTTCTTCCTCTGCTAATGCTGTCCAGTCTATCTTTTGGTCTCCTACTTCCCACTCTTTTTCTTTCAGTTTTTCATAAATGCCAGCAGGCAAAAGCACCTTTAATATCGTCATAATATCAGGAAAGGTGTACTCTCCCATCAGTAACATGTCTTTAATTTCTCGGTGGAAACCCGCTGGGTCTTTGTCATGACTAGGTACTACTTTCTTCATTTCTAATAATTCCATTTTTGATATGGGTGTGTAAACAAATACACGGTGAAACTCATTGTCTTCGCCTTTTATTGGGTGCACTTCTCGTAAAGGATTTTGTCTATCCATATAGTACGGCGTTCTTTCTCTGTGGGGCAGCGAGAGAGAATCCGGACTTACAAAAAGGACATACTGTTTACGTGACACTAATATCTCTTTAATTAGTTTATTACTAGAACCTCTCCATCTGTTTGTGAGTAGTTCCGTTAATATATCAGGTAAAGGACCAGGGTCAGCATGTTGGCACTTATATAATATGAGGAGTTGCTGAATCATATAGATTCCAGCTAAGCGTTGTTCATCTGTACTGAGATTGAGAAACGTGTGTGCTACGGTCTCATCACCGTATTTTTCAGGACTGTCAATCCAGTGAACGGCTGATCTGGCTAATTCTTGCTCATCCATGGAATCGAGGAGGTGGTAACCCCTTCGTTCTCGTAGTATCTTATCTGCGGCTTGAAACGAATGTTCAGGAGACTTCAGATTTATTACAGGCGTCGGATACGTTCTGCTGTTTTTTGGGCATACAGAATGTATTGGATCAGGAAAACATCTAGCATTATCACAGGATCTTCCTCTGCCTACATAGGCTATGGTCTCTGACTGTCTTGCGGAATTCCCTGATTCGGACACTTCATCTTGCTCAAACTCGTCTGTTCCCAATCTTTCTTCATGAATACGCTCTATTTCTTTACGGATTTTTCGGCACATGGCTATTATACAATTTTGCTTATCGTGTCTCCCTTCTGATATATTCTGACTCCATCTTGTAAGAATAAGCATTGCATTCGGGTCTACCCCCGGACGATCTTGATTTCTGATCATACAGTTTATGAGGAAACGTAACAGTTCCCCCTGTATCTCTACTTTCTGGAATTCCATAGCTCTGTTAATACATCCTGGATCTCGTCCTGTTTGAACAAAATGATATATGTTGTCTAGATGCGTAGTCATCCCTGGTAACCTCGCTAAATACTCTGCGGCTCGCCTGATACGTAATGATGCCAGGACCATTTCGTCCTCTTTACCAACCACCGGGTCATATCTACAATTTACAAGGAGTTCCTTAAGCGTACGTTCACTTACGAATTTAGGTGTACGTGAATGTGCTGACTCTTGAAAGACAAGTTTATTTATTCTAGGTGGTGTAAAAGTACTGCTAGCACCTCCCGTGGCCCTATCTGGGGCGTCGGGTGTGAATGGGTTCGTTGAACGTGACACAGCAACTATGGGTGTCGATACCTCTGTAGAGTCGACTGCGGAGACAGATGCGGAAACAGATGTGCTTGCCGACGCTTGTGTCGGAACTTGCTGTTGCACGGGGACAGATACCTGATCCTGACGTTGAACCCCTCCGCCAGACGGTCTATGTGGTGCGGCGTTAGCATACTCGGGAGCTGCGTCATCTAGATATGAGGAAAGAAAAACATCTTCTGCGGTTCTGGGAAGCCCCTTTGGATGCACCTTAATTGGAAATAATGGGGGCGGCAAGTCTTTTGGTATCTCTGGAGCAGCCTTAGGTAATCCTTCGGCTAGTAGGGGATACATACCATTCATAAGAGCATTTCTTTGTCTATTTACTTGTTCTGATCTCACTCGGATACCTTCCTCAATTAATAGATTTTCTTGAACTTTATTTGAACTTTCTTTACTCCTCTCTTCTTGTCTACGTGCTTTTTCTGTTCGTCTATGAGATTCTTTACGCCATAACTCAACAGCGTCTTTCTGTGACTGTCTGACCTTTCTTTTCCATAACTCTTCCTCCACTTTCATGATGCACTCTGCATCCCAGGTTCCCGCTATGGGCCACCTTTGACTTTCCGGTAATCCCTTGGTATAATCTACCCATAGATCAAGAAACAATATGGCATCTAAGCCATGTTTATGGTACATGAAATGCCCTGGAGTGTCCCTAGGAGGAATAGGAACTGCTTCTTCAAGCACCCCTTTTCTGGTAGTAATCTGTCTTAACTTCGAAAAGAGCGGCATATTTACAACTGATCTGATACTTACTCTTGAATTTTCTTAATACGAAAAACACAATAGATGAACAGTGAACAATGAACAGTCATTCATACCACAATATGCAAGACATTTCTGAATACTTTAAACATTAAACATTAAACATTATAACAATGATCGACAATGATGACAGTCTGCCTAACTAATCACCACGCTGAATTCTTGACAATAACTGAATACTTCGGAATACTTGATATACTGCTAAACAGTACATATACACTGCTAAACAGTGCAGACCGGATTTGTGTACCCAAATCCGTCTTGACCGGCACAACCTATGTGCGCGTCAACACGCCTCCCCGGCGATGGTACTCACCGAGTAGCTCCTTGAAACGGAAGGCCTCAGAGAATGGACAGGACTCGATGACTGCGGACAGCGGACCCTCTGGACATCGGGATTTCGGAAAACCTGGTGGGCCTCTGTATACCTCGGATCTTGCTCTCTCAGCTAGGCTCTGGTCGGGATACTTCGCACTTCTCACCGCCTCGTCTGGGTTGATCGCAGCCTCAGTCGCCCCCGCTTGACCGGAGGGAGCTTACAGGAAATCCTGCTGGTACGCGTTTATGGTCCGTCCAGCTGTGGCAGGAGACCGGGCCTGCAACGCACCGCCGGCGCGTGAGATGAGAAAGTGTCCCTGTTCGGGCGCCATTCTGTGGTAAATAAAATATACCGGACTGAATTTCATACGGGATCTTAAATAAAGTAAAATAGCTCAAAATAACAAGAGGCAGAATCCGTGGTATAAGAGGGTTTCTAATGGGCTTTATTCCATTCAAAATGGCCGACTCGAGTCGCGGCCTTCAGGTTCCGTCACCACGAGGGTTCAGGAAGTGAAGTACAATAATTTATTGACAGACATGTATTTTTATAATAAGTGCATTACAATGAAACGAATGTAGAAGGCGTAACATTTGATAAGAAAAATGACGTGACAGTGACATAATCGAAACTAGGCGTAACAAGGAATAAAAGAAACATGATTGGTTTGCATTATCAGACATAGGTGGATCTATAAGATAATACTTGGCATAGATGCGCGCGCAGCAGCATGACGTGTAATTGACGTGCAACTAGGGGGTGAAGGGGACTTGACATTTAGCTCTACATGTGGAGACGAGAAGTCTGGGGGGTCAAGTCAACCTAATCCCAAATCATATCTACCATCCTATGTTTGGAGAACTATGTTATCCACAAGGAAGGACTCTCGGACAGAATCTATTCTATACTAACTGTGTGTGCGTGTACAAGCGTCTAAGTGTCTATATGAGATGCGAGGGGCAGAAAACTTTCCATGGCAGCAGGGCTATGAATCACTTGCAGGAGGACGGAAAGGCTGAGTCCTTGCTTGTGAGCTAAAGGAAATGTTTACCTAAATCACTTGACAGGAATGCATCGGCTGAAGAGCAAAATAGATAATTCGAAGGTGAAATACAGCTTCTTGGCAGGCATGCGAAAACTGGCCGAGGCAGACATTGTTAGCTGCACAGGGAGTAGGACAAAGTTCATGGATACAGATGCGAGCTCAAGCTGAAGCTGTCAGAGACAGAGAGCAGGGAAAGGCTTTGAGGACAGAATCGGGCCTACTTGCCTGAACTGTAAAAATGGAGTAACTTAGCCATATAAAGTCGGTGGCCTTTCATATTTAGGAATCGAATATCCAGCCCATTAATGGCGGATCTGACAGAGAACATGTCGACGGTAGACACACATATGTTTGCGTCTTAGAAACTGGAACTGGAGGGAACATACATGTACTTGTAACATGCATATAGAACCGTTGGGGTCCAAGATAGGGGACATAACTGATCAGGAAAATCCACATTTCCACAGTACGCCTGGATATAGAAAAGGATACTCCCCCAGGAGAGAAACTACGTCCCGCAAGATCGAGGGCGCGGATATCTGAAAACCTCTAGCAGGAAACTAGGCATAAAAGCATGGCTAGTTTTGCTGAAAGCTGCTTTCGAGACAGGTATTTGTTTGCAGGCCAGGATTCTAAAAACCGTAAAACCACAGACACGTCCCAAAGGACAGAATATTTAGGACACAGAGGTTTCACCATCCTGATACCCCTAAGTAACTTACAGACCAAAGGATGTTCCTCAACTGATTTACCATCCATTTGCACGTGACCTGCCGAGATGGTGGATCTAAAGTTGTTAACAGTTCTGTAAGATAAACCAGATGACGCCAGAGAGGCTAGGAAATTCACTACCATGGAGACATTTGCTGTAGAGGGATCAGCGTTCCGTTGAGAACACCAGCTACACCATCTGTTCCATGCAGATGAATATCGCTCATGCGTTCACGAGGTACTGCACAGGACATTTCCAGAACTGTTGGGAACCAAACCTGTGCCCTCCACAAAGGGGTGATGAGAACTAACTCCGCTCGTTGACGCCTGGTCTGAGCCAGGACCCTGGGGATCATCATGAATGGCGGAAAGGTATAGTTCAGAGTTTGGGTCCATGTCTGACGAAATGCGTCCAAAGCTATTGCCTCTGGATCCGGACGCCAACTGTAAAACCCTGGTAGTTGCTGATTGAGGCACGAGGCAAAGAGGTCCAGATGACATGGACCCCGTAGTAGGTTCAGAGCTTGAAAAACTCGAGGATGGAGCCTCCAATCGCTGAAGTCTCTGAGGTAACGTGAGTGCCAATCGGCCACCTCGTTGTTCTGTCCCGGGAGATACTCTGCCACCAATGAGATTCTGTGAAGGAGGCAATAGTGGCAGAAGTCTTTGGCTATTTCTGCCAAAATTCTGGATTTCGTTCCCCCAAGCTTGTTGACACAGCGGACCGCTGATATGTTGTCCACTCGCAATAGAATACAACAATCTGTCTTCTGGGGAGAGAGACTGCGGATCGCGAAAGAGCCTGCCAGCAGCTCCAAGCAATTGATGTGCAAGGAGAGTTCTTGTCGGGACCATCGACCCCCAGTGGATATCGAGCCACAGCGCGCTCCCCAGCCCCATTGGCTGTCATCCGATTCGATCACAATCTCGGGACTGGACCCAAATATGGCTCTGCCGTTCTACGATTCCATGTGCTCGAGCCACCACAGCATCTCCCACCTCGCCTCCTCAGAAAGAGGAATCTCTTCTGTGTAACGAAGGCCTTTGCGGAGATGTTGGATCTTTAATCGTTGGAGTGCACAATAGTGCAGAGGGTCTGGGAAAATGGCTTGTATCGAGGAGGCCCATAGCCCCACGATCCATACCACTGACTTTCACGATATCACTTGCTTGTTCAGTAACAACCGCAACTCCTTCTTAATGGTTCTGATCTTTTGGGATGGGAGGAGAAGCTGGCAGCTCCGGGAATAAATCTGAAACCCTAGAAATTCTATGGACTGCGTGGGAGACATGATAGATTTCTAAGGGCTCACCACAAAGCCTAAGCTCTGGAGGAGAGAGATTGACCATTCCAGATGTGTGACTACCAACTGAGGACACGGTGCCATTATAATGATGTCGTCTACGTAGACGATCAACCGGACTCCTCTCGCTTTCAAGGATTCCACAACCGCGCGTAGAAGCTTTGTGAAGCACCATGGTACTGAAGATAGCCCGAAGGGAAGGACCTTGTACTCGTAACACACGCCTTCCCAGATGAACTGGAAGAACCTGCGATGTAGGGGGTAAATAGGTACGGAGAGGTACGCATCTTTGAGATCTAGACGCACCATCCAATCTCCTTCCTGCAATAGATCGCGTAAAAGATGGATTCCCTCCATCTTGAAATGGCGATATACTATCCAGCCATTGAACTCTTTCAGATTGAGGACCAACCTGGACCCGCCCCCTTTGTTCTGGACTAAAACACATTGCTGATAAACCCCGAGGGTGGAGTTGTGTAGGGACGATGGCCCTTTTCCTCACAAGGGAACTTATCTCTTCCCTGATAACATTTTGATCTTGTTGGGAAAAATGTATTGGAGGGGGTAAAGGACCCTGAACGGAAATGTCGTACTTTTCTAGCTTGTAGCCCTGAACTGTCTCCAAGATCCAAGCATCTTGCAAGATCGTTTGCCAAACCTGAAGAAAAGACTGAATGCGCCCTCCCAACATTACTTCTGAACACAAAACCAGTCTCACCTGAATTTCCTGTGTCCTGCTGGTTGGCCTGGTTACTATTGAATCTGCCCCTGTGGAACCTATTCTGTGCTCTTCGGGAGGGGTAGAAGGAGGAATTGGTGTCCTGATATCCCCCGCGCTGTTGTTGGTATTGGCCTATGGGGCGCCTTGGTGACCTCGGCCGAACGACCGCCCTCGATATCGTCCGGTCCTATTGAAAACCGGACGAAATGCCCGTTTTAGTGATTCCTGTGCCTTATCAAGACCACTGAAGGTCGCCACAAATTTTGTAAGTTCCTTGAGGAAAGGCTGGCCGAAGAGGAGGCCCTGGGTTATGGGACCTGCCTCTGAAGTAGATAGTTCTGCTAGCTTGGGATCTAGCTTGAGAAGGATGGACCATCTTCTCTCGCTAGACATGGCACAGTTAGCGTTGTCCAGTTGGTATACGGCTCTTTGTGCCCATCCTATAAGCTCATCAAGATCATTGGAAGCCCCGGTTTCCTTGGCGCTATAACCTATTTCTAGTATTTTGGTGATGGGCACCGACAAATCAAGCAGTTTATCTTGGCATGACCGCCAAGCCCAGTCAATGCCTTTTTTAGGGTCTTTCGCATATTTTTTCAAATATGTTAGCATGGTGGGATCCACCTCAGGGGTGTCCGCCACCTTGGCCGCCAGGTCCGGTCTAGGGCATTCGGACCATAGTCGAGCCCTGACGTCATCATTGTAGCGCCCATGAAGGTGCAACTGCACGTAATCCGCTACTTCCTGCGATGGGAGCCACGGCATCGAATTAGGGTGAATGATGTCAGCTGGCTCAAAGGTCAGGACCTTGGGTTGAGAGGGGGTCTCCACATGGTGTTCTTTCCTCTTTTTCTTGGCTGGTTGAGCCACCTCCTGGTCATCGGACTCCTGTTCAGAGGACATGTCGCCAGCATCTCCTCAGAGAGAATCAGAAGGGTCGGCCTGAGTGGGAGACTCTTGAGATTTTGCTAATGAGTCAGTAAGCCGGGCAAAGTCCTCCTTATGTGGATTGACTACCTGCGTGGCTGTAGGTTTAGGAGGGTTAGCCGGAGGCGGAATCCAACCCTGCTGTATGGCATATTTGTTAAGGTGCCTTTTTAAGGGGGCGATAGCTTTGACCAAAGCAGTATTCACAGATTTTTGGACCCCAGCGTCCAGAGCTTCCACTATATCTTGTTCCAAAGAACCTGTAGGTTCAGCCCCATAATAGTACTTTTCTTCATACATGAATTCTACCATGTTAGAATATAAGACACTTGTATCTGGCAGGAAATAAGCCACTCGAAGGAGGAGTAATCCTCAATCTAAACCAGAATCTGGACACTCACGGGGAGAGGTATAACCCCAGCCAAGCCAGACACAACCTTTTATATAAGTGGAGGGAGGGCTTGCCTACAGCCTTTCTAGGCAAAGCCTATGTACAGATTATACAGCCCTCTGCAGTCAGCTAGCAGTGGGCATAAAACGGGGCTTCAAACAGCCACTTTGCAATTCAATTCGGAGCTTTGTTTTGTTCCGAACGGCACTTGCGGTGAAATAAAGACCAAAATGGCCGCCGCGCATGCGCGGTGATGGAGCAGGTAAAACAAAATGTTGTATACCCCTTCTAATTTGCATGAAATTAATTACGTAATCATTCTAACTTTAATTCCAATAACCTGTTTGCAGTGAAAACTTATTAATCAAATTCGCACCTTGATAAACACGAGATACATGTGGGACTAAAATGCTAATTGCATGGCAGAACAATTAATGAATTAACTATTGTACGCAAACTAACCTTAGATTGTGGTGAAATAGTAAAATTGCATGATTTATGTAGCTTTCTGATCGTTTGTGCATAAAAAGTTATTAAGTGATAAGTATTATTGCTTTAAATGTTGCTACTGCTAGGTAAATACTAATATATAATGGGATTAGTGTGGGTTAAAACATTATAAACTTCATTTCTATATTTTAATTACTGTTATGTCTGTTTTTGCTTAAGTTGGCATTCGGGCCTACTAGGTCGCAGTACCCAAGATGGAGTCCCATAAAGCATATGCCACCATGTGAGCGCGATACTATCTGCGCAGGTCCGGAAGGCTCTGGAGATCACCAGATGACCCAAGCTTTGACACCGTGTTCCCTGTCAAGGATAGTGACTTGTTTGTCTCCCAACAGATGAATTGGTGGGAACAGCTGAAAGGACAATGAAGAACCCGTGTAATGCAACTTTTACCTTGGAAGTGTTACATTTGCTGCTTTTGCCTGGAAGCAACAAAAAAAATTGAAACTTATTAAATTTGTGCCTTCCTATGCCATGTCATCATGAAGAACCAGTCTTGCCCTGGGAAACCTTTATTAACCTACAGATAATCCCGAACTTTCCCCCGAACTGTCCAATCAGAACATTTTCTACTGTCACCAAATGTTTCATGTTAGTATGAAGTAAGAGGGAGAAAGGGTATATAATGCCCTCATCCACTATTGGGGTCATCAATAGCTTCTGATCGTTCATGGTGTTAGGTTGCGTGAGCTGTTGGCAATTTATTGGTTTGCCTTGGGTTTATTTTGCATATGGGAAGAAACTTGCCGTGCATTCAATATTTCATCTGACAGTTTGATCCTTTGCCATGGGTCAGACCGGTACAAAAGGGGGTGGTGATGGACGGAGCATCAGAACCAATCAAACACTCACACCCAGTCAACAGATCTGGGTTTGATCCATCACCGTTCTTTGCCCACTCTGCCACCCCAGTTCAAACATGACCATATGCAAATCAGTCTGACCCTGTGCCTTATGGGAACAGTCCAGCCCGACCTGCCAAGCCATGCCTTCCCTGGACCGGAAACAAGCTTCGTAGGACCGGTTTCTGGCATTTCAGCCGTCTTCAGCCAGGCTTGCTTGAATCCAGTGGCAAAGTGAGCAAGGGACTCAACGTCTGAGCATACCCTGCCAACTTATGGCGAACAAAGCGGTACAAAAGGGGGTGGTGATGAACGGAGCATCAGAACCAATCAAACACTCACACCCAGTCAACAGATCTGGGTTTGATCCATCACCATTCTTTAGCCCACTCTGCCACCCCAGTTCAGACATGACATGGGTCAGACAGCCTGTCCTGGGAATTTGTACCTGAGAATGAGGATAACTCTCTGTTTGATCAGAATTCGTCATTTTTGGCAAACTGGTTTTTCTGGTGACTGTGTTTTTCCGAATTCATGCTTATTACTAAATGTTTGCTCTCTCTCTTGAAATAAAACTAGATTTATATCATAAGCTGTAGTGAATAAATGCAACGTAAAACATTTATTATTAGATAAACAAAAATTGAACTAATAAGAAATGAGTTTGTGGTTCTTTAATTAATTAAGGAAATTAAATAACTGTTTCCTAGGCTTTAATTGTGTTTTAGCATCAACCAGTCCAACTAATTGGTCCATCGACCAAGTGGTGGAGTGCCTTGATGTTAAGGTCAGGATTCTGAAGATGTTTATGAAAATATGTATATTATGTATATAATGGAAAGCAAATGAATCCTGATAGATAATAAGGTATCCCCCATGTCTGGCACTTTTCACCCGTGTACAGATTCGAGTGAAACTTATTGAATGTAAGAACGTGTGTTGGTGTTATGGACCCCACCAGTGAATGAATGTAAGAATGAGTTTTGTGATTAAGAATCTGTGACATAGGGTGATAGGTAAATTTTGTTTATATTGTGCTCCATCAGATTTCGTGGTAGCAGATGGTTATTATTGAACAGTTTGGTGATTAGTGATGGTTATTTTGGCTAGCTTAGTGTATATAAAACCCCTATATTCAAAGGTTTATGTCTAACACCTTATGTTGAGTTCGTGTTGCGTTTTATGTTGTCAATTGTTTTAAAGACTTCAGAGAAGTAGGAAGTTGGTTGCCCTGTATGCAGGTAGGGGGAAATGTGTGGCAAGTGAAGTTGCACAGCGCATTGTCTGATTTCAAAGTGGTAACATTGTCGTGTGTTATCTTTAGGGACATTTTCCGTGTGTGAGTGCTAAATGAATAGCGAAGGCCACCTGTGAAATTTCAGCCTTAAGAACAGGAGTCAATTGTGAGCTCTGAATACGCTTATCCCTCAGAAAGTAACAGGTCTCCCCTAAGCTTGTAAGAAGGGTAGGGTAGAGGGAAGTGCTACTTTATCGGCAAAATGGAAAATTCTGTGGTAGGGTAGAGGTAAGCGCTGTCTACTGGAAAGACAGAATTCTTGTGTAAATGAACAAAGCTATTTCTTTGGTTTAGCGAAACAGGCAATGGAGATGTTTTATATTGTTACTAACGGATTTTGATTAAAGAAAACGAACGAAGAGTTTGCCGATAAAAGTTTGTAAAGGAGGGGTCAGAAAAAGCAGTATTAGTGAGAGAGGCTGACGTCAGAAAGACCGTGCTGGGATTGGTCAGCTGCAGACAGACGAATCGTTCACTGATTGGTGCGTTAGTGGGAGACACGCTGGAAGTGGAGAATTACCAGAGTGACGTAGACGCACAGGATTGGTGTGTTAGTGTGAGTCGCGCTGGGATTGGAGAATTTCACGAGTGACGTAGACGCTCTGGATTGGTGCGTTAGTGTGAGTCATGCTAGGATTGGTCAGAATACGGAAGAAGCCGTGAAGAAGTGATTTACGAAGCTTAGTTGATTAAGAACCTTTGAAAATAAAAATTATGTACTACGATCAACCTGAGAAAGAGAAAAAGTAATGGTTTGGAAAAATCAAAGACCTATTTAAAAAGGATAAGCCGATTGTAACTAGGGAAGGGCAGATACTTCCTCCACCGAAGACGCCTGCATCTTTTATGGTGGCGAAATATGGTTGTCAAAAAACAATGAGAGAGCTAGGGAAAGGAAGAGGGTGCGTCTGTATCCCCAGTTATAATGTATGTTTAATTAATGGTGGACGAACCCAAGTATGTGTGGTACGATCACTGCTGTGCAGTGTTTGGGCCACTGGGTTGGTTAAAAGACCCCTCACACACCAACCTGGTTGGTGTCATGCTTCATCATTGGGGTCCCAACCGGGTTGCCGAATGCTCCCCGGTTGTGCTACGACGCCTGATTACAGCGGAGCTGGTGTGGTGCAAAAGTGTGATGTGGTGTGGATTAAAAATACCTCTGAGAATCCTTGCCGTTCTAATTTTATTACTGGCGGCTCAGGATATGGTTAAAACTTTATACGTGATGCAACTAAGAAAGAAATAATTGTCTTATAGTTGTATGTGTGGTGGGTCTACATGTTTCATCCCGCAAGGAAATCTATGTGGGGCTTTCTTCAGGACCAGTGAAAGTGGTGAGTGGCACTGTGAGTAGTGCCACGTGAGAAGTGAAAAAATGAAAAAAATGTTTATACCTACACACTCGCTAAGGTGTGTGGAACGGGTGTCTACGTACTTGCGGACACCGAAGCGAAAAAGACACTATGGCTGAGCTTGATCGCTGATCGGGGTTCGGGAGGAGTGCGCTCCTCAGTCAAACTTTCTTTTCAGAGCTGCACCCGCCTTGTACCTATTTCGGTCTCCCGTGGCCCTGGATGGCGAAATATGGTTATCATACTTGTTTTGGTTGGAGAATTGGGCAAAGTATACCGAAAATGATGGAGTATTAGCGTTTCCGGAAAATGGTTCATTTAGTTTGGCAGTACTATGAAATTTGAGAGACAGAATGATGAGACTAGAACCAAAACCTAGACCTACCTAATTCAAGGCTTTGACTGAATGGGAAGAAGAGATGTATGAAAGGGAAAGGCATTGGAGTGGGATAAGGTATAATTATATATTTGGTAAACATTGTGGTCAAGAAAGTCATGAGAACAGGATGAGAAGATGGCGGAATGCAAGCATGACGGATGGTATGTTTCCTTTGAGAAATGCTGGAGAGATGAGTGGTAGGAAATGCACAGAAAAAAGAAATAACACAGAGTCAGAAGGTTACAGATGTGGAGTGAGTGAATCAGAGAATGAAGTGCTGGAGGACATGTTTTATAAACAAAACCTGCATATCAACAGGATTCTGCGTTGGTGACACAAAGTGCACCAGCAAAAGCGACTGTAATGAATAAAAAAATTGAACAAATGCCACCTAATTTAGGGAAAATAATCCATTTAAAGATTCGGAAATGTCACAAACCGTAGGAACTGCAAACGAAAATTCTGCAGAGGTAGCTAAAACTACATTGGAATTAACAGAAAAGATTAGAGAATTAACAAAGAATATGGAAGCAGTGACTGTGCCTGTAACTATAGGGCCAGTGATACCTATTTTTGATAAACAAAAAGATAGTGAGCATTGTTTAACAGTCCCATATAATGGTAGTATGCAAAAGGAGAAAGAAAGGAGTAGTTTAGGAGAAAATGAATGGAAGGTTACTGCAGGAATATCAGGATTAAGTACCCCTATACATTTTACTGTAAATCAAAGTCCAGCAAGTAAGACACCTATGGCAACAGAATCAGAAACAGAAACCCCAGAGGGAATAGCAGATTAAATGAGAATAGCGACAACCCCTGTAGGACCAACATCTGAAGAATTAAGTGATTGGATAAGAAGTTTACAGAGGTAGGACACCGAACCACAACCTTTAGATGTGGCAAAATTAAAAGTGACTTTAGAAGACTTAATTGTCGGAACAATTCCAACTGAAAAATTAAAAGCATACCAAGATGAGGAGTTAATGTTTTTATGTAAAAGCATAACTTGGAGAGCAAGGACTTTGCATGAAAAGTTAGAAGAAACAGCAAGTGAAATGGGAATTGATTTTGAGAAAATAAGGTCATTACAGAAGCCATACAGGGTAGCTTTTTCTGAAAAGGATATTGAAAACTTGAATACTGCAGGGAGATTGACCCAAATTAAATAATTAATTGCATTATTAAGAAAATGGGGTGATGTAGATCAATGGAAAAGTAGATGGTTTAGAAGGAGAGAGGAAACTACAGACAAGGCCTCTCTAGCTTTCCCAGTGAGAGAAAAAGAGCCAGTAGTAACAGAATGTCCCATGAGAGAGATTCCTGGAGGAGGATATGTACATGTTCCATGGACTAGACAGGATATTTTATCATTTACAAACGATTTTCCAAGGCTGAGAGAAAAACCAGTTGAATGGTACAGACAGGTAGATAGGTTTGTCAAACTTTCAAAGGTGTTATGGATAGATCTGAATGGTCTTTTTGATATAATTGTGCCTGCAGATTTATGGGCAGAATGTAGGATTACAATAGATTGGCCAACACAAGAATATCCTAGGGATCCTAAGACGGGAGCCCCAGATCCAGAAGTAATGAAAAAATTACTTTTTTGAAAAATGAAGTACCTCTGAAAGAAACTGACTGGGTAAAGATTGATAGAACTCACCAGGAAGCTAAGAAATCAGTGCATGCATATTACGAAAGGTTATTGTTGGCTTTTAAACAGTACAGTGGAGACGAGAAATTAAGTGAAAAGGATTTGAGTCATTTTGTGTACTGATTTGTTTATGGTTTAAGGCCTGAAGTTAGTGAAATGATTAAACAACATACAGTAGATTGGCAAAATAAAAAGATAGACGAAGTGTTACGACATGCAAAATATTTTAGTGATGAAATTGAAGCCAAACAGCGTAAATTAAAAGAAAAGGCAATGTGGGCACAGGTTAAAGTAGCGGTACGACAAGAAGCCCAGTTAATCGAACAAGCTAATGGAATAGGACAAGCAAAACAAAAGCCTAATATTGGAAAAGGACAGATTAGCATAGATGAAGCTAAAAAGAAATGGCCATGTCGTAATTGCGGAAAATTAGGGCATTGGAAATCCGAGTGTAAATTACCATCAAAAGCAAATGGTGATAATTCATCATTAAATCCACAGGTGCAGAATGAGGTGAGTTGCCAACCGTTGCGACAGCAGCAGGTTGTTACTCAACAATGTCAGGTGCCAAAGCCACCTTTTCCACGGAACGTAAATCCGCAGAGATACAAATTCAATCAGCTTTATTTGGCAATTAAGTCATAAAAGCACATTTTCAAACATACATAGAAACAGTTCATAAATTACCTAAAAGAGTAAAAATCACAATTAAATTTTCAATCAACCGACAAGCTAAACTTTATCTTATAAAAATATAAAGAAAAAAAAAAACCAAGAACATAAAAATGGGGCCAACCCTTGTCAGCTTGTGTGACCCAGATAGTTACATAGTATATCTTTATAATCACATTTCTTTGGCTTCCTACATATAATAACTACATCAGATATTATTGTCAATCTGTTGCTTTGTTTTAGGAGGAAGAATTTGCAGCATGCCTCAGAGCTTTTGATCTTATGCCCCAGGCCCATCCTAAAAATTTGGCCACCGCTATGCAGGTCGGGGGAGCGGGATCAGTACACAGAAAGCGAAGGGCGGTAGCATACCTTCTGAATCCCAGAAGTCTACAGATTGGTTTTATCCATATTTTTCGGGGTGCTACGTACATTGGACAAAAGAATAATACATGTCCTATGTTCTCGCATTCTTCTACGCATTTATAACACATATCGTTATTAGTGCCTTGTCCCCCCCATCTAGAAGTAAATCCCGCAATTGGAAGTATAACTTGCGATCTAAGGTTTTTTCAATAAGGTCCCAAAACTTCTCAAAGAGGGGGTGGGCTTTTAAATCGAGAAAGCGGCTCGTTAAATGGCTAGAAAGACCTTGGGTAATTTCCGACTTGTAAACCCATTCCCAATATATTATTTTCAACTTTTCTTTGGATGGAAAGACAGCATTTGCAGGGTTTGTCCATAGTTCGATTAGGCCTATACTGCCCAACAGAGATTTGATCCCGAGCAACCAAGATATTTTTTGGGATCTGTCAGACTCTATTATATCCACAAAGCCACTCCTGTAATGAATAAGTTCGTTTGTACACCAAAGTCGACGCCAATATAGAATTGGACGAAGCTTCACCAGATGTTCCAGTGGTTTTTTGCCAAGATCCAACAACAATGGTCGCAGTGGCTGATGAATACAGGCCCCAGCTAGGCCCGCAGGACACAAGGGTTCGCTCTCCTGTAATGGAATCTATAAGGAAGTTGGCACGGAAACTGCAAAGTACAAAGACAGCATTTATTAACCCTTAAGGGTGGTCCTACAATCCACACAACACTCTTCAGTATTGCATAGAGTAGCACAAAGAACTTGCATACACGGTCCCCTTTTATACACAACAGAGGGGCTCATAAGTGGGAGGATACGACATGGGACGAGGAATGTTACCTTTTATGGACATTTGCAATACAAGATCGATATGTGGGCGGAGCTGACACACTCCTTGAGCCCGCGAAAACATGGTCAAGTAAGGCTAACTGATAACAGATGTGGTCAAGTCTGGGCATGCGCCAGATGGACAAAGGAGCTATTTATAGACTGTTACTAGGCAGATTACAAGAGCAACTAACACAGAGGTTGGACTCTTCTCGTGGGGAACACGTGGAAGCGTGACAGTACAAAATGGAGTCCGAACTTCGGTCAACATAACAGAGAAAACGTGCTCTATAAGAGGGGAATTAATGTCTTTAGTAAATGCTTAATCACATCGTTGTTTCAATTTACAACAGACGACCCTTTCAGCATTTACTGAAGACATCCGGCTTGTTAGAATAATCATCATATATATCAATTATCATCATCTCTTCTACTTCCTTAGCTAAACGTTTCTGATAAGTGACATTGGCAATAGCTTTCTTATCGGGGATACAAAATGATACACATAATGAACAGAGTAAAGGACCACACTGAATACAGATACAGCATGAAAACAGAACCGCTACAATAATACAGAGACCAGTTAGAACCTTCCATCCCCAGGCGGTAATTAACGCCCAAAACCATCCAGAAAAGGACCAAGTGCCGTTTTCTGTATGGATCTCAGCTGCAATTTTATGCAGTTTATTGATGGCATTATAAACTGATGGCGTATGATCAGGAATAAACACACAACAGCTACTTCCAATAATTTTACATGCTCCTCCTCTGTCAGCTAGCATAACGTCTAATACCATACGATTCTGCAATGCAACAATTCTAGTAATCTGTAATTCCTCCGTAAGATTCCCAAGAGCAGCAGCAGTCTGATTTGTCACAGCTTCTACCACTCTTGTTAACCTTCGGATCTTCCTACTGTTCAGGGCAGCTCCAACAAAGAAAAACAGTCCTAAGTTAAAATCAATATACTGTTGCAGACTGGTGTCAGTCTGATCTACATCGTCAATTGATAAAGTACGTTTATACCTATTTACAGTCACATTATTCAATAATTTCAGATCCTTATGATATGATGCGGGTGCTAGGAATACAGGAGGTAATAGAAATGATACATAGCATACCCCAGACCACCCAGCCGGCAAACAGTAATAACCTTTATTTCCACACACAAAGTACGTATTATGGGAGGCTAAGAAGGTACTATTGTTCAACCCATCAATATTCAAAACAGTAATGCAATCACTAACACCAACTGGAATAAAACCCACACTCTGGACACACAGGTCCGCTTGAGCTTGTGCTACTTGAATTACAAACTTGTCCTTTCCCACAGTGTCTCTTGTGTTCGTAAAGATGTAGGGAATGGATTCATTGTCTGGTCGGTACTCTTCCCACTCCCAAATTGTCCCATTCGCTTGTGGATACCCATTTTTGTCTTGATGGCATTCTTTATTGAGTCTGAAGAGCAATCGTCCCACTGTTGGTTTCCGAGTAGCAAAAAGCAAGGTATACCATGCTCTACAAGAGCCATTATGAGAGAAAGGAAGTGGTATAAATGGCGTTCCTCCTTTCTTCTGATGAGCTGGCATCATCCCACATATCCAACAGTTCGTAGCATTCGTAGCAACGTGGGTATGATGCAGCATCTGGATGAAAGTGTTATTCAAGTAAGATTGTCGATGCTTCAACTCCTGATACGGTAATGTATAAAAGTAGTGCTCCTCAGGCACCGGAGTTGTCAACACAAGAATTTTCCGAGCGGGAGTTACATCCTCCATGAACCATGTGGTTATCCCAACAATGGCTACTGTCAACATGAACCCTAACGCACAAAGGATTTTCTTTTTCTCCATATCAAAACAAAAATAAAGAATAAAACCAATATCTTCCTGAAACTAAAAGTCTGTCAGAACTCTTCCCCTTGGGCAGCGGTTGATTTCTTCACCAGCGGGCCAAGACGGGTGTCGCTACACTAATGCAGGGCTGATCCCCCCCCCCCTTGCCTCATCGGCTCTCCGTTTCACTAACCCAAGGGCCGTTCTGACAGTATGTCCCGGTACTGAAAAACTCACTTCCTTGGTCGAAGATGATATCGCCTTCCTCCAGGAGTCGCGTGGTCCGGAAAGAGCTCCTCAGTGGCGTTTGGCTCCGCAGCACGGCCTGTCTCTGCAGCCAAAATTTCTCGTTGATCGGTCAGCACGGCAGGTTCCACCAATCCGGGCGGCACCTTCCTACAGTGCAGAGAGTGGATCCAATTCTTTCGATTGGAGACTCGCACAGCCGTCCTCGTTGCGAGGAGGACCTGCTCAGGGCCCACCCATCTCGGTTCCAAGCTGTTCGTCCTGTCGAAAACTTTCACCATGACATGGTCACCAGGCCGGAGACCATGTCCTTCACCGGTAGACCGATCAGGGAGCGCCTCTCGGACCTGTTGATGAATAGAAACCAAGTTATCCGTTAACTGTGCCAGATAATCGTTCATCATTACACAAGGTACATCATACACAGCCTTAGGTTTTGGTGGACCCCAAATATTCATTGGGCGTCCAAAAACAATTTCGTAAGGTGTAAGGCCAGTTCGAGAGTGTGGTACCGATCTAATTGACAATAACGCCAGTGGCAGAGCGTCTGGCCAAGTCAAAGACGTTGAAGCTTGAATTTTAGCGATCTTAAGCTTCAGTGTACCATTATACTTCTCAACTAGGCCTGCAGACTGAGGGTGAAACACGGCGTGGAACTTCTGAGTGATGCCTAGGCCCTTCAGGACATACTTTATAACATCCGCTACGAAGTGAGGGCCGTTATCACTCCACAGAAGTCTACAGACGCCATATCGAGGGAAGAACTCTTTCAGCAGCATCTTCGCAGTAGTCATTGCAGTATTGTCTTTCGTGGGGTACGCTTCAACCCATTTGCTGAAAGCGCAGACCACTACTAGAACATACTTCAGATTATTACAGCGCTCAAGCTGGATGTAATCCATCTGCAAGACCTCGAAGGGCGCAGTAGGTGTCACAAATCCTCCTGCTGGAGTTCGAGTACCCTTTCCTGGGTTATACCTCAGGCAGATCATACAGGTCTGCACCACCCTCTTCGCTGTGCTAGCAATCTCTGGATGCTCCCAGACTTGGGTAAGCAATTTCACAATTGCGGAAGCTCCAACATGTGCTAGCCCATGTGCCATCTGAACCATAGGCTGTACAAAAGCCGTGGGTAATTTCCATCTATCCATCTGCTTATTTCTCCAGCAACCCTCATCATCCAATTCTCCCTCAGTAGCCCATTGTTCCCGCTCTTTGTCAGAAGCGGTCCTTTGCATTTCTCGCACTTCCTCCTTCGCATCATGCCATCTTTCCACCTGTGACTTTACTACATACATGGCAGTAGTACCGGGCTGCATCGCAGTTTCCCGTGCTACTCGATCTGCCAACGCATTCCCTTCTCCAACTTTGTCAACTACTTTCCTATGGGCGCTACACTTAACGATAGCAATTTTCTTTGGGTATGTCAATGCGGTTAAAAGATTGTGAACTAACTCTCCATGCATTATCTGTACTCCATGTGACGTTAAAAACCCTCTCTCCTTCCAGAGTAGGCCGAAATCGTGCGCTACTCCGAAAGCATAGCGGCTATCTGTATAAACATTCACACATAGTCCTATACTGAGCTCACATGCTCGTGTTAATGCTATCAGTTCCGCTGCTTGAGCTGATTTCTGTGGTATGCGTGCTGTCTCCACTATCGTTTGCAATGTGGTAATCGCATACGCTGCTGAAGTCGTACCATCTGGTAGCTTCAGGCATGATCCATCCACCCACAGTTCTCCATCTACATCTGGAAAGGGCGTATCCTGGAGATCAATACGACCCTTTGTTTGTTCCTCAGTCACGAGAATACAATCATGCGCTTTCCGCGCCTCAGGCTGGGTTTCGGGGTATGGCAACAATGTTGCCGGGTTTAACGTTACGCACCTTTTTAACGTAATATGAGGAGCCAAAAGTGTCAACTCATATCCTGTTAAACGGGCGCTGGTCAAATGCTGCGTCTTCGTTTGATTGAGTAGGGCATCGACAGCATGGGGGACTAATACCAACAACTTATGAGATAACACAATTCCCTCACTTTGGCGTATTGACACAGCTGTCGCCGCAACCGAGCGAAAACACCCCGGTAATGCTCGGGCGACAGGATCAAGTACAGCCGAAAAATATGCACAAGGGCGCTGCTTATCGCCGTGCATCTGCACTAAAACTGACAATGCACATCCATCTTTCTCATGCACATACAACGAAAAGGGTTTTGCATAATCAGGGGTCCCTAACACTGGTGCTGAACAAAGGGCCTGTCGTAGTTGCTGAAAAGCAGTATCACACTCATCTGACCAAGGGATTGGGATAGGCGTGTCCTTTGTCAAGAGGGCTAACAATGGCTTAGCTATGTGCGAAAACCCCAATATCCACTGTCTGCAAAAAGAAACAAGACCCAGAAATGCACGCACATCCTTCTGTGTGGACGGTCTCGGTGTATCCAGAATTACTTGGATACGATCCGGTGTGAGTGCACGTCCCTCCTTAGACAAAAGGTGACCCAAATAAGTCACCTTTGGTCTACAGAATTGCAATTTCTTCCTAGATACCTTATGATTGTGGGATGCTAAAAAGGAAAGTAAGGATAACGTACTTTTCTCACACAACTCCAGGGTGTCAGCCGCCAGCAAGATGTCATCGACATATTGAATGAGGGCGACACCCTCGAGCAGAGCAAAGGAATCCAATTGTCGTTTCAAAGCCTGACTGTAAATGCTAGGGCTTTCTGTGTAGCCCTGGGGAATCCTACAGAAACGATAAGATCTATTATTCAATGTAAACCCAAAAAGATATCGGCTATCAGGGTGAATGGGAATGGAAAAGAAAGCATTCTTCAAATCAATCACTGAGAACATGGTCGCCGTAGGCGGGACCAAGGTAAGCAACGTCGTGATATCGGAAACCACTGGGTACTGAGGTATCACGATCTTGTTCACTTCTCTCAAATCAATTATAAACCGATAAACTCTGGCATCCGTATCCTTTTTCAGTATGGGAAGGATCGGACTGTTACAAATGTTGTAGGGGACTTCCTCCACTACTCCTACCGCCATCAAATCCTGCACTATCTGTATGAGAGCCTCCTCGCCCTCCTGGGAAATACGGTACTGTGGGAGGCGTGGTAACACCGCCCCCTCCTGGACGCTAATGTGGACCGGTGGAATCACCATTTGTCCTACATCAGTATCCGAAGTTGCCCACAAAGCACGAGGGAGGGTAGATAACAGCGCATCCTCTGACATCGTACACATCCGTTCAGATCGGGGGTAATTGTCATTCAATATCACCCGCACACCAGCAGGGGAGCAGCGGATCGTAGCCCTAAAATGCTTTAACATATCAAGACCCATAATGTTGTCCGGTGTGTACGGGGCAAGCAGAAACGGACAGGGTGCAGAAAAAGAATCAACCTTAAACATGAGGGGCTGTGAAAGAGGGCTTCGGGAGAGTGTACCGTCAAACCCTACCGATGTGACCATTAAGCCGGATGGGGGAGCCCTCGGAACCAATTGTTTAGATAGCGCACTACGTGTCGCTCCAGTATCCACTAGGAACTGATCAGTAGAGCCCAAAACCTCAGCCGTTACATAAGGACCCTTCTGATCAACCGGCACCTCAACTGATTCTAACCCCCATCCAACGCATCCCTATGCATGCTGAGAGTCATGGTACCCCGACCGGTCAATCCCCGACGCTTGGTACTGATGCTGGCGATCAAAAACATTTGATCTATCTCGGTGCTGCCCAGCAGAGTCAAAACGAGCCTGTTCGTTAGAATTCCCTCGAAAGTTCGAGAAACCCCCTCTACCTCGCGGGCCACCAGAGGTATGCCCCTGACGCGATGCATGCAACACCGGGCAGTCCCTAGCCCAATGACCCGATTGCTTACAATACGCACATTGGTTCCTATTCAAATCAGATCGGCCCGAGGGAGGACCATAAGATCCTCCCCTACCTCTATTACTACCCCGCCGGGGCGGGCCATAGACTTGTGCCAACATCACCTTTGTTTTCAAATCTTTCGATTTCTTTTCCTCCTGGCCCTTTGCTTCTTGCTCCTGACGCTCATAATACTGGGCGATAGTCAGGAGGGCCGTCGGTGTAGCGGAGGACCAAGAACTCTCGCTCGCTTTTAAACGGGCCGCAACTGCCGGCAGCAGATTAGCCACATATTTATCCGCGAAAAGGTGGCGTCCCGTATCGTCGGTAAGCGACTGTCCACTAAAGTCGTGAAACGTCTCCTCAAAGCGCGTAAAGAAGTCCGCAACTGACTCATCAACTTTCTGTTTACATGCAGCTAACATATTCCAGTCAATCTTTTTAGGGGGGATAATTGTCTTTAACTTAGCCACAATAGCAGCAGGGAGATCTAAAATATTCTGGGGCGGTTTCTGCGCGGGCTTCCGCTCCCTATCCTCATCCTCAAGGTCAGACCACCGGGCCTTAAAGGCAACTACATCATCTACCTTTCGGACAGATCGCCACATATCCGGTGGTAGAATAAGGCCAAAGAACAAATCTATATCTGCTAAAGTCATAACGCAAGAATTCAAGGCCCCCTCGACTTCTTCATAGAAGGCCGCTGGATTCTTGCGGGGGTCGGGCAGCGCATTCTTCAATGCCATAACATCAGCCCTATGCCATGGAGTGTAAACCCAATTATACACAAAATATCCCTTAGCATCGGCAGAGGTAATGTCCGAGCTAGTCCCCGCTCCTTTAGGAGGAACATACAAAGGCGCCGCCTCTCGCATTGGTTTAACATGCACTATGTCATCCTTATCTGACTGGGAGGTGGATGAGTGGCCCTCTGTTGTGCACGAATCCGATTGCTTCTCCTCCCCTGCTCGGTGGCGCGCTTTCTCTTTAAAGACCAGCACCTCGTCCCGCAAGGCGAACAGCCGCCGAGCCATATCTGGAGCCTTAGAAAAAGAGAAAACACCATTACGCAATGCTTTAGCATCCGATGACACTTCGTCGGGCTCAAAAACACCAGAACGTTTCCGGAAAGCATCAATCACTTCCTCCGCAAAATGACCCAGAAAATACAATTTATCTCTCTCCTGCCACGGCCCCCAAGTATGGAATAATTCCTCTATGGATATCTTGCCGTTAAGTGCACGGAAGGAAATTTGCCGAAGCTGAGCCATTTGCTCGGCTGATAACATGGACCGCGTATCTACCTTACCCGTACCCGGGACAGAATCTTGTGGCCTCGGAGCAGATGCGCCAACATAAGGGGGCGGAGAGCGATCTAGTAAATAAAAATCATCATCAAGATTATTAAGGACAGGATAAAGTGGCTGCCGAACAGCATATTGACCCGAAACTTGTAGCCTACGCTCCTTCTCTTGCCTGTCCGTCTGCTCTCTGTCCTCCCGACGCTTCGCTTCCTGTGCTCGCACATGATCATTCTTCCGTTGTTCCTTATCAAACAGCGCTTTCTCACGCTTCTCTCGCTCACGCACCTCCTTCACCCACAACCGCACACACTCAAACATATCCTGACGAGCACGCCGCTTACACATACACTGTTCCACATACTCAATCTTACGTATATCAAACGATCCATACAAAGGCCATCGTAACTCAGGATCTTTTTTTGTATATTTCCTCCATACTGTGCTGTACATTATGGAAGAAAGACCATGCTTCACATACATATCCCTATTAGGAGTCCCTTCTGGGGGAGCTGGAGCAGATTCCTTGAGGTTCAACCGGTTCCCAAAACAGCAACACCACTTACGGAGTGCGCTGAAAGCAGGCATGCTCAGAAATAATGCAAAATATGCAATATTATAGAAAAATGGCACTTAATCGTTGCGCCGTTCAAAATTACACAGCTCCGGAGAAATCTCTCCACATTACCTGCCTATATGTGTTGCAACGCATATATATTCACAAAGACAAATACAAAATATGACTAGTCATCACAAATCAAACTCAAATAGACAGATCAGGCTTCAAAAACTCGGAGCAAGTACCGTACACCGGTTCTTACCAATCAAGAGTCCAGATTCCAACTGCCAAGCTCCACAATCGCCCAAACGGCTTTCACGGCAAGACCGACAGAAGAGGTCTCAGTCGAGGACCGGCGCCACCCAGACGGTCAGCTCGGAAGGGAAGGAAGAAAAACCTCGGGATGCCAGGGCTAAGACGCCGCTGGCAGTGATCACGTCCCCGGTCAAATTCCTCACCTTCGTCGCGACCAGTCCTTCGAGCATCCGAGTCGCCGATGAGCCCCACGTGACGGGCGCCAATTGATGAATACAGGCCCCAGCTAGGCCCGCAGGACACAAGGGTTCGCTCTCCTGTAATGGAATCTATAAGGAAGTTGGCACGGAAACTGCAAAGTACAAAGACAGCATTTATTAACCCTTAAGGGTGGTCCTACAATCCACACAACACTCTTCAGTATTGCATAGAGTAGCACAAAGAACTTGCATACACGGTCCCCTTTTATACACAACAGAGGGGCTCATAAGTGGGAGGATACGACATGGGACGAGGAATGTTACCTTTTATGGACATTTGCAATACAAGATCGATATGTGGGCGGAGCTGACACACTCCTTGAGCCCGCGAAAACATGGTCAAGTAAGGCTAACTGATAACAGATGTGGTCAAGTCTGGGCATGCGCCAGATGGACAAAGGAGCTATTTATAGACTGTTACTAGGCAGATTACAAGAGCAACTAACACAGAGGTTGGACTCTTCTCGTGGGGAACACGTGGAAGCGTGACAGTACAAAATGGAGTCCGAACTTCGGTCAACATAACAGAGAAAACGTGCTCTATAAGAGGGGAATTAATGTCTTTAGTAAATGCTTAATCACATCGTTGTTTCAATTTACAACATGGCGTGCTGGCGGGAAGATTTGTGACCTTGCGTAGAAACGCATTTTCTAAAACCTTCAGGCAGTTCAAATTGCTAAAGCCCCAGAGCTCAGCCCCATAGAGGCAAGAGCCCAGGACCTGCGCCCCGTAGATTTCTAGAACTGGAGAGATTGGCTTAGTGAATGAGGATTTAAATCTAGACAGAAGAGCACCAGATTTTTGCTTGTGTTGTAGCACGGCGCGGTCTAGTTGGCAGCCCCATCGCATATCTTTTTGTAATGTTATCCCCAGGTATGTGAATGAGGTAACCTCCTCCAATGGTAACTTGTTCATGTATATTTTTCCTTTAAAGGATTTTGATCCATTAAACGACATGAACTTTGTTTTTCCCGTGTTAACTTCCAGGCCCCTTGCTGCACAAAATTCTTCAAAACATCCAAGGGCCTTTTGTAGGCCACTGGGAGTCTTTGAGATGATTAATGTGTCATCCGCAAACATGAGGATGGGGATGCGTACCCCTGCCAGGGCAGGTGCATCCGTGGGGGTCAGTGAGAGGCGACTGGTCACCCCGTTGACAAAGAGCGAGAACAGGGTCGGCGCCAAGACGCAACCCTGCCGCACTCCCCTGCCAACCGGGAAGTCCTCAGTCACCTCCCCTACACCCCCCACCGCACCCTGGCAACATTCTCCTCATGTAAACGTATGATCACGGCAAGAAGCTCAGGAGCAATGCCCATTTCCCTCAAAACCTGCCAGAGCCTTCTCCGTGGAACCAGATCAAAGGTGGCTTTGAGGTCCACGAACACAGCATATAGGGCACCGTTTCCCAGGACCACCGTCTTCCAATGTAGATTGACAAAACGGAAGACTTGGTCAATTGTACTTGTCCGGGATCGAAAACCTGCCTGCATAGGACTTAAAATATCCTGGTCATCCATCCAAGTTTGGATTATGTGAAGGAACATACGGCCTACAATTTTTTGGATTGAGTCGATTAAGCTAATCGGCCTGTAGTTACTTGCAACTGATTTGTCGCCTTTTTTAAATACTGGGACAATTTCTGCACCCTTCCACGAAGGAGGGATGTCAGCTCCCCGAGCAATTGCATTAGCAAGTCGCATTATGTAGATAGACCAAAGTTTTCTGCCATTAATATACATGTCCGCAGGGACACCATCCATACCAGGAGCTTTTCCCCCAACCACTTTATCCAGGGCTCTGTCTACATCTTTTAATGAAAATATTGCCTTGTCATAGTATACATGGCTGAAGGTATCGCTGGGGATATTTTCGCAGGGTGCGGCGTACTGGGGTTTAAAATAATCAACCCATGCATTCTGTGCCACGTTGTTTTGGGGACGTTCTGCTATGCCACCCCTGTCCCATTTGTAAGTATCCCAACGAAGAACAGGTAACAAAGCTACCGCGCGCTGGTGCCATTTCGCAATATTGGCTGCAACGCAATGAGAATGAGTCAGAAGAGAGTTATTGACGGTGCCTAGGAGAGGAAGAGGAGTGCGTACTTGGCGCAACTCTAGAGGTAGACCAGACAGGACCCTTTGTGGATGGAAAGGTGAATTAAGTAAATATTACTTTCCTAGTGGATACTGGTGCTACTCGTTCGACTGTTAGATCAGTTGAAGTGAAAAATCTTTCTCTCTCAGGTGAAACAATCCAAGTAGTTGGAGTTTCAAACAAACAGATACAATCTTATCTTACTGATCCTGTAAAGGTTAGAATAGGGAAATTCACTGACATGCATCGATTTGTCGTATGCGACACTAGTCCTGTAAATCTAATAGGAAGGGTTTTATTGTGCAAAATGAATTGCACCATCTTTTGTACACCTGATGGTATAGCTTTTGAGACTCCCGACGAAGATGTACTGTATAGAATGACAATGGCAAATTCAGAACCTGAAACTACCGAAGCCTTTGTTGTATTTGATCCAGAAGGATTACCTCAAGAATTGAAAAAAACTGTGAAAACAGAAGTGTGGGATTTCACAGGCGAGGTTGTCGGATTAATGAAAAGGGTAGATCCTGTGAAAATAACTGTAAAATAAGGAGTAAATTACCCAAACATTCCTCAGTATAAATTAACACCGGAGATAATTGCAGGAGTAATGCCTGTAATAGACAGAATGATTGAACAAGGAATTCTGAGTGAGATAATGAGCAGTCCATGTAACTCTCCGATCATGGGTTTGAAAAAGCCAAATGGGACCTTTAGGATAGTACAGGATTTGAGAAAGGTGAATAAAATTGTTGTTCCTTGCTGTCCCATTGTGCCACACCCTTCGGTAATTCTATGTCACATTCCACATGATGCAGAATGGTACACGGTCATTGACTTGTGTCATGCTTTCTTTTCTATTCCATTACACCCTGATAGCCAACACATTTTTGCGTTCCGGTTCGGGGAGCGTATTTTGGCATGGTGCCGTATCCCTCAAGGGTATACAGAGAGTCCTTCAATATTAAATCAGATTCTAAAGAAGTCATTGGAGGATTTAAAAATGCCCGAAAGTTCAGTGCTGGTCCAATACATCAATGACCTATTAGTGGCATCGAAGACGTGAGAAGCATGTGTAGTTGACACGGTGGCGCTGTTGAATCATTTGGTCAATGGAGGACTTAAAGTATCCCCATCAAAATTAAAGTTTTGTCAGAAAGAAGTACAATACTTAGGTCATAAGATTGAAAAAGGCCTGAGAAAAGTAACAATGGACAGAATTAAAATAATTAAAGGAATGAGAGCACCAATGACACAGAGAGAAGTCAGAATGTTTCTTGGAATGGTGGGATACTGCCAACAGTGGATCAGCAATTTCTCGCTGATTGCAAAACCACTAATACGTTTGACAAAGAGTGATGTGAAAGATCCCCTTGAGTTGAATAAAGAAGAGCTGAAATCTTTTAAACAATTACGAGACAGCTTGTGCGAAGCACCGGCTCTTGGAATGCCTGATTATGAGAAAGAATTTGAACTGTGCTGCAGTGAGAGAGATGGATGTGCTCTTACCGTGTTAGTGCAGAGACATGGAAGATTGAGATGACTGATTGCTTATTTTTCAGCTGTACTAGATCCAGTAGATGTGACATTGCCTGGATGTTTGAAAGCAGTGGCTGCCACGTGCAAAAGGTTAGAACAGAGTGAAGGAATTGTAATGGGATACCCTGTGAGAGTATGTGTGCCCCATGATGTGGCGATCCTTTGGACAAGAAGTAAAACTCAATTCATGATGCATAGCCGTCTAACTAAATATGAGAAAGTGATTTTGGGTGCTACAAATGTGAGTCTTGCAAGATGCACTAATGTGAACCCATCGACATTGCTACCTGATGCTGTGAATGCAGAGGTGAAAGATGAAGTTGATCATGACTGTTTGGAAGTGCTTGATTTTTGCACCAAACCGCGTCCAGATATAAAAGATGTGTCTCTGAAAGAGAGTGACTATGTGATGATTGTGGATGGGTCGTGCCTGAGTACTGGAGAAGGAATTTTGAGTGCTACATATGCTGTGTGTACTGTAGCAACTGTGGTGGAAGCATCTTGTTTAAAAGGAGTACGATCCTCTCAAGTTGCTGAGCTTTTTGCACTGACTAGGGCATGCAAGTTGGGAAAGAATTTGCGAGTCACTGTGGTTACTGACAGCCAGTATGGGTTTGGAGTGGTGCATGATTTCGGCCAAATCGGGTCCCAAGGAGGTTTCTTGACGTTGAGTGGAACTCCCATCAGAAATGCAGAAATATTTGGAAAATTGCTTGAGGCGATACAGCTGCCTAAACAGATCGCTGTTATAAAATGTAGCGCACACAGGAAAGGAACTGACTATGTGTCAGCAGGCAATGAATTCGCCATGGACCTAGCACAGTACTGTGCACGCAATGAGACATCATTGAATCGTGACCGGGAGAAGGATTTATGTCCCTTGCTTTTTGATACCACAGTTAGTACATGGGGTGAAGTGAGACAGTTACAGGATGAGGCAGGAGAAGAGGAAAAGAAACAGTTGATAAAATCAGGATGTACACAACGAGAAGTAGACAGAGTTTGGGTTTATAGAGATGGAAGACCAGTAATGCCTAATAGCATGATCTCTACCATGGCACGGATGTACCATGGACAGACCCACATAGGCAGGGATGCTATGATTAGACTTTTTAAACAGACCTGGTATAATGCAAAATTTCGGCTTATAGCTGAGAGCCTTTGTCAGAGATGTCTCATATGCCAGCAATTTAATCCAGCACGAAAAACTGTGGTGAGCTTGGGAACCATAGGACGGGAGGGAGGTCCTTTCACCCGTATGCAGCTTGATTTCATTGAAATGCCATCATGCAACAGGCTAAGATATGTACTGGTGATTGTTTGTCTGTTCTCTCCTTGGTTTGAAGCTTACCCGACCAGAAGAAATGATGGAGTTACTGTAGCAAAACTCCTACTGAGAGAGTTCATTCTTAGGTTTGGTTTCCCAGTAACAATTGAAACAGATACAGGAACACACTTCCAGAATGAGATTATAAAATTAATTTGTGAAACATTGAATGTAAAACAGAAACTGCATTGTGCCTATCGACCAGAGGCTTCTGGAGTGGTGGAGCAAATAAATGGCACCATAAAAAACAGATTGGGCAAAATGTTTTTAGCCACAGGTCTAAAATGGCCAGATGTCTTGCCTCTAGTTCTAATGACCATTAGATCAATTCCTGATAGGAAAACTGGTCTGAGTCCCCATGAAATTATCATGGGTAGAGCGATGAGACATGTTTTCATTCCTGTCAACAAACTGCTGCCTATATCTGATGCCTTCGTCTTGGATTATTGCAAAGGATTGGTTAATATGGTACATTCTGTGTTTCATCAGAATGGACCAGATGCGACCACTCTTGAAAAGAAGCCAGTACATGACTTGAGTCCTGGAGATTGGGTCCGAACAAAAGTACACAGAAGAAGAAATTGTCTGGTTCCAGGCTGGGGAAGACCACGTCAAGTGATTCTGACAACGACAACTGCTGTGAAGTGTGCAGGGGTAAAGAACTGGATTCATGCTAGTCATACTCTTCGAGTCCCAAACCCTGAAGACCAATCTGAAGAAGAGCACCAAGAAGCATCAGATACAAGTTCAGAATCGGAATCGGAAGAAACAAGGACAAAACAAAACCCAGAAGCAGGAGAAACCGGTCCAAATCAAATTGCTGGACAAGAAAATATACCCCTAAGAAGACGCCTTGAAATTTCTGATACAAGCTCTGACTCTGAGACAGACCCAGTGGGAAATACAAGAAAGAATAAATCAAGACACTGGGAAAACTGAAGTAATCTTTGAAAAAGAAATCCCGAGTACAAACACAAGAGAAATTACCCCCGAAATAATAGAGGTAGAAGGTAAGGAATTAGATACAGAGAGTGTGGGTGCGGAAGAACCCCGAGGAGATGTAGGGACACAACACACACAGGTAGAAAAAGGGACAGATAGTCAGCAGGAAGATTGCGTGGAAGAAACACGAGGAGGGATAGATAGAGTGAACCTGAAATCTTGAGGATAAAATCCAAAGAAGGTGAAATCCAGACACAGACAGAATCCCCAGAAAGCGAAACAGAAAGTAAAAATGGAAGAACTTTGAGGAAAAGAGCTTGGAAAACCAAGCGAGAAGGGAAAGGATTTAAATTGAAAAGGCCAGGAAAGAGGATATTTGACCCAATAAAATCAAGAGGTTGAGATATCGACTAACCAGAATAAAGTCTGATAATGCTGAACAAGTGAATTAAGTGTCTAGTCAAGAGAAACAAAAGGACACTGATCAGAGGCACTTGCAAAGAGCAAAAAGGATAAAGGAACCAAACCAGAAGTACAAGTCACCGGAATGGACATATGTGGCACTTCCTGATATACAAGAGGAAGGTGATAGCCAAGAAAGTCTAAGTGTGACTGTGCAGGAGGTGGACAAAGGAGAGGAAGATTCGGAAATCCTGAGAGTTATCTTGTCTGACACCAGAGAAGAAACGGATGATCAGGAAATTCTGAACAAAGACTGCGAACCTAAGGACAAGGACGATTCATACATGTATTGAGTGACAAAAGAAAATCGAAAAAGAATTAAAACCCAGACCAGACACGTGACCCGAAAAGAACCAAGTAGGCAAATAAGGCCTTAGGTTTAGACAAAGGTAAATTTGAAGAAAGAGGCTAAGTCAAAAGACACTGCTCATTACCAAAATGGAAAACAATGAAAAAAGAAATCAAACATGTGGATTTCTTAGAAGATGGTGTAAAATGTGTTTTTGTTGTACAGGATTACTAATGCTTGTCTGGATCATATTAGCAATAACAATTTCATTTAGAGTGACATTTGAAAATACAGGTGAACACACAGTAAACGAAACTAATGATCAGAAAGTTGATGAAAGTCATGTCACAAAACTGGTAGATAGAACAGAACTTCACAAAGATAGGTTCATAAGTGATTTTTCTGACAATGGATTTTCAAGGTTATTGTATGAATATGTGAAAACAATGGAGGTTAAAGATTGTTATTTCTGCATGCAGTTACCTGCATCTGTATCAGAAGGTGTCACTTATCATCACCTTCCTTTGACATATAGGATAACTTGTAGTGTCGTAGCCAGTTTATTTTATAAAACTGGAAAGTTAGAATACTATTACACTAATATCGATAATATTTTCTCACAGGTTCCTGTAGTTCCTGAACTAAATAAGGTGATTCCTGGTAAAACTCTAGGTGATTTTTTTCTGGAAGTAAGAGAATTAACTTTAGAAGAAGTGTTTAAGAATAACCTTACTTGTAGTTTAAGAAAGGAAGAGAAAACTTTCTTGAACATGGTAGAGGAGAGCTAAAATGCAAAAGAAGGTGTGTGGGGAAAAGATGGAAACAACACTTTGGGATGTTGGGAAGGAAAATCATTTGGAGAAACAAATCCAGCAATGGTTTTGGATTGGTCCCAGAGAGGAAAGTTATGTATAAAAAGAGATAAAACTGCATATGATAATTATTTTGTAGGTGCAAGGGAATGCCATGACTTATACAGAATCATGGGAGGATGGGGATTTAAAGGAGGAACTGATCCAGTATTCCCTGGAATATATTATATCTGTGGGAAAAGAGCTTATTATAGGTTGCCGAACCATTGGTATGGGACTTGTTATGTAGGCCTGGTCTTTCCAAAAATATTTCATGTGGAAAGGGGAGATGACGGATTGCACGAAATAGGTAGACAGCTAACACGTAGAAGGAGGGAGAGTTGGTCAGAAATTATAGGTGATATCTTTGGAGCACTGATACCAGCAGTTGGAATATCTCTGAATGCACATAAAATTTGAAAATTGTCTACAGTTGTGGATCGTTTATCAACAAGCACTGCTGGAGGGTTCTTGATGGTAAATACTGAAATGGTTGCCATGAGAGCAATCATAATGCAAAATCGACTTGCCCTTGATATTATATTGGCAAAAAAGGGAGGAGTCTGTGGAATGCTGAAACTACAACATTGCTGTACTTATATTCCTGACGAAAGTCAGAACCTAAAGAAATATATTATGTATATAATTGATTTGCATGAAGAAATTGTTCCAATGGAGGTTGAAGGTGTATGGGAGAAACTTGGTAAGGGTTTATCCACTATTAAGAATCTATTAACAAAACTAGGCAGCTCCTTTGTGGGGGAAAATACTGATACCTGTGACTTTTGTGATTATTTTAGTGTTAATATTAAGATTAGGATGTGTGTGCATGAAAAGAATAAAATTACAAACTAAGATAAAAAGAGAAAATGAGAAAAAGAAAGAGAAGGAAATAAGAGAAAGAGAGATAGAAGAAATAGAATTAGAAGAATTTCAAGATAATGTGTACAAGGAAAGAAAAGAAAACAGTATGGTGAATACTATGATTTAAACTAACAAATGCAAGGGTAACTGAATAAAACCATTTCTGTAGATAAATTTAGTGAAATTTGTGAGTAGTGGTGATGTTTAAAATCACCAAAGGGGGGATTGATGGAGCAGGTAAAACAAAAGTTTGTATACCTCCTCTAATTTGCATGAAATTAATTACGTAATCATTCTAACTTTAATTCCAGTAACCTGTTTGCAGTGAAAACTTATTAATCAAATTCGCACCTTGATAAACACGACATACATGTGGGACTAAAATGCTAATTGCATGGCAGAACAATTAATTAATTAACTATTGTATGCAAACTAACCTTAGATTGTGGTGAAATAGTAAAATTGCATGATTTATGTTGCTTTGTGATCGTTTGTGCATGAAAGGTAATTAAGTGGTAAATATTATTGCTTTGAATGTTGCTACTGCTAGGTAAATACTAATATATAATGGGATTAGTGTGGGTTAAAACATTATAAACTTCATTTCTATATTTTAATTGCTGTTATGTCTGTTTTTGCTTAAGTTGGCATTCGGGTCTACTAGGCCGCAGTACCCAAGATGGAGTCCCATAAAGCATATGCCACCATGTGAGCGCGATAGTATCTGCGCAGGTCCGGAAGGCTCTGGAAAGCACCAGATGACCCAAGCTTTGACACCGTGTTCCCTGTCAAGGATAGTGACTTGTTCGTCTGCCAACAGATGAATTGGTGGGAACAGCGGCTAGGACAATAAAGAACCTGTGTAATGCAACTTTTACCTTGGAAGTGTTACATTCACTGCTTTTGCCTGGAAGCAAAAAAAAAAAAGGAAACTTATTACATTTGTGCCTTCCTATGCCAAGTCATCATGAAGAACCAGTCTTGCCCTGGGAAACTTTTATTAACCTACAGATAACCCCGAACTGTCCAATCAGAACATTTTCTTCTGTCACCAAATGTTTCATGTTAGTATGAAGTATTAGGGAGAAAGGGTATATAATGCCCTCATCCACTATTGGGGTCGTCAATAGCTTCTGATCGTTCATGGTGTTAGGTTGCGTGAGCTGTTGGCAATTTATTTATTTATTTTAAAAGTTTTATATAGCACTAACTTGACCCGTAGGTATCAGAGCGCTTTATATACGTACTGTAAAGAAAAACAGACGGAAATTGCAGTACATAGTAGGCAGGCGGTAAGGAAGCAAAAAGCAGGGATAAAAAAAAATACAGCATGGAAGATAAGGTGGTTAACACAGTCTAGTCACCAACTATCCTTGAATGTCAAGAGAGAGGAGTAAACTCTGATATTGAAGACTAGGTCAGTTGACGTTGGTCCAGAAAGTATTTGTTAAGGAGATGGATTTTCAGGTCCCTTTTGAGAAGGAGGGGTTGCATCTGAGGACTCTAGGGAGAGCGTTCAACATCCTGGGAGCGTTGCCAGAGAACGATCGGTATTGTTTGGTTTTCTTTTTCAGTTTCGGAGGAATAAGAAGGAGTGAGTTGGAGCTTCTCAGCGATATGGATTGACCTGCTCTTACCAGTTTGTTGTTCAGGTAGTTAGGGGCCGGAGAGTGAAGGGTTTTGCGTGTGATGCAGGCCAGTTTGTAAATACACCTCCCTTCCATGGGAAGCCAGTTAAGGGAGTTGAGAGTTGGAGTGATGTGATCAAATCTTTTTACTCCAGATACGAGTCGAGCTGCCATGTTCAACACTGCCCTTAGAGGGGCTAGGTGAGCTTTTGGAGTCCCTGTTAGGATGGCGTTCCCGTAGTCGATTTTAGAGAGAACTAGGGATTGGACTACTGTCTTGAGGTCATCCTGGGGAAGAAAAGGTTTCAATTTCTTGAGGTGTTTTAGAGAGAAAAGAGCACTTTTTGCAGAGTTTTTGATGTGGGCCTCCAAAGATAAGTTCTTGTCAAGGGTGATTCCTAGAGACTTAACTGAGTCGGATAGGACGATGGGGCAGTTTCGGACGACCAGATTCTTGAGCCACTCTTGGACTGGACGATGGTTGCTTTTTGGTGATAATAGGATTAGTCCTGTTTTATTTGGATTGAGTTTTAAGTGGTTAGCGTTGATCAAGTTTGGATCTCGGTTAGAGTGGCATTGAGGTGTTGGATGTCGCTGGGAGACTTGATTTTGAAATAGATTTGGGTGTCATCAGCGTAAAGGTGGTAATTCACTCCAGCTTTTTTCAAGATGATTGTGAGGGGCTCCATGAAAAGATTGAAGAGGGCCGGGGAGAGGATCAAACCTTGCGGGACCCCAAGTGTGACTTTTGTTGGCTTCGAGAGACAGGAGTTGATTTTAATTTGTTGCGAGCGGTGTTGAAGGAAGGAGGTGAACCATTTTAGTACTGTGCCATTGATTCCGGAGCGCTTCGACAAGGTCTCCAGAAGCGCTGGATGATTTACTGTGTTCAATGCCGCAGATAGGTCAATAAGGATGAGTAGGCAGGCATCACCTTCATCTAAAGCCTTGTGAATATCGTCGGAGACGTTGAGCATAGCTGTTTCCGTGCTACAGCCTTTCCTGAATCCTAATTGAAAGGTGTCGAGGAGGTTGAACTCAATAATGTGTTTGTTGAGTTGGTGGAGAACGCATTTCTCCAATTTTTTTTGCAAGGAATAGGAGGTTGGAGATAGGTCTGAGGTTGTTGAGATCATTAGGGTCGGCCCCTGGTTTTTTGAGAATGGGTGTGATTTGTCCAAGTTGAAGGGAGTCTGGGACACAGCCTGAGGTGAGAGAGGCGTTGATGATTTTTGTCCAGAAAGGGGAAATGGTGTGGTTAAGTTATTTTATGATTGTGGATGGGATGGGGTCCATAGTGTGGGAGGAAGGTTTTAGGTTAGAAATTATACTGAAAACCTAATTTTCCGACATTAGCTCAAAGTCGGACCAATGCGCCTTGTTTTTTAGCTGGAGGCAGACCTAATTGTCCTTGGTAAGAACTCTTTCCGAATGATATGGGGTGATTAGAGTGGGGCAGGTTAAGAGGGAAGGAAGGTTAGAGGTTTGGATGAAGGATTGATCAATTTTCGAGACTTTATTAGTGAAGAAGGTGGCAATTTCTTCACAACGCTCATTGGTGGCTTTGATTTCTTGAGAGGGAGTGCAGTTAGTTTGGCTTTTGACAATGTTGAGTTCTCACAGTCTGTTTTGCCAGATCTAGTTGGCTGCGGAAGAAAGACGCCTTTTCACTGAAAATGTGTTTTTTGTATGCTTGCCGAGCAGATCTAAGTTGCGCTAGGTGTAAGGTCGAGGGGTTTAGTCTCCAAGACCTTTCCGTTTGTCTGACTTGACGCCTTTCCTCATTCAGATCCACGTTAAACCAGGGTTTAGATTTGGTTCGCCTCAATTGTTTGAGTTTGAGAGGAGCTACTTGGTCTTGAACCTCTGTCATTTTTGAGTTAAAGTGTGTAGTTAGGTCATCGGCTGTCGATGATGAGGGTTGGAGTTGAAGATGGGCATGAATCCTGGATTCAAGTTCGGATAAAGGGATTGCTTTGATATTTCTGGTCCAGTGTTTAGGTTTGTCATCAAGAATAGGTTGGTGGAAGACAAGTGTATCAATCTTGAACAGAATGAGGTGTTGGTCGGACCAGTCAATGGGAGAAATCGCTCTCAGAGAGACCAGATCATTGTTGGTAATGATCGCATCCAGTGTTGCACCTTTGATGTGAGTTGGTTTATTGCAGAGTTGTTTGAGGATATATACTTCAAGTAGGTTGGATAGGTTCTGGGCAGTGGAGTCTTCTGGGTTGTTCCAGTGGATATTGAGGTCACCCAGGAACACGTCTTTAGTGTCTGTCATGGAGAACCGTGATATTAGGTCTGTTAGTTCTTTGGGGAAAAGGGTACGCTCTCCAGGAGGATGGTAGATGGTGTGGAATTTTATGGGTGAGGTGCCCTTGGCAGTGAGTTCGATACCCAGGTATTCAAACGATAGGTATTCTGCAGGTTTAAGTTTGGTAATCTCTATTCCTGCCTTGTGGATGATGGCTAGTCCTCCCCCCGTTTTGATCGGTCTGTCTTGTCTGATGATGGTGTACCCTGGAGGGGTGAGAATGTCAAGAATGGGGTAGGAGCGGACATTGAGCCAGGATCCAGTGAGGAAAGCGATGTCAATTTCTTCTGCGAGTAGAGCTTCAGCAATGTCTGTGGCGTGTTGTACTGCTGATCTGCAGTTGAGGAGCATGCAAGAGAGAGGACGGGGAGCCTCGATGATGGGGGGAGTAAGGTGGATAGAGGAGTATTGAGCAGGAGGTCTAGGCGAGTGGACATTGTTAGGGATTCTGTTAGTGCCGATAATAACAGGGATGGGGAAAGGGGCTGACTTCTGGCTCAAAGCGAGGTAAGAGTCGGTGATCTCATCAGGTTTCGGTATCGAAAAGGGTTGGCGATCCCGGTTGGGTCGAAGTGCCTGACTCGCTGACGGACTGGAGGGACGAGGGGTGCACTGTGGGGCCAAGGGAGCGGTATTGAGTGGGGTGGGCGGAAATCTACCCGGGGAGAGGGAGCACGGTGGCTTGGTCCTGTTGAGAAGATCTTGTTATAAGTATAGGAAATCAGCAGCAAGGGAGTTAATTTTCAGCTCCATTCTGTTCAGTTGCTGTGCTATTGAGCTGAAAAAGTTTGAGGTTTTGGACAGGGGCCGAGAATGACTTGGGTCTTTGGAGGGAGAGTGAACAGGGTCGGGGATTGGACGGAACCAGTGGGGTTAGGAGAGGGGAGAGGTTGGACGCGGGGAGCCGGATTAGTAATGCTCCCATTCAAGGGGTTCAAAGAAGGAGTAGAGGGTCTAGTGTCCAAGTGAGGAGGGAGAGAAATTATAGGTAAGAAGTCAGAGTTCTGAGGGAATGTCAATGAGATTAGCGGTAGAGGCAGGTTGTGTATGTGGGTGTGCGACGGTGGAGGGGGAGCATGTAGCGATAATAGGGGGAACGAGTTTATAGGATTTGTGACGACATTGGCCATGGGGTTGTCAGTGAGGTAATCGGTGGAGACCGGTTGTGTCTTCGGATGTGGGACATCGGAGGGGGAGTGTGCCGTGGTAGTAGGGCGGAGAGTGACCACTGGATTGGAAATGACGTTGGACATGGGGGAAGTAAGGGTCAGGGCAAAAGGGTCTGTGTTGGAGGAAGAGGTAGTTTGTGAGGGAGGGTTCAGATTATCAGGGGTCAAGCGGAGAGTGCCTTGGGTTTATTTTGCGTATGGGAAGAAACTTGCCGTGCATTCTATATTTCATCTGACAGTTTGATCCTTTGCCGTGGGTCAGACAGCTTGTCCTGGGAATTTGTACCTGAGAATGCGGATAACTCTGTTTGATCAGAATTCGTCATTTTTGGCAAACTGGTAATTAATTTACTGTGTTTTTCTGAATTCATGCTTATTACTAAATGTTTGCTCTCTCTCTTGAAATATAACTCGATTTATATTATAAGCTGTAGTGAATAAATGCAACGTAAAACATTTATTATTAGATAAACAAAAATTGAACTAATAAGAAATGAGTTTGTGGTTCTTTAATTAATTACGGAAATTAAATAACTGTTTCCTAGGCCTTAATTGTGTTTTAGCATCAACCAGTCCAACTAATTGGTCTTGATGTTAAGGTCAGGATTCTGAAGATGTTTATGAAAATATGTATAATATGTATATAATGTAAAGCAAACTAATCCTGATAGATAATAAGGTACCCCCCATGTCCGGCGCTTTTCACCCGTGTAAAGATTAGAGTGAAACTTATTGAATGTAAGAACGTGTGTTGGTGTTATGGGCCCCACCAGGGAATGAATGTAAGAATGAGTGTTGTGATTAAGAATCTGTGACATAGGGTGATAGGTAAAGTTTGTTTATATTGCGCTCCATCAGCGGAGTCGGCTGCCCGTAAAAATAGAAAGAGGACTGCACGATCGAGCGCCGCGCAGCCCTCGCCCCTTCACTCCCTCTCCACAGGCAGCTGCTAGGGGCGCGTCGCGCCCTGCAGGGCAGGCCGAAGCGCTCCCGATCGAGAAATCAGCACGAAAGCGACAACGAAGGTAAGGGCAGAGACGCACGATGCAAGCAAATCCTCACCGTCGCACTCCACACAAACCCAAATTACTGAAACCCAAAGTCACTGAATGCGCAGCACGTGCTATCACTCACACAGCGTTATAGCCAAGAGCGATACATTCACAAATATCGCGCTATCAAACACGTTAATTACAACAATCGTAAAGCAATCCTTACTACAGATTGAGAGTAGTAAATGTAAAAGGCACGTAACTGGCTGCGGAGCAGCAAAGAAAGAGGAAGTGGTTACCTCAGTTCAGACCTTTATATGATACCCTCCATGGTTGTTATGGAGCACTGAGTGCTCATGGGATTTGTAGTTTTTTTTTATAAAGTGTTTTGATTGTCTGCTGAATAAAAAGCAAAGAAATGAGAAGCATAATCAGAGCCTCCGGTCCTGACATAGAATCCTCACCTCCAGTCCTGACATAGAATCGTAACTATCCTCACGTCTGGAATACTGTCAATCAGACATCGACCCTGGTCACTCAACTCAACATTCCTTTGAGTACTCTGTGGAACACTCTTGGTTGGTCATGAAGAACTTGCAACTGGAACATAGTAGGGTTGTTTGTGTCCCACTTTTATAGACATTTCAAAGACAGCAAATATGGTTTGGGGCGGTTCTCTTTCAAGTACGCTTCTCGGGCTGCTCTCCAGCACACAGCCTTTATGTAAAATGATGCTTCTCAGCAGGTTAAACTAGGGCTATCTCCAAACTGAAGCACCCAAAACACATATTGAAGTATAAGGTATTTGCACTTAGGTGTCATCAACTTCTTTGACGCACCATTTAAGGACAGGCAAAAGAGCTGACTAGTCTTAAAAACTTCCTCATGTGGTCTCTTCCTTCACCTCTACCATCTATCGAGTGGCAATGCTCAGGGAGAATTAATGTACAGCCCCATGCGAATAATGTCTTCATGCCTTTTGTAAATGAAGCACTGTCTCAGTCCTCCTCACTTCATTATCTTGTTTTCCTTTCTTTGATCCACAGCAATGCAGACATTGCAATTCCACTGTATGGAGAAGCTGTCCTCATCCTCCATCTTGCGCCATGTGAACTTGGGGGCGTCCAAAGTGGATCCGACTGTCTTCAGGACTCAGACTCTTACACACACGAGTCCTGTTACCACAAAGTTACTACATGAATGCAACACACACTCATGCACTGAACATACAGTACGTAAGGGCAAGGTTCTGGGTTTCAAATAATATAGTGGAACTTTACACAAGAAGGGTTAGTAGGCCACTCTCTCACTGACACAGATAAAGGTGTAGTACACTATATGATATCACAAAGCATGGTGTGCTGGCACCACCACTTTACGAGATAAACCAAGGACATGAACAGTAGTGTTCTGACTGCTCTGAGAGCATGACCCTTCAGGTCAGGGGTCAAGTCCTGGACCTTGCATAAACAAAGACAGGCCTAGATATCTGCGCTGGCTAGTGTAGCGTGATACTAGGCCTAAAATAAAATTCTGGATACCCAGTACACGTACTGTGGCACTCAGGGCATGGCTACATGCTTGCATATAATGCTGGGGACAGTCCAGTCCAAAAAGAATTATCTCGCTGTAACTATATAACCTTAGGGAATGCACTATGGCATCCATACACAGGACAGCACTTCAAACTCCAACAGTATGCTACCGGTGACTCTGACTGCTATGTTTATCTTCTTAAATACCCTTCATTGTGGTAAGATTTATTAAGGGAAAAATTGAAGGAAATTCTTAGTCTGAATGAATGAACTAAAGAGTAATATCAAAACTGGCCAAACAAATCCGGAAAAAGAGTTCATATTAATTAGGCAAAAAAACTGCATCAGTCAACTCAGTTTTCCATTTTTGGAATAATTCCATCAAATACAATTGGAATGTTACAAGGACAAAAATGGCTGAGACATGAAATCTATTCAATAAAAGATTAGATTTCATTGTCCCTGAAGACAATAACAACCAAGTTGATTTTAGTTGCTATTTATTATTTCTGCTTATAATGTTTTGTCTTTATTAACATATGTACTATGAGTGGATTTCTGTCAAAAGGAAGGGTTTACTTTTTAGTGTAGTTATCAAATGGTGCAATTTTTTGAAAAGACATGGGAAGGAAATGGTTGATAAAAGTTCAGCCAAGAAGATACAGTATGTTGGCGTTCTGCCCTTATGACAAAGAGCTTACATCGAGGGCAGTGGTAGGTCTACTTCAAAAAATCAGTAATGTGGCATACTTGATAAATTGTAGTCTTCACTGTGATTTGAAATACACCTGGTAAGCTAGGTATGTTTTTGTTTTCTTGTTTAAGTGTGTAAGATTTGATGGACTTTTTATTTAGAAAATTGAGTGTTCTCCTGATGAAGTGCACTTATATACTCAAATAGCATTGAGATATATGTGTTAATAATCAGAAAATATAGTTGTACTTACATGTATAAAATGAACCAATGAATTATTTGTATTCTTTAATATTGATAGTTTCACAAACAGATAATGGTACAAATGTAATACAATTAAATGAAATTGTTTAAAAACACTTTACAAAATAGAGTAAAGGATGTGTTCATGTGTGTGATGGTGTGTGACAGAAAGTGTTCTTGCCAATTGTTTCTTATGTTTGCTATAATGCTATCGTTTTGGGGGCATTACTTCCTGGACACAACAATTGTTGAAAACGTTGTTTTGAATGTTAATTACTTGTGCCTACTGTGGAATATCTTGTCTTCTTCTGTTTTTAGGATCAAACATCTTAAAACGTGTGTACCACCCCGTGTGCCTCATCTAAAGATACAAGATCATACAGCTCCTCTTCCACATTAGGGCATGTTCTGATTTTTCAAACTTTAAAAGACATTTGAAGACTTGGCTCTCTTAATGGCACATTGCTAACTACTCAGCTATCCAAGCACCTAGATGCCCTTTCAAGGATGAGTCGTTGCGCTATATTAAGTTATTATGACATAACATACTATAGGTACTCATGAAATACTTCTCCTGAGAGGTTTCAATAGAAGCATTACCATTGATACTAATTCTGCTCCAGAGCATACCACAGTCTTCAACAGGTTTCAGTCCTTTTCAGCTCTTACTGGAAGACAGCTTTAGACCTTATTAGATCTGCTTCACAAAAAACTGGAGGAACAACCAGAAGAACGTAAACTCTGGGTCACAATTACAGAATCGTTTACAGAGTGTCAGAGAAATCATTTTTAACAATCTTAAAAAAAAACTAAAAAATAACAAGAAACTTACTACTGCGAAGGAACTAAACTAAAGCAGTTTCAATATCAACATTGTTTATTCAATAAATTATTCATAAATTAAGACAAACATAACACATTCTGTAAATATCAAAATACAAAACAATTAAACCTTTCTATTGCTTTGTCTGTATATATGTGTTTTAAGTAAATCACTTGCACTGTGTGAGCACAAGCATTAAGTACCATTTTGTGTAAGCTGTTTTGAAATATTGTGAGCCAATGAAAGCTATTTCTTTCTTTCACAGTGGCCTCTGCATGAAACTGTGATCTCAGAATAGCTAAATCGTGTGACTACTGTATAAGCAATCTTAAATGCTTACAAGTATTTAAGTTCATGTAACCATACTTCAGTTCAGTAAAATTAAGTTTATTTGACAAGATTGTCATAAAAGCATAAATATAAAATACACAAAATGTATAATAAGATATTACAAAAACAGTATAATTCAGGTATGAGAGCCAATGCAGTGCAGCATACCTAGATAATAGTATTGATTATAAAATCAAGTATAAAACATGTAAAGTATAATGCCAAACTTTCTCCGGTGACCCAGTTCCCATTGCCTTATTTTAGGTATACCATGGCCATAGGACAGTCTAAAGAAGTATTTATCAGTAAGATAACAATCAGTATGATTAATCATTGTAGGAGCTAATAAAACTTGTAATTTTTTCACCACATTTCCAACAGAGAAGATCTCCGGTGTATAAGGAACTAAAAACCAATGTCATCATTATATTAAAGCTGTAACACGAAATCAAAGACAATCACGGAGCATTGGTTAAGGGTGTGCAGCACATAACATTGCCCCTAGACTTAAAACTTCGTGAGATTTCCACATAGCTGCAAATGATTTGCCCATGTTGGTTAGTTGTTTATGCGGGCCAGAATATTATGAAGATTTCCCAATGGTGATCAGGGCCCTTGCTCTTATTACCCACATTTTACCCAAGAATTTTGCAACAGCAAATGGAGAAACTAAGATTGGATCTAATCTAAGAATTCTCAGAGCAGCTAAACTGCTTTGTGTCCCCATGTGCCTACACATCGCTTTAATCCAAGTCCGGTGTTGGCCAGTATACCAATTGCAGGCAAATAGGACATGCCCGGTGGATTTAGGTGAGTTATTGCATACGGGGCATGATGCATGTGTGATTTATGTTCTTTCACACCCGAGACTTATGCATAAATTGTAACTGTACCATACCCAAAATCCTCAACCAAAGCATCAGCCCCACTATTTTTAAGAGGGTGATTAACACAGCTCCAGAGAATGTAGTTGTTAACTGCATTTTATTGAACGCTAGATCCTTAGTTAAGCACAGCACAGAATGTGCTGACTTGATGGTGGAAAAAGGTATTAAAATTGCCTTCATTACGGAAACTTGGACGGATGAAGCATCTGGGCCTGATATTGTTAAAGCAACCCCTCCGGTGTTTCTCTGTCATACTATGAGTAGATCAGCTAGAAAAGGTGGGGGTTTAGCAACACAGGTTTTTGTGCGGTGGCGAATTCTTCTTGTGAGGCGCTCTCGTTTAGCCTCTCCCTGTCGGACCATTATACTTTTAAGGGTATTTTACTTTACAGATCCCCTGGGCCTAGAAACATTTTTCTTGGATCGATTGGGAATATGCTTGAAGCGGGCTTATGCCTCAATTCCTTCACGATCCTAGGTGATTATAATTTCCATCTTGAAGCCTTGGAGGATCCCGATACTAGGACTCTCGTGGAAACAATGAAGAGCGGGGATCTGACCCAAAGAGTGATTAAGCCTACTCACTCAGCAGGCCATACATTGGATGGTATTTTCTCTAATGATCCTCAGTTGATATTTTCAGGCGTGCTTCCTCTTAGATGGACTGATCATTGCGCTGTGTGTTTTGAACTCACCTGTCCAAATTATGGGTTCAACAAGGGGGACTCCAAGAGACAATACGAGAGTAGATCTTGGAATAAAATTAAGGGGAAAGATCTAGAGGTAGAACTGGAAGCAACGATGCGTCCGCTTCCCACGGGAGCAGAGGAGGCAACATCCTTTTATACAAATTGGTTAGTAGCAGCCTGTGAGAAATTAGCCCCCCAAAAACTGTGTACTCCTAAAAGATTGCATCCTACAGCCTCCTGGTACACTGAAGAACTGAAAACCCAGAAATGTATCTGTAAATCTCTAGAACGCAGTTGGAGAACGAAATATGAGGAGGCAGACAGAAGAAGATACAAACAGATTTTGGCATTATACAAGGGTTTAATTTTTAATGCCAAGAAATGTTTTTTCACAAATAAAATTGTTCAAGCAAAAAATTCGGCGAAAGAAATATTTCAAACAGTATCTGAGCTGATCTCCCCCCATACTGGCAAAATTGAATCTAGTCAGGAACTCTGCGAGGATATCGCAAGTTTTTTCCTGAACAAGGTGGAGGCTATTTTCTCCGCGTTCAAATGTAGTAGTATAGATCATACTCCCCGTCAGGAGGGAGTAGAACTTTTAAAGGATTCCCCCCAGGTTTTTAATAAACTTTATGATATTTCCTCAAATGACACTATTAAACTCCTTTTGACAGTGAGATCTGGTTCGCCTTTTGAACCATATCCGGTCGCAGTAGTTAAGTCTGCCCCAAACCCGGTAGCTCAAGTCCTCACCCCTCTTTTTAACAGCATTTTTGACACGGGCTCTTCCCAATAATGTGAAAAATGGCTTCAGTGTTACCATTACTAAAAAAGGCGAATCTTGATTGTAAGGACCCTAATAACTTTCGCCCGATTTCTCGCCTTCCTTTTCCAGCTAAAATGCTGGAGAAGGAAATGAATAGGCAACTACGTGCGTTTCTACAGGATAACAAAGTGCTGGACCCCACGCAATATGGTTTTAGAGAGGGTCACAGCATGGAGTCAGCACTTATAAAATCAACAGAAGAGATCAGGGAGGCCTTAGATGGGGGAGGGAAGGCTGCCTTGGTTTTGCTGGACCTGTCGGCAGCTTTTGATACGGTCCACCATGGCTTATTGATGGACCGTCTGTCAGATTGTGGTATTCAAGGGAAAGCCTGGCTGCTTTTAAAGTCCTTTTTATCAGATCTTTCACAGACAGTAGCATTGGCCAATTTTCAGTCTAAGCCTTTCTCTTTGCCTTGTGGAGTGCCTCAGGGGTCTTCTCATAGTCCCCTACTTTTTAATGTTTACGTGTCCTCTCTTGGCTCACTGATTAGTTCATTTGGTTTTAAACTGACCTCCTATGCCGATGATACACAGATTGTTGTGTCACTACAGCCAGGTCAGGATTTGGAAGTTGGAAAACAGTTCCATGATTGCATGGAAGCGGTGGGAATGTGGATGTCTCTCAACTACCTTAAATTGAATTCAGGTAAAACAGAGGTCATCCTGTTTGGGAATGATGTAAACTTCTGTGTAGGAGAGTGGCATCGACTGCATAGTTGCCCCCAACTTTTTGCTGATGTTTTGACTGTTTTTTTACTCTAGCCAGGCTGTGGCCCTGCTATCCAGGACCCCAGCCTATCTGCTTCCTCTCTAAACTGATGTGAGTACCCTAGGTACATACCAATTGGATACTGAGGACACCCCATGAGTCCCTTGTAGATGGTACCCTAGGTACCCAGGGCATGGGTCCCTCAGAGGCCTACCAGGGGCTGAAGCACTCATTGTGCCACCCCTGGGACAGCCATACAAACTGACACCACCAGACCACTACTATAGTCTGGGTAAGGTGGTGCTTGCACCACTTACAGGGATATAGGTATCCTGTATCCCACTTAAATACAACACATATATCCTCATAAGTCACCCCTAAGGCAGGCCTTGCTAATCCTACAAGGCAGGGTGCTTAGATATGTGTGAGGGGGAACCCCTACCTGAGTAGGTCCCCCCTGCAACTTTCGTTAAAACGAATGTGAGGTTGTTTGTAGTGCAACCATACCATATACTCTTAAGCGCATTATAATCAATCGCGATAGGATGCTACCTTGAGAATGGCTGCACAGAACCATGTCGTGTTTGGTCTCAAACATCTTGGAATCATACCCCCAATCCAGTCATTGGAGAGAGGGCATGATTCCACCCTGCTAGAGGGGTGATATGGTAAAAGCGGTTGATTTTAGACACCAATTTAAAAGAGCACACGTAGTACAAAATGGATGCTACCCGCCACCCACACGATTCTGGCTGCCTGTTGCTGGGCAGAACTCCAGCCACGGCAGCTGGACAATAGGGATCTTGTTGCAGGGAGATCTTCTCACCTCCCCAGACAGACTATGTGGATTGGAACTGGGTGGGTGCACCTTAGGATGCCTTTCAAACTTGCACGTAGGCTTCTCCAGTGCCTACTTCTGCATACACCGCCTCAGACCGGTTCAGGGGCATCCTGTCCCTTGCCCTGGCGGGAAACACACAAAGGGGAGAGGGTGTAGCCACCCTTTCCTGCCTGAACTCCCATTGGTGGGCCCTAATTTAGACACTCCCCTAATCCCTGGTTAAAGGTGGGTGCAGGGTCCCCAGAGCCTCAGATTAATCTTGGACGAGAACTCTGCTTCAAAGACTTGAAACTTCGATGAGCTGCCGCTCAGCTGACGGAAGAAATCTCCCGTTGGGTTAAGGAGTTACCCCCCTGCTTGGCAGGCACCTGAAACACTGCAAATGACCCGGTTGGCACTCCGCTGCTCCTACGGACATCGAAGACTTCTGCCTACCCTGAGGTGGGTTCCCAAGCATACCAGAGGCCAGTGAGTGTGCACAGCAAGGCTGAGCACCGTGGAGCCCATGGGTGCTGAGATACCCAATACCCCAGGACACCGGCCACCTCTTGCCCAGCACACAAACCCAATGAGTGGGGAAGTTGTGCTTTGGCCCATCATTGAGCCCACCTCTCAGCATCACCTGTGCCAAGGAACGACACCCCAGCCCGCTCCGGCGACCCGTGGGTGCATCTTTACGCACTCCAAATTGCTGCCTCCCACGGTCCCTGGTCTCTCGACTGGTGGGCCCTGGCGGAGGTCAAACTTCACTTTCAAGAGCTCCCCTGGTTGCTCCAGGCCTGCTCTACAGTCTCCCCACTGGAGACCTCGCTCAGTCCTCGTGGGTCTGCACCGTAGCTGTTTCTTTATCCTTGCGTGGGTTGCGGTTGCCAAGGCTTAGTGGATCCAATCCGGACACTAACACCGCAGCGGCCTTCATCCTTTGCGGGACAGTTGCCCTCGAGCAGCTGGCCTTCCTTGTCACCTCCTGGACCCCTTGGCTGCTGATCCAAACTACCCGTCTTCGACCGGGAAGCACCCGACATTGAAGGACTCTTTCTCCTGAGGCCCCTGGTCACTGGCTAGTGACCCAGACTCTGTCCCCTCTGCTTTCAGGTCCTTTCCTTCAAGATCTACATCTTCAACCTGCACGACATCGACGACGGTTCTCGCCAGCAGCAGTTCTTCACGTTTTTCCATAGAAAACGAGACATCGACCCGACACTGAAAACGACCTATGCACCCGGCTTCCCTGGGGCAGGTAACAGTGGTACCTCGGTACTATCGTGGGTGTGGGCCCTCCAAGAGCTTAACTTAAAACTCCTGAACTTGAACTCCTGCTAGAAGTGTCTAGATTCCTGCATTTTTCAACCGCGACATTTCCCATAGGGTTTAACAGGGATCCCGACTGTAGTTTCACCACTGCACACGCTCCCTGTGGGTTCCCTTCCTCACTACCTTGGGTGGTTTCGTAAGGGGCCAGCGATCCTAAGTGCCCTAGGCACTGTCTGCAGAACTTTCGTGGTTCTTATACTACTTTTTTAATATATGGTTTGGTCCCCCCCGGGGCCCTGTGATTCCATTGCTATTTATTGTGATTATACATGCTTTATTGAATTGTATCTTTACCTCCAGCCTCTCAAGAGGCTAGTGGGATTTGTTCTTAGAATAAATACATATTCTTAATATATACCTGTGTGGACTACTCTTTCATTTGGTCATTCAAGAGGTTATCCATGGTACAACAATAAGCTTAACACTCCTTCAAGACTTAGCCTGAAGGCTGCTCTCCACAGCTACCACTAGGATAGCTTTCTTTAAAGGTTGTCTTTTAACCTATCACCTTAAGAGTCGAATTAGACTGGTGCAAGGTGTCCCCTATAACTAGTGGACAGCATATGCCAGGCCAACTTCTCACATTCTGGACTCCTAATTTATGGCCTACCACCCTCGGTTCTCTTCCCATACCGTCTAAAAAGAACATAAAAAACGTAGGAATCCTGATAGATGCCAAGCTTAAATTTGGTGACCAGATTAACTATCTCATCGGCTACCTTTTTTATCCTTAGGACGATCAAAAAGATCCTCCCTTTCTTACAGCCTGAGAGTCAACGTACAGTTGTTACTTCTGTCGTGATGGCCAAGATTGATTACTGTAATGGTCTATATTTGAGCCTACAGGAATGCCATATGAATAGACTGCAAACGCTTCAAAATGCGGCAGCTAGGCTACTGTCAGGTACAGCTAAATTTGCACCTATTTCCAAAGAAATTAGCAAACTGCACTGGCTTCCTGTTAGGAAGCGGGTCTGTTTTAAAGCCCTTTGTATCGTGTTTAAGGCACTTCAGGGCATGGGCCCGGAGTTCCTGAAACAAAACATCCAATGGTATCATCCCAAAAGTACGCTACGGTCAATGGAAGCCAGGTTGGTTATAGTACCACGGGTAAGGAAGGCTTCCTGGGGCGGAAGAAGCTTCATTTTGCGAGCCATCAAGGCATGGAACACCCTTCCGCCCTATCTTAGAATGTGCCCTGATCTTCTGGCCTTCAGGAAGAGCCTGAAAACCTGGTTGTTCAATAGGTAGTGTGAAAGCTTCTGTCCCCTCGTTTAGGAATAATGGGTAGCGCCAGGACACCCTTGGGTAATCGCGCGCTATATAAATCCCCGTAACATAACATAACATGCATCTTTTTGGGGCCCAGCCATTGGAGAGTGTTTTAAGAGGCAATGTACCAACCCTAACCGGAACTATAATTTCCTGTCTAAGGGGATTGTGACATCATCCCATTAGGGTTCCAATGAACTGCTGCACTGAAAATCCATAAAGTTGTCGGTCAGTGGGTTTCTTTAGCAACTCAGCTGTCTGTAGCTGAAGAAAAAGCTATAGATAAAATTGAAATCACCCCATGTAATTGGCATGATCACCACATCATTACTTTCCAAATACCCTTCACAAAACCAAAAGCCTCTTCACAAGCAAAAAAACTAGAAAATGGATGCGTGACACTAGAGGGCTCAATATGGAGATGATCACAGCAAACTGTGAGATATAATTGCAACCTCCTAATAATATGGTGGAAGTTAGTGACCTCACGAAGTATTACAATAACACAAGGTCGAGTATTATGGAGGACATAACCCCGCTAAAATTCAAAAGGATCCCAGATAAAAACCCTTGGTTCAACGGTGACCTCAATGAAGAAAGACGGTCACTCAGATTCATAGAGCGGAAATGGCGACAACACTCTTCCTCACCCCATCTAATAAACCTAAGAGTGGCCAGGAAGGCATACAATAAAAGCATCGTAAACTCAAAAAAAACTTCTTCAGGAAAGAACTGGACAATGCAAAAAATAGACCGAGGAAACTATTTTATCTGCTAAAACATCAATGTAATAAAACGGCCAAATCTGCACCAACTAATACAATTTCGAATTTAAGCAGTGAAGATTTCTCCTCCCTCTTCACAGCCAAAGCCAAATTGATGGAGGTGGAGCTAAAAAAGCAGCTGAAGGCCCTTGCTTCACTAAGAGCACCCCAGATGAGGTTCAACTGCAACCAGCTCTGGAAATGCCTAAAAATAATCCGAGGTGGTCAGAATTCAAACCTCTCAGGGACTTAGATATTGCAAATATCATCTCGACCATTAAACCAAACAATCACTACAACGATCCTTTACCTGCAAAGTGTTGGTCTTTAATAAACCAACTGCTCATCCCCTCATGGACAAAGATTATCAACGCTTTAATGGCACGAAGCTCAATATCGGACTGCCTAAAAACGGGGCAAGTCAACCCATTCTTAAAAAAACCAACAGAGAACTCCTCTGACCCTATCAATTTCAGACCAGTAACAAATATTCCCATGCTAGCCAAAGTCCTGGGAAAATGCGTACAACAACAATTGAGCCAACATATCTCTGAATTCAATCTGTTGAATGATTTCCAATCAGGATTTAGACAGCGATTCTGCACCTCGTGGATGACGCACTACTTGCCCTCGACCGCAATGAAACCTGTCTCCTAATCTTGATCGACCTCTCTTCCGTATTCGACACGGTTAACCATGCCAAAATACTAGATCGCATGAAAAATAGTTGGGATTAGAGGGTTGGTTTAGATCGTTCTTAGAGAATAGAATGCAAAAATTCACAGTCAACCAAACATTATCAGCTTCTTCCAGAAATGCGATCGGAGTTCCTCAGGGCTCAACACTATCCCCGGCACTATTCAATCTGTACGTAGAGCCACTCACATAAACCTTACAAGGAGCAAACATCTCCTTCCACATGTACGCAGATGACACACAGCTGTACATCAAGATTACATTGACAGAAGAGATAGATATAATGAGCCAAGCATCAAAGAGTACCATCCATTTGCTAACCAGCAATCACTTGAAGCTTAACCCCTATAAAACGGAATTCCTGCTGATTTCCCCACAGAAAAGCACTACGAACATCCTAGAGTGGACCAATCTGATCACGGCACTAAACTGTACACAGAGGATTGTTGATTCTACCAAATCCCTGGGGATCATACTAGACAAAATCCTGAATATGCTATCTCATATTAACACAATGGCAAAAAATGCCCGGTTCCACTTAAGCTACCTCAGAAAACTGAAACCCTTTTTTGATGTCCATGTCCTGACTATGCAGGTACGGGACGAGGCTGGGCCCTTTAACCCGATCTGCCACCCGGAGGAGGCGGAGCCGGAGTGCATGTCATTGCCCTTCATGAGCCTATCAGGACACGTGGAGAAGGAGAAGGCGGAAACAGCAACGTGAAAAATCGCGGAAGGACGGTTTGGCCCGAGGGAGATCCGAGAACCTCGGGCGTTTGGAGGCACCCGAGAACCAGAGGAAGAAGCAGGACCGGCGAACAGCGATGCGGCTCAGTTACAAGGAGAAAGCGTCGGCGGAGACCAACACCGCGCTAACGCCCGCCACCCCCCAGGAGGAGGGTGGCTGCAACAGGTACGGAGCCGCTTCCTGGGAGCGGGAAAAGCACCGGGAGGGAACGGGTAGGCAGCTGGGAGGTCACTGCGGCTATATTTCTCTTGGGTTCCACTCGCGCATAAAAGCGGTGCTCCCTTCACAACCTGTCTCTCCCTCCCTGATATTATCACAAGCCAAGCCAGCGTTTTGACCCTTCGTTTGTTGTTATTATTTCTTTTCCTTTTGGGACAACACTTCCTCGAGGAGGTGAAGCCAGACGAATCCCTACCTGAAGTACGACAGTGAACAGCTCGCCCCAGACCGGGATAAGCAACCGGTGACGATGAGAGCCCCTCTCTTCAACCGCACCTTTGGACTACCTTATGTTATGTTGTGTTCCCCTTCATCATGGACGGATTCTTTTTTCTTTCCAATAAACCAAAAAATCTTTACGTACCTTGAACTGCCTGGAGTCTATTCGTTCCTTGAATTCCCGTGTCACATCTAGACACCTTCTTAAATAAGTCAGACCTTAAAACAGCAGTCCAGGCACTAGTAATATCAAGGATCGAGTACGGTTGCACAACCCTAGCTGGTCTCCCCAAGATTGCAACAGCCCCGCTGAAAGCCTGTCTCAATGCGGCCACAAGACTTATAACCGGCTCCAGGAAATTCAACCACATCACCCCTCATCTGAAAGCTATTAAGTGGCTGCCTTACGAAGCGAGAATACAACTAAAGATTGCATGTATTACCCACAAAGCCATACACTACAAAACACCAGTGTACCTAGCCCAGAAAATCACACTACCAGGAGGATGTTGTGTCTCCCGGAGCCATGGTGATCTATTATTAAAACCGGCCCGATTCCGTAAGAAAAGAACTGATGACCGAGCATTCCTTGGTGCAACACCCAGAATTTGGAGCGCTCTCCCCCCTAACATTAGAAGAATTTCGTCAATCTCTGCTTTCAAAAATGAAGCCAAGTCTTCTTACATAAGTAAAATTCTCCCATAATCGCAGCAGACTCGCCACTATCATCGTTGCACCACGAGTATACGCATGCTACCTCTAATTGAACATTAACCTCTTTGGGGTATTGTATATATGTTTCTTAAACTTTAATGTTTTTCGCAAAATCATTGTACAACTACTAATGACTGTTTATTGATATGCAAATGTGAAGCGCTCTGATACCCATCTCAGGGTCATGTTCGCGCTATAGAAAACATCAAATAAATAAAAATAAATAAATAAAAGCTGTCAGAGGTGGCTCAGAGTAAGGATTGTACCAGAATTTGCCAAGGTCTATTGTGGATAATAAATTTTGTACTTGCTTAGGCAATCAATTTTGTGGAAACCGTCACCCTCCATCACATCCCTTAGGGCCATGGTGCACTGGGCAAGTTGCGACCATAACCTCCTCTAGAACAACAAAGGGCAGGGTCTAGCTCTATCTGCCAAGGTCTGTCTTACCATAGCCTTCATTAAGGGCTTGAGTGAAGTGCGCTGCGGGAGCCAGGCTAGGTTGCTTAGAAACCTTTACTCTGAGCCAGTTAGAGAAGCTTATTTAGAAAAAACCCACAGCTCTGATCCATATAGAGCTGAACTGACTGCTTTAGCATCATATACCTGCTAGACTGGTGCAATGGGTTTATTAAAAGAGCTGCTGTGTTCTCTAGCAATATCACCTGTGATTTGCCTGTGTTTGAGTGTCAGGAGTTCCACCTGGGCTTTTCATGAGAGGTTGGAAGACAGGTGACACCTAAATAACTAAAAACATCAACACTCTCAAATGGTGTGCCCCCCCCCCCCACCAACTCAAGCCTACCTCTAAACGACCTATACTTTTTGGACACCATAAGCATAGGGCCAGATGTACGACCCACCAATTTGCGACTCGCAATTTGCGACTCGCAAATTGGAATGTACCACAGTGTCTCAGACACTGTTTGCGATTCCCAATGGAGTCTCAAATTGCATGCCTCATTAATATTAATGAGGCTGTCTCAATTTGCAACCACATTGGGAATGGCAAGCACTCCCAGGGATGGTGGCCTGCTGGGGTCAGCAGACCATCATGTCTGGGACTGCTTTTTTAAATAAAGCTGATTTTTTGTAAATGCGGCCCGTTTTCCTTCAAGGATGCAAAAAATAAAAATAAAACTTTTCAGTTTCATTTTTTTAAGGGCAGGCAGTGGTCCCTGGGACCACTGCCTGCTCTTTAAGAATATTTCCTTACATACTCACAAAGGGGAATGGGTCCCCTGGGGACCCCTTCCTGTTTGCGAGTGGTTTACCACCTACTTGAAGTAGGTGGTAAACTGCAAGTGTTTTGCGGCTGCAAATGTGGTCGCAAAACAATTGTACATGGCATGGTGACTCGCTATTAGGAGGGGACGCCCCTTCCTAATAGCGGGAGTCACAAATGCTATTCTGTGAGTCTGTTACTCGCAAAATAGCATTTGTACATGCCACTACCCTTTATTGCGGTCGCAAACGGGAGGATCTTTCATTTGCGGCCGCAAAAAAGGGTTGTGTGTCTGGCCCTTAGTCTTCACAGAATTACTCTCTAGGCCATGTTGGGCACAAAGGGCTAGATGTACAAAGGCCTTTTGCATTTCTTAATGGGCCAAATCGCAATTTCGTCCCATAAAAAATGCAAAACATCCTTTTCCAATGTACAAAGTGCTTTAGGGAATCGCAAAATGCGATTTTTACCAAGTTAAAATCACATTTTGCGATTCCCTAGGCCATCTCAAATAGAGATTTAGTCTTTGCAATTTCTTAGCACATATACAAAGCATATCCTAAATGCAGAATGAACATTTAGGAAATGCAATTACCATCGACTCAAGGTTGATGATAACTATGTGCAATTTAAACAAGCATTTGCAATGCAATAGGTCTCGCATTTACGAGAGTTTGAGCTATTGGCATTGTAAATGATAATGCCTTTCATTTATGTTTTGGTTTTTAAAACATGAATTAAAGGCATTGTCATTTACAATGCCAATTGCTTAAACTTGCGTTAATGTGAGACCTATTGCATTGTAAATGCTTGTTGTATTATTAAAGAGTAGCCTTGCAGCGAACTGGTTTAAACGGCCGCAGGCTCAGGTTTAAGAAGATTTTTTGGCAGGCAGCTTAGCGCCCGTGCAGATTGATGTGCATGGCGGACCGTGAAGTGGGCGCCATGCTAAATAAATGAAAAAAAATAAAAACACAATCATACAAACGGGTGCAGTGTTAAAATATTTAGGGCGCGTCCGTGCTGTTACTATGAAAGTGGGAGCTGTGCTGAAACTTAAAGCACGGCCCCGGGGGCAGGACGGGGATGATGGGCTCAGATTGGGCACCATTGTTAAGTAGTTTTTAATCGATTGCGGCAAGTCGAGTAAATGCACGCACAAAAGAACATAAAGTGCGTCTTTAAACCGCAGCGCTTTAAAAAAAAATACAAGATAACATAAAGAGCGGCCGCACTGCTTAAACAAAACAAGAGGCTGCGGGTTTAGGAGAGAGCAAGTCGTGGGTGCAATAGGAGCAAAAGTCACTAAGGAAATCGTTCTTACAGACACTGCTGCACCTGGCACCTCTCACAACTTTAACAGCTCGGTGGTCACGAAGTGCGTGCAATAACCGCAAGGTGCCCACAAAGCATGGCACAGACAGCAGCAGCTGCTCTGAAATACCTAGTGGCTGGGAGCGGAGGGGTCACAAGATTCTCCCCACCCCGGTAACCTGACTGCCACCACGCACAGGTGAGGCATGTGATCTCACGCTGTGTTCGAGGATCCAGGCCCAGCATGTGATTTTGGCACAGATTTACCTGTTCCTGGTTGCAAAGCCAACTGCAACACAGAGCTCAGAGAATTTAGAGCCGACCTAGCCTGCAAGGTAACATACAACCCACTGACTGCTTCTACCGCACAGTACGGAGAAACATAAAAGGCCGCTAAAAAGATAAGAAACATGCGGGTACGGCGTTGCTGCTGTTCGGTTTATCAACAAATCCACGGACACAAGTCAGTAAGGTAGCTGAGAGCGCCAGTGGTTGGGTGACATTCACACACACACACACACACACACACACAGCTCACTGTCCATGGCCGGGCCTCTTCTGCACAAGCTCTTGCTGCAATCCATGCAGGGCTTCCGGCGCCCACTGGTTGGATGGCTCAAGGACTTCACACGCACAGGACCAACAGGAACTGACAGAAAACAAGAAACAAAAAATTGGAAGGCTAAATATCTCGGATGAAGCGGCTCTAAATGACAGCGTCTTACACGCATTTAAAAAAAATATCTCGGATGAAGCGGCTCTAAATGACAGCGTCTTACACGCATTTAAAAACAAGCATTGGACGCGCGAGACGCGATGGTGGGGGGGTGGGGGAGAGAAGCGCGAGTTCTAATAAACTGGTGTGAACTAGCAGCAGGGAAGGGAGCGGAGAGGGGCTACGAGGGAGAGCGACGTAAAGCCGTATGGCTGCTTTGCGCGCGTGCACGCCTCGTGCACTGTAGCTCTATGCCAGGGGAAGCACTTTCAAAATCCCACTTACAAAATGTCTCAAAGAGACAGCTTTCGCTGTCTCAGCGAGACATAAAAAGCACCCCAAGATGCTTTTTTTTAAAGTGCAATAGATCCGACACTTGCCCCTAGGGCATATGTGTGCTTTACATGTACACCAATATTTTTGGGGTGCAGTACAGGGGCCTTATGCCCATAGCCATCCTTTGTTTAGCTTACCATGACCAAAATAGCGATTTCCTAATAGGAAATCACTATTTTTTAAATACAAAACCGGCCTTTTGGTACGAATGGCATGGGATTTCCAATTTACCATTTCCTAATAACGATTCCTACTCTGAATTAGAAAATCGATAATTTCATACATATCATTTTGCATTTCCTAAATAGCGATTCCTATGGAGTCGCTGTTTAGAAATTACAAACTTACAAAATTTCATTTTCGTACATCTGGCCCAAAATTCCTCAAAACAGGATATTGTTTTCTGAAGGTCACTTGGTGTTTTTGAGATCTATAAGGTGTCTCCGCGAATAGCAGTATGGCTGTCTTTAGTCCAGCAACGTCAAGGCATCAGTTAATAAAGAGGACAGATGGTGATTAACGTCATTAAGATAAAAAAGAGAACGAGATAAGCGCCAAAACGCAAGCTTGGCGGACTAATTCTTTTATGGCAAATCGGTCCGTTACATGGCACTGGGAGCTCCAGCAGACCTGGGCATAGTTTCCTTCATATAAACAGACCAATAAGCTCAAAAGGCTCCTGGGAATACCCATGTCACCGAAAACCTGCCATAGCTCACTCCGTGGGACAAGATCAAAAGCAGATATGAGGTCGACGAAGGCAACATAAGAGCTACCCCCACGGATCACAATGCTCTTCCAATAGAGTCAGAGTAAACCAAAAGCCTGATCTATCGTAGATATCTTCTTCCTAAAGCCCATCTGGAAAGAGGATATAATGGCTCTGTCAATTATCCATTCTTCAATGTTGCCTAGGACCAGTTGGTCAATTTTCTTTTGGATACAGTCGATCACACTGATCGGCCTGTTGTTTCTCAGGAGGGATTTATCCCCCTTCTTATATATTAGGATCACCTCCCCTTCCCTCCAAGAATCTGGTACAGGGGCGCCACGAACAATAGCATTGGATAGTAAGAGGATATACCGGGGCCATTTCTTTCTCTCCTGCAGGAAGATGTCAGCCCAAATACCATCTAATCCATGTGCCCTGCCTCTGTCTACTATGTCCAGAGCGGGGAAACATCATCTAGATCGAAGATGGAGGTCAGAAGGGGTAGAAGGATCCTCTACATGTGAGCCCCTTGGCACATTCTCTAGAGCATTGGTTGCGGGTATTTCTGAATAAAGATTGGCAATATGAGCTACCTAAACCCGGAGAGCGATATTATTTTGCGGAGATGGAGCACAGGCATTTCTCCCCCACCTTACCAATGCCCAGAACTTGTTAGAATCCTTAGAGGCACAAGTCAATTTCAGATTCTGCCACCATCCCCTTGGTCCGAACCTGGAACATGAATAGGTTGTGCAATACGGTGAAAAAGAGGAGTGATACAAGGGATGCTGTTCTAACATAAACCTGATGTGATCCTCCTGTAGAAAATCCACTTTAGAAATAACTACGGGTTAATTGGCAGGGAAATTATAAACCAGTAGCAAATGCAATCTTTATATCAAGTACTGCTCAATCGGCATTACAATTGAACAATTCTACCCATTTTGTGGTGCAGTTGACTTGGCTTGATGTTCATAGATGTTATGTGAGGATGGCTGGGTTTGGCATAGTGAGAATGTACTTTCTTCCTTGTCTTCAACAGGTGAAGCTGGATTAAATTGTAACTCTAATGTTAGAATCCCTAGGGAATTTAATATTATTTGGTGGAGATTGCAATTTAGCTGCAGATTAGATTAAAGATAGAACGGCCACTATGGGCCTGGCAGATGGTCGGTGACCCAAGCATGAGAGGAAGTGCAGTTCTCCCTTTGTGGGATGGTATATGTGTTTGACGCTTTTAGGATGATTTAAGATGGTTTATTGAGAACAGACTCATTGCGCCTGTCCCCCTCCATCAGTTTGTGGATCTACCTGTGGACCATGAGTGCATTTGAAGTGAAGTGTAATACCAGTATTACGCAGTCTTGACCATGGCCTCTCTACCTGCTGCACTGGATATTGTTGTGCATGTGCAATCCCTATTTGTGACTGTGTGCCGCGATGCAGTCTTCCGTCTTTTTTGCGGCACCATGTGCAGTATGGGAACAGCCCTCTGGAGTACCTGCAGAGATGGTATAACAGATGTGCATTATCGGTTTTGATGATAAGCTATTTTTCAAAAGTGGTCAGTGGGTAGGTCCCAAATTTTCGAATGGTAGTAGGTCACCCAGTGCTAAATCTGTAAAAAATGCATTTGTTCTGTCTCTGGTATGCCATAACCCTCCCAGAGCTGCTCAAAGGACTGTGGCCCTTCGTGGTCAAAAAAATCCCCAATTCGTTTACAGTTCCCTAGCTGCCAACCCTGGAAGTCTATGGTGTCCCGTGCTAGTGAGATATCGGGCTTGCTTATCATCGCAATCACTGGGGAAGGCATTGAGGTGAGACCCAACAGAACTGCGCGTTATCCCACCCAAGGCCTGTGTTTCCTTGGCAGCCAAGGGATCTTCCACACATGCATGCCAGCTATAGACTGGTCCATAAAGCACCAGTGTTTCTCAGAGGCTGTACGATGCAATTCCACAATATATTTTAGTTAGGTAGCTATATAATAGTGTTTAAGACAGGAGATCTCCAGTCCTCCCTCTTCCGTCGGATATATTGGTTTCACCTAGGTATCTGCGCTTTCTTCCACTTCCAGGCGGACCCATCTATCAGTTTTTGTAGAGCACTCAGAGCCCCCTGGGGTGATTGTAGGGAAAGGGTCTGCAATGTGTACAATATTTTCTGTTGAAACGTCATCGTGATGGCCGCTTTATACCCCATGTGCAGAAGTCCCCCATCTGCGATTCTGAAAGTCTCTACGTGCCGTGTGTATGAGTTCTGAGTAGTTCAACTCGGCTGTGCTTTCTATTACGGAACAGATTCTTACCAATAAATACTTGATGTACTGTTATGCCCAAGTATAGTGGCACCATTCTTGCACAGCATTTTGTCGCTCCTTGGCTACATTGATCCCTACATTGTGCATGTTCGCTTTAAACCCCAATACTTTAGCAAACGCTTCCAGCTCACTCACCAAGGCAGGGAGAGTGGCCTCTGGGTTAATAAGCAATAGAAGGACATCGTCCACATAGAGGCCTATTTTATGTTCAGTTCTGCCACAGGTTACCCCAGCAATCTGAACATTTTGGTGAATGGTTCCAGCAAGAGGTTCTATATAGCGGGCAAAGAGGAGTGAGGAGAGGGGACAACTGTGGCGCGCCCCCCTCTGTATCCGAATGGGGCTCAGTGTCATGACGCTTACCCGTACTCTAGCCTCTGAGTGGGTATAGCCGCTCAGCACCCATCTCTTACATCTGGGTCCCATAATGGTCCTACAGAGGACCCCCTGAAGGAAATGCCAGTGGACCTTAAAAGGGATTCACAGTGTCTATAGATAGCATTTGGTACACATTGCCTTGTCAGTAATATGTAGTATGCGCTTTGTGTTTTCAGGGCAGCCTCCTTCAGAGATGATCCTGTTTTGATTTGGGCCCACCATGTCCTACATATAGGGGCCCAATCTTCGAACTAGGGTGCCTATAAAACTCTTTGCATCTACATTAAGTAGGGGGATTAGGCGGTAGGAAGCGCATGCTGCAGGACCTTTTCCCGGCTTGTGTATAACTGTAATGACCGCCAATTGCATTGTAGAGTGAGCAATCCAGTGTCTGCAAATGTGTCACCCAGAGTAGGGCTCTCTGGGAATTACCCTTTGTACCGCCCTGGCCAGCCGGCATTGCAAGCACTGCCCCAAAACAACCCAAGATTCTTTTATCATTACCGGAAATTTCTCAGGGCACTGGCACAAAAGAGGACAAAGTCAGGCACCCACCGCAGCGGATAAAGAAAGAAGGGAAGAGAAAGTCAGAAGATGGTGGGCGGAGCCATGCTGGGCGTTTGAAATGCCACCAAGGCTGGAGCAGCGTTGGAGAAGAGGGAGAAGCCCCACTGAGAACCCAAAGGAGCAGCCCGTGGTCCCCGAAGAGCCAAGGCGATACCAAACAGAGGGAGAAGGGGGCTGGGAGACAAAGTGCGACTGCACTTTCAAAGAGGTCCGCCGGCAGGATGCTTCGCCCAGCCATGCTTCTTGAGGATATTAAATACAATGGGGGACCCAATCGACCCTTGACGGCTTTGGCAATGTAATATGAACAGGTAGATGTGCCTAAAAGGGATTTATTTATATAATTAATTTGGACTGATTCTTATTTTTTACTTCGCGCAAGCTCTTGTATATTGCTTGCAGATTAATTTCTTTATCATCATCATCATCATCATCAAGAATATCTTTATTTCGGCGATTTGCCTTAAAAAGTACAAAAATAAATATATACACAAACAGACCGTACACTGCGTAAATATATTATAGCATTACATTAAATGATGATCAGACCCCTTCTTTTGTTCCACATTGCAAGTAGAAATTGGGAGACTGCAAAAACTATACATTCAGATGTATCTGTCTTGAGAATTCTAAAAGCATGGCTACATTGCCGAAAACCCATGTTTTTGCAGATAGGCACTATCCAATATTTCCTTGCTTTGATATATGCAGGGCAAAAAAACAATACATGGAGCTCGTCCTCTTTATCACTACTGCAACCAGGACAAGCCTCAGTGGACTTGTGTGCCCAGTTACTAGTGAAAGCTCTCAGAGGTAAAGTGCCATATCTCCATTGAAGGTATCATTTTCTTGATGGAATGGGATAAATAATGTCCAAAAAATTCTCAAATTGATAAAAATCCTTGACATTGAAAAACAATTTAGTTAAAACTCCAATCTTGGGAGCAGACTGTGCTCTAGTAAATTGCTCAGCCGCGTAAATCTTAATGAGCAGCTTCCGCGAAATCGCCTTACAGCTTTTTTCCGGGTCATGCCACATATCCTGTAACCCAAGTTTAATAAACTGGGATTTTAGGAACATGAACCAAGGGATTTTCTGTGAACGATTACTAGCCAAAATTTCCTTCAGCTCTACTCTATAGTGTAGTAATTCCGGCGTAGTCCACAACCTATGCCAGTACCTGAGGGGTTTCAAGGCTAGTTCATCATCGATGGACCTCAGGCCCAGATCCATCCTTACAGGTTGCAGCGGCGTGCTTTGTGGGAGTGACAGTAACTGTCTAATAAACTTATTTTCTATTTTAAGGAATTCCAACCCTGTTAGATACCCCCAGAGCTCCGCTCTGTATAAAATAGCAGCCCTAGCCTGGCTCTTATAAATCTCGAGCGGAGGCTTAATCGGTTTATATGTAGACGTTTTAGAGAGCTTAAGGATACCCCCTGCATACTGGGTTAATTTCAGCTGCGCTTTTGCTAGTTGTGGGGCCCATGAGAGACTTTCGCTAAGAGTTACTCCCAGGTACTCGAAAGTTTTTACCCTTTCCAAATTTAATGAGTCTAATATGGGATTCGGCCGTGTGGAAGGCGAGGGATTAAAAACCATATACTTTGTTTTATTAACATTAATATCCAGACCACGACCTCTACAGAAGTCCTCAAAGCTATCGAGCACACGCTGAATTCCCATTGGTGATTTGGAAAGTAGCAGGGTGTCATCCGCGAACATAATCGCTGGCACCCTGCTACCTCCCAAAGTTGGGGCATCATTGTTAGGGGCACTGTTAAGATGGGAAATCACACCATTGACGTATAGGCAAAACAGGGTAGGTGCTAAAACGCAACCCTGCCTAACCCCTCTGTCAATGGGGAACTTAGATGACAGAGCCCCATTCTTCCCATATCGAACCCGGGCAAAATTCCCCTCATGCAACTTCATCAATATTGCCAGGATTGATGGTGGTACACCCAGACTGAGCAACACAGACCAAAGTTTTCCTCGGGGCACTAAATCAAAAGCGGAGCGGAGGTCCACGAATACCATGTAGAGGCTGCCACCCTCAATCTTTGCTGTTTTCCAGAATAGTAGTAACAGGCGAAAGATTTGGTCCATGGTAGAAGTGTTCCTCCTAAACCCCGCTTGATATTGGCTCAGTATGGCGTGCTCCTCCATCCAGTCCTGCAATCGGTCAAGGATGAGCCACGCAAAAATTTTTTGCGGGACATCTATGAGGCTGATGGACCTATAATTTACCGGTAGCAGAGGGGAACCCTTCTTAAAGATGGGAACAATTTCTGCACCCAGCCAGGTGGAGGGCACGTTCATTCCTCTCAAAATTGCATTGAATAGAATACATAGATATGGTCCCCAGATCCCCGTTTGATGTTTAAAAATATCTCCCGGCAGTTTGTCTAGCCCTGGAGCCTTTCTAGATGCAATTTTGGAGATGTTATGTTATGTTATGTTAGTCATTTTTATAAGGCGCGCAGCTGCCCCAGCCAAGGGGCGGCCCGGCGCCTGATCAGGTACCACAACGCAACAAATCGATGGTGGGAAGGAGAGGAGGGAATCAGTCAGCAGTTGGGAACAAAAAAGTTTTTATGGCGCGCCTAAAAGAAGTAAGGCTGTTCAGGGCTCGAATATGGACAGGGAGAGAATTCCATAATCCTGCCGCTAATACTGGCATTAACAACTTCCTCCACCGAAAACTCTATGGTGTCATAGGGATCATTCGATGTTACTAGAGCCGGATGTATATCCATATTTGCTTCAGCAGCATACAAGGCTCTAAAATGATCTTCCCAAACATTTGCCTCTATGTTGGGTTCAGTTGCGGGTTTAGGATCACCACTTCCTGTGTTAATTATAGCCAAAAATGTACGGGCGTCATTCTGTTCTAAGGCACAGGATAGATCGGTCCATTTTGTATAGTCCCACTCTTGTTTGGCCTGCTTCAACATGGCTTTGTAGTGTGTTCTCTTGGCAGAGATAAGGGTCTTGTCATTACAAAGTTTTAATTGCCGAATCAGCTCTTTTTTTGCCAAGCGACACGCATCGTTAAACCAAGAGGAGAGAGGAATCCTTTTCTTTCTCTTAGTTGCCAATGGGTTGAACACATCACGTAGGGTACTAACTAGATTCATATGCAAAACCTGCAATTTAATATTAAAGTCAGGAGGAGGTTGTTGGGAGGTTAGGGCATCTAGTTCAATGAACCAGGGCAAAATTGAATTATATAGCTTTGGGAGGTCCTCACAAGACGCCTCGAGCTTATCCCACTTAACCCTACGCCGATCATTCGTTAGGACTGCCCTATCTCCTAGAGCATCCCAGTATCCTGATTCCTTCGCTTGTGGGGCCGGAAAAACCAACTCCAGCCTCAAAAGGTTGTGATCGCTATCATCCCTTGCAATAACCTCAAGGTTGATAACCTTCGACCACAACTTTGTCCCAACCATAATATAATCTAAACGTGATTCATGGCCCTTTTTATTATAAGTACACCTAGAAGGTGTATCTGAGCGGGTACGTCCGTTACAGGCCCTAATTGAATGACTTAATGTGAGGGCCGTTATTTGGATCGCTAAAGGAGACCATGACCTGGCGTGTGGAGATTGAATTTGCGGAATAGACCAATAATCATCCTCAGTCGCAAGTGGACCATAGTCCATCCCCGAAAGAGGTTCAAAATGACAGTTCAGATCTCCTGCTGCTAGTATAAACGTGTCCGTTGGAATAGAATACAAAAAATTTGATAGCTCATCCACCGTAGTAGACTCGCTGGCTATACCGACAGGTCTCGAATAGAAATTCACAGCAGCAAGCCTGAAGCTGTTAGGCCATTTCAGGATCACGCACTGGATGTCATCCGAGTGGGTGCAGACGGACTCAGCTGTGCAGCCCAAATGAGTTGCCACCCAAGTGGTGAGACCCCCGGACGGTCGTCCCTTCCCCCCCCATCGTGCAGGTATGTGAAAACCCGCAAATCTCACTCTCCTTTCCTCTACCCTAGCCCACGTCTCTTGGAATAGACATATGTCCATTCCATCGATAAAAGAGCCCCAATCATCACACGATATTTTGCTGTGTAGACCCGCAACATTCCAGGACACAATCACCAAAGGTTCTATATTCATGGTTGTCCTGGAGTTGCAGTCACTCCTAATTATAGTACTGGTTTCACACAGGTGCTGCTCTGTGCCCGCTGGGGCTTCAGGGCGACTGCCATCAGATATAACTTCGTGGAATTCAAAAGGGAGTTCAACAGGGAGTTCAACAGTGGGGGTATGGTGCTCTGGAACAGTATTTATTATGCCATCCACGCTTGGCGAGCACTCAACCTCACCACGGGCCTTGCCCCCACTGTTATTATACAATTGAATATCACCCAATACCTGCCCAAGTCAATCCACTTGGTCCAAACAACTGAATCTATTCTGAATTGGTATTTTGGCAGCTGCTAACAGGTGTTCATATGGAGCCATTGGAGTCCTATCCCCTCCTCTATGTTGTACCAATGACCACCCATTCTCCAGACTATTCCAGCGAGTCGGGGGGTAGAAATAAGACAGAGAGTGTGTTTGAATCATCACTCCCTGGTTAGAATGCCTCCAATTGCAAATATATTCAACAGTTCGGGGATCTTTAAAATTTACTAGAATGCAGTCACCCCTAATAGTTTTAGGACTATGGCCCACCCACGATACTCTACGTGCCATCAGGATTTCACTAATGGTATGGGGGGGAAGTGGTCGGTTTTTGTTAAGCCAATCTATGACTTTATTTTTAAGAGACGGAAATGATTCTACAGTTGAATTTGGAAGCTCAGGAACTCCAACCAAAATTGCCACATAAGGGCTACATTCAGGTGGCAAGTCTATAGTACGTTCCTTAGGGGAATGGCCCTTAATCTCCTTCTGACCCCCCTTCCTGTCATCTAGGTTAGCATCCCCCCTCGGCAGTGTGGTGATTGGCACTCCGGTTGGAAGATGGCTTATAGTTGGTACTATTGGTGGGACAAGCGTGGAGTCATTAATTGTAGCTACATCGGGCTGAGAGTGTCTAGTTTCGGATGGAACAGGACATGGATTTGAGGTGTCTACCTTTAGATTACTCTGTATATCCAACGCCACATGTTCCATCCGCAGAAGCTGTTGCTCAATGCGAGACAATCTCAATTCCAAGGGCTTGATAATAGCACTCAATATGGCACTTACAGTGGCATGTGTCTCCGCTAAGGTATCACTACTACTAGATGTTCCTATCTGGGTTTCTATAAGTGTGGGTGGGGCATGTACTAAGGCGACAATAGGTGGAGCTATTGTAGTTGGATTGATTATCATCTCACTACCAGTATGGCCTTTAGCAAGTTTCGCTTTTTTACACCCAGCCCTGAGAGCCATATTCCTCTTCCTTTTTGGCATAGCCCCTTCACGTTTTCCTCGCAGCTGGGGGAGACTTAATCTCTCAGGTGAACTGGGCATTGTTGATGCTATAGTAGAGTCTAAAACTTGTTCGATTGGAAGGGACTGGGGTGGATCTATACTACAATATGCATTATCACCACTTGGGGGGACATTAACTAAGGTCTCCCTCCTAATAGTGTCCGGAGTCCGTGCATTGGCGATATGACCCAAAGAGGATCTTTTAGCAAAGGCAAAGTCTTGTGAAACTCTTCTTTCCATTAATATTATCCCCTGGTCAATAACGGAGTTTGCTCTTGTGATGAAATTATCAAGAGTTCCTGTTAGTGCAGTCCTGCTTCTGGTTTGTGACGCAGCCATGATACGAGGGACAGTTTACAACAATAAAAGTACTTACAGTCCTCCTCCAGTCCTCACCCAAGTAAGGTATATATGAGATGACAGAGGAATGGCCCGGTCCGGTCTTATCCGTGCTTGAACGGGCTTAAACGGGCCCGCCCTTGGCCCGGGCTTCGCCCGGGACACGCCCCGGACGCGTCCCGCGTACACGTGTGTGTAAAATCTATTATAGTGGGAAAGGGGGGAGGAGCCGGGAAGAGTCACCAGCTGTGGCCAATGTCCATCCGCAGAGGGGCTGCTGGTACTCGCAGTCCCGGGTAAGTCTGAAGCTCGTCCTCAGTGCTCCCGCAGCCTTTACCAGCCAACAATCACCTCCAATAGTTCCAAAATAAACCTCACAGAGCCCGCAAACAAGGACTTGGCTCCGAGCGGCGCCCGCGAAGCGGGGGCCGCGAGGCGCTAGGTAGTGACGGGGGGAGGGGCCGGGAAGAGTCACCAGCTGCGGCCAATGTCCATCCGCAGAGGGGCCGCTGGTACTCGCAGTCCCGGGTAAGTCTGAAGCTCGTCCTCAGTGCTCCCGCAGCCTTTACCAGCCAACAATCACCTCCAATAGTTCCAAAATAAACCTCACAGAGCCCGCAAACAAGGACTTGGCTCCGAGCGGCACCCTTTATGAATTGTTTAAATTGTTCATGCACAAATAACTCATATATAATTTTAGTTTTCTAATGAAATATGAAAACATTATATCAGAAAAACAACACGGGTGTATATTAATAAAATGAATTTTATCGTAAAAAATGATAATAAAGGGTACTAGATCATTAAACACACAATGAAACAGGAAGATGTAAAGTAATACAGATGTTTTTTGTACTTCAGAGTAACAATTGTGTACACATTTTTCTGATCAGACTAAGGCAAATCAACAAGTTAATAAAGATGAATATCGCCTATAATAACATTGTACAGAAAATAAGTGCAATTGTCGAAGTTTCGGTCTTTGGGCTGTCGCCTGTTAGACCATCTTCAGGACTATGCCAGTTTAAAATGGTTGACCTCTGATGGAACACGGAAAAAAATCATAATTACTGTGTGTTCTATTCAATGTTTATTGTGATTGAGAAATGTATATCACAGTGTGAAAAAATGGAAAGGAAAAGTGAGTTTATTATTAAGAGATATAAGTGAAGACTAAAGCAATAGTCAGTGCAAATGTCAGTATAAGCCCATCACAAAATTCATAGCTCAAAAAGTGAAGGCTTCAGTAATCAAGAGTGTTTCAAAAAATAAAGTATTGACACGAAAATCAGTGTAAATATCAATGTATACATGTAACATCCAAGTATACAGTAAGTTAACAAACATCCAAAGCGGAAGATCAAATCTAAATCTAAAATATTGTAAAATATATTGTTCATAGAGAATATGGAGGATATATCTCACTGAACATATTTCCTCATGTAGTATAAAACCAAGTGAACTAATACTGTGGCAATGTATAGATGGTCTCTAAGTGCAAGGAATCACCAAGTGAAACTATTTCTATTGATGGATTGATGAATCTTGAGAGCCAAAGCAGTTGATCACTTAACTAAGGTAGTCAGACGTATGGCTAACTGGTTCCAGTGTGTTTTTAAGTAAAGAGAATATGTGTCACAGTGTTTCCTAAGTAACACATATGTAATTAAGCATTATAGCAAATGAAGCTGAGATAGGCTTACTTTGAATTTCGACGAGAGTCCAGAGAATTTGTAGATACTTGAACGAAGCTATTAATGGCGCCTAGAATCAAAGAAACAATGAAAAGCATCATGAGACGTGTCTCAGGTCACTCTTGCCTATGGGAATGTCTCTTAGTTATAAATAGGTCATTACTTTTTAGAGACACACTAAGTTCAATATGATTACAAGATGGGGCATAAAAAGATACATATGCAAAAATCTGTATATCAAGCAGGATACTTGCTCATTCAAAGATGTTGTGTCATTCAGATTGAATGAGGCATTCTTGCATAGTCTCCAGTGTTATACCTAAGTAATCCGACAAATTACATTGTGTCAGAGGGATACTCTTGACTCAAATCGAGCCATCCACAATTATAAGTATCATCATTTGCAAAAAGATTTTTAGGCATACAGGAGATCCCATTGTGTCTAGTGTGGGAGGAAGTATATTTAATTATTTATGTACTAGTGGATGCAGTGCTTAATTAGTGCCGGTGCTTTCCGGTGCTTAGCACCGGCACTTGTTTGTCAGGGCCAGGTCTACACACGATATTAGCTGCTGCCTGTTCACTGACTTAACACGGGTCTCCCGAGTGGCGGTGAAAAGCTGATAAGCGTTCAGCCATATTGGGACACTGTCCTCATGAGGAGGGGGGGGGGGGCTTGGGAGGGGTCTGCCATCCACATGCCTGACGCAGACACACGGTTACTGGATGAAAGGCATTAGGGGGGCCATAGGGGAATGGAGCGTTCAGCTGTGGTTCGAGGGCCGACACCGCAGCTCTGCCCATCTGAAATGCTAGTACACTTTTAGAGATTAAAAGAACACGTGGTGAGCAGGTGCCGAGGTGGGCTTTGTCGAAACACCTGCTGTCTTATTTAAAGAGTCACAGAGGGCCGGGGCTGTGGAAAATTTAATTCATTCAACAATGTATATAGCGCCCCATGTAACCCAACACCTGCTTCCGAGCGCTATTAAGCAGCACAAGTCACCAAAATTAACAGCAGGATTCACAGGGTACAGACACACTGACATTCAGCATGGAGTAGGTGCGTGGCACATAGGTGTGGGTAAAAAGGGGTTACTCACCCATCCCACACATCCCTAAACTTAGACTTGGATCTACTGTGTCACGTGTGCTGGGCTGACACCAACTCGTGGTTGGAAAGGAAAAGACTATTTTAATTTCTGGACATGGTGTGGGGTGGAAATGGTGCAGATTCTACCCAGGTGGTCCGTACCAGGGTTAACCCTCAACCCCACCCACTATACCTCAGATGAAGCTAACTCCCTGGGCAATCTGGGGAGGACGCGGTTTTTTCACCATGCTATCCTAACCTTAAACAACGAGGGTATGCAGTGAACGGCTCATGCAAAGTATCCCAAGACCCAAGCTGCATCGCAAACATTTACTTAAACACCACGCTGTGTGAAATATTCACCCTTGGAGTCTGCGTTTTACTTCTTTAGCCCGGCTGTGATTGTGTAAATGGTGTGTTCAACCGTGTGCGTGTTACTTTTTGTGTGAACGTTTATTTCAAGGTCTAATTGTGATGCACCATTTAAATATTCGTATGCACGTTTTTGCATCTGTAGGTTTCTAATTAAGCATTTGAATAAAACCCAAACTGCGAGTTTGTGTGCACATAGCCCGTGTGTTTGTGAGTGTGTATATCCGTGCACGAGTTCGTGTATGTTCCTGTAGCTGTGTGTTTTATTTTTTTGTGCGCACGTGCATCTGTTTATATTGATTTGTGCGTGTTTCTCTATATCTGGATATATTCCTTCGTGTGCTCGAGAATGCTCACCAAGGCTAGCCTGACTCCCTGTGCTTGTTTTCATCCTTGTGTGTGCATCTTTGTGCCTGTGTATTATTATTTGGGCTTTTGCACGTGACTGTTCTTAAAATATTTTAAATTGTATGTTCCGTATGCCCGCCCTAATATCAGACACACATACTGCCAGAAACCGGCACATGGGTCCCTGCCTCAGCTTACCGGTCACTCCAATGAATCACAAAAGTGCTTCCAATGACTGCTGGCAAAATGTTATTAGTCCAGCCCCGTCTCTCCTTGACACATCCTCAAGTCTGGGTCCCGACTTGGACCAATGATCACTGTTTTCGCCCGCAGCCCGCCCCTGCATACTGCGCAGCCGCAGCACTAATTGGGCACCGAAAACAGAAGCAGCAAGCTAAGTGTTGCGCAGAAGGCCTCCGGTAAATTAAAACTAAAAGGCAGTTTTTGTAATGTGTAGCCTGTGGTTCTGGTGTCTCATTTTACTACGTTCGGTTCAGTCTGCTAATATGGGGCAGTCCGGTCCCTGCTTCAGTCAGGCAGAAGCCATGATGGTAAGATGGTTTCCAGGGGCAGTAACTCTTTCTGCAACAGGTAAGGAATAACCTTTTTTTTAAAATATAGAACTTAGCAACTTAGTCGTGGACTTCATTGTACTTTAAAAGCTAACTCGGTGGTGCTCATTTTATTGACTTAAAAATTAAGGCGTAGAATGAAATAATCTTATGTTGTATTCAAATCTTTGTTACTGGGCACTAACCCACTAAGCTACATCACTGGCGTTCTAGCTTGAAATTTAAAGCAGTGTAGAAGTGCAAGTGTCTTAATTATTTCTGTCATTTTTATACTGTGAGTCAGCCCGGCGGTCGCTAGCATTGTCATGGGCACTGTTATGTGAGAGTCTGCTTGGAATGTAATTCATTTTCAAAATAGACAGAGCAGAGAACTGTGCTTGAAAAAGCATGTTTTGTGAAAGGAAGCATTCCTCTTGAATTCAGAGGAACAGGCTGGTTGTGAATTGAATTTTGTGCTGCACTTCAGAGGGATAGAGAGACATTGTCATAGGAATGTTATTGGAAGGGATATTTTTAATGTATTATAACAACATACCTGTGTCTTGTACAGGATCAGCAGGCTTGCAGCACGCGTGAGTATTTGCGCTTTTAGTATGTCTCTGTGAGAGGCACCTGTTTAAGCAATGCCGGCTCACTGCCCAGAGCGTGGGGGTGTGCAAAGCATAATGTGAAGGTTGATAGTACAACTTGTCTCAAGGGGAACTGAGATCTTTTATTCAATCACTACACTTGGTGCATTTCTTCCTTCCTCCTCCTTTCGTTCCTTATTTTTTATTCCTGCTCCTTACATCCCTTCTTTAAATGTTTCTTTCTTTCTCATCCTCAACCCTTCCTTCTGCTTTTCTTTCTCCTTCCTTTCTTCTTTCTAGTCACATCACACATTGTTTGCTACATTTTTCCCTCTATCCCTTCATTTCTTCCTTTGACATGTTTTTTTTTCTCCTTTCATCTATTACTCCTTTATATTCTCACTCCAGACCAGTACTCCCCTTCCTGCCTGCATTTGTTGCTGCCTTCTTTAATGTATTTCTTCCTTCATCCCTTCCTTTCTTTTAAACAGCACCGTACAAGCACGTTCTCTTTAAGTTGTGAAGCTGCCTCCCGTCCTCAAATGACCTTTCCTAAAGCTGCATTTTGATCTTTACACCCATTCTGTAATTCAGGTTCACTTTTAAGTTGTTGTTATAGGCTTCCCATAGTTTATATTGTTATATTGATTAGTAGAGCGCACCAATCACCCAAGAGGGTATCCAGGTGCTTGGGCAGTTGTGAAGGTGTGAGGTACTCGAGGTGCTTATGTGAAGAGCCAGGTCTTCAGCTTCTCGCGGAACTGAAGACGTGAGGAGGTGGCTCTGATATGTTGAGACTTGCAGATGTGGGTAGAGCCAATAAAGGAAGTGGGTGGAGCCAGGGAAGAGGGGGTGTCCTCCTAAAAAAATTTGAGCACCCGCACTTAATATTTTACAAATTAAGCACTGAGTGGATGACACGTCGTTCCAAATAAAATGGTATTTTAAACATAACCACAAATGCCAAAAGCGAGCACCAGATTTTATAATCAAATACTTAATGGCATAAAGATTATTGATAACCCAAAATGAATAAACTGCAATAAAGTAATAATTACCTCAGTTTGCAGAAAAATTAAGGACACACAAGACATCTCGTTGTTATCGGTTAAAGAGAGAGAGTTGTAAACCATTCTAGCATTTATATTGAAAGGCACTTGTACTAGCGTCAATGACCTACGCTTTGTAGAGTCTACTTATGAAAGCAGAATAGTTCAATAAATCTTTGAAGCATGAGCATTACCTTGCTTACTAACAATATATAAAGAAATTCATCTCTTACCTTGTTGATACACAATGGCAAGTAATGCCCTATGGATATAAATTAAAAGGGAAACAACAATTGATGAATATTCGCTTCTGAGCCCGTGTTTGTTACAGCGTGGAGATATATTTTAAACGATTGGGCACCAATGGACATAATTTCCTAAATAATAGTTCAATGAATCTTCGAAGCATGAACGATATCTTGCTTACTAACTATGTTTAAAGAGATTAATCTCTTACATTGTTGATACACATAAAACAAATAATGCGCTATGAATATAAATTAAAAGGAAAATAACAGTTGATAAATATTCGCAGCTGAGCCCGTGTTTGTTACAAGGTGGACATATGTTTCACAAGATTGGGCACCGATGGATATCATTTCCTAAATAAGTACTTGAAATCCTTTGTGACGAATCTTATCAAAGTGCACGTCGCTTACAGAGTCGGCGTCTGTTTAATGAATGGTTGTGGTGAATCGCATCTAAGTGTACGCTCGCTCGCAGAGTCGGCGTCTGTTTGAAGAACGGAAGCGTGCCTCTAATAAAGTGAATGTCTGAAGTGTGAAAGTGAACTAAACCGTGATTAGAGGTATGTGAGTGTTAGAAGGTGGTTCTGACACTCTGAGCCACCCGGATTTTTCACTTTTTGAGCACCTATGTGTTGAGCTTTTACTGTGGGTGAGCCTCATAAGTTGGGACTCACCCACAGTGAACTCATGATGAAAGAGACTGCATGTGGATTTTACTGGGATCCCCCTAGCTTGACTTGGCCCCTGCACAGCAGATGGAGTAAGGGGCACCGGGCTGGTTATATGCACCACATGTGTACATGCATGTGCACACGTGTAGGGGCTGCGCAGGAGAGATTCCTGGCGTGCGCAGCCAAGGAGCAAGTGCAGATAGACTGGTGTGGCAGGACTTATGCAGAATTGGGTGGTGACATGGAATAGGCTTTATACAGTGGGAAGAAACATGCCAGGAAAAGTCAGTGTGTTTTACTGTTTTCACTTCATTATTCTCTTATGGGGATGAGGAGCCCATGGGCTAGTTTCAATTTCCTAAGGCCTACAAATTCCAGACACACACTAAAGTCCACCGTAACTGGTGTGAGAAGAAGTTTTCTGCAGAGGCCAAAGTCATATTTGTACTGCTTTTGGGTCATCCAGAAATGTCATATTTCTTTGAGCCAGCTCACAACCAGGGCCTGACTGGGGGCTGACCCTTGCAGGCTGGATTAATGACCTCCCTTCCAAGAGCAAAGGCCTCCTCTCCAAGAAGAGAAGATGGGTGGAGCTACAGGCTAGTCTATCAGCAGCTGTCACCTGGTGCCAGGCACCAAGCTGCACAAGGGAGAAGGCAGCATGGGGGAAGGGGCTTTCAGAGTCCTTGTGGCAGGAGACCCCTAGACGACGCCATCTTGAACCAACCCAGGAAGGAGGGAGCGGAGCAGTGAAGTGATGTGTCGCTGTTTGATAGGACAAACAGAGACTTCCTGCCAGCCCCCTCCCCATTCTTTAAAAAGTGTTTGCACAGGAAGAGAAGCTCTCTCTGGGGTGTGGTCTGCTGAGGCAGAGGGTGCTGGAGCCTGGCGCCAAGGGCAGTTGGTAGGAGGACTGTCCCAGGATCCTGAACAGCGCAAGGAGAGGAGTCCAGTACCATTGAGCAGAAGCCTGGGCCTTTGCGCATGAAGAAGAGAGGCACAGGAGAAGAGCCAGGTGAGAGGCTGGCGCAGGGAGCCAGTGAAGACAGCTCCCCCCGGAATCCACCCTCTTGGAGACAAGAAGGGCGAAGGAAAGTGCTCCCAGTGGCTGGGGAGTGCCACTGGGAGCAAGAAGAGGCAAAAAGGGTATAGATCGGTACCCTGGGGGATGAGATACGCCCCCCAGAAGGTAGGTGACCATTGACCTCTGCCAGGACTGACGACGAAGCATGTGGTGCTCCGCTTCTGGTCCAAGATGAGCCCCCGTGGTGGGTCAGTTCCCGGGGGCTGCCCCCACACGAAAAAAAGTCGGGGAGCGCGTTGCGCTCCCAGTGAAAAATGCCCTTGCGGGGTGCCAGGAGCCCACGCTGGCCCCTACCAAAACTGGAGGCATGGGAGCACCGTTGCTCCCCCCTGGGAATGGGGAGAGGGGCCCGGGATCCCAACTCCGGGCCCCGCCATCGCGCTCCCCGTGAAAATGAAGGTGCAGTGGAAGATGGTGCTGAAAAGGAGGGGGGAGTGCCATCGCGCAACCCCTCTCGCAACTGGAAGTAAAGCCGGGGAGCGCCGTCATGCTCCCTGTGAAAATCGCCCCGAAGAAGACCAGTCGGGGAGCGCCGTCGTGCTCTCCGTGAAGATGCCCCCAAGTGAGGTTCCAGGAGCCCACCCTGGCCCCCGCTGACGTTGGATGGAGGGGAGCGCCGTTGCGCTCCCCTCATAGATGTTCGGAGGCCCGCGACCCCATCTTCAGGCCCCAACTGGACGAGGAGGAGGTGGGAGTGCCGCCGCACTCCCCCGAAGCTGGAAGGAGGCAGGGGGGAGTGCTGTCGCACTCCCCCGAAGCTGGAAGGAGGGGGGGGGGAGTGCTGTCGCACTCTCCCGAGGACCGGCCGGACCAGCGGCACTCGGCGGGTCTGCCCGCAGGAGCTGGCAGACCAGAATGGATGTGTCGGCTCCCGTGGCCGCACATGGAGGTGAGGAGCTGAGCGGGGAGCCGGAAGAGCAGCCAGGGGTGGGCTCGGTGGGCTGCCCTCAAGCGCGGTGAATGCGGGAAGGCCCGGGTGGGACTGGGCCTCCCTGAAGAGAGAAGCGGCTGGCGGTGGTTTCCTCGAGCCGAAAACGCCTACCTGAGGCTCTGGGTGGGACCAGGCCCCCAGTGCTTAATTTGTGCCCGTGCTTTCCGGTGCTTAGCACCGGCACTTGTTTATCAGGGCCGGGTCTACACGCGATATTAGCTGCTGCCTGTTCACTGACTTAACACGGGTCTCCTGAGTGGCGGTGAAAAGCTGATAAGCGTTCAGCCATATTGGGACACTGTCCTCATGAGGAGGGGGGGGGGGCTTGGGAGGGGTCTGCCATCCACATGCCTGACGCAGACACACGGTTACTGGATAAAAGGCATTAGGGGGGCCATAGGGGAATGGAGCGTTCAGCTGTGGTTCGAGGGCCGACACCGCAGCTCTGCCCATCTGAAATGCTAGTACACTTTCAGAGAGTAACAAGGTGGAGGGCCCTGCGAAGGATTAAAAGAAAACGTGGTGAGCAGGTGCCGAGGTGGGCTTTGTCGAAACACCTGCTGTCTTATTTAAAGAGTCACAGAGGGCCGGGGCTGTGGAAAATGTAATTCATTCAAGAATGTATATAGCGCCCCATGTAACCCAACACCTGCTTCCGAGTGCTATAAAGCAGCACAAGTCACCAAAATTAACAGCAGGATTCACAGGGTACAGACACACTGACATTCAGCAGGGAGTAGGTGCGTGGCACATAGGTGTGGGTAAAAAGGGGTTACTCACCCATCCCACACATCCCTAAACTTAGACTTGAATCTACTGTGTCACGTGTGCTGGGCTGACACCAACTCGTGGTTGGAAAGGCAAAGACTATTTTAATTTCTGTACATGGTGTGGGGTGGAAATGGTGCAGATTCTACCCAGGTGGTCCGTACCAGGGTTAACCCTCAACCCCACCCACTATACCTCAGATGAAGCTAACTCCCTGGGCAATCTGGGGAGGACACGGTTTTTTCACCATGCTATCCTAACCTTAAACAACGAGGGTATGCAGTGAACGGCTCATGCGAAGTATCCCAAGACCCAAGCTGCATCGCAAACATTTACTTAAACGCCACGCTGTGTGAAATATTCACCCTTGGAGTCTGCGTTTTACTTCTTTAGCCCGGCTGTGATTGTGTAAATGGTGTGTTCAACCGTGTGCGTGTTACTTTTTGTATGAACGTTTATTTCAAGGTCTAATTGTGATGCACCATTTAAATATTCGTATGCACGTTTTTGCATCTGTAGGTTTCTAATTAAGCATTTGAATAAAACCCAAAGTGCGAGTTTGTGTGCACATAGCCCGTGTGTTTGTGAGTGTGTATATCCGTGCACGAGTTCGTGTATGGTCCTGTAGCTGTGTGTTTTATTTTTTTGTGCGCACGTGCATCTGTTTATATTGATTTGTGCGTGTTTCTCTATATCTGGATATATTCCTTCGTGTGCTCGAGAATGCTCACCAAGGCTAGCCTGACTCCCTGTGCTTGTTTTCATCCTTGTGTGTGCATCTTTGTGCCTGTGTATTATTATTTGGGCTTTTGCACGTGACTGTTCTTAAAATATTTTAAATTGTATGTTCCGTATGCCCGCCCTAATATCAGACACACATACTGCCAGAAACCGGCGCATGGGTCCCTGCCTCAGCTTACCGGTCACTCCAATGAATCACAAAAGTGCTTCCAATGACTGCTGGCAAAATGTTATTAGTCCAGCCCCGTCCAGTGCTTAATTTGTAAAATATTAAGTGCAGGTGCTCAAATTTTTTTAGGAGGCCACACCCATTTCCCTGGCTCCACCCACTTCCTTTATTGGCTCTACCCACATCTGCAAGTCTCAACACATCAGAGCCACCTCCTTACGTCTTCAGTTCCGCGAGAGGCTGAAGACCTGGCTCTTCACATAAGCACCTCGAGTACCTCACACCTTCACAACTGCCCAAGCACCTGGATACCCTCTTGGGTGATTGGTGCGCTCTACTAATCAATATAACAATATAAACTATGGGAAGCCTATAACAACAACTTAAAAGTGAACCTGAATTACAGAATGGGTGTAAAGATCAAAATGCAGCTTTAGGAAAGGTCATTTGAGGACGGGAGGCAGCTTCACAACTTAAAGAGAACGTGCTTGTACGGTGCTGTTTAAAAGAAAGGAAGGGATGAAGGAAGAAATACATTAAAGAAGGCAGCAACAAATGCAGGCAGGAAGGGGAGTACTGGTCTGGAGTGAGAATATAAAGGAGTAATAGATGAAAGGAGAAAAAAAAACATGTCAAAGGAAGAAATGAAGGGATAGAGGGAAAAATGTAGCAAACAATGTGTGATGTGACTAGAAAGAAGAAAGGAAGGAGAAAGAAAAGCAGAAGGAAGGGTTGAGGATGAGAAAGAAAGAAACATTTAAAGAAGGGATGTAAGGAGCAGGAATAAAAAATAAGGAACGAAAGGAGGAGGAAGGAAGAAATCCACCAAGTGTAGTGATTGAATAAAAGATCTCAGTTCCCCTTGAGACAAGTTGTACTATCAACCTTCACATTATGCTTTGCACACCCCCACGCTCTGGGCAGTGAGCCGGCATTGCTTAAACAGGTGCCTCTCACAGAGACATACTAAAAGCGCAAATACTCACGCGTGCTGCAAGCCTGCTGATCCTGTACAAGACACAGGTATGTTGTTATAATACATTAAAAATATCCCTTCCAATAACATTCCTATGACAATGTCTCTCTATCCCTCTGAAGTGCAGCACAAAATTCAATTCACAACCAGCCTGTTCCTCTCAATTCAAGAGGAATGCTTCCTTTCCTAAAACATGCTTTTTCAAGCACAGTTCTCTGCTCTGTCTATTTTGAAAATAAATTACATTCCAAGCAGACTCTCACATAATAGTGCCCATGACAATGCTAGCGACCGCAGGGCTGACTCACAGTATAAAAATGACAGAAATAATTAAGACACTTGCACTTCTACACTGCTTTAAATTTCAAGCTAGAACGCCAGTGATGTAGCTTAGTGGGTTAGTGCCCAGTAACAAAGATTTGAATACAACATAAGATTATTTCATTCTACGCCTTAATTTTTAAGTCAATAAAATGAGCACCACCGAGTTAGCTTTTAAAGTACAATGAAGTCCACGACTAAGATGCTAAGTTCTATATTTAAAAAAAAAGTTATTCCTTACCTGTTGCAGAAAGAGTTACTGCCCCTGGAAACCATCTTACCATCATGGCTTCTGCCTGACTGAAGCAGGGACCGGACTGCCCCATATTAGCAGACTGAACCGAACGTAGTAAAATGAGACACCAGAACCACAGGCTACACATTACAAAAACTGCCTTTTAGTTTTAATTTACCGGAGGCCTTCTGCGCAACACTTAGCTTGCTGCTTCTGTTTTCGGTGCGCAGTATGCAGGGGCGGGCTGCGGGCGAAAACAGTGATCATTGGTCCAAGTCGGGACCCAGACTTGAGAATGTGTCAAGGAGAGACGGGGCCAGTGCTTAATTTGTGCCGTTGCTTTCCGGTGCTTAGCACCGGCACTTGTTTGTCAGGGCCGGGTCTACACGCGATATTAGCTGCTGCCTGTTCACTGACTTAACACGGGTCTCCCGAGTGGCGGTGAAAAGCTGATAAGCGTTCAGCCATATTGGGACACTGTCCTCATGAGGAGGGGGGGGCACTGTTATGTGAGAGTCTGCTTGGAATGTAATTTATTTTCAAAATAGACAGAGCAGAGAACTGTGCTTGAAAAAGCATGTTTTGTGAAAGGAAGCATTCCTCTTGAATTGAGAGGAACAGGCTGGTTGTGAATTGAATTTTGTGCGGCACTTCAGAGGGATAGAGAGACATTGTCATAGGAATGTTATTGGAAGGGATATTTTTAATGTATTATAACAACATACCTGTGTCTTGTACAGGATCAGCAGGCTTGCAGCACGCGTGAGTATTTGCGCTTTTAGTATGTCTCTGTGAGAGGTACCTGTTTAAGCAATGCCGGCTCACTGCCCAGAGCGTGGGGGTGTGCAAAGCATAATGTGAAGGTTGATAGTACAACTTGTCTCAAGGGGAACTGAGATCTTTTATTCAATCACTACACTTGGTGCATTTCTTCCTTTCGTTCCTTATTTTTTATTCCTGCTCCTTACATCCCTTCTTTAAATGTTTCTTTCTTTCTCATCCTCAACCCTTCCTTCTGCTTTTCTTTCTCCTTCCTTTCTTCTTTCTAGTCACATCACACATTGTTTGCTACATTTTTCCCTCTATCCCTTCATTTCTTCCTTTGACATTTTTTTGTTCTCCTTTCATTTATTACTCCTTTATATTCTCACTCCAGACCAGTACTCCCCTTCCTGCCTGCATTTGTTGCTGCCTTCTTTAATGTATTTCTTCCTTCATCCCTTCCTTTCTTTTAAACAGCACCGTACAAGCACGTTCTCTTTAAGTTGTGAAGCTGCCTCCCGTCCTCAAATGACCTTTCCTAAAGCTGCATTTTGATCTTTACACCCATTCTGTAATTCAGGTTCACTTTTAAGTTGTTGTTATAGGCTTCCCATAGTTTATATTGTTATATTGATTAGTAGAGTGCACCAATCACCCAAGAGGGTATCCAGGTGCTTGGGCAGTTGTGAAGGTGTGAGGTACTCGAGGTGCTTATGTGAAGAGCCAGGTCTTCAGCTTCTCGCGGAACTGAAGATGTAAGGAGGTGGCTCTGATGTGTTGAGACTTGCAGATGTGGGTAGAGCCAATAAAGGAAGTGAGTGGAGCCAGGGAAGTGGGTGTGGCCTCCTAAAAAAATTTCTTAATATTTTACAAATTAAGCACTGCAGGCCCCCCACCGAGCCTGGTGAAACCCGGGCCCCCGTGAAGTCATGAAGGTTGCGCGGCTCTCCCCGGCACAGCTGGAGAGCCGCTGTTCTAATATGCAAAACAACGAGGAGAATCGCCCCATAATGCCTTGCAGGCCTGGACCCACCTGCAAGAGAAAAACAGCGTTTTCTCTGGTTGTGGTGGCCCCAGGAGGACAGGGTCACCACCGAGTGAGTGCAGAGGTGCAGGGAGAGCTGCAGAAGAACGCAGCCTCCCCAGCACGAAGAAGAGAAGTCCCTAAGTCTCATGGGGACTCAAAAGATAACACCTCAAGGGCTCAGCCAGGATTTATCAACATCCCCACGGCTGAAACTTTTGATTTACAGCTGAGGGTGTCTCAGGGACTGCTTCAAGGAGTGAAGGGCTCTGTTGGGGATGTCTGGAGAAGGGCATGGAGGTGAAGAGGTGTAATTGTACCAGAACTGCATTTACTAACATTATTTCTTTTAGAGGAACTGAAAGTCACATGTGTAATGTGAAGTACAGGTGATGTCATAAGCCAAATGGGGTTATGTTGCTCGACATTCCTACTAGAGTGTCTGGCTGTATATGCTTGATCCTGTGATTTCATCTGTGATGCCTTTAGGGGCTGTAATTGCAATGCATTATATTGATCAACAAATGTGATGAGTACTGTCATTCTAAGGTGATGCTTAAACATGTATTCTTGCTGATGCGCTTAGGTGAAGAACAATCCCGACTGTTAGCCCCACTAAGATGTAGAGGTGTATCCTGTAGGGTCAGGGGGAGATGCTCAGTGAGGATTATGTGTCACCAGGGCAGGGGTGCCTATTTTAACTGCTTGTTGAGGTAATGGGGTGGGTCGCCACTGGGATGTTGCCAGTGCGCAGGGCCCTCGCTCCAGGTCATGTTCAAGTAACTGCATTAAGGGGCAAGATGATGTGCATACACAGGAGTGGTGGTACTAGACCCCACCTCCCACCTACGGGAGGGGTGGAGATGCTATGCAATGTCACAAAGTAATTCCAACAGCTTATGTAAATTTGTAAATTAGTGCATAGTATTGAGTAGTGTGTGTGTTTAATAAATGTACTCGTACTTTTATAAAGCAAAGTACAGACAATTGGACAATCAATTATTGAGTGTTATTCCTGCGCACCTGTAATGACGATTACTAGTCCACACCACCTTCCTTGAGTAAGCCTCAGACTGCTCTGCAACGCTACCCTCTGAGAGTCAGGCGCTTCAATTGGGTGTTTGGTTCCCAGTGAAGGACAAATGTAGTTATTTGTGCAGGCCTCACAGATACTGCCTCGTTTTCCAACAGTGAGTCTCTAAAAAAGTGCCCATTTTCTCCTACTGGGATGTTCCAGTTTCCTATATAAGACTCAGAATGAATGAAGGAGCTAATTACTTGATGCCATATTTGTGTAAAGTTTATAAACACAGATTAGTTAGTGATTACAACAGAGAGCACAATTTAAAAATAAATATCATTGAAATTCACCATGAAAAAATGACTTTTTAGATATCACAATTAAAACAGACATCAATAACCGTCTGTACACCACGTTATATACAAAACCAATGGCTTGAAACACTCTCCTTAACTACAACAGTTACCATTCCTAAACCTTAAAGGATGGTTTGCCCTTTGGGGATTATTTCATTGAAGCTAGGAAACTAAAAGACAAACTTAAGGCACGTGGCTATCCAGCTAGACTACATAAAAAAATCAATGAAACGTGCCTCGTATAATAACCGCGAGGCATTGTTGACAGTAAAAGACCGTCCCAAAGAACCACATTTGATATGTGTGTCTACCTTTGGAACCCATACCAATTCCATCAAAAAAATCATTTATAAGCATTGGACACTACTCGAAGGCCTTCCTGAACTCATGAATAAACCTATGTTCTCCTAAGCGGCACTAATTTACAGGATCGGCTAGTTCATGCATATGAGGACACTGAGACCAACACAGTGGACAATATGAGACAACTGCTGCCAGTAGTTGGCCATTTTAAATGTAAAATGTGTCTGGGTTGTAACACTACCCAAACAACCAAGTTATGTATGCTCAACAGTGTGTCGATCACAATAAAGACTTTTTACAACTACAATACACCCAATGTAGTGTGTTGCATCCTATGTCCATGTGGACTTCACTACATTGGTAAAACAATACAAGCAGTAAAAAAAACGGATTTTGCAACATCAATCACGCATCCGATGTCGCGTAGAGAATGCCCCCTTGGTGGAACATTACCTGCGTCTTGGTCATTCTGAAAGAGATATGTGCTGGCGGGTGATTGAAGTTGTAAAACCATCTAAAAGACAATGCAATATAGACCAGACACTCACATTAAAGGAAGGTAGATGGATTTGTCGTACTGACTGTATAACTTGAGGTTTAAACTAGGGTGGTGCATCTATCCTTTTTGAGTATCTCAACAGATCTGACTAAACTAAAAGCTTGAACCAGTATGTATAGTCATCGTAAACAGATGTTTTGGTGTCATCATTTTAATGTATTGTCTGTAATCGATTAGCCAACTCTGTTCTTCTTTTACTGTATTAATAATGCTTTTTCCAAGCTGTTTAGTATCAATGCCCAAAATCTGAAATATGTTTCTGTGAAGAACTATGTGTGAATTGAGCTATTATTTCATTTGTATTGATTTACGTTATCATCATTAATGAAAAAGCAAAAATGCCGGAAGTAATCTTGCATGTTGGTCAAATTGAAAAAAAGCGTCCACTTTACCTACGATACATCGAGAGAACTACAATATGTTTATTGATGCTTCTCATGAAAACTAATCATGATTTTCCAAGATTAGATTGGAAATGACATTTTCTGAATATGTTGTAAAGATCACAGACAATATTTATACACAATGTCTCCAAACCTATGTGGTGATGTCTTATGTCTGTCTTTCTTCTTTTTAAACTAATCTCACAACTCGATTTATCTCATTGAGATTGCATAACTATTGAGTATCATCAAATAATGATAGAGCACTTTATTTTTAAATTGTGCTCTCTGTTGTAATCACTAACTAATCTGTATTTATACATTTTACACAGATATGGCAGCAAGTAATTCGCTCCTTCATGCATTCTGAATCTTATATAGGAAACTGAAACATCCCACTAGGCCAAGATGGCCACTTTTTTAGAGACTCACATACCGCTAATCACGGTTTAGTCCTCTTTCGCGCTCCAAACATTCACTTTATTAGAGGCACGCTTCCGGTCTTCAAACAGACGTCGACTCTGCGAGCCAGCGTACACTTAGATGCGATTCACCACGACCGTTCTTTAAACAGACGCCGACTCTGTAAGCGAGCGTGCACTTTGATGAGATTTGTTACAAAGGATTTCAGGTACTTATTTAGGAAATTATATCCATCGGTGCCCAATCTTTTGAAATATATGTCCACGTTGTAACAAACATGGGCTCAACTGTTGTTTTACTTTTAATTTATATCTATAGCGCATTATTTGCCTTCTGTGTATCAACAATGTAAGAGATGAATTTCTTTAAATATAGTTAGTAAGCAAGATATTGTTCATGCTTCATTGAACTATTATTTAGGAAATTATGTCCATCGGTGCCCAATCCTTTAAAATATATGTACACGCTGTAACAAACATGGACTCAGCAGCGAATATTCATCAATTGTTGTTTCCCTTTTAATTTATATCCCTAGGGCATTACTTGCCATTGTGTATCAATATATTGTTAGTAAGCAAGATATCGCTCATGCTTTGAAGATTTATTGAACTATTCTGCTTTCATAAGTAGACTCTACAAAGCGTAGGTCATTGACGCTAGTACAAGTGCCTTTCAATATAAATGCTAGAATGGTTTACAACTCTATTTCTTTAACTGATAACAACAAGATGACTTGTGTGTCCTTAAATTTTCTGCAAACTGAGGTAATTACTACTTTATTGCAGTTAATTCGTTTTGGGTTATCAATAATCTTTATGCCATTAAGTATTTGATTATAAAATCTGCTGCTCGTTTTTGGCATTTGTGGTTATGTTTAAAATACCATTTTATTTGGAACGACGTGTCATCCACTAGTACATAAATAATTAAATATACTTCCTCCCACACTAGACACAATGGGATCTCCTGTATGCCTAAAAATCTTTTTGCAAATGATGATACTTATAATTGTGGATGACTTGATTTGAGTCAAGAGTATCCCTCTGCCACAAGGTAATTTGTCGGATAATTTAGGTATAACACTGGCGACTATGCAAGAATGTCTCATTCAATCTATATGACACAACATCTTTGAATGAGCAAGTATCCTGCTTGATAAACAGATTTTTTTAAAATACGACATATTATTTTGTATTTCAGGTGCATATGTATCTTTTTATGGCCCATCTTGAAATCATATTGAACTTAGTGTGACCCTAAAAAGTAATGACCTATTTATAACTAAGAGACATTCCCGTAGGCAAGAGAGACCTGAGATTCTCGTCGAAATTTGAAGTAAGCATATCTCAGCATTGTTTGCTATAATGCTTAATTACATATGTGTTACTTAGAAAACACTGTGACACATATTCTCTTTAATTAAAAACACACTGGAACCAGTTAGCCATACGTCTGACTACTTTAGTTAAGTGATCAACTGCTTTGGCTCTCAAGCTTCACCAATCCATCAATAGAGATAGTTTCATTTGGTGATTCCTTGCCCTTAGAGACCATCTATACAATGCCACACTAATAGTTCACTTGGTTTTATACTACATGAGTAAATATGTTCAGTGAGATAGATCCTCCATATTCTCTATGAACAATATATTTTCCATTATTTTAGATTTGGATTTGATCTTCCGCTCTGGATATCTGTTTACTTACTGTATACTTGGATGTTACATGTATAAGTCGATATTTACACTAATTTTCGAGTAAGTGTCAATACTTAATTTTTTGAAACACTCTTGATTTCTGAAGCCTACACCTTTTGAGCTATGAATTTTGTGATGGGCTTATACTGACATTTGCACTGACTATTGCTTTAGCCTTGACTAATACCTTGTAATAATAAACTCACTTTTCCATTCTATTTTTTCACACGGGTGATATATATTTCTTAATAACAATAAACATTGAATAGAACACACGGTAATTATGAATTTTTTCCATGTTCCATCAGGGGTCAACCATTTTAAACTTGCATAGTCCTGAAGAAGGTCTAACAGATGACAGCCCAAAGACCGAAACTTCAACAATTGCACTTATTTTCTGTACAATGTTATTATAGGCGATATTCATCTTTATTAACTTGTTGATTTGCCTTAGTCTGATCAGAAAAAAATGTACATAATCGTTACTGTGAAGTACAAAAAACATCTGTATTCCTTTACATCTTCTTGTTTCATTATTATCATTTTTTATGATAAAATTCATTTTAATAATGTACACCCGTGTTTGGATATTTTTCGATACATTCTGATATAATCTAATGTTTTCATATTTCATTAGAAAACCAAAATTATATATGAGTTATTGTGCATGAACAATTTAAACTATTCATAAAGAAATTAATCTGCAAGCAATATACAAGTGCTTGCATCAAGTAAAATACAAGAATCAGTCCAAATTAATTATATACATAAATCCCTTGTAGGCACATCTACCTGTTCATCATTCTTCTTGAGGAGCGCGGCTTGCCCAGGTGCGTTACCACCTCAAGTTCCGCAAGAGGAAGGGAAGAGAGGCTGCGGGAGGACCCGGGTCGGGCAGGAAACGCTCCTTACACCGTGTGACCCGTGGGTTACTTTGTGGACCTCATGACGTGTTGGGAGAGAAGGAAACCCCTTGACTTCAGAGTACTCTCCCAATCGTCACGCCTTGCACTGAGTTCATGTTTGGGCAGACCTGTATCCTTCTCTAAAGGCCTTTCTGCCCTTTACCCTTACTGGGCCTCTTTTCGTTTTCTTTTGGTTGATTTATTAGACAGGCCTCTTAAGAGGATAAGTCCAGTTACAAAACACAGAGGGGAGCACTAGCAGTTGGTAAGCTGCACTTGGGTGAGATAGTGGGATCACTAACATTAACCTATAAATAAGAATTAAAAGGGAAGGGGGGGCGCTAGAGGGCGCCAGACCGTAATGGCCGCACCTGTGTGAGGCTCTCGCCAGCCGGGCGCTTTTCAACTCCAACAGACCATCCTCCATTGAGGGATCGCCATTCTACCCAGCTCGATCCGTGGGGCTCAGGCCAGTGAACACCCCCACCGACTTGTGGCCCGATTGATTCGGCGGTTCGGCTGCGGCAGCGGCCGGAACTTTCCGCGGCCGAGGCTGCCGTGCGGCTGGAGCGCAGGGGCCGGCTACATCAGCTACGCCACGGTGGGGACCCGGCGTGCGGACCAGGCCGCGCGGCGAGACCGCTGCTGGGAGGGGAGATCGGCGCCGGACGATCGGGCTGAGCCCATCCGAAGCCGGTGAACGTTCCTCAGAGAGCTGCTGGACACGGAGCTGCCGCCCACTACCTGCCTTCTGCTGGGGGAGCCATTGTGGAGAGATCCTTTGCGGCGCGGTCCGGCCTCGAGTGCGGTGAGTGACGCGGGCTCCTGCTGCCCCCCCCACCCCCCCGCATTGGCTGGCGGGACTTACCTGCTGCGTGTCTCAGATCTGGTCCCCGGGACGGGGGTGGCTGAGCGGGATGCCCTAACGGGGGTGCTGTGGTCGCTTGCTACCAGTGGCGCCACGCGTGGGAGCATTCCAGCGAGGCCTGCTCTTGGCTCTCCCCCTGGCCTGGTGCCCCTGACGGAGAATACACTGCAAGGCTGGCCCGACCGGAACAGTTGGCTGGATAGCTTTATGGACGCTACATAGCTGGGGCGGCCCCCCGGAAGGCGCGTCTTGAGGCCGTAGGGTGCCCCCCGCTTTTGAAGCATTGAATTTGTGGGCTCTCCCTGGCCCCGTAGCTCGCTGGACACATCGCTATTTGGCCCTTGAATGCGCACCTGGGCGGGAGGAGTTTGAAGGACTGCTCTCGGTCCATAGTGTTCGATACGCCTAGGGGGTGCCTGTCCAAAGGAGACTGATTGTACTCGGGCTGGGCCCTTGGCGGCCATCATGGGGAAGGCGGACGCCAGGCAATCCCGGCTCCCGTTCGCATCCCACAAAAAAAAAGAAAAAACACCTCGGGCCCCGCAGCCGGGAGACGGCGATGCTGATGGCGACGACAGCGAAGAGGTAGATTGGAAGGCACTCCTTCTGAATATGCAGACCAGCCTCACCTCCATTGATTCCAAGATCGACGGCATGTCCCGTCGCCTCGATTCTGTAGTACACAGACTTGATCAACAGGAAGAGCGGTCTAAGGAGGCTGAACAGCGGATCTCAGATCTAGAAGATGGGGCATCGACCACCCAGACCAAGGTCTCGCAAATGGAAAGGCTACTAAAAGTCATCGCCGAAAAGAACGAGGATTTGGAGGCGAGATCACGCCGCAATAACGTACGCCTTCTTGGTCTGGCGGAGACTACCTCGGTGGGGCGAATGGAACTTTTAATTGAAAAATCCTGTCGGACCTCTTCGGCGCGGGTGCCTTCTCTACGCAGCTAGTGGTGGAGCGGGCTCATCGCACCTTGGGCCCCCGTCCGGTGCCCGGAGCACCCCCGCGGCCTGTGATCATCCGCTTCTTAAACTACAGAGATCGGGACACCCTGCTACGCCTCGCCAGGGAGAAGCAACCTGTCCTCTTTGAAAATACCACGCTCTCCTTTTTCCCGGATTTTACACAAGCAGTGCAGGACGCCCGTCGCAAATTCGGACCGGTCAAGAAACGTCTGCTTCAAACCGGACTTCAATACTCCATGCTGTACCCGGCCCGGCTTCGGGTGGTCCATCATGGTAAGCCCCATATATTTCAGGACGCTGCTCAGGCTGAACTATTTTTGAAGGACTGCAAAAAGTCTCCTGAATCCACCCGATCCCACTCGGAGAGAGCGGGGTCCCGATCACCCACTTCTGCCCCTGACTGATGTGGGATGTCTGGCTGTTACCATGTTCCCATATTGCTATTGTTGTGGGTTGGCCTACTACGCCGATGTCCTTCGTTCCGGTGGAACTGCTGGTTACACGACTATCTTCGAACATTGCTCCTGTATGGTTGAGCTACTACCTGTTAGGTTCTGATGGTTTCAATGGTCTCTCGATGTGTTCAATTTTTGCATGTGCCCTGGCTTTGACCCCCCCCTCCCGCATTTTCCGCTGGGCCATCAACCCAGAGGATAGCGGGTGAGATATCGGGGGAGTGGGATGGCCGGACTGGACCCCTAGTGTCCCCCTCTTGGGTGTTCCCCAACACGTACATGACAGGACATTGTGGGGTTGAATGGGGTGGGGGAGATGCCCGACATGATTGGGATGTCGGAGTGGGTGGGTGGGTGGGATTTATGGGGAATGTTTTGAAGTTGTTATTGTTTTTCAGCATGAGCACTGCGTATATACTTGTCAGGGTAGCACAGCATGCCTCCTTCACTAGACGACTACCTCCATGGCCTTGCTGCCAGATAGGCCTTTCAACCCACACTCTCTCCATTAGCGAACATGCCCCGCACCGAGTGCACTGAGCTGGGGGGGGGAGGGCAGCTCACTGCTATCACCTGGAATGTGAGGGGGCTGGGAAATCCGAGGAAGCGCCGGCAGATCTTGGGTGCCTTAGACAGATTGCATGCTCAGGTGGTCTTTCTTCAAGAGACCCACATGGATCCCCTCCGCACGGCTACCTTTGCTACCAGATGGGCGGCCCACTCGCTTCATGCACCTTACTCGTCTTATGCGAGAGGCACTACCATCCTAATCAAAAGAGGTATTCCCTATGTTCCTCTGGGCACCGCCGCAGATCGCGAGGGACGATATTGTATAGCGTGGGGGAGGATAGGTATAGAGACTATCACCCTAGCCTGCTCTTATGGCCCCAACTGCGATAACCCGAGCAGTTTCATGGCTCTCTGGAACAAGATCAGAGACGTGGGTTCCACGCACCTCATCTGGGGGGGAGACTTCAACGCTGTATTAGACCCCGTTGTGGATAGGTCAAACCCTTCTCTACACCATTACACTAATACACATAGATACCTGAGGGACATTTGTGACACTCAGGATGTCGTCGATGCCTGGCGCCACTTAAACCCGACTTCTCTGGAAGGCACGCACTGGAATACTGCACATGCAACATGGGCCAGAATAGACTACATCATGGTGAATAGGGCCTTGGCTCCCTCCCTGGTAGAGGTGCGTCATGTAGGCCGTACATACTCCGACCATTCCCCGGTGCTAGCCAAGTTTCGTCTACCGGATATAATGGGTAAACCCCCGATGTGGCGACTCCAACCCAACATCTTACTTGATGATCTGTTTCGAACCGAATTGGGTCAAGAACTAGAAGATTTCATATCTCGTAACAAGGGATCGGTGGAACAGGCGGCCACTTTTTGGGAAGCACTGAAAGTCACAATACGGGGGTTCTGCATCTCTAAGAGCTCCGGGGTGCTGAGGGTCTTGCGAGATGCATTGCGTAGACTGGAGTCCACACTCCACACCCTGGAAACCAGCCCTGACTACGCGGACAACACAGATGCACAGGCAAAATACCGCGAAACACTATCAGACTACACTTCCACCGCTGAAAGAGAAGTGCATTTCCGGGGCAAGTACTTTAGGGCTCGTGTGTACGGAGAGGGGGAGCGACCCGGTAAATCGCTGGCAGGGGTGATCCGCCCGCCGCGAGGCTCCAACTTTGTACTGGAGCTGGAGGGAGAGGATGGGACCCCTATCCGTGATACACACTCGCTTTTAGCGGCCTTCACTGCACACTACTCTACGCTATATTCTACTACTAGGGTGGGCACACTGGAAATTGGCGACTACCTTAGTAAGCTCACGCTGGGCTGGCTCTCTGACCGTCAACGGGAGTTTCTGGCGGAGCCAATAGGCCTGGACGAAGTTAGGGATGCGATCAATCAGATGGCACCGGGGAAGGCTCCGTGGCTGGACGGGCTGCCCATGGACTTCTATAAGGCGTTTATTGATATCCTAGCTCCGGTACTCCGAGAGGTATTCCTGGAAGCACATGAGTCCGGCACGCTTCCTTCGTCTATGCAAGAGGCTCTGATTACCTCCTTATTAAAGCCTGGAAAACCACCCCAATACTGCGACTCTTATCGTCCCCTTTCGTTAATCAACTGTGACGCCAAAATCCTGACTAAAATACTAGCTAATCGTTTGCAGTTATTACTGGGGGGCCTGGTGCTGTCTGATCAAGCGGGGTTTGTTCCCGGTAGAGCCACCTCCAACAATCTTCGGACACTATTTTCCGTTATGCATAATGTAGACCCGGATTTGCCGTTGGTGGCGGTCTTTTTAGACGCCACCAAGGCCTTTGACTCTCTGGAATGGGACTATCTTCACTGTATTTTACGCAATGTGGGAATGCCTCTGGGTTTTACGCGCTGGATTGATATCCTATATGACCGGCCGTTTGCGAGGGTAGGGTTGAATGGGCGGATATCGGACCCCTTTGTGGTGTCGCGGGGTACTCGCCAGGGGTGCCCCCTATCTCCACTTCTGTTTGCGGTGGCGATGGAGCCCCTGGCGGCCCGGCTCCGTCAGCATCACCGAGACAAGGCTCTGCGCTGTCTTCAGCGTGAGGTCCTCATATCCTTATACGCAGATGACATCACGCTATACATCCGTGATCCCGCTACCAACCTCAACCCTGTCCTCAGGGAGCTTATTCGCTTCGCGGGTATGTCGGGTATCCATATCAACTGGGGAAAATCCACTATATTTCCGCTGACTGCAGCCGCTCAGCCGTTTCCTTTGGACTACCCCCTAAGATGGGACATGGATGAGGTTCGCTACCTAGGCATACTTCTCTCCCATGACCGTGAAGAGCTAATGCGGATGAACTATGGCCGTACGTTTGAACATATCCAGGCTTGCGTGTCCAGATGGATCACGCTGCCCCTCTCTTTTGCAGGCCGCGCATCCCTGATCAAGATGGTGGTTCTTCCGAAGCTCCTGTACCTCTTCATGAATATTCCCTATTATCCAGGCAAATCCTTCTTTCAACTTCTAAGGTCTGAGCTTATTCGTCTGGTGTGGGGTGGAAAGAGGCCGCGTCTGCGTTGGGAGGTGTTGACTCGTCCGTTCGCGCAGGGAGGGTTTGACCTGCCGAACTTTGAGATGTACTTTCATAGTGCACAGGCCCACTACGTTCATCACTGGATTCGCCCCACTCCTTTCATGCCTCAGACGGCTGTGGAACACTGGCTGGTTGCACCTATTCCACTGGAAGGAGCGATACTCAGTACACCAGAGACACGCGCTGCGTACCGCACCACTATTTCGAGCTCCATTCTGGCGTGGCGATATATTGCGCGGATAACCCACACATCGCTACTTTATTCTCCCTTGCTTCCCCTGGCATACCATCCCCGTTTGCCCCTTTTACAGGAACAACTGTTCAAAAACTTTATGGCCAAATTCCACATTACGACATGGGGGGACCTTTATCATGACGGCCAATTCCGCTCCCAATCGCACATGTTCGCTGGCCTTGCACCCACTTTCATGGACACATTCCTCTATATTAGGCTTCATAGTGGTATTCGTGCATTGACGGAGGAGTTTCCCAGTGAACCACCCACATTAGAACCCTTGCACCGGATACTTAAAGCTCCCACTCCGGCACACGCGGTTTCCACCCTATACCACACTATGCGCTCTACACCAGACCCCTCACCTTGCAAGGCGCGTACCAAATGGGAGGAAGAACTGGGACTGCCCATAGCTGACGAACTCTGGAGCTATTGTTGCTTACAAACGGAACAAATCTCCTCCAGCAGCAGGTTCAGGGTGATTCACTACAGATTCCTACATAGGCTTTATTGTACTCCAAGATCCATGTGTAGGGTGGGCCTTCGGGAGGACGATCTTTGCTGGCGGTGCCGCGCTCCGGCGGCGGACTTTCTCCACATGGCGTGGGAATGCCGGGAAATAGCTAACTACTGGCAACAAGTGTACTCCGGCATTTCAGAAATGCTGGATGTCCCGTTGGCACCCTCTCCGGTGCAGGCGCTTCTGGGCTACACCCAAACTATAAAAAAAACGTCACGCCGATTTGCCACTATTGCCCTCCTTATAGCAAAACGACTGATAGCCTGCAGATGGGGACGGGGCAGAGCCCCCAAATTTAAGGAATGGGTCAGAGACATGGTACACTGTCAAGACACTTTACTTCGATATGCAGAATTACTACCTTCCGCATCTAGGCCAACTGATGTCTGGGATCCCCTACGGACGTACCTGCTGTCGCACCCACAGACGTGACGGGCTTTCCTGCCCGATCGCCCCCTACCCTTCCACGTCACTACTTTTACGTCAAGGGACCCAACTGACTATACGGAGACGGGGACTGCTTGTCATGGGCCGGGATGGATGTCCTCCCTTACTGTAATTGAGGCTGCGCGGTGGGTGGCTCCCCCTCTGTCCCTCGACTAGACAACGCACTGGGATGTGGGGTGGAACGGGCGATGCGCGCAACTGTGAGGTTCCTTGCTACAACTGGTGCATACTACTGTGGAAAACTCATTTCATGCAAAATGTTCAGTGATTGATGGGTTATGTTCGTACATGTTGACTCTCTGACCGTCCCTCTCCCTTGCGCCGCAGCCGGCCCCTGGTGGGTTGTAGGCAGGCAGCTGTGTTCAACATTCACCCTCATTTTCATTTTAAGCCGCCGGCCACAAGATGGTTGTAGGCATGAGGCTGTGTATTCTGTGATCATGCTGAATAAAGGTTTTGAAACAAAAAAAAAAAAAAAAAGAATTAAAAGGGAAGGAATGCATATTCTGAAGCGTCCCACTCTAACACCTTTTGTAGAGTTCACACTGGCATGAGTTTGCACCAGATGTTCCAGGAGACTGAGCTCTTGTGCCATTTCTCAAGTCCCCCACCTGTGTTCCAATTCTAGTCTACGTTGAGTTTGGCCACAGTAGCGGCAAAGTGTGACAGTGTCCAGGTAGGTCTGAATTCCCCCCTCAGGACTGACTTAAGAGCATCCCAAAGTGTAGCTATCTGTAGGACTGAAACCTCGAACTTTGTCAAGTAGGTAATGAAGTGCCAATGGATGGGTTCAATAATATCTAAGCACAGCAGAAAATTGTTGTTTAGTCGCCACTGTCTCTGTCGGGGCGAGCTGTCAGGGTCACTTAATGTTAGCCTCACCGAGACATGATCAGAGAGGGTGATAACTCCTATCTTTACCTGAGGAGTCCACACTAGGAGTTGGGGGGTGCCTAAGTAGTAATCCAGTCTAGCATATGTCTGGTTTGAGGCCGAGTACAATGTATAGTCTTCGTTGTTAGGGTGGTGAATGCGCCAAATGTTCTCTAACCCCAAGTCTTTAAGCCACGCCCGCCCAACTTTCAAGAAGGCTCCTATTTGACCCACCCTTTCTGCTGAGCAGTGTAGAGTGGCGTCAATTACCATATTAAGGTCACCCCCATTGAGGATCTCTGAGTCTGGATTCAACATGATCTGGGAGATCGCCCCACAAATGTACGATGGAACCCTGCATGTTTCTAAAAATCCAATATTGAAATTGTAAGTGCGCTATTCATCTGTGAGGGTCTCAAAACGCTGGGGAGGGGGGGCGAGGGTCAGCAGCTCCGTTCAGTCGAAGAGCCAGGTCTTGAATGCCTTCCTGAAGATGTTCAGGGAGGGGGTGTGTCTGATACCTATCGGGAGCTCATTCCAGGTCTTGGCCGCGATGTAGGAGAAGGCCCTACCACCTGTTCTGGCATTGCGGATTCGTGGGGTTTCAGCGAGAGCGAGGTCGGCAGATTGGAATTTTCTCTTGGGTACGTGGAAGGAGATTCTCTCGTTGAGGTATTGGGGTCCAGTGTTGTGGAGGCATTTGAAGGCGTGGGTGAGTAGCTTGAAAGTAACTCTCTTCTCAACGGGAAGCCAGTGGAGGTTGGGCAGGTGTTGGGTGATGTGTTCGTGTCGGGGTATGCCGAGGACAAGTCTGGCTGCGGTGTTTTGTACGGTCTGGAGTTTGTGGAGCAGCAACTAGTTGATCCCGGCTTAGAGGGTGTTTTCGTAGTCCAGTCTGCTAGTTATGCGTGCGTGCGTGGGTGACGGTTTTTCTTGATTCGGGGGGGATCTATTCGAAAGTCTACCGGAGTATGCGGAGGGTGTTGAAACAGCTGGAGGCGACGGCGTTGACCTGCCGGGTCATGGAGAGGGAGGGCGAGAGTACGTTGCGGAAGTTTCAGGCGTGGTCTGTGGGGGAGGAAGAGCTGCCAAGGGCAGTGGGCCACCTGGTATTATCCCAAGCGGAGGGGGAGGGTCCAAGGACGAGGACCTCTGTCTTCTACAAGTTGAGCTTCTGGCAGCTGCTGCAAATCCAGGATGGGACGTCCTTCATTCCTTCCTGGAAGTTGAGTCTGGTGGTGACGGGGTCCTTGTTAAGGAAGAGGATGAGCTGAGTGTTGTTGGGGTAGGATACTATGCTGAGTCCGTGGTGTCTGACAATGGCGGTGAGGGGGGCCATGTAAACGTTGAAGAGCGTGGGGCTGAGTGACGATCCTTGGGGTACTCCGCAGGTAATTTCTGTGGGTTTGGAGTGGAAGCGTGGCAGTCTGATTCTTTAGGTTCTGCCGGTGAGGAAGGAGTGGATCCAGTTGAGGGCAGTTCCCTGTATGTCGGCGTTGTGGAGTCTGGCAGGATCCGTACCGCGGTGTGTCCTTGGTCAAGGAGGGTGCGGATGTCATCTGTGGCGGTGAGTAGAGCGGTCTCGGTGCTGTGGTTGCTGAGGAAGCCGGATTGGAAGGGGTCGAGGATGGAGTTTTCTTTGATGAATTTTGTTAGCTGGGCATTGACAATCTTCTTGGTGACTTTGGGCGTGAAAGGGAGGAGGGGGTTGCGTGGTGTGACTGAAGTGGATATTGTTGCCTCCGGCGAAGATGAGGTCAAGGGTGTGTCCTGCCTTGTGGGTGGGTGTGGTGACTAACTGTTTCAGGCCGAGGTAGGTTGTCCAGGATAGTGGTGGATTTGGGGTTGCTGGGGTTGTCGAGATGGAAGTTTGGGTCTCCGATGAGCATGTCGTCCATCGAGGCGATGGCGTGGGGTGCGATGAGGTTGGTGATGGTCATGGCGAACAACACGCGAGGTCCATGGGGGTCTGTAAACAAGGGTGCAGCGCAGTGTGGTTCTAGGGTGGGTCTGGATCCGGAAGTGAAGGTGTTCAGTGGTGGAGAGGGAGTCGGTGGTGGAGGTGGAGAGTCGGAGGGAGCTCTTGTGTACGATGGCGAGTCCTCCTCCTGGGTAGTTGGGGCGGTCTTTCCTCTGGATCTTATATCCATCGGGTATGGCGGTGGCGATGTCGGGGGCGGATGAGCTGTTGGGCCAGGTTTCTGTGAAGAAGGTGGCATTTGGTGAGAGGGTGTCGAGGTGGTCCCAGATCTCAACGGCGTGTCTGTGCAGGGAGCACACGTTGAGGAGGATGCACCTCAGGGCTTCGGAGATGTTGGCCTTCGGTGTGGGGGTGGTGGCCGTGGGTGTTCGGAGGTTGGCAAAGGTTCGGTGGCAGTGGTGGCAGGAGAAATGTCCGTGGTTGGTGCTCAGCGTGGATAGCTGGCAGTTGTTGTCTCCAGTGGCGTAACGAAATTTAAGGGGGCCCCCCTGCAAAGTTCCTGGTGGGGGCCTCTATGCTCCAGATCTAGTCAGGGGCTTCAGTGTCACACAGTAATGGAGTGGCCTCCCTGGAGTTCAGAGTCCACCCCCCGTCTACACGTTGGGGGCTGTAGGGGCTATTGTTACGTCACTGTGTTTCAACATCCACGTGTTGTGGGCAGGGATCCTAGCCCACTCATTTCAGATTTTGGCATCACCCCTTGACCACGTAGACTGGCCTTTCCAGATTCATTGAATAATTAATACCCCTCTTCCCATGTTCCAATGAAGGAAAGCAAATATCTGTCCAGTTTCAAGCAAGGTTCTTCATTTGCAACCAAGAGACCAATCAGTAACAGTCTGAGTTTGTAACGGTTTCTATTTCGATCAACAGAAATTAAGGTGATTGGGATGCGACCATGTCAAACCGCTGACTCGAGTCAATGCACAGGAGCAGAACGTCGTAAGCTCCCAATGCCCCTCCCAGATTCTTCAGCACTGCACTGTATTTGCGCGAGTGCCAAACAAACCCAGGGGGGGAAAGGGGAATTGGACAGAGAAGAGACGGCCACACTGCTGCGTCTTTTTCTTTCTTCTGAGTTCTTTTTCTTGTCTTCTTCTGGCTAGCGCGACAGCTTATAGACTGTAAATATAAGTAACACAATTAGTCCTAAGTCTGTTTACTTCTCTCTCTCGCTATTTTAGGACCTTCACTGGATTACCTACCCTGTCTGTGTGTGACCCTTGCCTCTCTTCTGTTGTGTATCTTTGTTCTCTTTTCACTTTTTCTTTTCTTGCTTCAATGTGCTGTAACTGAAGTGATAGTGTGAGTTAATTTTCCCTATTTGAATTTTCTCCTTTCTAATTCTATTTCTACTCTTCTGGTTCCTCACCTATGGAGTTTACAGCTGGGCGGTAATTGGGATTCTGTTAAGTAAGTGTCCATTGCTTGCTACTCCTTCTAATATTTTGTTGCACTCTGCAGATGAATATTTTACTGTTTACTCCTTGGGTTGCAGAATGAATTTCGTTCTGGAAAAGTCTATGCGAATTTACTTCTTACAATTTCTCCATAAGCGTGCCTTGTAAGATTGTGGTTGTAATTACTTGCTTCTCTCTCGTATTACCAGCTAGGCTAAATTCTCCGCTGATATCTACTCAGAAAATGTCGTTGGCTAAACCTCTTAGCAATTTCTCTACTACTGCGTCGAGGTCTAAACAACACCTTATCTAAAGACTAGTGTGCATTCCACTGTTCCTCACGGAACAGTCTTACCGCACTCTTCTATGAACATGAATCTTCATGGACTGGCTCGAAGCTCTCCTCAAACGTTCTCCTCAGGAAACTCTGGAACGGGGAAAAGGCGTGCTAGGTGTGACGAAGTCTTTTCCTGAGAAACTCCGCGACGACCTTCAGCAGCCTACTCTCCCTCAATGCTCAGGTGAAGTGCGCCACAGAGCGGGCGCTTCACCTGGATCTGCCTGATTGCGGGTAAACACTAGAGCGCCAACACGCTGTCCTAAAAGGAAATCCTTGGCGGCCATCTTAGCATTAGTCTTGGGCCATCTTTTACATTGGTCCTTAGTCTTCCCTGTTCTTCCTGTTGATTTGAATCTTACGGTGTTTTTCAACAATGTTTTTCTGAATTGGGGTTGGACAACCCTGACAGTACTCTCCCTCAAAGAGCTTCCCTTCTGCTTGGGTTTTTTGGGGAATCTACGGTGGAACTCCTTAATCAATCGAGAGGCATGAATGTCTGAGGACAACACCCAAGACCTTTCCTCGGGGCCATAACCTTTCCAATCTAGCAGGTAGTACAGTTTACCCTTCCGCAACTTAGAATCCACTATCTGCTGTACTTCAAACTCCTCACCTATCTCAGTTTGAATTGGTTTGGGAGGTTTGTTGATCCGGGACCCACTCAAGGTCTTTTTTAATAGAGAAACATGAAATACTGGATGTATGCGCAATCCTTTGGGCAACCTTAATTGATAGTTCAGGGTACTCAATTTTTTGTCTATTTGATAGGGACCTATGAATCTTGGTTGAAACTTCCTGACCCCTTTTAGTTTCAAATTTCTTGTATTCAGCCAAACCCTATCACCTTCCTGTAACTCAGGCTCCCTCCTTCTCTTTTTATCAGCATAGTGTTTGTAGTTTTCTTTTGCTTTGGTTAGATTTTTTGTGGCTAGGCTATGCACTCGTGTCAGGTGTTCAACTAAATCTGTAACTGCTGGAACGTCCACTTCCTGAAAACTTAATGCATGATGGGGGTGCCTACCCGAGTTCAAATAAAAAGGGGAATAACCAGTGGACATGTTCTTAGCGTTATTATGTGCAAACTCTGCGGCCCACAGGTAATCTGGCCAGTCTCCCTCTTGATCTAACAAACATAGTCTTAGATACTGCTCTAATTCTTGATTAGCACGCTCAGTCTGCCCATCAGATTCAGGATGATAACTAGTGGAATATCGAGTTTCTATGTTCAATTTTTGGGTGAAGGCCTTCCAGAAATGGGACAAAAACTGAGAACCCCGGTCTGATATTAAAACCTTAGGAATCCCATGTGCTCGAACAATATTCTGACTAAAAGTATGTGCTAAGGTTTTAGCTGTTGGTACACCCTTTAGAGGCACAAAATGTGCCATCTTGGTAAAGGCATCCACACAGACTAATATTGTGTCAAACCCCTGACTCGATGGCAAATCTACAATTAAATCTAGAGTTACAGTATGCCAGGGGTAAGGTGGTGTGGGTAAGGGTCGCAATAACCCTTGAGGTGCTTGCCGGTCCGATTTTCCCCTAGCGCAGATCTCACATGTGGCTACATACTGTCGTATATCTTTTCTCACGTCCGGCCACCAAAATCGTCTTCTCACCAATTCTTCAGTCTTCGTCATGCCCTTATGACCTGCCAAAATGCTATCATGGCATTCCCTCAAGGTCTTCTGCTGCATTTCTGGTGTGGGCAAGTATAGGGCCCCATCGTGATATGGTAAACCTTCACGAATATCTCGCCTTGAATCTCCTTCCAACCAGTCTTTCATTTCCACCAAAGTCATTGCATTCAGATTCTCCTTCTCCTGGGTTTCCTGTAAGATCGCTCCTACCAGCCTCTCTGCTGGGATAATAGCTTGATCCTTGACCTCTTCCAAGATTCCTTCGGTACCCAATCTGGATAGGGCATCGGCCTTACCATTCTGTAATCCTGGTCGAAAGGTTATTACGAAGTCAAAATCTGCAAAATACAATGACCATCGCAATTGCCTGGGGGTTAACGTTCTGGCTGACTTTAAAAATGTCAAATTCCGGTGATCTGTATACACAGTGACCACATGCCTGGCTCCCATCAAATAATGTCTCCAATCCTTAAAAGCATCCTTGATGGCTAACAACTCCTTTTCGGTGATTGTATAATTTATCTCAGCTGGTGTCAATTTTCTAGAACGGAAGGCTACTGGATGCAATTGCCCTGTTGTCTTGTGTCTTTGAGACAATACTCCTCCCAAGGCCAAATTCGACGCATCAGTTTCTACGAAGAAGGGCTCAGAAGGATCAGGATGGAGTAAGATTGGTGCTGTTGTAAAGTCTTTCTTTAGTTGTAGGAATGCCTCTTCTGCTTCCTTTGACCATTCAAATTGAACCCCCTTTTTTAACAGTCTTGTAATGGGGATTAACTTCTTGGAGAAGTCTTGTATGAACCTCCTATAGAAGTTCGCGAACCCAATGAAACTTTGAATTTCTTTCACTGACTTAGGAGTTTCCCAATCGATGACGGCCTTGATCTTATTTCCATCCATGGTTATTCCGCTTGGTGCCAGCACAAACCCCAAAAATTCCACTGTAGTTACATTGAAAGCGCACTTCTCCAACTTGACAAACAAGCTGTTTTCTCGTAATTTCTGTAGGATTTTCTTAACATGCACCTTATGTTCTTCTTCGGTGTCAGAATAAATCAGTATATCATCTATATATACTATAGCACTTTGATCTATGAACTCCTTCAAAACATCATTTATGAAATGTTGAAAGGCGGCTGGGGCGTTGCACAATCCATAAGGCATAACTTGGTACTCATACAGCCCATGTTTGGTCCGTTATGCTGTCTTCCATTCGTCTCCTTCACGAATTCTGACAAGATGGTAAGCCCCTCTCAAATCTAGTTTTGTGTAAAATCTTGCTTCTTTCACTTGGTCCAAGAGCACAGATATGAGAGGCAATCGATAACGATTCTTGATGGTAATACGATTGATCGCCCTGTAATCTGTGCACGTTCTCAATTCTCCGTTCTTCTTAGGAATAAAAAATAATGGAGATGAGACCGGCGATTGGGATGGTCTAATGAATCCATTCTCTAGATATCTTTGTATGTACTTCTTCAAATGCTCATCTTCTCGCTCAGTCAAAGCATAGATTCTACTGCAGGGAAGGTTGGACCCGGGTTCTAGATCTATTTTACAATCGTAGTCTCTATGCGGAGGGAGCCTTTCCGCCTCCATTTCGTTAAAAACATCCTGAAATTCATTGTATTCTTCGGGTAGTTTAATGGTGCTTATCACACAAATGGTTGTCTCCTTTTCACTCAAATGATAGGCCGACGTCTTCTCTCGATTTCTTTTACATCCCCGGTTGCAATTTGACTGGCAATAACTTGAATTCAAGGCTATTGTTCGTGCCCCCCAATCAATGGTGGGATTATGCTCAGTTAGCCATGGGAGACCGAGAATCAACTGAAACTGTGGAGCATCAATTAAATTGAATTCAAAAACTTCTAAATGACCTTCTACAGATTCTAACTCTACAGGCTCCGTGTGACTCACTATGGGTCCCGATGAGAGATTCGTCCCATCTACAGCTCGCACTGCTTCACTCTTCTCTTTCTTGATGGCCTTCAATCCGATCTTTTCAGCGAACTTAAGATCACAAAAGTTGCCCGTGGCCCCTGAATCGATCATGACAGTGACTTGTGTTAACACCTTTTCACGGAACCGCAAAGTCATCATTAACACCATATGTGGAGATGCGGATTGCAGGGTATTAGCCAGGGTATGTGCTTCTGGAGTTGTCTTTGATTCTGCGACCACCAGTCCAACTCCATTTACTGGTGGTGCGTGGCGTTTTCCGCCGGTGATTGTTTGGGTTTCTTGGGGCAATTACGAACAAAATGTCCCCCATTTCCACAATATAGACATTGTTTGTTCACTCTTCGCCTCTCCTTCTCTTCCTTAGAGAGAGGACCTCGAATGGTTCCAATTTGCATTGGCTCCCCTCCCTTGGCTAAATCACCATCCTTGTTCCCTTCGGTTCTGATTCTATCAAATCTCGGTACACTAGGACGATACTCCTTCTTTCTCTCTCCTCTCCTTTCACTTTGACGGAAGTCAATTTCTAACACCAAATCTATTAGCGCCGAAATCTCTGTGGGTCTGTTGGGCACTTGAGCTAAGGCATCCTTCAGTCATCTTTTAAGCCTCGATAGAATACTGCAGCTCTTTTATTCTCTGGCCATTCAGTCTCTACTACTAGCTTATTGAACTGGGCCAAGTAAGCCACCAAGTCTCGATTGCCTTGTCTTATTTCCAAAAGTTCGTTGTCGGTAGCTTGGGAAACCCTTCGTCGGTCGAATATTCGAAGAAATTCTTTCTTGAACTCCTCCAGATCGTATAAAATTGGGTCATTTCGGGTCACCAAGGGCATTGACCAGGACTCCGCATCCCCGCTTAAATACGACAACATAAAAGCCACTCGAGACTGCGCATCAGGGAAAACTGCTGGACGACACATGAAGTGTAGAGTGCACTGTGTTATGAACACTTGAGCCTTCTGGGGATCTCCTCCAAAACGCTCAGGAGGTGCCAACGGAATTACCGGAGACAAAGAATGAATAACTTGAGTTGTTATCTTGGGGTGGGGAGCTGCAGTGTCACTAAGATTCCCTTCTTGTGGAACTGGAAAACTTACACTAGGTCCGGACATGATACCACTCACTTTGTGGGCCAAATCTGTAGTTTCTTTTTTAAGCTCTCTGTTCTCTTCCCGAACTGTGATTAACTCCCTTTGTATACCTTCCAAAATTTCCCCTAGTTTCTTCAAATCCAAACCTTCCGACATTCTGCTCAGGTGCTATTACAACGTGGGCACTTCACTCTGTCAAACCGCTGACTCGAGTCAATGCACAGGAGCAGAACGTCGTAAGCTCCCAATGCCCCTCCCAGATTCTTCAGCACTGCACTGTATTTTGCGAGTGCCAAACAAACCCAGGGGGTGAAAGGGGAATTGGACAGAGAAGAGACGGCCACACTGCTGCGTCTTTTTCTTTCTTCTGAGTTCTTTTTCTTGTCTTCTTCTGGCTAGCGCGACAGCTTATAGACTGTAAATATAAGTAACACAATTAGTCCTAAGTCTGTTTACTTCTCTCTATCGCTATTTTAGGACCTTCACTGGATTACCTACCCTGTCTGTGTGTGACCCTTGCCTCTCTTCTGTTGTGTATCTTTGTTCTCTTTTCACTTTTTCTTTTCTTGCTTCAATGTGCTGTAACTGAAGTGATAGTGTGAGTTAATTTTCCCTATTTGAATTTTCTCCTTTCTAATTCTATTTCTACTCTTCTGGTTCCTCACCTATGGAGTTTACAGCTGGGCGGTAATTGGGATTATGTTAAGTAAGTGTCCATTGCTTGCTACTCCTTCTAATATTTTGTTGCACTCTGCAGATGAATATTTTACTGTTTACTCCTTGGGTTGCAGAATGAATTTCGTTCTGGAAAAGTCTATGCGAATTTACTTCTTACAATTTCTCCATAAGCGTGCCTTGTAAGATTGTGGTTGTAATTACTTGCTTCTCTCTCGTATTACCAGCTAGGCTAAATTCTCCGCTGATATCTACTCAGAAAATGTCGTTGGCTAAACCTCTTAGCGTTTTCTCTACTACTGCGTCGAGGTCTAAACAACACCTTATCTAAAGACTAGTGCGCATTCCACTGTTCCTCACGGAACAGTCTTACCGCACTCTTCTATGAACATGAATCTTCATGGACTGGCTCGAAGCTCTCCTCAAACGTTCTCCTCAGGAAACTCTGGAACGGGGAAAAGGCGTGCTAGGTGTGACGAAGTCTTTTCCTGAGAAACTCCGCGACGACCTTCAGCAGCCTACTCTCCCTCAATGCTCAGGTGAAGTGCGCCACAGAGCGGGCGCTTCACCTGGATCTGCCTGATTGCGGGTAAACACTAGAGCGCCAACACGCTGTCCTAAAAGGAAATCCTTGGCGGCCATCTTAGCATTAGTCTTGGGCCATCTTTTACATTGGTCCTTAGTCTTCCCTATTCTTCCTGTTGATTTGAATCTTACGGTGTTTTTCAACAATGTTTTTCTGAATTGGGGTTGGACAACCCTGACAGACCAGCCCAACCTCTTCAAGCATCAGCAGGAGCCCTTTCCAAAAAGCAGCAATCATCCCACAACCCCAGACCCTATGTTTAAAATCCCCATGTGTGGCTATGCAGGGAACTCATCAGACCCATTTCCCACAATTTCCGTTGGGTAAGGTATGTACAATGAAAGTAATTTAAATGGAGGATCCTAAAATGTGATGCGAAGGCAGCTTCCCAGTGAAGCACATGTCTCCATCCAATCGTCTTTGACGAGCGGACCTAGATCTCCCTCTCTCCCCTCATGGAGGTGGGGAAAAGTGTCAAGAAAGGTATTCACTAATGTTCAATAGATTTTCAAGAATGTATACATCCGGAACTCTTCTGTCGGGAGTTATCTTCTAAAGGGTCAAAATCATGGAGGTCCTCATGTCACCCCTGATCATAGACGCCAATTCACCAACATGCTAGGGGTAGCTGAAGTGACATCACATACCCTTTGGCCTTCACTTTCACTTACACACATTCATAAATAAACACGCTGCTTACACATACACATTCAATAATACACTCCCTCACTTAAACACACACTCACCCGTAAGCACGCACACAGCATACATTTAAAATAATGTTTTTTTTACTTACCTCAGCTGTCATATAACTGCTATTTGTACTCCATTTTCTATAGATAGAACACAAGGAGAGTGGAGACACAACCGACATCCATAAAGGCGAGCTGTCCCAGCGTACCTGGCACTGATTTCGCAACCTCTGCGGTCTGGGGTGCACAAAGGCAGGGCCATGGGTCGCAAGAGGGAAACCAGTGGTCGGAGCAGCGACCCCTTGTACTCCCCAAATCAAGCCCATGCTCCTCATCTAGAGCAACAGGTCATGTTACAAATTTAAATAGTTGAAAAATTGGGAACGATGTTCTTCAAATTCTTTCTGTAGTATTGCAAAGGACTTTATTACTGTCCTGGCCATTGCATCGCCAGTTTGGAGATCTCTGTGGTGTCCCATTGTCAGAACACCCAAAGTTCTGCCACTTGTCGGAGCAATCTCCGGTCCATAAAGGTGCTTCTTTGGTAAGTTTATGTTTACACCACAGGGCTTTGGTTGGACTGTACCATGTCTAAAGACCACTCTAGTAGCGGGTGGAGGAGAAGGAGAAGAAATCCCTCCATATAGGAGATGCGGCAGCGGTGTTCCCTGCCTGACCCGTTTTCTGATGCATAAGCCGTGTTCTCCGGTATCATACCATCACTTATTTATTATCATGAATTTATTTATATTTATATTTATTATATTTATATCACTTATTTATTATCATGAATTGTGCCACTGTGTAGTATGAGGTGATATCAGGTGCTGTAATGTCTCGAGGCTGCACTATTTTAAAAGCACTATTCTAAAAGAATCCTTCTACATAGAACAATGATCCCTCTGAAGAGCAACACTCACTGGGTCTGTGGAGGGGGAAGGGTTTGTAGGGTTTTGTAGGGTTTGTAGGGTTTTGTAGGGTTTTGTAGTACCATTCTATCAGCATCAGTTGGTTATGATGAAAAAACAGTAATGCCAAGCTTCTGAAAAGACCATGGGTTCACATTTTTTTATTTGAACTTCAAGTTTTTTAAAGAGGGGTAAGGCAGCTTTACAAAAGTTGCACGCTTTAAGGTCATACACCGACCCGGAGAAAGGACATAAGCTGGCAGTGCCTAACACTGGTCGTTACAGGGGATTCAGCCTGGAGGTGTGGACTGGGGTTGAGAGAGTGTCTGAGAAGTTAGAGAGGAGTGTTTCTGTCACTAACTGAACCCTAGCTGCCCTTTCCCTTATTGTTTACACACGTTACCACCATCTTGATGGCAGTGTAATGTATTCGAATGCTTTTCCCCTACAGTTGGGTCTTTTGTTCATTGGGAAATTATTCATATTGAGTCTGATGGCTAGTTTTCCAGATTTCTGAGCAATATTTAGTTTCTACATTTCTTGGCAGAAAAAGGACAGGCCAGGGACTTCAGTTGTCTCCTTCAATGCCAACATAATTCACAGGACCAATGTCTACACTGATTGGAAAAGCCTAGTGTAGCAAAAGTGCTACTAAGATTAGACATATTTTTATTCAAAAATACCTAGCTGCACTGTACTCGTCGACATCAACTGCACTGGGATAACAAAAATATCTACAGGCTATTTTAAATCACTCGTTTTGACTCATAAGTGGGTGAAGAACACCTAAACAGATTAGGAGGAGGAAAGTTTCCTTTAAAGGGTATACATATTTATCTATTTACTGGTAAGCCAGCTACACTCTGCTTCCAGACCTGTGATATCAGGGGAATGGTGGATTTTGTTATCCACACTGAAATTACACTGTTACATAGCACTTCTTACACAATATTAATCATGAATTAAAACACAACTGGCAATTGAAAAGATGTATATCTGAACCTGGTTGAGTTGCTACCAATCACCAGGGTCACAGAACTCTCCAAAATACCTGAAACCCGTCTTAGGGGAGCCTTCCAAAACAATGAAGATAAAACTGTAATTGTATGGCTTCACTGAATTTTTTATTTCACTGCAAAAATAGCTCTTAACTCATACTGCTTGGAGAATAGTAATGTGAAAACCCTATGAAACGACTTGTGTTTAGTACAACAGCTAGCCGCTTAAGTGCAGATCTTCTAAAAATGAGGCGCTCCCCATTAACAGCCATGTTGTATTGTGTGGACACATCACAACCAGTGTAGTGGGATTATTTATAGTGTTGTAAGAGCTAACAAGCTTACAAGAGCAGGGATTTGGAATGGAGAAATGAGGGTGCCCAGAAGCCCTGTATTTGTGTGGTATGAATACAAGGACGGGATTCAGAAAATATGTGGCCAAGATTACATACAACTGGAAATTGAGATCAGATATTATCCATGCTAAAATAAGCGAAGATGATTTGCAACAAGATGATGCCTGATGTCTACGTTTCTATTAAGGAAAGCGGAGTATGGACGAATTGCAGCGATTCCGGACAAATCCCTTAAACCAGCATTCTCCCTGCACCTCAGATCGGCTAGTTGAAAAAAAATGTTTTAAAAGCGCAAGATGGCAGTAACAACCACAATATTTTAAATATATGATTCACATTTTATAGACAACATCAATAACACTATACATGTCAAATAGAAAAGGGTTGGTAGAATCAATGTCCGATGTGGGGACTAGAAGCGTCTCACAAGCTTTTAAAATTGGTATCCATATTTTTGGGCCAGATATATAAAGGGTTTTACTGGTTGAAAACCCCCTATGTCACTAAATCAGAGGGCTTGCGACTGGTAAAAACATGTTTCTAATTTGCTAAACCCATTTAGCGGTTCAGAAATATTTTTAGGAATGATTACAGGTTTGTGACTTTGAAGGGGTGGGTCTGAGGCATCCAATCCTAACTGCGAATCAGTAACAAAGGTATCAATAGTTTGCAACACTAACTTCCAAGTCATAGTAACTGATTTGCAAAGCAAATGGGTCGTTCTCTTTGGATCCTTCTCCCCTTTGCGATTCGCGGTGGCAGTTTCAGGAGCTGTAGGAAGAGGTCCAGGCCCACTCGGGCTACTTTGAAAAAAGAAATCCTTTTTGAACTTCTTTCACAGGGATGGTGGTTAAAATGTGTTATGCAGGTGTAGTATCACATCATTTCAGTAATTTTATGTTATGCTTGTTTCTCAAAATTCCCGAAATGATGCTATTACTCCACGGTAAGTAATTCTATGCAGTTTGTGAGAAACAATTAGTGCGTGCGAGAGCAACAGGGATGGGAGTCAGTGCTGTTTGCAACACTTGCATTTTTTGCACCATTTTTAGCACCAAATATGTCCTTATTTCATTGTTGCAAATGAAGACACATTTCATACCAAAATATAGCTCTAAATGCCAGTTTTGCATTTTGAGTAATCTTTCCTACATTTCTCGTAATTACACATATGCAAATGAAGTACATTTCTCACTCCTCTAAGGGTCTGCTTTCCTACACAGGCCACCATCACTGCGAAGTAGCCACACCGAGGGAATCTTAATTTGCAATCTGCCCAATGAATAATAATTAGGCGTGACGTTCTGTTACCCCCCCCCCCACCCCCCCCTCTGATTCCTTATTTTGCAGATAGATATATTAGTACATAGGTCGGATCACAAAATAAGCCTCACAGTTAGGAGAAGGTTCTTTGAGGAGGGGGAGTTCCCCTGCCTCGGTCTAGTAGTGATTCTGTCCTGCTCACAAGAGGGGTTGATTTCCACGCCTTAGAAGCACCATGTCAGTCTGGACGTCACCCATGCAGCAGTCACGGGCTCCACTGACTGGACACCTAAAGCTGACCAGCAAACAGGTGACACAAGAGACTGGCTTCAGGTACAATAAATAAAGCTCTACGCACCTCCAGTGCTGCTTCACAGTCCTTAACCACAGACGCGAGTAGAATGGTTTAAATCCGTGCCGTGAGGCACATTTCAGCGCCTTGGCGAGCTAAGAATGGCCCTGAAATAGCCTAATATTGTACCTTTGAAACTGTGGCTGCCCATTTACATAAGTCTACACAAGTAAGTCACCAAACATTACACGATATTTTTTACATGTTTGAAAAGTGAGAGGGGTCTGTGGTTTCCCAGAAGTAAAACCGGGCCGCGGTCCGGAGGCGACGTGCCCGTGACCCAGCAGAGCAGCCGCCTCTCCTGATGTCCAAAAAGTCAGGTGTGCTCTGCAGAGACACAGCAGTGCTTCACAGCGGCCTTTCGTTCTCGGCTGTAATTCAAGCCCAGCAGGGACAGCTCTGAGTTTGTAAATCCAGACATTTATTGGCCCCTCTGCGTCACAAACGACACCAAATCCATTTTGTTTCCACATCGCTGCCAAGGTTTCAGATTGCTTATGTGTGACATTTTTATAATTTCAGTGTAATTATGAGTGACATTCAACGACTATGAGTGACACTCTCTCGCAAGCAAAGTCCAGCAATGAAAAAGAGGTGCTGGGGCCCAATTTTCTTGTTTTCCATTTATCTCCAAGAACCCACTCTGGTCGATTGAACCTTTTTACTTGCCCAATAGCGTGGAGGGAACAACCACAATTATCAGAGAATATTTTCCGCAATTCGACATAATTAAGGACTCGAAACTCAATCTCTATTGCTCTCGGGATTTTATTATCAACATAAACATCTGCAGATATAGGCACCTTAGCACAAGGCACAACAGGTAAATAGGCACTAACACAAATGCTACTCTATGAAGAATCCGCATTCGGCTAAATATAAACAAAAGTACAACTTTTAAAAGCATGAGGTAGATAACTACCAAGCCAATGTCGAGATTAGGAATCATTAAACAAAAGCATCTCTGTCCCTACTCTATGCTAGATGACATCCCTGCATAACATTCCCTTAAGACCCAAGAAATCGTGAAAAGGTGTCAGAAGTGAAACTTCCTAAGAAGTCTTCACTTAGAGAGAGCTTGATCTAACGTGCTCCTCCTAGCTCCTCGCCCACCTCTTCTCTGCTCAACCCATGGGGCGCTGTCCCTAATACAAAACCCCAAATCATAGAACACGCCCTCCGGGACACCTCCCCGACCAGGTCTTCTTCCAGTAATTTTCCATCCAGAGCTGTCCATCCTCCATCGTCAATCAGCATTTGGCCTTGGATCCCAGACACCGTCCGCACTAGGAGTTGCGATTGGCACATTCCAAAGTACTCCCATGTCTGGCTTCCCCTATAATTCAACTCTTAGACAAAGACCTTTTCTACTAACGAACCAACTGTCCTTGCACCTGCGGTGAGATCATGGAATGGAGAAATACTTCGCATCTTTAAACTTTACAATTTACTGCAGCCCAAAACCTCTACCAGAATAAATCATTTGCGGCCTACTGCATTCAGCTAACATAAGAAATAACAGGCCTTTCTTCTTTATGATATATGTGCATTCGGGCCTCTACTCGGTTAAACACGCTATTAAATCTCATTCTAAGCATTAGTGCTTTTACTTTCATATACATGAATAAGCGACCTACATGAGTAATTTTAATCATGTCACACGTTTAACCTAATATATTGCATTGAACGGAAACTAATCGTCATGCATTTTACTGAATACATTCACAATATGTATTCACATTTCTAACACTTCTATGTTGCCATATAGCTAATACATTTCTTAATACATTTCGCACGACACATCTAAATATACATTGATTATATGCGGGTGCCAACTAACGGTGAATATGATGCACCCCTACAAATTTCAAAACCTTTAGGCGCTACATCAGTTCCCCCCTTTGATGACAACTGTCATCACACCATCATATTCTCATTTCTCCTGAAATAAGAAGCTGATCTAAACAGTACTTGTTACCATTCTACTCTGTCGGATCCCTTCCATCCTTTTAAGATTCTGATATTGACGGTCCTGCAATCTCGCCATTCTCTGCTCATTCGCTCTGAGAGCTCTTTCGACCCTATTCCCTCTGTACCATTTCCAGGCTCTTACGAGTCCCCACAGACAGATCACACAAACCACAGCAATTATTATTGGCTTCAACACAGATCCAAGAAATCCCATTCCCAAATTCACAAACCAAGTCCCCACTCGACCAAATCCTTGACCAATCTTTCCCACACATTCTCTTCTGTCAAATCTACTATTTCCTTATGGATTGTGGTAATGTTGTCTATGTATTTCTCCAGGTCCTTACTATTGTCTGGAATATACGTGCAACATTCCTGGACCTTCAGCAATTTACAGACTCCGCCCTCTTTTGCCAATAATACATCTAACGCAAGTCGATTCTGCAAAACCATATTCCGTATCGATAACATTTCTCCATTAACCAACAACAATGACCTCACCGTATTCATTGACAATTCATCCACCACAGTCGCCAATCTTCTTATTTTCACATCATTCAGGACCACACCCAAACTAGGTATAGTCACTCCGAATATATCACCAATCACCACTCCTGCATTTACAGCTCTACGCACTTTAGAATGACGCCCCGTCTCTAGTAGATTCAAATCTTCAGCATGATAAATCTTTGGGAAAATGATAGCCAAATAACACGTACCATACCAATTTGCAGGCAATCTCACATATGCATTCCTCCCACATACATAATACACAGTCGGAATCACCTGTACCTGACCTTGCAAGAAGTTCTTAGCAGAGTCCTCCATGGTAAAGGTATGATCACACGTACTATGCCCCACTGGAACCTTCTTCTTAGGAGTTTGAGGACGGGCAACACACAATTTCCCCTTCTGTACTTCATCTAATGCAATCGGTCCATAAATTCCCTTAGATTTGTGCAATCTCTCCTCATCAGTCCAATCCACTGGACTATCTCCTGTATCTCGTGTCTGGGTCAGTTTTCTATACCTATCCTCTATCTGACCTATGAACTTCTTTTCCGTTTCGGACAGCCAACATGTCAAATTATGTCTATGAGCATAAGCTGTATCTAGCTTCACAGTCGGTATGAAATACTTCTGAAGTCTATCCTCTGACTTGTAATAATCATACTTATTCAAATGCTGATATGCCGGAACTTCAGGAAGTACTGTATCATAATTTGAAAAGAAATACTCAAACTGTTTCCTTTCATAAAACAAACTAAGCAATAAGCTACAAGAAATCCCATATGTCAATGGGAGAGGATGGTATCTAATACCTTCGTCTACTGAAGCAGGCAACTGCATGCACACATAACAATCCTTCGCATCCATCGCATCAACATACTCACACAACAGCTTCGCATAAGCATTAAGTTTAAAATCAGCTCTAGACAAATCTATATGAAACATACGACTCTCCTCAAGCGTCCAAGCTCTCTGATCTCTAATAGTGACCCCTCCCTGTCCTAGAGTGGTAGGTGTGGGTGTTCCCTGAACCTCCCCCTCCTGTCTATGGGCCACCATGTATGAGATTACTACTACTGCAAATATAACAGCTATACTACCCCTAACAGTGTGCCTATCACTATTTTGGCTCTACGGTGTGTATTTCCAGGTTCCGCCATCTTTGAAATGTTCTCAATGTCCAGTACAATCTCTGCTGACACAAGTCTCTTTCACATCTAGCAATTCAGTTCAGCTGCTCTCTTAACCTGGGGAAACCTCTAACAAAGTTCAATTTCTCATCTCTAGATCAGGAAGACTTCCCTAGTTCTTCTTCGCCTTCCAAAGGAAAATCCCTAAATTTATTCTTCTTCCTCTCGGGCCTAGGTTATTTTCTTTTCAAACTTTATATACAGCAAATTTTACAATCAGTCCAGAATAACTGCCGATCCCAACAGCTCTAGGACCCCCTGCAAAATTTCAAGTTTATGGGTTGTCAGTTCTTGGGGAGCTGGTATAACTGCAAAGGTTGGGAAGTCCAGCGTTTCCAAAATCAGACCACGGATGATGCTCAAAAGTGGCGGATTCAGAATATTGATGGTCAATATTCCTTCGATCTCCAATCCTGGAATCCTCAACAACACTTCCACTCTCGGAAACGGGAAACTGCTGACCAGTGTGATCGATCTCAACCTTCCCGTGTTCAGTAAACCTTGCATCAGTCACTGTGTATGCCCACTCTGGTGAGGCGTACTTTTGGCACGGCACTCTTGTTCTCTTCGATCTTCTCAGAGCACCTTGGGGTCGATCTTCGTCACTTTGCTCTTCTTCTGATTCTTCGGAAACTGGGGCGAGATCTGTTCTTGGTGCCGATCTCAAGTTTACCCGTCTCTGACTCACGGGCCAAACTTTTTCTGCTTCTGTGGCACCTCCACTCTCCCTACTGGTACCCTGTGCACTGCTTTCTTCTTCAGCAGATTTTGACTTTGTACTGCCCACTGCAGCTCTTTCTTCTTCTTCCGAGTCCGTTTCAGTGTTACTTTCACGTTCCCTTTCGGCTTGGTTTAGTGCACAACCAGCTGCGTCAGCAACCCCTACAGCTTGACTTGCCCTCTCAGATGGCTCTGCCACCTCAGCTGGGTTCTCGTTCACGAGAGGGACTGTTTCTTCCAAGGGTGCTGGAACCCTACGGGTATGGGAGGCGTGTACCCAGTTCGGCAATCCTCCACACTTCACTGCTGTGTTCGTAACTAGAATGATTTGATATGGCCCACGCCACCGAGCATCCAGGCAACTCTTCCTCACGTGTTTGCGCACCAATACCCAGTCCCCTGGGCACAAGTCGTGGCACAGGTCACTTGCGGCTGGAACCGTTGCTGTCTGCACCTGCTGAGACACAGAACGGACCACGTCAGCCAGGCCTTTACAATAGTCCAAAATCATATCATCAGTGATGTTAATCAAAGCAGTGGCAGGTATTGCCTGCAAGCGCATCGCCTTTCCTATAAGAATTTCATGGGGTGACAATCCAGTCCTCCTATCAGGGACACTACGGAGACTCATGAGAACTAAAGGTAATGCATCTGGCCACTTCAAAGATGTCGAAGAACACACTTTCGCCATTCGGGCTTTCAAAGTTCCATTAACTAGCTCCACAATCCCAGAAGCCTCTGGTCGGTAACTGCAGTGCAATCTTTGGTCTACATTCAAGGCAACACAAAGCAGCTTCATGATTTCACTGTGGAAATGCGTTCCTCTATCTGATTCAAAAGAGGTCGGGAAACCGTACCTAGGGATTAGTTCTCTCAATAGTAACTTAGCTACAGTGAGTGTGTCACACCTACATGTCGGGTAAGCCTCCACCCACCTGGAAAAGACACATACTATGACTAATATGTACCTCAACCCGTTACACTTCGGCATTTCAATAAAATCCAGCTGCATTCTATTAAAAGGTCCACCTGACCTACCTATGTGACTCAACGTCACAGCGGTCCTGTTTCCCACATTCATCTGTTGACATGTAACACACCTCTGGCACACAGCTTCAGCTACCGTCCGAAACTTCGGATTGTACCATGTCTGGCGAAACACTCGCATCATTGCATCTCTGCCAAGATGTACAGCACCATGTATCAACCTCGCCATGGGATTCAGCAAACATTCCGGTAACACAGCTCGTCCATCATTCGAAACCCATATATCCACATCTCCCTTCTCGCATCCAGCTCGTATCGAGCTGTCCCGCTCCTGATCAGAGACTCCATCTTGCAGCTCCTTCAGTTCCTCCCATGAGTCTGCCATAGCTAACATCACATTGTAATCTGTTTTTTCTTCGCTTTCCACAACATGTTTCTCAGTAAAATTACATCCCTGTTCTGCACAAAATCGAGCAACTTCATCTGCGTAATTATTACCCAATGACACAAAATCGCTTCCTTTAGTGTGTGCAGAACATTTAACAACAGCAGTTTCATCTGGGCCTTGCAATGCTTCCAACAATTGTCGTACATAATCCCCATTTCTGATGGGTGAACCAGAAGATGTCATAAACCCTCTCTGGGACCATAGCTGTCCGAAATCATGAACTACACCAAACCCATATTGACTATCCGTGTAAATCGTTACACGGATCTTATCAGCGGCCAAACAGGCACGGGTCAAGGCAATAAGCTCAGCCACCTGTGCGGAGTGTACTCCTTCTAGACAAGCGGCTTCAACCACCCCTGTGATGGTACACACGGCAAACGCTGCTCTCAGTCGACCAACACTGTCTCTTAAACATGAACCGTCCACAAAGAAAATCTCATCTGAAACTAGGAGCGGTTCATCGACAATGTCAGGTCTCGGTTTGGTGCATAGTTCCGTCACATCGAGACAATCATGGTCCTCACAATCTTCATCATCATCTACATTTGGAATAGGCAACAGTGTAGCAGGATTTAAAACAGAACACCTCTTCAGCGTCACATTGTCTGCAGCAAGGATGACTTGCTCATAACGAGTCAACCTATTATTTGTGAGGTGCTGTGTTTTAGTCCTAGTCATCAACAGCTCAACAGAATGTGGCACATGAACAGTAAGCGGATGACCCATCACAATGCTCTCACATCTTTCGATACTGACACCTGTTGCAGCAACGGATCTGAGACATCCGGGCAACGCAGAAGCTACTGGATCTAAAGTAGCTGAAAAATAGTCAACTGGTCTACGGACACCTCCGTGACTCTGAGTCAACACTGCTAATGCGCAACCTTCCTTTTCGCAACAGAATAAGGCGAATGCCTTGTTATAATCTGGCATTCCCAAAACTGGCACGCTGCATAAAGCTTCTCTCAGCCTCAAAAATGACCTTAAGCAGTCATCATCCCATGGTACCGGATCACCCACATCCTTACGCGTCAGCCGCTGTAAAGGCTTCGCTTCAAAGGAAAAGTTTGGGATCCACTGGCGGCAATAGCCCACCATTCCCAGAAGCATTCTGACTTCCCTCTGAGTCGAGGGAACCGGCATTCTCAAAATCGCATCAATACGATCTGGAGACACCTTTCTCTTGCCTTTCTCAATTCGGTGCCCCAAATACTGTACCTCGCTCAAACAAGATTGCAGCTTGTTTGGAGACACCTTGTGACCATTCTCTCCCAGGTAATTCAACAGAGCAACGGTATCAATTCTGCAGGCGTCTTCCGTCTCCGACGTAACAAGCAGATCATCAATGTATTGCACTAAAACAGAGTTTTGTGGCAACACAAGACCTTCAAGATTTTTCTTCGATTAAAAATAGATGGGCTCTCTGTATACCCCTGTGGGATACGACACCACGTTAACACACGATTTTCCAGCCGAAATGAAAAAAGAAATCGGCTTTCCTTATGGAAAGGAATCGAGAAAAAAGCTTGACACAAGTCAATCACTGTGAACCATTCAGCTTCACATGGGATCTGAAATAGGATCACAGATGGATTCGGTACCACTAGACAACATGGAACAACTATTTCGCTTATTTTTCGCAAATCCTGCACAATCCTAAATTTCCCACTTGGTTTCTGTAGTCCCATGATAGGCGAATTACATGGGCTACCCATAATCTCCATTAGTATTCCCTGCTTGATCATAGACTCAATCACAGGTTTAATCCCTGCAATAGTTTCAGGAGATAACTTATACTGGGGTGTCCTCGGAACCTCTACGTTTGGTTTAATCTGGATTTTCACTGGGTCTACTCCCATGACTAAACCAATATCCTCACCACTAAGGTCCCATACGTCAATAGACACTGAGTCCCTCAGATCAAGTGGAAGCTCCTCCACCGTCAATGCTGGGTACATTTCCACACACACACGCTGATTTGCAACCTTAAAGGTCGCGTCATCGTCTCTCGTCTGTACCTCCACTCCTTTCGGGGTACAGTAGATCGTGCAGTTGAGCTTGCACAATAGATCTCTCCCTAACAGGCAAACAGGACTGGAATCGCACACCACAAACTGGTGTCGATCACTGAAATTTCCTATCCTGATTGGAATTGGCTCTATCAGTGGACTAATCAGTTTCTTATTTGCCACACCAACAACCTGGATACTTTGTCCAGAAAGAGCTAGACCTGGAACCACTGCTGATCTTATAGTCGATCTGGTAGCCCCCGTATCAACCAAAAAGGTTGTAGGGTGACCGTCAAGGTCTGCTTCCACAAAGGGTCCTTTCTGATCTACTTCTAGGATGGCTCTAAGCATGCAATCCTTATCTCTCTTTGAACATGATCGTGCCAACAGTCTTGTATCGTTTTCCTCACTCACTTCAAACATTGGCATTTGCAAATAGGTTCGAGCTCCCTGCTGTACATTCTGTATTCTGGGTGGCTGGGGAACCTGCACCTGCGGTACACCAGTTCCCCCTTTTATTGTTTTAGGTCTAGTCACTGTCGGTACCGCCTCCGCCCCAGGGACCTGAACTACTTCTCCTTCCGTCTGTATCTGATTCCATGGGTTCAGGGGACACTCGCGTCTCCAGTGTCCAACCTGGTGACACTGATGACATGCTGTAGTCTTTTTCAATGTCGCCACATCCATATCTGTTCTAGGGTCTATTGGTCTTGGCCTTCCCTGCCCCTGAACATTCTGATTTCCCGCCTGATAATTTCCCTGTCTCCTTACCAACGCTCCCCCATTAGGCTGTCCCTGAGCGGTTTGCATCTGAACAAGCATCAAGTTATCTTTCAACTTCCTGTGTTTGGATTCAATCTCATCTGTGCAATATCGGGCGGACCGTAAAATCTCATCAACAGGCTTGTTTTGCCAACAAATCAAATGCTGCTGTATCATGAGACTAACCTCTGGCCTCAATCCCAACACAAACTTTGAAACAAACTGTCCCATATCTTTCGTGTCCAACGCATCTAGGCCACTGTACTGCTTAAAAGCCTGCAAGAGTCTCTCAAAGAATTCATGTACCGTCTCCTTAGGTTCCTGCACTGTGCTGTCTATCTTCACCCAATCGATGTCTTGTGGTGAGACCTTCGACTTCAACCAAGTAATCACTTGCTCGTACTTCCTCATCACTAGCGGTGACGGACCATTCGTGATCGCGTTCCTATCAGGCTCGTAAGTCAGCCACTCAACGGCAATCTTGCATGCTGCCCACAAATCTCCCGGAACCACAATATCAAATAAGGTATTCAGATCGATCCACAATACCTTTGAGATCTTTACAAAGCTGTCAACCTGCTTATACCACTCTGCGGTCTTCTCCCTAAGCCGGGGAAAATCATTGGTAAACGCCGCCAAATCACCCCTGCTCCAGGGTACATGCACGGATCCTCCATTCTGCACTTCCCTTAAAGGGAAATTCCTTATCTCCAACACCCCTCCACTCGGAGGTGGGGTCTCTCCTATCGTTCTCCTAGAGCTTTTCTTCTTGGACCATTTTTCTTCCCATTTATCAAGCATCATCCATGCACGCATGGCTATGATCAGATCTCTGATGTGGGTCCTCAGTCCGGTAACCCTTTTCTCTTCCAGTTCCTGGTCACTGTACTGCAACCTATGACTTCCTTGCAATGTTTTAGCCTTGGACAGATCCACCTCATATCGCAAAGCCAATTCTGACAATTTCTCATGTGCAACTCGTGCCTTCCGAGTCACATGCTTCGCTACGAAGAGTAATTCATCTGGTCCATATATTAATACTCTCTCAAGGGGTAAGTTTCCACCTATTATCTCATCCACTTCCACCTTTAACCTTACTACATCTATCATCCCCCCTTTCAGGGCTCCTCTCAGCACTTCTCGGCAGACTACCCCTTCTCTATCGCTGTCCTCACATTCCTGCTCCTGCGACCTACTCTCTTCTGGTATACCCATTGGAGCGGACCGATTCATGCAAATGACCCGCTCTCTCTCTGCTGTCATCACTCTTGGGCTTTGGTTTCTCACTGGTGGTACCCATGATCGTAAATCTGATCTCGACTCCATCAGAGACCTCGGCCTCTCTGGTCTCTGTTCTCCTTGTCCCCTAGATGAGTCTGACATGGCTGGCAATGGTGTACTCCATTCTATAGGGTTCGGGGTCCGGGCCATTCCACCCACTAGGCCACTTCCTGCGACCTCTCTCCTTACCCCCTCGGCTGTCTGCTCTGGGTTCGCAACCTCCTCTGAATCTGGGTGGTAAATCGAAACAATAGGTCCAATAGTGACCGGTACCTTTAGAGCATCCGGTAACCTCACATTTCTCTCGACCTTTACGCTAGCCACAGACTGGCTCCTTGTACTCTCTGTTCCTATCGAGATCCTTCCTTCTACTCTCGTCTCTGGTTGGATTGTTACTCCTCTAGTCTCTTCTATCTGAACCAACGTCTCTTCTGGGACCTCTGGTTTATACGGAGGTGGTCTCTCTGATAACAACTTCTCCAATAGGCTATCATCAGTATCACTCTCATCCTCATCATCTGACTTTATGTTCTTTATCCCCTCCGAAGTGATCAATAAGGGATACAGTCTATCTCCCTCTATTGCCTGTGCTCTCCATCTTTTCTCTTCTGCATCCCATCTGGCATTCTGGAATGCCTTCATCGACTTTTTCACTCTTTCCTGGTTTTTGTCTCTTTTCCTATCATGCGCTGCTCTAATCCACGCATGTAGCACTTCAAATTGTGTTGGTCTGGGCAAAGGTCGTAAGGACGCCAACACAGACTTAAACTGGTACAACACTTCTAATCTAAATGAACCATATCTCGGGAAAGCTAATTCTCCTTCATTTTGAGTCATTTTATGCCAATTCTCAAGCCAAATTATCGTATGCAATCCCACATTCCTTGCCATGTAATGTGCTGGAGTATCCTCAGGAGGAGCTTCTTCTCCTCCTCGAGAAACTACATGTTTGTCACCTCTACACAGTTCTCGAAAAACCTTAAAACACTTCATGACTGACAAAATTCGATCCCACACTCTGTTTACCTCTTGATGTCGAACCCTCCAATAACAGCGCGACTAACACATTAACCAGCCTATCACAACGCGACACTCTCTGACGTCACCTTCCTTCGTTCGCAGCAGTTCCCTTTCCTTACGCTTACGTCTCACGCCTGCATTCGTCCCATTCATACACTGAAATAACCGTTTGTCCCAAACAACTTACTTCTCTGGCTGTCCGTCCACAGCCTCTGACTGTTCGTCCACAGTCTCTCGAAATTGTTGACCTCGGTTGGCAACTGTCTGTCCACGTCCGGCCAGACAGTTTGCCTCTGATAGGTTACAAATACCCAAATCCACACACAGCAACTCACGACCAGCGTCGAGCTGTCATGCACTCACACATTCGCTCCCCCTATCTCGGTCCAGGTGATCGATGGTACCTCACGATCTCCTTTGGGTGGTCAACAAAATCTACCACGGGTGTCTTCCACACCACAATTCCCGGGCTGCGCGCGCTCACAGCCTGATCTCACAATCACTCAACATTCACTCCAACTCTGCAAGACATCACAAAACGAATCAACACCGCAATCTACAACATCTCATCCTATTCATACTCACTCCATGAACTGCTGCTTCCTGCCGCACTGCTACTCGCCGTCAATGTTCATCATACACCGTCGTCTGCTGCTCGCCGTCTGATGATTCACCATCACTTATCGTCTATGGGTCTCAAGGATCACTTATCCTAGTCTAATTGTCCCTCGCTATCGGAAGTAACCATCCGACTCTGCTACCAACTGCTGGGGCCCAATTTTCTTGTTTTCCATTTATCTCCAAGAACCCACTCTGGTCGATTGAACCTTTTTACTTGCCCAATAGCGTGGAGGGAACAACCACAATTATCAGAGAATATTTTCTGCAATTCGACATAATTAAGGACTCGAAACTCAATCTCTATTGCTCTCGGGATTTTATTATCAACATAAACATCTGCAGATATAGGCACCTTAGCACAAGGCACAACAGGTAAATAGGCACTAAAACAAATGCTACTCTACGAAGAATCCGCATTCGGCTAAATATAAACAAAAGTACAACTTTTAAAAGCATGAGGTAGATAACTACCAAGCCAATGTCGATATTAGGAATCATTAAACAAAAGCATCTCTGTCCCTTCTCTATGCTAGATGACATCCCTGCTTAACATTCCCTTAAGACCCAAGAAATCGTGAAAAGGTGTCAGAAGTGAAACTTCCTAAGAAGTCTTCACTTAGAGAGAGCTTGATCTGACGTGCTCCTTCTAGCTCCTCGCCCACCTCTTCTCTGCTCAACCCACGGGGCGCTGTCCCTAATACAAAACCCCAAATCATAGAACACGCCCTCCGGGACACCTCCCCGACCAGGTCTTCTTCCAGTAATTTTCCATCCAGAGCTGTCCATCCTCCATCGTCAATCAGCATTTGGCCTTGGATCCCAGACACCGTCCGCACTAGGAGTTGCGATTGGCACATTCCAAAGTACTCCCATGTCTGGCTTCCCCTATAATTCAACTCTTAGACAAAGACCTTTTCTACTAACGAACCAACTGTCCTTGCACCTGCGGTGAGATCATGGAATGGAGAAATACTTTGCATCTTTAAACTTTACAATTTACTGCAGCCCAAAACCTCTACCAGAATAAATCATTTGCGGCCTACCGCATTCAGCTAACATAAGAAATAACAGGCCTTTCTTCTCAATGATATATGTGCATTCGGGCCTCTACTCGGTTAAACACGCTATTAAATCACATTCTAAGCATTAGTGCTTTTACTTTCATATACATGAATAAGCGACCTACATGAGTAATTTTAATCATGTCACACATTTAACCTAATACATTGCATTGAACGGAAACTAATCGTCATGCATTTTACTGAATACATTCACATTATGTGTTCACATTTCTAACACTTCTATGTTGCGATATAGCTAATACATTTCTTAATACATTTTGCACGACACATCTAAATATACATTGATTGTATGCGGGTGCCAACTAACGGTGAATATGATGCACCCCTACAAATTTCAAAACCTTTAGGCGCTACATCAGATGGAAACATATATATGTCAGAAATTACGACCGCTTAAGCAGCGTGAAACTAAGATCATCTGAAAACTACTGCGAAGCGCCAGCAAGAGAAACGCACTGGGACGCGGCTATGCCAAACAGGCTGCGAGAAACCATAATGCCTGCAAATGAGTCTCATGTTCCAAAGCGCCCCTTCCCCCCAATAAACAGGACAGATCTTTCATGGGTGGACTTAAACAGAACTATGTGCCCCCCTCAGCATGAACTGATCATACTGTGCTGAGAAGCCCCTTCACGAACCGAGGGAAACCACAATGACGCATGCTGGGCGTGCCCTCTGCTGTCTCACGCGGGTCTCAGACCCGGGATGCATTTCTTTTCACAAGCTTCCTCAATAACGTTTTTGAGGTGGGGGGTGGCGAAGGTTTGAGCACAACTGATCCCACAATAAGACAGACTTGCTGGGGCCCAATTTTCTTGAATCATTTATCTCAAGAACCCACTCTGGTCGAATGAACCTTTTTACTTGCCCAATAGCGTGGAGGGAGCAAACACAATTATCAAAGAATACCTTCCGCAATTTGACATAATTGAAGACTAGGAGGTCAATTTCTATTCCTTTCGGAATTTTATTATCAGGAAAAACATCTGCAGATACAAGCACCTTAGCACAAGGTTCAGCAAATAAATGGGTACTAATACAAATGCCACTCTACGAAGAATCCGCATACGACTGAATATGAACAAAAGCACAGCTTCTAAAAGCATGAGGTAGATAACTACCAAGCTAATGTCGATATTGGGAATCATTAAACCAAAGCATTTCTGTCCCTACGCTATGCTGGATGACATCCCTGCTTACCATTCCCTTGAGACCCAAGAACTCGTGAAAAGGTGTCAGAAGTGAACTTCCTAAGAAGTCTTCACTTGGAGAGCTCGATCTAAAATGCTCCTTCTAGCTCCTCGTCTATCTCCTCACTGCTCAACCCTCGGGGCGCTGTCCCTAATACGAAACCCCAAAACACAGAACACGCCTTCTGGCACACCTCCTCGACCAGGTCTTCTTCCAGTAATTTTCCATTCAGCTCCGTCCATCTTCCCTCGTCCATCAGCTTGGCCTTGAGTCCCAGACAGCGTCGGCACTAGGAGTTACGATTGGCACATTCCAATGCACTCCCATGTCTGGCTTTCTCCATAATTCAACTGTTAAACAAAGACCTTTTTACTAACGAACCAACTGTCCTTGCACCTGCGGTGAGATCACAGAGTGAAGAAATACTTCGCATCCCTTACTTCTACAATTTACTGCAGCCTAAAACCTCTGCTAAAATAAATCACTTGCGGCCTACCGCATACAGCTAACATAAGAAATACCAGGCCTTTCTCGTCCACAATATATGTGACTTCGGGCCTCTACTGGGTTAAATACACTATTAAATTACATTGTAACTTTCGTGCTTCTACTTTCACATACATGATTTAATCCAATCGAATTACATATTTAGTCCGGTACATTGCATTAAACAGAAACTTATCGTTTTACATCTCCTTAAATACATACATTATATGTTTTCCGCATCTCCTAATGCTTCTACATTGCGACATAGCTGATACACTTTCTTGATGCATTTCGCACAGCACAACTAAAGATACGTTCATTATATGCGGGTGCCAACTAACAGTGAATACGATGCACCCCTACAATTTTCAATACATTTAGGTGCTACATCAGTTCCCCCCATTGATGACAACTGTCATCACACCATCATTCTCCTTCCTCCTGGACTATAACTGACCTAAACTGCAGTTGCTACCATCCCACCATGTCGAATCCCTTCCATTCTCTTAAGATTCTGGTACTGACGATCCTGCAATCTCTCCATTCGCTGCTCATTTGCTCTGAGGGCTCTTTCAGCCTTATTCCCTCTATACCACTTCCAGGCCCTTAAGAGTCCCCACAAACAGATTACACATACCACAGCAATTATAATTGGTTTCAACACAGAACCCAGGAATCCCATTCCCAAGTTCGCAAACCAAGTCCCCACTCGACCAAATCCTTGGCTAATCTTTTCCCACACATTCTCTTCCGTCAAATCTTCTATTTCCTTATGGATCGTGGTGATGTTGACGATATACTTCGCCAGGTCCTTACTGTTGTCTGGAATATACGTGCAACATTCTTGGACCTTCAACAATTTACAGACTCCGCCCTCTTTTGCCAATAATACGTCTAACGCAAGTCGATTCTGCAAAACCATATTCCGAATCGACAACATTTCTCCATTCACCAACAGCAATGACCTCGCTGAATTCATCGACAACTCATCCACCACAGTCGCCAACTTTCTTATCTTCACGTCATTCAGGACCACACCAAAACTAGGTATTGTCACTCCGTATATGTCCCCAATCACCATTCCTACATTCACAGCTCTCCGCACTTTGGAGTGCCTTCCCGTCTCTAACAATTTGAAATCTTCCGTATGGTAAATCTTTGGGAATATAATGGCCAAGTAACACGTACCATACCAATTTGCAGGCAATATCACATATGCATTCCTTCCACACACATAATACACAGTCGGAATCACCTGTATACACTTCTACAAGAAATCCTTAGCCGAGTCCTCCATGGTAAAAGTATGTTCACACGTACTATGCCCCACTAAAACCTTCTCCTTAGGAGTTTGAGGCCGGACAACACACAACTTCCCCCTCTGTACCTCATCCAATGCAATCGGTCCAGAACTTCCCTTGGATTTATGCCATCTCTCCTCATCTGTCCAATCCACTGGACTATCTCCTGTATCTCGTGTCTGAGTCAATTTTCTATACCTATCTTCTATCTGGCCTATGAACTTCTTTTCCGTTTCGGACAACCAGCATGTCAAATTATGTCTATGAGCACAAGCAGTATCTAGCTTCGCAGTCGGCCTAAAATACTTCCGAAGCCTATCCTCTGTCTTATAATAGTCATATTTATTCAAATGCTTGTATGCCGGAACTTCGGGAAGTACTGTGTCATAATTTGAGAAGAAATACTCAAACTGTTTCCTTTCATAAAACAAACTAAGCAATAGGCTGCAAGAGATCCCATATGTCAGTGGGAGATGATGGTACCTAATACCCTCATCTACCGAAGCAGGCAACTGCATACACACATAACAATCTTTCACATCCATTGCATCCACATATTCGTACAACAGTTTCGCATAAGCATTGAGTTTGAAGTCGGCTCTGGACAAATCTATGTGGAACATACGATTCTCCTCGAGCGTCTGAACTCTCTGATCCCTGTCAGTGACCCCTCCCTGTCTTGGAGTGGTAGGTGTGGGTGCTCCCTGAACCTCCCCCTCCTGTTTATGGGCCACCATGTATGAAGTCACTACTACTGCAAATATGACCGCTATCACTACTCCTAACAGTGTGCCTATCACTATCTTGGCTCTACGATGCGTATTCCCAGGCTCCGCCATCTCTGAAATGTTCTCAATGTTCAGTACAGTCTCTGCAGACACAAGTCTCTTCCTCATCCAAGGAGTTCAATCCAACTGCTCTCTCGACCCAGGGAACTTTTTAGCAAGATTAATTTCTCGTTTCTTCTGATCAACCAGGCTTCCCTAACTCGTCTTTGTCCTCTAACGGAAAATCCCTAAATTTATTCTTCTTCCACTCGGGCCTAGGTTATCTTCTTCTCAACTTTAATGTGCACCATCTTCATAATCAGTCCAGAATAACTGCCGGTCCCAACAGTTCTAGGACCGCCTGCAGTATTACAAGCTTAAGGGTTGTCAGTTCTTGGGGTGCGGGTATAACTGCAAAGGTTGGGAAGTCTAGTGTCTCCAAAATCAGATCACGGATGATACTCAAGAATGGAGGATTCGGAATATTGATGGTCAGTACTCCTTCGATCTCCAAGCCTGGAATCTTCAACAACACTTCCACTCTCGGAAACGGGAGACTGTTGACCAGTGTGATCGATCTCAATCTTCCCGTGTTCAGTAAGCTTGGCATCAGTCACTGTGTATGCCCACTCTGGTGAGGCGTACTTTTGGCTCGGCACTCTGGTTCGCTTCGATCTTCTCAGAGCACCTTGGGGTCGATCTACGTCCTCTTGCTCTGCTTCAGATTCTTCAGAGACTGGGGCAAGATCTGTTCTGGGTGCTGGTTTCAAGTTCTCCCGCCTCAGACTCACGGGCCAAACTTTTCCTGCTTCTGTGGCCCCTCCACGCTCCCTTCTGGTACCCTGTGCACTGTTTTCTTCCTCGGCAGAATCCGACTCGGTACTGCCCCCTATAGCACTTTCTTCTTCTTCCGAGTCTCTTTCAGCGTTATTTTCAAGTCCTTGGTTCAGTGCACAATCAGCTGCGTCAGCAACCCCTACAGCTTGACTTGCCCTCTCAGATGGCTCTGCCACCTCAACTGGGTTTTTGTTCTCAAGAGGGGCTGTTTCTTCCAAGGGTGCTGGAACTCTACGGGTATGGGAGGCGTGTATCCAGTTCGGCAGTCCCCCACACTTCACTGCTGTATTCGTTTACAAGATTATCTGGTATGGCCCGCGCCAGCGAGCATCCAGACAACTCTTCCTCACGTGTTTGCGCACCAATACCCAGTCGCCTGGGCACAGGTCGTGGCACAGGTCGCTTGCGGCGGGAACCGTTGCTGTCTGCACCTGCTGAGACACAGAACGGACCACGTCAGCCAGGTCTTTACAATAGTCCAAAATCATGTCATCAGTGATGTTAATCAAAGCAGTAGCAGGTATTGCTGGCAAGCGCATCGCCCTCCCCATTATTATCTCGTGGGGTGACAATCCAGTCCTCCTATCGGGTACACTTCGGAGACTCATGAGAACTAAAGGTAATGCATCTGGCCATTTCAAGGATGTCGAGGAGCATACTTTCGCCATTCGGGCCTTCAAAGTTCCATTAACTTGCTCCACAATCCCTGAAGCCTCTGGTCGGTAGCTGCAGTGCAATCTTTGGTCTACATTTAAGGCAGCACAAAGCAGCTTCATGATTTCACTATGGAAATGAGTCCCTCTATCTGATTCAAAAGAGGTCGGGAACCCGTACCTCGGGATTAATTCCCTCAATAGCAACTTAGCTACGGTGAGTGTGTCACACCTACGTGTTGGGTAAGCTTCCACCCACCTGGAAAAGACACATACTACAACTAATATGTACCTCAACCCATTACACTTCGGCATTTCAATAAAATCCAGCTGCATCCTATTAAAAGGTCCACCTGACCTACCTATGTGACTCAACGTCACAGCGGTTCTTTTTCCGACATTCATCTGCTGACAGGTAACACACCTTTGACACATAGCCTCAGCTACTGTTCGAAACTTCGGATTATACCACGTTTGGCGAAACACTCGCATCATTGCATCCCTGCCAAGATGCACAGCACCATGTATCAGTCTCGCCATGGGACTCAACAAACATTCCGGTAACACAGCACGTCCATCACTCGAAACCCATATATCCACCTCTCCTTTCTCACATCCCGCTCGTATCCAACTGTCCCGCTCTTGGTCGGTGACCCCATCTTGCAACTGCTTCAGTTCTTCCCATGAGTCTGCCATAGCTAACATCACAGTGTAATCCGTTTTCTCTTCGCTTTCTACAACATGATTTTCAGTATAATTACATCCCTGCTCTGCACAAAATCGAGCAACCATCCTCTGCTACCAACTGCTGGGGCCCAATTTTCTTGAATCATTTATCTCAACAACCCACTCTGGTCGAATTAACCTTTTTACTTGCCCAATAGCGTGGAGGGAGCAAACACAATTATCAAAGAATACCTTCCGCAATTTGACATAATTGAAGACTCGGAGGTCAATTTCTATTCCTTTCGGAATTTTATTATCAGGAAAAACATCTGCAGATACAAGCACCTTAGCACAAGGTTCAGCAAATAAATGGGTACTAATACAAATGCCACTCTACGAAGAATCCACATACGACTGAATATGAACAAAAGCACAGCTTCTAAAAGCATGAGGTAGATAACTACCAAGCTAATGTCGATATTGGGAATCATTAAACCAAAGCATTTCTGTCCCTATGCTATGCTGGATGTCATCCCTGCTTACCATTCCCTTGAGACCCAAGAACTCGTGAAAAGGTGTCAGAAGTGAACTTCCTAAGAAGTCTTCACTTGGAGAGTTCGATCTAAAATGCTCCTTCTAGCTCCTCGCCTATCTCCTCTCTGCTCAACCCTCGGGGCGCTGTCCCTAATACGAAACCCCAAAACACAGAACACGCCTTCTGGCACACCTCCTCGACCAGGTCTTCTTCCAGTAATTTTCCATTCAGCTCCGTCCATCTTCCCTCGTCCATCAGCTTGGCCTTGAGTCCCAGACAGCGTCGGCACTAGGAGTTACGATTGGCAAATTCCAATGCACTCCCATGTCTGGCTTTCTCCATAATTCAACTGTTAAACAAAGACCTTTTTACTAACGAACCAACTGTCCTTGCACCTGCGGTGAGATCACAGAGTGAAGAAATACTTTGCATCCCTTACTTCTACAATTTACTGCAGCCTAAAACCTCTGCTAAAATAAATCACTTGCGGCCTACCGCATACAGCTAACATAAGAAATACCAGGCCTTTCTCGTCCACGATATATGTGACTTCGGGCCTCTACTGGGTTAAATACACTATTAAATTACATTCTAACATTCGTGCTTCTACTTTCACATACATGAATAAACGCCATACATGAATTAATCCAATCGAATTACACATTTAGTCGAGTACATTGCATTAAACAGAAACTTATCGTTTTACATCTCCTTAAATGCATACATTATATGTTTTCGGCATCTCCTAATGCTTCTACATTGCGACATAGCTGAGACACTTTCTTGATGCATTTCGCACAGCACAACTAAAGATACGTTCATTATATGCGGGTGCCAACTAACAGTGAATACGATGCACCCCTACAATTTTCAATACATTTAGGCGCTACATCAGACTGCTCACACATCACGGAAACATTGTTTGAACAACAGGCCCAACCTCTTTCCTGTAAAGCTTAGAAAGATCGATTTGTTAAAGTTATCCAAATGTGCCACATAAATTGTTGGAAAAGTCTTTCTAGCAGAAATACCAATGTGCAAATGTTTGCAATTCTTGCGAAGATGTAGGGTTTTCCAGAGACCTACACAAAGGCTTTGAAAAATCCCTTTATAACTTGCCGCAAACCTGCTTGGCACATTATTATCCCGCATAACTGCCTGAAAGCGCCTGCTTGAAATAGGGCGGCTGACCATCATGTCCGTGCACTACTAGTGTTAATTTAAAGTATTAGAGACAGAAATGTACCTCCTGAACATAACTTCTGCCTCACCACCCACACATCCAATATATTAATGGGCCTTAATTCCAGGTCAAGTGCTAGTTAAACCCACAAGGCGCTCGGCCAAGTCGGAGGAAGCGGTTGTGTTCCATGTGAGACACAGAATTAAGGTATAGAAAGACATCTTCGCACCAATGTTGTTTCGATTTGGGTTGTTCAATTTATAGCTTTCTTCCTCTTAGTTCCAACCATTTCTTCCCAGCAGCAGTGTTTAGTAGAAAAAAGTGCAGGTTTCCCGTTTTTTTCTTCTTAGGAATCCAGTATTCTGGAATGCTACAGTCAGCGAATTTCGGAGTTGTTATATTGAGCACATTAACTATTTTGCCAGGACGGATGCAATTTGTTAACGGGCCGCTTCCACTAGTGTAGGAGGCTGCAGCCCACGAACCACACAGACCGCTGCTCCGCTCCTCATGCTGTCTGACCCCTGTGCACGAATAACCCTGGGCGTAGTTCGCGAAGTAGCACTTCGCGAAGCTACGCAAAGTGCAGTACGCACTACGCGAGCTACGCGTAGCACTTCGCGAACTGCGTAGTATCTTGTTCGCACTGTGCCAGATGTCGTTTTCAATGATTGCACAGTGCGGACAAGCAACCGGCACTGGGCAATCATTGAAAATGGCATCTTGCACAGTGCGAGCTGTAGTTTTCTGCTGCTCGAGTAGATTTTTACTCGAGCGGCAGCTTTCTCAACGCGAACTGGTAGTTTCTCATCGCGAGCGGTCGCGAGCATACGCGACCACTCGCAATGAGAAACCTGACCTCCTCGCATTGGGAATCTCGCCGGGAGGTTTATTTTCCATGCTCGCGATCGCCAACTAGATGTTGTTGCTCGCGAACAAGGAAAAAGTCTCGCCGGGATGTCATTTTGCTTGCTCGCGGTCGCCAACTTGACGCTGAGGACCGCGAGCAAGCAAAAAATGACCGCAGCACTACGCCACACTACGCTACGAGTGTTCGCACTGTGCTACGTGCAGTTCGCGTAGTGAGAAGTAGCGCGAACTTCACAAACTACGCGAGCGTAGTGTAGTGCTTTGCCCAGGCTTATGCACGATCCACACAGACAGCTGCTCCGCTCCTCATGCTGTCTGATCCCTGTGCTCGCTCATCAGGTAGGTGTCGGGTGGCACTGTTAGGTACTGTGCTGAGGGGGCCCCCGACACTGCGGGGCTACGGGGGGTGCGGGGCCTGTGTTACGCCCGCCAGTGGTTGTCTCTCCCAGTGTTGAGTGCAAGGAGGATAGCTGAGTTGAAGCGGTGGATGGTTGGAGATCCAGGGTCCCAGGTGCTGGTCGCGGTCAGGGCACGAACGGGCGCAGACGGGCTTGCCTTTGGCGCACCCGCTGCACGCAGCCGCACAGCGTCCACCATTAAATAGGGGAGGAGGGAGGGCAGTTCAGCTGGGAGGCGGGAGTGTGCGAGGCAGGGGGTCAGGGGCCACGAGGGAGCAGCAGCGGGAAAAACGAGCAGGACACGTGACAATCACAGGTGTAAAACAAATACCAGAGGTATAGCATGTATGCCTTCACCATGCCATCATTAGAAGGAACGCGTTGTTAGGACGCATTCGTTCAGCAAGCAAGTCGTTACAACGACTTGCCTTAGAGGGGCACTGGATTTTGGAATAGGATCATTTACTATTCCAACTCCAGCTACTCCAGGGCTACTGGACTAACCACTTTGCAAACTTTGAATGGTCCCACACACTTTGACTGAAATATATTCTTTCCTTTCAAACACAAATATTTAGTGGATAACCACACTGACTCACCAACTGCATAAACCTTTTCAGGGGTTCTGTGTTTATCGGCATACATATTATATCTATTCTTAGCATGTTACAGGCTTTCCTTTGCGCTGTTTGATGTATCCTAATTAAGTATTTTTGAAACTCATGAGCTGCTGGAACAGTTTGAGGCGTATGTATTTTACAGTCCAACATTTTTGGATGAAAACCGTAAATACAAAAGAAAGAGGAGAAGCCTATAGATTTGTTTACAGTGTTGTTATAGGTAAACTTAGAGACCCATAATACTTAATTCCAATATGAAGTGTATGATCCTAGGTTGGCTTTGAATGTACTGCTCTAAATACTGATTCACCCTTTTCAGCTGACCATCCATTTGAGGATGATGGCTAGATGACAAGAGTATTTCGATCCCCATAAGTTCACATATTGCCTTCCAAAATTGGGATACAAAATTGCAATTCTCAATCTAAAATGTTATGCTATATAAATTAAAAAAGCGCAACAGTTACCTAAAGGTGTCCTGGCACTTAGCTCAAACAGCTGTGATAGCAGGCTAAATGGAGACCTATGTACAGACTAGTTGCTGAATTTAAACGTTTTCAGTGCTTTCCTAAATGGCAGAAGGTCGGGGAGGCCCGGATGTATAAGCCGGAATAAGCACAGATGGAACTCCATACAGGCGAACTACCACTCTTTTTAATGTATATTTATCTTTCCTAGCTTTTTTAATTGGTTCCTTTGGCTTCAGCCTGACATCGTATGCAGACGATATACAAATTGTGGTGACTTTGCGGCCTGGACAGGCAGCAGGAATCGAAAACCTGTTCCACGATTGTATGGCAGCAATCAGGAGGTGGATGTCACACAACTGCCTAAAACTGAAGTCAGGAAAGACTGAGATCATCCTATTTGGATATGATCTCAACTTCTGGACCCCAAATTGGTGGCCAGAAGTGATGGGGACTCTTCCTACCCCCTCCAGAATAGTGAAAAACCTAGCAGTCATAATTGATGAGAAACTCAACTATGGTGATCAGACCAGTGCCGTGGCATCAACTACCTCCTATACAATCAGAAGGATTAAGAAAGTTCTCTCCTTCTTGCCGGCTGATAGCCAGCGGACTGTAGTCACTGCACTCATTCTGTCCAGACTTGATTATTGTATCAGCCTTTACTTAAACATACAGGAACGCTTTTTGAATAAATTGCAACTGTTGCAAAAATGCGGCAGCAAGGCTGCTTACTGGCACACCCAAATTTGCCCCTAATTACTAAGGAAATTAAAAAACTCCATTGGTTGCCGGTTAGGAAACGGGTGCGCTTCAAAGCTGTTTGCACCATTTATAAGGCACTCCAAGACAAAGGCCCAGACTACTTAAAATGGCAATTGCGGTGGTACGTACCCAGCAGAACCCTTTTGCTCATGTGGAGCCAAGTTGGTGATAGTACCACCCATTAAAAAGCTTCATGGGGTGGGAGAAGCTTTACTGCGTGCGCAGCAAATGCCTGGAATGATCTTCCCTTATATTTAGAAAGGCCGCCGACCTCTTTACTTTTAGGAGGGGATCGAAAACCGGGCTTTTTAACCTTTAGCGTTGTATCCAACCTAATTTCTCAGAGAATAGTGGTTAGCGCCAGGACACCCTCGGGTAATCGCAGCGCTTTAGAAGTATCTATAAAATAACATAACATGTATATAAAGACTTCAGCTAATTTCTTTCGCTGATGGAAGTCCTCTCAATGGACTAAAATGTGCCATTTTAGTCAAATGGTCTACAATAACTAGAACTGTATTAAGTCCCTCTTGAGTGAGTGGTAATTCAACTATAAAGTCTAGGGCTAGGGTATACCATGGCTGAGGAGGAACTGGTATAGGCATCAATAATCCTGCTGGTGGAGTGTGCCTATGCTTATTCTGGAAGCAAACTGCACAAGTAGCGATATATTGTTGTGTGTCTTTTACCATAGAGGCACACCAAAAAGTTTTGCGTAACAAGTCCAGAGTTCTTTTTTCCCCCTGGATGACCAGCTACCTTGCTATTTTGACACCAATCTAGTGCTTGATCTTGCAAGTCTTGAGTTGGTAAATATAGACCCCTACTTATGTAGTGTAACTGTTCTTTCATTTCACCGTTATGTTTGCACAGTATTCCTTTACTCTTCTCTGTTCCTTGTTGCTTCTATTAGTCCTAGCATTTTCTACCTCTGGGATCATATGGGGAGGATCCTGCCTTTTTCTTGTGATTCTTAATCATACCATGAGAGAGTGTCGCCATTCCATTTTTACTGCCTGGTTGGAAAGTTATTACAAAGTCATATTCTGCAGATAATTGAGTTCAACGCCAATGACGACCCGATAAGGCTTGAGCAATTGTAGAATATGATGGTCAGTAAGGATGGTTACGGTATATTGTGCTCCCAACAAATAGTGTCTCCACTCTTCAAAAGCATACTTGATTGCCAATAATTCCCTGTCTGCTACGTGTCTGCTACGGTATAATTAAATTCAGCTGTACACAATGTTTGAGAATAATAAGCTACTGGATGCATCTGATCCGTAATAAGATGTCTCAGGGATAATATTTCACCCATAGCTGTCTGTGATGCATCTGCTTCAACAATGAAAGGTCGATAGGGATCTGGATGCCTAAGTATTGGGGTCGATGATTTTGTAGGGCCTGAAAGGCTTTTTCTGCCTCTTCTGTCCAATGGAAACATAACCCTTTTTCAGGAGACCGGTGATTGGAGAGACCAAGGCTGAGAACTGGTTAATAAACATCCTATAGAAATTAGCAAAGCCTAAGAAACTCTGCACATCTTTGACTGATTGAGGTGATTTACACTCTTGAATAGCTTCTACCTTCCTAGGATCAATTTGGATTCTTTTTGCTGAGGTATTGAACCCTAAAACCTCAACCTCCTCCACATGGAAAATACACTTTTCTAACTTTGTGAACAACTGATGCTCCATTAAGTTCGCCAAGATACTTTTAACATCATGGCCTACACGTTCTTCCATGGTCTTTGAGAAAATCAGAATATAACCAGTATTCACCACTGCACAGATATCAGTGTAATCGGGTAATACCTCATTAATAAAGAATTGAAAAGCAGCAGGAGCAAAACAAAGGCCAAAAGGCATTAGCAAATATTCAAATAAACCAAACTTAGTACGGTAAACAGTCTTTCAATAGTCTCCTTCTTTAACCCATACCAAATGATAAGCCCCTCTAAGAACAAGCTTGGTAAAAACAGTGGCATTTTGTACTTGATCCAATGAGGATGAAATGAGGAGTAGAGGGTATCTGTTCTTAATTGTCACATGAATAACTGCTCTATAACCAATGCAAGTTCGTATCTCTCCCCCTTTCTTCGAGGCAAAAAACAAAAGATAAGAAGCTAGGGAACAAGAAGGACGAATTAACCCAATCTCAAGAAGTTCATCCAGATACTGTCTTAGATACATGTTCTCTTTTTTGGTCAAAACATAGATCCTACAGCAAGGTAACTGGATCCCTCGTTGTAAATCTATTCTACCTTCATAGGGTCTATATGGCTTTTTATTTTTCAAACACATCCCCAAAACTCTGATATTCCTTGGGAACTATTGCACTCGAATCCCCGAGCGCACGTAAGGTTTGCTCTAAAAACTCAGGAAGAGGTCTTAGGCAGTATTGTTGACAATAAGAAGAGGGGAAGGTAAAAGAACCATTCACCCAATCTATAATAGGGTTATGTTGGTACAACCACACTACTAGAATAGTCTGAAATTGAGGGGCATTTTTGATGTCAAAGCATGTAAACTAATAATGTCCATTATCCATGGAGAGTTTTACTGGTATTGTACAGGAATTCACAGGACCAGACAATATTTCCCTTCCATCAATTATGCGAAAACTCTATACGGTGGGTCTAGATATAAAAGGAATACCCAATTTATGTGTGAAAACTGTATCCACCAAATTTCCTGTGGCACCACAGTCAATGAAAAGTTTAATAGAGACCTTAAAATAGGGTTCCCATTCTAAACTGACAGGAATATGAAATGCTGAATCGGGTATTCCCCGTTGGTGTTAACTAAATCAAAAACCTTTGTATCAACAGAGCCGGGCAATTTGGTCTTCTCAGTTTCTGGGTATATGTTTTTCCCAATGGCTTGAGAGAAAGGAATGGTGCCTTAACTCAATCTGTGGGTTTATTAGGACAATCTTTTAAAAAATTTGAGGAAAGAAGGCCACGAAGACCCCTTATCTGCATCGGATGAGTCTCATCCATTATTTTATTTTCAGTCCGTCTCTCTCTGGACACCATTAGTTTTGGTTCACTTCTTCCATAACTTGACCTTCTGTCGCCTAATCTATGGTGTAGGCATACCACCAAACAGATCAATTAGTTGCAGTCTTCGGGTGGATCCACTACCTGAGCTAATAAGTCTTTTAACTCATCTTTCAGACCTCTATAAAACAAAGATTGCATTTTTCCCTTAGGCCAATCTAACTCAGCTACTAGCCTATTAAAGGTAGTTAAGTAAGTAATTTGGTCTTTATTGCCTTTTCCAAGTTTAATAATTCTGTGCCAATTGACTACGTGAAAATGTGTCCGTCAAATAACTTCTGTATTTCCGATTCAACCTCATTATAATGATATAACATTAGATAATTTCTCCCCATGAGGGGTATGGACTTTGTGGCTGCGGGTCCTCCCAAATATGAACGCACAAACGCCTCTATTGATTGGTCATTGGGAAAACAATTGGGTTTGGACATGAAGTGTAACTGGCACTGGTTGAGAAATGTAGCGATTTTAGATGGTTCCCCAAAGAAGCATTGAGGTAGGGCCAACGGACCACTTTGAGGTGTGACTACTTGGAATATCGGGATTGCTGATACGTCCCCACCAGAAGCTCCCTTATCTACATCTGACCCTTGTGACTCTGTATAAACAAAGGCAGGAGACTTTAACAATGATTTTTTAGATACTTTTTTGGAGGACAGTATCTTAGGACGTGCAACAGGATCACTTATGCCTCCTTGCAGTTCAACAAATATCTGGCCCCTCTATTCACTTTGATAGCCAACTGGGGAGTGAAGGCAATCTCTTACGCCGACGACACCCAGTTGGTTTTCCCTTTTAAGGATCAGTCCGAAGACTCTTTTAAGAGCTTTAAAGGCTGCTTAAAAGATATTACAGGCTGGATGAACAACAAACTTAAATTGAATGCTGATAAAACTGAAGTGTTGTTCTTTGGCAAAACCCAGCCTCCGGCCGCTGACCTGTGGTGGCCTGAGGAAATGGGCTCACCACCTGCGCCAAAAATCTGGGAGTAAAATGGCAGGCTGAGCTATCCTTCTCTGCCCAAATTCAGCAGGTTACAGCCGCTTGCTTTAGTAGTTTGAGAAATCTGCATACATTTATACACGTGCTGCCTGAAAGCTGCCACCGGATCGTAGTCCAAGCCACAGCAACTGCCCACCTGGACTACGCGAACGGCCTCTACATCAGCTTACCTTGTTAGGAAACTCCAAATGGTCTAAAATGCGGCTGCAAGATTAATCAAACGTGTTCCTTTTCGGCAACACATCACTCCGCATATTAGAGAACTACATTGGCTTCCGGTAACCCAGAGAATCAAATTCAAGACCTTGACCGTTGCCTTTCGAGCATTTCATGGTACGTGCTCTTCGTATCTAAAACAGAGGCTGGGTGTCTACAAGCAGACACGGGCTCTGAGATCCAACTCCAAGAATTTACTTTGCACTCCACGAGTGAAGAAAAACTGGCTGGGTGGCAGATCTTTTATGTTTGGGGCGTCCAAATTATGGAATTTCCTGCCGAATTCCTTGCGTCAGATCTCTTCTGAAACACAATTTAGGAAGGCAGTTAAAACGTGGCTTTTTAACCTGGCTTAATTCTATGTGTCCTGATGTTTGCTTGTCTCTCACGTGTCACTTGTCGCTCTTGCGCCGGGACACCTCTTTGGAGGTAGCTGTTTGCGCTTAATACATGATTGTATTATTATTAGTATTATTATCCCCTTCGGTGCTCATGACGGAACGGTTCCGTCATGAGCCACGGTTGAGCTGTGCTCATGACGGAACCGTTCCGTCATGACCACGCCCGCGCAGACATCAGTCAGCACCGCGGGGGAATCCGCCCCGCATGGAAGGGGTTATTGCAGTTGATCTAATCGCTGAGTCAATTACTGAGTTTCACTTTGAGATTGTTGAACTGCCTGTCTCAAGTCCTGAGTCTCATATTGTAATGCTACTAATACTGCAATGACATCAGACAATGATGGGTTCTGGGAATCCATCTCGCTCGGACAGGGAGAATATTCTTGAGCCTGCAATTCTGTCACGACTGAACGCAACCAGAAATTGAGTGGCAGCTTTAAATCTTGTAGGAGTGAGATGAGTATCCAGAAGCCAACTTCCTGTATCTCCCAAGCCTTGCTAGAACTGGGAGAAATCTTACAAACATCCCTCAGAGGAAAGGGAAGTTGGAGAAAAGGAAAAATACAGATGAAGAACCTGGGTCCATGCAGAATGACCGGAAAAGCCTGTAAGTGTTCAGAACCTTCTGGTATCAGTAATTCAGTGCTCTAGGAAATACAAAATTAACACAGAATTTATTCCAGGACAGTCGTGACTGGAGTGCTCCTCTCTGACTTCTGAAGACCATTGTACCGTTAATATAGTAAAAGCAACTGTGTTAGAGGCACAGCTCTGATGCAATGATATGTCTAGATGTTAGAAGCTGTCTTCGAACGGGCAACGCTAGCACTAGAATATCTTGTTCTGTGTTCCTAGCCTTGAACGGAGTGTAATGATTAAATGACAAGAATGGCTTTCAAAAAACAAGCAGCATGTCCAGCATCGTTTTAGAATAACATCATGCAAGCAAAACGTGTAAAAATAACATTGCTAAAACAATGTCAGCTTAAATGTGTAGAATGTAAAAACTAAAATGAAAAACCAAAATGGGCCCAAGAAGGCCTCACGTAAAGGTAAGTAACTGAATATATATGTGATCAAGGCCAGGCTTGGCTGAAACGCGTTATGGCGGATGTGAACACAATAAAGGAAAACCTTTGCACATATATTCGGTATCTGTGTCATGATGTCCTTTTTAAGGGATTCATTGGGTCAGGATTTGCAAGTTATATATATATTTTTGTTTTTGAGGTAAATACAATGGTAGCCTAATAGCATGCCAGGTTGGTTTCCTTCGATTGCAGGCAAGCACGGGGCTCCTGAGAGTGCTTTTTATCTTGCACTCGGGAGCCCACGAGTGTTCAGTGACCTTCCGGAAGGGGGAGCGGCCTGCGTGAAAGGTTGAGGTACGCTAGAGCTCCTCCTCTGCCTCACCGCTTAGTCCCCTGGAGCCATGTCAACTGTGCCGTGCTTAGAATATTGGAACACTCTGCAGAAGCTGCTACATATTACTCCTACTTCAGTGTTTATTAGTTTTTGACCTGTTGTTTAAGGCATAGAAACTGTAGGATATGTTCTAGAGTCCCCGGGAACACAAGACACACAGACCATGTATCCGTCATACAATGGATCATGTCTCATTACGGTTCTCTTGTGGAAAACTAGCTGCAATAGAATCTGCTGAAGCCATTTTGTTTGTGGCAGCCATTTTAGTTAGCCATGTGCTCGCCATGTGCTTTCTCCCTCTTCACTGTTGTATTCTGCTTGTGTCATGTGATATAGTTAACTCTTTCAGCACTGAGACAGAGCCTTGCACATGCTCAGAAGACTCTGTAGTTGCTCATGCACCTGCCTTAGACTGTAACTCTCAGGCTGTTCTAACTGATGTCAGCAACTCATTACTCCTCCTGCTTGCTGACTGTGCATTTTCTGTATGACCATCTATGTGTGTAACTCTTCTCATGTGTACTTCTACCGCCTCATTTTGAGCCCCTGTGTGTGCATAAAAGGCCCCTGTTCTCTGCACTCCTTAGACTGCCTCCTACAGTGGCCTGAGGGTACCGTATGGACGCAGTGTCCCTCATGTGAGGTTAATAAATATTTCTCTTCGATATTACAGCTTCCGTGCCAATCTCTTCTTTGTTGGGTTAAAGGACCAGTTGTATCAGTGAACCCCTAAAAAGGTTTTTATTTCTTCAAATGGCGCCCGAACGTGGATCAGCCCTACTGAACGTGAAATTTCCAGGGAGCCACTGTGACAGTCCTGATTCTCACATTGTAGGGTAAAGCACTACAGATCTGTTTTTGGTAACATTAGCTGCAGGAAATATTGCATATTCTGTTAGGAGCACATGGAGATATCAGTGTTTTCTTGAGACATAATACAAGTGTAGGAGATATGCAGGAGGGGTTTATCCTATTGAATAACATTATGAAGGGATAGCAGCGTTTGTAGGTCATATGCAGAGAATAGCTGTGCCATGTATATAGCACTAATGCTTTTAGTTTAAAGATTACTATGCAAGGGCTACAATAAGGAGGCAATGAAATTCAGTTTGCATTTATGCGCCCTCATGTTACACTAGTACAATTGCTAAAGGAATTGGTAGTTGGTTATTAATGTTTTCTAGCTAGCTCAATATGCTATTTACCTCCTACAAGTTTGTTTGTGCTCAGCTGCCAAAAATAGGGATAGATAGTGTTGACAGAAGTTAACCTGTTTCAAGTTTCCTACTGTCGAAATGGGGGAAAGGAGGTTAGCTCCTGGGCAAATTAAGGGTAAGCAAATTTATGTTTTCTCTTTCTTTTTCTCACTCTCTTTTGAGCCTGTCTAAGCTGTCTACGAAACGGCCACGAGACATTTAATTGGCTATTCAGTAATACTGTTTTAAAATTGTTAGAATTAATAAAATGAATTAAAAAATACATCATGTTACTGCCCATCCTGTCTGATGAAATTATGAAAGGATGAGTGGTCTAGATTGCTGTTCCCTTATTTGACCTTTAAGGGAAAACTATATGTTATTCTCATGCTACATACAGTTTTGCAAGGGCATTGCTAGTCTTTTATTAGTTAGTCTGTGTAAATAAGCTGACAGCCCTTATTAGAGCTGGTGAATAGGGTTTTTTTCCTTTGAAAATGATGTTGCATAGTCCACATCATGAAAAGTAGAATGCATAAGGTTTATAATGTCAGGAAGACGCTCATGTGATCCTCAGCAAACATTTTTGAAGAAAAATATTGTTTTATAGTAGTCTGTTTGTTACAACATGTTCTGCTGGAGAAATGTATGTACCCACTACGTTGAGTTTTTTTTAGTTCTTTATGTAAAATAATCCCTGTTAAAATAGCAGTTTTAGATTTTCCCACTGCGCCTATAACATGAGAGCATGGTCCTAAGCGTACATTGTGAGATAGATGAAGTGGTTCTTGGGTGCCTTGCTAATGTATGGGGCACCCCAAGACTGAGAAGGTATTCTGAGACTATCCTCTCTGTTGATAGATTAATTGTATGCCTTGTCTAAAGACCTTTTGTTCTGTCCACCAATAGATATTTGCTGCCTTACAACCATTGCCAGAGGGGCCCGGACATCTGATCCAGCCTGAGGAGTGACACCAGTCCAGCTTAAAGCCAAGGTGAAGGTAACCAGCACAGGCATTGCTGGCAACTAAGACCTCAGTGAAGGTAGAAGGCCGGAAGCACTGTGACGTGAAGTGTTTACCCCTGCCACTGTCTAGGGCGAAAGACGGGGTCACAAATCAGAATGGAGAATTGATCCTTTGTGTATCCAGTTTTCGGTGCCGAGCTGAGAGAGTCACAGACCGACCAGGACGGCAAGGAGGGTTTTGCTTGAGGTGACCCCCTTTGAAATAAAGGTTGCTTCAGGTACTTCAGCATCACACACCTGAATCCTGGCTGTAAAGTGAATGAAAGTGTACACCTTTGTTTGTTGATAAAGAGATGCCTGGGCATACTGAGTGCAATCTGTGGCCCCAGCGAAAGAGCAGTGTGCCAGCGGAGTAGGGAAGGGCTTGAGTTTAGGGTACAGGTGCTGTGCCTTTGGTGCCTGTTAGATTAAAGTGAAGAAAACTGGTGCACTCCCTTAGACACTGGACAGGATCGCTGAGGGCATTAGCCCCGGAAGGTGCTTGCCCTAGCCTAAAGAAGAAACGTTTCCCTTGAAACTGGGCTGTGATTATTATTTTGAGTTGCAAGTTGTACAGCTCCACCATTGGATGAACAATAGGAGCCTGCCTGTGAGGCTCAAACGGACACAGGGAGAAGACTCCCATCTGGCTGGTTGTACAGCGGCTTCAATTTCCCAAGGACTTCTTTTTGTTAGCAATGTACCCTTTTGGTCGTCCCATTTGAGGAGGAGCAGCCCTTTGAGGCTCCTCGTCCCAATTCCCATGGCCCCGTTTGGTCCTCCTGGTCCCCTGCATCCAGGATAATTTTTGTAATGATCCTTGTATTTTCTTTAATATTTGCATTAGTAATGTTTATTCTGCAAGAGAAACATTTTGCTAAACAATCAAAAAAATCTTCTTTGCCCTCTTCTTAAGTATATTAAGTGATACTCTAGCCCTCATAAAAAGAACATTGGAAATGTCTATTGAAAGTGTTTTTTATTAGATATGTTTTCTACTGATACCTGTGTGTTAATTATGACCCAATGCTCTGTTCCCTTTGTACTCCTGCTTATAGCTTATATATACCCGCTTAATGAAATGTTTAGGAATGAAAATGCCTACCTATCAATGGATCAGAATATTAATGAATTTTTGAGAATAAATGTGCAAAATATTTCCTATAGTCCTTCTATATCAGAACGGATGTCTTCAGCTGATGCTAAAACGGCCATCTGTGGAAAACTAGCTGCAATAGCTGTTAGCATGTGCTGAAGCCATTTGTTTGTGGCAGCCATTTTAGTTAGCTATGTTCTCGCCATGTGCTTTCTCCCTATTCACTGTTGATTGCCCTTGTATTCTGCTTGTGTCATGTGATATAGTTAACTCTTTCAGCACTGAGCCAGAGCCTTGCACATGCTCAGAAGAGTATGTAGTTGCTCATGCACCTGCCTTAGACTGTAACTCTCAGGCTGTTCTAACTGATGTCAGCAACTCATTACTCCTCCTATTTGTTGACTGTGCATTTTCTGTATGACCTTCTATGTGTGTAACTCTTCTCATGTGTACTTGTACTGCCTCCTTTTGAGCTCCTGTGTGGGTATAAAAGGCCCCTGTTCTCTGCACTCCTTAGACTGCCTCCTACAGTGGCCTGAGGGTACCGTATTGACGCAGTCTCCCTCATGTGAGGTTAATAAATATTTCTCTTTGATATTACAGCTTCCGTGCCAATCTCTTCTTTGTTGGGTTAAAGGACCGGGTGTATCAGTGAACCCCTAAAAAGGTTTTTATTTCTTCACTCTGGTTACAGTCTGTTTACATCCTGTGACTACTGTTAGTGCTTCAATATTTTTCCAGTTTTCTACTTCCGGCTGTTTGACCCACTGACTCAACCTCCAATCCACAAATATGGCTACTAGAATGAACTTCAGATGGTTGCAAAACCACATGGATGTGGCGACGTGAGTAACTGAGCCTTCTATCAATGGATGCTGAAAAGGCGTTCAACTCAGTGGAATGGTCATGCATATTTCTTGACTTAAAAAAGATGGGACTTGGTCTGAGATTACTTGCTTGTACAAAGCTGCTGTATGTGCTTTCTATGGCTAGGGAGCAGGACCCATATTGTAGTCTTTCTCCAATCCTCCTTCTCCTGGTCATGCAGCTCCTGCCCTGCTCGATACACAGAGATGCATTGGTTAAAGGGGAAGGAGTGGTGTCCGTCTTAGGAAGATAGAATGTCACTGTATGCAGACAATATGTTGCAACACGTTGCCGCTACAGTGTATAATCTCCCTCTCAAATGTGCGCGACTATTATTTCCCTGCTCAGCTGGAAGTTATTAATGAAAGGGCCGTTAACAGTCCAGGATGAGTCTTCTTTAGACCAGCTACTGAAAGGGGGATGTTGAATTTCTTCACCATTTTTATGGGATCAGACCCTAGACCCTCTTGCTGACCGCACCTGCAGTGGTAATAAATACATAGACTGTGGCTGGTTTTAATGGAGGCTGGAAGGAGAGGAAAACATGGGAGACCCCACTGCGGCTGGTGGGTGGCAGGTGAGAAGTCGCTGAGCTTGCAGGATTATGGGGCTGAGACCAGATAGGAATCTAGAAGACAATATACATGTGAGGGAATATGTAAGGCTTTCATTCATTCAGTTATGTCAAGAATTTGATCTATCTGCTACGCATCAATTGTTTCGTTACCTTCAAGTGAGACATGCTTTGATTAAGTAAATTTAGTTATAGGCTGGGCTGCCTTGCTGTTCCCTGCTGGAGAACTGACTGCTTTGTACAATGTCTGGGACTGTGTGGGCTATGTATAGAACATTGACAAATAATACCCTTGATCTACTGACCAAATTGAAATCTAGGTGGGAGAAGGATCTGGGAATTTAGATGCAACTGATTGGCCAGAGAAGCTTGCGTATCCTAAGGAGGTAGTCGTCGGGGCTGGGTTTAGGCTCATCTAGTACAAAGCACTGCATCCAGTGAACCACCACTGAGATACATAGGCTCCTCGCAGGGACTGTGTGGTAGCAGGCAGGACGGCACTTTTTTCAAACAGTATGGTAGTGCCCTTGGATTCAGATTTGTTTTTTAGATGTATTTAGGTTACTGTATGAATTAGCTGGCACAACCTTTGATACACCTCCTAGACTGGTGGTGCTGGGAGCCGGGGGAGGGGTTGGATTGCTAGTTTCCACAGGCCTTTTGTGGATTTGTCTCTGACAATGGCCAAGCAGAACATAGTTCAGAAGTGGGGAAGTGGCTCATCTCCATCACTGGACTTGTGATGCAAGAACCTTAAGAAATGTTTAGAGGCAGAACATGAAACCTACAGCAGTTGGGCAGCGTGGACTAGTCATTCCAAATAGGCTTGTGAATTGATGATGTTGTTATATATTCTCTAGTATGTTGAATGAGATTGTTATGCCTAACGCAGAGTCTGTAAGTGTTTGTGCACTTAGGTGTAGTGGACCAACTTAAGGTATACATCTGTAATACCTTATTTATTTTAAATGGCCTATCCTGTGATGTCACTGTTGAGCCCAGAACTCAGGCAGACATTCGAGAATGCTTATTGTTGGTGACTGCTAGTAAGGCAGGACTGTGATAAGAAAACTGCTTTGTCTTCTTTTGAGGTTCCTTTGAGGACTATCCTCTGGCTGCAACAAAGTAGTTTGATGTGTTTTCTTTTGGAGGAGAGAAAAAGTTGTCACTGTTTAAAAAAAAGAATAAATATAAAGAATTTGAAAAATAGCTACAGCAATCAGTCACAGTGCTATTCTCAATCCTATTGCAGAACGTAAGAGCCTCCATGACCAATCTTATATTATTGCTCCTGATGAGAGCCAGCTTGCCTTAACGGCTCTCCATTTACCTTAAATTGGGAGCGCAGTCCCTTAATTTGCATCTTATTTAACAGTCTGTTTGCCCTGAAGTAAGATCCCAATCTGAAGCAGAAACATAAAGCCTGTATCTGTGGTGGAAACATTATCTCCAAATAAAACTCACGCTCAAGATTCAGTTTAATTAGATGATGGCCCAAACCTTTTCAAGAGGACAGAGCGAACAGAAAATCTGAATTCTCAATATTTATCCAAGTCGTTTGCCTCGGCTCCATCTGATGGTATAGTTCTGCTATTCGCCTATGAGGTGAATGTGTTGAAGTTGTGGATGAAGCTGTTCGGGCAATCCTTGGCCCCATGGTGTTTCACCAAACTGATGATGCCAGTGGTAGAAATCTTTTAGACGAGAAGTTAGACTAATAATCTATATACAATATCCTCATGGCCTGGGGTTATCAAATGCTGGCAGACCCATGGAATTCATGGAATTAATCCATAAATTAGGTGGGAGTATCTCTAAGGCTACAGAGCATGCCGCTGCAGCTGGCAAGGGTATTAGGCGTTATTTGATGCAAGCAATCTTCGAGACCCTCTACATTACAAGACGCTCTTGCGCCTAAATGTGGTACACCTGTGAAAGGACTGTCAAACATGGAATTGGTTACTCTCTTGCAGGAGGGCTAGAGAGGCAAATGAGTCGTATTGGTCAGTGTAACTTTTGGCCTCCCCTTGTATCCGGTTATAGAGTTGAAAGCAAGTCTATAATGTTAAGAGGCACAGTGATGAGTTATTGCCACAGGTGGAAGGTTCTCAAAAGAGCTGTTTAGGGATCATGATGAACATCTTTGCATTGAAGAGTCTGGTGGAAGGCGAGGTGAAATGATGTATTTTCCAGAGGATGAACATTGTGTCAGGAAACAGGTACATCAATCACATGGGCAACATGCCTTCCATGGTTTTAGCAGAGCTTGCCAAGAACTTCTAGCATTTCTGCCTGGACAAGGAGATCGCACAGAAGGCATAATACCTCATAGGGTAGCAGAATCTTGTGGTCAAATGGAAGTCCAGGTATTTGGAGAATTCCAACTACTGGTGGTTGGAAGTGTTAGGCACCCTGGAGTATGAGGGGATCATACACATTGGACCAATTCACATTTAGACTACACACTCTGCTGCGGCATGTAGACATTTTACTATGCAGTTGATATGCATAGTCACAATATTCTTCAATTATGTATTTTTTATTTTATGAACTGAACAAAGGCAAGAGTAGCAAAGAACATTCCAAATTGGGTGCACGGTTTTACGCTGTTAGAGTACACCAAGAAGAAAGCTTGAAATTGGGGCCTGCCACATTTGAGGCTGAGCTACTGGGATGATTGGCTGTTTGAGGTCACAGTTTGTTTATTTATGTCATTTCCAAAGCCTGAAATGTAGTTGTTGACAATGTGCTGTGTTGGCTACTGTTAAATAATGTGAAGGATAGTGTACCATAAATTTGTGTCCAGGTCTTCAATTAAATCTGTGCTTTCCTTTATATTAGATGGTAAATATTTCATTCAGCTGTGGCAATCCGCTTTTGCATGTCTAGTCAAGTCAATCTCCCCTTTGTATGAGCTGTCATGCCATTAATATGCTGTTTCCTGTGACTGCCTCTTGGAAGCCAGGATTATTTTTAAAACAAGTGCTTATCTCATCGGTATGTTTTCTAACAGCCGCCTTCATACTTGGCTAAATAAAAACGCCATCTCCTGGGAAAATACCACCATATGGCCAGACAAAACTACCATCTGCCAAGAAAATCTAATGCAAAAAACAACGCCACATCAGGCATTTTCACATTTGGGCCCTGGAATAAACAACAACAGTGTAAGCTGCAAAACCTTTTCCAGCATTTACTACTTGCATATTAGATGTCACCTGCACATTGAAAGTAAGATTTGAACAAGGAGGTTTACCACTGTTTTCAGGTAAAGATAGAATTGTTACATGCAGAATTCTGTTAATGAGGTGAGACAGAGATCTTTGCAGGTGTGAACACTCTATTTTTAACTAAATATAAACAGTGGATTAGACTTGTGATCATAGGCATGTTTACCCCGTTCGGCAGTGGTCCATGCGCAAAGTGGAGCGGACTAGTCTAGAGCGCAGATACCCCTTTGGGGTGATTCCAGCACTTTACAAATGCCTTCATTCATTCATTCATTCAACTGCCCTCTCCGCGTGGGGCATTGAGAAGGGCAGATGGCCTGCATCCTGCTGTGGACATCTCTGTCCGCCTCTACATCACTGTGCATGCACATGAGGCACAAAGACCTCACGGTTGGCAGCAAAGCCTGGAGCTCTGCTCCCATCTAAATAAAATGTTTATTTTCACAAACAGCAACAGCGTTGGGAGTTGTCCCTCCCCAAATGCGTATGTTTTCCTTGTTTTGCTAACATCCACTTCATATATGAAGCTGAGCTTGGGAGCCAGTCCTCCAATGGTGTCCTTAAGAAGGGCATGGGCCCAGAATATGCACAAATGTAGACTGATTGGCCAAATGGCACATGTAATTAGGAAGTAGACTTAGGGCATGATATAGATCTTGGCGGACGGGTTATTCCGTCACAACGGTGATGGATATTCAATCTGCTGAGATAGAAATCCTATAAGATACAATGGAATTTATATTTTGTCGGGCGGGAAACTGTCTATCAAGATCCAAATCAGTCCCCTGGTCCTGCAATGTTTCTGAGTTAGTGGAGTAGGCGAGCCGAACCTTCCTGGGCTGAAGCGATTGAGGGGAGTAGGCTGGTTTCCTGTGGGCTGGCAGTGGATTGGTCGATGGAACGTGTTATGTTTGGAAGAGGTGTGGCGCTGCGGCCAGAGCGACGGACTCCGGAATCTGGGGATCACGGTTCGATCCCTGGTGCCGGCGACAGATTAGCCCAGCACCATGTGACTCTGGGCAATAGCTTGCTTAATCTTCCCGACGGCCCCTAGCGCCTAAAGACCCTTACGGGTGATTGTTCGCGCTTTACAAATGTGGATTATTATTATTATTATTATGTTTGATGAAGCAGGTAAAACAAAATGTTGTATACCTCCTCTATTTGCATGTAATTAATTACGTAATCATTCTAAGCATTAACTCGTACTAATTTGTTTGAAGTGGAACAACTAACCAACCCTTACACCTTGATAAACACAAGATACACGTGGGACTAAAATGCTAATTGCATGGTAGAACAACAAAATTAATTAACTGTGGTACGCAAACTAACTTTAGATTGTGGTGAAATAGAAAATGTCATCATTCATGTTGCTTTTGTGATGATTTGTGCTTTCAGAAATGCAGAATGGTGAGTATTATTGCTTTAAATGTGCCATAAGCTAGAAAAATACTAATGTAAATGGGGATTAGTGTGGGTTTAAACATTAGAATCTTCATTTCTGTATTCTAATTACTGTTATATCTGTTTTTGCTTAAGTTGGCATTCGGGCCTGCTGGGCCGCAGTAATTAAGATGGAGCTCCGAGGGTGCCGCCGTCATGTGAGCGCGATGACTACTGCGCAGGATCGGAGGGCTCTGGAGATCTCCAAGTGACCTTAGTTCCTGTACCGGCATGTCTCTTGTCAAGGATAGGAGCATGGAGAGTTGCCAAGTGATGAACGGTGTGAACTACCGAAGGGACAATGACTTGTTTTACTTTTGAACTTTCGCCTGTGAACCGAAGAATACAGGACACATTTTATACTTTGCTATGCCAAGTCTCATGGAAAACTGTGGGACATGTGAAAAATGTAGGAAATTACAAATTGAATTGGACTGACCAATCTGAACAGTTTCTACCCCTAAAATTGTTGCATATTGATCTGAAGTAAGCGGGAAAAGGATATAAAGACCCTCGTCCGGCCAAGGGGGATGATTCACTGGGATGATCGTCTATGGCGTTGAGTCTACGTTGAGCTGATGAAGATTTCCATGGTTTAACCTGGGTTTCTTTAAATTCGAGAGAGCAATTCCATCTGATGGTTTGATTATTGCCGTAGGTTGGACAGTTTATCCTGGAGATTGTCGCAGAGACTTGAATAATCCTCTGTGTGATCGGAGGGTCGCCAATTTAGAGATTTTGGTAAATATAATGCAATGCAAAATCTATGCTTATGTTCTAAAGATTTGATGTCTTCTTGAAATAAATCGAATTATGGTATATTCTGTAGCACCTAAATGCTAATGCAGATCAAACTAATATTAGACAAACAAAAATTTGGATTAATAAGAAATGAGTTTGTGATTCTTTAACTGAGTACTGGAATTTAAACAAATGTTTCCTAGGCTGTAATTGTGTTTTAGCTGGTTCTAAATCACCATCAACCAGTCCAACTAATTGGTTCGTCGACCAAGTGGTGGAGTGCCTTGATGTCAAAGTCAGGATTCTATAGGTGCAGATGTATATAATGTAAAGGAATTGCTCCAGACAGGTAACAAGGTACCCCCACATGTCCAGCGCTTATTCTCCTGTGTACAGATTCGATTGAGACGAATGTGTGTTGGTGTTATGGGCCCCACCAATGAATGAGTGTATGGATGAGTTAGTATGGTGACGAGTCTGTGAGATAGGGAGGATATGTACATTTGCCTTTTCCACTGGAGCAGTTTTCTTGGTAGCAGAGTTATGGTTTTATTGCATTGGTTTGGTGATAATTGATTTATGTTTAACACTTTATGTTGAGTTGTCTTGCGTTTTATGTTGTCAAATGTTTTAAAGGCTTCCGGGAAGTAGGAAGTTGGTTGCCCTGTATGCAGGCAGGGGGAAATGTGTGGCAAGTGAAGTCGCACAGCGCATTGTCTGGTTTCAAGGTGGTAACATCGTCGTGTGTTATCGTTAGGGACATTTACCGTTTGAATGTGTGTGAGTGAAATAGCAATAGGTTTTCTTGTGAAACTCTGGCCTTAATTCTCAGGAGCATTGTAGTCTCCACATGTGTTTTATCCCCAGAGAAACGGGTTAGCCTTTTGCTTGTTAGAAGGGTAAGGTAGAGGGAAGTGCTACTTTATCGGCGAAACAAAAAATTCTGTGGTAGGGTAGAGATAAGCGCTGCCTACTGGAAATATAGAATTCGTGTGCAAATGGACAAACTATCTCTTTGGTTTAGCGAAACAGGCAATGGAGATGTTTTATGTTGTTACTAGCAGGTTTTAATTAAAGAAAACGTAAGAAAACGTTTGCCGATAACATTTTGTAAAGGAGGGGTCAGCAGAAGCAGGAGTAGCGAGAAAGGCTGACGTCAGAAAGGTCGCGCTGGGATTGGTCAGCTGTAGGGAGACAAAGCTTTCACTGATTGGTGCGTTAGTGTGAATCGTGCTGGGATTGAAGAATTACCGGTGTGACGTAGACGCCCAGGATTGATGCGTTAGTCGCGCTGGGATTGGAGAGCTTCAGGAGTGACGTAAACGCCCAGGATTGGTGCTTTAGTGTGAGTCGCGCTGGGATTGGACAGAATACGGGAATGCTGTGAAGGGAGTGATTTACAAAGCCTAGTGATTAAGAACTTTGAAATTTAAAAATTATGTACTACGATCCACCTGAGAAAGAGAAAAAATCATAGTTTGGGAAAATTAAAAACCTATTTAAGAAGGATAAGCTGATTGTGACTAGGGAAGATCAGATACTTCCTCCACCGAAATCGCCTGCATCTTTTATGGTAGCGCAATATGGGTACCATACATGTATCTGGTTGGAGAATTGGGCAAAGTATACTAAAGACGATGGGGTACTAGCGTTTCCAGAAATTGGTTTGTTTAGTTTGGTGGTATTATGAAATTTGAGAGAAAGAATGATGAGGTTAGAACCGAAACCTAGACCTACTCAGCTCGAGGCTTTGACTGAGTGGGAAGAAGAGATGTATGAAAGGGAAAGGCATAGGAGTGGAAGGAGGTACAATTACATGTTTGGTAGACATTGTGGTCAAGAAAGTCATGATGACAGAATGAGAAGATGGCGGAATGTGAATATGACTGATGGTATATTTCTTCTGAGGAATACTGAAGAGACAAGTATCAGGAAATGTACAGAAAAGAGAAATAACACAGGGTCAGAAGGTTATAGATATGGAGTGAGTGAATCAGAAGATGAAGTGATGGAGGACATGTTTTATAAAAATCTGTCCCCATATCAACCGAATTCTACGTTACTGACGCCGAGTGCGGCGGTAAAAGAAGCTATGATGAATAAAGTATTTGAGCAAACGCCACCTAATTTGGGAAAAATGAATCCATTTAAAGATTCGGAAATGCCACAACCCGTTAGAACTGGAAATGAAAATTCAGCTGAGTTAGCTAGAACGACCCTGGAATTAACGGAGAAAATTAGAGAGTTAACTAAGAACATGGAAGCGGTGACCGTAACTGTAACTATAGGACTGGTAATGCGTGTCTTTGATAAACAGAAAGATAGTGAGCATTGTTTAACAGTTCCCTACAATTGTGGTAGACAAATAGGGACCGAAAGTAGCGGTTCTGGAGAAAATGAATGGAAAAATGTGGCAGGAACATCAGGTTTGAGTACTCCTAAAAATTTGACTGTAAATCAAAGCCCAGCAAGTAAGACCCTTCTGACAACGGAATCAGCAACAGAAACCCCGGAGAGAAATATGGATAAAATAAGAAGCAAGACAACTCCTGTAGGACCCCCTTCTGAAGAATTAAGTGATTGGTTAAGAAGTTTACAGAGAAAAGATACAGAACCGCAACCTTTAGATGTAGCAAAATTAAAGATAACGTTAGAAGAATTAATCGTAGGAACCATTCCACCTGAAAAGTCAAAAGCATATCAGGATGAGGAGCTAATGTTCCTCTGCAAAAGTATCACTTGAAGAGCGAGAACTTTGCACGATTGGAAGAGCCAGCGAGTGAAATGGGAATTGATTTTGAGAAAATAAGGTCATTACAAAAACCATATAGAGTAGATTTTTCTGAAAAGGATATTGAGAACTTGAATACGACAGGAGGATTGACCCAAATTAAAGAACTGATTGCCTTGCTAAGGAAATGGGGTGATGTAGATCGGTGGAAGAGTAGATGGTTCCGAAAGAGAGAGGAAACTACAGATAAGACTTTCTCAGCATTTCCGGTGAGAGAAAAGGAGCCAGTGGTAACAGAATGTCCTATGAGGGAAATCCCAGGAGGGGGTTATGTACATGTTCCTTGGACTAGACAGGATATTTTATCATTTACCAATGATTTCCCAAGGTTAAGGGAAAAACCACTTGAACGGTACCGGCAGGTAGAAATGTTTGTCAAACTGTCAAAGGTTTTGTGGATAGATCTGAATGGTCTTTTTGATATAATTGTACCTGCAGATTTATGGGCAGAATGTAAAATTACAATAGATTGGCCAACGCAAGAGTATCCTAGAGATCCTAAGACGGGAGCCCCTGATCCAGAAGTAATGAAAAAATATGATCAGGTAATTATCTTTTTGAAAAATAAAGTACCTCCAAAGGAAACTGACTGGGTAAAAATTGATGTAACTCACCAAGAGGCTAAAGAATCTGTTTATGCATACTATGAATGGTTGTTGTTAGCTTTTAAGCAATACAGTGGAGATGAGAAATTAAGCGAAAAGGATCTGAGTCATTTTGTGTATAGATTTGTTTATGGTTTAAAACCTGAGGTTAGTGAAATGATCAAACAACATACAGTAGATTGGCAGAATAAAAAGATAGATGAGGTGTTGCGACATGCAAAATATTTTAGTGATTAAATTGAAGCCAAACAGCGTAACCTGAAAGAAAAGGCGATGTGGGCACAGGTTAAGGTAGCGGAGCGACAAGAAGCCCAGTTGATCGAACAAGCTAGGGGCATGGGCCAAGTTAAACTAAAGCCTAATATTGGAAAGGGAAAAGGACAGGTCAGCATAGAAGAAGCTAAAAAGAAGTGGCCATGTCATAATTGCGGAAAATTAGGGCATTGGAAATCCAAGTGAAAATTGTCACGAGGGCTAATGTTGATAATGCATCAATGAATCCACGGTGCAGAATGAGGTGAGTTGCCAACCGTCGCGACAGCAGCAGGTTGTTACCCAACAGTGTCAGGTGCCAAAGCCACCTTTTCCACATCACGTAAATCCTCAGAGATACAGTAATGAGACCGGATTCTACATCCAGGAACAGGTAACAAAGCTTACGCGCACTAGTGCTGTTTCGCAGTATTGGCTGTAACGCAATGAGAGTGAGTCAGAAGAGAGTTATTGACGGTGCCTAGGAGAGGAAGAGGAGTGCGTACTTGGCGCAACTCTAGCGGTAGACCAGACAGGACCTTTTGTGGATGGAAAGGTGAATGAAGAGAACATCACTTTCCTAGTAGATACTGGTGCTACTCGTTCAACTGTTAGACCAGCTGACGTTAAGAATCTTCCTCTCTCTGGTGAAACAATCCAAGTATTTGGAGTCTCAAACAAACAGATAAAAACTTATCTTACGGATCCTGTTAAGGTTAAAATGGGGAAATTCACCGACATGCATCGATTTGTCGTGTGTGACACTAGCCCCGTAAATCTGTTGGGGAGAGACTTGTTGTGCAAAATGAATTGTACTATTTTCTGTACCCCTGATGACATTGCTTTTGAAACTCCTGACGAAGACGTATTGTATAGAATGACCATGGCAAACTTAGAACCTGAAATCACCGAGGCATTTATTGTATTTGATCCGGAAGGATTGCCTCAAGAGTTGAAGAAAACTGTAAAATCTGAAGTATGGGATTTCACATGAGAAGAAATTGGATTGATGAAAAGAGTAGATCCTGTGAAAATAATTGTAAAAGAAGGAGTAAATTACCCGAATATTCCTCAGTGTAAACTGACACCAGAGATAATTGCCGGAGTAACACCTTTTATTGACAAAATGATTGAACAAGGAATTCTGAGAGAAATAATGAGTAGTCCATGTATTTCTCCGATCATGGGTTTGAAAAAACCGAATGGGACTTTTAGGATAGTACAGGATTTGAGAAAAATGAATAAAATCGTTGTTCCATGCTGTCCCATTGCACGGAACCCTTTGGTAATCCTATAGAAGATTCCCCATGATGAAGAATGGTACACAGTCATTGACTTGTGTCATACTTTCTTCTCTATCCCATTGCACTCTGACAGCCAACAAATGTTTGCGTTCCAGTTCGGAAAGCGTATTTTGGCATGGTGCCGTATCCCTCAGGGGTATACAGAAAGTCCATCAATATTTAATCAGATTCTATAGAAGTCCCTGGAAGATTTAAAAATGCCCGAAAGTTCAGTGCTTGTGCAGTATATCGATGACCAATTGGTGGCATCGAAGACACGAGAAGCATGTGTGTTGGACACAGTTGCATTGATAAATCATTTGGCGGATGGAGGACTCAAAGTATCCCCATCGAAATTACAGTTTTGTCAAAAAGAAGTACAATACTTAGGTCATAAGATTGAAAAGGGTCTGAGAAAGGTGACTGTGGACAGAATTAGAATAATAAAAGGAATGAGAGCACCAAAGACACAAAGAGAAGTCAGAATGTTTCTTGGGATGGTAGGATATTGTCGCCAGTGGATCAACAACTTTTCACTGATTGCAAAACCATTGATACGCTTAACAAAAAGTGATGTGAAAGATCCCCTTGAGCTGAATAAATAAGAGATGAAAGCTTTTAGACAGTTGAGAGACAGCTTGTGTGAAGCACCGGCTCTTGGAATGCCAGATTACGAAAAGGAATTCGAGCTCTATTGCAGTGAGAGAGATGGATGTGCACTTTCTGTGTTGGTACAAAGGCATGGAAGATTGAGACAACCGATTGCCTATAATAGGCTGTGTTAGATCTCATAGCTGTAGCTATGCCTGGTTGTTTGAAAGCTGTGGCAGCCACGTGTAAAAGTTTGGAACAGAGTGAAGGAATTGTGATGGGATATCCGGTGAGAGTGTTTGTGCCCCATGATGTTGCAATCGTTTTGACAAGGAGCAAGACACAATTCATGACGCATAGTCGTCTGACCAAATATGAAAAGGTCATTTTGGGTGCTACAAATGTGAGTCTTGTAAGATGCACTAATGTGAACCCATAGACCTTATTACCTGATGCTGTGAATGCGGAGGTGAAGGATGATGTTGATCACGACTGTTTGGAAGTGCTTGACTTTTGCACCAAACCGCATCGGGACATAAAAGATGTGCCCCTGAAAGAGATGTTTGTGGATGGGTCATGTCTGAGAACTGGAGAAGGGATTTTGAGTGCTGCATATGCTGTATGTACTGTAGCGGCTGTGTTGGAAGCATTCTGTTTGAGAGGAGTACGATCTGCTCAAGTTGCTGAGTTGTTTGCACTGATTAGAGCATGCAAGTTAGGAAAGAATCTACGAGTCACTGTGGTTACTGACAGTCAGTATGGGTTTGGAGTGGTGCATGATTTTGGGCAGATTTGGTCCCAAAGAGGTTTCTTGACGTCGAGTGGAACTCCAATCAGAAATGCAGAGATGGTTGGTTGGGAAATTACTTTAGGCAATACAGCTGCCTAAACAAATTGCAGTTGTAAAATGCGCAGCGTATACCGAGGGAACTGACTATGTGTCAGCAAGAAATGAATTTGCCAATGACATTGCACAATATTGTGCGCAAAATCAAAACTCATTGAATCGTAATCATGAGAGGGAAATGGAGTCATGTCTCTTGCTTTTTACTAACACTGTGAATACATGGGATGAGGTGAGGCAGTTACAGGAAGAGGCAGGAGAAGAGGAAAAGAAACAGTGTATACAATCAGGGTGTGCACCACGAGAGGTAGACAGAGTTTGGGTTTATCGCGATGGAAGACCAGTGATGCCTGATTGCATGATCTCTACCATGGAACGGATGTACCATGGGCAGGCTCATATAGGTAGGGATGCCATGATCAGACTCTTCAAACAGACCTGGTATAATGCAAAGTTTCTGCTTATAGCTGAGAATCTGGAGAATGGGTATGCATCAAAGTACACAAAAAGAGAAATTGTCTGGTTCCACGCTGGGGGAAACCACGTCAAGTGATTCTGACCACAACAACTGCTGTGAAGTGTGCAAAGGTAAATAATTGGATTCATGCCAGTCACACTCTTCGAGTCCCTGGTCCTGCAATTGATCTGAAGAAGAGCATCTGGAAGCGTCAGATACCAGCTCTGAATCAGAATCAGAAGAAACAAGAACAAGTCAAACCCCAAGAGCAGGAGAAGCGGATTTGAGTCAAATTGTGGGGCAAGAGAATATACCACTAAGAAGACGACTCGAAATTTCAGAACAAGTGGGAATACAAGAAAGAATAAATGAGAATACTGGAGAAACTGAACAAGAAATCTTTGGTAATGAAGTCCCGAGTGCAAGCATAAGAGAAATTCCGCCCAAAATCATAGAAATATAAGGTGAGGAATTAGATACAGAGAGTGAGGGTAAGATCATTGCGGAAGACCCCGAGGAGGTCTACGGACAACAGAAACCCAGGTAGAAGAAGGGACAGTTAGTCAGCAGGAAGATTGCGTGGAAGAAACACGAGGAGCGATAAATGTAGATAGTGAACCTGAGGATAGAATCTAAAGAAAGTAAAAGCCAGACCGATACAGAATCTGAAGAAAACAAAGGGGGAAGAACTTTAAGTAAAAGAGCTTGGAAAACGGAGCGAGAAGGGAAAGGAACAAAATTAAAGAGGCCGTCAAAAGAAGATATTTGGCCCAACAAACTCAAAAGATTGAGATACCGATTAACGAGAGTAAAATCTTCTAATGCTGAACAAGTGAATGAAGTATCTAGTCAGGAAAATTCAGAAGACACTGATCAGAAATGCTTGCAAGGAGCAAAGAGGATAAAGAAACCGAACCAGAAGTACAAGTCACCGGAATGGACTTAAGTGGCACTTCCTGATATACAAGAGGAAGCAGATAGCCAAGAAAGTCTAGGAGTGACTGTGCAGGGAGTGGTTGAAGAGGAAGAAGATTCAGAAATCCTGAGAGTTATCTTGTCTGACATCAGAGAAGAAACGGATGATCAGGAAGTTCTGAATACAGATTGTGAACCTAAAGACAAAGACGATTCTTGCATAGATTGAAATGACAAAGAAAATCGCAAGGAATTAAAACTCCGGATGATACACACAACCAGAAAAGAACCAAGTAGGCAGTCAGAGCCTTAAGTTTAGACGAAAGAAAATTATTGATGAAAAGAGGCTAAGTCAAAAGACACTGATCATTACCGAAATGGCAAACAGAGAAGGTAGAAAACCTACATGTGGGTTTCTCCGAAAATGGTGTAAAATGTGTTTTTGTTGTACAGGATTACTAATGCTTGTGTGGATCATATTGGCAATAATAATTTCATTTAGAATAACATTTGAAGATATAGAAAAACACACCGAGAATAGATCTAACAAGGGAAATATTGATGACAGTTATGTTACGAAACAGGTAGATAGAACAGAACTTCATAAAGATAAGTCCATAAGTGATTTTTTTAATAATGTTTTTTCAAAGTTACTGTATAAGCATGTAAAAACCATGGAGGTTAGGGACTGCTACGTTTGCATGCAGTTACCTGTATCTGTATCCGAAGGTGTCACTTATCATCATCTTCCTTTGGCATATGGGATAACTTTTATTGTTTTAGCTAGTTTGTTTTATAGAACTGGGAAATTAGTATACTATTACACTGATGTTGATAATGTTTTCTCACAAATAGCTGTAGTTCCTGAACAAACAAGGTGATTCCTGGTAGAACCTTAGGTGAAATTTACTTGGAAACAAGGGAATTAACTTTAGAAGAAGTGTTTAAGAATAACCTTACTTGTAGTTTGAGAAAAGAAAAGAAAACCTTCTTCAACATAGTTGAGGAGAGGAGAATTGAGCTGCAAAGGAAAGTGTCTGGGGAAAAGATGGAAACCACATTTTGGGATGTTGGAAAGGAAAATCATTTAAAGGGAGAAACAAATCCAGCAATGGCTTTAGATTGGCCCCAGAAAGGGAAGTTGTGCATCAGTAGAGGTAATACTGTCTATGATAATTACTTTGTAGGTGCAAGTGAATGCCATGACTTATATAAAATCATGGGAGGATGGGGATTTAAAGGAGGAAATGATCCAGTATTCCCTGCAACATATTACATCTGTGGGAACAGAGCTTATTATTGGTTACCGGACCACTGGTATGGAACCTGCTACCTAAGCCTGGTCTTCCCAAAAATATTTCATGTGGAAAGGGGAGAGGATGGTTTGCACGAAATAGGTAGACAACTAACACGTAGAAAGAGGGAGAGTTGGTCAGAAATTAGAGGGGATATTTTTGGAGCACTAATACCAGCAGTTGGAATATCTCTGAATGCCCATAAAATTAGAAAATTGTCTACAGTTGTGGATCGTTTATCAACCAGCACAGCTGGAGGGTTCCTGATGGTAAATACCGAAATGGTTGCTATGAGAGCTATGATTATGCAACATCGACTTGCCCTTGACATTATATTTTCCAAAGAGGGAGGAGTCTGTGGAATGCTGAAAGTGCAACATTGTTGTACTTACATTCCTGATGAAAGTCAAAACCTAAAGAAATACATTAAGAATATAACTGATTTGCATGAAGAAAGTTTTTCACTGGAGGTTGAAAGTGTTTGGGAGAAACTTGGTAAAAGTTTTTCTACTATTAAGAGTTTATTAACAAAATTAGGTAGTTCTTTTGTGGGTAGAATACTGATACCTGTGACCTTTGTGATTATATTAGTGTTATTATTGATTCTAGGATGTGTGTGTATAAAAAGAAGAAAATTACAAAATAAGATAAAAGGAGAAATTAAGAAAAGAAAAGAGAAGGAAATAAGAGAAAGAGAGGTAGAAGATATAGAACTAGAAGAATTGAAAGAAAACATGTACAAGAAAACAAGAGAGAATGATATGGGAAACACTATGATGTAACCTAACAATGCAAGGGAACTGAGTAACCATTTCCATAGAAACATTTAGAATTTTTTTTTTATTGTGATTAGTGGTGATGTTAAAAATCACCAAAGGGGAGATTGATGTAGGAGGTAAAACATTTTGTATGCCTCCTCTATTTGCATGAAATTAATGACGTAATCATTCTAAGCATTAATTCGTATTAATTAGTTTGAAGTGGAACAATTAACCAACCCTAACACCTTGATAAACACAAGATTCACGTGGGACTAAAATGCTAATTGCATGGCAGAACAACTAAATTAATTAACTGTGGTACGCAAACTAACTTTAGATTGTGGTGAAATAGAGAATTGCATGATTCATGTTGCTTTTGTGATGATTTGTGCTTTCAGAGATGCAGAATGGTGAGTATTATTGCTTTAAATGTTGCCATAAGCTAGAAAAATACTAATGTACATTGGGATTAGTGTGGGTTTAAACATAAGAATCTTTATTTCTATATTCTAATTACTGTTATATCTATTTTTGCTTAAGTTGGCATTCGGGCCTGCCAAGCCGCAGTACTTAAGATGGAGCTCCGAGGGTGCCGCCGTCATGTGAGCGCGATGACTACTGCGCAGAAACGGAGGGCTCTGGAGATCTCCAAGTGACCTTAGTTCCTGTACCGGCATGTCCCTTGTCAAGGATAGAAGCATGGAGGGTTGCCAAGTGATGAACGGTGTGAACTACCGAAGGGACAATGACTTGTTTTACTTTTGAACTTTTGCCTGTGAACCGAAGAATACAGGACACATTTTATACTTTGCCATGCCAAGTCTTTGGAAAACTGTAGGACATGTGAAGAATGTAAGAAATTACAAATTGAATTGGACTGACCAATCCGAACAGTTTCTACCCCTAAAATTTGTGCATATTGATCTGAAGTAAGCGGGAAAAGGGTATAAAGACCCTCGTCCAACCAAGGGGGGTGGTTCACTGGGATGATCGTCTATGGCGTTGAGTCTACGTTGAGCTGATGAAGATTTCCATGGTTTAACTTGGGTTTCTTTAAATTCGAGAGAGCGATTCCATCTGATGGTTTGATTATTGCCGTGGGTTGGACAGTTTATCCTGGAGATTGTCGCAGAGACTTGAATATTCCTCTGTGTAATCGGAGGGTCACCAATTTCGAGAGTTTGGTAAATATAATGCAATGCAAAATCTATGCTTATGTTCTAAAGATTTGATGTCTTCTTGAAATAAATCGAATTATGTTATATTCTGTAGCGCCTTAATGCTAATGCAGAGCAAACTAATATTAGATAAACAAAAATGTGGATTAATAAGAAAACAGTTTGTGATTCTTTAACTGAGTACTGGAATTTAAACAAATGTTTTCTAGGCTTTAATTGTGTTTTAGCTGGTTCTAAATCACCATCAACCAGTCCAACTAATTGGTCCGTCGACCAAGTGGTGGAGTGCCTTGATGTCAAAGTCAGGATTCTATAGGTGCAGATGTATATAATGTATATAATGTAAAGGAATTAATTCCGACAGGTAACAAGGTACTTCCACATGTCCAGCGCTTATTCTCCTGTGTACAGATTCGAGTGAGATGAATGTGTGATGGTGTAATGGGCCCCACCAATGAATGAGTGTATGGATGAGTTAGTATGGTGACGAGTCTGTTAAATAGGGAGGATATGTAAATTTGCCTTTTCCGCTGGAGCATGTTCAACGTATGCTTGTTGGCTGTTTGTGCGCTTCAAGAGTTCTCTCACTCCAGAACGGAGCGCATCTTTGCAGATGTTCCGGGAGGAGAGAACGAATTACCGTTAGATTGCATGGTGAATGGAGGCTTGATGTCTCTCTGGCTTCAGGTTATTTCATTGGAATAAACGTACTTTCAAGATGAAATGTTGCAGAGAATTTATTTAGAGGTGACAAGCATAGCCTGGAGCAAGGACCTGCACAATATGTGGGGTACACTGTTCACAAGTCCGTGGAAAGGGATTACCAATGAACTGGAGAGAAACGGCAAAACTAATGTGAAGCTATAAGGACGATGAATTTTAGGGAGCTGGGGAGACCCAAGTTGGGCCGGTTTGCATCATTGTTTCACATCGTTCTCTAGTTTTCTGTCCTTTTTTCCTGCCATATCTAGTCAGCCCCACAGGGAGAAACACATGAAGTCTCTGTAACATTTTTGTTAGACACTGGGGGCCGCATTATACATGCGCACATTTTCCTTCATTGCTCTGGGCACACCTTTAAAGGTGCGCCTAGCGCAATGAAGGAAAATTCACCATATTATGATGAATGCGCTGCCCTCAGGGCAGCCGTGAACTCGCACTTTCCTGGGGCCAGTGCATTCCTGTGAAAAACGGAGCAGCTGCTTTGAAGCCGCTCTGTGTTTTCACAGTGTAGCGGCACCCACCTGCACTTTCAAAGGGGATTAGAGATCCACTTGCAGTCGGGTGCAGTCAGTGACTGTACCCACCTGCAAGGGGATGTCTGGGGGGTCCATGGGGCCCCCTTTTATCCCTCCAGAGGCTGTCATCAGGGGTGCACTGTCAGTGCACCTCCTGAGAGCTTCTGTACCTCTGTGCCCGCGTCTGTAATAAGGAGTGGGCACAGAGTCAAAGGGATTCCCTCTTTGGTGTGGGGCACGCCCCAATGCAAATGAGGAAATACCCTTTGAAGATAGCGCTGGTGCTTTATCTGCGCTAACGCTATTGGTATTACAGAGGGGGTCACACAAGCATCTGCTGCCCCTGCTGTAATACCAAAGTGCCTCGGGGACATGCAAAGTGGGTGCAAACGGTCATTGCGCCCCCAGGGCACTTTGTGTAATAAGGCCCCTGATTTTAATCTTATGCTAATACATTAACGCATGTGACTCGTTCCTTGGTGGTGAATGCTGTCCTCTCCGGTTATCTTCTTGTATATCACATGTGACTGTATTATTGTATTATTACCAAAGTCTCAAACTGTGATCTATAAACCATTTAACTATATACATGTTTCTTTAACAAAAATCAATCAAACGGATTTGAACAAAAAAAATAAGGACAATTAATTTTAAATTCACAGAACGACATGGAAAGGTGAGCCCTTAAAATTCCAACCTACTACTTTTGAAGGAGCAACCATTACGGGTAGCACACAGCCTCGCAAACGTCACTGCTTGTGCAAAGCTCCATACATACCTTGTGTCGAGCTGAGCCCCATGGGCATCAGTGAGTGTAGTTAGATGTGACATCAGACTTAAGCGTCAGCAGTACATGTGGCATGGAACGCGCGTTCTTGTAGCATGCTGTGTTATTGCGCAAAGAACACGCAAAAGGCCATATTGCAAGACCCAATGTGCTGCCATTTTGGAGAATGTGGCAACATCATAATGGGTGTATGAGGTTTATCGACCAACATTAAAATCTTAATGAAATCAGAAATCTATGAAGTATAATTTCTCAGAAGCTTTTACCAGTGGTACTTTAAAGGTGTGTATTTTTTTTTAGTTTTGGTCACAAACTTTACCACTTTGTAGTGTGCAAGCTATGTTTCATCGTGGGGAGCAACGTGACTTTTTCAATTTTATTTCCTCACATTGTATAGTTGGAGTTAGTATTTATGTAAGTAAATTTCTGTAAATTTACACGTCTTGAGACCATGCCTTACTTACATTGAGGAGTTTTTCATTCATCACATTGTAACTACAGACCTACTTTGAGTTCATGTGGAGAGTACACTTCACATTAATGTCCCCCTGACCAGGGCCTGACTGGCCGTAGCAGGTACCGGCGTTTTTCCAGTGGGCAGCCAGGGTGGAAGGGCAGTTTTGGGCCCCTGGGGGGCTGTTTATTGTTGCCGGGGCCAGCAATATCAGCCCCCTGCAACAAAATCGGCTGAATCGAGCCCTAGCAAACAACTTGGCCACACCCACCCCAGTCTGGCCCTGCCCATGACTGCTCAGGAAAGGGAGGGCAGTTGCATGTTTCTGAGCATCTAGGAAGGACGCAGAAGATGTGGAAGCATTCAGGATGGGTGTGACCATGGCCGTCATTTTGTTGCTGAAGAATTGAGAAAGATTGTTGCAGAGGTCCTTGCAAGGGGGTTGATTCAGTTAGAGGTGGCCGCTCATGAGGTTAAATCTTTCAATATGGCAACATTTTCTTTGCTTTTGTTGGTGCTGGCATCGATGCAGCCGATCAGACTGGTTCGTTTGCCTATCTGGATCATTTGTTGGTAGCTTCCTACCTGTGTTATCATCCTCCATTTGAGCTCCAGTTGTTTGCAATTGTGCTTAATCAGTCAGAGTTCCTCTGTGTACCAGCTATCCTGGAATCTGGATCTTGTTGCATTGCTGTATTTGAGAGGGACCAGGGAGTAGGCAAATAAGGTGATCCAATTGTTTAAATTCTTGATGGGTTTGGGGAGGCCGTTGCTGTGTTCAGGTCAGTGGATGTTAAGAGTGGTATTCCATTCCTTGTCACTGACACTGCTCCAGTTGTGGCAGGCTGGTCTGGTGCTGCTGCATGTGCTTTGAGCTAGGACGGGGATGCTGAACTTGCCAAGTGCATGGTCTGTCCAGGGGACTGGTATGTGCTTGTCAGCTCGGATGTTGTCGAAAGTGGTGAAAATAGGGGCCAGGAGGTGTCTGGCGACATGGGTAGGCCACTTTACTGTTTGAATGAGACCCACACTTCTATGGTTTTCGATGAGTGCTTTTGAGGAGGGGTCAGCATGGTCTCTGAGTAGGATGTAATTGCTAGCATTAAGGGTGAGTGGGCGACGACGTCCATGATGGTGTCGGTGAAGTTGGTGTGCAGTCCCAGTGGTCTGTATATGAGGTTGCCACTTAGGGAGAAGTTGGCTGTGACGTGGAACTTGAACGATAGGTGTTCCATGTTGGAGGATGGTGTGTCCGTGGATCTGGTGCAGCTGATGGTGTTCTTGTGGATGATTGTGATTCCGCCTCAGGGTCTGTCTTGCCTGGTAACCTTGTAGCGGGGGAGGGATGGCTGTTACAAAGTCATGTGCAGATATAGGGTCCAGACAGGTTTCCGTGAGGAAAAGTAGGTCTGGGGACAATATTGTGCAGTAGATCCCAGATCTCTGTGGCATGTTTGGTGAGTGAGCGGCTGTTGAGGAGCATGCATGTGACTGTGGAGTGTTGTGTAGGTGGTTGCTTGACTGTGTGAGGACAGCATGAATATGAGAGAGTGAGGTGTTGGTTGCTGTGGGTGCGGGTACAGTGAGTGTTGGGTGTGAATAAGTGCATGAAAACTTTCAGGAAGGGAAGAGAATTCTCCCACAGTGTGGAGTGGTGTGGTGAGGCAGCAGTGTGTGGGGTGGCAGCCAAGGTTATGGGTGTGGATGATATCAGTGTAATGTGCACCGACAGGCTTGCCCTGACGCACCATGATGTGACAGCCAGTATGTAGGTCCAGGGGGGGAGATTGATGTTACTTCCTGCGTAAATGTAAGGTTGGAAATTCTGTGATGTCACTTCCTGTGCTGATGGATGATGGAAAGGCGTCCTCATACTATATATGCTTCCCTTGACAATATTGTGCATGTCAATCATTTGGCACCTCTAACTTCCTGGTCAGAGACTCTGCTCTCCGCCCTAGCAGCTCCGTGGTTGTGGCGCTGCCACGGCCCCTACACCTCTTTGTGAAGGTAGGTATTCGAAGCCCTCCTCCACCCACAGGCTCCTGCCTGCACCTCATCCCTGGTGATCCAGTGGGTGAGCTTTGCTCTTCTGCTGTTCCGCTGGTGTCTTTCTTTGTGTTTGTGCCCGTTTTTCTGTTTTTGTCTGTCTTTTTGTGTTGTTTTTTGTTATTGTGCCATTAATTTTCTTCCTTTAATTGTATTTGTCTCTGGACCCTGTGCCCTTTGTTTGTGTCCTCCGTGCCCATTGTTTGCCGTCCTTTTCGTGCTGCTGCTGCCCACGCGGCCCCTCCCCCTGCCGGTTCCCGCTCCCGCTTCCCAGCTGTGCTTGCCTCCCCCTTCTCTATTTAATGGCAGCCGCAGCTCGGACTTGTGTGCAAGACCCCTGACCTCCTGGTCAGAGACTCTGCTCACTGCCCCAGCAGCTCCGCTGTTGTGCCGCTGCCCCCTACACCTCTCTGTGAAGGTAGGTGTTTGAGGCCCTTCTCCACCCGCAGGCTCCTGCCTGCACCTCTCCCTGGTGATCCAGTGGGTGAGCCTTGCTCTTCTGCTGGTCCGCTGGTGTCTGTCTTCGTGTTTGTGCCTGTTTTTCTGTTTTTTGTCTGTCTTTTTGTGTTGTGGTGTTTATAGGTGTAAAGGGTGGGAAGTAATTTATTTTTAATTTATGAATTAATTATTGCATGTTAATTAAAAAAAAGTACACGTTTTTATTGTAATTTCATACTATATACAACTTTGAAAGTATATACCACACAAAAATGCCAGAGACACTGTCCCACCTCCCACTTCCTTCCCTTATCCCCACCCCTCCCTTCCCCATGGTCCAGACATCCTATCAGATATAATCCAATCTCCTAATGATGAGAAGATAGTAATAAACATAAGATCACAGGGCCAGTTAACTCTTCACTGCAAAGCCTAGTGTCAATCATGAATGTATATTTGAAGATATATACCTACTGTTAATACTGCTGTCTTGTAGATCCCCTACATTTCTTAGATATTATTTGTTTCATTTGTTCATAGTCCTCTTTCTTCCCCATCCAGAGGCCATTTTATCAGAGGTGCCCAAATTTCAGGACCTCTTTTCTGCGCCCTGTGCCCCCTCCCAGCATAAACTGCTGTTTCCAGCCCATAGACTGCCAAGAACCTGCCCAGCCACTGCTGGCTGGTTGGAGGGATCGGGGCGAGCTAGTGAGTGGCTAAACAGCGTCTAAATACCCTCATAGCGATGTATAAAGATAGGTGCATCTGCCCTGGAAGTAAAGTATTGCACACCCCAAGCATAATCAGTTGCATTGACATATCTATTTCGTGTCCGACTTTGAAAGCCAAGATAGCGCCCACATCTCTTTTGACAGCATCTAAGCCAGGGCATGATGCCAACATATGTACGCTATCCGCTGCTTGAAAGCCGCACCAAGGGCAGGATGACCCAGCCAATCTACCCCATTTTGCGTTCTTAGCGGGGGTTATATATAGATTAAACCATGTTTTGAAACACTGGAGCTGTAGGTTAGCTGCAATAAAGGATGTTTGGGCAAGGTGTAATGAATCATCGACTTCTCCAGATCCCACTTGTAAAAGTCCCTGCCAGTAGTCATAATGCTTAGTTAAATCATCCAACATTGGTTCATTCAATAGCTCATATATCCTACCAAGTGTGATTGATTCTTTGAGCAGCCCCTTCACAAGTGTCACTCTGCCAAAGCCACGGCGACCCCTAACCTTCCTTGCCAAGAAGTCTCTTATCTGTAGATATTTTAAGAATTGTTTATTCTCCAGCCTGTGCCTATCCCTAATTCGATCAATCGGTGTAATCCCTGTCTCATCCATCACATCCCCAATTATCCTCACTCCTTTTTCATACCACCAACTCATGTGTCCATTATTGGAAATATCAGGGATAGACTCATTTTTGTACACTGGGGTATAAGCGTTAATCAGTCCTTAGCTAAGTTTTTTACGGACTGCAGTCCAGACTTTAAATGCACATAGAAGGGTCTTGAATTTGACCCTTTTATAGTAATTGAATTCAATGTGGTGCAAAAAACACCCACTAGCCGCCCTACCTAATTATAGCTGATATATTGAAGTGGGGTTATCCCTTGAGAGCTAGCTTCTCTCCCATTAAGCAGGTAACTTAGTTTATATAACATTGCCGCCCAGTAATAATGTTGGAAATTGGAGACCCCCCCAACCTCCTCTTTCCCTTGGAAGCATCAGAAATGCCAGCGCCCTCCGGGGGCGGCAATGTTCTCATAGAAATCTCGATATCATCTGATTCAGAGACTTAAACCAACAGCTATTTATGGTCAAAGGAATGATTTTTGGCAGAAATAGCATCTTGATAACATTACTCCTCCCAACCAATGTCGGCTTAAGGTTATCCAGCCGAGCAAAGTCCTTTTTAAATTTTGGGAGGAGCGGGTCTAGATTTGCTTCAACAATTTTTGCCACGTCTGCCAGGAGCTCAAACCCAAGGTATATCGCCTTCTGTACTACCTGTGGATCGTTCAGTTGTAGTCCCCTGCTGATTAAAATGTGAGTCTTACTTTGATTCAACCGGTAGCCCAAAATCTGCCAAAAAACATTGGCTTCCTTTGTGATTTCTCCAAGTGCACCCACCGAGCTAGAGGTGACAGTTGCCAGATCGTCGGCATAAGCAAGAATCTTAGTTTCCCCCCCATTACTATGCACTGTCACGATCTCGCTGTTGCCTTTGATCTTCCTAATTAGCAAGTTGATATATAATGCAAACAATAGGGGGGAACAAGGACAGCCCTGGCGAGTCCCCTGACTATGCAGTACTGGGTCCGACACCTCTCCCATTATTGCTACGCTATTGGGTTTTTATATATTGTTGTAATGGCCTTAATAAAGCCTTTTCCGAGCCCTCTTTTTTTCTAAAGTTGCCGAAAGAAATGGCCAGGAGACCCTATCAAAGGCTTTCTCTGCATCCAGCAGAATTGGTGCCATAGGGTCTCCGGCAATTCCTGCGGCATCAAAGAGAGCAATTGTCCGTTGAATATGGTCAATGGTGCTATGGCTGGGGACAAAACCATGCTGAACTGGAGAGACCCACCAGACGTTTAGCTAACATCTTAGCATACACCTTGATATCACTATTGATTAGCATGTTGGGGCGGTAGGATCCAAGCTCCTTAACATGCTTGCCCTTTTTGAGAAAAAACACTATATTATCGAATCTCCAAGAGCCCGTTGCCCCTGGCCTTCTTGAGCCGCCAAAAATAATCCTTCATCAGTACTTGTAGGCAGGGAGTCAGCATTTTATAAAATTCCCCTGGAATAGAATCCGTGCCTACTGCCTTCCCCCTCGCAAGTTTTTGAATCGCACACCCAGCTTCCTCCACCGTAACAGGCGCCTCCAGGGCTTCCCTTTCTTCCACCGAAAGAGTCTCCCCTGGTAATTCAGCCAAATATTCCTCTATTTCCTTTCCCCCACATATAACTTCCTCAGTGTACAGATGCTGATAAAAACATTGAAATGCCGCCCGTATGCCTAAGGGCTAAGAGACTGATCCTGCCAGAGGATCCTCAATTTCCTCAATTTTCCTCTTGATCACCCGCTGCCTGGTGCGCAACGCTAGAAGGCACACAACTTTCTCACTACACTCATACATTCTAGTCCGCCAGGCTATGTATTTCCCTGCTGCTTTTTTGGCTGAAATATTTAGTATAGATGACTTTATTAAGGCCACTTTTGTTTGTATTTGCCCTACATCACCCCCGGCCCTAATTACCCTGACCAGTTGAGTTTCTGCTTCAAGTAATTTCCTGTACAGTTCCTGCATATTTTGTTTCTCCTTCTTCTGAGATGTCCACCTATATCTTGTGGTTTCCCCTCTTACCCCTGCTTTCAAAGCATCCCATACGACCTCTAACCTTGCTCTCTCTCTAGTGTCAGCTATGAGCCTTGGGATCCAGTTCCTCATATGATCAATATAGTCCTCATCATAGAGCAGTGCTCTGTTAAATGTCCAGCGTGGTATCGGGGGTTTCTATGTTTGTATTGATAATTCTAGAACCAGCAGATTTTGGTCCGACATAATGCGGGGAAATGTAAATATCTGACACTCTGTCAATACCCCCCTGGGATGCAAAGAAATAGTCTAATCTGGCATGCGTTTGATGTGGAGCAGAAAAGAAAGTATATCCTGAGGTTCCTGCGCTGCCCAAACATCTGTAAAGCCATGTGTCATGCACAAATTAGCTAAGATTGAAAGACTTTTGGTTTACGGCCATGGTATGACCTTTCCCCTAGCTTAATAGAGCTGGAATTCATATTAATATTGAAATCCCCACATAAAATTAAAGGAAGCGGCCAACCTACTAGTTCTACATTCAACCAATCAAACAAGTGTGGTCATCTAACACAGAACCATATACTGAACATTTCAGTATGCGTTGGAGTCTCTTCTGGAGTTCAGAGTAGAGGGCGTTGCCGAAGTCCAGCCTGCTGGTGACGAGGGCCTGGGTGACCGTCCTTCTGGTTTCGGTGGGGATCCATCTGTAGATATTACGAAGCATACGGAGGGTGTTGAAGCAGGAGGAGGAGACGGCGTTGACTTGTTGGGTCTTTGACAGCGAGGAGTCCAGGATGAACCCTAGGTTGCGTGCATGCTTGGTGGGTGTCGGTGCATCTCCCAGTGAGGCTGGCCACCAGGAGTCGTCCCAGGCAGAAGGGGTGGAGCCGAGGATGAGGACCTCCGTCTTTTCCTAGTTCAGTTTAAGGAGGCTGCTCTTCATCCATTCGGCGATGGCCTTCATTCCTGTGTGGAAGTTGGTTTTGGCGGTGTCGGGGTCTTTGGTGAGGGAGAGGATCAGCTGGGTGTCGTCGGCGTATGAGACTATGTTGAGGTCGTGTGATCGGACGATGTTGGCGAGTGGTGTCATGTAGACATTGAACAGGGTCGGGCCGAGGGATGATCCTTGGGGTATGCTGCAGGTGATCTTGGTGGCTTCGGATCGGAATGGAGGGAGGCGGACTCTCTGGGTTCTGCCGGTGAGGAAGGAGGTGATCCAGTCCAGAGCTTTGTCGCAGATCCCTGCGTTGTGGAGGCGTATGCGAAGGGTGTGGTTGCAGACGGTGTCGAAGGCGGCCGAGAGGTCCAGGAGGATGAGGGCCGCAGTTTCGCCGTTGTCCAGCAGGGCCCTGATGTCGTCAGGGCGTCGTTTTCTTTGAGGAATTGGGTCAGTTGTCTGTTGACGATTTGTTCGATGAATTTTTACCGGGAACGGTAGCAGGGAGATGGACTGGAAGTTCTTGAGGTCCTTTGGGTCGGCCTTGGGTTTCTTGAGCAGGGCACTGATCTCTGCGTGTTTCCAGCTCTCCGGGAAGGTGGCGGTCTCGAATGAGTTGTTGAATATCTTGTGGAGTTGGGGTGCGATGATGGAGCTCGCTTTGTTGAAGATGTGGTGGGGGCAGGGGTCTGAAGGTGAGCCGGAGTGGATGGTGTGCATGGTCTTGATGGTGTCTTTGTCATTGATGTGGTTCCAGGAGGTCAGGCGGCTGGTGCGACTGGGGGGCGGTAAGTCTGGGGTGACGGCGGTTGTCGGAGAGGTCTGGGTGTTGAAGCTGTCGTGGATGTCTGCGATCTTTCGGTGGAAGAAGGTAGCTAGGGAGTCGGAGAGGTCCTGTGATGGCGGGATGTCGTTGGAGCAGGAGCTGGGGTTGGCGAGTTCCTTCACGATTTTGAAGAGCTCTTTGCTATTGTGTGCATTGTTATCGCTGCGTTCCTTGAAGGAGGTCCTTTTGGCCAACCGGATGAGTTGGTGGTGTCTGCGGTTGGCGTTCTTGAGGGCTGCATGGTTGTCCGGGGTTTGCTCGTGGCGCCATTTCTTCTCTAGTCTCCGGCGGGTCTGTTTGGATGTCTGAAGGTCGGTGGTGAACCAGACGGCTTTTCTGTCGGTTCACCTGTTGGTGGGAGTCTTGATCGGGGCGTGCGTGTTGGCGCAGTCGTCAATCCATTGCTTGAGGTTGCGGACGGCTGTGTTGGTGTCCGTGGGGTCGGTAGGTGGGTCTCGGACGAGGGCGGTGCTCAGCTGGTCTTCGGTGACCTTGTTCCAGCTGCAGTGGGGGATTCTTTGCTGGTGGTTGTGTGTGGTGGCTTTCTTGAAAGAGAAGTGAATGCAGCGGTGGTGGGTCCAGTTGAGTTCTGTGGTGTGGTTGATGGAGACGTGGCTGCTGGTGGTGAAAATGGGGTCAAGCGTGTGTCCGGCGGAGTGGGTGGGTGTCGTGACGAGCTGTTTGAGGCCGAGGTTGTCGAGGTTGTCAGCCAGGGTGGTGGAGTTGCTGTCATTGGCGTTCTCGAGGTGGAAGTTCAGGTCTCGAGGAGGATGTAGTCAGTGGAGGCCAGGGCGTGCGCGGTGACGGCATCTGTGATGGAGTTGATGAACTGTGGATGGGGTCCAGGGGGTCTGTACACAAGTGTTCCTCTGAGGGTAGTGTTGGGGTCGATGTGGATCTGGAAGTGCAGGTGTTCGGCGGTGCTGAGGGTGTCTTCAGTGTTGGTTGAGATTCTGATGGTATTTCTGTGAACGATGGTGATTCCTCCTCCACGCCTGTTGGTGCGGTCCCTGTGGGTGATCTTGTAGCCGTCTGGGATGGCTATGGCGACGCCAGGTGCCGATAAGGAGTTCATATAAGTCTCCATCAGGAAGGCGACGTCAGGGGAGGATGAGTAGAGTAGGTCCCAGAGTTCGACGGCGTGCCTGTGGATGGAGCGGGTGTTGAGCAGTATGTATCTTAGGTGGTTTTGGTCTGCTTTGGTGTGGTGAGTGGGACGTGCCGGTGTGTGCTGGCAGGTGTAGTTGCAGCTTCGGCAGGTGAAGGCTCCGTGGGTGATCTTCGGGGTGGCCTGGAAGCAGGTTGAGGGTCTGCCGGTGTTGAGTGCGTGGAGGGTGTTGGTGTCGTAGCAGCGTCTGGCACCGTGGTGCTTGCAGGGGCCAGGGGGTTTGGCGCTGGGTGTGGTCCAGGCACGGACGGGTGCAGACGGGATTGCCTTCGTCGCACCAGCGGCACGCCCGCTGCGCGCATCCGCGGTGTGACCGCGCAGTGGTCGCCATATACGGAGAGTCGATCGTCTTGCCTCGGGCCTCGCCTTATCAAATACCGCTTGCCTCATGAGAAAAATGTCCCCAAAATATTAGACTGGCTCTAGGCCTTTGGTTGGTCTCCTTCTGCCTTTTCTTATTTTTTAGCATAAGTGGAAAGCGGTGCACTCTCTGCACCTCTGTGTCCCAATTCCAGTGTGCCAGTTTAGGGAGACCTTCTTTCAGCAGGCGTAGCACAAACCCTCTAATGCCCTCTCCTTCTGCATTTTCTGGTATGCCGAAAACTCTATGGTTGTTACGCCGTTGAAGATTTTCGAAGTCTTCCAACTTCCACATGACGTCCATCATCCTGGTCTATTAGCTGTGACTTGTTGTACAGTAGCCTCAGCCTCCAAAGCCACCACTGCTCCTGTCTTGCATCCACTTGCATCTGCTTGAGGGTGGAATATATCGCCCCTTTGAGGGAGACAATTCTGCCCCTGTCTTAGATTCAGATAAGATCTTATTTGACCCATTGTGGAGAGTCTTCACCTCCTGGTTCCTCCTCCTCAACCAAAATATGAGTAGAGGAATAATCCCATTTCAATTGACTAGATCGACTGTGATCTGAATCTGAATCTGATTGTATTGCCTCATTTTCCTTTTCACCAATACTTCTTCTTCTCCTTTTTTGGGCGGAGAGCTGTTTCTGAGTACTAGGATTGGAGAGTGAACTGTCAGAGTTGATTACTGAATTGTCCGATACATAATTATCACTGACATTAGACAGCTCAGAGTCCTCATTGAGAGAGAAAAACTCCCCCCCCCCCCCCGGGGTCCCCCCGATCTTGCATAATGTGGGGTAAAGTTTGGGGTTGGCTGCTGAAAAACCCTCTGGTACCTTCTCTTCCTTCTCCTCCTCATAATGATTATCCAGCACGTTATTAATGTTAACCTTGCTTGCTCTCCCCTGTACTGCATCATTTTGAGCTGAGATAGCCAGTCCCGTACTTACAGTGTCCACTGCAGGGAGATCGGTACTGCCAGCTGTTAGTTGCAAGAGGGTCTCGCCAGCCACAGCATCCTTCTTGCCTTCAGCCTTGCTCCTGCCAGAGAAAATCCCTGGAATTACTCGTTGCTCGGGGGTCTCTGCCTCCTCACTGGGATGCTGGTCTTAGGGCTTCTGTTCCTCCGCCTCCTTGCGTCCTGCCGCGGGACTAGCGTCTCCTGACTTCCTCACAACCGGCGTCTTCCGGGCAGTAAGGGGACCGCGCTGATTTCCGGCAGCTCCTGCAGTGCTGCTCTCGGGAAGGTCCTTCGGTGGCTTGAATTGTTTTCACATCATATTGCTATGCTCGGGCCGGCCTCCGCCACTGTACCAACAGATGACAGTTTTCCAAACAGCGCGGAGTATCAGGTATGTTAATTGGCCAAAGTTCTTTTTTTTTTCCCCGACTTCATTCTCCGGATGATGGGTCTCTTCCAGAGAATCATCAGTGGTATTGTTTTTTTAAAATAGACTCCTCGTATTGAACAATACCACGGAGCGGTAAATGGGTGGCTCCTGTAACAGCTACACAGCCGCCATCTTGCCTCGAGTGGCTGTTAATTAATTTTAATTAATTAATTGGCAACTAATTTTGGTAAATGTGTGAAGTACTGGGTATTTTAGACCCAGCGGTGCAGGGGCACACACCCTATGACTTCTGGGTTCACCCTGTTCCAGACCTACAGAAACACAGAGTCTTCTGGGTGAAGTCAAAGATTCGTTTATTGGCTGCAGACCAATTACAGGTATCCTAGAAGTACAACAGCGTGTATGTTCTCAGGAGACTGCTGAAAATCATAGGAACGGACATCATCTTAAATACCCTTTTCCTTGCCTCAAGCATACATTCCTAGGTTTTATGATACGGCAATATACAAGTGTACATTACAAAGAAAAGGCAGAGTCATGATGACCATCCCACATTCCAGTTCGGCCAGCCCACAATGATTTACACAGTAAGGTTCATATCCCACATTAGATGTCAATAGACCCCCCAATAAACATGAGCATCTCCTGTTTTGGGAAACAAGTCATAAAGCAGGAACAAGCAGGTGTGGAAGAGATTAGCCGGGGGATTGTGTAGAATGAAAGGGTTTTATGACGGGTCAAGCCCTGATGCTAATCACAGGTGGACGGAGGAAGGGGAGCTCGTGAGACCGGTTTGACCTGGGGCAGCAGAGCCAGCTGCCCAGGTCACAGAGAAGTCAGAGGAGAAGCCCATGTACTGTGAGGCCCGTATTTACTCCATTATAGCCTATGTGAGGGCAATGACAAGATGGCCACTGCTTCCAAAATGGAACCCGCGTAGTGAAGCAGAATAACGTGTACGCAGTGCATTCATAGCTAGAACGGTATATAAAGCACTCGTACATGCCGCATTTACCATTTGCGGTTTGTTAATACCAAGATAGACAGGGGTAGGGCCCTGTCCCCTAAGCGGTCCCGAATATTAAAGTACGACAGACCCTCCTTTTGCCCTTACATAGGCAATCACTATACTCATCTTAATCCGAGTCTAGGTCAATGTTCACAAAGTCATGGAGATGTTGCTGTAGCATCATCCTATTACTTAGCTCGTCCCTCGATACAGGTTTCCTTATACATAAGGTAGCACAGAGGCCACATATCGCAGGAGCACACTGTATGCACAGACAGAACAGGAAAAGAATGGCTAAGATCATTCCAATGACCATCAGAACTTTCCAACCCCAGGCAGATATCAATTCCCAGAACCACCCCACCAGTGACCAATCTCCCTTATCCACGTGTATGGATTCAGATATTTTATGGAGTTTGGAGATGGCTTGATACACTGTTGGAGCATTATCTGGTATGAAAATGCAGCAACTGGATTGGATGACCTTGCATACCCCACCGCGGTCTGCAAGAATAACGTCTAGAACCATGCGGTTCTGTAAAGTCATAAGGCGATCCGCTTGGAGCTCAGCCGTCAGATTACTAAGGGCACCAGCCGTTACATTGACAGTGGATTCAACCACACGAGTCAGCTGTCTCAGGTTCCTACTATTGACCATAGGTCCCCAAAACGGCAGGAAACCCAAGAAGAAGTCTCCCGCTTCCTGACCGGCAGTATCCTCCTTACTAATTACACCTCTCACAACTCTGGTCTTGTGATAGTCAGAGGCAGCAGTAAATGTCGGCGGTAGCAAGTTCGCAATATAACAAGTGCCCGAGAAATCAGGGGGCAGCCATGTATATGCTCGGTCATTACAGATGAAATATGTGCCCTTGGCAGCCAAAAACGCAGGGGAAAACTGTGACGGGAAGGTGTACGTTTCAGTACAGTCACTTCTTCCCAGTTGAGCTCTAGGATTCTGACCATTACCCTGTAAGCAGAACCGACCCATGTGGGGTACAACCCAGATTGGAGATGAGATTTTTCGCTGTCTTTCACCCAGACTAATACTATACCCCATCGCGTTCCATCCTACATAAGGTCTCAACTCTTCTTTGGGAATGGATGAGTATGCATCGATATCCCTACTCATATCGGCAACTCCTTTCATCAAAGCCTTATTATTGGTGATAGGTCTGATGGAACGCGGTTGGCGAGGGGAGTATGTATCTAGAGCATAGAGAAACATGGTTTGGAATGCCCATGACGATCCATTGTAACTGTACGGCAGCACCAGGTAGGGAATACCCTTGTTAATGGTATGTGGCATTAACCCACACACCCAGCAATTGGTCGTATTCATTACCAGTTGGTGCTGGTGCAAGAGCTGGATAAACGAGTTATTTACGAACTCTGATCGTCTAGTCTGTTCGTGCTCAGGCAAAGGGTGAAAAGAGTGAGAGGAGGCAGTAGAAAGAGGTATAGGCTGTTCAGTGGGTTCAATGGGCTTTTGAGCGGAGAATATCACAAATCCTACCATAAACATTATTATGCTACACAGTGTAAAAAGGCACAAAAAGACAAAACATTTACTTTTTACAATTCTACACATCCTTGCGTTAAAGTTCATTTCCTCAATCGGTCTCTCCATCTTAAAAAACTCCATCCTCTACTCGGGCCGCTCGCGGCGGATGAGTTTCTTCTGCTAAGGAGTACGCCTGTCAGTCCAGGGAAACGCCCTAGACCAACCAGAACCGTTGACCTAGCGTCTTCGGCCTGTACCCCAAAGTCTTGGCACCGCGACCCTGCGGCAGAACCCGGATGGTGGTTCGAAAAACAGAAATCAAGAAAGTCCTTCAGATGGGAGATCAAAAAATGTCAAAAAGGAAATAGTGAGGAAATCTTTATTTGTCCATGGGCCTAGGTCTCAAATTATAGCGGAGACGGCCAGGTGCTGTTTGGTCTTGAAACAAAAGTTCAGGCTCAGTGGTGTCCAGTTGACTTGATGGTGGCACAGCTTCCTGCAGAATATTGTCACTCTCTTGGTCTGAAACTGTGCCTCTTATGCGTGCGTCACTGAACGGTACAAAACGAGGTACAGTGTCTGTCTCAGAGTCGGCGATACCCTCCTTGACCCACTGGTCATATGGCAGAGGCAAGGGGACTACCTTACAGTGGGTACCATGGATCCAGTGCTTCTTCCCTTTCACTCGCACTGCTGATCTTGTCGAAAGAAGAACAAGATGAGGGCCGATCCAGCGAGGCTCGTCGTTGCTCTTGCGCTGGAAATTTCGGACTAGCACCCACGTACCAGGGTTGATAGGGTGTCTGTGGTAAATAATTTAATTACCGGTACTTAATTTGATGCGGAAAACTAATAAGAATAGCTCAGTAAAATAAGAGGCAGAATCCGTGGTATTAGAGATTCAGAACGGGCTTTAGTCCTATACAAAGGAACATAATTCGAATTATGGGCCTTCTATTCCATCACCACGAAAGTTCAGGAAGGAAGGAACAATACATTATTGACAGGTAATCATTTTTATAGAAAAGGCATTACAGTGAAACAGATGCAGGAGGCGTAACAGTTGATAACAGAGATAAAGGCATACATGCGTAACTAAAATGGGTGTAACTAGGCGTAACTAAAGAACGTCATTAGGTATGATGTCACAAATGGGTGGTTCCATGAAAGAATTTCGCAATGTCAGCAAAAATACTTGGCAGAGATGCGCGCGCAGCAGCATGACGTGTGAGTTGACGTGCAACTAGGGGGAGAATGGGACTTGACATTTAGCTCTACATGTGGAGACAAAAGTCTGGGGTTATGTCAACCTAATCCCAAATCATATCTAATATCCTATGTTTAAAGAACTGTGTTATCCAAAAAGAGAGGTCTCTTAGGATAGAATCTTATTCTATACTGACTATACTGACTGTTAGTGCGTGTACAAGCGTCTAAGTGTCTACACTAGATGCGAGGGGGTAGGAATATTCCATGGTAACGGGGCTATGAATTACTTGCATGAGGGCAGCGAGGCCTGGCCCCTTTGCACGGTAGCTGGAGGAATGTTTACCTAAACTGCTAGAAAGGAATGCATCGGATGAGGAGCGAAGGAGATAATCTCGAAGGTGAAATACAGTTTTTTGGCAAGCGACGGGCTGGATCAGGCACCGTTAGCCGCGCAGGGAGTAAGACAAAGTTCATGGTCACAGATGCAGGCTCAGACTGGAGCTTTCAGAGGCAGAAGGCAGAAAAGGCTTGGTGGCAGAATCAGGGCCTACTCGCCTGGACTGTAAAATGGGATAAATGAACCATATAAAGCCGGTGGCCTTTCATACTTAGGAATAGAATATCCGGCCCATTCATGGCGGATCTGAAAGAGGACATGTTGACGGTGGACGCACATGTGTTTGCGTCTTCATAACTGGAACTGGAGGGAACATACATGTACTTGTGACTTATACATGAAACCGTTGGGGTCCAAGATAGGGGACATAACCGACCATAAAACTCCATATTTCCACATTCCCTCCTTGTCCCCTACTTGCCCTTAGGAGATATCAATCTTCATCAATCCATCGATCTGTTCATATAACATCATTTGTTCTTCTTTCTTCTTCCGGGATCTTAAACGAAAACTTGGATGTGGGATGCACGAGGTGGCACATAGACCACAAATCGCTGGCCCACATTGTAGACATAAGCAGCAACTGAATAGTATGAGAAAGCCAATACCTAGGAAGGAGAGCATTCTCCATCCCCAGGCTGACAACACGCCCCAGAACCAACCGGACCAAGTCCAGGTGCCTGGACTCTGGTGTATCTGGCTTACAATCTTATGAAGGCGGGTTATGGCTTTATATACTGATGGTGAATTTTCTGGTATGAAAATGCAACAACTTGATCCGATGACCCTACAAGCTCCGCCCCTATCGGCCAGGATGACGTCAAGGACAAGACGATTTTGAAGCACAACAATCCGCATAGCAGACTGTTCTTCTGTTAAATTGCCTAAGGCGGAAATAGTTTCGTTCACTACTGCTTCAAGGGTTCTGGTTAATCTACGTATCAACTTACTATTAGTGACTGTACCTATATAGGGAAAGAAACCTTTATTGAAATCTGTGTATTTTTCCCATGCTGTTTCAGTGTAATCGACAATTGGGAGATCTCTCTGCTGTCTATTGTGTACTAAATGAGTATTTCTATGATAATCAGGAGGAGCTAGGAAAACAGGTGGTAGAAGGAATGCTATGTAACAGGTACCATCCCAATCTAAAGGTAGGCGTATATATGCGGTCTGGCCACATATAAAGTAGGAATGACGAGAAGCTCTAAATGTAGACTTGCCTTGATCACTGAATTTTATCACAGTGGTGCATTTACTATGGCCCATGTGTATGGAGCCATTCTTTCTTATGCATAGTTCCCCTTTAACTGGGAATACGGACATGGCGGGCAATATTGGTGTAGCTTCAGATTCAACGTTCAGGATCATGAGGTTAAGTGTAAAATTACCTAATCCATATACTTCATTTTCTAGATCAGTTCCTGTTCTTTTGGGAAGTCCCTCCTTGTTAGGGTAGCAGACTTTAAGCAAAACTAAGTTCAGGTTTCCCCATACCCAGTTGTCTTGATAAGCTACTGAGTTTGAATCTAAGGAATTAATTAAACTAAACCATGCTCCACAGGAGCCATTGTGTGTGAATGGATATGGAAAGAGGGGCAAAACTCCCTTATAGTTCTGATAGGGAGGGAGTCGGCCACATATCCAACAATTTGCAGCATTGCTAGTCTGATGGGAATGATGTAACATACTAATAAAAGTGTTGTTGCGCAGCGCAAATCTATAGGACAACTCATGCGGGGGTAATTCACTAAAAGAATGTTCAGCAGTAACATTGTAAACATGTTTAGAAATAGGATAATATATGTGCAACAATATACTTGCAGCGATTATTAAAAGACATAAGAAAAACAAAATTAATAACGTCACTGTGCAATGACTACGCAGTGATTTACAGTACGCATGTTTCTTGAGCTGCATTTGATTATTTCTTTCTCTATTCCGGTCCAGAGGATACATGTCAGAGACAAATTCAACCGATTCACCTTGGAGAGGACTTAAACAATCAAATTGTCTGACTGACTGGACCTCAATTTTAGTCTATATAGTTCTGAGTTCGATTGCTCAACCAAGGGGAGCTTTGAGTCTGTCTTTGAGGAAATACAGGGTTTAGTCTCTATATCGGATGGTAGTCCATAAAATTTCTTGATATGACTCGAGTGTATCCAACCTTTGCGACCTTCGATCTTCACGGCTGTCCTCATGGTGAGCAGTACAAGTTGAGGCGATTTCCACCTAGGATCCAGCTGAGTCTTCCGGTCAAAATTCCGCACTAACACCAAGTCCCCGGGAACTACGTCATGGGGTTTCACCTCGGTGTTGTCGGGAAAGGCTGCAGCTACCTGTGAACGACAAGATTGTAGTGCAGACATCAAGGAAGCCAGGTAATCTGTCAGCATATTACAGTCAACGTCAGTGATTTTACGAGGTATAGGCGTCCCCCACATATTTGGTGGTCTACCGAAGATCACCTCATACGGGGATAGCCCTGTTCGAGAATGTGCTACCATTCTCATGTAAAAGAGTGCAACTGGTAAGGCTACTACCCAATCGACACCTTTCTGTCTACATATTTTGGACAATCTAATTTTCAGAGTTTGATTATGTCGTTCCACGAGACCTGCTGCCTCGGGGTGTCGGACACAGTGAAATCTCCATTGATAGCCTAACAAAAGTGAAACGTGTTTCATTAGTTCGGATGAGAACGGCTGGCCGTTATCTGAGTAGACAACACGTGGTAAACCGTACCGTGGGAAGAATTCTCGAACCAACTGTTTGGCAGTAGTCGGGGCAGTGTAATCTGAGACCGGGTATGCTTCTGTCCAACGGGAAAGAGCACAAACAACTACAAGAACATATTTGAATCCTCGACATCGTTCCATCTGGATATAATCCATCTGGAGGACTTCAAAAGGGTGATCAGGAGGCTGAAATCCACCCTGTTCCACGGGAATGCTTTTACCTGGGTTAAACTGACAACAGATCATACAGGTACGAACTTTTTGTTTAGCTGCTGCTCGTAAATGTTTGTTGAACCAAATGTGTTGAATGCTGTCTAGCATAGCCTTTTCTCCTAGGTGCGCTGGACTATGTATTGTATTAATGATAACTTGGACCATAGAGTCGGGAAGAAACCATATAGATTTTTCCTTCGTCATCCATCCCTGATCGGTTTGGATCCCTCCTAATTCAGTCCATTTCTTTATTTCTTCTGGTGTAGCATGTGTCTGTATGTCAATTACGTCAAGAGCGGGATCCTTAACCGTCATGCAATGTGTTGGTGTCAGAACTATTGTCTTTGTCATGTCAGATGTGTGAGTTTTATTCTGAGCAGTCTGTTTAGCTGTTCTGTCAGCTAGGTCATTGCCTTGGGAAATGATATCAGTAACTTTCGTATGAGCTTTACATTTCATAATTGATATTGCAGTGGGTAGATGTATTGCATCTAATAAGGCATGAATGAGGGGTCCGTGCTGAATGTGGGCACCGTGAGAAGTTAAATAACCTCTCTCTCGCCACAGTACGCCGAAGTCATGGACGACTCCGAATGCATAACGTGAATCAGTGTATATGTTGACTTTCTTATTTGTGGCTTGAATACAGGCTTGTGTCAGAGCGATGAGCTCTGCTGCTTGAGCTGACAAGGTATTAATACGATTTGTTTCAATGACTTCATTGTCTGTTGTGACTGCATACGCGGCCACTAGCTCTCCTGTACTTGTTCTCATACATGAACCATCTACATACAACGTCAGGTCTGGATCTGACAATGGGACGTCTGTCAAGTCTTGTCTGGGTTTCGTCGTGATAGTAATAACTTCAATACAATCATGTGCTAGTGGGTCTGTTCCATTTACTGGCAAAAGTGTGGCAGGATTCAATGTACTACAACGTCTGATTTCTATGTGTGGCTGGAACAATGTTAATTCGTAACCGGTGAGTCTTGCTATAGTCAAGTGTTGTGTCTGTGTGCGGTTCAAGAGAACTTCTACTGCGTGTGGTACTTGTACTGTCAATTGATGTCCTAACACTATGGCATCGCTTTGTCTGATTGCTAAAGCTGTCGCTGCCACTGATTTCAGGCACGCAGGCAGAGCCTGAGCTACGGGATCTAATGTACTAGAAAAATAAGCACATGGTTTGTGTGCTCCTGCTTGTTCCTGTGTGAGTACTGACAAGGCAGTACCTTCGCGTTCTGTAACAAAGAGTGTAAACTGTTTACTGTAACATGGTGTTGCTAGGACAGGTGCTTGACATAAAGCTTTCTTTAGGTTTTCAAAAGCTTGTGTATGTTCCTGAGTCCAAGGGAGGACAGTCGATGTGGCCGCCTCCTGTGTTGTCAACTGAATAAGTGGTTTTGCTAGAAATGCATACTGAGGGATCCACTGCCTACAATATGAAGTGAGGCCTATAAAAGCCCGTACCTCCTTTTGTGTCTTGGGTATTGGCATGTTAGCAATTAACTGGATGCGATCTGACGTAAGCTGCCTTCCCTCCTTGGACAGCGAGTGCCCAAGGTAAACAACTCGCTGGACACAGAATTGCAGCTTAGAAGGGGACACCTTGTGCCCCTTTTCGGCCAAAAATTGTAAAACCGTCAGTGAAGCTTTTTCACATTCAGGTTCGCTTCTAGCGGTGATCAGCAGATCATCGACATATTGAAGCAGGGCAGTGTCGACTGGCATGTGGATTCTGTCAAGTTCTCGTTTCAGTGCTTGGCTATAGATGCTGGGGCTTTCTGTGAATCCTTGAGGTGCGCCTGTGAATTTAAAGCTTCGTCCATTTAAACTAAATCCGAACAAGTATTGGCTTTCCGGATCTATTGGGACGCTGAAAAAGGCATTCTTGAGATCAATTACAGTAAAGAATGTTGCTTCGGAATCAATGGCTGTCAGTAATGAAGAAATGTCTGGAACTACGGGGTATTGTGGTACAATACATTTATTTAATTCGCGCAGATCAATAACCAATCGATATACTGGCGGGGCTTTTGGATCAGTTCGTTTAAGGATCGGAATTATCGGGGAATTACATACATTGGAGTCGGTTTCCACAACCACTCCTTGGGTAATAAGCTCGTCAATGATTTGCAGTAAAGCCAATACAGCATCTGGTGGTAACTTGTATTGTCGCATACGTGGTAGTACCACTCCTGTCTTTAGTGTGACTCGATATGGTGTAATGTTCATGCAACCAACATCTGTAGGGCCTTGCGCCCATAAATGTGTGGGTAAAGTCTGCAGTCGGTGATCCATGTCTCGGGACACATAGTGCCCTTTGAAATCACGTAAAAACAATCTTACTCCTTCCGGAGAACAACATATTATAGCTCCTAGAGCTTTCAATGTTTTTATACCTAACAGGTTTTCTGGACATGATTTAGTAAGCAATAAATCTGTAGTTCGTGTCAAGGGACCAATCGTAAGTGGAAGAGGCTGTGATACCTCGTTAATGATAGGTTTTCCTGAAAAACCAAGGGAAATATTCTGTGAGCCTGAGAGGGGTGCCCCTGGAACTTCACTACGTTTTATGGTTGTTCGGCTTGCCCCTGTATCAAGTAAAAATTTTCTATCCTGGCCTAATAGTTCACTGTGTACATAAGGTCCTTCTTGATCTACAGGGACCTCGATAAGGGGTAAGCCAACTTCCCTCTCTAGGCTGTTTCATGAGTATCGTTGATAATCAGGATAGTCATACTGTGCGGTCTGGTACATCTGTCGTGTCGTTGTTGGTGTGGCAGCAATAGGCTGCGGTGGTGGAGCTGGCATAGACTGTTGCGGAGCTGGCATGGCCTGTGCATGCTGCGGGGCTCCTTGTTGGTTCTGATCCTGTCTAAGTGGCCGTGGTCTTTCTTTTGTATTACCTATGGCGATATTATGTTTTAAAACTGGACAATCGTGTACATAATGACCTGGCTGTTTACAATAGTTGCATGTCCCTTTTACAGAACCTGCTGAAACACTGGACTGTGTCATACCCTTTTTATGACCGTCAGCTGGAACTGTCTGGGAAACTAGCATTTTCATTTTCGTGTCTTTCATGCGTCTTTGTTCATGTTCTTGTTCCTCTCTAATTCTATTGTGATGGTACTGTAGCATTTGTAACATTTGTGACGGAGTGTTACCTTGCCAGGTACTCTCGAATTTCAATACTCTATTCTTAACTTGGGGCAGGGCATTTTCAACTAATTTTGTCACAAACAGATGTGGATAAGATTCGCTACTTGCTTTTATTCCACTATTTATACCAAAACATTTTTCGAATCGGGCATAAAAGTCACTAGTGTCTTCATCTTGCTTTTGTTTACAGGCTGAGATTGCACCCCAGTCTTCCTTTTTCGTAGTTAATAAACGTGGCAGTACCTGTACTAGTAAACCTGGTAGTATTTTGGTCTTTTCCCCAAGCCCTAAACCTGGACCTCGAGCTGTTTCTTCGTTTTCTAATGCTGTCCAATCTATCTTTTGGTCTCCCACCTCCCAATCCTTTTTCTTTGAGTTTTTCATAAATGCCCGCAGGCATTAATACCTTTAATATTTTCATAATGTCGGGATAGGTATACTCTCCCATGAGCAACATGTCTTTAATTTCACGGTGGAAACCCGCTGGGTCTTTGTCATGACTGGGTACCACTTTCTTCATTTCTAATAGTTCCATTTTAGATATGGGTGTGTATACAAACACACGTTTAAACTGATTGTCATCACCTTTTATCGGGTGGACTTCGCGTAAGGGATTCTGTCTATCCATATAATACGTCGTTCTTTCCTTGATGGGCAGTGAGACATGTTCGGGGCATACAAAAAGAATGTACTGCTTTCTGGATTCTAGTATTTCTCTAATTAACTCAGTACCTGAACCTCTCCATTTATTCGTGAGTAATTCAGTTAACATATCAGGTAAGGGACCAGGATCGGAGTGTTGGCTTTTATATAATATAAGGAGTTGTTGAATCATGTAGATACCAGCTAAACGCTGTTCATCTGGGGTGAGGTTCAAAAACGTGTGTGCTAGTGTATCATCACTATATTTTCCGGGACTGTCAACCCAGTGAACGGCTGACCTGGCTAATTCTTGTTCGTCCATAGAATCGAGTATATGATAACCCCTTCGTTCTCGGAGTAATTTGTCAGCGGCTTGGAACGAATGTTCGGGGGACCTTATATTTATTATAGGGGTTTGGAAATTTCTGTTATTTTCTGGACGTATCGGACGTATCGGATCAGTAAAGCATCTAGTATTATTACAAGATCTTCCTCTACCTACATAGGCCATAGTTTCTAACTGTCCTGTGGGCAGTTCTAATTCTTCCTCCTCCTCGTTTTGTTCAGGCTGGTCTACCGCCAATCTTTCTTCGTGTATTCGTTCTACTTCTTTGCGGATCTTTCGGCACATAGCTACTATACTTAGTAGTTTATCATGTCTCCCCTCTGATATATTCCGACTCCATGTGGTAAGAATTCGCATTTCTTCCGGATTTACCCCTGGTCGGTCTTGATTTCTGACCACACAATTTATGAGGAAACGTAACAGTTCTCCCTGTATCTCCACTTTCTGGTACTCCATGGCTCTATTAATACTTTCAGAATCTCGCCCTGACTGGATAAAATGATATATATTTTCTAAATGTGTAGTCATTCCTGGTAGCCTCCCTAAATATATTGCAGCTCGTCGGATACGTAATGATGCCAGCAGCATTTCATCCTCTTTGCCGGGCACAGGGTCATATCTACAATCTACTAGAAGTTCCTTAAGCATGTCGGGAGTTACTAGTTTGGGCGTACGTTGGTGGGCTAATTCTTGAAAGGAAAGTTTATTTACTCTGGGTGGCGTGGAAAAAATGTTTGTTGTACCTCCTGTAGCACCGCCTGGGGTGCTGGATGTGAAAGGATTCGTTGAACGTGATATAGCAACCATAGGTGTGGGTACAGCCGTAGAAACAGATGTGCTTGCCGGAACTTGTGTCGGAGTTTGTTGTTGCGGAGGTACAGACGGAGGGTCTTGGCATTGAACCCCCTCGGCAGGCGGTCTATGTGGTGCAGTATTAGCATACTCGGGAGCTGCGTCGTCTAAATAAGAGGAAAGGAACACATCTTCTGCGGTTCTGGGATGCCCTTTGGGATGTGCTTTTATCGGAAACAACGGAGGTGGCAAGTCTTTTGGTATCTCCGGAGTAGCCTTAGGTAACCCTTCGGCCAGAAGAGGATACATACCATTCATAAGGGCATTTCTTTGTCTGTCTACTTGTTCTGCTTTTGCTCGGGTACCTTCTTCAATTAATAGATTTTCTCGGACTTTATTTGAATTCTCCTTACTCTTCTCTTCCTGTCTGAGTGCTTTTTCTGTACGTCTATACGATTCTTTACGCCATAATTCAATGGCATCTTTCTGTGATTGTCTAGCTTTCTTTTTCCATAATTCTTCCTCTACTTTCATGATGCAATCTGCATCCCAGGTCCCAGTTGCGGGCCACCTCTGACTTTCTGGTAATTCCTTGGTGTAGTCTACCCATAAATCAAGAAATAATATGGCGTCTAGGCCATGTTTATGATACATGAAGTACCCTGGAGTGTCCCTAGGAGGAATGGGAACAGCTTCTTCGAGTACCCCTTTTCTAGTTTTGATCTGTCTTAATTTCGAAAAGAGCGGCATATTGAGAACTGATCTGATACCTAATTTTGAACACGTTTAATACAACAAAACACAATAATGAACAGTCATTCACACCACAATATGCAGAACGTATTTAAAACATTTAACATTTAATGAACAACAATGATGGCCATTTAGGGATCTCGTCACTAAGCATAATACTCGGCACTAACTAGGTAATTCTGGATTATATACTAGACATACTAGATATACTGCTAAACAGTACAGATACACTGCTGAAACAGTGCAGACCGGATTTGTGTACCCAAACCCGTCTTGACCGGCACAACCTATGTGCACGTCAGAACGCCTCCCCGGCAATGGTACTCACCGGGTAGCTCGGAACGGAAGGCCTCGGAACTGAACTGAACTGGACTCGAACCGGACTGGACTCGACTCGAAACTTCGGAACTTCGGAACCTGGTGGGCCTCTGTATACCTCGGATCTTGCTCTCTCAGCTAGGCTCTGGTCGGGATACTTCGCACTTCTCACCGCCTCGTCTGGGTGTTGATCGCAGCCTCAGTTACCCCCGCTCGGCAGGAGGGAGATACAGGAAATCCTGTGGGTACGCGTTGTTGTCCGTCCAGCTGTGGCAGGAGACCGGGCCTGCAACGCACCTCCGGCGCGTGAGATGAGAAAGTGTCCCTGTTCGGGCGCCATATATGTGGTAAATAATTTAATTACCGGTACTTAATTTGATGCGGAAAACTAATAAGAATAGCTCAGTAAAATAAGAGGCAGAATCCGTGGTATTAGAGATTCAGAACGGGCTTTATTCCTATACAAAGGAACATAATTCGAATTATGGGCCTTCTATTCCATCACCACGAAAGTTCAGGAAGGAAGGAACAATACATTATTGACAGGTAATCATTTTTATAGAAAAGGCATTACAGTGAAACAGATGCAGGAGGCGTAACAGTTGATAACAGAGATAAAGGCATACATGCGTAACTAAAATGGGTGTAACTAGGCGTAACTAAAGAACGTCATTAGGTATGATGTCACAAATGGGTGGTTCCATGAAAGAATTTCGCAATGTCAGCAAAAATACTTGGCAGAGATGCGCGCGCAGCAGCATGACGTGTGAGTTGACGTGCAACTAGGGGGAGAATGGGACTTGACATTTAGCTCTACATGTGGAGACAAAAGTCTGGGGTTATGTCAACCTAATCCCAAATCATATCTAATATCCTATGTTTAAAGAACTGTGTTATCCAAAAAGAGAGGTCTCTTAGGATAGAATCTTATTCTATACTGACTATACTGACTGTTAGTGCGTGTACAAGCGTCTAAGTGTCTACACTAGATGCGAGGGGGTAGGAATATTCCATGGTAACGGGGCTATGAATTACTTGCATGAGGGCAGCGAGGCCTGGCCCCTTTGCACGGTAGCTGGAGGAATGTTTACCTAAACTGCTAGAAAGGAATGCATCGGATGAGGAGCGAAGGAGATAATCTCGAAGGTGAAATACAGTTTTTTGGCAAGCGACGGGCTGGATCAGGCACCGTTAGCCGCGCAGGGAGTAAGACAAAGTTCATGGTCACAGATGCAGGCTCAGACTGGAGCTTTCAGAGGCAGAAGGCAGAAAAGGCTTGGTGGCAGAATCAGGGCCTACTCGCCTGGACTGTAAAATGGGATAAATGAACCATATAAAGCCGGTGGCCTTTCATACTTAGGAATAGAATATCCGGCCCATTCATGGCGGATCTGAAAGAGGACATGTTGACGGTGGACGCACATGTGTTTGCGTCTTCATAACTGGAACTGGAGGGAACATACATGTACTTGTGACTTATACATGAAACCGTTGGGGTCCAAGATAGGGGACATAACCGACCATAAAAATCCATATTTCCACATGTCCAGGAGGTTCAGAAGCTTGGGGAAGAGTATCATGTACCTGTTGGTGCAAAACACGCAGTTTAACAGTCAAATCATACAGGTAATCGAGCAGTACTGGATGCTCTAACTCACTGAACTTCATGGGCCTCGGTACACCCCATACATTGGCCGGACGGCCAAAAACAACCTCGTAAGGGCTAAGCCCCACTCGTGAGTGTATGGTCATTCTGGTGGACAGGAGTGCTAAAGGCAGAGCGTCAGGCCATTTAAGACCGGTGCTCGCCTGGATTTTGGCTAGCTTGAGCTTTAAGGCTCCATTGAAGCGTTCTACTAGTCCAGCTGATTGGGGGTGATTTGCAGCGTGGAACTTCTGCTTTATCCCTAGCCCTTCACATACATTCTTCATCACTTTACCCACAAACTCACTTCCGTTATCACACCACACCATTCTCGGCATCCCAAACCTAGGGAAAAATTCCTTCACAAGGGCTTTGGCTGTGGATAGGGCAGTGTTATCTTTCAGAGGATAAGCCTCTATCCATTTTGAGAAAGCACAAACAACCACCAGTACATATTTCAGGTTGTTGCATCTTTCCATGTGAATAAAGTCCAGCTGCAAAACTTCAAATGGACATGATGGGGGTGCAAAGTGACCAGCTGGAGTTGGGGTTCCCCTACCAGGGTTGTACTTCAAACATACTATGCAATTCTTGACCACATTCTCTGCACACTTGGGAATCCCAGCATTCTGCCATACTGGAGCCAACAACTTGCATATACCTTTCGTACTGATATGTGCCATTCCATGTGCCATAGTAACCACTGGAAGCACATATGCATCAGGCAACAACCATCGCCTATGTTCTGTCAGATCAATCCAACAACCATTCTCATCCAACTTACCCATACTTTCTCTCCACTTGCTTAACTCTTCCTCTGTGGCTTCAGCTTGAAGCGACTTCACACTCTCTATTGTGTTCTCACACATTCCAACATCATTAACCCATCTTGCGGGGCCTGCAACATACATTCTAGTCTTCACATTCTGTGCTGTTTCTTTCGCGGTCTCATCAACAAACGCATTTCCACGTCCAACATCATCTGTGACTTTCTTGTGCGCACTGCATTTCATGATTGCAACTTGCAACGGTAGGGTCAGTGACTCAAGGAGATCATTCACCAACTTGCCATTCTGAATTTTAGCTCCATGCGACGTCAGGAACCCACGTTCCTTCCACAGTCGCCCAAAATTATGAGCCACGCCAAAGGCGTACTGGCTATCTGTGTATATATTCACTCTCATTCCTTCAGACAACACACATGCTCTCGTGAGGGCGATTAATTCTGCTGCTTGGGCCGAATTATGTGGCACTCGTGCAGTTTCCACGACCGTGTGCAAAGTCGTGATAGCATATGCAGCAGTCGTGTCACCATTAGGGAGCTTGAAACACGAACCATCTACCCATAAAGTGCCCTCACACTCAGTCAGGGGAGTATCTTTTAGATCTACTCTCCCTTTCGTCTCTTCTTCTGTTCTGAACAGACAGTCATGTTGCTCAATCTCATCTGAGTCTGCTGGAATTGGCAACAACGTGGCTGGATTCAGCGTATTGCATCTCTTTATGTGTATGTGATTTGCTAACAGTGTAAGTTCATAACCTGATAATCGCGCACTAGTCAAGTGTTGTGTCTTGGTCCTATTTAATAATGTGTCTACAGCGTGTGGAACCATAACAATCAATGTATTGTCCATCACCAAACCAGCAGATTGTCGGATAGACATCGCTGCAGCAGCTGTCGCTCTCAGACAGCTTGGCAATGCCCTTGCTACAGGGTCCAAGGTTGATGAGAAATATGCGCATGGGCGCGGTCTGTCGCCAAAAGGCTGTGTTAACACTGACAACGCACATCCATCTTTCTCGTGAACATACAATGTAAAAGGTTTGCTGTAGTCAGGAGTGCCCAACACAGGTGCTGAACATAATGCATTACGCAATTCTACAAAACTTTTCTGGCACTCTTCAGACCATGGGATAGGATTCGGTGTGTCTTTGCATGTTAAGGCTAACAAAGGTTTTGCCAATAAAGAAAAACTAGGGATCCAATGCCTACAGTATGAAGTGATGCCCAAGAAAGCACGTACTTCTCTCTGTGTTTTTGGCACACTCAACTGTACAATGGCTTGAATTCTTTCTGTAGTCAGTTTCCTTCCCTCCTTCGATAAGAGATGACCTAAGTAGGTCACCTCTTGTCGACAATATTGCAGCTTAGAGAGAGACACTTTGTGATGGAAAACGGATAAATGGTACAACAGTGACAATGTGGCTTCTTTACAGATCTTCTCAGTATCCGCGGCAATTAGTAAATCATCCACGTACTGAATCAGGATAGCGCCACTAGGTAAAACAAGTGCATCAAGCTGCGCCTTCAAAGCCTGACTGTATATTGATGGACTTTCACAGTAGCCCTGGGGAGCGCGTTTGAAGCGGAAGCTTCGGCCTCCCAGACTAAAACCAAAAATGTCTCTGCTCTCTTCTGCAATTGGGATGCTAAAGAAAGCATTCTTTAAATCGATCACTGAAAACCATGCAGCAGAGGCTGGAATCATTGTTAACAAGGCAGTTATATCAGGGACAACCGGAAATTGTGGCACAACAATCTTATTAACCTCTCTGAGATCGATCACAAATCTGTAGACAGGTGGCTGTAAAGGATCCGTTCGTTTTAAGACAGGTAAAATCGGACTATTGCAAACGTTGCCTCTTGTCTCTTCAATCACACCCTTATTAATCAAGTCGCTGACAATGTCTAACAATGCTTTCTGCCCTTCATTAGAGATCTTGTACTGGGGAATACGTGGCAGTCTGACATTAGCCTTTAAAGTCACCACATATGGCGGTATCTCCAAGAGGCCCACATCATTGGGACCAGTAGCCCAAAGGGCATCCGGAAGGGATGACAATTCAGGTGGCATTGTATTTTTAGACAAGTACATTGGGGAAATCACTTTCTTGCCTAATGTAAGTTGTACTCCTGAAGGAGAACAATACAGTGTAGCGTGCAATCTTTTCAACAAATCTAATCCCAGCAAATTCTCACCACAACCTGTTGTCAGAATCAGGGGTGCTTTCAGCTCGCAAGGTCCAACAGAAAGTGACATGGGACTAGAAATCGGGTTCCTAACTGGGGCGCCAGAAAAACCTACTGAAACATTGATATCGCCAGACAAAGGTGCGCCAGGGAGTTTTGAATGCATGATTGAACTCTTTGCAGCACCAGTGTCTAGCAGAAAAGGCTCCGTTACATTTGCTGTAGTCACCTCAACATACGGTCCACTCTGATCCACTGGCACTGAAACAACTCCCTCTCTCTGTCTATGGCTGTCCTAGTAATCATTATTTTCTGCATCGCCATCCTCTGCATAATAATCATTATTATAATACTGGGCCGTATTACTAGTCGCGTTAGCTTGCTGATCAAAGCTATTGATGGTACTTTGAGGCGGCAGAGGACGCGCGTTCTGGGGAACACTTCCACGCCCTCTGCCTCTAGGAGCTTGTTGACCACCCCTACCTCTGGCGCCATACATATTGCCGTTACGCTGCATCAATTTAGGGCAACTATATTTAAAATGACCTTCCTCTTTGCAGTATGAACATTGGTTGGGACCTACAGGGACACGTGGTTGGTAATACCCATTCATTTGCTGATTGTTCTGAAACTGTTGGGGTTGGTGATAGACACCTTGGGGTTGCCTATAATTATTCTGACCTCCACGTGGCGGATAGGCCTGCTGTAAAAGGACCTTTGTCTTTAGTTCCTTCGTTTTCTTTTCCGTTCTATCTTTCTCGTCTTTATCTCTATTTTCATAATACTGTGCAGTAGCCAGTATTTGCGCTGAAGAAGAAACAGCCCAAGAACTTTCTGAATCTTTTAACTTTTTACACAGGTCAGGAAGTAAATTCTGCACAAACTTATCCACAAACAGCCGTTGGCCACCCTCAGTACTCATATCCTGCCCACTGTGATCAATAAACGTTTCTTCAAACCTAGTAAAGAAGTCTGACACTGTCTCATCTTTCTTCTGCTTGCATGCAGATAACTTGTCCCAATTTACGCGCATCGCAGACATTATTGTCTTCATATACGTAATGATTCTACCAGGCAGTTCAGCTACTAAAGGTTCTGGTTTCGCACCACCAGTTTGTCTAGCATCAGCAGCAACAATGTTAGCCCATGTATCCCCTAGTTCTGCATTGTGATCTACATTAAGAATTGATCCCCATAGAGGCTGTGGAACAACATTACCAAACAACATGTCTATGTCGGCCAGATTCATAATGCATGACCCTGCCGTCTGTGACAACTCTTTATAATAACCTGCTGGGTTTTTACGGGGATCAGGCAAGGACTGCTTAAGCGCTAACACCTCAGAGCGCTTCCATGGAACATGCACCCAAACACGCTGGAAATGCGCTGCCACAGCGGGGTTACCACCGGCAGCTGCAACCGCTTCCTTCCATACCGGGGGAACTTCTCTCATAGGGTATTGTCGCGCTTTTACCTTTTTCCCCACAAGGACATCTTGTTCAAACAATGATTGTTGGCAATCATCATTCCTAAAAGACAATACAACCGCAACTGCTTTATCTACTCCGCGGTCCACAATTATACCAGTTCCAAAATCGAACCTCACTCTACACAATTCCTGTGGGTTCGGATTTTTACCACTATCCTCCAATTCTTCACAGAGAATTTCGCACATTTTCTCAAACACATATCTCTGTTTCGGGGCATCCCATTGATGGAAAACGTTGACAACTGATTCCACATCATACAGTGAAGGGAAAACAATCCATCTACGCGCCATGTTATCTATTACCTTTTTCTCATCAGGGTTAGGCAATTGGCTACGCAATTGCTTACGCTGTAAACCAGGAGTCGCACCAGATGACTCAAAGAGAGGAGACATTAATGTAGTAACCACATTAGCTAAGCGCTGTCGCGCTGAAGGAGAAGCTGAGGCGAGAACAGGGGGAAAAACAGAGGGAAGAAAAGAGGATGTAGAGACAGGTACTGGAGTGGTGGAAGGAAGAGTGTCAGGGGAGGCAGCTGCTGTATTAGGCAAAGTCGCAGGAAGTGCGGGGGCAGTTGGAAGCACAACTGGCGGCCCTTGAGAGGGCTGCGCTACAGGGATAGGAACCGGCTGCAAAGCAGCTGGCGGTAGCGGCAAGGCTTGCAGTATATTCACTGGAGGTGGCATATTTACAAGCTGGGGAGGCGCCGTGGCATTTTGAGCATACGGGGGTGGCGAACTCAACAAATGTGACATCAGGGGATCTTTCTCCTTTTCTTCTAACTCATTCTGCTTAGAATGTGGTAAGCTGGGTAACATTTGTCAATCCCTAACTTGCGCTGCCTGTGCAATTGCTCACTCATCTGCTCCTCTTCATTGTCTTTAAATTGTACAGCTGCTTGCATTACTGTCATACCTTTCTCTCTCTTATTCTTTTTCGCTAACTTAATTTCCTTTTGTTTGGCTTCCTTTCGCCATAAGCGGAAAGAGTCAAACATCGCCGGCCGGGCTTTCTTCTTAAACAATTTAATTTCCAAATTATCTAAAATATCGGTATCAAAACTACCATTTTGGGGCCATTTTAAAACACCATCTTTCCTGGTGTAGTGGATCCATACTTCGTTATATGCAATGGGGCCTACGCCATGTTTTACATAGAGCTCATAAGTTGGAGTTCCAACCGGAGGAACCGGACATGATTCCTCCAGCTGGAAATCTTTTCCACAACCCAAACAGAATAATCTACCAAATAGTCCAGAACCAGGCATCTTTGCTCACTAGTCTAGATCCAAACGTCAAAGGATTATCGATTACGATAGTCTCGTGAATACACGAGTCCTCTGGTTTTGGCGTTTGCAAACTCCAAAGTACCAAATTACCAAATCAAACGATCCCGAAGGATACCAAAAACAAATAGGAGACGCTCCACTTATACTTAACTGAATATTGTTGATCGATGGCGTCACCAGAAGACTCTCTCGATTGTTTCGCTCTCTCAGATTCGTCAAGGGTCCAAAACAGGTCGATTAATCAGGGCAGCAGTCCTTCGTAGCCGTCGGGACGCGGAGAACCTCGCAGAAAAGACTTTCGGACCACGTCGACATGCAGGGGTCGATGAAGTGGCGGCCTTCCTCCGGAATTTCCACACGAAGCTCCTCACGAACCTCTGGCTTGGACTGGTACCGCTGAAATCGTCCCGAGTTGGGCGCCAAACTGAAGTACTGGGTATTTTAGACCCAGCGGTGCAGGGGCACACACCCTATGACTTCTGGGTTCACCCTGTTCCAGACCTACAGAAACACAGAGTCTTCTGGGTGAAGTCAAAGATTCGTTTATTGGCTGCAGACCAATTACAGGTATCCTAGAAGTACAACAGCGTGTATGTTCTCAGGAGACTGCTGAAAATCATAGGAACGGACATCATCTTAAATACCCTTTTCCTTGCCTCAAGCATACATTCCTAGGTTTTATGATACGGCAATATACAAGTGTACATTACAAAGAAAAGGCAGAGTCATGATGACCATCCCACATTCCAGTTCGGCCAGCCCACAATGATTTACACAGTAAGGTTCATATCCCACATTAGATGTCAATAGACCCCCCAATAAACATGAGCATCTCCTGTTTTGGGAAACAAGTCATAAAGCAGGAACAAGCAGGTGTGGAAGAGATTAGCCGGGGGATTGTGTAGAATGAAAGGGTTTTATGACGGGTCAAGCCCTGATGCTAATCACAGGTGGACGGAGGAAGGGGAGCTCGTGAGACCGGTTTGACCTGGGGCAGCAGAGCCAGCTGCCCAGGTCACAGAGAAGTCAGAGGAGAAGCCCATGTACTGTGAGGCCCGTATTTACTCCATTATAGCCTATGTGAGGGCAATGACAAGATGGCCACTGCTTCCAAAATGGAACCCGCGTAGTGAAGCAGAATAACGTGTACGCAGTGCATTCATAGCTAGAACGGTATATAAAGCACTCGTACATGCCGCATTTACCATTTGCGGTTTGTTAATACCAAGATAGACAGGGGTAGGGCCCTGTCCCCTACGCGGTCCCGAATATTAAAGTACGACATGTGTAATTATTTTAGGTGTGTGTTGTGGTGTTTATAGGAATAAAGGGTGAGAATCAATTTGTATTTAATTAATTAATATATAGTTGTTAATTAATGTTAATTATTTGATATTTATTTTGGGTAATTGTTTTATTTTGTGTGTGTTGTTTTTACTTTTAAAGGAGTAAAGGGTTGGTATTAAATACATTTTCATTACTTTATTATTAGTTGTTAATAGTAATAGTTTTTAATATAAAAATAAGTTTTGATTGTGTTTTTTTATTTTATAGTTTAAATTAGGTGTATGTTGCAGATATTATAGTGTTAAAGAGTATTAAGTAAATTAATGTTTATTATTTATTTTTAATTAATAATATTTTAATAATTGATTATTATTTATGTAAGACAATTTAATTACAAATGTTGAAGTGTTTTGTCATTGGTGTGGTGTTATAGTGTAGGAAATACAATAAATACATTTATGTATTAATTAATTTTTTTTGTTTGTAAATAGTTTCTGGTTTAAGAGAATTGTTTTTTATAAATATATTTATTATATTATGAATGAATTTATTTATTGATTCCATTAATTAAAATTGTTACAAAAGGACGCGGCAGAATATCTCAATCAACGCACCTTCGTCTACCGGGAATAAAACTTAATTACATCATTTCTTTTAACAAGTCTACAGTACAGGACATTAAGAAGCAAATAAAAAGATATATGTTCACTAGTTTAAAACTGTTTTAGGACTCTAATTCTTGGCTGAGTCTTTACTTATAAATTCTTTCAAATGGTGTGCAAATTTCACTAGTCTGGCCAGTTCCATTGGGATCTCCAGATTAAAGAGAAGTTTCATTGCATCTGTGCAGGTACGAGTCCCGTATTTTAAAAACATAGGTTTCAATAGAGTGCGACGTGCATGATTCAGTCGATGGCAGATGCAAACCAAATGAGCCATAGATTCCTCGTGCTGGTGACACAGTCTGCAGGTGGTAACCGCCTCTAATGTTTTCCAGCGAGTATTTATATCTTTTATTGGCAGTACCATAAGTCTGACTAACGGAAATTGCTTTAAGATTGTTTTGTTCAAGGCTGAGTCAAGGTATGGCTGTCTCAGTTTATCCCGGAAGGAATTAACTAAGAGCCCGATATCTCTACTGGAGCACTCTATTACTTTCATGTCGTCTTCCTTAGCTAATAATCTAACTTGTTTCTTTAAAATGGATTTTAAAATTTCTGGTTGGTAGATAAAAACCTGCCAGTTGGACAGGTCAAGATGCTGTTTAGTGCATGCAGTAAGAAAGCCATTGGCCCAGGAATTTTTACCTTTAGTGAAAATTTCCTTTAGAATTGCTTTCATCGTGTTTGGTGGTGCTGCGCAGAACCCTCGATAGTACCGGGCGATCGATGCCCAATGTTAGTAAGATTGTTTATTTATCCTGAATTCCAGCCATACCAAGGCGTTCCAGGCATGGCGGGTATCTGGAAGATCTGTTTGAGTGCTCGGCAGTTGGCGAGCTCCATGGTGTTATTTCATACTGCAGGAAATACTAGTTGGCCATATGTGACATATGTGATTGAAGGAAGTAACTTGGCTCTTAGGACCTTTCGAATGGGTTCAGTTGTCAGGCTGCACAATTTGGAGCTTTGTTTACATAGGGCATGCGTCACCGCCTTAGCTTTTGATTCTAGGGATGCTGTGTGTTCTGTGGGCTTACTATTACTCACGATCCAAACCCCCCAGATAATTATATTAAGTTGTTGTTGCTATTTTCAGATTCCCCATTCTTCATTGTTGTTTGAGTTTATTAGGGTGCTTCACAAAAATTACTACCTTAGTTTTTCCTGCGTTTGCTGTTAAATCATTTTCATTGTGGTAGATGTTTAATGCGTCCAGTGCTCTTTGCATGCTCGTCTTAGAATGATCCTTTAGCACCATGTCATCTGCATACTGCAATAAAAACAGTCTAGTTGACCCAATTTTAGGAGCTAGCAAGTTGGATTTTGATATTGTTTTGTCAAGGACTTCAGTGTATAAATTAAAAAGCAAGGGCGCCAATATACAGCCTTGTTTCAGTCCTCGATCCGTGTAGCTTTTTTTTGTTGCTGTGCTCAAGGATAATTTCACCCGTACCCAAGTTCCGGTGTAGAGGGAAATGATGGCTTTCAGCAGCATAGTTGGGACCCCCCACTTTTGTAGTTCCTGCCAAAGCAGATTAGTGTTAACACAGTTAATTTCCGCAGAGTAGTGTACGAAACAAGCGAAAAGCGGGGGCCGGTTTTCCTGAATAGACTGTTCTACCAGACATACGAGGGCTAAGATGTTGTCCAGTGTTGATGCTCCTGCCCTAAAACCAGATTGATAGACTGGTAGAATTTCGTTGTCGTTGACCCAGTTTTGCAGATCTTGCAGGAGGAGGCTTGCATATCCCTTTGCCATGATATCCAGGAGGGCTATCAACCTATAGCTGGTTGGTTCTCCGGTATCATCTTTTTTGTGAATTTGTTGTAGCAGGGAACCTTTCCAGGCTTCGGGAATTGTTGAGTGAGCCATACAGAACTGGTACAGCGGAGTGAATATCGTTCCCCAGAATTTGCAGTCTTCTTTGAAAAGGTGTCCCTATAGACCATTGGGGCCCGGAGCCCTGTCCCTTCTGATGTTCATCAGTATTAATGCCACACGTTTGCCCACATCAATAGATTCGGTTGTATTTATTATATCATTTTATATATTATTTGTAGGTCTTTGTTATAGTATTTAATATTATAATATGTTTTCTAATTATATATTTAATATGCTTGATTATTCATTTTTTAGATATTGTTCATTTATTTTTATGATTTAAAAAAAAAAGGTTTAAATAGTTTTTTATTTTTGTTTTAACTGTTTGAGTGTGAATAGTAATTTGTATCTCTCCGCTATCCAACACTTTCCCTAATGTTGTACTCACTGGAGTACGAATAGTAATGTTTACCTCTCCGCTATCCAACTCTTTCTCTACTGTTGCACTCACTGGAGTGGGAATAGTAATTTTTACCCCTCTGCTATCCAACACTTTCCCTACTGATGCACTGACTGGAGTGGGAAATTTAAGTCGGAATGTGGTGGGCATGGAAAGAGATAACTAGGAGGAAGGATTGGCTACTTTGTTCAGTTCTTTCAAACTGATATGCCTACAGACACTTAGCTCCTGGTTGAATATGCCTTGGCTGGAATTCCCATATTTGAGGCCAAAGCAGGAATGGGGGTTATGGTTGCCCAAAAGGAAGTCCACTTACACTAAATCTGGTTGCTATTTGATTTCAGAGGGTTACTTTGATGGACAAGAGCAAGTTTATTTTGGTAGGGAGAGTCAAGTGGCAAAGTGCTGGTAGGAGCTCTTCTGCTACCACCAATGCCTAAGAAGAGGGATCAAGCGTCTCATGCTTTGGCTGACATACTTCGACCAGTTGTAGATGTTTACCCAAATTAACTAACCTCAATAACAGGTGATTTCAATCCTGCAACTAGTTATGAGCTATTCCCAAGCCATGTTGTCCCGTGGCCAAGTAAAACCAGAGGAGTAATTGGCTAATCGTATTCTTCCCAATGAAGAACCATGAGTGATAGATTTGGGAAATGCCATCTTGCAAAGAAAACTTGTGCAATGATTTTATGGACATAATGCCACATTTCATTACAGGGTTGCTATGTCATTCTGGATTTTGAAATTATGGATATCTCCTCTCTGAACATCTCCCACAGAAAAGCATGTTATGTGTTTTTTGAGCTGGGACACCATACAAAACGAAACAGACACCATCAAGGTCATGAAATATCAGAACACTATTAAAAGGGTTTTAGAAATATTGAATCATTAAAGATGCTGGGCCCATTGTTTGATCTGAATCGTTTGAATAAGTCATTTGAAGCTTGGAAAAATATACATGCCAAAATCTACAATCTTTGTGGCTCTAAGAACCAAGAAGCACATCCTCAGTCAATTAAGCTCCAGTCCAAAGAACATTGTTTACCTAGGAAGCCTTTGAACTTAAAAGTGGGTTTGTTACTGCTTAAGAAGGTTTAATAAATCACTATGATAAAATCAGTTGATATGTATCGATGTGATATCAAAGTGAATATTATCGTGAATTAAAAGCTATGAAGATGTATCACAATGATACATGGTCTACAAAATTAGATACCTGTCAATCTAATAATCAGCAGATGATCTGGTCCGGTTGTATGTCGGAACAACAAGTTCCTCTACAACGCCTACCTTTACAACGCGATCTCTGCAACGACTGCATCTTAACCACCAATTGATTTATCATGCATTCCTTTACCACACATTTTTGTGTTAAAGGCATGCATGGTCAACGGCTATCCGTGGCTAATGTTACCCCCCCCCTCTCCCCCTGAGCCCTAAATGCATCCCCCAACCTCCTAAAAACTTCCTTGAACCCCCAACTTCCCTCTAAAAAGTACACCGATCCCCTCCCACCCCCTACAAATGACCCCGAATCCCCACCCCCTAAAAACTAACCCGAACACCCCCACCCCGCTAAAAACTACCCTGAACCATCCCCACCCCCTAAAAACGACTCAAACCTTCCCATCCCCTAAAACGTCTCTGAACCACTCCCCCCTAAAAACTACCCTGAACCCCTACCCCTAAAAACTACCCCAAACCACCACCCCCTAAAAACTACCTCGAACCCTCGACCCACCCACTAAAAACTACCCAGAACCCCCTACCCCCTAAAAACTACCCCGAACCCTCACCCACTAAAAATTACTCCAAACCCCTCTTACCTGTACGGTTCGCTTTCCGACGCTCCTCTCTTTCTGTCCATCCCGAACCCTGTTCGGGCAAGTCATTGTTCGGCTTGCCGGCTTCCAGAACTCGTGGCTCTGGCCTCGTTGTTCCGGATGTTTCCCATCTGGTCCTGGGTAACCACTCAAATGCTACTGACCTGTACAACTCTTGACCTGGATATCATGGCATGAGAATGGAAGTCTCATTCAGTGGTTCTCTTTGGCAGCCTGCAAATACAGTTGTTAGCTTGACTCTGTGATACATGTTAAAGTTGGGAGACAATTGATCAAGGCTGCTAAGGGTTCTAGAGCACTATGCTCCAATGGCATTTCTGGGGCCATCTTAAAAACTGTTTTTAAAAAGGTGTTGAGATCTAGAACTGTTGCTAACTCCCAGTGTAGTCGCGATCTAGTATAAAGACTGCCTTGTGTGATATAAATGGGAAACTCTGAAAAATATTTATTATAACAACAAAATGATTGCGGATTTTAGCAAAATCTACTACATTGGAGTCAGGGCTGGTCACAGTACTATAGAGAATAGAATGGCTGGGACCCTGCTCTCCTCATGGGCGATAAAGTAAATAAAACACATCTTTGCTGCTGCTTCTTGGGCTATAGTTCTGCATTTGATAAGCCTGACTGCATTTGTCTTTGCATTAATCTGCTTACAATGTATATTAACTTTAATCATCTGTGCTTGATTAGCATCTTATTTGAAGAAACTTGGGCAAAGAAATATTTGGGTCACAGGGGTTAATATTCACTGAAAACTTTTAATACCAATTGACTCAAGCAAAGATGCGCACTGACCCTTTGCCCTTTAAATTTGCCTGCTTCAACCTCCTTGGGATCCTTAAATTAATCAAGTGCTGTTCTCCCAAATTAGTCCCTGAAGAAATTTCCTCATTTTGCAGAACATGCTTTTAGTAGATCATACACCGGAGGGTCTCCAAAGAAATGTTCTCACTTAATCCAAAATAATTTTGATAAACAATTAATATTGAAACATGTGCAGTGAACCGCTTTAAATTGAAAGTCTTGGAGGTGAATTAATTTTGCGTGTGAAGTTTGAATTAAAATGATCTTGTATTTTTCATCAAGATTTCTTAGCATTAAAATCTTCCTGGTCAGGAGTTCTGGCAAGATGGCAGTGGAGTGAGTCATGTGTTTGGTTGGTCAGTGCCCCACCAAGGAAATTATTGTAGGGGAGATGAATCGAGCCGAGAATCGTTGCAGTTGTCACCCGGATGGTGTGAGGAGCTGGCTGGCACTGCCGTAGAATCTCAGGGTCCAAATGAGGGAATTGGTACATAGCCCGTGGGGAGTGTCCCAGTGGCCATGAGGCAGCGGGGACGCACCTCTTGGTCTGGGGTGCAGGCAAGAAGCCAAGAGTTCAAGACTAATGGGGGCGGCATGCTGATAGAAACATCACCTGGAATTGATTGAGGAGGCCCCAACATCAGAGCCTGAACGGACAGCTGTAGTTGGCCGGAGGAGATGGCTGGCTAGAAGCATGAAATGGCACCTGGCTCTGGATGTCTTGATGCAGGTGGGCACGCTACAAGGTTGGTGAGTGCTCTCATGTGCATACTGACTGGGCCCCCTGCTTCATCTCTGAGGAGGCACTGAATGCTCACAGCACACTACAGCAGCCTCCATCGATCAAGTGACAAGGAGGCAGCATAGAGCAACAATCCTTTAGTATAATGTAGTCCTCTCAGCACCATTACTTCTTGCTGGGTCCATTCTGAGCTGGTGAGCCTATATTGAGTAGCTTTTGCAGGACACTCCTCTGGAGTTGGACATATTCTAGGGCGCACTCGTATCCCAGTGGAGCACCAGTGTGGAATGAATCCTTGGAGCATATAAAAACAAATGCAAAACCCCATAGGACATACTCGTGCCTCACCACACAAAGAAAGCTGACTCCAGAATTTTTCCACGCACAAGCAAGAGGAGAGAACTGCATACTATGAAAGATGTCAAGGCATGAGTAACGGAAATGAAAAAAGACTTGGAAAAAATGTTTCATGGCAAAATCAAGATGGACCTTTGCAGTATTGACCAATGGCTGCAACAGGCTGAGGTCCACATCCGAGGTGCAAATTAAAGTGAGCAATTAGTCACCACCACTAGGTGTCAGCTCAATTCCCAAACTAAATGGTGGCTGTGGAAATGCAAAGATCTGGAAAATAGAACACAATGAAATAACTTCACATTAGACATCTCAAAGAAGGGATAGAAGGCGATAACATGGCGTGGAAGTCCCCATTGGAATCGAACAGGCCCATACTGTTGGCAGGCAACTACCCACAAAGAAGAAAAAACCTAGGGAAGTAGTGGTGAAACTTTCCAGCTACCCCCTAAACGGGTAGATCATGGCCACCTCTCATAAAATGAAAAAAAGTAGATTATGGGGGTGTGAGGTCGACATTTTCCAGGCTCTTTCAGCAGTGACACCTCCAAAAATATATGAATTCAGGGAGATGACTCAAGAGCTCCTGGAGAAACTTATCGATTACAAGAAGCAGAAAAAATCATAATCTCTACAGGATTAATGAGATCGGAAGGGAGATCGAGTGAGGTGAGATCGAGTGAAAGAAAGATTGACCATTGAAAGATTGACCACTCGACCCACGTCTTGTACATGGTGCAGATTTTTGAATGATTTTGAGACAATTGACGAGCTTGGATCCGTTAGCTGAAGCGTGAGCAGGCAAGAGCATGAGGTATCCCTGAGACTGAATCATCTGTTAGTGCAGCAGAAGCTCTCGAACCGTGGACACGTCATTTGGAATCAACTGGAGTGCATGTCAGCACACAGCACTTCCGGCCGTCACTGCACTGCGTCATCATGCATTCATACTGTATTAGCCATCCTTCGGATCATTGGAATAGTCAGGACCTAACTTCACTTGGCTTTCATCACACATGGCATGTGCACAGCGGCCATCTTTATCTAGGGCATCTAGGAAATATTATAGTAAATAAATTGTTCTTCATTCAACAGTACGACACAAATTTAAACCATAAAAACAGATACAACACAGGGATAGACACAAAAAGACAACACAGATGGTCCATTGGACGTCACTGCTCTGTATCAACTTTATACATGATATTTGATCTAAGGATCAATAGTCATCATATCAGATGTGTTCACAGCCCAGTCTTTTTTTTCATACCTCCTCGATGCGTTTCAGTGGATTTTATGATTTATGCCACCTTCTTCAAGACAGCATACAACTTCCCCCACATACAGTACAATTAAGTTAAAACCTGTTGAAGAACAGTGCCAGTATAAGATTTCTAAATATACAATACAGTATACAGCATCTAAAAGGATCATACATCACAGACTGCTGGGGCAGCCCCCTGTCCTGGTCCGTTGCATACTGAAAGTGGTACATTCCTGTGGCACATCCTTCAACTTGCATTCCCCCTCCTTTCTAACCACTGTTCCACACTTGTCTCTAGGGGTTTTCGAATGCATTTACCCATATGTATGAAAGAAGCACCTGCTATTATCAATTCCAAACTCACGCCCATGATATCAATCTGTTCATCTACCCATCACTCACCCATCAATGAGAGTAGCAGGGTTCCAGGTGGGGGCCTGTCCATGGATAATAGTATGTCAACAGGAGTCCCTTTATGGATGCGTCCTCAAGATCAGGAACTCAAACCCGGACCCTGCAAATGGTTAAATAAATGAATCCAAGGGTGCGGGGAATGGTCTTATGCCTATGCCACCCACCCCATTCACGTCTTAAAGCTGCCCAACATGCTTAGGATGCTTTAGATCTGCCCACCCTCTGTGAGAATGCCCCTCACAGTCCTCTGCTCCTGGGTCTGTATTCACCAAGCTGACTTATTCCTCCTCACTGTTACTCGTTACAACCCATGTATGTTTCACTTGGATAGAATGCAAGGCAGTCAACTTCCTAGGACAGATAACGTATTATATTAGAGGTACTTAATTTATTTAACAAATTCATAAAACCCCAGCTGGTTCCTGCAATAGTCTCCAATGGGCAGGATTTTCACTATCTTCTTATCTTCTGCGGTGTTTATCGAGACCCTCAGTGGGCACCCACGTCATATCCGCGTGCCTCCCATTGGATCCTCCCACGACAGCTGATGGGGAGAATACTAGGGGGTGGAATTCTAGATTGCAACAAAACAGAACAGTCCTTCTACATACCTATCTCCGCGTCAGACAGCTACTCAAAGTGCGGGAACGGGTAGCTACCTTGCCTATATTTGCACAGTTAAGCCAGGCCCCCCATACACGCAAGGCAACCTGCCCATTCCACATCTATGGTGCTCACCTGTTCTACAGAGCCACTTCTGGGATCAATTGGTTATAGAGCCAAACTGTTCAATATGAACAAAAGTGCATAGGCAGAAAGGTTCATTGTGGTCTTAAGAATGGCCGCCATCCTATTTCACTCAAATTATTCTAATTAATCTATAAATCCAGGCTAGACAAGGGGTAGTTTTATTCTTCAAAGCTATATCACATTGTGGGAATATGCTTCCATACATATAAAAAAGGGCAAAATACACCACAGTAATATAGTTGAGAGGCAAGGCTCTATGCTATTCAATAAACCAATCCCATTCTTTTGTGTTATTTAAACCACAGCACCTAGGGGTCTATTATGATGTCGGGCGGAGGTGGCAATCCGCCCGACATCATCCCCCACCCACCTCCCATTTCCCCCCGCTATATTATGATGGCAGGGGGTACCGCGGCAGACGGGAAGACCGTCCGCTGCCTTTCCGCCCGAATATGGTGGCAGTGTCCGCTAGACACCGCCATCCATATTACAATGTCAGCGGGAAGCAGCCTTTCCGTGCCGGCAAAGGCATGCGGATTCCTCAGTTGGCGGCCCGTTGCGGGCCCCAAGGATGTTAGGGGGTGGGGTGGCACACGGGGGTACTTATGGTACCCCCTGCATTTGCATGGACGATGTGGCAGGCACCGCACGGTGCCTGCCACGTTGTGCATGCAAATGCACAAATGCCTTTATTGTATTGCGGCGAGCGCTGCTGACAGCACCGCCCGCCGCAATGCAGAAAATGCAGAATGCGCCTGCCAGTGTGGCGGGCGCATCCTAATTGCAAATGCGGGACTGCTGCACACATAGCTGGCGGTCCCCTTTCCCGGGGCGATGGCGGGCGGACAAAGTCTGCCCGCCATCATAATAGACCCCCTAGTGTTGAAAGGGGATATGACCCATTGTTCTCTCTGTTTTCTGTATTATTCTGTATTGCTTCCTTTTCTCTTTTTAGTGATCTTCTCCAGAATGAACCACCTAATCTTAGAGCTTGTGTGGCCCTTTTCTAGGAAATGTGCAACTAGAAGGGAATTTATCTTCAATATTCACACAGTTGATTTATGCTCACATATTTTCAATGTCATCTCTCTGCTAGTCTCTCCTATGTAGCCTAAGCCACTTGGGCACACAAGGAAGTAAATGATAATACTACTACGGCAATTGTTCATGGATTTGGTGGTGAACTTTACACCATCGTACTCAATTGTTTTGGTGCCCATACACTGATCACAGATACTACAGTTGCCACCCGTGTAGTGTCCTATGATTTCTGTCATCTCTAGGCACATCTGTCATTATGGTTTCTCTTCTCTTCAGGTGTGAACTAGGGAATTCCTCAAGTTTTGGTATCGTTTATAGGTAAACTGAGGTTTGACCAGTTGAACCCCCTCATTGTCATAAGGATATTCCAATTCTGACAGATCACATTTTTGATCTGATTCATAATGCTGTAGAAGTGGCTCACAAACACAATTCTATCGATGTCTTTTGATCTTTCTGGGTTTTTGTTGGACATACTGTCCCGATCGTAAAACCGGGCTGATTGATGAGCTTCCTCGAGTACCTTCTCTCTCTAAATTTCTTTTTAAGGTTTTCAGAGTGTTAATAATAGTCATTGATGGAGGAACAATTCCTTTGGAAATGGAGGAATTAGCCAAAGGGTTCATTATCTTTCTATGATTTTAGGTGGTAGCTCGAGTAATGAAGTAAAGTATTGAATCTGTTGGCTTGGTGAAGAGCTCAGCCTATAAATGGTCTTGTACTTTCTTGATCATTATATCAATGAAGTCAACCTTCACATTGCTCATCTTGTCTGTGAACATTAGGTTTGCGTCACCCAAATTTAACAACAATGAACACTCATTGAAGCCCTCTCTAGGGCCTTCCCATACGAAAAGAATATCAATGATGAATTGATGCCAGCACTTGATGTCGTCATAAAAGGAAGCCACCTCATTTTTAATATGTTTACTCTCAAATTCACCTACATAGGAACACACTAGACGTGGTGCACAAGTGGCTCCCATGCTGGTCCCTTTCAGTTGGAAGAACAGATCTTTTTAAAACTAGAATATGTTGTTTTTCAGGACCATGGTGACACACTTTACTATAAAGTCCCAATTTGCCCCTATCAGGTCAGAATCTTCTAATCCCTTTCTAATCACCTCAAGGGTGTACTTCTGGGGGACATTAGTGTACAACGCTTCGATGTCTAGCCACACAAGAAACTGATTGTCCTCACTAAACTGTAGTCCTTCCAATAGAGAAATCATGTGAGTAGAGCCTCTTATGTATGATGGCTTCTTACTCACTAGGGGTTTTAGAAAGTGATCAGCATATTTGATGAGGGGTTCTAGCAGGAAGCAAGACATGAGACAATGGGACTCACTGGTGGGTACCATACAAGTGTGAGCCTGAAGCCCCCGGGCTCACAAATGAGTAATTAGAGTGAGACACAAGAAAAACAAATAAGATGGCAGCCATTCTTAAGACCACAATGAGCTTTCCTGCTTACTTACTTTTGTACATGTTTAGAGGTTTGGCTTTATAACCAATTGCGTCTCGGAAGTGACTACGTAAAACAGGTGAGCCACTATAGATGTGGGTAAGACTGAGACTTTGTGTAAAATGGCGCTCACTAGTAAATTCAACAGTCTAGTTGCGTTTCTAAATGAAGGGATCATGTGATGAACAATAATGAATAAGCTGGCTATTTATAACCCCATTGTGCTTTGGGTAAGTTGTTTTTCAGAACAGGAAGGCATATCAGTGTCCACGCGGCAGTGAAAATATCCCAAGTAAGTAAGCCTGCACTAATTAGACCTTCAGACAGAGGTAGAATGGCTAACCCTGGGCAGATAATAGACAGTGGGCTGTTGAGCTGGTCAGTTAAGAAGCGATGTGGGCCCCACACTAGATAAGATAACAATAAAAGACCTTATAGGAAATGGACAGGGAGCTGTGTGTGCATTGGGGGCCTGGATTAATGGTACAAATATAGGCAATGTAACGATAGATGTGGGTAAGACTGAGATGTCGTACAAAATGCCGCTCATTCCCAGCCATCATAAGTAAATTGGGTTAATTGTTTTTCCAAACTGGAAGATGTATCAGCGTCAACACAGCAGTGAAAATATTCCAAGTAAGTAAGCCCGCGCTAATTAAGCCTTTACGCAGAGGTAGTATGGCTAAATCTGGGGAGGTAACAGAGAACGGGAAGTTAAGCGGGCCAGTTAAGAAGGGATGTGGGTCACGCTCTAGATATGATAACAATAAGAGCCCTAATAAGAGCTGGAACGGGCAGGTTGACTTGCGTGTATAGGGGGCTTGGATTTATGTTGCAAATATAGGCAACATAACGATCAGTACCTGCACTTTAATTAGTTGTCTGATGAGGAGATGGGTCTATAGGACTGTTCTGTTTTGTTGCACTCTAGAATTCCACCCCTAGTATTCCCCTGTCAGTCATTATGGGAGCGCCCATTGGAAGGTACCTGATATTACATGAGTGCCCTCTGAGAGTCTTGTTAGACACCGTATAGGATTTCCATTTGCGTCATACTGTTGAATGAAAGAACAGTTTTTTGCAATATTATTTCCTAGACGTAAGAATTGTTTTAAAAGTTTTTGATGCTGCAAAGGGTTGTATTTCAAGAAACACTTTGTCACTATCCTAGATTTTGTGCATTTTTAATTGATGATCATTAAAAAAAACAACGGAAGAGCTTTGAACTCACCCTACTTTGACCTGGTGTTTTTCAATGCTGGAGGGATACAGGAGTCTGTGTTTATGTAGCATATGCGTGATCGGTTGGTGCTGGTGTTTGATTGCATGTTGGATGTATTCTTAGTCTGGTATTTCCCAATGGGAAATCCTATTTAAATAGTATTTTTAAAGTATGCCAGAGTGTGTAGATCTAGTTTGAGCATGGAGAGGAAAGCATCATTGTTATTGCAATATTTATGTCCCGAAGGGCAAGAAATATTCGATCATCTTCCAGAATTGACAAGGGAATATATTGATAGCTTGAATGAATGTAAACTATGTTTAAAAAAATTGAACAGTCATTTCTTGCCTAAAGTGTCATCAATTCGGCCGCGTTCGACACGGCCATCACGATTTGTTTATGGACCGGTTAAGGAAAGGTGGAATTCAGCGAAAAGCATGGGATTTGTTAAACTCATTCCTTTCTGAACGGAGCCAAACAATAGCCTTAGGAAACTTTTCTTCCCAACCTTTCTCTCTTCCTTGTGGGGTCCCGCAAGGGTTCTCATTGAGTCCTACCCTTTTCAATATTTATGTGTCCTCCCTTGCTCCCATTATCAGTTGCCACGGTTTCAGTGTCACTTCTTACGCAGATGACACGCAAATCGTGGTGTCTCTACTACCTGGCCGTGAAATGGGGCTGGACCTCAATTTTCAGACCTGTATGTCAAAAGTGGCCCACTGGATGGCCAGCAACTGCCTTAGGCTGAACTCAAATAAGACCGAGGTCATGCTGTTTGGGAACAACCCTAACTTCTGGACCCCATTATGGTGGCCGCAGGAACTGGGGTCCCTCCCCATTCCAGTCAATAAAGCAAAAATCTCGGGATGGTGTTAGATGACAAACTTTCCATGACACTCCAGGTTAGGGCGGTAGCCTCTAAAACAGGCTATATTCTAAGAACGCTGAAAAAGATTTTGTTTCTGCTCCCTCACGAATGTCGAAAAATTGTGGTAATGGCCCTTGTAACATCCAGACTGTATATTGTAATAGCCTGTACCTCAACATTCAGGAAAACCTGCTGCACAGATTGCAGCTATTGCAGAATGCAGCGGCCAGACTCCTAACCGGCATCCCGAAATTTTCACCCATTTCAAATGCTATCCGAGACCTTCACTGGCTTCCTATCAAAAGCAGAGTCCAGTTCAAGGCTCTATGCCTGGTCTTTAAGGCCTTAAATGGCGATGGTTCTGACTACCTGATAAAACAATTTAAAAGGTATGTCCCTGCCCGGCGTCTTCGTTCAACGGATGCCAGTTTGATCACGGTCCCTGTTATAAAAAAAGTTCGATGGGGAGAACGTAGCTTTTCTTACGGTGCAGCTAAGCTTTGGAATGGATTGCCGCTCCATCTGAGACGCATGGATAACCTACTGCATTTTAGAAAAGCACTGAAGACCTGGTTGTTCGGTAAATAATTCTGCCTCTTGGAATCAGGGTGTAGTGGACAGCGCCAGGACACCTACTTGGTAATCGCGCGCTTTACAAGTCTCTATAACATAACATAACATAACATAACAATTCTAGAAAAATGTCATTTTGGGAAACGGATACAAGTGAAAGGGGAGATAGTTGAAAAATGCGTTACAGCACTAATGAAGTTAGCTTTCTCATGTACAATTGCCAATTCTACGGATGTGCGCATAAGGGATCAATTCATGCTGGGATGTATTAATGATAAAGTCAGAGAACAATTATGGTAACAAGAAGACCCAACATAGACCTAAATGATAAATATGGCTAAGAGATTTGAACACAGCCTAGCTTGTGTTGAAGTAATTGAAAATAATTCTAGTGAAAGTGGTGCTAGCAGTGAAGTGTCTGCAATAAATATGAAACATACTGGGGTGAAAGAACCAGATGAAAAATATTCAAAAGATCAAAGCGAAATTAAACAGTTCAAAGGGATATGTTTTAGATGCGGGACAGTAGGACATATGGCCAATGGCAAAAAATGTACAGGGTAGAAGGTAACTTGTAAACTTTGTTTGAGGAAAGGTCACACAAGCAAATTTTGTATAAGTAAGTATAATGATGGGAAAGTCAATGAAATAATGGATAAGGAAGAAGAATGTGAAGAAATAATATTGCAAGTGACTTGTAAACAAGATGATGGACCTCATGATTTTGTGATAGTACAGAGGCAGAAAATTAAGATGGTGTTTGACTTGGGTGCAAAACTGACAATCATTTCACTAGAAGTATTTCAAAATAATATTAAAAACAAAGTACAACTTTTCAAACAGACATATGACCGACTGGTTGATGGGGTGAGCCTATAAAGTTGATGGGATATTTCGAAGGCATGTTGGAATACTTAGAAAGACTGGCTACATGCAAGATCTATGTGGTAGCCAAGGGTAATACAGTGATAAACTGCTGGATCCCAATGCCGACCCACCTATTAGATTAAGAGATGATGTGGATTTGCAAGTGGTTAAACATCATGATGATCATGAATGTGATAAGTCTGATAAGTCCAAAAGTGTGTTTTGCAATGAATTTCCAGAAGCATTTTGTGATTCATTAGGTTGTTTAAAAGAATATGTACACAAAATTTAAATCGGAGATAATTCTACTCTAGTGGTAGGCAGGATGAGGAATGTTTCATTTGAAGTTAAGGAAGCGGTTCTCAAAGAATTGGGGAATTTGGAAGCTGCTGGAGTGATTGAAAAGGTGGCAGGAATGGAATCGTTGTCTCCTGCAGTGATAGCGCTAAGGTGGACATATCAGATTGGGTGTGGACCTTTGGGGTTTGTACAAGGCAGTAGTAGTTTCAGATTTCCCATACCTGGGATTAATGCCTTGGTGTGTATGCTGAGTGCTGCAAAACGGTTTTGCACTTTAGACTTAGCCTCTGCATATTACCAAATTAGGCTACATGAGCATTTGATGGATCTCACAGCATTTATTATGATTAATATGATGTATAGGTTTAGCTTAGTTTTAGCAGCCTCTGTTTTCCAAAGAGCAATGGCAGATTTGTCAGGAATGAAAGTGTACCAGGGCCATATTTTAATTTTTGGGAACACTCTTGAAGAACAGGATGAAAGAGTTACACATGTTTTAGGGAGATTAAAGGACAAAGGTGTGACCCTCAAAGTTGAGTAGTGTAAGTTTCATAGTGCTCAACTTGACTTTCTTGGTCACACATTGATTGAGGAAGGGTGAAGACCAAAACAGGAAACTAATGCCTGTGCCATATAACAAGGAATAGTTAGCTTCTGTTTTGGCATTAGTGGAATTTTATAGTAAGTTTATTGAGAGAATTTTCGGAAAAGAGGTTTGTGAGCCTGTTAAGAAAGAATGTTGAATTCAAGTAGGCCAAGAAGTGTAGGGAATTATACAGATGCTAGCATGACAGAACTGGGTGCAAGTTTTGTTCAGAGACAAGGTGGAGTTGAGAGAACTGTAGCTTTTATTTCACTTACCCTTAACCCCTTCTATGCGGGGCGGATTCCCCCGCGGTGCTGACCGTTACCTGCGCGGGCGTGGTCATGACGGAACGGTTCCGTCATGAGCACAGCTCAACCGACGCTCATGACGGAACCGTTCCGTCATGAGCGTCGAAGGGGTTAAACCAGTTATTGAAAGAGAAGCACTTGTGTTCTTCTGGGCAGTGAAGAAGTTGAAAAACTTTATATGCAGCAATGAGTTTACAGTGAAAACGGCCAATAAGCCATTAAGGGAAGCTTTCATGGAAAAAAAGGAGTGGATAATATTTCTAGCAGAATTGCGAAGTGGGTAGTGGCGCTACGAGAATTTGATTTTCAGGTTATACATGTGCCAGGGTACAGCAATGTAGTTGCAGATTGCTTGTCAAAAATGGTTAATGTAGGCGATATGGAAGATGATGAGCAAGTAGCTGATTATGAAAATTTGAGTACTGTGAATGAAGGTGTTGCGGAAAGGGAAGAGTGGAAGAAAGAAGTTGGTGAAGATAGGGTGCTGCAGAATGTGATGATGAAGATGGAGAAAGGTTGGGGAGAGAAGAGACTGATGGGCGAAGAGGTGAAGCACTATGGAGTATTATGGATGAGTTGGTTAATTCCTCCTGAGTCGATACAGAAAGAATTCTTTTTCATGGCTCATACGGGTCACCAAGGCATTTCTAAGACCAAGGAGTGGGTACATTTGAGTTATTGTTGGCCAGAAATAGATAAGGAGATATTGGGAGATGTGACGGAGTGCATGGAATGTTGTCTGAGTGACAAGGTATATGTAAAACTAGTGAACAACCCATGATGTTTCAGGAACTTCAGAAGAAAGGTATGAGATTGCTTTTGATATAATGGGAGCTCTGAGTAGGGTAGCGCAAGGAAAGTTCATCATTGTACTAATAGATTTGTTTTCTAGATGGCCGGAAGGGAAAGTAGTGAACGATAGCTGGCAGAGAGTAGCTAAGTTTTTCTCTGAAGTGTTTGTGAGAGAGAGGATACCTGAGTTTGTACTAACAGATAAAGGTGTGCAATTGTATAGAGGGAGATGGAGAATTTCCTTAAAAAGAGAGACATTAAGCATAAGAAGCCCTCTCTTTATCACCCAGAAACCAATGGCACAGTGGAAAGGTTGAATCAAACAATTAAGGAGGCTCCACAGTTAATAAAACTAGAAATAGGAAATTTTGAACTGGTTAGAAGCCTCATGGATCCACTGGTAGAACCCCCTTTGAATTGTTCAGAAGGAGGCAAGCTAATTCCATATTGCCACAACCTTGGACAACGGAATGTAAAGGGGTGGAGTTGAAGAGTAGAGTGAAGAGAAAATTGTAGGAAAGGAAAGGCAATACTGATAAGAGAAAGCAGTCAAGGTTGTGTGTGTTAAAGTTGGTGAGATTATGAAGGTTAAAAATTCTGTCACTCATGAGCTCTATTCCAAGTATAGCAAGCGAATGAAAGTCATCAAAGTATTTAATAATGCTGTGAAAACAGAAGATCGCTGCATTTGGAACTTGGAAAAAGTTGCAAAGGTCTCTCCTGGACTTGGTAAGAAAATGGGTGAAGAAGTTGTGAAAGAGACAGGGAGGAAGCAACAAAGAGGATGGAACAGAAACCAGAAGATTTCTGAAAGATTTAAAGATGTTGTTATGTATAAATAAATTGTTTAGTGTACAGTATTATATTATTTTTGGGTTGCATGTATCTTATGTTGGTATAGAAAAGGGAGATGTGTGGTATCTTGGGGAAGAACAGTGGAATGTGGAACCATGTAGATTCTGCTAGTCGTTGATATATGGTTAGTAGAATCTTATTGGGACAGTTAGATCTGGGACACTGTTGGAGGTTGAGCTGTGGTTGGAGCTTTTGTGTGGAGTAAACATATACCAACGAGATACTGCCTCTACTTCTCTTTAATGTATTACCATAGGGACTTTATTTGAAGTCCAAGCTTTTTGCTAGAGGAGCACCTGAAGCACCTAGAAACCTTGCTGCGTGCAGAAAGCAGGGATGATTCTGCCTGGCCCTACAGAAGGTAAGCCTATCCAGGAGGAGAAAGGCCCAGAATATCCCTGTGATGGATGGATATCCAGTAAGAGCAAACTCCTCAATCAGGTGGCCTCCCTAATCTTCCACCCTGTTACTGGTGAGCCACTATCAGCTGCTATGCCTCTGGCCAGATTAGGGGCTGCAACTTCCATGTTCACCAAAGGCTCAGTCGGGGCTGCAACTGCTGCGATAATTGTTGCCTGGACTAGAACCACATCCACTTTTGGCCTGATCAGCGCTCAAAATGTCACTATCACTGTTGGCCTCTATCGGGCTGCAACCGCCATTGGCCCCGTCAGTGTTGCACCACCGTAATTCACGGAGACTTCTACGGCTGGATCAAGACCTGTGCTGGAGCTATGGCATCTCATAAATCAGCAGAGCAGGTACACTGACTGACACAGCCTGTGCCCGGCCAACCCATCAGCCCATCAACATGGTAGGTATTATTTGTGGTCAGAGCAGAGGGAGCCAATCAAGGTAGATGATCCTAGGCATTAGAATCATTGATAGTTTCTTACATGTAGTGATTGCTAACATTATGGGGCTTATTTTGATGTCGGACAGACTTGCGTCTGCCTTACACCGTCACGTAAACGGGACCAACCAACCTCCAGTCAGTGGTCCCGACCGCCTAATCACGATGCCACCACGTGATCGCATACTCCCATTCCTCTATGGTAGCTTGTGTTACGGCCGTAAACTGGCTGTAACACAAGCTCCCATAGAGGAATGGGAGTCTCAATTCATCCCTGCACCTTGTGGCATGCACCCCAAGGTGCCTGCTACATGGTGCAGGAATCAACCTATGGTGCCCCCTCGGCCCCCAACCAGAGGCTGAAAATAGAAGGGGCCCTGCTAGGGGCCCCCAAACACGCTTTCCAACAGGGTTTCCATGTCAGAAAGGCCGGCATGGAAACTCTACTGGAAACTGTGCATCGTAAACCAGAAGGCGGAAACGCCCACCATTTGGAGTACGGGCCGGTCTCCGACTGGAAGCCAGCCGGAATGACCGGTCGGTTTCAATTTCAAAAGGCTGTATTGTAAACAGTCAGTCAAAATTGAAACCGATGATCTTGGTTGTAAGGCCTCTGACCTTACATCGGAGGCCTAACTACCAATATCGTAATCGGTCCCTATAGCTTCAATACTGATTTTTCATAAGTAATGTCCTATATGTCTACGGTGGAAAGTAAATTGGTGAGTACAGGTCTCATTCCTAACGAGAATAAGTGTGAACTAGAATATGGCAGTGTTGGAAAGTGGATTATTGGTAGGGGCAAATGTAGGTCTGCCACTGGCAATAAGGCCACTAACACAGTATAGGGCTCAGAATAGGTCTTAGAAACGTATTCCCATGCTCACCAATTCTGGAGCTGCTCTCAGCATGAGAGCAGCTTCAGGATTAGTTGTATTGGTGTCCACTAAGCAGGAAGGAAGTCCTTACCTTTACTGCTCCTGCACGCTGATCGGGGAGAAAGGTGCGCACCCAGGGAAGCAGTATATAGTAAATTTGGCGCCGTAGACCCTCACCACATTTTTATAATTGTAGCCGCCACTGGAGGCCTGAGGTGAATTGAAGACGGCACAGCTTTGGTATATGGTGCAATGACATTTAATGGCACCAGCTGGGCTTCTGAGCAGATCTTTGGGCTACAGCACTCATTCATTTAAACATTAAGCAAGTGGTTGAAGTCCTTTTCTAAGTGTACCCTAGGATCACCTCTGGTAGCTTCACTTGGACAGCAAGGCAGATTGAACACAAGGCCGGTGCAGAATGCGTGCCTTGATATTACTTTTCTTGTCAGCACATCGTGGCTGTGTATGCTGTTTCACGCATCTTTGTTTGGCCCCATGTATTTTGCGGCTGTGCATGCAAGAATATTACCTGGTGATGGAAAAATGATGAAAACTCACTTAACAGAGAAGCGCTAAAACCAATAAGACTCCTTGTTCTGAAAAAACAAGGGTGAAGAGGTTGTGCTATACTACACCTTCAACAATACAGTGCACTTGTCTTTATACTGCCCTCACACATTTTGCAGTGTCATGCTTCATCATAGGGCCGCATCTGACGTCCAGGTGCAGACCAACACCCTGGACGGAGCGCTGGCGTGAGGAACCGAAAATGTGTGGTTCTTTGGAGTAAGTGTGACTACAAGACCACGGTCCCACAAAGGTCCCGGGTTTAGAGAATTGCTAGTAAACCCTTAAAATTGTTCCCTCTCGGAAATTTTCCAGAGTACACGAGATTGCGGCACTGTCCGACTTGATGAAGTAAGGTAAAAACTCCAAATAGGGGTTAAGACCAGATAACATGGGACCAACACCCTGACGAATGCCAGAGCGACCCTGTTGGGCGTGAAAAAATTGACAGAAACATGTTGGTATATGCAGCAGGGATATAGGGGTCTTTACCTCCCCTGACTATCCCGATCTTTGAATTTTAATCCTACCAAGGGGTTACATTAATAAAGAGATATGATGGATTCCTCTTAGGCAGTTTTAATTGTGTGTGTCTGCACTCTTTGGTCCCTTTTCAAGGGAATATATTTTTTCCTTCACACCTTGTAGAAAGGTTTTTTTGTTCGTTTGTTCCTTCACATTTTCTGTACCCTCACCACTAATCTTCATACAGACAAAAAAAATTGCGCTCCATCCAGCGTGTTGGTCTGCACCTGGACGTCAGATGCGGCCCTATGATGAAGCATGACACTGCAAAGTGTGTGAGTGCAGTATTAAGACAAGTGTTGTCTTTTCCTCTGTGCACTATCCTCTTTTAATTGCACTGTATTGTTGAAGGTGTAGTATAGCACAACCTCTTCGCCCTTGTTTTTTCAGAACAAGGAATCTTATTGGTTTTAGCGCTTCTCTGTTAAGTGAGTTTTCATTGATGATAGGGGAGTCAGAGAAGGCTTTTTCCCTAGTCTCTCTTTTTTGTGATATTATGATGAAAAAATGATTCCAAATAAGTGTTCCACGTTTGCGTGTGCACACCCCTCAGAGTGTGCACAGCACTGCCTTCAGTGATTAGACGCTCAGGTGCTATACCAGGCAACTGTTGCACAGGTGCCATCGCCGCAGGTGCCATCGCCGCAGGTGCCATCGCCGCAGGTGCCATCGCTGCAGGTGTCCCCATGTGTGCTGCATTGCGACCGCTATGATGTGTTCCAGTTATCGCCTGTGACAGCGCATGCACTGCATGTGCTCTCTCTTGCGAGAAATATTGGGAACAAAAACGTATTATATACAAATATATATATATATATATTTAATGTAAAAACAGAGGTTGAAAATGTGTTTTGGTTAGGAATTTATTATTTCTATACAAAACCAAGTTCAGCTACACAAATATTAAACATGAAAAATATATAATTATAAATTGAAGTTTTATTTCTGCGCTGGCCAGATATTTCTGTAACTGGAGCAGCTTCATACAGAGTGTTGGAACTCATGCAATCTGAATTGATGTCATTTATGAGAACACTGCATGGCAGAGGGCGGAGTTATAGTTCATTTAGTCTGCCTAGCCAATTCACAATACTCAGACGGAAGGGGTGCGAGTTATATACGTTTTTGGTCAGTGTGGAAATTATAACTTTAAGTTAAAACTATAACTTTTTAAATTTAAAGGTTTGTGTAGCTGAACTTGGTTTTGTATAGCGATAAAGTATTCCTAACTATAACTAATCTTCAGCCTTTGTTTTTTCATTGAATTTCAATGTTTTTTGTTTTTTTCATGCAAATTTGCTTTTAATCATATAGGGTTGTTTCTTATGCTATTATTATTTCTAATGCTTGTTATGTCACCGCCATACTTTTGAGGTAGTTCAAAGTAAATTATGAACGTCCGCTTGTGTGTTAGTTTTGCTTTCTATAGCGGTTGTTCAAAAGTACTGTGGTATCTTCATAAAACTTAAAAATGATATTTACAGCAAACATTCATTTCTTTATTCAAAGTATGGATCAAGGGTGTGATGGCCAGTTTAATGTTTTAATGGTATATGTTTGAGTATGAATTAATGAATATTTATTTCTGTTCAATTACTTAAAATAATTACATACACATGTATGAAATGAACTTTTCATACATGTTCTGCTAAAATGTGTTAAGAAGTTACATACTAATGTACTAATAATGTCTTTGCTATATTGCACAGTTCAGGGGCCCTTGTCGCTCTAGGCCAGGATTCTCATCCGTATTCGCAGGTTTCAGCCTGTGGACTCTGCGTTTGCCAATGAGGATCGTATGACGTCAGTGTATTGCCCCAGCCCGTCAAGAGTCTGAGGAGTGTTGACAGAAACACACTTCCGAGGCCACGGTCTCCGCAGGGGGTAGTTAGCAGGCGACATCGGTCATTGACCAGGTGGGGGCAGCAGCACAGCAGAGGAAGCCAGGGCTCGTGACGTACTGGCACAGGCTGCAGGAGGTTAGCTTGTCGCTTCGGGCCCAGGGTGTATTAAAGTCCGCAATGGGCAGCTCGAGGAGCCTCGTGTAAGTGATTCTCTTTCGTGCCTGAGCGGACAATGATTGCTTAAAATAGGGCTGAGCTTTTCCCTGCATGTACGAGGCATCTAAAACGGTGAAGTCAGAGCTGTTACAGAGCCTTTCCATCTGCTGTTCGAATGAGATTTGGTTGTTCACTGCTTGTTTCCATCCTGAGGACGGTCTGTACTGATTAGGCGGGTTGGTGCTCTCAATCTTCAGCTGCCAATTGAATGTGCCACGGACACCATTCAGATATTGTTTTGAGTTGTGCTTTAGGAGCGGGCGCTGGAGCCTGCAGGGCCCTGAGGTAAAGTTTTATTAAATCTCCTCAACAGGTAAGCTCCGGGCTGGCCAGGCCAGCTCCAACCTCGTCCTTGCTTTCCTAGCCTGCCGAGGGCACTGAAGGATCTTTTTGTCGGCCGTTCTTTGAGAGCTCTGTCATGAGGTATGCATCCAGGCTCCAGGGAAGGCTAAAGGACCATAATTTAAGGAAGATGTTAGTATTGCTTTCACTACGTTTAATATTAGTTTGGCTGTAGGGCTGTGTAGTCTGTGGTGTAATTGTTTTAAGCTAAGGATGACCCCAGCTCCCTTGCTTCTGAGGTGCTTTAAGTGGGCCCCAGGTTTGGCCTCCATTCAGCCATATGCCTAGATGGTTGTAGCTTGAGCATGTGGTAATTTGCAAGTCTCCTAGTTGCCATTGTGCAAGTTTCTTGAGTGGATATTTTCAGAAAATGACTATTTTAGTATTTCCCTGTTTTACAAGGAGTTTGTTCTCGGGGTTATAACTGTGAAGGGCATTAAGGGCTCTCCGTAGTCCAATTCGAGTGTGATCCACAATTACTATGTCGTCCGTATATATTGCAGAATTTGAAGGAGCGTTCTTCCTAGCCTCGGGGCTATTCAACTGGCCCCTTCCTGGGATTTAGCCAAGTCTGCTGTATAAACATTAAAAAGAAGATGGGCCAACACACAGCCGTACTTAAGACCATTGTTAGTTTGGACTTTCACTGGTGCAGTATTGGGACTGGTTTTTATCCTCAATCATGTCCCCAGATAAAGAAAATAATGGCCTTAAGAAGGTGTGGGGGTATTCCCCAGAGGATTAGTTACGCCCACAAGGTTCCCCGATTCAAACGCTGTGCTATAATCCAAAAAGCAGCAAAATAGTGGGGGTTGCTTGGCCCGAGTTGCTCAACTGGACAAATTTGCTAGCGCTAAGATGTTATCAGTGGTGGATCTTTCTGGTCTGAATCCAGATTGAAGGAACAGGAGTATGCTATTTTCCATTACCCAGGCTTCTAGTTCACCCAATAGAATTTGGACATAAGCTTTTGCTTTGATATATAATAGTGCAATGAGTTAATAGTTAGCCCAGTTGGAACGGTCTCCCTTTTAGTGGACGGGAAAAAGGATTGAACCTCTCCATGATGTTGTTATTGTTGCAGTGGAGAAGGCATCATTAAATAACTGTGTGACACCCTGGTCCACTATGATTGGGCAGATTTGAAGCCTGCTGCAGGGATCCCATTGGGTCCAGGGGCCCTGTCATTTCTCATTAATTTGATGGTACCAGTTATTGAGGCCTCCGGTAAGCGGGCATCTTGCAGAATCGAAGCGTGTGAGAATGGCGGGTGACTCAGTGTTGTTGCTGCTCCCAGATCATTGAAGTAAAGCTGCTTAAAATAATTAACCCATACACAGTCTGCGATCCCGTTCTCCTTTGTCTGACTGAAATTACTGAGGTTGTAAATATACTTCCAGAACTGTGTGTGGTTCTTCTCTTTAAGGAGAGAAAATATTTGTAGCCATTCTGCTTCGATTATTTTTTTCTTTGCAGCCAGACTCTTGGTCTGTGGTCAACTCTAAGGGCTGAGGGAGCTTGCCCTTGATGAAATTTGCTGTCTCTTCATCTTTTCTTTAAGGTCTTTCGAAGTCTCCGTTTGCTTGCAAGCAACTCCTCAGCTTTGATGGTAGTGACTGATCTACAAATAGTATGATCTCGCCTCGAAGTCGCGAGGCCTCCCCTTGGTCTTCTTTGAAGATCTGTCAGGTGGTCTGCCCAGAGTTCCAATGGGGTCGCCGGGCCTGTGTTTGTGGAAGTTGACTCTTTTGTTGCTATTCAGTTGGACAATTTTGTGTCTAATTTAGTTGACGATTTGATTCTACGAAGGGCTTTGTGACATGCATCTCCTGTGGGTTCTCCAAGTGAAAGTAGTTATGTTGTGGAATTACAGGCTAATTGAAGTACTGCTCAAAGGGGTCTTTGATTATTCTCGTCCCTGTCATGTACTTCAAAGTGACCGACATTGGTTGACAGCGAGCCACTAATAAAAATGTAATCAATAATCAAAACGTTCCTGAATATAGGACGGGGGAGCCATGATGGATCTAGACTGTGAACGTGGAGCTGTGGCTGTCGAGGAGGAACTGCAGGAAGACTGCCTCCATGGATGAAGTAGGATATTTTAGAAACTTGCCTAGAGTTCTGGTATTAAAGTCCACGATGATTATTGAAAGATGAAGGGCATATTTGTTTAAGAGTTCTTCTATTTTCGGACTGAGAGAATTTAAGACCTGTTTCTGCAGGTGCAAGGCTGAGTTGACGTAGCAGTTGATTATCAATAGTCGAAGTGACTGATGTTTACTCTTTAGCCCGTTGATAAGGAGTGCTTTTAATTCAGGTGAGTTGGTGATATTTGCTTTTGCCGCTACGTTTCGGGGTGTTTAATAAAGATAGAGAGATCTCCCGATGGTTGCCCAAAGATGTTACGCTTCGTGGCCGAAGTGTAGAATTTGTAGTATCCTTTAAGGGTTGTTGTTTCTGTCTCCCAGCTCTCCTGTAGACAAAGCATGTCACTGTTATGAAGATATTCGATACCAGAGTTAGCTGTGATTAAGTTTTGAATGCCTGCCACATTCCAGGAAATGATTGATAGGTGTGAATTGGTGCCCACCTCCCTAAAAAGGGGGCCTTGTGGGTTATTACTTGGAGTATAACGGATGCCGTCAAAAGGAATGAGTGTCTGACAGAAGCCATTGTCCAATTTCAGTGCGTATGATGGAGTCACCAAAAAATACTGTCCTATGGTCAGGAGTGCATATTATTCTAAGAGTTTTGGTAAAGTTGGGCACAGCGAGTTGGTTGAAGCCCTGATTGTCAACGTCGGCTGCTCCTAAGACAGAAAGCTGCCTGAAGTGATTCTTGATGCAGCCCAACCATGGTTGACTCATCCTAAGTGTCCCCTGGGACACCCTTGAACTTGACCCAGACGAGGTCTTCCAATCTGGTTTGGCCAAGGAGGATATATGCTTCAGTAGGTGAAGTATGTTGCCCCTGTTGAGAATGTCATGATGTCCTGTAACACTACCTTGTGGGTCGGATTCGTGGAATTTTGGTCCAAGGGTTGAGTGCTCTCAGCCAACTGGATGCATGTTAAAGCGGGGCTCGCAGTGCTCTCTGGACTTCGAGTGTTTGATGGGTAGCCAACGATCTGAGTGCCATTGGGCACACAGAAGGTAAGGGGGAGCAGATGTATAGAGTTGCTGGCAATCCTCCCATCAGTTTTGATGCAGGGCTCCGCTTTAATAGAGGCCTGGGTGCTTGCATCTGTCGTCTCCTTTTTAGTCATTAGAACTAATGTTGTCTTGGTGGGCGATCTCTTTGCTATGCCCACTTCTCCTTCTGGAGGTTCTACTTGGGGCACGGTTTTGTTATACTGTTCCTTGGCAGCTGTGGCTCTGGGGTGATAGTGACGGGCTTTGCAGCAAAAATTAGGTAAGTCTGTGCCAAATAATTTCCTACTTGAAGGGGTTGGTTCTGAGTGGTTGACAAGGATGCTACTCTTTTAGTTGTTGAGACTCTTTTGTGTTGTTTCCTTAGTTTCTTCTTGGCCCTCCTTGAGAGCGGCACGCCTAACAGTTTGGTGGTGGGTAAAGTTTCTGTCACTCACGTCCACTGAGACGTGATACTGGTGCTGGCTCCCTTAGATGGGGAGCGGCAATGTTGTAGTGCGAAGATACACTGTGATTGCTAGATTTTGTTGGAGGACTTTCTGTTAGGTCATTTATTGAATTAGAAGGCGGGCCAGTCGATTTGTCGGCTCCATCCTTGTGTTACTATGGGCTATAGGCCCTAACTGCTGGGGACCCGCCTTTGCCTCTGATTGTGTCTACCACATTGGATAGTACTTCGGGCCCAATGATCAATGATGGCTGCCCATGAGCAAGAGCAGGACCACATATTTTGATTGCTTGAAATTTTCTTCTGAATGAGGTCCACCTTGTTACTCAGATCCACTAGGCACTGTGTGATGGTGTGAAGAAGGTCACTTTGTAGCTCTATTTTGAAGGATTGCCATAGTAGAGCTTTAATCATGGAATATTGTGCACCACTGAGTGTTGTCAGCTGGGCAGCAGCCATCAGAGGAGTTGTTGCTGTGTTTTGGAAGTGGTGGGAGAGCTGCCTGGATCCAAATTTGGAGTGAGCTCCAAATTTCTTTTAATTTTGGATTCCAGATTTTTTAAGGAGGATGCAAATAGATCCCTCAGTTCTTGTTTGAGGGTGGGTGCGCCCATCCTGCTCAAGCTGACTTTAGGTGAATCCAAGTGATTGGACGGAGTGGAGGTCGGGGTGTAAGTGGGTGGTGTTGATTTACTTATGCTAAGACTACTTGAGCTTTTCTTGGGACATTCTCATTAACCGGTGCTCCTTCTGCGGCGACTGAAAACTGCACTGAGAAGTCCTGAGTCTAAGAAGTAGTTGGAAGTATTGTGTGAGTACCAAAGGCTAATGGTTTCAGACCTTAATGGACTTACCGGCCTTGGGCAAGAGTGAGACCTATGTTTCCCTGCTAACATACACTGATCGTGGGCAGCGGAAAGCTTGCTGGGAGAAAGACTACCTGATAGAGCCCCCTCTTTGCCGGTCAGGTCGCTTGTAGCGTGCACGGCCAGGGCAGTTGTAAGGCCGACACTGGGGGTAGAGCTTGCAGGAAGTTCGTAATGCGGCGTGCTGGTGGAAGCTTTAGATGAGACTTTAAGACTGAGCGTACCAGGGCTGTTCTCCGAGCACTCAAAGTATTCGAGGCAGACTCGCAAGTTAGGTGAACTGCCCCCTCTTTTCCGTCGGTAGCTGATTTTGACCAGGCAATGGGCTTCATTTTAGTCATGCTGTTGGTGCAGAGGTAATCCATCTGGTCTTAGCTGTCCTGCTTACTGGTTGTTGTTACTCCCTCGTTTTTTTCATGGGGTCTCTTTCTCTGAATGCCAGTAGGGTTCAGCAGAGGATGGTTTGTGATTTGGGGAGATCCTGGGCCGTAGGCGGACTAGCAGATCAAGAGACGCAGCGGGGAAGGAGGTCCTTGCTTGTTGTAGGCTATGGCCAGTAAGCTGTGGTCCCACCGGGCGGTGGGGGAGAAGGTGGGTCGAGATAAGGGGTGCTCACCAAATCTGTTCATGGAGAGTTAGCAAGGCTTTACCAAAGCGTTATCTAAATGCTAGTTTATTTAGTTGACAAGTGCTACGTAAAAAAGATTAACAATTACATTTTGAAACTGATGTCCTGTAATTTATGTGTGTTTGTTCATCAGGGTTTTTTTGGGATCTTCCAACTCTTTGTAATTGTAGTTTGTTTCAATATTTCTTTTAAAAGACATTTCAGGTTTTAACGAAATAGTATATTGACTAAGATGAGGAACATATCTGTTTCACACACTATTATATTGTTACACAGCTACTGTCTGCATTTTGTTTGACACATTTAAATCAGTAATACATAGTCCTGTACGTTGTTTCACTTGAGAAAGAGCAACGTATGCCAAACCCTCTTCGAATATGATTGTGCCAATGTAAATTAGGTCATAATATAAGCTTAGTCCTTTCGATTGGTGCATTGTTACTGCATTAGCCAAGTAAAGAGGAAACTGTTCTATTAATCTATAAATCTTTCAGAAGTAGGAATCTTGCTGCACATCTGGAGCTAAGTTTTTGCTAGTCAATGTGGTAAAATTTAACCATAGTAAATTCAATTTCTTCATTTCTTCCAGGCACAACAAAGTCCACAACAAATCTCTTGGCTCCGTTTACTAGTACTTCTTCTACATGTAAATTTTGATATAAAGGTATATGGCAATGTTTGCATAGCTGTACCTCTTTCTGCAGTCCAGCTGTACGTGAAACTGATTTGTCCATCATTTGTCATTTATTAGGTAAAGAATTACTGATAGGTATGCTTCGTCCATGGGCCTTCACTTTATCTCAGAAGGAAGATGTACAATTGTTTTCTTTGCACATTCTTCTACAGTTAGCATTAAACAAACAATGGATTGTAATTTTGGAAAAAGGTAATGCAGACCTTCAGCAGGTGAATGAAGATTAGGAACTAATTTTCTTGTATTTTGTTTCTTTAGCATAATCTGTGCTTCTTTTGTTACAATGCCAGGGTAAATGTTATATTCCCCAACATTAGTTTGACTCATTTTGTGTGTTAATTCTGTATATGTGAAATGCAAACAAATGTTGACATTGCCGATACTTACTAAATAATTTTGAGTTTGGTCTTGCAAATGTTTGTTGTAAATTGGTAGACTGTTTGCAAAGTCTGGACAATTATTCTCAGAGAGTGCATCAAAGTATTTAGATTGGATATAGTCTGTAATATTGTTGTCTTATGCTGGAATACAGTGAAGTAGAGCATAATTTAGTTGTTCCAACTGCAATGATGGTGTTTTCACAAAATATACTGTCCGCACAAGTTTTCTTAGCATTGAATGATGTATGGAAAGCATTTTGATATGATGGAATGTGATGTCACACGTGATTTCTAAAACAACCTAAAAAGTATCCTTGGGTGTTAGTAATGGTCCAAAAAGAGCTGACGTCTAAGTTTTGTAGAAGTTCGATCTTTTGAAGTGATGTTGACATTTTATATGTCATTAAAAATGTCCTTACCTTCAGAATGGATGTGTCTTTGATACTACAAAGTGAAGTGCAATTTGATTCATATATGGGGCTCTGTTTTTGTCCTGCAAATCTTCATTAGATATTGATTTTCCTTTGACTTGTTTGTTTTTCTTTACCTACTAAGTTGCCATGTAAGGCTTCCCTAACACTGGCCATCATGTGTAACTGAAAGCACACAATTATTCTGTTGATGGTAAATCTCTTCATAAAAGTACGGTTTAGTGCTTGACGTGTGTCTCCAAGTCCCCTGAAAAATGTTACAGAGGTTAAGTCTTGTTAGTTGTTTCTTGAATATTTTATGTATTTTATTTGTTGTAATTAAACGGTCAAGTGTTTTGATTTGATTCACTGTGAAAATGAAGTTTTCTTTTGATATGAAATGCTTTTTTAACAATATGTTGAACATATTTTTTCTGTATGAGTCTTTTTCCTCATGAACGAAAGTGTTTGAATCAGATTTTTCAGTACACGTGTTTTATGATGCTTTGCAGTGATACTCTTAATCTTGTCTCTTCTTGTAGAAGTGTATATTTATCTTGAATAGGAAGCATTTTCTTTGTTGGAGTAGCTAACTGTTAATGGTGCTCTCTTGATCAATTGCTTCCATTTTTACTACTAAGGTTAGGGTGTGTAGAACCATTACAAAAATGTATTGTATGTAGTCTTACCAGTACTACTGTTTTTTCAGTAGCCGTACTCCTTCTCTCACCTCAATATTTTTTTCTCCTCTCTCTGTTGTATAGTTTATTTTTTTGCTTCTCCAGGTAATTCTTTGTAGGCATTGTGTTCAATGTGGGCAAATCAGTTGTAGAAAAGGCTTACAAAAATAATGGTTACAGTATTAATTGTCCTATCACAAGAGTTAATTTTTGTAATTTATTTACCCGTAATATTTTTATAACAGTATTGCAAAAAGTAATGCACCTGTTTTATGTTGAAATATATATAGATGATGAGGTATAATTTAAAATTTCTCTGTAATGTCTTTGAATAAGAAATAGAGCTAAATTGCTTTCCAACAGTCAGCAGAGTGTCTATGATTGTTGGTGTTATTTATTAGTATTGGGCTGTGTTTATAGCACAGCTTTTGTTATTAACCAATCATGTAATACTTTAATTCTTAACTGTATTCTTTATCTATTTTTCTACCCGTTTGTATTATCATGTGACCACAAATGTGTGTTTCACATACCTAATAATTTTTAAATGCAATTGCTGCAGAACAGCTTTTATTCTTACCTCGTTTTGTATTTTTGTATTGTAAATATCGATTGCCTTCCTATCAAAATGAAGTTGTTGATATGAAGCAGTTCCTTTATAGCCAATCATGTAACTCTTTGTATATTTGTTTCTGTGCCTCTTTGCTCATTATGCATGAATGTCAGGGTATGTGCAAGATGGTTAGGGCTTGCTTAGTTTGGCACAGTTTGATTTTTTGGGCCAGAAAGCATGCAAAGAAAATATTGTGTCAAACATCAAAGCTTTGCTTCGCAAACATATGTAAGTATGTTTACTTAAAAACAAAGGCTCTTTTAAGAGCCGCCCAATTATATGTGTAATTATATTTTGTCATATATAAGAAAAATTCCATTTCCATTTCGATACGTACCGCAATACTTTCTAGATACTTACGCACAAGTACCACAGTAATCTGTAAACTATTTTTAAAATATATAAATCAATAAAAATGATATCAATTTCAAAAACACTCATAACCTTGATTTGACATGAAAACCCAGGACAACTAGAAAGTGTGATTTTAAGAATATGGCTGGCCTTTTATTTTGTCGGGACTTCCATTAGCCAAAAGTATTGTGTTTAGTTATCGCCATGTACCGCAGTATCTCGGGGCTCAGTACATCACTAAGTTTTTGTCCCTTATTACTTAAAAACTACTGATCTAATTTAAATCAAATACCAATAAGGAACTTTTCCATACCATAATCCACAGTCCTGCCAAATGTCATTGAAATCCATTCAGCCATTTTTTCGTTATGTCTGAAATAAAAGCCTATCAAAAATACATTGTGGTGTTTTTGGACCCTCCTTATTTCTTTGCAATCCTTTAACTAATCACCACAAAACTTTGCATCATCAGCCAATGTAGAAAAACGTTTGGGTCTGCAAAGTTATGTGGAGATTCATCAAATGGTGACAATGTATTAGCATGCAAAATATTTGTGGAATTCTTATTCTTTTCTGTGGGAATCCTAACTATAACTCCAGAGTGGCTACCTCCACTTTGTAATATATATATATATATACAATCTTTTAGGTTTGCAAAATAGTCGTCACTTTTCTTCACATCATTATTGGATGCTTGTATAAGCACAATGCCATTCTCTGAATAAACTTATGAAGCATCCCGGAGTCTCCTGGTAATCTCTTGATCATGGGGATTATTGATATATAAAAGATTGATATTCATTGCTCCCAAAAAAACTAGCCCTGTTGGAAAAGTTATCTAAAAGGGAATTGAATAAATGGTGGGAAGTTACTTCCCTACAAACTATATTGACGTCAATAGAGTTCCCAGAGGTTTGAGAATATCAATCATACCAACGTATGAAAACCCTAAGCCAGAGTTACTAAAGGAATGGTCCACTTTTATGGCAAAGACCTGCAGAGGCATGCTGGAAATGCTTGTTAAATATGCCAAAATAGACTTGGATACAACCCGCAAAGAGCTATCTGAGTTAAAGCAAAAATTGGAGAAATCCAAGGACGATAAAGCAGTGATTGATTTCTGGAAACAATTGGATGGTAAACTAAAAACGTATGAGGATACAATCAAGGCCAAAAAACAGCGTACATTTTTGCTGGATAAAAAGGATTACACCGAGGGCAGAATACTCACATATGCTAAGCGCTTTGACTGGACACAGAGAAACTTTCATGTAATCCAGAAACAAAGGCTACAAGAAATTGTATCCACAGGTTCCAGCTCTGACTTGAATTTGGATACTGAAGCTTTAAACCCAAGTGTCCCTTTAGGAGTGCGCCCCCTCACCTTCTTGCATGAATTTCAAATATTGAAACAGAAGAAAGAACTGGACGAAAAGACCCAAGCGATGGGCAGAGGTAGAGGCAAAGGTCCAAAAAGAGGAAGAGGCAGAGGAACAAAAAAAGTACCAGAGTAAAAAATGGAAGAAGGGGTAGAACAGCTCCCATTTACTGTCCTGAAATTGGACTTGAGACGTCCAATAATTTGGTTATTAACTTGTCATCAAGAGTACTTACAAAAGAAGAAGAGTTGCTTCTACAATTGGGGCTATCCTTCTGCCCGACTAATGATATGGACTTTGTGACCACCCGTATAGATCTTTTCCTGTATATTCGAAAGCTAAAGCTCATGAAAATATTTTAAATATCGGTGGGGCAGAAGAAAATTGGAACTGGCTGCCAGTTATCGGAAGATGCCCCTGACTTTCGTGTGGAAGATGTAAATTTCATCCTGGATTTACACCAATTGGAGGAGAATATCAGGGAAATACCCAACAAAGACATAGGCAAGATGCTGATTGAACTGGGTTTCAGACCGGATGCAACATGTCATAGCAGATTCAAACCAAGATCAGTATTTAATCCAAACGTCCCGCATGACAATATAGAAGCCTTCAACACCATCATGATTCAAGAGATCAACAAACTAAGGGGACAACATTTCTATTCCCCATGAGACAATTTGACACAATCACACAGAGCTGCCCTAAAAGCCTTAATGAGTGACCAAAGTATAATTGTAAAGTCATCAGACAAGGGCAGGAATGTGATTGTAATGGATGTGCAACAATGCAATAATGAAGCCCTTAGACAGTTGAGGGATGTGTATAGGTCCTCTATCACTGTCTATCATAACTTATTGAAGCGATGGTCGGATGAGGTTCTACTCGATAGAGAAGAATATCTATTTTTGAAGACCGATAATTCACGGGTTCCGTGTTTCCATCTATTGCCTAAGATCCACAAACATCCCACTAGACCCCCAGGAAGACCTAGAGTATACTCTAATGGGGGGCTTTTGAAGAACACGTCCATCTTCCTGGACCTATTTCTGTCCCCATTTGTCATAAAATTAAGATCTTACTGTAGGGACAGCATGGATTTCTTACATCGTATCCGTGACATCAGATGGGGAAGATAGCTACCACATGATAGCATTAGATGTATGCTCATTATACACCTGCATCAATGAAAGGCAAGGTGTAGACACATGTATGTATTTCTTCAAAGAAAGGCACATTTTACTCTGGGAACATACAGTAATGTTGGAGTGCATGATGATCTATTGCCTCACAGAAAATATTTTTATCTTTGACCAAACACTCTACCGACAGAAGTCAGGCACAGCAATGGGCACTTGTTTTGCCCCCAGCCTGGTACATTTTTTCCTAGGCTAGTGGGAGGAACAAATTGTGTGGGTTGAGGCAAATGAGAAGTACACAGAACACCTCTCTATCTGGATCAGGTATATTGATGACCTGTTCCTGATATGGGATGGGCTGTTAAGTCTGACAGGAATTCATTACCGAACTGGGCAATAATCAATTGAATTTGACCTTCACACATAATATAAGTTCCTCATATTTTGAATTTCTTGATGTGGCCATTCATATTGAACATAGATGGTGACCATTCTATTCTGGAAAGATACTGCTGGAAATACTGTGCTTCATTCAAATAGCAACCATCCCATGCCCCTCCGTAACAGCATCCCCTACAGGGAGTTCCTCCGGGCACGCAGAAACTGCAGCTCCGAGGGGGGTTCTCCAAAGAGCAACAGATCATGGAGAAAAGATTCAGGCAACGGGCTATAAGGGCAAGGTTATATCCAGAGCCATTCAAAAAGTCAGAGGAGTTACATGCAATGAGGCACTCTTCTCCTCCAAAAAAGACAAAATCAAAGCGGACCATGTCCCAAGAATGATTACCACATACAATGCGAGATCCAATAGCTTAAAACAGTCTATGAAACGTCATTGGGGGCTATTGGAAACAGATCCTATTATAGGCACCAGCATTTGTAGAACACCCTTGGTAACCTACAGAAAATTGAAATCGCTTCGAGATTATTTGGTTCACAGTTACCATAGTAAACCTATTACCAATACTTGGTTGGGAACCACAAGGGGCTTTAGCAAATGTAACTCGTGCAAGGCATGTAGACACAGCAGTAGTAGGGAGAAATACAGTACCAGCATGGGCAAAACTAAGCAGATCGCTAAGTTTATAACATGCACCAGTGACTATGTCATCTACTTCCTGGAATGCCCATGCGGACTTAGATACATTGGGAGCAGGAAACTACAACTGAAGACCAGAATCCTACAGCATATGAGGGCGGTTACCAATGTAGATTTTAATTACCGTGTGGCCAGACATCACCAGGAGAAACACCAAAGCAATTCCAATCTGATTGTATTTTTTAGGATTGATAGGATTTTACAACATCCACGAGGCGGTGACAGAGAGAAACTATTGCCTGTCACCGAATCCAGATACATAATTGAGCTCAATACTAAAATTCCCAATGGGCCCAAAAGTGGGGAAGAGCTAGCCACTCATATTGGATATAGATGATATCAGATCACAATTATCCTTCCTACAGTTCTGCTAAGTGTGAGACTGTCAGCATTGCTGTTTTAATCACTTTCACTTTTAATATTGTAAGGCAGGATCTATATATGTCTAGGTTGAAAATTTTGGTTTCCGGCACATACCAGGGGATGTGATTAAATGAGTTTATGGTTCTGTCATCCCCTTGGGGTCTACAGTCACCTGTGATCTCTATGTGACTTAGCTTTTGACATAAAATTAGGTTTAGTCCTCTTCTCATTTTCTTCCTGCCTTTCTCTCACTTGTTATATCTATTCTTACACTATGCTTATTTTTGCACCACATCTGACTGTGAGCCTGACCCCCTTACTTACATATAGATACCTGACTCACTGATTTATGGTCCGACTAAAATATGCATCAGGAAATGGAGTAGTGATTATAGGAATTTATTTAATTTTCGTTGCATGTTAATAATGTACGTGGTGAGGAATTGTCACCCTATTCTCACAATGCAGTGCAATAATGCTGATCGGCGTCTCATGATGAACTCTTAAGCAATATTGATTTTATCTTTATAACGCTGGATAATTTATCAGGATGCGCAGTGATTGCCCTGTAAAGAATATATCAGGGAATTATTTGAGATGTTACGCCAGTAATATACGAAGGGTACATCACTGAACATAAAGTGCTATGCAGTACGACACATTATTAATACAATACAATGTATTTTGAGATTAACTAACAAGATAATCTTGATCATGATGCATATTAGTTTTCCCATATCGAAACATGAATTGAAAATGTATTATTATCATTTTTCACTGTTTATTTAGCCGTTTTCATGCTTTTGGCTAACGGAAGTATGTCATCACTGTCTAGTGATGGTGCCCTGTATTTCTAAGGGGGATAGTGCACTGGTCACTCACTTGAAGAAGGCTTTGCCGAAACACGTTGTTTGTGGGCACAATAAAATGTTGTGCTGTCCTCTGGTGTGCCTTGATCACATGATACGCCATTACGCGTTTCAGCCCTCTGGGGGCCTTGATCACATGATACGTCACATGGCTCATTTCTCGCAATTTAAAATGACAGTGCTCAGGAATAAACAACAGTCGCTTCCGATTACTCATCATGGAAATGGAAGAAAGCAAACAGAGTAGTTCACACAGTAACTTTCTTTCCCCATTGTGCATGGTAATATAATAATATAATATATATATTACCTACTGGCGGTCGCCAGTAGGTAGTTATAGTTAGAACCTAGTTTCCATAGGAAAAACATTTTTTGATTTGTTAATAACTTTGGAGTTGTTTGGCAAATCTTCGCGAAATTCTCCCAAAAAAAGTCTATCCAGGTCAGCTCCTATCATGAAAGTTTGGGGGTGATTCGTCAAGGGGGGGATGAGAAAAAAGGGGGGTCCCAAAACGCGTTTTCCCCATGTTAATTTCCACAAGAAATTTTGAGATGAGCTACAGCCCGAACTGCTGAACGGAATTACCCCAAATTTGGCAAAAAGGTAGAGCTTGGTTCATAAAGCGACCTTTTTTTTAAATGGTGTAAATCCGTTCAGTAGTTTTTGAGAAATTCAAAACATAAGTCAAAAAATCAATTTCCCATAGGAAACTTTGGGCAAGGCTACAGCCGAAACTACTGAACGGAATTACACCAAATTTGCCAAAAAGGTAGTGCTTGGATCAGAAAGCGCCCTTTTTGTTAAATGGTGAAAACCGTTCAGTAGTTGCTGAGAAATTCAAAAAATAAAAATATCAATATCTAGAGGCGCGGTGGATCCGTGCACCCTCCCGACCACAAGCTTTATTCTAGTTGGCTGTCAGTGATGTCATCAGTGATGTCACTCACCATGTCATGAATGATGTAATATGTGACGTCATCAGCAGTGCATTGCAGGGGCGCGAGTTATAGTTAGCTGAACTAACTATAACAGGGGTATTTCTATGGTTTTGTACGAGTAAAATGTCCAACTAACTATAACGTCTCTGAAACCAATGGTTTTTGTCAGTGAATTTCTAATGTTTTTTAAATGCTAATTTCTAACTATAACGTGCCTGAAACCTATGGTTTTTTCAGTGAATTTCAATGGTTTTTTAAATGCTAATTTCTAACTATAACGTGTCTGAAACCTATGGTTTTTTCAGTGAATATATCTATCTATCCATCTATCTATCTATCTATCTATCTATCTATCTATCTATCTATCTATCTAGATCAGACTTCTTAAATCTGTGGCGCGCCATCATCTCAGGGGGGGGGCGCGCACTTCACCTGAAACCTCACCTTTGTTTTCAAATGTCCCACGTCGACTAGAAAGTACGTTTACTTCCTGCATTTCTTCCCCATTTCAAATGGGGATTTTGGATTGGCTAACTCCTGCACAGCAGCCAATCAGTACTTAGCAACGTCATCACTGGTGTTACACCAATGAAGGGGACAGCATTACAGATGGCAGGAAGTGCCGCGAAACCAGGAGCATAAAGCTCCTGAAGTCTTTAACTTTTTGGGTAGTGTGGCGTTTCTTCACTCCTCCCGTTTGCTGCCTTTTACTTCCTTAGGTTGCTGTACTGTCGAGGTTATCTTGGTCTGAGATTTGCATTTTGCTTCCTCGCCGTGAAGAATTCTTCTGCTGATGCACTGGTGTTCTCCTGCTGCTGTCGGAAGATTTAAACCACCAGTTTATTTGCCGCGTGTGTGAAAATATTCTCTCGATGCAAACATTCTTTCGATGTTTTCTAAGTCAGGGCAGAGGTGGGTGGGGGGGAGGAGGCTGGGGTGGGGTTGGTGAGAGGGAAATCGAAGGCACACAATGTTAGTTTTAACTATCTTGCACTAGGGCACGACGAGCTCATACTTTTGAAATTTAAAGAAACCTCCCTGGGGGTTTCAGCAAGGCCTGTCAGGAACAGAGGCGTGCTTCTCATCTGGGAGGCTTGCAAATGTCTTCTCGGTACCCCGGTTTTGCAAGGTATTGTGAGGAGAAACTGCAATATTTTTCTGTTTCTGTACACATGTTATTTTTTTCTCGATGGAATAGGATGCATCAAGTAAAATTTATGTGTGGAGAGGGGAGGGAAGCTTGGAGCGAATGTCTGCCCACCCTAGTAAGGTTACCAGCAAACTCTAGCGTTCTTGTGTTCAGCAGGTTTTTTAAAATCAAATCTATTTAGGAAGGGCCTGTGGCTCTCTAGATCTCCGCCCTTCGTCGCTCTCACACACGTGCCTGCCATGGACTTTTCTTTTACAAATCAGCAATGTGTTGTCTTCCGTTGGAACTACTAATCCGGACCCGGTCTGCACTACAGCTTCCAGAATACATCATGCAGTTAATTAAAGTGAGCTGAGCAGCGCTGGTCACACTGGGTCACCTGGCAGGAAATAATGAAATGTTTCTTGTTAAGGCCTAACTATAGTAATTCGATTTATTCAGCCTCAGTGTATTGTGCAGTGCACTTGCCACCCGAATATGTTTGTGTTAAATAGCAAATGCCTTTTTGGCAGCGTGCTATCAGGCAACTGCCTACAGTCCGTAGGTGCCAGTTGTAAAGTGTGTCACATTACAACACATTCAGTTACTCACTGTGCTAAGGTGACACAGGTCAGACCTCCATTGCCCCGGTATAGGAAGAGAGTGTAAATCATGATCTACTGTTACACTGACTTAGTATGCTATGAAAATGTGCTTTTGCTGGCACCGTCACGTTGCTCAAATGGGGTGCAATTCCAGATATTTATGTTTCGCTCATCTTCACTGCTTGAGTTTGCTCGTGAGAAAGTGTCACTCATAGTCATTGAAATGTCACAATTACACTGAAATTATGAAAATGTCACACATAGCAATCTGAAACCTTGGCACACCTATTGAGAGCAAGGTAATTTAAAGAAAATTGCAATGGGGCATGACGTGCCCATACTTTTTTAGTGTAAAGAAACATCTCTGGGGGTTTCGGCAAGGCCCGTAGGAACAGAGCAAGGGAGAAAGAAACTCGGTGTGACCAAATATAGACAACAAAAACCTGGAGCACGGCGCCTTCTCCTGTTCAAAGAGATTTTAATTTTTACATTATTACAAAAACTCTTATAACCAAATGGAAATCACCAATTTACTCTTAGGCAGCCACTTATTACCAGACAAAAGAACAACACGAGAGCAAAGACATTTTATTTTCAGAGAGTAAAGCAAGAGTGCCTCATCCTCACGGAATCTGTACACACAGCACAACTGCTATCAAAACTCTCTTGCCTTTTAGCTCTTCCTATTTATGTGAGATTGGGTTCTCGGCACTTGCGGTATTAAAGACTAAGTACCGTTCAAGACTGGATGTGGAGCACAACCTGAGGATGGCTGTAGCGAAAATCCATCCACAGATTGACCCTCTCTGTGGCGAAAAACAGGCACACCCGTCACATTAATGTTGGTGGTGTTATAATCAATCTTTGTCATGTGTAATACGAAGCATCCTAGTAAAAACAATTTTCGCACATTTTATCTTGGAAAATTGTGTTTTGAGCTGTGTAATAAGCCTCTGTCTTTTAACCACACCCACTAAACACTCTTATTGTGTTGAACATTATTTGCCGGTTATGGCCGGGATATGCGGGTGGCGGTCGAATATAAAGTGTACCAGATTCCAGAAATTTCTGTCAGGTGGTGGGGGGCCCAACATTTAAAAAAACTCAGCTGGGGGGTCTCAACCTACATAAGTTTGAAGACCTCTGATATAGATAGACAGATAGACAGATAGACAGACAGACAGACAGACAGACAGACAGACAGACAGACAGACAGACAGACAGACAGACAGACAGACAGACAGACAGACAGACAGACAGACAGACAGACAGACAGACAGATAGATAGATAGATAGATAGATAGATAGATACGCGGTTTGGTCAAATAAACAGAGTTGGGAAAGGGAAACATACCTGCATTAACATCTCAGTGCTCATTTACTTCAGAAAAAGCTTCAAATTCAACAAATTATATTCCTATAAAATGGTAACTATTGCACAAAGAAACCCAGGCAGAAGCTGCCAGATTTGACATGCACATCCACTATTTTGTGTGTCTGAAACAATAATTTACAATCACTCCATGTCTTTAGGTGCTCTTCAGGCAAAACGTCCTCCTCTGCGTTTGGAAGACAAAACAAACGCCACAGGAGACAAAGTCCCCTCTGGAGTCCACAAGTATATCGCAGACTTGCCGAGGCACACTCAATGGTAATCCAAGCCAATGAAGCTTTACTTTGTTCTTAATTGTTCTTTTAGAAAAATATAATATATGTACAGGCAGCCGACACGTGTTTCGTCCCAAGGACTTTCTCAAGGCTGCAAACAACATGTTTATGTGTTGTTTGCAGCCTTGAGAAAGTCCTTGGGACTAAACACGTGTCGGCTGCCTGTACATATATTATATTTTTCTAAAAGAACAATAAAGAACAAAGTAAAAAAATTTTTGAATCAAGTTGTGAACTCCGACTGTTTTCGTGACAAATGATGAAAGCCAGCTTCACTGGCTTGGATTACCATTAAGTGTGCCTCGGCAAGTGTGCGTCCTATAAAATGGTGTTAATGAGTGTCTCCCTCTTGTCTTGAATAAAAAATGTGAGCGTTCCAGTTTTTCATTAGAACTATGTGCTGAAAGACTGCTGCTGGTGTTGGAAATACGCTCTGCATGTCAGAATGGTTTACTGAAACGGGTGATGAAAATATTTGAGAACCGACTGAAAATGTGTACTAATTTGAGCTTTCTAGAGTACTAACCATGATTTTTATGACTCAAGGAACCCCCTCATTTTTTAAAAGAAATGCTAATATTTTTACAACTTTAATTCTAAGAGATGGCATTCAGGTGTTCCACAATTTTGTCATAAAGACAGGATGGTACCACTCTAGTTGGTCATTAGAACACAGGGGAAGCTACAGTTGAACATCAGGGAATCAATTCACAGGCTGCTGTTGTTAGAAATACGTTTCACTCAGAATATCAGACTTTATTCTCACATGGCTGAGGAGGATAGTGTGGACATATAGAAAATGTTCTCTAATTTTAGTTTCTGGAGCACCTTCCACCTTCTATGAGAAAATCACGAGAGAAAGGCTTTCTCTCAGACATGGTTCATAAAGACCCAACAGACAGTCAGTATTTTATGCAGGGTAAAATCACAGAGAACTCACCAACATTCCAAAAAGGAGTACAGGTCCAACAAAGGATTTATATTGTGACTAAAATGTGTTATCACCCTTTATATGTGCTCCTTTTTGTGACTCTCCAAACATGGCATTCACTACTATGCATTTCGTTGAGAACTTGTTCATGAGTCCTGTAATAGCTGCCACAACATGTCGTGGGTAGCCAATCAAGGGAAAGGCGGTCCGAGTATGATCACCCTGTCCCCTCAATTGTTTGTTAATTCATTTTCAGGACACCAATAGCATGCCCCAAAATCCTGTAATGGCTGTTTATGTTGTGGCCAGCCATTCAGGAATGATTAGTATCCTTCAAATGGGCCAATCAGGGCATATCTGGGCACCACCTTTAACTCCTTCACGCCCAGCCCGATTCGCTCTTTAAAGGCTCATTTTTTTAAAGGATGTCCCAATTTACACCACACCACTAAAAACACGTTAGGTTCTTACTTTTTAGCGAATTTGGTGTGATTCGGTTCAGCCATTGTGTTATTCGAGAGCAACATTTCTGATGGGAATTAACTTGGGAAATCACACTTTTGGGGCACCTTTTTCTTGGCTCCCCTTTCACAGACCAGTGCAAAATCTTCTACGGAGATTCCGATGTGGATGAACTTTATTTTTTCAAAATTTAGTTCAGTTTTGTAAAACGGTGCCAACTTTATTAGTGACACAATCTTCAAATTAGTAGGACATTTTTGGCAAGTTTATATCATATTCAACAAAACGAATTCAATCTGTACAATTGTCAAAGGGTGCTCCAAAATGAGGTGAAAGTAAAAAGTGCTCAAAGGAGAGCTCGTGTGAAGGTTTAAGAGGGTGAAGATAAGAAATTCACAATATTTGTATTTATTATACAAAAAACCTGTCTGACCATCAGTTGTACGTATATAACTGAGGAAAACCACACAACAATAAAGGGATACAGTAAATTAATTGCTGTCATCTACATGTGGATGTATATGAAGTACAGGTTGAAATGAGGGACAGTCGACGTTTCAACCCAAATGGAATTAGGAGGAACAATGAATCCTTACGTTCATTTGAGTGGCACCAAAGGTTCACCTTATTTCCATCATATAACTCTCTGGAAATGCTACATACACAATGTCATCCTCACCTGGACGGGCAATGACATAGAACTCAAGGCGTTCCACACATGGTTGAATGAAAGGTCCACAGATATCACATTTACCATGCATTTTAGTTCTATTATGATTGATTTCCTGGACATCTTCATCAAGGTAGAGAACAATCTTCTTTACACTACCCTTTTTAGAAAAAGCACTGAAAGAAACCCACTTTTACGATACAGCAGCCATCACCCCAGAGGCCTGAGAGATAACTCGCCGTTTGGGCAGTTTCTAAGGATACAGAGGAACTGCTCTCGTAAGATCGACTACTTTGAGGAATTGGAAGGATTACTTCTTCGAATTCTAGAAAGGGGATACCACAAAAAACTACTAAAAAAGGCAAGCAAGAGGGCTTGGTTTAACCACAGGGAAACATTATTAACACCGAAACTACATACCACTGACCTTTTGAACAAAATAATATGTGTCACCACCTATTGTACACGTAGTAACAAGATTAGACGCATTGTGAATAATCAGTAAAAATTGATCTGGGATGAACTTGAGCTGAGAGAACCACTGATGCGCTCATTTAAAAAAGGCAAAAGAGTCAGAGACCACGTAGTCTGCTCCCTTTTGGAATCCCCCACACAGCCTTCAATCTGTTCAATGTGGCCCTTTGCTGAGATTATAGGACATTACAAATGTAGCCGTTGTAAGGCTTGCAACATCACCATTGAAACCAGACAAAGAACACACCTTGCAGCTTAAAACCCATACCAATTGCAACAGTACCGATGTTATTTACACCATCATCTGCCCATGTAATTTCCTGTACATTGGGCAGACACACCAGAAGGTTAAAGTGTGCATATTACAACATTGTAGCAGGGTGAGATGCAACGTTCAAGGTGCCCACTAGTAGAACACTTTCAAACACTCAATCATCCACCAGAGAGTCTCAAGTGGCTAGTTCTTGAAAAGGTCACACTTGGCTCTTAGAAGGGGGGACATAGCAGCCATTCTCAATGTACGTGAATGTAAATGGATGCACATCCTAGATACAATTGAGAATGATTTGAATGAACAAGATGAGATCGCTAGGCAGATGTCCTGTCTTAACATTGGCTAAATTCCATCACACTTACTATTGAAGTTTACAATTTCTGTATGAAAACCATGCTGCCCACTGAACATATCAGACTCAACTACCTAATAATGCTACTTGTCTATAAGCACTGCCACATGACTCATTGAATTGGTTTCACTTTGTTTCCCTTGAAGGTGGTATGACCGTCTGCAAATAACTAACTATGCAGATCTGTTTTCACTATGTGACTTTGCAATCTTATTTCGTTTCATTTTTACTGTACCAGAACCTTTATTGTGTGTCTATTTATTATGTACAATACCTGGTACATCCAGCTAACAATGCCACTTTTTATATAAATGTCGGGTGCCAAGCATTTTAGTACATAGGACACCACAGTGATGTATTGCGTTTGATTTTATGTTACTAAATCATTTTGTAAACATATAACCAATATGATGAGCCATTGCATAGACAGAGTGTAAATTATTACCTTCATTTACTTTATTATGTCTGTTGTAACCTGTTTCTCATTCTCATTCTTTATATATTTTTTTAAACATATATATTTTTTTATAATTTTTTATTTTATTTTGAAATCAATACATCCAATAAACAGTATTACAAATTATGGTCACATTTAAACCCCGCCCTTTTTGATAGAAACCCCTTCTTTCCCCATGTTGTATGTCAGGTTTATATAATATCATTACTCGTTCTGAACTGACAGCTCTCTCCAGTAGGCCCTGAAGCAAGAAAGGACCGTGAATCTTCAGAACTAGGGCCGCTCGTCGTTATGTGTCCTAGGTGTCCCCTGTGTGTTTTGTGACATGGGTTGTTGCGTTTTATCCCACAGGTCAAGCCCAAAGTGTCGTCTCCACGGGCCCCATATTTTGTAGTATTTTTTGGGGCAGCACTTACTTTGATATGTAATGCGTTCAGTTGCCATGTAGAGGTCCATTCCATTTGTCCACTCCTGGACAGTCAGATTCTCTGTCACTCCCACCTTCTAGCCACATCTCTTTTAGCCACCAGTAATCCTAGTGAGGCAAAGATCAATTGTTTCCTTCTTATGTCCACCTCACTCAGGATTCCCAATATGGCAAATTTCAGTTCAACTGGCAGCGTAGTTCCCAATATTGAACCCAGGGTCCCTATTATAGTCTCCCAGAAAGTCTGTATTTCGGAACATGCCCGCAATGTGTGGAAGAAGTCACCTTTAATGGTTTTGCAGTTGTGGCAGTATGGTGATTCAGACCTCCCCATCTTATGCAAGTTTTCTTTATCCTAGTAAGTTCTATGTAGCACCTTGTATTGTATGAGGCCCAGTCTCTCCTTGATGGCTACTTTCCTGGGGTGCATTAATACTGCTTCCCAGTCAATGTCCTCTAAAGGTCCTATATCTTTTTCACATTTTTCCTGCATCCCCCCCCCAAGTCTGTCCGGTATATTATTATTAGTTTTATATTTAAGGGAGACCGCCTTTTCGACTAATTCTTCCTGTAGTAATCTTCCCTCTTGTGGGTCATATTCCGGGAAGTTTGTGCCCCGAATGTTCTCTGCGTGCCATGGATGTCGAAGCTGTGCATATTTAATGAACTGGGATTTATGAAGATCATATTCCAAACTAAGCTGTGCCCACGTTTTGACTTCCCCTTTGTCCAATATGTCTCCTAGTGTGGCGATGCCAAGGAGGTCCCAGGTGGCGTGGTCCGTGTGAACTGCCCTGTCCGTCCTATAGTCTTTGTCGCTCTTGTCAATACTTTTAGTGTGACTTGTCCATTCATTTATAGGGACAAGGTGGGAGGCCCAGTAATATGCTTCTACATCTGGTAGGACAATTCCCCCATTATAGGGATACTTCTGCAGCATTTTAAGACCTCCTTGCCATAGTAACGATCTGATCCCACTTTCCAAGTCAGTAAAAACTCCCCTTGGGAGAGGGTGGTATGTGTTTTGTAGGGCATATAGAAGTTGGAGCAGTGCAATCATTTTAAAAATGGCTGCTCATCCGCGTCCATCTTAAAATTTCGTAGGTCCTTTCCCAGGGTTTGGGCTCTACATTTCTCCCAATGTGGAGTTATGAAGATTCCTAAATATTTAAATCCCTCCTGTACAGTTCTCAGTTCGCCAGGCATCGGCCAGTTTATCTGAGTGGCATTGGGACAATGAAGTGTGCATTTGTTCCAGTTTATTTTATATCGGGAGTGACTGCCATATTCCAATATGGTGTCAAATAATATTGGAATTGTCATGTCAGGGCTAGAGACATATAGGAAGATGTTGCCAGCGTAGAGAGAAATCTTTTCCTCTTCTTTGTCTGTGGCGCTTATTTGGAAACCCCTGATTCCAGGGTGTTCTCAGATTTTTCATGCAAGGGATTCAAGGGTTAACGTGAAAAGCAGTGGAGAAAGGGGGCATCCCTGCCTCGTCCCCCTCCCTATAGGGAATGGTGTCGAACTTGTCCCATTTACTCACACTATGGCTATAGGTTGGCTGTACAGCAGTGCTACCCAGCTCCAAAACTTTGGCCCTATCCCGAATTTAGTCAACGTTTGGCCAATGCACCGCGTTGAACGCCTTCTCTGCATCCACGACAAAAAAAGGTGGGGTTTGTCTCTTTCTTTCACCTTCATCAGCCAGTTGTGTGCCTGTGGGAGGTTTAGGCGGGTGGCTCTGCTCAGCATGAACCCTGACTGGTCGTTATGTATTAACCCTGTGATGTGTTTGAGCAGTCGGGCTGCCAGGATTGTGGCCAGTATTTTCACTTCGGTGTTTAATAGTGAAATAGGTCTGTATGAACTGTATTAGTCGTTGTGCTTTCCCTCCTTATGTATGACCACTATGTTTGCCATTCTTAGGTCAGGGGGCAATATACCTTCCTCGTGTGCATCTATGGACAGCCAGAGTAGGTGGGGAGTCAGGAGGTCAGTGCATCGGTTATATAGTTCCACCGCAGTCCGTTAGCGTCAGCGGTCGTTCCTGGACGCAGCTTCGCTACTGCCTCCTGGATTTCAGTCAAGGACAGGTCGGCCTCTAGTTCCTGCAACTCCTCCCTCCCCAAGGTCAGGGTCTTAATCGGGCCCAAATATTCCTCTATCTCTGTGTCAAATCTTGAAGGGCGGTGTACTGCTCGATCTTTCCGGTCTTATTGTGTTGAAGGGTGATTTAGGTGACTTCAGTCTCTTTCCATTCAAGTCTAAGGGTTAGAGTAGTGTATAGAGCCTATTTATTAGGCACTTCGACATGATCCTGTGTTCTTCCCCATAGATCAGGGTTTGCATATATATATCCTAGGGGATAGATTCGTTAGCATTAGGGGTAATCTGTTCTGTAGTGAGGGTATTTCATGGAGCCGTGCTGAATTCAGGCCTGGTAGGCCTTAAACGGGAGAGACTCCATCTTTCCTCCTGCTCTGGCAGCTCGGGATGTTTCTAGGTCATAGGCAGTGTTTTAGTTAGGAGGTGTTATTCGCTTGGAGAGAACCGGTTCAGGCCGGCCCTTATCGAAGGATTGTATTTTTCTTCATGCCGAAGACACTACATCAGGCCGGCCGGCTGGGAACGTGTCCTTGGCACGGGGAGGTACAAGAATTTGGTGGGCGGCAGGTTACGGGCTGGAATTTTCCATGAGGAAATGCACGTCTATATTAGTAAAAGTTTGAGGCAGATACTGGCACTTGCTTCTTGTCCATGGGCGGCACCTGGCCGTTAGTAGTAAAGCTGCTACTTATTCCAGGGAAGACAGATGACAAACTTGGAGGTGGAGAAAAACCGAGAGATAGATATTCCAAAGAGAAGAGAGTAGCCGATGAGGAAGAGGTCCCAGTGACTCGGAGAGGGAGACGGGAGTAAACCCGTGATTGCGGAGGTGTGACTTCCAGGCGAAGCCGAGGCGCAGACGAGAAGGGAACCTAGATGACCATTGAGTGCAGGCTACATACGACCAAGGTGATGTCAACCCCTTACTATTAGAGTGTACAACTTAATCTTTCACTTTTCTTTGCAGGTTATGTGATATGTATTCCGTGAGTGTGCATGTAATAACTAAATAAAGTATTCAGTTTGTAGTAAAGCAATATGCGCTACGTGTTCTTGTGTAAGAGGGTAACCTATTCTTCTAGTCAGCTGTGACTTAACATGAACAGATGTTAATCCTGATCAGGTAGGTGGTAACTGAATAAGGGAGAAAGAAGCCCTTCGAACTGGGGAACAAGTTGTGCTCAACTAGCTGTCTTTGTGTGATCTGATATATAGTAACACTGATGTTGTGGTAATTATAGGATGAACTCGTGCTAAGGCTGCCGTCTGGGCAGGAAGTCCTGGGTCCATTTGGGACCGCGAGGCTGTGACTGCCGTCTGGGCAGGAAGTCTGTGGCTGCCGTCTGGGCAGGAAGTCCTGGGTCCGTTTGGGACCGCGAGGCTGTGACTTGTCTAAAGCTGCCGTCTGGGCAGGAAGTCCTGGGTCCGTTTGGGACCGCGAGGCTGTGGCTGCCGTCTGGGCAGGAAGTCCTGGGTCCGTTTGGGACCGCGAGGCTGTGGCTGCCGTCTGGGCAGGAAGTCCTGGGTCCGTTTGGGACCGCGAGGCTGTGGCTGCCGTCTGGGCAGGAAGTCCTGGGTCCATTTGGGACAGCGAGGCTGTGGCTGCTGTCTGGGCAGGAAGTCCTGGGTCCATTTGGGACCGCGAGGCTGTGACTGCCGTCTGGGCAGGAAGTCTGTGGCTGCCGTCTGGGCAGGAAGTCCTGGGTCCATTTGGGACCGCGAGGCTGTGACTTGTAGGTCTTGGTATATATAGTAGGAATTCCCTGTCCTTAGGTGGTACATATATGTGGTTATTTAGGTGTAAATAGGCCCTAGGGAGGGGGTAACGTTCTGGTTTGGGTTAGAGAGGCTCTGCTGAGCGGGTTCCGAAAACCCAAGCAGAACATTTGGCGTCACGAACCGTTTACGAAACCTGTGTGCGTTGTGGTTGTCTTGTGTTTGCTTTCGGCGCGTGCGTGGTTTTGTTTGCATTTTATTTTTGTATATTTGTGTGTATAGTTTTTATTTTTCTTCCTTCTTTTCTTTCTCTTCTTTTCTTCTTTTTCCTTTTTTCACGATGTTTTCTAGAAGGTCTAAATCTACTTTTAAGTTGCCCGTTGATATTCCCGGATGGGATTCAACGCCTTATGAAGCCTTGGCCCGTGAGTGGGCTGATTCCACTGGTTTGAGTGAGAATTGGAATTCTTCTTTGGAGCTGGCAGAGCCGGCTGATGTGATTGCTTGTTTGCAGAAGGCACCCGTATCGAAGGGTGAGGAGATTCCCATTTTGGGGCGCAGAGGTTGGATTCTTTTGTCTGCATACAGGATTCTGCATGAGAGATTGTTGAAGTTACAGATATCTCTTAAAGATGTGGAAGCGCACTTTGTTGAGATTCAGAATTCTCATACTTTGTTGCGGTGTCAAAATAAGTTGCTTGCTGATAAACTTGAGACTTACCAAACTATTGCCGAACGGGCGGCTGTGCGAATTGCTCGTTATAAATACAAGAACAGGCGCGGTCGGGTTTCGACGCGAAAGGTGCGTCTGGTCGTGGCGACAGCTGGGCTGGATTGGAATCCTGATGAATGGGATGGTAATATCTGGAACTCGACGGATTCTTGTTCCTCGGGTGAGGAGTCTGCCAAGCGCGAGTCTTCTCGCTCCCGCCATGATTGTAAGTCTGCTTCTCGCACCTTTGATGGTGCACCCCGTGATTACGCTCGTTCTTCGAGTGGGATCAATGCTTCTTACACTGATTGTCCCTCTACGAGTACTGATCGGGCTCCTTGTGATGCTCGTACCGCGGTTTCTGCGCATCCAGTTTTCCGTCGGAAGTTGCAGCAGTCTCCCAATGCTCCGCAGGGTATTTCTTTGGACTGTTTAGAAGACTTTACTCAGCAGGAAATTAGTGATATTTTGCAGCGATTTCGGCAGCGAGCTGGTGAGTCCTTGCTCACATGGATGGTGCGCCTTTATGAACTGGGCGCTGCTGGTATTATGTTGGATACTGGCGATTGTTTAAAGTTCTGTTCCTTGAGTTTGGATTCTACTGTGCAGGATCATTTTCGTAACTATAATGGTGTTGGTCAGATTTCTTTACTCCAATTGGCGACTGAGGGTTGTAATCTAAAATATCCTACTGAATCTGACTGGCCTGTGAATGACAAGCCGTGGTATACTTTGCGTGATGCTGCTCAACGTCTCAAAGAGGAGGTGATGAAAACGGCGATTTTTCTGGGTACTGCTGACAGGTTGCTTGATGGTTCATTGACATCTTCTGTGCGGAACCGTATCATTCGATCTTCCCCTGTTGCTTATAAGCAGGTCATGATGACTTTATTGATTAATCAGACTGGTAACGTATTATCTACGGTTTTGGAATCGGTGCGCCAACTCGGTGAGTTGGGTGAGTGGTTTAAACCTGAACGGCAGTCCCGGCCTGACACTCGTACTCCTGGTGAAAATAAACTTACTAGACGTGATATTTTTTCTGGTCTTCTGGCTGATGGTGTGCGGAGGGAGGATATTGATGGTGAGACTACCGCTCGTTTGTGGGAGTTGTTTCGCAAACGTGGCTTGGATCGTAAGGAGGGTGCCCGGCGTGTTCGGACCACTGAGTGTGATCGTGGTGGTTCTGACGGTAGCGGTGATGACGACCGCCGTGGGCGCTCTGTTCGTCATGATGATCGACGTTCTGCACGTGATGTGTCCCCCCGTCGAGAGAGAGACAGGGAGAGAGAGGGGGAAAGAGAAAGGGGGAGAACTGACTATGTTTACAGCAGACGTAGAGATGATAGGGATCAATCCCCTGAGTTGAGGAGGAGAGAGGATCGTCACAGTTTGGTCGATCGTAACCCGCAGTACAATGCAGAAGATACGAATCCGTTCCGTACTGGGAATGGATATGAACAGGAGGTACCGATACCTAAGAAACGTGAGAGTCTTTATCCTGATCTATCCTGGTACACAGAATGCAGTAAGAATGACTAGGAAATAGGTCAAGCTCCGGTACACAGATGGGCTCACAGAGATAATAGACCCTATGTAGATATTGATATTTATTGGAGACATCGTAATATCCAAAGGGCCCGAGCATTGGTAGATACAGGAGCGGAGGCCACTCTTATTCATGGAAAATCAAAGAAGTTTACAGGTCAGCCTTTTACTATTACCGGATTAGGTGGAAAAGAAACCCCTGCAGTTCAAACTTTGCTTGAAATGAGAATAGGTAGAATTCCTAGAAAAGAGTATTCTGTACTAGTAGTGCCACTTCTAGAATTCATAATTGGGATTGATATTTTGAGAGGAATGACTTTGCAGCTAGATGACGGATGTTACCAATTTGGAACAACGCATTATATATCGTCCAGACCTATACGGGTTGGTCGTTTAAGAATGCCCCCCATACAAGTTCCCCATGCGACAAAAGTGGTTTGTCAGAAGCAGTATCGTATTCCAGGTGGTCATGAGGAGATTAGTACCACTATTCAGGGGTTAGTGGATGCAGGAGTCATAACCCCAGTTACTTCTGCTTGGAATAATCCTGTTTGGCCGGTGCGTAAGAGTGATAACTCTTGGCGCATGACCGTTGATTATCGAGAATTGAACAAGCACACACCCTCTTTGACTGTTGCAGTACCGGATGTTATTACACTTATTGAGAGAATCCAAAAGCATCCAGGTACATGGTACGCGTCCATTGATATTGCTAATGCTTTCTTTTCAATTCCGATTGCCCCAGAGTGTCAGGAACAATTCAGTTTTACGTGGAACGGGCGTCAGATGACGTTTAGAAGTCTTCCCCAGGGCTATGTGCATAGTCCTACGATATGTCACCGGCTGGTGGCAGAGCATTTGGCTGAGGTACCGGTTCATCCCCAAATTCAGATATGTCATTATATTGATGATGTTTTGATCCAAGGCGAAACACAAGAGGAAGTTCAGACCCAATTAGACAGAGTCATTGAGTGCCTGCGTGAGAAAGGTTGGGAAATCAACCCAGATAAATTGCAAGGTCCGTCCCAGGCTGTAAAATTTTTGGGTATTAATTGGCATGAAGGGCACCGTGAAGTGATCCCTCAGGTTAAACAGAATATTCTTGATTTTGCAGTTCCTAGAAATAGGAAAGAAGCCCAGAGCTTCATTGGTCTGTTTGGCTTTTGGCGCCAGCATATTCCTCATTTGAGTCAAATATTGGCCCCCTTGTACCGGGTCACGCGTAAAAAGAATGCATTTGAATGGGATAAACCACAGCAAGATGCGTTTAGTCTGGCAAAAGAGGCAATTCAACATGCTCTGGATTTATGGCCTGTACGTGATGGTGACGTGGATTTGAATGTGTCTGTACAGGGCCTTTATGCAAATTGGAGTTTGTGGCAGAAACAAGGCAGGAGTAAAGTACCGTTAGGTTTTTGGACCAAAAAGTTACCTGATGCTGGTGAGCGTTACACACCCTTTGAGAAACAGTTACTTGCTTGTTATTGGGCTCTGGTGGATACCGAGCAATTGACTTTGGAACATGATATAGTTCTGCGTCCGGAAATTCCTATCATGCAGTGGGTCCTGAGTTCGCCGAAAACTCACCGAATTGGACACGCTCAAGAGGCGAGTGTGATTAAATGGAAATGGTACATACAAGACAGGGCACGTGTGGGCCCGAAAGGAATTGCTTCTTTACATGAGCAGGTGGCGCGAGCGCCATCGACTGAGACTGAGAGTGAATGTTCCGTACCTTTAGCACAGGAGTCTCCTGTCAAGTGGGGTAAGCCTTTTGATGATTTGTCCGCAGCGGAAAGAAACCATGTTTGGTTCACTGATGGTTCAGCGAGGTTTATAGGGATGACACGGCACTGGAAGGCGGTGTCCTATAATCCGATCACACAGAAATTGTTGAGCACAACTGGTGAAGGTAAAAGCAGCCAATTTGCCGAGCTTTACGCTGTTTACCAAGTTTTGAAACAAGAGTTACCTGGTACATGTCATATTTTCACTGATTCTTGGTCTACTGCCAATGGACTGGCTGTTTGGTTGCCAACTTGGCATTCCCATAATTGGAAGTTACATTCCAAAGAATTATGGGGAAAAGAGTTATGGCAAGAAATTTGGGAGATGCTCCCACAGAGTACTGTTACAATCTTCCATGTGGACGCTCACACCCCGATAGATTCTCTTGACAAATTTTTTCATAACATTGCAGATGAGAAGTCTAAAATTGCTGAGGCAGTGGTGGACAGGCAAGATTCTGATATTGCGGGATTGGCGAAATGGGCACACCAGAAGGCAGGACATTTTGGAGAGAAGGCCACTAGCAGGTGGGCTGCTGATCGAGGAATTTATATTCCCTTAGATTTAATCAAAAATGTTATTTTACACTGCCCCGTTTGTCAGCATATCAGACGGCGTAAGGTGCCCCAAATTGTTAAAGGTCATTTACATCGCGGCAAATTGCCCGCTCAAATTTGGCAGATCGATTACATTGGTCCACTTCCCATGAGTAGGAATTGTCAATATGTTTGCACTATTGTTGATACATACAGTGGCCTGCTGGTAGCCCTTCCCTGTAAGCAAGCTACCCAATTGAATACCATTAAAACATTAGAATTAATTATGATGTACTATGGTGTGCCATTCCAAATTCAATCTGATAATGCATCCCATTTTCGTGCAAGATTGGTACAGGAGTTCTGTGCGGAAAACAATATTGAATGGATATTCCATATCCCCTACTACCCACAGGCCTCGGGCCTGGTGGAGAGATTGAATGGCCTGCTAAAGGACCAGCTGCGTAAGTTAACGGATGACAAGTATAAAAATTGGCGAGACTTTTTGCCCCAAGCACTATTGATTTTGAACAATCGTCCTTTTTTAAATGCTGAATCTCCACTCATGCGTTTGTTTCCCCCGAATGCTGAGGCTATGCCTAATGAAATCAGAGAAACCGTGATGTATTGGGAAATTACTCCCGGAGCTTTGGCTCCATGTAGAGCGACCCCAGGGTCGGCAGGTTTAGACTTGCATGCTATGGATGACATTGTTATAAAAAGTAGAGATCGAGTCATCATAGAGATCGGATTGATCGCCCCTAGATCGGGGCTGGCTGTAAAAGGCATTCAGGTGCTTGGAGGAATTATCGACAGTGATTATCAGGGAGAGATTAAGGTGCTTCTGCTGAATAGCAGTGATATTGACTTACTGATACATCGCACTGACCGAGTGGCTCAATTACTCATAATGCCTGTTTTCAGTGGTGTATTAATGAAAGGCACTGCTCCAACGTCGCTAACTGTACGTGGCCAGAAAGGTTTTGGCTCCACGGATAATCCTGGGGCCAGAGTTTGGGTGCAGTCGCCTAAGAATCCCCCTGAACAAGCAGAGGTCATTGCCACCGGTCAGGATAATACCATTTTGGTTATGAGACCAGGGAAAGATAGCTGGGAAGCGGTCCCGGCTGATAAATGTTATTTACGAGAATGATTAATGCCTGTATTTGGTTCTCTTTCAGATCATTCTTTGGATTGTTGCTGCAGGATGTGTCGGAGCCGGACTGTTTTCGGACTGGTACGACGAGAAAGGAGGGATCCTATCAACCCGGGATGAACTGGGAACCCGAGTGTTGCGTTCCTTCGCTGCATGGGATTCATCATCGAACTTTTGGACCGCACTTGCCAAAAGGGTGACTGACGCCCCTCACTTCTGTTTGACACCGATGAGATCTGTCCATGACATTCTGGCGACCTGCCTGGTTGCTGTCCCCGCCTCATTGGAAACTTTAACTCATATTTTTAATGTCTCGAAGGCCCGTCCCAATATTCTCCTGGGTGATTTTGCTACCCATGTATATTGCCCCCTATGTATTGAATTGCCGAACGAGCAAACCCCCATCCAGTCCCAAATACTTACTTATAATATCACACAAGGTGATTTGTGCTTCTTTCTTACGTGTAATCCTAGTGCGATCTCTGAATGTCTACGCCTCAAACTAAAAGGCGCCACTTCATTTACCGCTCACGAACGGACTTTGTGCTTTCAAAGGACACCGACCACATGTGTTTCAGTTCAGAACAATATGACTTGTAATAGTTTGGTAGTTACCCCCAGTCACTATCGCACGATGTTACTACCTGCCGGATGGCTTTTCTCATGTGGTAATACTTCCTGGCCATTTGTCCCTGCAAACATTTCCGGAGGCCCTTGTGCCATTACGAGACTCAGTTTGTTGATGTTTGCATCGCACCCGAATGCCAACTCTCGTGTGCTTCGAGATACTGTAATGTTACAGGAGGATTGTGACCCATCTTTGCATTTATATTCCAAGTCTGAATACCTTAGCTTAGCTGTTTCAATTATTGGTGTTCCTGCTTTGGCGGTTTATAATGCCAAATCTATTGGGAAAATGGCCTGCTGGATGGTGAAATCTATTAACCCCTTCCATGCTGCGCAAATTCCGCCGCTGTGCTGACGGTTTCTTGCGCGGGCGTGGTCATGACGGAACGGTTCCGTCATGAGCACAGCTCAACCGTGGCTCATGACGGAACCGTTCCGTCATGAGCACCGAAGGGGTTAATCATACTTCTACAATTTTGTCTGACATGCTATTAGACGCCCAGGGTGAACGTAGGGCCATTTTGCAAAATAGAGCAGCCATTGATTATCTTTTGCTTAAACATGGACATGATTGCTCGGACTTCGAAGGTCTCTGTTGTTTTAACTTGTCTGACCATACACAATCCATTCGTGCTCACATCGACAAGTTGCGTGACTTAACAGAAGAAGTTAGAAAACACATTGACCAGGGCTGGTTTGACTGGCTCTTTAATTGGTTACCTGATATACACGCGCTACGCCAAATATTAGGTGGTATTTTGATTGCTGTTGCTGTTTTGATTTCTATCTGTTGCTTTATTCAGTGTATTCCTTCATTATTTCAATTCTGCACACTTGGTACTAGACATAGATCAGTTAGCTTTGTTTCATATTATTCTTCCACAGATGTTAGCTCCATTTAATGAATGTATAATAGACTGAAGTCAAGGGTGAAATGTACTGCTCGATCTTTCCGGTCTTATTGTGTTGAAGGGTGATTTAGGTGACTTCAGTCTCTTTCCATTCAAGTCTAAGGGTTAGAGTAGTGTATAGAGCCTATTTATTAGGCACTTCGACATGATCCTGTGTTCTTCCCCATAGATCAGGGTTTGCATATATATATCCTAGGGGATAGATTCGTTAGCATTAGGGGTAATCTGTTCTGTAGTGAGGGTATTTCATGGAGCCGTGCTGAATTCAGGCCTGGTAGTCCTTAAACGGGAGAGACTCCATCTTTCCTCCTGCTCTGGCAGCTCGGGATGTTTCTAGGTCATAGGCAGTGTTTTAGTTAGGAGGTGTTATTCGCTTGGAGAGAACCGGTTCAGGCCGGCCCTTATCGAAGGATTGTATTTTTCTTCATGCCGAAGACACTACATCAGGCCGGCCGGCTGGGAACGTGTCCTTGGCACGGGGAGGTACAAGAATTTGGTGGGCGGCAGGTTACGGGCTGGAATTTTCCATGAGGAAATGCACGTCTATATTAGTAAAAGTTTGAGGCAGATACTGGCACTTGCTTCTTGTCCATGGGCGGCACCTGGCCGTTAGTAGTAAAGCTGCTACTTATTCCAGGGAAGACAGATGACAAACTTGGAGGTGGAGAAAAACCGAGAGATAGATATTCCAAAGAGAAGAGAGTAGCCGATGAGGAAGAGGTCCCAGTGACTCGGAGAGGGAGACGGGAGTAAACCCGTGATTGCGGAGGTGTGACTTCCAGGCGATGCCGAGGCGCAGACGAGAAGGGAACCTAGATGACCATTGAGTGCAGGCTACATACGACCAAGGTGATGTCAACCCCTTACTATTAGAGTGTACAACTTAATCTTTCACTTTTCTTTGCAGGTTATGTGATATGTATTCCGTGAGTGTGCATGTAATAACTAAATAAAGTATTCAGTTTGTAGTAAAGCAATATGCGCTACGTGTTCTTGTGTAAGAGGGTAACCTATTCTTCTAGTCAGCTGTGACTTAACATGAACAGATGTTAATCCTGATCAGGTAGGTGGTAACTGAATAAGGGAGAAAGGAGCCCTTCGAACTGGGGAACAAGTTGTGCTCAACTAGCTGTCTTTGTGTGATCTGATATATAGTAACACTGATGTCGTGGTAATTATAGGATGAACTCGTGCTAAGGCTGCCGTCTGGGCAGGAAGTCCTGGGTCCATTTGGGACCGCGAGGCTGTGACTGCCGTCTGGGCAGGAAGTCTGTGGCTGCCGTCTGGGCAGGAAGTCCTGGGTCCGTTTGGGACCGCGAGGCTGTGACTTGTCTAAAGCTGCCGTCTGGGCAGGAAGTCCTGGGTCCGTTTGGGACCGCGAGGCTGTGGCTGCCGTCTGGGCAGGAAGTCCTGGGTCCGTTTGGGACCGCGAGGCTGTGGCTGCCGTCTGGGCAGGAAGTCCTGGGTCCGTTTGGGACCGCGAGGCTGTGGCTGCCGTCTGGGCAGGAAGTCCTGGGTCCATTTGGGACCGCGAGGCTGTGGCTGCCGTCTGGGCAGGAAGTCCTGGGTCCATTTGGGACCGCGAGGCTGTGACTGCCGTCTGGGCAGGAAGTCTGTGGCTGCCGTCTGGGCAGGAAGTCCTGGGTCCATTTGGGACCGCGAGGCTGTGACTTGTAGGTCTTGGTATATATAGTAGGAATTCCCTGTCCTTAGGTGGTACATATATGTGGTTATTTAGGTGTAAATAGGCCCTAGGGAGGGGGTAACGTTCTGGTTTGGGTTAGAGAGGCTCTGCTGAGCGGGTTCCGAAAACCCAAGCAGAACAGGCGGGCAGTGTTGAATTCTCTATAATATTCCACAAACGCCCTCGCCACTTTGTCGTCTGTATTATGAGTAACTCCCTGTTTGTCCACTATCTCTTTTACCCATCTGGCCTGTAGCTTTTTCTTGCTTATCCAGGCTAATAGCTTACCAGCCTTGTCTCCCACCTCTTAGAGGTGATGGAGTGTGGCCTGCATTTGTTTTTTATCGTTGTCTATATCAAAATCCCTGTATTCTTGTTGCAGTGCATTCAATTTACGGGTTAATTTGGGGTCTCTCCCCCGAGTGACTTGGTTCTCTAGCTCTAGTATTTTGTGTTCAATTTCTTCTAGGTATGTACTTCTTTCTTTCTTTTCCCAGGCTATACGGCTCTGGGCTCCATTCCGTAATACTGTTTTGTATGCCGCCCATACTGTCCCCCGGATGAGACGAGTTCTATTTTCTTGGCCCGAACACCCTTCAATACTCTGTTTGTCTGTAGGTCCCATGCATTAAGATACCACCCTTGAGCATTGCCCTGTCTTCTCACTCCTAATTTGACGAGAAGCGGTGAGTTGTCAGCGAGACTTCTCGCCACATAATCTGCTCGTTCTATCTCATTCAGTTCATCACCGGGGATGAAAATATAGTCCAGTCTAGAATATGTGTTATGTGCGCCTGAGTAGTGAGAGAATTGTTTAGTGTGTCGATGCTTGTGTCTCCAAGCATATACCAGCCCCATTGTTTTAGCAACCTTGACAGGGGGGTAATCTTAGTGGGTTTATCCCTTCCTTCTGAACGGTCCATTACTAGGTCGAGTACATCGTTAAAATCCCTCCCACTATATATATATTTTTTTTATTTTACGGAGTTTTACATAGCTCGACCTTGACCCAAAGGTATCGGGTATCAGAGCGCTTGACATAGCACCAGTTGCATTACATGAGGACACATTCATTTTTGTTACGCACAGGGAGATTAAGTGATTTGCCCAGAATCACAGGATGTTCAGCATCATTGTCGAGACTCGAACCCAGTTCCCCAGATTCGAGGTCGACCGCTCTAGCCGCTCAACACCTCTCTTACTATATGTAAGGCAGAGAAAGTTTCGAGTAGGACATCTACTACTTTGCGCATTGTGGGTGCCTGAAACCTGGGTGGTGCGTATATGCAAATCAGGGTCACCTCTTCCAACCCCCATTAGCCAGGCACTCGTTTGTATCTGCCCATAGGATCTACCCAGAGTCTTGTGGTTTGGAAGGGAATAGTTTTCTTGGTCGTTATTGCTACCCCACTTGCCCCTGTGGTGTATCCCTTGTGTGCTAGGACTGTGTATGCTCCACTGCCTATACACTTGCATTGTGTGCCCTTAAGGTGTGTCTCTTGAAGCATCACAATATCTGTGTGAAGTCTTTTTATGAGTTGAGTCACTAGTCCCCTTTTAATTTGATCCCCCAGTCCATTAAAGTTCCACATCAGAATCATAATATCTGTGTGTTTATCTGTTATTTTTCTGATTCTATGGAGTATTTTGTTCCTCTTCTCTTCCTGCCAGACAGGGTTGGCTGGTGTTGGGTTGCAGCTGCTCCAGTCTCTTGTTCTTGGTGGAGTTGCGGCCCTGCATCGTGTCACTGGCTAGCCCTTTCTCTCGGCTCCGACCATGCTGTATCTTCTGAGAGGGGTGGCGGGAGGGGGTTGCGTGTGTTCCTTCAGTCAGCGGCGGTGTCCGGAGGTCTTACAGGCACTCAGATCGCTCTCCTCCTCTTTCCTGCTATCGGGGGATCTCAGTCATATTAGGCTGCCATTTTGAGACGCGACTGGCGATGTTTCCTTTCGTGCCGTTATTTCGAGCCTCAACACTTGCCTCTCATTCCAGAGTGGTGCAATGTGGTTCTTCTATGGAATCTTTAAAACCAATTTTATTTTGCGATTCCGCAGGATTAAGCCTGGATGAATAGTTCTGGCAGGAGCTCTCGTAGTCAGCGTCTTACTCAGCCATCAGTCAGGCCACGCCCCCTGATGCCGCGTTGGTCTAATAGTGTCAGCATTCAGTGATGTGCAAGTATTTGGTTGCTTGATCAACAAGCTAACTTGCTGTTCACCAGAGTTATTGATTACCTTCATTCTGACCTAATTTTATTCCCCTGTGTAAAGAATTGTACATAATATCACCTTGTATATATGCACTGCACCACCATCACTGAGCACTTAATGTCACTATTACACATGTCACTTTGTCAGTATTTCTTGTATTGACAAAAAAAAAAAAGAAAAAAAAAGGAATACTGCAGCTGACCAGAGTTACATTGAGCAAAATTGTTCAGGACTGTTGCGTGGCCTTCCGATGGACAGCATTCATTCTGTGTCCTCCACGTGTGGAAGTAATTACCACATCGTGTTAGGGTTTTCATTCTTTGAAGCAATCTTTACTCCCTGAACTTATCTGACGCATGCAGATCATCTGACGGCTCCAAGCCAAGAAAGGAACGCCTCAGCGAGTCATCCCACTTTATGGACTGTCAACACTCACACTTGTCCTGAAGAAGACCCACCATGACATTCCAATAATGCTTTGTCTGGGTCGAAACGTCGACGAATACATATGGTTCAGATCAATCAAATCTCTGGTTGCTAGATTAACAAGCTAACTTGCTGTTCACCAGAGTTATTGCCTACCTTCATTCTGACCTCATTTTATTGCCGTGTAAAGAATTGTACATAATATCACCTTGTATATATGCACTGCACCACCATCACTGAGCACTCAATGTCCCTATACCACATGTCACTTGGTCAGTATTTCTTGTATTGACAGCCCTCTGATTTATTGTAAATATTGATTTATGTGCCTAATTGATATAAAAGAAGAGCCTTTTTGCAAGCATTTACTAGTAGGTGTTTTGTTTTTGTGTTTCTACGTCATTTGATATGATTTCCAAAGTTTTTTGTGATACATTTCATGAATTAACCAATGTAAATGCTATACTTGTCGTATTTATTTAATAGGTATCAAGCAACTCTTTCTGTTGTTTCAAAGCGATTGGGTTCTTCCCGACAGAACCATTGTAGTTTATTATATACATACCCAGGTTCTGAGGGACACAGGGTCGCCCCATTGTTACCATACTGTGCTTTCGACGTGAGCACAGCCGCGTGCACGTTGACCTTTCTCGCTGACTATTTTTAGAAGCGGCTTGCTTGGCAAAGCGCAAGATACTTTAGGATCCTTTCAAGTTCGCAGATGTAACTCCATTATTCCACCGGCCAGACAAACTTATAGATTGAATCCCTGACCCTTGAGTCCTTTATGTTTAGCTCTTACGAGTTAGCCATGGCCTTAGATGCTGTTTTGTCCTGCTTCTAGATCGTATCAGATTGATTCTGTTCCCATGTGTGGAAATATGGATTTTTCTGGTCAGTTATGTCCCCTATCTTGGACCCCAACGGTTCTATGTGCATGTTACAAGTACATGTATGTTCCCTCCAGTTCCAGTTATGAAGACGCAAATACATGTGCGTCCACCGTCAACATGTCCTCTGTCAGATCCGCCATGAATAGGCCGGATATTCCATTCCTAAGTACGAAAGGCCACCGCCTTTATATGGTTCACTTATGCCATTTTACAGTCCAGGCAAGTAGGCCCTGATTCTGTCGTCAAACTCTTTTTGCCTTCTGCCTCTGAAAGCTCCAGTCTGAGCCTGCATCTGTGACCATGAACTTTGTCTCATTCTCTGCGCGGCTCACGAAGCCTGACATCAGCCTATTCTCTGCCAAGAACTGTATTTCACCTTCGAGTTATCTGCTTCCCCCTCAGCCGATGCATTCCTGCCTAGTAGTTTAAATAAACATTCTCCCAGCCACCGAGCAAAAAGCCCGGCTTCTCTGCCCTTATGCAAGTAATTCATAGTCCTGTTACTATGGAAGATTCCTGCCCTCGCATTTAGTGTAGACACTTAGACGCTTGTACACGCACGCACAGTCAGTATAGAATAGATTCTGTTCGAGAGTCCTTCTTTATGGATAACATAGTTCTTTAAACATAGGATGTTAGATATGATTTGGGATTAGGTTGACTTGACCCCCCAGACTTCTTGTCTCCACATGTGGAGCTAAATGTCAAGTCCCCTTCACCCCCTAGTTACACGTCAATCACACGTCATACTGCTGCGCGCGCATCTATGCCAAGTATTATCTTATAGATCCACCTATATATGACATCATAACCAATTACGTTCCTTTTTACTCCTTATTACACCCATTTTCGGTTACGCATGATATTCGTCATTTTCCTTATCAATTGTTACGCCTACTGTATTCGCCTCATTGTAATGTATGATCTATAAAAGTCATTTCATGTCAATAATGTATGTACTTCACTTCCTGAACCTCCGTGGTGATGGAACTTGGAGCAACCGATTATAATCGTTCTTTGGAATAAAGCCCGTTCCGAACCTCTAATACCACGGATTCTGCCTCTCATTTTACTGAGCTATTTAATTATGTTTCTGTATCAAATTCAGTCCCGGTAAAGGAAAATTATTTACCACATGAATGGCGCCCGAACAGGGACACTTTCTCATCTCACGCGCCAGCGGTGCGTTGCAGGCCCGGTCTCCTGCCACAGCTGGACGGACAATAACGCGTACCAGCAGGATTTCCTGTATCTCCCTCCGGTCAAGCGGGGGCGACTGAGACTGCGATCAACACCCAGACGAGGCGGTGAGAAGTGCGAAGTATCCCGACCAGAGCCTAGCTGAGAGAGCAAGATCCGAGGTATACAGAGACCCACCAGTCCGAAGTCAAGCCCAGTGTCCGACGAGTCGAGTCGAGTCCAGTCCGGTTCAAGTTCAAGTTACCGAGGCCTTCCGTTTCCGAAGCTACCCGGTGAGTACCATTGCTGGGGAGGCATTTCTGACGTGCACATAGGTTGTGCCGGTCAAGACGGGTTTGGGTACACAAATCCGGTCTGCACTGTTTCAGCAGTGTATCTGTACTGTTTAGCAGTATATCAAGTATTCCGAAGTATCTAGTTATTGTCAAGAATTAAGCTTGGTGATTAGTTATGCAGACGATCATCATTGTTGTTTGTTAAAGGTTTAATGTTTAATGTTAAATGTGTTTAAGTACGTTCTGTATATTGTGGTATGAATGACTGTTCATTATTGTGTTTATTGTATTAAGTCTGTTCAAAAATCAAGTATCAGGTCAGTTGGTCAAAATCAAGTATAAGATCAGTTCTCAATATGCCGTTCTTTTCGAAACTAAGACAGATCACTACAAGAAAAGGGGTACTCGAAGAAGCCGTTCCCATTCCTCCTAGGGACACTCCAGGGTACTTCATGTATCATAAACACGGCCTAGACGCCATATTGTTTCTTGATTTATGGGTAGACTACACCAAGGAATTACCAGAAAGTCAGAGGTGGCCCACAGCGGGAACCTGGGATGCAGAGTGCATCATGAAAGTAGAAGAAGAGTTATGGAAAAGGAAAGTCAGACAGTCACAGAAAGATGCCATTGAACTATGGCGTAAAGAATCACATAGACGAACAGAAAAAGCACGTAGACAGGAAGAGAAGAGTAAAGAGAATTCCAATAAAGTTCGAGAAAATCTATTAATCGAGGAAGGTATCCGAGTGAAAACAGAACAAGTAGACAGACAAAGAAATGCCCTTATGAATGGTATGTATCCCCTTCTGGCCGAAGGATTACCTAAGGCTACCCCGGAAATACCAAAAGACTTGCCACCCCCATTGTTCCCAATAAAGGTACATCCTAAGGGGCATCCTAGAACCGCAGAAGACGTTTTTCTTTCTTCATATTTAGATGACGCAGCTCCCGAATATGCTAATTCCGCCCCGCATAGACCGCATACCAGGGAGGTCCAACGCCAAGATCCAGCACCCGTATCCCTACAGCAACAAATCGAGTCACAAGTTCTGGCAAGCACATCTGTTTCTGCATCCGCTCCTACAGCTACTTCTATAGCTGTGTCCACACCTGTAGTTGCTGTGTCACGTCCGACGAATCCTTTCACACCCGACACCCCAGATGGGGCCACGGGAGGTGCTACCAATATCTTTTCTACGCCACCCAGAATAAATAAACGTACTTTTCAAGAGTCAGCACATTCACGTACACCCAAACTCATAAGTGCCCGTACGTTGAAGGAACTTCTTATAGATTGCAGATATGACCCTGTGCCCGGTAAAGAGGACGAAATGACCCTGGCGTCATTGCGTATCAGACGAGCCGCAGTGTATTTAGGGAAGTTACCAGGAATGACTGCGCATCTAGATAATATATACCATTTTGTCCAAACAGGGCGAGATCCAGAATGTGTTAACAGAGCTATGGAATACCAGAAAGTAGAGATACAGGGGGAACTGTTACGTTTCCTCATAAACTGTGTGATCAGAAATCAAGACCGACCGGGGGTAGACCCGGAAGCAATGCAAATTCTTACAAGATGGAGCCAGAATATATCAGAAGGGAGACATGATAAACAAAATTGTATAATAGCCATGTGCCGAAAGATCCGTAAAGAAATAGAACGCCTACACGAAGAGAGATTAGAGATAGACGAGTTCGAACAAAACGAGGAAGAAGGGTCAGGACCGCCCACAGGACAGTCAGAAACTATAGCCTATGTAGGTAAAAGAAGATCTTGTAATAGTAATAGATGTCTTATTGACCCGATACGCCCGATATGTCCAGACAATAACAGGGGTTTCCCAACACCCATAGTCCATATAAGGTCTAACGAGCATTCGTTCCAAACAGCTGACAAATTACTCCGAGAACGAAGGGGTTATCATTTCCTCGATTCTATGGATGAACAAGATTTAGCCAGGGCAGCTGTCCATTGGGTGGACAGTCCCGGAAAATATAGTGATGATACAGTAGCACGCACATTTTTGAATCTCACCCCAGATGAACAGCGGTTAGCTGGGATTTATATGATTCAACAACTCATTATACTATATCGGAGTCAGCGTTCGGACCCTGGTCCCTTACCTGACATATTGACTGAATTGCTTATGAATAAATGGAGAGGTGCAGGTACTAAATTAATTAAAGAAATTCTAGAATCAAGAAAACAGTATATTCTTTTTGTATGTTCAGAACATGTTTCATTGCCCGTCAAGGAAAGAACCACGTATCACATGGATAGACAGAATCCCTTACGAGAAGTGCACCCAATAAAGGGCGAGGACAATGAGTTTAAACGCGTATTTGTATATACGCCCATATCGAAAATAGAATTGTTACAAATGAAGAAAGTGGTACCCAGTCATGACAAAGACCCAGCGGGTTTTCACCGAGAAATTAAAGACATGTTACTCATGGGAGAGTATACCTATCCCGACATTATGACAATATTAAAGGTATTGATGCCTGCTGGCATTTATGAGAAACTCAAGGAAAAAGAGTGGGAGGTAGGAGACCAAAAGATAGAATGGTCAGTGTTAGAAGCGGAAGAAAAGGCCCGAACTGCAGGAGCAGGACTTGGGGATAAAACTAAGGCATTACCAGGTTTACTAGTACAGGTACTGCCACGTTTATTAACTACGAAAAAGGAAGATTGGGGTACAATTTCAGCCTGTAAACAGAAGCAAGATGAAGACACTAGTGATTACTATGCCCGATTTGAAAAATGTTTTGGTATAAATAGTGGCATAAAAGCAAGTAGCGAATCATACCCACATCTGTTTGTAACAAAATTAGTAGAAAATGCCCTGCCACCAGTAAAGAATAGAGTATTAAAATTCGAGAGTACCTGGCAAGGTAACACTCCATCACAAATGTTACAAATGTTACAGTACCATCATAATAGAATTAGAGAGGAACAAGAACATGAACACAGACGCATGAAAGACACGAAAATGAAAATGCTAGTTTTCCAGACAGTTCCAGCTGAAGGACATAAAAAGGGTATGACACATTCCGATTCAGCAGGACCTGTAAAAGGGACATGCAATTATTGTAAAAAGCCAGGTCATTATGTACACGATTGTCCAGTTTTAAAACATAATATCGCCATAGGTAAAACACAAGAAAGATCACGGCCACTTAGACAAGATCAGAATGAACAAGGAGCTCTGCAGCATGCCCAGGCCATGCCAGCCGCACAACAGCCAATACAGTTTGTGCCAGCTGCACCACCGTTGCCTGTTGCTGCCACACAGACAACAACGCGACAAATGTATCAGACCGCACAGTATGAATATCCCGAGTATCAGCGTTACGCATGAACCAGCCTAGAGAGGGAAGTTGACTTACCCCTTATCGAGATACCTGTAGATCAAGAAGGACCTTATGTACACAGTGAATTATTAGGTCAAGATAGAAAATTTTTACTCGATACAGGGGCAAGTCGAACAACTATAAAACGTAGTGAAGTTCCAGGGGCACCCCTCTCAGGCTCACAAAATATTTCCCTTGGTTTTTCAGGAAAACCTATTGTTAATGAAGTGTCACAACCTCTGCCACTTACGATAGGACCTCTGACCCGAACTACAGATTTATTGCTTACTAAATCATGTCCAGAAAACCTGTTAGGAATAAAAACATTAAAAACTCTAGGAGCTATAATATGTTGTTCTCCGGAAGGAGTAAGATTGTTTTTACGTGATTTTAAAGGTCACTATGTATCTAGAGACATGGATCCCCGACTGCAGACTTTACCTACACATCTATGGGCACAAGGCCCTACTGATGTTGGTTGCATGAATATTACACCATATCGAGTCACACTAAAGGCAGGAGTGGTACTACCACGAATGCGACAATACAAGTTACCACCAGATGCTGTAGTGGCTTTACTACAAATCATTGACGAGCTCATTACCCAAGGAGTAGTTGTAGAAACCGACTCCAATGTATGCAATTCACCAATAATTCCGATTCTCAAACGAACAGATCCGAAGGCACCGCCAGTCTATCGATTGGTTATTGATCTGCGCGAGTTAAACAAATGCATTGTGCCACAATTCCCTGTGGTCCCAGATATCTCGTCATTACTGACAGCTATTGATTCCGAAGCAACGTTCTTTACTGTAATTGACCTCAAGAATGCCTTTTTCAGCGTCCCAATAGATCCGGAAAGCCAATATTTATTCGGATTTAGTTTAAATGGACGTAGCTTTAAATTCTCACGCGCACCTCAAGGATTTACAGAAAGCCCCAGCATCTATAGCCAAGCACTGAAACGAGAACTTGACAGTATCCACATGCCAGCTAACACTGCTCTGCTTCAATACGTCGATGATCTGCTGATCACCGCCCGAAGCGAACCCGAATGTGAAAAAGCATCACTGACAGTTTTACAATTCCTAGCCGAAAAGGGGCACAAGGTGTCCCCTTCTAAGCTGCAATTCTGTGTCCAGCGAGTTATTTATCTTGGACACTCGCTGTCCAAGGAGGGAAGGCAGCTTACACCAGACCGCATTCAGTTAATAGCTAACATGCCAATACCCAAGACACAAAAGGAGGTGCGGGCTTTCATAGGCCTCACTTCATACTGTAGACAGTGGATCCCGCAATATGCATTTCTAGCAAAACCACTCATTCAGTTGACAACCCAGGAGGCAGCCACATCGACTGTTCTCCCTTGGACTCAGGAACATACACAAGCTTTTGAAAGCCTAAAGAAAGCTTTATGTCAAGCACCTGTTTTAGCAACGCCATGTTACAGAAAACAGTTTACACTCTTTGTTACAGAACGCGAAGGTACTGCCTTGTCAGTACTCACACAGGAACAAGCAGGAGCACACAAACCATGTGCTTATTTTTCTAGTACATTAGATCCCGTAGCTCAGGCTTTGCCTGCGTGCCTGAAATCAGTAGCAGCGACAGCTTTAGCAATCAGACAAAGCGATGCCATAGTGTTAGGACATCCATTGACAGTTCAAGTACCACACACAGTAGAAGTCCTTGTAAATAGAACGCAAACACAACACTTGACTATAGCGCGACTTACAGGGTATGAACTTACATTGTTTCAGCCACATATAGAAATCAGACGCTGTAACACATTGAATCCTGCCACACTTTTGCCAGTAACCGGAACAGACCCACTAGCTCATGACTGTATTGAAGTGATTACTATAACGACAAAACCCAGACAAGTCTTGACAGATGTCCCATTGTCAGATCCAGACCTGACGTTGTATGTAGATGGTTCATGTATGAGAACAAGTACAGGAGAGTTAGTGGCTGCTTACGCAGTCACAACAGATACAGAAGTCATTGAAACTAATCGTATTAATACTTTGTCAGCTCAAGCCGCAGAGCTCATCGCTCTGACACAAGCCTGTATTCAAGCCACAAGTAAAAAAGTCAACATATACACTGATTCACGTTATGCATTCGGAGTTGTACATGACTTCGGCGTGCTGTGGCGAGAGAGAGGTTATTTAACTTCCCACGGTGCCCGCATTCAGCACGGACCCCTCATTCATGCCTTATTAGATGCAATACATCTACCTATTGCAATATCAATTATGAAATGTAAGGCTCATACGAAGGTTACTGATATCATTTCCCAAGGCAATGATTTAGCCGACAGAACTGCTAAACAGACTGCTCAAACTCAAACCCCCGACATGACAAAGACAATAGTCCCGATGCCGACACATTGTATGACAGTTAAAGATCCTACTCTTGACGTAATTGACATACAGACACATGCTACACCAGACGAAATAAAGAAATGGACTGAATTAGGAGGGATCCAAACGGACCAAGGATGGATGATGAAGGAAAGGTCTGTATGGTTCCTTCCTGATTCAATGGTCCAAGTTATAGTTAACACTATACATAGTCCAGCACATCTAGGAGAAAAAGCTATGCTAGACAGCATTCAACACATTTGGTTCAATAAACATTTACGAGCAGCAGCCAAACAAAAAGTCCGTACCTGTATGATCTGTTGCCAGTTCAACCCAGGAAAAAGCGTTCCCGTAGAACAGGGTGGATTTCATCCTCCTGATCACCCTTTTGAAGTCCTCCAGATGGATTATATCCAGATGGAACGATGTTGAGGATTCAAATATGTTCTCGTAGTTGTCTGCGCTCTGTCCCGTTGGACGGAGGCATACCCGGTTTCAGATTACACTGCCCCGACTACTGCCAAACAGTTGGTTCGAGAATTCTTCCCACGATACGGTTTACCACGTGTTGTCTACTCAGATAACGGCCAGCCGTTCTCATCCGAATTAATGAAACATGTTTCACTTCTGCTAGGATATCAGTGGAAATTCCACTGTGTTCGACACCCCGAGGCAGCAGGTCTCGTAGAAAGACATAATCAGATACTGAAAATCAGACTGTCCAAAATATGCAGAGAGAAAGGTGTCGACTGGATAGTAGCATTACCAGTTGCACTCTTTTACATGAGAATGGTAGCACACTCTCGAACAGGGCTATCCCCGTATGAGGTGATCTTCGGCAGACCACCAAATATGTGGGGGACGCCTTTACCACGCAAAATAACTGATATTGACTGTAATATGCTGACAGATTACTTGGCTTCCTTGATGTCTGCACTACAATCTTGTCGTTCACAGGTTGCTGCAGCATTTCCCGACAACACTGAGGTGAAACCCCATGACATAGTCCCGGGGGATTTCGTGTTTGTGAAAAATTTCGACCGAAAGACTCAGCTGGAGCCCAGGTGGAAGACACCCAAGTTGGTTCTGCTGACCACAAGAACAGCCGTGAAGATCGAGGGCCGCAAGGGCTGGATTCATTCAAGTCATATCAAGAAATTTCATGGACAATCCTCGGATATAGACATTGTGCCCTGCACTCCCTCACAGACCGATTCAAAACTTCCTTTGGTTGAAAAGACTGAAACCGAACTCTACAAAGTAAAATTGAGGCCTAGAACGTCAGACGATTTGATTGTTTAAGTCCTCTCCTAGGTGAAGCGGTTGAATCTGTCTCTGACATGTATCCTCTAGACCTGAATCATGGACAGTCGCGAAAAATGATGAAACGACAGGCGTATTGTAAATCACTGCGTAGCCATTGCATTGTGACATTAATAATCTTGTTTTTCTTGAGTCTTTTAATAATTACTGCAAGTATATTGTTGCACATATATTACCCTATTGCCAGAAACGTTTACAATGTTACAGCAGAACATTCTTTTAGTGACTTACCCCCGCATGAATTGTCTTATAGACTTGCGCTGCGCAATAACACTTTCATTAGTATGTTACATCATTCCCATCAGACTAGTAATGCCACTAATTGTTGGGTGTGTGGCCGGCTCCCTCCCTATCAGAATTATGAAGGAGTCTTGCCATTCTTTCCGCACCCATTTACACATAATGGCTCCTGTGGAGCATGGTTTAGTTTAATCAATTCCATAGACTCAGACACAGCAGTTTACCAAGATCAGTGGGTATGGGGAAACCTGAACCTAGTTTTACTCAAGGTCTGCTACCCTGACAAGGAGGGTCGCCCCAAAAGAACAGGAACTGATCTAGAAAATGAAGTCTATGGATTAGGTAATTTTACACCTAATCTCATGATTCTAAATGTCGTATCCGAAGTTGAACTAGTCTTACCCACCATGTCAGTATTCCCAGCGAAGGGTGAATTGTGTGTAAGAAAGGTTGGTTCCATACATATGGGCCATAGTAAATGCACTACTACAGTAGAATTCAGTGATCAAGGCAAATCCTCGTTCAGAGCTTATCGCCACTCCTACTTTATATGTGGTCAGACTGCATATATGCGTCTACCTCTAGATTGGGATGGTACCTGCTACATTGCATTCCTTTTGCCACCTGTCTTCCTAGCTCCTCCTGATTATTATAGAAATATTCATTTAGTACACAATAGAGGGCGGAGAGATCTCCCGATTGTCGATTACACTGAAACAGCATGGGAAAAATACACAGATTTCAATAAAGGCATCTTTCCCTATATAGGTACTGTTACTAATAGTAAACTAATACGTAGATTAACTAGAACCCTTGAAGCAGTAGTGAATGAAACTATTTCCGCCTTAGGCAATTTAACAGAAGAGCAGTCTGCTATGCGGATTGTTGTGCTTCAAAATCGTCTTGTCCTTGACGTCATCCTGGCTGATAGGGGCGGAGCTTGTAGGGTCATCGGATCAAGCTGCTGCGTATTCATACCAGAAAATTCGCCATCAGTATATAAAGCCATAACTCGCCTTCATGAGATTGTAAATCAGATACACCAGAACCCAGGCACTTGGACTTGGTCCAGTTGGTTTTGGAGTATGATATCAGCCTGGGGATGGAGAGTTCTATCTTTCCTAGGGATTGGCCTTCTCATACTATTCAGCTGCTGTCTATGTCTACAATGTGGACCAGCGATCTGTGGTCTGTGTACCACCTCGTGCATTCCACCACCAAGATTTCATTCAAGATCCCGGAAAAAGAAAGAAGAACAAATGATGTTATATGAACAGATCAATGGATTGATGAAGATTGATATCTCTTAACGGGCAAGTAGGGGACAAGGAGGGAATGTGGAAATATGGATTTTTCTGGTCAGTTATGTCCCCTATCTTGGACCCCAACGGTTCTATGTGCATGTTACAAGTACATGTATGTTCCCTCCAGTTCCAGTTATGAAGACGCAAATACATGTGCGTCCACCGTCAACATGTCCTCTGTCAGATCCGCCATGAATAGGCCGGATATTCCATTCCTAAGTACGAAAGGCCACCGCCTTTATATGGTTCACTTATGCCATTTTACAGTCCAGGCAAGTAGGCCCTGATTCTGTCGTCAAACTCTTTTTGCCTTCTGCCTCTGAAAGCTCCAGTCTGAGCCTGCATCTGTGACCATGAACTTTGTCTCATTCTCTGCGCGGCTCACGAAGCCTGACATCAGCCTATTCTCTGCCAAGAACTGTATTTCACCTTCGAGTTATCTGCTTCCCCCTCAGCCGATGCATTCCTGCCTAGTAGTTTAAATAAACATTCTCCCAGCCACCGAGCAAAAAGCCCGGCTTCTCTGCCCTTATGCAAGTAATTCATAGTCCTGTTACTATGGAAGATTCCTGCCCTCGCATTTAGTGTAGACACTTAGACGCTTGTACACGCACGCACAGTCAGTATAGAATAGATTCTGTTCGAGAGTCCTTCTTTATGGATAACATAGTTCTTTAAACATAGGATGTTAGATATGATTTGGGATTAGGTTGACTTGACCCCCCAGACTTCTTGTCTCCACATGTGGAGCTAAATGTCAAGTCCCCTTCACCCCCTAGTTACACGTCAATCACACGTCATACTGCTGCGCGCGCATCTATGCCAAGTATTATCTTATAGATCCACCTATATATGACATCATAACCAATTACGTTCCTTTTTACTCCTTATTACACCCATTTTCGGTTACGCATGATATTCGTCATTTTCCTTATCAATTGTTACGCCTACTGTATTCGCCTCATTGTAATGTATGATCTATAAAAGTCATTTCATGTCAATAATGTATGTACTTCACTTCCTGAACCTCCGTGGTGATGGAACTTGGAGCAACCGATTATAATCGTTCTTTGGAATAAAGCCCGTTCCGAACCTCTAATACCACGGATTCTGCCTCTCATTTTACTGAGCTATTTAATTATGTTTCTGTATCAAATTCAGTCCCGGTAAAGGAAAATTATTTACCACACATGCGTACGGCTAAGATCACACTTGAGTGGATTCTTACATAAAATATCACACCGATGCCACAGAGTTTTTTCTACTTTTTTGTTGACCTCTTATCGATGTAAGTACAATATCCAAGCATACTTTCACAGGTTTTATTAATATAATGCAGTTCCCTGTGCTGATGTGCATTTCATTAATTTTCAGCACATCTTTGAACCTCCAAACCATTCGCGAACACTGTCATTTTTCTGGCATAGGAGCCTGCGGGCCCATTCTTTTGATTAAACCCACTGATGCTCCTGCAGTGAAAATAAGGTGCACCTTTGGTGCCACTTAAATAAACAGAATGTATCCACAAGTTCCTATCTATCATCAATTGTTTGCCTTTCCTTTAAATAATCCATAGGTGGCTCCTTCTGTCCTGATGAAGACCCCGCTATGAGGATTCATTGATCCTCCTAATTTCTTTGGGGTCGAAACATCGACTGTCCGTCATTTCAACCTGTACTTCATATACATCCACATGTAAATGAAGGCAATTAATTTACTGTATCTCTTTACTTTTGTATGGTTTTCCTCAATTATATATACGTACAACTGATGGTCAGACGGGTTTTTGTATAATGATTGTGAATATTGTAAATTTATTATCTTCACCCTCTTAAATCTTCACAGAAGCACTCCTTTGAGCACTTTTTACTTTCACCTCATCTTGGAGCACCCTTTTGCAATTGCACAGATTGAATTCGTTTTGTTGAATATGATATAAACTTGCCAAAAAAAGGTCATACTAATTTGGGTGATGTGATTTGCATAAATATTTTCCTTACGCTTGGACCATTTTTTCTGTACCGTACTTGACCCAGGTCTGGCAGGTTACTGGGTTACCCCATTGTTGTGTAACGAAAGTTATCAGTGAAACCGAAAAAAATGCTCTTCCTATGGAAATACGATCTAACTATAACTACACAGTGTCTACTGCAACTGTGTGATATATATCTAAATATTTATACAAACAAATATATATATATATCCCCACACATATAGATATGCAGATATATACATGGGCAGATAGAACTGTAGGCTGCCTGCCTGCTGTCAGTGTGATAAACAAACAATATTTAAAAAAAACACTTTAGACATTTGTGGGTGTGGGAAAATATTATGTGTTACAGCTACTTAACACTCAACAGTGGTACTGGAGAGAGATGATGTATTATTAATGGTAACCTACACTGTACTAGTTAGTAATATTGACTACTGCATTTTAAATAGTCTGAGGGCTTAGCAGCACATCTAAGACCACAACAAGAGATCAAATATCCAGGATATAAAAAATACTGGGAAGCACCTTGGCAGATAGAATGTCTTACAGTATGTGTGAAGTCATCAGATTTATAATTGCATACGTGTGTTTGCAGATATTCGCCAGTTGGAGTGACTGACAAAGCGCCGTTAAGGGATTAGTTAGCCTGAGTGAATTTGCCACTGTGTTTTCTATGTTGGACCATAAGCTGGAAGAGCACGGGTGCCCTGGACACCCCCAGTGTCAGGGCTGTGATCAGCTTAGAGCTGCTCACGGATGGATGCAGCCCCCACTGCATGCATCGTGAGGCTGAAGGCAGCAAGGGCTCAGTTGGACGTGGAAAAGGGAAGCTAGTGATAGAGCGCTTTCGGCACTCTTTTGTATGGGTGCATTATATTTATGGTTGTCATGCATCTATACACATTTATATCGTTTGCAGTGTTTTATGATTTATGATTATGAACATGTATCCAGTGGACTCATTTAGACATTCATTGTAGTGCAATGTTATAATATGATCACGTATGTATCGTCATGCCTGCATATACAGAAAGCTGGACAGCTTATAACCATATAATGTAACTTGTTTCTTAGTTAAAGTGGCCGACTTCCTAGGCCCAAGACTGTGCTTGTTTTTGCACCTCCTTAGCATTTCTCGAGAAATAAATAATGAAATGCATGTTGTTTTCAAGAAATAGCAGTGTTCTCATCCTACTGCAGGTATCGGAATGCCAACTAGTTATTTTCAGATTGGAGAAGATACAAGGAATGCTTTGAAGACAGTTGGAAGCAAGAAGGGAGGATGTCTTTCGTGTCTGGCTGGTCTGGGAACCAAGGTCAACATACTGAACAAAGGAATACTAATTAAAAGAGCGTGAACCTCCCCACATAGAAAACATTGCAATGGAAAGTTTTACCAGGATGAAGTAAAGAATCGAATTCTATATTGTATGATGTGCAGGGACAGAGACCCCAGACTTCTGCTAGCTTTCGGAGAGAAAGCAGCATCTTAGAACTCGCTCCTGGCCTTAAGCATTTTAACCCATTTGACGTGAGTACTTCTCAGGAAGTTAACACGTGCTGCCACCTTTGGGAATAGATGGAAGGGTATTAGATAGCATCTCCTATTAGTATAGTGTAGGGACAGATTTGTTTTATTCCAAATGTAAAGAGATTTAGACTCTGCTTATATTCTGAGTTGTATCCTGATCCTTGAATTCACCATTGTATTCTTGTTATGCCGAATTACTAATACTCATAGAATCGGCTCTACATTGATTTTTCTATATCTATACATGCTAATCTTTTGATGTGTATACATCTTATTATTCTTGGCCTTATAATAAACTGACAAACCTAAAGACGGAGTCTGTGGTATTTTCAGGTATGATATTGCCATCCTGTTATGAAGTGTTTTTCCCCCCTACTACTTTCAGTAGGTAAATAAAAGATCCTGAGCGCTAATTGTTAGGAGGAAGACAGGGGTGCCATTTAGCGTAATCACTAGTGTGAGTTCAATGGAATAGGTAATTCTTAAAAGGGTATAGATCGGGAGAGAAATGGGATGTATTGCAGTTCAATATTGCTATCTTTGTAAAACAATCTATCAGTAATTGTTGATGTCAGCTCCCAATGCCTTGGTAAAGACTCAGGGAGATCCCCTTTTGCAGTATAAATTGTAATGTGGACCAGAGAGCCCAATGTGTTTCAGCAAAAACCTTTGAATTATTCAATTCTAGCTTGGGCTTTTCATAATGATACCTTCTAACACAGCTCATTAAACTGGTACATTCTATCAGGGAGTTCATGATTGGTGTGTTCTCGCGGGGATTATTAATGTTATTAAAATGTAAGACAGGTCGCTGAGCCCAGCAGCTCTCATTACCTTGAACTGGCCAGTTCAGGCCTTTAAAAGCAGTTCACTTTGGCACAAAGCAGGTAGATGCTTTTTTTGCTGAATATTGTCCAAGGATTGTAGCTTTAAGCGTAAAGAAATTGATGAATGTTTTGTCGGAATGAAAAGCGTACCAGCGGCAGGGGGGATAAACCAGTCTGGAGGAAGACTTTTATAGCACAAAACTCACTTTAGTCTCTCAAGGTGGCTCCTGAAATGGTGGTAATATAGCAGTTAGGGACTGATGGAGATGTATATTGCTACTTTCTTTCAGAAGGCTGGGTAGTTTCTGACATAGATGTGAGTGATGGTTGTTGGTCCCTGCACTTAAAAGTGGCATCTGCCTTGGAGGAACAGCCTGTTAGTGAAATCTGGAGCAAAGTTTGGCTGGATGAGCAGAGGAGCGTCTAATTTGTTGTGCAGTGAGATCTCTTGTGTTTCGATGGGTGGATTTTTGGGTGGTGTGGAGGATGTTGAAGATTCAGGTGTTTCTAGGCTGCCAGTTTGTGTCCTCAGGGAGTGGGTGGGTGAGGCCTCATGCAATAAACTCTTTGAGTTTCTGGACTGTGCTGCAGGCAATGGCAGAAGACGTCTACTGGCTAGTCATTATATCATTGCATCCTAGGCTTTTATTTGTGGTTGGACGTGACACTGGATCAGTACATAAAATCCCGGGGCAAAGTGAAGACAGCGCCTGTTTCTCCTGGTTTTTCCTCACTGCCCCGACAGTTCTCTCCACATGAAAGATAATAGATCTTCAGAGTTCACATGGATCTCATAATTCCCTCTTGGAAGAAATTAACTGGCCATAGAGTAAATATCCTGCTCAACAAGACCCCCCTCCAGTTTGAGTTGGTGGAGGTGGCTGTAGGCTCTGCTTACCTGCACAGGACACCAGGTATCACCACACTGACCCAGGCCACCTGTGATTGGGCATTAGGACACACCTGTACCCCATGTTCACTCTTTTCTGCTTTCTTGCACTAAGCACAAGTCTTGCTGTGCACAAGGATACATTCTGTAATTCTACATCTAGGACTTATGCTGTTCACAATACTCGTGCACTTGCAAGTTATTTTATATTGAATTTATCTATTTATTGGTAATTCTTTGGCTTTCGTGCGAGGCTCACATGTGTCTCCAGAACAATGTACAGCAAAAGGCGAAGAAGCCGAGCGGGACCAGAATAGGAGCCAGAAATGAAGACTCTGATATTTATGCCGATTCACACACATTCTAATACAGTAACATGCCTTATGTAGCACTTTTTTTATAACGATTTCATTGGACTATAAATAACAACTGTATTAAACTCAGAAAGCTAAAGGACCAAGTTGTCACTGTTTGACTGCAAGTCTCAGCTGGTGACAACGGTGAGTGGGTAACTCATTGGACCATGTTGCCAGCTCCCAGGTCCTATTCTTACAAGGACCCTCCTGTTGACGGGACCCCAGTGCGTTTTATCATCGTGCCTGGTCACTGATCCAGGAAGATGTGGCCCATGAATCTGGTCCTCCATTCTGTCCGTAGCCTGAAGTGGTCCTGGTGAGTTCAGCATCCTTCCTGCCTCTGGGCTTGGAAACCTGAAGATCTTGTCTCCAAAGAGGTTCCTGTTCATTGCTGCTGGGGCGATCTTGCTGCTTATGAACCAATCTCAGCTGAGGAGGAAGGACCACTGCTGGCACGTGATGTGACAAAGGTTGCTATATTGGAAGCAAGCAGAGGTCACACCTGTGACAAGCTTCAGCTTAACCACAAGCTCACACACAATAACACTAACGCTCCTGCTAATATTGAACTCTAAACACTCCCACCTCTAATGGCTGTATGATCTCCCCCCCCAGTCAACATTCAACCTTTTAAGGTACTTCCAAAACCTCCCCTCTTTGTAACACTTGTCATCCCCTTTTCTTCTCCACCTGCCCAGGCTGCTGCCCACTCCATCTTCTATGATGTCTTTCCACCACCAGAAAAACCCTCTTCAGAGGTGTTCTTTCTGTCCCCCATGCTCTCCTCTCTGCCTGCCCCAACAATTCTCCATCACCTTCATAAGGTAAGTCATATTACTTAGAAGGGACAAATGCACCCGCCATGCTGGAACAAAACGGGACATTTAAATGTAATGTCCACATGTCTCGCAAAACCCAATATTGAAAGCCTTGCAACATCCCAACACCCCATTGGCCCCTTCCTTCCTTTCTTTATTAACAGCTGGCGACTCCCTGCTAGTCTCCACACTCTCGGGGGTAAACCTGAGTCCACAGGACTTATGTTCTGTTTCACCTGCCCTGTATCTATATGAAATCGTTTTTTTCAGCAACTTAAGACAGTTGCAGAAGGTTATTTCATTAGCCCACTACACCAGGATTAGAATCATGTCTGATCTGTGCCTGTGTCACCCCAGGCTCCCATAATGTAAGAAGAAGTTGGCCCCCATCTCATCCCCCTTGTGCCAGGTGCCACATGCCACAGCACCAACACCTTGTCCTCCTCCTCCAGTTGCAACTCCTGGCCATAACGTTGCCGCGTTTCATGCTCCCTGGCACACTTTATGGCAGCATAGTCAAACTTGCTTTTTCCTTCCCTCAGACCGCTTGCCCCCTGAGGTGTGGAGAGGGGAATCTACCCAACTGTAGTGCTGCTACCTCAACTTTACATACCCCACATACATATATATATATATTCACTTTACAATAACTAATAAACTATTACCTTTAATTTATTTTAAAACTTTAAAATTATATAAAAATAATATATATATGTAATATAAAATATTAAAAAAACATTTTAGAATAAATTAATACATTAAGCTATGAAAAATATTTAAACCTAAATTGCTTAATACAATCAGTGCAACAGTAGGAAAAGTGTTGAATAGCAAAATAATTAGATTTACTATTCCAACTCCAGTCAGTGCAACAGTAGGGAAAGTGTTGGATAGCGGAGGGGTAAAAATTATTATTCCCACTCCAAACAATTCAACAGTAGAGAAAGTGTTGGATAGCGGTGAGGTAAACATTACTATTCCCACACCAGTGAAAGCAGCGGTAGGGAAAGTATTGGATAGCGGAGGGGTATAAATTACTATTCCCACTCCACTGAGTGCAACAGTAGGATAAGTGTAGAATAGCGAAGAGGTAAAAATTACTATTCTGACTCCAATGAGTGCAACAGTAGGGAAAGTATTGGATAGCGGAGGGGTAACATTTACTATTTCCACTCCAGTGAGAGCAACAGTAGGGAAGGTGTTGGATAGCAGAGGGGCAAAAAGTACTATTCCCACTCCAAAGAGTGCAACAGTAGGAAAAATGTTGCATATAAGAGGGGTACAAATTAGCATTCCCACTCCACTGAATGCAAAAGTAGGATAAGTGTTGGATAGCGGAGGGGTAAGAAAATGTATTCCCACTCCAGTAAGTGCAACAGTAGGGAAAGTGTTGGGTAGCAGAGGGGTAAAAAGGACTATTCCCACTCCAGAGAGTGCAAAAGTAGGGAAAGTGTTGGATAGCGGCGAGGTAAAAATTACTACTCCAACTCCAGTGAGTCAACAGTAGGGAAAGTGCAGGACAGCGGAGAGATAAAAGTGACGATTCCCACTCCGGTTAGTGCAACAGTAGGGAAAGAACAGGATAGGGGAGGGGTAAAAATTACTATTCCAACTCTAGAGACTGCAATAGTAGGGAAAGTGTTGGATAGCGGAGGGGTAAAAATGACTATTCTCACTCCAGAGACTGCAACAGTAGGGAAAGTGTTGGATAGCGGAGAAGTAAAAATTACTATTCCAACTCCAGGGAGTGCAACAGTATGGAAAGTGTAGGATGCAGAGAGATGAGAATTACTATTCCCACTCCGGTGAGTGCAACAGTAGGGAAAGTGCTGGATAACCGAGGGGTAAAAATTACTGTTCCCACTCCAATAAATCAGTAAATGAAACAGTAGGAAAAGTGTTGGATACTGGAGAAAAATAAATACTATTCACATTCAAACCTGCAAAAAAACCATTAAAAAATAATAAACATTAATAAACAATATTCAAAAACAAATATTAAACATATAAAAAGAACACATAATATAATATTAATTACATATAACAAAAACCTACAAATATTATATAAAATAAAATAATATATATATTTACAATCAAATAATTATTTTAAACTAGAAATTATTTAGAAACAAAAACATTGACTAAAACATAATTATATGTATTTTATTTCCCTACCCTATAATACCACACTAATAACAAAACACTTCAACATGTTTTATTAAATGTATTTACATAATTAGCATAATTAATAATCAATTAAAAATATTATTAAGCAACAAACGAATAAATAATAATTGCCTAGACACACTTTAACACTATAATATCCATAACACACACCTAAATTAAACTATAAAATAATGAAACACAATTAAAACTTATTTTAAAATTAAAAAGTATTATTATTACCTACTAATAATTAAATAATTAAAATGTATTTAATACCCACCCTTTGCCCCATTAAAAGTAAAAACAAGACACACAAAAATAAACAATTACCCTAAATAAACATCATATAATTAACATTAACTAACAACTATATATGGATTAATTAAATGCAAATTACTTCCCACCATTTACTCCTATAAACACCACACATCTAAAATTAATTGCACAATTACCATAATTAATTACAATTAATTAATCAAAATTAATTAACAACCAATTATTAATTCCTCAATTAAAAATAAATTACTTCCCATCCTTCCCACCCAATACACATATAAAAACCACAACACACACCTAAAATTAATTACACAATTACCAAAATTAATTAATTAACAACCAATTATTAATTCATAAATTAAAAATAACTTACTACAAGGAATTTGACAGGTGCATGATAGCAGAGAAGGAAGTATTTATCACCCGTGGATGCCCCAAAAAATGGGACAGAAAATGGTCTACATGGAATGTCTATCGCGGAGATATATGCATATCCCCAATGGTGGAGTTGGAAATGCGCAGAAGTGAGAATAGGAGGGTATTTGATTAATGTATATGTTTTGCTGACCCCTGCATAATAATGCATAATATATAAACGTTGGGATAACTGTACTATTTGCATACTGATATTGTATGTATAATAGCTATTAAAATCAATAAAAAGATTTATGAAATAAATAAATTACTTCACACCCTTTACACCTATAAACACCACAAAACACACCTAAAATTAATTACAAAATTGCCATAATTACTTACCAATTAATTAAAATGAATTAACCAATTATTAATTAATTCAGAAAATATTACTTTACACATTTAACATTATAACAACCCAACTAAACAAATATTAATAAATAAAAATGAAGCAATACATTTAATATAATTAAATTACTTCCCACCCTATTCCCCTATAAACCCACAACCCGCTATGGAACTAAAAGCGCAAAATTCAAAAAAATGTTTTAATAACTTCTAAAAATGTAACACATATATTAAAAATGGGAAAAAACCTTTACAACACAGTCATTACATCGCACTACCTTTACATAGCAGTCATTACATCGCAACATCCTTTACATCACGTGTCATTACAATGCAGCCATTACATTGCATGTCACTACAACGCATGTCATTACAACGCCTGTCACTACAACGCAGACATTACATCGCAAGTCATTACAATGCATACCATTACAACGCATAGTACCCTTACACTATCCAACACTTACCCTACTGTTGCACTCACTGGAGTTAGAATAGTAATTTTTACCCCTATACTATCCAACACTCACCCTACTGTTGCACTCACTGGAGTTAGAATAGTAATTTTTACCCCTACACTATCCAACACTTACCCTACTGTTGCACTCACTACAGTTAGAATAGTAATTATTACCCCTATACTATCCAACACTTTCCTTAAATGCGAGGTAATGGTATGCATTGTGATGGTATGCATTGCAAAGGTATAATGCGATATAATGGAATGCGTTGTAAAGGTAGTTTCTGAAAATGCGATGTAATGGCATGCGATGTAAAAGAATGTGTTGTAAAGGATATTGCGATGTAAAAACTGCGTTGTAAAGGAATGCATTGCAAATGTATGCATTATAACGTCATAAATTCATTAAAATTATGAACAATTCCTATATAAAATATTTTTAACAACTATATTCCTGCAAACAATATTAAATACTTCGATATTTAAAAAATGTATATTACTTTCCTTAAGTCGATATTCTTGACCACGATATTCTTGCTGTCGATATTTCTGACCCACGATATTGATGTCTCGATATTTGTGGCAACTCGATATTTTGTACTCGATAGTCTGTCTCTGCACCGTTCTCCTAGACATCGATCTCTTGCACTTTGCGCTAGATTTCGAAGTCATAGCACAAGAAGACAGTGACCATAATGCACTTGCACTGACAATGGATGGAAAGTTGTTTAAAACCAAGGAATCCACAGTACCATGCTCTAAAAATAACCCCGTCACTTGCAAATAATAGAACAGCAGCTAAACGGTCTAAGATCAGGTACACTTTTACAAATATACACTTCTTTTAACAGTTTACTGGGCTCTTTTGGTAACATTTCACTTAACGAAACATCCCTGGGTAGTGTACACAATGCCTTGTTAAACACTTTATATACCTTATGCACTAAAACTATGAAGGTTTGTAAGGGAAGTGGAAGCCAGGCCCTTCGTGGTACACAAATGGGTCTCACCATGCTAAGAAGCTTTTGATCAGGGCAATCAAATTGGGCGATCATGAAACAATCAGGCAACACTGAGTGATTCACAAATCCATCATCTTTACTTCTAAACAGTAATGGATAGACTCAAGTTGGTTGGCCCTGATTTAAGCCTAAACAAACAAGAACCAGAGATTATTCTGGCAAATCTTCTTGAATGGTGATGTAACAATGGCCAGCCCCATTGAATGCCTGGTGCAACCCCAGCAATGGGTTGAATATTTTACAGAACTTTAAGCAGCACCTCACCAGACACCCCTTACTAGGGCTGAGCATAAAATAGACTTGCATGATACCAAAGTAGATAAATCCTCTCAATTTTCCTTGGACGAGGCAATAATGGCTATTAACTCCCTAAGCCCTGGCAAGGTGTCTGGGTCTGATAAAGTCCCAGGAGACCTCTACCGTTCGGAGCCTAATGTCTGGGGACCCTATAGTAATGCCCTATCTAACAAGATACTGGAAGGTGGTAGTATACCTCCCTCCTGGTTAGGTGCAGAAATAATCCCCATTTTAAAGAAGGGTGTTAGATCATCCCCATGTAATTACAGACCAATAGGTCTGATAAATAACCTATAAAAGGTTTTCTGCAATCAGATCTTATCTAGACTCCATGACTGGTTGGAGGAGAGGAAGTTCCTGTCGCCCTTCCAAGCTGGATTCTGAAACAAAGTGAGCACCATTGACCAGGTTTTCCACTTAAACCTTCTAAGATGGATTTTTGTAGGCACTTACACTAGGAAGCACATTAATATTGACCCTCCATACAAATAGATGTCACATATTTTGGTTCTTCGCAGTTTTGACTGAAGGGTTATTAGAACCCTATAATGTGAAATCAGTCTTCTTCACTTGAGCCTGAAAGATCTATTTCTGAGGTCTGCAGCGATACAATCACTTACGTGCAAAAGGAAATTATAGATGAAGCTTAAGCTGAGACTCAGAAGTCAATTAGAGCTAAAACACAGGCCACCTTTTAATTCCCCCTGTACTTTTGCCCCATCACTTCCAATGTTCACCATTTTGTTGAGGATAGTATGGAACGTGGTTGTACCTCAGCCACAGGCACCTCCTTGCAGAAATAGCAGCCAGGACTCTGGACACAGCAAAGACACAAGACAGGTATTCTCCAAGTGGTAGACCACATCTTCCAGTTACTGATGGTGAAGACGCTTGCTTGTGCTGCTTGACTTCTCCAGAGTGCCTGATACATTGACCCATGGGGCCTTCTCGTCATTTTATCCTCACTTATGGGGTCTGATGTTGAGGCTCTGGAGTGGTATATATCTTTTCTTTCCAGCAGATTGCAAGCAATTCAGATCAGATCCTCTAGAACTCTACTCCCCTCCACCCCCCACTGTAACATGCATTTATTTCTTAACTTCCTCCACCTTCTGTTACTTTGACTGCAGCCATCACCTAGGAACATCAGGCAAACTTCTTTGTCTGAACATAAATTTAAGAATTGAAATACAAGAACAGTACCATGATGAACCTACCTAGGGAGGAAACTAGTGCGGGCCCTCAACAACGATCATGCATTGCTTCCCTGATTCTGCGCAACCTAGGAACCACAAGTACACTCCCAATAATTCTCTATACTGAGAACATCTCCCTCAGCACCAGCAGCACATGCCCATACCTCCTTCCATGTAGCAGCCAGCGGAAAGTCCAATACTCGAACATTCACAATCAAACATGATGTGTCCATTACCACCTCTTAACTGGGCACACTGGAAACAATGGCTTCACTCATGTGTGAGAGACCCACATCATGTGCTCTGAATATGACAGTGCCCATGTAAACTTGACATGCTAAACACCCACATACATGATATCAGTCATAGCACACACCAGCATAACTCAATGCACCAGATTTTGAAAGTCAATGATCTCTTGTATTCCCAAAGCCCTTGAAGGGCAGACATTTTCACCAGCTGAGATGTCTTATTTCAGCACTATCCGTATGCTAATGCCAAGATGAGAGACATCCTTCCATAAGATAACACTGATGCAAGAGTTATCGCTTGCGGAAAACATTGAGCCCTACCTTAGACATCTGACAAGGATGAACAATCAATGATGCAGAATGAACAGTTGATGGTGAAAGAAATCTGATAAAGGTATCCACAACCTATAAGAGAACAACAAGATGGCTCTTGCATTTGAGACATGAGCCACACAGCATGTGAAGTAATTTCATAAACTCAGTAAAGATAAGTCACTAAAGCAAAATCATCAATATACTTTCAAGCCTTGAATAAGCAACCAGATCACAAACACCTGTTGGCTGTTTTTCATGACAATAATGTCAGAAGAATGTTGATGAAATATTAAATATACCCCAAAGAAAAATACTGGTGGTTCCAGATTGCACAATTTTGGATGATATAATTCCAGTGGTCTTGCTTACAGCTCTGTGTAAGTGCTGGAGACACTTGCCCACCTCCCAAAATTGTCCTTCCACCACTTGTCCTCCTTCCCTCCTCAACCACTCGTGACCTAAAGCTTGGTGGACATGCTCACCTTTCTAAAACATATGGAACATACACCAGGCAAGGACTCATTAGCAATATAATTTGGAGACCTATCTAGGGTTTATGTGTCACAAGTAGGTAGGGAAATAAACAGAGTGGGAGATTAACTGTTACAGTTGCCAAGCCCTCTGTGGTTGTAAATGCCTAGCAGGTCTAGAATCATGCCACCCCATGGTTGCCTGGAGGTGGAAACGGCCGCTTAGGATTGTAGGATGGTAATAGGTCAGACTATTGAGGTCTTGAATACTGACACTCAGGAATATAATCACGGTACATAGATGTAGGGTTAAGAGCGCATAGCAACATTTACTTATATATAGTAACTTTGACGATGTACTGACTGTCGATCTTCTGAAGTCCATATTCTTGTTATGTTGATATTGAAAAATCAGTACCTTTGCGTTTATTTTCCAGTTCTAGGTACTGGAATTGCTGACCTTCAACGGCTGTACCAACTAACTGAAAATATGTTTGCCCATACCTACATGTCTCCCCCTTGTCGCCTAAAACACACGTGTCCTGATTGTTCCCCAAAATTGGACATTGAATTGCTTGAGGTCCTCTTTAGGCTTGGAGCACATCTATGAATTTTATTTTTAATTTGCAAAGTTGTCCAGAGTAAGCTTGGCCTGGGAAGCTACAGACCTTCTGGAATTCCTATTTACTCACATAAAGAGGCATTTCTCCATGTGAAGTTTTAACATTTGCTTACGAGGAAATGTCTGGTATTAGAGCCAATTGTAATTGTGATTGTATAGCGCTTATTACCCCTGACGAGGCGTCAAAGTGCTTTTCGGCAATTAGCAGGCTACTCCTGAACCCAAAAGGATTAGTGGTGGATTAGTATGGAGAAATAGGAGTATAATATTGGTTAGCAATGGGAGGTACAAGTTAAATTGAGAAGAGGACATGTGAGTCTATTAGTTAGATTGAATAGAGTAATGGAGGGATAGAAGAGGGAAGAAAAACAGAATTGTTAATTGGGAGATCATAGCAGTAAATTGAGGTCTGGATGGAGGAGTGAAGAGCCTGTAGAAAGAGATTAGGGAGAAAGACAATCAGAGTGGAAAAATTAGGTTTGGGATGAGTCGAAGGAAAGATAACACGAGGGAGAATCTAGTAGGGTTGTTTGGAAGATCATAGTAGCAAACAGATGTTTGGGGTGAGCCAAGAGTGATTTTTTTTCTTGTACAATAGGGCTAAAATAATATAAATATATAGAGACATGATTACATAGTAAGGGAATATATGTGTAAGGAATATAATATATTGAGGTCTGTGTTTGTTTTTGTGGTGTAGTGAGAGGAAATATTGATATTGTGGTTTTCTGTGAAAGATTTATATGTGCAGTGCTGCTGGTGAGTGGTATTTGAAGAGCACAGGGGTGATGATGTGTTTTGAAGTAGAGTATGTGAAGTGATAGAGGGGATGGACAAGGGTATGAGTGTTTGTGTTAGATTTGATCACTCGAATAGGTAATGTATGGGTGGAGTGGCGTGTAAGGGTTGTATGGTTGTGTGTAATTGGTAAAAAGTGGAGGCGGAGGGTGCGATGGAAGGCTGAGTATAGGTTTTGTCATGATAAAAAGGGATCGGTTAGGAGCAAGTGTAGGATAGAGCTGATGTTTTGTTTGAACAGGAAGTGTGTCTGGATGCATTAAATGTATGTATAATGTGTCTCTGTGTTGTGTCGCTGATGTGTGGATGTGTTAGTGCTATAGGATTGAATTGTGTTTTGTGTAACAATGCAGATGCCATAATGTTGTAGTTGGGGTAGAATTGTGTTTAGGTATGGTTTGTGGGATTTTGTATTGGTTGTGTTATGGTTCAATACACACTGAAATCTGTATGTTGTTTGTTTGCGGTGCATGAGTAGAATGCCCTTACTGGCAGGTTTGGATGTTGGCAGATGTGGAGGACATAAGGTGGTAGCTCCTAAGTGCAAATTGTGCATCAGCTGTGACCCAGGCCCAGAATGTTGATGAAATATTAAATATACCCCAAAGAAAAATACTGGTGGTTCCAGATTGCACAATTTTGGATGATATAATTCCAGTGGTCTTGCTTACAGCTCTGTGTAAGTGCTGGAGACACTTGCCCACCTCCCAAAATTGTCCTTCCACCACTTGTCCTCCTTCCCTCCTCAACCACTCGTGACCTAAAGCTTGGTGGACATGCTCACCTTTCTAAAACATATGGAACATACACCAGGCAAGGACTCATTAGCAATATAATTTGGAGACCTATCTAGGGTTTATGTGTCACAAGTAGGTAGGGAAATAAACAGAGTGGGAGATTAGCTGTTACAGTTGCCAAGCCCTCTGTGGTTGTAAATGCCTAGCAGGTCTAGAATCATGCCACCCCATGGTTGCCTGGAGGTGGAAACGGCCGCTTAGGATTGTAGGATGGTAATAGGTCAGACTATTGAGGTCTTGAATACTGACACTCAGGAATATAATCACGGTACATAGATGTAGGGTTAAGAGCGCATAGCAACATTTACTTATATATAGTAACTTTGACGATGTACTGACTGTCGATCTTCTGAAGTCCATATTCTTGTTATGTTGATATTGAAAAATCAGTACCTTTGCGTTTATTTTCCAGTTCTAGGTACTGGAATTGCTGACCTTCAACGGCTGTACCAACTAACTGAAAATATGTTTGCCCATACCTACATGTCTCCCCCTTGTCGCCTAAAACACACGTGTCCTGATTGTTCCCCAAAATTGGACATTGAATTGCTTGAGGTCCTCTTTAGGCTTGGAGCACATCTATGAATTTTATTTTTAATTTGCAAAGTTGTCCAGAGTAAGCTTGGCCTGGGAAGCTACAGACCTTCTGGAATTCCTATTTACTCACATAAAGAGGCATTTCTCCATGTGAAGTTTTAACATTTGCTTACGAGGAAATGTCTGGTATTAGAGCCAATTGTAATTGTGATTGTATAGCGCTTATTACCCCTGACGAGGCGTCAAAGTGCTTTTCGGCAATTAGCAGGCTACTCCTGAACCCAAAAGGATTAGTGGTGGATTAGTATGGAGAAATAGGAGTATAATATTGGTTAGCAATGGGAGGTACAAGTTAAATTGAGAAGAGGACATGTGAGTCTATTAGTTAGATTGAATAGAGTAATGGAGGGATAGAAGAGGGAAGAAAAACAGAATTGTTAATTGGGAGATCATAGTAGTAAATTGAGGTCTGGATGGAGGAGTGAAGAGCCTGTAGAAAGAGATTAGGGAGAAAGACAATCAGAGTGGAAAAATTAGGTTTGGGATGAGTCGAAGGAAAGATAACACGAGGGAGAATCTAGTAGGGTTGTTTGGAAGATCATAGTAGCAAACAGATGTTTGGGGTGAGCCAAGAGTGATTTTTTTTCTTGTACAATAGGGCTAAAATAATATAAATATATAGAGACATGATTACATAGTAAGGGAATATATGTGTAAGGAATATAATATATTGAGGTCTGTGTTTGTTTTTGTGGTGTAGTGAGAGGAAATATTGATATTGTGGTTTTCTGTGAAAGATTTATATGTGCAGTGCTGCTGGTGAGTGGTATTTGAAGAGCACAGGGGTGATGATGTGTTTTGAAGTAGAGTATGTGAAGTGATAGAGGGGATGGACAAGGGTATGAGTGTTTGTGTTAGATTTGATCACTCGAATAGGTAATGTATGGGTGGAGTGGCGTGTAAGGGTTGTATGGTTGTGTGTAATTGGTAAAAAGTGGAGGCGGAGGGTGCGATGGAAGGCTGAGTATAGGTTTTGTCATGATAAAAAGGGATCGGTTAGGAGCAAGTGTAGGATAGAGCTGATGTTTTGTTTGAACAGGAAGTGTGTCTGGATGCATTAAATGTATGTATAATGTGTCTCTGTGTTGTGTCGCTGATGTGTGGATGTGTTAGTGCTATAGGATTGAATTGTGTTTTGTGTAACAATGCAGATGCCATAATGTTGTAGTTGGGGTAGAATTGTGTTTAGGTATGGTTTGTGGGATTTTGTATTGGTTGTGTTATGGTTCAATACACACTGAAATCTGTATGTTGTTTGTTTGCGGTGCATGAGTAGAATGCCCTTACTGGCAGGTTTGGATGTTGGCAGATGTGGAGGACATAAGGTGGTAGCTCCTAAGTGCAAATTGTGCATCAGCTGTGACCCAGGCCCAGCCCCAACAGGCCCAGACAGGCAACTGCCCTTGTCCTCTTCACCCAGCTGAAACAGGCAACTACCCTTGTCCTCGACGCCCTTAGCCTTGATGCCTGGGCTGGGACGTCCTGAGCCCTATGTTTAAAATTGCCCTCTTGGCCAATGGAACCCTAACCAATCAGAACCCTAACCTCCAGAGCCAATGGGAGGCCTGACCCTATTAACCAATCACTGCCCTGGCCTTATTAACCAGTCACAGCCCTAGTCCCAACAGCCCAAGCCCTAATCCCTATGTCTAATAGGAAACCCTAGCCCTAGTATCCAATGAGAATCCTAGCTCATACAGTCAATCAGAACTGAAACCCTAGACCCTTAGTCCTAAAGAACTACTAGTCCAGGTAACCAATCACAGCAACAGAGGCAACAACCCATTGTAAACATATATAAGAGCCAAGTGAACTTAAGCCCAGACACAATCCTTACTTCCTAGCTTCCAGATTCTACTTTTCAGGTGAGGAACAATTTTGAAGCAACTGAAATGCTGCTTTTCGCGCATTTAAACTAATCACTTTTCGAGCCAAAAAAATAGTCCTGCATACACTTTCCGAGCACAGTTTAAAAACCACAGAGCAGATTAAGCAGTCTCATCGTAAACTCGAGTTAGTCACTGGGGTGTATGGGTGGTGAGGCTTAATACAGTCTTTATGAAAAACTAGGAGGGCAATGCATACAATCACGGGAAGAACAAACCAGCAGCTTGAAAATACCAAGTTTGCAGAAAAACAAAGAGGCAAATATAAACAGACACAGGCAGGGGAAAAGCACTTTAAAAAAATGACAACTAAGAATCTATACTGGGATAAAAGGCTTAGCTTCTTATGAGGATGGACTTGAACATGCACTGCATGTGGCTTATACATTTGAACAAGGCTCATTAGGCAGTAACAAATTGAATTCTGGGATTTGAATTTGTTTCTGTAACATTGTATTTGTTGACTCAGAAATCCCTGCATGCAAATCCCTCATTTCGCTCATAGCAGCTGTGAGCAGTGATCCACTCTGAGTCAGAGATTCCTCATTGCAATGGGCCCTTTACATTTATGACCCAAAGTTAAAAGGGGATTTGAGGGTCTGCCTATATTTGTCATTCAAAATGGTCCTGTCAACCATCAAAAATGCTTTCCCCTAAACCCTCCACACACCAGCAACAATAGTCACGGAATATTAAGACATATCAAGACCCCTACACCATCACTTGTTTATTTCCTACAAAAAAATATATTTACCAATTCAGGGGGTGTTCCCTTCCCATTCTCAACCTGAAATATATTTAGTCCTGCTTTTTACAAGAGTAAGTTTATGACAATTTCAATGTGGGATAGCCTGAGAAAAGATCTGTGCATAGCAATAAAGAAATATGTTTGTGGGTATTCTCTCTGAGGGCATGCATGCCAAGGGACAATCACTCCTTACACCTGGGAGAAGAATTACTCATACAAAAAAGTGTATCTAAGTAAATCATGTTTTGTGAATCACAAACGTGGGTTTGCAATTATAAAACATTTGTATGAGGTTTCTGATTGGGCACGCACTGCAGCTCTCTCCCATTATCGCACTGCAGCTCTCTCCCGTTCACACAATGGAGCTCTCTCCCATTTTCACAATGCAGCTCTCTCCCTTCACTCAATGCAGCTCTTTCCCGTTCACGCATTGCATCTCTCCCCGTTCACGCACTGCAGCTCTCTCCCATTATCGCACTGCAGCTCTCTCCCGTTCACACAATGGAGCTCTCTCCCATTTACACAATGCAGCTCTCTCCCGTTCACTCAATGCAGCTCTCTCCCGTTCACTCACTGTAGCTGTCTCCCGTTCACTTAATGCAGCTCTATCCTGTTCACGCACTGCAGCTCTCTCCCGTTCACTCAATGCAGTTCTCTCACATTCACACACTGTAGCTCTCTCCCGTTTACTCAATACTGCTCTCTGTCGTTCACGCACTGCAGCTGTCCCCAGTTCACTAAATGCAGTTCTCTCCCGTTCACTGAATGCAGCTCTCTCCCGTTCACGCACTGCAGCTCTCTCTCATTCACGTACTGCAGCTCTCTCCCGTTCATGCACTGCAGCTCTCTCCCCTTCACTCAATGCAGCTCTCTCCCTTTCATGCATTGCAGCTCTCTCTGGTTCACGCACTGCAACTCTCTCCTGTTCACGCACTGCAACTCTCCCCAGTTCACTGAATGCAGCTCTCTCCCCTACACTCAATGCAGCTCTCTCCTGTTCACACATGGCAGCTCTCTACCGTTCACTCAATGCAGCTCTCTCTCGTTCACTCATTGCAGCTCTCTCCCGTTCACGCACTGCAGCTCTCTCCCGTTCACGCACTGCAGCTCTATCCCCTTCACTCAATGCAGCTCTCTCCCATTCATGCATTGCAGCTCTCTCCCGTTCATGTACTGCAGCTCTCTCCTGTTTACGTACTGCAACTCTCCCCAGTTCACTGAATTCAGCTCACTCCCCTTCACTCAATGCAGCTCTCTCCTGTTCACGCACTGCAGCTCTCTCCTGTTCACTGAATGCAGCTCTCTCCCGTTCACGCACTGCAGCTCTCTCTCGTTCACTCATTGCAGCTCTCTCCTGTTCACGCACTGCAGCTCTCTCCCGTTCACGCACTGCAGCTCTATCCCCTTCACTCAATGCAGCTCTCTCCTGTTCACGCATTGCAGCTCTCTCCATTTCACGCACTGCAGCTCTCTCCTGTTCACATACTGCAACTCTCCCCAGTTTACTGAATGCAGCTCTCTCCCCTTCACTCAATGCAGCTCTCTCCTGTTCACGCACTGCAGCTCTCCCCAGTTCACTGAATGCCGCTCTCTCCCGTTCACTGAATGCAGCTCTCTCCCGTTCACGCACTGCAGCTCTCTCCCGTTCACGCACTGCAGCTCTCTCCCTTCACTCAATGCAGCTCTTTCCCGTTCACGCATTGCATCTCTCCCCGTTCACGCACTGCAGCTCTCTCCCGTTCACGCACTGCAGCTCTCTCCCGTTCATGCACTGCAGCTCTCTCCCTTCACTCAATGCAGCTCTTTCCCGTTCACGCATTGCATCTCTCCCCGTTCACGCACTGCAGCTCTCTCCTGTTCACGCACTGCAACTCTCCCCAGTTCACTGAATGCAGCTCTCTACCCTTCACTCAATGCAGCTCTCTCCCGTTCACACACTGCAGCTCTCTCCCGTTCACTGAATGCAGCTCTCTCCCCTTCACTCAATGCAGCTCTCTCCCGTTCACTGAATGCAGCTCTCTCCCGTTCACTCAATGCAGCTCTCTCCTGTTCACTGAATGCAGCTCTGTCCCGTTCACGCATTGCAGCTCTCTCCCGTTCATGCACTGCAACTCTTTCCTGTTCACGCACTTCAACTCTCCCCAGTTCACTGAATGCAGCTCTCTCCACTTCACTCAATGCAGCTCTCTCCGTTCGCACACTGCAGCTCTCTCCCGTTCACCCAATGTAGCTCTCTCCCCTTCACTCAATGCAGCTCTCTCCCATTCATGCACTGCAGCTCTCCCCAGTTCACTGAATGCATGTCTCTCTCGTTCACTGAATGCAGCTCTCTCCCGTTCACGCACTGCAGCTCTCTCCCATTCACGCACTGCAGCTCTCCCCCCTTCACTCAATGCAGCTCTCTCCCCTTCACTCAATGCAGCTCTCTCCTGTTTACTGAATGCAGCTCTCGCCTGTTCACTCAATGCTGCTCTCTCCCGTTCACGCACTGCATTTCTCTCTTGTTCACACACTGCAGCTCTCCCCAGTTCACACAACGCAGCTCTCTCCTTTGGCCTTAGTTCCTTGAACCTTTGATAAATATGCCCCACTGTGCCTGGCAACGGAGCAGGGGTCTACGGATTTGCTAGTTTGAGAACAAGGGCAACCTTCTTTCACACTGTATGGTGGGTAACTTCCAGTTATGGCTGCAAGGATGCTGCCCGCATGTCCTCTGTCCTTGCTGTCCAACTACAGACAGCTGTGGGTTGGGGACAGTCTGCTGGTCTGATGTGAACAGAGGGAATGGCGTTAGGTTGTGCCACACATGTCCCTTGTGTCTAGCACATGTGTCCAGGGTGGAAGGTCTGTGCAGAGGTGATCCATCTCTTCCTGCTGCACCCTTTCTAATGTTTAAAGGAGAACTGGAAAAGGGATGTGGGCACAAGTCCAAGACCTGTAGTTTTCAAGTCCCAACCTTAAGATGGTTTATTTGTAACTGTGGGATTACTCGTATGACGTGTTTAACTTTATGTCTTGTGCCCGTCCTCCTAGGATTTGGGGTTACTTATTTTTGGAATTCGTGAAAATCCCAGAGCCTACGCAAGCAAATCTATGAAAATTCTATATTCCTGTGCGTATGCCTATGGCAGCAGCAAATCCACTGACTTCCAGTTATGTCAAAGGTGCAAATCTACAATTTTTTCTCATTCTAAAAAATAATTTCCCAGGTGGAGAAACCTCTTTATGTACATGCCTATGCAAGAGATGCCATCTATGTGTTTTTTTACATCACACCCAAACTGCAGACATATTCCAGGATACACATGAAATGCCTGTGAAAAAGCACTGGGAAGGTTTGTCCTGTGTTCCCTTCCATAATCATATGTGTTCCCTTCCCTAATCATGACTTAGATAGTAAACTCAAAGGGTCTTTCAAACTTGATGCCAAGAGTTTATGGTATTCATTCTCCGATCAATTCTGCACAGATCTTGCTCAGTCCTCTGTGTTTTCTGGGATGCTGGAGATATGTGGAGTCCTTTGTTTATTTCTGTTTTCCTGATCAGTGAAGTTTTTTCCTAGAAGCACAGTTTTATTGGTAATGCTAGAGTTTTTTTTATTTATTTTTTTAATCTTTTTTTTTTAAGTACATTAGCATCTTACAAGAGAAAAATAAAAAAATAATCAGCAGTACATAAGGTATGATACAATGAAAGCAAACTCAGCCTGGAGTGAAACAAAGCAAAGAGAATTTATTTTATTTTTTTTATACATCGACTGTCGATGAAATCAATCAGAATCAAAATTTTCTTACACCACCCACCCGCATAGCATACATTTGTTCATTATTCCTAACTCTCCTCATTTTCTGTAACCATTCTACTGTAGATGGAATTTGTTCTGATCGCCAGTTCTGCAATAACAAAGATCGTGCAACTGCCATTGCTATATACAGTAATTTAACAAATTGAGTAGGAATTTTAAGATCCGGGTCAAAACCATAGAGCATCAGTTTTTCACTAAAAGAAACCATAATTTTATAATAAAGCTGAAAAAAAGCAAAAATCTCTTCCCAGAATATCCTAATTTTCTTGCAATGAACTATTACATACGACCAGTTGGCAGGAATATGCTCTAAACATCTAAAACAGTTCGATGAATAATTTGGAAACATTTTTGCGATAGCCGCGGGAGTACAATATAATAACCATTTCCCAAAGAATAACATTCTGCGCCAATTAGCTCCTCTAAGCGTACTAAAATTAAGCCCATTAATAGTCTTCCAAGTATTCGTCGATAGTACATGATTTTCCTGCTCCTGCCATTTTTTGATTGCTTTTTGACCTAACTCCATTTATTTACTAGCCATTAAGCAACGCTTCCACTCCCCAGGTCTCCTTACACATTCATTCAGAAAAATGTCTTTAATCAGTTGGGTTGGTTGATTAAGCTGTTCAATATCAAGTTGTGCCAAAAATTTGAAGATAGTATTGTAAGACCACACCAACAAAAAATTCCTCTGAATAATGCATGTCATCTCTGTGGGGGTTATCCATACTCCATTTCTTAAAAAAATCGACAATTTTATTAAATCCTGCTCTGGCCCAGTTATCTACTATCTGAGATCCAAATTTGATACCTATCAGTGGGGAGATGCTAGACTGCGAAGTTGTTATATTGATTAATGGGAGAGAATATCTTTTAAACATGGCAGTGCGCTTTTTAAGAAACCATAGCAAAGTCTTATAACAAACTAGTTTGGGAGATTTGAGAATCTGTGGTGGGGGTGGTATCTCATTTTCTAAACAAATTAAGTCGGAAAAAAAATGTATAAATAAGGTTTGCCCATGAGTTTGTTTCTTAAACCTCGACAAATATTGTATAAAATATGCATTATAATAATTTCTAATATTTGGTAAAGAAAGTCCTCCATGATCTAAATCCGCGTAAAGCGTGTTGATTGCTAAACGAGGTGGCTTTTTGCCCAAACAAAAGAAGAGAACAAAGATTCTACCCTGGAAAAATAAGTACCTGGCAAGAAACATGGAATAGTGGAAAACAAAAAATTGAATAGAGGAAGGACGGACATTTTTATCAAGGTGATCCGGCCCAGAATGGAGAGTGGCAAAGAATTCCAACGTGTAAACGTTGATCGGATCTTTAAAAGAAGGGGATCATAATTAAGCGTAAATAAATCCTTAACTGTGTGTGAGAAGCAAACCCCAAGATATCTTTTCGGTTTAGTGTTTAAACAACACCTTAAATCAGGGTGTATTTCAAGGTCTCTATTCCCGCACTTCAGAATCTCCGTTTTCTTTTTATTAATCCGATACCCGCCTAACGCTTCGAATTCCTCAAAAATCTGAAAAATCCTCATTTGCGAATGGAGTTCAGGTTTAATTAATAACATAATATCCGCATAAAGTTTGATCTTCGCCATTAAAGGAACTGGGGGATAGATACTAGTGCAATTTCTTATTGCGGCAGCAAGGGGCTCAATAAAATATGCAAACAAAATTGGGGATAAAGGACAGCCCTGTCGTGTGCCGCGTTTAACTGGGACTGTACCGACCATTACCGTATTTATAATAATATTTGCTTTGGCCGTAGAATAAAGATTTCGAATTAAATTTACTATTTTATCAGAAATCCCAAAGTGCTCTAAAATAATAAAAAGTGTCTCCCATACCACCAAATCAAAAGCTTTCTCTGCATCTAATAATAAAACCAGTGCGGGGATCCCTCGTGTCTCAAAATAATCTAAAGCTTCAATTAAATAATGTGTGTTCGTAAACAAATGTCTCCCTGAAATAAAGCCATTCTGATCGGGATGGATCAGTTCTGTTGAGATATGATTCAAACGTATTGCGATTAATTTTGTAACAATTTTATAGTCGATATTTAGTAAGGTAATGGGTCGGTACGAGTTCGGATCTTTGGCTTCTTTCCCCTTCTTCAAAAAGCTAACCACCGTTCCTTCACGGAAAGAGTCCGGGATCGGGCCGCCTTCTAAAATCGTATTCACTAATTGCAAAAAAAGATTAGAGAAAGTGCTAAAAAAAGTTTTGAAAAATTCGGCTGACAGTCTGTCTGGGCCACATGCCTTGCCATTTGGGAGATTATTGACTACCAGTTCTAATTCTTCAAGGGAGAATGGGCGCATCAATGTTAATTGGTCAATTTGAGAAAGGCGCGGTAATGCACAGTTTTCTAGAAAATCAAATAATTTGTCCTGATCAATATTATGTTGCTGACTATAGATATTATTGTAATGGGAAAGCATTATCTTTCCAATCTTGACCGAATCTATTACGTCAGTTTGGGTTACTGGGCATTTTAAACCTCTAATCCGATTTGCGGCAGCTTGTTCTTTTACCTGCCAAGCCAAAAATTTCCCAGTAAAATTACTTTCTACGTAGATTTTTTGGGATTGTCTATAGAAAATCTCCTCACTTTGGGCGTAGTAATATGAGGTAAGTGCCCTTTTGGCAGTATCTAATTGATGTAAAATCATGCTGGAGGGATTCAGCTGTCTTAATTCATTTAAAACTTGTATTCTTTGTTCCAGAGTGTCTTTTTTACATTTAGCTGCTTTCAATACGGCTGCGTCTTTACTAATCGTTATTCCACGCACAAAAGCTTTCATGGTGTCCCAAATGATATTAATTGGAGCCGTTTCATCATTATGAGAAATAAAATCTCTGATCTCTGACTTCAAAGACGTTACCCACGTTTCATCACTCAGATGTATTTTATTAAATACCCAGCACTTAGGGGTCCTTAGGACTGGTGATAAGGCGAACCTAATGACTAACATTGCATGGTCGAAGAACCCATTATGAATGGGTTTCTGATCCAGCATCTTAAACTGTCTGGATACCAGAAAAAAATCAATCCGGGATGAAGACTTACATCTCCCAAACCGGCATGTATATTGTTTACTTAACGGGTATTGTGAACGCCATGGATCCCACAAATCTAAAATGTTTTTGTACTTAAGAATAGCTTTCAATGATTTGGGTTTGAGTTGCCTCCTTGATTGCGTGGTTGAGTCTAATTTTAAATTCATCAGCACATTAAAATCTCCTCCAATGATAATATCCCCTATTACCAATAGAAGAGATTGAAACAAATCTTCGTATACTAAAGAAGCATCCTCAACAGGAGCATAAAAGCTGACAAACGTAATAGGTCTTAATCTATTTTTAATTTTACATGTAACCCAGCACCAGCGCCCTGAGCCATCTCCGTCTGTCTGTATAATCTCAGCATGGATGTTCTTGTTTAGAAATATAGCGACCCCTCGCTGGGCTTCAGAAAACGAGGAGAAACCCCGATACGAGGCCCATGTCTTAAACATCGAAAATTGATCTAATTTTGAAGATGATATATGAGTTTCCTGCAGTAATATTTCTGAAGGATTTTCAGACTTAAGCCATGATTCTATGGCCCGTAATTTCCTATTATTATTTAGACAATTAACATTGAAGGAGATAGTTTTCAAACACTCACCACTCAACATTTAGAATAGAGTTACATACTTTCCCGTAGCTATCCGTAAATGTCTCTACTTTATCTATTATAGTAAAAAAACCATCTATCTGAGTCAAAATATTTACTAAGAGCATTGCTAAAGACTTCATTTTACATTTTCCACCCAGCTCCCCCATCCTGTGCCCCCCCGTCCCCCCACCCTGTGCATCCCCACCCCCCCATCACCCTTACCTCCCGACCACCAACCCCCAAACCCCCGCCCCTGCGGCCAAACTTCCTTCCCTCACACTGGCCACAGATCTGACCCCTTAATCCTTGGGTGTCCTGGTATTACACCCCTTGGGTCCTGACCTTCTCCTCCTCTTCAATTTTTATTTTTCAATGTTTTGTCCTCTGCCATCACATTTTGCCCTTATGTTTCTTGGTGATTTCCTTCAATAGATCTTGTGCTTCGTCCAGGTCTGACAACATATATTGTTTGCCTTGTGCCAAAACTTTAAGTTTGGACTGTTGGGCAATCATGGCCTGGGCACCATTAGCTTTGAATAAGTGAAGCATTTTCACAAACTCTTTCCTCCTGCGTGCAGCAGTCGCCGACATGTCAGGGAAAATCTGGCATTTAGTTGTCTCATTGACATCAAATTGTCTCAATTGAAATGCCTTATACAGAATGGTTTCCTTTATCCGACTGTCTGAAAAGTTTAACAGAATTGTACGAGGTAAAGTAGAGTGGGGGAAAGGCTGGGCTGGAATACGGTGTGCTCTAATTATTGTAAGATCCCCCTCGTATTCTGGTATTACTTTCTGCTTTAGAAAGGAGGTCGGCCAGTGAGCTGTATCATTCCCTTCAATTCCCTCCGGAACTCCTACGATGCGGAGGTTCGATCTTCGAGTATAGTTTTCTAAATCATCGAGTTTTATTTCCAAAGCTCGTCTGCTTCTATCGAAGATTTTGGCGTCTTTTTTAACCACCACCATTTGATCTTCCAAGGTGGAAATTCGCATTTCAGCTTCTTGAAAGCGAAGTGGAAAGCTTGAGACTAAGTCCTCTATCTTCTCCAGTCTTTGATGTATTGAGGCTAGTTCAGTTTTTTGAAATCTTTTTATTTCCCGAACTTCATCCAGGATTAGATTCAGCATGTCTTTAACTGATATCTGAATTTCGCCTAATGATTTCGTATTCATGTCTAAGATGGGACTGAATGGATCTGTTGACCTTATGGAGGAAGTGTCCATATTTGATAGTAATGAAGATGGCTTCATTGGTGATACTTGAGGAGTAATATGATCCGTAACGGAAGAAGCGCTAATTTGATTGGAATTTTGTAAGGCTACTTCAGAAATCAGCGTTAGTTCATCTTGATCTTGTGCAATCAGCCGGGATGAAAGCTCATCTTGGAAGAGAAAACGAGGGGGTATTAAAATAGAGCTAGGTGCAGATCCCAACACAGGCGCATGTTCAGGCGCATATTCGGGCGCTGGCTCAAGCATGGGCTTAGATATTATCTCCCGGGACTGGCCACCTGTTGAAGGGATCACTTTTTGGGGATCTTCTGCGCGAGGTAAACTATTTGACAGGAGCATATTGGATTTCTTCTCAAACAGGGGGAACTGCCTACCGTCCTTCAAACCGTCAGCCCCTTGAGTCATGGTTTTAGTCTCGTTGCCTGAATCATATTGGGAGGGAAACAATAATACAGGTGAGTGAGCTGGTTGAGCCGCCGCCGAATTGGTATAGAGCTTTTTTGATTCGCCCTGTACCGAGCTTTCAACTGTGCTGAGTTGCTCTACTGGTGTTGTCAAGGGTCCTTCTAACTCATCTGAGCTTCCGAGGGACTCCTTATCCGTTACCTTGCACGTCTTCTTAGTGTCCATTGGCATCTGGCGGCGCGTTTTTGCTTTTGAGTTAATGCGGGTGTTTAATAATTTTCCCATCGTAAAGGCTGTGGAATAGTTCTATCGCTGTTTAAGTCACCCTTTTTTTTTTCCCCATCAACTTTGCTTCGCTTTTTTTTCCACTCCCCCCCCCCCCCCCCCCCAACCAGTCACAATTATGTCTTTCCGGCCGGAGCAGCCTGCTCACCTGCTCTCCTGCTCTGCCTCTTCTTGTGTAGGTGGGCTGAGCTGAGATGAGCTGAGCCTGTCGAGAAAATCTCCCTGTTACAAACAGCAGCTATATCCACAGCAGAGCCAAAACCAACGGGGCCCTGCTGCAACACTGTCAGCAAAATTAGGGATCTCCAACACGGCGTATCTACAAAGGACGCCGGCAGCTGTAATCCGCCATCACCGCCTGGAGCCAGGAGCCGAAAGCCGAGGAAGAAGGAAGGGGAGGAGCCAACGCCAGGTGACCACGGAGGTGTGGACTCCGCTGCTCAGCCCATCAGGATTCGGTCTTCCTATCCCGCTAGAGTTTGTTTTCTCAGATTTTGTTTTGTTATATTTGATGTTGCTTATTCAAGACTCTGCCTCTATCATTCTGCTGCCTGTCTCTTAAGCCTTTTCTAACACTTGCTAAGTCATATTGCACGATATATGTGTTTGTTGTCGTTGATTGAGCTAAATCGTGTGGCGTATTACGTTTCTGTAGGATTAACTCCACATAAGAGTCTGTATCATTCTTCCCTTTCATTGGGAATTCTGGTACGGGTGGATACTATCTGGTTCTCTTTCGGCCTGTTTTGATTTATCTCAGTCTTTGTCTTTCGATTCAGCCATTCTTTTAATTCCATGTCTCACAAAGTCTTTTGTTTCTGTTTAGATTATGATCTATGGTATGTAGCCCAGAATGTCTTTAGAGAGATTTGAAATGTCACTTGATCTTTGAGCTTAGTTTTGTGCTCAGCCTAGTTCTCACCTTGTTCTCACTCTTCTGGTCTACTCTAGTTAGGTGGCAGTTAGCATCAGTCAGTTTGGCTGTGATAATATAGTCTTAAAGATTACTGTTATTTGAGTGGAATGTCATTTTTTCAGCCACCAAATTATGGGTGAGGGCTGCGAAGAGGACTTTCTGTGAGATTTCTGACTATCTTTATTTTGTGCTGGAGGACTTACTGGTCGGGACAGATGATGGGGACAACTGAAAGATAAAAATAACTAAAAACTCCACAAGTGCGACATGGCCTGAGGCATTGGAAGAGAACTGCAACCAGCCACAAGGAGCTCGCAAACCCATTCCTCCTACCTTGCAGTCTGCATGTGGCCTGTCTCCAAATGTCATCACAACCACAACCTCTAGGGGGCAGACGTTCACCGGTGTGAGCTGCACCTCTTCCTTCCTCAGAGAGCCAGTGAGATCTGCCCTCTGTGTTCTGCCTTTTACAGTTTCAGAAAGAGCGGTTCTCCCTGTAGCTCAGAAGCAGCTTCACTTCTCCCTGTTTCAAGCTGGCAGGAGGAAGCCCCCCAGGGAAGGGGGGAGGGGTGATGTATGGATGTCTTTGGTGCCCATTGTACACATGTTCTCCTAGCATCTGAAACTGGCAGCCTTGGTTCGGGGCTCCTGGTCTAATCACTAAAAGACGCAACACATGCATTGTTATTAGCATCCTGGTATCAACAAAAAAGTGTGTTTGATCAATGCCTACTAGAGTTTCAATAGGTAATGTAACTGATAACTTTTACATATTTCCACAACACATTGCCAAATATCACCAAAAGTAACGGAACATTAAAAGCCTCACATTCAGGTAGGACATCATAGCCTGTGCTTCCAAACACCATCAAATGTATTTTTCATAACTTTAATTGGTTTGGACAAACCTATAAGATCAAAGTCAGGGTTCTACTGTTTGTTGTGTCTTTTTCAATCAATACCTGGGGATTGTTTTCGTTTAATACAAGTTGAGACCTCTAGCACCAACCTATTTGCATCCGTCCACAACAGATGCACTAATGTTCACATTTACATTAAAATATTTCCCCACCCTCTACGTGCTAAATTTCTAGAAGTCTAAATTCCTGCTGCCTCTGTGTCCACTCCATTGCATCGTTTCTACAGTGGTCTGGTATATCAGTAGCCAGCAGGCACAGCAGAAGTCATTGGCCTGCTTGACGTTCATGCCTTCACTCATGTGGAAGGTTGACTCCATGTCATCTATGGCTCCCGGTTCCTGTCCTAGACTTTAACTTGCCGCTGTATTTTTGGAGTTGTGGTCCAGGCGTTGACAGTCAATCTTAGCCGCCTGTAGGCCTAGACTCTTTCTGCTACTGCTACAGAACACACAGGTCAGCGCCTAGCAGCACAGATCAACTCGAGATGGGGGGTGCCTTTCATGGAGGTGCAGCCAGGTGCACCCCTAGTCTCCATCAGTCTTGACCAGGACAGATCAGACAAAGGGGACCTGTTTAGACTGGGAGTCCCGGGAAGCCATGACTCGCTGGTCCCCTGGCATTGGGAGCTGTAGGTGCTGTGACTGGACACACCATGCCACAAGGCTCAGCGACACAAGACCCAGGTCTCTGACTTTGTCTTCTTGGCCATACAGGTGATGATGGTCCAGCAGGAGTTAGGCTGAGAGAGCTGTCCTGACACTGCAAGTGATGCTCAGTGCCACTGCCTTGGAAAGAGCGCCTTGAGCGGATGTTGGTTCCTACAGCACAGCTGGGCTCCTGCTGTTGGGAGCTGTGGGCTGAGATAATGAGGAAGACAATGAGTGACTTTACTTTATGGCAGGGTGTATTGGACACTGCCAGCCCCTATTCATGAACATGTAAACATAACATAACGTGTATTTGTAAAGTGCACATTCATTCAGAAGGGTATCTTAGCGCTGAATTACAGATGTTTATTGTTACTCAACGGTACTCATTTTATCGACCTAAGAAGGATGAAAGGCTGAGAGGAACCCCTGGGATTTGAACCTGTGACCATGAGGTGAAACACATATCCCTATGGTGGATGCATCAGTCCACTATGTCACTAGGCTCGGACTTAGTGCACGTCCTCTGGACCAAGCCATTTATAAATGTGAGTTGAGCACAAAAAGGCCGCCGTATCGCAGCAGGGAACCAGCATATGCATCTGGGGGGCCCAGGAATAGTCGATCGCAGAAGCCTAAGATGGACAATGGTTAAGGAGAGAGCCTGCATTCCTTACCAATGCACCTATCTATCGCTGTTTCAGGAGGGCCACGTGCCTTCCTCTCCATCACACAAGTGGCATAGGTAGGTTTGCATATTCCAAGATTGGTCCATGGCACTCTGTACTCTCAGTGAAGCAAGCATATGTGGATCCAGCTACCTCCTGCAAAGGTCCATTTCTTCATCCATACCAACAGGCTGCCCCAAGTGGTGCTTGTGTGTCACTACTCTGAAAGGAAGTCAACTGCACCTAGCAGACAGCGAATGTGTTGTGGTGATCTACCTCCCAGTGACCTAGGGATGTCTTTGGCAGTGCCTCTTTCTCGGCAGCTAAGCATTGCCCCTTAAGCCACACCCACAAAGAGTTGACGCAGAGAATTGTGGGCTTCTATCAAGCGGTAATCAATTTTTTGCAACTGATACTACTAGTAGGTCTCTCTGTTTCTTCTTCAGTAGCAAAAATGGGCTACCAATGAACGCAATTCCTGGATTGATTATTGACTCATGGACTGTAAGCCTCTGACCATATAAAGCCCCTGGTGTGCCAGCATTGTGCTGCCACTGATTCCATGATTTAACCAGCATTAATGGAAGCCTAGGATTTAGGCACATTAAGATTCCTCTGGAAGAAGAGGAGGAGGAGGAGGTGTTCCCTCTCTGAGCAGCCACCGTGTACCTTATTTGATTCACCTCTTGCTGTTTCTTAGAAGGTGTCCATGGACTGCATCTGATAATGTTGCCATGTTTGGCATAAAAGCCTTATGGCTAAAGGTAAGAGTGATGGATGTAAGGAGTAGTGACGCGGGCTGGTGTAGGCACATTGTTGGGGTTATTGGGTGCGTTGAACGATGAAGAGTTCATTTGAGAGTGTTGTTGTGCTTTGTTGGTTAAAGGGGAGGCCCAGGGACATGCTTAGGCTTAGAAAGACTTGGTACCTATAGAGGTTCCATATGTAAGGTGGTGGCAAATCTTCACAGCAAGTTACTGAAGATAATTTTGCTTCCAGTTTGGTGGTTGACTGAAAGAGTAAGTTCACTGCTTTCAGAGCTGTGCCACGTGACTACACTTTGGATTGCTGGACAGTGGCAGAACTGCAGGAATAGGAATTGTTCCAGGGGTGAATGTAGTAACATAGGTAAAATCAGGAAGTAGAAATATTAAACAATCAGAAAGTGGTGCAAAGGAAGGTGGGATTGACGGAGGGCAAGAGAGAAAGAGTAAGCATATGAGAGTAGAAGTAGGCACATGAGAAAGAGTAGATGTAGGAATAATAGTAAGAGTAGGACTAAGAATATGAATGGGTAGAACAGCCGGAGTAAGAGAAGGGGTAAGAGAAAGTATAAGAGTGTACGTAGTAATAAGTATATGACTAATTAGGATTACGTTTAGGGTAAGTATAGGAGTAAGAGTATTAGTAATTAAAAGAGTCAGAGTAGCAGTAAGAATAGGAATCAGTATGAGTAGGAATAGGAGTTGGCATAAGACAGTGCTAAAGTGTAAGAACAAGTAAGACTAAGGTGCCGATTCCGATCCTGTAAAACCCGGGTACGAATAGTCGTACGGAGCGTATTCTACGTCCGACTCGTACCCGGGAAAAAAACCTTACAAACTCGCAAGTATGATTCGCACAGAAATACCATATCCGTACGAGTCGTAAAAAACACCGACCGGCAAAAAAATACATACAAATCTGATTCGGGACGGCGCATACGCGACGTCCGGACGGGGTCAGGCAGCGTTTCACGGACCAGCAAGTACGATTCGTGCCAACGTCACTCCGCACGTAGCATTTTTTACGGGAGCCAAAACTGCCGGGAAATTGAGGACGACGCCAACAAGGAGCACCGGTACGCGACAGACAGCCATGGATCCCAACCTACGCGTCATCCCGGCTCTCATAGCCTACGACCTTGTGTTCCGAAACCGACGCAGACGCCGCAGAAGGTCAGAACAACCCCAGGGGAAAAGGGGGGGGTGTGTGTGCAAGGGGCAGGAAACACAAGCCACACCCCACAAAAAACAAAGATATCCTGCACAACAATCACCTCCATGGTCTGGTCACTTCGGGGGGCGTGTCCACCAATCCCACGTCCCGCCACAACGGAAGTGGACGTGGACACGTACCCGTCACCACCACAATGGTGGTACGGGACGTACCCACGCCCCTTAGAGCGTGGGTACGGGCCGTACCACGCCTACCCCTACGTCACACCAACAATGGCGGTACGGCCCGTACCCACATCCCAAAGGCATGAGTACGGCCCGCACCCCCAAAGTTGGGGTGCCGTAGGGGTACGGGCCGTACCCAGGCCATCAGCGCGTGGGTACGGCTCGTACCACGACAGTGGACAGATACATAGGGGTGGGTGCCTATCACTCCCAGCAGTGCCCAGACAAATGAGGGGTGGGTGCCTATCACTCCCAGCAGTGCCCAGACAAATGAGGGATGGGTGCCTATCACGACCAGCAGTGCCCAGACAAATGAGGGGTGGGTGCAGAGGACTCCCAGCAGAGGACAGAGACATAGGGGGTGTGTACATCATCCTCCGATGAGCAAAACTCCATGGGTGCATGAAGGCATCCACAATGGGTGACAATGTTGAGAGTGCCATGACAACACATCACTGACAGCAGTGTCCCACTCCCATGAGGATGGATGTCCTTCCCCCACTGCATGACACACCACATGTGGGTGTGAGGAAAAATTACACATGCATACCCACCCCTGGCGGAGGCAGCACAATACACACACTGAGATCATGCAACAAGACTGTATCCTTATTGTTAAACACCACTAAACTAAGAGAGCCTAAGGGAACACACACTGTCACACACATCCCAGGACTGATAGGAATGTACAGGTGCTGGGGCAGCCAACAAGTTGTTGCCTCCCATGGAAGGAAAAGGGTGGAGTACCCACAGATACAATGCCCACAATTGTCAGTCAGGTGCCCAAATACCCTGCAGAACAAGTAACACATGAGTGCTAGGCTGGGAGTACACACATGCATAGTGCAGAAAAGGAACCATGTCCACATGAAGCCATGGCAACATACTCCATACACAAGTACAGTGTCCAGCAAGGATGCCACAAACGATGCAGGTGGAGACATTGCAGAGCATGCATGGCCAAAGTTGAAGGGATGTGTCACACACCGAGGAAATGTTGACACAGCTCAGCACAACAATTGAGAAACACCCTGCAGGGAAGATGTCAGGTGCCACAGAGGAAGGAACACACCTTGGGACAATGTCACCATGCAGTAAGAGCTAACATGACCTAAGAATATATGCAGACACCTTGTGATGGCATGCAGATACCAGGGTCCACCCCATGATCAGCACACTACAACATTTCCCAGACACCCAACACATTATCACCACCCCAACTCAGGGAGCAGCAGCACCAACAGCAATACCAGAAAAGCAATAGTGTGCAAACGAAAAACAAAAAACCACATTCAGCATTTTGAAGAAAATTAGCTACAGTACACTAGTCACCAAGCCCATAGGCCACGCCAGATGCGAAGTCCTGGGGGGGGACACGTTGGGACGCGTCTCCCCTAGCTTGCCTGCACAGTTCACTGTTCCATATCATCCACAGAAGGAGGGGCATCATGTGGGGGGGAAGAACCAGGCACCGCAGGGACAGGAGGGGCACAGGTAGGTGTCGTGGGTGCAGGGACGGACGACTTCACCACAGGGGGTGGGGCAGCGCCAAAGGAGGAGGTCAGTATGGCGCAGCACACGCCCGCAAGCTCTTCCAGTGTCTCCCCTGCACCCGAAGGAACCACAGGCCCCAAGGAGGGGGGGGGGTCGGAGGGATGGGTTGCAGCGCAACTGGGGAGGGTGTGGACAGGGGGGGGACCCAACTACCCTGGCCTGGGAATCCCTCTAACGCTTGCGGGGTGGTGTCACACTGGGGCTGAGGGACAGACTGGCCATGAAGGACTCTTTGTCCGACTGTTGGGCAGGAGAGCCAAGGGGAGTGGTTTTGGAGGTAGTGGGTCGTGAGGCCTGCGGACTCCTACTGTGACAGCGTGGCTGCTGTTTGCCCCCCGACCCAGTGGCTGTGCCTTCTCCCCCCTGTGTGTGCGTGACAGGAGGTGTGCGCTTGGCCTTCCCTGGTGGTGTGCTGCCTGTGTCTGGTGGGGTGCGTGCATGGGGACGTCTGGGTGTGTATGGGACAGGCATGGGAGTGGGAAGTGCGGATGGTGCCGGGGTAGGGGGGGGAACGGAGCGCTGCAGGAGACCCACTGCTGCCGTCAGTGACGAGTCCATGGACCTCAGCAACATCCGATGGTCAGACATCGCTGATGACATGCCCTCCATGTACGACACCATCAGTGTCAGCAGTCTGGTGTGGCCATGGAGGACACGCAGCAGCAATGTCTGACCAACCTGCAACTGGCGCTGAATGTCCACAGACTCTGCGTTGACGGCAGCAGGGGAGACAGGGGCAGGGTGTGCGGTGCCTGGCACGAAGGAGACATGTTTGGTGTACCACAAACTCCCCACAGAACCCAGAACCCCTTATCCGACTAGCTTAGTGTTCCATTCGTTAGCCGAGGTTGAGCTCGGCGGTCCCATTGTATAGACAACCCAGAACAAGCGACTTACAATATTCTCAGGAATGGTGGGAATCAGAAATACCTGTTCGTCATTATTCTCAGATCAGTCCACAACAGATTAGACAAAGACACTGTAAAGTTGAAAGAGTTCATTCACTTAACCTCGCGTCCTAAGATGCAGTACTGTGGCTAACATAAGCAGACAAATGGGTAAGTTCAGAAGCATCAGCATTGTTATAATATCATAGACAATGAAAGGAGCAATCATAAGAAAATGACAGTGGAAACAGCAACCTTCCTGTCGCAGTAAACTAATAGTAGTATCATAAGACTAATAGGAGGTCTCTAGGCTTGAATGGGGGACCCCCCACTGTACAGATCAGCTCAGTGGAATCACATCACAGGATCAACTAGTCTCTTCTCCTGCGAAAGTTCTCCATCACAATGAAACTAAAACGTGCTGCACTGCAATATGAAAAGCACTCGTCTATCAGGTATCTGCAGCTGCGTGCATGTAATGGCTAAATAGTGGGACGATCAACCTGCACACAACAACATGCACCGTCTAGTCACCCAGACTGTTTGTGTACACAATGTACAGTACAAGCTCGCTGCTCACTGTGAAGGATGTCAAACAACAGACAGTTCTCATGTGAAGCAAACTCGAGTAGGCATTTTTCAATTAATAACACGCAACAACAGTGTCGCATGCAAATGCAGCAAAATTGGCAAGATGGCTTTCTAACAACTAACGCGGTGGTGCTAACTTATCATTGTACATAGGGAGATAGTAATCCTCACTACACTCCCCCTTGTTCGTACCACTAACCACTAGGGGCGCAAATTCAAGAACGCAGAGTTCAAGTTTGATAGAATGGAACCAAGGGCATGAACTGGAAGTCCATAGAAGGTAAGCGAAAAAGTCAGAAAATAAATTTCAATTATAAACGATGTTGCAGGGAAATTAACCATGTAAAAGGGGAAAAAATATAACATCGATGGATGCACCATGAAATGAGCAGGGCAAAAGTCAATCCATCAAGGTATAAGCACAATACGTTGCAACAGCTTCCAAGAGGAAATCATTTGAACGTTCCGCAAAATTATCTGCCATCCAGTTCAGCAGGGGGAAAGAACACACGTGTTCCTCAACAATCGGGGCATCCAGCACCATTTGTGGACAACAGGTGGGTACATCAAGATAACTACTGGATAAGAATTCTGTTGCAGCCGTTCCGATGTCCCAATTCCCTAGGACTCCATGTGCTGCAGCACAGGCCATGATCCTGACGCCAGAACAGTCCAACTCATGAGCCACTAAGGGGCTCATCAGTCGGTCATAATCCGGGGCAGGAGACACCGAGTTAGACAGGCACAAATCCAGAGCCCATTCGAATGGACAATCTAGGCAATGAAAGACAGGTTGCACGCAGGTAAAGAAGGGAAACCGGAAGGACAATCCATAGGCAATGCTTAAGGTCGCCAGCGGCAGAGTGCCGTAGAATTCAAGCATCTGTTTCCGAAGATGGAGCAGCCGGGGCATGCTGTCTTGTAACGCAAGTTGTGCAGCCATAGCGTAGTACGCAGATCAATAATAGCACCCCAGCTATGAGGGTGAGAAGCAAAGGGAAACCTCCGAAGACGCTAGAAAAAATCGAATGATTAAGTGCGGGGATCACACCAAACATAGTTTGGAAGCAGGCCACGAGGCCGGAGCCCACAATTTAGAAAAAATCAGCCAGGCCACTTGTTGACGAGGCATGAAAGATAGTCTGAATCAGAGTCCCAAAATGTAGTGGGAGATCAGTGTTCAAAAGCGCTTGCACCTCTGTGCGCATGTTAGCTACGTGAAGGACAAATATTTCTCGGGATGAAGTCAACACGACTTGTTTTTGAGACAATCGAGCCCTTATTCTGCTCATCTTGTTGAACTCTGCTTTCAAGGATGGAATGGAAGGCCAGATGGATACATCGAGCCGGCCATGCGGGGGTGGGAAAAGGACGTTATTACAGAAAACCACTCGTAGTGATACAGTCACGATGTGAGGAATTCCCACCAGCATCCCACAGCAAGCTTCATCATTGAATAGCACATAACTACCGTTAGCAAGCAGCGTACAAGACGGTGTCACAACTGGCACACGAATCCCTTTCAGAATACAAGCTAAATTATGAGCGTGTATATTACAAGCACCATGCAATTGAATGTGCCTACACACTACAGAATGATCCGGAGTGGAAGTGCACCCTTCACCTTTTAAATACACCTCCTTGCCGTCTCTCACGCACCTGTTGTCGCCTAGCACGGACACAAGGGACCTGAGCAAGTGGGAGGGCGGTGATGGGAATGGAGTGTGCGGCGAGAGATGGAGTGCTGCTTTCAGCTCTGGGAGCAGTCTCCGTCCCCTCTGGGAGCTCTGCCTCGGACCCGCCAGCGTCATAGTCGGTGTTGGGACTGGACAGGTCCTCCGCCTGACTCCCCTCGGCCTCCGTGCCACTTGCTGCGCCAGACTCCTCAGCACTGGTGGCCCCGGTGCTGGATCCCTCCCCCAGATCCGTGCCAGTGTCTCCCTCGGTTTTCCCCGACGATGCTGTGGGCAAGGTGAATAGACAGGAAATGATCAGACACCCGTATACATATGACACATGAGTCCAAACTACATAGGTCACAGTGCATAGCATGAACAGCAACATGAGTAACATCTACAATACTACAAACATATGTAGGCCCTGCACCACACAGCAAATTACTTGATATCAATTTATACAGAGGAGCTAGTCTCTGGGGACAGTTGAGCACTGCATCACTGGCATGGCACAGTCACCTACACCCGCAACTGTCCCCTGATGCCAGGTACACGGATAATGACAGTGGAGAAGTGTGGCTCAATGGTTAGAGCGGCAGACCCTGATGCAGAGGTCTAGCCCGGGACCAGGGTTCAATTCCCCGCCTCGGCGGGTCTTGGGCTCAAAAAATTCCACGGACCTGATAATTCTCGCCTCGGTGCCATTCCAATCATGGAGTCTCACTCTGCAACTCTGGGCAATAGCTTGCTTAATCTCCACAACGGCCCCCACAACGCTAAGGATGCTTGGCCTCCAACTTGGGGGTGCCCAGGAGTGGACGCCTCACAGGGAAAGCCAGGATGGGTTCCACAGCGGTATTCGTACAAGCGCCTTGAGACCCTTGCGGGTGAGTAGTGCGCTATACAGGTATCAATTTACATTTACATTTTACATGTAACTACCGGCGTTGCACGATGTGACTATGTCATGTGTGTGTCATGTGTTCCCATGAGCTTGCTGTAGTTGTTCCGTGACATGCATCTGCAGTTGCTGCATCCAACATGTGTCTGCGTGTTGATGGGCATGGCACACTATTACGCACCCCAGGCTACATGTGGAATCAGACGTAACGTGTGTATGTATGCATCGCACATGGACTTGCGAGACAAGGACATATCTGCGTAGTCTCAATGTATGTGTGATCAGTCTTGACATGTACCCCTTCATGGCAAGGTGTGTGGACTGTCCTATTTCAAGGACATGTGACCTGTGCCTCTAGTGTTCCGCAACCTGTCTGTATCATAAAACATCCTTCTTCTGCACATATGTGGATGTCTGTCACTCCTGTAATGCGTCTGCCTGTTCACTTACACTGGCCCACAGCTAGTTTCATGGCATGTCATGTTGACCTTGAGCACCCACGTGTGTGGCTGACTCTTGGTAGGAGTATCACCTGGCTGGTATACGTGTCCTGGATGCATTGCACAGAACAGACTCTGTATGTAACATATGTGTATTAGCTGTTGAACATGTGCTCAGTTCATTGACATTGGTGTAGTGCTGTACTCAATCTTCGTTATTCCTTCCAAATTTCTGCAGGGCACCGCCTCTCCCCCGACCAATGCCAGACTTGGCTGCCATGAGGGAACGTGACTGTATACGCCGCTACCGCTTCTCCCAACCGTTGATAGACAACTTGACCGCAAGGCTGGCACCACACCTCCAACCGCTACACAGGTATCCTACTGCACTGACGCCCAAGATGAAGGTGATGGCAGCCCTACATTTGTTTGCCACGGGTACGTTTCAATTGACCATAGCTGATGTAGGTGGCATGTCCCAGACCATGTTCAGCCGTGTCCTGCATGATGTGTTAGAGGCCATGTTGGTACACCTGGATGAATTTATACATTTTCCAACTCGTGAGCAGTTGACAGGTATCAAGGGTGAGTTCTATGCCCTGGGAGGGATGCCCCATGTCATTGGGGCCATTGATGGGACACATGTGGCTTTGGTACCACCACAGACACAGGAGGTAGCCTTTCGTAACCGCAAACATTACCACTCCATCAATGCCCTTGTGGTATGTCTTGCTAACATGCTGATATCCCATGTCTGTTCCCGTTTTCCAGGATCAGCACACGATGCCTAAATCATGAGGCGTAGCAGGGTGCCTGAAATGATGCTGCAGCTGCGCAACGAACGTGCATGTCTTGTTGGTGGATATACTCTGTTAGTCCTGTATTTTGCGGTATCTTAATATCTTACTGCTTCTCCTGACCCACTTCTGTCCATGATGTTTCCATGTAGGGGACTCTGGCTATCCCAACATGCCATGGCTGATGACGCCTCTCCACAACCCCAGAACAGCCGCAGAACACCGGTACAACGACACCCATGGGCAGATGAGGCGCGTGATTGAGAGGACGTTTGGACTCCTGAAGAGCAGATTCCGGTGCCTCCACAAGACCGGCGGCGCCCTCCCTTATGCCCTGGTGAAGGTCTGCAAAATCTTCCTGGTGTGCTGCATGCTGCACAACATGGCAGTGGAGAAGGCCGTGCCACTCATCCTGGATCCCGATGAGCAAGATCATCCACCCGTGGAGGATGAAGGGCTTGAGCATGGGGCAAGTGAGGATGAGGAGGAGGAAGAGGATGAGGACATCCGGAGTCAGCTTATCCGCAACTTCTTCTCATGATGGTGAGTCCCTGTGTCTGAGTGTGCACGCTTAGAGCCTTGTGTGGCATGTGTTGCAATGTGTGTGTCGAGCTGACTGTGTGCTAAGTGACTTGGAGGTGTGTTCTGATGTGTCATTCAAGTGATGATGTCATTCCACAATTTTTTGCCGGAACACAAAATTCATTAATAGCATGGTGACGACATCATTCCTGTAGAGTACATGTACATGTCTGCGGATTACTAGCTCTTCGCTGACTTGTTGTGTGTCTGTCCTCCCCAGGTTCCTGCGGCTGTCATCTGCTCATGTCATCATTGCCCTCCTGCTATTCCTCATGAGTATTGCAACGTGTGCTGGAGTTACATGCACAGACATGGTGAAAAGTCATTTTGGGTAAGGAGTGCAGCAAGGCGTTTTGTGGGTGGTACGTGTTTGTGATATGTGGGGACTGCTCCTGTGCATGTTGTGTTACCACGCATACATGTCGACTCACCATGGGCCACATGACGTGTTGCATGGCTCCCATGAATTGATAGTCACCCTTCCTGACAGTCATCTGTCATGGAATGTGGATTCTGATGAAGGCATCAATGTGTGTATAACGTCCCTCAGGAACATACGGGATGCTAATGGTGGACATGGTGTGGCACATCCCCATATGAGGCTCAATGGCGAATTGTAGACTCTCCGTGTGCAGCAAGGGGTGTTAGGCTCAACCCCTTCACTTGTGTGCCAGCTCATTAGGATTTACCACATCTGTGTGTTGAAGGGGGTGTCCAGTGTAGGTCACACATGGTCAGCAAAATGACCTGTGAGTCTGTTCCAATTGATGCATTTCCCTTAGTGTGAGGCTGAGTAATAAAGCTGTTCGTCACACTCCAAGGTGCCTCATCTCTGTCAATGCAGGTCTCTTGCCACTTTGCATGCGGCATCTCTGGCATACTTGTTGTAGATAATGCATAGGAGTCCATGTGTAGTTTAGCGACATGCATGCAGTTGCTCATGGATTAGGCTCCCTATTGGGCATGAAGTACATGGTCGTGTATGTTTTTTAGCAAGGTCGACCACACAATGGGCCATCAACAGCTGCTGAGGGTGTGTCTCCTGTGCGCCGGTCGGCCTTCAGTTTCCTGATCCGCTGTAATGGCTCTTTGGTGATTGTGCATGCATTGTCTCTGGGTGTGCCATGTGACACTGGACACTCCTTACTTTACACACGCGCCTGTTGCAGTTGTCCTTCTGACATCCTAGTCTTTGTGTGCAAGATGGGGCATTTTGCAGGGAGATGGCGCCTGCTGCTGCAGGCCCTGCACAAGCACCCAGTGGCCACACACACAAGATGGTGTGCATCATGTTTGGCTCGCTCACATATGCCATGCTAGTCCACAGCATCTGGACCTCATGCTGCAACGCCCTCTGCATTATGCACATGATCCACAGATAGATCCACTCCAAGTAAAGACAGACCATCCCTCAGGTCCATGACAACATCCGTCTCATATACGGCCCTGCCCTCTATGGAGCAAGTGCATCCAAACTCCAAGGAAACTGGTCCACTTCCAGGGGGCATCTGCACACCTCAGCTTCAACACCCTGCACCCCAGCCACCTCACCGTCCAGCATAGATAGCTGCAATGGATCACTGTCTGCTGCAGGATGACCTCCACACTCCCCACCCACACTCAGGAGGCAGTCCACAACCCCGACCCCAACCAACCTTGTACGTCTGTCATGCTAGATCCCGTTGGGCCATCTCCGTGCATCCAACCTTGCCCTGGCCACCGTTCTTCACATCCACCGTACTCCAGCATACAGGACATTGTTCTCCCACCTGGCCACACTTACCTGGGACTCCCTCCCCGGGTACCTCCACATGAGCCATGACCTCTACGCCTTGATGACAATCTCCCAAATAGGTCTGTCCGCACAGTTTAGCAAGCACCCCCTCAGCAGCCAGAGGCCATCACAGGTGAATGTTGTGCTCCATGCCTACATTGAAGGATACCTTGTGACCCATGTGTGTCCTGTACCAGACTCTGATGCCAGGGTATGGATGGCTGGAGTTAGTTCAACACTCAGGCATAGTTAGACATTTCCACACACATATGTCGTTGAATAATGCCAAATGACAGCAACATCTCATGTGCAGAACAATGAGATTTTATTTTTGGTGGGGTGAGTCTTTTGGTAGATGTGCTAAGGTGCTCTACCGGGTACATAGAATCCAAAGTTCACAGGGGGAGATGGCATCCTTGTTAGTTGGAGTCATCAGAGTCCAGACCACAGTGTTGGTCATCATTGGTCAGACTGTGACCAGCAAGTCCATGTGGCAGAGAATTTCATTGGATGAGGTGCTGCTGTTGCGCCAGAGGGCCAGGTGCCAGGCCAGGTGACCTGGGAGATGGGGATGGTCCGCTGACTCTCACGGTCTTTTCCGTGGACGACCCACCTTCCTCCAGGGACCCTCAGATGCAGGCCTTGACGATGCTGGGGATGCTCCGTCAGATGAATCCTCCTCCTCCTCCCTCCCTGTGTCTGGTGCTGGTCTACGCCTGGTGGTACAGGCTTTGGGCGATCTGATGGAGTGATTGGCTCACATCCCTGTGCACCGCCAGGAGCTCAGCCAGTCTTGCCTCCATCCGTCCTTGGTGTTGTTGATGACTGGCATGATGCTCGACCTGCAGGTCCTTAATCTCATCGAGGGTCCCCTGCATCCCGGAAAGTCTGGACACGACCTGGTCGATGCCTCTGGTGTCACACCGGTATGAGTCCAGGATGTTGCGTATGTGTGACATACCGGTGTCCTGAGCTGGCTGGTCAGGTTCGCGCCTCCGCCTGCCTCCACTCCCACCACCCCTGCCCACACGAGCCTGGCCTGCCGTTGTGGGCACATCGGGTCTACGGGACCCCTGAGGGATGGCATTTGCGGGGTTGTCTGCCTCCTCCTGGGTGGCCGGAGAACCTTGTCCCTCCTGGTCAGACTGGCTCTGTTGTTCAGTGCGAGCAGGTCTCCTGGGTGCGTCCTGGAATGTGGCAGGAATGGGGGTGGGGGTTGTCACAGATGTACCTGATGCAGGTGCTGCAGGGGCTTGGGCACCAGAGGGTCCAGTTTGGTCGGGGTCATCCACGGAGTGGTGAGAGTCGTCGCTGCCGGTGGGATCATCTTCACTCGGAGCCTGGGACTGTGATTCTTCCCCCCAACATGTTGGGGGGAGATCGACGACGTTGCCCTGTGTGTGAGAGAGAGACAATGTTAATGGTGTTTCATGCGACATCTATGTTTCATACAGATTCAAGTTGACACAGTTCCTCTAGGTAGTTGGATGTGCCTAGCATTCCTCTCAGTGTTCACTTGGGGATGGGTATGTTGGGGGGGACAGATTGGGATGTTCTCCTGAGTGTTTGACCTGTAGATTGTTGGCTCTGATGCTTATTTGGCTCTGGTTTGGTCTTGTTGTGTCACATGTCCATTGTGGGAGTGTGTAAATCCGTTGCCTGCCCCGGGGGTGTGTGCTTGTGTTAGGGGGGGGGTTGTGACCGGGCGTGCTGTTGTGTGTAGTGTGAGTTGTCATTGGGTCTCCCAGGTGATGTGTCTGTCCCCTCATGGTGCATGCTGGCATGACAGTGAGTGTGAGTTCCTGTGCTAGATACCTGTGCTTGTGAAGTTGGTGTTTGAGTGTACACTGGTCCCAGGAGGGCCTTGTGCTGCATACAGCAGGGCCCAGTGTCAGCTACCTTGTCAGTAGTTTGCCAGTCCCAGTGCATTGTGCATGGGTATGTACCTATGCCATATGGGCTGAGGGCATTGTTGTCTGCGTCACATTTCCACAATGGACCCACCCTCCCAGCGTCCCGGACATCCAGTCTTGTGTTTGTGGTTGTTGTAGCCTTGGACATGGCCTTGCCTTGATTTGTGAAGGGTGCATGGAGACGTTAGTGGCATGGCCGTGGTTTTTGAGTGTGGTTGTGTGCGGTGAGGCTTGGGGGTAGGTGCGTACATTTGTTGTAGTTGGGGTGTGGATGCCATTCCCCCCATGTTACGTGAGTTGTTTGTGTACTCACCAGGCTCTGCGACTTCTTCGACTCCGTGTACTCCCACCGGCGGTAGAAGGGCCATCACCTTCTCCTCCCAGGGATGGTAGTGTACGGGTCTGCGGGGCGGCCCACCTCCAGTGATGTTAGTCTGGGCATATTCTTCATTAATTTCCCTCTTGACCGCCCTGCTCAGATCGTACCACCTGGCTTGGCATTCATGCCTGGTCCTTCGGATGGGCGCAACAGCATTCACCTTGTCGACAATCCTCTGCCACATGGCAGATTTTGCAGATATGCTGGTCTGTCTGACCAATGTTCCAAACAGCTGTGGCTTGACTCTGATGACTTCGTTGACAAGGAGGTCCAGCTCCGCCGTTGTGAACTTTGGATTCTTGTCTGTGGGCATGGTATGGGGTGTGGGTGTGGGTGTGGATGGTTGTGGGTGTGTGGGTGTGAATGTGAGTGTGTGTGTGTGAATGTGAAGAGGGGGATGTTTGTGGAGGAGGTTGTGTGAAGGTGTGTGAGTGAAGGTGTAGCGAAGGTATGAGTAATGTGGGGTTGTTTGTGTGTGGGCTCTGTCAGCAGTGGGTCTGTTGCAAAGGCTCATGGTTTGTGTGTGTGGTTCCTTTTTATTGGTCAATTTTTGGGTGTGGCTGTGTTTGAATTTTGGTGGGTGTGTTCTAAGAGGTGGTTGTGTTTGGGGCCTCTGTTGGCCTGTTTGGATGTGGCAGGTCAGTCATTGAGATGTATTTTGTCGTGTAGACATGTTTTGTGTTGTTGTGCGAGTCGATTTGACCCTTCTTGTGCTGTTTTACAGTGTCCTGGTTCTGTATGAGTCTTTTTCGCGTAGGTACGATCCATACATACGCGATGCTGGGTGAGGGTGCTGGGGTACGGTGTTGGTGTGCGGCGTGTACATGCGGTGGGGGTTCGGTGCGTACATGGTGGGGTGCGGTGCGTACATGCGGTGCTGGGGTACGGTGTGTACATGCGGTGGGGGGGCTGGGGGTACAGTGCGTACATGGGGGGTGCAGTGCGTACATGCGGTGCTGGGGTACGGTGCGTACATGCGGTGGGGGGCTGGGGGCACAGTGCGTACATGCGGTGGGGCTACGGTGCGTACATGCGGTGGGGGTACGGTGCGTACATGCGGTGCTCGGGTACGGTGCGTACATGCGGTGGGGGGGCTGGGGGTGCAGTGCGTACCTGCGGTGGGGGTACGGTGCGTACACGTGCAGCCCTGGGGAACGGCGCGTACATGCGGAGGTACGGCGCGTACATGAGGGGGTGCTGCGCGTACATGGGGGGACGGCGCGTGCAGTTGCGGGGCTGGGGTACAGTGCGGACAGGGTGGTGTACGATGCTGACATATTTGGGGTTGGGGGGGCTGTGCGGCTCGTACACGGGCATGGGTTTACCCGTTTACATGTGTGCTACTGCGTTAGCTCCGTACGGGTCATTTTCCGTGCGATTGTGTATTCGGACAGACGGTCGGGATTGTACTTGCACGTTCAAACTTGTGTTTTACGATTTGCACGTAAAAATGTCGGGCTCACTCTCGTACACTTTTCCCGACGATATTTGAACGTGAAAACTTTCCGACGCACTCTCGTAGACTTTTCCCGACGCTATTCGTAGATATTTTTCACAGACGAATCGTACTTGGCCGTTTGTACGGTACTTCTACGACTTGTACGTAAAAAAATACAGATACGGGTCGTACGCAAATTATTTTTAACGGATCGGAATTGGCACCTAAGTGTAGGTCTTACATATATAAGTAAGTGTGATAGTAAGTAGAAGTAAGTATGGGTTAGAGTATTAGTAAGAATAAGAAAAGTATAAATAGAAGTAATAGTAGTAGTCATAGAAGAAGACTGCATATTTTGATTGGGCAGAAGTTGTTTATTAATCTAGCTGGCTGAGCTTGAGCTTTCAGGTGGTACACTCATGACATAGTAATGCTGTAAAAGTGTCTTAGATAACTAGATAATTTATGGGGCTTGTCTCTGGCAGCAGCCGCACAGATGGGAGGAGGGGCTTGAGGGCAGTCATTAATCTACAAGGATTTTTAGGTCTGACATGACAGTGCAGCTGTCACCTGACAATTTAGCGTACACAAATATTATTCACCTCTTTGCTTTCACACAAATACATATGGTATTTATTTGTAATGCTTAACATTTCCATACAACATTCCTTTAATGCCAGGCCTGATGGCATTGCCAATGCTTGTTATTCAGCGTTGGTAATTTCGCATTCCTGGCTTGATTATAAATACAGTTTTATTTAGCAGTAAGTGCTCTTATTGCCTTTAAGAGAATGTGGGCACTTTAACATGTTGATCAGTACCAGCTCCAGTTACCTGTCAGGGATGAACACCACAAGTCTCAAATGCAATTTGCGAGCAGTCGTTGGAAAGGGGTTTAAAGAGCCATTTAGAACAATTTATAACCATAATATAGATGTATGGCTCACCCTCTGCATGCATCATGTTACTAAATGCGAACAGAGTGACGTTGAGGAATAACAGCCTCTCATCCTCGTTTAATGGGCAATGCAGTTTTATATGTCTTGGGATCAATTCACGAGCATTGAATTGTATCAATAAACGACTGTTAAAAATATCACCTATTATGTGCTGTAACTCTACCCTAATCTCATATCCTGTTATCACATAAATGAAATGACCCTTCCAGGGCCCACGCATGGAAGAGAGAGTGGTATTAACTGCATCCAGAGTCTGCAGGTCGCTTGTCTATCGCGGCAGCGCGTCACTAACGCCAAGAGTCTGCCTGTGTTTCTCACAAGAAATTCTCACTAAAAAGTAAGGAAATGCAGCGCAGCAACTAAACTTCCTGCGCTGCGTTGCGCAATAGGGAAAAAGCAAAACAGCGCCATATCTACTAAGATATGGCGCTGTTTTCCTCTCTCCCTGCACAGGCACACCTTCGGTCGCCATGTGCCAACGCGCACACCCTTGCGCCACATTGCAAGGGGTCTGCATTCTCCAAAGTGTCGGTTTTTAAGTCTTTTCTCACTTTGTATGTGTGCTGTACAGTGCAACATATATGCAAAGTTGGAAACATAAGCAGAAATGAAAACATTTCTCTTTGTTGCATCGGCCTCACGGAGACGTAAGATTTTACTGCAAATTCCTGTCTGCCATATAAAATGGTAATAAAATGGCTTTCTCACCGTTGTATTTGTTCTCTGCCGGCCTCAGCTGGTTGTGAGGGCGGGGCCATTGATTCATACTGACATTAAAAATGTGTGCACGTCTTTTTGTCCGGCTTTCTTGCGACGTCCAGCCTTGACATGTGCACTTTAAATCTCTCCACCCTGGCTGCCTAGAGGGCGCGGGATCCCAGTGCCTGAAAGAGCGCTCCTTCAGCCGCTACAACCAATCCTGCCGCTTGTCTCATACTGGTGAATAGCATGAAAGAAGCTTCTGCACTGGTTAGTGGAGTTGGTGGGGCCCCGAGCTGGACGACGAGAAGAACACCAGGACATGAGGACGTGCTGCAAGCACAGTAAGTGAAGGTTTATTTGACTTTATTTAATGTACACTGAATTGCTGACATGCATTACATTAACTTTTTTAGTTAAACATTTTAACTTTACAACATCAATGTAATACATGTCAATGATTTAGTTAATGTTTGCCAATGTTATTTTCTCTTGGGTCCGCACAGCACCTCTTCTTATCCCACTACTTTTAATTGATGACAGCCAACACTGTCTGTGAGGCATTATAGGCAGAGAATGCACAGCTCTGCAATTCAACATTCACCTATGCAGGCCGCAGGTAGCACCCCTCTGTGATTTTATGCAGCGATCTAGCAGGGTGCTGCAGGCCGCCTCAATCCAAAAAGAGGGTTCTCTTAAGGTTTTTAACAGTGCTGGCTGGCACCGATCGTGGCGGGATGGAGGTGGGAGTGAGGGGGCGTTAAAGAAAAAGAAAAAAACGTAAATGAGTGCCTCGTCTCTCCTCCTGTGTCCCTCGTCGTCTCTCCCTGCCAGAACAGGAAGCAGGAAGTACCACGCTCCCAATAGCCTGCAGCGTTGTGATTGGTCTGAGCGCCGTGGTTCAGTACTCAGGCAGGCAGTGAGAGCCTGGGCATGTTCACCCAGGCTGCAATGCAGCCTGGGTGGAGAACATGCCAAGTGTGCTTGAATGTTTGGACGGCCTAAGACGGCCGGCCAAGCATTCATGCGCACTTAGAGTGGGCAAACCACACCTCCCCTGTTGCCCAGTCCCACCCGCAAAGTTGCAGCAGCAGGACAACAAACTGATAATAACATCGAGTTATTATCATTTTATGTTTCCTTTATTTCACTGCTGCGTCTCAGTGGAGGAGCCGCCACTGGTTTTTAATTTAAGACACACTCAAGAAGAGCACCATCAAGTAGGGGGTGGTTGTGCTCCGAAGGGTAGTGTTTGTCACACAAAGACTCCTCCGGAGTTCGGACCCACCATGCCAGTGAGCAACCAGCCTGGCTATGCCCTAGGAACCTCAGCATTACCTTTATCAGCAACAGGTGATCAGTGGTGTTAAAATAGTAAAGGGAGCAAAAGGATCATTGCGGAAAGTGAAAACTTTCTATAAAAGTCGACATGTTCAAATAATTGTTAGATCTCATGTCTATAAGAAGACACTTTCATATCAAGAGATGTTAGGAAAGTAAAAGAAGACAATGCAGCTTAACATACAACATTAAAAAAGAAAACAGCTTAAAAAATATATAAACAAGTGAAAACCACAATGTGTCATCGAGTGCCCAGACGAAAGATACAGTCGATTAATATTCCAAATTTGTTCTAAATAAAGCTATTTCAGATCTACCAGTAATAAACCAACCAGAATGGCAATCCCAAAGATTTCTCTGGGTCAATTATTGCTATTTGACACCTTCCCTGAATAGAAGTTTGACCTCTCCCAATACATGAAATCCTCAGTTTGACTAATAAGGGCCCTTGTCACCAATGACCACAAATCTTTAACATGCATATCAGATTCGAGTTTGACCAACAAATATTTTCCTAGACATCTGGCAAAATACAGTCATTATGCCATTTTAACCTGTAAATAACATATTATTTGTTACATGTAGCAAACTCACTGAATCCAAACATTTTACCATTATAAGAATGTAGTAATTGTTCCCTCCTTATCCCTTTTAGACATTGCTGACAATTGTAGGGGCACTTTTGATTTGTGTGTAATCTAATTTTGTACCACTATTGGAATAGTCGTCTGCTCGTATAATCATGTTGCTAACATGTTATCTTATCTTCTTATCTTTAAAAGTACCTAATTCGAATCAAGAGTCAAAATGATCCCAGTCTTCAAAGCAGCCCTTCTAATGACACCCATCTTAGACAAGGTTGAGTAGGTAGGAGTGTCACGTCTCAGAGGAAGGCTTGCCTGAGGTGATGGCGTGTTTCCGGGGCGTCACATGTTAGATCCACGCTCATTTTGCACGGCACTGCCCAGCTGGCACGAGTAGCTCTGCGGGCCCCAGCGGGACGTTCCGCATGCAATGTGGAATGCTAAGTGCCTAGCAGGACACAGAGGTATGAAGAAGGTCAAACATGAGATTCTTCTTCCTTCACCTGATATTCCTTGGAAATGCCATTCTGTTGGTAGTGGCGTAACAAAACTTGAGGAAGCCCCCTCAAAGGACACACGCTCTGGTCCCAGTCAGGAGCTCTCAGCTGCTGCCCGTGCACAGTGCCGGAGGGGGCCCCTTGGAGCTCGCGCCCACCCGCACTGCGGTGACAACGGTTACGCCACTGTCTGTTGGAAGAGTAGAAGTGAGTACCCTTATGTTTATGGCTATCATAGATGGTCACCTCTCCAATGTTTGTCCCCTGAAGTTTCCAGTCCAGGATGGTGTTAGCAATTTTCCTCTGATATAATTTCCTGTGTAGAGCATGTCTCTGAAGACTTTTGTCAGAGAAGATATTATACTATAGATATTTAGACAGTAGATGTTTTTGAATTTATATGAATGCCGTCTACATCATGCATGAGACTAAGTACATGCCATCAGCACTTTAATGTAGTTTTATAAAATGCAGAATGTTTCTCTGACAGAGACAGTCTTCGGTCATATTCAACACTAGACTGTGCTTCTGTTCATTGCCAGAACATTGTTTTTTTTCTGAAAACTTCTTTCAATTAATCTTTGTGTTAGGAGTGCCTTTGTTTCTATCACGCCTTGGCTGTATCTTGAGAACTAGTCACATTCTCTCCTTCTTAAAATCTAGTTCTCTGCTTGCAAAGATCTAGACTGTGTGAGCATTGGTCACAGAGATACAGGAAATACCTCTGGTCAGAGTAGATCCAATGAACACAAAGGTCAACAGATGTGGAGGGAGACCTGATAGTCATGCAGAAGATACACTACAAGACCTGCAAAACTAAATGTCTTCAAGAAGATTTTGTTAGTGGATAATTTTCAAGGTTTGGAGAGGACCTTGGAGGCATTTTCCTTAATCGGTTCTATTCAGATTAAAGACCCCTTGGAGAAGAAGCAGTACCTCTCAGCCTTAGATTCACCGGCGTGCTAGAATAATATTACCAACCTGTGGCCCAACTTCCTCCTATTGAAGGACACTCTTGGCAGTGGAAGGGGATCCGGGGTCTTCTGATCCAGTGGTATCGGGGGCATGAAGACCCCATTCATTCTCTTTGTGCGACTGCCATAGCAGGACGCGCACTGACGGGCTTGGCCATCTTGTGTTGAAAGAGAACATCAGGGACAGACATGTAGCTTTACTGGGCTTGCTCGGTTTGCCTGAACTTGCTAGACGGGACAGAGAATCGGTCTGCTACATGATTTTTTAGCGTTAAATAACCGTTGTACCTACGGTGTGTCATCTGTTTTCATTTGTTCAGACTCCAGTATAGTGAGTTTGGATGCATGAGGCAAGCTTTACACATGACAGGATGTTGCCAATGGTACATATATATTGGCCCAATTCTCCAGTGATTTATCGTAAATGTCAGTTTAAGTATGATTGTGCCGCATAAGTGGATTGCGGTAGTCGACGCTTTATAATTTTATTAATTCATTTATTCATTCGGTTACTGCAGAATGTTTCATTTAATTTGTAATGCTTTTCTTACATGGTGTGATATACTGGTGTTTCAATTAGTCTAGAAATCTCAGTAAGGAGAATTTACTCATACCCACTGACAGATACATGAATGCTCAGATCTGTTGGAAGTTTGCATGCAGTGTCACAGCTCTCTAGCATCGCTTGTCGAATCGGGTGTACCTCACGGAGAGACCTCTTACCCGATCATGAGAGGGGTACTTTGTGGAAGTTATGTGGATGCTTCCCAGATGGCCATGTTTATTTAAAATCATACCAGTAACAGTTCCTTCAGTTTGTTTAGGGCTCACTAGTTTTTATTCAAATTTTCAAACTATGCATCAGTATGGTGGGCTATCCAACAACCATAAAACGCGCTGCTTCTAGTACTAACAACCTCCTTCTTCACCCTCACCATCCCCGAATGTCCAACTAGTTCCTCTCTCAGCAAATTGCTCTGTGTCAAGAGTGCACCATCCAACAGACCTAACTTCTGTAGCCTATAAATCCACAGGCCCCCTCTCTGCACTCTAGGTATCCTGCCATATCTAGGAGGTCTAGCACCCTCAAGCCACTTGGACATGTGACGCCTCTGTACTGTGTGTTAAGGTAGTCAAGCACCTGGTTCCATAGTGTATTCAATGTCTGCTTAAGGGCCAGTGCGCTGTATGCCAATTTCTCATGGCCCGGCAGTTCCCAAAGTCTTTGCAGCTGTATCTCGAGTGTAGGTGCCTGGCTCTTACCCTATAAATACTAAGATCACTTACTTAGCTCCCAGCAATAACGTTAGGAAATTCTCTGCAGCACAGACACATAGGTTCGCTCAGTCTAAATCCTAGATACCTAAGGCCCTCTGTCACCAAACAAGAGGGGTTGAAGTTTTCAGTTGTCTCATTAGTAGAACGCCGACTGCCAGAATCAGGACTTTGGACTTATAAAGATAAACCAGGAAGACAGTGACTCTTTGAAAACTGATTAACTCAGAGAGGAGGGTTTGAAAAAAACCCATAATACAACGGAAAGTCCTCCAGACTGTCATGCATTGAATGAAAAACAGAAGCACCACAGCAAATAATGAAAAAACAATTGTCATTTCACCTGACCAGAGATCTTGCTAGAAAAGGGTCAGTTGGAACCTAGTACTAAAAACATGAAATTTAGGTCAGTTTATCTATGTTTTCTCACAATACAAGTCTATAGAGCCTAACCAAGTGACACAAGCTTGCAACTTTCAACCAAAACTTGTCTAATAAGCAGTTTCTTCTGGAGGAAGTGCAAGATATCCTTGAGGAAAAGATATCATTCATGAATACAATACTGAGTTTACTATCCTCCTAAAATCTGGCTTTCAGTTGGCAACACTGACAACATGGTTACACCTTGCAAAACTGTGGAAATGTACTACACTGGATAAAATGGCTTCTAGGCCTACTACAGCCATGAATCTTATCAAGCATGATCAGGTTTAAAGGACACTTGAGATCAATTGGAAACGACTTCCACATTTGATTGTAAAATATATTGGTGCATACAGTGATATGCGGATATAAAAACAATAACATTGAAGTACCCAGGAATATATGGTTATGTTGTCACAGAGCTTTGTCAGGGGCAGCCGTGGAGCCTGTAGGGTCTTCATCAAAGGCTATCAGGCTAAACGTGCTTTTTCGGAAGCTCATATCATTAATAAAGAGGTGTCTCAAGCTTTCTGTAGAACGTGAACCAATGCAAGTGCCAAAAGCAGGTTTAAGAGGGCAACTTCCTGGATCACAAGCCTTCTAAAGAGCTGCCATTGCCCTGTCTCTGATCCATCCTGCTTCATAGTTGGCCAATAATATCCGGACTAGGAAGTGAGTCCCGAATCTCAAAGATTGCAAGGTGTCTGCTCTGTGATCCCTAGATCTCTTTCCAGTTGAGTCTAGCCAGTGAATTTGTCAGTGGTACGTAGGTGTTCATGATTCTATGAAGCTGCGAAACCAGGATTTGCAAGGACATGGTCTTCTGCAGGAACTCCTTGAATGCCGTAAGGTGTCTTTTTACTTCTTTTAATGCTCAATGTTTGAGTTAATAAAAACTCAGAGATCTGTGATCTTCTCTGTGTTTAGCGAGAAAAGCACTGAATCTCTCCCCCAGGTCATCAAATAAACTACGTTTGATCTGCATGCACTAGGGATGACATCCCCTCATCTAGTCTGTTCACCAGAGTTTATATAAAAAAAGTTGGTATTGATCAGAAGTGAGATCAGGCAATATAAAGCACAATGGCAGAGGTCCTTGCCTGGCTGCAAAATGTACAAAATTGCTGACTCTAACATGCATGAGGTTGTCCCCTGGTTTGCCTTGAAGCCGTTAAAGATGTTTGTCATGAGGGCGAGCAACAGTGATGCAAATGCCTCTGAAAATATGGGCAAGAAGCCGCCCGGCCTCCGAGTTTCTGCTTGCTTTAGGTTCTCAATCGCCTTTCACATGTTCTCTTTGGAAAGTAGAGCGTTCAACTGCTCAGTCCTGCAGTTGCTAGATTTTTGGAGGGCCACAGAGATTTTAAACAAAGATCTCAGAAGCACCTGAAGTGTACAGTATCTAATAGAGCTTTGAAAACCTCTGTTTTTTACCTTCTCTTGCCTCTTGGACCACCCCGCCACACTCCCATCTTTAATTTCTGTGATCTAACTGTACATCTGGCATGCTCGCAGGTTACTTGCCAGCCGATTACTTGCCCTTCTGTGTCTTCAAGAGGTTGAAGCAAAAGACACACAATTGATGACAGAATGCAGAACAAATCAAAACATTTACCCCCAGTCAAGAGATGTGGATTAAATCCATCATTCTTTTGCTCACCATGCCACCCCAGGTTAGACCTGGCCATATGCAAATCAGTCTTGACTCTGTGCCTCATGGGAACAGTCCAGCCCGGACTGCCAAGGCAAGGTCCTCCCTGGACCGGAAACAAACATCCTAGGACCGGTTTTGGGGTTTCACCCCTCATCTGCCAGGATAGCTTGAAGTCAGTGGCCCTGTGAGCCCACGTCTGGGCATACCCGGCGCACTTACAGTGAGGAAGAAAAAGACACACAATTGATAGACGGAATGCAGAACAAATCAAAACATTCACCCCCAGTCAAGAGATCTGGGTTAAATCCATAATTCTTTTGCTCACCATGCCACGACAGTTTAGACCTGACCATATGCAAATCAGTCTTGACTGTGCCTCATAGGAACAGTCCAGCCCGGAACGTCCAAGCCAGGTCCTCCCTGGACCAGAAACAAGCATCCTAGGACCAGTATTGGGATTTCACCCCACATCAGCCAGGATGTAACGACCAGACCTCGAACACATCCCCCATCCGACCTTCCTTTCAGGATACCGAATTTGTGAACCTACCTCTGACCGTGAAGACCTAGCATTTTGGCCGATGCCCGGCGGAGCTACTTGATAGCTATAGAGTAGATGGGCTGTGGACTACCCCTTTGGCCGTCTCCTACCCAGCCGGACATTGGGCAGACCTTACTTCGTCTCTCCATCGTACTCTCCCTCCTACCCCTTTACTCCACCCACTTTCTCCTTTAGGCTCTATTTATCCCTCCTCTTTGCTATCTAATTGTTTTCTCATTGAGACCTAGCCGTTTGACTGATGCCCGGTGGAGCTACCTGATAGTATAGAGGAGATGGGCTGTGGACTTCCCCCTCGGCCGTCACCTGCCCAGCCGGACTTTGGGCAGATTCTCCTTCAATCCTATCTCAATCAATCAATCAATCAATCAAATATTTTGTAAAGCGCGCTACAAACCCGCAAGGGTTTCAAGGTGCTCAGGGTGGGGAGGGGGGGAGGGGTGCTGTTGCTACTGGTCGAGCAGCCAGGTCTTGAGTTATCTTCTGAAGGTTGGAAGGTCTTCGGTTTGTCGTAGGATGAGGGGGAGGGTGTTCCAGGTCTTGGCGGCGCGGTGGGAGAAGGATTTGCCTCCGGCTGTGGTTCTACGGATGAGTGGGACGGTAGCCAGGGAGAGGTCTGCGGAGCGGAGTTTCCTGTTGGGTACGTAGAAGGAGAGTCGACTGTTGAGATAGGCTGGGCCGGTCTTGTGGAGTGCCTTGTGTGCGTGGATCAGGAGCTTGAAGGAGATTCTTTTGTCGACAGGGAGCCAGTGCAGGTTCCTCAGGTGGGGGGGTGATGTGGTCGCGGCGCGGGACGTCGAGGATCAGGCGTGCAGAGGCATTCTGGATTCTTTGCAGTCTGTTGATGAGCTTGGTCGGGGCTCCGGTGTAGAGGGCGTTTCTGTAGTCGACTCTGCTGCTGACTAGAGCCTGGGTGACTGTTTTCCTTGTGTCTGTCGGGATCCATCTTTAGATCTTGCAGAGCATACGGAGGGTGTTTGAAGCAGGTGGAGAAGACATCGTTGACTTGTTTGGTCATGGTGAGTTTCGAGTCGAGAATGCCTCCCAGGCTGCGTGCATGGTTGGTGGGTGCGGGGGGAGTCCCCAGCCATGCAGGCCACCAGGAGTCATCCCATGCTGAGGTGTTGGGCCCGAGGATGAGGATCTCCATCTTGTCTGTGTTCAGCTTAAGGTGGCTATCCTCCATCCAGTCGGCGACGGCCTTCATTCCCTGGTGGAGGTTGGATTTGGCGGTGAGGGGGTCCTTGGTGAGGGAGAGTATCAGTTGCGTGTCGTCGGCGTAGGAGATTAAGTTGAGGTCGTGATGTCGGGTGATGCGTGCGAGAGGCGCCATGTAAACGTTGAACAGCGTCGGGCTGAGGGAGGATCCCTGCGGGACGCCGCAGATGAACTTGGAGGCTTCGGATCGGAACGGGGGGAGACGGACTCTCTGGGTTCTGCTGGAGAGGAAGGAGGAGGTCCAGTCCAGGGCCTTGTCTCGGATCCTTGCGTCGTGGAGTCGTGTGCGTAGTGTGCAGTGGCAGACGGTGTCGAAGGCGGTGGAGAGACCCAGAAGGATGAGGGCCGCCGTCTCGCCGTTGTCCAGTAGTATCCTGATGTCATCTGTGGCGGAGATGAGGGCGGTCTCGGTGCTGTGGTTGCTGTGGAATCCTGACTGGGAGGGTTCCAGGATGCTGTTGTCTTCGAGGTAGCGGGTGAGCTGGATGTTGACTATCTTCTCGATGACCTTAGCTGGGAACGGAAGCAGGGAGATGGACCGGAAATTTTTGAGTTCGCTCGGGTCCGCCTTGGGCTTCTTCAGTAGGGCGTTGATCTTGGCGTGTTTCCAGCTTTCAGGGAAGCTTGCGATCTCGAAGGAGAGGTTGATGATGTTGCGCAGGTGGGGTGGGATGGAGCTGCCGGCTTTGTTGAAGATGTGGTGTGGAAAAGGGTCCGACGGCGAGCCGGAGTGGCTTGTGCCCATAGTCTTGATTGTGTCTTCGATGCTCACGTTGGCCCAGGTTGTCAGGGGGTCGTGGTCGGTGGGGTGTGGTGGTTCCAGGGTGTTGGGGTCTGTTAGGGTCATCCGGGGGTTGAAGCTATCGTGGATGTTGGTGATCTTGCGGTGGAAGAAGGTGGCGAGGCAGTCGCACAGGGCTTGCGACGGCAGGATGTCGTTGGCGTTGGAGCTGGGGTTGGAGAGTTCCTTCACAACGTTGAAGAGCTCCTTGCTGTTGTGAGCGTTGTTGTCGAGGCGGTCTTTGAAGGAGGTCCTCTTGGCGGTCCTTATGAGGTGGTGGTGGTTGCGGATGGCATCTTTGTAGGCTGCGCGGCTGCCCGGCGACTTGTCGCTGTGCCATATGTTCTCCAACTTCCGGCAGGTGCGCTTTGACGCTAGGAGTTCCGGGGTGAACCAGTTGGCTCTCTTGCTGGTGTCTTTGAGGGTTTGTTTTTTCAGTGGGGCTAATGTGTTGGCACAGTCGTCCTTCCATTGTCTGAGGGTGCGCCCATCATCGTCGGGGTTGGAGGGGTTGGTCGGTGGGTTGAGTGCGAGGTTTGTTTGTAGTTGTACTTCGGTGATTTTGCCCCAGCAGCGACAGGGGATCTGTAGGGTGCGGTGATGTGCGACGGGTTTCCGGAAGGTGAAGTGGATGCAGTGGTGGTCGGTTCAGGTGGGTTCCATCCTTTTTCCCTCCTATACCTTTACCCCACCCTTCTAAGCTCCATTTATTCCGTCTTCTGATGCTCTTGAAATGTTTTCTTGTAACTGATGTAACTAGTAACTGATGTAATTTTGTAATTTTGTGGATCCTTATGTAAAGTGCTCTGATACCTCTGGGTCTAGCCAGCGCTATATAAAACTCAAATAAATAAATAGCTTGAATCCAGTGGCACAGTGAGCCCGGGACCCATGTCTGGGCATACCTGGCGCACTTACGGCGAGGAAGCAAAAGACACACAATTGATGAACGCTCTCCATGCCACTGGACTCAAGCTATCCTGGCTGATGAGGGGTGAAACCCCAAAACCGGTCCTAGGATGCTTGTTTCAAGTCCCGGGAGGACCTGGCCTGGCAGTTCGGGCTGGACCGTTCCCACTGGGCACAAAGTCAAGACTGATTTACGTATGGCTTGGTCCAAACTGGAATGGTATGGTGAGCAAAAAAACAACAGATGGGGGCGTGGCTTGTCACAGAGCGTGATGGCTGTGTAGTAAGGGAGTAAGGGAGCTCCGCTGAAACTTCACATCACATAATCCGGTTCCCGGGTGCCGGGGGTGCATCGGAAGTCTTCTACCTGCCCACGGCTGCGGAATCCGGCAGCGGCGGCCCCCTGAGGTGCGGAACCAGCTCCAGCCGGGACCTGCCGCAGGGTGGAAAGAGGCGTGGCAATGATCTTCAACCTGGGGCATCAGTAACGCAAGACCGTGACTAGCGGCCTATGCTGACGGACCAACTCCGCTCCGAAGACGCTGCACCTGGGGGGCCCGGCTCGGCCGCAGCGTCGGTGGAGCATTGCCTCAGGCTGTAAAGAACACCAGCGGTCCCTGCAGGACACGGCAACACTGGCTCTCCAGTAGGAGGTGAGAGCGCGACTGGCTGGCAGCTTCACTCTCCGCAGCGGTCACCCCGGGGGGGCACGCACATCACACTGAGGCACGGCTCTTTACACCTACTGCACCCATACAGCGCTTCCCTCTCCAGAGCCCACAAAAGACAGGAAGTGCAGCGGCCACTGGGGGTCGACATCATAGTGGCCCCAGCTCACCAGGATACAGCTGGGCCAGGCAGGGGCCACTGAACTCGTAACTGTAGAGGTCTGGGGGCCGGCCTCTGGACTGCCCTGGAGGCCCTTTCCCCTGTCCTGCAGGTCGGCGGGACCCCGCCGGCCGTGGCGTGCCTACTTACTGCGCTGTGGGCCTGGCTGCGCAGCGCACTTCTCGCGGACCAGTTTGGCTAGCCGGAAGTGGAGCCTGACCGCCTGCAACATCTCGGACAGCAGGCTGACTGTTGCCTGGATTGCCAGCACAGAAGACAGCATTGCCATACCTGTCGTCCCCTGACCCAAAGCTGCAGGAACGTCTGAGACCTATGGACAGGAATCCTGGTTTCCGTTTGGCCCACTACAGCCTGGTACCCTCCATCAGGCGGCCCATCTGTGCTCCCGTTCTGCTGAGCTGCTGGCCGGGGGTGGAGACCGGAGAGCAGTAAGTGGCAATCTTAGTGGGTGCAATGAGAGTGATGTTCAGGGAAGCGCTGTTAGTGACCCAGCGGGGCTGAGGAGGACTTGGGACTAGCGACGTTGCACTTCTTGACACTGAGGAGTGCCCTGTATTTGTGGCTCTGCTACCGGGGGTGAGTGACCCTGTGTGTGAATACATCAGCAACTGCGTAGCCCCGGACATGTCAGGCCCCAAGGGCTCCAAGTTGACCCAGTAGACAAAGCTGGACAAATATACCCAGCCAAGGCCTGTTGTCCCCCAGTCCCACCCTAACAGTGCAGCGGCAACGGGGCCTGGGACGGAACAACCTGAACTGACTTTACAGGACATGATGCAGGCTATCTCGGGGGTCCGTACCTCTCTTGAGAAGCAAATGGATACGATCTCTACTGATGTGACCCTCATCAGGGCAGATATGTCGAAAATTTGCGAGAAAGTAAAGCAAATAGAGATTGTCACCTCCAGTCACCGGGAAGATACCACTCAACTGCAACAGGAAGTCAGGGAACTCCAGGAATTTCGGAAATTTGCTGAAGACAAACTCAACGATTATGAAGGTCACTCCCGGAGGAACAACATCAGCATAATTGGAGTACCCGAGAAAGTGGAGGGGCCGGCGGCAGATCTCTTCGTGGAGGATCTCGTGCTTAACCACCTGCAACCCAAGGGTCTCTCCGAGGGGCATATTAACAAGGGCTTTATCTCCGCTTTTTTGGCTTTTAAAGCCAAAGAAGCGGAGATAAAAATACCGCCCTATCAACAACAGGGTGCTAACATGCAAAATTGCATGTTAGCACCCTTTTTCACTAAGCTTCCCTTTGCATCTCTAATGAGATGCAAAGTGGGCATTCCAGAGCAAAATAATAGGAGAAATGTCGCTAAGCGACATTTCTCTAATTATCAAGCTTCACGCTAACCCTGTTAGAGACAAAAAAAGCAGCGCTAACCACGGTTAACGCTGCTTTTTTACGTCTGCTAATTTTCAGACTTAGCCATGTAATCCAATGGGAGGTGGATTACATGGCTAAGTCCACCATGGGCTATCAACAAGGATATCCCTATCCTTGTAGTTTTATCGCTGCATTACCAGCGATAACCTCCCAAAATGCCGCTATCTCTGGATTTTTTATCGCCTAGTCGGTTAGCGTTGTTAATAATGCGATAACCAGGCGATATTATCCAGCGATAGCGGGCGTTAAAAAAATTAACGCTAAGCGCCCTTCCCTGTTACTTGTCCCCAAGTTCTTTGTGGTGGAAAGGGCGCATAGAGTACCGCACCCCATACTGGCCAGATTGCTTAATTTTAGAGATAGGGACCACATACTCCAGATGGCCAGGGTAGCTCCGCCTCTCCGTTATCAGAACGCTGTGATTTCCCTATTTTCTGACTTCACCCTGCGAGTGCAAAAACTATCGAAGATCATTCCGCGAGGTGACCAGGGTGTTGCGAGACAGAGGGGTGAAGTATGCCCTGCTTTTCCCTGCCAGGTTGAGAGTGGAGGCAGAGAGTTAGTTATGGTTCTTAGAACGTCCTGAGGATGCTGCAGACTGGCTGGAGGGCTGGAGAGGTGCGAGGGAACACAAATCCAGATAAATGATGTCCAGAACTACCTCTCTCGACAGTTTTGCTCTGGGAACCGGTGGCCTCCAGGTCGGCCTACCAGGTCTTGCTATAAACATGTCTTGATGTGGGGGATGTACGGGGATAATGTTTTTCTTCTCATGCCGACTCCTAATCCAGGCACTTGCCAACTGTTTGTGTTCCATTTCGGCTGTGCCCCTTCACGGGGAGAATATGGGGGCATAACAGCAACACCCGGCGATAATTATCGCTCAGCGCTCTTAGCGTGAGGATAATTATTGCCGGGTAACGTGGATTTTTATCGCTGAGATAGCATGCTATTAGCAACGCTTATCTCCTCAGCGATAAAAATCCTCACGCTAACTGCCTAACGTGAGATTATCGCTGGAAACCCAGCGATAATCTCACGCAATGTGGCGTTAGCTTGCTGATAGGGACTCACAAACTTAGCCATGATATCCACCCTCCATAGGATATCATGGCTAAATCAGTCCTGAAGCAGGCGTAAGGAAAGTAGCGATAACAGGGGTTATCGCTACTTTTCCTGATGCTATGCTTCATAGCGTGGGGCTTGATGGTATCATGTTAGGTCAGGAACGCCCACTTTGCATCTCATTAGAGATGCAAAGCTGGGCATAAAGAATCCCATGCTAAAGCAAGGTTTCACTCGTTAGCGTGGCCTTGTGTCAAGTTGCTCCACAAGACTTACCTCTGCTTGTGCAGCGATTCCGCAGAGACGACAGGAGCGCCCGTCCCCGCACCCACCTGACCCTCGTGGACCGTAGAACCCAGCAGGGATGAGATGGACGCAGGGAAAGGAGCCTGAATGAAAGCGGTGGGTAGGGGTGCAGGGTATCTCGGAATGACCTGCGATAGAGGAAGACTATGGTCAGTGAAGAACCCACAACCACAATGGAAGCACACACAGAGCTATGTCCTGTCCCAGACTCAAAGCACTCACCCGTACTGCGGGAACGCCGGTCGCTACACGGCCGTAGCGCAGGTGAAAGGCCAAGGACAGGCTATGCAGTAAAGCAAATGTCGGTGCTCTCACACCGTGGACAGTGGAAATCAATCTAGTTTCCCAATAATAACCCTGGAAGCGGCAATGAGAGTTTAACCCCTGCTTCCGAGTAGAGAAAACAAACAGCAAGGCGCTACAGCGAAAAAGTCAATGGAACTCCTCAATAGTAATTCAGCACATACTAATTGGCAAAATCATCAAAGGCAAAATCAGCAATGGAAAATCAGAAATGGCGCTATGCGCGTTTAGGCAAAACCAACTGTGGCAAAATCATCAAGGCAAAATCAGCAATGGAAAATCAGAAATGGCGCTATGCGCGTTTAGGCAAAACCAACTGTGGTAAACATCAAAGGCAAAATCAGCAATGGCAGGCTCACTTCCCACACAGTCACAAGCACAGGAGAACCCTTCAACAGCCCGGGAAGGCTAGGGGGCAAGGGTTAGGAAAAACCTGAGAAGCCAGGACTGGTTCCGAAGCGTGGACGAAGGTAGAAACTGGTTCCAGTGGAGAGGGACGGCGTTCTTTTCCGTTCGGCTTCAGGACGGTCAATCTCGCTCCTCGCAGCTCGGAACTCCAAAGAATACGAAGCGCCGAGCCGGCGGGAAACGCGGCGTATAAGCGTTTCCCCCGGAAGCGCTTCCTTGACCCTAGTGCCCCTGTGGATGACTAGACCGGTACCTCGACTTCCGCCCGGAAGTGAGTATTCCGGGTCGTCTCTGTGTGTGCGTCTTCGTGGAGGGGGACGGCAAGCGCCGTAACATGACACCTTGCTAATATAGCGATAGAATTATCGCCGCTTTTCGGCCAAAAAAGGCCGCAAAAGCGGCAATAATATTTTATCGCCTGCTTGTAAATATGCCCCATAATTTGTTTGTTGGGCAGATTGGGCCCCGAAGTGCAGGGACGCAGGGAGGGGGGTTTTGGGTTGGGGGGGCTATTGTCGGTTTTTCACAGTTCAGAGATGACGGCATTGACTCTCCTTAGACAAGGTAGGGAACTATTGGTCCAAAGGGATGCAGATGCCCACACACTGTGATAAAGGCCTTCGCCTACTAAGCTCGAATGTCAATAGGCTGGGGGATAAAGTGAAAAGTTGTATTGTTCTACAGCACATTAAAAGGCATTCCCCAGATGTAGTGTTCCTCCAAGAGTCACACCTGGTGGGTAACTCCTGTCAGGCCATGACCAGATGGGGGTACAAATTGGTGGCGCACGCTGGTTTTACTTCAGGTTCCAGGGGGGTGGGCATCATGCTTAAAAAAGTATTTTCCACTTACAACACAATGTACATGGATGGATGACCTGGGCAGATATGCAGCCATCTCCGGGCAATGGGAGGGCAGAACATTAACCCTACTGACGGTGTATGTCCCACCAGGCCTACAAAGCAGTACCTACAAAGACTTGGGGTCATACTTTTGTCGTTCCCAGAAGGTCCTCTCATGATGGGGGGGACTTCAACTCTGTAGTGTTGGGCACGGCCGACCGTCATCCTCCACGTGATATCGGTCCCTCACAAAGATGGCTCCAGATTTTATGGACGCAATGGGCCTGGCGGATGTGTCGAGGACATTTCACCCTACTAATCGCCAATACACTTTCCATTCAAGGGCGCATAACAGTCTCTCCTGTATAGACTACCTTCTTGTCCCAGCTTCCCAGATTGGCAGCGTTCGAGAGGTGGGACATCTAGCGAGGGGTACATCAGACCACGCCCCCATCTGGGTGGAGTTAGTCTTGACTGAAAAGCGAGTGGGCAGGGTTGCGCCTATTAACCCATGGTATCTGCGCAACCCGAAGGTCGGGGAGGCTCTACTTCAGGACATCGATCGCTACTTCTCGGAAAATGTGTGGTCAGTCACTTCACATCAGATTATCTGGGAGGCCTTTAAAACTGTACACAGGGGACAGGCTCTCTTGCTTATAGCAGACATTTGAAAGGACAAAGCAAAAGATTTGGTTCAAGTGGAAACAGACATCCTCCGGCTGGAGGAAGAGTGGGATACAGAGGCCACGGGAGATGTACAGCATCAACTCAAACTCAAGAGATAGGAATACAGGGCCATCGCCACAGACATGGCCAAAACTCTGGGCAGGGAGAAAGAGGGCAGAATCTTGACATGGTTGACAAAGCCGGTAAACTCCTTGCCTGGCTTAACAAACGAGACCTGGCCAGCCATCTGGTTCCATTGCTTTTGGATGAACAGGGAGGAGTCATAACAGAACCCCAAGCGATAGCAAATGAGTTCGCCGACCATTACCACCGAGTATACCATTCCGGCACTGATTTCCCGGAAGAGGATTCGGAGGCACTGCTTGCAGACATACAACTTCCCGCCCTCTCAGACGAGGAATGAGAATCCCTAGCCAGCGCTTTCACAAATGAGGAGATCGTGCAGGCGATACGAAACCTTCAATCAAGTAAGGCGTTGGGCCCAAATAGCTTGCCGATAGAACTGTAAAACCTTAAAACCCGACTCCATTGCCCCACACTTGCGAGCAATGTTTGCAGGGAGTAGAGAAGCAGGGAGGCTCCCATAGGATCAGCGGGTAGCTACCCTGGTGACCATCCAAAGGGGGATAAACCCAAGGACCGGTGCTCATCGTACAGATCGATTTCCTTGCTAAACGCTGAACCCAAGATCTTGGCCAAACTGCTGGTGACTCGTTTAGCCCCGGTTCTCAGTAAGCCGGTCCACCCCGATCAATTGGGCTTTATGCCTCATCGCAACACAGCCCTGAACTTGAGGCGGCTCCATGGAGTACTGGGCAGGATCGACACAATTCAGGAAGCAGCGGTGGTGATGTCTCTTTATGCTGCTATGGCATTTGACACCATTGAGTGGGCCTATCTCTTCGCGGTCCTGCAAAAGTTGGGTTTCGGACCTGAATTCATTGGGTGGGTGCGGCTGTTGTATGGTGAGCCCTTAGCTCAAGTAATGGTCAATAACAAGAAGTCAGAAGTGTTTGGGTTAGGCCGGGGGACGCGTCAGGGCTGCCCGCTGTCCCCATTGCTGTTCGCGATCTCCCTCGAGCCGCTGGCGGCTTGGATTCATCGAGATCCAACGATCCGGGGCCTCAAATGGGCAGACACATGGGAGGACCGCATCTCCCTATATGTGGATGACATTCTCCTATATCTCGCCTCCCCAAAGGCTTATCTCCTCAACGCTATTAATATATTTATACATTTCGGGAAGAACTCTGGCTATAGGATTAACTGGACCAAATCTGTACTTTATGTGCTTAGTGGTGATCCCCCAACCCCCCTGAAGAACTACCCAATCCAAGTGTCCCAGGACGGCTTTCGGTACCTGGGTGTCTTTATTTCAGTGGACCCGCAATGACGGCACGCAGGGAATATGCTTCCCTTCTCCAGCGATTGAAAAGGGACGTCGCACATTGGAGGGCGCTCCCACTATCTTTGCTGGGATGAGCAGCACTTTTCGAAATAATGGCCTTGCCCAGCTTCTTATATGCGCTGCAGCATCACCTAGATCCAGTCCCAGCATGATATTTTAAGGACATTGAAAGTCTTCAGCGAGAATTGCTCTCGGTGGGTAGGCCTCACATAGCCCTGAAAAAGCTCGTAGTGTCCTGGTATGATGGGGGGATCGCCCTTCCGGACATCAAGAAATATTACTGGGCGGCGCATCTGGCTGCAATCAATCATTGCACGTAAAGGTGCTGGGACGACCCATGGTACAGGATGGACACGTGGCAACTGCCCGGGGGCAATTTTAATAGAGCCATTTACTCCTATCCTAAAAAGTTCCCACTCACCGGGCCAACACACCACACAGTACAAATCTGGAGGGCAGTGAACAAAAGTTTGGGGTGGGACCGGCGGCTCACGCGGGCCACTCCATTGTGGGATGCTGAACAGCTGGGAACTTTGCGGACCTCAAAAGGGTTTGAGCAGTGGGATCTGATTGGGATCTCTTTGATTGGAGATCTATGTCAGAAAGGGAAGGTGATGTCTTTTGCCGCCCTACAAAATGAATATGAACTAACCGACTGAATAATTCCGGTAGCTACAGGTGCACCTGCTGCAGATCAGAGCTTATAAATTCCCCCTACTTCCACGGAGAGAGTAATTTCACAGTCATGCGCACAGATACTCATCATACGCTGGTGGGGCCCATTACACCAACATTCATTCTATTACTCTATCCACACTGAATGTAAGAGAGAACTCCTTAATCAATCTGCATCTAATTTGAGGTCAATGCAACCAAATTGAATTGTCTCGAGTCTTGATATAAACAGCATAAACAATTAAACACATCTGAAATCCCAAATACATGACAAAGAAATAACCACCGACACTGTAATTCAAACAGAAATTATTTTATCTAAATTCGTTTAAATGAAAAATCATTCAATTGCAAGATCATTATTCTCATATTTACCTATTCTGGCTAAATGTTGTACTCTAAGTTAGGACAGGTCTCTCATTAAAGAATCAAAGTCTCTCGAGTCGCCGTCCTCTCAGTCAGCATCGATCCTCTTGAGCATAAGTTCAGGAAGAAGTGGCCTTAAACCCTCTCTAGTCTAGTTATATTTATACCAAAATTTACATACTAAAAGTTACAAACAACTTCTAAAACGTCCGCTGAGCAGAGCGAACAGGAAAGGATGTTAGCTTGCAACATTTCGAAAAATCTCCGCTCTCGGATATCTCAAAAATAAAAACACGGAAATAGAAAGTCAAAATCTAGTTTGCAACATCCATGGATGCTCTTCTCCGAAATTGTGTCACTCGCAGTGAAGCCACCGTAAGTTTATCAAAAATGTTAATTTGTGACAAATGTTCTCCACCAAGGATATTTGGCGACCATCCCGGAGTTGTCGTCTTTTCATAACTTTTAGTTCAGGCAGAGGCCGAGGTCAAAATCAGCGAGGCCTCTCTTCATATTTCATCTACTCAAATGCAGGCTGTAGATGTCGGCCATTTTCTCAACAGGCCAAAATGGACAACTTAATTAAAAAGAAACACAAAACATCATTACTACATTGTATTGATTATACAGTGTTAATTCCCACTAATACCCTTATGTGTATGTATTTATCTAGCCATTTGCGACATAAAGAAGCATTATAGCATATTAATTTAAAGCGCAAACACATAACAAATGTCACATAAGCCACACTTATTTAATTAATTTGCTCACCAACTTAGCTCACTTATTAATTTAGCCATGCAATTGCATTCCCACGTATAGTTCTTTCATTAGTAAGGTTGATTAATAAAAAATTCGACAAACCTTAGTACTTACTAATTAATCATTAGTAATTTTAATTATAACATACAAAAATATAAACTGAAGTTTGGATTTAAATAGAAAACCCTGCTCCAGCAATCCCCCCTTTGGTGATATATCATCACCACAAAAATCCAACCCAAAAATTTTTAGTTCCCCTTTTTAGGAGAAATTCAAATGTCTTTTTGCTTTTACATTAAACTCCAGTTTCTCTTTCATCATCTCTTTTTGTTTCTAAGTACATGCTCTCCCTAAATTCTTCCAATTCTATTTCTTGTAGGTCTCTTTTTGACCTCTTTCGTCTCTTTTCAACATTTTCTTTTATTATTTTCTTTTTATTTCTCCTAGATCTACAGCATAAACACCCTAATCTAAGAATCAATAAAGCAACAATGACACATGTTAATGGAAATAATATCTTACCAAAAATGGTACTACCTATCTTAGCTATAAAAAATTTCACAGCAATCACCTTATTAACCATTTTAGTCCAGATACTTTCAGCTTCCAGTGGTACTAATTCTTCATGCAAATCAGTAAATTTTTTATATAGACCTTTAGATCTTTGCTTTCATCAGGAATGTAAGTGCAACAATGTTGAACTTTCAGCATTCCACAGACTCCACCCTCTTTTGCCAATAGAATATCAAGGGCAAGTCGATTTTGCATAGACATGGCGCGTAAGGCAGCCATCTCCGTATTTACCAATAGAAACCCTCTAGCGGTGCTTGTCGATAAGCGATCCACCACTGTTGACAATTTCCGAATTCCATATGCATTTAGTGAAATCCCCACTGCTGGTATCAAAGCTCCAAAAATATCTCCTACAATTTCTGTCCAAGTTTCTCTTTTAAAGCGTGTTAGTAAATTAATTTGTTCTGCATCTTCTATTCTATCCATATGGAAAATCTTTGGAAAGACCAGGCCATACCAATGCCATATGGTCTGGCAACCTGTAATATGCCTTATTCCCACAAATACAATACACTCCCGGGAAAACTGGATCTTCTCCTCCTTTAAATCCCCATCCTGTTGCAATAAAGTATGTATCATGGCACTCACTAGTCCCAACAAAATAATAATCATATTGGGATTTCCTTCTGGTAATGCATAGTTTACCCTTTTGTGGTGCATCTAAAGCCAAAGTTGGACTGGCCCCATTCTTCAACTCCTTTCCCATCTCAATGTCCCACATTGTCTCACTCATTTTATATCCTCCTGCCTTTTCATGCATGCTCATTCTCCTTTTCTCTACCATATTCAGGAAAGCTTCTTCTTCTTCCTTCAAACTACAAGTTAAATTGTTCCTAAAAATGTAATCTAGTGTTAACTCTTCTGTTTCAATAAAAATCTCACCCAAAATGTTAGCTTCTTTAGCAGGATTCAGTTTTTTATTCATAGGCAATTGCCCAAAAATACTATCTTTATTAGACATATCATAATCTATTTTCCCTAATAGATAAAAAATACTAATCAACACACTACATGAAATTCCATACGTAGCTGGGAGATGATGATAAGTAACTCCCTCTGAAACAGATGCAGGTAACTGCATACAGACGTAGCAATCCCTTACTTCCATTGTTTTTGCGTACTCATACAATAATTTTGAAAAAACATTGCTAGAAAAATCATTAATTGACCTATCCTTATGTATGTATATATTACTAATTCTAGTTGGTACTACTTTCTGCGAACTCTTCTCTATGTTAGTCATATTCTCAGTATGTATTCCCAAAGTATCTATTGTAACTCTAAAAGTAACTAATAAAGCAAGCACACTCCATAGTAGCATCAATAGTCCTGTACAGCAGCAGCACATTCTGCACCATCTTTTCAGGAAGGTACATCTACTTTGATTATTTTCTGTGGTAGCCATCTTATTACTTTGGCTGTGTCTTTTGACTTAGCCTCTACTACTCCACTATTGAATCCTACTAAATTGTTAGAGTCTGTTAATTTTTAGATTTCTTCTTCTTCACTCTTCTCCAGGTGACTCCCTCAGTTCACTCAATTTGGATTTTCATCACTTTTCACTTCTTCTTCAGCAACATCAAATTGTATCAGATCCTGAACATCTGTCTCTTCTCCAATGTTAGACAAGATAACTTTCAGGATTCCAACAGTTTTCTCCTCCTCAACCACTTTCAGTAAGGTCCCCTCTGGGTTTCCTTGACTCTCTGCCTCTTCTTCTTCTTCAGGCAGTGCCACATACGTCCATTCTGGTGACCTATACTTCTGGTTAAGTTTTCTAATCCTTTTGATCACTTCTGGTTCCTTTGGTTCTTTTGATTCTTCTTCTTTTGCTTGATTTTGGCTCGACACCTCGTTCACCTGTTCAGCTTTTGATGAATTCACTCGTGTCAATCGATATCTCAGCCTCTTTATCTTGTTAGGCCAAAGATCTCCTTTTACGCTTCTTTTCTGTCTTACTTCTTTATTTTTCCTTTCTCCCATCCAAGTTCTCTTTCTCAGAACTCGACCCTCTGGTATCTCATTCTCACTCTCATCAGATTCTGTCTCATTTACCTCTTGTTCATCAACAATTCTCTCTTTTCCCACAGTCTTCTTTTCCACCGATTGAGATTTCCCTACTACTGTCCCTCCTCGGGTCTCTGACACGCAATCTTCTTGCTGTCTACTTGTCCCTTCACCTAGCTTATCATGAATGTTCCCTACACCTCCTCGGGGGTCTTCCGCAATCTGTCCCTCTCTATCTTCTTCTGACCCTACTTCTTCAGAAGTTATCTCAGATGGATTCCTCTCAATCTCTTCATTTGACTCAGATATAGTCTCTGTGGAATCGCTCTTTTCTTTTCTTTCTTTCTTTCTCTTTCTTTCTATTTATTTTCTCCACTGCTTGTTAGAACTTCAGGCAATTTTCCAGAATCTGAACTCTCTTCTGAGTTTCGCAATGCTCCTCTTGAAACTCCTGAAACTTCTTCTGGTAAGAAAAAAGAATCACCTGACTCTCTTTCTGACTCTCTTTCCCCCCTTTCAGGATTCTTTTTCTTCTCACTGTTTCAGTGTCTGCATCATCACTGGAATCTGACTCTTCAAAATACTCTTTCCCAGTCCCATCCTTTGGATTTGGAACTCTCAGAGTATGACTTGCATGAATCCAGTTCTTCACTCCAGCACACTTTACAGCAGTCGTCGTAGTCAGAATGACTTGTCTTGGCCTTCCCCACCGTGGAACCAAGCAATTTCTTCTTCTGTGCACTTTTATTCTCACCCAGTCCCCTGGGCTCAGATCATGGGCTGCCTTCTTTTCAAATGTGGTGGCGTCTTCTCCAACCTGGTGAAACACAGAATGAACTGCGTCAGCCAGGCCTTTACAGTAATCCAAAATCATGTCATCAGTTATAGTCATCAGCTTGTTGACAGGCACGAATGCATGTCTTATTGCACGTCCCATTATTATTTTGTGTGGACTCAACCCCGTAGTTCTGTCTGGAGTAGATCTAATAGTCATCAATACTAGAGGCAAGACATCAGGCCATTTCATTCCAGTGGCTAAACACACCTTACCAATTCTGTTTTCGATTGTGCCGTTCATCTGCTCAACAACGCCAGAAGCCTCTGGCCTGTATGCACAATGTACCTTCTGCTGTATACTCAATCCTTCACAAATTAAACTCATGAGTTCATTATAGAAGTATCCTCCTCTATCTGACTCAATTGTCACTGGGAACCCGTACCTAGGAATCAACTCCCTCAACAGAAACTTGGCCACTGTTATTCCATCATTTCTCCTAGTCGGATATGCTTCCACCCACCTTGAGAATAAACAGACTACCACTAGAACATACCTCAATCTATTCACTTGGGGCATTTCAATGAAATCTATTTGCATTCTAGTAAATGGACCTCCTTCTCTGCCTATTGTTCCTAGGCTCACCACTGTTTTCTTTCCAGTATTGAATTGCTGACAAATCAAACATCTTTGACAGATGCTCTCTGCAATCAGCCTGAACTTTGCATTGTACCAGGTCTGCTTGAAGGACCTAATCATAGCATCCCTCCCCAGGTGTCCCTGGCCATGATACATTCTTGCCATTGTTGACAACATAGAATTTGGCATGACTGGTCTTCCATCCCTATAGATCCATACATGATCCTTTTCTCTTGGTGCACAACCTGCCTTGATCCAATCTTTCATTTCCTCATCTCCTGCTTCATCCTGCAACTGCCTCACCTCATCCCATGTTTCCAGTACATTAGTAAACATCACAGAACAAAAAGACATTTCTTTCTCTCTTCCCCTGTTAATGGAATGATTGTTCTTTGCACAATACTGTGCTATGTCATTTGCAAACCTATTTCCAAGAGTAACAAAATCATCACCCTGTCCATGAGAAGCACATTTTACAACTGCTAGTTCTTTAGGCAGCTGTATCGCCTCAAGCAATTTCCCAATCACCTCAGCATTCTTTATAGGAGTTCCACTCGAGGTTAGGAAACCTCTCTGTAGCCAAAGCTGGCCGAAATCATGAACAACTCCAAATCCGTACTGACTATCAGTCATTACGGTCACTCTCACATTTCTTCCAATCTTGCAAGCTTTTGTCAGTGCCACCAATTCCGCTACTTGAGCAGATTTAACTCCTTTCAAAGGTGAAGCTTCCATAACTTCTGAAACTTTACACACCGCATATGCAGCACTCAGCACACCTTCTTCTGTTCTCAAACATGATCCATCCACAAACAACACATGATCACTCTCGGGCAGTGGCAGATCTCTTATGTCTGGTCTCGGTTTTGTACAGTAATCAAGCACATCCAAGCAATCATGATCAACATCATCCCTCACACTCACATTCTCAGCATCTGGCAAAAGTGTCGCTGGATTCACATTCACACATCTCTCAAGAGTCACATTTGATGCTCCCAGAATGATTTTCTCATACTTAGTCAGCCGACTATGTGACATATATTGAGTTCTGCTTCTTGTCAAAAGAATTGCCACATCATGAGGTACGAATACCCGTACAGGATATCCCATTATTATACCCTCACTCTGTTCCAAGCTTCTGCATGTAGCAGCTACCGCTTTCAGGCAACCTGGTAAACCCACAGCTACTGGGTCAAGTGTTGATGAGAAGTATGCAATTGGCCTCCTCAGACGTCCATGTTTCTGGATCAACACTGAAAGTGCACATCCATTCCTCTCACTACAGTACAGTTCAAACTCCTTCTCATAGTCTGGCATTCCTAAAGCAGGAGCTTCACATAATCTGTTCTTTAATTCTTCAAATGCTGCCATTTGTTCTGCATTCAATTCCAATGGGTCTTTTACTTCACTTTTAGTCAATTTAATCAGTGGCTTTGCTATCAGGGAAAAGTTACTTATCCACTGACGACAATAACCTACCATTCCCAGAAACATTCTTACTTCTCTCTGGGTCATTGGGGCTCTCATCCCTCTGATAATTTTGATCCTGTCAACGGTCACTTTTCTTAGACCTTTTTCAATATTGTGACCAAGATAATGTACTTCTTTCTTGCAAAATTGCAATTTGGCCGGAGATACCTTTAATCCTCCATCAGCCAGATGATTCAATAAAGCTATGGTATCTACTTCACATGCTTCACGTGTCTTCGATGCCACAAGTAGGTCATCGATATACTGTACTAGTACTGAGCTTTCAGTCATTGCCAGACTTTCCAAAGATTTCTTCAACAACTGATTGAATATCGAAGGGCTCTCTGTATACCCCTGTGGGATTCGGCACCATGCCAAAATACGCTGTCCAAACCGAAATGCAAAAATCGGCTGGCTGTCATGATGCAATGGAATTGAAAAGAAAGCATGGCACAAATCAATTACTGTGTACCATTCAGCATCATGGGGAATCTGATACAAAATCACTGATGGATTTGGCACATTAGGACAGCATGATACCACAATTTTGTTAACCTCTCTCAAATCTTGTACTATTCTGAACTTCCCATTAGGTTTCTTCAGTCCCATTATAGGTGAATTACATGGGCTACTCAGTAACTCTCTCAAAACTCCTTGCTGAATCATTTTGTCAATTATAGGTGTTATTCCTTCAATTATCTCTGGTGTCAGTCTGTATTGTGGGATATTAGGATAAGAGATTCCCTCTTTCACTGTAATTTTTACTGGATCTACATTATTCATCAATCCCACATCCTCTCCAGTAAAATCCCAAACTGCTGCTTTTACTGTGTGTCTCAATTCTTGAGGCAAGTCATCTGGATTAAATACAGCATATGTTCCAACAATCTCATTTTCTCTATTATCCAGAGTTACTCTGTATAAGACATCCTCATCCGGTGTTTCGAAGGCTATTCCATCCGGAGTACAAAAAATTGTGCAATTCATTTTACACAACAAATCCCTACCTAACAAGTTCACTGGACTAGTGTCACACACTACAAACCTGTGCATATCTGAAAATATCCCTATCCTTACCCTTACTGGTTCAGTAAGACGAGTCTTAATCTGTGTATTAGACACACCAACCACTTGGATTGCTTCGTCCGAGAGAGGAAGATTTCTTATATCTGCTGACCTGACAGTTGATCTCGTCGCTCCTGTGTCTACTAAAAAAGTAACACTTTCTCCATTTATTTTCCCATCTACAAATGGTCCTGCCTGGTCTATTTCTAGAGTTGCTCCAAGTATGCACTCTTCCTCCTCTCTTCGGCACCGTCAGTAGTCCCCTTCAGACTCACTCCCCTCATTCTTTAGCCAGTATTGTTGTACTGGATTTGTACGTCTCGGTTTATTTACCTGTTCCTCATTGTAGAATCCTGTGTCTTGATTGTATTTCTGGGATCCTCTGTTCTGTGGCAAAGGCGGTTTTGGCTCTTGATTCTGCTGCTTGACAACCTTCTGCTGTTGCTGCGGATGATTACACCCCTCGTTCTGCACCTGTTGATTCAAGGATTGATTGTCATTATTCCCTAATGGTGGATTCGTACACTCGGATCACCAATGCCCTAATTTTCCGCAGTTGTGGCACGGAAATTTTTTCTTCGCCTCCTCAATGTTCCCCTTTCCTTTTCCTGTACCATATCTGGGCCTATTTCCTGGATTATTTGCTTGTTCAACCAGCTGTGCTTCTTGTCTTTCTGCAACCTTAACCTGTGCCCACATCGCTTTTTCCTTCAGCTTTCTTTGTTTCGCCTCAATTTCATCACTGAAGTACTTCGCATGTCTCAAGATCTCATCAATCTTCTTACTCTGCCAATCAACTGTGTGCTCACGTATCATTTCACTGATTTCGGGTCTCAAGCCATATACAAATCTGTATACAAAATGACTCAAATCCTTATCACCCAGATGTTCATCTCCACTGAACTGTTTAAAAGCCAGTATTAACCTTTCATAAAAGGCATGAACTGATTCTTTTACTTCCTGATGTGTTCGATCTATCTTAACCCAATCTGTCTCTTTAGGAGGTACCTTATTCTTCAGGAATACTATGACCTGTTCATATTTTCTCATAACCTCTGGGTCTGGAGCTCCTGTTCTTTGATCTCTCGGGTATTCTTTAGTGGGCCAATCTATGACTATTTTACACTCTGCCCACAAGTCTGCTGGAACAATTATATCAAACAGACTATTCAGGTCAATCCACAGCACTTTTGACAATTTCACAAACCTATCTACCTGCCTATACCACTCGACAGGCTTCTCTCTCAGTCGAGGGAAATCATTTGTAAATGACAAAATATCCTGCCTAGTCCATGGGACATGTACATATCCTCCTCCAGGAATCTCTCTCATAGGATAGGCATCCACTGTTTTTTCCTTTTCTCTCATAGGGAATGCTGAGTAAGTCCTGTCCACCGTATCTTCTCTCTTCTTATACCATCTATCCTTCCACTTTTCCACATCACCCCATTTTCGCAATAATCCAATAATTTCCTTAATCTGCCCTGTTCGGCCAACATCATTTAGATTCTCAATATCCTTATCCGAAAAATCCACTCGATAAGGCTTCTGTAAAGCTTTCACCTTATCCATGTCAATTCCCATTTCACTCGCTATTCCTTTTAATCTGTCATGTGTATTCTTAGCCCTCCATGTGATACTCTTGCACATGAATAACAACTCTCCATCATGATGATTTTTCAACGTTTCTGTAGGACTTGTTCCCACTATAAGCTCCTCCAATTCCATACGCAACCTGGCTACATCAATTGCCTGAGAATCTTTGTCCTTCCTTTGAAGAGCCTTCAACCAATCATTCAAATCCTCAGCCGTTATTCCTGTAGATTTTTCTGTACTCACTTGTTCTGTCATCCTCTGTGGTTCCAAAATTGATCCTCCCATCACAACATTTCTTTCCACACAACCAGTATCCAATCCTGAATTAGGCTGTACATTTAACTCTCCACCACACATGGTATGTCTCAACTGATTCTCTCCCGTCCTCATTCCTGACTCTTGTGGAAAACTAACCAGTCCATTTCCTACATATGGAACTGTTAAACCATTTTCACCCATTCTTTGCTTATCAAAAATAGGCATAACCGGACCTATAGTTACAGGCACTGTAACAGCTTCTAGATTCTTGGTCAATTCCCTGATCTTTTCTGTCAACTCAAATGTGGTTCTCGCTAATTCTCTTGTTTTTTCATCCTCGATTTCATTCTCTCTTTCTCTCTCTCGCTCTCTCTCTCTTTCCCTTTCTGCGAAAGAGCTACTACTTTTCAAATCAGGTGTCACAACTTCTGTTTTTATGATTTGCAAAGTATCTCTTATTGGGGTAGCTACTGGTGTTCTCACTTCTGGTTCTTGTCTATATGGAGGTGGTCTCTTGTAGATCATGTCATCCAAGACTTCATCCTCATATTCATTAGCCCCATACCTTCTCAATTCTGCATTATGTACCCTTTCTGTACCTTTCCTCCCTTCTGTCTCCTCAACAGTTCTCACAGGATATAGTCCCTCAGTCATACTAGCATCTCGCCATCTCCTCATTCGATCATGATGAGTTTCACGATCATATTTCCTCCCAAAAATGTACCCATAATTACCTCCACTCCTCTGCTTTTCTCGCTCATGCACCTCATCTTCCCATTCTACCAATGCCTCGAACTGTGTCGGCCTTGGTCTGGGCTCTAGACTCATCATTTTCTCCCGTAAATTTCTTAACACGGCCAGATTAAATGAACCATGTTCCGGGAATGCTAGAACACCATCTTCTCTAGTGTACTTAGCCCAATTGTCTAACCAAATACAGGTATGATACCGATATTTCGCAACCATGAAGGATGCACGGGTTCTTGTAGGAGGTAGTAACTCACCTTCTCTAGTTATTATATCCTTATCCTTGTCAAACCATTTTTTAATTTTATTGAACAAGGATTTCTTTTTCTTTTCCTCTGTTTGGTAATACATTTTTGCGTTTACCACAACCCTCTAGTCCTTTCTACAACTGTACGATTTTTGTCCAATAACAGCACGACTCACACTAAGGCACCAATCCCGGAGCGTCTACATCACCCTGTAGTTCTTCCAATCCCTGCGCGGCTCACACCAACGCACCAATCCCAGTGAAAGCACTGTTCTAACCCACTGTCCAATCACAGCGTGGTCTTTTCTGACGTCAACAGTCGCTGCAGTTGCTTCTACTCCTGTCTCCTGTCACTCGTCTACCCCTCCTTTACAAAACCTCCTTGGTAGACTTTGTTTCAGATTCTACAAATCTATTAGTTACAACATATAAACATCTCCATTGTCTGCTTCGCTAACCATAGAATAGTAAAAGACCTTTACCACGAAAATCCCGCTTCTCTCTAGAACAGCGCTTACCTCTGCTCTACTACGGAATTGTTACTTTCGTTGACACAGTAGCACATCCCCCTACTCTGCCCTTCTAACATGCATCCATTAACTGTTTCCTCCCGGAATGCTCCTAAGAGTTTCACAATTAACTAAATGCTCATACATTCACACACTTTCACACCAGAAAATGTAGCACATTTACACAGAATCCTGTCTTTCCCGAGAACAGCGAACAATCTGTCCTACTACAGAATTATAACATACGTTAACCAAGCAGCGCTTACCTCTGCTCTGTCCTTCAAACAAGCTCAGAGAATACCTATTACTTCTCCAGTGATAAGCGTTAACGGCAATCCTAAAAAGGATCCCTGATACCTAAGACCAGAACTTCACAGATAACCTTCGCAACCATACACACTTCTCTTATACAGAAAATATGTCTCTAGTAGTAACACACGACGATGTCACTGAATCGAACCCAGACAATGCGACGCGCAACTTCAATTGTCACACGCTTTTCTCTGCATTCGTACAGGGCCAACAATCCCGTCTTTCCCGAGAGCAGCACTCACTTCCCTCTGCCCTACTACGGAACTGTCACCGACTCCCTACGTCCCAGAAGCCGTACACACTACATATAACTCAATACAACGACTTCAACATTTAGTGTTAGTACATGTATCAACATCAATCAATAAATCCAAAAGCCTATGTACAAGCAATCTATCAAATCAAGACAATAATCAAAACCATCATACTGCTACCAGGAAACTGCTGCAGATCAGAGCTTATAAATTCCCCCTACTTCCACGGACAGAGTAATTTCACAGTCATGCGCACATATACTCATCATACGCTGGTGGGGCCCATTACACCAACATTCTTTCTATTACTCTATCCACACTGAATGTAAGAGAGAACTCCTTAATCAATCTGCATCTAATTTGAGGTCAATGCAACCAAATTGAATTGTCTCGAGTCTTGATATAAACAGCATAAACAATTAAACACATCTGAAATCCCAAATAAATGACAAAGAAATAACCACCCGACACTGTAATTCAAACAGAAATTATTTTATCTAAATTAGTTTAAATGAAAAGTCATTCAATTGCAAGATCATTATTCTCATATTTACCTATTCTGGCTAAATGTTGTACTCTAAGTTAGGACAGGTCTCTCAGTAAAGAATCAAAGTCTCTCGAGTCGCCGTCCTCTCAGTCAGCATCGATCCTCTTGAGCATAAATTCAGGAAGAAGTGGCCTTAAACCCTCTCTAGTCTAGTTATATTTATACTAAAATTTACATACTAAAAGTTACAAACAACTTCTAAAACGTCCGCTGAGCAGAGCGAGCAGGAAAGGATGTTAGCTTGCAACATTTAGAAAAATCTCCGCTCTCGGATATCTCAAAAATAAAAACACGGAAATAGGAAGTCAAAATCTAGTTTGCAACATCCATGGATGCTCTTCTCCGAAATTGTATCACTCGCAGTGAAGCCACCGTAAGATTATCAAAAATGTTCATTTGTGACAAATGTTCTCCACCACGGATATTTGGCGACCATCCCGGAGTTGTCGTCTTTTTCATAACTTTTAGTTCAGGCAGAGGCCGAGGTCAAAATCAGCGAGGCCTCTCTTCATATTTCATCTACTCAAATGCAGGCTGTAGATGTCGGCCATTTTCTCAACAGGCCAAAATGGACAACTTAATTAAAAAGAAACACAAAACATCATTACTACATTGTATTGATTATACAGTGTTAATTCCCACTAATACCCTTATGTGTATGTATTTATCTAGCCATTTGCGACATAAAGAAGCATTAAAGCATATTAATTTAAAGCGCAAACACATAACAAATGTCACATAAGCCACACTTATTTAATTAATTTGCTCACCAACTTAGCTCACTTATTAATTTAGCCATGCAATTGCATTCCCACGTATAGTTCTCTCATTAGTAAGGTTGATTAATAAAACATTCAACAAACCTTAGTACTTACTAATTAATCATTAGTAATTTTAATTATAACATACAAAAATATAAACTGAAGTTTGGATTTAAATAGAAAACCCTGCTCCAGCACACCCTACCCTAACTTCAAACCTGCCCAAGGGGTAATCTCCCCCAGAGTCATCGCGGCTTGAAGACAGGTTGTTGGATGGCTACATGCCCACTAAAGCAATATCCCTCAGCTATAAGAAACTGATCAATAACACGTCTGATCCCCTAGTCCAGACCAGGGAGTGGTGGGAGAGAGACGGATTAGAGCTTGATGAGGAGGAGTGGCGGGAGGCATTAGCATCCCCAAAAGAAGTTGCTATCTCTTCCAGACTCTGCCTGGTTCAATTAAAAATCCTCCATAGGGTCTATGTGTCGGGGCCAAGGCTCATTAGCATGGGAAGGGTGTCTGATGGGATGTGCAGAAGGCAGTGTGGACAAGAGGGAACGTTCATGCATATCATATGGGAATGCACACACATCCAGAGGTACTGGAAGGGGGTACATGACTGTATGAATGAGGTACTCTGGGCGGATCTCCTGCCTGAAGCCAAACGCTGTCTGTTAAATGTCTGAGAGCCTACGGATCTAACTAGTAGGGGAAAAACCTGGGTCACATTGGGTCTGATTGTGGCCAAGAGGAACATTGCCCGTCTGTGGGGCTCTGGAGTGCCACCTATGTTGACTTCTTTGAAGGCAGATATGGACTGGTGCATGCTTAGGGAAAAGACAGTGTATGTTGCTCGAGGGTGCCCCTAAAAGTGGTCCGCAATTTGTGACAAATGGAATGTGTACAGAGGGAATATCTGTGTCCCACCTACTGTTCCCCCTCTGGACGAACCTATCACACCATGAGTTCATTCCTCCATGATCTTTTGTTCAGATTCATCATTGCATTGATGTCTATATATGTCTGAAATACTGTACATCATTCTGTAACAGGAAATGCCGTTCTCTCTCTAGTTAATAAAAAGATTTATTTAAAAAAAAAAAACCCGATAGATTTAGGCCCAGATCTCTGTACTGGGGTATGATATTTTTCTGCATTCTGTCCATCAATTGTTCTTTTTTGCATTTGTCATCTTGAGTGGGACGGGTATGCCCAGACGTGGGTCCCGTGCTCTCCATGCCACTGGGGTCAAACTATCCTGGAGACTATGGCACGTTAGTCCGCATGCGTTTACAATGTATGCTGTTACAATATGGTCGTTACAACGTCCGCGTTGTTACATCGCATATCTTTACAACATATGTCGGAACAACGACTTTCTGGAGGGGGCGCTGGTTGTTGGAATAGTATAATTTACTATTCCAACTCCAGTCTGTGCAACAGTAGGGAAGGTGTTGGATTATAAATCTAACACCTTCTGCCCCCTACCGCAAGTTGTTTTTCCGACTTGCGTTGTAAAGGTATGCGATCTAACAACACAGTCATTGTAACAACCGCGTTGTAATGGCATGCGTTGTCTTGCATGCATGGTAAACACTGTGTACCTATCCTGGCTGATGAGGGGTGAAACCCCGAAACTGGTCCTAGGATGCTTGTTTCCAGTCCAGGGAGGACCTGGCCTGACAGTTCGGGCTGGACTGCTCCCATTGGGCACAGGGTCAAGACTGATTTGCATATGGCTGGGTCCAAACAGGAATAGTATGGTGAACAAAAAAACGATAGATTGAGGCCCAGGTGTCTGTACTGGGGAGAATGTATGACATTGTCCTGCATTCTGTCCATCAATTGTTCTTCTTGCATTTGTCACCCTGAGTTGGACGGGTATGCCCAAACGTGGGTCCCGTGCTCTCCATGCCACTGGAGTCAAGCTATCCTGGCTGATGAAGGGTGAAACCCCGAAACCGGTCTTAGTATGCTTGTTTCCAGTCCAGGAAGGACTTGGTCTGGCAGTTCAGGCTGGACTGTTCCTATTGAGGACAGGGTCAAGACTGATTTGCATATGGCTGGGTCCAAAATGGAATAGCATGGTGAGCACAAAAACGATGGATTTAGGCCCAGATCTCTATACTGGGGTGAATGTATGACATTGTTCTGCATTCTGTCCATCAATTGTTCTTTTTGCATTTGTCACCCCGAATGGGACGGGTATGCCAAGACATGGGTTCCATGCTCTCCATGCCACTGGAGTCAAGCTATCCTGGCTGATGAGGGGTGAAACCCCCGAAACCGGTCCTAGGATGCTTGTTTCCAGTACAGGGAGATGCTGGCCTGGCAGTTTGGGCTGGACTGTTCCTATTGGGCACAGCATCAAGACTAATTTGCATATGGCTGGGTCCAAACTGGAATGGCATGGTGAGCAAGAAAGCGATGGATTTAGGCCCAGATCTCTGTACTGGGGTGAATGTATGACATTGTTCTGCATTCTGTTAATCAATTGTTCTTTTTTCATTTGTCACCCCAAGTGGGAAGGGTATGCCCAGACGTGGGTCCCGTGCTCTCCATGCCACTGGAGTCAAGCTATCCTGGTTGATGAGGGGTGAAATCCCGAAACCGGTCCTAGGATGCTTGTTTCCTGTCCTGGGAGGACCTGGCTTAGCAGTTCGGGCTGGATTGTTCCCATTGGGCACACGGTCAAGACAGATTTGCATATGGCTGGGTCCAAACTGGAATGGCATGGTGAGCAAAAAAACAATCGATTTAGGCCCAGATCTCTGTACTGAGGTGAATGTATGACATTGTTCTGCATTCCGTCCATCAATTGTTTTTTTGCATTTGTCATTTCAGAAGGTTAAACGCATCTTATCCCATCCAATTTGAAATGACAGAGCACCCACATTAGCCTTTAAAATGAAAAGACATACATTTCACTGAACTTGAGAAGATATCAGCATGTAGTTTGGTTATAGCGCACACTACAGTTACGCGTAAGCAACCCTTTAGACCATCCAGTCACGGTGCATCAAGGACGTCAGACATTGTACCTTGGTTTGCACATTGGAGTCAAGGGGCTGTAAGCTGGGTAAAATCTGCAGCATTCGTTGACCACGACAGGAGCCATTGGGCATCACGCTTTGAGGCAGTCAACCTCTTGCAATCTCACAGATGCCTAAGGACAGGGTCTTTGGGTACTAAAGGGTGCTGAAGGAGACAGCAAGGGCATGATCTTCTACTCGGTGCCTATTGTATGCAGCAAAAGTTGTTGTGATTGGCAGGTTCTGTCCAGGATGAGGAACAAACAGGGTGATTGGCAAACAGCACTGGGTACACTGAATTTTTATAAAGCACTTGGTCTGGCAGTTCAGGCCGGACTGTTCCTATTGAGGACAGGGTCAAGACTGATTTGCATATGGCTGGGTCCAAAATGGAATAGCATGGTGAGCACAAAAACGATGGATTTAGGCCCAGATCTCTGTACTGGGGTGAATGTATGACATTGTTCTGCATTCTGTCCATCAATTGTTCTTTTTGCATTTGTCACCCCGAATGGGACGGGTATGCCCAGACATGGATTCCATGCTCTCCATGCCACTGGAGTCAAGCTAACCTGGCTGATAAGGGGTGAAACCCCCGAAACCGGTCCTAGGATGCTTGTTTCCAGTAAAGGGAGGAGCTGGCCTGGCAGTTTGGGCTGGACTGTTCCTATTGGGCACAGCATCAAGACTAATTTGCATATGGCTGGGTCCAAACTGGAATGGCATGGTGAGCAAGAAAGCGATGGATTTAGGCCCAGATCTCTGTACTGGGGTGAATGTATGACATTGTTCTGCATTCTGTTAATCAATTGTTCTTTTTTCATTTGTCACCCCAAGTGGGAAGGGTATGCCCAGACGTGGGTCCTGTGCTCTCCATGCCACTGGAGTCAAGCTATCCTGGTTGATGAGGGGTGAAATCCCGAAACCGGTCCTAGGATGCTTGTTTCCTGTCCAGGGAGCACCTGGCCTAGCAGTTCGGGCTGGATTGTTCCCATTGGGCACACGGTCAGGACAGATTTGCATATGGCTGGGTCCAAACTGGAATGGCATGGTGAGCAAAAAAACAATGGATTTAGGCCCAGATCTCTGTACTGAGGTGAATGTATGACATTGTTCTGCATTCTGTCCATCAATTGTTTTTTTGCATTTGTCATTTCAGAAGGTTAAACGCATCTTATCCCATCCAATTTGAAATGACAGAGCACCCACATTAGCCTTTAAAATGAAAAGACATACATTTCACTGGACTTGAGAAGATATCAGCATGTAGTTTGGTTATAACGCACACTACAGTTACGCGTAAGCAACCCTTCAGACCATCCAGTCACGGTGCATCAAGGACGTCAGACATTGTACCTTGGTTTGCACATTGGAGTCAAGGGGCTGTAAGCTGGGTAAAATCTGCAGCATTCGTTGGCCACGACAGGAGCCATTGGGCATCACGCTTTGAGGCAGTCAACCTCTTGCAATCTCACAGATGCCTAAGGACAGGGTCTTTGGGTACTAAAGGATGCTGAAGGAGACAGCAAGGGCATGATCTTCTACTCGGTGCCTATTGTATGCAGCAAAAGTTGTTGTGATTGGCAGGTTCTGTCCAGGATGAGGAACAAACAGGGTGATTGGCAAACAGCACTGGGTACACAGAATTTTTATAAAGCACTTGGTCTGGCAGTTCAGGCTGGACTGTTCCTATTGAGGACAGGGTCAAGACTGATTTGCATATGGCTGGGTCCAAAATGGAATAGCATGGTGAGCACAAAAACAATGGATTTAGGCCCAGATCTCTGTACTGGGGTGAATGTATGACATTGTTCTGCATTCTGTCCATCAATTGTTCTTTTTGCATTTGTCACCCCGAATGGGACGGGTATGCCCAGACATGGGTTCCATGCTCTCCATGCCACTGGAGTCAAGCTATCCTGGCTGATAAGGGGTGAAACCCCCGAAACCGGTCTTAGGATGCTTGTTTCCAGTACAGGGAGGAGCTGGCCTGGCAGTTTGGGCTGGACTGTTCCTATTGGGCACAGCACCAAGACTAATTTGCATATGGCTGGGTCCAAACTGGAATGGCATGGTGAGCAAAAATGCGATAGATTTAGGCCCAGATCTCTGTACTGGGGTGAATGTATGACATTGTTCTGCATTCTGTTAATCAATTGTTCTTTTTTCATTTGTCATCCCGAGTGGGAAGGGTATGCCCAGACGTGGGTCCCGTGCTCTCCATGCCACTGGAGTCAAGCTATCCTGGTTGATGAGGGGTGAAATCCCGAAACCGGTCCTAGGATGCTTGTTTCCTGTCCAGGGAGGACCTGGCCTAGCAGTTCGGGCTGGATTGTTCCCATTGGGCACACGGTCAAGACAGATTTGCACATGGCTGGGTCCAAACTGGAATGGCATGGTGAGCAAAAAAACAATGGATTTAGGCCCAGATCTCTGTACTGAGGTGAATGTATGACATTGTTCTGTATTCTGTCCATCAATTGTTTTTTTTTTCATTTGTCATTTCAGAAGGTTGAACGCATCTTATCCCATCCAATTTGAAATGACAGAGCACCCACATTAGCCTTTAAAATGAAAAGAGATACATGGAATTGAGAAGATATCAGCATGTAGTTTGGTTATAGCGCACACTACAGTTACGCGTAAGCAACCCTTTAGACCATCCAGACACGGTGCATCAAGGACGTCAGACATTGTACCTTGGTTTGCACATTGGAGTCAAGGGGCTGTAAGCTGGGTAAAATCTGCAGCATTTGTTGGCCACAACAGGAGCCATTGGGCATCACGCTTTGAGGCAGTCAACCTCTTGCAATCTCACAGATGCCTAAGGACAGGGTCTTTGGGTACTAAAGGGTGCTGAAGGAGACAGCAAGGGCATGATCTTCTACTCGGTGCCTATTTTATGCAGCAAAAGTTGTTGTGATTGGCAGGTTCTGTCCAGGATGAGGAACAAACAGGGTGATTGGCAAACAGCACTGGGTACACTGAATTTTTATAAAACACCATAAAAAAATCTTTGTCGAGCACTTCTTCCATTCAGGTATGAAGGAAACAGACTCTAAACTATAAACCTCACCTGACAGCGTTCACCTTAAAAAACATTAAAGACAGTCTACATGTTTGTGTGGGGAATACAACAGGGAGTTAAATGAGGACCTTTCATAAAACCAGGGTGAGAGGAACCCCAGTACAATAACCATAATTAATGTAGAAGAGGGCCATACCACATAAGAGAAGGAAAAGGGCAATATAAAAACAACATATCCCACAAGGCCACACAAATGCGCTACAGGGTATGGTGGAAGGTTGGGATAGACACAGTTTTCTGACTTATACTTACCGCTACTGTTCTCCCTTTCTTTGACTCTCTGGCTGGCCCCGGCTCAAAGCAAGAACCGTCTGGAAAACACCGAAAAGAATCCACACAGGTTACTCATACATCGGCTCATCCTAACCTACGTGCTGTTCATATTTTTTCTTATATCATCATTAAAGAAATACATCCAGCTTCCACGCCTGTTTATCCACGAGCCCTCCCATAATCCGGTACTAGGGTGATGCCACATTTCAGGGCTTATCACTCAATAACCACACCACTAGTGTAATTCATTTGTCTAGAGAGCTGACCTCACACTGTGACAGCAGTCTAGGGATCTCACCTTAGCCTCTGACAGTGGTGTAGGCCCCTGACGTCAGACTGTGACAGCGGTCTAGAAATCTCACCTAAGACGATGATTGTAGCCTAGACAGCTGACCTCAGACTGTGACAGCGATCTAGAGCTCTGAACCTAGAATGTGACAGCAGTTTAAACAGCTGAACTTATTCTGTGACAGCGTTGTAGACAGCTGACCTTAGACTTTGGCAGTGGACTGGAGGTCTGACCTCAAACTGTGCCAGCGGTCTAGAGATCAGACTTGACGGTGTCCGTAGTCTAGACAGCTGACCGTAAACTGTGACAGCGGACCAAAGATCTGACCTCAGACAGTGACAGCGGACTAGAGATCTGACCTCAGACACTGACAGTAGTCTAGGCCCCTGACCTCAGACTGTGACAACGGATTAGAGATCTGACCTCAGACCTGATGGTGGTTTAGACAGCTGACTTCTAAGTGTGACAGCGGACCAAAGATCTGACCTCACACTGTGACAGTAGACCAAAGATCTGACCTCAGACTGTGACAGCAGACTACAGATCTGACCTCAGACGTGATAGTGGTTTAGACAGCTGACCTCTGACTGTGAAAGCGGACCAAAGATCTGACCTCAGACTGTGACAGCGAACTAGAGATCTGACCTCAGACTGTGACAGCGGATCAAAGATCTGACCTCAGACTGTGATAGCTGAGTAGAGATCTGACTTCATGGCTGACAGTAGTCTAGGCCCCTGACCTCAGACTGTGACAGGGGACTAGAGATCTGACCTCAGACGGTGATAGTGGTTTAGTCATCTGACCTCTGACTGTGACAGCGGACCAAAGATCTGACCTCAGACTGTGAGAATGGAAAAAAGATCGGACCTCATGCTGTGACAGCGGACTAGGGATCTGACCTCAGATTGTGACAGAAGACTAGAGCTCTGCCATCAGACGCTGACAGTAGTCTAGGCCCCTGACCCTAGATTGTGACAGCGGACTAGAGATCTGACCTCAGACTGTGACAGCGGATCAAAGATCTGACCTCAGAGTGTGACAGCTGACTAGAGATCTGACCTCAGACGGTGACAGTAGTCTAGGCCCCTGACCTCAGAGTGTGACAGGGGAATGGAGATCTGACCTCAGAGAGTGATAGTGGTTTAGACAGCTGACCTCTGACTGTGACAGCAGACCAAAGATCTGACCTCAGACTGTGAGAGTGGAGCAAAGATCTGACATCAGACTGTGACAGGGGACTAGAGAGCTGACCTCAGACCGTGACAGTGGTCTACAGGTCTGACCTCAGACGGTAATAGTGGTTTAGACAGCTGACCTCTGACTGTGACAGCAGACCAAAGATCTGACCGTAGACTGTGACAGGGGACCAAAGATCTGACCTCAGACGGTGATAGCGGACTAGAGATCTAACCCCAGACGCTGACAGTAGTCTAGGACCCTGACATCAGAGTGTGACAGCGGACTAGAGATCTGACCTCAGACGGTGATAGTGGTTTAGACAGCTGACCTCTGACTGTGACAGAAGACCAAAGATCTGACCTCAGAATGTGACCGCGGACCAAAGATCTGACCTCAGACTGTGACAGCGGACAAGAGATCTGACCTCAGACGGTGGTACCTAGTTGTAGTTTTTTAACCCTAGCTCTGCCGGCACTTAAGGAAACCTAGCAAACCTATACATTTTTGAAAACTAGACACCCAGGGGAATCCAGGATGGGGGGACTTGACTGCCTCTCCCCAGGTTCTGTTACCCAGAATTCCTTGCAAACCTAAAACATTGTCAAAAAAACACATTTTCCTCACATTTCTGTGGTGGAAAGTTCTGGAATCTGCGTGGATCCACAAATTTCCACCCATCCCGCATTCCCCAAAGTCTTCCAAGAAAAACGGTACCTCACTTATGTGGGTAGGTCTAGTGCCCGCGACAGGAAACGGCACAAAGTGCAACGTGGACACACCACAATTTCACAGTGAAAAATTACCCTTTTTTGGCAAAGTGCCTAGCTGTAGTTTTTGTACCCTAGTTCTGCCAGCACCTAGGGAAACCTAGCAAACCTATACATTTTTTAAAGCTAGACACCCAGCTGAATCCAGGATGGGGTGACTTGACTGCCTCTCACCAGGTTCTGTTACCCAAAATCCCTTGCAAACCTAAAACATTGTCAAAAAAAACACATTTTCCTACCATTTCTGTGGTGGAAAGTTCTGGAATCTGCGTGGATCCACAAATTTCCACCCACCACGCATTTCCCAAAGTCTTCTGTGAAAAATGGTACCTCACTTGTGTGGGTAGGCCTAGTGCCCGCGACAGGAAACGGCACAAAACGCAACGTGGACACACCACAATTTCACAGTGAAAAATGACCCTTTTTTGGCAAAGTGCCTAGCTGTAGTTTTTTAACCCTAGCTCTGCGGCACCTAGGGAAACCTTTCAAACCTATACATTTTTGCAAACTAGACACCCAGGAAAATACAGGATGGGGTGACTTGACTGCCTCTCACCAGGTTCTGTTACCCAGAATCCCTTGCAAACCTAAACAATTGTCCAAAAAACCACATTTTCCTCACATTCCTGTGGTAGAAAGTTCTGGAATCTGCGTGGATCCACAAATTCCCACTCACCCTGCATTCCCCAAAATCTTCCGAGAAAAACGGTACCTCACTTGTGTGGGTAGGGCTAGTCACGGCGACAGGAAACGGCGCAAAACGCAACGTGGACACACCACAATTTCACAGTGAAAAATGACCCTTTTTTGGCAAAGTGCCTAGCTGTAGTTTTTGAACCCTAGCTCTGCCGGCACCAAGTGAAACCTAGCAAACCTATACATTTTTGAAAACTAGACACCCAGGGGAATACAGGATGGGGTGACTTGACTGCCTCTCACCAGGTTCTGTTACCCAGAATCCCTTGCAAACCTAAATAAATGTCCAAAAAATCAAATTTTCCTCACATTTCTGTGGTGGAAGGTTCTGGAATCTGTGTGGATCTACACATTTCCACTCACCCTGCGTTCCCCAAAGTCTTCTGAGAAAAATGGTACCTCACTTGCATGGGTGGGGCAAGGGCCCAAAACCTTTTGAGGCGACATCAAAATTACCTATCACAAACCAACCTGGTTTTGCAAGGGGGGTCCCATGAGTTTTTGGCCCTGGGCTCGTCGACCATCTAGGGAAACCTACCAAATCCACACATTTCTGGGAACTAGACACTCGGGGTCGTCCAGCGAGGTATGGATTGCGTTGGTCCCCTAACGTTTTCCTACTCACACTCCCCTGCAAACCTCAAATTTAGCTGAAAAAAATCACCTTTTTCTGAAATTTCTGTGTGGGAAAATTTTGGAATCTACATAGGTCCACAAATTTCCTCCCACCCAGCGTTCCCCAAGGTCTCCCGATAAAAATGATACCTCACTCGCATGGGTGGGTCAAGTACCCATGACAGGCAAGGGCCCAAAACCTATTGAGGCGACATTAAAATTACCTATCACAAAACAACCTGGTTTTGCTAGGGGTGCCCCATGAGTTTTTGGCCCCGGGTTTGGTGGCCAGCTAGGGAAACCTACCAAACCCACACATTTCTGAAACTAGACACCCGGGGGAGTCCAGCGATGTATGGCTTGTGTGGGTCCCCCAACATTTTCCTACCCAGAATCCCCTGCAAACCTCATATTTAGCTGAAAAAATCACAAGATGGCCGCCGAGCCCGGGGCCAAAAACCCAGGTGACACCCTCTGCAAATCCATTGTTTGGTGATAGGTAATTTTGATGTCGCCTCAATAGGTTTTGGGCCCTTGCCTGTCGCGGGTACTTGACCCACCCACGCGGGTGAGGTATAATTTGGGGTACCATTGGAAAGGGTGAGAGTCTCCCCTTTCCAACGATACCTCTCCTGAGTTTCTAAGTGCTCAGGGGGCTGAGATAGCCCCCTGAGCACATAGAAACTGAAACTGAAATGAGCCTAAAGCCTCATTTCAGTTTCGGTTTCCATGAAATGACGTCAGCGCGAAGTGCGCACTGATCGTCATTTCAGGTAAACCATGCAGGCAGCCTCGGGAGCTGGGGAAGCTCTTCCCCATGTCCCGAGGCTGTTTTGGGTGAAAGGGAATCCCTCTGGTGCCCAAACCAGAGGGATTCCTTTGGCCATGTGTGAGGACGGCCAGGGGCCGTCCTACGCACATGAGCACTGATGCGTCGGACGGTCCCCGGTCGTCTGACCTATAGAAGGGGTTAAAGTCAAGTAAAGTAAAGTCAGCGGCCAGGTATGCCATAGTGGGCCACTGTCAAGTTGGCATCACTGCTGGGCCGATCGGGCCGTAGTCCATGTGCAGAGTGAAGTCGGCAACCCCATAAGCAAGCGGGGCGGCCTTGAAGATTGCATGACAGCCATGCCAATCAGGCTGTTGTCCACATGTGAAGTGAAGTCAGTGACTCCATATGCCACACGGGGCAGCTATGATGAACTTACTGCCATGCCGATTAGGAACTCACCCATGTGCAGAGTAAGGTCAGCGACTCCGTTATGCTGGATGGAGCCACCATGAAGAACAAGGATCGTGGCCTGGTTCCGCTGTCATCAAAAGGAAACAACAACTAGGTGAGAGATCCCAATTTATTAAGCATAAATTTGTGTGCTTGAGTCGCTAATGAGGATCAGAACTGGACTGAACGCCCCCTTCCACCTTTGAGAAGGATCAGAGGAACATACCATCTCACAGGAGAAAGCGTTGTGGACGCCCAGCCTCTGTCCCCGCACAGCCACGAGTGCTACTCACCATCAGCAGCTGCTGCAGCCACTCGCAACGTTCGAGAGTGAAACGCTCCAGAGGATTCCGGTACCACAACCCCTGCAGGAGCAGGTAGGACTATTGCAGGTTGGGAATGCCCCAGGGGAATTTGTCCTGCTACATATTACTTCAGACGCTGGAACACTTTTGACTTTGGAAGAGTCAGAGTGGGTCTCCTGAGACTCAGACTAGTAATGGGGCTTGACCTGAATGTTGCCTTTAGTGAATAGGGATTAAAAACTCCCGTTAGTGAAAGGGTGTGGGACTCAGGGACCTGCCTATTGAACACTAGAGCCCTTACCTCAGGGGACTGTGTGTATTGCTTGCGTGTGCTGTTTTTCGCTTTGTACTTATATTTAAATATGTTTTGTTTCCTAAAAGTATGTATTTCACTGGGCAATCATTTATTGTTGCTATTGACTGTATTCTGAGTTGTGAGCCTGCGTTCATCCCCTCAGATCTACCTTAAGTCAAGTGCTGTGGGGGTACTTGTCCCAGTTGTTCAGAACCCATAGTAAGCTAGGGCCTGGGACATCCAGGAGTAAAAGGCCTCGAGCCACACTGTTGCGTCCAGTAGCTCCTGCGTACCCCTTGGCCCTCTTAACCGGGTTCTCAGATGCATCTTATTAAATGTTGCCAGTGTATGCAATTGAGAACATAGCAAGGGTCATAATAATGTATCCGGGTGAAAGCCTGCCCCAAAGATGGCGACTGCCCCAGTGGAGCAAAGCTTAGAGCTCCATGTGTATAAAGGGCTATGGCACTTATATTGATATACATTGCCACTTGGTTACCAATCTAAGAAAGCGACACAGGCCATCACCGTGAGAGATCGACATTCAGTGCATCTACGGTTAACAGCCTCTAGACATGACTTGACTTTGGAGGGGTGTAGCAGATTCTCGCAGCCAAAACCTGGAACGAGCTCCCGGTCAGCATCAGATGCTCCCCTAACCTGCACAGCTTCAGGAGGGACCTCAAGACCTTGCTCTTCGACTGAGCCGGAGCTGCCTACCCCCGCCCCCGCGCCTTGAGACCCTCACAGGTGAGTAAGGCGCTTTATAAACCCCTGATTGATTGAATGTGGCCCTCTGAGAGGTATTGTATCTCTCAACAGTTCCTCCTTCTTCAAACGATCGAATCGGGCTATGTAGTCTCATCTTCGAATACATGTTTATAAAAAAAATCTTTATTTATAATTTTTTCATCAAGTACATAGAGTGAAGCCAACTACCGAAGTTGTAATAATAATGTTTACGTATGTGGTACAGCAGGTTACCAAAAGAGAAAGGGATGTAAGAAGAGACATAAAATGAAGGGGGAAATGTGATAAGACATGATATACCACAGAATAGCAGTAAGGAACATTTGGTGCCAGACAACGGTACAGAGGAGTGATGAATATAACATATGGCAAAATGACATATGGTTAATCAGTTGTTTCATCATCGATAGAATCAATCATAGACCACAGATAATTCCGCAGTGGCTTCCAAATATCTTTGGGCCTGGATGCAACTGGCTGTAGGGAAGCATACAATTCAGAATTAGTGTCACAGAAGAACAAGTCTTTGAACAAGGCGGCTACGGGGGGTTCAAACACCCCAATGAAGCAAAATTTGTTGTTTAGCTAAAAGTAGAGCAATAGGAATTACAGTGAAACTACATAGTCCAAGTGGCAATGGCTTAACATACCTCAATAAAGCCATGAGGAGGTCAGCAGATAGTGGTCCTTCCAATAGGATGCTATCATCCCACAAGTCCATGTCAAGTGAGGGAAGTCTGCATGGTGCGTCTGACATTTCGGGCACCGATGGGATCTAGTAGGGTCACATTTTGCCAGTGCGTTGGGGTAGCATAGGCTGCGTGGAGATATTCATAATGTAATATCTTATGCCGGTGGTTGTCTGAAACAAGTTTAGTCTGCATAGAGCATTAATACCAACAAATTTAGATGGTTCAGCAACCTTATTCTTCGTATTCTTGAAAGTTCAGTACACTTCTTTTGGCATTTCATATACAAAGTTCATATAATTCAGAGTCTTCAATAAATATTCGTATGATAATTCGTTTGTTCATATTCTTCTTGTTATTAACATATGAATACAAACACTATATTTAAATAAATCCCATTACACTAATCCTAAAACATACAGAAAAACTGTTGCCTGTATTAAACACACCCCACATGTGACAAAATCCTAATTTATAACAGTTTATTTATATACACTATTTAACTAAAACAGTTTCATTTGAAATCTTCTATTGACTTCAAAGTAAACCATATGCTGAACACATTTTTTAAATGTTGGTTCTTCTTATTGCAAAAGGAGGACCCTCTTTACAGTTTTTTCAACCAGTATTTTGATGCATTGTTAATGTTTGTTATGTTAATTTATTTTTATAATGCGCACAGCTACCCAAAAAGGGTTTCCCAGCGCAGACCTAGAAGGAGACTCTGAGAAGATAAAAGTCACGGAATGAAAAAATCATTGATTGAACAGCCAAGTTTTTAGCTGTTTACGAAAATTTGAATACAAGGGTTCTTTACGCATCAAAAGGGGAAGAGAGTTCCACAGACGTGGACCGAGATAGGAGAAAGAGCGACCGCCCATTCTTGCAAACTTGATCCTGGGAATCTCAAATCTTTCTTGAGTAGAAGAGCGTAACGAACGAGAGGGTTGATAGAGACGTACCATGTTTTGCAGGTATTTAGGTGTAGTACCATTCTTGATTTTAAACATATAGCTCAGGACCTTGAATTTTATTCGATTTTCCACCCTGAGCCAATGCAGATCTCTGAAGGCATTAGAGACAGAAGACATTCTAGGAATTCTGCAAAGTAATATCGCTGCAGAGTTCTGTACCACCTGAAGCTTACACAACACATCCCTGTTGGCACCCAAAAAGAGGATGTTTCCATAATCCAGTCGTGAAGTTACAAGTGCCTGGACTACAGTCTTTTGGGTAACAGCAGGGAGCATCCAAATGATTTTTTTTAACCATTTGAGGATGGTGAAAGAGGTGGCTGCAGTTTTTACTGCATGTTGTCTCATTGACAATTTATTGTCAATGATGAAACCAAGATTTCGGACCTGAGTAGAGGGCAAGAGTAGAGGCCCCATTTCATCAGGCCAATGTTGAGGGCCCCAGAGATCTGTATTTTTTCCAAGAATAAGGGCCTCCGTTTTTTCCCCATTGAGCTTGAGCAAATTAGATTGCATCCAAGATGCAATATTGCGCAGGCCCAATTGCAGGGTAGACGTACCATAACTCTTTTCTGCCGATAAGGAAAAGACAATCTGAGTATCATCGGCATAAGAAAAGAGTGACAGCCCCGCTTCTTCTGCAATCACTGCCAAAGGTTGTACATAGATGTTGAAGAGAAGAGGGCTTAGAATTGAGCCTTGTGGCACCCCATACGGCGAAGGACAAATCTTTGAGGAAGCCCTAGAAGAACACACTTGAAATGTACATTTAGCTAAGAAAGAAGACAACCAACCAAGTGCCGATCCCGAAATGCCTAGGGATCGTAAAGACTTAATTAATACGGTATGAGAAACCGTATCAAATGCGGCACTTAGGTCAAGCAATATAAGCGCCACTGTATTGCCTGCATCCAAGCGTTGATGTAACATTTCGGTGACGCCAAGAAGGGTTGTCTCAGTTGAGAACCCTGCTCTGAAGCCAGACTGAGAGGAGTGTAAGAAATTAGAGGATTCGACAATCAAAGACAATTGGGAATTTGTGTGTTTTTCCAAAACTTTAACAAAACACCGGAAGAAGAGAAATAGGCCTAAAATTAGCTGGCTGGGTGGGATCAGCATTAGCCTTTTTCAGCAAGGGAAGGACCATCGCATGTTTCCAAATTGGCGGCATCATAGCCTCGCAAAGCGAGGCATTAAGTAATTCCATAACAACACTCAAAGATAGCTGTTCAAGTTGCAGGAGCACAGAAGCCGAAAGAGGATCAGAAGGATTCAACATCTACATGAAACCCCTCGCTGCCATCGCACGCCTACACAACCTCAACATCATCTCCTACGCCGATGACACCCAGCTGATTCTCTCCCTCACCAGAGACCCCGACACCGCCAAAGGCAGCCTACACGAAGGGATGAAAGACGTCGCCGAATGGATGAACTTCAGCCGCCTGAAGTTGAACACGGACAAGACAGAAGTCCTCATCCTGGGACCGTCGCCCTCCGCATGGGACGACTCCTGGTGGCCCCCGGCACTAGGCACCGCACCCAAACCAACGGACCACGCACGCAACTTGGGCGTCATCCTGGACTCCTCCCTATCGATGACTAGACAAGTCAACGCCGTCTCCTCAGCTTACTTCCGCAACCTTCGCATGCTCCGCAAGATCTTCCGATGGATCCCGACCGAGACCAGGAAGACGGTCACCCAGGCCCTCGTCACCAGCAGACTAGACTACGGAAACACCCTCTACGCCGGTACAACAGCCAAGCCCCAGAAAAGACTTCAACGTATCCAGAACGCCTCCGCCCGGCTCATCCTGGACGTCCCCCGACGCAGCCACATCTCGAGCTACCTAAGAGACCTGCACTGGCTCCCTGTCAACAAGAGGATCACGTTCAGACTCCTCACCCACGCACACAAATCCCTCCACGACCTGGGCCCAAGATACCTCAACGACCGACTGACCTTCTACACGCCCACCCGCCGGCTACGATCCGCGAACCTCGCCCTCGCCGTCGTCCCTCGCATCCAGAGAACCACCGCCGGAGGAAGATCCTTCTCCTACCTGGCGGCGAAGACATGGAACTCCCTGCCCGTCCACCTGCGACTGACCCGGGACCACCTCGCCTTCAGGAGACAGCTCAAGACCTGGCTGTTCGAGCAGTAGCAGCCCCCCTCCCCCAAGCGCCTTGAGACCCTTCCGGGTGAGTAGTGCGCGATATAAATTTCATGATTGAAGGAGAACCCGATTTAATACTGGCTAGGATTTTTTTAAAGGAGCTAATATTAAGAGGCACCCATTTTTCTCCATTTATAGGAGGTTCAGCAACAACAGTGGGATCTGAAATGGGTATGGCCTGAATAGGGGACGCTAACCTAGTTCCCTCTAGTGTCAGATAAATTTGTTCCACTTTATTTATAAAGAAGTTAGCAAGAGTGTTACATTGCAGTTCATCCAAAACAGGAGAGCTAGGCTGCGTGCCCGAGCCTGCTAGCTTCTTGACCATAGAGAACAGGGTGCGAGAGCAGTTCTGCACCCTCGAAATAGTAGAAGCACCATACTCTGCTCGATCTGTTTTGCATAGAGTTTGATATCTTTTTAATGAAGTTTTATATGTGCATTTGGATTCAGGGGAGTAGTTCTTCCTCCAATGTCTTTCCATGACCTTGCACTTACTTTTTTCATTTTTCAATAGCTCTGTAAACCAGGGAGCAGGAGAACGGTGATTATTCAATTTTTTTGTGGAGAGAAGAAGACAAACGTTAGTTGCCTCAGTAATCCAATTATAGATGCTTTCCAAGGATGAGAGTGATATAGAATCAAAGCAAGGGGTGTTGTTAGACAATAGCAGGTTCAATTTTTCAATGTCCAGTTTTCCCCAATTCCTAGACTGAACACGTGTGCCAAGTGGCGGTAGGATCGGGTTTACTAAAGTTGTAAGTTGAAATTTAACAGCGAAATGATCTCACCAACATAAGGGGAGAGCGGGTGGGCAGTTAATTTGAGACAGGTTCGAGAAAATAATGTCCAATAAGTGTCCGGCTGTATGCGTTGGGCCATTATTGCAAAGAAGTAAATTCATTGCAGACAGATCTGCAATCAGTGCCCTACTCGCAATACATTCATTATTTTCCAAATGAAGATTTAAATCACCCAAGACTGAGAAATTAGCCATTTTAAGTAGAAAAGGAGCTATCAAGTCAGGGAGTAAAGACACCCAAGGACCAGCCGGTCCCGGGGGTCGGTAAATCAATACCCCAGATAAGGTGAACTGGGCAGTAAGAGTAAGTTTAAAAAGCGCAGCTTCACAGTCAGCAAGAGGAAAGTACTCAAATTTACATGAATAACCTCTTTTAAAAATTATTGCTATTCCTCCTCCTTTCCTAGAAATTCTGTCTTTTCTAACTATGGCATAATTATCAGGTAGGGCAATAGCCACATCCGGCCCTGAGCTTGTATTTAGCCATGTTTCTGTTAAAAAGATTGCATCCGGCTTTTCACTGTTCAACAAATCAAAAATATCCTCCTTGTGTTTAGGGAGGGAACGACAATTAATATTCAAAAAATTATAACTTTTATTATTACTTGAGGAATGACCATAATTTTGCTGGGAGTTGGAGCTATCAATGGTGGGACTGTTATGAATATTCGACGTATGAGTACTAAAACAATAATTGCAACGTACACAGGAGGTGTTAACCTCTGAAGGACAGAGTAAGTTACAATCAATCCCAGTCTTACCGAGTAAGCCTAGCAGTTGTTTGGAGGAATATTGTATTAGATATGTATGGGGAGTAGCCATTTGGGCATAGCTTGTGGCCCCTGGTCCCGGTCGGTCTCGGACGGTCGCAGACGGTCTTGCCTTTGTCGCACCTTCGTCGCAGCATTGGCGCGCCCGCTGCGCGTGTCCGCTGCGCGTCCGGGCCATGGCTTTTAAATGCAGGCAGTGAACGGGCAGCGTGCAACGAGTGGAGCGCGTGGCAAATCCAAGATGGCCGCCAGTGACGAATCGCGTCCCGATCAAAAGTAATGTGCAAGCAAGTTCGCCCACCCCAAATACAGTACACACTAAGATTAGCAGCAAGGCAATCGCCCCATGTAGTTAAAAGAGGTATTTGTTTAAAAAGATTTCTCCAAGCAATTCGATTAAAAATTCTCCTAAGAACTCAATTAGCAGCAGGTGTCTAACAATTCCCCCCAAACAATTCTATATTTTTCCCTGTTTTCCTTCACAGTGACAAATTATGCAAAAGTAAATCAGAGCTCCTTACAAGCGCTGCGCGACCAGCCCAAGCCCCTTAAATGCAGGGAGTGAACGGGTGGCGTGCAACGAGTGGAGCGCTGACCTACGTCAGCGCATGGCAAATCCAAGATGGCTGCCAGGGACGAATCGTGTCCCGAACAAAAGTAATGTGCAAGCAAGTTCGCCCACCCCAAATACAGTACACACTAAGATTAGCAGCAAGGTAATTGCCCCGTGTAGTTAAAAAAGGTATTTGTTTAACAAGATTTCTCCAAGCCATTCGATTAAAAATTCTCCTAAAAACTCAATTAGCAGCAGGTGTCTAACAATTCCCCCCAAACAATTTTATTTTTTTCCCCGTTTCCCTTCACAGTCACAAATTATGCAAAAGTAAATCAGAGCTCCTTACAAGCGCTGCGCGACCAGCCCAAGCCCCTTAAATGCAGTCAATGAACGGGCAGCGTCCAACGAGTGGAGCGCTGACCTCCGTCAGTGCGTGGCAAATCCAACATGGCCGCCAGGGACGAATCGCGTCCTGAACAAAAGTAATATGCATTCACATAGAGAAGGCCCCACTTCATTTTCCTATTGTAACCAACTAGTTTAGCAAAGTCAGTTTCAATCCTTAATTTGGATTATCAAACCTCTTAATACTATAATCTTTGTGGTGTACTCATCTCTACCTATGGGATGAAGCTATTTGGCAACTGTTATTTATTAATGTCCACAAACCTCCGTTTTCAGGTCCTCTCACTGTTAAGTCTATGCTGCTATATGTATTGTGAGTGCCATAAATAATTTTCTGAGAAACTGCACTTTGAATCCTATGAGAATTATGAAAGACCATATTTCAGCAGAGAGACTAATAAAATTGACAGAGATTACATTTAAAATCTGTTTAAAGTCCGCGTACCTTCAGCGATGAACCCAAGCAGGCAAATTCTTGCTATGGGTCATATATGGTATGATCCAACTTTTTATTAGTAAAGTGGTATTCTTCTGGTTGCACTAGTGAGTTTCCATAATCCCCATTACCAAACCAAATATCACTATCAAATCAGTTTGCACACTTGGAGATATAAAATAGATAAAGTTAGACAGGTCATTTAGTCCAATATAATATCTTGTGAGCCTGAAATTGCGGATACATCTATATCTAATGCACAAAAGTGAATGCCATGTTAATAAACATTATTCTAACATTGAGTTGCACATGCATTTAATAGTCAGAGGTTAAGAATTCTTTATCTCATGTGGAAATCAAATTCTTGTTCTATTATATATATCCAGACATATATTTGAAATAGTTTTCAGCATCAAGGGGAAAGCACGGTCAAATCAGATTTCGAACCCTATATTGCATCTAATTCAAACCCGGGAGGCAACATACACTAGTGTAATTTATAACTCGCTTGGATGAAGCACCTACAGATTACCAAGCGAGACTGTTTGCCAGTACTAGTTATTTGTATATTTAAAGGTCCAAGACACTCTAGGTGAGCGATCCCAATTTATCAAGCATATGCTCATGATAACAAATTGAGATGATTGAAAGGATGTTGTTATCTTTTACTCTTCTTTTTTTCTTTCTTATGTACAACAGTCACATTATAACATTTTAAGAAAGAATTGGCACTTGTTAAGTTCCAACTACATACCAAAATTGAATTGTATCAAGTAAACCCAGAGTTGTATATCACAGAGGTGACACTTTAAAAAAACTACTGTGCCCAAGCTATGTAAAAGATACAAAAACAATTCGAAAGACATGGATTCCAGACAAACCATCTGGGTTCCACACCTGTGGAACTTGCTCCGTATGTCATCTAGGACAAAACAAAATGGTTATGTTTAAAGATAATACTATGAGAGAGCAAACAATAAATTATGTTATAAATTGCAATACCACATTTAACATTTATATAGTTGGTTGTGCCTGTCATAAAATATATGTTGGGAGCAGTACTCGGAGTTTATAGCTCTGAATACATGGGCATGTCAGGGATATCAAACATAAAGATGAAAAGTATCCTGTAGCAGTACACATAAACCAGGCGCATCCTACTGATACAAGAATGTGGTTTCATGTGATTGAACACATATCCACAAGTGTGACAGGTGATAATAGGGAACGTGCCCTTAGACAAGCTGAGGCCGGATGAATTTGCAATTTAAGAACAGTATCTGATGGACTCAACACAAATAATGAGTTTCACAACTTCCTTTAATGTCACTATTGTCATGGACGGCCCTATATAGAATTTCTATACGTGCCCAAGTAGGAACTACTGACCAACAGGACTAAGGTGATGGCAGATACTGTATTTGGATGAATGGAACCATACAGACTCTCAAAAACTCGGATTAAAAGATATGGATTGGGTACATTAGGAATTACTTGAGCATGATAATTCTAAAAAGTCATCATCATTTTTATGGTAGACCTCATTGTAACCCAAATTTCTAAAGAAGTGGTAAGAGCTGCTCATCAACTCCTTTATGCCGTCCTAGGACATATTGATATATTAGGTGTACTAGCGTTTTAACTACACTTCTGGCACTGAATGTAATTGTGTATTTGAATAATGATTTACAGGATTATAAAGTCATTCCCTAAGAATTTTGAATAAATGAGCACTGCCAATTGTGTTGTAATAATGAGCTTATAGCACTCTTCAGGAAATAGGAACAATTTGTTTTTGTGGCTTGATTAAAATGCACTGTAGCATAAAGAAATGCTCTGTGATATTAAGAACTGTTTTGATAGCATAATTTTAAAGATGACACTCATGTAATGTGTTTCTGTCAAATCTTCACATGAAATGAAAACAGATGTGTATCGCTCATTTTAGTCAGAATCGACATCATTTATGAACGATATTTGATAAGGGAATGTAACATCCATTGGGTCCTGGATAACACTAAGTATAACACAAATAATGAACCCATTATGTCATTTATAAGGCCTTATATGACTGGTATCCATTTAAAAATTGCTACTTTGAAGCCAATAGAAGATGTCAAATGTAAATGTAAATGTAAATGTGTCTTGTACAGCGCACTGCTACCCTGAGGCCTCGTGGCGCTGTAGACCGCTGGGGAACCCGTCCTGGCTATCCCTGTGAGATGGTCCCTCCTGGGTGTCTCCAAGGTGAAACCAGGCATCCCCGGCAAATGTGGGGGGCCGTTGTGGAGATGAGGCAAGCTAATGCCCAGAGTTGCCGAGTGTGTTCCTGGTTAGAGTAGGTACCGAGGCGAGAATTATCGAGTCAGTTTTGACCCTGGTCCACGACCCTGCCGCGTCGGGAATTGAACCCTGGTCCCTGGCCGATTCTCTGCTTGCGGATCTGCCGCCTCTAACCAGTGAGCCACACCTCTCCACAAATGAGACAGTTTTAGTTAAATAGTGTATATAATTAGACTGTTATAGATTTGGACTTTGTCACATGTGGGGTGTGTTTAATGCAGGCAACAGTTTTCTGTATGTATTAGGAATAGTGTACTTGGATTTATTTTGTACATATTTTAAATATAATGTTTATATTTATATGTATTTTGTATCCCTGAAGCAGTCCATGAGAACGAAACGCGTTGGCTACTGCTTTTAAAGAAATTAATAAAAAGAAGAAGAATATTAACAAAAGAATTATCGTCCAAATATTTATGGAAGACTGAACCATCTAAATATGTTTATGTTTGGAGTTTTCTCTGCTAGAAGTTGAAAGGGGTTGAACGTCTGGTTCTGTGCACCATTAGAATTGTGTTAAACTGTTTTCACTGTGGTGGTAGGTGCGGTATAATTTTGCCTCAACCCCTTCTGTATCTGTGTGCTTTAGCAGTGATTCGAAATCTTATCCAAAATAGGGATACCCAGGTCACATTCCCACCCAGCCTTGCCTCTCTCCGCCCCGGCAGGCTTTAATTGTAAAGAAGAATGAGATTATTTAGAGACCAGATGGCAATTATTTGTGGAAGTGATCATTAATGTGAGTGGTGAAAAATCTTTGGGTTCAGTTGGGTAGGCGGGTAGCACAGCCCATAATGTGCTGTGTAGACGATGGAATGTAAATCTGTCCATAGTCGATGATTGTTCTTCCTTAGCCATCATGGAACTGGGCTTGAGTACACCATCTAGAAACAGGTCTCCTGTGACCCGCAATTCGTATGCACGGAGAGTACACTGTACTAGTTGCACAAGAGTGAGTGGGAGCCAAGGGTTATTTATCAGTGGGATCTGCGGGGACTAAGGAGCATCCCCATAAAAGAGAGCGCAAAAGTTTGAGCGATATCTTCGAATACATGTTTGATTGTACACCCTTACATGACCTTCTAATGAGAGTCTGGTTGCATATATCAGCTTCTTTTCGAGCGATAAAGAATGCAATGATGTAAATATAAGCAATATTTTTACTCTTACTGCTAAAACCAACAGTAGCTTCTGAGTTAGAAAGACAGGCTATGGCAGTGGCAATTATGGGCACGATTCTGTAATTAGCGGCAAGCCCAGTCACTGAGCAATGTGATCACAGATCTACATAGTCCAAATGTCATCAGTTCAATTGTGGCTCATAAGGATTAAAGATAGCATCATCATCTGTCTCCCTCAATAATCACCTCAAATGTATCTGATCTTCAATTATGGCTCAAATCTTTCTCTGTGGGACAAACAGTGCAGCGATTCACATCCACAAAATCTGTATTGGGCACTTGGCTCTCAGTGAGGCAGCTGTGGCGTAACACAGTGTGGGGGCCAGAGATCCACCGTGCCCCCTCAGAGTAGTACCCAGGCCTGAGAGCTCCCAAGTAAGTCTGGAAGGGGGAACTTTGCAGGGGGGGGGGGGCTCGAGTTTCATTAGTTCACTGTGAGGCAGCAGTATAAACTTACAGATGACATACTTCTTACTGGTTCTACAACAAAAACAAGCATTCAAGACACTGCTTATTAGCACTAACAACTTAAAGGAAGTTATTTCAAAAAAATAACGGTGACTTCACTCTTAGAAAGGGTGAGTGGTGCTTACCATCATTGAGCCAAATAATTTTCTTGAAAATAAGTAGGAAAGATGAAACAATTCAATGCTTCTTTGAGGTGTTTTACATTATCCCTTCAGCTGAGACTGAAGAAAAATATTTTCTAACTAGACTGCTGCAGATGTTTGGTGAGGTCTTAGCAAAATATCTATCATTCACTGGAATGGATAAGACCACGGGGTGTGGGGGAAGCTGTTTTGTGTCTGTCACTTTGTCGTAAAGGAGCCTGCCCATGTCTCTGTGTTAAATCCAGAGTATTAATATGAGTAGCTCTGCCCAAGTGTTCTATTAGATTATCCACCCATTGGATTTGAATAGGCATAGATTCAGATAGGCATTGATACTTGATTTACTTGTCTGAAATTAATGCAGAACTACAGGCTCCATTTGACTTGGGCACCAAGACAATAAGGGAAGACATTGACTCTAAGATGGTTCTATGATGTCTCACTCAACATGCATTGTATTTCTTTGCTACAGCATCTCTTCGGGCTTCAGGGAGTCTGTAAGGTCTCACCTTCACTAGAGTTCCTTGCTTGGTGTTAATGAAATGTTCATTGGTGTTTGTATGCCCTGTCAATGACTAACGGTATGTCGAGACATGGTTACCTTACTCATGGTGCCACAGGATACCTGTCTATTATAGTTGCTTCTATCCCCTTCTTGATAGGACCTCACGTTGCATTTTGGAATAGAATGTTCTCAATGGGAGCAAGGTCAGTATTGGTCTGCATAAGGTAAACCTCAGTCCAGAGTGAAACTATGGGTGAAAAATGATGGGTTGGAATGTTACCCAGAGCAATTGCCCTTGTTTTAACTATTTGCAAGCATACCTCCTATCACCAACTAATAAGAGTGCTTGAAATATATCCTGTAGTTGGTCTTCATCTAAAGTACTAAAGTGATTTATGGGACATGATCTAAAATATTTCGCTGTTTCAGCACAAATACCTGGCCAAAATAATCTCTGTTTTAGGCACTGTCGCGTCTTCTCTGACACCTATTAACCTGAGCATGGTGTAGGACTGTTGATCGTAACTTTTGAGGTAACAGTATTTGTTGGATGACTGGTTAATTAATCTGAGGAACAATCTTATATATTTGTCCTGTATATATTTTTGAAAATATGGACTTGCTGTTAGTAGACTTTCTTCTCAGTCAGGAAAAACTTCTCACTCTTTGGTCTCGCAATGCTATAATGCAGCAGTTTTTAAACTGTGGTCTGGGGACTCCTGAGGTCCACGACGCCTACTTAGGGGGTCCGCGACTGCTAAGAAAATGAAATAATATTAACAGATAAATTGAGTCTATATAAATAAAGAAGCAAAATGTAAGGGAATTTTAGGCTGGAAAGGATGCTTTTGAGTTTAGTGTGGGTATGGGTATTGGATGGAGAGAGTATTTTCTAAGATGGGTAGGGGAACAGACACACACACACACACACACACACACACATATATATATATATATATATATATATATATTTATTTATATATATTCACTATAAAAACCATAGGTTTCAGACATGTTATAGTTAGGAATTAGCATTTAAACACCCTTAGAAATTCACGGAAAAAGCTTAGGTTTCAGGGCTGTTATAGTTAGCTGGACATTTCACTTGTGCAAAACCATTGAAATTCCTCTTTTATAGTTAGTTCTGCTAACTATAACTCGCGCGCCCGCAATCAACTGCTGATGATGTCACATACTATATCATTCATGACATGGTCAGTGACATCACTGATGACATCACTGATGACATCTCAAATGACATCACTGCATCCAGTGAATCTGGCTTGGGAGGAGTGCAGGACAGCACAACAGAACCCTCCACCTGCAGTGCCTGGCACCTCTGGCAGTTCTACATCACCATCACCACCAGACATACGTCCTGAATTTGCTCTACTGAAGCAGCACTTCGTAAAGTGCAACAAACTAATATCCTATGGAGAGCAGTCTGTTGAAGCAGTGTGTGCGGCGCAACAAAATCATCGTTGTTAGACTTTTGCTTGCTTTTTTTTTGTTGGGAATGGCTGTTTATTCCTGAAGTTTCCTGATTTTTTCGTTCTTTTTTCATTTTTGGGGGGGGAAAAACACCAAAAAAATTATAAAATCGTTCATAAAAATACAAAAAAAATAAAAGAAAAAAAGAAGAAAAAGTTCTTCTCAGAACTAACTTCTCTGGTTAAAGAAAGAACTATATTTGTATGTTAATGTGTGAAAGTTTGTTTGAATGTATGTGTATAGCTTAATTGACTGAAAGAATGCATTAGTAGTGTATGGTGAATGTATAAGTGCAGAACTATATGTGTGTTGGTTAGTTAGGGGACTGCATGCATAGTGGATAGGGTTTTGAAGCAGTCCATGTGCTAAGGCCTGGCTCATGAGTACTTGGATACTGACTGAATGATTAGAGTAGTGCAAGGAGAGTGCCTGGATGAATTTATAAGTGGTTGGGTTTTCGCGCAGTGAATGAATTAGTACATGGTGCTGACTGGGTCACTAGAGGAGTGCAAGGGGAGTGGGAGGGTGTTTGCTGGAAGTGTATGGATACTGACTGGGGAATTGAAGGTGTGAAAGACAAGTGTGTAGGTGGTTAGAGGACTGCATGCACAGTGGATAGGCGTTTGATGCAGTCCATGTGCTAAGGCCTGGCTCGCTGCATGAGCACTTGGGTACTGACTGAATGATTAGAGTACTGCAAGGAGTGTGCCTGGGTGAATTTATAAGTGGTTGGGTTTTGGCGCAGTGAATGGATTAGTACATAGTGGTGAATGGGTCACTAGAGGAGTGCAAGACGAGTGACGGGGTGTTTCCTGGAAGTGTATGGATACTGACTGGGGAATTGAAGGTGTGAAAGACAAGTGTGTAGGTGGTTAGAGGACTGCATGCATAGTGGATAGGGGTTTGATGCAGTCCATGTGCTAAGGCCTGGCTTGCTGCATGAGTACTTGGGTACTGACTGAATGATTAGAGTACTGCAAGGAGTGTGCCTGGATGAATTCATAAGTGGTTGGGTTTTCGCGCAGTGAATGGATTAGTACATGGTGCTGAATGGGTCACTAGAGGAGTGCAAGGGGAGTGACAGGGTGTTTGCTGGAAGTGTATGGATACTGACTGGGGAATTGAAGGTGTCAAAGACAAGTGTGTAGGAGGTTAGAGGACTGCATGCATAGTGGATAGGGGTTTGATGCAGTCCATGTGCTAAGGCCTGGCTCACTGCATGAGTACTTGGGTACTGACTGAATGATTAGAGTACTGCAAGGAGATTGCCTGGGTGAATTTATCAGTGGTTGGGTTTTGGCGCAGTGAATGGATTGGTACATGGTGCTGAATGGGTCACTGGAGGAATGCAAGGGAAGTGACAGGGTGTTTGCTGGAGTGTAAAGATACTGACTGGGGAATTGAAGGTGTGAAAGACAAGTGTGTAGGTGGTTAGAGGACTGCATGCATAGTGGATAGGGGTTTGAAACAGTCCATGTGCTATGGCCTGGGTCACTGGATGAGTACTTAGGTACTGACTGAATGATTAGAGTACTGCAAGGAGAGTGCCTGGGTGAATTTATAAGTGGTTGGGTTTTCGCGCAGTGAATGGATTAGCACATGTTGCTGAATGGGTCACTAGAGGAGTGCAAGGGGAGTGACAGGGTGTTTGCTGGAAGTGTATGGATACTGACTGGGGAATTGAAGGTGTGAAAGGCAAGTGTGTAGGTGGTTAGAAGACTGCATGCATAGTGGATAGGAGTTTGAAGCAGTCCATGTGCTAAGGCGTGTGCCACTGGATGTGTACTTGGGTACTGACTAAATGATTAGAGTACTGCAAGGAGAGAGCCTGGGTGAATTTTTTTTAAGTGGTTTGGTTTTGGCGCAGTGAATGGATTCGTACATATTACTGAATGGGTCACTAGAGGAGTGCAAGGGGAGTGACAGGGTGTTTCCTGGAAGTGTATGGATACTGACTGGGGAATTATATAGATATATATATATATATTTAATCTTTATTTCGGCCAATTTGGCCATAAAAGATATACACAAGAAACACATATGAACATGTAAAACCGTCAAAGAAAAATAATCAGGAAACACATCAGATAAAAGACCATACAATTAAAATTAGAACTTAAAATTAGGTGGGAGCCTGCGACTTTAAAATACGGGTACGAATATACCAGACATTAGTAAGAAATTTGGCTAGTGCAAACACAATTGGACCTGAAACGTCAGTTTTTAAAATTCTATACACCGGGAGGTACTCCCTAAAACCAAGGTTTCTAATAAGTGGTAGGAGCCAATATTTCCTGGCGGCCTTGTAAGTTGGACAAAACAAGACCACATGCAGATCGCTTTCCTCTGCTCCCACACATGTCGGACATAGCTTGGTAGATGGCAGTGTTGACCAGGAGCAGGTGTAAGATCGCAGAGGCAATGTGCCATATCTCCATTGGAGAAATAGCTTCCTGGCCAACACAGGAGACATAGCGTCCAGAACCCTCTCCAGCCGGTATGAGTCCTTGCTTTGCGCGAATACAAATGTTAATGACCCCTCATTCTTGCAGTCTAGGGCCATAGCTAATTTCTGCTCGTGGTAAGCACTAACCAAAGCTCTTCGTGGGATCCTTAGTGAGGCGTTAGCTGGATCCGACCACAGGTCAGGGAGCCCCAATCCCATACAGGACTTTTTTATATATTTTATCCACGGGATCTGTAGAGCTTTGGGGTGGGTTAGAAACTCCCTCAGTTCTGCCCTATAAGAAGAAAGTTCTTCGCTGTTCCATAGCCTTCGCCAGAAGACTATGGGTCTGAGACCTAGTTCGTCTGCTATTGGTCTCAGACCCAGGTCCATCCTCAGGGGGAGGAGCGGGGTACTGGACGGGAGTGCTACTATCTGTCTAATGAAGTTGTTCTCAGTTATAGACAAGCTGCAGGAAGCTGTGTGACCCCACAGTTCCGCCTCGTACATCAGAGCTCCTCTAGCCTGTGCCTTGTATATCTGGATAAGCGGCCCCAGCGGTCGATATGTGGAGCTTTTCATCAACCGAGCAATGCCGCCAGTGGTCTGCACTAATTTGAGATTAACCCTAGTCTGGTGAGTTCCCCAAGACATGGTTTCATTCAACGTTACACCTAGATATTCAAAGGTGGAGACTCTCTCTAAACGTGATGCTCCCAGTAAGGGGTTCGGGCGTGATCTTGGGGTTGGGTTCAGGACCATAAACTTGGTTTTGTTAGCATTGATTTCTAACCCCCTATCTGTGCAGAAAGCCACAAAAGAATCAAGGATCCTCTGTATCCCCAAGGGGGTTTTGGACAGCAGCAGGGTGTCATCTGCAAACATGATTGCAGGCACCCTGCTGCCATTCAATTTTGGGGCATCAGTGTATTCAGTTCCATTGAGATGGGCGATTACCCCGTTGACGAAGAGGCAGAACAGGGTCGGTGCCAGTACACAGCCCTGTCTAACCCCCCTGTCAACGGGGAATCTGTCCGTTAATTCCCCAAGTTTCCCGCACCTGACCCGGGCATAGTTATTATGGTGCAATCTCTTTAAAATTATCAGGATGTCTGGGGGGACCCCCATCTCAGCCAGAACACTCCAGAGTTTCCCTCTGGGCACGAGGTCAAACGCAGCCCTCAGGTCCACAAATATAGTGTATAAACTACCCCCTTCCAATATTGCTGCCCTCCAATAGATAACGTTCAGACGAAAAACCTGGTCCACTGTAGAAACTCCCTTTCTAAATCCCGCCTGGTACGGACTGAGGGCGCCCGTTTCCTCCACCCAGTCCTGAATCCGATTCAGCAGTATCCTGCCAAACAGCTTCTGTGACACGTCAATTAAACTGATTGGTCTGTAGTTGGCTGGGAGCAGGGGCGAGCCCTTTTTAAATATAGGAACCACCTCTGCCCCCAGCCAAGTACTCGGAATTTCCATGCCACACAAAACTCCATTAAACACAGCAGCCAGATAGGGGGCCCAAACACCGGGCTCCTGCTTGAACAGGTCCCCGGGCAGGCCATCCAGTCCTGGCGCCTTTCCACCTTTAAGTCCCATTAATGCTACCTTCACCTCCCCCACTGTTATCAGATCCCCGCCATACTCTGCCAGTCCAGTACCGAAGTCAATCTTAGTTTCTCCCAGCTCAGAACTGTAGAGAGACTGGAAGTGTGCCTGCCACACCCCTGCTGCAATATTTGGCTCTATTGCCGAATGGAGGTTCCCCGACCCCCCGTTTACTACTCTCCAAAACATTCGGTGGTCTCTTGTTGCGAGGGAAGTGGTGAGCTCCTCCCACTGGTTCTCCTCCCATTCGGTTTTAGCATGGATGACCAGTTTTTTATAAGCCCGTCTACTTTCTCGCAGCTTCTCTCTGCCTGTTCCCTCCTTGATGCTTCTGAGGAGTTCTCCCTTTGCCTTCCTGCAGGCTGCATTGTACCATAAGGACTTATGTTGCTGGATCCTCCTCTGATTCTGGACCCTGGTAAAAAGCTCAGAGGCCGCTCCCTTTATAAGGTCCTCATGAGCCTGATATAATTTCTCATGGTGGACTATATTGCCCACATCGTTGGCTAGCTCTCCCACTTTTTCCAAAATAGGGATTAAACCTGCGTAGAGCTTCGAAAGTTTCACTTGGCTCGTAGCTAGTTTATCCCACCTGATTCTTCTCCTGTTATTATCTAATAGTAGTTCAGGTTTGAACTCCTCCATGGTTGTTATGGAGGCCTTTGGCCCTGGATGGCTAAGATCGAGTTCAAGGGCGTTATGGTCACTATCCAGTCTCTCCACAACCCTAAAGTCCAGGATAGAAGACCAGTTCACTATCTGTACAAGGGCATAGTCCAAGCGGGACTCTCTTCCCACTCTGTTGTACGTGGTTTTGCTTGGTACATCAGACTTAATACGTCCATTGCAGGCTCTAATTCCATGCTTTAGGGTGAGGGCAGTAATCTGCAATGCCACAGGCGTCCATGCCTTTGGGGAAGGTGCTACAACAGAGGGTACTGACCACCTGAACTCTTCTTCCATGGGAAATCCCTCTACGAGGCCGACCAGCGGCTCGAAATGGGAATTTAGATCCCCTCCCACTATGTAAGGGATATCTCTTGGCATTTCCGCTAAATATACTGAATGCTCCTCTATAGTGGGAGATTCACGCGAAGCTCCCACTGGCCTGGAGTAAATATTTATCAGGGCAAGTTTCGCTAGGTTCGGCCAGGCTAATAAAACCACTAGGATATCATCTGATGGCACCGGTAGGCGTGAAGCCTGGCATCCTAAGTGGGATGCCACCCAAGTTGTGAGTCCACCAGAGGGGCGGCCCTTACCCTCCCACCTAGCCGGGATGGAAAATGACTCGTAACCTTGATGGTTGTAATCTTCCCTTGCCCAAGTCTCTTGGAAAATGCAAACATCCCCGGACTCAATGTAAGTTATCCAATCTTGGGTGCCCAGTTTGCTGGCTAAGCCAGCCACATTCCACCAAATTAGTCTCATGTGCGCTGGAGAAGCCACAGAACAGATTGCAGAGGTGGAGTGGGGGGAAGAGCCAGTACCAGAGCCAGAAACTACACCAGTGTTTGCTGGAAGTGTATGGATACTGACTGGGGAATTGAAGGTGTGAAAGACAAGTGTGTAGGTGGTTAGAGGACTGCATGCATAGTGGATAGGGGTTTGATGCAGTTCATGTGCTAAGGCCTGGCTCGCTGCATGAGTACTTGGATATTGACTGAATGATTAGAGTAGTGCAAGGAGTGTGCCTGTATGACTTTATGAGTGGTTGGGTTTTCGCGCAGTGAATGGATTAGTACATGGTGCTGAATGGGTCACTAGAGGAGTGCAAGGGGAGTGGGAGGGTGTTTGCTGGAAGTGTATGGATACTGACTGGGGAATTGAAGGTGTGAAAGACAAGTGTGTAGGTGGTTAGAGGACTGCATGCACAGTGGATAGGCGTTTGATGCAGTCCATGTGCTAAGGCCTGGCTTGCTGCATGAGTACTTGGGTACTGACTGAATGATTAGAGTACTGCAAGGAGTGTGCCTGGGTGAATTTATAAGTGGTTGGGTTTTGGCGCAGTGAATGGATTAGTACATAGTGGTGAATGGGTCGCTAGAGGAGTGCAAGACGAGTGACAGGGTGTTTCCTGGAAGTGTATGGATACTGACTGGGGAATTGAAGGTGTGAAAGACAAGTGTGTAGGTGGTTAGAGGACAGCATGCATAGTGGATAGGCGTTTGAAGCAGTCCATGTGCTAAGGCATGGCTCAGTGCATGAATACTTGGGTACTGGCTAAATTATTAGAGTACTGCAAGTCAAGAGCCTGGGTGAATTTTTAAGTGGTTGGGTTTTGGCGCAGTGAATGGATTAGTACATGGTACTGAATGAGTCACTAGAGGAGTGCAAGGGGAGTGACAGGGTGTTTCCTGGAAGTGTATGGGTACTGACTGGGGAATTGAAGGTGTGAAAGACAAGTGTGTAGGTGGTTAGAGGACTGCATGCATAGTGGATAGGGGTTTGATGCAGTCCATGTGCTAAGGCCTGGCTCGCTGCATGAGTACTTGGATACTGACTGAATGATTAGAGCACTGCAAGGAGAGTGCCTGGGTGAATTTCTAAGTGTTTGGGTTTTGGCGCAGTGAATGGATTAGTACATGGTGCTGAATGGGTCAGTGGAGGAATGCAAGGGGAGTGACAGGGTGTTTGCTGGAGTGTATGGATACTGACTTGGGAATTGAAGGTGTGAAAGACAAGTGTGCAGGTGGTTAGAGGACTGCATGCATAGTGGATAGGCGTTTGAAGCAGTCCATGTGCTAAGGCCTGGCTAAGTGCATGAGTACTTGGGTACTGACTGAATGATTAGAGTACTGCAAGGAGAGTGCCTGGGTGAATTTATAAGTGTTTGGGTTTTGGCGCAGTGAATGGATTAGTACATGGTGCTGAATGGGTCACTAGAGGAGTGCAAGGGGAGTGAGTCCTAGAGCCAGTGCTATGCTAAAAGACACTTAGAATATAGTTAAAACACCTACATACACTAGAGAACACTGGGGCCGATTCACAGAACTAACTTAAGACAAAATCCTAAACTTACTACTTTTGGTATTCACAGAAGTTAGGATTTTGTCTTAAGTTTGTCTTAAGACAAACTTAAGACAGACTTAAGACAGTCTTAAGACAGACTTAAGACAGTCTTAAAACAGACTTAAGACAAACTTAAGACAGACTTAAGACAGACTTAAGACAGACTTAAGACAAACTTAAGACAAAATCCTAACTTAAGTCTGTCTTAAGTCTGTCTTAAGTCTGTCTTAAGTTTGTCTTAAGTCTTTCTTAAGTTTGTCTTAAGTCTGTCTTAAGACTGTCTTAAGTCTGTCTTAAGACTGTCTTAAGTCTGTCTTAAGTTTGTCTTAAGACAAACTTAAGACAAAATCCTAACTTCTGTGAATACCAAAAGTAGTAAGTTTAGGATTTTGTCTTAAGTTAGTTCTGTGAATCAGGCCCACTATGCTTTAGGGTACCCCTGTGATTAGAATGACCTCCTCTGTAAGCCCCTAGTACATAATAGGGCAGGTGCATTAAAACTACCTCTTAAAACGCGCCACAGGGCGGGTTTGCACACTGGTAAAGGCAGGGGGGGTGGCCTGAGGTGACTTGTGTGCAAACACACCCTGTGGCCGTTTTAATTTGGGGGATAAAGTCCCCTTGAATCCTGAGTGTCCCTTGGGTCCAACTAGCCCACCAGGTATCTCCAGTTAACGCCACAGAGCTGCGTTGCAGAGAGGTGTAAAAAGGGGGACGGCCTGGACCACCTCTCTGCAACGCAGCGCAGTGGCGGTTACTGGAAGCACCTGATGAGCTAGTTGGCCCCCAGGGGCCCTTAGGGTTGCAGGGGAATTATTTCCCCAACATAAAATGCGCCACAGAGCATGTTTGCACACGTCACCTCAGGCCCCATCCCCTACCTTCACCACTGTGTAAACGCGCCCTGTGACCGTTTTAAGTTGGGACATTAAGTCGGTACCTCCAGTAAGCACCACAGAGCTGCGTTGCAGAGAGGTGTAAAAAGGGGCACTGCCTGGACCACCTCTCTGCAACACAGCACAGTGGCGCTTACTGGAAGCACCTGGTGGGCTAGTTGGCCCCAAAGGACTCTCAGGATTGAAGGGGAATTATTTCCCCAACTTAAAACACACCACAGGGCGTGTTTGCACATGTCACCTCAGGCCCTGTCCCCTCCCTTCGCCACTGTATAAATGAGCCCTGTGGCCGTTTTAAGTTGGGAGATTAAGTCCCCTTGAATCCTGAGAGTCCCCAGGCTCAAATAGCCCAGTAGGTACCTCCAGTAAGCGCCACAGAGCTGCGTTGCAGAGAGGTGTAAAAAGGGGTGTGGCCTCTGAACACCTCACTGCAATGCAGTTCCCTGGTGCATAATGGAGGTACCTGGTGGTCTAGTTGGCCCTCAGGGACCCTCAGTATTGAAGAGGAATTAATTCCCCAACTTACAACTCGCCAGGGGGCTCGTTTGCACAATGGTGAAGGAAGGGGGCAGGGCCTGAGGTGACATGTCTGCAAACACGCCTATGTGGCGTGTTTTAAGTAGGGGAATTAATTCCTCTTCAATCCTGAGGGTCCCTGGGGGCCACCTAGCCCACCAGATACCTCCAGTATGCACCAGAGAGCTGCGTTACAGAGACAGTCCCACTCAGAGACCCATGCATCCACTGACAGAACCACTCAGACACTCATGCTGCCAGTCACAGACCCACTGTGAGACTCATGCACTCACTCACAGATCCACTCAGATACTCATGCACCCAATCACTCCCCCACTCATACATCCACTTAGACATTCATGTATGCACTCACAGGTTTAGTTAGACAGTCATATACTTGCTTACAAATGCACAAAGGCACTCATGCACCTACTCACAGATTGAGTGAGAGACTTATGCAACCAATCACAGACCTATTGTGATACTGATCCACCCACTTGTAGATGTACTGAGGCAGTCACGCATTTAGTTACAGAAGTATTGATAGACTAATGCACAATCTCAAAGATCCTCTCAAATACTAATACAGTGAATGAGAGACTTAGTGATACAGTATGTATGCAGTTATAAATTACACAGAAAAATGTATGCACTGTGTTATAGAGATATTAAGGGTGTTGTACATCCTATTATACAGTCATTTAGATAGTAATGTGATAAGTGTGTTTCTTATAATCCATTTTGCATTTATACCTTTTGAATGTGGTGATGGCTATTGAATGTCTGCATTTGTTTAGTAATTTTGTGAAATATTCACGGCGATCGCGGGTACCGATATCATTGCGACATCTGGCATTACCGTGAAAATGGAAAAGAGTCCTTGAAGACGGGTTTTCTGGAAATTCACTACAAAAATAGGAGTTTGAAAGATACACTAATAAAGCTCTACTGTTAAATATACTGCACAATGTGTCTATATATATGTTTTACACTTGGTACAAACCACGCGCTCTTTGCGACTACCCACAGCACCTCAATGATGTCGGTAGTTGCGAATATAATCTTTTTTTGTAAAGGTGGTATCCTCCTAAGTTGATCACAGAAAAAAAGTTAAAACAATATCTTACTAAATTTAGACTTAAACTGTATATAAAAAATGTCCTTAAGTGTATTTTTCAGTATGTGAAATACATTTACTGATTACAGATTCTGCACAGTAAATGCGACAATGTTGTGTCGACTCAAACAATTGTTAAAAATAAAGCCACTTATTAATGTACTTTCTGATAAACACATAACAAATCAAAAAATGAGTGCTATATAATATACATATAATATACACTATCCAATTGTAAAAAGAAAATACGAAAATCTTTCAGGCTCTTTTAAAAAAAATGAACGTTACAATTAAGAAATGGAATTTTAAAAAAACCTTATAAATTCACTGAAAAAAACAAAGGTTTCAGAGGCGTTACAGTTAGGAAATAGAATTTAAAAAACCTTGGAAATGCACTGAAAAAACAAAGGTTACAGGGACTTTACAGTTAGGCTATAACTCGTACCCCACAATGCACTGCTTATGACCTTACATATTACATCACTCATGACATGGTCAGTGACATCACTCATGACATCTCAAATGACATCACTGATGACATCATCCACAGAATCTCTGACCCACCCACTCACACCCCATATAACCTTTCAAACACCCACTCTAACTTCCCCACAAACACATTCTCAAAACCATTCACACACCCACTCAATGATTCATAGGTCTACACATGCATCCACTCAATTACCCATACAGCCACTCATACACCAACTCACTCACTAATACAGCCACTGACATATCTACTCATACACCCATACAGCCACTCACCACTGTCAGTCACTTATAAAGCTGCCCACACACCTACTAACTCACCTACAGAGTCAATCACAACACCATTTACTAACCATACAGTTATACATACAGCCACTCCCTTATTCATACAGATACTGACACATACTAACTCCCCCATACAGCCCCTCACACATGTACTCACTAACCCATACAGCCACAATAACAATCCCTCAATCACACATACAGTGACTCATATACTCCAAAACTCATCTATACTGCCTTTCACATATCCAGTTACACACCCATATACCACTGGCACGTCCATTCACTCACTGACATAGTCATACACACACCCAGTCACTTATACAGCCCTTCAATTACACACTCACTAACCCAAACAGCCACTGACTCACCCACTCACTTATCTTTGCAGGCAGTCACACACACCCTCACCCACCCACACAGACACTCATATACCCATTCAGGTACTCAACACAAATCAATCACCCATACAGCCACTCACATACCCATTCACCAATCCATTCAGCCACTTAGACACCATCTGATAGACTGATACAGACATTCAGACAACCTGGTCAGTAACCCATATATTCTCTGAGACACCTAATCACTCCCTTGTACAGTCAGTCATGCACCCACTGAATCATCGATACAGGCACTCATACACCCAATTATTCATCAACAGAAATTGGTAAATATAAAAACGCTCAGTCATTGGATGATGTCATCAGTGATGTCATTTGAGATATCATCAGTGATGCCATCAGTGATGTCACTAAACAGGTCATGAGTGATGTAATATGTGAGGTCATAAGGAGTGCATTGCGGGGGCGTGTGTTATATTTATCTCAGCTAACTAAAACTGCTAAATTCCTCTGGTTTTGTATGAGTGACATGTCAGCCTAACTATAATGTCCCTGTAACCTCTGTTTTTGTCAGTGAATTGCTAAGGTTCTTTTAATTGTGTTTCCTAACTATAAGACCCATGTAACCTTTGCTTTTTTCCAGTAAATATATATAGACATATATGTATAGATGTGTGTATATAAGTCACAAGTTGCTCCTTCTGGGATGCTGGGACCCAAAAAGGGTAGCGTACACTCCGGTGGAGCGTGCCGGCTCTTAATATCCAATATCAATTGTCGATAAAGTACGCCCTCAGGAAGAATGCAGGCAAAGCACAGTATAGATGTCCAAGTTTAATTCACAAAACGCGTTTCGGCAACAGCCTTGATCACGTGTGAAAGTGCACAGTCAAACAGACACTGATAAAGTTTTTCACGACCCCACATTGCACAAAATAAACATAGGACAATGTTCTCTCTCTGCCCCACTGGTCTTTGGCAGCCATCTTAGAATGGTAAAAGTCATAAACAGTCAAAACAGAAAATCTGCATGACCTGACGCAGCCGCCCCCAAACCAATGATTACGTGACTACTGCAAGAGTGCACTTAAAAAAAACAAATATAAACATGTATTGTAACATCTAATTAGCCTGGCTAGCAATGGAATACAATTGCGAAGCAGCGGCCCCCAGAAGACAAAGATTACGCGTCAATTGCGCGAATGCAAAAACAAATTCAAACATGTAATGTAACATCATGTACGTCTGGCTAGCAAAAGAAATTCAGTTGCCAATAAAATCAAAATGAACTGTAAACAGACATGTTTAAGGCTTCACAATACTATTGAATAGCCTAATTACCAGGAAAATACAGATAGACGTGCCCAAAGATTAGAAAGACTAAGCACAACGCACTTTTGTGGAAAATTCTAGGCCTGGAAAGGAGCCATTAGGTAACCCAAACAAAACTCTGCAGCGCTAATTATCGCGCAGTGTAAACATGGCGCAAAGCCTGATAAATATATACCAAAGCAATCGACCCTTCCAGGCAAATACTACGTTTTCCGTAATAGTGGATTCTAAACAAGTTAAAATTGCCCTTTTGCTTTCAGCTGAGCGGCACACGCCTCTGCGGAGTGTTTTTCTCATGCATTTATAATTGTCAAAGAGACATATTTTACCAATTTCCCCAAAGTTCCCATCTCGCGGAGTTATAAGCAGCCACACGGAACAAGTGTTTCTCATCTGGCTGGGCTGCGTTGAAGAAGTGTTCTGCTTGGAGCGCCCCGAGAGGGGACTTGAGCAGCGTGACTTACTCAGCAGAGCACAATGGAATGGAAAACAGGTTCAGAGCAGAGGCTCCCACAATGCAAAACATGCCAGCAAGAACGGGGAAGGGAAATGAGGTGCTTATGCAGGGCAAGGCGAGAGTCCCAGAGCCTCAGAACACTTGAACTCCGAAGACCTGCGACAAGGGCTGGGTAATTTGTAGTCTGCCGGATGGAGCACTCTCTGCTCGTCCTGCTTCATGAATACTCATGTAAAAGCAATCTCTCTTCTTCTGTTGGTGTCGACATGCACCGATTACTGTTTCGAATACTTATTGGTAATCTTCATTACTCCGAGTCTAGCCTTCCTCGTCACACTATTTGTGTGTAAGGGGAGTACTCAACCAGGGGAGAGGCAGTGTAGCTGGCCCCTATGCATAGAAGGCTTTTAACCCGCTTTGCCGAGGTATAACTTCCTGCTGGCCTAAAGCCACATTTTTCATCTATTCACCAAGGAAGACACCCAGGGAAGCAACCAGAGAGGGAGGAAGGGATGTGAGCAGGAAAGTGTGACGTAGAGTAATGAAGATTTGGAATATTACCACCTCCTCACCTTTCATGCCATATCCCGTACCACTGCGGATGTACTAAGAAGTCACACTGACCACCGAGACATCCCCAGGAGTTACAGCCAGGCCACAGAACATAATAAATGAAAACACCATGTCGTATAAGGCAAAAGCAGCACTTCATAGATGCAATGAAAATAGAGGAAGCAGAAGAAAACCAGCAACCAAGGACACAGCCTAAATTAACGCAGAGCCAATAAAACAGAAAAAAGGTAACCAGATTGTTGAACCAACTGGACAGGGAATCTGATTAAGACATCTGACTAGCAAAAGACATTCCATACACAGTGGTCCCATGTTACGTTATGTGTATTTGTATAGCACACGACTCACCCACAAGGGTATCCTGGAGCTGAAACAGGACCTGTATGGGCCGAGCCAGGGCCTGGGCTTGGTAAAGAGCCAGATCTTCTGCTTCTTTCAGAATTCAAGAACAGATGAGGCAGTTCTGATGTGCAGGGGCAGGTCATTCCATGTTTTAGAAGAGAGGTGGGTGAGGGCAAAGCTACTGGATCTGGTTCTGCATGTGCAGGATTTGTGTGAAGTGAGAGTCTTGCTGAGTGGAGGTCTCTGGTAGGTTTTATAAATGTATATGGATGTTGAGGTATGTGGGGCCAATATTGTGTTAGGCTGTGCATGTGTATGTGAGGAGTTTGAAAAGTGCTTTTTTGAGGATTGGGAACCAGTGGAGCTCTTTGAGGTCCATGGTGATGTGAGTGTGGGGTTGGAGTGTGAGGGTCAGCCTGGTCACTGAGTTTTGCATTGTCGGGAGTCTTCGGGTCACTTCAGCTTTGATTTCGGCTTTGAGTGCATTGCACAGTCCACCGTGCTGCTAAGGAGGCCTTGGGTGACAGTTCTGTGAGTATTGGTGGGGAGCCATTTGAAGATCTTCTTGAGCATCTGGAGTGTGTGGAAGCTGGAGCTGGAGACTGCGTTTATTTGGCAGACATAGTGAGTTTTTTTCAATTACTAGTTTGAGGTTCTTTGTGTGGGTTGCTGGGAGGGGTGTGGGTCTGAGTTTGGCAGGAAGCCACTAGGTGGTGTCCCAGAATGAGGTCCCTTTGCCAAAGATTACTTCTTTCGCCTTGTCTGTGTTCAATTTGGGCCAGTTGATTTTCATCCATCTGTTGACTTTGGTCATGTGGGCTGGGTGTTTGGCATCTTGTCGGAGAAGGAGAGTATGACCTGGGTGTTGTCATTGTATGATATGATGTTGATTCCAGGGCCACCAGGCCAAGAATCAGAGGTACTGGAGGAGCCGAAGTCACAGAACGAGCCAGAGGAACAGCTATACTAGGCGAGAGAATAAATGATAGAACCTGAAGAAGCAGAGCAGCAGAGGGGAGACCACCACAGGACAATCAATGTCAAATACTGCATGTAGAAATGGGCTCCTATTCAACTCCTAACCATGCACCCACCATCTTTGCTTCTGAACTAAAAGTGGTGAAAGCACATTGAGACCATAGAGAGAGGTCTGCCTGGAAAACATGCTCTGCTGCCTCTGGCATTCTAGTCCGTAAGTCACAAATCCAAAAATGGAAACCAGGATGTCAGAGCACAGGAAGCATCAGAGAAAGGAGAGCAGAGCATACAGAGTGGAGGAGGCCCACCAGAAGGAAATTAAGCCTAGAGCAGAAATAAGTCAAGGATGACACCAAGACAAGAGGAAGAAAAGTGCTCTCCACACCCAGTGAAGCCAACTCCCAACATCAGCTGTAACTCCCAAAAAGGAGCGAGGGATTCCTGGACAACTGTTCAGTGGAGAAGACATCCGACCCACCTATGTAAACCAGGTAGACAAAGGTAAACCAGGATCCCGAAGGAAGGCAGGATGATCCCAGTTATAGCAAGGACAGGACAGAAGGAGATAAAAAAGCATCCCCAGCTAAAGTTAGCTTTCTACACACTCACCAAGGAGGCCAGCAAGGCCACTTACACCAGTTGTAATGAGAAGGATCAAGTACTGGAATGTGATACCATAATACCGTAGCCAAAATCTCAAGAACCGATATATTGAAAGATAAGTTGATATAGGGAAATACAGATTAACTATTCTTAATTCCACAACTACATACCTTAAATAAATATTGTCAAAGTACATCTATGCAGAGCTAGATATGCGAAATCTATACATGCCTTCCGATATTTCAGTCCTCAATATATTGGCTATGGTAAGAAGGTCTAACAATATTTCCAACTTGATGGTCAGGGTCCACATCACTGACATCCTGAACCAGGAGACAGTCCAATGCAGCCTGGAAAAAATACACAAGAAGGAAAACACCAAAAACAGGAAAAGCAACCATCATTACCCCAGAACAGAAATACAGGTGTGACTGGAGCCAGTTCACCTAACTCCAGTGCACGATTACCTGCATGGCTAAAAGGGAACCCCAAGAAAGCAAGCGATGAAAAAAACAGGTGCATGAAAGAAGTGGAAGTCATAGGCACATCTATGAAGCAACCATAAACTAGGAAAAGAGACTGCAAACTGCTAGGCAAAGAACAGGAAAAAACCTGAACACCCAAGACTCCAGTTCCACCAATGGACTCACAACTCAAGGAGTGGACCAAATAGCTGAAGCCCATAGAGAAGATGAGATACCAGAAGTGCTGTATGCCAACAGCAAAGCATAGGAAGGACAAAGACTGTTATGAGAAGGAAACAGAAACCATGACCAGAAAGACTATGGTCCAACAAGACAAGACAGACAGCAATGGAACAAGCCAAAGTCATGGATCGACTGCGCCATGGAAAATGCCCTTCATATGGAAGGTCCAAGGCCTTAATAAATAGGTTACAAGATAAACCCCCCTCACCTGGGAGTGAGCAGGTGACACAATGAGGGAACAAACCAGGAAGCAGACATAATAACTTGGTGACAGTGGGACTTGAACCCAGAACCATCAGACTTGAAATAATTAGATAATACTCAGCAGGTCGGCCCCATCTGTTTAGGCACCAGACAAGCAGCATTGGAAACATGCTGAATGGGAGGTGGGCATACGGGCAACCATCTACCCAGAGGATCACTACCAACAGGCCTAAAGGAATGCCTCCCTGCACCACTCCGTTTAACCATTGGACGCGGCAGTGGAAATCACAAAGGCTGAGAACCAACAGTTACAAGCCAAAGTCAGTCCCAGATAGTGTCCACTGAATGGCCCTAGCCAGCCCCTCTGGTCGAGCACTGGAAGACAACCATGCATGGAAGCTGAGGTGGCAGGGTACAAAGAACGGCCTGCTGAACAGCATCCGGTGGCCACAAGACTCTCACTTGAGAGAACAAACTCAATATCGTTGCTCGAATTGCCCAGAAAAAGCAACAAGGCCAGAACCAGTTGGCTGTGAGTGCAAAGAGAGCTAAAAAACACTCTTGAGAAACCAGACAGAAGATAAGTTACAAATTAAAAACTTGGGGGCATATTATCAAGGCCAGGCGATAATTATCACTCAGCGCTCTTAGCGCGAGGATAATTATCGCCGGCCAACTCTGAATTTTATCGCGGAGTTAGCGTGCTATCGGCAACGCTTATCTCCAAAGTGATAAAATTCACAGCGCAAGCTGCCAACTGTGCCATTATCACTGGAAATACAGCGATAATCGCACAGGGTTTGGCGATAGCTTGCTGATAGGGCAAGGCATACTTAGCCATGATATCCACCTTCCATAGGATATCATGGCTAAGTCAGTTTCAAAGCAGGCGTAAGGAAAGTAGCGATAGCGACATTTCTCCCGTTATTCTGGGGAGGAACGCCCACTTTGCATCTCATTAGAGATGCAAAGCTGGGCGTTAAGGGAAAGGGCGAAGAAGCATGGATTCACACGTTAGCGTGTCCTTGCTAATAGGGCGTTAAAATTATCGCCGCTTTTCGTCCGAAAAGGGACGCAAAAGCGGCGATAATTTTTTATCGCCTCATTGATGATATGCCCCAAAGTGTTTCGTTAGGCAAAAGTTCCAAAAATATTAAACAATATAAAACAAGAAACATTTATTCCAAACTCTTTAAAATAAACTATTAGGTCTCTAAACCTGGCTATTTAATCAGTAAATGTTGTCCTCTCCTTTGTAATGTGTCCGTTGGTGCTGGGAAACCTCCGGGTAGCTGTGCGCCTTATAAATCTAATTTTCAAAAATGAGGATCCAAACATCGCTCTGCACCTACAGTTACTAAGAATACATCTTCCAATGCACACAGCGACATCAAAACATTAGTCTGAGGTAACACTGAGCTGCCTATGGATGACTAAATACCTAATATTTTACACACCAAGACAAACGTAATGGTGCCAAATGTCCGTTGACCAGTACAAATCTAAAAATAAGTGTCTAGAGCATCGTAAAGTCACTATTCATGGGACAGTATCATGTTCTCTGTTTTTATATATGTTTTATGTCTGTTTCTTAATTAGCCGACTATATTTGGAAACTGAACTGAATGCCCCAGTGATATAAACTTACCCTTCACCACGATTGGCCATCCTAGAACCACATAATACATATGAGGCTCAGGAACATCAGATATATTTTTTTTAAAAAGTCAATGACAACTCCAAGAAATTCTTAGTTAATATTTCCAAATTCTTACCCACTATATAAGATCAGGCACCATCTTGGCAATTGTTATAAATCAATATTTTTTTTATAGTTTTGTCATTTATATGATACTTTTGACCTTTGCCTTTAGAAACCCTTCACATTTACCCTCTGAGGCAGTGTGGGCTACAAAGCAAACCTAGAAGACTGAACTGAGAATGTCTATTTTCTGAACTTTTGATAAACCAAGCAGACAGGTGGCCTTGTTGAGCAATGTAGAGTTCCTTCCTGTGCTTGCTAACTGCATATGGGTCAAGAACAGACTTGATTATTTTAAACCTTTTTAGCAAAGACTTCTTAAGCTAGTATTGTTTTAAACCAGAACTGGGAACAGGCTTGGCCGAAATCAGTATGATGACTTCAAAGTGACACAGCTGTTCATAAGACAACTGTGCCAAATTATACATTCTTAGACTTCTCCCAGGGCTAACAAGATTAGAGCATATTTTTATGGTGTCATATCAACCGGCAGAGTGAAAGAAATGCAGGTGAAACTTTCTGCTGGGCCTCTAAAAAGACATTTCAGATTGGGCTGAAAAGGCATTTTCACTCTCACCTAGAAGGGATAAGGTATAACAGCTACAAAGAACTGCTGTTTAGGGATTTCAAGAAGTAGACTTCCAAAAACTTTGAAAATAAAGTAGAAGTAGAAATTGTCAATCCTACCGTGGGCTCAGTAAAAGGGAAAAGGCAAGGGTTTGACCCCTAATGGATGTTCAGTGAATTGGGCCAAAGTCTGGCATTATAAATTGTCATCTCTACCTTGAATTGGAGTTTCTTTTTTTTTTTGCAATTGCTTATTTTAAGGCTGAAGAACAGTATGATTAAACATTGGTTGCAAAAGCACTCAAAATGGGTATTGGTAATGCCAACATGGTACAGCACGTTATTAACGATGCATACATCATGGTTGCAAGATGATGGATAATTAGCAAAAGGAAAGGAAGAGAAAGAAGAAAAAAGAAAAGGATTGAAGTTGATAGAAAACCCTATAAGTCAATTTACCAAAGGGGTACTGGTAGGCCCGCAAGACAGGCTAGATAGTCATTGTATATATCAAGAGGAGGGACTCAGAGGGAAAAAAGTCCAGCATACATGCTCCGATTATCTCATCAAGATCACAGGGGTATGTAGTTCCTGGTAAGTATGGATTTGTCTGCTTAGGTCAGTTTTTGTAGAAGACCCACCGAGGGTATAAATCAGGATTCCTCGAGTCTTTTGTCTGGTGACACGCTAATTGGCGTAGAACTCCTGTATATCAGACACTGGAAGACCTACTCAAGCGCCTGCCGGCGTGAGCAGGTCTTCCAGTGTCCTGATATACAGGAGCTAATAACCGTGTCACCGGGCAAAATACTTGAGGAGTCATGATTTCTACCCTCAGTGGGTCTTCTCAAAAATTCATTTACTTATATTGATGCACTGAGAAGTATGGGTGGCTGGGAGTAGCACAAATGAACTCATATATCGAAACCCCAGTCACTGTACAGATTAGGGTTTTATGATCCTGAAGAAAAGCCGTTAGATCAGTCACATGACTAAATTAGACTTGAAACATGTCGACCTTCAGCTACCTAGATAATCACTTCTAGTAGGTGGCACCACATATTTTAACATAGGCAGTAGGACTCAATCATTAAAATATTTCTGTTGAATACCTCCAGTCCTATTTTTATCACACTGTTTCACATATTTACTTAAAATTAGGGCTCCCGGTTTTATGGTATTTATTTTGTTAATATTTCCGTCTGTATTTACCCATATTTATTTTTATGTAATTTTATCTGTATATATCTGTATTTATTTTTGTTGCAAGCATAAAAAAAGACGTTGCAGCTAGTATTTTTCCACATTTATTTAAATAGACAGAGCAAATGGTTGTTATAGGTTTAGCTATATGTATATATGCACCAAATATGTTTCATGCAACATCCACCCTAAAAACTTTTCTGTTAGATCAAAACAGGAACTCACATATGAGAAATGGGAGTGGTGTCACAGAGATTACTTGCAGTAATATTAGTGATCTGATGCTGTGTTACAATATTGAAAACACTGTCACTAGCCATTTTTAGGTCTCGGCCTGGCGAAAGCAGCGCATGCGCTGCTCTGCCATGCAGAGGCCTTTTGGAATCGATATGATTCCAGCGTGCACGCGGGGAGACAAACGAGACAGAGGATGTGCACGCGGGGATTGGATGCTTTACTGGCGGCGTGATACCATGGGGACTTTTTTTTCCCCGCCAGTAAAGGCAGTCCCCGCGTGCACATCTTCTGCCCGTCCCATGTCTGAAGGCTGGGGGTACGAGCAGGGCGGAGGCACTTTTAGGAATGCATTTTTCTGTATCTGGTTCAACCTAGATTTTTCGCATGGTTTTTCCACTAAGCCTGCCCACATATCCTGTAAGCATCAATGCAAATAGAATAATGTGAAGGTAAAGCATATCACAGATGCAGCTTTAAGGAAGTGCGCTCCGAGTTTTGCTCTTGTAGTGCACCTCAGATGTTATTAAAAGGGCCCAGCGGGTGTTTTTGTTGAGCACGCTGTTAGCCGGGGCTCTGCAGCTTTAGATGTCCGTGCCAGGCCGATCCCGCGCTTTGTCACGGTGACTTTGGCAGATCTTGTTTCACGCTGAACAGTGCTGGGCCTGTCTCTGCCCAGCCCCGCAGTGGCTTAGTGTAAACAGGCTGCTGTGTGGGAAGGAGCCGTTCTGTACTCGGAGGGAAAGAGTGGACCTTGTTCCCTAGAATGAGATGATTTTTTCCCCTCTCCCTTGCTTGCCCCACCATTCCAGGACACTGGCTACAGTTGTGGCTGATGTCGTCCCTGCGCAAATTAAATCTCTCCCTGAGAGCTGCCTGGGCATGCCAGACATCTGGACTCAGCACAACAGCTTACCAGACTGCTCGGAGAACGAGTCTGTGGATTCCCTGCTCCCTCGGATGGATTATTTCTGTGAATGGAGCATTTTAATGCTTTCAGAGCCAGGAAGCCTGTTTCAGCCACCCCCCGGGAAGGGGGGTGGGGGACTGTAAAGACCTCGTGCGATTTACCAGAGGGTGGGGTTCTGACAGGGTAGTGGGCAGTGGCAGTCGGTCTCATGTCGGGTGAAGCTGCCATAGGACTGATTCCACCCCCTTCTGTTTTTCAGTGCAGTGGTGTTAAACTGCGTGTTCTCATTGGCCCCGCCAGCAGGGTGTATCATGGCGCTGAGGATGGCTGGGCCTGCCCCTCCTTAGACCGCCCTGCCTGGATAAATACACGCCCTCATGTATTATTCACAGACCTGTTCATGTTTCAGTGGCATCCCTTGCGCCGGTGAAGCCTTCCCCACCCCGGGCGCCTGCTCCTGGGGGGGGCTCGGATATTAGCCATGAATGATTTACGTGTGTAAGGAAAGCCTCTGTCGCGCGGAGTGGCTGCTGTCCCTGACCTCAGGTGGGCACTGGAACAGCCCAGGGTGGTACATCATTTCTTTATTGGACCGTGGGAATGACTATCCTGAAGGGGGAGGAGGGGGTGTAATTCATAAGTATATCCACAGTTCCTTCAACGCACTTCTTGGAAGGAATGGGTGCACGCGACAGTCTGAAAACGTGGGTTTTGCTTCTATCATCTGCTGGAGTTACCTCCTGGAGGCTGGGCAGGACAATAACAAGCCCATTTCATATAAGCTTTGACAAAGAAGCTTTAGCCATCAACGACGAGTGCGTAACTCCCAAAGCCCAGGCCCCTGGTAAGGGGATGCAAATTAGTATTTTCTTTTTATCGCAAAGATTGTATTTTTCTTAAACTCTTAAAAACTACACAGGGTTTGCAAAGTGGGGCTTTCGCAACTATGCTTTGTAGGCACGTGTAATTCGTGTGGTCACTCACGAGAAACGGCTAAGCAAAGTAAGCATTCTCAAACAAAATACGTGTGGGTTATCGCACCAACTCTCAAGAGAATGCCATGGAAGTACGTAATATTAGGAAAAGAGGGCAACTCCTCGAATTAGGCTGGTAACCCGTACCGGGGTGAGACTATGCTAACCTAATTAGAACTTTGCACACTCCTGATGTTTGCTTAGCCTTTAGCAAGTGCATCCATGATTTTATTAACATTATTTTACAGACCATGGAACACAGGGAGAAAGTGGTTTTTCCCACTCTTCTTAGCTTTGATCTAATAGTGGAAAAGCTAGGATTATAATGCCACTCTCCGGGCAATGCAGTTGACAAAAACAGTCTTCTAACTTCAAGCAATCCTGTAATAATTGCTTATTTTGTATAATAATTGATGGGCTAGGCAGATTGAGATGATTATGGTTCAGCAGTTCGTGTATGGTTTGATGTCTAATGAAACAAATCTGGAAGGTATGTTGTAAATGTTTGCAAAAGTAATTGGTATAGCTTTTAATAAGCCTTCTGACGTGCCCAAGTGCGACTTGCATGCCTCCTAAAATGCAGATAACCTAATGTATATTCATACAACACATGAAGGGATGTAATACAAGTATTACAAGCATTAGGAATGCAATAGGTCTCGCCTTTTATTAAGGTAAAGCCATTTGCTTTGCTATACGATACCATTAGTAGAGCAAATAGCTTTAACTTAATCAAAGGCGAGACCTATTGCATTTACAATGCTTGTTATTAAATGTAAACACATTTAGAATTTAGACAAGTGTGCTGGAGCAGAGTTTTCTGTTGAAAATTTATCGGGTTTTTAAGCTCCAGTTTTGTCTATAAGTCGTGATTAAAAAATACTAATTCATGATTAGTAATTATTTGTCTTGTGTGAAAATTCTAATTAACCAACATGATTAACAAGAGAAATTACACGTAGGAATGCATATATGTTGCTTAATAATGTGCAGGTTTTATTAAATTAATGTTGCTAAGTGCTGTTTGTTTTAAAGCACAAAACGCTTTTGAAATAACGTGTACTAATGCTTAAATATGTTGCAGATGGCTAGTTAATTACATACACATAGGGGTATTAGTGGGAATTAACACTGTTTAATCATTGCGATGATGTAGTAACGTTGTTTGTATTTCTTTCGATTAAGATGGTTCGTTTTGGCCTAAGAAAAATGGCTACCGTTTACAGCCTGTATTCGAGTGATCGAATTCTGATGAGAGGGCCTTGCTGAACATGGTCGAGAGTCACCTGACCACAGCCTTCGCCTGGTTTAAAAGTTTTCCGTGAGGACAGCAGTTCTGGGCGTAAGTCCAAGTGCCTTGGACGAGGATAAGGTCACAATGAACAATGACAATGCTGCGGTGGCTCTATTAGAGATATCAAAGAAGAGCGGCTTCGAAAGAAACATTTGTAAACTTGAGTTTCCTTCTTCCGTCTTTTTATTTTTGTGATTTTTCTGAGCGGAGATTTTCCAAATGTAGCGATGCTACATCCTTTCCTGCTCGCTCTGCTCAGCGGCTCAACGGAAATTCAGAACATTTTATGTTGCTTTATTTTGTAATTTTTATTATAAATATACTAGACTAGAGAGGGTGCGTGGTCATTGCATTTGGATGTTTGAGGCCACTTCTTCCCAAACTTGCGTTGGTGAGGATCGATGCTGTGAGGACGGCGACTTGGGAGACTTCTACTAAGAGACCTGTCCTGACCCATTTATGACATTTAGCTAGAATAGGTAACTATGAGAATAATGATTTTATTTTGATTGCCTTTCCATTTGAACTAATTTTAGATAAAGTACCATCATTTTAAATACAGTGTTGGTGGTTATTTCTTGTCAATTATTGAGTACTCTATTGTGATTATTGTTGTTTAAATCATGACTCAAGACAGTATCAATTTGGTCTCATTGACCTCGTTGTAGATGCAGCGTGTTTAGGAGGTTTCCTCTCCCATGGTTGGTACTGATAGAGTAATCTGAGTGTATATTAGTGAAATGGGCCCAAGTGTATGGTGAGTGTATGTGCGTGTATCTGTGAAATTACTCTGTCCGTGGAAGTAGGGAGAATTTATATGCCCTGATCTGCACCAATTTCCTGGTAGCAGAATTTGATGGTTTTGATTATTGTCTTGATCTGATTAGATTGCTTGTACATTGGCTTTTGATTTATTGATTATTGATTGATGTTGGTATATGTACTAATACTATATGTTGGAGTCGTCGTGTTGAGTTTTATGTAGTGCTTCTGGAATTTGGGAGCTGGTAGCAGTTCCGTAGTAGGGCAGAGGGAAGTATATACTGCTCTCGGGAAAGACGGGATTGTTGGTCCTGTACGTATGCAGGAAAAACGTGTGACAATTGAAGTTGCGCGTCACATTGTTTGGGTTCGGAATAAGTGACATCGTCGTGTGTTACTATTAGGGATATATTTCTAGTATAAAAGGAGTGTGTATGAGAGCGAAGGTTATCTGTGAAACTCTGGTCTTAAGTCCCAGGGATCCGTAAGGTTTGCCGTTAAAGCTTATCACGGGAGGAGTAATAGGTATTCTCTGAGCTTGTTTGAAGGACTGGGCAGAGGTAAACACTGCTTGGTTAATGTGTGATATAATTCTGTAGTGGGACAGACTGTTCGCTGTTCTCGGGAAAAGCAGGATTCTGTGTGTATGTATTATATTTTCTTGTATGAAAGTGCGTGAATGTATGAGCATTTAGTTAATTGTGAAAGCTCCTAGGAACAGTCCAGGAGGAAGCAGTTACCGGATGCATGTTAGAAGGGCAGAGTAGAAGAATGTGCTACTGTGTCAACGAGAGTAATAATTCCGTAGTGGAGCAGAAGTGAGTGCTGTTTCAGGGAAAAGACGGGATTCTTATGAAAAAGATTTTCTTTACTATTCTATGGTTAGCGAAGCAGACAATGGAGATGTTTATATGTTGTAACTAATAGATATTGTAAAATTTTGACACGAAGTCTACTGAGAAGATTTTGTAAAGGAGGGGTAGACGAGTGACAGGAGAGAGGAGCAGGAGCGACTGCAGCGACTGCTGACGTAATACAGACCGCGCTCTGATTGGATAGTGAATCAGAACAGTGCTCGCGCTGGGATTGGTGCGTTGGTGTGAGCCGCGCAAGGATTGGAAGGGGTACAAGGTGACGTAGACGCTCCAGGATTGGTGCGTTGGTGTGAGTCGCGCTGTTATTGGATTAAATATCGTACTGTACAGTTGTATTACAGAAGGGATTAGAAAGTTTTGGTAAACGCAGAAATGTATTACCAAGAAGAGAAAAAGAAGAAATCCTTGTTCGGAAAAATAAAGAGATGGTTTGACAAGGATAAAGATGTTAAAACAAGAGAAGGTGAATTGTTACCTCCAACGAAAACGCCTGCATCCTTTATGGTTGCGAGATATGGGTATCATACCTGTATATGGTTGAGAATTGGGCTAGATATACTAAGGAAGATGGTGTCTTAGCATTCCCAGAACATGGTTCATTTAATTTGCCGTGTTGAGAAATTTGCGAGAGAAAATGATGGGTCTAGAGCCTAGACCAAGGCCGACACAGTTTGAGGCTTTGGTGGAATGGGAAGAGGAAGTACATGAGCGAGAAAAACAGAGGTCTGGAGGCAACTATAGATTCATGTTTGGGAGGAAACATGATCGTGAAACTCATCATGATCGAATGAGGAGATGGCGAGATGCTAGTATGTCAGAGGGATTATATCCTATGAGAACAGTTGACGAGAAGGAAGAAAGGAAGGGTATGGAGAGGGTTCCTGAGGCAGAAGTGAGAAGATATGGAGTTAGCGATTATGAGGATGAGGTCTTGAATGACATGATTTACAAGAGACCACCTCCATATAGACCAGAACCAGAAGAGAGCACACCAGTTGTTTCTCCGATAAGAGATACATTGCGTATCATTGAGACAGAAGTTGTGACACCTGAATTAAGAAGTGGTAACCCTTTCAGAGAAAAAGAGGGAGAGAAAAGATGTGGTGATGAGAATACGAGAGAATTAGCCAGAACTACATCAGAACTGACTGAAAAGATTAGGGAGCTGACGAAGAATCTAGAAGCTGTTACGGTGCCTGTAACCATAGGTCCGGTTATGCCTGTTTTTGATAAACAGAGGATGGGTGAAAATGGTTTGGTGGTTCCATATGTTGGGAATAAGATAACAAGTTTGGCTGGTCCCTCAGGAGATTCAGGAAAAAGGACAGAAAGTAATGATGATTTGAGACAATTCAGACATGACACATGCAGTGGAGGATTAGAGGTACAGTCTAATTCGAGATTGGATACTAGTGATGCTAGTTGTTCAGGGATGCCAATGTTAGAACCACAGAGGATGCCAGAAAAGGTGGCTCCAGTGAAAAGAACTACTGAAATAACAGCTGAAGATTTGAATGATTGGATGAGAGTCCTTCAAAAGAGGGATAAAGATTCCCAGGCAATTGATGTGGCCACGTTACGCATAGAATTAGAGGAGCTTGTTGTAGGGACAGTTCCTACAGACATTCTAAAAAATCATCATGATGGAGAATTGTTATTCATGTGTAAAAACATTACCTGGAGAGCTAAAAATACGCATGATAGGTTAAGAGCAATAGCGAGTGAGCAAGGAGTTGACATTGATAAGGTGAAAGCATTGCAGAGGTCTTACAGGATGGATTTTACAGACAAGGATATTGAAAATTTGAATGGTAATGGTAGAACAGGACAGATTAAAGAGATGATCGCCTTATTGCGAAAATGGGGTGACGTAGAAAAATGGAAGGATAGGTGGTATAAGAAAAGGGAAGAATCAGTGGACAGGACTTATAAAGCATTTCCTGTGAGAGAAAAAGAGAAAACAGTGGATGCTTATCCTATGAGAGAAATACCTGGAGGAGGATATGTACATGTTCCATGGACCAGACAGGATATTCTATCATTTACGAATGATTTCCCTCGACTGAGAGAAAAGCCCGTCGAGTGGTATAGGCAGGTAGATAGGTTTGTGAAATTGTCAAAAGTGCTGTGGATTGACCTGAATAGTCTGTTTGATATAATTGTTCCAGCAGACTTGTGGGCTGAGTGTAAAATAGTTGTAAGTTGGCCTACTGAGGAATATCCAAGAGATCAGAGAACAGGAGCACCAGATCCAGAGGTAATGAGGAAGTATGATCAGGTGATTGTATACCTGAAAAGTAAAGTACCTCCAAAAGAGACAGACTGGGTTAAGATAGATCAAACACATCAGGAAGCAAAAGAATCAGTTCATGCTTTTTATGAGAGGCTGATACTGGCGTTTAAACAATTCAGTGGGGATGAGCACCTGGGTGACAAAGATTTGAGTCATTTTGTATACAGATTTGTATATGGCCTGAGACCTGAGATTAGTGAGAGAATTCGTGAGAATACAGTGGATTGGCAGAGTAAGAAAATAGATGAGATTCTGAGACATGCAAAGTACTTCAGTGATGAAATTGAAGCAAAACAGAGAAAGCTGAAAGAGAAAGCAATGTGGGCACAAGTGAAGGTTGCGGAGAGACAAGAAGCACAGTTGGTGGAACAGGCAAATAATCCAGGGAATAGGCCCAGATATGCAGGGAAAGGAAAGGGGAATCTTGAGGAAGCGAAGAAGAAGTTCCCTTGTCACAACTGTGGCCAACTGGGACATTGGAGATCTGAATGTACCAATCCACCATTAGTGAATAACGAGAGTAAAACCTTAAATCAACAGGTGCAGAACGAGTGGAATAATCAACAGCAGCAACAACAGAAGGTTGTGAGACAGCAGAGCCAAGAGCCAAAACCGCCCTTGCCGCAGAGTAGAGGGTCACAAAAGTACAATCAGGATTCGGGATTCTACAATGAGGAGCAGGTAAACAAACCAAGGCATTCTAACCAGGTACAACAGTATTTGTTAAAGAATGAAGGGAGTGAGTCTGAAGGTGATTATTGACGGTGCCGAGGAGAGGAGGAAGAGTGCATACTTGGTGCAACTCTAGAAATAGACCAGGCAGGACCATTTGTAGATGGAAAAATAAATGAAGAAAGTGTTACTTTTTTAGTATACAAGCTCAAAAAGGTAGTTTCCGCTGTTCCTCAAAGTGGAAAGAGGGGAGAAGAGTCAGGTGAAAGGCTAGAACCAATTGTATCCACTTTGTATTGGAAATTGGTAATCCATTTGTCGGATAATAATGCCCTCACACACCCTTGCAGGTGTCGTGCTTCATCATATGGGCTAGCTCCTCGTCGGGCCGGCGGTGCAATGCCCGACGGGCTCCCTTTATAAGGGGCACTTTGTCGGAGATCTTCAATCCGACAGCCGTATGGTGAAGTGCGGGTGAGGGGGCCTAAGTGGTGTAGATGTGACTATGTGGTATAAAACAGGGTTAAAGTGCCAGCTGGGAATCAATTTTATTCTTGGGGCCTTCTTCCCTGATTAAAAACGTGAAAAGGTGGCACTCAACGGAGTATAATGTCTCATGTGTGAGTGAACTAAAAGATGGTCAACATGTTTCTCGCTATGAGTGTGTGTACTCGCGATTCTTCAGGACCTAAGAAAAAACACTATCTACAAAACAGTAAAACTAATAATAACAGTATTCTGAACTGGGTCGTGTCACACCAGATGATGACTACTATTGAAGTACCTGTCAGTGTCTGGTATTACCTGTAAGGGAAATGATGCCAGTTAGAGTAGAACACCGTTGACACATTGGTACAGAAAAATATATAGCCAATAGGTGACTCTTCAACCATGCTAAAGGTAAAAACTGTGGTGGTTTCCTAAAGCCAAAAGAAATATTTTTAGCAACTCTACAAGTACATTCGTGATGTGTCCCAAAGGTGAACTAGAAGTGGCTATTCACCTGTGTGGACGATTTAAAAATGCAGTAGGGAATACGCGGGAACTGACTTACCCTATTCGGTAACAGTTAAGACAGCAGCAGTACTCGGTGGGTGTACATGGAGCAAGAATCTCTCATAAAGTAGAACTGCGCACGAGACCAAAGAATGATATGGGTAAAACAACAATTAAGAGCAGGCACTAAGTAAGGCAGTACAGTTGTGGTCTAATGTATTAATGTAATGGCAAGCTTATCCTTTAGATGTAGGAAATATATATACATTGAGGTGACAATGGAGATATAAAGGCAGTCAACCTGTAAAGTGTATCGATTGCATCACATAGATAAATACATAAATAAATAAATAAAGAAACAACACAATTCCAAGGTTGTAGGCATAAAGTGTTGTGACTTGATGTCCGTGGATAAGGAAAGTAAACTGCGTGAAAGGCAGTCTGCTGGAGAGCCTTCATGTTTATACGTGGTCTAAGCTGTGCGTGCAGTCATCCTATGCAGAGGATTAATGGATGGGTGGAGGCCGGTGTTGCAAAAGCCCGGGGGCATGTCCTGTAAACCCCTACCATGATAAGCGGAAGGAGCTAAGCCGCCGCAAGTTAGTAAGAACGGTCACCAAAGGAGACCGATCGGTGCGACTGGGATGAATGAGAGTATATTCAAAAAGAAGCGTCAGTTACCAGTCGAGGACCTAAGTGTGCCTGGTGTTCCCAAGTTAACTACTAGGGGGAATAAGAGGGGAAAGCAGGTCCCTGAAAAGGTGAAGCTCAAAGTTGGACAGATGGCTATTTTTAAAGCACTCAGTGTGAGTTTTGGTGGTACCACTCGGAGGGCAATGTGGGTGGTATATATCGTGTCTGGGAATGTATGCCAATATACAGTAGTGAAGGTCTCTTGTTGGGACTGAAGTCTCAACCAACAGTGGGGGTCATGCTCCTGGTATAGTGTAGAATTGCTCAGGTTCTTATCGAGCTCCACGGGATATCGTCGTTGAGTCCCCCAGTATCAGAGGATAAACGGTGTATCCATCTCTGCTCTCTTGCGAAAAGGCTCGATTTAGTAAGAAGGGGATTGGCTTCTAAAATAAGCCATTTCACCGAGTCAGGTGAGTGTCCCTTCTCGTGAAAATGAGCATAAAGTTTGGTGTTATTTTTGTGGCACCGGAAACTGCTGCGATGCTCAGAAATGCGCAGTTTGATGGGGCGTGTTGTCATCCCCACGTAGTCCCAAATCTCCTGGAAGTGTACAAGAGATCTCCTCATCCTCATTGTTAACACAGCCAAAAGACTAGCGGATGAGCTGTTGATACGGATTCAAGCAGCGGAAAGCACGTTAAAACAATCTAACCCTGGCTCAAGTTTCAAGTCCAAATTGACTGAACTTAATAACGAGATCGCTGAACATAAAGAGTATCTGATGAAACAAAAAGTAGTAAAGTTACAAAAGGACATTAAACGCTTTGAGAAAGAGAAAGTGTACCCATATCTTAAAGCTGATTATGTCCCATCTAACACTAATTATTCATCAGACACCGATACCAACTCTTCCAGAAGAGGGTCCTCTACCGGCAGTGACTCCAGTACTGAATACTCAAGACCCAATCAATACAGAGGAAAGAAGGGCAGACAAGGATATAATACCTTTCCTCCACCTATGTACCAAGGACCATCTTTTTGGCCATATCCGATGTACCAGCAAGGCCCCCCACAATTTAGCCAACACTGCCCACCCCCTTTTGTACCCCAAGGCATGAGCCAGCCTTTTTTAGGCAGAGGTTGGGGCAGAGGGCGAGGGCGAAGAAGAGGGCCCTCGCAGGAAGGCAAAAGAGTACAGTGGGAAGAACCTCCCCAACGAGGGATGGAGACCAGGAGCCACAGCAACAAGAAACAAACCTAGTCGTTAATCTATCGACCAGGCAATTGACACAGACAGAAGATGACGTCCTCCAAAAAGGACTTGGTTTTGTCCCCACCCCCAGAGTTGATCCATTCATGCAGATCTGCGAATTACACCAATTTTTTCGCAAGATCCGCCTCAGATTTTTCTTCGAAGGAAAAACAAGGATAACCGAAATGGATTCAGGTCTTCGTAATCCTTCTACTTTCACCCCACATGCGGGAATGGTACCAAATGAAGTCCTGACCTATGAACAGGCAGTACTGAAGGAAGTGAAAACGATTCAAGGACGCCAAATTTTCAAAAACATCAGTAACAAAGAAAAATTGGCTCTTGAGTCATTGGCCAATGACCCGAGTATCACCATTAAGCAAGCTGACAAGGGTGGGGCCACTGTCATAATGAATACAACAGATTACGACACTGAATGCCTACGACAGTTGGGGGATAGGAAATACTATACTCCTATTTCCAAAAACCCTACAGAACGCTTGAAAAAATCTATTACCAGCCTGATAGATTCAGCCGAAAGCCAAGGATGGCTGAGTGAGAATGAGGCGTCCTTTCTAATTAAGAAAGAACCTAAAACCCCCTACTTTTATGTTTTACCTAAAATCCATAAAGGGGTCACACCAGTACCAGGCCGTCCGATAGTATCAGGCATTGACTCCATCCTGGAGCCTCTTTCACAATTCTGCGACTATTTCTTGCAACCCTTGGTCAAAGATACCCCATCATACATACAGGACACAACTGATGTATTACGCCTACTTGACCAGATTCAGGGGTCTGATGACATCAACTGCCTCATTACCCTCGACGTTGTGGCCCTTTACACAAACATCCCCCAAAGGGCCACACTGGAGGTGATAGAGGATGTTTTGAATGCAACCCCTTGGGAGTCTCCCACCCCTCCATCCTTCATCACAGCCTGTGCTACACTGGCACTAACTGAAAACTTTTTCGAGTTCAAGGGCAAACTCTATCACCAGACACAAGGTACTTCCATGGGGAGTACCTTTGCTCCTAGTGTAGCTTGTTTGTATATGGCTTCCTTTGAGGGGGAACACATCTTCTGTGACACCAATCCCTATCGCGATAACATCCGCCTATGGAAGCGTTTTATAGACGACATCCTCATCTTTTGGACAGGAGACAGCGTGAGCTACACTGAGTTTTTTACCTGGATTAATAACCTGAATCCCTACTTAGAGTTCACTATAACAGCGTCTCCAACACAGATTGCCTTCCTTGATTTGACTATTAAGTTGACACAGGGTCACTTCTCAACAACCATGTACAGGAAGGCAACTGACCGCAATAGCCTGTTACACTTTCAGAGCCACCATCCTAGATCACTCAGAGAAAATTTGCCCTTTGGGCAATTTCTAAGAGTTAGGAGAAATTGCAGCACTTTAGATTCATACAAAAGTGAATCAGCTATCCTGGCCCAGAACCTGAAAGCGAGGAACTACCCACAGAGGAGCATCACTCTGTCTAATAAACGTGCCCGCAACAACAATAGAGAAGGACTCCTTGAACATAGAACCGAGCCAAGTGTTTCTACAACACTAACCTGTGTCACTACCTTTACACCGGTTTCTACACAACTGACCCGCGTGTTAAAGAAACACTGGGATATCCTTAATACAGGAACTTTACACCTTGAAACACCACGCTTTGCATACAAGCGATCTAAGAACATTAAGGATATTCTCATACGCACAAGGCCTAAACCCGAGATCAAGTCCCTACAACGCACACTCTGGCAACTACCTCCTGTGAAGGGACACCACCCTTGTGGCACATGTAGTGCTTGCACCTTCACTTCAGTACATAAGACAGTCACACTGAATAGCACTTTTGTTTGGGAATTGAGAACCCACACAAATTGTAACACACCAAACTGTATTTACCTACTTATCTGTCCTTGCGATCTCTACTACGTGGGGATGACAACACGCCCCATCAAACTGCGCATTTCTGAGCATCGCAGCAGTTTCCGGTGCCACAAAAATAACACCAAACTTTATGCTCATTTTCACGAGAAGGGACACTCACCTGACTCGGTGAAATGGCTTATTTTAGAAGCCAATCCCCTTCTTACTAAATCGAGCCTTTTCGCAAGAGAGCAGAGATGGATACACCGTTTATCCTCTGATACTGGGGGACTCAACGACGATATCCCGTGGAGCTCGATAAGAACCTGAGCAATTCTACACTATACCAGGAGCATGACCCCCACTGTTGGTTGAGACTTCAGTCCCAACAAGAGACCTTCACTACTGTATATTGGCATACATTCCCAGACACGATATATACCACCCACATTGCCCTCCGAGTGGTACCACCAAAACTCACACTGAGTGCTTTTAAAAATAGCCATCTGTCTACTGGTTTTCCCAGCTAATATGCTACTGTGACTATGAAGTTAGTGTTCAACCCTCCGTTTTAAGATGGCCGCCACATTTACAATCTTTCCTGGTCTACTGGCTGAGATCACACACCAATCCATGATGGCCGCCATTCTACCACAGTCCCACCTCCACCTCCACCCCCGCCCACAGTCACCTGACTTCGACTTCCTCTTTTTAAGCACACCTTCCTGAGGCACGAGTCACCTTCCGGACTCGGTGGAGAGGGTAGGTCAATACGGCGGACATGAGCGGCACGCAATGTAAGTAGATTTACGCTCTATCACATTGCCGCTAACTTTGAGCTTCACCTTTTCAGGGACCTGCTTTCCCCTCTTATTCCCCCTAGTAGTTAACTTGGGAACACCAGGCACACTTAGGTCCTCGACTGGTAACTGACGCTTCTTTTTGAATATACTCTCATTCATCCCAGTCGCACCGATCGGTCTCCTTTGGTGACCGTTCTTACTAACTTGCGGCGGCTTAGCTCCTTCCGCTTATCATGGTAGGGGTTTACAGGACATGCCCCCGGGCTTTTGCAACACCGGCCTCCACCCATCCATTAATCCTCTGCATAGGATGACTGCACGCACAGCTTAGACCACGTATAAACATGAAGGCTCTCCAGCAGACTGCCTTTCACGCAGTTTACTTTCCTTATCCACGGACATCAAGTCACAACACTTTATGCCTACAACCTTGGAATTGTGTTGTTTCTTTATTTATTTATTTATGTATTTATCTATGTGATGCAATCGATACACTTTACAGGTTGACTGCCTTTATATCTCCATTGTCACCTCAATGTATATATATTTCCTACATCTAAAGGATAAGCTTGCCATTACATTAATACATTAGACCACAACTGTACTGCCTTACTTAGTGCCTGCTCTTAATTGTTGTTTTACCCATATCATTCTTTGGTCTCGTGCGCAGTTCTACTTTATGAGAGATTCTTGCTCCATGTACACCCACCGAGTACTGCTGCTGTCTTAACTGTTACCGAATAGGGTAAGTCAGTTCCCGCGTATTCCCTACTGCATTTTTAAATCGTCCACACAGGTGAATAGCCACTTCTAGTTCACCTTTGGGACACATCACGAATGTACTTGTAGAGTTGCTAAAAATATTTCTTTTGGCTTTAGGAAACCACCACAGTTTTTACCTTTAGCATGGTTGAAGAGTCACCTATTGGCTATATATTTTTCTGTACCAATGTGTCAACGGTGTTCTACTCTAACTGGCATCATTTCCCTTACAGGTAATACCAGACACTGACAGGTACTTCAATAGTAGTCATCATCTGGTGTGACACGACCCAGTTCAGAATACTGTTATTATTAGTTTTACTGTTTTGTAGATAGTGTTTTTTCTTAGGTCCTGAAGAATCGCGAGTACACACACTCATAGCGAGAAACATGTTGACCATCTTTTAGTTCACTCACACATGAGACATTATACTCCGTTGAGTGCCACCTTTTCACGTTTTTAATCAGGGAAGAAGGCCCCAAGAATAAAATTGATTCCCAGCTGGCACTTTAACCCTGTTTTATACCACATAGTCACATCTACACCACTTAGGCCCCCTCACCCGCACTTCACCATACGGCTGTCGGATTGAAGATCTCCGACAAAGTGCCCCTTATAAAGGGAGCCCGTCGGGCATTGCACCGCCGGCCCGACGAGGAGCTAGCCCATATGATGAAGCATGACACCTGCAAGGGTGTGTGAGGGCATTATTATCCGACAAATGGATTACCAATTTCCAATACAAAGTGGATACAATTGGTTCTAGCCTTTCACCTGACTCTTCTCCCCTCTTTCCACTTTGAGGAACAGCGGAAACTACCTTTTTGAGCTTGTATACCCTAGGGGCATCTACTTCTGCTGGACCTCCCGCTCCCCTGAGAACGGAAATAGCCCCATTGTGTCCCTCTTTTTTGGAATTCTTACTTTTTTAGTAGACACAGGTGCGACAAGATCAACTGTCAGGTCAGCAGATATTAGAAATCTTCCTCTCTCGGATGAAGCAATCCAAGTAGTTGGTGTAGCAAATACACAAATCAAGACACGTCTTACTGAACCAGTAAGAGTACAAATAGGGAAATTTTCAGAAATGCACAGATTTGTAGTCTGTGACACTAGTCCGGTGAACTTGTTGGGCAGGGATCTGCTATGTAAAATGAACTGTACAATTTTTTGTACTCCGGATGGAATAGCTTTTGAAACACAAGATGAAGATGTTTTGTACCGAATGACTCTAGATAATAGAGAAAGTGAGATGGTTGGTACATATGCTGTGTTTAATCCAGAGGATTTGCCTCAAGAGCTGAGAGACACAGTGAAAAAGACAGTTTGGGATTTTACTGGAGAGGATGTGGGATTGATGAATAATGTAGATCCTGTGAAAATTTCAGTGAAAGAGGGAATTACTTATCCTAACATTCCTCAGTACAAAATGACACCAGAAATAATTGAAGGAATAACTCCTATAATTGAGAAAATGATTCAGCAAGGAGTTTTGAGAGAACTACTGAGTAGTCCGTGTAATTCACCGATAATGGGGCTAAAGAAACCTAATGGGAAGTTCAGGATTGTACAGGATTTGAGAAAAGTTAACAAAATTGTGGTGGCATGTTGTCCCATTGTGCCAAATCCGTCAGTGATTTTGTATCAGATTCCACATGATGCTGAGTGGTACACAGTGATTGATTTGTGTCATGCTTTCTTTTCAATTCCATTGCATCATGACAGCCAGCCGATTTTTGCATTTAGGTTTGGCCAGCGTATTTTAGCATGGTGTCGAATCCCACAGGGGTATACAGAGAGTCCTTCGATATTCAATCAGTTATTGAAAAAGTCATTGGAGAGTTTGATCATGCCTGAAAACTCAGTACTAGTGCAGTATATTGATGACCTACTCGTGGCATCAAAGACACGTGAGGCTTGTGAAGTAGATACCATAGCTTTACTGAATCATCTGGCAGATGGAGGGTTAAAGGTATCTCCAGCCAAATTGCAATTTTGCAAGAAAGAGGTGCATTATCTTGGACACAATATTGAAAAGGGTCTGAGAAAAGTGACTGATGACAGGATCAGAATTATTAGAGAAATGAAAGCCCCAAAGACCCAGAGAGAAGTGAGGATGTTTCTGGGGATGGTGGGTTATTGTCGTCAGTGGATAATTAATTTTTCCCTGTTAGCAAAGCCACTGATTAAGCTGACAAAAAGTGAGATGAAAGACCCATTGGAACTAGATGGAGAACAAATGGCAGCATTTGAGGAGTTGAAGAGCAGAATGTGTGAAGCCCCTGCTTTAGGTATGCCAGACTATGAAAAAGAGTTTGAGTTGTACTGCAGTGAGAGAAATGGATGTGCACTTTCAGTGTTAATTCAGTTACATGGATTACTGAGAAGGCCTATTGCGTACTTCACATCGACACTTGACCCTGTAGCTGTAGGTTTACCAGGTTGTCTGAAATCTGTAGCTGCAACATGTAAAAGTCTGGAACAGAGTGAAGGAATCATAATGGGATATCCTGTAAGGGTATTTGTACCTCATAATGTGGCAATTCTTTTGACAAGAAGCAGAACTCAGTATATGTCACATAGTCGGCTGACTAAATATGAGAAAGTCATTCTGGGAGCATCAAATGTGACTCTTGAGAGATGTGTGAATGTGAATCCAGCAACATTATTGCCAGATAATGAAGGTGTGGGGATAAAGACAGAAGATGATCACAATTTTTTGGATGTGCTGGATTACTGTACAAAACCGAGACCAGACATAAGAGATCTTCCATTGCCTGAGAGTGATCATGTGCTGTTTGTGGATGGATCATGTCTGAGAAATGATGATGGTGTGCTGAGTGCAGCATATGCAGTGTGCAAGGTTTCAGAAGTTATGGAAGCATCGCCATTGAAAGGAGTGAAATCTGCACAAGTTGCTGAATTGGTGGCATTGACGAAAGCTTGCGAAATTGGGAAAGATCTGAGAGTGACTGTGATGACTGATAGTCAGTATGGATTTGGAGTTGTGCATGATTTTGCCCAGCTTTGGCTACAGAGAGGTTTCTTGACGTCGAGTGGGACTCCAATAAAGAATGCTGAGGTGATTGGAAAATTGCTTGAGGCGATACAGCTGCCTAAGGAATTAGCAGTTGTAAAATGTGCTGCTCATGGACAAGGAGATGATTTTGTGACAATTGGAAACCGATTTGCAAACGACATTGCACAGTATTGTGCTAAAAATAATCACTCGATTAATAGGGAACGAGAAGGGGAAATGTCTTTTTGTTCTGTGATGTTTACTAATGTCCTAGAAACGTGGGATGAGGTGAAACAGTTGCAGGATGAGGCAGGAAAGGAAGAAAAGAAAGACTGGATCAAGGCAGGTTGTGCCCCAAGAGAAACAGATCATGTCTGGATCTATAGAGATGGTACACCAGTCATGCCAAATTCTATGTTGTCAGCAATGGAAAGGATCTATCATGGCCAGGGACATTTGGGAAGGGATGCGATGATCAGGTCTTTTAAACAGACTTGGTACAATGCAAAGTTCAGGACGATTGCAGAAAGCATTTGTCAAAGATGTTTGATTTGCCAGCAATTTAACAATGGGAAAAAGACAGTGGTGAGTCTAGGAACAATAGGCAGAGAAGGTGGTCCTTTTACCAGAATGCAGATTGATTTCATTGAAATGCCACAAGTAAACAGATTGAGGTATGTTTTAGTGGTAGTCTGTTTGTTCTCAAGATGGGTGGAGGCCTATCCGACTAGGAGAAATGATGGAATAACAGTGGCAAAGTTACTGTTAAGAGAGTTGATTCCTAGGTACGGATTTCCAGTAACGATTGAGTCTGATAGAGGTGGACACTTCTATAATGAGCTCATGAGTTTGATTTGTCAAGCATTGAGCATACAGCAGAAGCTACATTGTGCTTACAGACCAGAGGCTTCTGGTGTTGTGGAGCAGATAAATGGCACAATCAAGAACAGGATTGGTAAGATGTGTTTAGCCACTGGAATGAAATGGCCTGATGTCTTGCCTCTAGTGCTAATGACTATTAGATCTACTCCAGATAGAACTACTGGTTTGAGTCCACATGAGATTTTGATGGGACGTGCAATGCGTCATGCATTTGTACCTGTCAATAAGTTGATGACAATAACTGATGACATGATTTTGGATTACTGTAAAGGCCTGGCTGACGCAGTTCATTCTGTGTTTCACCAGGTTGGAGAAGACGCTACTACACTTGAGAAGAAGCAAGCTCATGATCTGAGTCCAGGGGACTGGGTGAGGATTAAAGTGCACAGAAGAAGAAATTGCTTGGTTCCAAGGTGGGGAAGGCCAAGACAAGTCATTCTGACTACGACAACTGCAGTGAAGTGTGCTGGTGTGAAAAACTGGGTACATGCAAGTCATACTCTGAGAGTTCCAAACCCAAAAGATGGGACTGGTAAAGAGTATTTTGAAGAGTCAGATTCCAGTGATGATGAAGAAACAGAACCAGTAAGGAGAAATCAAAATTCTGGAAGAGCTGAAGGAGAAAGAGAGTCAGGTGATTCTTTCTTTCCAGGAGAAGCTTCAAAGGAAACATTGAGAGTTTCAAAAGGGAGATCAGATTCTGTGAGAGAGCCTGAAGTTCCAACAAGCAGTGGAAAAGAAAGAAGAGAAAAGAGCAGTTCCACAGAGACTACTCCTGAATCAGATGAGGAGGTTGAAATTCCACTTGAGATTACACTTGAAGAAGTAGGGTCAGAAGAAGATAGAGAGGGACAGATCGCAGAAGACCCCCGAGGAGGTGTAGGGAATATTTCTGATGAGCTAGGTGAAGGGACAAGTAGACAGCAAGAAGATTGCGTGTTGGAGACCCGAGGAGGGAACGAAATAGGGAAGTCTCAAACAGTGGTGATAAAGAGTGTGGAGCAAAAGAAAACTGCTGAAGAACAAGAGGCATTTGAAACAGAATCGGATGAAAGTGAGAATGGAAAATCAGAGGGTCGAGTTCTGAGAAAGAGAACTTGGATTGGAGAAAGAAATAATAAAGAAACAAGACCAAAAAAGGTTGTAAGAGGAGATCTTTGGCCTAACAACAGAGTAAAGAAGCTGAGATACAGACTGATAAGAGCAAATACATCGAAAGCTGAACAAGTGAATGAGGTGTCGAGTCAAAATGAAGTGAAGAAAAAGGAGCAAAAGAAATCAAAAGAACCCGAGGAGATAAAGAGAATTAGAAGACCCAACCAAAAGTACAGATCACCGGAATGGTCTTATGTGGCACTGTCTGAAGGAGAAGAAGAAGAAACAGTGAATCGAGACAATCCGGAGGGGATCTTGAGAAAAGTGGTTGAGGAAAAGGAAAATTCTGTTGGAATCTTAAAAGTTATCCTGACTGACATTGGAGAAGAGTCGGATGCACAGGATGTTGTTGATGATCTGATACAATTTGATATTGCTGAAGAAGAAGTGAAAAGTGATGAATATCCAAATTGAGTGAACTGAAGAAATCACTTGGAGAAAAGTGAAAAGGAGAAAGTCTGAAATATAGCTGTCTGAAGTAATCCAGAAATAAAGAATTGCAGTAGTGGAGTAGTAGAGGCTAAGTCAAAAGACACGGTCAAAGTAGTAAAATGGCTAACATAGAGAATAATCAAAGTAGATGTGCCTTCTTAAAAAGATGGTGTAGAATGTGCTGCTGCTGTACTGGATTATTAATGCTATTATGGGGAGTTTTAGCTTTATTAGTTACATTTAGGGTTACAATAGGTACATTTGAGATACATACTGAGAATGAGACTAATGTAGAGAAGAATTCACAAAAAGTAGTCCCAACTAGAATTAGTAATACTTTCATGCATAAAGATAGGTCAATTAATGATTTTTCTAGTAATGTTTTTTCAAAATTGTTATATGAATATGTGAAGACAATGGAAGTAAGGGATTGCTACGTATGTATGCAGTTACCTGCATCCGTTTCAGAGGGTGTTACTTATCACCATTTACCAGCTACGTATGGAATTTCATGTAGTGTGTTGAGTAGTGTTTTCTATTTGTTAGGGAAAATAGATTATGTGATGTCTAACAAAGATAATATTTTTGGGCAATTGCCTATGAACAAAAGGCTGAATCCAGCTAAATAAGCTAACATTTTTGGTGAGATTTTTATTGAAAAAGAAGAATTAACATTAGATTACATTTTTAAGAATAATTTAACTTGCAGTTTGAAAGAAGAGGAGAAGGCTTTTCTACACATGGTAGAGGAAAGGAGAATGAGCATGCATGAAAAGGCAGGGAAATACAAAGTGAGTGAGACAATTTGGGACATTGAGATGGGGAAAGAATTGAGAAATGGGGCTAGTCCAACGTTAGCTCTAGATGCACCACAGAAGGGTAAACTATGCATTACAAGGAAGAAATCCCAATATGATACATATTTTGTTGGGACTAGTGAGTGTCATGATACATACTTCATTGCAACAGGATGGGGTTTTAAAGGAGGAGAGGATCCAGTTTTCCCAGGAGTGTATTATGTTTGTGGGAACAAGGCTTATTACAGGTTGCCTGACCATTGGTATGGCACATGTTATGTGGGCCTGGTCTTTCCAAAGATCTTTCATATAGATAGAATAGAAGATGTAGAACATATTAATTTACTAACACGATTTAAGAGAGAAACTTGGTCAGAAATAGTTGGTGATATCTTTGGAGCTTTAATTCCAGCAGTGGGAATTTCTTTAAATGCATATGGAATTCGGAAATTGTCAACAGTGGTGGATCACTTATCGACAAGTACCGCTGGAGGGTTTCTTTTGGTGAATACGGAGATGATTGCCGTACGTGCCATGTCTATGCAAAATCGACTTGCCCTTGATATTTTATTGGCCAAGGAGGGTGGGGTTTGTGGAATTTTTTTTTTGGGTTGTTTATTTGGTGATAATATCACCAAAGGGGGGATTGCTGGAGCAGAGTTTTCTGTTGAAAATTTATCGGGTTTTTAAGCTCCAGTTTTGTTTATAAGTCGTGATTAAAAAATACTAATTCATAATTAGTAATTATTTGTTTTGTGTGAAAATTCTAATTAACCAACATGATTAACAAGAGAAATTACACGTGGGAATGCATATATGTTGCTTAATAATGTGCAGGTTTTATTAAATGAATGTTGCTAAGTGCTGTTTGTTTTAAAGCACAAAACGCTTTTGAAATAACGTGTACTAATGCTTAAATATGTTGCAGATGGCTAGTTAATTACATACACATAGGGGTATTAGTGGGAATTAACACTGTTTAATCATTGCGATGATGTAGTAACGTTGTTTGTATTTCTTTCGATTAAGATGGTTCGTTTTGGCCTAAGAAAAATGGCTACCGTTTACAGCCTGTATTTGAGTGATCGAATTCTGATGAGAGGGCCTTGCTGAACATGGTCGAGAGTCACCTGACCACAGCCTTCGCCTGGTTTAAAAGTTTTCCGTGAGGACAGCAGTTCTGGGCGTAAGTCCAAGTGCCTTGGACGAGGATAAGGTCACAATGAACAATGACAATGCTGCGGTGGCTCTATTAGAGATATCAAGGAAGAGCGGCTTCGAAAGAAACATTTGTAAACTTGAGTTTCCTTCTTCCTTCTTTTTATTTTTGTGATTTTTCTGAGCGGAAATTTTCCAAATGTAGCGATGCTACATCCTTTCCTGCTCGCTCTGCTCAGCGGCTCAACGGAAATTCAGAACATTTTATGTTGCTTTATTTTGTAATTTTTATTATAAATATACTAGACTAGAGAGGGTGCGTGGTCATTGCATTTGGATGTTTGAGGCCACTTCTTCCCAAACTTGCGTTGGTGAGGATCGATGCTGTGAGGACGGCGACTTGGGAGACTTCTACTAAGAGACCTGTCCTGACCCATTTATGACATTTAGCTAGAATAGGTAACTATGAGAATAATGATTTTATTTTGATTGCCTTTCCATTTGAACTAATTTTAGATAAAGTACCATAATTTTAAATACAGTGTTGGTGGTTATTTCTTGTCAATTATTGAGTACTCTATTGTGATTATTGTTGTTTAAATCATGACTCAAGACAGTATCAATTTGGTCTCATTGACCTCGTTGTAGATGCAGGGTGTTTAGGAGGTTTCCTCTCCCATGGTTGGTACTGATAGAGTAATCTGAGTGTATATTAGTGAAATGGGCCCAAGTGTATGGTGAGTGTATGTGCGTGTATCTGTGAAATTACTCTGTCCGTGGAAGTAGGGAGAATTTATATGCCCTGATCTGCACCAAGTGCACCTGTGCACTTTCAGTGACCTGGCCAAAGACGGCAGCGAGCTCTCAATTCAGAAAAAAACAAAGGCCCTGGCATTAGTCCTGCCAGGCTCTATGTCCCTCACAATCCTGAAGCCTAAAATATCCAGCAACTCCCACGTGAGCTGGCAGCTTTTGATTCACATTTTTTAAAGTAAGTCCTTCGCTAATGCAAAACCCTTTTTCCATAAGTTAACAAGTGTCCGCTTTGAAGACATTGGGCGTGTATCACTTCCCTTATTTTACTTTGTACTGCCACGAGCATTTGAACAATCTAATGCTGTAATCCCACACAGTGCAGCTGCAGCCACAGTTCTTCCTCTCACCATGGAGAAAAAAAAACTATTTAACTTGAAAAGGGGCTTACAGATATGCCCCGGCTGTCTCTGTCTCTCAGGAATGTTGTTTCTTCATGCTGCACAAAGTCACGGAGGAAAGTTTCAATTTAAGGCCTGAAAGTGAATGCAAACTAATTTTCTTAATGTGTTTATACTGCCAGTTTATCTGACCTCTTTGGTCACACATTTCTGCCAGTCTTACATTAGCTCCAAGTATTCGCCCTACTAACAACGCCCCCGCCTCCTCAAGTTTTAACACCTGTAGTAGTGCAAACAGTGAAATACAAGTCCACCCCCAACCCTTTGATTAACCTGTGACCTAAAACTCACTTGAGTGCAGGCTCAGCGCTGGAGCTCCGGAGATGGCAAAGGAACAGTTGAAGGAATTTCCTAATGGCCCAGCAGGTGCTAATGTGGGCAGCCATACACGGCAATCAGGAAGAGGGCTGTGGCAGGCCACCCTGGCTGGAGCACGGATTGCCAAACAATTCTCGGAATCCGAGAATCCAGTTTGGTTGTATCTTTACCGTTCTATTTATAAATACAGATGGAAGACAAATATTTTGCCGTCTGTATTTATATGTAAAAATCCATTTAAACGGAAAACCGGGAGCCTTACTTAAAATACACCAATCTACTATTCTACCCACACTTCACCATACGCCGTATGAAAAGATCTCCCGTAAAGAGCCCCCATTGAGGGCGCCCATCAGGCACTGCTGCGCCGGCACGACGTGGAGCAAAAGCCCAAAGATGAAGCGTGACAGTTATCCAGGAGTGTGAGGGCATTTGATCCTACGGAGTAATGCTCCCTGCAGACTCGGTGGGGGTTACCTGACCTAAGCAGACAAATCTGCACTTACTAGGAACTGCACACCCCTGTGATCCTGATTAGAAATTTATTGTGTCAGCAGCACGATGGGGGTGCAGATCTAGGGATGCCTTTTCCTAGAGGACCAAGGAGGACTTCAACAGATTTTTTCCGGCTCCTCTGGTCAATAGTATATCTTTCTACCCCTATGTCTTCTACTGCGGGGCACGGGTTGGGAAAGGGCTTATATGGATGGTATAACGTCCAGAGCGTCCCTGAGGGGATGTGCTAATGAGTGTGGCGACTATGCTGAGAGTGCGGGCTGCTCTTCAGCAGCATAGACTATTCCTTGAATGTATGGACGCTGACATAGCTGGAGGGGACTCCTACATGTCTGCTCCTAGTACGCGCAACCTGTCCGTTTGGGCGTGGGGCGCGCCCGCCCAATTAGAGCCCAGAGTCACCGGGGGGCTAGCATTGGTGGGATTTCAAGCCCCCTAAACTCACAATGAGAATTGCTAAAACATTTACCACTGTTCGACATTTATGAAACAGAGAAGAGAAAAACTGAACTGCATTTGCCCATCTGCCATCCAGTTGTATATCCTGTTTCCTTCAGTAGATGTTGGGTTTTGTTAAGGATTTCCTGACACCTGTGTACTAGAGCTGAGCGAGATTTCCTCCTGCCTCTCCTCTGCATAATAACCTAGTTCTCATCAGGCTGCAGGACTTTTAACAGTAATGCCTAGATGCATAAAGCAAAGTAAAAGATGTATATTGTGTTGTTTATCTGCGCTTAAAATGTTATGTCGAAGTTGGGCAATTTAGTTTCTGGGAATCAAAATGACACTCGAAATACTGTCATCCTACAAATTAGGGATTGTGCCCCAAACCAAGGTTGGAACATTGCCAGGAGAAGCATAAAGGCATAACAAACTGGCTGTGAAAGCAGAGAAGGCTCAGTGGGTATGTGGCTCATCGACAGGATTACAAAATGTTTTTCCTTTAAATCTGCCCTCTTGTTGTGCTGGACTGACTGATCAATTTTTTAAATAGAGGCTTGCAAGCATCACCTGAGCAGCAGGAAAGATAAAAGGCTACTTATATGCCCTAAAATGTCAAGTTTTACATTATGCCATGTCTTAAAAATAGATCTACTTTCATTGAATGCTGTAAATGATTATGCAGCTAGGACAGGTCATACTGCATTGAGTCATAAGACACTGAGTTAAATAGTTGGGTTTTAGAAAAATTAGTGGATATTAGAAATTCATTGCCTGCTGCAGTTTGATTCAAGTACCGGAAGCTTCAGGTGTCGTGTCAGTAGTATGTACAATATAAAACTGCAATGCAAAGCACAATGGGAATCAAACCTTTATTAGAGTCATCCATCGACGAAATGTCAAATGACTCCAATAACTTCCCGAAAAGAACTAAAGTTGAGAGGAGGTTAAGGTTGACCTATGTGTGAATAGTGCCTCTGCCATGAAAACAAAATACAATTCACAAGTTAAGGTAATGCCATCGCCTAAATAACCTATCTCTGTGTAATACTGCAACTCTTCTTTTAATATTAGTTATGTTTAATTAAGGTAGTTATTTTTATAATTGTAGTTTCTAAGGGCCATATGTAGGTAAGTGAAAATTACCGATTCCTAAATACCGAATTTTACCGAATCGGTATTTAGAAATCGGTATTTCGTATGTACGTAATTGTTCGGTGAATTTTACCGAATCGGTAACATTCGGAAAAATTTTACCGATTCCACAATACCGACCGGTATTCCTGAATCGGTATCTACCGAATCTGCATTTACCGATTCGGTATTATCCGAATCGGTACAGGTGTTACGTCAGACCAGCAATGCATTATGGGTGATGTAGTCAGTGAAACCCTAACATTACAGGATTTGCACCGAACAACAGGGCATGTGACACACATCAGCGAGAATCAGGCAGAGGACAAAGAGACAGTGTTGCACAAATGTATTATGATGTGAGCAATGTAGGCCTCCAGGTACACTGAGCTAATGTAGCGTTTCTGTCCACAGGCGAGACATCGCGCAGGACTGCTCAGGAGTAGGGAGAGAGGGCACCCAGGAAGCACATCCACGAGAAGGCCACCACGAGTGCAGGGCACACAACACCACCACAGCCAGCCTTGCCACCACAGCCAGCCTCACCACCACAGCCAGGCTCGCCAACACAGCCGGCTACGCCACCACACACAGCATCGCCGCTACTGCTATCCTCACCAGCATCAACACCACCTGCAGTGGTGAGACCTAGGAGGCGTGCTGTTGGCAGACTGCATGTGTCCGAGTCCTCCTCAGAAGACTCGAGTGGGGATGAAACAACCAATGTGCCAGCGGATGATATCAACGCTGGTGTGCTGTCCACCGTTGAGGGAGCAAACACAGGTGGCAGACGCCGCCGCAGGGCTCGTGTCAGCAGTCCACCTCCTCTGGGTGAGAGCCATGGTGTCTTCGGAGGGCTGGAGGCAACCATGGTGAAGGTGCAGCGCCTACAAGGCAAAGCAATACAGTCGGTACAACGACAAATGAAGTGCCTAAATGACAAAATGGGTAATATTTCATCAATGGCTGAGGGCATGAGGGAGATGGCTGCGGGCATGCGGGACATGTCGCAGTCTGTGATGCTGCTGTGCAGTAAAATGGAGGAGGACAGAGCAACACGTCGAAGGGAGAGGCAGAACATTGCGCACCATACCAGGGCAGTGAACCGACTAGCTACTGCCACTTCTCTGCTCTGCAGGCGCTCGGTGGCCATGCAGGAGGGGCTTGCGCACTGCAGCACTGATGTGACTTGGGGGCTGGTTAAGGTGACCAGTGCTCTTGAGGTGCTGCTGACGAGCTAGTCTGCCAATACTGGTGCTGTGGGTGTCGTGGACAGCAAGGACACGACCAGTAGGAGCAGCATTACCCCCCCTGTCACAGACACACGGAGGAGCAGCAGATGGCATGGGGCTGCCACTGGTCCCACAGGCAGTGAGGACAGTCAGTCACTGGCATCCCACACTGTAGTGCGTGGCCGCAGACGCTGATGAAGGCCAAACTGCCAGGACAGATTTGGGTGAAGTAACCCATGACTTCCTACAATGGATGTCACCAATTTGAAAGCCCAGTTTGGGTGTTTGTGTTGTGGCGTAGTGGCCAAAAATTAAAACTACGTCATTGCATACAACAACTGGCTGTGTCTCCTTACTTACTTAGAAATAGTTGTTTGTGATCTCTGCCCGTCTCTCTCTCCCATCTGTTGCTGCTGGCACTCCTGCTGCGTTGGGCTCTGGCTGTGCAAATTCATCATCATCCTCCTCAAAATCTGTTATTTCCACTTCTGTACCTTTCTTTGTGGCAAGATTGTGCAGCATTGCACAAGTAGCAATGATCTTGCAGCAGATGATGGGTGTGTACTGGCGTGCGCCTCCGCTCTTGTGGAGGCAGCGGAACCTGCTTTTCAATAGTCCAAACGTGCGCTCCACCACGTTTTGTGTTGATTTGTGTGCCACATTGTATCGTCTCTCACTCAGGGTTGATGGGTGTAGGTAGGGAGTGAGGATAAATGACCGCACGGCATATGCACTATCGCCTAGGTGAGAAAGAGGGTGCCATTAGTCACATACACCAATACACATTCATCTGCGGTAAGTGTAAGGGAGTGTCACAGTGATTTACCTAGCAGGTATCCTTCTCCAAATTCTCCCGCAACCAGGCGTGTGTAGATCCCACTGTTCTGGAAAATGTAGGAGTCGTGGGTGCTCCCAGGAAATTTGGCTACGATGTCAGTAATTATGTTGGCAGCATCGCAGATTACCTGCACATTTATGGAGTGGGTGGACTTTCTGTTCCTGTAGATATGCTCAGTGGCTGCTGGTGGGCAGATAGGAATGTGTGTGCCATCGATGCAGCCTATGACATGCGGGAACTGTGCCATCTGGTAGAAGTCTGTCTTGGTTTTCAGCAGTTCAGCCTGTGGGTTTGGGAAGCTAATGTAGTGTTGCATTCTCTGCATCATGGCATCCAGGAACTTCCTGAAGAAACGGGACAGGCAACTCTGGGATACCCCGCCTACCGCAGCTATCACCCCCTGGTAACTGCCAGATGCGAGTAGATGGAGGCTACACAGCACCTGCACATGTGGTGGTATGGCGTGCGCCCTTGTTGTTGAATGGTCCAGGAGTGGGTGCAAGTCCCTTATCAGGTCCATGATGGTTTGGGGGTGTAGCCTGTACCTTTCATGTATCTCAGCCTCAGTCTGTTGGAAGAGTGTGATGCGCTGTCTGTAAATGCGCTCCTCCCGTCTCCAAATCCTCATTCCTGCTGCCTGTAGACGTAGGCGCCTTGCAATCACATAGAGGGCCGCCATGGTGATCACGCTGCTGCATTTTGGGATTGCTTATATGCACTGTAGCTGATTACCACCTGCTTTCACTCTGTGTTAAATACCGACTCTTAAATACCGAATTTCATGCAATTCGGTAATACCGAATTTACCTACATCTCTTTTCTCGTTTTACCATTTCCTATTTACCGATTCGGTAAATAAGAATTCGGTAATTCCAAATTGGTAATTTAGAATTCGGTAAAGATGAATCGGCATTTACCGATTCATAATTACCGAATCCTGCTTTTTGGCCTCCTACATCTCAATCGCCTGAATACCGGTCGGTAACGTGATATTTTCCGAATTTCGGCCGTTACCGAGCGGTATTTGGCTACCTACATATGGCCCTAAATGTGTTATTGGACGTATTTTAGTATAGAGTAGGGGGCCGATTCACAGAACTAACTTAAGACACAATCCTAAACTTACTACTTTTGGTATTCACAGAAGTTAGGATTTTGTCTTAAGTTTGTCTTAAGACAAACTTAAGACAGACTTAAGACAGTCTTAAGACAGACTTAAGACAGTCTTAAGACAGACTTAAGACAGACTTAAGACAGACTTAAGACAGACTTAAGACAGACTTAAGATAAACTTCTAACTTAAGTCTGTCTTAAGTCTGTTTTAAGTTTGTCTTAAGTTTGTCTTAAGTCTGTCTTAAGATTGTCTTAAGTTTGTCCTAAGTTTGTCTTAAGACAAACTTAAGACAAAATCCTAACTTCTGTGATTACCAAAAGTAGTAAGTTTAGGATTTTGTCTTAAGTTAGTTCTGTGAATCGGGCCCTAAGTGTTTAAATGACAATGTGAAGCATTACAAAATTGTGACTGTGTGGGTGCTTGATGTTTTGTGTGTGGGTATCTGTGAGTTGGTGTGTGAGTTAAGTGTTGTGAGGGTTTATGATTGTGTATGTGTTGCTGTGTGTTGGAAGCTGTATATTTTATTTTATTGGCTGGGTGTGTGATTATTGGGGCTTGGATGGCCATATAATGGTATATGCATTGGTACGTGCCTTCAGGTGTCAGCTTGTATGATGGTGGGTGTGTAGATGTTTGTTGATGTTGCTTGCCAAGCAATTCTTTGTTGGATGTGGGTTTACAAATGTTGCAGTATGATTGTATGATGTCATTCTACTGCTGTACTGTACTGCTTGTAAAGACATGGTGATGGTAATGCGTACATTGTTGGGATGGTGGCAATAAAATGCTGTTTATGTTGGTAGATGATGGCACATGGATGATTATAGGAATGTCAGTGGGTTGTTTGCTTATGCCATTGTCCAAGGTTTAGTATGTGTGTATATATGAAAGTCATTGTATTGGCGCATAATCTGGAGTACACCAGAACTGCTACCATACGCTGAAGGCCTTAGGGATATGATTAAGGCAGACACTTTACATAAGATTTGCTGGCTTCGTAAAATTAGAGCATTATTGATAAACATGGGCATGAAAGATTTGTGGGAAAACCCCATGAACAATCCAATTCCATTTAAAGAAATTGTAAAAGAAAGATACTGGAGTAGGCTCCATTATAATACCTAAGATAAATGTGATAGCTCAACGCATCAGGGTTTTTCTTAACAGTGAAACCCCGACCTATATTGGAGTTGTACTGGGATATTATATCCAAACCTTATGATCTGAAGTTGTACTTCCAGTTTAGAGTGGGAACTTTGCCTTTGCAAACCTTCACGGCTAAGTGGGCAAGTGAGGGCAATAGTAAATGCCCCTTTTGCGATAAGTGTGAAGAGTCTTATGCTCATGTTCTCTTTGTGTGCCCAGCATACACAGCTCCGCGCAAAGCGTGGCTGGCTCCATCATGCAGATTGCTGTCTACCAGAACATGTTGCACTGCAATGAGGATATTGCGTATTGATACTCTCCCTTGTATAGCAATAGCTGTCGGCAAATATCTGAGCTGGATGTGAGCTATAAGGTCAAAATCTCTTTTAACTAACTGATTAATTGATGTCTGGCATCTATGTCTGTATCTTATTATTTTTAATCATTGTGTATGTTTAATTACTTATTGTAATTTCAATCATGACAATCCAATTTTTTATCTAATGCTTTATTTTAGATGTTTAATATAATATTTAATCAAGTGTAAGATTAATGTGCATTTATTAATCTTTTTATTGTATTTTTAAAATATTTGCACTGAAACTTTTTGTAACAAAAATGAGTTTTATTAGATGTACTTCGCCTTTATGACATTTATTTGTCGAATAAAGCTTTTTGGATTGGATTGATAGTCATTGTCCTATATGTGTAATGTATAATGTTTTGTAATATGTATTGTCATTGTTATCATTAGTTGAAGGTTTTTGGTGTTTGTATGTTGGGGTAAGATTTAAATTGAGTTAGTACACCAAGATAAGTTGTTTAAGATACAATAATACTTTAAGTTGTCAAATGTATTACTTATTGGGTTTTTGACAAAGCCATTATTTACATATAAATCATCCATAATACCCTTTTCATTTTAGTTTTAGTGAATTTCTTATTAATGACATTAGTTATTCACAAACCTATTTTTTACATAACAAAACTTTCATTACTGTATTTGGGTGTTTTGAAATTGAAATAATGTAGTATTTCTCTGATTCTGTATGTTTCATGATATACTTTTCTGTTACAAAAGAAAGTGTGTTACTGTGTGGAATGTTATTAACATAATGTTCAAGCCCTTTATCCTTAAATTATGTATTTAAATATTCTCAGTGATGTTTTCAGGATAATGTAATCATAGAGTCATGTGTGAGAAAAAGACAAACTTTGATGTCAAAGCCTTCCAAAAAACCACCTACCACTGCATATTTCAACAAGCTTAAGTCACTATGCAAATATACGTAGCCTTGTAAGAAATTGGCTATTCACTTGAAGGGGAAAAGTTCCCACTTCAAGCAATAATCACAGTCCTTTTCTTGGGGGACCACTGAAGTCACTAAATTAACCTGAGCTGAACCCAGTGGTAGGCTTAATTTAGAGGCAGTGTGCAAAGTAGTTATGCAGTAGTAAAACGGTAATGAAAAGTTGAACTGCAAAACAATAAAAATTCCCCAAAATTAGAAAAACTAAATCAAATGTAATAAGCAAAATCACACTAAAATGACACAATTACAATAAAGGGGACTGGAGATATGCATTTCTTAAGTTGGTAAGTAGAAATAGCTCCAAGAAACACAAAGTGCTAATTACAGACAATGGTTGGGGGATAACACGATGTAGGCACAATTTGATGCTTACTACGATGGAGCATGGGTCAGATACACTAACCAGGTTCATCCTTGTCAAAGATTTTACCTTCTGACTTCAGTCCTTTAAGTCCCAATCCACCACAGGAGAACACTTCTAATGCCGCCCAGGACCCCAGGGGAGGCACTTATAAACTAACAAAGTGGCAAGAAGAGGTCTACAGGATGGGCCAGTCCAAGTTCAGCTGCCATTGGTCAGCGGGGCAGTTGTAGGGAAGACACTCTTGTAGCTGTAGTTTTAACAGGAGGTCAGACTGGTGACCCTTGGAGTACACTTCTTTTTCCTGGGTACAAGAGAGTGAGCACCAGTTATAAGCTCTTCTCAGGTTTGAGACAGCAGGTTCAGTCCTCTTTTGACCTTTTACAGGTCCAAGAGTGTTTATGGAGATCCCAAATGTATCTCTGGACACACTAGTGGGCAGGAATGACGGCTGGAACACCCTAACCAAAAGGTTTCAGGGGCTAACTCTGTCCAAAACTGGCATTTTCGTGGTGGCCAAAGTCTTCGGCCACATTAAACCCTGAGTTTGAGACAGCCAACACCAAAATCTAGTTTTAGGCAGTCCCTTTACCCCCAACAAACTCAGAGAAGGAAGTCCAGTAGAACAGAGGCAAACTTTCAGCAAGTAGACAGTGGATACACATGAATGCTTTCGGCATTCTGTTTCCTTTCTTTGAAGTGCACCCCAAATGTCATATGAAAAGCCTCAGCAGACCTGTCAAGTGCAGACACTCGAGCAGGATCGGGCACAGTAAACGGCTGCCGGTCTCCAGTCGGCTTTTTCGAATGACACACTGAGCTGGGCTCCCCTCGCCCCTATGCCTCCCCCCTTCCTCCATACCTCAGTCTTCTGCACGATGGCGTTGCTTTGACTCACTTCTACACCCTGCAGGAGTGTGAGGAAGCACAAGTAGTGCCGCGTATTCCCCTCAATGGAGCTGGGGGCGGATCATGCTCCTGTCTTGCCGTGGTGTCGGGTTCCCTGCTGGGAGGGAACTGCCGGGAGACTGCACTGCCGCCGGATTGCCCGGTTCAGTTCCTGGGGCAACGGTGGAAGAGTCAGTACCTGCAGGGGCATTTTGGCTGGACCGGACTTTCAGAATTGTGCTGGTCGGATCTGTGCCTTCAGATGGGATGGAGGTAAGACCTCTCCATTAGGGGAGTGTGCAGCACGCAGCAATTCTTTCAGCAAGCTGGGTAGAACTCTTAGAGAACAAGCTGCAATATTAGGCCCCTCTGTGGATAACTCTGAAGTATTCTACCTTGTACCGCAAACAGAAGGGACTACAGAAGGGGCCACAAGGGGCCCAAGCGGGCTTATTCAGGAGAAAGGTCTGCAGCTTATGGAGAGTGGGAAAACTCTACAAGATAGGCTTACTACTACATCTGGGAAAGTGTGTAGGTATACCCTCCGCACTAGAGGGGTCTGGCGACCTCTCTTCAAGGGCTGGAACCCTTACCTCCTCTCCATTCGGTTTCCGATCCAAATCTTGTAGGAGGGATTAAAAGCAGAAAAAGTTACATCTTCTGCTACTACGTTCAGGAAATCCCCTAGAAGTAGGGGCAGAGGGAAGAAGGCTGTGGTATCTAAGATTAAGGTTACCCCCTCTCTGAAGTCTTTCTATAAAGTGTTAGCCTCCCCTGCTGTTTCTTACCTCTGAAGCTCCTAGACCCCCCAATATAGAACCTCCAGGTGGAGCAACCCGAGGCCATAACGTGATAACTCCTGCCCGGGTTATATCGACAGAGTCACTTCAAGATGTTGCTTCCTCTGCAATCTCGATTCCTACATCAAATGGATTTCAGGCCTTAGAGGTATTAGAGGGAGCGGGGGCATCTGGAGAAGATTTTCATGTTGGGTTGGAGTCTCCTCAAACTATGCCAGTAACATCTGCGGCTGGTCAATCCTTGCACACAAATTTAGGATCTAACTAAAAAATACTGGTGGGCATTCTTCTGGCCTTTAAAGAAGAAATGAAAGGCAGATTCGCAATTTCGGAGCAGAATCAGGTCGCAATACAGGCGTCCTGTGCTGCTTTGACTCAGAAACTTGAGTAGGTCTCCCTGAGAACTGAGGTTTTAGAACAAGAGGTTCCTAAATTAAAGCAAACCATTGATAAAACGTCAGTTGAGGTGTCCTGACTATCCCGTCAAAATAAGGAGATGAGGGAGGACTTGCAACATTTTGAAAATCACAGCCGGAGAAATAACCTCAGACTTATAAATATCCCTGAGGATGCGGAAGGCCCAGATATTAAGGCCTTTGTAATCAAATTACTACAAGATACTGCCCTAAATGTAGATGTAGATCTTTCAAAAGAAATCCAGCGGGTACATCGAGATCAATTCAAAAGAAGTCCTGGAAGGCAAAGGCCAAGGCTAATTTTGATCAATTTCCTCACTTTCACTATTAAGGAGGCTGTTTTGTCCTCCACTTTAAAAGAAGGGTCTTTTTCAGCAGGTTCCTACTCCTTTTTGATTAGGTCAGATTTGTCCCACACTGCCTCATTAAGGCAGTGGAAATTGGGGAAAAAGGCGGAAGAACTGAATAAACTTGGCGCAAGAGCTCGGTTGAAGTTTCCAGCTTCTCTCTGCACAATGTGGAACAACCATATGTATATACATCGTTCGGTGGAGGAAGCTGATTTGTTGATTGAGGAAATTAAGAAGGGGGTCAGCAAATAGTGGGGCAGGTTTGGGGGCGGCAGGAGTGAGGGGAGGTCAGATGTCGTTTTTTTTCTTAGCTGACTGGGAGACCAATAGGCTTTATGCCTAATCTAGTTGGGGTGGTTCCCCTGGGGAGGATGGGGGGGGCAGGGGGAATGGAGGGTCAGGGTGAAGGGTTCGGCGATCACGTGGTGGGGAGCAGTGGGGGAAAAAAGAAAAAAAATGTTTACTCTATTATCTTAATATTGTAAGTTGTTTACATTGTCAGTCCATGGGTATGATTGTCTTTGCTAGGTCAGATGGGGGGGTTTAATGAATTAAAAATCCTTTCCTGGAATGTCAATTGGCTTATGTGTAGACGTAGCCAGAGGTTGGCATTGAGCTATTTGGAAGAGAGGGGTGCTCCAGTCTGCCTAATACAGGAGACTCATCTAGATACCCCAGAAAGGCAATAAGGTATTTTCCAAAAGTCGATGGATAGATCATTTTGTGGTTTCGGAACAGTCTGCACATTGTAGGGGAGTTGCGATCTTAATCAAGAAAGGAGCAGGTTGTGTTATTAAGGCCTCTAAGTCTGATATATCTGGGAGTTGGCTGATAGCCACTATAGACTTCGGGGGGGGGGGGGGTTGAATTGGCCTGCGTGGTTCTTTATGGGCCTAATAGTGACGACTCCTCTCATTTATCCAATTTAGAATGGAATTGAATGGAGGTCACCGCCCCTGTTATTATGGGGGGAGATTTTAATGTCTTGCTGGACCCTGTTCAGGATAGATCCAACAATTATGGTTATGATAACACCCCTCGAGTTAGGAAGACGCTAAAAAACATCATGCTAGATTTGGGTTTGTTGGATGTCTGGAGACATAAGATAGATATTAGGCAGGGCTTTACGTTTCATAGCAAGAAACATGGCCACTTTTCTAGATTGGACTATTTCTTTGTTGATAAGACCATGAGGGAAAAAATATTATCTATACATTTATTACCAGCCCATATTTCTGATCATGCAGCTATGATTCTCTCCTTGGTTGGGTATTCTAGCTCTGTTAGATCTAGATGGACTCTAAGGAGAGCCACCTTATCTGATCCTGAGACAGGTCGGGTATTGAAACAAGTATGTAGGCAGTTTTTTCGGGACAACCTGGGATCTGCCTCCCTAGGCATAGTGTGGTATACTTTTAAGGCCTTCCTTCGAGGGGTATTGCAGAGTCAGTCTTCTGCTCAGAAAAGGGCTGAACGTTCAACTCTTAAAACCCTAGAGGGCAGAGTGGGCCTACTAGAAGGCAGCCTGCTTAAAGCTGGAATGCAAACCTCCGATATTCAGATAAGGTTGCGGAAGCAACTTGAGGATGCAAGGATGGAATATAGGGTCTTTCTTGATAAAAAAAGGAGCTCAGTGGGATGCTAAGTCCATGCAGGATTTTGAGTATAGGGAGAAAGTAGCTGCACTATTTGCCTGGAAGGCTCGGACAGACAGGTCAAGGAACTTTATTGAAAAACTGGTTGTCAATGAGATAGGTGACACTTCAGAGATGCAGGAGGATATGCAGGCTTGTTTACTGTCTCTTTTTCCAGCTTATATCAAGAAGAGATCTCTCCTGATCCAGAGTATATTAAGAGCTGGTTGGGGAAGCTGCAGCTCCCTAATCTAACAGATGTAAGCTGTAAGGCTCTGGATGATCCACTCACTAAGGAGGAGATTCAGTTGAGCATAAGTAATGGTAGGAGGGGTAAAGCTGCGGGCACTGATGCCCTTCCAAATGAAGTATATAGTCTTTTGATTGATGAGCTGATATCTTTTTTGGAAGCTCTGTACAACTCTATATATAGACAGGGTGGCAAGGTCCCTAAGTCCTGAAAGGAGGCCTCAATAGTCCTTATTTTAAAACCCGTTAAGGATCCTGTTAGGGTCGACTCGTACCGCCCAATCTCTCTGTTTAAGGCAGATTATAAGATCTTTATGAGCATTTTAGCGGGGTGATTGGCCAAGCTCTCCCCCCAGTTTATCCACTCTGACCAGAAGAGCTTTATCCATAAGAATTTTATACAGGATCAGACCCAGCAGTTAATTGGCACAATAGGTCTTTCCATGGAGCGATCTGCCCTCTTGCCGCAGTGGCACTTGATGCCGCTAAGGCATTTGATCGAGTGTGCTGGGTCTATCTCTGGGAGGTTTTGAGCTCGATGGGGTTTGGCATTAACTTTATTAATACAATTAAGGCTATCTTCTAAGCTAAGATCTTTTTTAATGGCACATTGTCCTCCGGTTTTAATATTCTAAGGTGCCCGTTTTCTCCCCTTCTTTTTGATATCTATATAGAGCCTCTTGCTCAACCGTTGCGTTTGGATCCCTTAGTGGTCCCATTCAGCTGCTCGTCTTACAGCTCCAAACTTGTGCTCTATGCCGATGACTTATTAATATATACAACAGATCCCTTGACTTCGGTTCCAAGACTAGAAGAATTACTGGATGAATTTGGTTCTTTCTCTGACTATTTGGTTAACACTGCCAAAACTGAGGTCATGTGTTGGAATATCACTGACTGGGAGAGGGAAGTAAGTTCTAAGTTTAGATATTTAGGTATCACAATAGTAAAAGATATTGAGAAAATCCCTTATTTGAATCTTTCTAGGGTCTCTAATTAGATTGAACGCTTACTAAGTAGGTGGAGGAATCTCCCGTTGACAATCTATGGACGGATTAATCTGGTAAAAATGGTTATCCTTCCCAAATTAACTTATCTTTTCAATGCCATCCCTCTTGGATTCCCTAAAAAAGGCATTGATAAAATCCAGGGTAGGGTGTCGAGCTTTATCTTTATCTGGGCCCAGAAAGGGGCCAGGAGGTCTTGGAAAAAGCTGAGACGTAAACTGAATAAAGGGAGACTGGCCTTACCTGATGTTAATTGGTATTGTGTTGCTTTTCAGTTTAAAAATATTTGAATGCTTTTGGTTAAAACAGATGATTCCACTTGGGGGGAGATTTTGGGGGAAATGATAAGGCCTGCAAGTGCAGGCTGTTTTTTATATACATTTGGTGCTTCTACGTTTTTTAAGAAGGTCCGGCTAAAGGTTCTGAGAGCTGCGTTGGATCTTTGTTATGGACGTAGGAGGAGGTGGGGTATTGGATATTTCTCTGATTCCTCCCCTGTTTGGTACTCCCCCGTAATGCCAGCATGTCTAAAGGATGCCCTCAGTGTTCCACTCAGAAGGGCGGGGGTCTCAACTTGGTCGGACCTTATTTCGTTGGAAGGAGTTCACCCCTGGGAAGTACTGAGCATTAAAACTAACAATGAGCTGTCCAGATTTAAGTTCATCCAATTGTGTTCTTGGTTTGTAGCATCAAAGAAGGATATTGGAGGTAGCTTTGAATTGGAGCTGCCCCTTTAAGATGTTGGACCTAAGAACAAGGAAGTCGCAAGGTGGTACGATTGACTTTCAGGGGCAGAAGAGAGGAAGTTATTACCCCGCATGTGGTCGGGAGAGGAAGACTCCCAGAGGAGGGCTTCGAATCAATTTGGGATAGCTCTTTGAAGACTCTTTATTCAACGGTTAAACCAGCCAACTTGAAGCGTAACCATTTTTTTACTATTAATCGTCTTTATTGGACCCCACATAAAATATCTAAGTTTGCACCTCAACCTCCCCCCAAGTGTGTGAAGTGTGGCTGCCTAGGAGCCAACGATGTTCATCTCTTCGTTGAATGTCCATGTTTGAAGATCTTTTGGCACACTGTAGAACTAGCGCTTAAAGGAATCTTTGATCATGAGATCAAACCTAATACAACTTTGATTCTTTTGGGGGTTGATGGGGCACCAACTCTGTTATTAAGGAGGCCTTGCAGAAGGTTGCTTTTATATTTAATTTTTATTGCTAGGAGGGAAATCTGCTTGAAATGGAAGGACCCTCTGCCTCCAATTGCGTAGGATATGGTCAGGGCTACGGTCAGAGTTTGAGGCACAGACCAGAGAACAACTAAGAGTCCCGGTCTATCTATCTGGTCTCCTCTTTTGATTTGGTCTCAATCCCTGGGTGTTGGTCAACCGTCCCTTTGATTACACCGACTCACTGACAAAAGGTGAGGGTCCAGATGGAATGGACCAGGGCAAGTGCAGTGACCGCTGGGCGGACAGTTAGACGATGCGGATTTTTCGTTGCTTTGCAGAAGCTTCTTGGAAAAAAAAAACAAGAGAGGCTGACTGTGATAGAATTCAGTCTGATTTTGGGGACAATTGAAGGGTGCAGGCCTGTGTGTTCGCTACACCTGCTTTTGACTGAGAAGCCCTCTTTGGAGTTATTCAAGCCCATGTGCCCAGCCTGCAGGCCGTCCTGTCAAGGGCACAACAACATCTCCCCACACCCAAGACATTTTGTTCCTGTACTGGGAGCAAGTTCACACCTCATTCACTCCTATTGAAATGCTAATCAGTGGCTTGCAGAAGGGAAAGAACAAAATGCAGATTTAGCTTTCAGGGACTTCAGGCAGGGCAAATGTGCTTTTTTTTACTAATTACTTTTCCTTAATAATTACAAGAAAGCTGACTTCACCCTTGAATTGGACTTTTATTAACTATTAAAAATAGTTGTTTATTTTTCTGGCTAGTCGCATTCCAGAGTTACAGCCGTCCCTGTTACTATGAAAAAGCTTTGAGGTTCTAGTTACTGTACGGACATTTTGAACATTAGCCTTTACATGCCCTACTTTGAAATACCATGTACCCTGCCTTTATGGGTAGTAATGCTTACTTAGGGTTGACTTATAAAAGGGAGATATTTGTTTTATCAACAAACTTTATAGAATTTTCTCTGCCAAAAACATGCTCAAAGAGCCATTTATATGCATATGAAACAGGACACAATATGGCATACATATGGAAAATAACATTTTTGTACATTAATGACGGGAACCAAAGAGAAAGAGAAGAAAAATATTAGCAAGGAAAAAAAAGAACAGGCAGAATTAGTGATGGAAAAAAGGTAGAATCTTGGGAGTATGATCATGTCCCTGCATACTGTCCCAGCAATCACCCACTTAGTCAACTCGGAAATGGTACATGCACATATTGCGCTATACATGAGGCAGAACCTCTGTATCCAACAACGCGTGCTGTGGGGTCGGTGGAGTAGGGACAATACCCCTGTAGTCTGCCCAGCGTTGCCATATACGTATATGTTTTTGGGGGCATCCCCTGGCCCTAAATACCAGTACTTCCAATCCCATGCAAAAATCTAAACATCGCTTCCAAACCCCCAGCAGGGGAGGGGGCTGTCCTTTCAAAGCACAGGCTATATCATGCTTGACCAAGGTCAAGCCCAAGAACAGTAGGTAGAGTTTATATTTGTTGCCCCGATGCCCTCAGTTATATGCAGTAATGCGAGCCGTGGTGTGCAGTGTATTGTCCACACCAGCATCTCTCCCAAACTTCTATGAATGCCCATCCAAAACCTGTCCAAGACTGGACATGTCCACATCGTGTGGATGAAAGTGGTCTAGAGCCTCCCTCCAGTCATCATTATCAATGGGTCCTATGTCTGTTTGCTAGGTCTCTCGGAGGGATTCAAGTGTTGACGTGCTGTGGGTGATCAGTGTTTGATATATCTTAGAAATGTTGTGTTCCTCTAGGTCCCCCATGAGGAGCCGCCCCTCTAGTGGGCTGAATTTGGGAAGTGCTGTAAGATCCCTTAAATATGGGGCGAGTGCATGGTGAAACTGTAGATATTTGTAGAATTGGGTACGCGGCATAGAGTACTCTTCCTGTAAATCTGTAAAGGATTTAAGAGTGAGACCCCAGAGAACACCCCCCTGTGTAAAGATCCCAATCCGGTCAATCCCAGAAAACCTTCTAGCTGTTGCAATTGTGGAAGCAAGCAATTACACCACAGTGGGGCCTCACCTGTGAGACGCTTCTGCCAGCCAGTACATAAAAGTGAGGTTTTAAGCCTGTTAGAAAGAGTTATTTTGGCAGGCTATGTTTGTAGTTTATACCTGCACGGCCAGGCTGCTGGTGGCAAGTCATGTTAACACTCTTATTGCAGTGGGTGGCACAATAAGTGTTGCAGCCCACTGGTGACCTTTAGCTTACAGGCGATGGGTACACTTTGGCCACCATACACTAAGTTATAATTGGTAAGTTTAATATGCCAATTAGGGGTATGCCAATTTCACCATGTTGAAAGGAAGAAAGCAAACACTTTACCACTGGTTAAAATGGACAAAGTGCATAGACTTCTATAGCCAACAAAAATAGGGCTCAACCAAAAGGCAAACAAATTTGTGGTGACCGTGCAGATAGAAAAAATTTCCAACTAACTAATTAAAATTGAAAGTAGTTGCATTGATAAAAAGCATATCTTCCATTTACCAAAGCTTTGTTGTATGTTTTTATTTTGTGCTCTTATGATAGAGAGGTGGAGGAAGGTTTTTAGTTCAAATATTTTCCACATTCCATGGTAGACAAAGCCTTTTTTGGTGATGACAATGTAATTTACTTCATACCAATAAACGTATTATCTTACACATGCAGTATAATGTCCAGAGGTAGTTTGCTGTTGAGAATGGTAGCGAATAGCTTCAGTGGCATCCTCTTATTACATACTGAAACTCAGTTACATTTGAAATCTGTTACTGGCATGTAGGGATTGGTATTCACTTTGAAAGAACATGATAAAGTTTCTCCACATTTTGTGCAATATTTGTTTTGATTTGTGATATATATGAAGTTTTTAAAAGAAATACATGATTGGTTTAGGAGTGATACCTGGAAATCTTTCAGAGGCTATATGTTCTATAAGTTCATGTTGACAATTTTGGCATTTACTTTCCCACGTGTAATTATCATTAGTTAATTTGTTTATATTCATATCTTCATGTTGCAAACAGCGAAATATTCAAAAAAATTTAAACAAAGTTTATTTAGTTTTTTAGCAGCTATAAAAAAGTATGCATTACAGCTCATATATCACAATATAATATCGCATGCATGCCAAAGTGAGCTTCCTGTAACACAGATAATATTACCTTTATCATGTATTCACAAACACATTGTATTTCACAACCTAAACCCAGATATCAGTCATCACATCAGGGGAGTACATTATGGGGTCCCCATCCTTATTTATGTGCCACGTCTCTCTCATGACAAAATGGTTCTCAAATGTCTCTGGGGTGAGAGGTAGCCAGGAGCAGTGCACTATGTGTTTCAGAGTGGGAATCACATCTCACCAAGGGGCATATTTACAAGCCCCTATCGCCACCACAACGTCACTTTCAGTGACGTTGTGATGGCGATAGGGGCTTCACCTTATTTACAAGGCAGCGTTAAGCCACTTTATGTGGCTTAACACTGTCTTGTAAATAAGGCACCCTTTCATGAAAGGGCAATGGGTGTTGTTGTGAGCGTTCCACCGCAACAACCATTGATTTTGACGCTGCCTCCTAGTTACAAGGGATCCCTTATAGTAGCAGCAGGCCCATGGCAGTCCGACCGCCCAACTGGTAATAGGGCGGTCGGACTGCCACTGTGGCTATGGCAGTCCATCGGGCACAGTAGTCATAACCAGGCCCTTAGTCCTATGTGCAGTGCCAAGTCCACTATATATATGAATGTATATTTCAAAGATTTGGGGGCACAGGTATCCAGCCCGCATTTTGCGATTCCCAAATAGCGAATTTTACCGATTTGCTATTTGGGAGTCACAAAAGGCTATGCATGTAGGAAACGCCCCAAAAAAAATGATTCTTTAACATTACCTAATAGAGATTCAGAAATTGCAATTACCTAAATTGCGAATGCCAAAACCTACATGCATAGGAAAAGGCCTTTATCCATTCGCAAACAGGCCGATTCTGTGAATCGGCCCGTTTGCGAACGCAAAAAGGCTTGATGTTTCTGCCCCTTGGTAACAATAGGTACACAGTAGTTGTGTTGTTCAGCCAATCCTAAAAATGAATACAATAAATAAGATTTCTCAAGCACTGTTATGTTCTTAAAGATATTTCTATGGAGATCAGCTTTGCATAAAAAACTAGGACAGGAATGGAGCTCTTTTGCTAATGCTAATGAAGATGTGTTGGTTTCTGAGGAGATATTAGACGATGAGTCGTTTGTTTACATTGTTTTATGGGTTCAGCTGCAGTGAGACAAGCTTCTCAGCACGGAAACGCTGTTTGGGGATCAGCGCCAGGGTCTGCAAGAGGCAAAAATGATTGATGCTTATTGTACATTTCAGACTTGTGTTCATTCTGACATCTGCAGCTGCCAGACTTTCCTGATTGTTTGTCACCTCTAATTGTTATCTTATTCTAAATATTATAAATGCTACAATTTAATGCATCATTTGCATCAGTGAACAATTCCATGAAGGTACAATTTCTGGGTCTGAATCCAGGAGGCACGGTTCTAGAATACGCCCCGAACGTATGAGTGTAGTGAAGATGCTGAATTCAGGTGAATTGTTTCTTCTTTGTTGCACATTGTTAGAAATGGGGGTATCTAGTTGGCAATGGTTTGCACCTTTCTCCGAGAAGGAATCCTTCTTCCTAGTCAGGGTAAGGGGGATACACTTCCAAAATAACCACTGCTCATGCCCTTGGTAGCTTGGCACGAGCAGACAGGCTTATCTCAGAGTCAGTGTGTAAAGCATTTGTGTACATATACAGTAATACAGTGAAACTACCAATGGACACCACACCAGTTTAGAAAGATACATAATCTTTATCTAAACCAAACAAGACCAAAATGACAAAAATCCACAATACAGTAATCAAAATATGACTTTCAAAAGATAGAAAAAGTTCTGTCCATAGCAAACTATAGTTGCAACACTTTCAACACAAAGTACCTTAGATGCGTCACAGTCACAAACAAAAACAGCCACAGGGACGGTGATGTGTCAGTTCCCTACGCCCAGGGAAGGTGATGCGTCGGTTCCTTACTGCCACGCAGCGGAGGTGTTGTGTCGGTTCCTTACTGAAGGGGCAGTGATGCATCAGTTTCTTACTGTGCAAGGAGGTGATCCGTCAGTTTCTTACTGCGGCCTGGCATTGTTCTAGACTCGGCGCCCTGGTGCGATGCGTGAGGATCGGGGCTGCGTCCGCTGTCAACGCGGCAGCGGCAACTGCGCTGCATTGGTTTCTTTAGCTGCGGTCCCATGATGAATTGCTTCTTGCAGCCGGCGTCGGAATCGGTGCAGTGATCTCAAACTACGTAGATTGGTGCACTGTGGCAATTTCTTGAGCCGCGGGCAATGGTGATGCATTGGAAACAGGTGCTGATGCATCATTCTTCTTGAAGTTGCATTTCTTTTTTAGCTCTCAACTGCAGGAACAACCTCCAGAGGCAAAATTCGGCGACAGGCACCTCCTGACAGGTCAGAACTCCCAGCAAAGAAGTTCAGTTGAGCTGGTGGTGAAGTCGTTGTATCCCTGAGACTCTAAAACAGGAGGCAAGCTCTACTTCATGCCCTTGGAGATCGTCCTCAAGCATGAGACACAGCACACAGCAAAGTCTTTATCTTCTTCATGGCAGAAACAGCTACTGCAGGCCAACCCCCAAGCAGCACACAGCAAAGAGGCAGTATTCTCAGTCAGTTTCTCCAGATCTTCTCTATGGCAAAGGTTCTTCTTGAATTCCAGAAGTAAACTAAAAGTCTTGGGTTTAAGCCCCGCCCTTTATTGCGCAAATTCCTTTGTTCTCTAGTGACAGAGAATCCCTTTGCCCAGCCAAAACCAGTTCTGTCCTCTTTGGTTCAGCTTCCTGACAGGAGGTGGACACAGCATTGTCCAAGGCAGACGAGGCCCATTCAGGTTTGAAAGAAATCTCCTCCCCCTACTCTGAATGCAGCCCAGGTCTATTCAGCCCAGCCCAGACTCACCCTGGAAAGGCAGGACACACCTCACTCCCCCGCCCCCAATTGGGTATCTGAACAGAATGCCCATCCCCAGCCCATGTCACTTCAAAGCCAGACAGTCAATACACAAACCTAGCAGAGGCACACAGGATGGCTAAGCAAGAAAGTACCTACTTTCTAAAAGTGGTATTTTCAAACACAGAATGTAAAAACCATCCTTACTAAAAGATGCATCTTTATATTCTGAGTTCATGCACACTAAACTTTACCTTCCTATCTTGTTCCAATGGGAAGTTATATTTATAAGACGTTATAAATAAACTCCCATTCTAGCCTATGGGACAGATAGCCTTTCAATAGTGAAAAACAAAATTGGCAGTATTTCACTATCAGGATATGCCACACACATCAGGACATGCCCCACCTTTCACATACACTGCACCCTGCCCAGAGGAGCACCTTGGGCCTATGCAGGGTTGACTCACATGTAAGAAAGGGGAAGGTTAGGGCCTGGCAAGTGGGTGCAATTGCCAGGTCGACATGGCAGTACTAGACTGCACACAGACACTGCAATGGCAGCCCTGAGCCCCTTTTGCAAAGCTGCTTGTGTGGGTGGCACAATCAGTGCTGCAAGCCCACTAGCAGCACTTGGTTTACAGGCCCTGGGCATACACAGTACACTGTACTAGGGGCTTAACAGTAAACCAAATAATGCAAATTATGGAAACACTAATCCATGGCAACAATTTACAGAGGGAGCACTAGCACTTTGGCACTGAACAGCAGTGGCAAAGTGCCCAAACCATCTAGACCAACAAAAATGAAGTCCAACACACAGTAAAAACACAGGAGGCAAAGGCAAAAATACAGGGGAAACCCACGACAAGCATGTCAGGTCTAACACCTGTCCCCTCCACCTGAAATGAACTCTTGGAAGTTCTCTTCACTAAGGCGGAAAAATCTGGACAGACCATCAGCATTGGCGTGTTCTGTACCAGGGTGGTGTTCCACCATACAGTCCATCCCCTGTAGGGAAATGGACCATCTCAACAACTTTGGGTTCTCACCCCTCATCTGCATTAACAATCTGAGTGGCCTGTTATCAGTCTGAACCCGGAAGTGAGCCCCAAACAAGTGGGTCCTCAGCTTCTTTAGCACCCAGACCACAGCAAAAGCCTCACGCTCAATTGTACTCCATCTCTGTTCCCGTGGAAGTAACATCCTACTAATGAAGGCTACAGGTTTGTCTAGGCCCTCCTCATTCAGTTGTGAGAGCACAGCTCCCACTCCATGCTCTGAAGCATCTGTCTGCATAACGAATTCCTATGAGAAATTGGGTGCCTTGAGCACAGGCCCCGTGCACATGGCAGATTTCAGGGCATCAAAAGCTTTCTGACAGGCGCCAGTCCAGTTCACCTTCCTGGGCTGCTTCCTGGAAGCCAGCTCTGTCAAGGGGGCAACATTGGTGCCATATCCCTTGACAGACCTCCTGTAATATGCGGTGAGGCCTAAAAAGGCTCTCACCTCTGTCTGGGTCTTGGGGGGTTCCTAAGCCAAGTTGTGGGGCGCCATCTGGCCGCTCCATACCTGGTGTCCGAGGTACACGGCTGATCCCTGCCTGATCTGGTACTTGCTGGCCTTGGTTGTGAGGCCTGCCCTCTGCAGAGCCTTCAACACTTCCCAGAGGTGATGCAGGTGTTCCTCTCAACTGGCACTGAGCACTGCAATGCCATCCAGGTATTTCTTTTTTTTTAAACATAGTTTATTGCATTTTTTAGTTTCATTTGCATCATTACAATATGCATACCCTGTTGCGTATGATGTATCCAGTCCCGTATACATTTATCCTTTGCAGCTCTCCTCCACAATCCAAATATGTACAACATCACAATACAGCTGGTGCATTTGTTTAACAATGAGTTAATCCGCAAAGAAACAAGTAAACATTGATGACTAACATTTCACTGCAATATTTAATACTAATTACCTATACCTATAACTCCCCTTTTATGTCATCCAGGTAGTAGGCACTGAAATCCTCCAGCCCTGCCAACACCTGATTTACCAACCTCTGAAAGGTGGCAGGGTCATTCTTAAACCCAAAGGGCATTACCCGGAACTGCTAGTGCTCACCTGTTGTTGAAAATGCACGCCTCTCCTTTGCCCCATCAGTTTAGGCAATCTGCCAGTACCCAGATGTTATGTCAAACATGTTGAGGTACTCAGCAGCTCCCAACCAATCTATGAGCTCATCAGCTCTGGGGATGGGGTGCACGTCAGTCCTTGTGACTGAATTGAGCCCTCGGTAGTCCACACAGAACCGGAGTTCTGGCGTGGCACTGGGTGCGGCAACCTTTGGGACCAAGACCACTGGGCTGGACCAAGGGCTTTTGGAGGGCTTAATGACCCCTAGGGCCAACGTCTTGGAAACTTCTTCCTTGATGGTAGCTTTGACCCTGTCAGTCAACCTGTAAATTTTGTGTTTTACAGGAGGATTGTCCCCAGTGTCCACATCATGGACACACCACTGAGTGACATCAGGGGTCAGTGAGAACAAAGCAGCAAACTGTCCCAACAATTGGCGGCAGTTACTGCTGTTCAGGAGTCAGGGCGGGGAGAGGTTTACACCGTCCACTGACTCATCGTGATCCTTAGCAGACAGGAGGTCAGGGAGAGGCTCAGTCTCCTCTTCCATTCCATCATCTGTCGCCAGGAGCATGCCTACTTTGGACCTCTTCAAGAGGGTCTTGAGGCGGTTCACATGTAGGATCCGCAAAGGGTTCCTGGGAGACTGCCAGTCCACCAGATAGGTGACTTTACTCTTGAGCTCCATCACATCAAATGGCCCAGTCCACTTGTCCTGGAGCACAAAAGGCTCCACTGGGGCCATGACCCACCCTTTTTGGCCAGGCTGAAACTCGATCAGAGCGGCATTCTGTTCACTCCACTGTTTCATATCTTCCTGACTGGCTTCCAGATTCACCTGAGCTAGTTGTCTGAAGTGCTTAGTCTGGTTCCTGAAGGCCAGCATGTAGCTACATACATCCTGAGGAGGTTTCCTGGGAGCTTTCTGCCAGCCTTCTTTGACCAGACTCAGAGGTCCTCTTACAGGATGCCCATACAGGAGTTCAAAGGGACTGAACCCTAAGGATGTCTGTGGTACCTCCCTGTAAGCAAACAACAGGCATGGCAAGAGGATTTCCTACTTATGCCTCATGGGTTCCTCAAGACCCATAATCATGCCCCTTAGGGTTCGGTTGAATCTCTCAACCTTGTCTGGCAAGTCTGGCTAGTCCCACAGTGAGTGTCAGAATCCTTCTGCATTCTGGGCCAGTGAAAATGGGTGACAAGCCTTTCAAAGGTCTTGTCCTGCCCCAAATGCCCTGCCAGAGGCACATCGTGAGTCAGACCCATTAGGACCCATTAGGAAGGCTCTGAAGTGCTGGGGTACCACCAGCACACGGTCTGACCCAGGCACAGCAACCTTAGGCTCACTATACAGAAGACAATTCTCCTGGTAAATTCAAATGTGACCCAGACTGATCACCTGCTGCCTAGCTTGCAGCCTGCTGCCGCAAACCAACAAGTGAGGGTCATTCCTGCTGCTCCTTGCAGAATTCCTCCTTGGAGGGGCCCCCTTCCTGCTTCCAGTGGTTCAGCTCAGGTAGGTCCTCCAGTTCAGCCACTTGCTCCCCTGTAGGCTCCAGAGCATCCCCCTCAAGGTCTGCATCCTCCTGGACCGTGGGAACTTTGGAGGGCGGTTTCCCGCACCCCCTGCCTCCTCTCTTTTTGGCAGGTACTTGGGCCATTCTTCCAGGGTACAGGTCCTCTTGATTGCCCTTACCGGCTGCCATAGACTGAGTGCCCACTCAAGCCGAGTCAGGCAGACCCAACATCTCTAAATGAGACTTGTGTTCCACCTTCTCCCAAGGGGAACTCCACACATCGTTACCTAGCAGACAGTCAACAGGCATGGCTGGCCTCGCAACTACTTTCAAGGTACCTACCCCCCCCCCCACTCAAAGGGAAGCTATGCCACTTTGCAGTGGCACTCTGAGTTGTCAGCTGCAACTACTGGATACAGTACGTTGGGGACCACCTGCTCTTTGGACACTAGCTGACAACTGTCATCTGTCACACTGGATTCAGTGTCTCTAAGAGCCTGCAACCTATGGCCATCGATGGTCACCCACTGCCCGTATTTCTTAGTTTAGGCAGGCAGGTGGGTCCTTGGGACCATGTCACTGTCTCCTAGTGAGACCAGGGTAAATTCTGCTGGCTCCCACGCCTCCTGGGATCCCAACTCCTCCCCCAAGGCTACACTAGTCAAGCCACGGGCGGTGCACCTGTGGGTGCAGTGTTGGTCTTTTTGAGACACTTAGGATCGCCTATGAGGTGACCCACCTGATCACAAGCATAACTCTTGTGGGGACCCTTCTCTGCAGGCTTACCCACAGAGACCCATGGTTTATTATAACAGGGGGGCTGGGAACCTTTCCCTTGGGAATTACTATGAGGCCCTTTTTGGAACTCTTTCTATTTACCCTTGTTCCCCCCAGTCTTCTGCTAAGGACCCTGCCCACCTTTGGCGGAGTCTCCCACATGACCTTTCTGGACCCTTGTACTGTCCAAGCAGTCCGCCTCCACAGCAAGCTTCCTGGGTCAGTCAGCTTACTGTCAATCAAATTCTGGCGTAGCTCTGAAAAACAATTAGAAGACAAGTGCTCCATGACGTCAAATTATAGAGCCCCTGAAAATCATTTACCTGGCTACCCTTCACCCAACAATCCGGTGCCCTAGAAAAATAAGACACATACTCCACTCAAGTGCCTGCACAGTTCTGGGGTCAAGCCATATCTCCTGATTAAGGCTTCGTTCATAGGAGCATAGCGCATTTTCTCCTCTTCTGGTAAGGCTAGCGGCTCCACAACCCCGCTCCCCAGTCTCTCTCAGGGATTCTGTGGTACCTCATTGCTACCTCATACCCCCTGCACCTCTGACCCCTGTCATCACTCTACAGGTAATCCTTGATTACCTCCTTGGGGATGTGCACTCTTCCTTCTCCAGGCACTGATGACAAGCTGCCACCATTGGAACCAGACGCCACACTCTTGGCCTTTATGTCCAGCTCCTTCAAACCTCTCTCAGGCTCTAAGAGCATCTTTTTTTCCTTCTAGGACCAGTTTCTGCCTCTCTAACTCCAATTCCTTATCCTCTTTCCCCAGCTTGAGCTTTGTGAGCTCCAACCCATGCACTCTGCTTCTTTCTCTGTCCTCCAGCTCCTCTGGAGACAGCCCCTTTGACGACACACTGTTGCCCCCCCCCTAGAGGGCAACCTCCCACCAGGCAGGCCCAATAGCCCATCCTGCTGCCCATCTAAATTCTCTGCCTCCACCATAGGCTCCTCGGTATGCTCACTGGCATTCCTTGATTCCAACCAGGCCCTTAGCGGCTTTTGGTATTCCTCCTTTCTGATGAGGCCTCCTACTGAGATTTTAAACTTTTAGCAGATGGCTTTCAATTGTGGCACAGTGTAGGTTTCATCCCTTTCCTCTTCAAATTTAATACCCACAGATGCAATTGATGCTGGTTTTGTCATGGTGAAAATTGTTAGTTCTCAAGTTGCAAAAAGAAAATGTCCAAAAACAAAAAGTTCCACCAATTGTATGTGGTCGTGTGATGGTCTGCACTATACTAGTAGTGTACACCAACCCCTGTATGTAGGGCACAAATGCAAGTCCAGATCCTCACAGCTGACCACCGATGTTAGAAAGGGGGGTCTCTAGTTGGCAAAGGTTTGCACCTTTGTCCAAGTAGGGACCCTTCATCCTAGTCAGGGTAAGGGGGATACACTTCTAAAATAACCTCTGCTCACCCCCTTGGTAGCGTGGCACGAGCAGACAGGCTTACCTCAGAGGCAGTGTGTAAAGCATTTGTGTACACAATAAATAAGATTTCTCAAGCGCAATTATGATCTTAAAGATATTTATATGCAAATCTGCTTTTCATAAAAAAGTACGAAAGGAATGGAACTCTTTTGCTAATGCTAATGAAGATGTGTTGATTTCTGAAGAGATATTAGGCTGTGAGTTGTTTTTTTCATGGGTGCTGTGAGCGTTCAGCTGCACAGAGACAAACTTCTCAGCATGGAAACACTGTTCGGGGAACAGCGCCAGGGTCTGCAAGAGGCAAAAATGATCGATGCTTATTGTACATTTCAGACTTGTGTTCATTCTGACATCTGCTGCTGCCAGACTTTCCTGATTGTTTGTCACCTCTTATTGTTATCTTATTCTAAATATTATAAATGTTACAATTTAATGCATCATTTGCATCTGTGAACAATTCCATGAAGGCACAACTTCTGTGTCTGAATCAGGGAGGCACGGTTCTAGAATACGCCCTGAACGTATGAATGTGGTGAAGATGCTGAATTCGGGTGAATTGTTTCTTCTTTGTTGCACATTGTTAGAAATTGCGGTCTCTAGTTGGCAAGGGTTTGCATCTTTGTCCAAGTAAGGACCCTTCTTCTTAGTATGGGTAAGGGATATGCACTTTTAAAATAAACCCTGCTTACCCCCTTGGTAGCTTGGCACGAGCAGACAGGCTTATCTCAGAGGCAACGTGTAAAGCATTTGTGTAAACATACAGCAATACAGTGAAAACACTACAAATAGACACCACACCAGTTTAGAAAATAAGTAATCTTTATCTAAAGAAAACAAGACCAAAAAGACAAAAATCTTGACTTTCAAAAGGTAGAAACAGTTCTGTCCATAGCAAACTATAGTTGCGACACTTTAAAGACAAAGTACCTTTGATGCGTCACATTCACAAACAAAAACAGCCGCAAGGAAGGTGATGTATCTGTTCCTTACACCCAGGGAAGGTGATACGTCGGTTCCTTACTTCAGGGGAGGTGATGCTTCGGTTTCCTACTATGCCGGGAGATGATGCGTCAGTTTCTTACTGCGGCTCTGGCGTTGTTATAGACTCAGCACCCTGGTGCGATGCGTGAAGATCGGGGATGCATCGGTTCTCGATGCAGGGGAAGCAACCACGCTGCGTTGGTTTCTTCAGCTGCGGTCCCATGATTTGTTGGTTCTTGCAGCCGCACAGCAGGGCCTGTGGCAGAATCAGTGCAGTGATCTCGGACTTCATATCGGTGCACTCGATGCAGCAATTTCTCGAGCTGCGGACAGGTGCTGCGTCGGTTTCATCGGTGATGTGTCAAAAAACAGGTGCGGATGCATCGCACTTCTTAAAGTTGCGTTTCTTTTCTAGCTCCCAACTGCAGGAATGACCTGCAGAGGCCCAATTCAGGAACAGGCACTTCCAAGCAGGTCAGAACTCCCAGCAAGGAAGTTCAGGGGAGCTGGTGGCGAAATCTTTGTCTCCCTGAGACTTCAAAACAGGAGGCAAGCTCTACTTCAAGCCCTTGGAGATCTTACTCAAGCAGGAGAAATAGCACGCAGCAAAGACTTTATCCTCTCCTTAGCAGAAACAGCTACTACAGGCCAACCCCCAAACAGCACACTCCAAAGGGGCAGTTCTTCTCCTTCAGTTTCTCCAGCTGTTCTCCTTGGCTAAGGTTCCTCTTGAATTCCATAAGTAATGTAAAAGTCTGGGTTTTCCAGCTGCCACTGTGCTCCAGCTCCTGCTGTGCTCCAGCTCCTGCTCTGGTCCAGCTCCTGCTCGGGTCCCGCTGCTACTGTCCTCCAGCTTCTGCTCTGCTTAGCTCTTGCTCTGCTCCAGCTCCTGTTTTGTGCCAGCTCCTGCTGTGGTCCAGCTCCTGTTCTGCTCCAGCTCCTGCTTCTGCTCTACTCCACTACATTCTCTGCTAGAGGTCCTACTCTGCTTCAGCTCCTGCTCTGTTCCAGCTCCTGCCAGGGTCCAGCTCCTGCTCTGCTCCAGCTCCTGCTGTGGTCCAGCTCCTGCTCTGGTCCAGTTCTTGTTCTGGTCTAGCTCCTGCTCTGGTCCAGTTCTTGCTCTGGTCCAGCTCCTGCTCTGGTCCAGCTCCTGCTCTGGTCCAGTTCTTGCTCTGGTCCAGCTCCTGCTCTGGTCCAGCTCTTGCTCTGGTCCAGTTCTTGCTCTGGTCCAGCTCCTGCTCTAGTCCAGCTGCTACTTTTCTCCAGGCCAGCATGCTCCAGCTGTAGCTATGCTACCCTTCTGTTCCAGTCCTGCCAACTCTTCCTCTGTCCTGATATTACCAATAACTGAAACTTCAGCCTTGCAAGAGCTGTCCTACAACAGGGATCCAGCTCGCTGGAGGATTTTTGGGAATTTTCCTTGGTGTGCTATAAGGCACTACTCTCTGTGACCTGTGCTTCATCTGGGATAAACAGTGTAGCTTCTGGAAGGGGCCACCCTTTCCTAACAAGTGAAGAACAGACTCCTATGTCCAGCCATTGGGACAAGCTGACACATGCCCTCCAGCCATCTTCGAGAAACTCCTTTTCCCTTTCTCCTCCATGGTATGAACCATCATGGATGCCTCATTCATCTCCAGGAACGGCTCTTCCTTGATCTAAGCAGCCAAGACAACCATATTGTGCTGGCTAATGACCATTGCTTCTTAAAATAACTAAATGTGGCATGTTCTTCCAACCCATCAGCTACATTAACAACAGTGAACACCTGCTAGATGCCCAAGTATTCCTCTGCTTATGCCATGGGACGGAGTCACCATAATAGTAACATGAAATGACCTCAAGTCCCAATTTAACAAAAATGTATTAGACATGGCTCATTCCTCCACACTGTCTAGACAGCATTGAGATAAATGAGAAAGCCGAAGACCAGATCTCCTCCTGCCTGTCAAACTGCAGACAGATCTTCTCAGTACCACCCTTCTCTTTATCCTTCGATCGTTTAAATGCAGTGTACAACAGGGCCCCTTGGTTGCTCCAGTACCGTGCAAGGTATTATTCATGTCATTGCAGTATCTATTGGAACTAAACTCTTCCCAAAACCCACACTGAAAACAGATGAAGCAACACCAGACTCTGAACTCAGCGTCCAGGGCAGACCAAGATGGTTGCTAATCAAGACATCCTTCTACTGAATGAGATTATTAAGGAGGGTTTTTCTATTTCCAATTATTTCTCACTGGGTCGAGGTGACCTTTGCCCTCTTGCTATCCCACATGGACTGCACAAGGTTACAATAAATTCACAATTCTGCTGTAAGACTCCTTCCACACTTGTAACCAAGGGCTTACATAATACCAGGTCTACGTGCCTTACATTACCTCCCAACTGCTAGCAGAATACACTTTACCACCCTCTTCATTGCTGTTGAGCCTTTGGAAGGCTCCATAGTATGAACCTGATGCAAGTCCTTCCTCGTCTGTAAAAACACAAGATGTGCCTTCAGTAATTTTAAGTGCCGCCCTGGGAAATAGGCGTAGAGAAGGATAGAAATAATAACATTGCGGTTTCTGGACCTCTTTGTGGGCATCATGGCTACAATTACTCCAATGGTTATTTTGAGCTTAAGCAAACAAGCGTCTATGTGTCCTGTATGGCATGATGTGGGGGTGCTTATTTATGGGCCCTTGCGTCACTTTTGTGCCACCGGTGCATCACTTTTTGTGATGCACCAGCAGTGTAAAAAATGCGCCATGCTGTGCCATATTTACAAAGTGACGCATCTAGGTAGATGCGTCACATTGTAAACCCCTGCGCCACATTATATCTGCGCCAGGTATAATGTATGCAGGGGGAGCATTCCGACAAGAAAGGGTCGTAGAAGTGACACAGTGAAATCTATGAGATTTCACTGCGCCACTTCTAGGACGCAAATGCATCAATATCTTACACCTGCGTAAGACTGACGCAGGCACTTTTAACATGGGACTTGCCCATTTGTAACGACCCATTGCTGGAGTTGCGCCACTTTTGTGACACACTCCAGCAATGAGTCATTTTTGTGCCTACAGATATGTCAGAAATACTGAGGTATCTGTAACTCCTTGCGCCATGATGCGTCATACTGAAAATATAATGCGTCGTTGGTGTCTCCAGGAGGGTGCAATGAAAAGTGACGCATCGCTGTTTTCTTGCAGCGATGCGTCACTTTTTATAAATGAGGGCTGGGGTCTGGAGTGAGGGAACATACACCAAACTCCCTTTTATTGACTGGTATGGGAGTGGGCAAAGTATGGGGGACAGCCATTCAAGAGAGGGTACTGTAGAGTGACGTGCCCATATGGACACTACATTTCTCCCAAAAAACTGTGAGAGGTCAAAGATTCCCAAAGAGAAAACAAAAGCAACTAGAAACCACTGTAAGTCAGTCAGTCTCAGAATCCATTATCAGTAAAATGCAGCATAAACTGATGGATGTTGGCTGCAATAGGATATCAGTGCTCAAATCAAAGTCATCACCTTATGATGAGTCAGAGAATGAACACCGCAGGAGATGACTCCAGGATCTTGGATGGCATGCACGCAAAATGATGCTCGGAGAGTTCGGAATCGGTCCACCTTACCGATGTCTTTGATAATTTGACTATTGCCCAACAGTTCAAACAAGGTATCAGGGAAGGAGCACAGCTGGAGTCACGTGGCGTCCCTTCAAAGCCTGAGTTCCACTGGAAGTGTTGCTAGACTCTCTGTAGTCTGCCTTTGAGGGACCTGAAAATTTGTTGATGTGTTTTTGGCGTCTTCTTCAGAACCGTCTCTGAATCTCATATACTTAAGTGGAACCCAGTCCATGTCTCAGGTGAAGACACACCTTGGGTATGTTGCCATTAGATTGCATCTGTGTGTTGGGGGTTGCGTGTGAAGCGAGTGTGGGTCACTATAAGACTGCCAATGTGTTACAAACATTCTTACCCTGCGCTGCGGCTGGCACCTGTCGCGTCTGCACTGTGCCAATATAGGTAGACGCCTCAGCACCTCCTCGCTGTATGCTGGCATCTGCAGCCGTGGCCTTTCCCTGAGGTCTCCTGAGTCCAGTGTGGCCTCTAAGCCAGCCATAATGGTGAGTTTGGGTTCCTTTCATGTCCAGCATCTTTGTAACGCCACATGCAGAGGACATTCAGGAAATTCACGGCCTGTGGCATCTCTGTACCATCGAAAGAATATCCTCAATATTTAGTTAGGTTTTGGGGGGATTTCAGTCCAGATCTCATATTTTGGATTAGATTCCCTCATTCCATAATGCAGCAATGTTGTCCTCAAACCAATATGGTGGGTAATTACTTCCCGTCCCTTGAAGATTCACTTCCTGGTGTTTGTATGTTTAAGGAGGCTGAATTAAACTTGACATTGCGACACAACTACGCTTGTTGCTCGTCGTTCGCTTGTTGGACTGGTTTGGTTTCTCCTTCATGTTCCTGCTTCCCTTGTCTCCTGTCCAGCAGTGTTACTACTCTGATTGTCTCTGCTCATCCTGTTGACTGGAAGGTATTTTCTGGTTTCCAGTTTTTTCCCTTCACTTCCAATGCAACCCGCAGGTTTCCTGTTGCATCTGGGCGTGAGGTTGTTTCTTGAAGTAGTAGGCCTTTTCTCCCAGGTAGGAGGGTTTTGAAGCTGTTTCCTGAATAGCCTCCACTTGATGCAATGAGCGACTGCTTAGTTGCTGGCAGAATACTTTTGGGCAGGTGTGTAATGGTCAAGGTGTACTACATTGGTACCCTGGAGGGATAGCCATGTTGACCATCGCTGATTGGCTGCTGCTTTGGGGTGCCTTGATGAAATTTCCACAGGATGCTGATGGCCTGGCTCCAGTCAAGCTGTTATGTACTCTACAGATGGTAAACAACAAACATGGGGTAAGGGGTAATTATCAATGCACCTATCTCGATGTACAACAGTTAATATTTTTACAATATTTACGGGTGCAAGGTATCAGAGGCTCAATACCCCTCAAACCGCCTAGGAAATAAATCCCATAAATTGACAACAAATACAGTGATTCAGCACTTGAATAAATTAAGATATTGGTATATTTTGCAAATATAAGCAACATAAAAAAGGCAAATGAATTCAGAAGGTTCTTATTTCTTGATTTCTTTATTGAAAAATCTTCTTTAAAAACGACCGTAGCCAACGTGTTTCGACCCAGAAGGTCTTCTTCAGGGCAATCACAATAGTAACAATATTTCTTATTTTATTTCCTTGCTTTTTCTGAACTTCTACTTGTCCCTCACTCTAGGGTAGGAGTGCCAGTTGGACCTTATATTTTTTCCAAATACGTTAGCAACGTAAGTATAACTTGTACAATGAATTCTTAAATTAATTGTGTCCCATGATTCATTCCTGTAAGGCCATGGATTTTAAGTCCGTAACTGATCGATATTCCTTGGGACTGCTTATATTTGCTAAATATACCAATATCTTGATTTATTGGAGTGCTGAGTCGCTGTATTTGTTGTACTCGACAGATGGTGTTGGTGTATTCCTGGGATGAAGTGACGGGATGGTGTTGGCACCGGTCCATTCCAAGTAGATGAAAGGACCGCTTTACTGGATGACACCTAGGGCGCTTAAATTGTAGGTGAGAGGTACATTTTGTAAATGTTACTGGGAACGGTTGTTACTTTAACGTGTAACTTCTTGGTGGTTGATCTTATCAGTGCTGCCTTTTTGTGGTTCTTCCATGGCAAGCTGAGTCTGCTTTGCTGCATGAGGGAGGTCTGAGGGATGCTCATGGGGGGTACCTTGTAACCCAGGCGTCTGTGAATCGCTGATGAACGTCTTCAGGGGGTGCCAGGGATTCTTCGTGGCTTGGCCTGTATAAAGCCAAGAAAAGTACGGATATGTATGGGGTAAATGCAGACATCAGAAAGCAAAGAGATTGGGAATCATGTGCACCTGTGATCTTAGCCTTACTCTTGAAGCTGAATCTGACAGAATAGTTAGTTCATGAGGCGAACAGCACTGGATTAATGACTGAGCGCTTTCATAAGGATGTCATAGAGGGCTCGAATAATACCGCCCCGGAAGTGACAAAAGTGAAGATAAAAGGGAGAAATAATGATCCGCAGTTTATTAAATTACCAAACTGAGCGCAACTGGTACACGGATTAGAAGAAGGCAAACCCCAGATGCAAGCGACATCCATACATGTGTGATTAAAGGCGAAAAGCATCGCTTTTCAGAGAGAATCTCGGCAAACCTGTCGAAGAAATCATTTGTTTGCAGTTGTATATCGCATTGGAGCGCCTCACATGGGCACCAGTTACATTACACAAGGACGCCTTCATTTCGGCACGGGGAGAGTAAGTGATTTGCCCAGAATCACAGGCTGTCGAGAAGACGCCGAGAGTTCCCTAGGCGGCAGCTCTGTCCCTAACACCACATCCTCTCCCCCATCATTAAGGATCGTTAACAATCTCCAAGAGCCATCGGCTCCCACAGCGCGCCATCCCCCTCACCTGGGTTTTGTAGCAATTTAGTATTCTATTTTGAGGTAAAAATAACTCAAATTCAATAGGAAATTTTGCAAAAAAAATGAAGGAATCACAGTTGGAATTGATAAGTGACGCCCCAGCAGCATCTTTTAGGAATGAAGGCGTGTTGCGAGCTGGACCATCTTCCTCTGTCAGGGTACCGCCTTTCTTCTCCCGTCTCCATCCACCTCGACCGCTGTGTGATGCTGCGCCAGCCCGCTGGTGAAAGATGCAATGGGTTTTATCCTAGACATTTTTATTATGGTTTGTAACAGCAGTGGGAAATTCGGCATCGTTCCAACTATTTGGAAGCAAGCGCTGGCCAGAGCCCTGTTCCAAAAATACGATTTAGATGTGGAAACATCGAGTACTGATGGGGCCAGCTTTCAGCTCCCTTTTCTACGGGAGGAACTGGAGAAAATTGTCCACATCTAACTACAGCATCTGTGGAAGACAGGAGTCTCCAGGCTGATCCGCAGGTGGAGTTCTGCCCACAGCTAGTACTGGAGTACTGGTACTCCCGAGGGCATCCGCAGCATTGGATGCCATCGACCACGCATGCTCACCTGGAGACTTGGCCAACTGGGGTATGCGCCACATTACTGTGGTTTCAACCCTTTCTGGGAAATCAGCGTCAATGGCTGGAAACGTGTTCTGTATCCGACTAGCCCAAAAGCACTGAGATGCTAGACCAAGCGCACTGAGACACTAGCCCAAAAGCACTGAAGCGCTAGCCCAAAAGCACTGTGTTGCTAGCCCAAAAGCACTGAGATGGTAGCCCAAAAGCACTGAGATGCTAGCCCAAGAGAACTGAGACACTAGCCCAAAAGCACTGAGATGGTAGCCCAAAACCACTGTTTTGCTAGCCCAAAAGCATTGAGATGGTAGCCCAAAAGCACTGAGATGCTAGTCCAAGCGCACTGAGACACTAGCCCAAAAGCACTGAGATGCTAGCCCAAAAGCACTGTGCTGCTAGCCCAAAAGCACTGAGATAGTAGCCCAAAAGCATTGAGATGGTAGCCCAAAAGCATTGCGATGGTAGCCCAAGAGTACTGAGACACTAGCCCAAAAGCACTGAGATGGTAGCCCAAAACCACTCTGTTGATAGCCCAAAAGCACTAAAATGGTAGTCCAAAAGCACTGAGATGCTAGTCCAAGTGCACTGAGACACTAGCCCAAAAGTACTGAGACGCTAGCCCAAAGCACTAAGATGCTAGCGCAAAAGCACTGAGACGCTAGCCCAAAGCACTAAGACGCTAGCGCAAAAGCACTGAGATGCTAGCCCAAAAGCACTGACCTACATGCTTCTCAAGGATCGATTCCATCACTGTTATTGTTTAATATCTGTAAGCATCCCTTGGCATTAGCCCTGACCAAATTGGGTGCCCATTTTTACACGTATGATTGTGATACCCAGTTTTTTTAAGTTTTGAGAAATTAAAAAAATATTCATGTGAGAAGGATAAGTGCGCTCAGAAAGATGAGTTAAAAAAACTCTCTCCGGTGAAGTAGATGCCGGATGGTCCAGAATTTTCTGTACAGAATCTATCTAGAACCGACAGTTTGCTGACAGATAACGCAACACTAGATAACACATTTCTAAACTGGCCTCTGTCCTAAGCCTTTTAATGCTGTGTGGGATCTGGGCATAATCATGAACTCAAACCATCCTTCAAAAGACCAAATTATCAATGTGGCAAAAATCTGCTATTGCCAACTGAAAACAATAAAGTCCCTAATGCCATTCTTAGAAGGCAGTCTCCATAATCCATTGGTGGGTACCTCGGTCAACCCAGACTTGGGCATGGCAGAGCCATTTTTTGGCTCTCGCCGGTTTATTCGCCTGAACAGTCGCAGATGGTGCAAACCTCAGCTGCCCACCTTATTATGAGCACACCACGATCTGCACATCTCACCTCAACGCTGCACACACCAATCGATGGAGCTCTCTCTCCTCCTAACCCCGAGTAAGTCCCTTGATACCTTCTCAAGTGTTTACTCTGGTGTGGGTCTCAGTCCCTAGCATCAGTTACCAGGTCTCGCGGCCCCTCAGCAGTAGCAGCCACACTATGGAATCCCCACCTCTCCTTTTGAGAGCTGAACCCAACCTCATTGGCCTCCGAAAGCTCCCAAAGACTCATCTATTTAATGGCGGATTTAAGTCTCCGCCTTGTGTGGTGACTGTACCTTCTGAGTGCCAAGAATCTTTGGTGTAAGATGCGCTACATAAGTACAGGACCACAGACCATAAGGGACAGCCAGTGACCGTGTTTGGACCAGACTTTGGGAAGACACTGGTAGAGAGATTCTAGTACGCCTGGTTGCGGCTTAATCCTGGTTCTTCCACTAGGCCTTCTCCTAGTTATGGTCACTACACGCCGCATGCTATGACTGCATACATCAATCCTGGGGTAGATGGATGTATGCACTCATAGCAAGATGTGCAAGATGGGGATGGTAATGGTCTTCAGATGAGATCAATGCATGTGGTCTAAGCTTTAAAACAAGCATTGGCAATCCCAATAGGTCTGGCTTATGAATAAAAGTGCTTTTTGTGTTACTGATGAGTTGACACTCAAGTCATCATACATGCACTCTGTCACTCTTCTTTGCACTCATGCATCTATTTATCAATCCACTGACTTGTACTTCTATTCCCCTCTGACACAAACACAATAAAACACACAAACCCCAAAATATATGCAAGAAAAATCAAAAGAATACAAGTAGAAAAAAAAGAAAACATGCTGCCTTCTCAACCCAGCAGGCCTATCTTTGCAAGAACAAATCTAAACATTGCATAGGGTGTGCTTCAGGCCTATTGTTGTTTTAAAGTTGAAGCATGGGTATAGCATAGTGTTGGCAGTTTTGGAATGATAAAACAATGATGCACTATAGAAAACAGCAGTCCATAATGATCTCCTGGTTTAGAGGAGGTGTCCACGTGGAATGAGGCGCACTGAGCGGCAAGCAATCAACTTTCTAGCACTGCCAGGCGAGCTGAAATGTGCTCTTAACCCCTTCAGCGCTGGGCGAATTCCGCCGCGGTGCTGAAGGGTTCGAGCGCGGGCGGGCTCATGACGGAACGGTTCCGTCATGAGCACAGCTCAACCGTGGCTCATGACGGAACCGTTCCGTCATGAGCATGGAAGGGGTTAAGGAACATCAACTTAAAAAGAGGAGAACCAAAGAAAGGAAAGTAAAAGTTTAAAAGGAGAGAATTCAAAACTCAAGGACTGGCCAACCAAGTGTGATGCTGAAGCGCACTCATTTTCAGGTGGAGGTGCACGTGTGATTGTCATTCACAGCGCAAAAAAGCCAATGAGTGATGCTGATTGAACCACTAACCCATGCATTTCACTCAGTGGTGTAACGAAACTTGAGGGGGTCCCCCTGCAAAGTGCATGGAGGGCCCCCCTTCCGGACTTACTCGGGAGTTCACAGGCCAGAGTACTGCACTGAGGGGGCCCCTGGAGCTTGGACACCACCCTGCACTGCGGGGCTGCGAGGGCCTTTGTTACACCACTGATTTCACTGTAATGGATGGCAGCAGAGTGTAAATGAAACATGACACTCACACAGACTAATGGCAGGAGAGAGTGGACCCATAGGTTCTCTAAGAAGCTGCATGGATATATATATATGTGCTCATCCTCTGGTAGCTTGGCACAGAGCAGTCAGGCTTAACTTGACGGCAATGTGTAAAGTATTTGTGCAGCACACAAACAGTGGAAACAGTAAAAACACCACACAAAGATCCCAATTCAGTTTATAAAAATAGAGAATATTTCAATAAATAAAACAACACCAAAATTAAAAAAATCCAATAAGTAGAATTTGAGATATGAATTTTCAAACAATACATTGTAAAATAGCACTTAGAAGCAATAAGTGCTTACTTCGGATGTCAGGTTGCGTCAAATCGGAACAAAGTCAAAACTTCAGCTCAACCACGAATGGGTGCTGGCCGTCTACCTGGACCAAGGTTTGCCCGCTGAACAAAAGTACTGTGATCCTAGATGCATCAACGCCGAGGGATGCATGGTGCAGTCGAAGCAATGCATCAATGTCAATCTGTGCAGTGGCGGTGATGCGCTGGCCCTGATCCATGCAGCAATGGTGATTCGTCTGCTCCCATGAGTGCAGGGGCTACAGTGCGGAGTTCTAAGCATTGAGGCTGCCTTCGACGGGAATGCGAAGACCTTGTGCTGGGTAGAGAATCGCGCAGTGGTGGTTTTGAAGGTGAAGCATCTGGCCGATCCACACAGCAGAGGCGATGCGCTGGTTCCGGTCATGCTACAGGAGGAATGCACTGGTTCGATCCACGCAAATGGATTGATGTACCGGTTTTCATCCATGCAACGAGGCCGATGCGCCAGTTCGAGAGAGGATGAGCGGGTTTTGCTGAAACAAGCACTTGATACCTCCTGTCCACGGGTCCAGGACTGGAGTGGCACCATATGGCAGGCCAGACTCACAGATGTCAGAGCCCATGTGCAGAAGCAGCTAAGTTTGAAGTCTTTTATGTCCCTTAGACTTCAGATCAGGAGGACAGCCAGCTAGCCCTTGGACTCTCTCTGGGTTCAAGTGATGCAGGTCCAGTCCTTCTCACCAAAGCAAGAGGAGCAGCAGACAGCAGATCACCACAGCAAAGCACACGAGTCCAGCAGAGTAGCAGTACAGCAGAGTGTTAGTCCTTTCAGCAGCACAGCAGTCCTTCTTCCTGGCCGAGTATTCACAGATCCAGAAGTGTACTGAAGAAGTGGTTTCTGAGGTCCAGGTCTTATACCCAGTGGTGCCTTTGAAGTGGGTAAGACTTCAAAGAGAAGCATTTGAAGTCCACAGATGCCTTGCCCTTCTTGCTCTGCCTCCAAACTCACTACATCGGGGCATGTGGCCCTTTGAGTGGGGACAGGAGACAGCCTATTCCAGTGTACCTGGGGGTTTTGACATGCGGTTATTAACCAGATTTAGGCTGGGCAATGTCCACAGACTCGTGACCTTTCCTAAAATTAATGACTGGTCACGGAAACTGCAATTATGTACGTGTGATCATTATTCCGACCAGTCCACTATTCATCTAGTTTTATTTTGTAAATTTTAAAGGAAGTATGGATTCTTCCACTTTTAAAACATCAGGGGTTGAGGCAATGCCGCCCGGCACTAATTAAACTTCAGTTCTTGGTGAATGAACATATAGCCTGGTGCTTAGCAATGTTCTTGAAGAAGGTACTCCATCGAAGGAAAAGTATTATAATTGATGAATTGTAACTGAATGGGCATTAGCCGCTTTTTAGATGGTTTTATTATCGTCGCATTAACTTTATTCTGAATTTAAAATTTTATTTGATTGTGTTTTTTTTTCAATTGTGTGTATTTTTATGAATTTTGAGCTTTTATGATTGTTAAAAAAATGCAGTCGAATAAAGCTTTCCTTGACTTGACTTGACTCCCCCAATATATGCACTTTCCTAGTGTTAGACTGGAGTTAGAATAGTAAATCTGACCCTCCTCCCCACATGTATGCACTTTCTCCAGTGTATGTTAGACTGGAGCTCGAATTGTAAATCTTCCCCCTCCTCTAATGTATACACTTCCCACACAGTTTGCTAGTCTGGAGATAGAATAGTAAATTTTAATCCTCCCCCAAGCATCCCCCAATGTATGCACTTTCCGCAGACAAAATAGTGTATTTGAATTGATTTTATTAGCTTCCTTTTCAATGGTGTTTGATTTGAGTTAGTTTAATCAGTGGAATTTACTTAAACTTATTTAGAGGTTACTAAATATAAAAGTATAATTTTTTAAAACATTTTTTAAAAAATAGTTTATGTTTTTTGTTCTGTGTCTTAGTATGTTAAACACATAAAATGTGTTACCGATTTACAAAAAATCTTTATAATGGGCAATCATTTTACAATATGTTTATATCTTTTAATTTATTAATAATTCTATTTTATATTGTGGTGTATTATCTAATGTAAAATAATATTATCACATTGTTAATGCAATCTATTTTATTTGTATAATACATTTACTGTAAGCTATCGTTTAATACGGTTTTATATTAATGTATAACATTATTTTAATGTTATATCTGTTGTAAAGAATTTTGAAAGTTAATAACATGTTTATGTGTTTTTTTCCAATGCATAAACTTTTTTTAAATAATATCCTTTATTGTAAATTACAATAAAGATAATTATCACCATAAGGAAGGCAATATTTTGGTTGTCAATATTTTGGCAATGATATTTTTGTACCACAATAGTTTTGTGCTAGATATTCTATCATACAACTATGTGGTGATCCTCCCGCCCAATGCCAAGTAAACCTCAGAGGGCATGGTTGTAATTTTGAGCCAAACATCACATCACAGTTGTTTACTTGGTCTACTGCCAGTAGCAAATGGACCAGTGGGCCTGTTGAAGCAAATGGGAGAGTCAAGACATCCTCTGAGGCCATAGACAAGATTGTGGTTTCTTCACTGTTCAGGCAGAATCTGCATAAAAGCTACCAGAGCAGGACCTCTTTCAAGTGTTTGGCCATGCTGTGTAGTACCCTAACCCCATCTTCCAGTTTTGGGTGAATCGGATCACAATGATGTAAATATGACTGTTGATTTGATGTATATTAAAAGGATAAAAGAGGACCATAAAGCAGCTAAAAAGGGTCACAGAAAGGGTCAGCCCCTGAGATACTCTGGAGGCGATGCTGAAGGTTCTACAGATCAAGAGCCCAAGTTTTAATTGGTGGTTTCCATTCTGTGGGAAGGGTGTGAACCAGGTTAACCCTAATCCCACAATGCCTGTAACTAAAGCAATTAGTTGTGATCAGTGAACCCACACTTTTAAAATAAAAAAGATACACTATTTGCCTTGCTTCCAAGTTTTAATGACTCGTTTCCTATGTTCTGCATCACTTTATTTGTTCATCAGTGAGGTATAAAACTTGACGGGAAGTCACTTAGAAAGCTATATTCTGTAAGCAGGAGATTTGCTAAGGGCTTGCGTTGTTCTTGTGTAGCACAAGGCAGCGAAAACCCTAAACTGGGATCTACTAAGCCACACAAAACCACCTTGCGTGGCTCTGCGTGGTTTCGTAAATCAAAAGTAAAGCAAGGCAGTGCATTTTACTGCCTTACATTAACTTGAGGCTGGTAGGTGCTCCATGGATGGAGTGTAGGCGTTCCCATGCATCCAACCATGCTTTTGACACAATCCCAGATATACAAAGGTCTGTAAAACTGGCATTGCGCCAAAACGACATAACATGGAGAAATATCAGCAATCAGCAATCATAAAAAGAGGAAAATGCCTAGGATTGTTTTGTGAAGGAAGCAAGGAAGGAATCCTGCTTGGAATGCAGGCACCCTTGCTTCATTGAGCAAGGGTACCTGCGTTGGTGCTAGGCAGCCTTAAGTGGGACAGAGGGACAGTGCTAGGAGACAGACGGAATGCACCATATCTTAGTAAATATGACACATTTCTGCTCCCTCCTTTTAGCGCAACACAGAGCAGCAAGTTGTCTTGCTGCGCTGTGCTGCGTTGCATTGTGTGAAATATAGACCAATCTGCCCTTAGTGTATTGAAGAGATGTTAAAGAGGTACCGTTTTTCTGGCAAAGTTCTTCAGTTCAAATCTTACAGAGACAACCTGCTGGGAAAGAGTTCTGCAGCCCTTAAAGCAAATGGACCAGCATATTCAGAATAGCTTAGCTCTGGAGCCCCAGCTGCCTCAGAGCGAGTTGGATTGTGCATCCTGACGTGCTGGAGAAAGAGCGCGTGGGGCAAGGAAGGCTCAGGAGCCAGCTCAGGCCTCAACACAGTGCTGACACAGGACCCCAGCTATGTCCCGGTGAAGGTGTAGCAGTCCACCCCCACCTCGATGAGCCAGGCTTGTCCGGACGTGCAAGCTCAAAACTCTGAGTCACAACTGGAGCTTACACAGAATGAACTGGAACCCATGATCTTCCACTGTTAGGAGAAACATTCCAATGGACTTTGTACTGAAGTTGGTCTCTCCAAAAACGAGGTTCACAGATGTTGCTGATCTCAAATTCTTGGTTTTCATCTACCATAGTAGGCGGTGAAGCAGGGGGACAGCGAGAAGGATCCAGAACATAACGTTTTAAAGAGGATTTATGAAATGTTGGGTCTATCATTCAAGAAAATTGTACCTTAAAGTGAAAGGTTGCAGGATGTATGTGTTTGAAGATAATAGAGGGACTGAGAAATCGTGGTCTAAACTTGTCTGAAGATTGACAAATTGGAGAAAATGAAGAAGATAGCCAGACCTTGTTTCCGACGCTGAACTTTGGGGGTGGGTTGCCATGGCGATTTATCTTTCTGTAATTGGCTTGGATTATTGAATATTTTTGAAAATGATTTGTCTCTGTTGTTCTAGAGAATAGGTTCTAGCTAGAAGTGGAGGGGTCTGAAATAGAGGCGGTAATTTGTGACTTGCAGACCGGAAAAGCGATGGGACTCAACAGGCTCCTGCTGGAGCTATATCGGGCCCTGACCTCGAAACTAGCCCGCATCTGCTGGATATGTATAAAAACAGAAAGTAGAGCGGTTCCCTCCCACCTGACCAATGACCAGCCACAATTGTGGTGATACGGAAAGAAGGGAGACCCCCCCTGATGATTATGCCTCCCACGGATCTCGCTACTGAACATAGAGGTTAAGATACTCGCAAAGGTATTATCAACACAGTTGCAAAGAGCGGTCTGATCCTTAGTCCTCACAGAACATGCAGGCCTGATGCCAAACCACAGTATGAGGCTTAACCATAGGTGTTTTGTTTGGGGTACTGGGAGAAGTTGTAAGCTTGCGTGAAATTGCTGTGGTTCTGTCCCTCGATGCTAAGATGCTGTTTGATGCGCTAGCATGGGACTACATGTTTGTAGTGCTAAATTGGCTCAGACTTGGCCCACAGTACATTAAATGGATCCAACTCCTTTACGCCAGTGTCAATGAAGCCTACTCCTCGCCATTCGAAATCCAGAGGGGTACACGGTAGGGCTTCCCCGCTATCGCCTCTGATTTGCACCCTGACATTAGAACCAATGGCTGCCTGGATTTGTCAGGATCCGTTGTTCAGTGAACTAGAATGGGGTGTCAGATGGGAGGACAGGATATCTCTATACACGGACGATGTACTGCTCTATGCTGCCGACTCTGAGATGTCAATATACAGACTTATGCAAATGATTACAAACTTTAGTAAATACTCTGCCAATATCATTAAGAGGCACAAGTCCCTACCATACCCCCTGAGGGATGAGGTGCAGAGCCTGGCACCAGCCTGAACCCTTTTATGCAAAGATTAAGATGGGACGTAAAGCAATGGCGTGCCCTCCCACTCTCCGTGGTGGCAAGGTCTACATTATTTAAGATAATGTCTTTGCCTCAATTCCTATATGCGCTTTAAAACACACCTTTTGAGATCCCTAAGAGCTATTTTAAAGCGATTCTGGTAAAAATCCGAACCCTGCTGTGTTATGGTGGCCCAGCAAGAATCGCTATGACCAAATTAGCTAGAAGCTGGGAGGATGTCTGGTATCTAGAAATATTACTGGGCAGACCGGCTCATAATGGTGAATGACTGGGCCTTCGTGGCCCAGACTGAGCTGCCATTCAGAATAGACAGAGTTGTGACTGGAGACAGGGGATCTCCAGCTGCACTATATGGGAGAAAGACCCTGCCTACATGTCCCTAAACACTAACACAGTAATTAAACTATGGAAAGAGGGGACAAATTACCCCAGAGCCTGAAACAAACTCACACAGATGACCCCAGTATGGGATGCAGCGGTCTTAGGTCCCCTAAGGGGGTTGCAGGGATTTGCTGCATTGGTTTTGCCGGGCAACTCCACACTTGTAGACATATGGCATGTAGTGCCCCTAACAGACCTTCGTAAGGAATACAGCCTGGCAATTACAGAGACAGTCTGATACCTGCAGGTCAGGCATGCCCTGCTAGCCCTCATTCCAAAAGGTACAACACTAGAGGAATCCACCCCTCTAGTCCAGACTAATGGGAGACCACAGGCCTAGGAAAGCCATGTCGCTGACATATAAAAATTTCCAAAGCAACTCGCCTAACTCTATGCTTGTGCTAAAGAACAAATGAGAAGGGGACATAGGGAACCTTGATGAGGAGTGGGAGAGACACTTAGAGGCCAGAAGGAAGCAGCAATGAAATCCAATTTCTGACTGGTTGAGCTCCAAATTCTACACTGCGGCTAAGATACTAGAATGACCCTAAGGAAAATGGGAAGGTCCTAGTCCAGCCTATGCATACAAGATGCGGACAAGAGAGGACATTCCCGTCCTATAATCCAGGCATTCTGGGTGGAATCTATGGACAACATGAAACAAGCGGGAGGGACAGGCTTAAATACTGAAACGAAACGGCACATTCTGTATGTTTGGGGAGATACAGAGACGCCACAATACAAGAAAAAATGGATGGCTCTTGACCTGAGTGTAGCAAAAAGGAATATTGTTTGACTGTGGGAAGCAGGAAAAAACATATGGACTGGTGTATGCTTGCTGAAACGTGGTATCCAAAAGTAGGGGGTGCCCCAAAAAATGGGAGAAAAAATGGTACAGTTGGAGTGCCCTTCAAAATATTGCTATGGATATTGGGGAACCGAGATGGCGCCATTGTCGATGTCTCCGAGGTGGGAAGAAAAGAAGGTGAGGGGTGGAGGAGGAGGAGGGTCAGGATCAGCAGGTTTACTAATTATGCTGAGGACACAATATGTTATGTGCAAGACAGTGGATTGTTATTCCCATTGTTATTTGTTTTTTCTCAGAAAATATATATATTTTTTAAATAACCATGATGTCCACGTATAGTAGAATCACTGCACCTTTTAAGGACTTCCCCTTGCAATTCTTTAGTTTGAATATACATTGTTTTCTGCTGAAATTAAAGATCATAATAAAGAGACATAGGGCCCGGTTCACAAAGGGACTTATGACTCATAAAGTTACGAGTGCGGAGTCAACGCACTAAGGGCAGAATCTCCACACTAATGGTGGAATCTCCAGACTGACCACTGCAGTGCGGAGATTCCGCCCTGAGTGTGGGGATTCCGCCGTGAGTGCAGAGACTCCACAGTCGTAAGTCCCTTTGTGAACAGGGTCCAAAGCCATCATTCTCTGGAGTATTTTCAAGATCTTCTGCATCTAATTGTTCCATGGCTTCCTTCACTCTTTGTGAAAACGCGTATGCAAGACCTACTACACTATTAGGAAGAAGTAAGTTGGAATCAGAATATTAGAAGGTAATTACTGAATGTCACTCTTGGATAGCGTTGGCGGCCATGTTCTGGGTTCCTGGATTATAAATTACATAAAAATTACTCTGCATAAAAAAATGAGCCCACCTAACCTGACCAATGTTTCAGCAGAACATGTTTAGGGATATTGTGGATTGCTATGATCAGTTCTAATTTCAAAGAGTTGTAAGATCTTATTAAAAGATGTTTCCTTTCTTCAATGGCATGGTTCATCATTAACAATTCTTTTTCTAGAAGTGAATATCTCTGTTTACAAGGCGTTAACATGTGGGAAATGTAGAATACAGGATGCTCTAACCCATCATCCGGCTTTAGTAAGTACTCCTCTTGCATTTTCTAAGGCATTGCATTCAACAATGAATTGTTGACTGGGATCAGGATGTCTTGGTACAGCAACATTTGTGGACAACCGTTTTAACTCGAAAATTTGATTTATGCTTCATAATCCCAGAGAAAACCTTAATGTAAACACTCTTTCTTTGAGAGTTTAGCTGTTCAAAGGAGCAAATCTGTTGATGAATTGATGACAGAAGTTTTCCAACCCTATATATTGCTTAAGGGCGTATTTCTCTCTCTCAGTCATTTAATGTATTCACCCACAGGGAATTATAGTACCCATAGGGAATTATAACATTTAGCCGAGTTGGAATTGCGCAATCCAAATCTTGATGAGGGGTCATAAAATACTTCCTTGGTATGTTGAAGACATCTGTTAATGCATGATACTTCACTGACTCCACAAACACTGCAGAAAAGATTTTAAGTTGAAAACATTTGCTCTGAGAGATCAATAGCCACCAAATGAATAACAATGTTTATGGCGGAGTGATGATAATAATGCAAAGGTGCAAGTAACCTAATTTATAAGTAGATTATGACTTTACAAACAGGGAATCCTCAAGCTAAAACCATAGTTTGGAGGCACCATCAAATCAAAACATGCAACTTCTTTATGGGATCACACGACAACCAAAAGAGGTATTGTAATTTCTATAACTGGTCTGGAAGAATTTGAGGAACCACCAACCAACTCTGTTTCAGAGAACCTTTTGGTTGGGAAAGAATTTGATTCTTCTTGGCCCACTCCTTATCTCTATATAAACGTGAGTCTACTAAGAAAGAAACATCAATAGTTATTTCTGCTTTACTAGTTAAGAGTATTGTGACTGAGAGATCTTAGGACTTTCTGAGTTTTCTAGATAAGGGAGTTGTTTACATTTCCATCCTTCTCTCCCTCATAGAGAACAGGTTTGAGCCTTTCCCCAAACTCCAGGTGGGCTAATAGGACTGCCTTGGCCAGATGCCAGGACCACCATAATGAAGACTTAGGGGCCAATTACGATGAGTATCGGAAAGCCTCCGACCTCAGGTCAGAGGCTTTCCGACACTCATCATCAGTTTCAATTCTGATCGGCTGATTATGATACAGCTGGTCAGAATTTAAACCGGCCAGTCATTCCAGCTGGCTTCCGACAGGCTCTGAGCCTGTCGGCCAGTTGGAACCGGCCCGCTATTCAAATAGACAGTGGTTTACGCTATCCAGATTATGATGCACGGTTTCCGGCAGGCGGTTTCCAGCATGCTGTCCTTTCTGACTTAAAAACCCTGTCAGAAAGCATATTTGGGGGCCTTGGCAAAGTCCCGTTTCATTTGCGGCCTCCAGTTGGGGGCCGAGGTGACACCTATTGTGCCCCCCTGTTCCCTATGGGAGCATCGACTATGGCTGGTTTACAGCCGTAACACATGCTCCAAAAGGGAAATGTGGGAATGTGACCAGACCATGTGCAGACGCACCATAATTAGGCGGTCAAGACTGCCGATTGGAGGTCGACTGGTTCCGTTTCCACGACGGTATTGGGCGGATGCAACTCTGCCGGACATCGTAATAGGACCCTTAATCAGGACTAGTGTCTTCTCTCTATTTCTGATTCAGGCAATGGACCTTGAACACACCGGTTCTATAGAAGAATGAGATGAGCAAGAGGAGTTGGATGAACTGACCTCAGGTCTACAAAAACAAGAAACATAAGCAATGTGTGTGCATCCAGAAACCTGAACCTTTCATCTTTCATTCTTTCCTTCCTATAGGCGATGTTCAATTAGCAGTACTTTCTCTATGAATTCTGTCAATGATTCAGGATGTGGTGATCTCATTAATTCATCTTTTATTTCTTCCCTTTGTCCCTGGTGGAAAAGGGCCATTTGAGTTCATTCCACCCAAACTGTCTCTGTTGCCAACTGACAAATTCGAACTATGTATAACTGAACATCTGATGATTCTTGCTGGATATCGCAGAGGGCCTCTTCGGCCAAACGTTCTCTGTCTGAATGCTGAGTAGCTATTCTAGCAAATATCTTTAACAAGTGCCACAGGTGTGGATGGGACCAAGGCTGCCCCAGAAAGAGATGCAATCAAATAACCCACTTTGGCTCTAACAGTGGAAAGCTGACCTGGCCTGAGACAAGTTATATAGAGAGGGGATCAAGAATTCTTTACGTTTAGACAGATCACTGAAGAAACTGAGGGATCCTTAAGGAATCAGTACATCTTCTGATCTGGTCGTTAGGGACCACCTAAGGGCAGCTCACTCTGCTCCTAATCATTGTAGCTCCTTATCTTATTGCTAAATTAAAGTTGCAATTTTATTATTCTGAATGTGTCGCTGGATATATACTGGCACATCTATTCCTTCACCCAAAATTGACTTGTGATATTGAAATTGTTTGCGTTGTAACCTGTGAAGGATGTGACATCTTCCTGATAATTTGGATCGTGCATCTTTGCGATACAGACGATGCCCTTCAGTAGCCACCTTGATTCCACAGTACTACACGTCAAAGGACCAGTGCCCTCAGAGAGGACATGCTGGTTTCTGGAGGGAAAGCTAGAAAAACCCCCACTGGTAATTACTGGGCTGAGGTTGGCTGAAAGATTTCCTCAAGATAACCAGACCCATGAACCAAAGGCAAGACTAGTGTCTTAGCAAAGATCTGGGGCAGGGGCAGTGAAGGACAAGCGAAGACATTCTGACTACATTGCAACACATAGTAGGGATTGTGCAGCTTCTTAAATATCTAAAAACAAGAAATGACCCCCAGGAATGGGAAAACTATGACAACCTTGATTAATTAGGAAAGAGACGGCCAAAGGTAAGGAAGCACTGGGTAATGACTAATGCACAGCAATCATAAAGAAAAGCCTTGCTAGCACTGATATACACGGAAATCAATCCTTACATTGTGGTACAGATTCTGAACAAAGAATGTAACATGTGGGAGACATTCCATCATCTGCAAAAACTTCTCATCACCATAAAGTTACATCACAAGTTATATATTTATTACAAAATTGTTTTTTAAATTTAACTGTCACAATTGTCCAATACAGCCAATAGATTTAAGACAATGTCTCTTTAGCCAGTTTTATTACTCTATTATCAAAATGTCCCTAACCTCTCTAAAATCCTTCAATATACATCTTGGTGGTTATGACTCTATTTCCACCACCTTCATCAGCAACATAAGATGATCAAGCACAAAATAAAACATACGGAGGAGTCGGAGAAAATCTAAAAAAGAGATATATATGCCTCACTATTGCTAAACTTCTTTACAGGCAGTGTGATGTTTTCCTATGCTCATACCACCCAAGGACCACGATTTCCGAGGTCTTTATTTACAGGATGCATTTACACATTTGATCTGTTCATAAGGTTTTATTTTGATAACTCAATAAAAAAAAACAAATCCATGCTTTTTGTGTGTGACGTTAGTCTACAAAGACCACAATTACCACCAGGACAGTGGCCCATTGCCTTTGGGAGTCGCCAAGGATTAAGTGTTGTTATTTCATTTGGTTGACAAGGTTTTATGTGACCAAGGGTGTCTTTTAGAGGACACAGTATAAAAGACATCCTTGTTCACTGAAGACTTTGTCAACCAAAAGATGGGTTTGGGTTTAGATACCCCATGGCATATAAAGAAACATACAAATAGCAATTCGGAAAGAGTGGTTTACATGATTACGGGTTCCTGCCATTCAAGATATATTGGAATGAAATGTAGAAAGGTGAAAACTAGTAAATGTGAACACAGAAGCAACCTGAAATGTAAATGAAGTACCACCAAAACGACCAATCATTATATCTTATATGGCCACTCAACATCAGATTCGAGAAGGGTTAAAATTGAATAATTGGAGAATCTGGCTCCTAATACTGAACGCATCCTGTTTGAGAGGGAACAGCATTGGATCTACAGAGTGGCCACATCAAGGGAGGGTTTAAATGATAATATCCCTTAGAACACCATCCTTAGAAAATAATAAATCACCTCTGATGTCTTTTCAATGACATTTCTTCTTGTCGTTTGCAATTGAGAAATGGTCTTTTCATCATAGGTATCTGAATGATAAATAGGTTTTGATGTGATTAAAACAAGTGAAGAAACTCTTTGACTGCTCCTGGATCGGGAAGTAGTTAGTCCTAGTATTCTTGAATTTAACGTGGTGGAGCGTTCTAGCCTTTTTTCCCCTACCCAAATTTGAGCGCATCATGACGAGACCCTCAGTGTTGTGGACATGCGGTCACGTGATGAACCAACATGGACACCACAAAAACTATTAGGCTGCAGACCCTTGTAATATCTGGAGCTTGGGGTGACCAATTTAGGTAGGGTGCAGACAAAATCCCTTAACGGAGGAAGTCTTTTGTGCCTTTTGGACTGACTGAGCTGCGTTACGATGTTACTAAATGTTGACAAACAACAATTCTGTTTTCTTCTCGGCAGTGTGTAACTATAGGGTTTACCCGGTTTCGCAGAGATCAGGTAAGTGAAGTTCTCCCCAGTGGGTGGAACTTAAACCGTAGGCTCCCGACTGGAGTCCTGCAAGGGCATATCATCCTTCTCGGCATCCTCCTGGTCCTTGGTAGTCAGTCAGGGAAGATCTCTCATTGTGGCTAGACCTGCTAGCCACAATGTCTCCAGTCTCAGGTGACGGCCTGAACTCTATGATGATTTGGTCCCGGCAGCTCCTCCTGGCATAAGGGGTTGCTGCGGTATCTTTCGGATGCAACATTGACTCCTTAGCTGCAATAGCCCACACCAAGGTGGACCCGTCTGGTATACTGAGTGGCTGATTCAATATTCACACTGGTCCCACAACTACTTCAACAGAGGCCCACTCTGGCATACTGGGTCACAGCAGTGAGGCCATGTGGGCTCGGCGACCTCTGCAGCATTCAATACATGGATTTGTCTACGTCGTTCCACTTCTGGTATACAGGGGTCACCGGAAACAGCCCTGCACACGGATTACGGCCTGATTGGTGCACAGCTGAATCCTCACACTTCGCACTGGGAGTCCTTCTTGAAGGGATCCCCACTGTACCTTGCTGCATCCAATGCTATCCTCTTCCCGACAGGTCATACTGGTCTTGGCAAGCAGGCAGGCACTTGTGCTCCAGGCTTCAGAGCAGGTGGTCTTGGTCTCCCTGTGTGAAGTCACCTCAACATGTAGGGAGAGTAGCAGGCCTGGGCACCCAGTCCTGGTCAAAGGCAGAAGCACACAGTGCATCTGGTTGCTTGGCAGATGACACATTTTTGGGGGCTCAATCTCCCCTTCTTAAAGTCCTATTCCAGGCACCATCTTTAAAGTTTTATGTTGGTGTTGTGCTTCTTTTGGAGTGGACACTTCTCCCTTTCTTTTTTCCCCACAAAAGATGTCAGTCACAGCAGGCATGACTCTGAAGCTGTTTGTCCAACATCACCACTCATGGGAAAGACCAGAATTCACACCTGGATGTCAGCAACAGTGATATGTTCATCAAAAGGTTAATCCCAGACCCCCAGCCCTACTCCTTATCATTCCCTTATCAGCCCCATCTCTCTTCCTCAGATGTGTCCAGGCCCCATCCTTGTGATCCATCACCAAATCAAAGAGAAGTCATTTGAAGTGTGAAGGGTGTATCTTCCTTTTTTCTCCAGTGTGTGTTCCACCCAGCTCACAGGAATGGAGCTATACACACATCTGCCTGGGGGATTGCTCTGCTTCTCATGTCTTCACCAGGCAGGCCTCTGCTTCCCAAAATGCAACCCTGGGTACTCCATATAATGTACCATTGCAGGCACACTTACTTAGTGTACATTTATCGCAAACTTACTGTCCAGCACTAGTACCTCCATGCCTTGTACCATTACCTGTGCACATGCGGTCAGTACACACACTGAGTCTGTGCACACTGTTCAGCACTGAAAATGTTCTATCTATAACCAGTGTGTGTTATTTACAAATACGCACAATGCAAGCACACACACTCAGCATGTGCGCACTGCATGACACTTCACCCTTCATGTATTGTACTGCACGCAAGTACACATACACCCAGCACGTGCTCTCGTTGTGCACGCATTACACAGCACTACATCTTTCATGTCATGTATTCCTCACAGGCAACATACACTCAGCACGTACACTAATCTCACATACACTACAGAGTATTGCTCTATCCCTGTACTGTACCGTTCCCAGTACACATACACCCATTGCAGAGTCACTACTCCTGGGCAACGCAGCACTCCACATCGACCTACACACAGCAATTATCATCTTGAACTTTTAAATGTTCTAAATAATGACATAGTAGTGTAACAGAAATGGTAGTATTGTCTGAAAACACATAAAAAGGAGAACAATGATGGATTGACTTTGCGTTATGTTTATTAAATACAATCAAATATCACTGTAGTAGATAATTATTAACTTATGATCTACTGTGAAGACACCATAAGGCACAGAGCTGCCATATTGGCCTTTTATATTGCAATTCTGCCTAAAAGGATTCATTGGCACCACAGTACCAGGAGCAGGTACTGGTGGAGGGACATATGCTCTGGGTGTTGGTGGGGGTGCTGAAGAATTAGAAAGCATTGTATTAACCGAAGAAAGTGCTGCTGTTAATGTATGTATGAAGAATATTTGTAGAGCGCAACTGTTACTCCAAGGAGTGTCCTGGCGCTAATGCAGAAAGAGCGATCAGCTGGAAAAGGAAGGGAAGGTTTAGGGACTGGGAAAGAGCCAGGTCTTAAGTTTTTTTCAAAACACAGGTGCAGCCTGATGCCTCTGAGTGTCAACGGATGTTTGTTCCACAGAGAGGGACCCAGAATCTGCCCCCAGGTTTCTCTGGGGATATAGAACTTAATTCTATCTTGTAGATAACCCGGGCCAGTTCTGTGAAGAGCTTTCTGGGTATAGAGCAGTATCTTACAGGTGATCCTTTTTCTCACTGGGAGCCAGTGCAGACTCTGAAGAAGACGTGCGGAATGGGAATTATGGGGTGGCCCGAAAATTGTTCGAGCCGCTGCATTCAGAAACCAGCTGCAGACTATCAATCAGGTATTTGGGTAGGCCTATGTAGAGTCCGTTCCCATAGTCCAACCGTGATGTAATTAGGGCTTGGATCACTTGTTGTCTAGCCGTAAAGGACAAATGATACAAGAACTTTCGCAACAAACAAAGCATGGCATAACAAGTACCCACCACCGAATTGACTTGGGTTCGAAACAGTAATTGTCCATCAAATTTAATGACCACATTGTTCACCTAATGATTTTGAGGCAGCGGGGGAAGGGGCGGCATCGGATGGCCAGAAAGACTGCCAAGATACTTCGGCATCTAGACCAAAGAAGAAGGGCTCAGTCTTCCCAGCGTTAAGTTGATTTAGAGAGAGCCACCTAAACACAGCCGTGAGGCAGTTGCGGGTTTTATCACCTGGGAACGCCTCGTTATTCTTCTAGGAGAAGAGCAGTTGGGTGTCATCAGCATATGACACGATTTTGGCCTCCAATGATTCTGCCAGAGTAGCCAAGGGACCAAGATATGCATTAAATAGAGTAGGGCTCAAAGCCGAGCCCTGTGGCACTCCTAATCTCAATTTACGAGAGCTGGCGGAAGAAGGGTGGCACCACACCTTTTATCCTCTCTCTACAAGAAAGGATGCGAGCCAATTCCAGGCCTGTCCTCTAATTCCCACAGAGCTGAGACAGGCTAGTAGGATATCGTGAGAGATCGCGTTGAACGCGGCCGATAGGTCTAACAAAACCAACAGCGCCCTAGCACTAGCTGAGTCTGATGTAATCGACTACCTCCAATAAAGCTGTCTCAGTGCTGCAAATGGGGCAAAATGCCAATTGACTAGCGTGTAGTAAGTTATTGCTTTCTAGGTGAGAAAATAGCTGTTGGTTGACATGTTTCTCCAACACTTTCGAAAGAGCTGGAATGAGAGAGTTCGGTCTGTAATTGGCCGGAACAGTGGAGTCTGCCTCTTCTTTTTTTAGAAGCAGTACAATTTTCACCTGTTTATATTTTCTGCGCACAGTAGCTGACGAGAGGGAGGTGTTAAGCAGCTGATTCACCAATGGGTTATTAGCCTCTGCCACGCAAGATAGAATAAAAGTGGGACCTGAATCAGAGGGAGATCCTGATTTGAGGCGACTCAGTGCTTAAAGTGAGTCCTCCATGGGGATCGGAGAAAAGGATTCAAGAAAGGTGGCTTCATATTTAATGACGGAGACCGATTTAGCAAAATATGGACTAAATACTTACATATTCTCGTTGCGGGCTACCACATCTGTGCCATAGCCGCAGGTGTCGCTTTCAACTTCAAATGGAGGAAGGCTAGCCTGGATAGTAGCTATTTTCTCATGCCAATCTTCCAGCCTCTTCTATCTCCTTTTGATGCCTTCTTTCGTCATGTGCCACCCTGGTGGAATAAATTGCCTGCAGGTGTTTTCTCATTCCTGTGGTACCAAAGGAGTATTCGTTTATGTTCCCATGGTAAATAACTTTGCTAAATGGGTTCAATGTAACAAGTTTGGAATTAACTTTTTTCCCTCCAAGTGTCAAAGAAAGAAAATCCCACACAATGGCCTCCTTCAATTTCTTCCTCTGCGCCACCTTTTTTAAGAAAGAAATTTAAAAAAAAACATACAAATTCAATAAAAACACAAAAGGCCTAAGATAAGTTATAGTCAGGAAAACTTAATTTATTATTTTTATACAAAACCAACTTAAACTATCCAAACATTTGGACAACTGATGTACTTCCATAAAAAAATTCAAAAAATAAAAACAAGAAAAATACATATTTTTAGAACTAACCAAATGTCTCCAAAGATAAAGAGCTTCTACGAATATTAACTAAATTTTTTCAGTTTTCAAGAAATTATAAACTGCATTTAATGTCGAGATAAATGCTAAGAGTAAAGTAAGTTAAACATGTACCTTATGGTGGCTTTATAGTAGAAGGTAAATTAATAATAGACTACACCAGTAATATTTGATTGTACTTAACATAACACAAAGTCAATACATCATTTTCGTTTTAATGTGTTTTCAGACTAAGCTACCATTTCTGTTATACTAATATGTCAACATTTAAAACATTTATATGATATATTTTGTGATGTATATTTATGATGATGTGAATTTGCTATAGATATTGGACTGTTTCCCCATTATATATTTTTGTTCACAACCTGTAGCAGAACCAAGGGATTGATTTCTATGTATATCACGTCTAGCAAGGCTCATCTTTTGGATTGGGAATAACACACACATGAAAGAGGAATGATGACAATCTTGCATCAGGCTTAGACCCTAGGAAGAATTTTCTGCAAGTTTCTAGAATGTCTTAGACCTGCTTTTAAGAAGGGCTATGGATCCAATGGCCAGTTCTTTGGTTGAAATCTTGCAAAGTCGCCTTACTGAGTAACAGTTCCACATACCTAGCCAAATGAGGATCAGCCAGGCCAGCCTAGCAGCCCACCCAGTTGGGTACCAGCTATATCACGCCTGTTTACATGCAAGAGAAAGGAACAGCAAGAATAGGGCAATGGAGGCAGAAGCTCAGGACCTCGACACCGGCAGGTAATTCCCGGGTGAAGGCGTAACACACCGAAATGATGAGACATGATTGGTTCGACAACATCTAGTGTTGAACTGGTGTGTATAGTGTGCCAGTTTGTGATTTAGTGTGCCATCCTTTTAGATTGTATTCTACTATCATGTTTGGTATGTTACTCAATCTATAAATTACCCTAACAATATTGAGAACTCTTTAACGGCTCTTCTGCAGGTACGTGCTGCTGGTATAGTGGTGGAAGTAAGTTAGTAAATCTTCCTTTTTCTGGGACTCCAACATGATATATGAATACATCATTTTATTGTGTTTTATTATGGGTGGAATACTGTCCCATGTTTGGCTATACAGCCTGGTGACATTCTTATATTTGGTACTGGTATTTTGATGATGGCCCCATGCACTTTGGTCTTCAGGTGACCGCCATTTTAAAATTTCATAGACTGATCAGATTAATACTTTAAAGAGTGCTGGCACTTGTGCATTAAATAAGCTCTGGCGTTCTATAGAGACTTTATTTCTTTTTGTGTTTCTTGTTTCCTTTTCATTAATAATTTACTGTTGTAATTATGTGTTTATATGTGATGCTGTCATTGTTTTTTGGAGTGTAAACTGTTTTGATGTATGTTTATTGATCGATTTTGATTCATTTTGGATACATTTAAATATACATAATTTGAATTATATAGGTGTGTTTTCCCCTTGTTCTGCTTGTATTGATATTAATTAACTATAGTATTATATGTGTACAACGTGAAGTATCCAGGCCACACTATTTTAAATTCTTAGCCTACACATTTCCCAGTTTAGGTCTGATGCCCGCTGGACCGCAGGTAAAAAAGGTGACTCAGAGATGCCGAAATCACTGCCCAGCAAAGCATCACCACACAAGGGGGCATATTTACAAGCCCCTATCCCTACAGGAACATCACTTTTAGTGACGTTACTGTGGCGATAGGAGCGTCACCTTTTTCACAAGTGGCTTAATGCCGCCTTGTAAATAAGACAACCTTTCACATTATACTTAGCACGAAAAGGGAGGGCAATGGATGTTGTGGTGGGCATTCCACCACAACACCCATTGATTTTGACACTGCCCCCTATTTACAAGGGTGGTGTAAATAGGAGGCAGCGTCAAAATTAAGACCAGGGAAAACCTAGTCTTAACATGGCGAAATGAGGGGAAATGCTTTATTTCTCTTCGTTTTTGCTGTTTCTATGTGTGCTGCATTGTGCAGCACACATAGAAACAGCAAAACGTCATGAATGATTGTTTATGTACAGGAAGGTGTCCTTTGCGGCAAATAAACAATCATTAAAAAAATTAAGATTTTTCTACTTCTATGTGTGCTGCACAATGCAGCACACAGAGGTTACAAATCACCATTCTGGATTGTTTATGTGCTGGAAGGGATACCTTCCTGCACAACGCAGGCACCCTTGCACTATGGTAGTGCAAGGGTACTTGTGTTGGCACTCGGCAGCTTAATTTAGCACCAGCACAGGGAAAAACACAGGGAAGCACCGTATTTTTGTAAATATGGCACATCTCTATGTTTATAAAGTGATGGAACACGGCTTTAGCTATTTTAGAGCTAACTCACGCCCTACGCTTTATTGTAAATATCCCCTAAGGTTTTCTCCTACAAGGTATATTATACATGAATATTGCCAGGTCTTCCAAACCACACCAGGGTGTTTAGACTTGTCATATTTACTGAAGTGCTTTCTACAGTAATCAAGACTGAGGTTGTGGTGTTGTGTGTAGATTTAGATTCCGTATATCGGTTTCCCGATTTATGCCCTTATATAGGTACAATTTCAGTGAGGATACTGTGGTGGACATGCAATTAGACATCAATAATGCGTTCAGGGACTATTATGAACGACTCTATGGTCCACTTCCTGGACTTACTGACATTGATTTTGAGCCTTTTTTCGATGGGCTGCACCTACCACAACTCACACAGCAACAACGTGACGAGCTACGGAGGCCAATAACGGGGACGGAAATTCGACAGGCGATTAAAGCTCTACCGCATAATAAAACTCTAGGGAGTGATGGCTTACCGGCCGAATTTTATGAGGTGTATGCTGACCTGCTGATTCCCCGCTTGCAATGTATATATCGAGAGTCGTTGGAAACGGGTGGGCTCCCTGCTTCAGCCCTGCAGGCGTTAGTGGTCTCCTTATTAAAGCCGGGCAGGGGCGGTTTACTTATCTCAAACTACAGACCTCTATCACTTCTGAATACGGACTATAAGATTCTGAGCAAATTGTTGGCCACCCGCCTCGGTCAGTTTATTCCTACATTAATACACACTGATCAATGTGGGATTGTACCAGGTAGAAATACGGCACTTAATATCAGACGACTCCACCGGGTCATGTTTTGCACACTTGGCACAGGTACCAAAGAGGGATACATATTACTTGATTTGAGACAGGCGTTCAATACTTTGCGCTGGGACTATATGTTCTATGCCCTTGCACGTTTTGGTATACCAGATGAATATATAGCATGGGTGCGCCTATTATACACAAACCCCACCGCACGGGTGCGTACAGGCCAGCACATCTCACGACAATATGCGGTGGCACGGGGAACCAGAAAGGGCTGCCCCTTTTCGCCATTGATGTTTATTCTGGCTCTTGAACCACTTTTGCACAGAGTCCGTGCCTTTGCAACCTGTAAGGGAATAACGCAGGGTCGCACGTCTCACACGGTCTCAGCATATGCAGATGATCTTATTCTTTATATCAAAGACATGGAGGTTGACCCGCACCCAAAGTCTTCCATATTTGAGTCGTTTCAAGACCTTTCTGGACTGGCTATTAATGCAGATAAGACGTATGCGTATTTCTTTGATGAATCGGCGCGGAATGGCCCCTTTCAATTCGGCCCCTGGACATTTCAAATAGCGCCTAATACTTTTAAGTACCTCGGAATACAGATTTATCGAAATACCATGGACCTCTTAGATGGCAATTTAACACGTGCGATCACTGCGCTCAAGTCCCAAATCCAATTCTGGGTCTCACTGCCCATTTCGGTAGCGGGCATCACAAAAATGGTGCTGCTACCGCGGCTCCTTTATTATTTCACCAATCTACCTATCCTTGTCCCTATGAGTATCTTTAAAGTGCTGAACTCTCTGGTGATAGATCTGGTGTGGGGCAATGGGCGAAAGCGTATTAGCCTAGCAAAATTGCAATTAACTATGAAACAAGGAGGGATGGGAGTACCAGATTTACGTGCTTATTGCTATGCTAGCCAGTTGCAGTGGCTAGCTTATTGGTTTGCGGGACGTAATTTGAATGAATTGGACATGACACCACGAGACAGGGACAAGGGGATTATTCACAGGCTTTTACTACCGCAGGCCCCCCTGCCGGCATCAACGCCCCACTTATTGAAATTAGCTATTACTTATTGGAGGAGTGCGATGAGATACAGTGGACGGGCGGTACCGTATGCCCCCACTATCCCGTTACTGGGTATCCCTACAAGATCGGGATCGACTACTAGCCGTGCTCTGCGGGTGTGGACGGATGCGGGAGTCACCACGATAGGAGAGTTTTACTCAGAAGGTGTCCTAATACCGCATGAAACATTTGTGCGCATACACGGTGTGCCCGATACAATGTTACTATTGCACGCACACATATCCAGATACATACGCATCACATGGCCGCCGGGTGATACTGAACAAACCACGAATGCCCTACTTACCATGCAATACCTAATGGGACATGGAGCACGACTAACCAAATGGCTCACCCACGGTATTCGTACTTAGACGGCGATCTCCTTACGACTAGTACGCGACAAGTGGGAAGAAGATGTAGGCCGTGAATTTACAGTTAAGGAATGGGATACTATAGTGGGATACCCCGGGAAGGTGTCTCGCAATCCTAGATTTAAATTTATCCAATTGATGTTGCTACACAGAGCTTATTTAACACAGAGCAGATTGCACACTATGTATCCGGGAGCAAGTGATACCTGCCCGCGCTGTCATGCACCCAATGCGGGATTGATACACATGGTGTGGGATTGCCCCCGACAAGGGTACTACTGGGCGACAGTGTGCAAACTACTAGATGATGTAACCCCGGTGTGCCATACAGTCACCTTGGAATATTGCATCCTGGGATTAGGGTCTCGTGGAAAGAAGGGTGTTAGAATCCAGGTTCTCTGGTTGGCACAGGTAGGTACTTGTGACAAGCAGGGAACCTTTCCTCTAGTCAGGGTAAGGGGGTACACTCCTAAAATAACCCCTGCTCACCCCATTGGTAGCTTGGCACGAGCAGACAGGCTTATCTCAGAGGCAGTGTGTAAAGCATTTGTAAACACAAACAGTAACCCAGTGACAACACTACAAATGGACACCACTCAGGTTTTATATTAAAAATAAGGATTCTTTATATAGAGTTACCACAAGACCATTAAACGACAAAAATACACAATACTGTTACTTTAGATGGTAGAAGGTTACTTAGTTCTCTTAAGTTCTTAAATGCGACACTTTAAGTCAATGTACCTTTTAGATGCGACACGCAGGGCAACAAAAGTGTTGCAACAATGTTGATGCGATGAAGTTTTTGGTGCAAAGAAATAAAGACGTGAAGATCTTCCAGATGCGTTACGCTTCTCTGATGTTGCGAGAAGACTCGACTTGATGCATCAGCTGCAGCGGCGTCACCCTTTACGCGATGCAACAACAGCAGCCTTGGCAGCGGCACTCTTCTCCGACGTTTGCGAGACACTTCCGCTCGATGCGATGTTGTAGCGGCGACTCACCTTTACGCGATGCGACAACAGCAGCTCCGATGGCGGCACGCTTCTCCGTGGATGCGAGGCGCTTTTCTTGATGCGGTGCAATGCGACAGCTACGATGGCTGCGATGGCGACACGCTTCTTCTTCGATGCGAGACTCTTCTTTCAATGCGGTGCGATGCGTCAGCTACGAGGCCTTCGGTGGCGACACGCTTCTTCGGCGTTGCGAGACACTTCTTGGATGATGCGAGACGCTTCCGCTCGATGCTGCAGCGGCAACACACTTTGCAAGATGCGACGACAACAGCTCCGACGGCGGCACGCTTCTCCTCCTTGAGTCGTGCTTCCAGCTCCTTATGACACGCAGTCCCTCAGTAGGCCCAACAACAGCCGCAGGCACTTCCAAAGAACTCTGGGGAGCTGGGGGGTGAAGTCTGTTGTTCCTGAGACTTCAGCAGGAGGCAAGCTCTATTCCAAGCCCTTGGAGATCTTTTTAAGCAGAAGTTGAAATAAAGTCTTTGTAGTCTTTCTCCTTTCCTTCAGCAGCAAGACAACCACTGCAGGCCAATCCCCCAGGTCAGGGACAGTACTCCTCCTTACAGCTTTCCCAGTTCCTTCTCCTCAGGCAGAGGTTCTTCTTGTCAAGCAGGATCTTATTTCTTGGGAGCAGGGTCCCAATACTTATACCCCTAATTCCTTTGTTCCTCTGGGGTAGAGGGGCCTTTGCCTAGTCCAAACCAGTTCTTGAGCACTCTGTTGACATGGCTCTGACTTTCTATTCAGGGTGCAGGGCAGAGACATCAGCCGCTCCACAGGAGGTGGAGCCGGCATTGTGGTGGCTGAGCACAGCCCTATTCAGAGTCCAGGTGCACTCCTCCCAACCATCTGGATGTCAATCTCTCTATTCACCACCAGGCTACCTAGCCCTGCCCCTCTGGGTTTCCCCAGCCCTGTCACTCACACAAACCAGACAGGCAGATACACATCATAGCAGAGGCGGGCTGAAATGGTTAGGTAAGCAAATATCACTTTATAAAAGTGGTATTTGCAAACACAGAATATTAAACTAAACTTTACTAAAAGATGTATTTTATTATTCTGAGTTCAGGCATACTAAACTCGATTTTCTACCATGTTCCCTGGGTCTGTTAGGATCATAGGATGTAACAATTCTAACAGCCCATTCTGGCCTATGGGAACAGGTAGCCTTACAATAGTGAAAAACGAAAATGGCTGTAATTCACTATTAGGACATGCCACACACATCAGGGTTTGTCTTACCTTATGCTTACAATGCACCCTGCCCTAGGGCCTACCATAGGGGTGACTAATATGAAGTTAAGGGAAGGTTTAGGGACTGGCAAGTGGATGCACTTGCCCAGTCAGCATGACAGTACCAGACTGCACGCAGGTTCTGCAATGGCAGACCCTAATACATTTTACCAGGCCGCTTCTGTGAGTGGCACAACCAGTGCTGCAAGCCCACCAGCAGCATTTGTATTTACAAGCCCTGGGCACTCCTGGTGCGCTTTACTGGGGTCTGACAGTAAACCAAATAAGCCAATCATGGAATCCAACCAACATATGCATTTTACAGTAGGGAGAGCATATGCACTTTAGCACCGATCAGCAGTGGTAAAGTGCCCAGAGTCATAGAACAGCCAACAACAGGTCAGAAAAAATACAGGAGGAAGGTAAAAATTTCAGGGATGACCCAGCAAAAAGGGCCAAGTCCAACAAAGGGTAACCCCGCCTCCTGATTTGCTAACCTTGCGCTCCTGCTGGCTAAAAGAGCCATAACCACACGATGGAAAGCTGCTAGAGCCCCGTCCATACAGGACTGGCATGCAGAAGTGGTGAGATGGGGAAGGGCTGAGGGGGCTGAACTACACAGAGAGGAGTATAGGGGGCTAAGGAAAACACCTATCTCGCTGAGCTGGAATGCAATGATGGAGGAATATGCTGCGATAGATAAACTATCCTACTAGGGTGCACCGTTATTATAGTTTGAGGGGCTGGACCACTGTTATGTGACGCAGGGGCTCCTTACATTATCCATAGGTGGTTACATTGTATGATTCACAAGACTGCACAATATACTTAAGTCAGATTGTGGGACCGGGATGCACATGAGTGCAACTGTGTAAATGTGGAAATGCTACTATAAATACTTATTGCCGGACATGCGGGGAGGGGCGGGAAGGGTGGTTACGTTTTTAGTTGGGTTGTTGGCATTGTATTGAGCGCTGATAGATTTGATTACTCATGGTATGTTTTATTAGACTCCAGATATGGGAACAAAAGCTGGAAATCATCCGTACTGGTTTGCAATCGGAGATTCAATTACAGATGTTAGATTACTAAACAACGTCTTGCGAGGATTCTCATAATGCTTCGGCACTGTCACTGTGTATTCTTCTATACTGTTTGTGAATGTATGTCGCCATGTACAACTATGATACTGTATCACGTTATGTTGCCTAGGCTGATGGTTGCGTAAAATCAATAAAAACAGATTTACAAAAAAAACAAAATATAGGTACAATTCATATTGCCCTTATTTAGGCATAGAAAATCCAGCCCTTATTTAGGCATTGTCCATGCTAACCAAATACAGGCATGGTCTCCTACATTTGTCAATCCACGTCACAACGAGTTCTTGGAAAACCAGACTCTTAAGCCTTTAGGAATTTCCCTTGCTTGGATATTTTTTTTCTCCAAGAGCTCATTTATTATGCATGAACATCTATTCCTTAGGGGTTCATTAATGAAGTTCCGATGCCCGACTTATACGTCAATACAGGCATTCCTAAACACCTTCCAGGTATAAATATACCTGCACTTGCCCTGGCAAACCACGATTCCGGTACAGTCCAGTTCGACTGCCTACTTGCGGTTCACCACGACAAGTTCGGAAGGAGATTGAGTTCCCGCCTGACGCACTGACCAGACGCTGTCATCCTCCTCGCAGAGAATCCAGCTCCAGTGTTTCTGACTCCCCTTGCGGGGTGTTAGATATCGAGTCCCGGAAAGAGATTCCAACCTCACACATTCTAAGGTATGGAGCAGACTAGAACTTAGAGAAACTTTTGGCAACTCTTGGCAAAACTAAAACTATAGCTAGCTATACTTTAGAAAACAGCACCTACTTCTTACCTTGTACTACACTTAGGTTAGGTACACTGGGGTAGAACTATTTGGAAGCATCAGATGAGTATTCACATTTAAGCATGTGTTATTTATGTATGTATTTTATGAATATATATGTCATAGCTACAAACCATGCTATTGCAGTATTATTTTATCTTACTGCTAACCCTGTACGTATTGTTCTTCGCATCCTGTCTTACGATTGTAGCACTTCATATCTCTTGCATGAGAAATAAGACTGTTCAATAAACCCTTTTTTATTGAAACGCCTGTCTATCTATTTCTGTGTAACTCTGTAGAAACGAAGCATGCACGATTGACTGAGTGAAACTGTTATCTATTGTTTCCACGGTTCTGAGATTGTTCCGACTTTAAGGGAAACAAAGTTGTCATGTTTATGCAGTTGTCAGAAACTAATCCCTTCTTGTATATTCGAGAAGTTTCTAGTGACCTCTGAGTTAGCTGGCACACACAAGTAATTAAGTTCAATGTACTTGATAGAGACATACTGACCTCAGTCCTATGTCAAAACTATAGTGTATATTGTTCCAATGCGCAGAGCCTATCAGGGATAGAGGAACTACACTACAGTGGGAGGCACCAGTTACCAGCATTTCCTCCGGCCCTGAAGATTCTGACTTAATTCCGTGGCAGGTAAACCTATTGGCCTTCACTAACTGAAGTCTATTTATTTATGTATTTATTTATCTCATTTATAAAGCGCTCTATCACCTAACAGGCATCCTGGCGCTGACATCAAAAGTGCACGTTGAGAGTAATGCTACACGGGAAACTGATAACAGGTTATGCATTGGGGAAGAGCCAAGTTTTTAGTCTCTTCCTGAAATCCCACATGCCTTTGATTTAAATATATGATAGTGTGTAAATAAAAAAGACCTTCACACCACCGATGACACATTTTTAATCTTACAAGACTGTTCAGCTCCTTGACAATCATGGTGGTCACAGACACTTCAGGTCAAGATGTATCCTAAGGACCACACGGTGAGCCACAAAACAAAGTAACCAGGGGTCCTTAAAGGTGGGTGCAACTATAGACAGGTACAATAATGCTACTGAGGACAAGAATATGCCATACACTGGATTCACCAACCCCTATTATTGATCAAAAGGAACACACCATTGATGAGAAGCTAGCAACACTGTATAGGACACATTTATGTACCCATTCATAGCTCCTGTGAGGTAGCTCCCGTATATACCACAGAGCCGAGCCAAGTAGGAAAGACAACACCACATACGTTTCCAGGGTGGAAGCACCAATAGCAAAGGTGTATTTTCTCTGCTGAAAATTGACATGGCATGGTCAACTGACCCCACTGGACGAAAACCTGTATTCTCAAGTATTAGTTTGTATGTGCATGTTAGGTGGAGGGTTTGTATATACATGTTGGGAGTAGGGTTTGTATATACATTTTGGGTGGAGGGTGCCCATTAATGATCCCTATTGACTCCTACTATATAGAAGATGTAACTGTGCAGAACAAAGGACGTTTAACACAGAGAACCTCAAAATGCAGATAATGTATGCTACAGCCTATGGCTAACCCCTAAATGGTATGTTATGTTGTCTTATGGATTTGTAGAGTGCCACTAATCTCCCGAGATGTATCCAGGCACTGGAGCTGGTGTATAGGTCATCTGCAAGGTCTTAGTTGAAGGTCCAGGTCTTCTGCTTCCTGTGGAATTCCGGAGGCGAGCTGGAGGCCCTTAGGTGTAGCGGGAGATCGTTCCATTTTTCACCACCCCAGACACCTCAACTAACTCCATCACCCCCTCCCAGGAACTCTGCGACAACCTTTCACATTACTTCAATAACACAATCGAGAAGACATACAACAACTTTGAAAAGCAACCAAATCCAGAGGACACCTTTAGCAAACTGCATACCTATCACTCGGACAGGCACCTAACCAACTGGAGAACACTCACTGAGGAAGACGCCACCTCAATCATGAAGACCATCCACTCGGACCCCCACAGACCCGTGTATGAGTGGCAAAGCAGGGGAGATAATTATATTCCTCTTGGTGCACAAAATAAATGCTCCCCTTTTGCTTTCATTTGTTGAAGTGTAGGGGTTCTTTTTTGAGCATTCTATGACAAATTATTGAGTACAAAAATATTGACCTGCTCACAATATCGTCAAGGTGAGCCTGCATAGGGTAGAGTGAATGTACTTTTCAAAGTGCACGTCTACCTACCTGGATGATGTAGTGCAGGTCTATATCCTACAGCTGACATTGTTGTAATTTGAGATTTTAGACTTGATATTGTGATACAGCACCACCTTTTTGAGGCAGTAGGTAGAAAGAGCGTCACTAATGGACTTGTGAAATGCATTTGCTGTCATGTTCATTGCTCGAGGCTGGGGAAATCCATGTAAGTCAAAGGAGAAAAAAATGTTGGTCTAAAGTTACTATGGTTTTGCATTGGGGCAAAGCAACGCAAAATGACACAAAGTGAAGAAAAGTAATACAAAGTTTTGCATGGCACTTACTATACAGGACAAAAGGTGTTTCTCACTGCAAAAAACGCTTAGCACTGCTTTTTTCTGCCTAGAGTCTCTTTGCTTCAAGTGGGTGGTTCTGGAGTGTTACTGGAGCAGATCAGCATAAATAGCCATAGGTTTTCGACATGAAACTCATTTTACTAAGATAGGCAGACTGGACTTTATGTAAAAAAACTAGGGCCTCATTAACGAGCCCCTATCTGCACTTTTGCGCCCCCGGAACGGCACTTTTTTGACGTTCCAGTGGCGCAATGTGCCACCGCATATTTATAAGGCCACGTAAACCCACTTTACCTGGCTTTTCATAGCGTACTAAATATGTACCCTTTTCACACAGAAAACTGCGTTAAAGGGGCGTTCCATGGGTGTTGCTGTGGGTGTTCCCACGCAACACCCATGGAACCTGACAGATTCCCAAATTTACGAGGCATCGTAAAGCTGGGAATGCATCAGAACCTAACGCCACCCTAGGGGTGGCATTAGTGAGGTGCAACGAAGAGAAATGAAAACCTTTCTGCTCGTGCTTTCATTTTTCTATGTGTGCTGCAAGGAAATCGCCAGAATGGATTGATTTTGTGCAGGAAGGTTCCCTTCCTGCATAAAATCAACCCTTGTACCATGGTGCAAAGGTGCCTGCGTTGACGCACGGCTGCCCATTGTGCACCGACGCAGGGCAAAATGACAGGAATTCTCAGTATCATATAGATACAACGCCTTCCTGCCCTTTCCTTTTGCCGTGGGGCAGCGCCGCAGGGAGGCCTGCGGCGCTGCCCTACAGCAAAAGCCCATAATTAAGGTCCATATTGTCTACTGGAAGTAGAGGAAATGTGTTCAATTCTTTAAAAAATGACTTGCATGTGTCACACAGTGTGTAGCACACAGCAAATGCATGGGTTCCTTTTGAGTTTGCCTGAGCATAGGAATTTGTGGTGGAAGGATGTGTCCAGTGCACATCCCATGCCTGTGCCAGTTCACTTGCTTCTGCACCGTGTTTCAAGGCTGTGTGTCACACAAGGAAAGCCAGTTTGTGCACCAACCCATGGAAGGACAGCAGCAGAAGTCCAAACCTATTAAACATGGCTCTGTGCTGTGTTTTTACTCTCGGGCAATTGCAGTGCAACAATTTTGGTTGTTGCAATGTATTAAAATATGGTAGTCTTAAGTATGTTGATGTAAATTGGTTGGGGATTAGGATTAGAATTAGAGAGTTTTCAGATACAGCAGCCTTCGTGTAATGAGGGACAGACATTTATAGAAGAGCATGCATAACAGGTGAGGAAAAGACTGTGGGTCTGCAGGGATCCCACAGGGCAGGTAAATTGAGGTAGGAAAAAGGATAGTAGGGCAGAAGAGAAGCAATGTGCTGAAAGGCACCCATGTACCTCGATTCCCCAAAATGCCTGTGGTAGCAGAAGTGACCACACATACCCTTTGACCTTAATGACATCACAGAAAGTGACATCACATGACCCTTAATCCAGATTTTTTTTCCAGAAGGGCATGTCACATGGCCCTAACATCACAACAATTAACATTGCTGAAGTTCCATAATAACTGCATGATTAGTAGAACAGCATAACACAGACAAATGTCTATTTTAGTTACCACATATAGTATTGTACTGACTTGATCTTTGAAAGTTCTGGCACATAATACTTCCTGTGAATTGTAGTGAGCAAGCAAAGCGAGTAAGCCAGACCTCTTCTAGAGGCACTCTCCTGAGAAGAATTTGAAAAGAATGGAATCAAATTAAGCATTTTAAAGCACAATGTTCACATAAATTTGCTAACATGCCATAGGTGAAAAGGGCACTCATCAAGTATACACATCCTTTTATGGTGTGCAAATCAATTAAATCTGAAATTCCCCAGAAGTTGACCCCATTTTTTTCAAAATGTGGTATGATGCTCCCCACATGTCAAAAATTACGTCCATTGTGCCTGGCAGGGCCAGCATTTTATCACAGGTGCTCCCATATTCCATGGGTTTTCCCTTACATCAAAAAAAAGACTTAAAATATGCTTGTGCCAGAATACTGCACTTTATGCCATCCATGTACCATAGGTGATCCTTATGTTAAAAATTACCTCAGCATGTTAGGGCCACCATTTTGTCATGGTTGCCACCCTCCGTTATGTCAGGTCGTCCACTTTTATTCCCAGAATTATCTCCATTGTGCCAGTATCAACCGACTTCCACTGGTGTCCACATGCCAAGGATTTCCTCAAGTATGCCAGTTTTTTTTCCCTGGGTGCCCTATATGCCAAGATTGACCTCTAGAGGGCCAGTACCAGTATTTTACCATTGGTGCCCTTTATGTCAAGAATGACCCCAAGTGTGCCAGTGTCAGTATTGTGTCACAGGGATCTGCCATGCTAAGAAGTGCTGCAACTACGCCAGCACCAGTATGTTGCTCTAAGTATCTCCATAAGACAATAGTTGCCTTCTGTGTGCCAAGACCAACAACAATCTCACAAGCATCACATCACATTCTTGCTCACTCTTACATTCACTCATTCACACTCATTCTCTAACTTACAGTCACTCTCATTCATTGTCACTCACACTCTGTTACTCACCCTTACACTCATTCATATTCATTCTCTCTCACTCACTTGCGTACACTCCTAAGCTCACTCATTCTCACTCAGGCATTCTTACTGACACTTAGGCCCAGGTTTCGTTTTGCTCTGCGATGGATTTGTGTTGGGGTGGGATTTCATATATAACACATGTAATACCAACCTAACACTTTGGTGTTGGGCGTACCCTTGCAACCACTCATGGGTTTTGATGCAAATCGGATTCTACAAACAGTGGTAGACAGGAATTTGCGTCAAAATCTTACTTCTTCTCTAGGCAGGCGTAGCGAGGAGAAATGCTTTCATTTCTCCTCGCTTTTCCAACTTGCCATGTGTGCTGCATTGTACAGGACACATACAAAGTTGGTAAAGCCTTAAAGCATACTTTTTGTATTGGAAGGGCCCTTCCATTTCAAAGTCTATGCCTGAGAGACCGCATACATTCTTGCACTATGGCAGAAGCGTGAGTGCGTTGGAGCTTGGCTGTTTAAAATTCCCCAGCACTCAGGGAGAAAGAAAATGCACCATATCTTGCATTTTTCTCTCTCTCTGTGGAGAAGTGTGGCTCAATGATTAGAGCGGCAGACCCTGATGCAGAGGTCTAGCCCGGGACCAGGGTTCAATTCCCCGCCTCGGCGGGTCTTGGGCTCAAAAATTCCACGGACCTGATAATTCTCGCCTCGGTGCAATTCCAATCATGGAGTCCCACTCTGCAACTCTGGGCAATAGCTTGCTTAATCTCCACAACGGCCCCCACAACGCTAAGGATGCCTGGCCTCCACCTTGGGGGTGCCCAGGAGTGGACGCCTCACAGGGAAAGCCAGGATGGGTTCCACAGCGGTATTCGTACAAGCGCCGAGAGACCTCCGGGTAGTCGTGCGCTATACAAGTATCCATACATTTGATGCAAGGTGGCGCAGCAACTTTGGTGCAGCGTTGCCTTAAATCAAAGAATAGTAAATCCGGGCCTCAATGTCACACAATCTCACTCTCTACCTACACATGCAGACACACTCACCCTCAAGCATGCACACAACATCCATTTTAAACCATTCTTATGTGCCACAGGTGCCACCAATGCTCCCGTTCCAGCTAAGTGTGCTCCATTTTTTGGTTGAGCCTCAAAGGCGCTTGCGCTGTCTGCAAGACCCGGTGTATATCTTCTGTGGGCTTTTGACACATTGCCATTGGTTGATACCTGTGGCATTCAGAAATGCTGGCTTGTTATTGGTGCATTTTGTAGCATTGTGAGCAGTCTAGTAGCTGGGTGGGCCGAGCCTCGGGGTGAGGGGAAGAGGAGAAGCGAGGGGAAGAAGCGGGCAGTTAGAGTAGGGACGAGATCGGAGTAAGAAGGTATCATTAAAGCTCATGAAAAGATATACGTCGTGTCTGTCGTTATTGGGGTTGCGACACGACAGCTGGCGACGAGGGTGGGATGAGCAGTCTGCTCTCCCTGAACCCCGAAGGAAACGTGGTCCGTCCCTGGGGATCACGCAGCGGGAGTCGCCGCCGCGACACGTGAGCCCCTGATGAAATCGCCGTCTGCCCCGAAGACCAGCGATCACTAGTAGCGCTCCGCGATGCTTCGATTGCGTAGAGCCCCGTGGTAAGAGCGCGGTCGAGCGCCAAAGAAAGAATTCAAAAAGAGCGCCGTTTGCGCCAAAACAGCCAAAGGGCCCCGAGTGACCTGAGGGCCGTGCGAAGCTGAGAGACCGAGAGAGAGCAAGACCCCCGTCCTACCGTGCTGATCGAGTGTCAGCGACAGTGAGAACAAGAGGAGACTGCGAGCGCGCTATTGACGAGGAGCGCTGGCTCGCTGCGAGTGAATCTTTCCCCTCCAGTGTGAGGATTAGAGCCTGTGCCTGCCAGAAGAAGTGAGGGCTGGGCTGCGCGCATACCTGGACGGTGGTTCCCAGAGGAGTGCGAGTGGAATGCTGAAACCTGTGTAAAGCTGGTGAGTGAAGCCTCTCTGCAGCCCTGAGTGTGTGGAGAAAGACATGAGAGCAACCAAGCCTCGTGGGATACAGTCCGGCGGCCATCTTAGAATCAGGCAGTCACAGGAGGACATCCCTATAAAATGAATGGGCGGCCATCTTAGAGTCAGGCACCAGAAAAGTACATGCTATAATCAGCAAAGCATTGGCAAGTGAATGAGGACTGTGTCAAACAAGCACGAGCAAGGGCAAGAACAAAATAAAATAAAAAGGGGGTGAAGCAGAGTCAGCAAGCACAAGCAACACACAACAAGGAGAACAGCACGTTGATAAACAAGCACAAGCAAGTGCAAGAAGACAACATAAGAGCACATCAGAGAGCGAAAGGAACATGATGTCAAATCACGGATCGCCCGTGCGGAATGAGGCCAAACCCATTGTGATGGGAGTATCACATCTGCGCCCCCCAGAACCCCTGGCGTTGGTGGTTGGCGGGAGCATGGGACCCAGATGGGAAGAATGGATTGAGGATTTTGAAGATTATATTAAGGGGTCCAAAGTAACAGAAAATGAAGATCAACTGATTGCGCTACGCAATCTCATAGGAAAAGACATCAGCAAAATCATTAAAGAGCTCCCGGCTGCAGACTCGGGGACATATGCCAGAGTACGAGAAGCTTTAGACAAGAAGTTTCTGCACAAGAAGAACGTGGATTACGAGAGATATATGTTCCAACTAGCTCGTCAGGGGAAAGAAGAAATGATGAGTGCATACATAACACGGCTACGCCGTTTGGCACGCTACTGCAACTTCGACGTATTTTCAACGGAGGATGCCATCCGGTTGTGCATCATTGATGGTTGCCAGTCTGAAACACTCCGGAGGAAGCTGCTGAAGAAGAGTCACAATCTTGATGAAATTGAAGAGATGACGAGGGTGCACGATCAGGTGGAGGAACAGGCCAAGGAGATGGAGGCAGGACGTGGTGAGCGAAGAGAGCAGGTTTGCCAGGTGCAAGCCAGCCGCCCTCGCCGATGGTCCAGAGAGAGAGTGCGGCATTCCCGACCGTCTTCGCGCCACCGGCACTCCGGACGTCGTTGGCCTGAGCCAGGAAGGTGAGACAAAAAACAGGAGCATGTGAGGAAGTGTTACAGGTGTGGATATGATTTCCCACATACAGGTGCATGTCCAGTCATGGGCCAGCAGTGCCGCAAGTGTGGTCGGAGCAACCACTTTGAAGCTATGTGTGGGGAATATCGCCGAGAGAAAGAAAGGAATACACCCAGGTCGTCGCGAGTGGACACGAGCCGGCATCACGCGCGAGCGGTGCAAGACCGCCCAAAGTCCTCGTCACGGTCTTCACACTTCAGCCGAGAGTCACAGACATCCAGATGGTCGAGAAGGTCCCCATCGAGAAAATCCAGGTCAACATCGTATGAACGGGAATACTCAGTTGAATACGCGAGTATGGTCGCTGACCCGGACCAACTCAAGAAATATCCCCGACTGGACATCAGTGTAGGAGAGCATGCAACACAATTTGTGCTGGACACTGGGGCGTCACTAAATTACATTCCTGTGACCGAGTACAGAAAAATGAAACCTCTCCCTCCCCTGAGTCCCGCATACGTCCGGGTATACACCTGGATGTCCAGGAAGCCCCTTCCCTGTCTAGGGAAGTTCTCAACCACACTGAGACACAAAACGACGTCGGTACCCGCTGTCATCCACGTCATCAAAGGTCCAGAGGCTGACTGTCTTCTTAGTCTGCCGACAGCCGAGCGACTGCGACTGGTGGAAATTCTCTTTCGCGTCAGCGATGTTACGGACGTCATCCACAAGTTCCCGAGACTATTCATGGGACTTGGTAAAATGAACAGGTGTCAAATTCGCTCACACATTAATGACAAAGTTCAGCCTATGGCGCAACATCCTCGGTGAGTGCCATTCCATCTCCAGCAAGCCGTGGAGGATGAGCTTCAGGATCTGTTGGCGTCTGACATTTTTGAAAGAACTGAAGGTCCCACGCCATGGGTGTCACCAGTGGTCATTGTTCCAAAGAAGGGGACTCCTGGAAAGGTCCGGTTGTGTGTCGACATGCGGGTACCTAACACCGCCATCGAAAGGGAACGACACCCAGGACCCCATCTGAGTGACATGATCTCCATGTTGAATGGTGCCCGAGTGTTCTCAAAGCTGGACCTCAATAAAGGGTATCACCAGCTGGAGCTCCACGAGAGCTCTCGGTACATCACAACCTTTGCAACGCACCTGGGGTTGTATTGATACAAAAGACTGAGCTTCAGTATTTCCTCGGCTGCCGAAATCTTTCAGGAGGCCATACGCCAGACCATTCACCACATCCCCAAAACGCTGAACTACAGCAACGACATCCTTGTGTACGGGGCAAATGTCCAGGAACACGACGCTGCCCTCGACCGAGTGTGCCATGCTCTCCTGGAAGCCAACATAACGCTTAACAAGGACAAATGTGAATTCCATCAGTCTACGTTAAAAAATTGGGCACGTCTTCTCGGGAGCTGGGTTGAAGCCCGACCCCGATAAAGTGAGTACTCTAAATGACACTAAGAGCCCCCGAGATGTCAGTGATGTGCGGTCCTTTTTGGGAATGGCAAGCTACTGCTCGAGGTATATCAAAGATTATGCCACCCTCAGTCATCCGCTCAGAACCCTGACCAAGCAGGGACAACCTTTTGACTGGACCCCCGAGTGTGAGCAGGCTTTTCAGGAGATCAAGCAAGCTGTGGAGATGGCTGGCAGTCTTGCATATTTCAGCCCTGACCGCAAGACAGAAATAACGGTGGATGCAAGCCCGGTAGGCTTAGGGGCCATTCTGGCTCAATATGACAACGACACCGATCAAAGACATATAGTGGCATATGCTAGCCGAAGTCTATCTGACACGGAAAAGGCCTATTCCCAACCTGAAAAGGAGAGTCTTGCAGTGGTGTGGGCCTGTGAACATTTTCATGTGTTCATATACGGCAAACACTTCATCATGGTGACAGATCATCAGGCACTTGTCACCATTTTTGGAAATCCACGCTCCAAAATGCCACCTCGTATAGAGCGTTGGGGTCTGCGCCTGCAAGAGCACACATATACTATTGTGCACAAGCCAGGGAAATCAGCCAACCCAGCGGATTACATGTCGCGGCACCCCAGGGCATCTCACACATCTGAACCGTCTGTCGTGGAGGAATACATCCATTTTGTGGTGGATCAAGCTCGACCACCCGCTGTTCCTCTGGAGGCCATTCAACAGGCCACCCTGCATGATGTGATGCTACAGAGGGTGATACGCCGAGTGCAGACTAACAGATGGAGACGGGAAGAGCCCAATGAGGAGAGTGACCCGCTAATGCGCCAAGAACTGCAGGCTTTCAAAAACGTGAGTGAGGAGCTGTCTGTCACCGCAGAGGGTCTGCTGCTAAGAGACCAACGGATCGTCATTCAAAGTCAATTAAGACAAGGTGTCATCAACCTTGCCCATGAAGGTCATCGTGGAGTGGTCGCGACGAAAAGGGCTCTCAGGGAGCGTGTCTGGTTCCCACTTCTTGACTGGATGGTGGAACTCACCTTGAAGGACTATCCGCAGTGTCAATTAGTAGGTCACGGTCATCCTCCAGCCACGCTGCAGATGACCCCGGTACCGCAGGGAGTGTGGCATGAACTAGCCATGGACTTTTATGGCCCACTGCAATCAGGCAAATATGTTCTCGTGATAGTGGATGAATACTCACGGTTTCCCATTGCCCAGTTCGTGCCGTCCACCAGTGCTACCGCCGCCATCGCGGTTTTGGATGAAGTCTTTGCGGCTTGGGGTGTTCCCAAGGAACTGAAAACAGATAATGGTCCCCCATTCAATGGACGTGAGTTTAGTGACTTTGCGAAGTTGATGAACATTCAGCATCGTAAAATAACTCCTCTGTGGCCCCAAGCCAATGGCACCGTTGAGAGATTTATGGCCACACTCAAAAAGACTTTCCAGCAAGCCACCCTGGATAAAAGAGACTTGCAAACAGCTCTTAACGAAGTGCTCCGCGCGTATAGAACAACGCCCCATGCTACAACAGGTCAATGTCCGGCTACACTCATGCTGGGACGCCCCATCCGGACGCGGATACCTACGTGGGAAGGTGCCTTACGACCGGTGTCACCAGGTCGTGTTCATCGAGAAGTAGTGGTTGCTGATCGCGCTAGAAAGGCGAGCATGAAAGCTTATGCGGACCATAGAAGAAGAGCCAGGTCCCTCTCTTTTCATGAAGGGGACTGTGTTGTGGTCAAACAAGAACAAAACAAGAAAACGGATTGTCGGTTCAGAGTAGAGCCACTCACAATCACTCGACAAAAGGGCACCATGCTGACGGCTGAGTCGGAGAACAGACGCATCACTCGGAATGTATCTCACTTTAAAAAATGCAGTCCCGCCATGAGAGAGACACTCACGCCGGGGTTTGCAACGTCTGTACCTGAACACTGCGAAGGACCTGATCGGATCCCCAGAGATCGGGAATGGAACTCTGAGGGAACCAATGGGACTGTGTCTGAAGGTATGTCCCTCCGGCCGAGAAGAGACATTCAACGGCCTCAACGGTTGATTGAAGAGATGTAAACAGTTGTCACAAGTTTTATTAACAAAGGGGGAGATGTAGCATTGTGAGCAGTCTAGTAGCTGGGTGGGCGGAGCCTCGGGGTGAGGGGAAGAGGAGGAGCGAGGGGAAGAAGCGGGCAGTTAGAGTAGGGACGAGATCGGAGTAAGAAGGTATCATTAAAGCTCATGAAAAGATATATGTCGTGTCTGTCGTTATTGGGGTTGCGAGACGACACATTTGTATAGATGTTCCTCCTTTGTGTGGTAAGCTCCCTCCCGGTGATTTCACGAAGAGAACATTTTAGTTGACCATCCCGCTGCACAGCGTGATGGCCCCTCCTCCTTGCTCTCTATCTTGTTTTAGTTTGCCTGCCTCTGCTCCTGTTTTTGCAAGCCTCCAACTTCCAAGCTCTCAGTGTGGCTTACCCCCAACCAAAACACACACCGTGGAATGCTGACTAGATTGAAAGTCGGAAATTGAACTAATGCCGCAGCTGAGTCACGAGCTATCTCTTCATTGCACAGATGGTCTGCTGTCCCAGTGCTCCGCTCAGGGCTCGGCTTTGCCATCGTTTTAATTTACGACTTTCAATTCAGTTGGTGCTCTCAATTCCCTCTTGTCTCTCCAGAGTTTTATAAGTGCGTCTGTTTACTTTTAAAGACCGAGATAGTGCTTGATATTATTAGTACTCCAATCTTGGAATTGAAAACAAGCTTCGACCCAAAGGTATTGGAGAGCATAACATGATCTCCAGTTACCTCACGTTTATTTAGGTGATTTGCTCACATTTACACATTTTTGAGAAAATACCAGCACTAGAAACTGGCTGCCTGTGTAACTTTACAGTGCTTGGTGCTTTGTAAGAAGTTAAGCCACCCGGCCTGTACCCTGTCATAGTACACGTCACTGCAAACTCAGTCGTTACAAGCGCTCGTTTTAATCCAGCATATGCAGCATCCAAGACCCTCGTCAGTTTCACTATGCAGCTGCTCACTTCAATACTCGGCTGCCTCTCTCACTGTATGAAAGCTTGATTGTCTGAATGTTGGCTTAAGGCGCTTGCTGCGTATATCCTTTAAGTATGGGCAGGTAGAAGAAGGAGCCTAGCGCGCAACCAAGATGGCCGCGTAGGCTTGTGGCTCCCGAGGGCCTCCGCAACCTCCCACGTCTATCCTGTCATAATCCTGTTTTTTTCGATGGGCTTTTGTTTATGATCTTGCGCTAAGGTGCCACTCGTTTTCCAAATCGAAATTGGACTCCGGGAACCGGTTTGGTGGCGATCTGAAGTTTGCGGCCTTCTCCGGCCTTGGTCCCGAACTCGAGTTGGTGAGGTGCCCGGGTGCGAAGTGAACAACAGCGGCATGCCAGGCTGGGCCTGCCCCGGACCCCGTGCTTTCACTTTCGATTTCGAGTTGATCTGCGGAAACTGACGTCGGGACTTTGGGTGAGCAGCGCCGAGGACGGAGTGCATAGCCTGATTCTTGAACTGTAAACGGGCCTATTTCAGTTGGTGGCCTGGATCTCCTGGCCTTCCTCCGGGCGCTGGAGGGTGCTGACCTTGGTGGTCGCTGACGATGGCGACGAGAGTGGACGGCGATAAGCTGAAACCCAAGTCTACCCGGAGGGGAGCCTATTCCCAGGCCAACAATATGGACCGCTATGCGCAGCCAAAGGGATCCCCTAGTGGATCACGTAAATCGCCTGAGCCGCCCAAGGAGGCCTCGGGCGCATCATCCGAATTGACTCTGCTGGATGTCATGGGGGCCATTGAGGAGATGAAGGCGACTGTGAACCAGCAATTTGATACCTTGGCTAATAAATTGGACTCGGTGTTGATTGATGTCACTTTGGTCAGAGCGGACCTGTCCAAAACAAATGACCGGGTCGACTCATTGACTCAAGCGGCGTCGAGACTAACGGTAGATGTGGCCGCTTTGCAGACGACGGTGCGGAGGTTGCAGCTCGCCAGTGACCTGACTGATCGTCGCCTCGAGGACTCTGAAAGCAGGGCCAGGCGGAATAATGTCCGTATTATTGGGGTGCCCGAACGATCGGAGGAGTCTGCTGTGGATCTTTTTGTGGAGGATCTAGTGGTGACTCATCTAGCACCCAAAGGGCTGAGCAAGTTCTTCGCTGTGGAACGGGCCCACAGGATTCCAGGGGGTGCGCCTAAGGGGGGTGCCCCCCCGCGGCCTATCATTGCCCGACTTTTTAATTTTCGGGATAGAGACGCTATCCTTCAGGCATCGAGGGTGGCTGGGCCAGTAAAATTTGAGAACTCTAATGTTAGCTTTTACCCAGACTTCACGCAAGCGGTTCAAAAGCAACGGATGGGATTCTCGGCCATCAAACGGCGCTTGAGAGACATGGAGTTGAAGTATGCGATGCTATTCCCGGCTAGGCTGCGGGTCGAGTTAGATGGTCGCTCACACTTCTTCGACCGGCCGGAGGCGGTGGGAGAGTGGCTGGATGCCCTACCCAGGGGTCGAGGTCGGGAAGGTCGGATGGCGGAGAGCGGAGAGGGTTTGACGGAGTAGGAATGGAACTGTGATCCTGGCTATGGACTGGACTGGTAACGTTTTGCACCTGTGGCTGCACTGGACTCCAGTTTGTAACTCTTTGCCCCGTGGTATTTGGAGGTTGCGGGGGGCTTGCTGGGGCCCTTTCCTCCTTCTGGGGTTTTTCTTGTCCTTTCTGTAGTGAGTTTCATATTGGGGCGACAGGCACACTGCATGTTGGGGGGGCTGTTTGGGCTCACGCAGGGGTGCAGGGAGGGGGGAGTTCTGTTGGGGTTGATGGGGTGGGGTTGGGGTTTGTTTGTTTGTTTCACAAGGCGGGGTAATGTTTTCTGTTGTGCTATTATGATGGTGCTCTCCGGGAGGGGGATAGTTTGTGCTGGGAGGGATGGGGGGTAAGGGGTTGAGACTTCTTTCATGGAATGTGAATGGGCTGGGGGACAGGATAAAGCGGGGGGTAGTCCTGCAGTTCTTGAAACGTATTTCGCCTGACATTGTGTTTCTGCAGGAAACGCACCTCATAGGGAACTCTTTCCATGCCATGAACAGACGAGGATATCGCCTTCTGGCCCATTCTGGTTTCACCTCTGGCTCGAGGGGAGTGGGCATTTTAGTCAGGACCTCTCTCCCGTTGGTGGTGGATGAGGTGCTCCACGACGACAGAGGGTGCTACACTGGGCTGGTGGGGAGGTGGGAGGGTAAGTTGATTTCGCTGGTCACGGTTTACGTGCCTCCGGGCCTGCAGACAGCCACCTTTGCTGATTTGGGGCGCCTGCTACTTGGGCTTCCGGGGGGGGTTTTGGTCTTGGGGGGGGATTTTAACGCTGTGGTTTCCGGAGTTGAGGATCGACACCCCCCTAGGGACCTCCCTCGGGCCCAAAACTGGCTGGGGGGCTTTCTGGATACCCTGGGTCTGATAGACTGCTGGCGGTTGAAACACCCTGGACAAGCGCAATATACCTTCCACTCCGGGGCCCACGGTAGTCTTTCGAGGCTTGACTATATGCTAGTGCCTGCGGCCCAAGCTGGGATGATCGGGGAGGTGCGACACTTGGCCCGCGGTATATCTGATCACTCCCCTCTTTTGCTACACCTAGATATCGCCTTGGGGGCGGAGGGGAGGGTGGCGCCGATCAACCCCTGGTACCTACGAAACCCCACGATCCGTGCAGACCTGGTTAAGTCCCTGGAACACTATTTTAACGACAACGTGGGGTCGGTGTCTTCCGCCATCTCCCTTTGGGAGGCCTTTAAGACGGTGCTCCGGGGCCAGGCTCTGTCTCTCATTTCCCATACCAAAAAATGCGAGGCGAAGGAGGTTGTTCGGCTAGAAAATGAGATCACCGAGTTGGAGATTGATTTGGAGCAAGGTGTTACGGATGACAGACTGCATGTACTGGGGCTTAAGCAGGCCGACTACAAGGCGCTGGTTACCGAATCTGCTAGGAGTATGAGCAGGGAGCAACAGGGGCGTTTGTACGATATGGGTGATAAGGCCGGGAAGTTGATTGCCTGGTTGGATAAGAAGGAGAGAGCGAGTCGAGTGGTGCCGGATGTTGAGAGGGTGGATGGTGTGCGTGTGACGGACCCCGGTGATATTGTTGATTGCTTTGCGGAGTATTTTCACGGGGTTTACTCTCCGGTCTCTGAGCGATCGGAGGAAGACTCTCGACTGCTGCTTCAAGACATTGCTCTGCCATCTCTATCTGATGAGGATAAATTATTGATGGATGCGGACCCGTCGCCGGATGAGATTGCTTTGGCCATTCGCTCTATTGCCTCTGGTAAGGCCATGGGTCCTAATGGCCTTCCCATCGAATTATATAAGTTGCGCCCAGATAAGATTGCGCCGTATCTCCGGGACATGTTCCTTGAGGCACAGGCGGCGGGCTCCCTCCCCCCTGACCAACGTCTTGCTACTATTGTTGTTATCCATAAGGAAGGGAAGCCGCGGGATCGGTGTACTTCTTACAGGCCTATCTCTTTGTTAAACGCAGAGCCCAAAATCCTTGCCAAGGTACTGGCCGATCACCTGATCCGGGTTGTGGGCGACCTGATTCATCAGGATCAATCCGGTTTTATACCCCATCGCAATGCCGCTTTGAACCTGCGGCGATTGCATGGCGTCCTCGCCAGAGCGCCATTCATCCGTGAGCCGGCCATTTTGGCGTCCCTGGACGCTACCATGGCGTTTGACACCTTGGAATGGCCGTATATTTGGGCAGCATTGGCGAAGTTTGGGTTTGGCCCGGGGTTTATCGGTTGGGTGAAATTGCTTTATGATAACCCACTAGCACAGGTGGTGGTCACCGGACGGGTGTCGGCTTCCTTTGTTTTGGTTAGGGGCACCAGACAGGGATGCCCGCTGTCGCCTCTTCTCTTTGCACTTTGTTTGGAGCCCCTTGCGGAGTGGCTGCGGTGGCACCCCTCGATGCGTGGCCTTAGATGGACGCCGGAATATGAGGATCGTGTCTCCCTATATGCGGACGATATCCTCTTGTATCTTGCATCTCCGCGCAAATCGCTTATTGTATTGGTGGATGTGTTGAGCTCCTTTGGTCGCAACTCCGGATTGGTCATTAATTGGGCCAAGTCTTGCGTGTACGTTCTCTCTGGGGAGGCCCCCCCCCTTCCGCGGGGGTGCCCTATCCAGGTTGCGCAGTCGGGGTTCAAGTATTTGGGAATCTTTATAACCCTGGACCCGGTGGCCCGGTATGAACGGAATCTTCTCCCCCCCCTTCAGCGCCTAAGGGCGGAAGTGGCGGGTTGGCGGCGGTTGCCGCTCTCGCCGCTCGGCCGGGCGGCGTTGTTCAAAATGATGTCGCTGCCACGCTTTTTGTACGCCCTACAGAACACTATGGACGTAGTGCCGGCCCGCTATTTTCGGGAGGTGGAGTGTCTTCAGCGTCGATTGTTTTGGGATGGGCGGCCGCGGATTGCTCTTGCCAAACTGACCCTCCCGTGGTATGATGGGGGGGTCGCTCTCCCTGACATTAAACGGTATTATTGTGCCTCTCAGTTGGCTGCTGTCAATCATGGGATGTATGGGCCTGCTTTGAACCCGGCTTTTGAGATGGACAAATTGTTATTGCCAAGCGGGGATTATACTCGAGCACTATACTCGGGGTCCCTTGATGCGCGATTGACAGGCCCGACGCGGGTCGCGGTGCAGGTGTGGCATGCAGCAAATGCGGCGATGGGGTGGAGGGATTGCTTGACTCGGGCAACTCCACTGTACGCTTCCAAGCGTTTGGGTTATCTGTGTACTACGAAAGGCTTTGAGAAATGGGATATGATTGGTATCAGCAAGGTAGGGGATCTCTGGACAAAAGGGAAATTTAAGACGTTCGACATGCTGAAAACTGAATATCAGTTGAACGATAGGGAATACTTTCGGTATGCTCAGGTTCATCATGCCTTGTGTTCCGTGTTCCCGGACGTGGCGGCTATTCCAGAGTCCTCCCCGTTGGAAGACAGAGTATTGGACGGCTATGTGCCGGATAGCACCATTTCGCTGATTTATAAGAAGCTTATCAATGATCGAATGGGTTTGCTGACCTCCCTGCGGGAGACGTGGACCGCTGACGGTTTGGAACTTGACGACGAGGATTGGGTGTCAGCGGTGGCCTCCCCGAAGGAGGTGGCTATCCCGGCCCGCTTGCGTTTCGTCCAGCTCAAGATACTCCATAGAGTGTACGTCACGGGGCCTGGTTTGATGCGTATGGGGTATTCGGTGGATGGTCTGTGTAAGCGAGGCTGTGGACTACTGGGTACTTTCCTCCATATCCTATGGGAGTGTCCGGAGGTGACTCGGTTTTGGTGTAGAGTGCATGCGGTGTTAGAGGAAGTCACGCATGTTGCTTTGTTGCCGGAGGCACGGAGATGTTTGCTGAATGTCTGGGAGCCGACTGATTACAATGTGATGCAGACGCAGTGGGTGACTCTGGGCTATATGGTAGCGAAGCGTGACATTGCACAATTGTGGGGCTCCCAGAGGCCACCAACGGTCTCAGCGTGGAAGGAACACATGGACTGGTGTATGTTCAGAGAGACAACGGTGTATGTGGCGAGAGGCAAGCCTGGGAAGTGGATTAAGGTGTGGGGTCCCTGGAACTCCTATCGTGGAGGTATTTGCGCCCCGCCCCAGACGCGTGAGATGGATGCTGCTCTGTCTCCCTAGCCCACGCATTCCTATATGCTCCTCCGACATGCGAATTTGGTTTCTTCTGCCTGCCCCCCCCCCCCCTCTGTCTCCCCGGGTTTGTTTACTCCTTCGATGCGAGGAGCACATGTTACTGCCATTAACCCCCTCTGCCTTGTGTGTGTGATGTTTTTCGTTTTTTCAAAATATGAAACCTTTCTTTGCTTGTTTATGGACTGCGGCTGCGGCCGGCTGAGTTGATTAGCACCCCAGTAGCTCTTTTGTTGCTTCATCGATGTGAATGTTAAGCTGTGCCTAGATTTACACTGTGCATTAGCGGCCGGCCTGTTGGTTGTAGGCCCATATCTGTATGTCTCTGAAACTGTAATAAAGGTTTTTCAAAAAAAACAAAAAAAAAGTATGGGCAGGTACATAGAATGTGGTCTAGTTTCTCCTTCCTCTAGCTACAGAGATTCCAGAAGTTTGAGGCCAGTTTATGAGAATTCCAGGTCCCTTTAAATTGCTTGAGTGACGAGCATAGGAGACGGAATTGTTTAACGTTGGCCTCTAGTTTATAGTCTGTGTAGAATTGTATTTTGGGTTGCAAACAGGATTCTTGAAAGTTGCTGATGTTTTTGCAACAGAGTGTGTGGCCTAATCAAATCCCTCATTTTAAAAGACTCCCCCAGTAAATGTCCTTTTGCAAGTGGGTCCGATCATGCCCAATACATCTTCAATGGCAGTACATTACGTTCCTGGATTGCGGCAATGATGTTTGAAAAAGAAAGCAATGGAGAACTGTGTGGATTAATTGTAAGGTCCCTAACAATTCAAAATTTGCGAACATACGTGACAAGAATTTTCAATTCTATTAAGGACACGGAGGCGAGGGTTATGCTTCTCAATTTTCTTTACTGAAAATTCTCAGCAGCCAATCATATAAAGCAAAAAACAAATACACTACAATACCCATAAACACCACTGGGTATCACGTGACAACCATAGAGAAGACCCCTATATAAGGAATACAAGAGAAAACCACATCCTCTTTCTTTGTGTGAAAATAAACAGTTAAGTCCAATAACAATCATAAACATATGTTGACATCCGGAAACAGCTGAAAGGCAGAACCAAGCATGGAAGGAAATCCGTCGGCCAACGGGCAGTAACGAGACCTGAAACCAGCTTCAATGGAACAGCTCCCTCATGAAGAGACTTGAAAAACTCCATAAACGAAGAAGATCAGCAACTTATTTGAGATCAGAACCTGAAATGGAAAGACAAAGCCGTAATACCACACTCCCATTAAGAAGGACACATAGTAAAAAGGGAAGGGCAAAAAACAGCCTGACCACACAATGCAATATACAAACCGCATAAAATCAGAAATACAATACTGAATCATGGGTGGGATAATCCTCGCCTCCATGTCGTTAATAGAATTGAAAATTCTTGTCACGTATGTTTGCAAATTTTTAATTCTATATCAGGAACGGAGGCTCCGATTATGCTTAAGTATTAAATGTAGAGTCAGATGACCAATCAGCTGCATTCATAATGTCTAATAAACTGACTCAAACAGAAAAGGCTTTGGATGCCATAGCACCACGAGCAGAATGAGCACCAAATCTTGAAACATCAATACCAGCTTCACCCATGAGCCAACGCACCCATCTTGCTAGGGTAGCTGGGGTCACTGGGCAAAAGGGTTTCTGTAAAGTGATCAACAATTGACCCCCCCATATCATGGCGAAAACCTGCAGTACTTACCTCATAATCCCGGATACATTGTACCACACATAGTTTAGGATTATCAGGAAACACAGGATAGGTGACAGAAGAGATGTTACATTTAGTGCGTCTGGTGACCGATAAAGTAACACCCTCCGGAGAAAACCTACGACCCACTAGGTCAAGAGCGCGGATATCAGACACTCGCTTGCAGGACACTACACAAAGCAGCATAGTTAGCTTGGCAGAAAGTTGTTTACGAGACAGAAACTGATTATCCAGCCAGGTGTCCAAGAAACGTAAGACAGTGGAAACTTCCCAAAGATCCGAATGCTTAGAACAAGGTGGTTTCACCATACGAATACCTCTGAGTAGCTTACCCAATAAAGGGTGTTCACCAATCGGTTTGCCATCAATCGGTGCGTGACCCGCAGAAATGGCTGACTGGAAATTATTGACAGTGCGATAGCCAAGGCCCGAAGCAGCAATGGATGCAAGAAAATTCACTATCATGGAGACATCCGCCATAGAGCGATCCACCTCCCGTTGAGAGCACCAATCACACCATCGTTTCCAGGCTGTGGCATAACGCTTGTGTGTGTTGGGCGACCAAGCCTCACTGATAAATCTGGCAGCGTCTCGCGAAAGGCCTGGGACTTTCCAGCGATCCCCGAAATTCACCAAGCGACCAGCAAGAGTTGGCCAGATGTTATCAGAGGGTGAGGGGAGTTGAGAGGGTCCAGCAACAGATTCCACCGTAGGGGAAGAAGAAGAGGAACCGCACATAACATCTCCAGAAGTACTGGGAACCACGCCTGAGCCCTCCAAAGAGGAGTGACCAGAATCAACGCTGACTGATAACATTTGGTCCGGGCCAGGACCCTGGGAATCATTACAAATGGAGGAAACGCATAACATCCATTTGTAATGATTCCCAGGGTCCTGGCCCGGAGGCCACACCTGAAGAAAAGCATCCGTTGCAAGAGCTTCCGGAACGGGACGCAAGCTGAAGAATACTGGAAGCTGTGTGTTGAGTTGGGAGGCAAAAAGATCGATCTGACAAGGACCCAATGTGTGGTTCAACAACCGGAACACTCGAGGGTGAAGCCTCCAATCGCTGAAATCCCGAAGATGTCGGGAATTCCAATCGGCAACGTGGTTGCTGCACCCTGGAAGATACTCTGCCACTACAAACAGTTTGTTTTGAAGGCAAAAGTGCCAAAAATCCTTGGCAATCTCCGCCAGAAGTCGGGACCGTGTCCCGCCCAACTTGTTTACATAACGAACCGCTGACCATGCGGAGAAGAATGCAACAATTCGTCTGACGTGGCGAGAGGCAGCGAATCGCAAAGGAACCCGCCAGAAGTTCCAGGCAATTGATGTGGAGATTCAATTCCTCCGGAGACCAACGGCCGCCTGTGGACACCGGACCGCAATGGGCTCCCCAACCCCACCGACTGGCATCGGATTCGATCACCACCTCCGGAGTGGTGCCGAATAGGGCTCGACTGTTCCACGACTCCATGTGCTCTAGCCACCACAACATCTCCCACCTCGCCTCCTCCGAGAGAGGAATCTGATCGGAATACCGGAGGCCTTTCTGGAGATGGCGTATCTTGAGCCTTTGAAGCGCTCAATAATGAAGGGGACCCGGGAAGATCGCTTGGATAGAGGAAGCTAACAAGCAGACGATCCGGGCTACAGATCTCAAGGACACAATCTGCTTGTGCAAAATCAACCTCAACTCTCTCTAGATTGATCTGATCTTCTCATTGGGCAAGAGGAGTTGACAAGTAAGGGAGTCTACTAGAAAACCCAGGAACTCGACAGACTGAGACGGAATCAACACCGATTTCTGAGGGTTGACCAAGAAGCCCAGATTATGCAACAGATCTACTGTCCAAGCAAGATGTTCCATGACTAGACAAGAACACTGACCCATGATGAGAATATCGTCTAAATAAATGATGAGGCAAACCCCCCGGGCTCGAAGAAGTTCGACCACAGGCCTCAGAAGTTTCGTGAAGCAACAAGGTGCTGACGAGAGGCCGAAAAGAAGGACTTTGTACTCGTACCAGACTCTCTGCCATTGGAATTGAAGAAAACGACGATGAGGTCTGTAAATGGGCACTGACAGATAGGCATCTTTCAGATCCAAGAGGACCAGCCAGTCCCCTTCCTGAAGAAGATCGCGGAGAAGATGGATTCCCTCCATCTTGAAGTGACGATATACAACCCATCCATTGAACTCCTTGAGATTTAAAACAAGCCTGGATCCACCCCCCTTCTTCTGAACTAGGAAAACGTTGCTGACGAAACCCTGAGGATGGCGAGACATCCACCCTATGGCCCCTTTCTGAAGAAGAGACGTGATCTGATCTTGAAGGGAAAAAAGCATCGGGCGAGGAGGGAGAGACTGAGTGGGGGAATGAAAAAACTCTATTTTGTAACCCTGTATCGAATCCAGGATCCACGCATCCTGCGAGATCTTTTGCAAATTGTGGAGAAAAAATTGGATTCTGGCCCCAATTGAACTTCGGAAAAGGGAAGCAGGCTCACCTGAGGTTGAGGCATCACGTTGAACTCCCTGGTTACCTCCATAACGACCTTTCCTGGTGTTGGTGCGAGATGCACATGTTGGATAGAATGAGGAGGAGTCTTGAAACTTTCCACTTTGGGAGGTATAACCCCGCTGGGCGCCTTGCTGGTAACCGCGGCCGAACGACCACCCCGATGTCGTCCGGCCCGGCCAAAAACCGGGCGAAAAGCCCACTTTAGGGAACCCTGTGCCTTGTCAAGGCCACTGAAGGTTGCGACAAACCTAGTCAGTTCTTTAAAAAATGGCTGTCCGAAAAGAAGACCTTGTGCCAAAGGGCCAGCCTCAGAGGTAGATAATTCCGCCAACTTAGGGTCAAGTTTCAACAGAATAGAGCGGCAGCGCTCACAGGACATGGCACAATTGGCATTGCCTAACTGACAGATTGCTCATTGAGCCCAGCCGATCAGACCGTCAGGATCAATACTTTGCCCCGAAGCTTTGGTTCTCAAACCTAAATCTAAAAGTTTGGTAAGGGGACCGGTCAAATCAAGTAATTTATCTTGACAGGACCGCAATGCACGATCGATTCCTTTTTAAAGATCCTTTGTGTATTTCTTTAAATAGGTGAGCATAGAGAGGTCCACTTCCGGAGTGTCCGCCACCTTGTCCGCCAAATCAGGTCTGGGGCATTCCGAGCGTAAGCGCGCTCTGACATCCTGAGGAAAAGCTTGGCGCAGATGTGACTGCACATACTCAGCAACCTCCGTAGAGGGGAGCCACGAAGAGGAGTTAGGGTGGACAATCGCAGTGGGCTCAAAGGTAAGTAAATTAGGATGGGTGGGAGCATCAACAAAACGTTCTTTGCGTTGCTTCTTAGCTGGGGGAGGAAAAGCCTCCGGCTCAGACGCCATATCAGAGGAGGTATTACCATCATCTCTGAGTGGCGAGCTAGAAGAAGCGTCCTTGGAAGAACAACCATAAGAGTGGTCAGTAGAGAGGGTTCTAGCCAATTTGGCAAAATCCAAAGAATGCGGATTCTTGGAACCTTTGCCTGATGTAGAACGGAACGTAGACCCGGGAAGCCAACCCTGTTGCAGGGCATAGTTACACAAATGGCGCTTTAAGGGTTCGATAGCCCTGACCATGGCTTTATTTACAGAGTGCTGGACTCCCACATCAAGAGCCTCGACGAGCTCGTGCTCCAATGACTCAGAAGGGTCCTCATCAAAATAATCCTCGTCATAATAATAGTCAGACATAATGTCACCTGAGGAGTGACAGATATACCCACCAGAGGAAAATGGAGCAAATAAACACTGTCTGCGCAAAAAGAGGAGACCCTGTAAGCAGTGAGGGACGGACAGTGATGTAATAAGGGGGAGTGGTGAACCCCAAGCAAGCCAGAGCAGCACAAGGATGCAAAGCCCACTGTGCGCTTTCATTATTAAATGTGGAGGGAGGGCTTGCCTAGTAACACCACTCTAGGCAGTGCCTATGCGTTAGTATACAGCCCAAGTCACATAAGTGAGACCTGAGCGTCAATGGAGGGCTGGCAACAACTGGTGGGTGAAGGGCACTGGTTAGCGCTGCCCCCGCGCTCACAGGAATCTGAAAAACGTTAGAAAACTGTAGAATTCGGATTAAAAATGGCCGCCGCGCATGCGCGGAACGGCCAGAGAAGTGTGCCAGAAAGAGGACTACGCGTCGGAAGGACGCGCGTCCCCACCTCCGTCTCCCGCTCCACGATTAAGAACACGGGCACACAGCGCCCGGTCCGGGAGGTGAAACGCGCTCCCAAATATGCAACAACACGATCCTTAGCAAAGGAGTATGAAACGAAGATCAATCGCGGCAAGTGAAGCTGACGAGCGCACCAAAGGCGCTAGGGGCACACAGCGGGAAGAAGCGGAAAAGCGTGAGTGGCGCGAATTGAAAGGAAACCGATTTAACCATGAAACAGGTAGAAGGCAAAGCGCATAAACGCCTATAGCAACAAAGCGCAAAGAATGTAAAGTAAGGAATAAAGTAATGCACTTAACTGGCTGCGGAGCAGCAAAGAAAGAGGATGTGGTATTCTCTTGTATTCCTTATATTGGGGTCTTCTCTATGGTTGTCACGTGATACCCAGTGGTGTTTATGGGCATTGTAGTGTATTTGTTTTTTGCTTTATATGATTGGCTGCTGAGAATTTTCAGTAAAGAAAATTGAGAAGCATAATCGGAGCCTTCGGTCCTGACATAGAATTGAGCTCCATGGTGTGTTCTTTTTTGCAGTGACAGTTCCACAGATCATTGTTTTTTTGTATTGAATTCAAGGTTTTGATTGCGGATAAGTGGAGCTCCAGTCAAACTATTGCTTGTGGAGGAGAACTGTGAAGATTGAATAGTGTTTTTACATTTTGTATATATGTAGTCTCAAGTTCTTCCAGTTTTTTGGGATTTTTTTTTACCAAGAGAGGCTGAAGCGTGAAATATGGCTGATTGACGTTTTGCTTCCAAAGCCCGAATAGCTGCAGTAATTGCTCTACCGCTATATATGTGTGCAAACTTTTTTATTGATTTGTTTACAAGAGTGACTTTGGGGCAGATTTACAAGAAACTGACACATCTCCACATTATAGCAGAGATGAGTCAGTTTACTTGCGTAGCACAAAAAAACCCTTGCGCCACCATGGAGGCGTCGCATTTACAATGCTGAGCACCTTGGCGCAAGGATTGACAGATGCGTCACGCATCTGTTGGCGCAAAGGTCAACCGTGGCTGGACTCGTGTTGCAAGCACGACACAACTCCAGCAACGCTCATGAAGGCCTATACCTATTGTGGTGCGTCACTCCTTACGCCTGCTTCAAGCAAGTGTAAGGTTTTGATGCAATGGCGTCGTAGAAGTGGCGCAGTTAAATCTTGTAGATTTCACTGCGTCAATTTTACGAGGCTTTCCTGCGTGGGAACGCCCACCCTGCATCCATTATACCTGACGCAGGTCTAATGTGGTGCAGGACTTTACAACGTGATTCATCTTCCTAGATGCGTCACGTTGTAAATGTGTCACAACGTGGCACATTCTTTACTCTGCCGCTGAGTCACAAAAGTGACGTCATGGCAGCGCAAAAGTGTTGCAAGGGGCTTGTAAATCTGCCCCATTGTTCTTCAACGTTGCCAAATGCTGGGATGTTGTTAATTGTGAGTCAAGTGCGTGACCTACATAGTCATATGGATCTACATATTCAACTGTGTGCGTACCTAAGGGCCAGTTGTATTGTTTTGTTGGCGTCCCAAATGACAGTATCTTTGTCCTGGTGATATTGCCCATAAGACTTTTTTCTTTTTTTTAATGCAGATTTACATAGCGTGAACTCGACCCGAAGGTACTGGAGCCCTTTACATGAGCACCGGTTATGTTACACAAGGACACATTCAGTCACCTTTCTTCATACTGAAATTCGTTAAAGGCCCGTAGCTGTTTCTGGAGACCATTTGGAGTTTGCGAGCAAATGGCGAGGTTATAATGTTGGTCAGGTGACTTATGGAACATGCCCCAAGCTTTGGTGGAGAAAAGTTAAGGTTTTGAACATAAAAATGTATATCTGAAGTGTAATATGAGAAGAGGAGCTAGCACGCAGTCTTGCTTAAGGCTACTTGATACAGGAACCTTGAGTGACATTCGGGCATTGGTCAGTTACACCTTCATTGCAGGTGTTAGAGTGCAGTGCTATTAAAAGACGTGACAGACCTTTATCTACTCCTAAGAAAATAAGTTTTATTTATAGGTGGTTTCGGTTCACTTTGTTAAAAGAGTCTAAGTAGTTGACAAAACAAATATGTAAAGTCTTCATGTCTTTTGTTGGGTCTTTGTTGTGCATCAAATTAAGGCAGTAATATCGTCAATGATTGCACATTCCAAGCGGAGACCTGCTCTGAAGATCGATAAGAGGTTATTGTCCGTTATCCAGGTTGACAAAATATTCAGTAAGTTCTCACAAAGTTCCCCTTCAGCATCCACTGCAGCTATAAACTGAAGATTTACAGGGTTGTCTTTGGAATCCTTTTTTAATGTATCATGTGAATTATGGACCCTTTCCATGGTGAAGGTACTTGCCCGAAGTAGAGCACATGATTGAACAAAGGTTTCAATAAATGGGTCCACAGATGTGGATTCTGTTCGATTACCGCAATTGTGGTGCTGTTGTGTCCTGGAGAACAGGAATTTCAATATTGATTAAGATTATAATTTTCTCTCCAGCGATAGTAGGAACTTTTTGTGTTTTGCCTGCACATCGCTTGCGTTGTGCTTGAGAAATGTATTGTTTTTAATAGAAACTTACAAGGGACATTCTCTTCCTGGCTTCTCATTGGTTACTGTGCGTGCCACTTACCTTTCTACCATTTCTATTGGCTGTAGCATATTTTCCTGCATTTGGCATATTTTCCTGCATTTACTAATGCTTGTTCCTCATCTTCTTCTCTTATCAGTTTCCCGCCTGCAAAATAATGTTAACATCCGCTTTGGTGGAACCATATTTTCATAAAGTTTTGCCTTTTACTCTTTCACCATATTTATATAACAATTTATCACCTGGAGAAATTAAGAGCACAGAATCACAGGATGTTGCGCAGCGCTGTTGAGACTCGTACCGAAATCCCCAGTTCTTGGGTCAGCAGCTCTGGCCGCTGCCCCACATCCTCTCCACTCTTGTGTTATCTGTGAGGGAGCTCTTTCCTTCTGCCGTACGGTGATTGATGAAAACTGCTCTTTATTCATCACATAGGCGAAACCGATGCATTACCAATGCTTGTTTGATAAGTGTTGAAGGTGGACTTCGAGACGCTAATGTGCTCAAAGTATTTCAGATGGGTATCCCAGGTGGCGAACGGGATGAAGGCATCAGTTGCTTATCTATAGGATGATGTTCATTTGCTGCTCAAAGAACAGAATTGTTTCATATTTGTGTTTGGATGGCATTTAGAGCTGGATCCACCTTTTGTCTTGCTCGTCACATTTGATTTGTTTAATTGTCCTCCTGTGAGTTGGTTTCAAGAGTTTTATGGAAATCATGTACTCCGTGTTTCGGGGAAGTTGAAGAGCGTCCTAAACATTTCCTGTAGTTTCTTTTTGCATTTGCTCTTGCTAGGGATGGAGTCATGTCATTTCATGGAGAGGAGTGAAGATGGTTGAAAACTGCTTTACGCAGGATAATATGCTTCTTACCTTAAAACTTATAAGGTCCCAAAGGCAAAACGTATTGCTTTGCAAATGTTTGTGTACTACACTAATAGTGTTATTCGCCAATAGTATAATGAAAACGAGTAGAAAATGAGGAATGCAGAGCCATCCTGTGTTTTTAGCACTGGTTTTGCCATCTCTGAGGGCATGGTTTGCAAAGGCAGGGTTAGGGGCAAACCAGGGGACGCAGCAGTTAGCCCATGCGACCCCTAAATAACTTTTTTTTTGTGCATATTTATAAGGCACGAACTTGACCTGAGGGTATTGGAGAGTTTACATGAGCACCAGTTACGTTACACAAGAACACATTTAATTTTTGGTGGGCATGGGAAGATTAAAAAATAAGTGCCAGGGCTCTCAGGAGGCCACTGAAGCTTGCACCACATATTGCTCTGCTATACTGCCAATGATAGTAACACCACGACTACTAACCATCACACTCCTACAGGTGTGACAATTTGGCTTTTTTCAGGACCCCAAAAGCTATAGGAATGGCTTGGGTGGAAGGTAATAGTCATTTTTAGTTCTTGCCTAGCGACGCAGCGCATGCGCGCTGTCACCTTGGCGAGATCTATTGTTGTCGGTTTCTTGGCCGAAGGGGGACAGGACATGTGCGCGTCCGGACAGGCGATGTGCACGCGTCCGGCTTGCGGGTTCAGCACAACGCGCGCTCTTCCATCCTGTAGCTATTATTCCGAGTTGCCTGTCGGGGAATCTGGAGATTGGGGCGAATGGGCTGCTAGCCAGTACATCTGTGTCACATTACATCACTTCCTGAGCAGAGTAGTCAGTGTTAGCACAAAAAAGGAAGTTCGCTCAGTCCACCTTTGTCTGGCAATGCTTGGTGAGTTGCTCTCAGCATTTCACTCCTGAATAGCTCATTAGACCGCTTCACACTCCCACATCTTTGTTGCTTTCTTTCTCTTTCGGTTACCTTGGGTGTGGGTTCACAGTTAGTTCTTGTATCTGTGCTATTGTGCGCTGCTTTGGGATCTTTCTACCAGCATCTTAAGTTACAGTTCCTTCTGTATCTGGGGTTTCCTCTGGATCCTGGTGGGTTGTTGTTACAACATTTCATCATCCGGAGGCAGGCTAGTCTTTCCACCATACTATCGCAGACGAGCAGAATAGTGCTTTAACGTAGGGTAGTAACAAAAACAATATCTCAACAGGGAAATTATGTACAGGGACAAATAAGCACAAAATTTAATCAAACAGCCAAGGAGGGACAAGGGAGACCAAGGAGATGAAAAGGTAATAATTTGTAATTAAATACACAATTGGTATATACAGTTTGAAGTAACCATAACAATCATATGTGCACTGATAGTGAAGTGAACAAGTGAACGGCGCAGTGACGCTTTGGTCGTCACGACAAAGTGATTCCCCCGGACTGATCCCGTTTTGGAAATCAGGCTTGATAACTTGAATTGCTGATTAATACAGTACCTAAAACTCCCATTGCTGAGTGCTCCAACCGCCCTTGATTCCCAGACCCCAATTATATCACCGATATTATCAGACACGTGCCTCCTTTTACTGGCGGACCTCCTTTGATGGTTTAATACAATTCCCTCTCAACCTCTCGTTTGGATTTAATTTCCCTTGTATTCAGCCACGATGCTGTGAATTAAACAACTTCATACACAGGTATTGTTAATACTCTGGTAACCATAGTCCTGATGATGACCTCAACGTAAGGAGGTTGAAACGTCGTCGACTTGACAGCAGTAATTGCGGCTTGTTAAAGGGCCATCTGTGATTTAATAAATACTGTTTTGTAAATTGTCTATTGTATATATCCTTGTCTTGACCCTGAATTTATTTTTTGAATATTTTTTCGCCGCACTATGTTGTCCTTTTAACACTTATGTCACTGCGCCGTTCACTTGTTCACTTCACTATCAGTGCACATATGATTGTTATGGTTACTTCAAACTGTATATACCAATTGTGTATTTAATTACAAATGATTACCTTTTCATCTCCTTGGTCTCCCTTGTCCCTCCTTGGCTGTTTGATTAAATCTTGTGCTTATTTGTCCCTGTACATAATTTCCCTGTTGAGATATTGTTTTTGTTATTACATATACCCGGTCTCAACTGGGCTAACGGGCTTGCTCCTGTTTTTCTTGTTTATATTAACGTAGGGTAGGGCGCTACACTGGGTGCACAAAAGTTGGATCGTTCGGTTCAAGCCTGAAAGCGGCTAAAGGCGGCTCTGTTTGGCGTGTCGGCCCCGTCAGTGCCCCAGACCGAGTCCCCCCGGGCTTTACGAATCATTTACTTGTACAAGAGCTAATGCCTTCCCGTTTTCTTTGAGGCGGTCGCAGCTGGTGAAGCAATTCTCTCTCGCCATAAGTCACCCTGGCTCTTGAGGCCTGAGATCACGGAAAGCTGCTTGGGGCCATAGAGTGAGTCACACAGCTACATCCTCACAGGGATGAAGCAGCTCAGAAACCCTAGAACCAGGCAGTGAAAGGCACGTATTGCACCCCCTAGTGGCATACAGGAGCCACACACATCGACAGTGTGGTTCGGAAAGCTGTTGCACCTGAAAGTTGATTATGTTTCGAAAGTTACTACATCATCACTGCTTTAAATGGAGATATAAAAGCGCAAGTACTCACTGCTCCACAGTCCCTGCTTGCCTCTGAGAAGTGCTGGTTCTCTCCGATAAAAGTTTTGCACCATTGCTTAGAAGTGCAGGTGCCCTGTCAAATTAAAGTGTGGGTACGTACGCTGAACCTGACAGTACCTGCCCAATTTAAAGCACTGTACATCATTATACACCATGTAAACTTAAATGTGTAAATTCAACCCTAAACCCAGAATCAGGACATGATCTGATCCATGCCCCAACTGGAGTTCATAGAGTAATGGCGCTGCGCCAGCGAGTAAAGTGGCTGAGGGGCGGAGGAGGAAGGGGGTGCTGTGGGAGGGCGTATTTAGAAGTGCACGGGTGAAGTATACAGTCTGAAAGACCCCGATTCATCCCTGTGGTTATTGGGAGCAAACCCTTCTTTTCTAGACGCTCGGAGAAGCCTGCATTTGAACTCTTAGCGCTAGGTTTGGAATGAAGAGCCGCACAAATGATCCTGTATATCGAGTTGTATGCTGGGCAGATATATACGCTAGACTGTGAATATTAATATGTCATTAGCCGATTGCATTAGTCTAAGTCAGGGGCGTAACACAGGCTGCCGCAGCTCCCGCGGTGCGGGGGAGGGGCCCATGCTCCAGGGGCCTCCTCACTCTCAGTGGAGGGAGACGGGTCTTCAGTCTTCGCAAATAAAATGGTGCTCCTGCGCGCGCGGCATTCCCTAGGGGCATATCAGCAAGGGCCGGCGATAATTATCGCTAAGCGCACTTAGCGTTAGGATAATTATCGCCGGCTATCGTGGAATTTTATCGCTGAGATACCGTGCTATCAGCAACGCTTATCTCAAAAGCGATAAAATTCCTCGCGCTAACAGCCAAAAGTGAGATTATTGCTGGAAATCCAGCGATAATCTCACACATTTTGGCGTTGGCTTGCTGATAAGGCAGGGCATACTTAGCCATTATATCCACCTTACATTGGATATAATGGCTAAGTCAGGGTGAAAGCAGGCGTAAGGAAAGTAGCGTTAACTGTGGTTAGCGCTACTTTTCTTATCGCTATGCCTGTTAGCGATTCCCTTGATAATTGGAGAAATGTCGGTTAGCGACATTTCTCCAGTTATTTTGGGACGGAACGCCCACTTTGCATCTCATTAGAGATGCAAAGGAGGGCGTTATGGGAAAGGGCGCTAAGGCAAGGAATCACGCGTTAGCGTGACCTTGCTGATTAAGCGATAAAATTATCGCCGCTTTTCGTCCGAAAACGGACGCTAAAGCGGCGATAATTTTTCATCGCCAGCTTGCTGATATGACCCAGAGTCCCCATAAATTAAACTGTGCACACACGCCACGGTGACGGCCTCTAAGTCTCCGAGTCTTCCCTCTCTTTCTGTCACGCTCCTCAGTTAGTGAAAATCGAGACTTCAAAAAACGGGTATTGCCGTCTCTTTCCTCCTTTCGTTTATTTGCTCCCCTGTGAAATGGATCCAAAAAAGAAAAACACTTTTGCTGGAAACGTTGTCTTTTTCTGACACAAGTGCAGACTCGGGGTGGAGAGAAATAAAACATTCCAAATGTGAAAAATAAATAACTAATTAAAGCAAGACAGAGTGGTTGCAAGGTGGCCAGATTCATTTATTTACACCTAAACACATTAGCACCACTGTACAGTATTTGCCAGTGAAGCGCTACTTTTGTTTACTCCTCTCTCTTTGAACAACATAGCTTTCCCTGTGTGGGAAAGTGTACCTAGCCTGAAGGTACTGAAATACCTGCTTGATGGGTGAATTGGAAAAGAAAATGTGCACAGCGACTGTGTGTTTACGAATGTGGTCTTTTTAAACCATACTGCCTATGTTTTGAAAGGATATAAGCAATGGGCACTGAAACGGGTCCCTTCTGGGCCCTGTAGTCATGGCCTTACCTTTTCATGCAAAAGCACTCACTAATTTCAGAATAATGAGTGTAAAAGGAAAAAGGTAACCATGTTGTTCCTGCTTACATTTCACATGCTTTACTTAATCTTGCATTCCCTATGAGTGCTTGCTTTTTCTAGGATGTTGTTAAATTTTTTTAGGTAGCATATTGCTCTTGTCTAGTGCGTAATTAGAATTGAGTCACATCCAGGTGTTTATAGCGGGTCAGTGCAGTGCAGATTATGCAGCAGATGACGTATTATATGGCAAATATGGCAAAGCCATAGTTATGTGGAAAACATTTGCAAACTAGGATATTTTGCCATTCATGTTTGAACCGCTCTTGTGGAAAAAGGGAGGAGAAGTGCTGATGACAGAAACTCCATGGCTGGGAGACAAATGGCTTGCGATTCCACTTTTAAGGATATTTGGGACATTCTGTGATTGGAAACGTATCTCACTTTGTGAATGTATTTTAATGTCAATAACACATATTTAACCTTAAATAAACATGTGTATCTATTGGTTAAATTAAATAATGTAATAAGCTGTTACCGGTTAGTGAAATGGGAAACAAATACTAAAAATTGGGATATTTTGCTTTTTCTGCCACACCTCTCACTCCACCCACTGACACAATCCATTGGTTATTCCTGCCCTCTGATTCTCCTCCCACAGTTCCCCTACTTTTTATCCCCCACTTCGACCACTGCCTGGCACTAACATGCATTAGAGACAACTGTGGGCTTTTACCACTGGGTCTCTTAGAAAATGACACCTCAGGTCCATACACGGGGGCTAAACACAGCACGTTTCTGGGTTCTCCGCACAACGTGTTTGCTATTTGATGCCAGACTTCTGCAGCTTGTGTTGAGGAAATTAAACATCCATTGTGCTTGTATAAAACATAGCTGCCAAGTGTCGTTGGCACCATGTCGTGTCCATTCGTAGCTTTTATCCAACAACACTTTGCATGCTGGAATGTTTAACCTCTTACTTAGATGATCACAGCACAACTCCCAGAATGCAAGGCGCTGTTGGCTTAAAATCCAGGCCTGGCTGGCGGTGTCACACGTGATGATAGAGCCATTTGGAGGCAATGGTGAATCTGTAATTTAGCAGGCGTGTCTATACTCTTAGTAAATTGTAAATACCGCCAGTGTTGACACACTGAGGTCTGAGGCCTCTGTTATGAAGTAAGGCCCAGTCTGGTGGTTCAGGTCAGTCCTTGTGAGGGAAGCTGTTGGACTTGTTTTTACCATGCACTTTGAAAGTATTTTCACCTTGATGCAAGAAGAACGCTGGATCGTTTTACAAAACATGCTTGATTTTTGTTGATTGCCGGACTGGTGATTGCTTTATTTTGCACTTTGAAAGTATTTGCACTTTTTCTTTTGCTTTACCAACTACAGTTTGAATAGATTGTCATTAGGTACTTGCTGATATGGTTTGTTTTTATTCTACGTGCAGTGTTATTTATGGTGTTGCTTGCACTTGTCTGTAATACGCGTACCTTCAATCTTGTATTTAGCATTGCTTACAATGCAGAAATGATAAATTAAAACAGACAAACATCTGCATCAATGTTCTGAAGCATCCAAACAGTTTCTTCCTCAGCATTGCTTGCCTGCCTGTTTTGCAGTGCTTACTAATAAAGACATTATGATTGAAATTGCTTCCTCAGTTCGCGTTATTAACATGCACAACCCTTGACAGTCGCTAGTGTGTGGCATGCAGATAATTCACCAGTCTATTTCTCTTGACTTTCGCAGGATACTGAGTTATAGCTTGTGTACTTCTCATGCATATTGTCAGTCGAGTTTTTATGGAATTGCAGGTTTGGGTTGGTTTCTCAAAGTTTCAAGGTATTGTCAATTCTATTTCAGACCCTTCATAGTTGTTCTTTGTTCTTCAACCATAGGCAGTTCCTGAGACAATAGGATCGCTCCTTGGCATTGTTCTGATTGCTGCCTCAGTTAAATAATCTGATTTCGACAGTATTGTTACAAATGGCATAGCTTGTATGTTAAGAGTGTTTCCCACTTTCTCATTAGAACTTAGAGAAAGACAATATAGAGGCATTTTATTTAAATGTTGGAGGTTTCAAATCAAAATATGCTAGATTTCTGGGTGGTAGGGCAAAATGGTAGATGGTGGGCCACGCCGCCGAGGGAGGGGGGGCCCCCTCCATGTGCTTTGCAGGGGTCCCCCTTAAGTTTCATTACGCCACTGCCCTGCTCCAAGGTGCAGCCGTCCGATTCTGGCAGAAACTGTCCTGCCATCCACTGCTCTTTTGATGACAAGAAAGTGCTGTTTATCAAAGCCTCGTCACAGCTTCGACCTCGGAACCTTGCCGTAGGCACCCAACTCCTTCCTTCCTGCATTTACCCTGACTTTTAATGACTCTGCATTACTTCCGTATGCTAATGTCAAATCTGCGCTTTGACCCGGAAGTCTTTTATTATTATTATTATCAATTTGTAAAGCACAGCCTTCACCTAATAGGCATCTCGGCGCTATTAAAACCACCAGTCGACCCAAGGAGTTAGCCATTCTTAGTATTTCACAGACAGGAGAACCATAAGTTATATTATTTGTGTAGGGAAGAGACAGTTTTTAGGTTCTTCCTAAAGCTCAACAAGTTTCCATTGCCTCTGAGGGAGTTTGGCAGCCTGACCCATAATTCAAATACAGGCACGGATTTTAAAAGAGTTATCTGAACAGTTGCTAGAGCTGACAGACAAGATGTTTAGGATATAGTAACTATACCTCAGTAAGTGCTATTTATATTTTTTTATTATGACTTCATAGGAGTGTTTAAATATATATAAAATGTAATATTTATTTGAATATTTCTATGAACAAGTAATTCCACTTGATGAACCAAAACAGTGGTATTATACAGCATTGTTACAACTAGTAATGATCCTGGGATGAGCATAGTGCCCTTCTGCCATTTGTATCAATCAATCAATCAATCACAACATTTGTAAAGCGCACTACTCACCCGTGAGGGTCTCAAGGCGCAGGGGGGGGGGGGGTGCTGCTACTGCTCGAAAAGCCAGGTCTTGAGGAGTCTTCTGAAGGTCAGCAGGTCTTGGATCTGCCGTAGGTGGGCAGGTAGGGTGATCCAGGTCTTGGCGGCGTGGTGGGAGAACGATCTGCCGCCGGAGGTTGCTCTTCGGATGCAGGGGACTGTGGCTAGTGCGAGGCCGACGGAGCGGAGCTGGCGGTTCGGGGTGTAGAAGCTGAGTCGTCTGTTGGGGTATGCTGCTCCGGTGTTGTGGAGTGCCTTGTGTGCGTGGGTGAGGAGCTTGAAGGTTATTCTCTTGTTGACGGGGAACCAATGAAGGTCTCTCAGGTGGGGTGTGATGTGGCTGCAGCGAGGGGTGTCGAGGATCAGGCGTGCAGAGGCATTCTGGATGCGTTGAAGTCGTTTCAGGAGTTTGGCTGAGGCTCCTGCGTAGAGGGCGTTTCCGTAGTCCAACCTGCTGCTCACGAGGGCCTGGGTGACCGTTGTATGGCCTTATTGCAGTGTGGGTAATAATTATGCAAGGTTTGCTCACATGCCACTAAGAGAAATAGTAGACTGGATTCTGGTTTTGTGTTTGACACTGTGGTTGTGTAGATATTAGAGATGAATGTGGTCTTATTGAGTGACTCGGAAAGCAGCATTGCCGGTTAATGTGGCAGGGTACACCATGTGAGAATGACGGTGCCCCTGCCATAGGGTGTTTATGCCTGTAACTTCATGCCTTAATGTGTGTCAGTCTCACTGCCATTGTGCGTGTGTTAGATAGTGTTTCCTTGTCCCAGCGTGCCTCTTTTTGTCTTCCTATAACGGTGTGTCTGTGTTAATGTCTTTCACTGTCTCCGTGTCCCAGTGTGTTTCTCCCTGTCCCAATGCGCCTCTCAGTATCCCTGTCAAACTGTGCCTCACAGATACAGAGGGTACTTTCTTCTGACTCTTTCCATGAACTTGCAGAGTGAGGGCACATGGTTTTCCATTACACCTTGGGAAATCCCTGCTCTATTCTGTATACACTCCAATCATCTCCATGTCCTGGTGTGCATTTCACTCTCTTTATGTCCACGTGTGCCATGGTGGCCTTCGGTGTCTTCCTGTCCCAGTATGTGTCATTTCTCCCTTTCCCAGTATACTTCTGTCTCAGTGTTCCAGTGCACCTCTCTGTGTCTTTCATTCCCAATATGTGTTAGTTACTCTTTCATGATGTATGTTTTAGTGTCTCCATGTCTCTTTCATTGTTGTCTTGTTCCAATGTGCTTGTTCTCATCTCCTTTCCCATTGAGCTACTCTGTCTCTCTGTTTCAAGAGTGTGCTATAGTCTCCCTGTGTCCCTCTGTCACTTCCTGTCCCTAATTAACCTCTGTGTCTCCCAGTCTTTGTGCCTTTGTGTTAGGGTGACCAGATTTTCAGAACAAAATAAACGGGATGGCCATAGACATAGAAATGGGACTAAATATTGCCACTGCCCATGGTTGTTGAAGGACTGTACTTGAAAACATTCAGGGCCACTTTTTTAGGTCTCGCCTAGCGATGCAGCGCATGCGCGCTGCTCGCCTTGGCGAGATCTATTGTTGTCGGTTTCTTGGCCGAAGGGGAACAGGACATGTGTGCGCCCGGACAGGCGATGTACATGCGTCGGCTCACGCGTTCAGCACAACGCGCGCTCTCGCATCCTGTAGCTGTTATTCCGAGCTGCCTGCCGGGGAACCTGTAGATTGGGGCGAATGGGCTGCTAGCCGGTACATCTGTGTCACATTACATCACTTCCTGAGCAGAGTAATCAGTGCTAGCACAAAAAAGGAAGTTCGCTCAGTCCACCTTTGTCTGGCAATGCTTGGTGAGTTGCTCTCAGCATTTCACTCCTGAATAGCTCATTAGACCGCTTCACACTCCCACATCTTTGTTGCTTTCTTTCTCTTTCGGTTACCTTGGGTGTGGGTTCACAGTTAGTTCTTGTATCTGTGCTATTGTGCGCTGCTTTGGGATTTTTCTGCCCGCATCTTAAGTTACAGTTCCTTCTGTATCTGGGGTTTCCTCTGGATCCTGGTGAGTTGTTGTGACAACATTTCATCATGCGGAGGCTGGCTAATCTTTCCACCATACTGATCTATCCAAATACCAGTGAGAAATGTTTTGTTCAACTCGCCCCTGAAACAATTATTTGTGTAACATGCTGTGGTGCCTTTATTCCATCTACTTCCCAGACGATGCAGATCCGACTACTGAGATGGGCCCCTGTGTTTATGGGTTTGGTACGAGTTTCGTACATTAATCCATTACTTAGGCGTGGCACATGTCTTGGCTGGTGCAGCCTAATTTCTACACCGACTCTAGGCCTGCTTAATTTGCATCTGTTAGGACTATAACGACTAAGATAAACGTAGGGGCATTCTCTCCATTGTCACAGTCCTAAGCACCTCACACCCACTGTGGTGGGCTGGCTCCTTGTTATTTTGAGGTTGACCCTGGGCAGCCATTGGATGCTCTGCGAGGCATTCTGTTTTTAGGTATGGATGTGAACCTTTGCCCACTCTTCGCCCATATTTTTTATTGGCTTGTGCCACTGTCCATTTGAAACTGTGGCTTTCCATTAGTTAATAGACTTAGTAGTCCCTCCCTAGTACCACCTTTTCCCAGATCGTAAACTCCCATAAGGACACCCCCTGTTACCTGTGTTGTAGCTCAGTAGGCTGTGATTACAGTCTCTGAGCACTATTTTCTCAAATAGCTTTGTCCTGCCTGCTGTTGGCAGGAAAAGGCAGGACACACTCTCTCCTAACACCAAACGCAATGCAATAGGTCTTGCATTTGCGAGAGTTTAAGCTATTGTCATTGTAAATGACAATGCCTTTTATTTATTAGTTTTAAAAACAACACATAAATAAAAGGTGTTGTCATTTACAATGCCAATAGCTCAAACTATCGTAAATGCAAGACCTATTGCATTGCAAATGCTTGTTAATCAGGGGTCAAGTCCTAAAAAAAGAAGTGGGGGGACTAATCCAGTTAATCAGAATGCAAGAGTCATTACGGTGCGTGACATCACGGCGTGTGACATCATGGCATGTGACATCATGTTGCGTGAAATCATAAGAAGTGACATCAGATCGTAAGCCCTCACATATATGTTTAACATGTCTATCATGAGTACATTGGAGCATATTTTGAGTGTACAGGTAAACCCTCCTGATTTAGGCAGAAGATTCACACTTTTGTAAGCTACACATAAAACACTGTTGCCTTTTGTCAGCATAAACTTCCTCTACCCATAGTGCTGTACAAGAAAAAATAGTGGTACTTTAATTATTTGAACGCCTCCTCAGGTGTAGTAAGCTCTATATAAATGCTATTTATTTTGTGTAAATGCAGGGAAAGACAAACGCATCTGACATTTTTACACTTCATGCAAGTCTTGTAAACAGGGACTGAACAAAGTGAAAAGCTGCATCTCTTGTGTGGGTGGAGTGCTAACAAGGTGTGAGCCTTTGTTTCCCCTCTGCTTTATTTGTATCAGGTGTGTGTCTCCTGACTGCTACCAGCTAGAAGACTAATACAAAAGGAGGCCTTATGACCCCTCAAATTGCGCCTTTGTTATGGGCCCAGCAAGTAGTCTAAAATAAGGAAGCCCGGTCCCTGCCTGCAGGTTGTTGTGGATCTAAAGCAGACAACGTGCAGGCGCTGCTGAAAGTGTCCCGGTGTTTGGGAATTACACCGGGACGAGTTCAGCCTATTTTTCAGTGGGGCGGCGCCCAACTTCTTGGCAGGGTGGATGGCGTCCAACCTGTGAAAATAGTGGGTAGGCGCCATCCACCCACGTGTACCCCCGACTCGTGCCCTGTTTTTAATGCATATAGCATTACTATTGTGGTGGTCATCTCTAAATTACCTAGACAGCGTCACCTTGTGGCAGGCTGTGTCAAGGGCCGGTGCTGACTGTTAAGTGCCAGTGCCGAGCACCTGAAACCACCGGCTCAAATTAAGCATTGAGATTAAGTGATTTGCTCAGAATCACAGGGTGCTGAGCCCACGCCGAGGCTTGAACGTGGTTACCCAGCTCCACGGTCGGCAGCTCCGGAATTAGGGCCACATCCTCTCTCCTATGAAGGTGACTGGGGAGTCAGAACACGCGGAAAGGCCAGAAGAGGGAGTCGGTTGGGAGCGATACACCCAGGATGGTTGGGTTGTTTAATGAAGGATGTTTTTGGCGTGTAAGGCAGGGAAGTGAGTTTACAAGTCCTCTCGCAGAACTACAAAAGCGAGCCGTGGCTTCCCCCGCCGTCCACAGAGTATCCTACACTCCGCTGCATTGTCCGTCTCAAGGTCCGTGCTACGGAAAGCCAGAGGAACAAACCAAGTGTACGAAGATGTTTTAAAAAAGCATTCTTTGTTATCTGTAAGTGTGTCAAGCTCAGCAATCAACAAGAACCCCGGGGGTCAAAGAGTCGTCTTTCTTCCTGTAAATTCTTTCTTTGTGAGGAGAAACACTTTAATCTTCTCGTGGGGGCGAGGGGACTTGATTGCAGCCTTTCCGCGCAGAGCAGCATCATTAGACGCACGGGGAGCTTTGATCTTTTATCTTAACAAAGGTGTCCGAAAGGCCCTCGGAATCAGGGATGCCAGAGTGGCCACGATGCAGGTATTAGTGATAATTGTGGCACTTATTTTTAATAGGGCCTGTCCCCGAAGACTGGGCTGTACAGCTGGAGGTGCAGTGCCAGCCTTATTTAAAAGACTCGCACAACAGCATGCCATAGTGGTACTGGGCCGCAAACCGACCTGCAGCCAGCGTGAAACGCCCACCGGGCTCAAAGGGCTTGCGCCCCCCCGTCGTGTGTGTCAGTCCGGGCTGAGGCAGCTTCCAAGGCTCACACACAGCCGCACCCGAGTGCTTCACAGGTCTTTTAAAAGACCATTTACTTGTTAACTAGGCTTTGGGAGGGAGACCCAGAAATGTGTGAAAAAGGCCGCTTTATTGAAACAGGTGCACTTAAAATTAAAATTCCTCTGCAAATGCCTTACAAAACTAAACCTCACTGACCAACCATATACCTAACCCCGGCCCCGCCCCATAAATGTTCTTGACCCCGCCCCCACCCACACATTACAACATTACAACAATACACATCAATGCAACAAAGTATATCCCCCAAAACCAAACCTTCCGTTAAACAACTTCCCCTGCCTGCCTCTTTACCCTTGACAAACCCCAAACATGCATAACCTATATATAACATAACTTGCCTACCCATTCCATGTCAATACCCCAAATCCACCCATAACCAAAAAACCTCTTTTAACCCGGCAAACTTCGAATAACCCCCGCACTGCACCTGTTCCAAGCGGCAAACATAGCCATAACCCAGCGCACCTGACACAACAAAGTCCGCCTAAACCTGAAAGAAAAGTGCAAAAAACTAAAACCCAAAGAGAAAAACCCCAAAAATTGGGGCGGGAGGGAGAAAAAAAACACCAAAAACTTATGCCTAAGCTCCCAGCCACCAGGTCACCAAACCTAAAATGGTGGCTGGGAGCAGGAGCCCAACCAATTTATGGTTGGGCTCCATTGGGCTACAATTGAGCCACAAAATTATATGCCCAAACATAAAATGGCGGGCCTGTGCCCGTCCCTCCCCTCCCCCTCCCAAACTGCCCGGGGGGGAGGGGGGGAACTCCCTGCGGTCGGCCACTCCCCCCAAACCCCCGTTGGAAGGGAGCAGACCACGGACCCAGAAATGTGTGAAAAAGGCCGCTTTATTGAAACAGGTGCACATAACATAAAAATTCCTCTGCAAACGCCTTGCAAAACTAAACCTCCCTAACCAACCATATACCTAACCCCCGGCCCCGCCTCTGCCCCTAAAATGTTCTTGACCCCGCCCCCACCCACACATTACAACAATACACATCAATGCAACAAAATATAACCCCCAAAACCAAACCTTCCGTTAAACAACTTCCCCTGCCTGCCTCTTTACCCTTGACAAACCCCAAACATGCGTAACCTATATAAAACATAACTTGCCTACCCATTCCCTGTCGATACCCCAAATCCACCCATAACCAAAATACCTTTTTTAACCTGGCAAACTTCGAATAACCCCCGCCACCCAGAAAAGAGGGGGGGAGCAAACTAACCCCCCCTTTCTGCCCCCCCCAACTAGGCCAGCTGCTTTCCCCCTACCTGGACTGCGCCTACACTTGCAAACACCTTGCCAACACCTCCCTAATCTCAAGCAGATAAAGGTCCATGTGCATCCTGGACCAATGCACCCCGTCGTCCCTAAAAAATTCACCTGCTTCAAAACGAAGCTCCCTATGCATCACTCTTCCAAAACCAAGGTGACGATAAAACCAAGAAATTTTGGAGTTCACCTTCCTACGCGCCCTGTCAATGGCTCTCGGGTTCAAAGCACCCCTCTACACTCTGCGCAGAACCAACTCAAAACATGGCACCCAGCCCATTTCTCCTTCAATCTCGCTAACTCCTTCTTCATGGCCCTCATCAATACCACACCTTTTACACCGACCAGATCGTTCTCCCCTAGATGAATCAGCAACACGTCCAGGCACTGGCCCCCAACCATCCATCTATTAAGGCACGGAATCAGTTCTTTCCACAACATCTCACCCTTACCTTTCCAAACAACTCTAAACATCTGTGCATTAAAACCCAACATTTCACCAAAGTAACGACGGCCTGCCTGAAACTGTGCAGATTTTACAAAGGAATGCCCCACAATCCAAATGGTCAGTTCTGATGCCTGGGGCCCAGCCACAGAACCTGTAACGAGAAAGGAAAAGCGAGACTCAAACCAAAGAGGATGACGCATGCACCTTGTTAGAAAAGGTAGACGGACCGGGAGGGTCGGCCGGGGTCAGGAGGAGAGGTCTCCGGGGAGAGCCGTCTCCAGCGATCGTACAGATAAGTAACTTCCCCCCCACAGACAGATGCCACACAAGGATAAGGTTCAGTGTTCTTTATAAGCACTTATTTAAGGTACGGTGGAATGGTACAAGGAGGTCTGGACTCAGGGGTCCCCTCGATTATAGTCTCGCAAGGTAGGGAAGGGGGTAGCGGGGCAGTCTATTTACCAATTAGGTAGTTCTGATGAGAGGATGATGAGCTCACAATCCTCGAGCTTGGTGGTTAGGTGGTACGGGCCGCGGCAGCGCCAGCAGGTCCCGGTGCGGATGGTCGATACAACGGGCCGCGGCAGCGCCAGCAGGTCCCCGGAAGATATACGGTCCGCGGCAGCGCCAGCAGGTCCCGGTGAGGATGGTCGTTACAACGGGCCGCGGCAGCGCCAGCAGGTCCCAGGAAGATGGCTGTTGCAGAGGGCCGCGGCAGCGCCAGCAGGTCCCGGTGAGGATGGTCGTTACACGGGCCGCGGCAGCGCCAGCAGGTCCCAGGAAGATGACTGTTGCAGAAGGCCGCGGCAGCGCCAGCAGGCAGGACGATGGTTCACACGAGCGGCTACGGCAGCGCCAGTAGACCGTCACGGTTGAGTTCACTCGGTGTCTCTCGACTCCAGGATACAACTGCCTTCCTGCTCCGGAGCTGCCTCAGTTATAGGGCTGGTGCCCTTTGATGTCCGGACCCTCGCACTTGGAGGTCGGAGAGTCCGGGATGAAGGTGTCCAGACACCCAGCAGGGGGTGGAGCCAGTGCCTGGGGGAGCTGGGGGCGATCGGCACCTGGCGGGGGAGAGCCCTTGACAGTTCGTTCTCCCGTTGACTTGCCAAGTGGTCCGCTCACCTCCTGGGTGGATGGTGGTGCCGGGATGTCGGGGCCGGCCAGGCCCGGGGTTAGGGTCGAGGGGAGGCCATGCAGCCGCGTGGTGCAGAGCCCCAGATGACGGCTTGACCCGGCCGGGAAAGCCGGTGGGGCTGGACCCCGTGATGAGTAGGGGTCCGAGGGCAGAGGGTTCGTCGGGAGACGGGGTACAGGTGCTTGTCGTGGGGATATGCCAGGTGGGCCGGAGTTCGGGCCCTTTCGAGCGGGGAGGGAGCAAGCCGTCTGTGAGGCCTGTCCAACATGCGTCCCCCCCAGCTGAAGGCGGGGAGAGTCACCCATCTCCTTGGGGACTCTCTTCGTCGAGGCGGAAAAACCGGGACAGGCCATCCGCGTTGGCGTGGTCTTGGCCTGGTCGGTGCTCCACGGTGAAGTCCATTCCCTGCAGGGAAATGGACCAGCGCAAGAGTTTTGGGTTTTCCCCCCGCATCTGCATCAGCCATTGCAGGGGTCGATGGTCGGTTTGTACCCGGAAGTGGGTACCGAAGAGATAGGGTCGGAGCTTTTTGAGGGCCCACACTACTGCAAATGCCTCCCTCTCGATGGTGCTCCAACGCTGTTCTCGGGCCAGGAGACGTCGACTGATGAAGGCCACCGGCTGGTCATGACCTTCGGGGTTCAACTGAGAGAGGACGGCTCCGATGCCGTGGTCGGAGGCGTCGGTCTGCACCACAAATTCCCGACTGTAATCGGGGGCCTGGAGCACCGGGGCGGTGCACAGGGCGGCCTTCAGCTCCTCGAAGGCCGCTTGACAATCAGGAGTCCAGTTGACCCGCTTCGGTTGGTTCTTGGATGTGAAACCCGTGAGGGGCCCCACGATGCTGCCGTAGTCCTTCACGAACCGCCGGTAGTAGCCGGTGAGCCCCAGGAAGGCTCGGACTTCGGTCTGGGTGACGGGGGGCTGCCAGGACTGGATGGCAGCAATCTTAAGTTGTAGTGGGGCCACCAGCCCGCTCCCCACTTGGTGCCCAAGGTAGGTCACAGACCCTTGGCCAATCTGGCACTTGCCGGCCTTAATGGTGAGGCCGGCCCGCTGGAGGGCGTGTAGGACCTCCTGGAGGTGACGGAGGTGGTCGGACCAGTGGCGGCTGTATACAGCGATATCGTCCAGGTAGGCAGCGCTGAACTCTTCAAGTCCCGCCAAGACCTGGTTCACAAGGCGTTGGAACGTGGCGGGGGCATTCTTCATGCCAAAGGGCATGACCTTAAATTGATAGTGGCCATCGGGGGTAGAGAAGGCTGACCGTTCCTGAGCCCTGGGTGTGAGGCCGATCTGCCAGTAGCCCGCCGTTAGGTCGAAGATACTAAGGTAGCGGGCGGCACCCAGCCGGTCGATCAGCTCGTCTGCTCGGGGGATGGGATGAGCGTCGGTCCGGGTGACAGCGTTCAAGCCCCGGTAGTCGACGCAGAATCTCAGTTCAGGGGCGGAGCCGGGGGCAGCGGCCTTGGGAACTAATACGACCGGGCTGGCCCAGGGACTGTCCGAGGGCTCGATGACCCCGATCGTGAGCATCTTGGCCACTTCCTCCTGTATGCAGGCCCGTACCCGATCTGGTACGCGGTAGGCCCGGTGCCGGACAGGGGGACTGTCCCCGGTGTCTACGTCGTGCAGACACCAGGGGGTGACCCCGGGGGTGAGGGAGAACAGGGCAGCGAACTGCAGCAGGAGGTCCCGGCAGTCCTGGCGTTGCTCCGAAGTGAGGGCGTCAGAGAGCCGGACCCCGTCCACGGAGCCGTCCTTCTCCTGAGTCTTCAGGAGATCCGGGAGGGGCTCGGAGTCTTCTTCCGTGCCACTGTCTGTAGCCATCAAGAGGCTTAGTTCGGATCGCACAAAGTGTGGTTTGAGCCGGTTGGTGTGGAGGACCCGAAGGGGGTTCCGGGAGGACCCCATGTCGATGAGGTAAGTGACGGGGCTTTTGCGCTCGACCACTTTGAAGGGCCCCGTCCACTTATCCTGCAGGGCACATGGTTCGGTGGGGGACATCACCCATACTTGCTGCCCAGGCTCGAATTCAACGGAGGAGGCATTGTGATCATACCACCTCTTCATGTCCTCCTGGCTGGCCTCGAGGTTCGCCTTGGCCATCTCCCTGAAGCGCCGGGTCTGGTTTCGTAAGGCCAGGATGTATTTGAAGACGTCTGGAGGGGTCGTGAGGGGGGCCATCTCCCAACCTTCCTTGACTAGGCTGAGGGGCCCTCGCACAGGGTGCCCGTAGAGGAGTTCAAAGGGGCTAAAACCGAGGGACTTCTGGGGAACTTCCCGGTAGGCGAAGAGGAGGCACGGGAGCAGTACATCCCACTGGCGACGGAGAGGCTCTTCCAATCCCCCAATCATCCCCTTGAGAGTGCGGTTAAAACGTTCCACTAGTCCGTTCCCTTGGGGGTGATAGGGGGTCGTGAATCTGTAGGTGACCCCGCATTGTTGCCAGAGGGACTTCATGTATTTGGATATGAAATTCGTACCTCGGTCGCTGACGACTTCTCGGGGGAAGCCTACCCGGGAGAAGATCCCCATCAGGGCCCGGCCAACCACCGGAGCGGTCACCGTCCGTAGGGGCACCGCCTCGGGGTAGCGGGTGGCATGGTCCACTAGTACCAAGATGAACCTGTGTCCTCGCGCCGTGCGGGGGTCCAGAGGTCCCACAATGTCTATCCCCACCCTTTCGAACGGGGTGGTGACCACAGGGAAGGGTTGCAGAGGGGCTTTCAGCTTCCGACCACTCTTCCCGCTGGCTTGGCATGTGGGGCAAGATCGGCAGTGGTTCAGGACGTCATTCCTCATTTTCGGCCAGAAAAAGTGGGTCACCAGGCGACTGTACGTTTTGTCCTGGCCCAGGTGTCCAGCCAGGGGGACATCGTGGGCCAGGTTGAGCAGAAAGTCTCGGAAGCGGAGCGGTACCACCAGAACTCGACCGGCCCCCAGCTCGGCGATTCTTTGCTCGCTGTAGAGCAGGTCGTTATCCCAGTAGACCCAGTGGGTTCCGGTGGTGTCCCCGGCGTTTTGGGTGCTGGCTTGTTGGCGGAGTCCCTCGAGGGAGGGACAGGTCTTTTGTTCCTGGCGGAACTGTTCTTGGGTGGGCCCCCCTTCTTGCCGCCACTGAGCCAGATCCGGAAGGTCCTGGTGTTGCGCGTCTTCTTCGGTAGTCGGGTCCGGGAGGTCGGACTCGCCGTTGTCCTCTACGGGGGCAACCGGGGGCGGAGGTGCTGGCCATTCGGTTTCTTCTGATCGGGGGGCGGCACGGGCGGCCATGGATCGGGTGGTTACGCAGGCCCAGTCCGGGAGGCCCAGCATTCCCAGGTGCTCCCTTCTCTCGACGGTGGCCCACGGGGAACTCTCGAGGTCATTCCCCAGGAGGCAGTCCACGGGGGCATCGTCCCGGACCGTCACCTTCAGTAGGCCGGAGACCCCTCCCCATTCAAACGGGACGCAGGCCATCTTACACATGCTCTCAGAGTTGTCCGCCGAGCGGACGGGGCAGAGAATGTTCGGTAGGATCTGCTCGGGCTTCACCAGGTGACAGCGGACGGCCGTCACGCTGGCGCCGGTGTCACGCAAGGCCTCGGCTCTCTGTCCATTAATGGTCACCCACTGACCGTATTTTCTGGTGTTGGCGGGTAGGGGGGCCCGCGGAACCATGTCTCTTCCCCCTAAGCATGCCAGGACCATGGCGGCCGGTTCCCACCCTTGCTGGGCCGGCTCATACTCTTCGGGTCCCTCCGATGATTGCTCTTCCCCTAGGGCAGCGGCAGCTACCTGGCGGGGCTTGGGTGTTTGGTTTAGCGGGCAGTTCGGATCATTGGCGTAGTGGCCTAGTCGCTGGCATCGGTGGCACGTGACGTTGGCTCGGTACCCAGGCCGCAACGGGGGGTTGCCCCGGCCGGCCGGAGGCGGGGTGCTGGCTACGGGTGTTGCGGGCAAGGCGTCTCTCCCTCGCCCCTGGCCCCCTCCTCCTCCCCGAGGACGGTGCTGGCCTTGGTTGTTTCTGGTCTGTTCGTGTGGCCCCCTCCGGCCCACTCGGGTGCTTTCCCATCGGTCAGCTTCGGCGGCGAGCTGCCGGGGGTCAGTCAGCTTACTGTCGAGTAGGTGCTGCCTGAGCTCGACGAAACAGTTGTTTGATAGGTGCTCCCATACCATAAGATTGAAGAGTTGTTCGTAGGTGGTGACCTGACTTCCCTTGATCCAACCCTCGAAGGCCCGGCTGAAATAGTTGACGTACTCTACCCAAGTTGTACCTGGGATCCGGGTGCAATCTCTGAACCTCTGGCGGTACATCTCGGGCGTGAGGCCGTAGCGGGTGAGGAGGGTAGCCTTCATGTGGTCGTAGGACGACATTTGGTGATCGGGGAGCTGTAGCAGGGCATCGCGACCCTCATTGATAAATCTCCCCCAAAGTCCGGCTCCCCAATCGCTCCGGTCGATCCGGTGGGAGGTCATTGCGATCTCATAGGCTTTAAACCACTGTTGTATGTCGTCTTCTCGGACATACTCGCGGACCACATCCTTGGGGATGTGAACTTTTTTCTCAATTGGCCCTGGGGTGTGTGGTCGCTCAGGCACCCCCAGTTCCTTATTCTGTTTGCGCAGTTCTATTTCCGCCAGTTGGCGCTCGTGCTCGAGCGTTATCTTTTTCTCTTCCAGCTCTCTCTGTCTGTGCTTTTCCTCTCGTTCCTCTCGAAGCCGCATATGCTCGAGGTTGAGTTTCTGTTCCGCTAACTTGAGTTCCCCATCCATCTTGAGTCGTGCCATCTCTAATTCGTGTAATCTGACTCTGTCTCTTTCTCGTATCTCCTCCTGCGAGAGGCCCGTTCCCCGCTCCTCGGGAGCCGTGGCGTTCCCCTCTGGTGTGATGCTGTTTTGGTCGGGGGGTCCTGCGATCCCAGTTTCTGTCCATGACTCAAGAGCGCGCTTTAGATCATCCTTGGTACTCAGGCCGGTGGTAGCAATGCCAAGTTCTATGCAAAATTGTCTCAGTTCGCGGTGGTTGTATTCTTCTAATTTCTCCATTTGGAACTTCTCGGTGGGGCTGCTATCTTTGCTCGACATCGTGCTTTGTCGTGGGGTGAGCTACTCTCTGTACGATTACGCGTTGATTCGGATCGCGCCGCTGGCCACCAATGTTAGAAAAGGTAGACGGACCGGGAGGGTCGGCCGGGGTCAGGAGGAGAGGTCTCCGGGGAGAGCCGTCTCCAGCGATCGTACAGATAAGTAACTTCCCCCCCACAGACAGATGCCACACAAGGATAAGGTTCAGTGTTCTTTATAAGCACTTATTTAAGGTACGGTGGAATGGTACAAGGAGGTCTGGACTCAGGGGTCCCCTCGATTATAGTCTCGCAAGGTAGGGAAGGGGGTAGCGGGGCAGTCTATTTACCAATTAGGTAGTTCTGATGAGAGGATGATGAGCTCACAATCCTCGAGCTTGGTGGTTAGGTGGTACGGGCCGCGGCAGCGCCAGCAGGTCCCGGTGCGGATGGTCGATACAACGGGCCGCGGCAGCGCCAGCAGGTCCCCGGAAGATATACGGTCCGCGGCAGCGCCAGCAGGTCCCGGTGAGGATGGTCGTTACAACGGGCCGCGGCAGCGCCAGCAGGTCCCAGGAAGATGGCTGTTGCAGAGGGCCGCGGCAGCGCCAGCAGGTCCCGGTGAGGATGGTCGTTACACGGGCCGCGGCAGCGCCAGCAGGTCCCAGGAAGATGACTGTTGCAGAAGGCCGCGGCAGCGCCAGCAGGCAGGACGATGGTTCACACGAGCGGCTACGGCAGCGCCAGTAGACCGTCACGGTTGAGTTCACTCGGTGTCTCTCGACTCCAGGATACAACTGCCTTCCTGCTCCGGAGCTGCCTCAGTTATAGGGCTGGTGCCCTTTGATGTCCGGACCCTCGCACTTGGAGGTCGGAGGGTCCGGGATGAAGGTGTCCAGACACCCAGCAGGGGGTGGAGCCAGTGCCTGGGGGAGCTGGGGGCGATCGGCACCTGGCGGGGGAGAGCCCTTGACAGTTCGTTCTCCCGTTGACTTGCCAAGTGGTCCGCTCACCTCCTGGGTGGATGGTGGTGCCGGGATGTCGGGGCCGGCCAGGCCCGGGGTTAGGGTCGAGGGGAGGCCATGCGGCCGCGTGGTGCAGAGCCCCAGATGACGGCTTGACCCGGCCGGGAAAGCCGGTGGGGCTGGACCCCGTGATGAGTAGGGGTCCGAGGGCAGAGGGTTCGTCGGGAGACGGGGTACAGGTGCTTGTCGTGGGGATATGCCAGGTGGGCCGGAGTTCGGGCCCTGTCGAGCGGGGAGGGAGCAAGCCGTCTGTGAGGCCTGTCCAACACACCTCCTCCGCATTCTGCCTCACGTAGCGATGATAACAATCAGATGACCAGCGCCCCAACCTCATTATTTTCCCCCGTGACCAGCCCCTGTAATGGGCCTCCGTTGCAGCCCCAATCCTGAAGGAGTGCGTCTCATACCCCGCCCCGCCCCGTCCAACCCAATACTGGACAAAGCCTTCCGCAACACCATCCTCAGCTGGTAATCTGTTACCCTCTTCCCGTTAGCATGCTGGAAAACCGCCTCAGATCCCACACCCTGCGAAATAGCACACCAGCGGCGCGCCCAGTTAAGGGGGCACTCCTTTTCCCAATCCTCTCTGTCCCGTTTTAGATCTGGCTAACCAAATATGAATTCCTTCCTCCCCGATGGACACATCCTCCCACCGCACACTCCGTTTTAGCCTGTTACCCAGAAGCTCAGACACTCGGAACGCCCAGAATAACATCCACACCATCAGGGTTGAGAATAAACAGGCCTCAAAGTCATCCGTGCAAACTGCCGTCAACTCCTCCAGTATACGAGATAGCTTCTGCCAGGTGAGGGGGGTATGCGGTGCACTCTCCCCCCCTCTCCCTAGCCCAACCTTTCAACATCCTCCTTCCCACTTCCCCCACCGACGGAGTATATCCCCATAGGAGTTTCCCCATGAAAGCAATACCTGCCAAATTTCCCGCAATGGTAACCTTCATCAGGCCTCTTTCCATTAGTACCAAAATGAACTGAATAACATCCTCCGACCGACGCCAGACCTCGGTTCGCCTACAAGCCCCAGATGCCAAGAAATCCCTCAAAGCCAGATTGTATGCTGACCATGTCGAAGCCGACAAGGATCCTAAAACCAGCTGTAGCACCCTACGTTGCCTACATACCACAGATGCTCCGGCATTGGGGTCGGTGTCCTGTCTGCCTCCTTGTCAAGCCCAAGGAATCTCCCCCACTGTGAACGAGACAAAGCATCCGCTATGTCATTGTCCACACCTGATATATGCAAGGCCCTAAAAGCAATGTCATGTCTGAGGCAGCCAAGCACAAAAACCCGCAGCAACTTCAGAATTTGTTCATCTCTAGCGGACTGTCTGTTAATGACCTCCACCACCGCCATGTTGTCCACCCGAAACAAGACTTTCTTATGTGCCAACTCTTCGCCCCACAGTGTCAATGCCACCAGTAGCGGGAAAAGCTCCAGGAAAGCTATACTCCTCCCACCATCTTTCCACTGCTGTGGCCACTGCTCAGCGCACCACCTGCCCTGGCAGTAAAGGCCAAATCCTGCGCCGCCTGCTGCATCAGAAAAGATCTGCACGTCCCACTGTACGTCCTCAACCCTGGCCAATGGAACCCCATTGAAAGATTGCAGAAAATCTGTCCACATGCGGAAATCCTCCTTCACCCCTGCTGATAGGCGAACATGGTGGTGAGATAGATGATGACCTGCCAGCGCCCGTCCCAACCACCTGCAAAATGTCCTCCCTGCTCTGACCACCCTGCATGCAAAGTTAAGATGACCGAGGAGCACCAGTATGTATTTTACTGTCACCTTCCATTTGGACAGCATTCCGTCCAACAATTGCAACATTTTACCTTTCTTGTCATCTGGCAAGCGAGCCCGCATTGCCACAGAGTCAATTTCAATCGCTAAGAAGGACAAAATCGTACAAGGACCCATTGTCTTCTCGGGTGCCAACGGCACTCCCATGCCACCCATGAACTCATGGAAGGTGTCCAGGGCTGCCTGGCACTCCGTGGAGCACGGTAAACTGACAAAGAAGAAATCATCCAGGTAGTGCGTCACCCATGTGTGACCCGTATGCTGCGAGAAGTACCACTGCAAAAATGTGCTAAAACATTCAAATAAAATACATGACATTGAACAACCCATCGGTAGAGCTTTGTCCACGTACCATTTCCCCTCAAACTGAATACCTAGCAAGTTCCAATCATCGGGATGGACTGGAAGCAACCGAAAGGCCGACTTTATGTCACACTTTGCCATTTCTGCAGTCGCGCCCGCAGTCACCACTAGTGACATGGCCACGTCAACTGAGGAATAAGAAACTGAGGCCGCCTCCTCATCAATGAAATCGTTAACTGAAGACCCCTCGGGCCATGAAAGGTGCTGAATCAACCTGTATTGTCCCTCCTCCTTTTTGGGCACCACCCCGATCAGTGATATGATCAAATCCTCTGTTGGCCAATCGTTAAAGGGGCCTGCCATTCTCCTTTCGCTCACCTCCTTGTTCAGTTTCTCTTGCACCACCACCCTGTGTTCCGCTGCTGATTTCAAATTGTCCGCCCACCTTCTCTGTCGTGGTCCCTTATAGCCCAAACGAAACAATCCACTGAAACCCATCAATCAAAACCTTTTTTGCCCCCAGATCCCCATACCCCTGCAGGCCCTCCACCAATTTCGCCAGCCTAACTGGTGTAGGAGCTTTTGGGCCCAGTACCCTGCAGACCCTTACCCCCCCTATTGCTCTGGAATGGCTGTGAGGGGCCCGGGGTGCTGTTACCTGGCTGCTGCCATTGCTGGTTTCCCTGCGGTTTGACGCCCCAACAGTTAACAAGGGGGTGGCGCTTCCCACACTTCGAACATTCATGCCTGAACTTGCAGTATTCCCTCGTGCACAGGCCTTTATTGAAGTCCCAGCACGCTCCTGTCCCAGTTTGCCTTGACCCTGTGTCTTCCACCCCTCCCCAGGCGGGCTTCCCCTGAAAGGGCCGGTACACCAGTGGCAGACTGCTCGTTGTAAATACCGTCTTCCCCCTGTTGCCGACCCCATGGTGTGCTGCGACAGATCCGTGTCTAGCTCCCCCCATTTGGCCTCCGGGTCCCATGCCATATGTGCCCGAAACTCCTCATCATATTGCGCCCAAGCGTATCCGCCCCCCGTAAGCTGCGTCTTTCTAATGACATCCATGTACTTAAACAGGGCTACGCAGCACTCAGTAAACTTCTCACAGTACACACTGGTGGATATTAGAAATGCCGCCGTCCAGTTTTCTATTGTCACTGGCACCCTAGGTCTTTTAACCAGCTCATTTTCTTCCTCCTTGGAGCTTTCTTTGGATCTTACCACCCTGTGTAATAGCTTCAATAATTCCACGTATTCCCCTTTCCAGATACGCTCTTTAGTAGCCAACATTAAATGCGCCCCCAAAGGCTTCGTCACCCCCATATATGGCAGTTTCTTAATCTTCAACTCCTTGCTCTGTAAGGGCTCCGTGCCCCCCCAGCCTCCGTGTTTGTCCCGCTCTCCACCTTGGTATCCTGAGGTGCCCCCCCAGCATCCGGTCCCACCTCTGTGTCTTTAACGTATTTCCCTCTGTGCAGTCTCCACTCCGGCCCCCCACCCCCTTCACCCACCGTCCCCACAGACACCATTTTCGGTTTGGCCTGTGGTCTATTAGTCTCACCTGGCTCTAAGGAGGGTGCTCAGACAGGCGCCGACTGCCTTGCCACCGTTTCCAAAGAATCCACTTGCCGAAGAGCCCTCACCATGGGGACGTATTCTCTCCTGGACCCAGACGCTGTTATCTTTCTGATTGGTGCCTCCACCGGTGCCTGCAATAGACTACGAACAACGTGAGAGGGCCCCCCTCCTCCACCTCCCGCAACTCCCCCTCTTCGGGGGTATCTTCGTCATAATCAAGCACAATGGGCTCCTCCTCCTGGAGCACTTCAGTAGCAAATCCTACACAACGGGCCTTACCGAGCCCAACCTGTCCAGCGCTGGCCCTAAAAGCCACGTGACCTCCGTGTGGGGGAGCCGACTGTACACGCCGGTGCTCCCCCCTGCGTTGACCACCTTGAAATTCCTTCTCCGCTGGTAAAGCTGACCAACGCGCTCCACTAGATGTTGGAGCCAGCGAGACCGTGCGGGGCCTTCGTGAGCTGGCCGCAACAGGATCCCCTGCCGGTACGCGATGCGCTGTGCAGGGCTCTACCCTCCCTTCTCCTCGGTGTAAATGGGCCGCACCCCTCCCTACCGAGTCTGCAGCGCTGCAACGCCCCTCGACCTGCAAAGAAAAAGTTTGGACTGACGTGCTGGGACCCTCACCCCAGCCAGCTACCCTCTCCTCCCAAGAGCCTGGCGCACCCTCACCCGAGCGCCGAACCCCGTCCGGCCCAAAACTGACCCAACGCTCCAACTGGGGGGTGTCCCCCCCATCCTCGTCCCCACTCCAGTCTAACATTGCCTGAACTAACGCCGAGGCCAGACCCCCCCTCTGTCCCGCACATTCAACTCCCCCAAGAGACCCCCCTCCAGCCCCCTCCCCCTCCAAAATCCCAGTGGAAACATGTGCGCCCGTCCTAAAACACAATGGGGGGGCGCCATCCAGCTGCCCCCTCCCAGCGCTGCCCCAAACCCCTTCCGCCCAGGATGGAAAAATATCCAAACCCTCCCATGCCTGAGCACCTCCAGCCGGATCCAAGTCTGCTGCCACATCCTCCTCCTGCCGCCAAGAAGGACACCCATCCTCACCAAAATCCCCCTCTCCCAACTCGGGGTCCACCAGTACCCCCCCACTAAAATGTGGGGCTGCCCTGTCTCCCCCATGTGCCCTGCTGGGCACCAAAGTCTGCCTGTCCTCCCACCCTCCCATCTGAGTCCACACTCCCTCCGCCAGCGAGCTCTCCGCCACAGACCACCTGTCACCCCTTAATGAAACTGGCGGAGAAAAAAGGAGGGGGCTGGAAATGTAACCCCCACGCGTGTCTCCTACCCCCAAAGGGCAAAACTCCTCCCTACCTGCGTGCCCAGAGGGAGACAAAAATGCCAAATCCCTCGCGCAATCCTGCAGGTGCCCGACTTTTAATTCACCTAGCCCCTCCGCTCCGCTGCCTGGCTCTGGCCGAGATTGGGCGAAATCTATTTGGGGGCCCACTCCCTCGCCACCAAACTGCCCGCTCCCGCCTCCCCTTCCATGCTGGGAATACCTGCTCCTCCCCGCCCCCCTTCGCCCGCCGCCGTTGACTCCTCCACAATTCCGCCGCCGGGAGAGGGTCACCATGATGCTCCAGCAAACTCCCCCGCCCCGATACGGCCCTCCTTCCCCCGCGCCCCAGCCCGCCCGCCTCCTCCGACAAACCACCCTTCCCCGCCTGGTGCAACACAGCAGGGGCCGCCATCTTAGTCCGCGGGCAGCCCCGCTCACTTACCGGCGAAGTCCGGGTACGCTTGGGGGACCTGCAAACAGCCACTGCCGCCGCCATGCCCGCAGAGGCCTGTCGCACCGGGCGTGATGGGCCCGCCACTTCACCAACGACGAGGTCCATCCGGTCCGCCTCGCTGAGCAGCCGGAGGGCCTCCAAGACGCGGTGATCTTCCTGCGCCATAATCGCTCGACAAACTTGAAATCGCCGCAAAGCTAAAGCACCCTTTAACCTGACACTAACTTAACCCAAAAAACACCAAAAAACTATTCCTAAGATCCCAGCCACCAGGTCACCAAACCAAAAATGGTGGCTGGGAGCAGGAGCCCAACCAATTTATGGTTGGGCTCCATTGGGCTACAATTGGGCTACAAAATTATAAGCCCAAACATAAAATGGCGGGCCTGTGCCCATCATCCCCCTCCCAAACCGCCCGGGGGGGGGAACTCCCTGCAGTCGGCCACTCCCCCCAAGCCCCTCTTGTTGCTGGAAGAATTAGCCCCCCGAACCTCCTGAAATGTGTATTAGCCCCCCCCCGAAATTTCACTCTAGTTGCGCCTCTGCCTGCAGCAGTACCGAGTCACAGTATCGACTACCAGTAGGAGGTGCATGTATGAGGGGTGAAATCAGATACATCTGTTCTTCTCCGTTAGACAGACCTCTACGATATTAGTCGATATTGTGCACTCAATACTTTCGCAGGTTGATCTTGTAGACAAAATTGTGATATATGACTTTGTAAAACCAAGATCTGGTAATTACACAAGAGCACACGGTGCAACGGTATGAGGTGAGCGCATGTGACTTAGAAATTCCTAAAGGCCCCAAACGACATACAGGTACCCCATACATGTGCATGCACCTATGTACACAGACAAAAGACACACAGGCATTCACGCATCCTGACCAATAGACATACATCCGGTCACATATATGCAAAGACACCACACACACAGTATCACATGAGCAGGCGATGAAGAGACCCTATTGCAGGGTGAATGAGGGAATGAGTGCTTTGTGACGGGGGTGAGAGCACCCCGCACGACTGACTCCTGCGGCAGAATGATGGTAATTTTTATGGTACTTTCAGCAGTCATACTATGAAACAAAATGAACATTAGAAAACGCAAAGGACTTTAGCTCACACATTCCTACTTCATTATGTAGATCAGGTTATCCCTACCTATAGATCAGGTTATCCCTACCTAACACACTCATGCACGCGTGCACACACACACACACACACACACACACACACACACCCACACACACACACACACACACAGGACCGGTCCTAGGATATGTGGGGCCCTGGGCAGAATAGGAACATGGGAGTCCCCTAAGCAGATACGACGCGGGATCGGATCGGGTCGGCTAAGGAAAGTTATTTTTTTTCTTTAAATTAAAATTACCCCCACAGTTAACAGCTAACAACCATTGACAAAACGCAGCCGCGGCCAACTTATGCCGGTCATGACTGGGTTTTGTCAATGGTTGTTAGCAGTTTAAGCTAAATGAGTAACTACAATAAATTATTTTACTTTCACCTTGTTGTTTTGACCAATAAGTAGCTCCTTCACACACACTTGCATAGAATCACAACTGCAATGCAGGACCATTGCTCGTTGTGCTCTGCAGAGAGGCCATATTTTGAATGGTCATGTAATCTGAACACCTTTTTGACCGACGGACAGGCACAGTGTGTAAATTGTACTGCCTGCAGCCTCAACTCCAATGTGCTCAACTGTAGCCTGTTATAAACCCCTGGAGGCGACTCAGTACAAAGGGTGCATCATCCAAGAGTAATATGCTGTGAAATAAAATACACAAACGCACATGCTGGAAATAGCTAGCACTCTTGGGGAATGCAAGATTCAGTAAAGCATGGGAAATATAAACAGGAACAAAATTACTGCCATGGATTACCCAAACAGCAGGACCACTGGAATTATGTGGCAGATTCTGGCACGTTTTGAAATAGTATTACTTCATTTTTTTTGCCAAACTTGGTAACACTGTTTGGGCACTGGTTGCACCCCATTAGTATCAATTTAACACCCAAATTTAGCAGTGGGAAACAGAAGGTTTACTATTCCAGCTTTTCAAAGGGCCTTCCCACATGCGGCAAGACGTGTCGCTGCATTTTTAGTAACTTTTGAACCGTTTGAGATAGAAAGCAATTTTGTTGTTAAAATCTGTAGATTATGCAGCAGCTGATGGATTATGTGGCAAGTGTGTCAAATGCATAATTCTGCAGAAATCTCCGCCTTTGCACAATCGCATAATTCCAGTGGCCCTGCCTAACATGCAGCATCAGACAGGGACAGAAAATAGGCCTCTGTACCAAAATAAAGGGGCCCCCATTAGGGAGTTAGTTAGCTACAAAGGTGTCCCATGTTTGCAAACTAGGGCAGTTTTCAACTCGTAAAGACATGCGGTAGAAGTCTTTTGTAAGGTATGGAAGACTGCACTGATTTGAGTTTGCTGCAGTGAATGTTTGCTTTAATATCATAAAAATCAACAGTAAAAACCGGCTCACCTGACCATAAAGCAGGTCAACAACTAGCCAAAAAACGGCCTACATACTGACCTGACAGCAGGGCTTTAAGAGGGATGAAAAAACCTCCAGATAAATATTACAAGTAAAATTATACCTAGAACAAGCCAGTACTATTGGCTTTGTCAGTGATTATTAGTTGCATTAGATGAATAAGCAACATCTACAGCTTCCTTGTATACAATATTGAAAATGCTCCAGTTCTGATGTGATGAGACTGTGAAAGAATTATAACGAGTCTCACTGACGCTGCATTAAAGGTAGCGGAGGGTGGCACTGCTGCAGAGTTAAGATTATTTTTTTCCCTCTGAGGGTGAGGGCAAAAATGGAGAGCAGGCCCGTCTCATCACCTGCATTTCAGAACTTTCATTCATTGTGCAGTCACTGGATCACTGTTTTTGCAGGCAAAGTTAAGGACATGAATATAGGGCCCCTTTTCAATGTCCATTTTAATTTACTACCGCGTCTAAGACTCGAGTGACCCAGCAGACTTCAAACCCCGCTCCATCCACTTTTGCATGCGGATTCTGCTCCTCTGCATGCACCTCTTGTCTCAATGCCGCGCACACACCTAGCTGCGCCCCCACTTTATTCCACTTGTCTTGCCCCTTTTATTCGCCTCTCTGCTCCCTTTCCACGTGTCCTCGGTGAGCAGTTTGCATTGTGATGCCCGCCATCGCCACTCTATCCTTTGCTGTGCCCCTGCAGGATATTCTGTCTTTTATTCATACAGGGGCAGGGCCCCTGCACAGGTAAGGGCACTCACATTACCTGTCTGATTGCTGTCATCAACATGCAGATACAGCCATTAGGCCCCCAGAGAGGGCCAGCAGGGGAGATTGATATAAAAAAGAAAACATATAAACTCTCAGGGGCCCCCCTGGGCCGAGAACTTCTGATGTCTTTAAAGGTGCCAGGCCCCACGGCTGCGAGCAGGCGCGGGGCCCTGGGCAGCTGCCCACGCTGCCCTTGCCCAGCACCGGCCCTGCACACACACACACACACACACACACCCACACACACACATCGTTTCATTAAAAGAGTTTTTTTTAATTGCTAATAATTTGAGGAACATTCACAAAACTCTCCAAACAAAAGTTCATCGGCTCCTTCATGGAAAGCTTTGTGCCGATCCGTCAAGCGGAGTCGAACAAAAACAGGGGTCCCAAAATGATGATTTCTCATATTAATTATCATATTTTGCTGTCTGATAAAGAAAAAATGGCTTAACGAAATTAAACTAAATTTGGCTGAAAGTTAAAACTTTACTCAGAAAGCGTGCACTTTGTGATTTGGAGTAAATCTTTTCAACTGTTTTCAAGAAACTGGCATTGAAAGAGATGCTCAGCCTGGGCTTGAAGCGGTTAAAATGTTAAGCTTATCTGGTCCAGCGGGAGTCTTCCAGTACTGTAAAAATAAATGATAGGGACGTCTGATTGGAAGGGGGAGCTTGTTCTCCATTTTGGCACCCTGGGACCGGCACAAGTCCTGCACTACTGAGGAATCCGATTGGTTGGTAGCACCTCAAAAGAAAGTGTTGCAGCGCCCCTTACAGGGTTCCTGTGTCCTAAACTTTATTTTGAAATATGGTATAAGAGGGCAGGGTAAGGAGAGCCAGACCTCCAGGCACTTGTGGTGGAGACTAAGATGGACTCCCCCAAGGCCTACATTTAAAAAATAAATGTTTTTGTGCCATGGGGACTATGGTACTCCTGCAGGACCCAGAATAGCCCTCCCATCCAGTACCACAATAATCCTGGGGGTGCTGCCACACTTGCTTTACTTCCATTGTACCTGAGGAACCTTGCATGCTTTTGCAGTACCATGGAGGTGAGGCTTGCCTGGTAGGGACACAAGACTATCACGGTATCAGAAAAAAAAAAGTAAAAGCATTTTAAAACAAGACTAGAAAATGTGGGTTGGGCACCCTGGGGGATTGGGCCCAAGACATGCGTAGAGGGTGCTTGCCCAGTAATAGCAGGGGTTAGACGCCCACAGGTGGTTGGGTGCAGGACCTGCCATCCTAATGTGTCGTGGTTTTGCAAAATTCACAAAATGGCACTCATATGCCACATTGAGTAGCAATGCGCCGTTTGCTGCAAAAATGTACGGCGAATGCGCCAGTCTCTATAAAACTCTATCAGTCAATCAATCAATCAATCAATCAATCAGTTAATCAGGGTTTTGTAAAACGCGCTACTCACCCGTGAGTGTCTCAAGGCGCTGGGGGGGGATCCGTTCAACCGAAGAGCCAGGTCTTTAGAGTCTTCCTGAAGGTGTTCAGGGAGAGGGTGTGCCTGATGTCTGCCGGGAGTGCATTCCATGTTTTGGCCATGATGTGGGTGAAGGATCTTCCGCCTGCTATGGCTCTGGATGGGCGGGGTTTCGACCACTGCGAGGTTGGAAGATCGGAGGTTCCTTTTGGGCACGTGGAAGTTGATTCTGTTGTTGAGGTATTTGGGTCCGGTGTTGTGCAGGTATTTGTAGGCGTGGGTGAGGATTTTGAAGGTGACTCTTTTTTCCATGGGGAGCCAGTGGAGCCTTCGTAGGTATTGGCTGATGTGTTTGTGCCGGGGGGTGCCGATGACGAGTCTGGTGGCGGTGTTCTGTATCGTCTGGAGTTTGCGGAATGAGGACTTGTTTATGCCGGCGTACAGTGCGTTTCCATAGTCAAGTCTGCTGGTGATTAGTGCGTGGGTGACTGTCTTCCTTGGCTCAGGGACTCAGGGGGGTCCACTTGAAGGTCTTGAGGAGTATTCGGAGGGTGTTGAAGCAGCTGGAGGTGACGGTGTTGACCTGTCCGTTCATGGTGAGGGATGAGTCGAGTATGATGATGAGGTTGTTGGCGTGGTATGAGTGGGTCGGTGGGCAAATGCACAGGAACAACACTAACAACAGAGTGGAAGGGGATTTTGTTCACCGTGCTTTTGTTTTGTGCACTATTATCTTACCACAAAATGGTTCTCAGCATCCCAAGTAGATGCAAGGATCCATTTTGCCCTAAAATACAGCACCAAATGCTAGTTTAGCATTTTTCCTAGTTACACGTATGTTTCAAAGTAGGTTGTGGCTTAAGGCCATAGCCAGTTGCAAAAAAATCTGCTAGTAAGGCTAAAGCTTCTGTTGTCAACAGATTATCAAACAGTGGGTATCTGCGAAGTGAATTGTACTAAAGTGTTATATATACATTCTATTTAATAAGGATGTATTGTAAGGTGTGGATGTTTATCTCCAGAACTTTGGTGAAGGTTTTGAAGCTTTTGCTGATTGTTAAATTAAGTAGAAGATAGGGAGGTGTCACTCAGAGCTGATTTACCTCAGGCTGATGTTGTACGCATGGCTCTAAGGTTATAGGCCACTGTGCCCATCTTAATAAATGTGTTTAGTTGTGCTTTCTTAAACTACGAATGGTTGTCCAAATGGGCCTTTGCGAAGGTGTCTTTTCAGTGGCATATGCATACCTGTCAAACTTGACGTAAAATTGCGTGTCATGTGAAGTTTTAAAGAGGGAAATCCTCCTTTTTGAAGGGTATTCAAGGCATAAAAAAGGGGGTGACTCCATTAAAGTCTAAGGGGGCATTTTGTTTTTTAAGTGGGTGAACACCAGTAAAAAGAGAGTCTCATCCACCAAAAGAAGGTGACTTGACAGTTATCTATCAGTCCAGCATGCGGCCAAAGTATTATGTCCATTATCACATTATCATAGATTGAAAAGTGGTCACAAGTGTATCATGTTGAATTACGCCAAGTCCGCGACTTCTATAGAATGCTTAGGAAGCTGTCACAATGACTGTAGTGTGTGTGTGTGTGTAAGTGGTGTGCAAGTGTGTGTTTGTATGTTGGTATATGTGTGCGTGTGGGTGTGTTATCAGCCTCATGGTTATTGTGTTGGCTTGGCTATTAGTAACCTATGGAGAAGGGGGGAGTTCCTGTGCAGCCTTTCATATCTGCACTTCAAAAACGGACGCCTCTGTTTGAGTTGGTAATCTACATTTGGATGGATTTGCATTTTGCCTTATTGATATGGTTGATGAAATTCAACCAGCTGCCATAGTGAAATCAAGAGATTTGGCATTCTCAACAAGGAAAGGAAGAAGTCAAGAATGTTTCTGGAACATGACCACTCTTAAACTGGTGCAGATGATGCTGGTGGTGAAATGAGAAAAACCCTCTGTCATTTAGGATTAATCTTGAGATGGTATGTCATCAGCCAGGATTGTATTTTGCCCATCGCTGAAACCCCTCGGCATGCGCCAGCCAGGGTTGATACATTAAAGTATAGCGGAGTGTTGTCCGAGTATTGGTGGTAGAGTGTGCCAGAGTCTTTTATGAGATCCCCAATGGTTCGAGATGGAATGTAAATAAGATGACACTAGTACACATCCTGGGGGCACACCTTGAGAGACAGCCACAGGGTGTGACAGTGCTCGATCCACTTTAACCATTTAACCAACTGTGAATGTTTGTTTTTAGGGATGATTTGGGTCACTCCAGCACTTTCCCTTGGAGCCCTTACAGTCCTTTCGGGTGTGAATGAGGTGTTAGTGGTTGACATTATCGAACGCTGTTGAGAGGTCGAGGAGAATAAGAAGTCACAAGTCTCTTTTTTTCCATAATTCAGAAGCATCATTGGTTATTTTTAGGATAACTGTTTCCATGCTCAAGAATTTCTCAACCCAGACTTGAGCTTATCCAGCAGATTGTTGTCCTCTACAAATTGATTTAGTTTCATGCTTTCACAGGTTTCAAGGATTTTGGCAGGGAATGGAGCATAGAGTCAGGGTTGGAGTTATTAAAGTCTTGTGGTGTGTCAGTTCTCTTTTTAGTAGCAGACGGCCTACTTGTAAGCAGTATGAAAATAGATAATCCAGCGTGACAATAAGAACAGTCATTTCCTAGCAGGAATTTGCGTCTGAGTCTCAAAGAATATGAAAAGTATGTTTGTAATTTTTTGGGGAATATACTTATTTGTCTATCCAAATATTAAAAGTCAAAAACAACTAAAGTGAATCAAAATAAAGGAATATGACAAATAAATTACCCCAGGAATGCACAAATGGAATGCATTTAATGAAAGAAGAAATAAATTAAATGAAAAGTGAATAAATAATGAGTTAAATTTGACATTTTACTTTTTGTGAGAAGGGATTTGCTCCCGCTGTTTCGCTATAAATGTGGGTGATACAACTGATATTCAAGTCATACACCTGAACATTTTGTCCTGGTGAAGACTGAATGAAGAATATGGCAGCCAACACGCTGTGTTGATTTTGTTTGATATATGATAGCTAATCAACATTAGAAATTTTATATGCAATTTGTATTGACTGTGTAGGACTTCCTATCAGTTCGTAGGCCATGTGGAGAGGTAAAATATTCTAACCTTTGTTTAGGTTTATAAGGAACTAATTGTAGGGAGACCTTGACTATTTTCTTGCTTCTTTTGTACTTACTGTATAAATGCAAACATGCTTTTTTAGGTCTCGCTGAGTCGGAGAGACTTTAGTAGGTGAGTTTTCAAAGTGCTACCCACATGGTTTTGCTGGCTACCAGCTTGAGTGCATGATGGCGTGCATGTGCACAGCTGCTCCCCGCATTCCCCCCTCCCTTCTCACCCAGCCCTTTGATGCTCTGCTCGCATCTCCCTCCTCCCTTTTCGTCAGTTTCATTCTGGCTCCTTTTCGGCAGTTTCATTCTTGCTCCTCTGCTCCTCGCATTCCCCCCTGCTCCTCGCATTCCCCCCCTCCCTTCTCGGCCAGCCCTTTGATGCTTATAAAATTGTGTTTCATTTAGGGCATTAAACATAAAGGATCACTGGCAATGCTGATAAAGTGGATTTCATTTTGAGTAGTGACTAAAACTTTAACCACACACACACACACAACCACACACACAACCACACACACACACAGCCACACACAATAACACACACACAACCACACACAATAACACACACACACACAACTACACACACAACCACAACCCACAACCACAAGCACACACAACCACACACACAACCACAACTACTCAGAACCACACACACAACCACACACAACCACAACCACACACACACACACACAACCACAACCACACACACAAAACCACACCCACACACCCACAACCACACACACAACCACACCAACACACAACCACAACCATACACAAGCACACACAACACAACACACAAAACCACAAGCACACACACAACCACACACACAACCCCACACACAACCATACACAAACAACTACACACACACAACCACAACCACACACACAACCACACACACACCCACAACACACACACACTCACAACCACACACACAACCACACCCACACCTACACCCACACAACCACACACACAACCACACACACAACCACACACACAACCACACCCACACAACCACACCCACGCACCCACAGCCACATACACAAATCCACACACACAACCCCCCACACACACAACCACAGACAAACAACCACACACTCAACCACACACTCACAACCACACACACAACCTCACCCACACCTACACCCACACAACCACAACCACACACACAACCACACACACAACCACACACACAACCACACCCACACAACCACACACACACAAACACACCCACAACCACACACACAACCACACACACAACCCCCCACACACACAACCACAACTACACAAAACCACACACACACACAACCACACATAACCACACACAACCACAACCACACACACAACCACAATCACAGACACACACAACCACAACCACACACAAACAACCACACACAACCACACACACACAGCCACACACACACAACCACACACACACACCCACAACTACACACACACAACCACACAAACCACACACACATAACTACACCCACACACCCACAGCCACATACACAAATCCACACACACAACCCCCCACACACACAACCACAGACAAACAACCACACACTCAACCACACACTCACAACCACACACACAACCTCACCCACACCTACACCCACACAACCACAACCACAACCACACACACAACCACACACACAACCACACACACAACCACACCCACACAACCACACACACACACACACACCCACAACCACACACACAACCACACACACAACCCCCCCACACACACAACCACAACTACACAAAACCACACCCACACACAACCACACATAACCACACACAACCACAATCACAGACACACACAACCACAACCACACACAAACAACCACACACAACCACACACACACAGCCACACACACAACCACACACACACACCCACAACTACACACACACAACCACACAAACCACACACACATAACTACAATCACACACAACCACAACCACACACAACCACACACAACCAGAACCACACACACACAACCCCCCCACACAACCACAACCACACACACAACCACACCCACACACACAACCACACCCACAACCCCACACCCCCCACACCTCCCCCCCACACACACAACCACAACCACACACAACCACACACACACAGCCACAACAACACACACAACCACACCCACACCTACACCCACACAACCACACACACAACCACACACACAACCACACACACAACCACACCCACACACCCACACCCACACACCCACAGCCACATACACAAATCCACACACACAACCCCCCACACACACAACCACACACACACAACCACACAGACAAACAACCACACACACACAACCACACACTCACAACCACACACACAACCTCACCCACACCTACACCCACACAACCACAACCACACACACAACCACACACACAACCACACACACAACCACACCCACACAACCACACACACACACACCCACAACCACACACACAACCACACACACAACCCCCCCCCACACACACAACCACAACTACACAAAACCACACCCACACACAACCACAATCACAGACACACACAACCACAACCACACACAAACAACCACACACACACAGCCACACACACACACACAACCACACACACACACCCACAACTACACACACACAACCACACAAACCACACACACATAACTACAATCACACACAACCAGAACCACACACAACCAGAACCACACACACACAACCACACACCCCCACACAACCACACACACAACCACACCCACACCCCCCCACATCCCCCCCACACACAACCACAACCACACAACCACACACAACCACACACACACAGCCACACACAACCACAACTACACACACAACCACAACCACACACACACAACCACAACCACACATAAACACAAACACACACACAAAACCACAAACAAACACAACCACTCACACACACAACCACACACACACACACAACCACACACACACAATCACACACAACCATACCCACACACAACCACACCCACACACAACCACAAACACACAACCACACACACCAACACACACACACACACACACACACACACACACACACACACACACACACACACACACACACACACAATAACACACAACCACAACTACACACACAACCACAACTACACACAACCACAACACACAACCACACACACAACCACAACCACTCACACACACACACACAACCACACCCCCACAAGCACATACAACCACACACACAACCACAAGCACACACACAACCACACACAACCACAAACACACACACAACCACACACAACCACAAACACACACACAACCACCCCCACACACCCCCACACACACACCCACCCCCATGCACACACACCCCCACACACACACAACCACACACACACACAACCAACCACACACACACAACCATACACACAATCACACACAACCACAACTACACACACACAACCACAACTACACACAACCACAAACACACACACACAACCACACACAACCACAACCACACCCAACCACACATACAACCACAAACATACACACAAAACCACAAACAAACACAACCACAAACACTCACATACACAACCACACACACACACAACCAACCACACACAACCACACCCACACACAACCACAAACACACACACCAACACACACACAACCATACACACACAACCACACACACACAATCAACCACAACTACACACACAACCACAACTACACACACAACCACAACACACAACCACAACAACACACAACCACAACCACAGAACCACACACACAACCACAACCACACACACAACCACAACCACACACACACACACAGAACCACACAAACACAACCACACACACAACCACAACCACACACACACACAACCACACCTATACCCACAACCACACCCACACACAACCACAAACATAACCACACACACACACCAACACACACACAACCACACACACAATAACACACAGACACACAACCACAACAACACACAACCACACAGCCACACACACAACTACACACAAACAGAACCACACACAAAGAACCACACACACACAACCACAACCACACACAACCACACACACACACGACCACAACTACACACACAACCACAAACACAACCACAAACACACACACAACCACACACACACAACCACACACACAACCACAACCACACACACAACCACAAGCACCCACACACACAACCACAAGCGCACACACACAACCACACACAACCACACACACAACCACACACACACAACCATATACAATAACAAACACACACAACCACACACAATAACAAACACACAACCACACATACAACCACCCCCACCCCTCCCACACACAACCACAACCACGCACAAACAACCAGACACACAACCACACACAAACAACAACACACACAACCACACACACACATAATCACACACACACACAAACCACACACACAACCACAACCACATACACACAACCACAACCACACACACACACCCACAACCTCACACACACACACAACCACACACACCCACAACCACACACAACCACACACACACAAACACACACACACACAATAACACACACACACAACCACACACAACCACAACCACACACAACCACACACACACAACAGTTGCATAACTAAATACTTATAAGGTGCCAATGCTTGTTTAGATTAGGGAGTCCTTCTAACATAATTGCATGTTATGACACTTATTTGTATTTGGGAGTATTAGTTGTTTTTCTTTAAATGATAAGAGTAATGATGCTAAAAGGGCTTTAGCTACCCCAAGCCATCTCTTCTGGAGTGTGGTTGGAATGGGATGCAGGAGCAGAGCTTGCCATTGAGACATCTCTTGGAAAGAGCCTGAACTGACGGGAAGCAGTATTGCCCTGACCCAACATGTCCTCCACGGTACCATCTTGTAGGTAATGTGAAGTGATGCACAGCAAGTCGCACATGTTCTTAACGAAATCAGGAGCCTCGTCACACAATATATTATATACTATCTGCGTTTACAGACACTGCATGGCATCATGATCTCTACATCAAAGGTGTAGACAAAATACCGCACTGAAAACCACAGACCACACTGACAGTATGTAATAACGTGTGTTAATATGGATATTGATGCGTTTGTCGACAAAAATGAACTATCGTCCTTATGAATAGAATCACCCAACACAAACTCCACATCTAACTTGACATGCAAGTATGTAGTCAGGCAGGCCCTGCAACCTAGGCCGCAGATCACTGATGGGTCACCGGTGGGAGGGTGCGTAGCTGGCAGGCAAACACTTGGGTAGGAAACTCTTGATCAATCCCACAGATCGGTACAGTGACATCACAATGATGGCGGGAGATTGCCCCAATAAAGCACACATGTCCAGAGGGGGTACGCACGCTTTGAAAGAAAAACCCATAAAGTCAGAAGCCACATGAGTTAGGAACACACAGCCAATCAGGACCTAGCACATGTACTGATCACGCGCCCCCACACCAGACATTTGGACACATTCACCACTGGCCACACTGCGTCCACACAAGGTCGAGACCTACCTGAAGTAACATTTGACCATTAATTTATGACTCTAAGGCAGCAACCAACATTCCTCACCTTAGATGGGTTCCAGATTCATTTATGGGTCAATGAGAAATAAATGAACAACGTGAATCCAATGTAAATTGAGACAGTCCGCAGACCTCGTGCCGGTAACTGTTCTCCCGGCCAAATAATTAAATTAAATGACACTGCTCCTGATTTGACAAAAGCCTCTTGTATTCTGTTTTTACTAAGGTATTTGAACCCGAGCAACATTTGCTAAATAGCAGCTACCTGCAAATAAACACCACCCAGGCCCTTTATGTACCCACCTCTTGAGAGTTCTATAGCCTAGCCTGTCCTGCACTTACATTGCTATTGCACGTTTTTATAAGCAGTAACATTTTGGCATACCTTTCCTGAGCTGTGCTGCCTGTCATCAAATAGCGTCATGTAACCAGGCTATGTGTTCTATACATTGTTAACTGGGAGATATGTGAACCCATATACTGGAATGTTCTTATAATATTGTTTTAGAAAATGAGCACTGACGATGCATGATTGAAGATTTGCTGCATATTTGCATATTAATGAGTAATTTATGACCCAACAGTAAGTGTTTTATGTACATTAGCATTATTATTTTTTATTATACATTATTTTGATGAGCATGCACAGATGGTTACAGCACACTAGTGACCACACCGTCATCCGCTCCACTCAACACGTATGCACAGACATCACCCAATGATTACACTGACACATTAGTTATGGGTGAAGAACTGCTGCAGGTTTATTTCATACAAAATAAGTATGACGATAGAGTGGGTTATCTTACGGGCGATCCAGGGCAAGCAGCCCCTCGCTGCTCCGCCCACCTTGCGAGCCAGCACGCACGGTGGGTCGATGCCCGGCAGTGCGGCACATTTTTCAGATCCTCCTTTGGATCACGTGATCTGTCTAATACTCCGCCCCTTTTAACGGGGCGGAGCGTGTTATGGCACACCCCCGGTTGGTCAGGCCCCCAACTGCCCGAAGGACTAACGGGGCGCCGTCGCGGTCTTCCCAGAACCTCCTTCGGCTCCCGGACCTTGGCTCGGGCACCCTTACTGTGCCAGACAGGGGTACCCTTACTGTACCGACTGTCGCAGAGGTACCCTTACTGTACCCTTCTGCCTCCAGATCGCCCTGTAACTCCGCCAGCAACACAAGAAAAAATATTATAACATTCCAGTTGCGCGCTGCCTACGCCGCGCAGAGTAAGCGGAAAGGGTGGGAACTCGCGCGGCACAGAAGTGTACCCCAGGAAGCAGAGGGCGATCTGCGGAGGCGGAAGGCTTAAGTAGGGCCTAGCCCCGCCCAGCACCAGTGGCCCGCCTCCCCCAGCATATGCCTATTGAGGCCTCCCCTCCCCAAGGCGCGGCCTCTCGGGAGAGATGGAACGGGGGGGGGGGGAAGGCTCCGACGGGTGGCCACTAGAGAGCTGCCCTGCTGATGTCCCCCTGTGTGGGACGCGGGCAGCGGCATAGTGACCACACCATCATCCGCTCCACTCAACACGTATGCACAGACATCACCCAATGATTACACTGACACATTAGTTATGGGTGAAGAACTGCTGCAGGTTTATTTCATACAACATAAGTATGACGATAGAGTGGGTTATCTTACGGGCGATCCAGGGCAAGCAGCCCCTCGCTGCTCCGCCCGCCTTGCGAGCCAGCACGCACGGTGGGTCGATGCCCGGCAGTGCGGCACATTTTTCAGATCCTCCTTTGGATCACGTGATCTGTCTAATACTCCCGCCCCTTTTAATGGGGGCGGAGCGTGTTATGGCACACCCCCGGTTGGTCAGGCCCCCCAACCGCCCGAAGGACTAACGGGGCGCCGTCGCGGTCTTCCCAGAACCTCCTTCGGCTCCCGGACCTTGGCTCGGGCACCCTTACTGTGCCGGACAGGGGTACCATTACTGTACCGACTGTCGCAGAGGTACCCTTACTGTACCCTTCTGCCTCCAGATCGCCCTGTAACTCCGCCACAGCTCTGGGGAGGCTCCCGTCGCTGCCAGAGCCCCCTCTTCCTCCCTTCGCTGTTATAGGTGCCCTGCCCCTGCGAGCTAGCTTTAGTGGGCCAAATTATGGATCCTGTTCTGTAACCCGTCAATAACAGCAATGATTTGCAACTTTACTCAGAAACCCAGCGCAGACTAACAAAGGAGATTTCTACAAAAAGCGAATTGACGCCAGGATGTCTTTTGGTCCCACTGCTGTTCAGCTTATACGTGAATGATGCTCCTAACTTTCTTTGCGATGCAACTGCAGATCTACCTAACGTAATTGTGTGAAGATCTAAAACCTACATTGTAGAGCCAGAACTGAACCATAGCATTTTTTTTTTTTTTAAATTCTTCAATCCTTCTATACCCTTCATTCCTTGAACATAATTTTATAAACAATGGAAGAATATGTTCTCTGCAGGTAAAGGTGGATGTATTTTCGGAAAACAGAGTTTATGGACATGAAATCCTGTTGTGATTTTTCAATTGGGCCAAATTAGGGTCCTTTCTGGCTTAGAAGTGTGTTTCCAACAGCTACAGCACAATAAAGCAAGATGAAGGTGACGTGTGAGTTAACTGCCTTCCCTACGTTTGTAAACACAAGCTGACATCACGGGTATCTAATGATGGGATGGGCACTTAAAAGCTGTGAACATCAGACAGTATGGGGGCAACAGCCTCTGTCTTTGTACTCTCACCCAGCACGCGGAAAACATATGGTCACTGTCCCTGGCTGCTTCATGTCACTGTCTCTGAATGGTTAATGCTACAACCTTAGCTAGAAACAGCATTATTGGCAAATGATTTGTTGAGACAATCTCACCTTCCTACAGTATGCTAATACAAATCAATGAAAAATCGATAAAACTGCTAACTCTGCCGTATTTACCTTTTCGGCCATTAACTCCCTACTTTTGCTTCTCTTCACATTGTATTATTATCCTATTGTTTACTTCACAATGATCAATATCTCAGCAACATCTCCTTGTTTTAGCCTTTCTACTGCCAATAATGACCTAGCATTCTGGGGATCTACCTTAACTTACCAGATAATACAGGTTGTATTGAATATTTTTGCAAATTAAGTTACATTAAATTAGATGATGGAGTTTTACTCTAGCCTTGTTGTTCAATAGTTCATATAAACTCAAACTAAGATAAATATTATTGAAATATTTCGGTTCAATCCTACTTTTTAATTTACTTAAAATTAAAGTTTATTTCCTGAAGACGACATGTAACTTGAACTAATATTTGTGGCAATCAAATCAGTTTCAATAATTAAATTGGCTCAGCACCTCCTTCCCTAATTCAAAACCTAATGCTAACCACAACAATTATGAACCTATGTGCAAATGCCCTTTTTTTTTTTTTATTACAGGCACTGACATTATTTACCGTTTGTTTAATGTTTGTTATATAATGTTGTTAGTTAATGTTATTGACTGATACAAGTTGAACTACAATTTCTTAGAATTGATTTCGTGAATTCGAGGTAACCTTATCTCACCTTTAACCATAACTATTAGTCCAAAATATCGTTAAACTTGTTGACTTCTATTTAATTAATTTCAAAATAGTGTAATTTCTTTTTTTAAATTGTTTATTCCAACCGTATGGCTTGCTGTCACCTTGTGAAACATCCTGTGTGGTACCACAAGCTCTGTTTTCGAATCTCTCAGTTTGTGCATAAACACAGTATGTTCTGCTCCTAAAAGATTATGTAATCCAATCCACATTTGTTATGTTATACTAAATTTGTAGGGCACACGTACCAGATTGGTTTCCTGGCGCTACTCTGAAACCTGTTGGTGTGGTATGTTACTCATATACCTGTCTAACTAGTCATGTTTTAGGAGTTTGCGGGAAGTCATGAGGTCTGTGCAGGACCTAATCTCTAGAGGTGAGGAGTTCCAATATCTGTGACCTAGTGTGATAAACCTTGTTCCACCAAAGTGTTTCCATTTAAAGGATCCCTGGGGAACACCACATGCAGTTTTAATCATGGGGGTCGTGACGTGGCCAAGGTGAACATTTCACGTCAACACATTTATATCGTAGAATGGATAAAAGAGAGCAGTGTTTTTTTTTTTTTTTTTTGATTCCAAAACAAAATTACTTTCGAGATTTTTCACCATAACCACTTGATGTGCCATTGGCTTGACTATTTGGCAATGTCCTTTTCGAAGGAGTACAGCTCTCAGATATCATTCACCCAACACAGGGCATCTATGAGCGACACCAAATATTTACAGCTCCTTGTGCTTACTACAATGGACCCGATCCTTAGTTTCCAGAACACAATGCACTTAAATGTCATCTGGCCCCGGTGCCTATCAAACGACTGTGATAGCATCTGTCACCGTCCTAAAATAAATAAACAAACTTCAAAAGGTCGCAGAAGAGGCAAGCCAGGCTAAGTCTCGGTAGACCATGACACTCTGGGCTTTACCATGCCTCCCTGTGGAACAGGGAGAATAACCTTAAAGATGTTATGTATGACACACAAACCCAGGCCTTCCGCCTGTCTCAAAACAGCTCAGGATGCTGACTTTCCTGTATAGACTAAGCTGCCACTATGACTGTGAGTTGAAGAAAACATTACACCAGCTGTTTCCGAATAGCAAGGCTAAAGATGAAGGCAGCAGCATCTCTTGACTTAAGCGTGGAACTCACAATAATAAATACCTTCATGATGTTATGTATGACCCACAAACCCAGGCCTTCTGCTTGTCTCAAAACAGCTCAGGCTGCTGACTTTTCTGTATAGACTAAGCTGCCACTATGACTGTGATTTGAAAGAAAACATTACACCAGCTATTTCCGAATAGCAAGGCGAAGATGAAAGACAGCAGCATCTCTTGACTCAAGCGTGGAACTCACAATAATAACATCGGTAGATCAATTTCCGTGTTACACCTTTCTACAAGCTAACCATTGCATTATGGTTGAGACTGAGTTTTAGGCTGAACCTTTGACATAATTTGTACTCCTGCTAATCCAAGATAACATATATATACCCTCCCTTATCCTGTTGCACCACTTGGGACACATAACTTCGTCACTTCGCACCTACAGGCATGGAACTACTGCCACAGAGATTCCCCCCTAGTACCGGATAACCCTAAATAAATGCTGGATTTTGGGACAAAGATACCAGAGAACCTATGTAAAGGGCCTTCCAGTGCGTGTGAACCCATGTCATTGCGATTAGTAACTGTTGCTCTGTTTGAACTAAAAACATGCGACGTTATTCATTTAATCATTTAATCAGCAAAGCATGCTGGGGATGAAGGGATATGTGGCCAGCCCAAGGATATACAAATTGAGCCACGGCATTGCATGGTTCCAGAGACATGGCTGAGTGAAGCGGCCTCACGACTTTTGTGACCGTGCAGTGCAGGTACGACTGCCCCTCAAAATGTAATGTAACTGACAACACAAAGATGAAGCCCTTCATGTGTACATATGCAAAGCTGATGTATTGCCAGGGCGCAGGAGTCTCATGTAGGTATTAGACTGGTTGCTGCGTTTTGCATAAAGGGGTTGCCAATAAAATTCTCTAAAAATTATCATCATCATGACTTGAAGTTGTATAAAAACCACTAGTCCTCAAACGACACTGCATAAGGACATTAAGCAATGTGGGTTTTTATTCCTATTAAGTGCGTGCCTATGCACGATGATGCCGAGCCGCAGCTGGGGTGTGGACCCGGTAAAATACACAACACAGCCCACCGATAAAAACACACAACAGAGCCAGCAGCCCAATGGGGGCCGGCTCACACCCGTGCGCCACGCATGCCTCTGCCCGGCACCGAAGAAATTTCCGGCCTACCTACCGGACATGCAACAACGCACAGACATGCCAAGGGGGGGTTGCCCCCCTGCCCCTAATATGAAACAAAATCCCCGAGCGCCAGCATGCGGTAAGTGTACCGACGCGACGCGCACCCACTGTCAGGCTGTGTCCAGTGGATTCTGTCAGCCTAGTGAATAGGGGAACGAGGCCCCTGCAAGCCACGCGGTTCTGGGGCAACAGACGCCTGTAAAGGGGGGGCAGCATTGGAGCATTTCCTGTGGAGTTCTGAGCACTGTACCTACAGCAGCCAGCGCAGGAGAGCGTAGTGTTCTCCCACCCGGGATCGAAAGCAATCAAAACTCGATACGAATGGAACATGCAGCCTGTATGTCAGGGACAGCTGACACACAAACTACCTGCTAGAAGCCTCTAGACTTCTAGCACCCGCTGAAAATGCAGTATTACCCAGAGCAACCCGTTGCGAGAACACGGCGAGAAACACATAGTTAGGTACACTTCAGGGTGAAAAGTACTTTACTAGCAATGCATGTAATGAATTGTGTATACACGACGATGCCCACAAGCCTGACTGCCCCTGTCGTCGTCCCTAGGCACCGGTACACTGGGTCATACTGGTTCTGCCCTGCAGTTGCTAATAGTGTGACCGAGGCCACCCGCGTCTCTACCAGGCCGTGAAGGCGCCAACTCACGCTGCCTGCACTTAGGCTACCTTACTTGGGACTCGACGGCTGGCTCGCAGGTCACCCCAGGCAGCGCGTCCTCTGGGCGGGTGGGCAGCCTCGAGCTTGAATTGCCTATTGCGACCCACTGACCGCGATACAGGCCTTCAGGAGGGAGAAACCATGGCGGGAGCTGTGCCCCCCCCCCAAAAATTCTAGAGCTCGGAGGCTGACCACTGCGCACCGAGGAACTCAGCCTCCCGTCCCTACCCTCTCACCAGGAGGCTCGGCATTTCCAGTTCAGGGGCACCAGAAACGAGCAGCACTGGCCGTGGGATCGCCAGGCCGAAAGCGGGATGAACAACCCATGGTGCCACCCACCCAACGGATGCCCGGTCAGACCGGGGAAACTATTAAACCTGACCCGTAGCCCCCAGACTCACCCGACCCCCGCGACAGCAGGCCCCAGCGGGTGAAGGCCCATGCTGAGGCTCGGACGGTGGAAGCTACGCGCCACCCCCCACGCCACTACGGACCCACGCCAAAACTAAGCCGGGAGGAGTAGCGAAACCGCCCCTTATGCTACGGCTGACCGTGGCGGAAGCAGCACCCCCTGCCCCGACCCCCAAACCAAACCCTCGCCACACATAACCCGCCAGCACCGACCCCCGTGGACCTCCAAACGGTTGGCCGGGCCAAGACTTCTAACTAGGCGGCGGTCCCACTCGGGCATGGCCTGTGTGGTGGGACCCAGGATATGGGTGTCTCCTCCCTTACATGAATGCCCAGTACCGCACAGGGCCCTCAAAAGGACGAATTGGGTTAGTGACTACAAACAAAGAATACAAAATCCCAGAATGCAATAGGTTGTTAAAGTGCTGCATCATTCAGTACGTGATACGTGATCAGGTAACCTTGTTACTAAGACAAGCATCAGGAACAGGAGGCAGACATCGACAATGTGTTGTTACAATAAACACACAAAACTCAAGAAAGCGAGGAGGAGCCTAGCGTGCAACCATGATGGACGCGTAGGCACAAGGCGCCCGGGACTCACGCAGCCTCCCACGATTATCCTGGATTTCATCCTGATATTTTGAAGGAATACTACGGGTGAACCTACGCTGAGGACACCCCTGTTCTCACAACTCAAATCGGACTCTGGGAACTTTACTTCTTCGGTCTTTGGGAAAGAGGCCTGCTCCGCGACGCTGCCCCGGGCTCGGGTTGGCATCTTCCCCGTGTCCCAATTGAACAACAACGGATCCGGAGCTTCGGGCTGACCCGTGCACCCCGGGTTTCACTTTCGCTTTTGACTCTCCTCAGTGACGTGGAGAGCGGGTGCCTGTGAAGGCTCCACATCTGAGCAGCCCGGAGGCCGGCGGGTGAGATCAGTAGTGGGAGCTGTCTACCACTGATTGCGGTGTGCCCCCCCCAGGGAACCACTGCAACACACGGGCATCCGGTGGTTGGTTTCCCCTGCCGTGTAATGGCGGCCCGACTAGACGGGGACAAGCTAAGGCCCAAGGTTACCCGGAAAGGTGGCTATGTGCAGACGAACATCATGGATCGGTATGCCCATCAGAAGGGGTCTCCTGGTCCGAGTGGGCCCGCAGAGGTGGCTCGAGAGGGACCGTCATCCTCGGCGGAGCCGACACTTAACGATGTCATGGGTGCCATCGACGCCATGAAGGAATGGTTGGCCAGCGGTTTGACTCTCTGGCCCACAAGCTGGACACTGTGTCAATTGATGTTAACCTACTCAGAGCGGACCTTTCGAAAACCAGCGACAGGGTCAATTCACTTGCTCTCACGACCTCGGGCCTCACGAAAGATGTTACTGACATGCAGACGGAGCTTCACAGTCTGAGGGCCCTCACCGACCTCTCGGTCAAGCGGTTGGAGGATTTTAAAGGCCGGGTACGGCGAAACAACGTGCGCATTGTAGGTGTGCCGGAGAGGTCGGAGGATGGGTCAGTGGATCTTTTTGTGGAGGAATTGATCCTGAACCACCTCGGGCCGAAGGGCCTCAGTAAATACTTCATGGTGGAGCGGGCCCACAGAGTTCCGGGGGGTCGGCCGAAGCCGGGGGCCCCACCGCGTCCCATCATCGCCAGGATCTTTAACTTTAGGGACCGCGACGCCATCCTACAGACCTCCCGTGTAAATGGCCCGCTGAAGTATGAGAACGTGGACGTTAGCTTTTATCCTGACTTTACTCAGGCAGTCCAAAAACAGCGCATGGGGTTTCTGACTGTGAAACGGCGTTTAAGAGACATGGGACTGAAGTACGCCATGCTTTTCCCGGCTAAGCTTCGTGTTGAACTGGAGGACCAAACCCACTTTTTTGACCGGCCTGATGCGGTGGAGGAATGGCTCGATACATTGCATCGTCGGCGCGGGGGAGATGAACGGACCGAGGACGACGGGGGTGGCTCGGCGGAGCACCCGTGAACTACTGAACTATTGTTCCTGGCTAATCGTGTGTTGAACTCAGACTTTGGTCAGGGGTGACCTAGTACATGGGACTGCATTGCCCTTCCTTTTGTGTTGGGGGGCTGCGGGGTATCTGGTGAGACTCTTCCTCCTCCGGGGGAGTTTTCTTTCTTTTCGTAGATTAGGTTTATGTCGGGGCGACAGGCACACTGCGAGTTGGGGTGGCTAGATGTTCTAGTGCAGGGGTGCAGGGTGGGGGGGTGTGTCATGGGAGTTGGGGGGGTGGTGGTGGGGGAGTTGTTGTTGTTTCAGGTTAGTTTTACACCAGGTGATCGATGTTCTGTTTTTTGCTCTCGTAGTGGGTGGGATGATCGTTGTGGTTGGGATGGGGGGTTACATATTTTAACATGGAATGTCAATGGTTTGGGGGATCGTGTGAAGCGAGGGGTGGTGCTACAATATCTGAAGCGTCTCTCTCCTGATATCGTCTTCTTGCAAGAGACGCATTTGGTGGGCAACTCCTGTCAGGCATTGAATAGACGGGGCTACCGTTTGGTGGCCCATTCCGGCTTTACTACTGGGTCCAGAGGGGTAGGCATTATGGTCCGAGCCTCTCTCCCGCTGGAAATTGATGAGGTGAAACACGATGACCGGGGGCGTTACGTAGTGCTGGTTGGCCGGTGGGAGGGTAGAACTTTGTGTTTGGTTTCAGTTTACGTCCCCCCTGGGTTGCAGACTACCACCTTCGCGGATTTGGGAGGTCTATTGCTTGGGCTCCCTGAGGGCCTGTTGCTGGTTGGAGGGGATTTTAACTCTGTTGTGTCTGGTAGAGAGGATCGACACCCGCCCAGAGACCTCCCTGGGGCGCATTCTTGGTTAGGTGGTTTTATTGACACTATGGGACTGGTTGGCTGTTGGAGAGCGATGCACCCGGGGCTGGCTCAGTTTACGTTTCACTCTGGGGCCCACGGCTCCCTGTCTAGATTGGATTATGTACTGATGCCGGCCGCCCAAGCCCCAATGATTGGGGAAGTTAAACATCTTGCTCGTGGAATCTCGGATCATTCCCCGGTGCTGCTCCACTTGGATTTTGCCTTGGGGGCTGGGGGGAGGGTGGCACCGATTAACCCCTGGTATCTCCGTGACCCCACAGTTCGTGCCCAATTGGTGAAGTCTCTGGACCGGTTTTTCGCGGAAAACCAGGGTTCTGTCGCGTCAGCTTTGACATTGTGGGAGGCCTTTAAGGTGGTGATCCGTGGGCAGGCGCTATCCCTGATCTCCCTTGCTAAAAAGCGTAAAAACGAAGAGGTAGTGCACATAGAGTCTGACATAACTAGTATGGAAGGGGATCTTGGGCGGGGAGTCACGAGGGAGAAACTTCACGCCCTTAGCCTTAAGCAGTCGGACTATAGGGCGCTGGTTACGAATGCTGCGAAGCTCGCTAGTCGGGAACAGCAGGGGCGCTTGTATGATGTGGGTGACAAGGCTGGAAAACTGATTGCGTGGCTGGAAAAGAGCGAAAGAGTGAATCGAGTGGTTCCGGTGATTGTGCGTGCTGACGGTGTGAGTGTCACGGATCCCGGAGAGATAGTGACTTGTTTTGCAGATCATCTGCGTGACGTCTATACGTCGGTTTCGGATAGGCCGGAGGATGACTCTCGTCAATTGTTACGAGATATTACGTTGCCATGCCTCTCTGTCTCCGACAGAGATTTGATGGACGCGGCATTGACGAATGATGAGATAGCACTGGCGATTCGCGCACTCCGCTCCGGAAAGGCTTTGGGCCCGAATGGTTTGCCGATCGAGTTATACAAGCTTCGTCCTGAGACGCTGGCGCCTCATCTCCGTGAGATGTTTAATGCGTCGCTTAAGGTGGGCTCCCTTTCGCTGGACCAACGGCTTGCAACGATTGTGGTTCTCCACAAAGAGGGGAAGCCGCGAGACGGTTGTGCATCTTATAGGCCTATTTCACTCCTGAATGCCGAACCAAAAATTCTTGCGAAGGTCCTGGCAAATCGACTGATTACTGTAATTGGCGACCTGGTTCATCCGGATCAGTCTGGTTTTATTCCGCATCGCAACACCGCGTTGAACCTGCGGCGCCTACATGGAGTTCTCGCAAGAGTCGACTGTATCCAGGAGCCCACCATTTTTGCGTCTCTGGACGCCACGATGGCGTTCGATACGCTGGAATGGTCGTATCTTTGGGCAGCGCTGGCCAAGTTTGGTTTTGGACCCGGATTTATTAAATGGGTGAAACTGTTGTATGTGGAGCCACTGGCGCCGGTGGTGGTGAATGGTAGGGTGTCTGCCCCCTTTGTGCTCGGGAGGGGCACCCGCCAGGGTTGCCCCTTGTCCCCGCTTCTTTTTGCTCTTGCGCTGGAACCCCTGGCGGCATGGCTGAGGTGGGAACCCTCTATGGCGGGTAGACGGTGGACTCCGACGTTTGAGGACCGTGTGTCATTATACGCTGATGACATTTTGCTCTACCTCACCTCGCCGCGGAAATCATTGATGGTTTTGTTCGATGTTTTGACCTCCTTCGGCCGCAATTCTGGGCTTGTTATTAATTGGGCTAAGTCCTGTGTATATGTGTTGGTTGGCGAACCCCCTCTTCTCCCTCGCGGCTGTCCGATTCAAATCTCTCAGGCTGGATTTAAATATTTAGGCATTCACGTCTCCCTGAGTTCAGCGGATCGTTACTCTCTGAACCTGCTGCCGCCGCTTCAGCGGCTTCAGGCGGACGTAGTCCGGTGGCGGAGGCTTCCGTTATCGCCGCTGGGCAGGTCGGCCTTATTTAAAATGATGTCTCTGCCACGTTTTTTGTACGCCCTACAGAATACGCTGGACGTGGTGCCTGCACGATATTTTCGGGAGGTGGAAAGCCTGCAGCGACAGCTGGTGTGGGATGGGAGACCACGCATCGCTCTTGCTAAGCTGACTCTTCCATGGTACGATGGTGGCATAGCTCTTCCTGATATCAGAAGGTATTACTGGGCGTCCCAGCTGGTGGCAGTGAACCATGGGACGTATGGCCCGGCTTTGAACCCCGCGTATGAGATGGATAAGCTACTGTTGCCGGGTGGGGATTTCAATCGAATGCTTTATTCCAAGAAGGGACGCGCTAAACTCACGGGCCCCACGAACAATGCTGTACGCGCCTGGCACGGCGCCACTGCTGCTACAGGCTGGAAGGGTCGCCTGACTCGTGCGACTCCGCTGTATGCTTCTGAAGAGTTGGGCGGGCTGTGGCGCACTAAGAGATTTGAGAAGTGGGACACAATTGGTATTAGCCGCGTTGGGGATCTATGGGCGAAGGGTGCTTTTAAAACGTTCGATGTTCTTCGGACCGAATATAGCCTGAGCGATAAGGAATTCTTTCGTTACGCGCAGATCCGCCACGCCCTGCTTTCTGCCTTTCCGAACCCGGCTGATATTCCTGAGGCCTCCCCTTTGGAAGACCGTATACTTGATGGTTACTTGCCAGACAGCACCATTTCCCTGATCTATAAAAAAATGATTAATACTCGCGCTGACCTCCTCACCCGCCTGCGAGAAGTATGGGTCGCTGATGGCCTAGAATTGGATGACGAGGACTGGGTTGCGGCTGTAGCCTCGCCGAGAGAAGTGGCCATACCCGCTCGCCTCAGATTTGTGCAGTTAAAGATACTACACAGGGTCTATGTTACCGGTCCCCGCTTGCTTAGCTTGGGATATTCGAGTGATGGTTTATGCAGGCGTGGCTGTGGCCTGCTTGGTACTTTTCTGCATATTTTGTGGGAATGTCCAGTGGTTGTCCGGTTCTGGACTAGGGTGCATGCAGTGATGGAGGAGGTCACTGGTGTGGCCCTACTCCCGGAGGCGCGGCGCTGTGTGTTGAATGTGTGGGAACCGACTGATTGTGACGCGGCCCAGGAGCGCTGGGTGACTCTGGGCAATATGATAGCCAAAAGAGACATCGCGCAGCTGTGGGGCTCGGGTAGGTCTCCTACGGTGTCGAAGTGGAGAGAAAACATGGACTGGTGCATGTTCCGGGAGAAAACCGTGTATGTTGCTAGAGGCAAACCCAAAAAATGGAATAAGATGTGGGGTCCGTGGAATTCTTACCGTGGTGATATATGCACGCCCCCCCTGGTGATTGCCTCCGATGTAGCCCTGTCCCCTTAGCTCGGATATTCCTGATCCTTCCTGGAATTGGTACATGTGTCCTTCCCTGCCCCCCCTCCTGCCTTGCCTAATATTAGCTTTTGCTTATAGTGCCGCTGAGAGGCGGCTGCCCCCCCCCCATGTGAGAGCAAGTCCCTGCTTATATAGTTTTCATGCCTGGTTTTAGTTTTGTTTTGTTGTTTCTTTCTCATAAAATGTTAATTCAAAACCTTCTGGTTGTATGGAGTCTAGTTGTGGGCCGATTAGCCGCCCCCCCCGTGCAGGTTGCTCATTTGCTGGCTGTATTGAGTTTCCTTTTTGCATACTAGCGGCCGGCCTCGGAGGTTGTAGGCCCGTGACTGTACATAACTGCTGTGTCAAATAAAGGTTTTAAAAAAAAAAAAAAAAAAAAAACTCAAGAAAGCTAACTTCAGTTACCCTGAAAGTTTCATCGGGTACAGGAGGCAGACATCGGGAATGTGTTGTTACAATAAACAAACAACTCAAGGCAGCAAACTTCAGTTTACCCTGAAAGGTAAGGAACGCGATGTTAAGCCCACCCTAAGGATCAAACCTGCATCTCGAGCGCCAGAGGCCGGAGCACTCGCCTCCGGGCTACATTTATATAGCGCTTCACAACCCTCACGAAGCGTAGGCGTGTGTTACCAGAAGGGTAGTAGGCCCACTATTATAGCGTACTTGCTCTAGAGGGTTTTATGTCACACTGTGGCCGGGGTAGAAAGTGGTTTGTCGTCCGGAGATCAGCGCAGTGACGCCATCTTGTCTTAAACCGCAGCGCTTAGAAGCCTATTGGCGGGAATTATGATGCTTGTTCCGTTCATTAGTGCCGACATACTTACGTGGACTAACACAACTGGAGGAAGCATTTAAGACAGGAATGATTTACGAAGCTAAATTGCATTTTTTGAGCCCCTCCCCCACTGGTCTCAGATGAGGCATTAGGACGCTGCCCGGCTCTTAACTGCTCTACGGTAAATGGGGCTGGAAGGGGCCCTGCTTCTAGCAAGCAGAAGTCATAGATGCCGAGAGCTGGCCCTTGGCCTCATACAAGCAAGGTATGAGCTCTCCCTGAGCTCCGTACACCGGCTCTCGCTCTCGCCCCCACAAAAATTCACCGGGAACCGGGCTCCTGCCAAACCCGACGCCAGCCCAGGAGGAGCGACCGGCATAAGGCGTTCTTAACCCGCCTGAGCAATTCCGCTGTGGCCGCGCACCCGGCTCGTTGCTGCGTCCCTACATCTGCCCCTGGGAGCAACGCCTGTCCCCGAAAACTGACCGCCACCCTACCGCCCCCGACCATGTGCAACCACCTCCGCCCCCCCGTGGTGTTCGACCACAGGGCCCCTGTACTACCCGGGCTTAACCCAGGGACGGGGCGGGCAAGAGCATGGACATACCATAATGCTGACGACGACCACGACGACGACAGCGGCGGCGGCGCTGTAGACCGGAGGGAAAAACTCGCGCGGAACAGGAGTGTACCCCAGGAAGCAGAGGGCGATCTGCGGAGGCGGAAGGCTTAAGTAGGGCCGAGCCCCACCCAGCACCAGTGGCCCGCCTCCCCCAGCATATGCCTGTTGAGGCTTCCCCTCCCCAAGGCGCGGCCTCTCGGGAGAGATGGAACGGGGGGGGAGGAGGCTCCGACGGGTGGCCACTAGAGAGCTGCCCTGCTGATGTCCCCCTGTGTGGGACGCGGGCAGCAGCATTCCTCCTTTGCCAGAAGAGGCAAAAGTGCTACCACCAGGCTCTGATTTAGATCTCGGCAAACGGATTACTCCATCACAACGGTGACGGATAGCCCGTCTCGCGAAATATAAATCCCATAGGATATAATGGGATTTATAAAAGGACTACTACTAGGTTCTGAGTTAGATCTCGGCGGACAGGTTACTCCATCACAACGGTGATGGATAGCCCGTGCCCCGAAATATAAATCCCATAGGATATAATGGAATTTATATTTTGGCGGATGGGATATCCGTCACAATTGTGACGGAGTAACCCGTCCGCCGAGATCTAAATCAGGACCTTTGAGACACATTCCTACATAAGATTTATTATAAAAAGCAATACAGTCAAGGAGTGCATGGAAAGTGGCGATTCAGTGTACAGGAATAGTACATTGTGTCTCTATAAAGAGCCTTGCAGAGAAGGCTTTTCCGGTTCATGGCGCTATGTGATAGTGATGCCTGTTATTATAAGAAAAGACAGCTTTACAATTCGATAAGCAAATAGCAGTCAAACTCGGATGAGTAAAATGCTGACGCAGGCCCACGAGGTCTGTGCACACATCGCTGCAGTTACATTAACCCACTGCGCCACCTCATCGGCCTATCAGACAAACGCAGTTTGGGTAATGAGATCAACAATAGTGCCTGAGACCTGAAAAAATCTGAAAACAAACGGGGAAGAGGCACACCAACTCGGGACATGGACAGGTAGAATGGCTGCCTTTTCATCACACCACTGCACAAACCATCCGGCCACACCAGACAATCCAACGCATTATACAGCCATCAGCTATAAAGTGAGATATAGCGGATGTGCGCACGTTAAGCGAAGTAGCCACACAAGCATTGCATTGAATTGTTGTGGTTTTTGTGTAGCGCTTCCTCACTCTTTGCGAGCCTGAAGTTCTTTGTCAACTGCTCAAAAGCACATCACCCCCGACGTATATTTTATAAAGCTGACGAGGGCGCGGGTGGGCCCCAGCATTCTTTTGCCGACTTCCTGGGGGAGGGATCAGCCGCACGTGCAACGACTCACCAAATATATGTTGCTGTCGTTAATGTATGGGATGGCTCGAAGATGGCTGTAGGCTGACATGGTGAGGCAGTGGAGGTGCAGAGGACGGTGCGGGCAGGGGCGTGGCTTGGTCGGTCACATTGGGGGTGGGTGTGAGCTTCAGATTTCCCAACAATCACGCTGGGACATAATGTTAAAATACATTATACAACAAGCAGGGCGCGGAAAGGGAGAGGTATGCGGATTGGTAGTGGTACTATGTGAGAGAAAACACAATTATGTTGTGAAATAACCATTATTTGTGAAGTCTTTCCCAACGGAGAGATGAGAGAGAGTGTGTGCTTTTTTCTGTGTGTGTAAACATTTCTGGTGAAATCGGTCAGAGACCTCACCATATCCGAATGAAAGCAACTGCACCCAAATATTTTTTACAAAATACATTTATTAGAGGGGTGTAACACCCCAAACCCCCCCCCTGAAGCTACGCTCCTGGGTGCCGGATGAGTATGCTCACAGTTGAGGGCAGTAACGGGGCAGACCAGGCCCGGTTATAGAGGGTGGGCTGGGTGGGCCAGGCCCACCCAAAGAGGAGCCTGGCCCACCCAAACATGAGCCTTGGCCCTCGCAGTGAATCTGCCACCGATGTACAACAGTAAAACATGTTCAGATAACTGGTGATTTATGATCCTGCTGGAGAGCAGTAATGTGTCTGTTGGTAGTTTTTAAATGCAGATAAACTGTATATTACGTGGAGTGCTCTGTGGGTTGCTGCTGCCTTTGTCACAGAGATCCTTGTGTTACTTGCAATTCAGAAGTTACAATCCTAAGATAGGACAGTGACCTCTGAACTGTTATCAAAGAGCTGCCTACAAACTTAGCTTTTTTGTGTTGTGATATAGTTAGAATTTACTCAGTCTTTCATTATTATAATGTTGCTAAAAGGAGTTTGTTCGGGCAGATATACATTTTATCAGTAAAGCCAACCCGCAACCACCAGAGTACTCTTTACATCCTGTGTTTGTGCTTCTCCAGACCAAACCCTCTTAAAATATATTGCCCACCAGTATGGATGACGTGATTCGTACACCTTGTAATCCTCATTAATTTATGTGACATTCCTTGTAGACTGATTTACTGTCTCTGTATAATGTGTGCATGATGTAAAGTACTGTGACACCCTACACTGATATGAGTAGCGCTATACAACAAATGAAATGCATATGAGAGAGGTGCTACGGAGAGATGAGGAGCACTGGTCGAGGGTGACAATGAGGGAATTATAGGAGGAGCTCATTGGGGGAGGGGCTACGGAGAGATGAGGGGCACTGTTGAAGAGTGGCAGTGAGGGAATCCGAGGAGGAGTTCATGAGGGGGAGCTACCGAGGGATGAGCGTGGTAGTGAGGGAATCGGAGGAGAAGATCATTGGGGAGGGGCTACGGCGTGATGAGGGGCACTGGTGGAAGTGAGGGAGTCAGAGAAGGAGGTCATGGGATGGAGGGGGCAGCTTCAGAGAGATGAGGGGCATCGGTGAAGGGTAGTATTGAGGGAATCTGAGAAGGAGGACAATAGGGGGAGGGGTTATGGAGCGATGAGGGAACTGGTGGAGGATGGCAGTGAGGGAATCCGAGGAGGAGGTGATGGGATTGGGGGAGCTACGGTGAGATGAGGGGCACTAGTGGAGGGTGGCAGTGAGGGAATCGGAGGAGGAAGTCATGGGGTGGTGGGGCTATGGAGAGATGAGGGACACTGGTGAAGGGTGGTAGTGAGGGAGCCTGAGGAGGAAGTCATGAGGGGGAGAGGCTACGGAGAGATGAAGGGCACTGTTGGAGGGTGGTAGTAAAGGTATCTACGAAGAAAAAGGTAATTGGTGGGGTGCCAAAAAAGACTTTCGCACCAGTGCTAAAGCCGGCCCTGTCATGGCCTTTCTGTTTTTTGTAATTTAATTAACAGTAGGGTCATTAGGGCTACTGTGGAACATACTTCAAAGTACATGCTAATTACATTTACTGCTATATTCAATATTTCAAGTTTGAAGGTGATTTTACTGATTTTTTTCCCCGGAAACAATGAAAGTGGAACTGGATGGTGGCTGACATGGGGCTGGGGCCCAAGGTCAGCTATGAGATAAGGTGCACTGGAGAGGGATGGTAGAAAAGTTGACAATCAAGCCTGTAAGTGAGTGCCTGCAAAGTCAGGGGTCAGGTGGAGGTAGTAATGAAGAGGTATTCTCCCTGAAGGCTCGCACAGAGGGAGCCCGAGTAGTGTCACTTGCCTGATACTCCCTCCTCAGAAACCTCCTCTTTCCATCAAAGGGACATTACATGGAAAAAACACTTTTTGAGAGTGATAACATTTAGAAAGATATTTGGGAAAGAGTGCATTTTACTGGGCCTTGTATGACTAAGAGGAGATAAAGGAGGCCCTGAAGCAGGCCTGGCTAGACATATAAGTGACAAATCGGGTCCGCAAGGGCCCACCCCAATGCACCCTTGGCCCACCCAAATAAAAATTCCTGGAGCCGGGCCTGGTGCAGACGCAGGTAGGTGTGGGATGGCTGCTGGTTGATAGAGGTGCGGGTGGAGAAAGGGGCAGTCACAGATAGATGCAGTATGGTGTAGGGCGACCATTGAGGGCGGTAGAGGTGCAGACAGGCACATGTGGGATGGGTTTAGGCTGACAGTTGAGGGCAGTAGAGGATAGGTGTAGTTGAGGGCAGTAGAGGAGCAGACAGTGTGAGATGGTTGCTAGTTGATAGAGGTGCGGGAAGAGAAAGGGGCAGGCACAGATGGGTGTGGGATGCTTGTAGTCTGACAGCTGAGGGCAGTGGAGGTGCAGATGTAGGTGCTGATGATTGTAGGCTGCAGTTGCGGCCGCTGTTGTGTAAGAGTGGCGGGGCGGGCAGTGGGTGCTGGGGGAGGGGAGAAACAAGGGGAATGGGGTCACGAAACAAAAGCTTGCCTGCGGCCAATGCTGAAGCTGCTTTCAGGTATGAGAGCAGCTTCAGGATTGGACTGAGTGCCGCAAATTTGCGCTCTCAGATAGACTGGGAGCCTATGCCTGCTCTCTCCAACCCAGCAACACAGCTGCGTTGGAGAGAGCCTCAGTGCGCATGACACTTTGGCCGGCCTGAGATGGCCAGCCAAACCGTCATGCACACTAATTACAGTGCACTACCACTCCCCCTGTGCATGTCAACACCTTGACCCTACCCCCAAGACTCGGCAGGAAAGGAAAAATAAAACAATTAATAATACATGTTTATTATAGGTTCATTTTTCCTTTCCTGCTGTTTTTAGACTGGGGGGCAACGCTCCTGCCCTATAGCGTAGGAGCCTAGCTGGTAGGCTGTCAGCTGAGGGCAGTAGAGGTACAGAGGTAGTTGTGGGATCGTTATTGGCTGACAGTTGAGGGCGGTAGCGTTGCAGACATTGGTAGGTGCTGGATTGCTGTAGATTGACATCTTAGGGCAGTAGAGGTACAGAGGTAGCTGCGGAATGGGTGTAGGCTGACTGCTGGGGACAGTAGAGGTGCAGACAGAGGCTGGTGTGGGATGGGTGCACGTTGACAGAGGTGCGGGCAGGAAAAGGGGCAGGCACAGATGGATGCGGGATGGGTATATGCTGACAGTTGAGGGCAGTAGAGGTGCATACGGAGGTAGGCAATGGATGGATGTAGTCTGACAGCTGAGGGCAGTAGAGGTGCAGATGTAGCTGCTGGGTGGGTGTAAGCTGACAGTTGAAGGCAGTAGAGGTGCAGAAGTAGGTGCAGGATGGTTGTAGACTGACGGCTGAGGGCAGTACGGGTGCAGACATTGGTAGGTGTGAGATGGGTGTGGGCTGACAGATGAGAGCAGTAGAGGTGCAGATGTAGGTGCGGGATGGGTGAAGCTGACAGTTGAGGGCAGTAAAGGTGCAGATGTAGGTGCTGGATGGTTATAGGCTGACCGATGAGGGCAGTAGAGGTGCAGAGGTAGGTGCGGGATGGGTGTAGGCTGACAGTTGAGGGCAGTAGAGGTGCAGATGTAGGTGCTGGATGGGCATAGGCTGACAGCTGAGAGCAGTAGAGGTGCAGACAGAGGTAGGCAATGGATAGGTGTAGGCTGACAGTTGAGGGCAGTAGAGGTGCAGATGTAGGTGCTGGATGGTTATAGGCTGACAGCTGAGGGCAGTAGAGGTGCAGACAGAGGTAGGCAATGGATTGGTGTAGGCTGACAGCTGAGGACATAGATGTGCAGAGGTAGGTGTGGGATGGGTATAGGCTCACGGCTGAGGGCAGTAGGGTACAGACAGAGGAAGGCACGTATGGGCGTAGGCTGGCTGTTGAGGGCAGTAGAGGTGCAGACAGAGGTAGGTGCTTGATGGGTACAAGCTGACCGTTGTGGGCAGTAGAGGTGCAGACAGAGGTAGATGCAGATGGATGTAGGCTGACATCTGAGGGCAGTAGAGGTGCAGATGTAGGTGCTGGATAGTGGTAAGCTTACAGCTGAGGGCAGTAGAGGTGCAGACAGAGGTAAGTTCAGTTTAGGTGTAGGCTATAGCTGAGGGCAGTAGTGGTGCAGGGGTAGTTGCGGTTTCGCTGTAGGCTCACGGCTGAGGGCAGTAGAGCTGCAGACATTGGTAGGTGCAGATATCGGCTGGCATTTGAGGGCAGTAGAGGTGCAGACAGTGGTAGGTGCAGGGTGTAGGCTGACAGTTGAGGAGCGAAGGGTGCAGACATTGGCAAATGGTTGTAGACTGACAGCTTAGGGCAGTAGAGGTACAGAGGTAGGTGCAAAATGGGTTTAGGCTCATGGCTGAGAGCAGTAGTGGTGCAGACAGAGGTAGGTGTGCATATGGGTGAAGGCTAACAGTTAAGGGCAGTTGAGGTGCGGTGGTAGGTATGGGATGGGTGTGGGCTGACAGTTGAGGGCAGTAGAGGATGGGTGTAGTTGAGGGCAGTAGAGGTGCAGACAGAGGTAGGTGCAAGATAGGCATTGGTTGACAGAGGTGCAGGCTTGGATAGGGGCAGACACAGGTGGGTGCAGGACGGTGTAGGCTGACTATTAAGGGCAGTAGAGGTGCAGACAGACATATGTGTGGGGTGGGTGTATGCTGACAGGAGAGGGCTGTAGAGATGCAGACAGAGGTTGATGCTGGATGGCTGTAGGCTAACTGTTGTGGGAAGTACAGGTGCAGAGGTAGGGGCAGGATGGGTTTAGGCTGACAGTTGAGGGCAGTAACAGTGCAGACATAGGTAGGTGCGGGTTGGGTGTAGGCTGACAGGTGAGGGCAGTGGAGGTGCAGACAGATGTTGGTGTGGGATGACTGCTGGTTGATAGAAGTACGGGCAGAAAAAGGGGCAGGCACAGATGGGTGAAGCAAGGGTGTAGGCTGACATCTGAGGGCAGTAGAGGTGCGGAGTTAGGTGCTGATGGTTGTAGCCTGACAGCTGAGGGCAGTAGAGGTGCAAACAGAGGTAAGTTCGGTATGGGTCTAGGCTGACAGCTGAGGGCAAGAGAGGCGCAGACAGAGGTAAGTTCGGGATGAGTGTAGGGTGACAGCTGAGGTCAGTAGAGGTGCAAACAGAGGTAAGTTCGGGATGAGTGTAGGCTGACAGCTGAGGGCAGTAGAGGTGCAGAGATAGTTGTGCGATCGGTGTGGGATCACGTCTTACGGCAGTAGAAGTGCAGAGGTAGTTAAGGGATAAGTGTAGCCTCCCGGCTGAGGGCAGTAGATAGGTGTGGGATGGGTACAAGCAGTTGAGGGCAGTAGAGGTGCAGACAAAGGTAGATGTGGATGGATGTAGGCTGACAGCTGAGGGCAGTAGAGGTGCAGATGTAGGTGCTGGATAGTTGAAGGATGACAGCTGAGGGCAGTAGAGGTGCAAACAGAAATAGGTTTCGGATGTTTGTAGGCTGCAGCTGCAGGCAGTAGAGGTGCAGAGGTAGTTGCGAGATCGGTGGAGGATGACAGCTGAGGGCCGTTGAGGTACATATGTAGGTGCTGGATGGTTGTAGGCTGACAGCTGAGGGCAGTAGAGGTCCAAACAGAGGTAGGTGCAGAATGGGTACAAGTTGACAGTGGTGCCAGCTCCATTGTGCCCATGTCGGGCCTGGAGATTTTCCAATGAGCTACAATATCACGTTTGTCTAGCAGCAATGCCGTCCCCAATAAAGCTCGATCTGTGCCGGTCCCCCCTGCACCTTCTCCCAGTAGGATTAACAGGCGCGAGGGGTCTATGTCAAGGATTAAGACATCAGCGATTGAATATCACCATTTCCCAGTAACAGGTGATCATGGGGCTAGACCACCCCATATAAAAAAAATTATGTGGGAGCAGCGGAAGCATGTCGGGTTGGGAAGTAACCCTTCCTTATGTATCCTGTCTGAAAGATAAGCATTATGTAGGTAATATGTCTGCACTAGGCATAATCGTGATGACATGCTGAGCACCTTGGGGACCATTAATGCATTGCGCCGGTCTGAGTCATCCAATGGACCTTGCCATCCCTCCCAATGCGTCTTGAGTGCCGTCAACGTGTCTGGGGCGTTTATGATTAACATCCAACAAATTTGGAACAGTCTTCCCCGACCCAATGCCCCCATTATGACCTTCATCCTCCACAGGGCTGTACTCCGGGAGAGAGGTGTCCAGAGAAATATGTACTTGCAATGCATGTCTTAGTTGTGAGTATTTGTGAAATTGTGTTCCAGACAAGGAATACATCTGTTGGAGCTCCTGAAAGAAAGATATGTGGGCGCCCTTCTAAAAGTCTCCCAGCAATGTAATTCCTATGGCATCCCATCGGCCAAACCCCTCCAGCAAAGCTACCTCTGTTAAGTGTGTGCCATGCCACAAGGGGGTCTATTGCTTCAGTTTGGACCACCAACCAGTGTGTCGTTGGGCCACCCTCCATCCAAGAGATAGCAAGCAAGTCACTTCAGGAATCAAGGTGGGAATTGTCCCGCCATAGAGCATTGTCATGATTCAGGGGAAACCCAATATGTGAAGTTCCAATTTAAAAGCCAGGTCAGACCAACCACCAGTGAGCCAGTCATTGATAGTCAGGAGCTGGGGTGCTCGGTGATTCAGGTAAATGTAAATGTGTATGTACTTGTATAGCGCACTGCCACCCCCAACGGGGGTATCCTGGCGCTTTTTACTCATGCCGCTGTGGAACCCTTTCTGGCCTTTCCCTGTGAAATGTCCACTCCTGGGCACCCCCATGGTGAAGCCAGGCATCCCAGCACTGCTGGGGCCGTTGTGGAGATTAAGCAAGCTATTGCCCAGAGTTGCAGCGTGGGACCCATGATTAGAATAGGCACGAGGCGAGAATTATCAGGTCCGAGGAAATTGAATCCAAGACCCGCCAAGGCGGGGGATTGAACTCTAGTCCCGGGCCAGAACTCTGCATCAGGGTCTGCCGCTCTAACCATTGAGCCACACTTCTCCAGGTAGATGTTGGACATGCCCAGACCGCCATCATAAGGAGCACACTGACAAGTCCCGAATGCCAAGTGGGGTCTCGAGTTGTGCCAGATGAATGATTTTGCTACAGAGTACATTTCCTGGAACCAGTGATGGGAAATCATAAGAGGGAAGTTTTGGAGGAGATAAAGAAGGCGTGGCAAGACCATCATTTTGTACAATGCTATCCTCCCCATGACGTTCAGCAGGAGCTTTTGCCACTTTTTAAGACCCTCTTTTACTTTACAAATGATGGGTATAATATAAAGGGGCCACGTCATTGCAGTATCCAAGGCGACCGGGATTCCCAAATAAAGGAATTTAGGATGGCGTATGGGATGGTCATTTGCCAGTCCACACACTATCACGAGGGAGCCAAGGGTACCAACACAGATTTAGTGGGATTAACCTGCATCCCAACACATCTAAAAAAATGATTCAGGATCCAAAGGCATCGCGGGCCGCTAGTGGCTGGATTTGCCAGGTACAGGAGGACATTGTCTGTGTAAAGTGCTATGCAGTCTTCATGCCACACCATCCATGCCTACCCCTGCACCGATGCATTTCAACGTATGAGTCTTGCAAGGGGTTTAATTGCCAATGCAAAAAGAAGGGGGACCGCCCTGACGAGTGCCATGCTGTATACCGAACTCATCTGATACCACACCTTTGACCTGAACTCTGGCAATCGGATTCGAGTTACGAATTTGCACAAGGCGGTGGACTTGGGGTCCAAATCCTGCCTTTCACAGCATAGTCGCCAGATATACCCAGTCCACGGTATCAAAAGCCTTTTCAAAGTCAATCAATCCCAGGGCCAAAGGAGGGAAAAGAAGGTGGCGATACGCCAGCGCTACATGGAGGCGCCTCAGACAATGCCTTGTGCTCCTTGCAGGCATGAAGCTACATTGGTCTGGGTGAATTAAGGACCGCAGGACACTACAGACTCAGTAATAGTTGTGAAAATGTTAACTTCACAGTTTATAAGAGATATGGGGCGGCAATTGGCACCAAAAGATGAGAGAGACGTTTTAGGTATAAGGACAATTGTGGTGTAGTCAATCGCTCTGTGAAAGGAGCCTACATTTGCTGAAAAAACACGTTTTCTGGGCCCACAAACCAGCATGGAAGAACTTAATATATGTTCAAGCATAACATGTCGATGCAGAACACTTGGACCGCTGTGCTGCCTTTTGGCTAGGTTCACACTATAGAAACATCATATACATACATACATAGTGTAGCCGCTCCTGTACAGGTCGAGCCGAATCGGAATTACACCCAGATGAGGAGATGGACTACCAGAGGGCGTTAAATTGTCTTTGGAAGCCACATGGTTTATTCCAAGCAATAGTGCACACAGTGGGAGAATAGATTCTGTTCAAAATAGTAGCATTTCCCAGCGATTGGTTGCTCCCCTCCTGCAATTTAGCATAAAGAACTTTAAAACACACTAGCATATATATAAACTTGCACCAACAAACGGTCCCATTAATCTGTGCTGTGGATGGAAATGTACCTTCTGTAAGGTGATGTCCTGAAGCAGTTCTGCCAACAACATGAAAACACTATATTTACATTTTAATGGCGGGCATAGGTTTATTGTCACCATCGAAATGACGTAATCATATGTATTTATACAGCTCCTAGGTGGGCTCTTTGTCAAGGCACCTTCGCCGCTGACAGATGAACAGTGCAGATTCTCTGAATTCATACATACACTGAGCAGACTCACTTTGGAATTCTAAGAACTCATATTTCATAATCTGTCTTTTGTTGCGCACAGTTGTTCAGTTTGTAAATAGCATTACCAGTTAACCCTTTGAAAACCTGTATACGCTCGTCCAGTACCAAAGTGAGGGAATTGTTCCTGAAGCTATGATGTTACCATTGAGCGGTCATTAGTATGGCTTGGTGGCACTGGCATAGGAGTTCGCATTAGCAATGATGTGAGAATCAAGGACAGGGGTGTTGGCTCCGCCCACATGTTGGGAGCTAGGAGTACATGTTTTAATTGGGCAGAAGCTGTGTGCTTCCACAAAAAAGTGCTTGCCCTCCACACAGCTGTGATCATTTTGTTTATTTATCCCGCTGCCTGAGCTTGAACTTTCAGGTGCACACTCATGCCATTTTAATGCTGTAAAAGTGCCTTAGTAACTACATATTAGTATCTTTCTAGCAGCTGCACCTATGGGAGGTGGGCAGTCATTAAACTACATGGAATTTTAGATCTGGCTTGATAGTGGAACTGTCATAGGACCTTATGTAATCAACAAAAAAGAGCTCTCATAGCCCTACAGTGATGGTGCCCCCCTGAGTACAGGATTACATTGGGCCTAACTTGACTAAAGAGATTGCATGTATTGCACTGTTTGGCTTGTGGCAAAGCTAATACTCCATCCGGCAGAATTGAGTTGGTTATGGTGGCAAGCCAATGATCATTGCTATATGCCTGATCTGTTTATTATAAAATGCTATGATAAAGGTACAAGGCCTGACGTATTTATTGTGAAAAGCATCCGTTAAAGTCAATAGTTGTGTGTTTTGTTGTATGGAATCTCATAGATTACCTTCGCAAGCAAGGGTTTTGGTGTTTAACACACCCGTTCCCCCGACAAACCAAGAGTATAGAAAATGTACATTGTGACAATCCAATTTAAGTCCTTTTAGGAGAGATAGTACCTTACTTTGCCAACTGTAATGTTATTCACATTTGTTATTGTATGTACACAAGTGATCAGAAAATGCCATTGATTTTATGACTGTATGTCTGATGGTTGTCTTGTGGGAAAGCTTTTGTTCAATACAATAGGCCTGAGTTGGTTATGGTGACAAGCCAATCATAAAAGCTATATGCTTTATTGGAGTGCAGAGAACTGCTATTTCGGATGCCTTAGGTTTGCCCTGTATATTATGAAAACGTATTACAAAGTCAGTAGGCTAGGCTGATTTATTGTTAAAAGCATATGGTATAGCCAATAGGCCTCTGTTAGACCTGGAATCCTTGGGGTGGTTTCCCCAAATCTTTTGCCATTAGACCTCCTCTTTTTGCTGACATTGTTTTTTCTGGCCTTAGGATTCTGCACACTTTACCACTGCTGGCCAGTGCTAAAGTGCCTGTGCTCTTTCCCTAAAGCATGGTAACATTGGCTTATCCACAATTGGCAAATTTAATTTACATTTTAGTCTCTAGTAAAGTGTTACTTCTTCTGCCCAAGGCCTGTAAATTAAAGGCTACCAGTGGGCCTGCAGCACTGACTGTGGCACACACTTAAGTAGCCCTTGAAACATGGCTCAGTCCTGCCATTGCAGAGTCGGTGTGTGCAGTTTTAAACTGCCATGTCGACCTGGCAAGTTAAACCTCTTGCCAGGTCCAACTCTTCCTTTTTAATACATATACGTTACTCTTAGGGTAGGCCCTGGACAGCCCAAGGGCAGGGTGCAGTATATTTAAAAAGTTGGACATGTACTTTTAAGTTTTACATGTCTTGGTAGTGAAAAACTCTCAATTTCGTTTTTCACAACTGCAAGGATTATCTCTTCAAAAGTATAACATTGAGATTACCTTATTATATTTTATGTTTCATTTCCAAGTAGAAAAGATAAGACTCCCAATTTTCGTGTCTCTGGAATCACAATTTATGGTGAATTCGGATTTTAAATTGCAATTCTAAAAATGCCGCTTTTAGAATGTTGGCATTTTCTTGCTTTAGCCATTTGGTTTCTGCTCCCAGTCTCTGATCACTTGTCTAGGGTGGGTGACAGCAGGACTTTGTGTATTCCCCCTAGACAGCCACACACAATAGGAGCCTAAGTGTGACCTTTGGGCTATCCTGGGAGGATGGGAGGGAGGAGCTGGGCTCAGTTAAAATGAACTGATGTTGTTTAACACTGGGCTTTAAAATCTCTCCTGACATTCTTATTGTAACCAATAACTGGAAACCCTCCTTTCTTATATCCTGGTAATTGCCTGCATTGATCTAGGGTCAGAAAAATATTCTGCGTGCCCTAGGTCGTTCATAAAATCACGCACATACCTAACCCAGTGAATCTTTAAAACCCCTTCCAGTTTAAGGCAATCCTGTAGAATCTCCTTGCTTAACTTGATCTGCTCTTTTGACCAGATCCTGTGCCACAGGAGGATGGGTTACAGTTTTATAAGCTCAGAGATGTAGGGAAGGCCCAGCTCATCATGGCAGGCATAAGAAGGAGTACTGGCTGGAACTGATAAAATATATCTTAGAAAGGAGTTTTCCACAACTTGTATCGGGTGGGTATTAGCAATACCCCAGACTCCTCCCCGTACATTGCAGTAGTAGTGCATTTGGCTTTATAAATTTGAATGAGCTCTCCTGGCGGTTTCCTACCTAGCTTGTTGGAGAAAGAAGCGAGGGCAGCTGTTGTCTTAATAAACACCAGTTTTTTTTGCAGATATGTATTGAGCCCATGAATCGCCTTGATTAAACAGGATGCCGAGGTATGAAAAACTCTTTGTCAGGGCTAACTTCTACCTGTCCACAAACATGCCTCTTGACCTCTGACTTCCACGACCACAACTCGAAATAAAAGTCTTCGATATATTAATAGAGAGACCTAGGTCCGTCATAAAATCAGTAAAACTATCTAGGACCCTTTGGAGACCAATTTGTGTTCTAGACATTGATACTGTGTCGTCCGCATAGAGGAGAGCAGGTATGGGTCGTCCTCCCACTAAAGGGAAATCATGATTATTCCTAAACAATGCTTGATCCAGTCCATTAATATAAAGATTAAAATGAAAGGGGGCCAGCACACAACCTTGCCTGACCCCCCTTCTAATGGGAAAGGAGGCTGTACGCTCACCACCCAATCCGAAATGCACGCTCGCCATTGGACCGCTATACAGACGCCGAAGAAAGAGAATAATGTGAGGGTCGACCCCCGCAGTCTCAAGAACCTCCCACAATCTGTCATGTCTTACAGAATTGAAGGCCGCCGTAAGGTCCACAAATGCCAGAAACAAACTTCCCTTCTTTCTCTTGTGTATTTCCCCACTAATATGGCCAGGTTTACACTCTGCTCGATCGTCCCCAGCCCCTCTCGAAAGCCATACTGTATATCTGATAGCACCAGACTGTCTTCTGCCACTGCTTGTAGGCGCTCCAATATGACTCGCCCAGCTACTTTTCCCATGGAATCCAATAACGAGATGGGCCTATAACACCCAGGATCATTACGATCCCCTTTTTAAAAATTGGAACGATAGTAGATTCTACTCAGGTCTTTGGAATTGAATCCAGACAACTGGCGTTAATAACCTGGGTTACTATGGCCCCCCAAAGAGCGATATTTGACTTAAACAGGTCCACTGGTACTCTGTCGGGCCGAGAGCCTTATCTCCCTGGCTCACTGACAGAGCTCTCTCCACTTCGTCCAGTGTGAACTGCAAGTCTACTTTATCAATATTATTCTCTAACATATCACTAACTGGTAAATTGAGGATCCCCTGCTCGTTATACACCTTTGAAAAGTGTCTAATCCAGGGCTCCTCAGGTATGGCGATTTCTATGGGAGGACCGCCCGCAGGTTGTAAAAACTGCGTTTTCACTGTTCTCCAAAAGGCGGCACTATCTTTCTGTTGTGCCGCACTTTGACGGCATTCCCAGTCTTCCCTTCTCACAGCACATTTTCTTTCCTTAAGGGCCATCCTATAATCCATTCTTGCCTGCCTGACATTATTAGGAATTCTGGGCTGCCTATGTAACTCATTCTTAAGGTTGGTGTATGCTCGTGTGCCTTTAGTGTCAAACTACCCCAGACTTTTGACTTTATTACGGAGTTGAACAAATAATAACTCCCTGACCCCGGCTGATATTATCTGAAAGGATAATAAAATATTGTTGTGGGAGGCTGAATCGCTCAGACAGGTATCAAAGGTAGTTTTGCACTTCATTACTTGTTGTTTTGTAACCGCTTCAGAGTCTACCATTGACCACCGTAATGTATAACCATTGGTTTTATCAAGTTTTACCCTTCCTATGGCCTATATGATGGCAGGCTAATCTTTAGGCACAGAGGGAAGTGGTCACTCATGGGGTTATCACCAACATTAAAAGAATGCAGCCTGGATGCGTAGTTACGAGATACTAATATTTTGTCTATGGTTGAGGATAAACCTCTTCCATTAAATGTGTAGGGCATGGGGATAGGGATAGCCAGTAAATCATTCACAAAAGCCAGCTTGGTGCCCAAAATCAGGTCATTAAACAGTCCCCCGCCAGTGTGTGGCAGAAATAAGTGTTACATATGCCCTCTTCATCATTAAAACCACAGATTCTACTATCCTCATGTGGGCATAAGAGACAATTGAAATCCCCCGCAAGGATTATCATCGCTTCTTTTGCACTAGCATTACAGGTGGAATTAAGGTCACTGCCAATATTTTTTACAACCTTTCCAAGCCCATCTGGTAGAATGTTATTATAAAAATTAACCAAATCAATGCAATGAGTCAGGCTTTGATGTAGTTTGATCAGTTGATAATAACTATCCCCCAACTTTGATTCCATTTTGTCTATTGTTAATTTGTTTGATATATATGTACAGAGCCCACCCTTTGCTCTGAGCTCTTGTCCCTTCACTGCAGGTGTGTGAAATGTTTTAAATCCATTTATATGAATTGGTTCTCTGGTCCATGTTTCCTGGAAACATAATATGTCTTAGTTTAAAATAAAATCGCACCATGTTTGATTATTTGTCTTATTGCGTAACCCTGCAATGTTCCAAGAAATCACCTTACAAAGAGAACACTCAAGGTTAGACAGGGATCTAGTTGGAGCTATAATAGGAGGGGTGGTATTGGGATTTCCCGTGCAGGATGTTACTTGGGTTAAGGGCTCACACAATTCAGAGAATGGGGCTAAACTTCTAGTAATAGTCTCTCTCTCACAAGTTTCCCTCTCGATTATGGCAGGGAGTGGCCTGAACACTAGTTTGTCTCGAATTGAGGTGCTACCATTTAACAATGTTAATAATAATAATTATAATAATAGTAATCAGTGAGCTTGTAAAGCGCATGGTTACACTCACTAGTGTGTCCCACGCTGCAGCCACTCGCCCTGTCTGTAGCAGTAACTCTAAGAAAGCTAAGAGGTAAACCTATATGTGGAAGAGCCAGGTCTTTTGTTTTTTCCAGAAGAGCCTTTCCGATGGTTCCATCCGGAGAGCGAGAGGGAGGGCATTCCAATGTTTAGCGGAAAGGTAGCGGAAGGATCGGCCACCCATTCTCACTCTTTTAATTACTGGGATCTTAACCTGTCCCGTCCCCCGGAACCGCAAGGCCCGGGTAGGAGTGTAGGGGGACATTAGACTTTGTAAATAGCTAGGTCTGTTTCCCTGCCGGATTCGTTGACTGACACATAGGGCTTTAAAAAGGATTCTCTCCCTCACCGGGAGCCAGTGTACAGCAGCGAGGGCATTCTTGGAGAAAGCTATCCTGGGGAGCATCAGAACAAGGCAGGCCACTGCGTTCTGAATGCATTGTAGTCTCTGAACACTCTTACCACTGGCTCCTAAATACATAGCGTTCCCATAGTCCAGGCGGGAAGTCACCAACACATGGACTAGCTTTTTCCTGGCGACTACGGGGAGCACAACTAAGATCTTCCAAAGGCCTTTCATTATTCCGAAGCACTTCCCGGCCACCGTCCTGGTGTGGTGATTGAATGAGAGCTTAGAATCCAGCCACATCCCCAAGTTCTTAACCTGGTTACTGGGGTTGGGGATGAGGCCCAGAGTCTGCGGCCACCACATCGATGGGCATATCGAAGGAGCCTTACCCACGATTAGGACCTCCGTCTTACTGCCATTTAACAGTTATTTGACATCCAGGCTGCCAACTCCTGTAAACAGGTGGAGAAATTGGTGGCTGCCTCTTCATGGCATTGAGATAGTGACACCACTAGTTGCGTGTCATCCGCATATGACACAACACTAATGCCGTATTTCCCAATAATGTCTGCCAAAGGGGCCATATATAGGATAAAAAGAGTAGGGCTGTATGGGGAGCTGCTTCGCTGTATCCCTGCTCTGCCCTACCTGTTGTCACCGTGGCTGTGGACTTCGTAGCCCAGGAGGCTTTGTGGGGCTGGTAATTGGCTGCACCTGAGCTGGAGTAAGGGCTATAAGACTCCTCGCCGCTCCCGCTGCGCGGGACACGCGCAGGCGCACGCCGGGCGAAGCCCGGGCCAAGGGCGGGCCCGTTTGAGCCCGTTAGAGACTGGTATGGGCTGGGCTGGGCCACCCCTTGCATTTTGGTGTTCAGCTAGTTGATAGCTCTTATGTGACTACCAATGTTCCCGAACCCCTAACGTTGAGTGTTAATCTGCCAAGTGCCAATGAGGAGTATTTCTTAACAAAAATAAGGGAAATTCTAACTCTTTCGTTGAATCCTATTTTGGATAAACTGGTAAAGATCGAGCAGAAACTCTTATTTTGCGATCATTGTGTTAAGGTTAAGACAGCACTTGGGTCTACAAAGTCAGTAGGTCTTCAAACTACCCCCGAGTTTCCCCTTGTTCCAATCAATAGCATTCCTAGTGGAATCGTCTCCCCTAGCCCCCTTGCACCTTCTCCTTTTACTGTTTCCCCACTAACGAGCAACCTATTAGAGGGACTGCATTTCAGTCCTTTGGTTAATTGTGTACAAGGTGAGGGTATGGAACTTGCAAACTCGTCAGGGGAATCAGCTTTGTTTATCCCTTGCTCTCCTCCCAAAATTGTGTATGACTGTCCAAGAAGGTCAATACGAGATCAAGTCGATAGGCAATCAAGGACAAGGGGGAATATTGCTCAAGCAAGTATGTCTAAAAGTTTGGGCCAAGCTAGGTTTGGCCGTGGTCCTGTGCTGGGAGCCCTTGATTTACCCCCGGTAGCAGCCCCGCTGGTGGTAATACTCAGACAAGTGCCCCCAGTGCAGGAGGGACAAACAGAAACGACTGACCAGTTAATGCTGAAGGTGATGCATTGGCTTAATACTCAAATGAAAAAAAGAGTAAGCAGGGAGTGGGACATTAGTGAGTATCTCATAATGGTGAGGCGGTGTTCTTGGCTGGGCCCGACAGCGAAAACAGAGAGTGGAGACTGTGTTGTGGCTAATTTTAATAACCCCGGAGTAGCTAGTATGATCTTAGATTACTTAAGCCATAACACTGGGGGCTGCCTTCCGTCAAAAATAACAGTTTGCCCCCTAAGCTTCTTTTATCCTTCCTTTAGTAAATTGACGTCAGGCTATAGAAGGCAGGGTGTTTATTCAAGAGCCAGTGGGGGGACACAGGCAGGACTTCTCGGGGTTCTAACCACAAACCGGTTTGCACCACTATCAGAGCTTGAAGACTGTGACTAACTTTCTCAGGAGGGGTTGGGAGCTGTGAAGTTAAAGCCGTCGACCATTATCTTGGGTGAACCTACCAAGAATACAGCCGTTGATTATGTCAACTCCAGCGTTTCTTCGGCTGTTGAGAGAGTTGGTAGCCCAGGGTTAACTCGTTTATCTGAGCCTAATCCACTTAAAATATTCTCGTGGAATATAGCGGGTCTAAGTTCCAAAGTTGCCTCAGAGGATTGGTCATCCTTTATAGAAGAGGCTGATGTAGTAATCTTTCAAGAAACCTGGGCTAGGGAAATGTACTTTAGGCCAGGCTACTTGTCCTTTGGGAAATTAGCTATTCCAGCACCTAGAAATAAGGGCAGATCTATGGGAGGGCTCTTAATATGGGTGCGACAACAGGCTGATATTTCAGTAAAGGAGGTGGAAATAGAAGATCTGAATATTCTGGCTCTATCCATATCTGTAGGATCTGGTTTCAAGTGTATCCTAGTGAATGTCTATGCCAGAGGCCAGGTGGGCGGAAGAATTTCTTCGACAGTGGTTGCTCTCGATATCTTCCTGCAGTCTCTACATTATCCTAGGAACATTATTATTGCTGGAGACTTCAACTGCACCTACGAACCCCTTGGTTTTGAAGATGGGAATCTCACGTGTGATGAGGACTTAGTTTGGGGTATCCCGACTTTGTCATTAGAACCCGTTAAAATCTGGTCAGCAGCCGCACTACAGCTAAAGACACTTACAATGGAATATGGGCTCCGGGCAGCCAATGGTAGGTCTAAGTCAGACCCCCAGGGTATGCCTACGTATAATATGGGTACAAAACATAGTAGGATAGACTATTTTATTTTAAATGTTGAATTGTGGTCCAAATTGATAGATATGGAGGTACGAGTTAGGACTGAGAGTGATCACGATCCCCTTTTAGTACAGTTGGAAGTGCTCGCTAAAGAGAGAGTAGAAACTCAGAAAGTTGGTGTTCCGTCTTCTATTTTGGTCACCAATAATTGTCGAAGAGTAAAGTGGGACCACATTGTAAATGATGAGGTAAGATGCTCTATGATGAGGCAAATTTTAGTAGATACCATTGCTGGTGTTACCCAGTTAAATTTATATTTATACTGGAGTTAATGTTGATGGGATAACAGTGCAGCACATAGTAATGGTTAAGAAGCTGAGGTCAATTCTTTTTAAATCAGGCCCACACCCCAATTGTGCCAATAAAATAAAATATATGTCGGCCAAGTGGTACAATGGGGATTGTAAGAGGGCATTCAGGGGTCTGTCTTGTGCAATCAGGGTGGGGCAAGTTCCAGAAATTAGGAGATGTCGAGCTGCATATAAGCAAACCCAATATTTGGCAAAGAGGATGTTTGATGAGACACGTTGGAGGGATTTGTTGTCATCATGTAGGGATAAGAATTGGTGTAAATTTTGGCACTTAATTAAATGGGGAAGTGGCAGTGATAACCCTAATCCGGTAAATCATGTATCCCCAGAAGACTGGGTTGTCTTTTTTGAGACCCAGTTTGCCTGCACTAATCCGGAGATCCCGTTTTTTTTATTGTCCTATTCAAGAGTGGGGGCATTATCATTTTCCCATGCAGAGGTGGAGCATGTATTGGAAGGCCTACCGGCCGGGAAAGCACCAGGTTCAGATGGAATTCCATCTGATATCTTTAAAATTGATCGTGCAAATTGGGTAAAATATATCCATATATTGGCTAATGGTATTGCAGGAGGAGCCCCCATACCCGATTCATGGCGTGGGGCTGAAATCATCCCAATATATAAAAAGGGTGATCGGGCACTGCCATCTAATTATAGGCCCATCAGCCTGATTGATACCCCCCAGAAGCTGGTGGCTAAAATAGTACTAAATCGGGTATTAGGGTGGATAGATGATAATGACATATTATCAGAATACCAGGCTGGTTTCCGGAGCCATGTCAGCACCATTGACCAGGTATTCAGATTCATGATGCTGTATTGGAACACAGTAGTGCTGGGTGGCGGTGTTCTTTATGCAGCATTCGTGGACCTTAAATCTGCCTTTGATTTGGTTCCACAGAATAAGCTTTGGGAATCTTTGGAAAGGGCTGGGATGCCACTAGAAATCTTATCATTCATTGTTAGGCTCCATGAAAATAACTCTGCCTGTGTGAGATGGGGAGGGCAAGGGGAGACTACCAATAATTTTAAAGTGGTTAAAGGAGTGCGTCAGGGGTGCGTGCTTGCTCCCACTCTTTTCTCCTTTTTTATTAACAATGTCGTGCCCTATTTCACTGATTACCCAACGGATGCCCCCACACTTGCAGGATCTAGAATACCGATATTAATGTTTGCGGACTATACTCTTTTATTGTCCAAAACTAAAAATGGCCTCCAACGTGCCCTGGATCGCTTCCAACTTTTTTGTAGTGATAATGAGTTGGAGGTTAATGTTGGGAAGACTAAATTTATGGTCCTTCATAAGAGGAAAAAAATTAGTACATCTCTTAGAATGAATAATGCCCCTATTGAACAAACAGATTTTTTTGCTTATTTAGGGGTGACCTTGGGACGGAGACTTAATTGGAACCACCAGTTGGATCTCTCGGTAATTAAACATAACCAATTAGCGGGAGCACTCCTAAAAGAACACAGATCCTCTTTAACTAAACCTATAGCTCCAGTAATGAAGATGTATCACGGGAAGGTTAGAGCGTCAATACTCTATGGTGCGGAACTTTGGGGATTTGAAAACCTGCAACCCCTGGTACTTGCCCAAAATAAGTTCCTTCGTTCCCTGACTGGCCTACCTCAATCTACACCCCTAAAACCATTGCTGCAGGACCTAGGGAGTGTATCATTTGACGGAACAGCAGGTTTTAGACCACTGGCTTATTGGAGACGCTTGTGGACCACCCCAGAGCTAGCATCCTGTGCTTTGGCTCTTAAACATCTTATAGGGGTGGACATACTCGCCAAATCCCTTGGCTTTATAAAATTAGAGCTGTCCTTATGGCAATGAACCTTGGACAACTTTGGTTAGACCCAGTAGGGAATCCCTTCCCGTCGAAGATAGAGCTTAAGAGACTGTATGTTGAAATGTTCCAACTTAAATCTTACGCCCAGATCACTGGATTACTGTCTGGAACCCTATTGGGACATTATCATTGGAACTGGAGATAGGAAGTTGTATCATCAATTCAGAGTCGGATCCCTACCTTTAAAATCATTTATCAAAAAATGGGGTCAGAATTTGGGTTCAAATATGGATACCTCCTGTCATTGTTGCCCAGGGATTCCAGAGACTATTCCACATGCTCTTTTTGTTTGTCCTGCATATAGAGTTCCACGTATGAAGTGGATCAAGCCCTTGTGTAATCAGATAGGTATAAGTTCTGCGCAAACAGCCCTGCGCATTCTTAAGTGCGACACAAAGGAAGTTATTGTAGTTGCAGTGGCGAAGTTTTGGTCTTCGTGTTGGGTCATAAGAAGAAAATTTCTTCAGACTTAAAAATTTAACATTAGGATCTTATGGATTATTGATTTGTATTGTTTTTATTGTTATTACATTAGTCTTGGAATATTTAATATCTTTTTAACGTAACCTATTGATGATGGGTTTTTTTTCTTTCTAATTGTATTCTATGATATAGTATTGTATATCTTGTTGATATTGTGTCTTTTATGATTTTTTTAATCGAATAAAGACTAATGAAATGAAATGAAAATGAGTAGGGCTAAGTCCTGGGGGACCCTATACTTTGGGACACTTGGAAGCTTCTGTCCTGTAAAAAGGATCTCAGCCACTTCAAGGCCAGATTATCCAGCCCTCCTTTCTTGAGGCGCTGTAGGAGTAATGGGTGGGCGATGGTGTCGAATGCGGCGCTGAGGTCCAGCAGGACCAAGGCCACCGTCTGCCCTTCATCTACGTGCCTGCGAATGGTTTCTATTGACAGAAGCAGTGCTGACTCCGTGGAGTACATAGCCCGAAAAACCGACTGTGTAGGGTGCAGTAAGCTATGCTGGTTAATGTGCGTTGTCAGTTGAGTGTTGACCACTTTTTCTGCTATTTTAGCAAAATATGGCAAGAGCGAGACCGGTCGTAAGTTCTCCAGCTGACTTGCACTCACACCCGACTTTTTTTTAATGGGGATAACCACCTCTTCTTTCCACCTTTGTGGGACCACCCCTGAATCAAAGGAGAGTTTATGGAGGTGCCTGATATAGGGTACTAGGATCTCCATGCTCTTCCTCAGAGTTTTAGGTGTCATAGGGCCCCTTGGTGAGCCGGATTTAATGCTCAAGGCTGTGGTTTTGAGATCGTCACAGGTGGGGAGGTTAAATCTGGAGAGTGCCTCTTCCATGTTGCATGCTCCCGCCCTCTCCGAACTCCAATTGCGTGCCTCCTCCGGGAAGGTGGTATAAATCCTTGCTACCTTCTCTGCAAAAAAGTCTGCTGTCAGGTTGCAAGATTCCACTGAGTTTCTGTTTGGAGCTGTGGTTCTGGCAAGTGATGATAAGTCCTTAAAAATTACAAACAGCTCTGTAGAAGAGTTTTCCGCTTGCTCTATCTTAGTGTTATAGTAAGTGGCCTGGGTTTTCCTTATGAGTAAATGGTAGTGTTTGAGACTAGTTTTGTAATTGAACTTTCTATGCTCTGAAAAGTCTCTTCGCCATCTTCTTTCCAAACGCGTGTATGAAGTCTTAGCACTCCTAAGTTCTTCGTTTAACAAAGGGGCCGATTTTGACTGTCTTTTCAGTGCACTAGAGGACCATGGGGCCGTTCTGTCTAGCACCTCAGTGATCCGTTCGTCCAACGCGCTACAGGCAGTTTCTATATTATTTCCTCCCGGTGGCCCGCCCTGCTGAAGGGCGTGATTGAAGTTGGCTGCTGAGAATCTAGCCCATTTCCTCTGCAGTCTCCCTGCACTTGACTTCTTCAAAGAAGGAGTGTTAGGTATCATAGTGCTAAAAGGGATCATATAAGTCCATGGGACTGCGTTAGGGCACGGAACCATTAGCTCCCCCCAGTTGGCAAAAATTGAATCTAATAAGTGGCCATGTTGGTGGGTCGGGAGGGAAAATCGCAGCACCAACTGTAACGCTGACAGTTCCTGACATAGCTCTTGCGCTGCAGTATTAGAGTCAAAGTGTAGGTTCATGTCTCCCAACACCAGCACTTTAGAATACCGCATTGCCGGTTGTATTAACTGTTCCCTGAGGCTATATGCACAGTGGGCGATAGGACCCATTGGCCTGTAATTTAAGAAACCTTTCATGACATAATTAGTGTCTACCGTGATTGTAAATAAACCTGCCTCGCTGGCTTCGATTGTCACTGATTCTAGGGAGCATTGTACCGAAAGCTTATGGATAATAGCTATCCCCACCCCCCTGTTCACTTGACGACCCAGTCTGGCGATCCCATAATTCAAAGGGAGGTCCTCCAGGATTTCAGGCGCAGAATCCTCATTCAGCCAGGTTTCAGTGAGAAACATGATATCTGGCTGGTTACCAACAAGGTGGTCGTAAAGCTCATATTTGTGCTTGTTGAGGTATCTGCAATTAATCAGTATCATTTTAAATTCCTACTCATCCTTAGTATGTTTCTGGTTTAACGCCATCGTATAGGGGCAGTGACTGCATTTCTGCGTACTAGATCCCTTCTCCAAACTATGCTTTCATGATTCTGGGATGGGGGGACACATCGTGTGTAATTGCTCTGAGGTATATGTGAGAGTAGTTAAAAAACGGGCAGGGGTTCTGGCCCCCGCGCCCTGAACGGCCGCGGACAGGTGTAGACTCGGCGCGCCCGCTGCGTGCATCCTCTCAGGCATGCGCGTTATGTAGGGTCCTCCCGCCTCCGCACTAGACTGCTAACTGCAGCCCAGACCGGGAGACCAGAAGTGCTTCACCTCCTTTCCCTGCCCTCCGTTCAATCGGCACTAAAACGCCGCGGGGCGGGAAAGATACTCAGACCAGGTGATCAGTGCGGTATTCAAACTGTGAGTTACCAGCAAATTAAAAACAGTGCTTTAGTGCGATTCACTATTACCGCCACAAAACGGGTCGCAGAAGACTTTGCCACTGTCTGCCTTTCGCCGCACATGTTACATCATCACAACCCCTGGATAGGCCCTTGTCCTGGTTCAAGTACCAGCTTAATGGTGCAAGTCAGTCAATATCCTCTAAGGTGTTGAAGATATCATGATTGCTGACTGGAACAGCCTACATAGGTTGTCTTATCCCGAACGATCTCTCTTCGTCTGGAATATAATGTGGGAGTCTATGCGGTTGGTAAAAGAAGCCCTGGGTAAGATGTTTATCCCCGTAGTTCTAATTGGCCAATTGCCCCCCTTATCTAGTATGGTTCGAACCAAATCTGGCGACCTAAATGTTAAAACTACACCATCTCCAGATAAAGCCTTATTGGAACTTCCTACCCAGCCAATCCGCTGCGCCATCTTGAACTCTGCAAATAACATGTTTGTGATACCAGACCTTGCACTTAATAGGTGTAGTGACTTGTTTCTCAGTGTTGACCAGTGTTCCACATCCCCAGGTGGCAGGGGGGGAACACTGGACAGCACAATAGTGTATGGAGTTACTTCAGGAGGAAGATGCAGGTTACTTGGGCTTGGCGATTTACCCCAGGGCAGGTTCGGGCGTCGTGAGTCACTTAGGGTCTGAACTCCCTCTCTACGTGTATGGTTATCTCTAACAGAGAGGGTCTCTTTCTGAGTATTTACCATCTGATCACGCCCACTGGTCATACCCTGTACGGACTCTGATTGCTTGCGAATGGGGGGTGCTTCTCTTAGATGCGACACCCCGGACCAGGCCGCATTGTTAGTTTTATGTGAGGGATCATGAGGAGGTTGCTGGGGCATAATCCCATTCCCAAGATTGCCTTCAGGCTTGCTAGTTATTGAGACCACATTCCTGCTAGGCAATGGAGCCTTGGTTCTCCATTGACAAGTCTCGGGCGGGGCTAGGGAGGTACTGCTGGCGAGATTTTCCAATTTACCTAGGCTCGCCTATAGATGAGGTAGTGTAAGCACCAATGGATTCAAAAGAGCTGAGACAGTCGTTTCCAGCTTTTTCCAGAACTTCACATTATTAATATCCTGGATTGGGGCTTTTGAGGGGATTCTGCTCATGCACAGAACTATGCGCAGGAAACCAGGACCTCAGTGAATTGTGGTGTACCAAAAAACTCACCTTAGTACCCAGAACCCCTATCCGACTAGCATCAGTGTCTCATTCGTTCTCCGTACTACAGCGAAGCTACCAATGATTAGACAACCCAGAACAAGCGACTTAGGTTACTCTCCGGAATGGTGAGAATCAAGAACACGTTTTCGTTTTTATTCTCATATCAGTCCACAACTTGAGTAATCAGAGACACGGAAACGTTTAAAATGTTTATTTTTAAATACGTGCTCTAAGATGCAGTATTTTGGCTTACATAAGCAAATAAATGATTAGAAATAAAACCATCAGCATTGTTACAATTCCATAAAACACAAAGGGAGAAATTATAATGACAGGGGAAACAGGTTCTATAGCACCTTGTATTCCACCCTCCCCTGGTTATAAGCTAGCATTATGACTAACTTTAGGACTCCCAAATGCCTTCTGTGAATACCGAAAGTCTTAAAGTTAGGATTTTTCTCAGTTTAGGAGTCCTATAGTTAGGAGTCCTAACTTTACTACTCCTAAACTGAGAAAAATCCTAACTTTAAGACTTTCGGTATTCACAGAAGGCATTTAGGAGTCCTAAAGTTAGGACTCCTAACTTCTGGGAATACCAAAATGAGTAAGCGCCTTCTGTGAATACCAAAATGAGTAAGTGCCTTCTGTGACCAAACCCATAGAAAACGTGTGCACGAATTCACTGCAACTAAGATGAACTTATATGCAGTATTAGAGGAGAAACGACCGCAGTGATCTAAATAAACACACCCAAGTGGTTTATTAGATATGTACAACTGTGTTTGAGGTGGGCGCGCAGCAGTCGAAGGTTTAATCTGCTGGCAAATGTCACAAGTAAGGACATAATCACGAGTCTGTTTATACAATCCACGCCACCAGTAATGTTGTTGTAAGATAGTGACAGTCGCTGAGACGCCAGCATGGGCTGAGGCCATAACTTTGTGAGTGGCTGTTATCAAGGAAAGTCTGCGGTCCGTGTTGGGAATCAACCTGTCACCAACGTCGTTAATTCTCACATAGGGAACTTTATCAGGACTTAAATGATAAGAGTATTTAGAAGGGAAACCTTGAGGGTAATTCTCACCCTTCTCTGTTGTAGCAATAGCTGCCAAGATGTCATCATCAATTTTACTTTTGGATCTCGTAACTGCTGCTACTAGACATGTTGCTACTGCAGTTTTCGCTGCTTCATCAGCTAAACTATTGCCAACAGCGTGTACCCCTACGCTCTGGTGACCAAGAGTATGAATGACATTCATGAGCGGCAGACGGTGTTTAAGTTCTGTGACTCGAACCCAAAGGATTTTATGTTTGATTGTGCTACCTTTGGAATCACGATATTCATTTCAAGTCCAAAAGAATAAATTGTCGTTGAAAGACTGAACACAGTAGTATGGGTTACTTACAATAAGAGTAGTCACACGAGGATCAGCAAACTCTAGTGCAAGCACCAGAGCATGTAGCTGTGCCAGTTGGGCGGTAAAGTCTCCCAATGTCTGCGTATGCACCACATCAGACTTGAATTTTCCATTCACAATGGTACCAGCCACTATTGCGCAGGCCACTGAATAAGCATGCTTAGATCCTGTCGCCGGTTGCGCCAAACCGTCAGTCTAAATGATACAATGGTAATCCTCAAGCGGGCACAAGGACAGAGGAGCTGGACGAACAAATTCATACTGCAAATACTCCTGAGTCTACAATGAGGCATCAAAGATGAATGTGACATCCGGAGACGTCAAAGAAGTGTCCCATTGTATCCAATGTGGATGCAAAGCTTTAGAATTCGGTACACTGGCCTTCATCAGTGCCTCAAGAGCAGGATATGGTGTGACAACCAAAATGCGTTTCCCGTGCGATAGCGCTCTCTCTTTCTGAATCGCCATTTGTACTGCAGTCAATACTTTCTTTTTTTTTTTAAACTTTGTTTATTGGTTCCAATCACAGCCATACATAACATGATTGGACGACATGTTTGAAGCTTTCAATATAAAGTAAGCATGCATGGTTCTTAGTTACATATTAAACATTTCCCACCGTATTCGCTGGTCTATGCATCTCCATTTCCACCGTAGGCGAAACACAAGGCTCCCCTCGATATTTATTCCAGTGTGACCACTTCTTATCCCACTTCCTAGGACATCCCCGCGCCCTAAAAACCGCAGTCTCTGCCAACATACATCTATCCATTTCTTTGGCCCACGTGGTGAGAAGTGGTGGGTTCGTGGAGAAGTGTGGCTCAATGGTTAGAACAGGCAGACCTTGATGCAGAGCTCTGGCCAGGGACCAGGGTTCGATTCCCGCCTCGGCGGGTCTCGGGCTCATTAATTCCTCTGACCGGATATTCTCGCCTCAGTGCCTATTCTAATCATGGGTCCCACGCTGCAACTCTGGGCAATAGCTTGCTTAGTCTCCACAACGGCCCCCACAACGTGAGGGATACCTGGTTTCACCATGGGGGTGCCCAGGAGTGGACACTTCACAAGGAAAACCAGGAAGGGTTCCCTTACGGTATTCGTACAAGCGCCGGGAAACCCACTGCGGGTAGCTGTGCGCTATACAAGTACAAAAACATTTACATTTTACATTCGCTCCCCCCCAGCCTCTAGCTAGTTCCCGTTTCACCGTGTATCCCACTGTCGTGAACTGTTGTTCGACCTCCGTGAGATCAGTCGCCTCCCACACATTCAACAGTCCCAGTTGTTGCGTCAGTACTACCTCCTTCCCCAAAGCCATGCTCATGTGGTCTGAGGCTCCCTCCCAAAGGACACGTATCATTGGGCAGATCCACAGGGTGTGTTAGAATGACGCCCGCTGTCCACATCCCCACGCACAACGGTCATCAGGTCTACTCCCTATTCTAGCCAGTCTTGTCCCTGATATGTATGATCGATGAAGGATCCTAAGCTGGATCAGCCGGAATCTCTGTGTTATAGCCGCCTCTCTCGGAGACATAAGTGCCATCTGCCAGTCCTCATCGTCTATCGGACCGATGTCAGCCTGCCACCGCTCTCTGAGCTTCGGGAAAGTGTCCGGCAGGTTATTACTCAGTTTCTTGTAGGTGAGGGAGATTGCCTTTGAAGTGAGGGGCCCGTCTAGCAGACGGTCTTCCAGAGGTGATGACTCTGGATATTTTTGAGGGATGGAAACTCCGCCTTTAGCGCATGTCTGATCTGTAAATACCTAAACACTTCTCCCTGCGCTAGACAGTATTGCGTCTGAAGTTCACCGAAGGTGAGCATTGCTCCTTTTTTCACCCGATCTCGCACTGCTGATATCCCAATGAGGTCCCACTTATCAAACCCGGGCTGATAACACAGCATGCCTAATTTCTGGGTGGTCCACAATGGTGTGGCCTGCGAGAGAACGCCCTTCCATCCCAGCCTGGCCGAAACCACCCGCCATATTTCCAATGTGTGTTGGGTGGGTCCGAAGAACTTCCTCCTATTTTTCCTGTCAGTGGTATATAGTGGCCCCAAATACCTGGAGCGATCTGTTTGATAGCGGTCCAGGACATATGCTGGATCATCCGAAGGGTGGTATTTCCAGTGATTAATAGTCACCAGTTGTGCCGCCCAATAGTAGCGCTGTAGGTCAGGTAGTGCTATGCCTCCATCGTACCAGCCTTTGGTCAATTTCTGCAACGCTATCCTAGGGGCCCTATCATCCCATAGCAATGTACGAATCTCCCCTTCGACCGCCCTGAAGTATGAGTCTGGGACCCTTTGGGGACAGTTATGTAGTATGTAAAGAAAGCGGGGAAGGGCTAACATCTTAAAAAGAACCGCCCTCCCCACCAGTGTTAAGGGCAGAGATCTCCAATGTTTAACATCTGCCCGTAATCGGGCCAAAGGGGGGGCCAGGTTGGAATTATAGAAGCAGACTGGGTCCGAAGTAATAAAGATCCCTAGATACCGAAACCCTTCTGTAGCGACTGTTATAGTGCAGTCTGCTGGAAGGTGCGGGACTGCGCCCCTCAGCATAAACAGTACAGACTTGTGCCAATTGATCGCATAACCCGAATATTTGCCAAAATTCGTGAATATGTCCAGCACGACCCTAAGTGAGCTATATGGGGATGCCGGATATAGCAATATGTCATCCGCATAGAGGGATATTCGATCTTCCACATGTCAGGTTCCGAAGCTGTGTTCTCACTATCTGTGTTAGTGCAGCAACTTTCTTTTTCTGAAACTGAGGTCGTTGACGTTGAAAGTCGTCCTGCTTGCCTTTACCATCAGCCTGGCGGGGCTGCTCATGTCCTTGAGGGGCACCCCGACCTCTGCCGCGTTCACCTCCACCAGCTTGCGAGACTGATGTCTCCTGTGAAGAACGAGGAGAACGTTGATCAGGAACCTGAAATCTATCAGGAGACCTAATTCTTGTGCGATCGCATAATTCATATGTGTGTTCAGTAGTCACTGGTATTGGTGATGCGGGACGGACCCCTGCTTGTGTTGCTGCTTCCCCTGTTTTTTACCGTTCCAATTTTGTTTAGGAAAAACAGGACGGTCTTCTTTTGTAGACTTAACCGTCTGAGTTTGCGGTTGCGTTGTCATTTTAGCAAAAGGCTTAATACCCAAACTATTGTGGCCAATGGGCTTATATGCCTCCGCAATAATTCTTGGTAACTGCCGGGGTTTATCGATGTCGGCGACGAGGCGCAGCTCATTCGACACTTGAAAGTTAACTGCATCTCCCTTGATGTTAGCAAGGATGAGATCATCAACTACGTCGAACACGCCGACAAGCCTCATTCCCAACTCGACCGCCGCCTCCGGACCGTGCTCATCCTGAACATGCTTAATTACGGAGGGCAATACAGTCATAGACAGTGTGCCGAAGCACTTCGCGTAGACCGCTGCAAATACTTTACCCCTGTTCTCACAATCTGTTACCTCAGGGACTAAGTCTTTCTGCAAACTAATTGTAAGAATCCTGTGTTTCTCCACAGGATTTGAATTAGGAAATACTGCTTCCAGCTGGTCAATAAGGCATATTGTCCTTATTCTGGGAGCGCTTGCCCATTACCGAATTAATCATGATGGGACTAATAGTGATCCCGGCCGGTCCAACTGGTTGCGTCGCAACCTCAGGTGCCCCCGCCAGGAGATTGCGTGAGACGTATTGCACCAAAGCCCTATACACTGCAATCAAGGCAGTATGTAGTTGACGTCAGTCATCCACCGGGGCTTGCAAATAACGTGGATGAGGTGTGAACCCGGCCAAGACTGGCCAAGTGGCCCCAGGAATGGACACGGGACCTAACCGAACCGGAGTTACGGTGTGGGGGAGGGCGCCATTGAACCAAATACGATGCTGCCAAGCGGAAATTGAAATTTCCTGCGTCCTATACGGAGTGTAATTCGCTGGAACTGCCGTAGGAGTGTATGAGTCGAACGTCTTATCATCTGCATTCAACTCCAGAAACATAACCCAAGAGTAAAAAAGCTCATAGGGGAACGATGCATCGGCACTCACTACAAAGATAACCGACATTCCTTCGTCCGGCACCCCGAACTGCGTCAAAGGAGGTCAGAGAGGTGCGCAACTATGCACTGCAATACCAACTTCAGCCATAAGGACGCAGAGAAGAAAAACAATCTATATTAAACCATAGCACAAACAGGGGCAGTAATTCAAAATGAAACCTTTTTAATTGTCAAGCTTGAATGAACCTATAAGTCAACTATATAGGTAGGTTTAAACCGTCACTCCAGTCAACCGGAAACAAGAGTGAGGGTGTTGTGGACAAATATAAGCACTACTAAGGCGTCTCAAACATAAGACCACATGCACAGAACTATGCGCAGGAAACCAGAACCTCAGTGAATTGTGGTGTACCAAAAAACTCACCTTAGTACCCAGAACCCCTATCCGACTAGCATCAGTGTCTCATTCGTTCTCCGTACTACAGCGAAGCTACCAATGATTAGACAACCCAGAACAAGCGACTTAGGTTACTCTCAGGAATGGTGGGAATCAAGAACACCTTTAAGTTTTTATTCTCATATCAGTCCACAACTTGAGAAATCAGAGACAAGGAAAAGTTTAAAATGTTTATTTTTAACTACGTGCTCTAAGATGCAGTATTTTGGCTAACATAAGCAAACAAATGATTAGAAATAAAACCATCAGCATTGTTACAATTCCATAAAACACAAAGGGAGAAATCATATTCTAATGACAGTGGAAACAGGTTCTATAGCACCTTGTATACCACCCTCCCCTGGCTAGTTTTATAATAATAGAAGGTCTCTAGGTTTGAATGGGGAACCCCATACCTCCAAGATCAGGTTATGTGAATCACATCACAGGATCAGCACTGCTCTCTGTGTCTGGAAAGGTTGTCTCCAACAGTGCCAGCATCATGCATGCAAAGCAAGGCACCAAAGTTTCAGATATTTGCAGCTGTGTGCTTGTTGTGTCTAGAGCGTGGGCCGATCAACCTGAATTCAACAGCATACATTGTTATTTGACCTTGACGGTTTCTGCACACAGTGTTCAGACTAAGGTCGCGGTGTAAGCCTAGGGATGTGAAAAACAGACGTTCTCATGCGAAGGAAAAGCAAGCAAGCAGTTTTACTTATAATAACAGTTGCGTGTAGTGTCGTGCGCAAAATCGGCAAAGTGGCAAGATGGTGTTTAACTTCTAAAACGCTTATGCTAAAATAGCAATGTGTGTAGGCAAAACCCTGTCCTCACTACAGGGCTGAAGCTACTGGAACAGAATCCTTTGGGCCATGTCTAGACTAGTCTCCCTCTCCCCAATCTTGGGTTTACGTCCCAACGTCTTTGAGGGGGGGTAATTTTGCTTATTAGGACCCTGCCCCTTTCTTTTCTTAGGTGGTGGTTCAATAAGTTAAAAAGATCAATTTTAATAAATGTTTCATTGAAACAAATAACAATTTAAAGCTAAATTAAATTATATACCTTAATAAATATTGTTGTTTAAAGATTACCCAGACAATCACCAATAAACACCAAATCCCCACAAATATAAATAAACAATTGTAAACTGATACCATGCAAACAAAAATGTACAATATTAAACATTACAAATTTAAAATATTAAACAATTAGCTATAACTAGCATACATCTTGAAACTAACACTGCACACCTACACTGCAACAAAAAATTGTTTCTAATTAAGAAAATTGTAAATTAATACATCAAATAGTTATTTTCAATGCATTAATATTTTATATAATACACTACCAAGCCATTCCCCGCCAAAACCCATAAATGTATCAATCAATCAGTCAAACAGAATTTGTAAACGCACAGCACTGTTGCCCCTAGGGTTTCTGGGCGCTGTGTGTCCATCCAAGAGCCAGGTCTTGAGGCTTTTTTCTGAAGACTGCCAGCGAGGAGGCTGTACGTGGCTGGAGGGGAGTCTCATTCCAGGTCTTCATGGCCACCGCTATCTTTCCGCATTGTGGCTGTTTTGGGAGATTGTTTTACTGTCCACAGAATGATTTACATTCTTTTAAATAAATGTGTGTGCCGTGTTTGTTTGGATTCCTCCAGCAGGCTCACTTGCTTCCCGTTTACTCACCACTTTGGCCCTGCGCCACCCCACCTCCCCCCTGCTAAACGCATGTGCAGTCTGCTTCGGGTTCGCCTGTGAACTGCAGCCCAACACGCACGGCCTGTTGCTGCTATTTTAACGGAAGTCGTTTGTTCAATACTTCCCGTGTTGCATAACAACCGGTCTGAAAGCTGAACGTGTATGGGCAGTTGCTTGGCAGTGGAAGGGACTGGTATTTTGTAGTGTACCTTGGATTGGACCATCTCTGTCAATCTTAACGCACCACAGCATTCTGATGTAGTGATTGACTGACATGGAGTACGCCGAAGATTCCCCGTATGGACGTGTCTAGCATGGCTGGGTTTGCTGCGGAGCACAGTAGATTGCTAGCAGAGCGGTAACTGCATCCGGTTTCAACATGGTCAGGCCCGGCTGCTGCCAGTACAATAGTCAAGATAAGAAATAATGATGGTGCGTGAGAATTCCCCAGTACCATCATTAATTCCCATCTTGTTAACAGTTTCGCCTGCAGGACATCAGCCAATCCCTTTGTAGTGAGCTAGATACATAGGATGCTGAATGGTGAATAGCCAGCGCCCTGTGCTATTCTAGGGCCATTCTGCAAGGGAAAATCCTCCATCTCAATGTCCGGTCCTTGGTTAAACACTATATAGAGATCCATGACCTCATTGAGGATGAATCACCGGATGTGTTTTTTGTAATTGAATCCTGGTTGACTGATGCCACGGTGGCTGAACCTGGCCTCGCTCTTCCTCCAGGGTTCAGTATCCTGACACTTAATAGAGAGACTAGAGGCGGGGATATAGCTGTTATTTTTAAAACCTGTTACCGCTGCTCACTTGTCAAGGAGGATGTAGCGGGGTGCAAATGCGCTCGTTTTGCGATCTCTTTCAATGCCCACTCCTCCTTCTCTAGTCTACTAGTTTATCGCCCCCCCGGACCTACCTTGGAATTCAAGTCAGCCATCATTGAGGCCGTGAGTTCCTTGGCACTGACAGCTACGAATTTCAGCGTTGCGGGTGATCTTAATTTGCACTTTGACTGCCCTAAGGACTCCAAAGTCAGCAGCTTGCTTGCTGACTTAGATGCCTGTGAGTTAAGCCAGTTGGTAGTGGGCCCCACCCACTCTGCAGGGCATTTACTTGACCCGGTCTTCTCTAACATCCATTCTCTCATGGTCAAGACACCTAGCCCAGTGTGTTGGTCCGACCACTTTTTAGTTACTATCTTCTTTCCGCTCTCTGAGCCTATTCCTAGAACCAACCCCAAAGCCACTCTTAGACGTTGCTGGCACAAACTTAAAATAGAGGATTTGCTCTCTACTTTGGCTTCCTCTTCCCCCACCATAGACACAGATCCTGAGCAAGCGTATAAATCATTCTGTGACTAGATATTACAGGCCTTGGACATTTTGATCCCTGCCAAATGGTCTAACTGTCGCTGCTCTGACTCCAACCCCTAGTATGATGACTCTTTGGCAGCCCTGCGCAGCATTTGTAAGAAGCTAGAACGGGTCTGGAGAAGGGCATATGACCTTCGGGCCAAAAAGACGTACCAGGATGCGATTAAACGCTACCACAAGGCCATACATCGGGCCCGATCAGCTTATCTCACTAATGAGATTAAGACAAGTAAAAATCCGGTAAAAAACATTTTCAAAATCCTCAACGATTTTAAAACTAGGAAGGACCCCTCCACTCCGTGGATTACGTCTGAGCAGCAATGCAATGATCTGGCCACTTTCTTCGTTCAGAAAGTCAAAGCCATTTATAAATCCTTCCCTATATGCCCTCTGAACCCCATGGTTCCATCAGATCCTCAGTTCACCAATACCCTGGTAGCGATTCCCCCTATCTCCCAGCATGAGTTCCTCACTCTGAGCAAAAAAGTCAAATCAGGCTCCCCTATAGATCCCATGAGGCCGACCCAATTCAGGGACCTGTTCTTATGACGCCTCTGCGTCAGATCATCAATGCCTCTTTTTCCACATTGGTGGTACTCCTGTCATGGAAACAAGCTAGGGTAGTCCCCTTGCTGAAAAAACCGACACTTGATCCCACTAAACCAGAAAAGTTTTGACCCACATCCCTCCTGCCCTGGGTCGCTAAAATTGCAGAGACCCACACCAATACCATTCTTTCAGACTATCTGAACAACATAGGTGCCCTGGATCGCTCCCAGAATGGCTTCCGCCCGGGTCATTGTATCAAGACCGCGCTTCTAACAGTGAGTGAACATCTACGGACCATCCTGGATGGGGGACAAACTGCGGCTCTCATATTGCTCGATCTTAGCACAGCGTTTGACACGGTATCCCATCAGATCCTCCTGTGTCGGCTTGAAGAGGCAGGGGTGGTGGGTCTGGCCTTGGAGTGGTTCCGTTCCTTTCTTTCTGACAGATCATTCCAGGAGTCAGCCACCCCCTTCCTCTCACACGCCCATGCCATCAAACAGGGGGTTCCCCAGGGGTCGGCTTTAAGCCCTGTGTTATTCAATCTTTACGTCCAACCCCTGGTGGCGGTGGCACGGGATCATGGATTGACCATGGTCTCGTACGCCGATGATACGCAGCTAGTCGTGGCCCTCTCCGATGATCATTCTCAGGGCGCCGTGCGATTTCGGAGTGGCCTAGCGGCAGTCGCGCACTGGATGACCTCAAACTGCCTTCAACTTAATGCCAGCAAATCAGAAGTGCTGCTTGTGGGGAGGAACAAGGGGCTCTCGAGCAAACACTGGTGGCCGGAGTCCCTCGGCACTGCACCTACCCCTAAATCGGCAGTAAAAAACCTAGGGATCTGGTTTGATTCCACCCTTGGTTTCAGGAACATAACAAGAAGACCGCTGGTACGTGCTTTGGACTCCTTTGGGGCTTGAGGCTCATGCTGGGCTTCTTTGATCCTCCAACCCGACAGTTAATAGTCCAGGCGACTATCCTGTCTAGATTAGATTATGCTAATTCTCTCATGCTAGGCGCCAACATGGCCGAAGTCACTCGCCTTCTGCGAGTACAGAACGCTGCCGCCCGAGTATTATTGAGGCTCCCCAGAACCAGCTCAGTGTCAGGGCCCTTGCAACGCCTACACTGGCTACCCATTCCTCAAAGGATCCAATTCAAAGCATTATGCCTGACCTTTCAAACCTTAAAACTGTCCTCCCCCGAGATTCTATCTAATCTGCTAGTCCCCTACGTACCTACACGCCAGTTACGCTCTGCTGAGCAATTCCTAGCAACAATTCCCCGAGTGAAGTGCCTCAGAGCGGGGGGCCGGTCATTCCGGTTTCTTGCCGCTAAACTATGGAATTCCCTCCCTGTCCAGATCCGGCGGCTAGACTGCCTGCTGTCATTCCGTAAGGCTATTAAAACCTACCTTTTCCCTACGGTCTAGCCCTAGCTTCTTACTGACACTGCCGCAAGCGCCGGGACGCCTCTTCACTGAGGCAGCTGCGCGCTATACAAAACTTTGTAACATAACGTAATATTAGTGCCGTCCTCCTACTCTGCCTACAAGGGCCCATACACGTCTTTTAGAGGTCACCAGGGGTCACAGCCACAACCCCTTGTTGCCTCTTGCGATCTAATGCCAGTGCCTTTGCGATTCCTGGCCTCAGAGGTGACAAAAGCAGTGAGTAATAAGTACAGAATGTAAACTGTGCCCTGTGTACTTTCTGCAGCTTCCACTGGGACACTGCACTTCTGCTGGCTAAAATAAATGCATTCAGCAGTGCAGCAATGTTTAGAATACATCATAAAATAAAACAAATTAAAAAATACGCATTTTTTAAACTTGCTGCTATGCCTCATTAATGTGATTCTTTTTTAGAAACGGGCAAAGCCAATAGGTCTGGCTTTGGCAAGCTTGTGACATGTTTAATTTGTATTATTGCAAGGACATCCCAAAAAAATGAATCAAAACCAAAACGCCATCTAAACATAGTGCTATATGCTTGCAACAGCAATTTTAAATTATAAAAAAATAAGAATGACTTTTAATGTTAATAGAACACTGTGGATCTTTCCTAGAAAGCAAGTTTACTTACAAAAGGTATATAACATTTTTTTGCATTTTATAATTATATATGTTAGTGTCTTTATAATTTTTTTCACTACCTGAGAGTGACAAAACAGCTAAAGCTGTCAATAGGCCACACCCAATGATATATTTGAACAGACCAGTCACCCGTATACTTCGCACATGTGATAGTTCTTACACGTGATGATAAGTCACACTTATTAAGGATGAGGTGTAAATCAAGCTAATAACATAATTTCTATTCAATATTTGGTACATATGAATTAATACAGTTGTTACCATTGAACACTGCTGTATTTTTAATCTCTATTTTAGTAACTCTCCCTGTGATTTATAAATACATTTATTTGCAAGGCTAGAAAGACATCAATCATTGTGATGTAATCAGGACCAAAGCCAAGTGACATACATTCCTGGGATTCGGTGTCATATGATTACAGTTCTTGTTATGTTTTTGCAGTCAAGGAGTTTGGGCTCTTCCACTGCCACTAGCATTTTGGTGCTCGACATCCATGCATGGGTCCCTCATCTGCCACAGTGGAGCAGACTGGAGCTGGCACCACAGTGGCACCAAATGGATCTGGAAGTTTGAGGCCACAGGTCAGTAATGGGTTCCAGTGGTAAGCAACCAGGCACTTATTCCTGGAACCAGAACTCTTTAATTTGCAGGCTGCACTCTCAGTGTTTATTTTAGCTGGCATTGGGCTGAGGAACTCTTTCTGCCTGGCAGAGCTTCATTTACAACTGTGCACATTTTTGCTTCAGATATTAGCTAAGACCTTTAAGTTCTACTAAAGTTATATGTAGTATATACTTAGTAATAGAGGCTTGCAGCTAGTCCTCTGAATCCACTTGTCCTCTATTGTGTCATTTGCATTTTTCTTCTTGGTGAGGGCCCAGCCTCCCCCCCAACAATAATGTTTAGAAAAAGGCATGACAAAACATAACAACCATTGACAAAGCCAAACTTCTGGCAGCCAATGCCAGACCCACTGTCTTTGCCAATGCTTGTAATAAAATGTGTTGTAACATATATAATTCGGTGGGTTTGTCAGGACACCTGAGATTCTGCCTTTCCTGCAAACCAGCCCCATGCAGCCCAGCATCTGCCCATCTTTCACTGGTTCTTTTGAGCTGGGGTGGGCCAGCACTGAATCCCCCCTTGAGCCCACGTCCTTGCAACTTGATGTAAATCCTCTGCCTGGTGCAGCCGGCTCACTTTGACTAGGAGCTCTTGGCTCATATGATCCAGACTTGAAAATCCTTCAATGGTCACACTGGAAGTGCCATTTGTCCTATTCCACCTCTCCTTATATATTGCAAATGCAATCCAATAGGAGATGCAGACAGTGTCCTGGCCTAACGTCCGTGAAACAGTGAATACCTAAGTGGAAATACTGGCGCATACAGTGGGCAGGGGGAGTGTTGGAAGGCTGGGAGACTGCTGGGGAGTCTGCGCATGCGCAGTAAGGCACCGTGGAAACCGGCCCTAGGAAGAGATGCGAGCGGTGGAGTAAGTGTTTTAAATGAGCAGGGACTGTCCAGTACTGAGTACCTGCACTTTAATTTGAAAGGGAGAGCACCTGCCCTTCTCAGCACTGCTGTGATACATTTAATACTGAGTACCAGGACTTCTCAGGAGCAAACAGTCACATCACCTTTCAGCCTTATCTCCATGCTCCTGTCTTCTTCCCCAAGTCTCGTCAGAGGTTGAGTATGAAGTTTGTAGCTGTGCGGTGCAGAATGACACATTGACCAATAATAGGGGCAACGTCACAATAATATGGAGAGGTATACGAGGCACTGCACTGCCGCTGTACGTTCTTAATTTAATCACCTCAGGATGCAGGTGATGTCACTAAGGGTGTCACATCACACACTACATTCCTCCCCAAGGTTTTCATTTGCACAAAACACTCGGCCTCAGTCAGAGGCTACCTAATATTAAACATGGCACACCATCTCAACACTCAGTCTTGTGGTGCTCAACAGGCATAGTATGTTTGTTCCCATGGTTGTTGAATGTGTGGTCTCAGCTTGTACTGATGACCTCTCGGATTGTGTATACCTTCCAGCACCTCTCTTGACCTTCCGAGGAGATCAGGGCTCTGTCTGTTCTCAGTCTCAGTGGTTCTAACAGTCCAGGAGTCCTAGTGCTTTTGGACTCTTTTGCCCTCCGACACTCACATCATCAACAACAAAGTCTGGCGTCCAGTGACTCTCTGTGGGACATCCCTCGATTTTTTTAATTATGCCACATTCAGATAACCTCCTCACCACCTCTCATCACAGTTATCATGGTCTCTTGTCTTTTCGTCACCACCCAAGGACATCTCTTAAATGTTATTCGGAACCTGTGTGGGCAGGAGGCAAAGCTCTTTGAAGTGTAAGTGGGGCTGGGTACAGCCCTCCCAGTTATCCTGCAAGGATGGCCCATCTTGTCCACAACTAAGCACCCTCTGTGTAATTGTCTTGAATCAATACACAAAATCTAACAGCAAAGCTATTCACCGTCATATGACCAAGTACACCTGCAGAAGGCACAAATGGTAGGGACAAGAAAATGCTAACTTTCTAAAAGTGGCATTTTCAGAATTGTAATTTGAAATCTAACTTTACCATTAAAGAGGAATTTAAATTACAATTCATTTGAGTGTAAACAGCATATCTCCATCTGCTCCCAATCCAAGGTTAGCACTTATTAACTGTATAAGGGTAACCCAGTGTTAGTCAATGGGAGAGATAGGCCTTACAACAGTGAAAATCAACTCTGAGTTTTTCAATACCAGGACATGTAAAACTTAAACACATGTGTCCTACTTTTTAAATAAAATGCACCCTGCCCTTGTGTATTAAAAAGGAAGGTTTAGGCATGGCAAAAGATTTATTTTGCCAGGTCGAAATGGCAGTTTATAAACTTCACACACAGGCTGCAGTGGCAGACCTGTAGGCTTGTTTTAAAATGCGACTTTAGTGTGGGCCACAATGAGTGCTTCTGTTCATTAGTAGCATTTCATTTACAGGTCCTGGGTACATATAGTACCATTTACTGAGGACTTGCAAGTAAATTAAATGTGCCAATTAGAAGTAGGCCAATTTTACCAGGCTTCAGGGAGAGAGCACTAGCACTTTAGCACTGGGTAGCAGGAAAAACGTTTACAGAGTCCTAATGCCCACAAAAACAGTTTCCGCAACAGAAGGCAAACATCTGGAGGAAACCCTTGCAAAGAGGTCCATGTCTAAGAATAGTCACAATGTGCGAAGAGGTTGGGTTCTTAGCAAGCCGAGCATGTTATTTCTCTTGTTGGGCATTCCTGGAGGGGGTGTATGGTAAGGAACTTGCATGTATTTCCTCTTGGCACTTTTGCTTTCAGTGTTTTTGAGTTGCTCGGGCTGCCCACTTTGTCATGATGACAGATGCAGTCTCCACTTTGATTGTTTTCATGTTGCTCACCTCCTCCTTGGTGGTCTCAGGTGACGGAACAGTCTTGGGAGTAGTGTTACCTGTGGGATGTGGTGAGTCAGTCCTGGTGCAGCAGGCCAGAGGTGTTAGATGCCCAATGCACCCAAATTATGGCTGCATTTTTTTGTCCAGCCATTTACCTGCTTGCACTGGAGCCCGTGTCACAGGAAGGACAAGCGAGAGTAGAAAGCAGTATCGGACTGGCCGGTCAGGCTCTTTGACACTGCCAGATGGGCCAGCTTGAAAGGGCCAGTGTATGAGCTGTTTCTTGGTTCCTTCACGGCCGATAACTGCCTCACACACTGGCCCTTCTCAGCTGGCAGTGTCAGAGTGCCCAACAAGCCTGAACAACATTGAAAAAGAGAGGGAAGAAGGGACAGAAGATGCAATGATAGAGGAAAGAGTAGGAGATGGAGAAATGGAAAAGGGCATCAACCGAGGGGTTAGAGGCAAAGAGCGGGCATGGAAAATAAAGATGTGATAGGACAATAGGTGTCTTTATGGCGGGGAAGGAGGACGAACAAAGGGAGGAAAAAGCAGGATGATGAGATGGCAGTGGGTGACGTAGGTCAGAATAAGTGGAGGAGAATGGAAAAAAAGGCAAGATGAGAGAGATGCAAAGGTCAAAGAAAGTAAATAGATCCTTGAAGGGAGAAATTACATTATTAAAAAAGAGAGGGACAGGGGGGAAGCCAAACCAGTGGTTGGAAAGAGGAGGAGAATCTAGAAGGAGGAAGGGCATGAAATCAGTAAAGTATAGCAGAATCGAGAAGAGGAAGTTCAAGGGAAGTGGAACAAAAGGGGAAGAGAGCAGAAGTTGTGGAAGTACATGGAAAGGAGGGAGGGAATAAAATTGAAGAAACATGAAAAATAGCATGTGTACAGAAAGAAGGCACATCTGAAATGGAGAGAGGAGACAAACCAGGGGGTGACAAACAAAAGAGAGACAAGGATTGGAGTGAGGATACACAGCAGCGTGAAGCAGTGGGGTTAGAAGTCAGGGTAGAGGATGGAGAAGGAGGTGGCGCCAGTGGTGAAAGTGTTCCACACACGCATAGTTGAAGTGGGCTGATCCAGTGGTGAAAGTGAATTGCGCCCTACTTAAAATAATTTTGGGGACCACCAGGACAGGCCTTTTATTTAATTGGGCATTTCGCTGGTGGGCTGGAGCCTTTGGAAGCTGGTTTTGAAAGCCCAGGGCTGCACCTAGTGTCTCTGTCACTTTCTCCAGCTACCCTAGGTGAATTTCAGCAGATAGAGATGGCAGAGGGGGAGATAGAGAGAGAGAAAGAGCGGGAGAGAGCGAGAGAGAAGGGGGAGAGAGAGAAAGAAAGAGAGAGAGAGAGAGTAGAGAGAGAGAAGTGAAGGCGCAAGACTACTGACTCATTGTCAGTGAAATTGCTCTCCCTCCCTCCCAGCTCCACCATTAAGTGAGGCCTTCCCCCGAGCCCCTGCACTTTCGAGTGTTGGTGTTCGAGGCCCTCCTGCACCTGCAGGTTTCACCTGCGCCTCATCCCTGGTGGTCCAGTGGACCGCCGTCTCCATTCTCTCGCACTGCTTTTTCTCTCCTTTTTCACTTGTATTTTTCCCTCACTTCTATCTCCCCCGTCACTGTCTTTCTGGGTCTTTGCTCCATTTTCTGTCGTTTTCCCCTCATTTCAGGCTGCCCCTTCACTCTCCTTCTGTGTCTTTCCTCCGTTTTTCACTCGTTTTTTACCCTCATCTCAATCTCCCCTTTCACTCTCCATCTGTGTCCTCTGTGTCTTTCCTCCACTCTTTCTTGCACTTTTGCTGCCTTATTTGCGCTTTTCTCTCTTTTTGCCTTTTTCCTTTTGCCTTTTTCAGCCCATTTTTCTCCGCCGCTGGTGCCCCCGCGGCCCCTCCCCCAGCATGACCAGTGCGACTAGCCCAATCCAGCTCCCCGCTCCCGCCTTCCAGCTGTCCAGCCCTCCCCGACCCCTACTTAAAGGTAGCCGCTGCGCGGCCCCACAGCGTCTGCGCCACCGTCGCGCCAAAGGCAAGCCCGTCTGTGCCTGTCCGTGACCCGACTGCGACCAGCTCCAGGAACCCTGGATCTCTGCACCGCCAACGCTATGACCCAGCGGCACTCCACGCTCTCAACCCAGGCCGCAACAACAACTGCAAGCTAGCATCACCAGCCGACACCCACGGACCCTTCAGCTGTCACTGGCACACCTACAGCACCGCCAAGACCACGGACCCAGCGCAATCTGCCCGCAAGAACACAACCGAACTGAAGACCCTGCAATGCATCCTCCTCAACGACCGATCTCTCCACAAACACACCACCGAAATCTGGGACCTACTCGACAGCACCACCCCGGACGTAGCATTCTTTACCGAAAACTGGACCAACACCATCTCGGGACCGGACATCGCCATCGCCATTCCCCAAGATTACAAGATCTCCAGAAAGACCTGTCCCACCCGCCTGGGAGGAGGAATCGCCATTGTCCACAAATCCACCCTCCGCCTGAGCACACTCCCCGACGAGCCCACAGACCTGATGGAACACCTTCACTTCAAGATACTGGCCAGCCCTACCTCCACCCTCCGAGGCACCCTCGTCTACCGACCCACTGGACCCGGCAGACTTTTTGCCAACTCTATCACAGACATCATCTCCCCTCATGCCATCGCGTCAACCAACTACACCCTACTGGGAGACCTCAACTTCCACCTCGACAACCAACTGGACCCCAGCACCACATCCCTCCTGGACAACCTGCACAACATTGGACTCTGCCAGATCGTGACCGAACCCACTCACTCAGCAGGACACACCCTCGACCCCCTCTTCACAACAGGAAACTCCATCACCTTCAGCCACACCACCGAACTCCCATGGACTGACCATCGATGCGTCCACTTCACCTTCAGAAAACCCACCATCCACAGACACCAGCACCTGCTCTCACGAAGAAACTGGACCAGATTCACTGACGACCAGCTACCCTCATCACTCAGCAACTCCACCCCAACCATCGTGGAAAATGATGACCCCAACACCACAGCCCGAAGCCTGCACAGATGGATCTCTGACAGCGCCAACACCATAGCCCCCCCAAAGAAAAACAACAACACCAACGCCAAGAAAGCTAGATGGTTCACCACCAAACTTTGAGAGTTCAGCCGCACTTGCCGCCGCCTCGAAAAGGCCTGGAGGAACACCAAATCCACAGAAGCCCACAATAACTTCAGAGTCGCCACCAACGCCCACCACAACTCATCAGAAAACGAGGAAAAAAAGCAATTGAAGACAGAATCTCCACTCATGCACATAACAGCAAAGAACTCTTCAACATCATCAAGGAGTTTGCCCAACCCACCAGCGAGTCCACCGACATCCCTCCCTCACAAGACCTCTGTGACAAACTCAGCACCTTTTCCACCACAAAATCAAGAGCATCTACGACAACTTCGACGAAGACAACCAACACACTGAACCCTCACCAACCACCCCGTCACCCTGAAGCCAGCGATCGACAACTGGACAGCCCTCACCATCGAAGACACACTGAAAACGGTTAAGTTAATCCACTCCGGGGCTCCCAATGACCTCTGCCCCCACCACATTTTCAATAGAGCCGCTGACACCATTGCACCCATGCTCTGCCAGACCATCAACCGCTCCCTGGCAACTGCCTTATTCCCTGATGACTGGAAACACGCTGAGATCAACCCTCTCCTGAAGAAACCCTCGGCGGACCCCACCGACCTCAAAAACTACAGACCCATCTCCCTGCTCCCGTTCCCAGCGAAAGTCATCGAGAAAGCCATCAACAGCCAACTCGCCACATTCATCGAAGAGCACAACATCCTCGACTCCTCCCAATCCGGCTTCAGAAAAAAACCACAGTACGGAAACCGCTCTCCTTGCCGCAACAGACAACATCAATACCTTACTAGACAAAGGAGAAACAGCAGCCCTCATCCTCCTCGACCTCTCAGCAGCGTTCGACACAGTCTCTCAATGCACCCTAATACGCAGACTCCACGACGCAGGGATCCAAAACAAGGCCCTCGACTGGATCCGCTTCTTCTTCTCCGGCAGAACGCAGCGGGTCAGACTCCCCCCTTTCCTCTTGGACCCTACACCTACCACCTGCGGAGTCCCCCGTGGGTCCTCCCTCAGCCCTACGCTCTTCAGCGTCTACATGGCTCCGCTCGCCCCCATCGTCAGAACCTACAGACTCAACATTGTGTCATACACAGATGACACCCAACTCATCCTCTCCCTTTCCAACGAACCCAACACCGCCAGACACAACTTTCGAGAAGGCACGGAAAACAGCTGCCTACAACTAAACACCAACAAAACAGAAGTACTCATCATGGGCGCCTGGAACAACACCTGGCCGCTCCTTCTCCTTCCGCACGGCCAGAGCTTGGAACTACCTTCCGCTCCACCTTAGGCAGATAACATCGCTCCCCATCTTCGCAAGAAACCTCAAAACCTGGCTCTTCGACAGACCCCCTCCTTGATGGACTGGAACCTGCGACCCCCGCACCCTCCAGCGCCTTGAGTCCCTTACGGGTGAGTAGGCACGCTTAACAAACACCTGATTGGAAGAGAATGTGGAGTGGATGTGGTCTGACGGCTAGATTGCCGACTTTGCTGCGGAAAACCAAGGTTTGAGTCTCGGGGTTGCGTCCACATCCTGTGATTCTGGGCAAATCACTTAATCTCCCCAATGCCTGAATATGTCCTTGTTTAACGTAACCGCTGCTCATGTAAAGCGCTCCAATATCTTCCGGTCGAGTTCGCGCTGTATAAGTTTGCATAAAAAAAAAAAATGAATGGATAGAAAGAGAGATTTAGTGAGAAGGCGAAGGGGGTGGGGTTTGTTTAGCATATTTTGTCAGGGCTGCCTTTGGTTGCCCAGTCCAGCCCTGGGCACCACACTTATATTTATGAAAACTAAGCACTGATTTCAGCACTTCTTACACCAGTTGCATATAGCTGTTTGTTGGGCACTTTGATAGGTGTGGGAAATGCAGGACTAGATGTGAATTCTCAAAAAGTTCTCATTCTCCTGATGGAGTTTATTTTGCATGGCATTTCAGGAGTCCTTCCTCAGGCGCTTTCCTAGGCGCGCCCATTTTTGCAAATCCATTATGCTACAGACCGCACGTGTTGCCCTCATCATCCATATCTTTCAATTACACATATAGATTTACTTGTCTGTTAACCCTACTGATCTTTACATATGGGTACATTGGAACTTTTTCCAGCAGGGCTGCTGCCGCGTAAAACCCTGTCATACTTTTGATCCATTAATAAATCCATATGTGCGACAAGATTTCAAATAAGACATCTGTTGTTGTTAAAGACCATGGAGACGATCACCGGAAATAAATCGGTTTACCATATCAATTACCACATGATCTTTGAAATTACCTTACAGGTGTGAAGACTTCCCAATTTGCGGAATATGGCGTGCTGCATTTTACATGCAAATACGCACAGTCCTTAGCCTAAGACACTTAATTCATAATTATTGAAATTCAAACATATTGACTGGGCTCACCAATAGCCTCACTCCAGTCTGGTTTTAAGCTGGACCAACAAATATCAATGTATGTTCGTTGTATGTAAATTCCCCTCATAATATCCATTATGGGATTTTGAAAAGCTGACTGCATTTTGCCGTTCGACGGCTCGACAAGCCCGGGTATGATAGATGCACCAACGGGGCAGAGCCCGCATTGTTTTCTCTACTTCAGCAACAAAAATTCATCTAGAGTTAAGCACGAGGACTCCTAATATTCTTTGGCGGTTCCTCTTCTGGCGTTGATTTATTGGAGGTTCATACGCACTTTATTATTCATTATTCCAGGTTATTCCTGGAAAAGGAATCTGAAATTGGTGAATTATCTTGTCACTGCGTTGGTGGAAAATGGAACTGGCGCTTTCCTTGAACAGTTTCCTGTTTCCTTGAACAGTGTTCTAGATGAAGAAAATATTTCCTGACGTTTAGAAAATCCTAGCTGAATGAGGTCGGTGTTTGCACAAGGAGTGACGGATACAAAAAATATTTATGTTGTGCGTGGGTTTGCCCTCCGGCGAGTGGCATTTAGTGACCCTTACAGTCCCTGACATCACACGTATTCTTATTCCTTAATTAACAGAATTCAAAAACATGGCTTTGAATGATAAAACTTTGCATCTGGGTCGCCACCACCACCAATGAAAACAATTATTATGTCGGCGGGGCGCCTTAAAAATTGAGGGATACTGTGTCTCTAATTGTAAAAAATAGTTTTCTCACACGTCACACCTACAACACTTGGGATGCCTACATGTTTCAGGCTTCCGAGGGCTGTACATGCGGGCCTGCCCTTCATTAGTCCTTAGGGCTCCAGTGCACGGATTGTAGAAGTAGTTATGTTATATTATCTGCCATTTGTATAGTGTGTAGAACGTGTGAGTCTTGTATTGTGACAATCAAACTCCCTGGATTGATCACAGATGTGCCTGTCTGTTTGGCGTTTGTGGGTAAAGTCTGGTGTGGTGCATTAGATCTTGACCTCTGTGTGATCCTGTCATGCTGCGTCGTGGGGAACATGTTACTACTGTTAATGTGCCGTTGTTAGTAGAGTATGTGAGAGGTGAAAGAGCACAGTTCATGCATCATTTATCAGCCTGCCTGTTCTAGGAATCATTGCAAGGTGGGTGCGTCACCCTTTTGTTTCTGTCGGAGACGCGGATATATTGGTTGTCACGAAGGTTGGTATCTTCCATGGGAGATATGTGTTGTTCATTTGGGTTCTGAGTCTTAAAGAGCCTTTTCTTGTACTGTGTTTAGATTTTATTTTGACTCACATATTAGATTGACAGTAGTGGGGAAGTGTGAGAAGTCGGGTTGTTGGTGAGGGATGATCCCCTGCTCAGGCAACTCCCACAATCCCTGTCAGGGCAAACCATATAAAGTCACTAAATTAATCTGTGCTTAAACCTCTGGTAGCTAGGCACATAAGCAGTCGGGCTTAACTTAGAGACAATGTGTAAAACATTTATGCAGCACTTAAACAGCAATAAAGTGAGAACACAACACAAGAAAATCCCACACCAATTTAGAAAATAGAGTAAAAGTTAATAAATATTTGACAGCAAAATGACAAACATCCAATCAGTAGAACCAGAGACATACATTTAACAATATTTAAGGTAAGTATAGCGCCTAAAGCACAATGCGCCACTCGTGGTTATCTGGTCGTGCAAAACCAGGTCAAAGTCAGGCAGACCGCGATAGAGCTTGGAACGGATACAGAGACCAGGTTAGTCCAGCTGAAAAAGTTACCTTCTAAAGTCTATCACGAAGAGTTCTGTTTGCAGTGGAGAAGGCTGTGAGGAGCAGGGAGAGCATTCCAGATGGTCGTCACTGTACTCTGAAGAGCAGGTCCTGTGCTGCGGACAGTCGTCGCTGTGGCAGGAAGAATCCGTTGAGCGTCACCGATGGTTGTTGCTGGAGATTCGTGTTGGCAGACACCGTGGGTTGTAAATGCTGGAGCGTGAAGTGTAGAGCACAGGCAGCAAAATCCTCGTACAAAAGGCCCCGTCTGTAATCGCAAAGAGCCTAAAACTAGGATTTCTTCATTTCTTCAAGGAGGAGCTCCACTGATACCACACCATGGGCTCTGGACCTGCTAGGCACTTCTTGGGGATCAGGATCTCACTCCAGCAGAGGCCAGCAGGGCTGCAGCAGATTCAGGTTCAGGTAGGTTCAGTTGTTGCAAGTAAGCTGGGCATTTGCAAAAAGCTCTCTGTAGCTTGTTGTGTCACTGTAGCTCAGAGCAGGAGGTCAGTCAGATGACCTCTGGAGTCACTTCAACTTGGGATAAAGGGTGCAGGTCCAGTCTTTCCTTCTCAGAGAGCAGGGCAGGCCTCAAACAGCAGGGTAGCCCTCTTGCAGCAGGGCAATCCACAGGTCCAGGAGTGTACTGAAGAGTGGATCTGAAGGTCTCATTTTTATAGTGGGAGAAGCTTCTGGGGTCCCCCCCACATAAGTACCTGGAATTTCCTGCCTTCCTGACCTGGTACTAGTCTGTCTGCAAGCACAATAGGTTAGTGTGAAGTCATTTGTGTGTGAGTTGAGACAGTGTCTCTGAAGTGCAAGTGTAACAGGTGACAGCTCTGCCTCCCCATCAAGTTAGGATGGCCCATCCTACCAACATGCAGACCCTCTATTGTGATACTGTCTGGGAGGAATACACGAAGACTAACTACCAACTACACATAGTCTAGTGACCCAGGATGCAGGCACCAAATTGTTAGGACAAGAAAATGACAACTTGGCATTGTCAGAATTGAGACTTAAAATCCGAATGTACCATTTAAGAAGGTTTTAAATCACAATTCCTCAGACACCAACCATGACATTCCTACCAGCTTTCAAACAAAAGTTATCTCTTATTAAATATAATAAGGTAACCCAATGTTATTCCATGGGAGAGGTATTGAAAAACGAATTTGAGAGATTTTCACAACCAGGACATGTACAACTAAAAAGTACATGTCCAACATTTTACATTCACCGCACCCCTGCCCTATTTACTGTTCAGGGCCTACCCTAGGAGTAACCTATATGTATTAAAAAGGAAGGTTTAGGCCTGGAAAAAGTTTATTTTGTCAGGTTGAAATGCCAGTGTAAAGATGCTCACACAAGCTGCAATGGGAGGCCTGAGACCCATGAGTGGGTGGCACAATAAGTGCTGAAGACCCACTAGTAGCATTTAGTTTACCATCCCTGGGTATATGGTATACCACTTTACTAGGGCCACAGAAGTAAATTAAATATGCTATATGATTTTAGATTGTGTTAATTGTCCAATTCTGTATCTGGACTGTCATAGATATCAAGGGGTGTGCTGTAAATGCTATTTTTTAGTGTATGTACATGCATATTAGTTTCTAATGTGCCAATAGCACCTCCAGGTAGTAGGTGTATCAAGCTACTCTTGCACACCGTCCTAAGTATAACAACATAATTATTCACACGTAACCATTGTTAATTACCAATACGTTGTTCATATTGATGTGCGGTTCTCTCTAATAGGGACCACTACTACCTATCAGTCATTTTTTGCAAAATAATAAAGATGTTAGTCCCTCAAAGTAATCTCGTTACGATTAATATTTTGTGGGACTTGATTCCTGGGAAATAATTCACATCTGTAACGCTTCACATAAGGGAAAACATCTTCCCTCATGTCACCAAATTTTTAAATACGTGGCATGTCAAAGGTCACTACTCTTTCCAGCGTTAACTTTAATCAGTTACGCATGTGTTTTAGTATAGCCCTACCTTCAAGTACTTCCTGCACACACAAGACATTTTATTCAATCTATTGCGCATGCGGTATAGTTTGGCATCACCCTCGAATCTTGCTTGCACGTGCAAAATGTTCTATTTATTAATGCGCAAGTGCTGGAAAAAACACTCTAATCTCTACAGCTCCTCATAGTTTCAAACTCAAATTTACGCCAAATAAACTTTCAAATGACCACAAAATCTCAATAAGCCTACGGTTGATACATAACTGTCAAAGACATCCAATCTATTTTTTCATACAGACCATTTTTAGACGCTGACGCCTTAAAAAAACATTATTGTTCCTTCTTATACAATCTATCGGAAATATAATTTTTCTTCAGGTTCACTGTTAATTTGTCTATTATGATCGAGTTAATTTAATTTTCAGTATGATTCTGATCAAGAAAATGTTTAACCATTTTCCTTCTTTTATCTAATAGCAGAGCTATGTTCTATTATACGTTTCCTAAGTTCTCTAGTGGTCATGCCAATGTAGAATTTATCACATGGACAAACAACTGCATAAACCACTCATTTTGTTCTACAGTTAGTGAAATTATGCAGTCTTTTCAATACTCCTTGATAACTGAAAACACCTGTCTCAATAGCATAGTCGCAAATGCTACAACTTCAACATCTATGATTTCCTGTAATTCTAGGCTATCTCCGAATTTTTGTTATTATTTGGTTAGAATGTTTTGCAGCAGTATTACTATGAATCCTATGATCTCTAATTCATTTGCCTTTTTTATCGGCAAACAAATGTCTAGATATATATCTTGAATTACCCACATTAACTCAATCTAACTTTTTACTTATCAATCTATATATAATTATATTTAAGCACAGCTGCAATTCTATCTTTCTTATCCTCATTCTTTTTTCTTATTTCTAAGAGTTTATCTCTTGTTTGCTATTTAGCTCTTTTATATACTTGTTTTACAACTCGATGCAAGTAACCTCTGATCTTCAGTTTGATCATTACATTCGGGCATGCTTTTTATATTCTTCTTTTGTACTACAATTCCTCTGATACGTATAAACTGACTTAATGCCAAATTATTTTTTAAGCTCATTTTATGGTCACTTGTAAAATGCAATAATGTATTGCGGTAAGAAGATTTTATAAACAATGTTGTATTAAGGGTACCATTTTCATGATATCTATATAATTCCCAAAACTCTATTGCTCTTTAAAGTGTTGTTTAAAATCTTCTAATTCATTAATAGTACCCTTCTAGATTATTCGAATGTCATCTATAAATCGGATCCAGAGATAGATATGATTATAGAATGGATTATTTAGGTTAAAAAAAAAATATTTTTTCAAAATTAACAACATATAAATTTGCTAAGCCGGGGCAAAGGTTGCTCCCATGCTAGTTCCTTTTCTTTGTTGATAAATACCATCATTGTATATTTAAACCATTTCCATCAGGACTATAGTTGTTATTTTCACAACAAAAGCTGTGGGGATATTTTCAACATTTTCTCTGGTGTTCAAAAGTCTCTCAAAGACCTATAATAATTTCCTATGCTTGTTGTTGCTATATAAGTTTTCAATTTCACATGTTGCTAAAATGTCATTATTGATGAAAAATGGGGACCCTTCCATCTTATTAATTACCATAGTACTATCCCGAACAAAGGAATGCATCTTGAGTATAAAAGATGCTAGAAAAAAATCAGTACATTTGCTCAAAGGTTCAAATGAAGAATTTATACCAGCCACAATGAACCTAAAGAAAAGATGGTTTAGATATATATGGACTTTAGGTACGGCATAAAAGGCTGGTATTTGTGGGTTCTGATTTATCAGGAAAAAACCTTCATTCTTGCTGATCCATCCTTGTTCCCAAACTTTCAACACCAAATTTCTAATTACTCCCTAAGCTCCATGGTCGGGTTGGAGTTCAATCTGAAATAGTTTGATTCTACTCTCAAAATATTCAATACCTTTCCATCATATGTGTGTTGTTAGGTTCCCTCTTTGAATAGCTGCACACTTATATTGATTTCCCTTGATTTCCCCTGCTAGGTTGTCCTCGCATTAGGGATTGCACCTGCTCCCTCAGCCATGGGTTAGTGCTCTAAAAGCTGTTTGACCTCTAAGAGTGTGCTACTGCTCCTCCTGCGTCTGAGCTCAGAGACATATGGCATTGTATTTACCTTCTCCTTTGGGGCTCATACAACTTACCGTATATTTCTGTTTTACAAGGATCCTTGCAAGCATTCAGTAAGATTCAAGATGATATGCACACAGCAAGAGAAGTGAGAGCCTTCTGGTTAACTAAACTTCAGGCTTTCCTCCCACTGCTTTTCAGGAACTATCCTACATCCTAATCTGAATTCCATCACAGCTGGTATACGAAGTCCGTTAGTTTCTGTTCTGCCGCCTTTGACACCTCCTGAAAGGTTTGCTGGGATCCTGCATGGTTCGAAGCCTTTATTGAACAGTGCAAATTGTATTTTTGTCAAGCCACACTCCATTCCCAATTAATCAATCTAAGGTGGGATTTGTTGTTTCATAATTAGCCAATGAAACCTCATCTTGGACTATGCCGCTGATAAATAATGATGACCATGCATTTAATTTTGTGACCAGATTTACGACAATTTGTGGACGACTCTGTGTGGTGCAATCACATATGCTGATATTGACCTTCAAGCACGGAATGCAACATATTATAGCATTTATACCTCATTCCCAGCATAAAGGAAAGAAACAGATTCAGTGACGAGACACGGAGCCACTTTTGATATGGGTCCTGGGGAAGAGTAAAAATATACCATTTCTTTAGCAGCCAACTGGCCATCAGCTAAGGATCATGTATTTGCGCTTACCCATGAAAATGAAGGCCAGCTAAGACTCCAAAAAGCAGAAGGGCACTAGTATGTCCATAAACGGCTGATTTACATTTTTTCTTAGTTGCAAACAGAAGACAAACAATTTCACTAACTAATATTGATTGATACTATCAAACATTCTTTATCAATGGAAGAAAAGCAACACAGATGCATTAAGGGTCCTGTTTGTACTGTGGTAAAGCAGGACATTTTGTCAAAACTGCCATTCTTTGACAGGAAACAAGCCTGTTCGAGCATATTCAGCAAACCCAGGTTGAGCATTAAAGAAAATCAAGTGTGTGCTAATAACAAGACGCATTTCAATCGTGCCGTTGAATTGGCCGAATCAGAAGAACTCTTATGGGTGCTGGTTGTATTAGATTTGTGGAGCCTCAGGCTGTTTCATGGACCCGGCTGTTATATAGTCGAACAGAGTGTCCATAACTTTGGAAAGAAGAAGAGATTTGAGGTCTTGATGGCACTGTGTTAACCGCCAACAGACTCTTTCCTCACCCGAGTTATGACTATGGCATTGAGTTGATTCTTGGTGCGGAGAGTCCACCTGGAAAGATTTACCCATCAATGATGAAGGAAGACACAGTCCTCAAGGACTACATTGAAGACAATTTGAAGAGAAGATTCATCTGCCTTTGAATTCTCCAGCTATGGGACCAGCTTCCTTTCTACTGAAGCTTGACAGCAGTTTTTGACTGCAATAGACTACGGAAATTTAAATTAAATCACTATTAGGAGCAAATGAACTCTCCATTTGATCTCTGTTTTTCGTGATTAAGTGAAAAATGCTAAAATATTCAATGAGCTGGATTTTAGGGGAATAGAGGGCGGCCTTTAATGCAAGGTATAGACAATTGCATTAGCTTGTGGTGCCCTTTCACCTGTGCAATGCACCAGCAGCCTTTCATCATTTTATCAATTGGAACATTCTGGATATTCTTGACACATATGTAATCATCTTTCTGGATGATATTTTGGTGTTTTCAGATACTCTAATTTAACTGAGACAGCACACAAAAGAAGCTTTGAGCAGACTTTTTACCACTCCTCATATGCTAAGCTTGAAAAATGTGGTTTGGAAACATCCCACATCACCTTTTCATGATTCCAGGTTTCTCCTTCAGGAGTGCAAATGGATCCAAGAAAGGTATCATCTGTCCTCCATTAGCCACAACCTTATACAATGCTAGATATCCAGAAGTGTCTTGGCTTCACAAACGTTTAGAAAAATTTCAGCCAGGATTTTCTTAGCAGTGTGCTTACTATCATCCATCTTAGAAAGCCATTCCTTTTGTTTGTGGTTCTGAGCAAGAAGAAGCATCCAAGGTACTTAAGGCGCTCACTACAGTCACAATCCTTAAACATCCTGATGTGAATCCATAGTTTATTTTGGAAACAGATAAATCAGAATGTGGTTTTGGAGCCATTGCTGTCACAAAGACATCCTGAGAAAGACACCTTGCATCCTGTGACAGGGGCACCGTGAACCCCCACCCCATCCCCCATTGCTTTAGCAGCTACAGTAGGGGTGGAGTTCTTCTGTCTGCAACTCAACAGGCACAGGCTCATAAATAACGTGAAACGGCGAGGGGATGGGTGAGTGAGTAAACAAAGAGATGGATGTATAGATGTGTGAGTGAAAGGGTGGATGGATATGTGAGTGAAGGGGTGGATGGTGAGATGGATTGGTGAATGAGTGGAAGAATGGATGTAAGGAAGGATGAGTGAAAGAATGGGTGGATAGTGAAAGGTAGGATGGATGGATGGAAGGATGAATAGATGAGTCAGTAAAAAGATGAATGGCTGAGTGAAAGGTTGGATGAATGGATAAGTGAAAGGAAGGATGGATAGACTGTGTGAAAGGGTGAGTGGGTCCATGAACGAAAGGATGGATGCCATTTAAAAATTTTTTTTTATTAAACATGCTAATTTTATAGCACATAGTCTGAAAACACATAGCAGGTACATGAGTACAGTATGGTTGAAATGATACATCTAGACGTTGCCTAAACACACTCTTGAGGAAAGGATGGATGAATGAGTGAAAGGATGGATGGATGAGCATTGTGACACTCCCACTTTAGCATCTACAGTACAGGTGGAGTTCCTAATAGGCCTCTTCCATCTCCAATTCGGCAGACAAAGGCTCATAATTAATGCGAAAATGAGTGAGTGAAAGGATAGATGGATTGATGTATGCATGAACGGGTGAATGGATAGGTAGATGGATGGATGAATTCAGTGAAAAGGAGGGTGGCTGGATGAGACGAAAGTTGGATGGATGGATAAGTGAATGGATGGATGGATGATGAGAGAAAGGATGGATGAATGGATGAGTGTGTGAAAGAATGCATGGCTGAGTGAAAGGATGGATGGATGAAGGAGTACAAGGGTGGTTGGATGGATGAGCAAAAGAATGGGTTAGTGAAAGGACAGATGGATGCATGAAAAGATAGATGTAAGGCTAGATGAGCAAAAGAATGGATGGATGAATGAAAGGCAGGGAGGACGGATCGATGGATGGTTAAAAAGGAAGATGGATGGATGAGTGGAATGGTGGATGGATGAATGATGAGAGAAAGAATGTATGAATGGATGGCTGAATGAAAGGATGGGTGGATTGGTGAAAGAAGATGGATGGATGGATGATGGAGTGAACAGGTGGAAGGATAGATAGAGTGAAACAGTGGATGAGGGAAAGGATGGATGAGTGAAAGGATGGATGTAAGGATGGATGGGTGAAAGGTAAGGTGGATGGATGAATGAAAGGGGAGATGGATGATTTAAAGGAGGTGAATGGATGGACAAATGTGTGACATCGTGGATGGATGAGTGAGTGAGTGAAAAGATGGGTTGATGAGTGGATGGATGATTAGATTGAAGTGTGGATGAATAAGTGAAAGGATGGAAGGCTTACTGAAAGGATTTTGGATAGATGAATGAATGGATGGATGGAGTAAAAGGGTGGATGGATGGAGTAAAAGGGTGGGTGGATGGGTGAAAGGGTCGATGAATAGGTTTGGAGATAGATTAATAGGTTTGGATATGGACTTAATGCTGAAAGACTGACTGGATATAAGACTGAATGGATGAAAGAATGTAAAGTTAAAATGGTGGCTATCAGCTGGTGGATGAAAGGATGAAAGAATGAACGGATCGAGGCAAGGGTGGAAGCGACAAGAGAGCTCTTCTGCATAGCGTCGCGATGACCTGCTTCACGTGCTTGGTGCCATTAGAGCTTTGCTTACAAGTGTCGGCTATTTTTCTCTTTTGGCTACGCCCTTGCTTTGTCCTCCTCATCACTTTCACTTACCTAAAGAAATTACGCTGTTTATGATTGGTAGCTACAAGTTATTAAAGAACATGTTTGTCCATTGGAGCTATTTTAGGAGGGGGCATATATAAGATTTCAATAGGGACAGGTCATTTAAACCTGTGTTTTCTCAAGTCGATGAAGTGTTCAAATGCGAAACACAGAAGATGGACTTGCTCTTTTCCTTATTCACCTTTGAGATTACCTGTCGACCTTGTAAGAGAGATGGGAAGGCAGGTGCTCTTTCTTGGCACGAAAAACCAGAACAAATAATCAAACAATCTCATTTATTCTAGCAGCATTACTTCGCCCACAGAGGAGGCCACACACATACTGGAAGATACACCAGGCTGAAGAACACATGGAAGGCAACTTTTGGATACAAGATTTTCATTTGTGATAGAATGGAAGTCACCCCTCCATAAGGGGAAATATCTGTGAATCGGATGCCTTTATTTCCCATTGATGTGGTTTTTATTATCCACTATATACTATAAAGGTGTAACATTGTGTGTCAATGTTTGTCACTAGACCAATCCCAAGGCAATAATTAAACCACATTTCATTGCTTACATGATCCCTGTGTGCCCTCCTCCACCAGACGTATGTACGGCACAGCTATTACTAGTACCAAAGGGGTGGTATGGTGGGGTAGTGATGGTAGCTTAAGAACAATTGTGAGAGCTGGTACTTTTTTTTTTTGCAAACACTTCTTCATCGCGTATGGTATAGTGACGGCACTGATGTAAATACTTGGTCAAAGTAACTGTTGTGACTTCCTTGCAGTGCTGGACAACATTTTATAAAGCTGTAATAATAAATCTCCTTTCCAATGAGATTAGCATAGTTCAGTAAAAACTAATACGAGCCGGATTCCCGAAAGTACTGCCGCAAATGTTGCAGGCGTATTTCCTATATCTCAGGTCGATTCAATACGACCTGCAGACTGGGGGCGTAGGCCATGGACGCCCCTCATGGACCCCTAGGACACTGCGGGAGTGCGCATGCGCCCACGCTCTAGTATCAGACCTTACCACACCCACGGTGCCACTGTGTGTCTCTTAACGTGGGGCCTGAATTAGATCTTGGCGAACGGGTTACTCAGTCACAAGAGTGACGTACATCCCGCCCGCCAAAATACAAACTCCATAGGATATAATGGGATTTATATTTCAGCGGATGGGATATCCGTCACCGTTGTAATGAATAAACCTGTCTGCTGAGATCTAAACCAGGCCCTAAGACTGTCTTCACACGTTCTCCTGATGAAGAGCCAATGTCACATGGTGGAAGGTAGGGTGAAATAAAAGAACCAGCACTGAGTGGTCTCCCAGCTTGTGTTTGGAGGCTCTGTACAGCTGACGCCCCTCTGGGGGTCTGAAACCTCCATGGGAGATGACCGGAGGTGTCAGTAGCCTTTGTTAGTGTTCTTGGGACGGGTAGGACTCTCTGCTTAGGTCCTGCCGGACTCTATGTCTTCCCCCTGTTCTTGGTCTTACACCTCCATTGGCCCCTCGAAGGCTAGTGAGGCAGTGAGGATTACTGCCCGCACCCTCTCCTGACCCTCCTTCACACAATGAAAGTTTCTCAAATATTGACAGGCCCGTAAAATGCATTGGCTGCTAATTAGCCCCATAAAGGCTGATGTCAGTACGTACCATACAGGGAAACCAAAAACAGCCCTGGCAAAAATGCTAAAACCAGCCCTGCTCCCTTGGTCTCCTCGCACTATCTCTCTCTTTCTAATCACCCATTCTCTCTCTCTATCTCTTTTTCTCTTCTGTCTCTCATCTCCCTCTCTGATTGATTTCTCTTTATATTCCTCCTCCCGTCCCTCCCTCTTTTTCTCTTTCTCTTTCAGCCTTCCTGTGCCTGATGGGGAATGTATAGAGTCACTAGTGTAGTGATTTCCCTTTTGGGCCACCTTTGGCTTGCCTTTAGTTTTACGTTTTAGGCTGATCCTGCCACATATAATATATTTGTTTTTGCTGTACATGTTGTTATTCAGGGGCTCTTCTTGGGATTCTGTCTGCACATCTTGTACAAAGTTGCTCCGAATGCATAACAACATAGTGTACTGTTTTGCTCTGCTTGTTCAGTATAATCTCCTAACTTTAGGCATAACACGGTCGCACGGCTGACTCTTCCAACACAGTATTTTTTATCATATAAACTGTGCCCAGTCCCCTTGGGGGTTAGAGAGGAGGATTATGGTAGAGAGGACTGTTCTGGAAAGACAATTGCAAAAACAACAATTGATGGACAGAATGCAGAACAATGCCATACATTCACCCCAGTACAGAGATCTGGGCCTAAATCCATCGTTTTTTTGCTCACCGTGCCATTCCAGTTTGGACCCAGCCATATGCAAATCAGTCTTGATCCTGCGCCCAGTGGGAACAGTCCAGCCCGAACTGCCAGGCCAGGTCCTCCCTGGACTGGAAACAAGCATCATAGGACCGGTTTCGGGCTTTCTGCCCTCATCAGCCAAGATAGTTTGACTCCAGTGGTATGGAGAGCACAGGATCCACGTCTGGGCTTACCCGTCCTACTAGGGGTGACAATTGCAAAAATAACAATTGATAGACAGAATGTAGAACAACGTCATACATTCACCGCAGTATAGAGATCTGGGCCTAAATCCATCGTTTTTTTGCTCACCATGTCATTCCAGTTTGGACCCAGCCATATGCAAATCAGTCTTGACCCTGCGCCCAATGGGAACAGTCCAGCCCGAACTGCCAGACCAGGTCCTCCCTGGACTGGAAACAAGCCTTCTAGTACTGGTTTCGGGCTTTCAGACCTCATAGCCAGGATAGCTTGACTCCAGTGGCATGGAGAGCACCGGACCCATGTCTGGGCTTACTCGTCCCACTCAGGGTGACAATTGCAAAAATAACAATTAATGGACAGAATGCAGTACAATGTCATACATTCACCCAGTATAGAGATCTGGGCCTAAAACCATCTTCTTTTTTGCTCACCATGCCATTCCAGTTTGGAACCAGCCATATGCAAATCAGTGTTGACCCTGTGCCCAATGGGAACAGTCCAGCCGAACTGCCAGGCCAGGTCCTCCCTGGACTGGAAACAAGCATCCTAGGACCGGTTTCGGGCTTTCAGCCCTCATCAGCCAGGATAGCTTGACTCCAGTGGCATGAAGAGCACGGGACCCACGTCTGGGCATACCCGTCCCACTTGGGGTGACAAATGCAAAAACAATTGATGGACAGAATGCAAAACAATGTCATACATTCACCCCAGTATAGAGATCTGGGCCTAAATCCATAATTTTTTTGCTCCCCATGCCATTCCAGTTTGGACCCAGCGATATGCAAATCAGTCTTGACCCTGCGCCCAATGGGAACAGTCCAGCCCGAACTGCCAGACCAGGTCCTCCCTGGACTGGTAACAAACCTCCTAGGACCGGTTTCGGGCTTTCAGACCTCATCAGCCAGGATAGCTTGACTACAGTGGCATGGAGAGCACGGAACCCACGTCTGGGCATACCCGTCCCACTCGGGGTGACAATTGCAAAAACAACAATTGATGGACAGAATGCAAAACAATGTCATACATTCATCCCAGTATAGAGATCTGGGCCTAAATCCATCATTTTTTTGCTCCCCATGCCATTCCAGTTTGGACCCAGCCATATGCAAATCAGTCTTGAGCCTGCGCCCAATGGGAACAGTCCAGCCCGAACTGCCAGGCCAGGTCCTCCCTGGACTGGAAACAAGCATCCTAGGACTGGTTTCGGGCTTTCAGCCCTGATCAGGCAGGATAGCTTATCTCCAATGGTATGGAGAGCCGGGACCTACGTCTGGGCATACCCGTCCCACTCGGGGGTGACAATTGCAAAAACAACAATTGATGGACAGAATGCAGAACAATGTCATACATTCACCCAGTATAGAGATCTGGGCCTAAAACCATCTTATTTTTTGCTCACCATGCCATTCCAGTTTGGAACCAGCCATATGCAAATCAGTGTTGACCCTGTGCCCAATGGGAACAGTCCAGCCGAACTGCCAGGCCAGGTCCTCCCTGGACTGGAAACAAGCATCCTAGGACCGGTTTCGGGCTTTCAGCCCTCATCAGCCAGGATAGCTTGACTCCAGTGGCATGAAGAGCACGGGACCCACGTCTGGGCATACCCGTCCCACTCGGGGTGACAATTGCAAAAACAATTGATGGACAGAATGCAAAACAATGTCATACATTCACCCCAGTATAGAGATCTGGGCCTAAATCCATCATTTTTTTGCTCCCCATGCCATTCCAGTTTGGACCCAGCCATATGCAAATCAGTCTTGAGCCTGCGCCCAATGGGAACAGTCCAGCCCGAACTGCCAGGCCAGGTCCTCCCTGGACTGGAAACAAGCATCCTAGGACTGGTTTCGGGCTTTCAGCCCTGATCAGGCAGGATAGCTTATCTCCAATGGTATGGAGAGCCGGGACCTACGTCTGGGCATACCCGTCCCTCTCGGGGTGACAATTGCAAAAACAATTGATGGACAGAATGCAAAACAATGTCATACATTCACCCCAGTATAGAGATCTGGGCCTAAATCCATCATTTTTTTGCTCCCCATGCCATTCCAGTTTGGACCCAGCGATATGCAAATCAGTCTTGACCCTGCGCCCAATGGGAACAGTCCAGCCCGAACTGCCAGACCAGGTCCTCCCTGGACTGGAAACAAGCCTCCTAGGACCGGTTTCGGGCTTTCAGACCTCATCAGCCAGGATAGCTTGACTCCAGTGGCATGGAGAGCACGGGACCCACGTCTGGGCATACCCGTCCCACTCGGGGTGACAATTGCAAAAACAACAATTGATGCACAGAATGCAAAACAATGTCATACATTCATCCCAGTATAGAGATCTGGGCCTAAATCCATCATTTTTTTGCTCCCCATGCCATTCCAGTTTGGACCCAGCCATATGCAAATCAGTCTTGACCCTGCGCCCAATGGGAACAGTCCAGCCCGAACTGCCAGGCCAGGTCCTCCCTGGACTGGAAACAAGCATCCTAGGACTGGTTTCGGGCTTTCAGCCCTGATCAGGCAGGATAGCTTATCTCCAATGGTATGGAGAGCACAGGACCTACGTCTGGGCATACCCGTCCCACTCGGGGTGACAATTGCAAAAACAACAATTGATGGACAGAATGCAGAACAATGTCATACATTCACCCCAGTATAGAGATCTGGGCCTAAATCCATCGTTTTTTAGCTCAGCATGCCATTACAGTTTGGACCCAGCCATATGCAAATCAGTCTTGACCCTGCACCCAATGGGAACAGTCCAGCCCGAACTGCCAGACCAGGTCCTCCCTGGACTGGAAACAAGCATCATAGGACCGGTTTCGGGCTTTCAGCCCTCATCAGCCATGATAGCTTGACTCCAGTGGCATGGAGAGCATGGGACCCACGTCTGGGCATCCCGTCCCACTCGGGGTGACAATTGCAAAAATAACAATTGATGGACAGAATGCAGAACAATGTCATACATTTACCCCAGTATAGAGATCTGTGTGCAAAAACAACAATTAGGACAGAATGCAGAACAATGTCATACATTCAACCCAGTATAGAGATTTGGGTACAAAAACAACAATTGATGGACAGAATGCAGAAAAATGTCATACATTCACACCAGCCCAGATCAGTTGACTGGGGGTGAGTGCTTACAATGTTAAACACTCCGTCCATCATCCCCTTTGGTTTTGCTTTGTTCGCCCTAAGTTGGCAAGGTATGCCCAGACGTGGGTCCCTTGCCCACTTTGCCACTGGATTCATCTAGCCTGACTGATTAGCCAGAAACCAGTCCCAGGATGCTTGTTTCCATTCCAGGGAAGACATGGCTTTGTAGTTCGGGCTGGACTGTTCCCATGAGGCACAGTGTCAGACTGATTTGCATATGGCCATGTCTGACCTGGGGTGGCGGAGTGAGCTAAAGAATGATGATGGATTAAACCCAGATCAGTTGACTGGGGGTGAGTGCTTGCAATGTTCAACACTCCGTCCATCATCCCCTTTGATTTTGCTTTGTTCACCCTAAGTTGGCAGGGTATGCCCAGACATGGGTCCCTTGCTCACTTTGCCACTGGATGCAAGCTAGCCTGGCTGAGGACAGCTTATTAGCCAGAAACCGGCCCCAGGATGCTTGTTTCCGGTCCAGGGAAGACATGGCTTGGTAGTTCGGGCTGGACTGTTCCCATGAGGCACAGGGTCAGACTGATTTGCATATGGCCATGTCTGTCCTAGGGTGGCAGAGTGAGCTAAAGAATGATGATGGATTAAACCCAGATCAGTTGACTGGGGGTGAGTGCTTGCAATGTTCAACACTCCGTCTATCATCCCCTCTGGTTTTGCTGTGTTCTGGAAAGACAGCAGTGCCTGACATGCAGCCCTGCATAAAGTGAGTTTACACTCATTATGCGGACAACCTAACTACATACTCCAGGTATGGGGTCTAAGGACAATCTCAAAGATCACACATATATCCTTGTGCTTATACAGTAAGAGTAGATTTGGCCAGATACGTAATTTACCGTGCTTAGCATGTTTGTGCTGTACACCCTGTTAGTAACGCTAACTACTTTGTTTGGTTGTATCTGCCTAATGATTTCAGCACATTTGCTTTATAATAGACTACAATAGTTTCAATAATTGTATGGTAAACTTTCTTTGTGTCTTTCTTGTGTTTACCACGGGCATGCATAAGTGAGTCAGTAACTAAAGGGGGGAATCTGTTTCTACTGTTCCCTTGGGGACTACAGGGTCATGTTCAAGGTTGCCAAAATCACCTGCTACTCTGGGAAGGTTAGGAGGTCTGATGAGACACTGTGAGCTAGATAGGATTTGGGGAGTCATGTACTGACATTGTAGAGAGACTCAGTCAGTAGCGTCCGGTCCCCTGCCAAAGTGGGGGGTGGGTGGGGCCGGAGGAGGGAGCTGACTGGGGTTCGGGGGACAAAATAACAATTAAAAAAAAGTTACGTGATCGCTGCCGCTGCCGTCCACTGTATCGCACTCTTCAGTCTTCTGGGTACAGGCTCCCAGAATGCACTGCGGCCAATCTTAGCGCTGCATGTAAGCGTCATCAGGATTGGCCTGAGCGCTGGGACTTTGCGGTCTCAGGAAGACTGGGAGCCGTGCCTGCTCTCCACTCTAATGTAGGGGCCGCTGCTGGCCTCAGTCCCTGCATTCTAACGCTCTGTCGTCCTAATATACAGTTCTGCTTTACTAGCAGAATCCATGCAACACCAGGAGCAACCAAGTGGTTTCAAAACAGGATTCTAGGGCTCCAGTCCACTGGGGAAATGCCTGGTGGATAAAAGGCCTGTCTGGCTCTGATGTCAGGAGGCTCCATCCCTTCACCGAGGCGTCAAAGGGCCCGTGTTTGTAATTACATTTCTGCTCCTAAACCATGGTGGAAATACAATTTTGTGCTCCGCTGCTCTAGGTTTACATGAGCAGTGGAGAATACAGGCCCTCAGTGTTGGCAGAGGGCATTTCTGTAGGTGCCTGTAGGCGTAGTGCAGTGGGATACGTGGCTGAAAAGCATTCTGTCACATTCCTTTGTGAACCCGGAAGGTTGCAAGCTCTCCAATGATCTTACCACTCGTCCAGTCTGCATGACTACATTTTGTGCTCAGGTCCTATTGGGAAAAACAGAAAAACTCCCAAACTGCGGCCACAACATATTTCACCTGTGTCCGTATTCTGCTTTGTTAATTCACTTAGATGCAAAATGCCCTGTTTCCTCATTTGCGTAAGTTAAATTTACTTTGTGGATTTCCACGTCTATTTCTAGAGGAAAAATCCCCTTCCACAAGTGAACAGCAGCTGAAAGACAAGACCCAGACAGCACTCCCCTGCTACCGCCCATTGAGCACACAATGGGCATTCTGAGGTTGTGCTGTTTGCATTGTTCTGTCTTCATGTGGACACCCAGGGCAGCTGGTAGATCCCACATCTGAGACAGTCACGGAGGCTGCTTGCCAGGATGCAGTTCTGTTTACAGGCCACCAGGGACTGCAGTGAGGCATGAGGCAGGGGCGGGGCAGCGCGGGGCACGTGACAGTGATGGGGAAGAAGTGGTACCCTGGACTGTCACACCCTGGAGTGCTTACCTCAGTTAACTTCCCCTTTCTAGTACATTAGAATGCACATTATTCCAAGTAAAATCTTGTTAATATTATGAGTGATGGATTCATTATCTTGGTTTATACAAGTGAAGAGGTTTCAGTCTTGAATATTCAGCACATACAGCTGTGCATAAATGTGTTCATTTACTATAATTAAATGCTAAACTTTTCTGAATCTAATTATGCATAGTGAATTTCATAATCTATGCAGCTTGCCTTCTGGGTAGAGGCCTCACGGTACTCCTCGGTACAAGTGTAATTTTGTGTTTTTTAATTTTGCTCAAAGTGCTCAATAAGATGTCCACTGTGCAGTACAGCCATGGGCCGAGGGGAGATCTGTGTTACATACAGGAACGAGCGTCCCATGCCCACATGCACATTCATTAGGTCAGCAGACCTGCAGACAGTATCCTTGCAATTTGTCCTAGGACCAGATTCTTCAAATCTTTCCTCTTAATCGCTTTTAGGCATGACTTACTCCCGAGTTTTTGTGAATTAATCAGGCTGAATCATGGGAAAGACGTCTGTAAATCAGCTTCCTTGAATCAGGTTTCATTAATGGTTGATGTTGTAGTCATTGGTGTGCGGCATTGATACCATGGGGTACCAATGATAGATGAGCTCCATGCTTAATTTGAGCCGGTGGTTTCGGGTGCTCAGCACCGCACTTAATCATCACCATGAGCTCTTTTCATGAATACCAGTTAAGGACACATTCATTTGCGGTGGGCACAGAGAGATTAAGTGATCTTCCCAGAATCACAGAATGTTGAGCCAATGCCGAGACTTGAACCTGGTTCCCCAGCTCCGAAGTCAGCAGCTCTGGCCATTAGACCACATCCATTCCCCACTTTCATGGTTAGTAGTTGGGTCTGTTTAAGGTAGCGAAACAGGAGAACTGGGCTGGCACAAGCTGCCTCCTGACGAGAGCCCCGGAACTTATTATTTTACAAATTAAAAATTGGAGGACCTCCCCTCCGGCACTGTGCCACCGCCCCCTCACAAGGACCGTAATGTGGAGCCAGACCTCAGGGAAAAGGGGATTTAGATATTAAAAAGAGGGGATGGTTCCAAGCAGACTGGCAGGTACAGTGTGATCCATCCATGTAGCCTCTTCAAATACTGGTGCTGGATACTTGCTAAGGGCTGGATGCTCAAAGACATTTTGTGGTCACAAGCCTTAGGATTCGCAAACTCACGAGGTGTGCCAGCGAAAAGAGGGACTTTGCTATCTAGTAAACCCATTCTGCAAGTAGGTAAAACTTTTCAAATTGGGTTTACAAACTTGTTCCCAATCACACTTAGGAGGGAAGTAAACTCTTCCTCCTAATTGCAAATTCCAATGAGATGTACAATGGTTTGTAAACACACTCAGAGGAGATGGCATCCTATTCGCAGAGGTGAAGCAGTCCTTGTTGGACAACTTCCCGTTTGGGACCTGTGTTAGACAACTGTGAAGGAACACAGGCTTCCAGGCTGGGGATGCAAAAGTAGAGATTGTAGTCTTCTGTCCCTCGCAGGCCACCATTCCTGTATCTGTAGATAATCACAGGGTGGTGTAAGCATGGCCCTGCCTAATCAATATGCATCAGGTAGGTCATTGTGTGGCATCCTGCAATTGGGGATTTTAGTACATAGATTGCATGGCAAAATCAGAGACAGGTCATGTTGGACTTGGCCCCTTTTCCCTGAATTTTTTCGTTTTTGTAGTGTTAAGGTGCAGGTGCTCCCTTCACCCAAGATGGCTGCCACAGGCCCCTGCTACTGCAGAGTGGTCTTTCATAGTAGCACCCTAGCTGCCAGGAGCTGGCTGGAACCCCACAACAATGTTGCGACTCCAGCCTGCCTTTTTGTCCCATAGGTAGAGTGGGGAAGCTCCTGGAATGTGCTGGAACCTTCTAGAAGGGAGGTGTGGTTTTTCTTTTGCCGCCTTGGCCAGCGGTCACCTGACCTAGGGCTACTTAAGAGAGGGAGGGAAACTTTTGTGGTGAGTTGGCAATTGGGGTGAAGCAGAGCTGGAAGAATCCACCAGGAGTGTAGGCGGTAGGGCCTACCCAGGGACTTATGCCTCTGAGAGTGACAGGATTTAGGTGCTGCCTCTTAAGTGAGTGAGGGACCCTGTGAAACCCACTGATCTTGCCCAGCAGTAGGAGGACCCAGAGACTCTCTGCCCAGCCTGACTAGGAAGGATCTAGTTGCCCTCTCCATTCCTAACCCCCTGTAACAGAACCCCTTAAGGGCGCCAGAACATCTGCGCCAACAAAACCTTATCTGACATCTAAGAACAGAAACTTACAAGCCAAGCACTGAGACTGCGTGTCCAGACTGAACTCTAAAAACTATTCACCAAGCACTGAGACTGCGTGTCCAGACTGACCCCTGAGCCCTGATGCAAAGCTGACTGGAGAACCACCGGGGATCGACCAGGTATTAGCGCTGTGACCCCTGCGCTCCCTGCCCTGCTCTGGGACCCCCGGCAGCGTGCTCCGCTGAGCACAGAACCCCATCCTTAATTTGAGCCCCCCCTGGTGACGACGAAGCCAGTGCGCTCACCGCCGTGGCCTGGAGGCCTGGAGAAGTGCCCTGCCGTGTCACGAGGCCCGCAGAGAAGCCCGGGGCCCTGCCGCGGCCGTCGCAGCTGCGTGAGGAGGTGTGCGAGGCCGGGGCCGAGTTCCCCCATCATCGTGGGAGCGGACGCCTGCTGACGCCGAGATCGAGGTAAGCCCGGAGGCTGAGATCGCCCCCGGTGCGCCCCCTGCGGGTTGGGAGCCACACCGCACCCTTAGCCGGGTTTCCTCTCCGTGGGATTCCCCCCCCTGTCTTCACGACGGAAGAGACCCCGCCGAGGGATCCTTTCCGTGTGCCCCCTTGAGCGATACTGAAGCGTGGTGCCCAACGAACTGCACCGGAGCTCCCCGCTGGAAGCTCCGCTCCAAAGTACTGAGAGTCATTGATTCCGAGTGGCGCTTTATGCTATATGCTCCGTTCCAAAGTACTGAGTGTCATTGATTACGAGTGGCGCTTTATGCTATATGCTCCGTTCCAAAGTACTGAGAGTCATTGATTACGAGTGGCGCTTTATGTTATGCGCTCCGCTCCAAGGTACTGAGAGTCATCGATTACGAGTGGCGCTTTGTGTTTACATGCCCTGCCTTAAAGTGTTACGTGCTATCAAGTCCGAGTAGCGCGCTGTTATTCATGTGCCAGGTTGAAGTGTTACGTGCTATCAAGTCCGAGTAGCGCGCTGTTATTCCTGTGCCATACTGATGTGTTAAACGCTATTGATTACGAGTAGCGCTCTGTTATTTATATTCCCTATTACAGTGCTATGTGCCAGAGATCACAAGTAGCCCTCCATGCTAGGTGCCCCGTTCTGAGGTCGTCACCGGTTAGTGCGCCCAACGCGCGTGTGCAGCTACGTGAGTGGTAGTTGTGCCCCAGGCAGTACTGTCATTTCATAAATTGCATATGTGGTAGAAACAGCCTTTATAGCTCCTGACCGATATGTACATCGCTAGCTATTGTATTATCCGCATATGAAATGTACTGCTACCTCATGAACTGCATTTAACGTGACATACTTGGATAAACTTGAGTATTTACATAATTCCTACAGTGTGGCGTCACTTATTGTGTGTGTTCCTCGTCGCATGAGAGGTGCGTGTTGTATGGTTGCTTTACACACAGACCTTTGGTGGCCCGACCGCTCGTGTCACGTTACCGCCCCATAGGGCCTGGAGACCCCAGGTCCTACATTGTTGGCGAGCGGTGGGATCCTTAGGACCTGTGACCATACAGCACCCTTCCGTGAGGCGGAGGGCGCCACAATTAAACGCCTATTTGTTCCAAAGCTTGAAAACCAGTGATTGCTGCATTATTATTTCCACTGTCCAGGTTGAGAGTGCAAGGAGCCTGGTTAGCTGATAACTGTTGCCTATACCCTAGGAATTTTTCTCCTTAGTGTCTAGGTCCCCACCTGCCAGAATGGAATTCCGGTTAGCTGACCTCGAGGGGTACTCAGTGAAGCAACTAAGGGAGTTCGGGCAGGGGATGGGGGTGCCTGGAGTACGGAGGGCCAAAGGACCGGAACTCCGCACCGCCATTAGGGCATGGGTAGAAGCCCACCCAGACGGGAGAGGGGATGAGGGAAAGGAGGCGCCAGATGCACCTCAGGAGGAGAGCGCCCAGGAAGTGATCGACCTCTTAAACGTAGACGTATCTGAAAATGTGCCTCCAGGGAGACGTTCTGGGGCCAGTAGTAGGACAGGGTCGAGGAGGAGCGCGTCTCCAGAGGAGTACGAGGACAGGAGGAAGGAGAGGCGGTTAAAATGGGAGCTGGCCAAGTTGGAGCATGTAAGAGAAAGGGATAGGGAAGACAAGAGATGGGCAATGGAGGAAATGAAGATGGCGCACGAGCTTCGGCTAAAAGAGCTGGAGTTGCGTGCCCTCCAGATGAATGTGTCCAGTGAGGACACTGGTGGCAGCACACCGAAAGCTCCACAGGAGCTGGAATTTTATTTACCCCAGGATGACATCACTAGGGTGTCTGAGGAGGCATTGGTGGGTGACCCTGAAGGGGGTGGTGCAGGGCTCTTCCAACCCAGCGAGGTGGGGGAGGTGGCAGATAGCCCAGCTAGGTCCCAGGGTGAGAGGGTTGTAGGGCCTCACGACCTATCCATAGGAAGGAGTGAGATGGGGAGGTGTCCCGAGGTGCCCCAACCGCAGTCTCAGGGCCTGGAGAGTTCCGCAAGGGAGCCCCAGGTTGGGAGCCTAGGCTGTCCCGATGTGCCGCCCGAGGAAAGGGAGCCCCTAGTGTCAGGAGGACCCAGGGCGACTGTAACCAGCGCGCCTGAGGTTCTGGGGTGGGCCCAGTTTCAGGATTTAGATCCTGGGCTGGGGTGCCAGGCTCAGGGGTTGCCTGACCTGGCGGGTGGGGCCTCTGTTAACAGGGTCCCCCCGAAATTGACTTCCAGGGATACTTTTCCCGTTAGGAGGGTGCTGAAATCTGGAAGGGGGTGCAGAGGGAGGAAGGTCTCGCCTCGGGCACCGGCTCAGGCTAAGGGTTTAGGCCCTAGGTTGAGAAAGCAGTTGAAGGGTCAAGGCCCTGTACTGAGGAGACAGTGGTGGTCTGAGGGTGCCTCGCAGGGTAGGGTGAGGAACCCCAGAAGGAGAGTTAGGGGGAGGAGAGCCTCGCCCCTGAAGGCTGGTCAGCCTAAGGGTGTGGACCCCAGGTGGAAGGACCAGAGGCAGTTTAGGACTGCAAGGAAGAGTAGGAGAGTGGTCATCGGGCACTACGGGCCTGGGGCTACTGCCCCCCACTCTGAGAGACCACGAGGGCCAGAGACATCTGGATGGCCGAGGGGCCGGTTCTGGCCACAACTAGCTAGGGAGCCCCAGTGGGGTGGTTTTGTTTGTCCAGGGAGGATTGAGAGGGAACCATCTGGTTCCAGAGTGGAAGAGAATCTGCAGTTGCGGGCCTGCGTCCACCTTTTCTCGCCCCAAGCAGGGAAGACCATCAAGGCATTGATCGGTCTACCCTGGCTTTTGGCTGGAAGGGGGTTATGTTGGACTTGGCCCTTTTTCCCTGAATTTTTTCGTTTTTGTAGTGTTAAGGTGCAGGTGCTCCCTTCACCCAAGATGGCTGCCACAGGCCCCTGCTACTGCAGAGTGGTCTTTCATAGTAGCACCCTAGCTGCCAGGAGCTGGCTGGAACCCCACAACAATGTTGCGACTCCAGCCCGCCTTTTTGTCCCATAGGTAGAGTGGGGAAGCTCCTGGAATGTGTTGGAACCTTCTAGAAGGGAGGTGTGGTTTTTCTTTTGCCGCCTTGGCCAGAGGTCACCTGACCTAGGGCTACTTAAGAGAGGGAGGGAAACTTTTGTGGTGAGTTGGCCATTGGGGTGAAGCAGAGCTGGAAGAATCCACCAGGAGTGTAGGCGGTAGGGCCTAGCCAGGGACTTATGCCTCTGAGAGTGACAGGATTTAGGTGCTGCCTCTTAAGTGAGTGAGGGACCCTGTGAAACCCACTGATCTTGCCCAGCAGTAGGAGGACCCAGAGACTCTCTGCCCAGCCTGACTAGGAAGGATCTAGTCGCCCTCTCCATTCCTAACCCCCTGTAACAGAACCCCTTAAGGGCGCCAGATACATCTGCGCCAACAAGACCTTATCTGACATCTAAGAACAGAAACTTACAAGCCAAGCACTGAGACTGCGTGTCCAGACTGAACTCTAAAAACTATTCACCAAGCACTGAGACTGCGTGTTCAGACTGACCCCTGAGCCCTGATGCAAAGCTGACTGGAGAACCACCGGGGATCGACCAGGTATTAGTGCTGTGACCCCTGCGCTCCCTGCCCTGGTCTGGGACCCCCGGCAGCGTGCTCCGCTGAGCACAGAACCCCATCCTTAATTTGAGCCCCCCCTGGTGACGACGAAGCCAGTGCGCTCACCGCCGTGGCCTGGAGGCCTGGAGAAGTGCCCTGCCGTGTCACGAGGCCCGCAGAGAAGCCCGGGGCCCTGCCGCGGCCGTCGCAGCTGCGTGAGGAGGTGTGCGAGGCCGGGGCCGAGTTCCCCCATCATCGTGGGAGCGGACGCCTGCTGACGCCGAGATCGAGGTAAGCCCGGAGGCTGAGATCGCCCCCGGTGCGCCCCCTGCGGGTTGGGAGCCACACCGCACCCTTAGCCGGGTTTCCTCTCCGTGGGATTCCCCCCCCCCTGTCTTCACGACGGAAGAAACCCCGCCGAGGGATCCTTTCCGTGTGCCCCCTCGAGCGATACTGAAGCGTGGTGCCCAACGAACTGCACCGGAGCTCCCCGCTGGAAGCTCCGCTCCAAAGTACTGAGAGGCATTGATTCCGAGTGGCGCTTTATGCTATATGCTCCGTTCCAAAGTACTGAGTGTCATAGATTACGAGTGGCGCTTTATGCTATATGCTCCGTTCCAAAGTACTGAGAGTCATTGATCACGAGTGGCGCTTTATGTTATGCGCTCCACTCCAAGGTACTGAGAGTCATCGATTACGAGTGGCGCTTTGTGTTTACATGCCCTGCCTTAAAGTGTTACGTGCTATCAAGTCCGAGTAGCGCACTGTTATTCATGTGCCAGGTTGAAGTGTTACGTGCTATCAAGTCCGAGTAGCGCGCTGTTATTCCTGTGCCATATTGATGTGTTAAACGCTATTGATTACGAGTAGCGCTCTGTTATTTATATTCCCTATTACAGTGCTATGTGCCAGAGATCACGAGTAGCCCTCCATGCTAGGTGCCCCGTTCTGAGGTCGTCACCGGTTAGCGCGCCCAACGCGCGTGTGCAGCTACGTGAGTGGTAGTTGTGCCCCAGGCAGTACTGTCATTTCATAAATTGCATATGTGGTAGATCAGCCTTTATAGCTCATGACCGATATGTACATCGCTAGCTATTGTATTATCCGCATATGAAATGTACTGCTACCTCATGAACTGCATTTAACGTGACCTACTTGGATAAACTTGAGTATTTACATAATTCCTACAGTGTGGCGTCACTTATTGTGTGTGTTCCTCGTCGCATGAGAGGTGCGTGTTGTATGGTTGCTTGACACACAGACCTTTGGTGGCCCGACCGCTCGTGTCACGTTACCGCCCCATAGGGCCTGGAGACCCCAGGTCCTACAGGTCACAAAAAGTCGGTGCTCAATTTGTGACCACAATTTGAGACTTGTCTCTTTGTTCATCAGTGCCTAAGTTCATACATAGAGGTAAGATTTGAGTGAGGTATGTGCCTGGTTTCTGGGTAAGTTGCCCCAATGGTACATCTTGAGCTCAAGAATGCGCCTATGCATTAAGCCTTGACTGTAGCATTGCAAAAGACATTATGCAAGTTCAGGTTAACACCTCCCCTCCAGACATGATCATATTTCACCTATTTTGAGGTTGTGCCAATGGCTGCCCATACGCTGCAGAATTTCCTTTGAATCATTATCTATTTACGATATTATCCATTGCACACAGAGCAGTATATACCAGAAAAGCCCAGATTTTCTGGCTTCCAAGTTTACTATGTACTGGTTGAACGGTTCCTTGTGCCCCTCAAATCTTTTTTCCCTTGTGTTACACAAGGCAAGACCAGTGGCCAGTTTTTCTCTATAGCCGCATGTAAAGTGTGAAGTTCTTTGACCTGTAAACGTCGAGTGGAATCAAATGTGAATATCTTCAGGAATTTTCTGAAAACGTGGCTTTGTAAGAAAGTGATTTTTCCCCTGTTGATGGTTACCCGTCACCCATGCTCTGTTTTTTAAGCTTTTACTTTGTTGTCTCGTCTACTCAATGCTCAGAAGCTAAGTGACCATACACTTTGGAAATCAAGGATTACAAGAACATAACTGTCTATTGGAGTCTTTTTCCCAGACAATGGAGCAGGCAGTCAGAGTGCTGGCTGGAACAGAGTTAAGTTTAATCCATGCTGGGTGTAGGTTCTGGCTGGCTCTGGCTTTCGGGAGGGATGGGAGCTCTTCAGAAGAGGTCCTTTTCCTCCAGGCTTAGCAAGGCGATGGATGAACAGGATGACACATTTGTACAACGCAATCCTCAATACGGCTACCAAAAGTTACTCAATTGACTGTCTCATGGGATCTCACAAACTCATGGGTTTGTTGCAAACTTGCAGGTTTCTTCCTGTATGTTGCAATCTTGCAAGTTCCATGAAGCTGGCTTTAGTGAGAGAGCAGGTGTGCCAATCTTTGACCACCTCCGTTCCAGTGTTTTCGACAATATAGTATTCTCCCAACAATTGGTGTTCATTGGGATCTGAAATAAAGGTTGACCCCACAACACTGACCTCATAACCTTAATACAGTTGTCATACAGTGACCCATCCTGCCCACCCGCAGTCATCTACATGCAATAACTTCCAGCCATTCACCTCAATCCTCAATGCGGCTGCCAGACTCATCGCAGGAACCAAAGGCTTAGACCACATCTCCCCAGCTCTCAAAAGTCTCTCTTGGCTCCCCATTGAAGGAAGTGGAGCTACAAAACTGCATGTATCACCCACAAAGCTCTCCACTCTGCAACCCCCAAATATCTTGATTCTAAAATAGTGCGAGCAGGAAAAAACGGGGTTCTGAGAAGCTCCAACACACTCCTCCTCATACCACCTAAACTAAAAAAGAATTCATCCCAGACAAGATCCTTCTCAGGAAATGCCCCTAAAATCTGGAACTCCCTCCCTAAAGAACTACGCTGCAACCCCTCCTTCTCCCGTTTCAACCGTGACCTCAAGTCTCTACTGCTCACCGAGTACCTCAAGAAGAGCATTAAATTACTTTCACCTTCCATATCCAACACTCCGGGTCACTTTCTAGGCGGACTCGTTACCAGGCGAACTCAAAATCTATCCTCCTCCCCAGAACCAAAGGACTTTATTGACTTTCACTATGTATGTTTTGAAAACCATGTGCTCCTATTTTTACTTGTACAATCGTAACCTCTAAACATGTAAAGCGCTCTGTTACCTTTGGGTCGAGCCAGCGCTATAGAAAACTCACAAATAAACAAAATAAATAAATAATAATCGCTTTATTGAGGGACCAGCCTAGAAGAAGACAGTAATGAGTTGAAACCCCACCAAACTGTAACCCTACAGAGTAGCAATATGGCTGATCTAATGGAGGAGCCCTCTCCCATTTGGATTCTAACTGCTTGCAATGCACAGCACCTCCCACCCTGGCTCTAATACCAGCCCACGCCCACACCAGCTATCAGTACAAGAAATGGTAGGGGATGACAGAACAGGCTACAAAGGCCACACCCTGGGAGGGCAAGGAAGTGACCAGCTCAAGGAAGTCAACAATCTGAACCTGTTGGACCGTAAAGACCAGATCAGCAAAAAGGAAGTTCACATCTATAGGTGTCTAAAGCTTAAATAATACCAGTGAAAAACTAAAGTTCCACTACCATGGGCAACCTTTTCGACTCCATTGTCCAGTACCCATGGACTTATCCGGTGGCACTTGGAATACTTTGCCTAACATGATGCATGATAACATCCTGTATGAGCCTGTATTTTATTTACAACTGGAAAATCTGCAAATTTCATGTGACACGAGGTTCACATAATTTTGCTGGATTTCAAAGGTGGAAAATTCGGCATCACTTTTAAGGACGGGTGACTTTTTAGAGCAGAAAACGTGTTGCGGGAGACATTTCCTCCTCAAGCCCCGCCTCCTACCGCTATCATAAATGACTTGCGAGCACAGTATCAAGATACAATTTTTACACAAAGTCGTGAATTTTATCAAACATACATGACATTTTTATGGAAAACTGACCCCCAACTAAAATGCCCATTTCGGCTCTCCTAGCGGTAAAAGGAAAAGGAACAAAATGTGGCATTATCGGGCGCGCAACAGAGGCCCCCTGCACCCCTGCGGTGCGGGGGGAGGGGGGAGTGGGGGCAGGCTTCCCAAGACTGGAGAGGGTACCTCAGACTCCAATGATGTAAGTGTGACTGCCACAGGGGCCATCAGCCCGAGCCATGCACAGCATGTGACATGTCCAGTTTAGCTTCAGTCTTTGCTCTTGTGGCAGTGCGGTGTCAAAGGTACAACTGTAAACTTTTGTTTCTTGCCGATGTAGAGAGGCCTGGAAGGTAAGGCACACCAGGGTCTCTCCATGAAACTGAGCACGTGGGTGCAGGAACAATGAGACCAGAGGGCTGTGGGCAGGAGAAGGTTAAAAGGCAGAACAAAGGAAAAGGCATTATAGAGCGACTGCTGAGAAAGAAGCAAAGACAGAGAGATAGAGAAGGGACTTAACACAGCCCCAAACTATGGGCTATATGTAACAAACAGTAATGCAGCGCAGCAAGCCACCTTGCTGCGCTGCTGTACAGGGAAAGGGCAAGAATGCGCCGTATTTATCACAATAGAGTGGATTTCTGCCCTTTTCCAGCGCTGGCGCACAATGGGCTGGAAGCCTGTGTAGCATGCAGGATTTTATTGTGGCGGAAGGGGCATCTTCCTGCACAAAAACAATCCAGAGGGGCATTTTCCTCCTTCTATGTGTGCTTAAGATTGCAGTATACATAGAAAGAGGAAGATTATTTCTCCTCATTACACCTCACTTGGGAAGGCGTTGCATTTTGGCACATTCCCAGGTCTACCAGTAATGGTAAATCTGGGAATGTGTCAGAATTCATGGGTGTTGCGTGGGAACACCCACGCAACGCCCACGGACTGCCTCCCTGGGGCAGAGTAACGCAAGGTAGCGATTTACGCTGCGTTGCGTTACTCTGGATTTATCAAGCCACTCAGCCACACAAAGTGGCCTTGCATGGCTTGATAAATTGCATTTTGGGGTTGCGTCACGCATGCATCACGTTGCGTTGTGCAAAAGCCACATAATCCCTTGATAAATAGGGCTCTATGTGTATATGTCGCGTCATACAGCTGCAAGTAACACGTTACTACAGACTTTTCTGGAGACTGAAGAGGGCAGACCATGGTTTGTTGGCCCCTTATTCGGTTCTTGCACTGGGGCCCACTCACGTTTTGTTGTGTCACTAGGGATTAGCTTAATTTATATGCAATGTACAACCTTATTTTAGATTTTTGTGGTTCCTTTGGACATCCGGCTGGCTGCATTATCTCAAATGCAATGTATGGCGCCAATTCACAAATATTCAATGGAATATGGTTAACTTACTCTCTGTGTAAATTACTCTTGTGCCTACGCAGAACTAGCCATTATCGCTAATTCAAACACTTCTCAAATGTATGCAATTCACAGAAACAATGCCATTTTGGCAACAGGGTTGGCTGAATTTAATTTGCATAATTTCACAGAAAATTGAAAATGTACTGATTTATGACACAGTAAATCTGAAATATATCCTACTTTGGCCCCAAATCTATTGGCCTGAGAAAATTAGAAAAACAAATTACAAATTGCATAAATTTGCTGTAAGAGAAATCACGAATGAAATCAATTTGCTGCAAAATAAATCACAAATCAAAAATGGACAACAGAATGTGCCAGACACATAAATAGATTAGCCCAAATGAAATGATTCGGCATTCGACATCCAAATACAGCGATTAACCTCCTCTAATTTGTATTCTGTCGAATTAGGAAATGCTTCATTATTTATGAACAGAAAATGAAATATTCACCCATCCCTCTTCTGGTTAGGGCACAGAATTTGCAGATCATCAAATGGATTGTATACCTCGCACTATTGTCATGTTCCATCAGAATGGTGCGAGCATGTGCAGGTGTAAAGAAACTTGGATAAAGTTCATTATTCGGGATAAGGACAACTCTCTTCAGGGAGAAGGTACTCTCAATATCGAATGTTTGATTAACCTTTAGGAAAGGTTAAAAGAACTAAGAACAAACCCCTGCAGAACAGAGGCTCGCTGTCCTAAACTGGTAGGAGGAAGCCATGGAAAACCCAGCAGGAATCCCAGATGTGAGGTTTTAAAAATAGGCATGCGAAACTGAGCTACGAAATTAACAATTTCCGGAACAGAATGCAAGTCTGTGCACTGTGGCAGCGCCCCTTCCAAACTGAATTGCTCAGATGACTAGCGACTTCCCGGAAGTGACGGAGGTAAGGAAGGCGTGCATGTTAGGTGTTCTGAGTTTTCCAGTTCCCACAGGAGATGCTGGGGGTGCTCCATGGGCAGGGGCTGCTCCTCCATTTGAGAGGAGGAGCGTCGCCCCACAAACCCAAGAGCTGAAAAATAAAACAGTAATAAAAGTTTATTTAATACCATTTTATTTTTCAGCAAGTCATCATGAACTAAGGCCCTCATTAGGAAGCCTCCGACCGACATACTTGGTTTGAATTCCGACCTCCGTTTTAAGGATTACGGCGGTCGGAATTCAAACCGACCGGTCATTCCAGCTGGCTTCCGACGGGCTCATGGAGCCTGTCAGCCAGTCGTAAACCCACCATAATCCCGTGCGGACTTCGTTTCGGCCGTCAGGATTATGATGTCGGTTTCCGACAGGCTTTCCACGTCATGCTTTCTGACATGAAAAGTCTGTCGAAAAGCGACTTTGGGGGCCCCTAGAAGGGCCTCCTTCTTCCTACGGCCTCCAGTTGAGGGCCGAGGAGGCACCTTTGGTTCCCCTGTAAATCCATGCACCATGTTATTGTTATTGTTATTGTTAGGTGCATTTGTAAAGCGCGACATTCATCCTACAAGGATATCACGGCGCTGCAAAAAATAACAATAAAACCAAGGCATTAACCGGGAGCATATAGATTATTCTGAATAGTGCGGTTTTTAGTTTTTTCTTGAAGGTGGGGTAAGAGTCCGTGAGTCTGAGGTTGATCGGAAGTTCATTCCAACATTTCGCAGCAATGTGTGAAAAAGCACTTCCTGCCCATTCTGGAAAGCTTAATCCGAGTAGTGGCTGCTTTGGCTGAGGCTTGCGAACGTAGGTTCCGCGCTGGGGCATAGAACTTAACTCTATTTCGTAGAATGTAAGGGCCTGTATTGTGAATTGTTTTATAGGCAATACATAGCATTTTGAACATGGCTCTTTGTCTCATGGGCAGCCAGTGTAAAGCTCTCAGACAGCTTGTGGCAGAATCGTACTTTCTCTTATTGCAGACTGCTTTTGCTGCGGCGTTCTGGACCAGTTGTAATTTTCTAAATAAGTAGTCCGACATTCCTACAAATAGTGAGTTGCCATAATCCAGCCTGCTAACTAGTAACGACTGGACTAGGATCTGTCTACATTCAAGTGGGATCCAGGGGAAGACCCTTTTCAATCTTTTTAATATGGCAAATCCTTTGCCACATATTGAGGAGACATGGCATTTCATTGATAGAGTGGTGTCCATCTGAATTCCTAAATTTCTAGCAGACGATGTGGGGATTGGTGGAGAACCTAAAGAAGTTGGCCATCAGGTGTTATCCTAGAGCTGTTTGGCCCCACCAAAAAGCAGAATTTCTGATTTGTCAGCGTTCAGTTTTAAATAATGGCCGTGCATCCAATTGGATAGCTCTGACAGGCAGTTGTGTAGTCTACTTTTGGCGTCATTATCTCCATTTAGGGTAACCATCAGCTGAGTATCGTCAGCGTAGGAGCAGATATTGATGCCCCATTTCTTGCCAATCGATGCCAAAGAGGAGACATATACATTGAACAATGTTGGGCTCAATGTAGCTCCTTGGGGAACTCCATATTTAATCTTACGGGGGGTAGAGGTAAAGTTGCCTAAACAAATAGACTGGGATCTATTTGATAGAAAAGACTCCAGCCATTTTAGGGCTTTACCTTGTATTCCTTTTGCGGCAAGTATGTGGATTAACAGTTTATGGGACATGGTATCAAATGCCGCTGATAAATCGAGAAGTATCAGGGCAACCGTTTTACCTTTATCGACCTGCATGCGAATGTCGTCCATTACGGCCAGAAGCGTTGTTTCTGTGCTGTTATTAGATCTAAAACCTGTTTGGGAAACATCGAGAAGTTTGTTGATCTCTAGATAAGTTGTTTTGTTACCAGTCTTTCTAAAACCTTCGATAAAAAGGGAAGCTGTGAGATGGGGCGGTAGTTGGCTGGGTCGTTTATATCCGCACCCGCCTTTTTTAGTAATGGAATTACTGCCGATTTTTTCCAAACTTCTGGAAAAACAGCTTGCTCCAGAGACTGGTTAAGAACTTTTGTGACTGCAGGGCCAATTATGGGAGTAAGTTGGGAAAAGATAAAGTGTGGACAAACATCCCATGGTGAGCCAGATTTAATTTCTGACATGGCTTTAGTAATCTCATCTTCTGAAAATGGGCCAAAGGTAGAGCAGTTGGTTTGCAAAGTAGGGTCAATCCGATACTCCACTGGGGCCTGAGCGTTGTTTGTGAAGGAGGCATATATTTTATCAATTTTATCACAAAAGAAATCACCAATTTTTGAGCAGTTCTCTTGTGATGGTGTCAGATTGGATGTAAAACAAGGAGGATTACAAAGTTCTTTTACAATTTTAAAAAGCTCCTTGGACGAATTTTTATTCTCTAAAATTTTTTGAGAAAGGTAGTCTTTCTTTGCTTTGCGTATGGCAGTGTGGTATATTTTCAGCTGATGTTTGTAAATGGCTCTGTCTTCGGCGTTTCTACTTATTCTCCATTTATGCTCCAGTGAGGTGCATTTTCTTTTTCCAATTTTTAGGTCTGGGCCATACCATTTCTCGGAGGTTTTTGATTTCAATCGATTGGTTGCGCGAGTCCGTGAACAGTGGTCAAGTGCTTTCTCTATGTTTTCTCGTAAGAGGAAAACTTTTTCTTCGCATGTCATTTCAGAACTAGAAAAAAAGGAAAAATCTTCCTTGAATTTTTCCAAAGAGAATTTGCTCCAACATTTAGTGGAGTTGGCCGACTGGGCTAGCGGTCTATTGGTTTTTAGAGGTAGGTTTAAGGTAAAATCTATCCTATAGTGGTCTGTCCATGTCAAAGGGGTTATATCCGTAATGTTGGTCTTCGATATGTTTGTAAATATAAGATCTAACATGTGCCCCGCTCTGTGTGTGGGGCGAGCTATTTTCTGTGATAATTGTAGGATTTCCATGTCTGTGGTAAGTTGCTTAGTTAGGCAATTCTCGGCTAAATCGAAATGAATATTGAAGTCACCAATGACTATAATGTTTTTATGGTTGAGGCAGAATGGAAGGATTTGTTCGAGAAGTTGGGTGCTAAAGTCAGTTGTGCTGTTTGGGGGATTATAGATGATTGCACATCCGAGGATAACCTGAGTCTTGATGAAGATGGAGATGGTTAACACATCGTGTTTGCCTAGTTGAGTGACTGTTTCTTGGTGACATGAAAAACTATCTTTAAATATCATGGCCACTCCGCCTCCTCTTTTAATTTGTCGATTTAGATTAATGATTTTGTATCCAGTAGGAAGGGCAGCGGTGATATCCGGGGTATTGTGCTCACCGAGCCAAGTCTCTGAAATGAAGGCAAAATCAGGTCTGTTATCATGTAACATGTCCCATATCTCAGTCGAGTGTTTGGGAAGGGACCTGGCATTAACATAGATGCATGTGTAGTCCTGAGTAGGTGTGACTTCCGATGAGGGTAACTCCGAGTGGTTACAACTCCATCTGCAATAGCGGCAGCTAAAAGGGCCCGTGGTGTGGGAGGGTTCAACCTTGGCACAAAGGGGGGCTGTTAAAGGAGTATTAAACATAAGCAGCTCACCTCGCGAGTAGACCATTGAAGGTTTGCCAAATCTGCCTGTAATTTGGGAAACAGGGGTTGTGGCCCCTGGTCCCGGCCTGTCGCGGACGGGCGCAGACGGGCTCGCCTTTGGCGAGCCTTCGGCGCGCATTCGACGCGCCCGCTGCGCTCGTCCGCTGCGCTTCCTGTAGGGACACATCTTTTATATGAAAAATAGATGAAGGGGCGAGTCTCTGAGCAGGGGGCGTGGCCTTCAATCGGCCAATGGCGTTCCCGTTTTTGCTCCAGTCACCCTCCTGCGTCAGCTGTCAGGGCGCTGAGCGCAGAGCGAAGGCAATGCTCGTTAGTTTAAAACAGTGAGAAAAGCACAAATAATATACAATTTTAAAAAGGAACAGAGGATCCTACTCCCGGCTGTGCCTCAGGAGGAACTGCAATTTAAAGCCATGTGGCATGCACCGTGAGGAGCCTGCCACACAGTGCAGGGATTTACAGAAACTCTTATAGAGAAATGGGAGTTTGCAACTGCACATTGTGCGGGCGCATTAAAATACAGTGTTCGTAACTGCCGACCTACGGTCGGTCAGTTCCCACACCAAGACGATGTCGGTCGGAGGCGCCTGTGACTGATATCGTACTAGAGGCCTAAGTGTCAGGACGAAGCAAGGCCAGTGCTGATGAGTGGCAGCATCAGGGAGCTGTGCACTTTAAAATATAAATGTCGGTTTGGCCGACCGTCTTGGGACGGCCAGCCAGACATGCGCATTTTAAAGTTCTCTAACCCAGCTGTATTGGACAGCTGGGTTACAGAAAATGCAGGCCTCCAGGGTGCTTACGAGTGCTGGGAGAGCCTGCTTTATCCAATCCTGGTGCTGCTTTCATGCTGTGAAAGCAGCACCATGGATTAGGTAGTGCAGTTTCCTGCAATGGGAGCTTGCTGGAAGACATCCGAGGGATGAGGACATCACGCTGTGGAGGTAAGTGAATTATTTTTTGTGTGACCCCCATCGCTCCCCACCCCACCACCCTCGGTACAAGCCATCCGCCAATGTCCATGGGTTGTGCTCTGTCATGGTGCACTGCCAGCCTAAGGCCCTGCAAATGGGGTGCTGGCAGGTCCATGTTGGTGAGTGCAGCAAACGCTGCACGTGGTAGTGTTATGAGTGGCAGCACGACTGAGGAAACATGTCAATCATGAAGGTCAGATATGAGGCTGACACAACAACTCTGCATTTGCTACCCTTAGGGCAGTCTTAGTTATTGTCCCACTGATCCAAAACACGTTTGGGGTGGGTTAGCATATAGTCTGACTATTACCCAGGATAGCCTGAGACTGACAGCTGGACTAATGGTTAGCGGCACGGAATGTGTGCCTGGACTGTGTAGCCTGCTGATGAGGGGGGATACCCCGAAACCGGTCCCAGGATGCTTGTTTACAGCCCAGGGAGAGCCTGACCTGGCAGTTCAGACTGGACTGTTCCCATGGGGTGCAGGGTCGAGACTGTTTTGCGTATGTCTGGGTCCAAACTGCGGTGGCGTGGTGAGCAGAAAAAATATGGATTAAACCAAGATCTGTGACTGGGGGGGAATTTTTGATTTGTTCAGCATTCCAGCCATTAGCTGTACTTTTTGCTTTTATTGCCGAATTGGGATGGCTATGCCCAGACGTGGGTCCGGACTCTCTGTGCCACTGGATTCAAGCTAGCCTGGCTGATGAGAGGTGATACCCTGACCCCACACCCAGGATGCTTGTTTCCGGTCCAGGGAGGACCTGACCAGGCAGTTCGGGCTGAACTGTTCCCAGGTGGAACAGGGTCGAGGCTGATTTGCGTATGGCTGGGTCCAAACTGTGGTGGCATGGTGAGCAAAAAAACGATGGATTAAACCCAAATTTGTGACTGCAGGAGAATGTTTGATTCGGTCAGCATTCTGTCCATCATCTGTTCTTTTTGGACTGTGTAGAAGGACATCTTCTGCAAGTGTCAAAGATAGTGATGGTTCCAATGACTTCTCCCATGTCCAGCGTAATGTCCTTTTGCTGTTCCAGCAATTCCCCGACCCCAGGCAGTAGTTTGGGCCACCTTTCTCACTCCTTCATTCATGTGTCATCTACTGAATGTTTTTGTATGGTGCAATCCAAATTGTAACGACATTAGCTAATTGTTGCATGTTATTATGCAAGATGAAGTCAAGGACCTGGTGGCAATTAAAGCCTACTGCCAATGATACTTTACATAATGCTATTTCTGAAGTTTGTCCTAATAAGACTGATTAGACCAAAATATAACAATCGTAAACAGGACTAAAGCAAAACAATATTTCTGTGCTCGCTTACAAGATGTGTTTAATTGTCACTGGTATTGCCAATGCTGTCGAAACAATTTAGGAAGATGTACAAGCTAATTTCGTTCAGGGGTTGTTACAAAAGATACAAATGTAATTGAGAACTAAATATGTATATATATATATATTATACAATCCAATCCAAACGGTACTGAAAAGGCGCTGACAAGGCGCTATATATATATGGTGCACAATATGACAATCATGTTATCCAGTGGGTAAGATACATCGATGATGTTTTTATAATATGGAAATGAGATTAAATAAGTGCCATTGATTTTATCAATCATATCAAATTAACATGGAACAGACCTACGCTTCTGAAATTTCGAGTGCTTTTAATATTGCACAGGATGCAAATTACACTTGGAGAACAATCTTTCACGAGGAAGAGCTGTACTTGTCCGGAGATGTAATCCTATCATATAAGACTTGCGGTAGGGGGTTCTGATGTCCAAGCCCAGAGGTCTTTCACTGATATAATAAACATAGCCCGTAGCATGGGGAGGGTGGTAAGCGCTATATGACTTAATCCACTGACATTATAATATACTTTCCCCATTCGTACTTTATGCAATTGAAACTATGCTGATTGTATTGTTTACATGCATTTCATTCCTCACCTTAGCACGTTTACTACATTACAGTGCTCGTTAGTTGAAATAAACATTTTAAACTATACAAAGTCTCTGGTTACTGACATTGTGAACAGGTATGAGTGTCTAAGCGAAAGAGTGTCTTGTTTCCATGAATTCTGAGAGGACCTGAGTCACATTGTTCTAGGATAGCTAATCATTCGTAGCTCTGCTGTAGTACAGAGAACAAATAAGATACTATAGCTAGCCGGATAGGGGTTTCTGTGCACTGAGACGTATTTTTGGTACACCACAACATACCGAGGTCCTGGTTTCCTGTGATGTGAGGAGCGAGCCGGTGATGTGGGGAGAGGGACCGTGAAAGGGGTATCTCGCACAAACAGAGCTGCGGTATATTTTCAGTGTTGCCTCAGAGACGTAGAACTACGGACCCGATGGCTTGTAGACGGAGAGATGCGAGCTGACGGACTGAATCACAAAATGGCTGCCAACACTTCCTAGTTTCATTCGTTCACAGTCAATCAGCCGCAAGCTTGTGCTCGTAACCCCACAGCCAATCAGATGTCAGAATTCCCAAATATCGATATCTTTCAAATTTGATATTTCTCAAAAACTACTGAACGGATTTACACCATTTACACAAAAATGTGCTTTCTGGACCAAGACCTTTCTCCATGCCAAATTCGGCGTAATTCCGTTCAGCAGTTTGACCTGTGGCCTTGTCTAAAGTTTCCTATGGAAAATGCATTGAGGTTTTGGGACCCCCTTTTTGCTCAGCCCCCCCTTGACCAATCGCCCCCAAACTTTCAAGATAGGAGCTGATCAAAAAAGAGAAACGTTTTGGAAAATTTCGCAAAGATTTGTCAAACGACGCCAAAGTTATAAGCACATGAAAAAATGCTTTTCCTATGGAAACGTGGTCCTAACTATAACTATCTACTGGCGATATATATATATATATAATTTTATTCTTTTTTGCAGTTTTATATAGCTTAAACTCGACCGAAGGTATTGGAGCACTTTACATGAGCACCAGTTACATTACACAAGGACACATTCATTATGGTAGGCACGGGGAGATTAAGGCCCTTATTATGATGTTGGCATCTGGTCCCGACCTCAGAATTGCAATGCGACCGCACACTATTTCTCTATGGGAGCTTGTGCTGCGGCAGTAAACCGCCGAAGCACAAGCTCCCATAGATAAATGGGAGAATCTGTTCATCCCTGCACCGCGTGGCAGGCACCTAAGGGTGTCTGCCACATGGTGCAGGGATTAACAGGGGGGCGCCATAGGTGCCCCTTCAGCCCCCAACTGGAGGCTGCAGGGTGAAGGTGGCCCTGCTAGGGACCTCCAATGTCAATTTCTGACAAGCTTTCCATGTCGGGCTTTAAGCCTGTCGGAAACCGACATCGTAATCCCTACGGTGTAAACACCATCCATAGTGATTATGGGCAGGCCTGTGACTGGCCAACTGGCTCCTTGAGCTAGTCAGAATCCGACCAGAATGACCAGCCAGCTTCACTTTTGACCGCCTGCATCGTAATATGGCGGTTGAAAGTTAAACCCGCGATGAGACCCGGAAAGCCTCCGACCACATGTCGGAGGCTTTCCCGGTCTCATCGAAATTAGGCCCTTAGTGACTTGCCCAGAATCACAGGAGGTTGAGCCGATGCCAAGACTCAAACTTGGTTCCCTAGTTCCAAAGTCAGCAGCTCTGGCTGGCTCGCCACATCCTCTCTTTGTATATGTCTTGATTGGCAAAGCATAAATATGCTTGAATTGTTATCTGTAGCCAGTACCTGTGTAGCGGTGTATATTCCATTCTTGGGTCCACAGGATCAACAGGGGCTACTCGTCCACAACCAGGAAGTTGAAGTTGTTTTCACTTGTGGCCTGAGGACTGTATTCCTATGGTTCTCCAAACTAGGCCAAATACAACCCTTTCCGCAGTTGACTCTAAGAGTAGCTTGAGGGAATAGTCACAAGATTCTGTGGGAGGTAGTGTAGGAAGCAAGATCTCAGAATTTAACATTGAAACAACAGACACAATATTATACTGTCCAGCCCAGTGCTTATCTTTTTATAAAAGAAAGTACTTTTAATCTCACAGCAAAACTAAATACTATACAATTCATACAGAGTTGTTGTAAGCTGCACTAATCACAACGTACTACACTGTCCCTGCTATTCCCTTTAATCTTCTTCACCCTCTGAGATCAAGGTTGCAGCTATTACTGTCTCATTTACTAGAGTAGGTAGGGTTTAGGCTCAGATGTAGATTGCACAAAGGTCCCTTAGGTCTGTGATGCAACTCAGTTCAAAGTCTTTTAGATGGGTTTTAAGTTCTCACAGCCTCGGTGAGCACAGCAGTTTTAATTGCGTGCATCTCATTCTCCCTGGCTTGTTCACCACAATGGCGGCATTGAACTTGCCTAAGGCAGGCTTCTACAGTGCGCCTGTTCTTCTGCAGCGGTGGCCCTCTGGGGTCACTGTGAACCATCACCTCTTGCTGACAGGGTTTGCAGCTTCCAAGACAGGTCCGATTGAACAACGAGACACTTGCTGCCGAAGGCCAGATTGCAGCCAGCTTGAGGCATCCTGCTTCGAAGTCACTTTGGTTCTCTAGCTAGGCATCGCAGATGCTAGCACCTGCCATTTCAGCATGTGACAGCATGTCAAATTCCTTCAAGTTGGTATGCTTCTGGTATAGTCTTAAATACAGTTTTGCCAAAATGCACAGAGGGGCTAGAGGACCCCTCTCAGCCCTTGTCACTCCTGGATCGCATTCACCAACTACCTCTGGATGCTTCTCACATCAGGAACACACTGAGCGTCTCCTCCTCCTTGCTAAAAGGTGTTACTGGAATTTCCCAATGTAACCCTTTCCCCATCCTCCTTGCTTCAGGTTCTAGATCTCCACCTTCTGGACACAGGTATTCTGGCAATATACTTCCACTGTCTGGGGGAAGTTATCCTCACCCTGCAGGTCATGTCATGCTAAGCCAGGCTAAGCTATCCAAAACAAGTCCCACACACAGACATTGACACTTCATGCACCTGCACTTAACACACACACAAGATGTCAAAGCAAGGGGTTGGGCCTCACATATCAGCAGACTTTACACACGGGGGTCAGTAGCCAATGCTCACTGTGGTCACACTATACATTATCAAACACAGCACACTGCTACCACCTGTTCACATGATGAACCTAGAACCTAGAACAGAGACAGTCCACTGTTTATGATGAGGGCATTCTTGCTGTACCCCTCAAAGTCACAGGACAGGTCCTAGACTTCAGGTTCTCAGGGATAGGTCATTGTATGATGCCATGACCAGATAAAGTCAGGATACCAGATACATGTGTAATGGGGCACTCAGGGCTGGGGAACACGTCATAATAGCAAGAAGATTTTATTTATTTGTACACTTTTATTTAGTCCAGACATGGCCTGAAGGCATCAGAGTGCTTTACAACACACAGGATACAGGGTTTGAGCAGGTTTGAGTAAAAGTAGTTAAACTCTAACATTTACATCTGTGAATATGCACAGGTGTTGCCACAAGCAACGCAACAACAATCGGACAGAGGACATACACAGTTAAATGAAGGAGGCTACAGTGGCGAGAGTACTTAAGTCTAGTCAAGGGTGAATCAACCAAGATGTTTGTCAGATAGGAAGAGTTTAAGGCCCTTTTTGAAGCTTGCTAGGCTGATGGTTAGATGGAGTGAGGAAAGCAGAGAGTTCCAGATTCTAGTGGCGATACCAGAGAAAGGCTGGTTCATGTATCATTCTCAACTGAAGGTGGGGTATGAGTCTGGAATGGCGTCCTGATTATGGTTTGAGTGTTTTACTTTGGAGATAGTATGTTGTAGGTTCTGCTTGGAGATTGGAGAGAAAGATGACCATGATTGTAGTACCTTGCATGGTTGAGACTTAACCATTTCAGGGGAGTTGTTGATGGGAAGCAATATATGGATGTCTCTAACTTTTATATCGAAGAAATCCACGAAGTCGTGGCAACGGGCCATGGATGACTTAGGAGCCGAAGTGGTAAGGGGTTAGTAGACTGTGCAATGATCTTCGAACAGGCGCTTAGGTCTATTCTTTGCAGAATTTACGAGGGCTGTGATATCAGAGGACTTGACTCTGAGGATATGGTCTTAGCATTGTTTTCTCCCTTGCGAAGCTTATTGATACTCAGGTGAGATGGTTCTTGTCTCCATTCTTTCTCTCGCATTTGCTGATACTTTCGTCACTTCACTTTCGTTGTTCATAAAGCTATTTTGAGAACCACGGCCTAGAGGGTTTTGGTCTGGAAAATGTGCACTTTAGAGGTGCACCATTGTCAGTAAGGGATTCCATGCAGGAGTTGTACTTGTCAGTGGCTCTGTTAATGTCAAGATGAGGTGTAATCGCAATTAAAATGGGAAAGGCCATGATGGCCATTGCTTCTGTATGAAGGCTGGATGTTTCTCTAAACCATATTTTCTTTTTCTTGGGTTGCCCATATGTTTTGGTATAAGAGCTTGTTAGAGAGAACGGGATCTGCATGTGATCAGACCAATCGCCTGTGATAGAGTCATATGTCTTTAGGTTGGGGGAATTGGAGATTATCAGATCCAGAATGGTGCCTTTGTGGTGTGTAGGTTTATGGCAGTGTTGTTGGAGATTGTTGGCATTGAGAAAGGAAGTAAAAGTGTCCACTAAACTGTTGTCCACATCTCCACAGTGAATGTTGAAGTCACCAAGGAAAATATTGTTGTCAGAGCTGATAAGTTAAGAGGTGAAGAATCCATGCATTCCTCGATGATGAGGGGTTGAGTGAGCACTGCATACAGATGACATTTCCATCCCAACATGATCAAAAAGCTTCAGAAAGATGCCATTGGATCCAAACTAATGTATTTGCAAATGCAATCTTTCCAACAAACAGTAAGAGCGATGCCTTGGAGAGGAATTGGGAGACAAGGTGAGCCCAGTAGGCAGAGTGGACAGGGAGTTGGAAGAGTGGGGAGAAGTTAAGAATGACTCCAACTGCTTAGCACTCATACTTCATGTGATGCCATCCAGGTTGCTGCAAAGGAGATTGCCTGAACATACTTTACAGATCTAATGATACCATACAATCAGATTTTTCCCTCCCGCCCTTCCAGACAGGTACCCAGCGTTTTAAGACAAAACTAGGGGAGCCACTGCTCTCTACATGCTTTGATCCCAGTAGACAAGAAGGAGATGTTTGTGAAATGTGTTTTTAACGAAAAGCCCACCTCACGTCTTATTGATACTGGTGCTAGTCGGTCTGTTATGAGAACCGCTGAATTGTCTACTCTTCCTCTCTTGGCATTTGAAATACATGTGTCTCCCAATCTCACTTTGTTACCAAAACTGTGTATACATACTTCGGTTTGATCCGATATGATTTCCTCGTACACCCTACCTCTCCTACCTCTCCGGCCGACTTGAGAGCAAGGGACCTCCTGTGTAAAATTAATATTATTGTGTGTTGCCCTAGGGATGGTGTTAATCTGTTCAGGTTGAAGATTCAAATCCTGTTATACCTGTGCTATGTGAATATGAATGTGCATTTCATGAAACTGTGAATGTTCCATGTCAAACTATAGGTGATGCTTTAGCACAGATTACATCTTCTCAGTAGTCCCAACACACTGTGATGTAGGTTGCATTGTGACTGTTGATCCTGTACAAATAAGAATGAACCCAGAAAAGAAGCTTCCTTGCATACCACAATATACATTACGCCTCAAGGCAAAGCAGGAATCTGCCTGGTTACTGCTCATCTGTTAAAACGTTTTGGTGCCCACTGTAAGCATATGTAATATCATGATTCTATACGTTGAAAATGCTGGGAAGGACACCTACCGATTTGTGCAAGACTTGTGTGCTCTTGATGCTGTTGGGATTTTTCTGTTGTGCCTAACCCAGGAATCATTTTATCTTATATAGTACCGATTGTCGCGTGGTTTACTTCTATTCATCTGTGTTCTACTTTTTTCTCTATCCCTAAACACCCTGAAAGCCATCTCAGTGTTGCCTTCAATGTCACTGGATCTCAAATAATGCGGGCTTGACTTCCTTGGTTGTATACAAAGTCACCCTCTTCTTTTCACAAGCTCTTAAGAAATATTTGGACACATTGGTTTTTCTCACTGGTTCTATTCTGATTCACTACATTGATGATTTACTGGTTACCTCTGGTTCCTTGGACCAATGCAAATGTCACTCTCTATATAAGCCAAATGAGAGAATAACACTTCTAGATAAAATAGGTGCAATTTTGGATTCTCCCAGTGGCTCTACCTTGTTTCAGTGCACTGGTGATGTGCTGTTTTCATCTGATTCCTTAGACCAATGCAGCTGTGACTCCATATATTTGCTCACTGAATTATCCAAGCAAGAGCCTAAGGCTTCTAGAGAACATTTACAATCTTGCCTACTATCGTTTCAATTTCTAGGTCACTACATTCCAGCTGGAGCATCTGTCGGCATCATAGCTGTTTGTAAACGACCCCGACCTGTCGCTCACTCCCAGCTATGCACTCTTTCTGGGGATGGCAGGCTACTACAGGCAGTGGGATTTGGGTTTGCTAGTATTGTGAAGCCAATGTAAGATTTTGAGAAGCACAAAGCTCCTAATCCTTTGCCCTGATCCATGGAAGCAGAAAAGGCTTTCATGTCTTTGGAAATGTGTTGCCATAGGCCCTTGTGCTAGATTTACAAGATTCAATCACAGTTTTGTTTCTGAGTGCACTCCAATTTCAAATGATAATGACCAGTGCTTTATACGTTCGTGGTGTGCTACTACATCCGTTGCACTGTGTCTGTCAGTGACCTACATAATATTAAACTCCATGGGTCAGGAGAACCAGTCCCTGGGATGTGTGCACTTTTATTGAAACGTAACGTTTCTTATCGACGTTCCACTTTCATCAAAGCAATAATTTCAATGTTTCTGAGAATCCAATTACTTTATTTACAAGATTAGCAGAGGCCGCCCCCGAAGGGGGCCTCGAGGGCAGGCGCCATAATGGCCGCCAGAACCTGACAAGGAATGGAATTGGTTCACACCGCTGGGAAGCGCCATGCGGCAAAACGTGCTCCTGAGTGGTGCTAGGTCACCGGACCAATAGGAGGGCCAGTTGAGGGTTCGGATCCCCCAATCAGGGGCACCCGCTCCCCTCCACCATTTCCAAGTGCAATGGGGAAAAGAGGAAAAGGGGGATTTAAGGCGACGCTCACCCCAGGGCAGCTCACTTCTACATCATGGAGCTGGGTGAGCGGTGCCGAGAATTTCGAGTCCCACCCACCCACACCTAGGTAACAGCAGCGTCGCAGTGCTGGCGGAAACAAAAGGTGTATTTGTTTTGGTTATGGAAACACACCGACAGGGCGGTGTGTAGAAGGAGGGCCACTCACTTTGGGATGCCGCACGGCAGGGTGAGTAGGCCTGACGAAAAGGGGGTAGCAAACGGAGACGGTGCTCGCAGCCCAGCCCCCGCCAGACGGCAGGGCACAGAAGAGACTAGCAAGGTAGCGAGTAGGGGCCTAACTCCGGGGAAAGGCTGCCCCTCACACGCAAAGGGGCGTGGAGAACAACAAAGAACAATCTACGAACTGTCAGAGTGATTTACGATCCTAGAAGATGCAAATGAGCAAAAGACAAACAAGTGATTTATGACCAGCCAATGATTTATGGCTGAGGATTTATGATGACCATGCAGAATGATTTATGAAAACAAAATGATGACAGATCGTGACAGAATGATTTATGATACCCCGATGATTTATGACCCAGGGGTTTATGATGTCCAACTGACACTGTGTGATACCCAATTTGCAATAACTTGTGAGGATGATTTATGACCCAAGAAGGAGTCCAGGGGAGTTGCACATGTATGACATAAGTAATAAGTAATAAAACTGCGGCCAACAACGACCACCAAATACAACGACTGTTGGCTGTGTTTAGTAATGCAAATTCATAAGTATGGTACTTTTCCTGGAATGGGCACAGTGCGGGCGTTATACACTACACCTTCTTTGTAGTACTGCCATGAGAAGCAGGGTCATGACCTCAGAGAATTTGTACAGGATCATGGTGATAAAAAGTAAAGAGGTGCTTAATATTCATCTGTTCTTGATGCTGTGGCTGCCGGGCTGCTCTGTGTTTGAGTGCTGTTGAGTTAGCTGCCTGTCTCATTGAGAGTATCTGTAAGCATTGTTCTTTGGTCACTCCTCACTGTTACTGTGCCTCACGCTGTGGCTGCATTGGTGTTAACGTTTTAGGGTTGTATTCTTACTGCTGCTCACCTTACCAAACCCTAAACTGATGTCACTAATTCACCATTATGAATGGTTCGTGTCTCAAAAGTAATGAGGGTACTTTATTGCCAGATGTACAAGACATTAGGAATTGCAATTCTTAACTTGAGAAACCTTAGAACGATTCATTAGTGATTCCTAATGGGGTCGCAAATGAATCTACCGCATGAATATTAACGAGGTAGGTCACAATTTGTGGCCCATTAGGAATCACGGGGATGGTGGCCTGCTGGGGTCAGCACACTGCCATATCTATGATTGCTTTTTGATAAAGCAATTCTTGCATTTAAAAAGAAAGACAACACAACTTTCAAGTTTCATTTTTTAAGAGCAGGCAGTGCTCCATGAAAACACTGCCTGGCCTTCATTTTTTTTTGTACATTCTCAAAGTAGAAGGGGAATGGTTACCACTACCTTTGAGTATTTGTTAAAAGATTCATGTTTTGTAACTATAATTGGGTCACAAAACTTTACTGCATACCATACCGATTCAGTATTTGGAAGGGACACCCTAAACACACCCCTTCCAAATACTGAATCAAATTTGGGTCGCAAATCCAAATTGCGATTTGGTAGAAAGTTAGAGAATCACAATTTGGTGTTTGTACATTTTAAAAAAAGCATTTTTGCAGCCGCAACAGGCCCGATCCTGTGAATCGGCCCGTTGTGGGACACAAAAATGCTTTGCACATCTGTTCCTTAGGTGCTGGGTATGCTGTTTGCACCCTGCACAAAATTATTTAGGATTGATGTTCACACCAGGTGCACTCTGCTCATATAGCAAAGCTGATTGCTTTCACATCTGCTTGCCCTTGTATATTTGTTACCCAGAAAACAGAAGCCTCTTTCACTCATTCAAATTATGCATTTAGGGCAGCTTGTGAATGCACAAGGGTTCTTTACATCTGCTGGGCCCTATGCAAATATGGTTTTTACGTCAATGGGTTGTATGATGCTGTACTGATGCCCCTGAAAGTAGTTGTTTAATGTATTTTCTATCAATCATCCCAGGATGAAGTGTCCAAAGGTGTTGTTTTTGCTAACAGGGCTGCCTAAAATGCCCTTTATCACCTAATTCTGAAGCACCTTGTATGTGCCACAAGCAGTTGAGCAAACCTACAGAATCAGGCCCCTGAGGGTACCTGGACTGAACACTGATGTCAGAAACACCCCAGTGGGTTGTAGTGGAACAAGTCATTTGGTCCACAGAAATGCTAGGGTGCTGGAGGAGGTGGCAAATTCAACCACTACTCTTCTCAAGCTCATTGGTACCCAGATGATGGCTCTGCAGACTGTGGTCCTGCAAAACAGAATGGGCTATAATTGTCAATTGCTGTACTGACGTCCTTGACGTTTCTGTAGGCAGCCGTGAATAGAGAGATGTAACATATAGATGGGTCAAAGATTTACATACAACTAATGCCAACCTGGGATGGGAGACAGCCTTTACAACAAAACTGTTACAACGCATGCCTTTACATCGCATGTCGTTGCAACGCAAAAGGTGTGCAGAAGTGGGTAGAAGGTTTTGGATTTAACTCCAACACCTTCCCCTTCCCTACTGTTGCACACACTGGAGTTGGAATAGAAAATTAATCTATTCCAACTTCCAGGCCCCCCCCCCCCCCCCCACAGAAAGTCGGAGTAAAAGATTGCGTTGCAACGGCATGCGATGTAATAGCATGCATTGTAACGTCACCTATTCACTTGGAATTTAAAGATCGGGACCTCTGATGATCGTTGAAAAGCATTCATGGATGGTGGTTTGTGAAAATACTGGAAGAAATGGCAATCTTTTGTTTTGTTATTCTACGAGGCATCAACAGAGACAAAGTGCATCTTAGTTTTTGGCATTTTATGATAACGGGTATAATTGTGATATTGGTGAGAAGTCTGAATATAGTGCTCTGGAATTACATGAAGGAGATGTTGAGCAGGAAGTAGATTGAGTAATTAATATTAAAGTGTCTTGAGAGCTGCACAAAATAAATAGCGCAAGAGGGAGATATTGTAAAATATTGTAAATACATTTTTAGTCGCTTCATAAACGTTTTCTTGCTCATGCTAACATTGTTGACTCAATGTTTTTTTGTCTCTGATGCCGAGGCACAATCCGTATTTTCACTCGAGATGAGAAGAGAAGTTTGCTCAGGTGAAAACTATTTACATTTTTGTGACTCATGAAAATCATTTCCCTATTTATCAAAGCTCAGCTAGGCACCTACTTGTATTCATTGTGAGAATCTTATCAGGTTACCGGTAACAGAAACTTGTATGTAGTCGAGTGCAAATGCGAGTCTCGCCTGTAGTCGATAAGCGTGTCTCCACTCATGATTAAAGAGACACCCACTGATCACCTGATTATGTGATTCAGCGACTGTTCATTTTTTTTTATTAATGAACACTTTCAAACTCAACCTACAGTCGAGGTGAACATTTCTTCTGCAATATACAGGGGCACTCTGGGGCATATTTACAATAGAAGTGACGGAGGGCATAGCTAGCCTCCTTGGCTTACCGCCTCCCTCCGCCACTTCAGAAACGCAGGGCTGCACCATATTTACAAGAAAGCGGCGCAACCCTGCGTTTCCCTCTGCGCTGGCGCCAACGCAGGCACCCTTGCACCAGAGTGCAAGGGTGCCTGCGTCAGGGGAAGATTGTTTATGTGCGGGAAGGTAGCCCTTCCTGCACTTAAACAATCTTTAAATGCCATTTTGCATAGAAGAGGCAAAACAGCATTTTTTTTAAATTATTGTTAATGTACAGTAAGGGGACCTTCCTGCACATAAACAACCATAGGCAATTTGCTGTGTCCATGTGTGCTGCCTTAAGAAATGAAACATTTCTCCTCATTCTGCCAGAGTAAGACCAGGTTTTCCCTGGTCTTAATTCTGCCGCTGCCTCCTATTTACGCATCCCTTGTAAATAGGGGACAGCGTCAGAATCAATGGATGTTGCGGTGGAACGCCCACAGAAACACCCATCGCCCTCCCCTTTCAAGCTAAGCATAGTGTGAAAGGAGGATGTATTTACAAGGCAGCATTAAGCCACTTAACCCTGCCTTGTAAATAAGGCAAAACTCCCATCACCACAGGAATGTCGTAAAAAGTGATGTTCGCGTTGTGATAGGGGCTTCTAAATATGCCCCTGTGTGTTTGTGGATCTCAAGATTGCCGCCAATCAGCATTAAGCTGCATAATCCTTCCTCATTGTGTGTTCCAGAACGGGCAGAGCCTGGATGTCTCTGGGACAGCATGGTGGTGCATTGACAGACCTGTGTGTTCCCTATGTTGGAACAGCAACAGTGCTGCATGTGATAATTTAAAAGGAGCTGTTCTGAGCAGCTATATTTGACTCCAAGTACTGAGCAGGATTGTGGTGCATTGGTGGAGCTGGTGACCAGCATTGGGCGCGACAGAGGGTCTGACTGGGGGTGTTTGGACAAGCTCTTCGTAAGGCCGAGTAGTAGCATAACTGGTTGCAGTAGGGCATGACCGGGACATCAGTCATCTTATGGGATGGTGCTTTCCAGGGTATGAATGGGGTGCTTCGAAAGAACAGTGTGTACGTTCCGGAAGCGGGGAGCAAAGAGTAGTGCAAGTCAGGCGGGCTATATTAGCGGTGGATTGGTGATGCGGGCACTCGGGAAATGGCTGAAGGGCCGGTAGCCCAGTTCCAGCTGTGGGCTGCTATTTTGGGAAGCCTGGGGGCTGTCTGTGCTGTTAGGATGCCACCAGCGGCCCAGTGGGTGCCTGAGTGGCCTTTCTAGAGGCGGATGGGTGGAGGTATCGCTCCCTTTCTCTCGCTGGACCGGCCCATTAATGTATGCTGATTGAGCAGGGCAGGGGGCTCTAGCAGACGTGGTCTCACTTGCATTCATGTGTGTGGTTCAGAAGTGTGAACTGATCCATGCATTTGTTTTTAATCTTAGTGAAATTAAGAAAACATCCACAAATGTGGGCCATCTGTTTTTTTGGCGTACCTGGGCCTATTTTTGATCCCACTCCAACCCTGGATATCATGGGGGAGTTGTGTGTCCATTACCAGCATGAAATGTGTATCTGTTTCCAAGTATTGGAATCATAACACGTGCTGCCTGCAGGGTTGAGGTGCCCTGGCAGAGCTCTGATGCCTCAGTCTGTGCTCTGGATGGCAGGGGTTCTGCTAGATGTACCAGCTCAGTTGAAAGAGCAGAGTACTCCATAAAATGTTTGGATAGTAAAGGTTTCTGTGGGGTGAGGACTGAAATGCTTTTATAGATTTTTGTGAACTCAGGGCTAGGATTGTGGAATGGCTATAGGGCTGATGGTGCAAATCCGCCATTTTTTCTTAGGATCCGCATTCGCATTCTAATAGGCTAAATCAAAAGGCGCACTCTGGTGGCAGATTTGCAGCAGTCCAAGGGCAGCAGCAACATGAGAGGTTCATGTGTAAACTAAGAGCAGTTTAAGTACGTTTTCGTCTGATTGGCTATCATCAGGGTCACATATGCCCCTAATGTGATTGGTTGAAATGGTGGCCAATGAAATTGCTGAAAGTATTGCAATTTCATTGGCCAACCTTTCAAGAAATCAAAATAGTTCCCTCTAATTAAGACCGTTCTGATCAGATTTGTTGTGGTTGTGGGCATCTCACACCCCCATGGATTGTGTTCAGTGGTCCAGTCTGGAGCAGAAGCAGCCCAAACACCAATGATGGTCTGTGTTCAGGTAGGAACTCCACGATTTCCTTTACTTTGTCTGTGGAGCAGATTTTAGCGGTATTTTTTTTTATTTAACTCAAATTCACTTCGCAGTTGAGCGAGAAATAAGTGGATTTCGCCTCCTGCAACATTTCACATTTGGTTCCTCGCACCTCCAGTGAGGTGGTGTCCACCATACATAAAGCCGGGATATTTTAGCTGCCTTTCTGCTGCTCAGGCGAGGATGTCATCTCACTCTTTCCATTTTGATCTTTCTAAAACTGGAATTTTTCCATGGTTGCTTCCTCCCCTGATGTCACTGGTATATTCTGCTCTGATGTTTGCATTAACCATCAAAGCCAAAGTTCAGATGTAAATTGATGCAACGTCTGACCTTGGTAGTTTGCGCCGGTTGGCCAGGGCACACAATCGCACGGCGGCCAGCGCAGAATTTCTCAGCCACCAGTGCAATGCATGTAATCTCGCCCCAGCCCCAGAGGAAAGATGTATGCCTGGCTCTGCCTCTCACCCCCGTCTTTTAATTACTTTTACTCGGCTTTTTGCAATTTGGACGCCTTCGCGCTCTGAGCGCTGCAGCCATTTATCCAAGATGTCCGCGCGGGGAAGGAGTTTGAGTTCATTCCTCCTGGAAACCATCAATCAACTTGTCTCTAATGTATTTACTCCTAGGACCCTTACATGGACAAAATGAAAATGATAACAATGTGCGCATTCACTGCATCCGCTGCTGCAGTTTTAATAGGACAGAGGTCATTCTAGACCAGCCAACTCACACGGTGCCCGTGTGTGTCATACGATTTTGGCTCCCTTCACACGGTCACCCGGCGAGGAGCCGAAATCACATGGTGGCCGGGAAACGGAGCTGAAAACCACTGTAAACTGGATTTCCAGCTCGTTTTCAGACGCAGTAAAGAGCCGATGTTCATTAAAAGGTGTGCAAACAACCCAGGACATTGGCAACAGCCTCAATGACCCTTTTAAGTTTTGTATTATTTAAAGAGGGGGCAGGGGGCTTCGTGAGGGACAGAGTGCCTCTTAATTAGCTCTCTGCATCAGGCCACACCCCCTCCAAGGCCCCTCCTCATATGGTGAAACTATTTTGTAAATTGGCTGGTATGTAAATCCCTGTGCAAAAAAACTAGCTAATTATCACAAACAAAATCTTATCCTGAAAAAATGTCCATTCCAAAGTGAATCCAGCAGTCTGTAGTTATGGTAATTTGTGTTTTATTCCAAATGCCAGAATTTTAAATTGGTAATATCACAGCCAGTCTGAACAGATTGCAGCCAACACATGTTTCGTCTTGTGGATAATTTCCACCAACTTCATCAGGGCCAATAAGTCATAATCAAGTTCAGTCCTCAGCAGTAAAACATAAGATTTTCGCAAGCACCTATATCTCAGTACTTAATCCCTTCATTAGCTTCTGGAAGCCGAGATACCATGAGGAGCACTCTCCCCATTGTTTGCAGAATCATGAATTGCCGACTGTTGGATTGAAAGGTAATGAGGAATTAAGGGATTAAGTACTGAGGTATAGGTTTTACAGTTTTCTGTGAAAGCATCCAATGTGATACCCAATTATTTTTGATGAGGCCAACTCAACTTCTCATCTTCCTGATGTGATTCATACACTCTCCCTGTTATCACTCTTGCATCCATATCAATTGATTTCTCAAAAAAGCCCGTCATCTCAGTAAACTGACGTCCATGGCCTCTTGTTTTAACATCCATGGGTTTCAACACAACATGACTTTGAAATGACTCCTCAAACACACATATTGAAACAATTGGTAACTCAGAACATGAATCAAATATTATCAATATGCCATTACTTTCAATTGCAACCAAATTCTCAGGAGTCATCCCTTATTTCCACCTCCCGGTAAGAATATCGAATCACATACTTGTTTCACATTCAAGGTTTGTCTGCTAACCAGGACAGTACTCCTGTAACATTTGCTGTAAAGACCATTCCTTCCACATTTATTACATGTCGCTTTCACAGCAGACAATCCTTTTTGTTAGCCATATGTCCTCTCAACCCTCATCTGAAACATTGCCCTTTGAAATTCATGATCTTGTAATTTATTTTGTCTTTGTTTCCATCTTTTATTGACCTGACGGTGCCACTCCTGACGCCCTTCGGTTGATCCCTCCACAATTAACTCATCCATTTCACCATGTGCTCCACCCTTTTTGCCATCAACACAACGTCGCTCAGAGGTGGCTCTTTCTTTAGCCACAGTTCTTTGCGGACCCTCTCCAAACTTTAACACAATAAGAATTGATCTCTGATCTTTTCATGTGTGAGTTGACCAAATGTACATGTTGAGTCCAGTTTCTATAGAGCAGTAACATATTTCTCTACAGTTTCCTTCAACGCTTGTTTATGCATTCCAAAATGGTATCTCTAAAAATGCTGTCAATTGTGGGTAAAAAAATTTGAACTCATTTCTTTATACAGACATCAAATTTGTTCAGACCTCTATTTGTTTCTGTAGCTAAATCTGGAAGATTATCTAAGAGATCGTGCCCGTCTGCCCCTAACCATGTACAAACACTGCTACCTTCCTCTCCACATCCATATTTGTATAAACCATACAAGAACAACCTCATATGCCTACAGGGAGGGACAAGGACAATTCGATGGACTAAAAAAACTGTTGTCTCGTGGGATTTATTCCAGGAATACTTATAGTCTAACTTCAAGGTATTTGGTCGAATTGTATGATAATTAATGTAATGTTGATCATTAAAACATTAGTCAAGACTCAATATTTCACTCCTTGGTAGAAATTATATTGCTGTTCATATAAGATATAAACATACAAAAAACTGGAGCTCTCCTGTGGTTCTAGAGCCTCCAGAAGTGCCAGCACCTTTTTGCTAAAACCACAAAAATTCATGAAAAAAAGACCTATAATCGAGCCTTCTCAGGGATGGCTCCGAGGATCTGGAACTCCCTTCCACCCGAAGTCAGGGTGAACCCTTCCACTGTCGTCTTCAAAAAGAAGTCAAAGGGCACCTGATGAAGAAATGTCTTCCTTAGCCTGGCTCCTTCATCTGGTTCTAGGTCCATACCCGTTGGCTCTGGCCCAGCCACCTGGTCACAAGTATGTCGGACAATTCTAGACTGTGATCTTGTCGCGCTGTCGATTCTGTTGTGTCTGTTTTTCCCTCAGGATAATGTTGTACAATTTTAGACTTTGATTTTGTTGCCTTGCCTATTCTTTTTTGTTTGCTTATACCCTTTGTGATGCATAATCTGTAAAGCGCCCTGATACCCTCGGTGGTCATATTCGCGCTATATAAAACTTTCAAATAAATAAAAATACAAGGTGCAAACTGTACAATGTAAAAGTGCAGACATTGCTGAATGAGATGGAGTGGGGTAGAGCAGTACGTGTCCTGGATTAACTGGTGGCATCCACTGAAAGGCGAGTTTTCTGATGGATTTTGTGCTAACTTGAATTTACAGAGAGAAGTGTTCCTCTGGAGGTTGTTTGTGACTGATGGTTTGGATACTTCCCGATGTCCTAGGTGCTTTAGACAGATGACCATGTTCCTGATGAGACCCTACAATTGAGATTGGGTCGAAAAGTGAACACCCAGTAACCTGGTTACAGAATATATAAATTAACATAATCCTCCAGCACGAACTGTGTTCCAAACTGTTGTTTACCTGGAATATGTATAGTGCAATTTGTATCACTCTTGTATACCTGCACCAGCACAGCATCGTCTTGACCAATGTTTTTATGATATACGTTTTTCTTGTACTCTATTTCCGATGCACAATGGGAAAATCAGAGAGCCTAGAACTCTTTACTCACCCTGCACCAACGGGCAGTGATGCTAGGCACACAGAAATCCAGTCAAAATATAGCCAGTTTAAGATTTATTTTATGTAAACACCTCAGAGTGAGAAATTGGATTATTATTTAGGGTGGGGGACCAAGGACCTCCAGGAATAATAACAAACCTTGTCATGGTGGTCTTCAATGTTGTTAAAATAATCTGAGGTCAGCTCCATGGTAGCTACGGCACAGAGCAGACAGGTCAATTTGTAAAGTTTTTATGCAGTACCAAAACAGTAATAAAGTCAAAATGCAAAACAATAAAAATCCCAAATCGGATTAGAAACAGAGAACACAATTTAATAATCAAAATTGCATCAAAATGACAAAAATTCAATAAAGGGAACAGGAGATATGAATTTTTTATGTTTTAAATAGGAGTAGTGCTAGAAAGCAAAAAGCGCCAACGATAGTAATTATTTATTAAAAATCTGACTTCGCCAATGAATTGAATTTTGTAGTAACAATTATAAAACGTTGTTCAATTGCTTTTCCAGCTAGTCCCATTCCTGAAATACAGTATTAGTATTGTAATTTATAGTTTTATAGGACAACTAGGCCTATCACATTGAAAAATAGCTTTTGGGTGCTAGTCATTGGAAGAACACGTTAACTTTAAATTTGTACATGTCCTACTTTTAAATCCCATGTACCCTGCACTGTGTGCTATAAGGCCTACACACAGGGGAGACCTATTGATATTTAAAAGGGAGGTTTTGAACTCTTAAAAGGGTTAATTTTGACTTAGCAGGGGTGTGGTGAATCCCCCTCCTTAGCAGCTAAAACGAGGAGACGTTCTTTATGGGCATCTTTTGCCTGCTCCTCAGAAAACAATAGCTTATAATTAATGCGATAAATTAATACCCCGTCAATGAAAGAGTAAGCAGGAGCAAGGAGGAATGAAAGATAGGTAAACAGAAAAGGGAAAGAAGGAAGGAATATTTAATTAAAGTAATAAGTGTGTAGCTAGATGAGTACGTGAAATTATGAGTGAATGCAAAAGGTGCATAGACAGCTGAAAGGATGGCAGAGTAAAGGGATAGATGGATGACTGAGTGAGTGAATGAATGAATAAGCGGATACGCAGATGAAAGGATGGAGCACGGTCACCTTCCCAGTGATTAGCAGTCTTGAAGTGCATAGAGTTCTAATGACAGTAAAAATATAAGGTACAGCAAAAGGCAAAACTTTGGTTTGCCACTTAGAAAAGGCGCATTTCCTACACTCAGGATAACTTTCAACTGTCTCAAAGAAGCCCAAGGCAAGATCATACCTATATAGTCCACACTAGAATTCCAAGCCTAATGGAAACTGAGACACCACATAAGGTCACACACATCGTACATGCTTTGACCTTGTACAACAGTTATTATTATGACGCCAAAGAAAGCTTTATCAATAGAGATGATGCAATGCTCGACAAGACCACCAGTGACATAAAATGTGCTTTAAGTGATCCATTCAACTAACAGTATTACGTAGATTATGAAGGTTATAATTTTGCTACAAGCAACCTAATCTGTTCTGAAAATATATACATTTTGTACCAAATGCCTGCTCTTTGGGTCGGATTTACAAAGCCCTTGTGTTGCCATTGTGCCATGCAAAGCAGCGCAAGGGCTTTAGTGAGATTTATTAAACCACGCAAAGTCACCTTACGTGGCTCTGCATAGCTTAGTAAATCTAGAGAAACGCAAAGCAGCGCAAGTTGTTGCCTTTTGTAACTCTGCGTTGGGAAGGCGTTCCATGAGTGGAGTGTGGGTGTTCCCACACATCCACCCATGGATTTTAGCGCATTCCCAGATTTACTAAGACTAGTAAACATGGAAATGCGTCAAAATGGTACACCTTACCAACTGAAGCGTAACATGGAGAATTATCTTTATTTCTCTGTCTTATTTCCTCTTTCCAAATGTGCCGAATTCTGCAGCACACGTAGAAAGAGGAAAATGCCTCTGAGGATTGTTTTACTGCAGGAAGGTGTCCCTTCCTGCACAAAAACAATCCTGCCTGTAACGCAGGCACTCTTAAACCATGATGCAAGGGTGCCTGTGTTGACGCTAGGCAGAACACAGTGCACAAACGCAGAGAGAGAGCAGGAATGCACCATTTTTTAGTAGACACATTCCTGCCCTCTTCATTTGATGCAACACAACAAGTTGTCTTGCTTCGTTGTGCTGTGTCAAATGCCAGTAAATCTCGGCCATAGTTTCAGGTGAGTTATATCAATTCCCTCAAACAGAAGCTTATCATTTTTAGAAATGTATATTTTTTCTCCCAAAAACGAACTTTCAGTGACTGAATTCAGGAGTTTGGTCCACAAATACTATCTTGTACATACATGTACTACTGCCACACATGGGCCAAATCTGCCTTACATGCCTACGTATCATAGTCACAAGGCAGCGATGGCCGTCCTTGCAGAAATGATCACTTTAGGCCAGGATGCCCTTCAGAAGCCATGGGAGGCGAACACAGGCCTCCATAAGGATAGGATGCCTCAATGAACCAAGGCAGGCTGCATGATCCCAGGCCATGGAAGCACTCTGGATAGATGAAATGAGTGACGAAAGATGTAGAAAGGCACCTGGCAGCTCTGAGGTCTTTTTTTTAAAGCCAAGGACATGGCAGCCACTAGGACACCGCAAGGAATGAATAGACATTCTGCAGACTGTTGTAATAAACCATATTAGAAAACAAGAAGTCAACCATTGTTCAATATAAATATCTCTATCCTGGCACTAGTTAACAGGGACACCCTGAGATTTCCTGCCTAGCTCGACCCCTGGAAGGTTGGTAGAGATGGGCAAAAGTCAGTCACTTATCAGGCAGGTCTTTCAGCGGCATCAGCTTTTCAGGACTTCCTAGGAATATATGACGTTACAAGGCATGCAATTACAACGCATGCTTTTGCAACACAGTCTTTACACCGCAACTACCACTACATTGCATGATTTTACAATGCATGCCATTACAACGCATTTTTAAAAACTACCATTACAACACATTCCATTACAACGCATACCATTACAACGCATAATACTTTTAGGGCAACAGTAGGGTAAGTGTTGGATAGTGTAGGGGTAAACATTACTATACCCATGTACCCCAAAACCCATACACACCCTAATACTAAAAAAATCTCCATTACTTACCTTATAATGCGTTGCAATAGCATGCGTTGTAATGGTATGCGTTGTAATGGCATGCGTTGTAGTGACATGCATTGTAATGACGTGTGGTTCTCCAGGTGAAACTCGACCTGGTGAGCACCGGAGACCCCACAGAGACGAGCGCTCACAAGAGACGGCTCACAGGGGCAGAACAGAGAAGAGAAATGAGGCAGCAAAGTCAAACGTTAGGTGCTAGCGCGAGGACGAGCAGTGGATGAGTGCGGTGACGCACAAGCTAATTTTCAAGGCGGTGCACTGCAAAGCTTTGTCTTGCACCCCGGAGTTTCCCAAGGCGCTCAGCCACCGGATATCACTCTTGGATCAGCTTCTAAGGGACATAATAATGCACTGGGGGATATAACTTACGGTGGATGGCATACATACAGACTGACTCATGGGATGACCACAGCCCGGGAGGCTTGACATGCGGAAAATCGCTTAATTGCGGCGAGGCGGCAGTTTCCAGGCATTCGACCCCAGGCTATATAAAGGAGAAGGCATTAAAGGAACTGTGTCCTCGAGATCATTCGCGTTGCTGTACTGTGCCTGAGCGAATTGTGCTGAAGGGGTCAGGCCGATTAAGACTCTAACTAGGATTGGACGGCGTCACTCTCTCTATTCCACCGAGTGCACCCAATTACCAATACAAAGACACGATCAGGAGAGTGGGGAGTAGCCCCTTTACAGGAGTAACTCGAGCAGTGGTGGGTACCAGACATCCGTGGTACCAGTCCCCTTTCATGCCTGACAAAGAACAAAGCCAGCTGGCTGGCCAAGTGGACACGCTGGGGTAAAAACGATTCGGAGTCACTACCCACTATATCAACATGCAGAAATCTGCATTGTTGGGGTATAGACTGGCGGGAGAGAGTGGGCCCAGGGCCAGTGCCATCAAAGTATACCAATTAACACCAATATACCGAACTTGGTGAATGGGAAACCTTGACAGGCCACATGAGTCATATCACGGTAGGCGGTGGGGAGTACCCTTCCATACCAAACCAGTGGGCCCAATCTGACAATGGCGACTAACAAAGGGGGTCGTGGCTCACAGCAGCCGAAGATAGATCAGTACACGAGCCAAAAATCACAGGAAGGGGGATCATTGGGCTCAAGTACTGATCAGGAGAGCCGAGTGGGCCCAAGGGACAAGGAATCCCCTACGCTGCAAGATATAATGGTGGCTATTAATGGAGTTCGCACCTCGCTGGAAGGGCGTATAGACTTGGTCGCCACTGATATCTCCTTGCTCAGAGCAGACCTCAGAAAAATGGACGCTAGAGTGCTGGGGGTGGAAGACTGAACCAAAGGCCTTGTGGCTGACACATCAGACATGAAAAAACAAGTCTCTGACCTACAAAGTCGCGCCCAACTACTCTCATTGCAACTTGATGATTATGAGGGGCGCTCAAGACGGAACAATGTCCACATATTAGGAGTGCCATAAAGGGCAGAAGGCCCATCCACAGACCTGTTGGTCGAACCGCCTACAACCCAAACGCCTCTCAAAATATTTCACTATTGAGCGTGCCCACCGCATACTGGGGGGAAGACCCAAACCAGGAGCTCCACCCTGACCCATTCTTGCAAGGGTGTTCAACTTTCATGACCGAGACGTAATCCTCCAATCTGCTCGGAATGCATCCCCTCTTAAATTTGAAAACAGCTCCATATCTTTTTTCCCAGATTTTACGGGCAAAGTGCAGAAACAGTGACGCTTCTTTAAGGAAGTTAAAAAAGCTCTTAGGACACTGGGGGTCAAATACGCCATGCTCTTTCCAGCGAAACTGCGTGTGGAGGCAGAGGGGGAAAAACTGGTTCTTTGTCGATCCGGAGGAGGCCCAAGACTGGCTGGATGGCTGGCGACGAGTTGGACCCAGAGGAAGTTCGGATCAGCAGGAGCGACGTGGGACCTAACAGCAACAACGGCAAGATTTAATACAAGATGACGGAGACCAACACGTCGTGGGAGGATCCTGATTGGCCCAAAGGCTGGTAATGAGACAGAGACCATGACCACCCCAGTGTATGGGGAGTACTAACACTTGGACCACTCATTCTGAAATGGAGCATACATGCCCGGAGTAAGGAGACAGAAGGGGTGTTGGTAAAATGAGGACGAGGACTACGACTGAAGTTCCACTCCCCGCATGAACTAGTGTTGACCCAACCACAAAAAGACCTGAGAGAGACTGTAGATGTGTATATTGCCATTATGTATGATTACTTATGTGCATAAGGTGGTGGGGCCGATCAGGCCACGTTCCCCCAAGCAAGATTTGAAGGGTATGGGTAAACAGGTGCTCTACAAAGTTGGGGGGTGGGCAGTTTGAAGTCCACGTTGCAGGGAGGCAGGGAGGCAGGGAGGCAGGGAGGGGGGTGGGTTTAAGGAGAACATACCAACCGCATGACCAGAAACATGGGGGAGAGTCCATGACTGGGCCGTATCAAAATACTTTCCTGGAATGTTAATGGATTGGGGGATAGAATGAAGAGGGGAATTGTACTGCAATAAGTAAAGAGACAGGCCCCAGATTTGGTGCTACTACAGGAGACCCACATACAGGGAACCTCGTATTGTGCTTTGAATAGATGGGGGTATAAATTGGTGGCCCACGCAGGATACACAAGGGGATGGAGAGGGGTGGGGATCCTCCTTCGTAATTCTTTCCCCTTTAGGGTGCAAGCGGTGACATATGTTACAATGGGCAAATTCGTAACCCTAACGGGCACTTGGGAGGATAGGTTAATCAATATTACCTCCCTTTACGTCCTGCCTCGATTACACTCCTCAGCCCTGGTTGATCTGGGATCACATATGCTGAAACTTCCTGAGGGAGATTCGTTGATTGGAGGGACTGTAACGTGGCCCTGAACGGTGACTTAGATAGAAGGCCCCCGAAGCAGTGACAGGTGGCCGGGAAGACGATAGGAGAGTTCTTAAAAGCACTGGGGCTTGTTGATATCTGGAGAGCTTATAACCCTTCATCCCTTCAATATACCTTCCATTCAGGAGTACATGGGAGTCTGTCTAGAATAAATTATAGATTTGTCAGAGCAGAACAGCTCACTATGTTCAAAGAGGTGGAACATCTACCTAGAGGTATTTCTGACCGCTCACCGGTCACAGCCACTTATGGAGGTAACTCCTTGGCCAGGAGACACGAGATGACACTTGGCCCCTGGTGTTTGCGGGTACCGGCTATAAGGGAGGGGCTCATTGAGGTGACGGAACACTACTTCAATGAGAATGCGGGATTGGTGGACTCAGCATCCACATTATGGGAGGCGTATAAAACAGTGATTAGAGGGCAGGGTGGTTCGGTGATCGCTGGACACAAGAAAGAAAAGTGAAAGCAGGTACAAGAGATAGAGGAAGAAATTTCCCAATTGGAACACGAGTCGGAGAAGCGGCCTAACCCCGACACCAAACATAGATCGCTCCTGAAGCAAAAAGATGATAGAGATATTGTCGAAGAGGCAGCTAGGGCCCATTACCGGGCCTCGCAATGTCCGGTTTATGAAATTGGGGGTAAGGCGAGCAAGCTAATGGCGTGGTTAGATACACGAGAGCAGGCTTCCAGATGGGTATTCGAGATTGTGACCAAAGAGGGGGATCGACTCAAAGATAGGAACAGTATAGCAGAGGCCTTTGCTAGACATCTAAAATTGATATACGAGCCAGCTGGTATGTCTAATTATGAAGAAGCACAGGAGCTGCTGGACATACTTAAACTTCTGGTTCTAGATGATCCGGAGGAAGAAGAATTAGAGTTAGATTTTACCAAAGAAGAGGTGGTTAAGGCAATCGGAGCATTACAATCGGGTAAAGCAATGGGTCCTAGTGGTCTCCCCATTGAGCTATTTAAAATAAATGCATCTACTATTGCCCTCTACTCGATAGACATGTATGAAGAAAGTGTGAACAAGGGATCCTCCCTGATACACAAAGATTGGCCAATGTGGTAGTGATTCATAAACAAGGAGAATCTTCTCAGCAATGCAGCTCATACCGGCCGATATCGTTGCTGAATCCGGAGGTGAAAATACTGGCACTGGAAAATACTGTCACCTTTACTCCACAAATTGATTAATCCAGACCAGTCAGTTGTTTGCACCAGTATACAGATCAAGAGGGGCTCACGACATATTAAATCGTGGGAACATTCTTCGCTTATTTTCACATATGCCCTCACTATCGGAGGTAAACTCAACGGACCTGGACTCAGTAGAGTTTGTCAGCCAAAGGGGCCTTTGGGGGAGGGTGAGGCCACACGGACAACATGGAGGTCGGAAACCATTGCACAAAAAATATTACTGGAAAGTACGACATTTGAAAATTGGGGCATAAAAATAAAACCCATCAACTCACCCGGTTGTCCAGCACCACTAATACAGTGGCAAGGGGATAGACGGATAACAGAATGGTCCAACACCTCTAAATCAATACTGAGAGGGGCAAGGGGTCCCTCGCCGGTCACCATGAGGCAGCCACAGGATTCAGGGAGACATCACCCGAATCATTTACATCAAGGTCTCTGCCACGAAGACTCAGGATTGCCCATGAGGCTAGTTACCAACCAAGTAATAAGCAAATGACAGAATAGCAGGTATAATCTGTCAGAAGGTGAAATAAACTTATTACGGATATGCTCATGGAACATCAAAGGGCTAAACAGCAAGCTGTCAGACCACGCCTTCATGAATTATCAAAAGTCATTCCATATCATTGCTTTCCAGGAGACATGGATGACGGATCCACCACATCTACAAGGATATTTACGCTTCTATGCACCAGCCCTCAAAAGAGCAAGATTTAGTCATCTGCAGGGAGGCCTGGTGATCTACGTAAATAACATCTGCGCAAACTCAGTCCATTCAGTGGCCTTAACAACACCAGAATCCATCGCTATAAAAATCTCCACCATAAAGGGGCCATCAGGGAATAAGCAAAAGGATATAGTAATGATAAACACGTACATACACCCGAATAGGAAATCTAACGATGCAAAACAACTGGCCAACTTCGTAGAGTCTTGCATGAGCGAGGTCAATACACCAGACATGATACTAACAGGAGACTTTAATATACATCTACTTGGCCCATCAAAACCGGAGGAAGTTTCTATATATAACCTGTTATGGAACATCCCTCAACAGGGTACCAATTCATCAGTAGCTCCCTCAAAAATCAGTCAGCGTCTTATAGAGGATCTTGAACATCTCATGCTTAGAGCAGCGAATGGCAGAACTACAGGTGATACACATTCACCTATCAATCATCAGCAAAAAATTCAACGCTGGACTATACCTTTGTGTCCCGAACTCTCTTTAATGAAATTCTCTCATTGAGTATGGGCGACAAAGCTGATAGCGATCACCGGCCCCAGGAACTTATAATGCGCACAAATATCCCAAGATTTATTAAATGGAAGGGCCTACCAGGCATAACCACTACAATCAACTTTAGGAAAATAAAATTCACGCAAGCAATGCAAGATAACTTCCAAGAAGCTGCTAAATTTCTATTTGAATCATGGGAAGGGGACAACGAAATAGAGAGATGGACAAATTATACACATACCTTGGTAACATCTTTCTCCGCCCCAATTAAATCTAAATCACAGCAGGGTTATAGAGGACACACTAACTTCACCATGCCGCAAAAGAGCAAGATAAAATCCATCAAAAATAGCATCAACTACTCTTTGCGGCAGGTGTGCCGGTCTCCAACCAACATCACAAAACTAGCTGAATTACGACAGCAGAAAACACGACTGAAGCAAGCAATTTGGGAAGCCAGGCATGATAACAAGGATATCCTATCGGTGAAACTGCATGCGGTCTCTAAGTTGGGAAACAATAAAAAGATTCACCCATCCGATGCACGGGGGTCTGTCCTCAAATATATCCGAGGAAGACTGGGCCACTTATCTTGGAAACCACTTTCATCAAGGAAAATCCTTATTGCACACAAAAACTAGCATGGATTCCACACAGTGGCCTATCATCTTGAAGCATCAATCGAACGAGGGAAATGCAACACCAGAGGAACGGTATGAAGGAGAATCACCGGGATACATACCCTTAAATGATTACATAAAATCAATCAACAATTACATCAAGAGGGGAAGGCAAGAAGGGGCACCAGGGCCTAATGGAATTCCACCCGTGGTTTACAAACAAGACACAGAATATTGGGCGAAAGCACTCAGTCCTCTTTTTAGGGAAATAAGAATGACAGGTCTACTCCCTCCATACTGGCAGACTTCGATAATTTCACCAATTTTCAAATCAGGTGACAAGACTCAGCCTAAGAGTTACCGGTTAGTTGCCCTCTTGGACAATGAGGTAAAATACTTTGCCGGCACCTTGCTGGACGAACTGCAACTCTGGGCGGAAGACAATTCGGTCGTCCCCCTAAATCAAACTGGCTTCTCCAAATCTGGTGGGACCACAACAAACATAACAACTATGGCTGTGTTAATTGATAAGGCCGAGAACACAAGAACGCCACGATTACCGGGCAGCATTTGATCATTTAAATAGTCATAAACTTTGGTTGAAACTGGCAGGCTGGGGCATTCCCCAGGCTTTACTGAACCTGTTAATTAATCTGCATACTAAGACCTGGGTTCAAGTAAAGCTGGGTGACGGGTCAACCCTAATGAGGAAAATTCCAACAACAAAAGGCCTCAAGCAAGGCTTCGTACTGGCCCACAGCTATTTAATTTGTTTCTTGCAGTTCTGATCCCGCTATTAAATGCCAGTAATTCACACTCTCCAAAGATTGGGAACCTAGTACTACCATGCCTACTCTACTCTGATGACCTAGTATTTATCAGCCAAACAAAGGTGGGTCTACAGCATCTTCTTGATATCACGTTTGAGTACTCTGAGGCTAACAACTTAAATATTAACCTGGAAAAAACCAAAACCATGACAATCAAAAAGAACCTAAAGAAAATACCTGTCTGGTTTTGGGATAAGACTCAAATAGACTCAGTTACAGAGTACAAATATTTTGGGGATCACGATCTGGCAGGCGGCCACGTCCCAATTGGGATGGAAAAACAAGATTACAATGTCCACTCCCCTTCTAGAGACGGATCGGCTGGGGCTTTTGGCAAAATGTGCTGGATTTGACAAATGGGATCTTATTGGGCTTTCAAGGGTCGGAGACGTCTGGGCGGGAGGTAAAGTAGTTCCCTTCAGTGACCTCCAACGAGATTATGAGTTGAGTGTGGGGGATTCTTTAGATATCTACAAGTCAGGAATGCGTTGCACAGGGCTATTCCCAAGGGTACAGATTTACCGGCTGCCTCGCCATTGGAGGATAGACTCCTTGATGACTACCTAAAAGACAAAGCAATCTCCTTGACTTACAGGAAGATACTACATAATACACCAGACGCGTTAGAGAAAATCCAAGCCAAATTGGTGGAGGAAGTGGGTGATTTAGATGATGAGTAATTGCCGGAGGCACTGGCATCTCCCTGGGAGGTGGCTATTCGGTCCAGGTTCAAATTAATTCAGCTTAAGCTTCTACATAGAGTATATTATATCAGTGTGATGTTGGCCAAAATGGGTACTTTGAGCTCCCCACTATGCCCTAGAGGCTGTGGTCGGGAGGCGACGTATCTACACCAGTGGTGGGACTGCCCAATAGTGCAATCATACTGGGGAAAAGTAACATATAAAATGTGGGAAGTTTGCGGGAAATCTATGTAAGTCATGCCCCGGTTATTTCTTCTTAATATATGGGAGGCCACTGATTTGACAGCAAAAGAAAGGGCTCAGGTCACCTTGGGAAATGTGGTGGCAAAACGTAACATTGCAAGAACTTGGAAGGAAGCCACGGCGCCCAAATTCCGCAATTGGAAGGCCGATATGGACTGGTGCATGCAGATGGAGAGGGCAATAATGAGGCGAGAGGGTGCCCACAAAAATGGACTAAGATCCGGGGGGACTGGAGCAAGCATAGAGGGATGTTGTGTGCACCATTGAACGCATCCCCCCCTACAGGAGTGAAGGCTGTCTTGATGTTGTGCGGTTACAAAATAGAGATGAGAAGCTGTACGGTACGGAATATGTTGGTCTTCAAAATTAAAAAGATTGTAAATGCAACATGCACAGTATAATTTTATTATCAATTGTTACTAATCTGTTTTCTTCTTTAATAAAATGTTTTTTTTTTTTTTAAAGAAATCTGCCAATTCCTGACCATACGCTCTCCTTGTTGACTTAGCTAGAGAGCCTTCCACTGGGTGCACCATCCTTTGCTGCCTACTGACCAGAACTCCTCCGGCATGGACATCTTGCAGCTGTCCGCTTCCTTGGCCAAACCACAGAATCTCTCCCACTGTGAGACAAAGCATCTGCATTGTCAGTGTCCACCTCCGGCCGCAGGCAACCCAACACAAACACACACATCAGCTTCATTACCTGTACATCTCTGGCAGACAGTCTATTCACCGCCTAAACTACAGACATGTTGTCCACCCTGACAGTACCTTCTGGTGCCCCAACTCTGCTCACCACAATGCAACAGCAACCACCAAAGGGAAGAGCTCCAAAAATGCGATGCTTCAACCCCGCCTTCCATTGCTCCAGCCATTCTTCCGTGCACCAACCCCCCTGCTAATACAATCTAAAACTCAGATGCCCTGCTGCATCTGAGAAGATCTGCAAACCCCAATGCAAATCTTCCTGCCTTGCCAAAAGAATCCCATTAAATGAATTCAAGAAAAAACTCCATATCCTGAGATCGGCCTTGACTCCCACTGACAAGTGCACATAATGATGTGGCAACAAGACACCCGACAGAGCCAGACTGAGCCTCCTACAAAATGTCCTACCTGCCCTAACCACCCTGCAAGCAAAGTTCAAGTGCCCCAGCAAAACCTGTATCTCCCTCACTTTGACCTTGCTGGCTTGCATGCCATCATGCAAACCAGCAAAGCCTGCATTGCCTCCTTCTTGTCCCGCGGAACTATCGCATCCATTGTCGTGTAGTTCCTATAAATCTATATAAGATCTGCACATTTAGAAAACATAAACTATGGGATTGGTATCCAGACTGATTCCAGATATCCCCACAGGATAGGTTAGTCTGTAGACCTGCTAGCTCACAGTGCCACTATGTATTCCTCTTACCAAGGAATGAAAGGTTTCTGTCAACTAACGAACATGACAACCCTGATCCCTCAGAATCGTGGAAACAGTACAGTACTTGTCGCTGAGTCACTCGTGCTCACTTTGTCTCCGAGAGATACACAGAATAAATCATGGGGGCGTTTTAAATCAGTATTTATTGAGCAACGCCATTCTAGTGTAAAATACGTGTGCTGCAACAATCATAAGCCAGAAACAGATACAGGCGTCTGTAAGCATCAATAGAGTAAATAGGTGGTAGAATTCTACCATAGTGCTAAAACAGTAGAGTATATGTAAGCATATATACACATGACAGCAAAATGGGTATTCCTACTATGCTAACTCTAACTAGATGTACCTAAGTGTACCTAGCACCAAGATTCCCCCTAGGAAAGAACCAACCCCATTACCTGGTGTGAGAGAATGAAGGACTGCATCTTGGTCTGGAACGGACACTCCGCAAGGGATGTGCTTGAGTATCTGCGTGTAGGAACCTCCTCATCTCACGTCAGTGTGTCAGCATGGAAGTCTTTCTCCTCTCCTTTGTCCTGCACAGATGTGGTGTTTATATACCAAAGGGTATCCCCATGGGATCTACCTTGCTGTGTCATGTTGGCTATGGATGAAGATAGTGACGAACCTTATACACAGTTATTATGCAAAGATGGTAATCCTGCTCTGATTCTGAAAACCCTTATGCATAATAAATGAGGGAAGCTTTCGGGGAAAACCACACAACATTTTATGCAAATACCTAACTAGGTAAAAGGTCGATACAAGAACCGTTATGTAGCTCGATGGCAGGGTAAATGTTGGGTGGACAGGTTATTTCACTACGTAGGCCTATATTGGGGTACATCAGAAAACATAACACCATCAATTTCGATTCCCAGAAATGACAGAACAGCACTTGGGCCCACTGTCTTTTTGGGTGCTAAAGGAACACACAAGTCACTCATGAGCTCCTGGAAACTTACCAGCATCCACCGGCAGCCTGTCGAGAGGGGTGCCCCCATGAAGATGAAATCATCTAAGTAATGCGTCACCAGGTTGTGACCTGTGTGCCCCGTAAAAAGCCATTGCAGAAACAAACTGAAGCATTTAAACAGTGAACACAAAATTGAGCAGCACGTCAGCAGTGCCTTGTGCACATACCATTTCCCTTCGAATTGCATGCTCTAGTGCAGAAAATTGTCTGGATGTACCAGATGCAGATGAAAAGCTGATGTCACATCGCACTTTGCCATCATTGCTTCTGGTCCCAACGCCCCCACCAGTAACTTGGCCATGTCCACGAGTAATATGACACCAACGCCATCTCCTCAGCAATTAAATCATTAACCGATGCTATGGGATATAACTACCTGTACAAAATCCCTCTTGGGCTTAGGTCTGTCGTTATCAGAAAGTCAGCGGTATACATCTATATGGAAGAGTAGTTTATTAGGTGCTTTCTAGTCAGAACAACAAGAGCAATCAAGGATTTTATGGTATAACTAACCTAAGAGATAATCAGCGTGGAATCCAATTAAGCACAACTTGTTCATAACAAATTGAACCAGGAAAAAAACAACAAACATATTCTCCTGGAAATGGATAAGATTAGGAAAATAAAAATATCCACAAAAATGTGCAGGGCTAACGTACAAAGAAGATAAATAAGCCCCTTAGGTTATCAGGACACTCATTTTATATTTATCTTTCTTATAGCCATCAAACAATGTCAGCAAGGGAGCAGAATCTCCATGCACCGTGGAGACTATATCAGCGAAGTATTTTATGTAAATCAAGCAGATCAAAATAAATGTTACAACCTGGAAAGTCGTACAATTCTTTGTGGGTAATTAAATTATTTTCTCTTATCTTTCATGAAACATCGTGAAGACCCCCACGGCGTTTGACTAGCAGCAGGAGTCAGGAACCATCGTGAAGGTCCCCGACGTGCAGGGCAAACAGCAGAAGTAAGGAAGTGGTGTCTGATGAGAGAACGCTGCTGACATGTCAAGAGCAACGAGAAGGTCCCCTACTCTTCTACCTTACTTAGTCAGTAGACTAAGGTCTGGCCAAATCCGGTCTGCTACCGTCTAGTCACACTGCAGTTATTCTGAGTTTCTTTTATTTAGGCTATCTGGGTTTAGATTTAAACCTATAATAATTGATAAAACCCCACCGAAAGGAAAATAGCCATCACTGGTGTAAACATATAAACACTGATAAAACACCCTCGCGACCACAAACTAAGTGCCATTCAAAGAAAGGAAAAGATGAGTGAAAGGGTCATTTTTATTTCTTCCTGAAGGGCCCAATACAATGTAACTTTGCTATACAAAGCAGCAACAAGAAAGACTGGGCTAAAATTATTTTGCTTGAGTTTTGTTGTTTTGGGATGTCACTAAAATATTGTCTCTTTTTCCTTCTGCTTTTTTCAGTTTTATGGTCTTCGGTCTAAAGATGCAGGGCCCGATTCACAGAATTAACTTAAGACAAAATCCTAAACTTACTACTTTTGGTATTCACAGAATGCACTTATTACTTTTGGTATTCACAGAATGCACTTACTACTTTTGGTATTCACAGAACGGATTTACGACTACTAACTTTACGTCCGCACTCGGGCCGGAAATTCCGGCCTGGAGACGGAGCTTCCTGCCCGGAAGCTCCGCCTCCGGCCCGGACGTGGGGATTCCAGCCAGTGGCGGAGATTTAGCCATGGCCAAAATCTCCACCTCTAAGCCGGAAGCTCTGCCTCAAGCTCCGCCTCCGGGCCGGAAGCTCCGCCTCCGGGCCGGAATTTTCAGCCCGAGTGCGGACGTAAAGTTAGTAGTCGTAAATCCATTCTGTGAATACCAAAAGTAGTAAGTGCATTCTGTGAATACCAAAAGCAGTAGGTGCATTCTGTGAATACCAAAATGGTAGTAAGTTTAGGATTTTGTCTTAAGTTAGTTCTGTGAATTGGGCCCGCAGTGTTTAGAAGCATGTTTTAGGTCTTATTTAGTTATTTTATAAACTGCAGAGAATCAGGAAATATAAAGATTCTATTTGATATTTTGGCTAAATTTGATTTCACTGATGGGTAAAATGGCTGGTTTCATAAGAATCTTTCCCAATATGTACCATCATATTTACCCACAGACAGAGAATGTGTGAAATCCTTTGATGCATCAGCCCCCTTTTCTAGTGAGTCAGTATTGATTGCCAAACACCCTAGGCTTTAAACATTCAATGCAAGGTGTGCGACAGGTATATGTGAAAAGAATGTTGTCACCAAGCATCTGAGATTGTGGTGAAAACATGACACCAGACGTTGTTAAACATGGAACGCAGTGTCACTTGGAATCCTGCTGAAAAAAGTTCAATAAAGAATGGAGTGATATTTGTATTTGCAGTAATTCAGCTATGTATATGAAAAAGTTGTATGATGACCTGTCAAAGTCGATACCTGAGCTGAAGTGCTTCCCTGTAAGAGATCCTTGTCACTTGCTAGATGGTATGATGTAAGCATCTAAGCATCTTTACAATCTTCAGAGTTAATGAAGAATGCTATTGACTTTGTAGTCCATTCTGGTGCACTGTTTCGTTATGCCCAGGAACTAAAATGCAAATATTTCTAATTTTGTGCTTTGTGTGGCATCAAAGAAAGAATCATCCTAACTGTGTCATTTAGACAGTGGTTCTCATTCCTAGAGGCTGTGAATGCCATATTATCCATGTGGCGACCGTTTACAGAATATTTGTTGGTGATAATGCCAAAGGCAAGACATGTGATGATCTTTGGTCACATATTGATAGTGATGTGAAAAAATTACAGTCCACTGCATGCTTAGGTTTTTACAGGAAAACATGACTGCTGTAGTGGACACAATCAAAATACTAGAGTCGAAAAATGCCCTTGTTTACCAAGTGTTCAGCATAATGTGAAACATCTCCTTGCAAGTAGGCTGGGTGACACTTTTAGTGACTTTGGCACTGCAACATGCTCCATGTTAGAATTCTTGCCACTTGGTAAGCAAAGAAATATTGCGGAGCAATTCCGGAAATTTCATTTATAGTCTATGGGAAATGGCTTGCAATGATGCATAGAAACGTCCCTTCACCAACCATGGCATTTGAAGTTAATCAAGCCTCACTGAGGTACTCTGCACAAGTTCTAGATCCCCTTTTTTTTCTCCAGACTTTGAAAAGTACTGCTTCATTTTTGACTGCTTCAATTACTGAGGGCATATGTGCCCAAGTCAACGAATATGTTGTAGAACATGTCCTTGAGAATCACAATCTTCAGGTACACCAGTATTGGCATGGAAAGCTATGTCATTGGCCAGAGTTAGAAAATTGTGTACTGGCTTTTTTGGCATTGCTCGTCTCTAGTGCCAATGTTGAGATGGCCTTTTCACAGACAAACGTTTACATAGGAAGGAAAGAGCGAGTGTGCATGACCAAAGACTCACTAAAGAAGTATTGTATAGTGTGCTACAAAAAGTTTAATTTGTTAAATGTATTTGGATCTCATATACACTGTATGCACGCTATCTATACACATGCACTGTCAGTGCAAAAAGCAAGCAATAAATAAAGACAAAACATTCCATAAACACCAGAAAAATAATGTTTCTGTTGTTTTTACTATCGCAAAAATCTGTAACCACTGATTACCACTGTTTTTTTAAGGTATTGAAACAACTGAAAAAACCCCAACAGAATTTACCAAAAATAGAAACTGAAAACAGGAAAGCATACATATATTGAATCACTTGAGTTGGTGTGTGAGTGGAAGCATCTCCCTATTATCACATATTATCACATATTTGTCAAGGAAGAGATGCTGCACCCGTGAGCCTCTCTGTACATTGCAACTGGTGAGGCTCAACCAGTTGCACTCAAGCCCATCATGCCCCACCTCCCCCTAAGTGCACCCCCCAGTGCCCAGTGTGACCACAACCCTTGTGGGGACCTCTGGGGCCAGTCCCAGGACCTCAGGCCAAGTCCCTGCTCCATAGAAGAGTGGGGCTCAACCCTGTCCCCCACTCCTCCCTGTTGTGAAGGCCGAAAGCCCTCAGGCGCCTCGAAGCTCTTTGCCACTACCCCCGCCACCCATCCTCTGCCCAGCTGCCATCACACTTGCGGGAGGCACTGCCCGGCCTCCAGTGTCACTTTCCTCCCATTTGCAGCAGCCCCGTACACGTGTGCACTGTCGAGCTGCTGCTGATGTCTCCACTTCAGGGCCGCTGCCATGTGTGTAGCCGCCTGGCTGTCTGCCTCTGCGTTCCCTAAGCAGCGGCTCCGTTTCCTGACACAGGGACGTGGTAACCTGCACCACCATTATAGCGAGGTCCGAGCAAGGTACCGTGGCCTAACCTTTGTCCCCGCTACAAGGGCCGTTATCTTCGTCGCCAAGCGCCCCTTGCACTCACCTCGGACTTAGAACTCTGAGGGCAGCGAACAAGCGAACCCCACTGCGGATATGTGATTTGAGGCCCGACACACCGGGAGGGGCAGCCGGACATGCTCTCTCCCCCATAACCAGGTCCATCTACCCAGCTTCACGAAGGAGTCACATCGCCTCCACGATTTTAAAATCTGCAGACTTCATACTGAAAGCCATATAATAAATTAAATTGCACCCGAGACTTCAAACAGCTTGCGCAAACTGTTTGCACTAAGCATCAGTCACCAAGTCACCTGTACCTAAAATGGTTGCAGGGAGCCCAATTAATGCTCCTATATCACACCTGGCCTACGTTGAACCAATACACAAGATGGCAGTTGCTGGACTACTCCACTTTCCCAAAAACTCCGGGGGGGGCAGACTTCCCTGTGGTCAGCTGACCCCTTGCCCCCATTTCCCTTCTGCTGTGCAGGGTCCAGCCTCAGTCACCCTCAGTAACGAATGTTGAGGGCCCTCCCACAGCTGTGTTTGCCCTGCCCACTGAGCACCCAGCGTTTTCATGGTCACCCTTGAAGGTGTGCAATTTACAACATTGTTGGACAGGGCCCTGCATCCAACTTGTAAGGTAGACAACTCCTCTTTTACAGACTGAGCACTTCCAACCCACGCCACCAACAGTCTGCAAGTGAACGGATCAACTGTATTGGGGGCGCTTCTAACAGCACTCATGCAGGGGATTGGGGGTTGAGGGGAGATGAGAATGGAGGTAGAAGCTTTTGGGCAATTGCCTGGAACCGCACTTTATTTTCACCAGGCTCTAGTTTTCTCTTTTACCAGAATGTGCATCAATACTGCATGTAAATATTGTGCATGGAGTATGGTATACAACTCACCTCATGTACATAACCTGCGTTTTCCTACTGTAGTTAGTATAATATATGTTTGTTATTATTCTGTAGAGAGTGGTTTTTCTTACTGGCAATGTAGGTTACTATATTGTTTTCATTTTTCCTCTTTGGTTATTGTCCTTCGGCCAGTCACAATTGTTCCTTTTATCAGGCTCCCTCATCCTGTCACCTGAATATTGCACCTGCCTCTTTCTACACTAGGGTGTTGATCCCTAGCCCCCCATCGTCCCACCCCTCCAGCTATTAACATGGATCTGCACAACCTTCCCTAGGCCAGCCATCCCCAGGGAATGCAGGTCCCACTGGGCTCTTGTGGTCTAATGCGTCACTTCCACCACCAAGCACATGCACACCGTGACTACAACCCAAGATGCCCAAGCCAACGAGAATATATTCAGGCAGATGGCGCAGCCGGATTTCATGTGGTACATCATGGGTCTACATACAAAAGAAGGAACACCCCCTTGTGAAGTTACTAGTACTTGAACAGCGGCTACCAGTTCCATATTACAGAAACAACCCCGGCGGTCCGAACCCTTGAAAAAGACCTTGCAGCAGCCGCGGTCCGTGCAGGTAACAGCGGCGGGGCGGTGGGCCGGGTGGATGGGGGGGATTTCGAAGGACGAGGGAAAATTAAATAAATAATTAATTTCCCCTCGTTATTGTCCCTCAGAATCCCCCACCCCCACCTGGCCCCACCGCCAACCACTGTTACCTGCACGGATCGTGGCTGCATTGTAGCTCCTTCTGTAACACAAAGGTGTAAGCCCAGCACTACAAATAGCTCCAATACAGTGTAAGGCCAGCACTACAAATAGCTCCAACATGGTGTAAGGCCGGCACTACAAATAGCTCAAACACGGTGTAAGGCCGGCACTACAAATAGCTCCAACACGGTGTAAGGCCGGCACTACAAATAGCTCAACATGGTGTAAGGCCGGCACTACAAATAGCTCCAACATGGTGTAAGGTCGGCACTACAAATAGCTCCAACACGGTGTAAGGCTGGCACTACAAATAGCTCAAACACGGTGTAAGGCCGGCACTACAAATAGCTCCAACACGGTGTAAGGCCGGCACTACAAATTGCTCCAACACGGTGTAAGGCCGGCACTACAAATAGCTCCAACACGGTGTAAGGCAGGCACTACAAATAGCTCAAACACGGTGTAAGGCCGGCACTACAAATAGCTCCAACATGGTGTAAGGCCGGCACTACAAATAGCTCAAACACGGTGTAAGGCCGGCACTACAAATAGCTCCAATACGGTGTAAGGCCGGCACTACAAATAGCTCCAACACGTGTAAGGTCGGCACTACAAATAGGTCCCCCACAGTGTAAGGCCGGCACTACAAATAGCTCCAACACGGTGTAAGGTCGGCACTACAAATAGCTCAAACACGGTGTAAGGCCGGCACTACAAATAGCTCCAATACGGTGTAAGGCCGGCACTAGAAATAGCTCCAACACGTGTAAGGTCGGCACTACAAATAGCTCCAACACGGTATAAGGTTGGCACTACAAATAGTTCAAACAGGGTGTAAGGCCGGCACTACAAATAGCTCCATCACGGTGTAAGGCCGGCACTACAAATAGCTCCAACAAGGTGTAAGGTTGGCACTACAAATAGCTCTAACACGGTGTAAGGCCGGCACTACAAATAGCTCCAACACGGTGTAAGGCCGGCACTACAAATTGCTCCAACACGGTGTAAGGCCGGCACTACAAATAGCTCCAACACGGTGTAAGGCAGGCACTACAAATAGCTCCAACATGGTGTAGGCCAGCACCACAGAGGGCACCAACACAGTGTAAGGCCAGCACTACAGAGGGCACCAACGCAGTGTAAGGCCAGCACTACAGAGGGCACCAATGCAGTGTATGGCCAGCACTACAAATAGCATCAACATGGTGTAAGGGCAGCACTACAAATAGCAACACCTCTGTGAAAGGCCGGGACTACAAATGGCTCCAATACGGTGTGAGGTCAGCACTACAAATAGCACCAACACGGTGTGAGGCCAGCACTACAAATAGCACCAACACTGTGAGGTTAGCACTACAAATAATACACTGTGAGGCCAGCACTACAAATAATACACTGTGAGGCCTGCACTACAAATAGCTTCTACACGATATAAAGGCCAGCACCACAAATAGCTCGAACTCTGTAAGGCCAGCATTGCAAATGGCACTGTGTGTGGCCGGCACTACAAATGGAACCAACACAGTCCAAGGCCGGCACTACATATAGCACCGACACGGTGTAAGGCCAGTACTACAAATGGCATTACACAGTGAGTGAAGGACCTACACACATGTGCTACCGTGTCCTTTTTGAAGCTGTTTCTCAGTCAGGCAGATTGTTGTGCTGAAAAATAAAAACTGCTCAGTCTATCTATATTATTTCCTGTTGAAACGAACAGAGCTGCTGGCCAGGGCGCTATCGATCTCGCCCTGTTTACTCAAACATGCAGGCTGCGATGCTCACATGGCTTCAGTCTGTCAGATCGGTTTTACTAGCCCTGATTCAATGAACCCAGGGAGAACAATGTGTCCTTTTAATTGGAAACCAAGGCTTAGAGTCCACACATAATTCATCCTTTCTGGCTCCAATCCCTTTATAATCACGTAAGCACATTAAAAAACACTAAAGGAGTAATTAAACCTCATGATAATGAAAAGCGAAAGGGACCTGACCGAATATATAATCTTATCTCAATGTAACCCTTAATGTTTCTCAAATGAGATACTAAAGAGTTCCCTTTTGAAACAGAAAAGATTCTTTTCAGTCGCAATGCTGTCTGAACAGCCCTACGTTTTAAAAAGAAATTGTGACTTTTTAAATGTATTTGATATAGCAGGTGGGCCTCGCTCCAGGGGGGCAGTAGAGCTCTTGGCAGAATTCTTCTCACAGGTGGGGCCCTTCTGCACATAGCTGCTGCTTGCACTGCAAACCTAAGCGCTGCTATGAGCAGCCTCCATCTTCCCACACTGGAAACCCTCTCATGTTTCACCATGTGAAGGTGCAGAGTATAAAAGGTGTTTCATCTCTGATGCTTCTAAACTGCCGGAAATCGAACTAACTTAAAAGGAAGCTGTACTGTCTTCCATCTTGGAGTTGTCATTGTTATTTCTCGCCCAAGTAAAGAGTCTCAAGCTTCTCACCAGAAGGCTGTGAGCGTTCCCAGAGGTTTCTTACCAAGGACACCCCAGCTGGCTCAGACTATCGCTTATATGAATGCATTTTTTTATTTATATTGCACAGTTACTTAAAACCATTTGCAATATGACTTACATACAATTTAAAAGAGAGTTAGAACAACCATTGTTTAAAAAACATTCATAAAAAATGAGTTTCCATACAGCATTCTCAAACCACGATAAAAGGACGGGTTATCTACAGTAGTAAAACGGCGAGATTGCCAGTGCAACATTTTTGCAAATTTGATACAAGTTCTATGGTTTGGTAGTTAAAATAACGTCTTCCCCAGCTGGTTACTGGAGGCTAATTATTTAATAAACCAGATTGTCTTTCGTGTGGCCCGGCCCCTCTTCTACCATAAGCCTAAGTCGGAGCTCGGCCATGTGTCTCCCAAACCTGGCCAAGTCTGGCAGTAAATAAAAACTGCTCAGTCTGTATGATATTATTTCCTGTTGAAACAAACAGCACTGCTGGCCAGGGCACTATTGATTTTGCCCTATACACTCAAACATGCAGGCTGTGATGCTCGCATTGCTTCAGTCTGTCAGATCGGTTTTATTAGCCCTGATTCAATGAACTCAGGGAGAACAATGTGTCCTTTTAATTGGAAACCAAAGCACTGGAGGCGGCTTATTTTACAGTCCGGACTCCGTTACGCAGCCATATTTGTTTTAGAAGGATCTGACGGGGCTGAAGCATTCCGGGACAACAACAAATCAAGTGTAGCAGAGATTCATGTTTGAAGTTGCAGATTCTACATCTGATTTTGTGTTCAAGGGACTTCCTCCCAGGGTTTAATTATTTAAATGGGAGGGGCACTAATCTGGCCCATACAATGTTTTTGAGTGCTTTCCTTCCCAGAGCTTGATTAAGATAGGGCTGGATTTTGTGCCCTGCATATGATGTTATCAGCCCTGGTGGACCTCTTCCTGTAACATATTCCGCTAGGTCATTTATATAAGACAGTTGGTAACATTGTTTATTAATTGAGTTTTTAATGGCCAAATAGTTTATCGACACTTCGTCCCAATTTTCAATTGCCAAACTCAACATTTCCACTGCTTTCTCCATATAGCATTGCCACGGGTTGATTGACCCTCCATAGATTGGCTTCAGCATGCTTTTTAACTTCCGGCTGGGGCTGTCAATACTTGATAGTAATATTTCGCGTGCATTCTCAAGCATTCTTTACTTTGTTGATTCCGTCCGAATTCCAAACGAATGAGGCTGTTGCGAGTGTATTTGGGCAGTTTAAAAAAGCGTTTGTAGGCCAGGCATTGTGCTTTGTCCAACATTGCTTCCATTTTGCCCGGAAATGCCTGCTGTGCATAACCTGCAGTTACCCTAATTTTGGCTTGTATTACTTTTCTAATAGGGGATGTTGTTAGACCATGCATTAACTCATTTAGTTTGCATAGGGCATAAGTTGTTGACTATGCTCTGGCCTTCATTTTATGCAGATGTAGTGTTGCTTTACCTGCCAGCACCCGAGGTAGTTGTAGGATTTCGCAGTGGCGATGATTTCTTTGCCCACATGCCATTTCAGTAAAGCTTTTTTGGAAAAACGACCGAAAAACTTTCGTTTTTGGAGCATTTATGATAAGCTCATTTCTTTAGTTATAATTATTGAGGGCGTCTAGGCCCCTTTGTAGCCCGATTTTTGTGTGGTCCATTACCACTAAGTCATCTGCGTATTTTAATATTTGCAGTTTGTTGGTTCCAGTTTTCGGAGTTACCAGACTGGCATTATGAAGCTTCTTCCCCAGGTCAGCGGTGTATAGGTTAAACAATGTGGGGGCAAGTACACATCCCTGTTTTAGTCCGCGATTTGTCAAGCACTTCTTCGTTGTGGTGTTGTCTGCTAACTTCACTTTGATCCAGGTATTACTGTATAATGAAATAATGGCATTTCAGTCGCAATGCTGTCTGAACAGCCCTATGTTTTTTAAAAAATGTTGTGATTTTTTAAATGTATTTGATATAGCACGTGGGCCTCGCTCCAGGGGGGCAGTAGAGCTCTTGGCAGAATTCTTCTCACAGGTGGGGCCCTTCTGCACATAGCTGCTGCTTGCACTGCAAACCTAAGAGCTACTAAGAGCAGCCTCCATCTTCCCACACTGGAAACCCTCTAATGTTTCACTATGTGAAGGTGCAGAGTGTAAAAGGTGTTTCATCTCTGATGCTTCTAAACTGCCGGAAATCGAACTAACTTAAAAGGAAGATGTACTGTCTTCCATCTTGAAGTTGTCATTGTTATTTATCGCCCAAGTAAAGAGTTGCAAGCTTCTCACCAGAAGGCTGTGAGCGTTCCCAGAGGTTTCTTACCAAGGACATCCCAGCTGGCTCAGACTATCGTTTATATAATGTGTCGATTACTGTGCTTGAATAAGTGACTGTATTCAATGTAATAGTATTAGGAGAGAATCCTTAAATGTAGTCTGTAGTAAAATATTTCTTCTTGCTTGTTCCTCATTGGTGCATTGCCTGAGAACCATGTAAGTGCCTATTAAGCATTGGAATGTGGAGCACCATTGAATGCAAAAGGAGTGCTCCCTGCTTCTACGAGCCGGCAAACCATGCTTATGAGATACTTCATGTATTATGCTTAATAATTCTTTATATAAACTTTTTAAAACCTGTGTTTGCCATTCTTACTGAGAATGTCATAACCCCTTTCGCAGAATTGAAATCTACCAATTTAGAGACACGTCCAATCAGGGAGCGTCAAAGTCCGTACAGGGACGGCACCACTCCCGGTCTGAGCTGTGGGCGCACATTCGGTAAGGTGATGAGATACTGGTTTGCGAGCCGCCAAGAGTGAGGCACACACCATCTGTCTCAATAAGATAAATAGGAATATAGAACAATGTGATTTGTTTTCTGGTGCAGTGTCTTGCAACCCAGAGACGAATCCATGGCAGATTTTCAGAGCAAACATTGGAGACCCACTTCTTGATCTGGCTTGATCTACGAGGGTAAATCTAGGACCTCACTTATGGCATTTTGCATAGGGAAGTGCAGCAAGGCACCTTGCAAAGGGGAGTAATGCACCATATGGTGCATTCCTGTCCTTTCTACCTGCGCTGCCGACATTTTGCCAACCTAGCACCAACGTAGGCAGCCTTGTACCATGGTGCAATGGTGCCTCAGTTGCAGGCAGTCACCTTCCTGCACAAAAACAATCTTATGAGGCGTTTTCTTTTTCTATGTGTGCTGCAGGATGCAAATGTGAATTTGTGGGTATTTACAAAACTTTGCAAGACACATTAGAAGATAAGATAAGATAAGTTTGTAAAGCGCTCGAATGCTGCGGCGTCTTGGCACTGAAAAGTGTGAAAAGGGACTGCACCGTTGAATCCGGCGACTTAGTTAGGCGGGAACAACAAGGATTTTAACAATTTCCTAAAATGCTGCATGTTGGATTGTAGTCTCATAGCGAAAGGCATCTGATTTCACAGTTTGGCTGCACAGTGTGATAGACTCCTACCTCCCCATCTTGCTCTGCGAATTCTGGAGACCCGCATTTGTGGATCTAAGATTTCTCGTGGGAGTGTACCATGAAAACAATTTCTGAATATCAACCGAAACCCCTCCATACACTGCCTTATGAACCACACAGAGGGCCTTAAATTCTACTCGTTGCTGGATAGGGAGCCAATTTAGTGACCTTATACCAGCAGAGGTGGGATGGCCATTAGGAATGTTTAATAACAATAATGCAGCAGCATATAAAAAGTGCATTGCAGTAGTCTATTTTCGAGAGAATAAGAGCTACTACCACCGTTTTACTGAGTTCCTGAGGAATGAAGGGCAAAATGTTCCGTAAGATCTTCAGAAAAAAGAAGCAGGAAGAAGTTAGACGGTTAATCTGAGCTGCGAAATTAAGCTGATCATCCAAGATCACTCCTAGATTCTTGGCCTAAGCTGTTGGACGGGGGCATACACCAGTCTCAATCGGCCACCAAGTGTGATTCCACAGGAATTGGCCCTTGCCAAACTCCACTACTCCGTTTTATCTGTGTTGATCTTAAGAAAATTATGACTCATCCAGCTCATGATTTCCGTCAGGCAGGCATGAAAGCTAATGGGGGCAGTTTCTGGCTGTTTAGATACGGATATGACAAGCTGCGAATCATCTGCATACGAGACCAGAGTAAAGCCATGCTCTCTGGTGAGTCTGGCTAGTGGAGTGACATAGATATTAAATAGGGTCGGTGACAAGGCTGATCCCTGCGGCACTCCGCACGGAAGATGAAATGTGTCGGATTGTAGGTTTTCCCAGTGTATATTCTGCTCCCTTGGGGCTAGAAAGGAGGAGAGAAGGGCCAGAGCCATATCCCCAATCCCCACAGCCTTCAGCCGCCACACTAACACCGTATGATTCACGGTGTCAAATGATGCTGATAGGTCTAAGAGGATAAGGACTGCTCTGCTGCCCCCCATCCACCTGTCTGCGAATCTCCTCAGTCGCCATACTCAGAACAGTCTCTGTAGAATGACATGACCGAAAAACATGCTGACTTGAGTCAAGCAGATTATTGGAGTCTAGATATTGAGTTAACTCACTGTTGACTGATTTTTCAAGGATTGTGGCTGCTATTGGCAGGCATGAAATAGGTTGATAATTTTTGTCCTCGGTAGGATCCAGGGCAGGCTTTTTCAGGATCAGTCTGATGCACGCTTTTTTCCAGGCACAAGCATAAATCCCTGACCCTACAACTTTGTTTAAAAGGGGGGTTGGTTGTAAACTAATCTTCCCAGAGACCAGGTGCATAATGGCCGGTGGACAGGGATCATTAGGTGATCCTGATTTAGTTGATAGGAGGATATTATTCACTTCCTCTTGAGTAAGAGATCGGTAAATCATTAGTTGGCACTGAGATGCCTTCTCCTCCAGTAGCGGCCTATTACATTTGTCAGCGACATGAGCTGTGTTAAGGAGGTCGCTGTAGATCAATTGCACCTTAGCCTGAAAGAAATTAGCCAACTTATTGCAGAAGGCGTGATCCGGCCTAAACTGATTGTCCTGCTGTGGTTTAGATAACACTTGGATGGATATGAAAAGTTCCTTAGAGGAGTTGTTAGCCGCCTTAATTTTTGCTGTGAAATAGGCTGTTTTGGCTTTTATAATGGCTTCCTTGTATTGTTCTAAGGCTAAATTATATGCCAATTTATGCTCCTTACTGTAGTCAGATCTCCATATTCGTTCGATTCTCCTACATTTGGCCTTTATGCTTTTAAGATCTGGTCCATACCATGGCGATGTCGCCTGGGATCTTCTTGCTCTGATAGTTTTTTCAGGCGCTACATGGTTGACTGCTGTTCCGATCCATTTCTCAAGCTGGTAAACTGTGTCATTGTTATCAGTGCCCAATGCTGTAGGGCAAAAGTTTAGGACCTGTTCTAATTCGTTCCCTTGTATTTTATTCCATGATTGAATTTTTACAATGGACGGTTTGTTTGAGATGGGATGGTTAGGCTGGATAATCTTAATATTGAAATATACAACCTTATGGTCGGTCCAGGGTAGTGAGGAGGTTTTGGTCAGAGTGATGTCGGGGTTATTAGTAAATAGGTCATCAAGTGTGTGGCCGGCTGAGTGAGTAGGTTCAGACACTATTTGAGTTAGGCCCTAGGCTACTAGATTATCAAGTAGCCTAATAGTGTCTGAGTTATTATTTAGTTCCAAATGGAAGTTAAAATCGCCCAGGATAGTGAGCGAGGGGGATTCTAGGCAGGATTCAAGTAGGGTCGTAAGGGCTTGAGTGAAGGCTGCTCTGGGACCAGGTGGTCGATACAAGAGTAAACCATGAAAAGTAGAAATGTTGTTTATTTTGAATGTAAAACGCATCGCCTCCGCCAGAAGCTGTGAAATAGGTTCTACTGCCACATGTAGGTGGATGCAATGAATTATAGCAATTCCCCCTCCTTTGTTCCCTGTCCCGTCTTGGCTAGTCACTGAATAGCCTGCAGGGAGTGCAATATTCCAGTCAGGGTCAGAGGCCAGATTGGTCCAAGTCTCAGGTAGGAATACTATATCCGGGTGTAGGAGAGTAGGGTCTGCTTTCTATGTTCACCCCCACTTTTTGCTTTTGCTTTACTGGTTTTCGACTTAGATGTGGCTGTGGGCCTGCTAATCAGACCCACAGCCCTGCTGTTCTCTCTCTAAATTATACTATGTACTTTAGGTGCATAACCCATTTGGATAGGATCAACTTATTGGCCCCTGTACAGTGTACCCTAGGTACCCAGGGCATAGGTGTACCCTAGGCCTACCAGGGGCTGCAGCATGTATTATGCCACCCCTGGCCTGGCCTTCCATTTTGAAACAACTGGCTGATCACTCAGCTGGGGCAAGGTCGTGTAATCACCCCTTGCTTAGGTGTAGTATTCCTATACCTAACTTACATATAGACACACGTGTACCTATCAGTCACTCCTATGGCAGGCCTTGACAATCCTGGAGGCAGAGTGCTTGGTAACATGTGAGATGGTGCTCTAGCATGAGCTGAGCCTGTCTGCAGCTTTCGGAACCTTGTCCTTATAGCTGTTCTATGATATAGCCTACCATATACTCTTAAAGTGCCTTATAATCTTAGACGGTTATGGTAACTATGGTTTGGCTTTATCTAAACATGTCGTGTAAGGTGTCTAACACTGTGGAATAATACCCCCATGCCATTTCTGGACATGAGAATATTATTCCCCCCTTCTAGAGGGAAAGACATGTTAAAATCATACTTCAACTGTTAGCCTCTGACCAAAGCCTCAGCATCACAAAATGGATGCTGCTGCCACGACACAAGTCTGACCTCCTGCAGCTGGGAGTGATCCCAGCCAGGGAGGCCTGGACAATAGGTTTCCTGCTTGGGGAGGTGCTGGCACCTCCCCAGACAGCCTTTAGTGTATTGGGGCAGGGTGGGCTGAAAGGAATGAGACATGCCTGGGGCACACAAGGTGTTCCTTGCATAGTCCAGTTCAAACCGGCGCTGGGGCACTCCAGCCCCAGCTCAGGCGCGAAACTGGACAAAGGGAAGTGGGTGTAACCACCCCCTCCCAGGTCCCACCCATAAGGCGTGACCTAGCAGGTATCCCAGCCCCCCAGATTAGTATAAGAGTGGGAGTTGGGCCTCAAGACTTTAGATTATCCTGAACCTGCAAAACTGAACAGAAACTCTGGACCTTCGACATTCGACGAAAGAAGAAGACTGAAGAATCTCCCTTGTAGCCAAGGAGTGGCTACCCTGTGCAAACAGGCACCATCAAGAGACTACCCTTTGCTTTGCCCACGTTCTACGAGGAACCGACTGCAGAGCCCGACCAGAGCCTTGACTTCCAGACTTCTCCGACCCTGATCCACATCCACAGCAGAGCTGAGATCCGTGGAGGCGACGAGCGACGTGGGACCGGCTACCTGGGAAAAGTGGCTAGTAACTTCAAGCGCAGCTTCTGAGGCACCCTCGAAGTTGTGCACCGGGGATTGAGAAGCCCCAACCCCAAGCATCATCTGCACCGAAGATCAGCCCCCCACACTCCACGAGTCCTGCGTGGGGCCCTTCTGCATTTTCCTGCTTGCCGCGTCTGTCCGGTTGCTTGCCCGCTGGCTAGTGGCCTTTGTGACGACGCACCCTGAAATCTTCTGCGCTGGTTTGGCTCCTCCAGACTGGCTCCCGCTTCTCTGCAAAGAAGAAGCACCCCAGACCTTCCTGGTCTGCACCAGAAGCAAGTCCTCCGTTCTTCGTGGGTTCCGCTTGCCAAGGCTTGGTGAGTCCTAGTCCAACTTCGACGCCGCCAACAGCAAGAGCCTTTGTGGGACAGCTCGCCTCCTGGTCCTGGTTGTCCTCGAAGCTTCCTGGTCCTCCTGGCTGCAGCGACAAGCTTCACCTTCACCTGCAATATTCACGACATCGCCTGGTTCCTTCCTGGTTCCACGTGGTCACTGGCTAGTGACCTTGACTCTGTCCCTTCTGCTTGCAGGTTTCTTCTCTTCTTGATCCCAGCCTTGGGATCCACCGGACACTCTTCACTGACTGCCTGTCAGCATCTTTCTTCAGGCATCCATAGGAGTCGACGACGAAAACGACGCATCTTCACCCCTATGCACCCGCAGCCTGTGGGCTAGGTAACTTGGGTACTCCGGTGCTCATCAGGATAGTGGCTATCCTAGTGTCTAGTTTTCAAGTCTCAACTTCCTAGCTACTCCGGAAGTGTCCTAAATCTACAGTTTTCTAAACTGTACTATTGCTATTGACTTTTACGCATTACGCGTGAGTGTTTCCACTCTGCATACGAATCCCGTGGGCCTCCCACTTCCTAACTAACGCTAGTGTAGTGTAGCCCCAGCGATTCCCTAGGCCTAGGCCTATTCTATTTCCGTGACAGTGGTTCTTATACCACTTACTTAGTATATGGTTTGCGTGGCCCCTAGGGCCTAACTGTATTACTTACCTGTGTGACTTAATGTATGCTTAAATAAGACTGTGTTGTACTTACCTCTAATCTCATAAAGAGTGCTGAGGGTTTGACTAGAATAAATACACTTTATTTTATATATATATCTGTTGTGGTGTCCTTTCATTTGGTATTCAAGGGATTATATATGGTATCACAGCTGGCTTCACATGCCATTCAGAGTTTAGCCTAAGACTGCTCTTGTCCATGCTACCACTAGGATAGCTGGTCTATAAGGTTGACTTTACAACCAATCACCATAAGGGTATTTGGACTGATATAAGGTGTACACTAGAACTAGTGACATCATACATCAGGCCTACTTCTCACATTGGTGAGCAGCGGTTGGGATCTGAGCTTGCTGTTGTAATACCATTGTAATCTTGAGATACTAAATTGAAAGATCACACAGATATTGTCTAGGTACATATAACATAGATTATAATACTTAAGTCCTACTGGACTTTGTAGTTATAGGTTGAAGGGAGTAACACACCCTGACTACAACTACTAGAGAGGTTTAGTAGATACAACTAGTGTAGGTAGGTGCACACACCACACCCTCACTAGATCATGTCTCTGAGAGGAGATCAAGTAGATGCTCCCTCAGGAGGATCAGGTCTGCAAAAGACCCCCTCTAGATATGATACCTTAACATTCCAGGAGATGAGACACTTGTGTACCTCCAGAGGAATAAAACAGGGTGCAAACCCTACCCTCCTTCAGTTAAGACAACTCCTAGAGGAGTATGACATTATTAGGGCATCTCAGGCAGGTACCCTAGGTACAGAGGAGGGTCTACCCACCACAGAGGAGTCAGAGGAGACTTCAGATGAAGAGGTAGACAGCCAGGGCCAAGTAGGAAGACTTAGCCAGGCTAACCTAAGCTTACATGGGAGTTTGCATGGGGTCCCCCCTTACAGACCCCCAAGTAGGCTTACACAGAGAAGCAGGAGGGACAGATCCCCTTCAAGGGAATCCATCCACTCCCATGTCTCTAACATCTCTAATGCTTCCTCTCACAGGGGAATGACTTCCCCTGAGAGAAAGGAGCATGAAGCCAGAATGAGGGAAGCTAATCTGAGGATACAGAGGGAAGAACTTGCCCTTGCCAAAGAGAAGCTTGCTCTGGCTAGAGAACAAAAGTTGAGTGGGTCAGAACCCACTGGTGGCAGCAATATCCCTAAGGATAGAGACAGGCACTATGATAATAGAAACCTGAGCAAGATTGTCCCTCCCTACAAGTGTGGGGATGACATCCACAAATGGATAACTGCTTTGGAGAGAGCTTGCAAAGTACAGCAGGTACCCCAAAGTCAGTGGGCAGCTATCTTGTGGCTCTCCTTCTCTGAGAAAGGCAGAGACAAGCTCCTCACAGTTAGTGATGAGGATGCAGATAATTACACTGTCCTGAAGAGTGCTCTGATTGATGGGTTTGGCCTAACCACTGAACAATACAGGTTGTTGTTCAGGGATACCCAGAAGACACAGACTCAGGACTGGACTGACTTTGTAGATTGTGCCACTAAGGCTCTGGAAGGCTGGCTAATGGGAAGTAAGGTTAAGGACTATACAGGATTGTATAATTTGATCATGAGAGAGCAAATACTTAACAACTGTCAAAACCAGCTATTGCATCAACACCTGATTGATTCTGATCTGACTTCTCCCCAAGAATTGGGAAAGAAGGCAGATAGATGGGTCAGGACTAGAGTTAAGCAGAAAAACCAGAACCAGGGCGGTGATCAGAAAAAGGCAGACCAGAAGGGTAATGAGCAGAAACAAAAAGACCAGAAGTCTTCACCAGGCCCCCAAAAGGCTCAGGGGGAGGGTGGTCCCAAAAAGGATAAAAAGAAAGATGGCCAAAAGAAACCATGGTGCAACTATTGTAAGTCCAACTCACATTGGTTTAGTGAGTGCACCAAAAAGGATAAGCCCCCAGCCACCATTGCCCCTAAGGCAACTGTACCCCCTAGTTCAGCTGTAAGTGGTGGTTCCCAGCAAAAGGGTGTAGTAGGGTTAACCCTGGGAACTGAGGAGGATTCTGGCCTAGTCAGAGTACCTACTCAGGCTGTTCTGATCTGTGATGGGGACTTAGCTTTGTCCTCTACTGTAGGCCCCAGTAACCTGGGCAAGTACAGACAGACACCTTTTATCAACCAAAGAATGGCTCAGGCCTACAGGGACACTGGAGCTAGTGTCACAATGGTGACACCTGCTTTTGTGGACCCTGGACAGATCATACTAGGTGAGAATTACCTAGTGACCAACGCTAGCAATGCCACTACCTCCCATAGTGTGGCTATTGTTAACTTCTCCTGGGGAGGGGTAACTGGCCTCAAGAAAGTTGTTGTTAGTTCAGACCTTCCTGTAGAGTGTTTACTGGGCAATGATCTTGAAACTTCAGTTTGGTCTGAAGTGGAGTATAGGACCCATGCAGAAATGCTGGGGATAGATGCACATGTCCTTGCTGTGACCAGGTCACAGGCCAAAAGTGCACCACTGAACAAGTGCTGGATCCTGAAACTATGGACCAGTCACAACCCAAGATAAAGAGCAGTAGGGTTAAGGCTGTGCCTTCCCCCCTGCCTCAGGTGGTGGATCAGCCCTCCCAGGAGGATGATTCTGAGAGCCCTGAAGGAACTGTCCTAGAAGAACTTGAACCTGATCAGGTTGAGTTTCTTGGGACAGGGGGACCTTCAAGGGCAGATCTGAGGCAGGCTCAATTAGACTGCCCCTCTCTTGAACCCCTCAGACAGCTGGCTGCTGCTGAGGCTGCAGGGAATGCTCAAGGTACCCATAGAGTGTATTGGGATGAAGGGCTACTGTATTCAGAGGCTAGAGACCCCAAGCCTGGTGCATCCAGGAGGTTGGTCATACCACTGAAGTTCAGAGGCTTCCTTCTAACCTTGGCCCATGATATTCCCCTTGCAGGACATTTAGGCCAGAACAAGACTTGGGACAGGCTTGTCCCTCACTTTCACTGGCCCCATATGTCAGAAGATACTAAGGAGTTTTGTCGCTCCTGTGTCACCTGCCAAGCCAGTGGCAAATCAGGTGGCACCACAAAGGCCCCCCTCATACCACTACCTGTGGTGGGGGTCCCCTTTGAAAGAGTGGGCATAGATATTGTCGGACCAATGGACCCACAAACAGCATCTGGGCACAGATTCATACTGGTGATAGTGGACCATGCCACCAGGTACCCAGAAGCAATTCCCCTGAGGACCACAACAGCTCCTGTTGTGGCAAGGGCCCTGCTTGGAGTATTCTCCAGAGTGGGCTTTCCAAAGGAGGTAATTTCTGACAGAGGTACCAACTTCATGTCAGGATACTTGACTGCAATGTGGAAGGAGTGTGGTGTTAACTATAAGTTCACCACACCCTATCACCCACAGTGCAATGGGCTTGTTGAGAGATTCAACAAGACCCTAAAGGGAATGATAAAAGGATTACCAGACAAGCTTAGGCGAAGATGGGACATCCTTTTACCCTGCCTTCTGTTTGCTTACAGAGAGGTCCCACAAAAGGGGGTTGGCTACAGCCCTTTTGAGCTTTTGTTTGGGCATCCTGTAAGAGGACCCCTGTGTTTGGTGAAGGAAGGATGGGAGAGACCTCTCAGACAACCAAAAACTAGACATAGTGGATTATGTACTTGGTCTCCGCTCCAGGATGGCAGAGTATATGAAGAAGGCTTCTAAAAACCTTGAGGCAAGCCAAGAACTCCAAAAAGCTTGGCATGACCAAAAGGCTGTACTGACTGTTTACCAGCCAGGACAGAAAGTGTGGGTGTTGGAGCCAGTGGCCCCAGCAGCACTCCAAGACAAATGGTCTGGACCCCACACTATTGTTGAGAAAAAGGGAGAAGTCACCTACTTGGTGGACCTTGGGACTCCCAGAAGCCCCCACAGGGTGCTTCATGTCAACAGATTGAAGGCATATGTTGACAGGGCAGACATGGGGCTACTCATGGCTACAGATGAGGGGCAGGAGGAAGAGAGTGACCCTCTCCCAGACCTGTTGACTCAGAACCCTGATGATGGCTCAGTTGATGGTGTGGTCTTTTCTGACAGCCTCACTGTCCATCAGCAACAGGACTGCAGACAGGTTCTGCAATCCTACAGACATATGTTCTCTCTGACCCCAAGTCAGACAAACTGGTGCACCCATGAGGTGGACACTGGTGACAGTCTGCCTGTGAAGAGTAAAATCTACAGGCAACCTGACCATGTCAGGGACTGCATAAAAGTTGAGGTACAAAAGATGTTGGAGCTGGGAGTCATTGAACCTTCAGAGAGCCCTTGGGCTAGTCCTGTAGTTCTTGTGCCAAAACCTCACACCCAAGATGGTAAGAGAGAGATGAGGTTTTGCGTGGATTACAGAGGTCTCAATGCTGTCACTAGGACAGATGCCCACCCAATACCTAGGGCAGATGAGCTCATTGACAGACTGGCAGCTGCTAAGTTTTTGAGCACATTTGACCTAACAGCAGGCTACTGGCAAATCAGACTAGCTGAGAGTGCAAAGGCCAAAACTGCTTTCTCGACCCCAGGAGGACATTATCAATTTGTGGTAATGCCCTTTGGTTTGAAGAATGCACCTGCCACTTTCCAAAGGTTGGTGAATCAAGTCCTTACTGGGTTGGATGATTATTGTGCAGCTTATCTTGATGATATTGCTGTCTTTAGCTCCATCTGGGAGGATCACCTGGTCCACCTGAGGAATGTTTTAGAGGCCCTGCAAAAGGCAGGCCTCACTATCAAGGCCACTAAGTGCCAGATAGGGCAGAGCAAGGTTGTATACCTGGGCCACCTAGTTGGTGGGGGTCAGGTTCAACCACTGGAGAGCAAGATCCAGACCATAAAGGACTGGGCCCCTCCAACTACCCAGACTCAGGTCAGAGCTTTCTTGGGCCTGACTGGGTACTACAGAAAGTTTGTTAAGAATTATGGGTCCATAGTGACACCACTTAATGACTTGACCTCCAAGAAGATGCCAAAGAAAGTTCAGTGGACAGTAAGCTGTCAAAAAGCATTTGATGACCTGAAGCAGGCCAGGTGCAGTGCACCTATTCTGAAAAGTCCAGACTACTCCAAAGAGTTCATTGTCCAGACAGATGCTTCTGAGTTAGGTGTGGGAGCTGTTCTTTCACAACTGAATGTAGATGGTCAAGACCAGCCCATTGCTTTTATAAGTAGAAGGCTGACCCCTAGAGAGAAACGTTGGTCAGCTATTGAGAGGGAGGCCTTTGCTGTGGTTTGGGCCCTGAAGAAGCTGAGGCCATACTTGTTTGGCACTCACTTCAAGATTCAGACAGACCATAAGCCCCTCTTGTGGCTAAATCAGATGAAGGGTGAAAATCCCAAACTTCTTAGGTGGTCCATTTCCCTACAGGGGATGGACTTCACAGTGGAACATAGACCTGGGACTGACCATGCCAATGCAGATGGACTCTCCAGATATTTCCACTTAGAACATGAAGACTCAACTGGTCAAGGTTAGTTTAATGTCCCTAAGTTTGGGGGGGGGGGTTGTGTAGGAGAGTAGGTTCTGCTTTCTATGTTCACCCCCACTTTTTGCTTTTGCTTTACTGGTTTTCGACTTAGATGTGGCTGTGGGCCTGCTAATCAGACCCACAGCCCTGCTGTTCTCTCTCTAAATTATACTATGTACTTTAGGTGCATAACCCATTTGGATAGGATCACCTTATTGGCCCCTGTACAGTGTACCCTAGGTACCCAGGGCATAGGTGTACCCTAGGCCTACCAGGGGCTGCAGCATGTATTATGCCACCCCTGGCCTGGCCTTCCATTTTGAAACAACTGGCTGATCACTCAGCTGGGGCAAGGTCGTGTAATCACCCCTTGCTTAGGTGTAGTATTCCTATACCTAACTTACATATAGACACATGTGTACCTATCAGTCACTCCTATGGCAGGCCTTGACAATCCTGGAGGCAGAGTGCTTGGTAACATGTGAGATGGTGCTCTAGCATGAGCTGAGCCTGTCTGCAGCTTTCGGAACCTTGTCCTTATAGCTGTTCTATGATATAGCCTACCATATACTCTTAAAGTGCCTTATAATCTTAGACGGTTATGGTAACTATGGTTTGGCTTTATCGAAACATGTCGTGTAAGGTGTCTAACACTGTGGAATAATACCCCCATGCCATTTCTGGACATGAGAATATTATTCCCCCCTTCTAGAGGGAAAGACATGTTAAAATCATACTTCAACTGTTAGCCTCTGACCAAAGCCTCAGCATCACAAAATGGATGCTGCTGCCACGACACAAGTCTGACCTCCTGCAGCTGGGAGTGATCCCAGCCAGGGAGGCCTGGACAATAGGTTTCCTGCTTGGGGAGGTGCTGGCACCTCCCCAGACAGCCTTTAGTGTATTGGGGCAGGGTGGGCTGAAAGGAATGAGACATGCCTGGGGCACACAAGGTGTTCCTTGCATAGTCCAGTTCAAACCGGCGCTGGGGCACTCCAGCCCCAGCTCTGGCGCGAAACTGGACAAAGGGAAGTGGGTGTAACCACCCCCTCCCAGGTCCCACCCATAAGGCGTGACCTAGCAGGTATCCCAGCCCCCCAGATTAGTATAAGAGTGGGAGTTGGGCCTCAAGACTTTAGATTATCCTGAACCTGCAAAACTGAACAGAAACTCTGGACCTTCGACATTCGACGAAAGAAGAAGACTGAAGAATCTCCCTTGTAGCCAAGGAGTGGCTACCCTGTGCAAACAGGCACCATCAAGAGACTACCCTTTGCTTTGCCCACGTTCTACGAGGAACCGACTGCAGAGCCCGACCAGAGCCTTGACTTCCAGACTTCTCCGACCCTGATCCACATCCACAGCAGAGCTGAGATCCGTGGAGGCGACGAGCGATGTGGGACCGGCTACCTGGGAAAAGTGGCTAGTAACTTCAAGCGCAGCTTCTGAGGCACCCTCGAAGTTGTGCACCGGGGATTGAGAAGCCCCAACCCCAAGCATCATCTGCACCGAAGATCAGCCCCCCACACTCCACGAGTCCTGCGTGGGGCCCTTCTGCATTTTCCTGCTTGCCGCGTCTGTCCGGTTGCTTGCCCGCTGGCTAGTGGCCTTTGTGACGACGCACCCTGAAATCTTCTGCGCTGGTTTGGCTCCTCCAGACTGGCTCCCGCTTCTCTGCAAAGAAGAAGCACCCCAGACCTTCCTGGTCTGCACCAGAAGCAAGTCCTCTGTTCTTCGTGGGTTCCGCTTGCCAAGGCTTGGTGAGTCCTAATCCAACTTCGACGCCGCCGACAGCAAGAGCCTTCGTGGGACAGCTCGCCTCCTGGTCCTGGTCGTCCTCGATGCTTCCTGGTCCTCCTGGCTGCAGCGACAAGCTTCACCTTCACCTGCAATATTCACGACATCGCCTGGTTCCTTCCTGGTTCCACGTGGTCACTGGCTAGTGACCTTGACTCTGTCCCTTCTGCTTGCAGGTTTCTTCTCTTCTTGATCCCAGCCTTGGGATCCACCGGACACTCTTCACTGACTGCCTGTCAGCATCTTTCTTCAGGCATCCATAGGAGTCGACGACGAAAACGACGCATCTTCACCCCTATGCACCCGCAGCCTGTGGGCTAGGTAACTTGGGTACTCCGGTGCTCATCAGGATAGTGGCTATCCTAGTGTCTAGTTTTCAAGTCTCAACTTCCTAGCTACTCCGGAAGTGTCCTAAATCTACCGTTTTCTAAACTGTACTATTGCTATTGACTTTTACGCATTACGCGTGAGTGTTTCCACTCTGCATACGAATCCCGTGGGCCTCCCACTTCCTAACTAACGCTAGTGTAGTGTAGCCCCAGCGATTCCCTAGGCCTATTCTATTTCCGTGACAGTGGTTCTTATACCACTTACTTAGTATATGGTTTGCGTGGCCCCTAGGGCCTAACTGTATTACTTACCTGTGTGACTTAATGTATGCTTAAATAAGACTGTGTTGTACTTACCTCTAATCTCATAAAGAGTGCTGAGGGTTTGACTAGAATAAATACACTTTATTTTATATATATATCTGTTGTGGTGTCCTTTCATTTGGTATTCAAGGGATTATATATGGTATCACAGCTGGCTTCACATGCCATTCAGAGTTTAGCCTAAGACTGCTCTTGTCCATGCTACCACTAGGATAGCTGGTCTATAAGGTTGACTTTACAACCAATCACCATAAGGGTATTTGGACTGATATAAGGTGTACACTAGAACTAGTGACATCATACATCAGGCCAACTTCTCACACCGGGTTAGAGAGCTGCAACAAACATTCAAACTGGTACTTATGTTTGACCAGTGAGCGAGTATTGAGCAATATACATTGACGAGACTGATCCTGAGTCGCCCTAACATTTCTGCCAAGGTGTCTAAAACTACCAGTTGAAATATCTGTGCCATTAGTAAAGATCAACGGGACTGCGATCTCTCCCCCCCGCCCAAGGGCCCCTGTCTTAGCAGCACCAGCAGCAACATTGTATGTGCCTAGAACCGTCTTAAACCGAAAATCACAGCTTGAACACTTGAACTACCCATATTTCCCCGACTTATAGCAAACATCAGGAGTACAGCACTCACCTCTCCTGAGCGCAAGTAGTTGATTTTTTGTAAAACTCCGGGACATAAAAAGACCAGGGGTTCTGGCGCTGAGCGCGCTCCGGGCGCCGTCTGGCGCTGACCGGTGCAGACGGGCTTGCCTTTGGTCTCGCCAGTGTTTTTTATAGCCAGGATTTGAATAAAACAGCTTTATCGTTAAAAAGGAATTGATTTTAAGAGCATACTAAAACATACTAAAGTGCAAAGTGCATTAACCAGCAAAACAGAAGTACAATGACATCAAACGCTGAGCACCTCGTATCACATTCCCACTCTGGATACTATTAGGGATTTACTCCTGTCAATGGGCAACAATAAATCAGTTTACAGGAAACAAACAGCGGTTTATCTGGAACTCCTTTTTAGAAGCAGTAAACTAACTTTCTTCTTGCAGTGGTAAGTGCTGCTTACATTAAATGTTACTAAATCAGGTATGTACACAGAGCACATCGCTGTGTGCAACAAATGGTACAACAGCAAGCCTAACTGATAACTTGATCGAACAATTTTAATATATAATATTAGTAACACCGGAGTAAATATTGACTTTACATTTCATAAAGTTAAAGGGCGTGTTGAGTCCCCATCGAAAAGAATCCGTCTGCAAGTAAACGGGTATTTGTGATCGTAACACATAACTATAATTTAATATCTGATGGCTTAATTTTCAACATTGAATCCAACAACTAAATGGTCACCTGTTGAAGAAATGATGAGTAGTCCAGGTAATTTCCAAGTAGATTTATTGTAAGTTAGATGTTACAAGGTTGAGAGCCCCACCAGGAGCAGCCTCCCTGCTGCTCAGCCCTTCCTCCAACTGACACGCTCCCTCATCCAACATTCCATAACAAGCTCTCACACCAACATTCCACTCCGAAGACAACACAGGCTGATCAGCCGGAATAACACATCTCCCTTTCTTAATACCAATAAAATCAACTGCAAAAGAATTACAATGAAATAGATACATGTACAAGATGGCAATAATAAATACAAGCAAGACAGGGGCAACATCAATACATGTAGATGGAGAAATACATGTAAACCAAAATAGCACAAAGATAAATGTTTGGAAGAAGTAAAAGATTACGCAATCCAGCAACTCTATCGCTCACCACTTCTCCCTTTCTCAAACAAAATCCTCACTCACTTAAAACCAAGCCAAAGCAACACAAACACTACCACGCTACCAAGACTCAAACAAAACCCCAAAAACCAAACAAGCAGGCTGGCCAGGCCAACAAGAGGTAGGAAGGGTCCCGACTAAAAGGCGCAACAGAAAACAACACCTAGATAAAAAAGAATTAAGTTCCAAAAGAAAAGCAAGCATACACTCCACCCAAAATTGGGTTGTGAGGTGTGGAAAGGGCACTCCACACTGAACCTGAAGAAATCCAATCAGAAACTCCACCCAACAAAAATGGGGTTGTGAGGTGTGGAAAGGGCACTCCACACTGAACCTGAAGAAAACCAATCAGAAACTCCACCCAACAAACGTTGGGCTGTGATGTGTGGAAAGGGCACTCCACACGAACCTGAAGAAAACCAATCAGAAACTCCACCCAACAAACGTTGGGCTGTGATGTGTGGAAAGGGGGCTCCACACGGAACCAAAACACCCATACAACAATGGGTGCTTATACCAAACTTACCCATAAACACGTAAGGTGGGAGAAAGCAATACCAGGAAGAAAAAAAAACTAATACGGGACTGCTGCTCAGCCCTCACTCCAACAGACACGCTCTCTCATCCAACATTCCATAACCAGCTCTCACAATAACATTCCACTCCACAGACAACACAGGCTGAGCAGCGGGTATAACATCACCCAAGATGGCCGCTGGGGAGTGCCCCTATCACCAAATACTTTCCTTAGAGCCATAAGTCAAGTCAGGGGATTTTACACAAATCCTAAGTATTACAACCCTCTGGATGGGGAGCATATTATCAATTCCACTCTAGTACCCACTTAATTACAATGTTATTGTAGCTCTTGTATATTCAGCCTGAATTCAGTTGTGCAGCAGGCAAGAATAAAACACCAAACTTCGATAACTAAAAGAAGCCCGACTAAACCAAAATAAAGTAATATTAAGCACAAGTTAAGAAAAAAAGCAACAAAAAATAACATTTGTGTATCAGTGTGTCAAGTAGAATGGTCTAGTTCTAATTATGTAACTGTAGAGATGCGCAGGAGGCCGCATGAAGAGGCCCTCTCGTCAAAATACTGAATAAAACAAATGTAGTGCCACCCAAACTGGCGGCCAGTGTGTTCCAATCACCAAACACTTTCCTGCGATCCAGAAGCAGAGTCAGGGGATGTTACGCAAACCTGATTCTGTTATCACTTCTGGATGGGGCTGTGTTACCAATGGGGCTTTGGGGGATGGGGGGCAGCCGACCGCTCGGGAGGCTAGCACCCCAGGGGATTTGGGCCAATGGTGAGGCCCCAGCCCAATTGGGCTCTTTTTGTGCTATGCCTTTTGGGCTGGCAGGCGGGGTATTAGCCCCAGGTCCCTCCGTCCTCGACACCGTCATGGACAAGTGAGATCTACTATCTCACTGACAGATAAAAGAACGAAGGAATGCTGGACCTACCCTCCCCCTCCCACTGGGAGTACTTAAGGAGTACCGTCCCAGCATTCCTCCTGTTCTTTTTTCTGTCATCCTGACAGTGTGAGGACGCGGCAGGAGCGTGGGCGCTCCTGCCTTCTTTCTGTATGTAGCGTTGTGGCTGCTGGGTCTTACCTGGTGCCGGCGGCCCTTCGCTGTTTGCCTCTCCCTCCCTGCTGGGCTTGGGGGGAGTGGCGCGGGCCTCTTCATTTTCCGGACCTCGCGGCGGTGTAATACCGCGTTGGTTCTCTCCTGGCCCGATGGCCGCCTCTACCGGCCTGCTGGGCTTGCTGGGGGGCACGGCCGCGCTGCTCCTCTGATTGGTTGGCGCTGATTCCCCGGCCGGATGTGGTCATGCCTGACTTCCGGTTTTTGAGCGTGGGGACGGAAGTCAGGCGCCTCGTGATTGCCGGCTTTGGGGAAACTCGTTTAAAAACGAGCGTTTGGGGTGAGTACCGCATAGCGGTTATTATCTCTGGTAAAATTGCTGTTGTTGGTGTGTTTTTGTGATGGGAAAGCATTCCAGGAAACGACATCACCGGGAGAGGTCGTCCTCTTCCTCTAGTGCTTCCAGGTCTCCCTCTCCTGCCAGGTCCAGGCGCCGTGATACTGGTGCTGATGCGCATATTAAGCGCTTGATCAGGGAGACTTTGTCTGAGATGTGTGATGCTGGATCCCGTCGCAGGTGTCCTGCTCCTGTTTCTTCGGACTCTAGTGGCGATGAGTCTGCGGGTTTGGGAGAGGAGGAGTTAAAAGGCAAATATGTGGACAAGGAGACTATGTCCGCAATTGTGCAGCATGTTAAAGAGAACATGGGGTTCCCTGACGGAGACGCGCCTAGTACCTCTAGGGGCCCTTTGTTGCGACAATTTCAGAGTGCTGCCACTGTCGATGTACCTGTCCATCCCTTCATCCGAGATGTTTTGAAGCGCGAGTGGGCTGATCCAGATCGCATCTTGATTCCGCGATTCATGACTAAACTCTATCCTCTGCAGGATATGGCTACTGAACTGCCTGATTCAATTCCTATTGACTCGTTTGTGGCTAGTTTGGTGGGGCGTACTTCCCTTGCTGAGGATGCTGTACTGAAGGATCCGGTTGACAAGAAGGCGGATGTGGCGCTCCGTAAAGTGTATTCTGGTTCCCACCTGGCCTTACGAGTAGGCATCTACGGGACTTATGTGTCGCAGTCACTGTTGTCTGACCTGAAGTCCCTCTATCAGTCTATGGATAATGCCACGGACTGTTCTGGTTTGCTGGAGCAGATTGAGCGTCAGGTGGAACTGCTATCTGATGTCTCCTTTGACGTTGTGCGTGCTTCGGCTCTTTCCGGGGGAGCTTGTGTGGCTGCACGGCGCAGTCTTGTCCTTAAGGACTGGAAGACTGACTCTGCGCAGAAAGCATGCGCTTTGAGGTTGCCCTTTCAGGGTACTATGTTGTTTGGGGGGGAGTTGGAGGCGAAGTTACACAAGTTGTTTAAGGAAAAGACGCATTCCTCTTCCTTTAAGGTCTCTACTACTGCTCCTGTCCCTTCTAAACCCAAATCTTTCTTTCGCCCTGCTTCTCGTAGACAGTTTGTGAGAGGCCAGGGTAGGTTTGCTTCTGGCCGTGGTCGGGACCGTAAGGCTAAATCCCCTCCTCCTGCCAAGCCACGTTCCTGACTCTTTGGCGGTGGTTCCCGGGTTGTTGGTTGGAGGGCGGCTGCGCTTCTTCCTGGATGCCTGGGTTCAGTCTTGTTCCGACGTCTGGGTGTTGGACATCATTCGCCAGGGTTATGTTCTGGAGTTTACGACTCCGCCTCCGGACTCGGGTGTTCGGCCGACTCCTTGGCCTTCGAGTCGCGTAAAGCGCTCTCATCTCTCTCTCGGGCTTCTGGACCTTCTTCGAAAAGGTGCCATTCAGGAGGTTCCCCCGTTGGAGACGGGGTTGGGTTTCTATTCCCTGGTCTTTCTGGTTCCAAAGAACACGGGCGGTTTCCGCTTAATTTTGGATCTGCGGGTTATGAACAAATGGGTGGCCAGAATTCCTTTCCGCATGGAGACTTTACAAAGGATAATTCCGTTGGTACTGCCGGGGCACTTCATGTGTACCCTCGACCTTCAGGATGCGTACTACCATGTCCCGATCCATCCTCGGTCCCGCAGGTTTCTGAGGTTTTGTGTTCAGGGACGTCATTTCCAGTTCATGGTCTTGCCGTTCGGTCTCCGGTCGGCGCCACGGGTGTTTACGAAGGTGGTGGCGCCTTTGGTCGCATGGCTTCATCTCCAAGGGGTGATGGTATACCCCTATTTAGACGACTGGTTGATCCATGCTCCATCTCGGGTCCTGTTGCTGGAGGCCAGGGAGGTGGTGTGCTCGGCGTTGCGGGCCCATGGTTTCCTGATCAACTTGCCCAAGTGTCAACTGACTCCGTCTCAGGACATGGTTTTTATTGGGGCCCGATTCCGTTCGGATCTGAACCGTGTGTTCCTCCCCGAACCTCGGGTGATGACGTTGGTGTCCCTTGCTCATCGTTTCTGGTTGGGGGGAGCCTTTCCGGTGCGCCTTTGGTTGCGTCTTATGGGTCTGATGGCGGCGACTGTTTTTACAGTAGCGTGGGCGCGGTTTCATCTGCGCCCCCTTTGGGTGTACCTTCTGTCTCTTTGGGATCCCCGGTCCCTCGCTTTGGAGATTCTCATTCCTGTGTCTCCAGTGGTCCTCCCGGTTCTTCTTTGGTGGTCTGTGAGGGATCATCTGTCTTTAGGTCTGCCCCTACAGTCTTCTCCTTCTCTGGTCTTGACTTCGGATGCCAGCGCCTTGGGTTGGGGGGCGACCTTGGGGTCTCGCTCCCTTCAAGGTCGTTGGTCCCTCCTGGAGAGCCGCCGGTCATCCAACTGGAGAGAGCTCACGGCGGTGTCCCGGGCTGTGATGGGTTTCCGAGCTCTGTTGCTCGATCGGAACGTGTTGGTGCGGTCCGACAATATGGTGACGGTGGCCTATCTGAATCATCAAGGGGGGATTCGTTCGGCGTCTTTGAATGCGGTAGTGGTGCCCCTGTTTTGTTGGGCGGAGGGCCATCTGCTGTCTCTGACGGCGGTTCATCTTCGGGGAGTGGACAACTTTGTGGCGGATGCCCTGAGTCGGTGCTTTCCGGATTCTCTGGAGTTGTCTCTCACCCCGGTTGCGTTTTCGGCTTGTGTGCGGGAGGTTTGGGCATCCCTTTCTGGACCTCTTTGCCTCCCGGCACAATGCTCAGCTCCCTCGGTTTTGCTCCCGGTTTCTGCAGGAGGGTTGCTGGGGGGTGGACGCTCTGTCTCTCCCGTGGCCGTCGCGTCTCCTCTATGCCTTCCCCCCCCTGGCGCTGGTTCCCAGGTTTCTGGCCCGGTTGTGTCAGGAGGATCGGGAGGTGGTGGCGGTGCTACCGTTTTGGCCTCGGAGGTCTTGGTTTCCGACGGTGCGGCTTTTGGCGGTGCAGGGTCCTTGGTTTCTTCCCCTGTCTCCGTCTCCTCTGTGGTCTTCCCCGTGCCTGTCTCTTCTCCGGTTGCGGTTGTCGGTGTGGAGGTTGAAAGGCAGGGTTGGCGAAGGCGCGGTTTTCCGGAACATTTAGCGATGGCTCTTCAGCGTTCCCGAAGGCCTTCTACCCTTAAGGCTTATGATCGGCATTGGGGTAATTTTAATCGCTGGTGTTCTGCGTTGGGTGTCTCCCCTTTGTTCTGTTCCGTGCCGGTTGTCCTTCAATTTTTGTGGGAAGGTTTCGAGAAGGGTTTGGCTGTTTCTACGCTGCGTGCCCAGTGGGCCGCTGTTCGGGCTTTTCGTTCCCCGTGGGGGAATCTTTCGGATGTTGAAGATTTGGTTTCTCGTCTTCTTCGCAGTTTTACTGTTTCCCGGCCTGTGCCTCGCCCTTCTTTTCCCCTGTGGGACTTGCTTTGGTCCTGCGGGTTTTGGTCGGTCCTCCTTTTGAGCCCTTGGATACGGTGGATTTAAAGTTTCTCACCCTCAAGGTGGTTTTCCTGGTGGCTGTCACCTCTGCTCGACGTCTTGGGGAGTTGGGGGCCTTGATGGCACGTGCTCCCTTTCTGTCTTTCACGGAAGGTGGGGTTGTCCTCCGCCTGGATTCTTCCTTTGTGCCGAAGGTTTCTTCGCAATTTCACAGGTGCCAGGAGTTGGTGTTGCCCTCCCTGGGCTCTGTCTTGGATTCTCCCGGTGGTCCCCGGTGGTCTTTGTTGGATGTGTGCAGGGCTCTGCGCATTTATCTTGACCGAACTGCGGGATTTCGCAAGTCGGACTCCCTTTTTGTCTCCTTTGGTGCGGCTTCTCTGGGGTGTAAGGCTTCTTCTGTGTCCATCGGCCGTTGGCTGAAGCAAGCCATTTCCTTGGCCTACTCTCTGTCTGGTTCTCCTCCTCCTTTGGGGGTTCAGGGTCGTTCTACGAGAGGGGTGGCTGCTTCTTGGGCGGAGGTTCGGGGTGTTCCTCTCTCTGAGATTTGCAGGGCTGCCACGTGGGCCTCTTCTAATACCTTCATCAGGCATTATCGTCTCCTCAATCTTTTGGGGGATGATGGAGGTTTTGCATTGGGGGTGTTGAGCTCTGTTCGCTCCTAAATCTCTGGGTTTGTTTGCTATCCTGGTGGTTTGTTGTGTTTTCTGGTGTGAATGCCGGTGTTTGCTTTGGTATTTCTCACTTGTCCATGACGGTGTCGAGGACGGAGGGACCTGGGGGTAATGTCCTATTACTTACCGGTAATCTTCATTACTCCGGGTCCCGTGGTCCTCGACACCGTCATGACTTCCCTCCCTCCCTCCCTGTCTGCCGGCCTTCATTGGTGCTTGGTATTTCAGGAGGAATGCTGGGACGGTACTCCTTAAGTACTCCCAGTGGGAGGGGGAGGGTAGGTCCAGCATTCCTTCGTTCTTTTTTCTGTCAGTGAGATAGTAGATCTCACTTGTCCATGACGGTGTCGAGGACCACGGGACCCGGAGTAATGAAGATTACCGGTAAGTAATAGGACATTTATGTGGCCATCTTGTGCTCTGTGTCACTATTTTGAGTAAGGTGACAAGGCAGCCGGCCAGGGAGCGAAAGCATTTTTTGTGTGGAAGAGGACATGTGCCTGCTTGCGGAGGCAGGGCTCATGGGCCTAATTAACACAGAGGCCTGCACGTTGGGCGGACTGCGCAGCAGGCATCCAGCAGTGTGGTTGCAGCGGTGTGGGCCTGTCCCCGCCGCGGCCAAGGGACACAGGAAATGTGGAAAAGGGGCCGAAGGAGGGGGAAAGGAGTGGCCCCTGTTATTTAGAAGGCAGTGCCCGTTAGGTGTGGAGCAGCACGCTATCCCGCTCTTCAATTTGTATTGAGTGGGGCGGGGCCGTTACATGGAGCCTGTCTGTGCAGCGAGAGGCAGGGGAGGTATGGGGGGGCAGCTCTGAAGCACTGTTTTCAGCACTTGGGTCACAGTTAACTATGAGGCAAGCACTCAGGTCCCCGCAGTGGTGGCAAGGTCAGCCTTTAGGGATGGGGCTCATAGCTTTAAAGTAATGTTTTCAGCATTCGGTGTCACAGATCGCTATAAGGCAGGCATTCAAGTCCCTGTAGCGGTGGAAAGGTCAGCCTTTGGGGATGGGTCTCGGAGTGCTGGACACCTGAGTCTACAGGGCACTGTCAGCATCGCTGACCATAGTGAGGAGCAGGGGCAGGGGGAGGGAAGACGCCTGTATTTTTCAAGAGGATTTGGTGGAGGAGGTGACCCAAGTGCCAAGGGCTGGAGGGCCCACTTGATAAATTACAGCAGGGTAGGTCTGGAGGGGGATGGGAGGTCGAAGGCAGGGTAGTGAAATGGCCACTACACTTATGCGACCTTTAATGCATGACACTACAACGGACCTAAGATGGTCGGCAAACAAGCGCAGCGGATTAGCTGCTATAAAAGGTACGCAAGACTACGAGGTGCCTTTAACCAATTTTTAACTTTCCCTAGTTTTTAATATTTCTAATTTATATTCTTTTTTGTTGATTCATATCTAAACTCGTGTACTTTTATGTATTGGGGGTTTGAGTGGATTTTGCTTGTGGCGGGTGTGGGGGGTCTTTTCTCTGCTGTTTATCTGTGGCTTTGGGATTTGTCTCTCCCCTCCCCTGTTACTGTTTGAGTGGACGGTGGGGTCATCAGTTGTATTCCTTCCTGTCTCTCTGCCATCGTGAAGGGCGGCGGTCCAGTTGTTTTGCCATGCTGCGCCCTTCTGGCATAAAACAAGACAATGGCGCCAACGCACAGCTGATATTAGCTGCTATACAAGGCACGTGAGGCTACGAGGTGCCTTTTACCAATTTTTACCTTTCCATAATTTTTAATATTTCTTATTTATATTCTTTTTTGTTGATTTATATCTTACCTCGTGTACTTTACTTTATTGGGTGTTTGAGTGGATTTTGCTTGTGGCCGGTGTGGGAGTCTTTTCTCTGCCATTTATTGGTGTCTTTGGGATTTGTCTCTCCCCTCCCCTGTCCACCGCAGCACCTGTTGCTGTTTGAGTGGAGGGAGGGGTCATCAGTTGTATTCCTTCCGATTCCTCTGCCACCGTGAAGGGAGACGGTCTACTTGTTTTGCCACACCACGCCCTTCCGGCATAAAACTACACAATAGCGCCGATGGGCAGGGGAATTGCGCAGCGGGTTTGCCAAAGGCAAGCCCGTCTGCGCCTGGACCGTGCCTAGTGCCGGTCTCCCTGTGCTTCATTTGTATCTCCCGAGGACTGAAAATGTAGTGACCTGCCCAGAATGTAATAAAAGCCTTCTCAACTCGAAAGTAAAAACCCGTCGCTCACCAGACAAAAGGGCTGTTCCAATTGACACCTCGTCAGTGGCGGTAAGTGCGATATAAATGCAATTGCAATACAATACAATACTATAAAGGCCTACTCCTCTCATAGGCTAGCATTGGGAATTCCTTTATAAGTGTTTAAATGGTAATTCCTGATCTGAAAGGAGTAGCATTGCCATATGTGGTATGTTTAGAACAGTAATGATAAATCCTGCTTACTGATGTAGTTAGATTTTACATTACTATTTTAGAAGTGCCACTTTTAGAAAGTGTAACAGCTAAAATGGTTCAGGGAAAATTATTTACAAAAAAGAATGGAAACACTAATTATACTGTTTTCAAATACCAAATATACCCACAATTAATTTTTTTGAAATAACTTTTTTGTTATCGAAATTGTTTGTAAAACATGAGCAATACAAAATACAATATAAACAAACAATTAGTGCTTACACGGTTACACACAACAAACATATAATGCATATCACAGTGTAAACAAAAAACACACACAATGGCAGAGGAATAAGAATACAAATATTTGTCCATAATATATCAAGATCAAACTGCAATAAATGCTTCCTCTTAGTTTTCCAAAGGAAAACGTTGACGGGGTTTCGACCCTATTGATTTGTTAGGTCATTATCAGGACATAAAGCATTGTTTGAGGGCAACCATCAAAACTAATCTGCAAGTGAATAATAACAACTGGAATTAAGGGGGTTGTTCGTTGCGCATTTTTTCTGCAACATGACTTTGCAAAAATCGATATATGACAAATTCTTTCTTCCTTGCAATTTTGTAGGGACTTTAATTTGTGAACTGTTCAGCACTTTGGATGTGTTTTATGGAATCCGCTACTTGGGAATTCAATCCCTCTGTACCACTGTAATGGTTCCCTGGTGAGTTTTTGAATAATTAATATGGATTGTTACATTGTTTTTTGGGTTTTGTATGGCTTGAACACCTCGTATATTTTCTTTCCAGAGATTATGGAGATATGTTGATTCAGAATTTTTCGCCCAGAGGATTGATAAAATTATCCCTTGAACTGACATTTGAAAATATATTTGAAAATACATGCTACAAGTCGATTAGTAATACCTTCTTTTTTAAAATAATTTTCCCTGAACCATTGTAGCTGCTACATTGCTTATTGACCCCAGATTCTGGGGGTTTAGGGCTCCTCCTGCTTGATGTAATCATTTTAGTGCTGCAGACGTGCTGTGTGGGCTTTAGGTGGGCTCTTTCAAGTCAAAATCAGTATTACTGTTCGTGCTACCCCTGTCTATTCAGAAGAATATATTTCTTGAATATAAAGTGGACAGTCCCTGTTGGGACTTTCAACTTTCGCACCAGTTGTAAGTGAAGCCCAGGCACCCCTGGATGAATCAGAGAAATGTAGGAAGAAACATGCGAGCACCATGTGCAAATATGACTGAATATGTCAAAAAGGACACAATCCCTGCAGGTCTACAAGTATGAAATGTCCCCATGATTTTCACTAATGCCCCTAGGTTTTGTATGGGTTTCATTCACATCAGGGTTACATGCTCCTGCCATTGGCTAGTATTGAAAATCCACACAGCTTTAGAGCATAGGAAAAAAGTACTTGCAAGTATTGCTGAACTGGAAAGGAAAATCAATGAGGGTAATGTAATTTCTGATGCAAAGACTGCTATTGAGAAAGTTTCCAAGACAATTCTTGAATTTTAGAATGCTGAACTTAACAAAAAGATTAATAAGGTCCAATGGGCCATTAATAATTAAAGCCAGGAGAAAGCACGTCCTTACCTGACCGACAAATTCTATACATAACCAAAACAACAATATTTTGAGAATTATAAACCTTGGGGCTGCTTTAATAGACAAACAATGGTTACCTTCTTGGAGTCAACTGCAAGTTCAGTCGAGGACTCAGACGCAGGGGAAGGACCGAGTGCTGGCCCCCAAACATTGGACTATCCCCATTAGGACAGTGCTGTCGAGGCAGCGGCAGGGGGAGAGGCTGCACTCAACAGTGGGATTTTCAATCGGGAGAGAGAGACAGACTCGCAGAAAGTTTTACCAGTGGGGCCCCCCAAATAGCTGGGGTACCTGGTCATGATTAAGATTCTGCTCCTATTCCCATTTTTTACCTGTCTGACCATGTTCTCTCCTCAGCAGAAATATCATTAGCAAAGGGTTAAGCTTTGTTCCCACGGAAGTGACTAATTTCTATGATACCTAATAAAAACGGTTGAGCACCAGAGGGTCGGAGGGAGCAAGTTTAGAGACCGCACAGGATTGATTCCCCCATAGAAGTACATATAACACAAAAGAAATCCTGAGGTCTAATGGTAAAGAGAAATAGGTGGTATGTAGGGTGAGGAGGGAATGACTAATGTACGTAGTGAAACTAGAGGAAGCTCCAAAACCAAGGTCAAGTAATCACCGTGGGTAACTAACCCCATCACATGGGATTTTCATCCCAAAGAAAATCTCATAATCTCAAGGGGCAGGCAGCGCCCTTATGTGAGATATGAGTCCTTAGTGTTATGATTGATAAGTACTAGACAATGGAATAAATCCACAAATGAGCCTAAGGTGAGTGGGGATTGCAGTGCTGGTGGTAGTGAAAAAAGTGAGTGTTTAAAACAAGTGACGGGACGGCCGGAAGACTTCTGTTAGACAATGCCGTCCCGATGTTGGATTAAAAAGCAAGGGGGGGCAACACTAATCTGGTCTGATCAATGAAGCAACGTGAAAGAATGTGGTCGACATGTTTCAGCCATATCGCCTGACTAGGCTAGGCTTTCATCAGGACCTAAAAGCTACTGCAGGGAAGAAAACAACGTAACAAAGGATATGAAGAGCACCCTCAACTTGATTGTAGAGTGCAAGTCTCTTCAGCGAAACATACAGCACCTAGATAACGAGATAATTTTGGGAGTGAAACCAAAAACGCTCAGTCATAATTATAAGAACAAATAAATAAATGTAGACTTGAAGCAAGGTCCAACTCACCCGTACAAACTAGGTGATGAGATGACCTCCACCTGGCAACCGCTCAGGAAGGAACACCGCTCTGGAAAGGAAATGCAAGGCTACTGATAGCGGCTTACAAATCGTGAGCAAGTGTGAAAAGGGTGGGAAAATCAACTGAAAACTAGGGAGAACTGCCAAGGGCAGAGTCTGCACACACAATGAGCTGGTAAGATCATTGCAACAATTAGAACATGGCTATACGCTGGGCACAAAGTCAGTGTGATAACGGATAATACAGATCCGTATAATAGGGTGCAGGCTGAGAGATATAATGTTAGAAGATCAGCGCCTTTAAATGAACGCCAAAAAAGGCAGCGAAGGAGCCTACCTGTCCGTCGGGGAACCGGGCTGGAATGAGCCTGCAGCCGGAGGTCCCGTGTAATTGGACGGAGGCAAAAAGAAATGAAAAAACTGCCGGTGGAATGGGCCAATAGCGCGGCAGGTAAGATATACATGCTGGAGTGGAAGCCAATACAATTTGCTGTCGCAAGCACCTGGTTGTAGATGGAAATGACAGGGCAGAAAAAGCGCTGTCAAAATATCGCTGACTCGATGCACCTGAAGAGTCAGAGAGATGACGCGGTGCGCTTGAGGAATGCGGAAAGCCGCCGTCAGGTAGGAATGACGGCAATCAAGGCACGTGTTGCACTGAAAAGCGCGAGTCATCTTAGAAAATACGGAAGGTGGTAAAATACACCAAATGATGCATTGCTAATGTGCAAAGTTCACGGGAGGCCACGGGCTGTGGGGCAGACAGTTATTGAGCAATATCACGGCCAAAACTGTATAAGCCAATGGATGCAAAGGGAAGGAAACAATGATGTGGTGCGGGCTGGATCGCGGTTGTCCTACTTTGAAAACAGTGTCAAAAAGGAGAACAAGCTGAGTATTATAGCGATAGCCAAGGGATATCGTCATTAAGTCCCCGAACATGTGTTTGTAGTTTATACACCCACCTTTGCTCACGTTTAAAAAGAAAAGCGGAGCTGTCAGTAAGGTGTGGTGGTATTTGGGGTTTATCAATGACAGTCCAGTGTAAATCATCAGGGGCATGTTTCACCTCTAGAAAGTGGTTTGTAAGTTTGGTGGAGGTGCGGCCACACCGTATCGTGCTCTTGTGTTCTAAAATACGGGTTTTGATACGGCGGGTGGTCATGCCGATATATCGCAACTCGCACGGGCAGGTGATCAAATAGATCAGATGGGAGCTGTTGCAGTTCGTATGGCTCTTCAAAATCCAGGGTCGGCCTGTGCCGATGTCAATTTCCTTGGTCACAGAGGTCAAGCAGCATGCAGCACAAGAACCGCATGGGTAATGTCCCACAACTGGAGGGAGACCCCACAGGGTAGGTTGGGTGCATCTCTGATTGATGCGTGGGCGGGTATGTACCAATTGGTCCCTGATGTTGCTGCTGCGTTTAAACGCAAAGAGGGGTTTGGGTAGCTCAGCCTCACCTATATTAAGAATCTTCCAGTTGGTAAGAATGATTTTCTTAAGTTTGTTGGAAAACTGACAATAGGTGTGGACACACGTGAGTCTGTTTTCGGATGTTTTAGGAGTCTTGGGTTCTAACAGAGCCTCACGATTGTTGTTAGCAGCCCGCTTAGAAGCCCTCCGAATGAGATGTTTAGGATAGTCTCTCGCCTGCAATTGCTTGGAGAGATTGTCGGCATGTTCCTTGTATGTGTCACTAGAGGAACAATTTCGTTTCAGGCGCAGGAATTGGCCGAAGGGCAGATTGTCACGCAGAGCTCGTGGGTGAAAGCTATCATACTTGAGGAGAGCATTCACCGCCATGGGTTTTCTGTATAGCTCAGTGCCCAAACGCCCTTCTGATGGGGTGATGAGAATGTCGAGAAAAGGTAAATGAGTCTTAGAGTACTCGCAAGTGAATTTCAAAAAGGGGTCACAGTTATTGAGCCAGTCTTTGAAAGCCAAGAGGGAGGACAGGGATCCTTGCCACAGCACAAAAACATCATCTATGTACCTCTTCCATATCGTGATGTGATCCTTATATGGGTTGGTGGTATTGAGGACATGTTGTTCTTCGAAAACATGAACGTACAGGTTCGCCAGGCTGGGAGCAAAAATGCTCCCCATTGAAGTACCTGATATTTGCAAGAATAGCTGGTCCTCAAATTGAAAGAAATTCTCTTTCATTGCAAGTCTGGCACATGACATAATGAAAGGAACAGGAGTAATGGAGTCAGGAGGATCTGCCAACAAGAGGGTTTCAATGACAGATAAAGTTTCATCCTGCGGGATACACGTATATAGCGACTCCACATCGAATGAAACAAGAAAGTCAGTAGTGTGATCAAAGGACAAATCCGTAAGGAGGTTGAGAATATCCTTAGTGTCCTTGAGGTAGGTAGGCATCTTCGACACTAAGGGACGAAGGAAGTGGTCAGTAAATGCCGACAGGGGTTCCAGTAAGGACCCCAACCCTGAGATGATAGGGCGACCAGGTGGAGGGTGCACCTTCTTATGTACCTTGGGTAGGATGTAAAAGTATGGTATGGTAGCAGAGGAATTAACCAGATATTGTGCTTCATTAGAAGTGATCCAGGCGTTGGCACTGGCTTCATTAACTAAGATCCGGATAGTCTGAAGTAGACGTGTAGTAGGATCTTCAGCAAGGGGTTGGTAAAAATTGGTGTTGCTCAACTGTCTCAAACATTCAGAACGATAAGCAGTAGTATCCATCAAGACAGTAGCGCCGCCCTTGTCTGCCGGTTTGATAATTATGGAATCATCAGAAGTGAGGGAATTTAATGCCAAGCGTTCTGACTTGGTAAGGTTCTGATATTGGCGGTTAGTAGAGCCGCTGAAGGAAGATACTTGAGAGGTCACTGCTTTCTCGAAAGTGAGAACCTGTGGAGGAATTTGGCTTGGCAAAGGATTGAAAGAGGATTTGATGCGTATTCCCGTGTTCAGGTCATGATCGCTAGGCGAGCTGAGGGATTCTGCTCTGAAGAAAAAATTCAACCGAATTTTCCTAAAGAATTGGGCAAGTTCCTGGTGGATGGAGAACATGTCTCCTTTAAAGGAAGGAACAAAGCCAAGACCTTTATTAAGAAGAGAGTTCTCGTCAGCTGTGAGGATTCTGCTAGATAAATTAATAACTAGGTCGCACTCGTGCTCGGGGCGGCTGGAGTATTCCTCGAGTTCAATGGTGGATTCCCTTGTTGTTGGTCTTGCCATTGGACTTGGTTCCGTCTCCTTCCCCTGGATCGTCCTCGGCCAAACCCTAAAAAAGGCTGGTTGGAGTACATTTGTGGAGGCGGGGGATAGGGACAAGGTGGTCCAAAGGGAGGGGGTTGTCCGAATGGTGGAAACGGGGGGTAGTTGTAACCAGCATGCGGCCACCATTGGGAAGGGTGCATGTGGTTAGGTGTACCCCTCTGGTTTCTCCTGTTGGCACCGCCTCTCCTTTTATTACCTCTTTGTGAGGATTCTTCGCCTGAGGCAGAGTCTGATCCACTGGACCAATCATCACTTCCCGATGTGGAGTAGTTAGACCCATATTTGCGGCCCTGTCGGTTGAATTGAGGTGGAACGTAATCCGCACTTGTGTATGGGTATATTCTCTCCATTGAAAAACGGGCCAGGTCTTTTTTAAATTTAGTAATCTTGGTCATCAAGACAGTATCTTTAAATTCTTTGTTATGCTTACTGGACTCCTCTTGTTGTTTCTTAAATAGTGCACCAGTGAGTGTCACTTTTATTTGGGATTCCAAAGCCTGTATCTCAATCAATACAGCGTCAGCAACACGTTTAGCCGTGTTTATAATGAGGATGAGCCAGTCTCTGGTACATTTCCACGCTATAAGGGACCAATCATTGAGGAAGATCTTATCGTCCAAGAACAATCTAGGAGCGTTTGTCACAATTAGTCCAGTAGGGGCACAGTTGGCTCTCAAATATTCGGTCATGATGGCCCCATGAATGTAAATGCGAGAGTGTGATTTCTTAAGGGTGAGGACCTTAGTCCAATCGACCTCTGCACTGATTGGGGGACTTTGGAAGGTGTCCATGATACTAGGTGTATCAAGAATAGCTTGAGCTATTGTGTCATCGAACGTTAAACCAAGGCGTTCTGCCATGATTATGAGAATGACTATATGAAGAGCAGACGAAAGTCAAGGCAGTCTCAACCGGGGAGTCAGAAGAAAAGACCCACGGCAGGTTAAGAGAAAAGTGTGTGCAAACTGTGCACATCGGGGAAAAAATCACCCAGCAAAAATCAAAATTGTTTTTGCAAAACAGTTAAAGGCACAAAAAATGTGCTCAAAAATAGACCCACAGCCAGTAAGCTGTACATGAAACCTAATAAAAACGGTTGAGCACCAGAGGGTCGGAGGGAGCAAGTTTAGAGACCGCACAGGATTGATTCCCCCATAGAAGTACATATAACACAAAAGAAATCCTGAGGTCTAATGGTAAAGAGAAATAGGTGGTATGTAGGGTGAGGAGGGAATGACTAATGTACGTAGTGAAACTAGAGGAAGCTCCAAAACCAAGGTCAAGTAATCACCGTGGGTAACTAACCCCATCACATGGGATTTTCATCCCAAAGAAAATTATGAGATTTTCTTTGGGATGAAAATCCCATGTGATGGGGTTAGTTACCCACGGTGATTACTTGACCTTGGTTTTGGAGCTTCCTCTAGTTTCACTACGTACATTAGTCATTCCCTCCTCACCCTACATACCACCTATTTCTCTTTACCATTAGACCTCAGGATTTCTTTTGTGTTATATGTACTTCTATGGGGGAATCAATCCTGTGCGGTCTCTAAACTTGCTCCCTCCGACCCTCTGGTGCTCAACCGTTTTTATTAGGTTTCATGTACAGCTTACTGGCTGTGGGTCTATTTTTGAGCACATTTTTTGTGCCTTTAACTGTTTTGCAAAAACAATTTTGATTTTTGCTGGGTGATTTTTTCCCCGATGTGCACAGTTTGCACACACTTTTCTCTTAACCTGCCGTGGGTCTTTTCTTCTGACTCCCCGGTTGAGACTGCCTTGACTTTCGTCTGCTCTTCATATAGTCATTCTCATAATCATGGCAGAACGCCTTGGTTTAACGTTCGATGACACAATAGCTCAAGCTATTCTTGATACACCTAGTATCATGGACACCTTCCAAAGTCCCCCAATCAGTGCAGAGGTCGATTGGACTAAGGTCCTCACCCTTAAGAAATCACACTCTCGCATTTACATTCATGGGGCCATCATGACCGAATATTTGAGAGCCAACTGTGCCCCTACTGGACTAATTGTGACAAACGCTCCTAGATTGTTCTTGGACGATAAGATCTTCCTCAATGATTGGTCCCTTATAGCGTGGAAATGTACCAGAGACTGGCTCATCCTCATTATAAACACGGCTAAACGTGTTGCTGACGCTGTATTGATTGAGATACAGGCTTTGGAATCCCAAATAAAAGTGACACTCACTGGTGCACTATTTAAGAAACAACAAGAGGAGTCCAGTAAGCATAACAAAGAATTTAAAGATACTGTCTTGATGACCAAGATTACTAAATTTAAAAAAGACCTGGCCCGTTTTTCAATGGAGAGAATATACCCATACACAAGTGCGGATTACGTTCCACCTCAATTCAACCGACAGGGCCGCAAATATGGGTCTAACTACTCCACATCGGGAAGTGATGATTGGTCCAGTGGATCAGACTCTGCCTCAGGCGAAGAATCCTCACAAAGAGGTAATAAAAGGAGAGGCGGTGCCAACAGGAGAAACCAGAGGGGTACACCTAACCACATGCACCCTTCCCAATGGTGGCCGCATGCTGGTTACAACTACCCCCCGTTTCCACCATTCGGACAACCCCCTCCCTTTGGACCACCTTGTCCCTATCCCCCGCCTCCACAAATGTACTCCAACCAGCCTTTTTTAGGGTTTGGCCGAGGACGATCCAGGGGAAGGAGACGGAACCAAGTCCAATGGCAAGACCAACAACAAGGGAATCCACCATTGAACTCGAGGAATACTCCAGCCGCCCCGAGCACGAGTGCGACCTAGTTATTAATTTATCTAGCAGAATCCTCACAGCTGACGAGAACTCTCTTCTTAATAAAGGTCTTGGCTTTGTTCCTTCCTTTAAAGGAGACATGTTCTCCATCCACCAGGAACTTGCCCAATTCTTTAGGAAAATTCGGTTGAATTTTTTCTTCAGAGCAGAATCCCTCAGCTCGCCTAGCGATCATGACCTGAACACGGGATTACGCATCAAATCCTCTTTCAATCCTTTGCCAAGCCAAATTCCTCCACAGGTTCTCACTTTCGAGAAAGCAGTGACCTCTCAAGTATCTTCCTTCAGCGGCTCTACTAACCGCCAATATCAGAACCTTACCAAGTCAGAACGCTTGGCATTAAATTCCCTCACTTCTGATGATTCCATAATTATCAAACCGGCAGACAAGGGCGGCGCTACTGTCTTGATGGATACTACTGCTTATCGTTCTGAATGTTTGAGACAGTTGAGCAACACCAATTTTTACCAACCCCTTGCTGAAGATCCTACTACACGTCTACTTCAGACTATCCGGATCTTAGTTAATGAAGCCAGTGCCAACGCCTGGATCACTTCTAATGAAGCACAATATCTGGTTAATTCCTCTGCTACCATACCATACTTTTACATCCTACCCAAGGTACATAAGAAGGTGCACCCTCCACCTGGTCGCCCTATCATCTCAGGGTTGGGGTCCTTACTGGAACCCCTGTCGGCATTTACTGACCACTTCCTTCGTCCCTTAGTGTCGAAGATGCCTACCTACCTCAAGGACACTAAGGATATTCTCAACCTCCTTACGGATTTGTCCTTTGATCACACTACTGACTTTCTTGTTTCATTCGATGTGGAGTCGCTATATACGTGTATCCCGCAGGATGAAACTTTATCTGTCATTGAAACCCTCTTGTTGGCAGATCCTCCTGACTCCATTACTCCTGTTCCTTTCATTATGTCATGTGCCAGACTTGCAATGAAAGAGAATTTCTTTCAATTTGAGGACCAGCTATTCTTGCAATTATCAGGTACTTCAATGGGGAGCATTTTTGCTCCCAGCCTGGCGAACCTGTACGTTCATGTTTTCGAAGAACAACATGTCCTCAATACCACCAACCCATATAAGGATCACATCACGATATGGAAGAGGTACATAGATGATGTTTTTGTGCTGTGGCAAGGATCCCTGTCCTCCCTCTTGGCTTTCAAAGACTGGCTCAATAACTGTGACCCCTTTTTGAAATTCACTTGCGAGTACTCTAAGACTCATTTACCTTTTCTCGACATTCTCATCACCCCATCAGAAGGGCGTTTGGGCACTGAGCTATACAGAAAACCCATGGCGGTGAATGCTCTCCTCAAGTATGATAGCTTTCACCCACGAGCTCTGCGTGACAATCTGCCCTTCGGCCAATTCCTGCGCCTGAAACGAAATTGTTCCTCTAGTGACAAATACAAGGAACATGCCGACAATCTCTCCAAGCAATTGCAGGCGAGAGACTATCCTAAACATCTCATTCGGAGGGCTTCTAAGCGGGCTGCTAACAACAATCGTGAGGCTCTGTTAGAACCCAAGACTCCTAAAACATCCGAAAACAGACTCACGTGTGTCCACACCTATTGTCAGTTTTCCAACAAACTTAAGAAAATCATTCTTACCAACTGGAAGATTCTTAATATAGGTGAGGCTGAGCTACCCAAACCCCTCTTTGCGTTTAAACGCAGCAGCAACATCAGGGACCAATTGGTACATACCCGCCCACGCATCAATCAGAGATGCACCCAACCTACCCTGTGGGGTCTCCCTCCAGTTGTGGGACATTACCCATGCGGTTCTTGTGCTGCATGCTGCTTGACCTCTGTGACCAAGGAAATTGACATCGGCACAGGCCGACCCTGGATTTTGAAGAGCCATACGAACTGCAACAGCTCCCATCTGATCTATTTGATCACCTGCCCGTGCGAGTTGCGATATATCGGCATGACCACCCGCCGTATCAAAACCCGTATTTTAGAACACAAGAGCACGATACGGTGTGGCCGCACCTCCACCAAACTTACAAACCACTTTCTAGAGGTGAAACATGCCCCTGATGATTTACACTGGACTGTCATTGATAAACCCCAAATACCACCACACCTTACTGACAGCTCCGCTTTTCTTTTTAAACGTGAGCAAAGGTGGGTGTATAAACTACAAACACATGTTCGGGGACTTAATGACGATATCCCTTGGCTATCGCTATAATACTCAGCTTGTTCTCCTTTTTGACACTGTTTTCAAAGTAGGACAACCGCGATCCAGCCCGCACCACATCATTGTTTCCTTCCCTTTGCATCCATTGGCTTATACAGTTTTGGCCGTGATATTGCTCAATAACTGTCTGCCCCACAGCCCGTGGCCTCCCGTGAACTTTGCACATTAGCAATGCATCATTTGGTGTATTTTACCACCTTCCGTATTTTCTAAGATGACTCGCGCTTTTCAGTGCAACACGTGCCTTGATTGCCGTCATTCCTACCTGACGGCGGCTTTCCGCATTCCTCAAGCGCACCGCGTCATCTCTCTGACTCTTCAGGTGCATCGAGTCAGCGATATTTTGACAGCGCTTTTTCTGCCCTGTCATTTCCATCTACAACCAGGTGCTTGCGACAGCAAATTGTATTGGCTTCCACTCCAGCATGTATATCTTACCTGCCGCGCTATTGGCCCATTCCACCGGCAGTTTTTTCATTTCTTTTTGCCTCCGTCCAATTACACGGGACCTCCGGCTGCAGGCTCATTCCAGCCCGGTTCCCCGACGGACAGGTAGGCTCCTTCGCTGCCTTTTTTGGCGTTCATTTAAAGGCGCTGATCTTCTAACATTATATCTCTCAGCCTGCACCCTATTATACGGATCTGTATTATCCGTTATCACACTGACTTTGTGCCCAGCGTATAGCCATGTTCTAATTGTTGCAATGATCTTACCAGCTCATTGTGTGTGCAGACTCTGCCCTTGGCAGTTCTCCCTAGTTTTCAGTTGATTTTCCCACCCTTTTCACACTTGCTCACGATTTGTAAGCCGCTATCAGTAGCCTTGCATTTCCTTTCCAGAGCGGTGTTCCTTCCTGAGCGGTTGCCAGGTGGAGGTCATCTCATCACCTAGTTTGTACGGGTGAGTTGGACCTTGCTTCAAGTCTACATTTATTTATTTGTTCTTATAATTATGACTGAGCGTTTTTGGTTTCACTCCCAAAATTATCTCGTTATCTAGGTGCTGTATGTTTCGCTGAAGAGACTTGCACTCTACAATCAAGTTGAGGGTGCTCTTCATATCCTTTGTTACGTTGTTTTCTTCCCTGCAGTAGCTTTTAGGTCCTGATGAAAGCCTAGCCTAGTCAGGCGATATGGCTGAAACATGTCGACCACATTCTTTCACGTTGCTTCATTGATCAGACCAGATTAGTGTTGCCCCCCCTTGCTTTTTAATCCAACATCGGGACGGCATTGTCTAACAGAAGTCTTCCGGCCGTCCCGTCACTTGTTTTAAACACTCACTTTTTTCACTACCACCAGCACTGCAATCCCCACTCACCTTAGGCTCATTTGTGGATTTATTCCATTGTCTAGTACTTATCAATCATAACACTAAGGACTCATATCTCACATAAGGGCGCTGCCTGCCCCTTGAGATTATGAGATTTTCTTTGGGATGAAAATCCCATGTGATGGGGTTAGTTACCCACGGTGATTACTTGACCTTGGTTTTGGAGCTTCCTCTAGTTTCACTACGTACATTAGTCATTCCCTCCTCACCCTACATACCACCTATTTCTCTTTACCATTAGACCTCAGGATTTCTTTTGTGTTATATAATTTCTATGATATCCAGGTGGAACTGCTCTAATTTATTCAAAAATTGCTAATAAAAGCCTTTTACTTGGATAATTGTTCCCCTGAAGCATTCAATCCTTCAAAACTGAGACCACCTTCCTTTTTCAACCCTCCTAGTAATAAAATGCCTGTGGAACTACTTGTATTTGAAACAATGGTCATGAAAGAGATTATCAATCTGAGGAATAGATTTGAGTGCATTCCATATAACATCACATTGAATGAATGAAGAGCACTTTTGGCCCTGAAAGACAACAAGGATTTGACAATCAAGCCCGCTGATAAGGGCGGGGGAATTGTGATTCAGAAGACAATGTCATATAAAGCTGAAATTCAACTGCAACTTTCCAACAGTAATCATTACTCTTTGTTGAGATCCAATCCCCGATCTGAGATCAAAAAGGTGATCCTTGACACTACTTCAAAGGTCAAAAACTCGTCTAAGTACACGACAATTTGAGTATTTGAACTCCAGATCTCTGAAGATTCCCGTCCTCTGTACCTTGCTCAAAATGCACAAAGACCTATTGTGCCCCCCCAGGAAGATCCATTGTATCCGGGTGTGGCTCGGTTCTCGACCCTCTGTGTAAATACATTGATGTTTTTACTAGGAACTTGGCTATGGACACTAAAAGAATATAGATTTTGACTCAGTTGGGATGTTATTGGTGTGCTTGGACATCGAGTCCTTGTAAACCAACATTTCCCAGCTGGAGGGAATTGAGGTTTTAAGGGATGCTCTGAACACAAAACCTGGCCCAGCAATTGCCCGAAACGAATTTATGATTGACCTCCTCATAATCTCAATTAACTCATAATTATTTTGAGTTTCATGGTCAATATTATTTACAAATCATGGGGACATCAATGGGGGCTTCTTGACAGAGTTGTTGTGACGTAAGTGCCCTAGCTGAATTCAAAAACTGAAGATTTCGAGGATCGGAATATATTTCTACATTGTGCCTGCCTCCCATCAAATAGTGGCACCATTGATCAAATGCTTGCTTGATACCTAACAGCTCTTTATCCGTGATACTGTAATTCAGTTTGCTTGGAGTGAATGTTCGGGAATAGCAGGCCTCTAGGTGCATTTGACCAAATTCTGGATGTCTCTTGGAGAGAACCCCTTCCATAGCATAGTAGGATGCATTTGCTTCCAGCAGAAAGGGCACATTTACATCTGAATGCCATAAGATTGAGGCTAGACACATTGTTGCTTTGATGATTGGAAGGATAGTTCATCTTCATCACTTCATACAAAAGCAACTTCCTTTCGGAGTAGGCCGGTGATAGGTTTGACTAATCTCTGAAAAAAATATGAATGAACTGCAAATGTCCTGGGCTTCGCAAAAATTTGGGAAGCCCTGGAAACCTTGAAGGGCTTTACACTTGAGGGAGCATTGCATTGAGTTATTGCAGTTACCTTGAGTTCATCAAGTCGTATACCTTCTGGATTGCTGACATAACCTAAGAACTCCATGTTAGTGACATGTAACTAGAACTTTTCTAACTTGGCGAACAACTGATAATTTCTCAGGCATTCAAGAATAGCCTTAACAAGACCGATATGTTCCTGTGCGTAATCCCAATATATAAATACATGATCAATATAAACAATACCAAAAACATCTTGATAACCCCGTAGGATATCGTTCATGAAATACTGGAAGGCCACTGGGACATTGCAGAGTCCGAAGGGTATAACTGTATACTCCAACAGACCAAACTTGTTTTAGAATGCAGTCTTCTATTCATTCCCTGTTGAACGCGTACAAGATGGTATGCTCCCTGGAGGTCCAATTTGGTGAAGATGAATGCCCCTTTGAGTTGGTCCAGCAGTACCGTTATAAGTCGCAAAGGGATACCAATACTGTTAACCAGGTTGTTGTTCAGAAATCAATGCATGCACCCAAATCTCACTTTTTAGAAACAGAGTAGAGAGGAGACTATACAGGTGATTGCGAAGGCCTTATAAAACCTAAAGCAAGGTTTTTATCCAAGTACTCCTTTAGGTGTTGGGTCTCTGGTTCAATTAGTGCACACATTTTGGTGCACGTAATGTCTGCCCCAAAGAGCATATCTATCTGGCAGTCGTATTCCTGGTGCTGAGGCAGCTGATAAGCTTTCTGTTTGTCAAACATCTGTTGGAACTCATTATACCACTTTGGAAGGGTGTTCACTCGGCAACTCAGGGGCTCTACACTGCTATAAGGCAGGAGTTTTGCAGGGTTTTCCCTCATGAACTTGGAAAGTGAAAGTTCCTCTCTACAATAATTTCCGCAGAAGTCCGAATTCATCTGTACTAACCATGCTGCCCATTGAACCAAGGGATCTTGTAAGATCAGCCATGGCATTCCTAGAATGAGTCTAAAGCTTGGTGCATCAATCAAGTCAAACTTAATGATTTCATAATGCTTTGATTCCAACTTCATAATTACTGGGAACGTATAGTAATGGACTGGTCCTGACGTTAAGGCAGTGTGTCAATGGCTTACAGGTTCTGGAGTTTCATTTTTTATACCTAGTATACTTAATGAATGGGTGAAGTCTTGATCAATAAAATTCATAGTCCCAGAATCTATTAAGCCAGTAACTTCAAATTGGTGACTCTCTGGTAGCTGTATCTGGACACAAAAGTTCATGTGGGGGACTTTGCTGAGTGTTGGCCAAGACTGCTGAGGTCTCAGTTAATGCCTTAACCACGGTGGAATTTCCGCCGTGGTGCGGGGCGTTCCATTGAGTGGGCGTGGCCTCGTCGGTCAACGGACGTGCGCAGCACTACCGAGCTAGTGCTCGCGACGGCCGTTGGCCGACGGGCACACTTAAAGGGTTAAAGCCTCACTTGAACATGGGACCTCTATCAAACTCGAAAGAATCAGTTTCCCGGTTGCACCTGTTCGTTAGGACCAGTCAGCACCACTGCCTCTCCCTTACTGGGTTGTTCGTTTTCACTGGCCTTTGCCCTGGTTTGACAATCCTTTATGAAATGTCCACTCTTGCTGCAGTACATGCACAATTTCTGTTTTCTTCTCTTTTCCCTTTCTTCAGTAGCGAGGGGACCTCTAATACCACTGATAGGCAGAGGCTCAGATCCATGATTGGTTTTTCTCTCCTCCTCTGTGGCTATAATCAGTTTTGCTCTGATCATGTAGTATGCCCTCTCCTTTCTAACAACCTGTGATCTACCTGAACAGTTAGCTTTATAAGTTTGTCACAATTGCTTGGACGATTCACCACTTGGGCTAAATGTCCTTTAGCTCGCTCCCTAGACCCTGATATAAAGGGGTGCTGCACATCTCCACTGGCCTTTCGGTTTATACAAAAAGTCTGTTAAAGGTCATAATGTACATCAGTAAGTCCTGTGACCCTTGTTTAGCGTTATCAATTCCCTGTCATCAAATAACTTCTTCATTGCACCACAAAAGGAGGTATAAGTATACAATATTGCGCCATTCTGTCAAGTATAATAACACAGCTGCAGTCTTTGTCTGCTGATTGAGGAAGGCTGCAGGCTTACGTAAGAAATTAAATTTACATGTGTTAATTAATGCACAAAATTTCTGGGGATCCTCGTAGAACTGCTCAGGAGGATCTGAGATAGTTAGATTACGTAAATTTGGTGTTTGGTGGGTGGCATCTAAGAGGGGAACGTAGGCTGTGATCCAACTCCATGAGAAGCCATGTTGGGAAGAGTGTTAATTTAACTCCTAACGTCTTAACTCCTGGAAAACGCACTAGCCATTCACCACTGTGAGGGTAGCGCTTTGGGCACCGCTCTCGATCCAAAAAGACTGCAATCAGTAAGACAGGCCCATGTCATGGCGCCGCACACACATGATACGTGTTTGCCCATCACAGCAAAAATCAGCACCAGGGATCCAGGCATCATTGCAGCTGGAGTATTCAGGACAAGGCTACATGTCTGTCACCAGGCCAGTGACTTTTCCATCCCAACAAATGCAAAATATAAGTAGAAATCCTAATCAATGATGTTTCTTCACAAAATAATCCAACTTCAAAAGACTGTAATTAGTCCCCAAAGTCTTTGGCAATAAGTCTAATTGAAACAACAGGTAATAGTATGTTTTTGAGAACAACTGGACAAAATGCCACTCTGTAAACATGGATGCATAGGCCACAAACTATTTCAAGAAGATATTGTTTCTCTAACACAAATCATAAATCTATAACGCACGGCCACTGCTTGCAGCAACAAAGAAACTTGATTGTCTAGTCAGGACAGCATAAAGCAGGAGAGAAGTTCTACACAACTCTTGAGAATTCAGGGATACTGGGGAACTGTAGTTCCTGTTCAAACAGCTGTTGCATTGATAAACAGACGTCTTCTTCACACCTTCAAATACAACATAGAGTGGATGTATTTGTAGCTAAAGGTTACATGTGAGGGTGAAGGACTTAAAGTAACAATAAAAAACACAAAGAGCTATTGATGTTTCCGCTGAGTCTCCAGGTCTTCTCTGACCCTTCAACAGACACCAGCGGAATCAGGGAAAGGGAGCACTTTACACACTGACAACATTCCATGCACCAGAACCCCCAGCCAGAGCAAAAGCCACACGGTGTACTACACAGGTATCTTGTAGTGCAGCCTCCATGAACGTAATGCCTTCCACCAGGCTGCGCTGACACTCAATGCACACCGCCAGCCTCTCCACTCTGAGAAGGCATCCAGTGCAGATGGCCTACAGATTAGCATCCTGTACTCACCTAAAGCCCATGGGTAAGCCCTGCCTCCAGACAAGCAACACTGTCCAGGATGGAGCTCATGCGATCTTGAGAAAACCCTCTACACCATGTTTGACTCTAAGGGTAGAAACTGTAGTGGAAGCCACAAGAAGACTACTGAAATGTACTTTCAGTACTCAGATTTTCCTAACTCCCACTTATCTTTCATTGGTGCAGACATATGAAAAGTCACTAAGACTATCTATATATATGTGATAAGTATCTACATATGTGACAAGAAATCACACTGAATCCCAGAATACATTCATTTGATTTGATCACTTCTGTAGCTCAAAGGGTGAACTCTTTTAATTATGAAAAATGTTATTCATTGTATTTCTTTTTATTAGGGATACCACCATCTCATAACATCAGGATAAGCAATATCTTGTCAAAGTGTAAGGCAGGATATCCAACACTTGCTCTGCAAACACTTAATTGATTGTGTGAACAACAGTAAGGGCTGCAGCTGTCAGATTGTATTTGGAGATCTGGTGCAGGTACCCAGGCAGTGTGCTCTCCTCCCCAATAGCTTACACTTCCTAAAGGAAGTTGAGTAGATGAACCAGCCTGTGAATACACCATTGTGCCCGGAATGGTACAGAACCTGTACTACTCAAAGCAGCTTGACCAATGGACTGATGTTTGATGATGGAGAATACCTGAACTATACCCGACTGAGGAGCCCTAATAAGGGCGACACCAGTCTTGGGTTCCTTGTATTCTGGTTCAGAAAGGACCTGTCCTGGTTGTTTGGGCTGGACTGCTCCCATTGGACCAGGGTCAAGGCTATGTTGCATCTGACTGGGTCCAGAGCTGAGGTGGCATGGTGTGAAAAATAATGATGGACTGGGATGCGGCCCGAGAAATTACCACTGGCTGAGATTAATTCAAGCATTTCCTCCATCACCTTTTTGTATACTTTGATGTAGAATACCTAGCCTTGCTGTGCCAAGATTGGGCGACAATCGATTGATTGTATGAACACTATTGAGGACTGCATCCACCAGAATGTATTAGGAGAACTGACGCAGGCAAGCAGGAACATTTCTCTCCTTTCTCTCTGCTCACTGATTCTCCAGCAACTTCCCCACCAACCTCTTTTAGGAGGGCTTTCGTCATTTCTGCTCTAACTCTCCTGCTTGCACTCCTCTCTCTTTTTGTACAGCCCTCTGATCTATGTAGACAGGTGTGTGCTCTATAAGCCCTCTAGATACATACATGGGAAGTAGGCGAGGGGCTTTAACAAGGGAGCAGGCCTTTAATGACCGGTAAAGCCCGCTACGAAGGGCACTAAGCCTATTAGAAGATTCAGACCCTAGAGGACAGAATGTTCTAATTTGTAAAACAAAGGCCTCATGGAGACCGAGGGGGTTGAAATCCCTTCAGGTTCCATGAGGCCTCTGTTCACAGCAACAGCTGTGACCAAACATTGGAAAGGCCCGCTCCAGCGTTAAAGGCCCGAGCAGAAGGCAAGGACCTTTAACAAGGGAGCGGGACTTTATTGGCCGATATAGCCCAGCTACGGAGGGCTATAAGGCTATTAGAACATTCTGCCACTAGTGGGCAGAATGTTATAACAAATAAAAACAAAGGCCTCTCGGAGCCCGCGGGGGTTTAAATCCCCTCGGGCTCCGAGAGGCCTTTGTAAAACAACATTGGAATGTTCCTTTGCAGGCTTTTACCACTCCGTAGATGCTTGGAGCACTCCATTATATTCAATGGAGTGCTCTACATTCCAATGTTCTAATAAAGTAGAATGTATTGCAACATTTCTCCTTATTGTTTTTATAAAGTGGGTGTTGCATTTCATACAGCGTTTTATAACCAAATTGAATGTGAATAATGAATAATGATGAACCACCACATGGCACAATTTCTGGAATCATTGCTTAGTTCTTTGAGTTGCTCTTTGCCGAAAATATCCAGGCAAAATCATATGGCGCACTTAGATTCCAGCTACTGCGAGCAGCATCATCCCCTGCAGTGCAAACGTGGGTGTTTTATATGAGGTTGAAAAACTTTCAGAAACACCTGATAAAACTGAGGTAAAGTACCATGGGTGATTTTAAACGGAGTCTTTTCCATTGACAGCTACTGTCCCATCCCCCACAGACTATTCGCCCATTTAGAAAAGTATTTATGAGTATGGGAAGAACTACTACAGTAATACTCTTTTATGTAATCTTACAGGGCTTTATGAATAGGCTCTGAAACGTCTCTCCTTTGGAGAAAAAGTGAAAAGAATGCATTGTCCTTTCTACTTGTTCTAATTGTATATCAAGATATCCTGGATATTATTATTTTTCCCTATTTTCAGTGTTTTTGCCCCGATTCACAAGGACCGGTAAGAATATTACAAGAATACTCATTTTTGCACTCTGTGACACGGCCCCAATGTGCTGATTCTCAGTTGAGATGCTGTAAGGTTCTGCATACATCAGGGATCTCTTTTCGTACAAATCCCTCTCTGTCAGGGTCCTTTGGTTCTCAGAGGGCAGTATTCTTTTCAGCAAGTCTCACTACACTGCGCGGCAGCTGATCCATGAAGTGCCACAGAGAAACTTCTGAGCTTTGATACTGAAGATAAAAACTCCTTTAAATGAGCTGTTCATGTCAGTGTGAAAAGGACATCAGCTGGTTCCACTGCAAGGGGAAGCAACAAGGAAGAGATCTGAAGCTTGCAGACTGGTACAGACAAAGAGGAAGTCTGCAGTGGGGCCCAGGTGAACAGGGATGAAAGGTAAAAGGGATGTTTAAACAGAAACTACAAAGGAGAATGAGGTAAAGTAACCTAGAAAGGTAGAAGACAGAACACGTGACTAATGGCGCCTTGACTACAGCGGGTGCTGAGCGCCGTAGTGTGATACAATTCCATGACTACAGACGGGTGCTCAGAGCCGTAGTGTGATACAATACCATGACCAAAGCCGGGTGCTGAGAGCTATGGTGTGATACAATACCATGACTACATCCAGGGGCTGAGAGCCGTAGTATGATACAATACCATGACTGCAGCCAGGTGCTGAGAGCCGTAGTGTGATACAATACCATGACTACATCCAGGTGCTGAGAGCCGTAGTGTGATACAATACCATGACTACATCCAGGTGCTGAGAGCTGTAGTGTGATACAATACCATGACTGCATCCAGGTGCTGAGAGCCGTAGTGTGATACAATACCATGACTACAGCCGGGTGCTCAGAGCTGTAGTGTGATACCATACCATGACTACATCCAGGTGCTCAGAGCCGTAGTGTGATACAATACCATGACTACATCAAGGTGCTGAGAGCCGTAGTGTGATCCAATACCATGACCACAGCCGGATGCACAAAGCCGTAGTGTGATACAATACATGACTTCATCCGGGTGAGCAGAGCCGTAGTGTGATACAATACCATGACTACATCAAGGTGCTGAGAGCCGTAGTGTGATACAATACCATGACTGCATCCAGGTGCTGAGAGCCGTAGTGTGATACAATACCATGACTACAGCCGGGTGCTCAGAGCTGTAGTGTGATACAATATCATGACTGCATCCAGGTGCTCAGAGCCGTAGTGTGATACAATACCATGACTGCATCGAGGTGCTGAGAGCCGTAGTGTGATACAATACCATGACTGCATCCAGGTGCTGAGAGCCGTAGTGTGATACAATACCATGACTACAGCCGGGTGCTGAGAGCCGTAGTGTGATCCAATACCATGACCACAGCTGGATGCGCAAAGCCGTAGTGTGATACAATACATGACTTCATCCGGGTGAGCAGAGCCGTAGTGTGATACAATACCATGACTACATCAAGGTGCTGAGAGCCGTAGTGTGATACAATACCATGACTACATCAAGGTGCTGAGAGCCGTAGTGTGATCCAATACCATGACCACAGCCGGATGCGCAAAGCCGTAGTGTGATACAATACATGACTTCATCCGGGTGAGCAGAGCCGTAGTGTGATACAATACCATGACTACATCAAGGTGCTGAGAGCCGTAGTGTGATACAATACCATGACTACATCAAGGTGCTGAGAGCCGTAGTGTGATCCAATACCATGACCACAGCCGGATGCGCAAAGCCGTAGTGTGATACAATACATGACTTCATCCGGGTGAGCAGAGCCGTAGTGTGATACAATACCATGACTACATCCGGGTGCGCAGAACCATAGGGTGATACAAAACCATGACTACAGCCGGGTCCACAGAGCTGCAGTGTGATACAATACTATGACTACATCCAGGTGCTCAGAGCCCGAGTGGCATACAATACCATGACTACAGCTGGGTGCGCAGAGCCATTGTGTGATACAATACCATGACTACAGCAGGTTGCGCACAACTGTAGTGTGATACAATACCATGACTACAACTGGATGCGTAGAAGCATAGTGCCATACACTACCATGACTACTGCCAGGTGCTCAGAGCCGTAGTGAGATACAATACCACAACTGCATCCAGGTGCTCAGAGCCGTAGTACAATAAAATACCATGACTATATCTGGGCCCTCAGAGTCATAGTACGATACAATACCATGACTACTGCCAGGTGCTCAGAGCCGAAGTGTGATCAAATACCATGACTACAGCCGGGTGCGCAGAACCGTATTGCGTTACAATACCATGACTACAGCCAGATGCACAGAAATGTAGTGTGATACAATACCATGGCTACGGCTAGGTGTTCAGAGCTGTAGTGCATACAGTACCATGGATATAGACGGATGCTCAGAACTGTAGTGCAATACTATACCATGAATGGAGCCATAGAGTGATACAATACCATGACTACAGCTGGATGCTCTGAACTGTAGTGTGATACAGTATCATGACTGAGAACTAAATACATTGAAATGGATGGTTGTACTATCCAAGAGATATGGCTTGTCTGAATAGAGTGCAGAAAAACAAACATAAGTGCACCACTCACATATACTACAATATTTTATGTGTTTGATTTCACATTTTTTATCGTAATACTGATCTTTCTTACACAGGATGCTAACTTCGATTATACATTTAATAAAAATAGCTACTGATATCCATTAGAAACATTGTCAAAAAGAGCCAACACATATTTTGTTTCTCAGAGCAGAGCTTTTTCAAGGCTGTTACACAAAATCTACACAAATTGAGCTGTAAACTCTTTAACTACTTATAAAGTAAAGGATCACTTGTTGACCATAGGTAGATAACGTGACTCAGTCCAACACATATTTATGATAAATCAAGTCCTGCTAATAAGATGAAATAAACGTTAACATTTTAATACTGCTAAAGCGAACAGGCAGGGAGGTTGTAAAGAGGAGCCGGACACGAGTGAAGTAATTATTTGCTTTATTCTGGTACAATAACACCGGTACAGCAGAAGCAGGAAAACCCTCCATCCATCGTCCAGCTCCAACGTCCACTGTCAGCAATCTAGAATCTCTCAGCTGACATGGACCAGGAGCTGGGTGCGAGGAGAATAGAACACAATACGTGTAAAAGAATAGAACACAATGGGTGTAACAACAATACTAAACACAACACATCTTCCCCCTTAATATAAACAAAACAAAATAAAATTAACAAAGATATACATATGTCCTATGCTTCGTCAAAAAATAGACAAGAACAATAATATGCATACAAAAACAGTTATTCACCTACTTTATCACAAACAAAATCCGACATCCATTTGGGTTTAGTGCGGACACGTTTATCACGGTGCCCAGAACAGCTGACTTCATTACTAACCATATGGTCAGCAACAACTTCCATGGTACTATCCACAAGGGAATCATTCCTGTCAAAAATACCATTAATCTCAGTATTAATGTTGGAATATTTGTTGTTATTATTGACTGTATTATTCACTCGAGCACTCTCAACATTTATATCCCATTCAGCATGTGTGCTGGAAGACACCGGAGAGCTCCTCATGGAATTAGTACCATGGCGGAAAACAGCCACACATCTTAAATTTCAAACTTTGCCATCACTAAGTTGCACCGCATTTCTTAAAACCTTAGTAACTCTCAAAGGTTCAGAGAATTGACTTTCGCCCTTCCTCACTTTCCAAGGTTTTTTAATTTTGACCCAACAACCCACTTTGATGGTTACATTTTTTGAACTTTGTTTAAGATCATACAATTCTTTGTACTTTTTGTGCTTCTTCACAATTCTAGATCTCACTACATCCACTGGCACAGTACTGGTCACAGCTTCCAACATCCATTCAGGATTACACTTAGTTCTGGCACCATGCCCTCTCATAACTTCAAAAGGAGATATTTCTAAAGCATCATGTGAAGTAGTTTTATACATCCACGTCTTGAAAACTTGAACCTCCCAATCACAACCATTCTGTACAGCCATTTGAATGGCATTCTTTAGTACCCTGTTAAATCTCTCGATCATGCTATTACCGCTTGGATTGTATAGAGAAGTCGTTCTGTGTATAATACCCGCTCTGTTGAAATACTCCTTAGCAACGTTGGACATAAATTGAACACCATTGTCAGACACAATTTGAACAAGTAGGCCTTCCTCAATAAATGTTCTGTCAAGAAATTTTAAAACTTAACCTGAAGTAATCGTATTTACTATTTTGATAACAGGCCATCTGGAAAACACATCAATGAAAGCAATGATATACTTTGGGGGCCATTATGATGTCGTCCGGATCGCCGGTGGAGATCTGCACGCCATCACATCACAATTTACCCCCCGCCATATTACTATGGCGAGGGGTACGGTGGCGAACGGAAAGTCCATCCGCCGCTTTTCCGCCGGTCGGATTGCCGGCCGGGCAGAAAAGCCCACAATATGGTGGCGTGGCTTGCAGGCACCGCCATCCATATTAGTGTGCCTGCAGTGGGTATGCCTTTCCATGGCGGAGACTCCGCCATGCAAAGGCATATGGTAAATGACTTTGGGGGCCTGTTGCGGGCCCCCGGGGGTTGGCTGGATGCACTTGGGGGGGTACCTATGGTACCCCCTTCATTGCCACGCACAAGGTGGCAGGCACCGCTCGGTGCCTGCCACGTTGTGCCTGTCAATGCACTGCATGCAAATTCAACATTGCGGCGGGTGCTGCTTACAGCACTGCCTGCCACAACGTTGAAGATGCGGGATGCGATCGCCAGGGGGGTGGTCGCATCCTAATTGGCCTAGCGGGACCGCCGCACCTCTGGCGGTCGGTCCCGTTGTCCGTTACAGTGGCGGGCGGACAAAGTCCGCCTGCTATCGTAATGGGGCCCTTTGTTTCAATACCAATTGGTCCCATAATGTCTACAGCTAAAGTGTGCCACGGTTTAGTAGGTATAATGGATTCCAACATTTCAGGTCTCAGAGTAACAAGAGACTTATCAGAATTAGCACACTACACACAGTCTTGTACAATCCTTTTAATGAGCACATCTATTTCAGCCCACCAGTACCATTGTTTGACCCTTTGTTTGGTCTTAACAGTCCCGCAATGCTCTTCATGACACAATTTGACTATATCAGACCTCAAAGAAGAAGGAGGGACAATTCTGTCACCTCTATAAATGGAGCCATTGACAATAGAAAGTTCATGTCTGATTTCCCGAAAAGGTTTCAAAACACCAGGCACACTAATCTTCCTTGGACAACCATGGTCAACAAATCCAAGCAAGCTTTATAGATCCATCTCTATACTATAAAGGTTCAACCATTTTTTTTCATCAACATTAAGTATCCCTTGATCATGAATCAAAACAATTTGCTCACAATTCAAATCATAATCTTCACACTCTTGCATATCAACCGGTAACCTGGATAAAAAGTCAGCAAAAACATTCTTCTTACCAGGAACATAGACAACGTTGTAACTAAAATCCTTCAGCACATTGACAATCTTGCTATCCTGGCAGAGGCATTGAAAAGCCTGTCTGTAGTTAACAATTTGACTAAAGGTTTATGGTCCCTTCATACTTCACAAAGTTTCCCCCACACAAAAGAACGGAAATGTTCCATGGCCCACACACATGCAAGAGTTTCTTTTTCGATAACCGAGAATTTCTCCTCAGTAGAAGATAAAGCACGAGAGGCGTATGCTGCAATGTTTTCCTTACCATCAGCACTTATTTGTGATAAAACGCCACCCAGTTCCTTATTACTGGCGTCCACAGTAACCACATTTTCCAGTTCAGGATCAAACCCCTTGATTGCAGGAGCTTTAACAACAGCATCCTTGATGTTTTCAAATTCCAATTGGCATTTCTCATCCCACAAAAATTTCACTCTGCTTTTAAGTAATTTCCGAATGCAAAACACTTTACTAAAAAAATCCTTGACAAATTTGGAATAGAATTCCACAAGCCCAAGAAAGGATCTAACTTCCTCTCTATTCTTTGGACTGGGCGCATCGCAAATAGCATCAATCAATGAGGGTTTATGTGAAATATCTTCACCACTAAGAACATGGCCTAAATATGTAATGGATTTGACAGCAAACTTACATTTTGAATGTTCGACAGTCAAACCTTTTGCTTCCAGAACGCCTAGAACCTCCATCAAAATCTTATTCTGTCTTGCCTATCCTCTCCAAAAACAAGTATATCGTCTTGGAAACATCTCACGTTCTTAAATTTACCAAACAATTGGCACATCAACTTTTGAAAAATGGCAGCAGCAGAAGCTAAACCAAACGGAAGTCGCCTGTACTGGAAGCATCCAAAAGGAGTAATGAGTACTGAGAACTGCTTACTCTCCGTAGCTAAAGAAATCTTGTGATAAGCGCAGAGAGATCAATAGATGAGAACCATTTAGCATTTTGGACAACAGATCACATCTCTGAAATCTGGGAAGGGGAAATTTGTCCACAACAATGTTATTGTTAAGGTGTCTAAGATCACTACATAATCTCAATTTGCCATTGCTGCGTCTGGCTACCACAATTCGAGAAATCCACTCAGCCAATTCAATCGGTTGAATAATATCTGCCTTGACTAATTTCTCCAACTCCTTCTCAACGTCATCTCTAATTAGAAAAGGAATATGCCTAACAGTATGCACCTTGGTACATGCATCAGGTTTTAAAACAATAGAATGTTCAAAATTATTGAGATTTCCAATACCACCACTAAAAACCTTAGGATATTCCTTCATAATTTTATCACAAAGTAGTTCACTATCATTTAGAACCATAACAGGATCAGGACTATTGGGGTTAAGGATTATGTCTAAATTTCCTTGGTCCATCCAACCCAGAACATCAGGTCCCTTCTTAGCAACATACAATTTGCCAATTGCTTCCCTATTCTTGAACCTGAACACCAATGACCTGTAACCAACCATATCAATTTTTTCACCGGAAAAACCCTCCGGATGAATATCCGGTTCAAGTAATTTGTCACCTAACAGTTTGGCAAACAAGGACTTCCAGGTTCCTTCATCGACAATGCTGTATGGAGATCCGGAGTCAGCATACATTTGCACAATAATACCACCGATGGACATGAAACACAGCGTTTTTTTCCTGCAAAAATCACTTCTGTCGTTACTATTCCAAATAAACAATTCCTTAGGATCAATATTAGGACTTTCATCACTGCGATCTCTTATACTAAGTTTCTTTATACTGGACTCATCCTCACTGGAACTACATTCGGCTTCATCCACACATTTAACTCTACTGCTCCTTTTCCTCATACAAACCTTGGCGAAATGGCCAACTATTCCACAATTTGAAAATGTTTGATTAATGGCAGGACAAGACTTGCTAGAAGCTATGTGTGATGCACTTTCACAGCGGAAACACCTGAAGTTACCACGTCTGATGAAATCTTTGTTCTTGCTTTTTCTTTCTTAGGTTTAGCACTCCTCTTTTATTTTTAACTTTAATGACTACTTTAACAGAAATTTCTTTAACTTCTTGCTTAAGTAACTCAGCACTGCGACTAGACATTTCGGCCTTCCTAACAATATGTAAAATGTCCTTCAATTCAGTGTCACCGTTTATCCATAACCTCTCCTGAATAGCAGGATCCTTGGCATGCATCACCACTTGGTCCCTGATAAACTGATTCAATAGATGATCAAATTTATAATCCGCGGCCAACTTCCTAAAGGCTGATACAAACTCATCTACTGTTTCATTAGGCTCTTGTTTCCTATGGAAAAATGTATATCTTACGATACCTATGCACACTTTCGGGGCAAAATAGTTGTCTAAATCATTCATAATGGCATCAAAAACATTTACATCCCCAACCCCTAAGGCCTTGGCCATCTCCTCATATGCTTTCAAACCTCCTGGACCCACAAAATGTAACAAAATCCTTTTTTTCCTTTTGGGAGTCATCTTCCCATCTTCATCACTGCTATAACAAAGTCAAGAAAATAGGCTTTCCACTCAGTCCACTTCATGCAGGGATTACCTCCAGCAGGCCAAAAGGTTTGGGGAGGTTGAAGAGAAATTTTTTGACTAGCCATGTCAACTAGAAGACAATAATTCAAAATGAAAAATGAAAACAATAAGTACAAAACAGTATTCTTGAATCACCAATGAAGAACTAGGTCCCAAAGCGCAACAGGAAGGTATAATAGCTGTCTCCAACAAGGTGAACGTATCACTGTGTGTTAACAACCCGCACTTGAAGAACAAAACAGAAATGCTGAAATTAGCCTCCAAAATGAATTCTATTACTGTGCACGTTACCAAACTAAAAATGAAATAGATGCAGGAAGGGTGTGCGCATCCCCACGCTGACACAAACAATGCCTATTGAAATAGTATGCAGAGATTTGCAAAATGGTGGCATGCAAGGTCATACAACGTGACCTGGGACGTGACAATGCGTCCCACAATGCACCTGAAGAACGCTTGCGGACTGTCGAATGCGCTTCACAGCAAGATTCCAGAGTTCACACGGAACAGTGCTGACGTGCACCGAACCACCAGGTAAGCACATGCACACTTGAATTAAAACGGCCGTAAGATTAACGGTAATCCGCTTTCCCATGCAAATGGAATGAAGTAAGGTAAAAGTCATATGATCTGCAAACCCAATAGTGATACTTCCACTACTTTTCCAATGTCTTGAAAGTGAAAATCCTCCAACTGCCGATTTAGAACAGGAATGTCAAAAACGTAGCAAAAAAAAAAACGGCGCTGAATGATCATGCAAACACGCGTAGATCCACCAGTGTTTCACTTGTCGCCACTTGTAAAGTGGAGCCAGACACGAGTAAAGTAATTATTTGCTTTATTCTGGTACAGAAACGCCGGTACAGCAGAAGCAGTAAAACCCTCCATCCATCGTCCAACTCCAACATCCACTGTCAACAATCTAGAATCTCTCAGCTGACGTGGACCAGGAGCTGGGCGCAAGGAGAATAGAACACAATACGTGTAAAAGAATACAACTCAATGTGTGTAACAACAATACTAAACACAACAGAGGTGAAAGTGTCAATCTCCTACATCCTTGTCAGGTCACCAGCGTTGTCACAGAAAATGATTGGAGCAAGTACAAAAATGGTAAACATCCATCCATTAAGCTTCCAATGTTTATTGGCTTGGACCGTCAGCAAAAACGTTGCTATTGTTGGTCCAGCCTGAATTGCCAAGCCAGGTCTTCCCTGGACCGGAAAAAAGCATCCTGGGACTGGTTTTGGGGTAACACCCATCATCAGCCAGACTAGCTAGTTCTCTGATGTTTTAACCAAGTGGCACTATGAACATACTCAAGAGTGTCGGGTCTCCTTGGAATATTGTGGCACATCAGGTGCTGATGGTGAGTGTTGGCCAAGCAATTTCCCATCTTCACAATGTAATACCCGTCCTTCAGATATGAATGTAATCATTTTTATATCGTACCCGTCGATTCCTATCTTCTTTCGGAGAATGTACAGGAGAGTCTTATGGTTGATGATGCCATAAGCTCTTTTTGAGTAGCCGTACGCTATAGAAATGCTTTATTCATTCAATCATGAGGTCGAGGAGGACTGAGAGACAGCACCTTTGTCTGTCAAGCATCTTTAGTGCATCATCCATTATGGATTTGGCTTCTGCTTGAGTGCTGCATCCTTCTCTGAAGCCTGAGTGATTCAGATCCAGCAAGGCGTTATTCCTAATGTGCTCTTTCAGCTGTGCCTTGACCACGCTCTCCAGTGCTTTTCACAAAAAAGGAAAGAAATGTTAACAGTGTGAAGTAGTTGAGCTTGCCTATGCCAGCTGAACACTTTTTCAATAGTTATTTCACTAATGCAGTTTTGTAGGCTACTTGGTAACTATCCCTGTTCCAGGGAGCTGTTAAGGAGTTTTACCTTATAAGGGGAGTTGTTTGCAGATTATATTTGGTTAAGGAGGCTGAGATATGGTCTCTATCAGCAGAGGAGTGTTGCAAATTTCTTAAAGGTTTTTCTAGGGTATTAGCCAACATAGGTTTAAATAAGCCCCATTTAGCCACACACTTACCTTGTAGCTCTATAATGCAGATATTTTGCATTAATAACAAGCTGTTGGTCCTGATCTTTTGTGCTTTGCCAAAACAAGAACTCTAAGAATTGTTCACATTTAGTTTCAGATATGTCCAACAGAGATGGTTGAGGTGGTGTAGTGTGGAATATTTGTTATGGCTGAACTTCACAGAGTATAGTTTAAGATATTTTTCTCCAAGAAATAATCAAGGGTTTTGGCTACAGCATGTGCATGTGCATGGAGGCCTCCCACCAGGATTTGATTAGGTTTTGAGAAGTTCTTGAAGAGTGTTTATCCATATTCAGTGCAGATGATGTTTTGCAGGGGGCTGTGGTAGGGTGGGCACAAGGACCTCCACATTTTGCTACGCCAAAAATGTACCTCAGTAGAATGCCCACAATTCGATGAATTGGAGATGGTGTTAAATCTCAATTTCATGAGGCAATGTGTCCCCAAGTAAAGGCACCTCCCAACTGATCAAATATTCAAGTATACAGTCAATTAAGTTAAAGGGTCCAAAATTCAACAACTGAGTTCTAGATCAGTGTAATAGTTAAAGGGTTTTATTACAGGTTTCAAAGTAAAAGTGGCACAGAGTCAATGCCATAGGGGCTCTCAGTAAATAAATCATTGCAGAGAAATGCAAAGTTGGAAACTCGTCCCAAGTAGGCAGCAAAATCAACAGAAAAATGGACAGAGTCCCTAGCAGCATAGGAAAGATCTCTGGCTCACACTCATAATCAAGAGTTTTTATATACTATTTTCACATTTGAAATTAACAGCACTGCAGATTAATCATGGTATGCTCATAAATGCTACATTAAGGGCAAATCAGACTACAGTCTCTTGAAACGTCCTATTGCCTTCACACCTAAGCACTCTTCCACCACATAAATAACTATGCTGTCCCCTCCATGCTGTCATCTGGAGATGGTGGAACAAATTAGATTCACAAACAACATGAATATGAATGAAGAGGGCACAGTGATCTAATGGGAGGGCCGTGAAGTCTAGTAACAGATTGTGACTGAGCTGGAGAAGTTTTATCTGGAATAGCACAAACAATGACAATAGAAAAAAACAAATAATGTTCTTCTTGACTCCGTGCTGCAGAAATGATAGACAGGTGAGGTGTGCAGGGGGAAGGCCAAGGGTGAACCCTTTTTAAAAACATTGCTGCTAGCTCCTAATGGAGCCCTAGTTGACTATAGTCAGGAACACACACCTCTATACACATTTTCAAGGACAATCATATAATATTAGTGTGTACATGTATAATCAAATGTAAAAGAACATTTTGCACACTGTTAATATTACACGAAAATATAAATGCACACAATCTTTAACCCCTTCAGTGCCATGCCCTTTCCCCGCCCTGTGCCGGGCGTTGCATTAGCGGGCGGGGTTCATGACGAGATAGTCTCGTCATGGGCACAGCGCAACCGCGCTCCATGACGAGACCATCTCGTCATGGGCACTGAAGCGGTTAACAGTAGATAATGTTGCATAAAATAGGTATTGTGTTGTTGGGTCTGATTTCTTTTTGCAGGGCGCTGAAAGTATTGGAAATTGAGTCCATGTAGATTGTGCATTTAAGTTATTATCTATAGGTTAGAGATAAAGCCCCTCCTATTCGGTTTTATTTGTCTACATGTATAATTCGGTATTCATGTGAGATCACTCATAGTTTGAGAGATAGTTGTTAACCCCTTTTGCTGCCAGGCCACCCCTCGCGCCACGCCTTTTTTTCCGGCTATTTGGGGTAGTTCTCACTTAGGCCCCATTACTTTTTGTCCACATAAGGTATCGACGCCAAATTTACACCCTTTTTTCCAACATCCTGAGAATCGTAAAGGTACCCACGGTTTGTGGAGTCCCCTGGAGGAGAGCAAACAATTAGCAAACATTCAGCGAAATTGTATTTTATTTGGGAAACATATGAAAAAAATGGCTGCAGAAGGAAGCATCTGTTCTTTTCCCTGCAAATAGTATACATGAAGGGCTTATGGTGCTAAAATCACCATATTTCCAGCTTTCAGGAACAGTCAAACCTTTGTCAGAAAACCAAAATTTTCTACACAGTCTTGGCATTTTACTGAGACTTAGTCTATTTTTCCTATTTTTTGTGCTTTCAACCTCCTTCCAGTTAGTTGCAGAAATGGGTGTAAAACCAGTAATGCATCCTGGAAAGCTATACATTTGTGAGAAGTAGGCAGAATTCTGAATTCAGCAAGGGGTCATTTGTGTAGATTCTGCAAGGTTTTCCTATAGAAAGTAACAGTTGAAATGATAAAATACTAAATTTGAGTTTTAAGAAAAACAGCCATTTCTGCCTACATTTTCACCTGCAACTTATTTTAACTATGGCAGATTTTTTAAAGCAATATACCGTTACATCCGCTAGACCCTTATGGTGGCGGGGATGTATAAGGCTTCTAGGTTTACCAAGAACCCAAGGTACTCAGAGCCAATAACTGAGCTGCACCTTGCAATGGTTTTCCATTGTATAACTGGTATACAGCAATTCATTTGGTAAAATGTAAAGAGTGAAAATAGGTACCAAGGAAACCTATGTATTTACGAAATGAGAACAAGATATGAATTTTAGAAGCAGTGGTTATTTGCATATCTCTGAATTTGTGGGTACCGATACTAGCAGCGTGGGAGCCCTGGTGCTTCCTGTTACACACAAGTAGCCAGTAAGTGAAAAGCAGGAGAGACGGCGGGCCAGCCGGCCAGCCGTGAGGTGAGTGATTTTTTTAAAGTGATTCCCCCACCCGCCCCACTGCTGCTTCCAGGCAGCAGCCGCGACTGCAGTCTAGTAGTTTATTCGCCTTATTGGCCATGTCATGTAGCCTCCTCTGAGTTGCTTAGTTGTGGTGGCAGGCCACATCGAATGTTTGGTCTTGGTATTCCTGTTGTTTGAGTTCTATTTTAAGGAACACTTCAACAAGGGCTTTTTGTATATGTTGGTACTCTAATTCAGTGTTAATTATTTTTCTACCAGTCTAATTTCACCCTCTACTTTGTTTTTTGGGCTAATGTTAGTGAGATCACTTGTCCCCGGAGTTCTTTTTTGCATGCATCCCAAGAATCAACTCCGGATTTTACTGTGGTCTAATTTTTGCTAAAAGATTGATCTGTGGCATTTCTAAACTTCTCTATGATCTCGCTCTTTTTAAGTAGCTAGGTATAACATCTCCACCCCCGAAATTTCTTTCTTCACCTCTCCCCAGCTCACCACAAGTGGCGAATAATTGGAGATTCTGTTCGCAATGTATTTGCCATCTGAGATTCTATGCATATGTGTCCCTTCTGTAAGTAAAGGATCCAACCTGGAGTAGCTGTTATGAGCTGCCGAGTGAAAAAATAATTTTGATTTGTGAGAAATGATGTTACTTGTTGAGGGACTGAAGCAGCAACTTCAATCCTTGGCAGGGTGAGGCACAGGCAAACCCCAAATTAACCTGTGTGGAACCCTCTTGTAGCTTGGCACAGAGCAGTCAGGCTTAGCTTAGAGGCAATGTGTAAAGTATTTATGCAGCACTTTAAACAGTAATAAAGAGAAAACACAATACAAGAAAATTCCCACACCAATCTTGAAAAATAGAGCAAAATGTAATTACTAAATCAGGAACTAAACAGCAAAAATCCAATCAGTAGAACTGGAGATTGTAATTGCAAAGATTTAAGTGATAATAGCACCAAAAAGCCCAAAGTGCTACTTGCTGATATCTGGTCGTGCGAGACTGGGAGAAAGTCATAAGCTCAGGCCAACCGCAATGGAGTGCGGGTCGGATGCAGGGACCAGCTTAGTTCTGCTGAAAAGTTACCTTCTCAGTTCCGCACAAAGAGCACCATTTGCGGTGGAGGGGGCCATGAGGAGCAGGGAAGCGTAGCAGGCAGTCATCGTTGTAGTATGAAGAGTAGGCCGGGCGTCACGGATGGTCGTGGCTGTAGTGTGAAGTCTCTGTTGTCAACAAGGATGGTAGGGCCGGAGCTCCGTGGTGGCGCTCCCTCCAAGCAGGGGATGCTGTAGCGTGAAGGGTCAGGCTAATGGAACTTCTTGTTGGCAGGCAGTGCGAGCGACAAGGTTTTGCACCAATGGGCCCACAAACTTCAATTCAGCTCCAATGAGGCTGCACCAAAGGCCCATTACCTCAGGGGCATCACTTGGGGGTCAGGGGCTTACTCCAGCTGGATCTGGGTGCTGATTCAGGTGATTTGGATACTGTTATGTCCCTGTGACTCTAAACAGGAGGCCAGCAGAATCGCCCTTGGAGTCACTCTGGGAATCCTGGATCAGGTGCAGGTCCAAATCCCCCTGACTCAGGCAGGAGGGCAACAGAGCAGCAAACCAGCAAGGCAGCAGTCCAGCAAGGCAGTAATCCAGCAAGGCAGTAGTTCAGCAGTTCAGCAATCTGCAGAGTGGCAGTCCTTTCATCAGCACAGCAGTCTTTCTTCCTAACAGTCTTCACAGGTCCAGAAGTGTACTAATGAGTTGGGGTCTGCAGTCCAATATTTATACCAGGTGCCTCCTTTTGAAGTGGGAGAAGCTTTTAGAGGTGTCCCTTTGAAGTGCATAGGTTCCATGCCTCCCCTGCCTGGCACCAGACTAACTTTAGGGGATATGCAGAATTTTTTGTAGAGGCAGGACCCAGCCTATTTAAGTGTAAGTAGGGCTAAGCTCAGCTCCGCCCTCCGTTACTGCCAGTGATGGCCCATCCAGGCACATGAAGCTCTCTATTTTGTCTGGCTGTCTAGGAGGAATACACAAAGCCCAACTACCAACTACACCCAGTCATGTGACCCAGTGTCAGGCTGCAGGCACTAAGGGGCTGCGCTGTGTGCAAGGGAAAAATGCAACAAATTTAACATAATACAACACATTTCTGTCCTTTCCTTGTGCTGGTGCCCTTTTGGCTGCCTAGTGCCAACGCAGGCACCCTTGCACCATGGTGCAAGGGTGCCTGCGCTGAAGCAGAATTGTTTTTGTGCAGGAAGGGGAGCCTTCCGGTACCAAAATAATCCCCTGAGGCATTTTCCTCTTTCTATGTGCGCAGCAGAATGCAGCATACATAGAAAGAGGAGAAAACTGGCAGAGATAAACATATTTCTCTTTGTTATTCCTCCCCTAGGAAGGCATAGCAGTTTGACGCATTCCCAGGTTTACCAGTTCTGGTAAACCTAGGAATGTGCCAAAATCCTTGGGATGATGCATGGAAAAACCCATGCTCCACCCATAGAGTGCCTCCCTGGGGCAAAGTAACGCAACACATCGATTTGCGCTGCGTTGTGTTGCCCTGGATTTTTCAAACCATACAGGGTGGCCTTGATGGCTTGATAAATCTGACTTTATAGCAAGGGCGACGCGAAACCTTCATAAATAGCACCTAAATGGCTAAGGCAGGAAGATGCCAACTTTCTAAAAGTGGCATTTTCAAAATTATAATTTAAGTCTGACTTTACTATAAGAGAGGATGTTTCATCACAATTCCGAAGACACCAAACATGAACTGGTTATCTGTTCCCATTTGAAAGTTAGAGCTCATTAAATGTAATAAGGTAACTCCAATGTATCCTATGGGTGAGGTTGGCCTTGCAGTAGTGAAAAACAAATGTAAGAGTTCTTCACTACCAGGACATGTGAAACTTGAAAGTACATGCCCAACTTTCTAAGCACACTCCACTCTGCCCTCTAGGCTGTCCACCGTAATGGTGACATATGTATTAAAAAGAAGGTTTGAGCTTGTCAAAAGGTTTCTTTAGCCACATCAAAATGGCAGTTTAAAACTGCAGACACAGGCTACAATGGCAGTCATGAGACATGTTTAGAGGACTATCTGAGTGGGTGGCACCAGTAACATTTCATTTACAGGTCCTGGGCAAAGGTAGTGCCATTTTACTAGGGATGTAAAGGTAAATCAAATGTGCAAATTAGGTAAAAGCCAATTTTACCATGTTTTGAGGAGAGAGCACAAGCACTTTAGCATTGATAATAATTAGTAAAGAGTCCTAAAAGGCAACAAAAACGGGTTCAGAAAACAGGAGGGTGAAGGCAAAACGTTTTGAGATGATTTTGCAGAAAGGTTCAACTGTAACAAGATACACCTGGATTATGCTTTCTCCAGACATCTACCAAACCACAAGTCTCAGTGAATTTCCAAAGGTATGTACTTAGACCCTTCACTCCCCGGTGTTGTATATCTAGTGCCTCATCCATTTCCAGATCTTCCATAATTAGTTTGCTATCTGGTAATGTAAGAAGAAGCACCCCTAGTTCCTCCAGTCCTCCAGGCTGTAGTGTGGGTGAAAGGTAAACTGCAGCAGTACTACATAGCAACCCAACAGTTCACCCATATTCTGTACTATCTCTATACGGAAAACCTTTCTTTTTAATATTGCAACTCCCCTGGATGTGTAAGAGAAAACCCCATGCACTACTGACAGATACCCTCATCTCAACAATTTTCTTCCATAAGATGGGTGTCCTGCGGGAGCCCCAGATCCGGTGAATGCCGTTAGGTATTGGTGTATATATTCCTCTATATTTTTCTTTACAGCCCATTAACGTACCACAACAATACCTCAATACCTTTATCGTCTCAGTTGGTCAAAGACTAGTCTTCATGTCTAGTAGTTCTAGCCCCCCTCACCTCTTGTCCTGATATGGTCATCCACAAATAGCAACAAGAGCACAGCCCCCCACCCCGATGCATCAAAATAGACCTTATCACATCCAATGCTTGAAAAACATTCAGTCCCTTACTCCCTACGACTCCCACCACCCCAATTCACTAGGCGTGTGTTGGCCCAAATGAACTTAATTAACCCCAGCTAAACGCACAGAACAGTTTCAATAGCACAAACATTTCTCAAGGCCAAAATTCCTTTTTAGGTTTTGCCTGTGCAACGCTTGCCCTGTGCTTGAGAAATCTATTATTTTTAATATAAACTTAAAAGGGATTTACATACCACCTCCTCTCTTTCCTGGCTTCTCATTGGTTCCTGTGCATGCCACTTACATTTCCTCTAATTCTAGAGGCTGTAGCATACTTTCCTGCATTTACCAATGCTTGTTCCTCATCTCCTTCTCTTATCAGTTTCCTGCCACCGAAATACTGTTAACATCCACTTTAGTGGAACTATGAGGTTGATTACGATGGCAGGCGGACACCCTATCAGAAATGGGAGCGCCCAACAGGCTGTCGGTAGGCCTGACAGAGGCATTATGATGCGACCGCCACCACGGCTATCGCAATACCCGCCATGAAAAGGTGGGCGGAAAGGGACATCATAATCTCTACGGCGCCGCCACCTTTGTAGGGATATGATTCCCCTCCGATGTGCCGGAGGGCTGAAGGAGCCCATCGGATGTGTGGCGGTCGGTCTTTCTGACCGCCAAGTATCCGCCCGCCATGGAAATATGGCAGGCGGATATCATGGGTCGGTCCCACTGTCATCATAATCGGCCCCTATATTTTTATAAAGTTTTGCCTTTTACTCTTGCAGCATATTTATATAAAAAATTCACCCAGAGAGATTATGTGATTTGCATAGAATAGCACGATTTTGCGTGGTGGCGCTGAATCTCAAACTGGAAACCCCAGCTCTCGAGCCAGCAGCTCTGGCCACTGCACCACATCCTCTCCACTCCTGTGTTATCTGGCAGGGAGCGCTTTTCTTCTTCCGGACGATGATTGATGGAAACAGCTCTTTATTCATTACATAGGCGAAACCGATGCATTACCAATGCTTATTTCTGCTTATTGCCAGTCATGTAGTAGACATCCGGTGAGTCCCGAACTTACATCTTACTTTCCTAATTTTATTCAATTATGTGTTTTGCAGAGCGTTATGTGATATTGAAGTAGACCAATGCAACAGAACAGGTTCATCAATTCTCTTCATTAAAAAAAAATTCTCTACTTCACTGAGATGTGCTACAAAAGATTCCCTTTAACGTTGTTGTTGCCCCCTCGACCCCCCACAGTCACCATGGGTGGGTCTTGCCAGGGAAGGCAAGACCCAAAAGATATCCGCCGTGTTGCACCGCGGCTCCAATCCTCCCTGACAGCTTCACTGCTAGCGCCCAGGATGTATGCTCTGCCGCTTCCATCCCGTCACTTCCTGGGACGGAACACTAAACAATTCCTGGAAGTGTTCAGTGTTCATAGATCTCCCTTATCGATTATTGCTACGCTTACTATCGGCCTCCTTTTACAACTCCACCGTCTCAAGTTGGCGTCAGGCAGCCATTGGGGAGCAGGGATCACCAACAGTTTCATCGCCAGCCAAAGGGACGTTTTAAGGATTTTAAGGGACCTGAGCCATATGTATTTTGGGGGCCCCTGTTCGGAACAGCTTTGATTTTATGATCCAGTTTCAGCTCTTTCATGCCCTTTCATGCCCTCTTTGGTCAAATTCTAAATGTGTGATTGATTGATTGTTGATTGTGTACAGCTGATATTCAGGGACAGTGACGTGTGTTTTAAGTATTGTAACAGCAGCAGCTCCTAATATCACTGCAAATAATCTCTGTGACACCTTCTCATACTTGAGGTCATGTTTTGATTGAAAAAACTTTTTATAGAACTGTCATTCTCGCTGTCCTGAATACTCTCCGGGACTACGCTGATAGAAACTCCCCTATGGCACTGGTACTGCTGGATCTCTCCGCTGCCTTTGACATGGTCGACCATACTATTTTGGCTGACCGTGTCAAGTCTGCTGGTATTCAAGGTGCGGCCGCCTGCTGGCTCACTTCATTTCTGGAGGATCGCTCCCAGGCCGTTCGCCAAGGGCCTTTCTTGGCTCCCTCACGTAAAACTACCTGTGGTGTTCCACAGGGCTCAGCCCTCTCTCCACATTTGTTTAATCTTTATATTGCTCCCCTGATTCAGTCCTTGAAAGACAGAAAGGTGATGGTCTTCAACTATGCAGATGACTTACAGCTAGCCTTTAAGATTGACAATTCGCATAGCTCTGTCTCCGATTTTCTCAGTCCACCATGTTGCATATCCAGCAATGTATGGACCATAACCACCTCAAATTAAACCCTGGCAAGACAGAGCTTGTTCTCACTGGAGATAGCTATAGGTTCTGGGGCTCACACTTTTGGCCTCCAGAGCTAGGACCCTCCCCTTCCCCCTCGGCCAAAACACTGGGAGTCTCCCTCAACAATGACCTTTCATTGACAACTCAGGTTGGCATAGTTGTCTCCAAGTGTTTTTTTCAACTGCGCAAGATCAGGAAGATACATCGTCTTCTTACTCAGGATACCCTGATCCAGGTTATAATTGCCACCATCCTGTCGCACTTGGACTATGCCAACTCGGTGTACTTAGGCATGCCACTCTACCTATTTAAAAGGCTCCAGATGGTTCAAAACCATGCAGCCAGACTGGTCTTTCGACAACCGAGATGGCAATCAGCAATCCCCTACTGAGTAAACTGCATTGGCTCCCCATGTCCCAGCGCTGCGCCTTCAAAACGGGCTGTCTCATCTTTAAAGCTCTGCATGGCATCAGTCCCGTATTCATCAACCAGCCACCCGGTGTACGCGCGCTCTATAAATTATTGTTAACATTAACAATAACATAGCAATGTTGCATGAAACAGGAACACATTTTGTCTGCAAAATGTCTGTAATAGACTCTCACCCATTCAAAATAAATGATAGAAAAATGCTATTTACAATAATCTGTTTAAAAATTATTCAAAGTCGTCAGGGCAAGACTCTCTGCAGTTGGCTGTATCAGGGGATCCCCTGAATGACTGGGGCCCTGGGCCAGAGCCCACTTTGCCCATGCGCTCCCTGCTAGCACACCAGTTGGGTGTGGAAAGACCAACAGGGAAGTTGGTGCGCTCAAAGTAGGCACCGTGTCTCCATGCTGCAGGAGGGGTCACGTCCAGCAGGCACCCGTTGCACCTCACCACTCCATTCCAGTATGGGGCCTTGCTCACAGGTTTCCAGAGCCGGTTATTGCACTGCTCACCAGCAGACTCTTTATACTCCCAACAGTCTTGCACACCACATCAGCGGGGTGGACGCGCTCACCTGGCCTTAAAGCACTTGCACTTTTCCGACGGACTACACCTCCCAGGCTGCCACGCGCCCAGGAGGGAGGAGGAATCTGCCGAATCCGCGCTCAAAAGCGCCCAGCTACACCGCGGCGCGGGATGCGCTCACCTGGCCTTAAAACACTTGCACTTTTCCGACAGACTACACCTCCCAGGCTGCCACGCGCCCAGGAGGGAGGAGGAATCTGCCGAATCCGCGCTCAAAAGCACCCAGCTACACCGCGGCGCAGGACGCGCTTACCTGGCCTTAAAGCACTTGCACTTTTCCGACGGACTACTCCTCCCAGGCTGCCACGCGCCCAGGAGGGAGGAGGAATCTGCCGAATCCGCGCTCAAAAGCGCCCAGTTACACCGCGGCGCGGGACGCGCGCGGGACGTGCGCGGGCGAAGCCCGGGCCAAGGGCGGGCCCGTCCTTGCCCGTCAGGGGCCGGAAGAGGCCGGGCTGGGCCACCCCCGTGTCTTGAGTCAAGGTCATCGTATGTGGAGACATTGGCAATAGCAATAACCAGTTTGTGTTAGGTCAAACTGCCTTATTGCCTGGTTAGCTGATATTTGGTATATATACACTGATTGCTAAATTATTAGATCTCCCAATTGTGAGGTGGACCACTGAGTCATATTGAACAGGGTTTTGTCAAACCTCAAATATCGGGTATTACTATCAGGAATTATGGTAAAAAAAACCTCAATGCAGCCCCGTCCTAGTACGAGGCAAACAGCTACCACTAATGCCCCATTACCCAGTTTGACCGCTATAGACCTAATGTTGCAAAAGACAATAGGAGTAGTTGCCTCAGCGATCGAAAACACAGAGAGGCGCCTTTTGCTCCCGTCTGGTACGTTTCCTCCCCTATAACCTGTAAACATACCCTCAACCACGGTACATTCTTTTGATTCTATACTTATGTCATCTTATATTGGGCTCCTAGTTGCACAGAAACAAGAGATCCCTACAACACAGCACCACTCACCTCATGTTTCTTCCCCTCCTATTAGTAGACTTTCTTTAACACCCCCAATGTTGCCGCCAAATGTGAGTATGGAGCATCACCACCTAACTGACGATCCAGCAGGTCAGGATGAGAATGCTGTTCTTTCAAGTATTGCTCCTATATCACTAGACAGCTCCAAGACCGATAGTCCACCAGTAAGAACGAGAGGGCAAAAAGCAAAAAGTAAGCAAAAGCAGATTATTAAAGATCTGCCCTTAAATAAACTCAAGGGAAAGGGTAGTCGAACACAGCGAAATGCGTTATCAACAATAACTAGACAAAAGGGGAAAAAGGCTGAGGAACAGATAGCTGCTACTGATACTAAAACTGTTGTGGGATATACCGAGGTTGGTGATGAAAATTTCTGGATAAGAATGGAGACAATGCTATCATCATTACTGGGGCCCATCAACCTTAAAATCACGAATATTGAAACGAGGCTAGATATCATGGAGGACCAGTTGACTAAAAATAATAGGAGCTTAAAAAAAGCTCCTATTAACGAACAACCTGCCAAGAGTCCTCTAAATAAAAATACTCCAACGTTTGAAAGAAATATAACTCCCTCTTTAGACCAGGGCACCTGGAGGCAAGAAAACACAGTGGTAGTTGAAGATGTCAATAGAGGCACTAGAGTTCAAGCAGGGAAAGATGCCTGCCCGGTCCCTGCTTTTATAAACTTACCCCCAGAATGCAGCGCTTATGTCACAGTACTTACAAATGTTCCCAAGTTAAGAAAAGACCAAGTAGAAACCCATGCTGCATTAAAAAACAAATCCCTCCACTGGTTATCAACTAAATGTGGCTTCCCAATGGAGAGGGCAAATCAGATTATATTAACACAGCGGGTGGGTTGGGTGGGTCCGCTTAAGAAAAAGATGGAGGGGGATTGTATCATCATTAACTTTCGATCCCCGTATTTGGCTCAAACTACCCTTGCCAATGCACCACCACCATCAGCTTGGGAGTTCAATACGACTCTATTGCCTCTGGGTTATTTCTATAGGCATCTACTGGAAAATAAACTTGGTGATAACAATAATTCATTAGCACATAGTTCTACAACATTTTCTATGTTTCGACCACGCTTTACAATACCAACTTATAACAAATTCCAGGCCTTTGATTCCTTAGAGCACAACGACTGACTTAAGTTGGCAAAGGATAAAACCAATACTGGGCCTACACAGGAAGAACGAGACAATATGGGTACCGAAGTACTGTTGTACCGTAGGCAACCGATCTCTTCGCCAGCACTGTCGGCACAGGAACCATTAATACCAACTAATAATAGAGTTGCAAAGGATGATGTACCAGGTATAATTAATAGGGGTACACCCCCAGTAACGTTGGTTACAACTATCCCAAATAATGTACCTGTAGTACCTCTGATTGATACAATAGGAGGTGACCCAGTAATTTTGGTTACAACTATCCCAAATAATGTACCTGTAGTACCTCTGATTGATACAATGGGACGTGACCCAGTCCTGGAAGCAGGCTATAATTTAGTAACATGGAACATTGCAGGTCTCTATAGAAAATTGGATACACCATTTTGGCTGGATTTTATCAGGGCAGGTTATGACATCATTTGCCTTCAGGAAACATGGTGTAAAGAGAGTATTCATATAGAAGGTTATACCTCTCATTGGTTAAATGCAACTTCGTCTATGGCCGGGAGAGCTAAGGGTGGTCTTCTTATTTTGATATCCAATAAATTACTTATGTGTAAGATTAAAAGTTACAACACAGTAGATACCCACTGTCAGGTGTTGCGATTAGAATTTACCAAAGGTAAAGATCTTTTATTGGTGAATTACTATAATAATGTTTTTGATGCAACCAGGGACAAAGTCTTAAACCCACTTGAAAAAGAGATCGAAAGGGTACATACACTGTCATGCAGACAGGCTATTATACTTTGGGCAGGTGATTTTAACATCCAACCCTGCCCACTGGCTACGACTAACTCCTGTGGCTTTAGGAAGGAGATCGGTGATGATGATGGGGCGGACCATTTACATTTCCCGCATTGCAGGTATGGTATAGCACTGAATTAATTAATGGTAAAACTTGATCTGGACCTTTTAAATTGTTCCAAGAACTAGGTTAATACCAAGTGCCCGACTTTTACTGGTAGGAATGCGCAGACAAATATCGATCACATCTTACTCTCCAGTAATTCGGAATTTTCTAATTTATGGATTGAGGAACAGGTTTTAAGTGACCATAACAGCATTCCCATATCTTTATTATGTTGGGGCAATAAGCAACTTAATGCACCGGATTGTATCAATGATGTAGCTGCTACCCGAATAAATGGTATGAGAATAAAATGGGCCGGAATCGATCCTCAGAAAATGCATAAGGAGGTAGTAAAGACGTGTAGAAAAGAGATAGACTATTGTCTTAGTGATGAAGTAACCCCTGAGACATTGCTTCATAATTTTGTTAATATTAATGGAATTATAGAAGCCTTATTTACTAAAAAAAGTAGTGGTAAAAGGGAACCAATTTTAGGGTGGTTTGATAAAAATTGCACCAGAACACTACACAATTTAAAAGACGCCCTGAGCAATAGGCCACGTGATAATTTATCCATCAAAATTTTAAGGACTAACTATAAACTGGCCCTCTCAAACAGGAAGAATGAACTCCAAGATGAGGCATGGAACAATCTTAACCTAGCAGCAGATACCAATAATAGTAAATCGTACTGGGAAACTATTAATAGCCCTTTTTTAAAGAACGACAGCGTACCAGAAATAACCTCATATGTAGAATGCAATGCATGGATTGAACATTTTTCGAAATTTTTTAACCCCGATAGGTTTATTTTAAATCCAATTATGTGTAATGAATTTTTATGGTTACCATTACCGTTGTCAGTAAGTTTAGACGAAGTAATGAGGGTTTAATTAGTAGCAAAGGAGGCAAAGCGCCTGGCCCAGATGGGGTGCCGGTGGATTTATATAAAACCGAAATGAATCTCTGGGCCCCAATTCTAGTACGACTTTTTAATGCAGCAGCTGTAGGGAGCCTCCCGGAGACATGGGGTCAGTCTGTAATTATCCCTCTATTTAAAAAAGGATCTAAATCTGAGGCGTGTAATCATCGTCCCATCTCTTTACTAGATGCGTCTATCAAAGCAATGAGTAGAATTATTCTGAAGAGATTGGATTTATGGGCAACTGAGAATGGGATTTTATCAAAAGTTCAAAATGGATTTAGGAAGGGTTTGGGGACATTAGAACAGTGTATTAACCTTGACCTCCTTATTAATAAATACACTGTTGCCAAGGAAGGAAATCTGTATCTATGTTTTGCTGACCTAAGTAGTGCCTTTGATCTCGTGGATCATGCCATTTTATGGCATGTTTTACTTGAATTAAGGGCACCTAACGAAATTGTACATTTCCTAGCAAGGTTATACGCGAAATTATCTTGTAAAGTACGTTATGGACCTGCTGGCGAATGTACTCCTTTTTTCAGGGTCACAAGAGGCATTCGCCAGGGTTGTGTTTTGGCACCACTTTTATATTCACTATTTATTAACAAAGTCGACTCAACCCTTGGCCAGATTTCTGCAGATGCCCGCTTATAGATGGGAAAGCAGTGCCTATTTTATTATATGCGGATGACGCCGTTTTATTGTCACATACTCAGATTGGTCTGCAACGACTTATTAACGAGTTTACTTCATTTATTGTAAACAGAAAACTTTTAATAAACAAAACCAAGACCTTTGTGATGACTTGTGGGAAGAAAACTAAATCAGGGGGGTCATCTTTTTTTATTGAAAATGTAAAGATGCAAACGGTTAAAACATTTTGTTCTCTTGGTTTAACGTTTGCGGGAGATGGGAAATGGACACAGGAACATGACAACATCAGCCTCAAAATGAGTAGGAACACTAATAGTATATTTAGATTTTCATCTAAACTAGGGGCAAGACGAATCAGAGACATGATGGTGATTTACAACGCCAGATGTGTCTCATCCGCACTTTATGGAGCGGGTGTATGGGGTCATAAATGTAGCCCAATGCTGCAGCAAGATGAAAACAGGTTCCTTAAGAAACTACTGTGTGTCCCACCCTCAGCATCAACAGATTTATTTCATGAGGAAGTGGGAATTGAATACATCTCTGATATGGCTGCATTACACCCCCTGATCCTTTGGCGTTTAATCTGGTCAAAGCCAAAAACAATATTTACCCAAGCAATCATTAAATATTGCTTGAGGCTTGACCATTCTAATCAAATCCCGTGGCTCAAATACATCCAATATTGGTATCATCTTTTATTTGAATGTGACATTTTTCTTGAACCTGAGGTCGCAGCTTTAATCCCTAAAAAAGAGTTAAAAGCGAGGTTTTTAATACACAAGAAGGAGATAAGAGAAAGGTCATCTAGGAAGCTACCAACCGTAATTTTTTATCGGGAGTTAAATTTAAATATTGGTTTCCAGACCTATCTATCTTCTGTTACTCGTAATTCACACAGATTTGTTTTAACCCGTCTTAGATTGGGAATTGTTCACCATTTAGTGGCATTTCCGCAAATGAAAAATGGTACCAATTCTGTCTGCCCATGTGACAATACGTCAAGACAAAGTTGTTGTCACTTTTTATTGTTTTGTAAGTTTTATCATTCTCTGAGAAAATTTTATCTAAAACCTATCCTTTTAAAATACAATGCTCGATCCACAAAAATGGCCATGAAGTTAGTATCATCTCTAGAAGGCCCTGACATCTGTTTTTATGTGGCTTTGTATGTACTGAAATATATAGCTGCTAGGAAAGCAATAATTTTTTTAACAGGATCGCCTTAGCTTATAGAGTACAATGCTTGAAGGTGTGTTAATGTGTTTTTGTCTGTACACACATAAAAATTGGAGCATCAAGGACCTTTTGGAAGGCTACTTTGCACTTAAATATATTATGTGGAATTTGTAAATTCCTCAAATTCGATAGGTTTTTAAATATTGTGACTTGTAATTTGTTTTACAGCCATGATGGGGTTTTAGTTTATGAAATATTGTTTGTTTATTGCTCTGCTTATATGGTTGTATTTTATAAACCGAATAAAAGCATTTTGAACTGAGCTGACAACTCGGGTTGGCACAGTTATCTCCAAGTGTTTTTTTCAACTGCGCAAGATCAGGAAGATACATCGTCTTCTTACTCAGGATGCCCTGATCCAGGTTATAATTGCCACCATCCTGTCGCACTTGGACTATGCCAACTCGGTGTACTTAGGCATGCCACTCTACCTATTTAAAAGGCTGCAGATGGTTCAAAACCATGCAGCCAGACTGGTCTTTCGACAACCGAGATGACAATCAGCAATCCCCTACTGAGGAAACTGCATTGGCTCCCCATGTCCCAGCGCTGCGCCTTCAAAACGGGCTGTCTCATCTTTAAAGCTCTGCATGGCATCAGTCCCGTATTCATCAACCAGCCACCCGGTGTATACGCGCTCTATAAATTATTATTAACATTAACAATAACATAGCAATGTTGCATGAAACAGGAACACATTTTGTCTGCAAAATGTCTGTAATAGACTCTCACCCATTCAAAATAAATGATAGAAAAATGCTATTTACAATAATCTGTTTAAAAATTATTAAAAGTCGTCAGGGCAAGACTCTCTGCAGTGAGCTGTATCAGGGGATCCCCTGAATGACTGGGGCCCTGGGCCAGAGCCCACTTTGCCCATGCGCTCCCTGCTAGCACACCAGTTGGGTGTGGAAAGACCAACAGGGAAGTTGGTGCGCTCAAAGTAGGCACCGTGTCACCATGCTGCAGGAGGGGTCACGTCCAGCAGGCACCCGTTGCACCTCACCACTCCATTCCAGTATGGGGCCTTGCTCACAGGTTTCCAGAGCCGGTTATTGCACTGCTCACCAGCAGACTCTTTATACTCCCAACAGTCTTGCACACCACATCAGCGGCCATCGCATGTCACTCACCGCTCGAAGTCTCGCCTCAGGTCACCAGTCCTCTCGCTCAAGCCGACCAAGAGCACATGTCAGCCAGACGTGTCCATGGCTCACTTTTTCAGTAGGGATCCACCACAGCACCTGCAGCGCCCATTCCTGTGCTCCGTTTCACAGGATGGCAGAATTGAATTAGATAACCTGACTCTTCTTGATCTGATCTTTGTTCCTTAGATAGACATGGATTCACACCACTCTCAAACTATGACTGACCTCAAGCTCCCACAAGAATACCCCATCATACACAGAGACAAATAAAACAGAATAGGAGGGGTGGTATATCTAACCTTTAGATAATAACTTCAATGCACAATGTACATGAACTCAATGTCCAACTCTTTGAATGACCTGAAACAGAACTCAGACCTGACAACACAACCTCCGTGTCATGCAGCATCATCTGCCGCAGCCCGCGGCCCCCTGAAACATTGTCTTCATCGATTGTGAAATAAACACTCTTCATGAACTTCTCAGAACCTAATCACATCCTGGAGAGAGACCTCAATATTCAGTGGGGACAATGCACATGCTGTAGCCAAAACCCTTCTCTACTTCTCGGAGAAAAATAATCGTGAACAATATTCAGTGAAGTTCAGCCATAACAAATACTCCACACTGCACCACCACAACCAACTACGTTGGAAGAATCTGAAACTGAATGCGGACAATTTCCAGAGTTCTTCTTTGGAAAAGCATAAAAGGTCAGGACCAACATGTTTTTATTACCTGAAAATATAACCATTATAAAGCTACAAGGTAAATGTGAGGATAAATGGGGCTCATTTAAAGTTATCTCAGCCAATACCCTAAAAACATCCCTAAGAAATGTGCTGATGTAGATCTCAGCCTCCTCAACCACATTCAAGCTGCACACAGCTTAGTTTATTAGGTGAAAATCATTAACGGCTCGCTGGAAGAGCGATGGTTACCAAATACCCTAAAAACAGACCAAGTTAAATCACTATTCTAAGTCTTAAGTAGACATAGGCAAGCTCAACTACTTCACACTGTTCACATTTCTTTCCTGTCTGTGAAAAGCACTGAAGAGCGTGGTCAAGGCACAGCTGAAAGAGCACATTAGGGATAACGCCTTGCTGGATCTGAATCACTCAGGTTTCAGAGGAGACTGCAGCACTGAAGCAGAAGCCAAATCCATAATGGATGATGCACTAAAGATGCTTGACAGACAAAGTCCTGTCTCTCAGTCCTCCTCGACCTCACAGCAGCTTATGACTTCATCGACCATGAGACTCTCCTCTACATTCTCCGAAAGAAGTTGTGAATGGACGGGTACGATATAAAGTTGATTACATTCATATCTGAAGCACAGATGCTACATGGTGAAGATGGGAAATTGCTCGGCCACACAACCTGGAGAGCCTCATTATTCTATAGAGGCCCGACAGTCTTCAGTACAGTGACCAAAATATTAAAGGCCAAAATAGGGAGAAGGTAAGTGCTGATAGGTAAGTAAGGTTTATTATTCTCCGCATCAGTAGAAGGTATATATAATGTGCAACGCTCAGTGGCGTAACGAAAGTTGAGGCCCCCCCCCCTGCAAAGTACATGGAGGGGCCCCCCTCTGGAGTCAGTCAGGATCTCTCAGGCCAGGGTACTGTGCTGAGAGGGTCCCCTGAAGCTCGGCCCCCCACACCACATGGGGGATGCAGGGGCCTGAGTTACGCCACTGGCAATGCTTCAAAAGTAACTTTCTTTGGCTTTGAGCTTTTGCCCTGAAGTGTTGTTCCTCAATGAGTATACAATTCAAAGCCTCACCACAGTTACCTGTTTTTTGTTCCACACAGAAGATGGATTTCTTGACTTAGATGGGCATAGTGATAAAAATGGGAGCAAATCAGTGCTTCTTGGTTGATTTTCCAATACGATTTGCCGCCAGCTATTACCTGGTGGTAATATGGATCATAAAAAGACGCACCCAGATGGACGAGGCATGAAAATCCATTTGAACCTCCCATACCTAGTCTAAATCAAGCACAAAAATGTGTCACAAGGAAGTTTTTTTGCAGGGTTTAATGCCAAAGCATAAAGTACCTCCTATGTATCAAGACAAAATATCTGACTTCCTAGCTCTTTCGAATAGCTTTTACTTGCAGAGCAGGCCTGCAGGCAGCCTCCCACCTTTAAAAGAAGTACAGAATGTGGCAGCCCGGATGACCTCAGATCCCAGGAAATCACCACGTCACTCCGAACCTGACCTTGACTGCATACTTAGACTGTGTAGCTGACCCAATACGTCCTACACATGAACTCCTTTGAGATGGTGGCTGACAAGTAAGAAAACGTATAGAGTCCTGATGTCTAAGCCCAGCTATTTATACATTTAAAATGATCTAACTCTTAGGCAATTCTCAGGCTGTATCACAAGCATTTGGAATGCCCTCCCATCTACACTTCACAAAACCCATCCTTCATCTCCAGTAGGTAAATGAAAGCCCTCCACGCCAAGATATCCCTCACCAAAAGGTCCTAAACCCACCAGTAAAGATATCCCTTAGACCCAAAAAAGTTAAAAGACATGCAGGAAGCAAGGCAGAACCCCCAGAATCTTGCAACGCTGGCAATCTCCCCACCACAGCCTCACCTGACGATGACCGCATTCAAAGGTTTCCTTTGTGGCTGGGTGCACTCCTGCAGAAAGCCAAGGTAGGCATCTGCTGAACCGAAGACCTTGGATGCCACCGTGTGTTAAGCACCAGATTTAATTTAATGAGCTCATTAGAAGAACACCACCAAACAGCACCTGTCAGCGTGGCACCTTGGAAGCAAGTACCACCGAGCACTCAGGGTTGCAAGACAATATACCAGTTGACAGAGGAACTTTCTGTGCAGGACTCAAAGGAGTGTTCTGGAAACCATATTCAATCAAAAGAGACCATTCATAGGGACTCATAACAACAACATTATACATATTGTAAAGGTTCTTGAAGCTTGGTCCCACCCGCTTTATCATTAGTGAAGAGGGTACAGAGGCCAGGCGTGGGAGGCCCCACTGTGCCTTAAATAGGCCTGTCTATTTCTACTAAAGAGTTTGCCTTTCATGCTTACATTAGGACCAAAGGCACTCGTGTTGTGTTAGACTCTGCCCTACACATTACCTGATCTGTACCCTATAGGGAGTGTTAATCAAAGCACACTGTTGCATAAACCCGGCCATTTGAGGTTAGGTGTGGAATACTATTTCATAGGCCTTCCTAACCCTTTTACACACTTCATTATTTGCACACCCAACCGCTTTCCCTCCTCCTTCTTACTCATCCACCTCCCTCCCTCTGCTATTCTTTCTAAACCTTAGCAGATCTTCTCAAGTCACCTGAGAACATCTCCATCCGCAGTCTTGATTACAATATCCCTCTGTTATCTCCTGATCCTCTTGTTTACTCTTCCTTAATGCCAAGTGTGTTGAAGATGCTGGTGGTGCTGTAGACACCATGTCAGTCCTCTTCCCCACAACACACTATTATCTATGTGACTGCTCCTGCACTACGCGGTATAGCAAGGTTCCATGGTCCCGAATGTAAGCCAGAAAAGTTATATGATCTTGGATGATGGGCCAAACCCTTAGCCGCCCACACCACCCCACAGCGTCCTTCAACCTAATCTGCACCCACCACCCAGCCACCACGCGCGCACCCTAGGAATCACCCAACCTGCACTGCTGCTATGTACTCCAAAGCCTTAAGATAGAGGGGGAGGCGGAGACAGACCTCATCTCTTTAGCATTGATTTGCATAAATTAACCCCATATGTGTCTGAATGATAGGCTAATGAGAGGATATTCAGTGCAGATTGTTAATGTCCTTGCTAAAGGCAGTTACAGTAATTGTCCTCTAACTACTGATACTATTTAGAAGCAATTTGCACAAAAGCAGATTACTAGCTCGATGATTACACCCATCGCTCATCAGCATTAAGCATCATCCTGCAGGCACGCGTCTTGTCTTCCCCACATGGACGGCTGTAATTGTCTACACCTACAGCTGAAATATAAAATTAAGAATGTGTTGAGCAGAGGTAACGTAACTATGAACTGTGGTCATTCATTTTTTCTAAAGTTTTTGCAATATCTAAAAATCTATTTCATGCTAGCATCATTTCTTATCATTGTGTGGATATTTAACTCTGCAGGTTACTGAGACAGGTCGGTGAGCTATAGAGCAAGCTGCAAACCCTACGGGTAACAACCTCAAAACACAAAACTTTCACCTTTCCAAGGACTAACAATGCAGAAGTATGGACCTGTGAGAAAAAAAAATATCTGTCATTTGCAGTGCATGAAGCCACCTGGTTGAGTTTATTCATTCTGGCAGTAGGTACTGAGGGGCTAATTAACAAGCCCAGTGCATCCCCCGAACGTCACTTTTTTTGACATTCCAGTGGCGCACCGAACGTACCCATATCTACGAGAAGGTGCAAGGTAACGCAGCTCAAGTTGCTGCGTTGCTGCATAGCCTCACACTGCCCCAGGGAGGCATTTCATGAGCATTGTGATGGTTGTTCGCACTCAACGCCGATGGTTTTTGACACATTCCCATATTTACAACAAAGCTTAAATCTGGGAATGCGTCAAAACCCTGCACCTTCCCAGGGGTGGCGCAAGGGTTGCTTTTGTGAAGGGAAGTGTCCCTTCCCCCACAAAAACAACCTGATTTCAACGCAGACACCCTTGCACCATGGTGCAAGGATGCCTGCTTTGGCCCATGGCAGCCATTTGTGCACCAGCGCTGTGATACAGTGCATTCCTGCCCTTTTCTTTTGACGCAGGGCAGCGCTGCAAAATGACGTGCAGTGCTGCACTGCATCAAATTGTAGTAAATGAAGCCCTTTGTAACCAGATCTTTATTATTGCAAACACCCCAGGGAGTTTTTTCCCTTTGTATGACTTCTAGCACTGAAAATGCAGTCAACGGGGCCTACTCACAAACTGCATTGTGTGGTACATTCATTAGTAGTTCAACAGTACTACTAACATGCAAGCGCTTAAGGGAGGCATCGGGGGTTAAGAGAGGGTGAAGGAAGGATTTAGGCACCAAAGTTACACACAAACCAAGATGGCCGCCGAAACTGGAGCTGCTTCTGGGCCTGGAATCCCAATTCGGGGAATAACCCTGCTTGTGCCTTGCCATCCGCCCTCTCAAGTGGCATCATCTCCTGGAAGAGGATACAGGAAGCAAACGATTGTAACCTGCTCAACTTACAGGTGATCGGGCGGTCGTTCCCCTCGATGCTGTGGTCCGGGGGAGAAGCTTGTCCTACTTCACCGTCATGCCACGGAGCCGTCTGCTGACCGGAGGAGATCATGGGTGGCCGGCCGTGTTGGCCCTGTGCTGCTTGCTGACCTTTGCTGTGCAACACGCTGCAGATTGAGCTGATCGGCCTTCTGCGTCTTTGGGCAGGGAGCTGGCTATGGACCCGAGGAGTGCATTCGTCCTTGGGTGGTCACTCCTCCTTGCTGTCCTCTTTGGCAGATCCATTGGCCCTCGCCCTGCTGCTCGTGGGGGAGCTGATCTGACGGCTGCCGCCCCAATGTCCTCAACAACTACCGCCCCATCACTAACCTACCTTTTCTTGCGAAAATCACAGAAAAATGTGTAGCGAAACAACTCTCTCGTCATATCAAGGACAATGATCTTCTTGACAATTTCCAGTCCGGCTTCATTCAAAACTGCAGCACTGAAACAGCCCTGCTGCTAGTGATTGATGATGAGCTGCATATACTCGATTTGGGAGAGTCTTGTCTTATAATCCTCCTTGACCTTTCTGCAGCCTTTGACATTGTCAATCACAACACTCTCCTTAACACTCTTCAACAGAGAATGGGCATGGAGGGCACTGTGCTTAAATGGTTTGCCTCCTTCCTCTCTGATAGATCTCAAATGATCAAAATAGCGAACAGTCTTTCATCTCCTTTTGCGGTCGGTCAAGGTGTTCCTCAAGGCTCTATACTTGCACCCACATTGTTCAATCTCTATTTAGAACCTTTGGGAAATCTCCTTAGTAAATCTGGGATCCACTATCATCTCTATGCGGACGACACTCAAATCTACCTTAAGGTGGCTTCCACTCATGAGCTCTCCTTCCTAAGCTCTACTCTCGACTCCATTCAAAACTGGATGTTAACTCATCAACTGATTCTGAATCCCTCCAAAACTGAATTCCTCCTCCTCTCCTCCTCACTTTCTCCTCCACCGGTGCAATCATGGATGGATCAGATGAATCTACTGAACAATAAACCCATCATTGTCGGCAAAATCCCTTGGTGACATACTCGACAAAAAACTCAATCTACTCTCCCACATCGATTCCATTGCAAAGTCTGCTCGATACCAACTGCGCCTTCTTTGGGGGATTCGTCGCTTCTTCCCGGAGCACGACCTTAAAATCCTGGTCCAATCGCTGGTTCTCTCTAGATTGGACTACTGCAATTCTCTTCTTACTGGCCTCCCCAAATCCCACCTGTGCCCCCTGAAGTCTGTTCTCCATTCAGCAGCTCGTTACATATATGGGACCAAAAGAAGCGACCACATCACACCCATTTTATCCACCCTCCGTTGGTTTCCCATCGAGGCAAGATCTATCTACAAGACTGCCTGTATCACCCACAAAGCCTTGCACTCCTCCTCCCCTCGCTACCTGGCGAATAAACTGAAACTCTCTGGAGACTCCAGACCATCACGTAATGCAGAAAATGTATTGCTTCAACCTCCCACTTTCAAGAAGGAAAGATCGATGGCCCAATCCTTTTCAGGCAACGTGGTGAGAATCTGGAACTCACTCCCGCCTCAGCTCCGGACCACCACATCTTCCCAGGCCTTCAAAACTGACCTCAAAGCTCTCCTCCTTCAAAGACACTTCCAAATTTAATTCACACCCTCTATTTTCTGAAGGAAGTCCTTCCATTATATGAAATTCTGTTCTCCATGCCTATAGAAGTGCCCTCCCAGTGTGTTCTTGTGTTTTGAGTGTCTGCCATTTAGTGCAGTACTATACCTCTACTTGTACTTTGTACTCTTTTGTAACATGCACACATGTCACCTTTCCTTTTGTAACGTAGAGTTTGCTACCTCTTGTATTTTGTTTGCTTTTGATACATGCACAATGACCACCACTGCCTTATGTAACGTAACGTTTGTTTTAGTGTTTTGAGTGTGCCATTTATTGCAATTTTTTACCTCTACGTGTACTTTGTATGCTTTTGTAACCTGCACACGTCACTATTTCCTTTTGTAACGTATTGTTTGCTACCTCTTGTATTTTGCTTGCTCTTGATACTTGCACAATTGTCACCATTGCCTCATGTAACGTAACGTTTGCTTTTGTAACATGCTTACTTGTAATTTTTCTCCTCATTTATCATTACTGTTCCTATTGTGAAGCGCTCTGACACATTCGGGTAAAGTCCGCGCTATATAAAAACGCATGAAATAAAATAAAATAAAATAAAATAAAAATGTCGCAGGTGCTACCGCCTCCTTAGTGCCCGAGGAGGTGCTCTGCCCTAAGCTGGGTTTCTCACTGCCCGCGACTAACGCGGCCATTGACACCGGGGTGCTTCATTACAGCGGACGTCTCTCTTGCTGTGTTCTGGGCCTCCCACTATTCACAAGAATGTTGGGTAGATGCCTGCCTGTTTGCTGTTCCTTTCATAGACATTAAAGAAGGACTCCACCACTGCCCTTCATTCCTTGCATAGACATTAAAGAAGGACTGCGCAAACTGCCCTCCTCATTGATACGGCTAATGGGGCGGCCATCTTGTAACAGCTACTGAGTGCACTTTGTTCCTTTCACTTCTACCCTTTTAGACTTCATGCTCACTTTTGGATGTTAATAGAATCTCAGTATTGTCATAATAACAAAGGCACTGCTGTCTCATTTGCTCTCAGAAGCCTCCTCTCTAAAATGTTCCCAACTTTTTGTCCTTTACCTCAAATGCAGACAGAGGATTTCACCTGATCATTCTACCTCCATTGGAAGTGATTTTGATTGTGTTGGTCTGTTCTTTATCTCGGTAAGGGGGTCTAATACAGCAGTACAGGTGATCTTCATGATAATCTCGGACTGGAGGTGTTGCGGGGATTCTACTCATGCACAGAACTATGTGCAGGAAACCAGGACCTCAGTGAATTGTGGTGTACCAAAAACCTCACCTCAGTACCTAGAACCCCAATCCGACTAGCATCAGTGTCTCATTCGTTCTCCGTACCATATCGAAGCTACCAATGATAAGACAACCCAGAACAAGCGAATTAGAATACTCTCAGGAATGGTGGGAATCAAGAACACCTTTTCATTGTTATTCTCATATCAGTCCACAACATGAGTAATCAGAGACACGGAAAAGTTTAAAATGTTTATTTTTAACTACGTGCTCTAAGATGCAGTATGGTGGCTAACATGAGCAAACAAATGATTAGAAATAAAACCATCAGCATTGTTACAATTCCATAAAAAAGAAAGGGAGAAATCATATTATAATGATAGTGGAAACAGGTCCTATAATACCTTGTGTACCACCCTCCCCTGGCTAGTAAGCTAGTTTTATAATAATAGTAGAAGGTCTCTAGGTTTGAATGGGGAACCCCATACCTCCAAGATCAGCTTAGGTGAATCACATCACAGGATGAGCACTGCTCTCTGTGTCTGGAAAGGTTTTCTCCAAGAGTGCCAGCATCATGCATGCAATGCAATGCAATATTAAAGGCACCAGAGTTTCAGATATTTGCAGCTGTGTGTTTGTTGTGTCTAGAGCGTTGGCCGATCAACCTGAATTCAACAGCATACATTGCTATTTGACCTTGACGGTTTCTGCACACAGTGTTCAGACTAAGGTCGCGGTGCACGTCTAGGGATGTGAAAAACAGACCGTTCTCATGTGAAGAAAAGCAAGCAAGCAATTTTACTTATAATAACAGCTACCTGTAGTGTCGTGTGCAAAAGCAGCAAAGTGGCAAGATGGCGTTAACATCTAAAACGCTTATGCTAACATAGCAATGTGTGCAGGCAAAACCCTGTCTTCACTACAGAGGCAAACTTCTCCCTTCATTTTCACCTAATCCCCCTCCCTCACAGGCCTTTTTTCTTTCGCCTCCCTGCCCACCTCTCTATTTTTCCATTGTCACGCACAGTCATGGACCCTACATTATAGTTTTCTGGACGCCAAGTAGGTTTCATTGGGTCACAATGCATTTACAATCAAATACCCGCCTAACCTATCTAAAAATGCATCCAAACATCTCAAACCCAGAATTCTTAAATATTATCCAGAAACCCTAATCTCTGATCCTTACTTGTGCTCTACAATAAAATCCACAATTAGTGATCTCATCTTCTACTCAAAAAGAAAAGCTAAATGGAGGAAAGCATTCCACTCACTACTCCTGATCACTTCCTCCAAATAATTTGCACATGGGTTTTGGCTACTGGCATCCCCTTCATCACCTTTCAAAGCTGCTGCTACCATCTCCATATATAACAACGGGACAACCCTCAACCAAGCTGCAGACCGTCATCTAGGGACTTTTGAGGACATTTTCCACATCATCAAGAACTCCATAACTAACAGTGATTCTGACACTTTGAAGAGGTGGCTTAGCTCCCCATTCTTCCTACAGGCCCCCAAAGCAGTCTTGTTGCATAGTGCCACCCACCTATTCACTCCACCCCGTTCCCCCTTAACTCCTCCACTTTGAGCAGCTCTCATTATCCCATCTTCCCACCTCGGCTGGAGGGATCTGATTCTCTCATGGTGGTCTGTGATTCTACCCAGCTCCATAATCACCCCCGAATGCAGGCATAGATAGCTTTGGATTCACCTCAGCCTTTCCATACATACCCACATCCTGCGTTAGTCCCTGCTTTCTCGCTACTAATGTCTCCACAACACGTCCCAGGGCTCAACAGTTGACTATCCTAAAATGTGAACCCCTATCACTAACAATATCAGTACTCATTCATCCCCAGAGTCGCTAAGTAAGCAGCTCATGAGTTCCCCAATACTCCTTGGCAAGCTTAGCTACCTTTCCAATTCAACCTCCCCATTCCTGGAACTTTCAGGACAGCAGCACCCGATCTCCGCTACCAGAACTCCTGCGCCACATCCCAGCCACCAAATACACTCCACGGCGTCTCATCACCATCCCTTGCCTTCAGCCTCCAAATACACTCCACGGCGTCTCATCACCATCCCTTGCCTTCAGCCTCCAAATACACTCCACGGCGTCTCATCACCATCCCTTGCCTTCAGCCTCCAAATACACTCCACGGCGTCTCATCACCATCCCTTGCCTTCAGCCTCCAAATACACTCTACGGAGTCTCATCACCATCCCCTGCCTTCATCCAGTCTAGATGATATCTCTCGGGATCTGCAACAACTTAAGGCTGAATTACAAAAACTTATATTTACCACCTCAGATTTGGCTAAAGACTGGTGGGCTAACAGGTCGTCATGGAAGAACAGACACAATACAGTACCAGTCATTAACTACTACAGTAAGATGCAATCTCCCCCTTCAGCTAAGGGAGTATTTCAGAACGATGCATTCCCCCTCCGGATTTGGAGAACCATACCTTGCCTGAACGCTGCCTCTAGACCCTTTAGATTTGAGAATTCATTAACAGATAGTGACATTCACTCTCTCCTGCTTACTTACAATTCCACTCACACAGCCAAGCTAGATAACCAGGAAGTTATTCAATCCATTCCCCTTAACCCTCACAGAAGACCCAGACACAATCCTAATGCTATAAATACCTCCAGCCTCAAACAAGTTCTCATCACAGAGTCTACATCCATTGACTCCATTCCTCACTTGAATAGCATGCTTATCAATTGTAGATCAGCAGTGAAACATGCCACGGACATCGCTGACCTTATCCTGTCTCAGGAGCTTGGCCTAATACTTACGGAAACCTGGCTAAACGATTTTTCTGGTCCAGTCCTGGACATCCTGGTCCTTCTGAGCCATAACAGCATCAGAGTTGACAGACCTGAAAGACCTGGTGGAGGCATCCCCTGTTTATACCAGAATAGTCTTGTTGTGAAACAGTCACACACTGCTGTATTCCCCTCTTGCAAATACATGTGCATGGACATTACCAGCAACCACAGGCCTCTATGCAATTTGCACATGTTTTACTATCCCCTGGGAGATAACTTCCCTTTCATAGAACAAATTATGGAAACAATGCCTTCCAATGTGGAACAACACTGTCCCCAAAGCCTCCTTGGACACTTCAATCTTCACTGGAATGACGTGAATGACCCTGCAGTGAATAGCCTCAAAACCTTCCTGGCTGACCTTAACCTGATTCAAATCTGTGACAGCCCCACTCACAGCTTGGGTGCGATCCTGGCCCCAATCATTGATAAACCCAATTACATTCAACTGGAATCGATTGTCCCTTGTGACTGGACTGATCATCCCTACATGTCCTTTTGCATCAAATAACTTTGGGCTAAGAAAAGATCTCAACCAAAGAAACCCAGGCACTGGAAACGATCCTTCCGAAATGCAAACATGAATGAATTGATATCCCTTTGTAATAAGATCTTGTTTCCACCTACTGACATGTCTGAGGTACATGACCTCACTGAGCATTACAACAATTCCATATTGAGCATTCTAGATACACTTGCCCCCTTACAACTAAAAAGAAGGAATACCACAGACTCCAAACCTTGGTTCAACGATAGTCTAAATACAGATAGACACAATGTGAGATTAGTCTAACGATCCTGGAGAGGCTCTCTGTCCGTGAACACTTTATGCTTCTGAGAACTAGGAGAAGCACTTACAATGAACATATCAGAAATGCAAAAGCAAACTTCTTTAGATGCCAACTGGATTATGCCAGAAACAGAGCATAAAAACTTTTTGAATTAATCAAACTCCAATCCAACAATCTGCCCATTCTTTTGCCAACGATCTCCAGTACTCTGCCAAATTGTAATGATTTTGCCTCCTTCTTCCTTGAAAAGATGAATACAATTGAAACTGATTTCCGGACAGCGATGAACCAACTGACATTCCCATCCCCAATGAATCCCTCATCCCCTCCTATCCCACAGCTCCTGCCTGCTCCAGGGTTCACCCCCAAAAATGACGCTTTCTGGAGCCAATTCACTCTCTTTGATGAAATCTCGATACTCAACAAGCTCACAACATTGAAACCCTCAAACCATTTCAGTGACCCTTTACCCTCAAGTTTCTTCAGCAAAATGAAGAGGTCCTTAGTCCCACTCTGTACCAAAATAGTAAATGCCTCCCTACTGGAAAGTGTGATTCCGGATTGTCTAAAGTCAGGGCAGGTTACACCCATTCTTAAAAAACCCACTGCAGATTAAGACAACCTTAATAACTTCCGTCCTATGACTAGCATTCCAACTCTGTCGAAGCTCCTAGAGAAATGTGTTCATGTCCAACTACGTAGCCACATTGATCCATTCAAACTGCTAGATCAATTTCAATCTGGTTTTCGTCAGGGCCATAGCACTGAAACAGCCCTTACTCACATATTGGATGAAGCTCTAAAAATGCTTGATCGGAACAATGCCTGCCTCCTTATCCTCCTCGACCTTTCGTCAGCCATTGATACATTCAAACATGACAACCTCCTGGACTTACTGGAATGCAGGATGGGTTTATCTGGTTCAGTGTTAAACTGGTTTGCCTCATTTCTTCACAACAGAACACAAAGAATTAAAGTCAATCAAGCCCTCTCCAATTCTACTCTGATCACACTTGGGGTCCCTCAGGTGTCCTCACTGTCACTTACGGTCTTCAACATGTTCATTGAGCCTCTAACGGAAATGCCCAAATCATCCAGCATTCACTATCTCATGTATGCGGGCGACACCCAGCTAGCTGCAGCTGAAAATCTTCTCCCTGGAAGACAACAGGTCACTCAACTCAACCCTACTCAAAATCCAACACAGGCTGACTTCCAACCATCTGAAGTTAAAATCCATCAAAACGAAATTCCTCCTTATCTCTCCACCTAAACAGGCTCCCATTATGGATGATTACATGAAACAGCTAACGGCTCTCAACTATATCCCACACATCATTGATTCCACAAGATCTCTTGAAATAATACTTGACAACACCTTGAACATGCAGGAGCACATCAGCTCAGCCACCAAAGGAGCCAGCTTCCAACTGAGCATCCTACGAAAGATAAAACCCTTCCTACCCCTGGATGACTACAAGTCTGCTATTCAAGTTCTAGTCATTTCCAGGTTGGATTATGGTAGTGTGACTCTCTGTGGCCTACCTAGCTACAAACTGGCACAGCTCAGGGCCTTGCTGAATGAATTCAGAAGCAAGGCTTATCACAGGATCCAGAAAAAATAACCACATCACACCAGATCTGAAATCCCTAAACTGGCTTCCATTTGAGGCTAGGATACATCTTAAAATATCTTGCATGACCAAAGAAGCCCTTCACTTTAACTCTCCTTTGTACCTAGCCAACAAACTGGAACTCTCTGGTGGTTTCAGGTCTTCTAGGAGCTCCAGCACCTTGTTGCTGAAACCACAAAAATTCAAAAGAAAGAAAATCTATAACCAAGCCTTTTCTGGTATTGCCCAAAGAATCTAGAACTCCTTGCCTCCGGAAACCTGACTGAATTCCTCAATGGCGTCATTCAAAAAAGAAGTGAAAGAACGACTGATGAATACTTTCTGAACTTGAACCGTACCTATTTCACCCTCGGTTCCATGCTATGTTATCTCCACCACACATTTATTGTTCCTCCTTATATGGACTCCCTCTCCCAGCACGAGCGGCTAATTCCTGTTTCATTCCTGATCGCTGGGTTTTCTGTAACATCTTTATTTGCTTTTGCTTTTATAAGCTCCTGTATATTCCTCTTGTGTTTACCTGCGATTCTGCAACCGGCACCACTTGAGCCGTGATCTGGACGGTTTCCTTGATGAATACGCGGGATATCCTGATATCGACGCACCACTGATGGTCTTAATCTTTCTCTACCTGAACTACCTTCCCCGCTTTATGGACCAGCCGTGCATGAAAGGCAAATTGTTTATAATTCCAAGACAAACATGATTTATATATTTGTCCTGAAGATGATGCCATTTATTTTGTTTTTCGGCATCGAAACGTCGTCGACACAATAGGATCATATGTACTGAATATGCTTGTGAATGCTATGTACAATGGTCACTCAAATTATAATCAAGTCTGTTCACTGATTATAAGTATACAGACCGATTTGCTCGCTGTTGCCTATATTTGTTGTTTTGTCTTGTTCACTGTAGGTCACGGGCTGTGCCCCCTTGACATTACTTTCTGATTTTGTGCATCGCCAAATAAATTCCTGTCCGGCTTGACAAAGGACATGAATACTATTTAGTTTGTGTCTATCCTTATCTTAATCCCCCAACTTCTAGGGTCCACTGTTTTTTGTAATAAGTTAACGCCCAAGGTCCCTAGTGTATTACCTTCGGGTTCCCTTGTCTCTCATAACTCTTGCTTACCTGCATGACATCTTCCCTTTCAATGTAAATGTAAAACATTGGGTTATTAGTTGTGAAAGATGTGGGTCCTTCACAAGTAATACGTTCATAATCTACCTTTACTGGTAACTAAGTACCCCCTTGTTGCACTTGACTCTCTCTGGGTAGTGAGGCAGAGGATCCAAGGCCTACTCAGGGGTAGTGGTGTGGGCTAGTACCCCAGTCCTTGGGCATGTAACAAACAACACCGAGTAAATCACTGTCCAGTCAGTGCATTTACGTATAAAAAGGGAAACTACTTAATTACACACACTACTCAATACTATGCATTAATTTACTGATAGACACATGAGGGCAGGTGGAAGTACCTATGGCAACACACTCCTAACAGTTCACACCCCTAGCAAGCCATGAACCCTGAAATCACAATACTCCTCACATACTCTAGAAACAATATAATTGGGCCAAGTTATCAAAAAGCAGACCTACTGACTTTGTCATGGTGTAACCACATTATTAAAAGCAGAACTATATCCTGATAAGCCAATACAACACCATTAAAACCAATAAAGATGGTCTATCATCTATTAGAACATTGGAATGTTGGGAGCTCCATTGAAAACAATGGATCGCTCCGGGCTTATAATGGCTGGTAGAAGCCCGGAGCTCCAACATTCCAATGTGTCTTTGTTCACAGCTGTGGCTGTGAACAAAGACTTCAGGGAGCCTGAGGGGATTTGAATCCCCTCGCGCTCCCTGAAGGCTTCGTTTTGCTAGAACATTCTGCCCTCTAGTGGCAGAATGTTCTAATAGCCTTATAGGCCTTCGTAGCAGGGCTATACCGGCTTTTAAAGTCCCTCTGCTTTGTTAAAGTCCCTCGCCTTCGGCTCGGGCCTTTAACGCTGCAGCGGGCCTTTAACAGCCAGTATAGCCCGCTACGGCGGGCTATAAGGCTATAATAACGTCCATTAATACATTTAATAATTCACTTTTAACATTGTTGATAATAAAGCATTTAAAAATCTAATGAACTGTGTGTACGAGTGAGATTTTCTTCCACTTTTACATATGCTATGAATCAGCCTTGGGACCCACCAATACAGGAGCCTTCAGTTTAGAGACATCAGGCTAAAAACATCCATTCCAGGAATGTTTAACATAACCAAAACATCTCCCAGGGTCATCAACATAACCCCCGAGAGACATGCATGCCATATAGGATTTGCTAATGAGGGCTCCTGCGAGGGAGGCTGAACTCCTGACAGGCCTCAGAACATATCTGAACTGCGCTTCCTCCATGGGCAAGAGCTCCGGGCCTGCCCTGCGCTTCTGCTCCCCAGAGGGCCTGTCTCCTGCCTGGGTGCCTGGCATCACTCCTGGGCCCTGGGTCTTCCACATTAGCACCACAAGATTTCTAAGGCAGGGCGCCTCCTTGCCCACACCAGCCCATTCTCACAGCCTCCTTTGGCAACAGAATGAGCACCTGTGTCTGCGGAAGTGGAGGTCACACTCCAGCAGACCCAGTTCAAACCGCTGAAGCCCTTTGAGTCCAATGGGTGTTGCGCGCCTGCCTGAACCTACCTGACAATACGGCTCGAATACCCCGATTAAGGCCTTTCTGGTGAATTCTGCTCCCTGCACAAACCTTTGTTGACGCAGGGATCGAGCAACACCCCTACAATTGGTGATTTTCGTCAGGTAAACATCTCTTGCTGTTCCTTATTGTCTTCCATTCCTACCCACATGTTCTTTTTTTGTCTGAAAAGCAGCATATCCGATGCTTTCTGTTAGAAGCAAATCCTCTCCTTTAAAAGGAACAGAAACTCATCCCCTCCGGCACTGCCTTCGCCCTGCAGCCTCTGAGCTTTGTCATATTGTCTGCAAAGGATATGAAATAGACACAGGTACAAGTAGTGGTGCTTCTGTGAAGCTGTAGCGCTCCCGTGGGACGGAAATAGTGCTCCTGTACTCACTCCCCTTCTTTTTGTGTGACAGCCCAGTATCATATTATACACACCGATTTGTTTCAGTGTACTCCATTAATATTTTAATGATGTGGTTAGACACGTTCATGATCTATATGGTTCAATACAATAGAATTCATGTTATCATCATCATCATCATTTCAACTTTATTTCGGCCACTTGGGCCATAAAAGAATAAAAGAGATAAACATACAATAAATAACATGTTATGCACCACATTAAAATACTCATTTAGAGTTAGCAGCATAGCAACATTCAGATCAGTCCATCCTCAATTTTTGGGCTTTACATGACGGTTGCGGCTGATCCACATAGCTGTTAAAAATGTCGCTACCGCAAATACTATTGGTGGTGATAAGTCAGTTTTTAAAATCCTATAAGCTGAAATGTAATGCTTAAAACCCAGGTTTTTTAAAAGTGGAAGAAGCCAGTATCTCCGTGGTCTGTGGTAGGCTTGGCAGAAGAAAATTATATGCAAGTCAGACTCTGATGGGTGGCCACACGCTGGGCATAGAGTTGTTGAGTTGGGTGACCAGCTGACAGTATGGGCTCCAAGAGGCAAAGTACCGTAGCGCCATTGTAGGTAAAGCTTCCTGGTTAATGTTGGTTCAATATCATCTAGGACTGGTTCCCGGGTGTATGTATCTTTAAATGCCAGGAACTGTTCAGTAAGGGACCCAGCCCTAGCCTTCATAACTAGGGCACGTAAATTGTGCTCATAGTAAGCTGAGGAGATAGTTTTGCGGGAAGACATTGGGCATGTATTAACTGGGTCAGTCCACAGATCAGATCTTCCTTTTAATTCACAGGAATGTTTAATATAAGCAAGCCATGGTACTTGATCAATTCTTATAAGGCGCAGAATATCTTGTAGCTCTTTTCTGTAATTCTCAAGCTCTGGGGTACGCCATAATTTATGCCAGAAAATTAGAGGTTTGAGGCCTAGTTCCACCGCAATGGGTTTTAAGCCCAAGTCCAAACTTAAGGGTAATAGCGGGGTGCTTGATGGTAGAGCTGTCAGCTGCCTCAAGAAGTTGTTCTCTACAACCTGTATTTTCTGGATAGGTACATGTCCCCAGATTTCGCCCCCATATAGCCCAGCCGCCCTAGCCTGGGTTTTGTAAATGTGAAGGCGTGGGCCTAATGGTTTGTAGCTCAGCCCACTCAGCATCCTGGAAATGGCGCCCGTTATCTGGGTTAGCTTCAGATTCACTTTTGTGTGATGTGAATCCCACCTCATTAGGGGATTAAAGATAACCCCCAAGTATTCAAAGGTGTACACCCTCTCAAGACTGGAAGTCCCTATCCGCGGGCTAGATCGGGTAGAGGCAGGTGGGTTGAAGATCATATATTTTGTTTTTGTAGTGTTGATCTCCAAACCATGCGACTTGCAGAAGTCGACAAAGCCGTCAAGGACCCTTTGTATACCCATAGGTGATTTGGAGAGCAACAGGGTATCATCAGCAAACATAATTGCCGGTACCCTGTTGCCCGCCAACCTTGGGGCGTCGATGTTACTAATCCCGTCAAGATGGTTAAAGATCCCGTTGACAAAGAGGCAAAAAAGGGTGGGTGCAAGCACACAACCCTGTCTAACCCCCCTGTCAACGGGAAAAGGATCTGAAAGGGTACCTCCTCTGCCACATCTTACCCTTGCGTAGTTGCCCTGATGTAGTTTTTCCAGAATAAAGAGTAGATCAGCAGGAACCCCTGTAGCTGCCAAAACTGCCCAGAGTTTGTCCCTAGGGACTAAATCAAACGCCGCCCGCAGGTCGACGAATATTGTGTATAGACTGCCCCCCTCGATTGTTACTGTTTTCCAGTAGAGAAGATTCAATCGGAAGATCTGGTCCACCGTCGAAACCCCCCTTCTGAAACCTGCCTGAAAGGGACTCAAGATGTTATTGTCATCGATCCAGTCCTGAAGCCGGTTCAGAATCACTCTACCAAAGATCTTTTGTGAGACATCTATGAGGCTTATGGGTCTGTAATTGGCTGGGAGCAGAGGAGAGCCCTTCTTAAAAATGGGAACAATCTCTGCGCCCAGCCAAGTAGCAGGAATCTCCATGCCTCGCAGAATGTGGTTAAATAATAAAACCAGATATGGAGTCCAGACATCCACCTCCTGCTTAAAAATGTCACCTGGGATACCATCCAACCCTGGGGCCTTGCCTGAAGCTAATCCAGCTATAGCCGCTCTAACCTCCTTGAATGTAAACAGGGAGATTTCTTTAAGATCCTCAGTGCATAAAGGGTAGAGAGCAGCCTGCTCCCCATCTGGTAGTTGGTATAGCGATTTAAAATGATCAGACCATGCACTAGGTGAAATGTTCGGCTCCAGTGCAGGGGCCAATTCCAGTGAGCCAGTGTTCACTGTTCGCCAGAATGTTCGTGAGTCCCCCCTGGCTAATGATACAGAAAGGGATTCCCATTTCTGGTGTTCCCATTCTCTTTTCGCATTACAGATTAAAGTTTTGTAAGCGGATCTCTTGGCTCTAATTATCTCGCTTCCCAGACCTGCTTTGATAGAGGTCAAGAGGCTTGATTTTGCAGTACGACAGGTCCTATTATACCAAATTGGGCCAGCTGCGCAAGCAGTTGGCCTCCTTAGGGTACGAGTAAGTGTTGCAGATACTGTCTCAGAGAGGGTTCTATGGCACTGCCCTACTTGTTCATGGTTACTCTGGTTTATATCATTAACCATGATTTCCTGAACTTTTTCGAGTATAGGGACAACCCTTTGATAGAGTATGGGTATCCTCTCTGGGTTAGAGATGAATATCTCCCACTTTACTCTTCGTTTATTTTGAGTCAGGCCAAGACCGGTATCCCGGGAATCCCTCAATTCCAGCCTAGAATCTATACCAGGATGAGCAAATTCTAGTTTCAGTGCATTATGGTCACTGTCATCCCTAGGCAATACCCAGAAGTCAATGATACTTGACCACATTGGTAGTGGGGCCAGTATATAGTCCAGTCTTGACTCCCTACCCTTGCTGTTAAAAGTGAAGCTAGCTGGGTTATCTGAGGTAGACCTGCCGTTACATGCCCTCAGACCAAATTTTAAGGTTAAGGCGGTAACTTGTGTAGCTAGGGGGGTCCAAGCTCTGGGGGCTGTTGCTCGCAGGGGGGGGTATGGACCACTCCATGTCCTCCTCCATTGCTAAATCCAACAGTAATCCCGGAAGGGGCTCATAATGGGAGTTAAGATCTCCTCCTATCAAGAAGTGAGTGCCCTGTGGAATGTCATCTAAAACTCCTGAGAGCTCCTCTATCGTACTTGAACTCTGGGAAATCTTGGTTGGCCTGGAGTATACATTAATTAGCAGAAGGCTGTTTGCGTTCGGCCAGTCAAGCCGAACCATAAGAATGTTCGGCGAATTTTGTGGATATACAATAGCCTTACAGCCCAGATCGGTGGCTACCCAGGTAGCCAGACCACCTGAGGGGCGTCCAATGCCGGCCCATGTTGCCTGCACAGAAAATGCAGCGAAGCCTGTTTGGGTGAGATGTTCTCTCGCCCAGGTTTCCTGAAAGAGGCAAATGTCTTGGGCCTGGATAAATTCTCTCCATTCTGGGCAGTTGGCTTTATTTACCAAACCTGCCACATTCCAGGACAGGATCTTGAGGGAGGGACGGTTAGATATTTCCGGAGCAATAATTGCAGAGACATCGTTCTCCCCCTATCCTGGCCTGGAAATTCCAAAGCCCGTGATTTCGCCAGTTGGGGTGCAGATACCTCATGCGGGCAACACGTTGGGAGAAAAGAACCCATGTTTTTATCCCTAACTTGATGTACTCCAAGTATTTTTATATTTTCAGAAGGAGTAGTAGGCCTAAACGGTTTGTTAATAATGTCATTGGGCCCTGTTGTTACCGCCCCTTTCGACTTTATTGGTCAATCGACCATATCAAGACTGCTAAATCTATTATGAGTTAATAAGCAGTCAAAGCGTGGAGGCTTGGGGTGTGGAATTGCTCTAAAAACTGAGGGGGCCTGATTTCTAGACCTTCTGGACACAAGTTCCCAACAATCTTCTCCCCGTTCAGGATCAACGGTTGGATAAAAAAAGGATAGAGGGAGGGAATGAATCTGTGATCCTTGGGGCTGATAGGGCCAACTGCAAATGTGCGAGACAGTAAGAGGATCTCTAAAATTAATCAGTGCACAATCTCCCTGGATTGACTTCCTGGTATGTCCTATCCAGGGGATTCGTCTTACCATCAAAATCTCGCTAAATATTCCTTCTGGCAACGGCCTATTCCTAGAGAGCCAGTGGATAACCTTATTCTTCAGTGCCTCCGCCGGCTCTCTAGTAGAGGAATTTAATTTGGGGATGCCAGCTAAAATTACAGTATAAGGCATTGCTTCTGGTGGTAGATCGATAGTTCTATAGTTATGATCAATGCCATTAGTGCCCATAGAAGGTGTGTCTTTCTTCAGTGGGCCACTTGAGCCGAGGGCTTTAGTTATGGGGCTATAGTTTGGGGGCACTGCAGGGACGTTGGAAAGCTGCTGCAATTGGCTGGGATGTAAGGTCGAGCTACCCAGCGCCCCTTTGGTGTCAGATGTAGAGATGTTGATGGGATGTGTGGATTTATTTTGTGGGATCTGGTTTATTGTGCCAGAGCCCTCGTCGACACGGGTAAAATCCATCTTACGCTGCACTAAGGCCTTTTCTATCTTAACTAGACAGTTTAAGATGGGGTTAAGTAAATCCCTCAGAAGTGTACCTATATTCGATAGTGTTAAGCCCTCATCTCCCGCGGCATCAAATGTAATTAGTTTATTTTTGGACTGAGCGCCGGAGGATGAGTTGGCTTGCTTTAGGGGTTTCGTCGTGGCTTTTCTGGCTATACTAGCAGTATTGTTGCCTCGAGGAGGGATATGTTTGAAATTCTTAGTTTTAACTCCTCTTATGCTTTGTGCCCCTTTTTTTGTCTTAGGGATTGCCCCTTCCCTCTCGTAAGCGGTAGTTAATTTATGCTGGTCTGTGGAGATTGGAGTTGGTACTCTGTCAGAAAGACTAGGTTCGATAATGGTAGGAATTATGGACGAACTAGGTAGTGGGAGGGATAGTAGACTGGGATCAGAATGGATGGAAAAATCATGAGTTGTTAAAGAGTCATTTAGAGTAACAAGTAACGAATCTTCAACTGTATTAGTCGCTATTTCTGTTGCCCCCCCCCCATCCAACGTTGTGGCCCTGGCAAGAGGGGCCGGAGATGTTACATGTTGAAGAGGGCCCAAAGAGGATCTTCTAGCCCACTCTAACTCTTGGGAAATTCGCCTTTCTAATATTGAGATTTCATCTATGAGAAGGGATCCCGCTTTCACAAAATATGTGTCCAGAGTACCTGAGGGGGCCCCCTTGGCCGCCGAGGATTTGCTCCTAGTTGTCCTTGATGACATCCTCAGTCTCTCGGGTGTAGGGAGCGTATCAATAGGGATCAGCGATTGATCGTGGTCCCTCGCCTTCCTCGTCCGTCCTCGAACGGCCTCAAACAGCCCGCTCTTTGCCCGGTCTTAGCCCCGTGCTGAGACCCGCGCGCGTCCCGCTAGCGCGTGTAGGCAGGGAGACGTACATATAATGGAGGGCAACGGTGTTGGGGGAGGAGTCAGGAAGAGGACCAGGTGCCTCTGATCTGCTTCGTGCACAGCACCCTGGTCCTCGCAGTCCTGAATACGCCGGTTCTTGCAGGGTCAGCACACCAACAATGCCCCAAGTGACAGCAGCAGAGTCCCGGTCCCTCGAGCGGCTCCCGCGAAGCGGGGGCCGCGAGGCGCGGTGTTGATTTCAAGAAAGCTGGGATGAAAGTCCAAGGAATCCCTCCAATGGGCAGCAGCACCAGCCAAGTTCACAGACGGAGCCCACGATACTGGGGCTACACCGCCTGTTTAAGGTGTTGGGGGAGGAGTCAGGAAGAGGACCAGGTGCGGCTGATCTGCTTCGTGCACAGCACCCTGGTCCTCGCAGTCCTGAATACGCCGGTTCTTGCAGGGTCAGCACACCAACAATGCCCCAAGTGACAGCAGCAGAGTCCCGGTCCCTCGAGCGGCTCCCGCGAAGCGGGGGCCGCGAGGCGCGGTGTTGATTTCAAGAAAGCTGGGATGAAAGTCCAAGGAATCCCTCCAATGGGCAGCAGCACCAGCCAAGTTCACAGACGGAGCCCACGATACTGGGGCTACACCGCCTGTTTAAGGTGTTGGGGGAGGAGTCAGGAAGAGGACCAGGTGCGGCTGATCTGCTTCGTGCACAGCACCCTGGTCCTCGCAGTCCTGAATACGCCGGTTCTTGCAGGGTCAGCACACCAACAATGCCCCAAGTGACAGCAGCAGAGTCCCGGTCCCTCGAGCGGCTCCCGCGAAGCGGGGGCCACGAGGCGCGGTGTTGATTTCAAGAAAGCTGGGATGAAAGTCCAAGGAATCCCTCCAATGGGCAGCAGCACCAGCCAAGTTCACAGACGGAGCCCATGTTATCATTTTTTGAGAACCTATTAGATCTATGTCTATAGGTGCCTTATGTACATATACATTGTCTTTTAATTTTTTACATTTAGGAATCACTTTGGCTTTTCCTGAAGAAGTCATTCTTACATGCCGAAATGCGCGTCGAAAATTACATCGTTCTTCTGAAAACCACTCTTCAATCACTTCCTAAGCCATTTTTTTGTTGTACCATGCACGTTGTTATGTATTGATTTTTTGTGTATTAATATTCGTCAAGATGATAAAATTATGTCATTGTGTCTATGTTATATGTGATCTAAATGTAGCACACTATTGTACACAAGGCTACAATTTTATTCAAAATTAATAAAATGATTGACATTTTTATCTTTGTTTGAATACACTGATTCAATCCCTAGGTGTTATGTCTATTTAGATTTATGTATTTATAATCATTGCTGCCTAGATACGTTGTTTTTTCATGAGTTAATTTCCCTGGTCTAGTAGTACCTAAATATTTACAGGGGGCCCTTTTTGATTCATTAGTACTGTTGTGTACAGGTCGGGACTCCTGTAGTACTGCTGTGTACAGGCCGAGGCCCCTGTGGTGATATGCTGTGTACCGGCTGGGGCTTCTGTGGTAGTCTGTGTACAGACCAGGACTCCTGTAGTATTGCTGTGTACAGGCCAGCACTCCTGTAGTACTGCAGGGTACAGACCAGTACTCCTGTAGTAGTCTGTTGCGTACAGGTCGGGACTCCTGTAGCACTGTTGTATACAGGCCTGGACTCCTGTAGAACTCTGTTGTGTACAGGCCGGGACTCCTGTAGTACTGCTGTGTGCAGGCCAGGACTCCTGTTGTACTCTGCCATGTACAGGCCAGGGCTGCTGTTGTACTCTGCCATGTACAGGCCAGGGCTGCTGTGGTGCTCTGCTGTGTACCGGCTGGGGCTTCTGTGGTAGTCTGTGTACAGGCCAGCACTGCTGTAGTACTGCAGGGTACAGACCAGGACTCCTGTAGTAGTCTGTTGTGTACAGGCCGGGACTCCTGTAGCACTGTTGTATACAGTCCAGGACTCCTGTAGTACTCTGCTGTGTACAGGTCGAGATTCCTGTAGTACTCTGCTGAATACAGGCCGGGACTCATGTAGTACTCTGCTGAATACAGGCCGGGACTCCTGTAGGATTCTGCTGTGTATAGGCTGGGACTCCTGTGGTACTCTGTTGTGTACAGGCTGGGACTCCTGTAGTACTCTGCTGAATACAGGCCGGGACTCCTGTAGGATTCTGCTGTGTATAGGCTGGGACTCCTGTGGTACTCTGTTGTGTACAGGCTGGGACTCCTGTAGTACTGCTGTGTACAGTCCGGGACTCCTGTTGTAGTCTGCCATGTACAGGCCTGGGCCCCTGTGGTGCTCTGCTGTGTACCGGCTTGGGCTTCTGTGGTAGTCTGTGTACAGGCCAGGACTCCTGCAATATTGCTGTGTTACAGGCCAGCACTCCTGTAGTACTGATGTGTACAGATCGGGACTCCTGTAGTACTGCTGTGTACAGGCCAGGACTCCTGTAGTATTACTGTGTACAGGCCATCACTCCTGTAGTACTGCAGGGTACAGACCGGGATTCCTGTAGTGCTGTTGTATACAGGCCGGGACTCCTGTAATACTCTGCTCTAAACAGGCCGGGACTCCTTTAGTACTCTGCTGTGTACAGGCCGGGACTCCCGTAGTACTCTGCTGTGTACAGGCCAGGACTCCTTTAGTACTCTGTTGTGTACAGGCATGGTTTCCATTAGTACTCTTCTGTGTACAGGACAAGACACCTGTGGTAGTGCTGTGTACAGGACGGGACACCTGTGGTACTGCTGTGTACAGGCAGGGACTCCTGTAGTACTGCTGTGCACAGGCCAGGACTCCTGTGGTACTCTGCAGTGCACAGGTCGAGACTCCTGTAGTACTGATGTGTACAGGCTGGGACTTCTGCAGTACTGCTGGGTACAGGCTGGGATTACTGTAGTACTCTGTAGTGTACAGGCCAGGAATCCTGTAGTACTCTGCAGTGTACAGGTCGGGACTCCTGTAGTACTGATGTGCAGAGGCCAGGACTTCTGTAGTACTGCTGGATACAGGCTGGGACTCCTGTAGTAGTCTGTTGTGTACAGGTCAGGAGTCCTGTAGTACTGATGTGTACAGGCCAGTACTCCTTTAGTACTGCTGTGTCCAGGCCGGGACTCCTTTATTACTCTGCAGTGTACAGGCCAGGACTCCTGTGGTACTCTGCAGTGTACAGGTCGGGACTCCTGTAGTACTGCTGTATACAGGCCTGGACTCCTCTAGTACTCTGCAGTGTACAGGCCAGGACTCCTGAGGTACTCTGCAGTGTACTGGTCGGGACTCCTGTAGTACTGATGTGTACAGGCCAGGACTTCTGTAGTACTGCTCGGTACAGGCTGGGATTCCTATAGTACTCTGTAGTGTACAGGCCAGGAATCCTGTAGTACTCTGCAGTGTACAGGTCGGGACTCCTGTAGTACTGATGTGTACACGCCGGGACTTCTGTAGTACTGCTGGATACAGGCTGGTAATCCTGTAGAAGTCTGTTGTGTACAGGTCGGGACTTCTGTACAGGCCAGGACTCTTGTATTACTGCTGTGTACAGGCCATGACTCCTGGAGGACTCTGCTGTGTACAGGCTGGGTCTCCTATGGTACTCTGCTGTGTACGGGCTGGGACTCCTGTAGTAATATGCTGTGTATAGGCCAGGACTCCTGTAGCACACTGCTGTGTGCAGGCTGAGACTCCTGTCGTACTCTGCTGTGCACAGGCCGGTACTCCTGTATGATTCTGTTGTTAACAGGCCGGGACTTCTGTGGTACTCTGTGTACAGGCTGGAATTCCTGTGGTACTCTGCTGTGTACAGGCCGGGACACCTGGTGTACTCTGCTGTGTGCAAGCCGGGACTCCTGAAGTACTCTGCTGTGTACAGGCCGGTATACCTGTAGTACCCTGCTGTGTGCAGGCCAGGACTCCTGTAGGATTCTGTTGTGTACTGGCCGGGACTCCTGTAAAATTGCTGTGTACAGACCGGGACACCTGTAGCACTGTTGTATACAGGCCGGGACTCCTGTAGTACTCTTCTGTGTACAGGCCAGGACTCCTGTAGTAGTCTGTTGTGTACAGGCCAGGGTTCCTGTAGTACTGTGCTGTGTACATGCTAAGACTTCCATAGTACTGTTGTGTACAGACCGGGACTCCTGTAGTCTGTTGTGTACAGGCTGGGACTCCTGTAGTATTGCTGTGTACAGGCCGGGACTCCTGTGGTACTCTGCTGTGTATAGGCCGGGACCCCTGTAGTAGTCTGTTGTGCACTGGTCGCAATTCCTGTAGTACTCTGCTGTGTAAAGGCTGGGACTCCTGTGGTACTCTGCCATGTACAGGCCTGGCTCCTGTGGTACTCTGCCGTGTACAGGCCGGGCTCCTGTGGTACTCTGCTGTGTATAGGCCAGGACTCCTGTGGTACTCTGCCATGTACAGGCTGGGACTCCTATAGTACTCTGTTGTGTACAGGTCGCGACTCCCTGTAGTACTCTGCTATGTAAATACTGGGACTCCTGTGGTACTCTGCCGTGTACAGGCCGGGCTCCTGTGGTACTCTGCTGTGTATAGACCAAGACACCTGTTGTACTCTGCCGTGTACAGGCTGGGACTCCTGTGGTACTCTGCAGTGCACAGGTCGGGACTCCTGTAGTACTGATGTGTACAGGCTGGGACTTCTGCAGTACTTCTGGGTACAGGCTGGGATTACTGTAGTACTCTGTAGTGTACAGGCCAGGAATCCTGTAGTACTCTGCAGTGTACAGGTCAGGACTCCTGTAGTACTGATGTGCAGAGGCCAGGACTTCTGTAGTACTGCTGGATACAGGCTGGGACTCCTGTAGTAGTCTGTTGTGTACAGGTCAGGAGTCCTGTAGTATTGATGTGTACAGGCCAGTACTCCTTTAGTACTGCTGTGTACAGGCCAGGACTCCTTTAGTACTCTGCAGTGTACAGGCCAGGACTCCTGTGGTACTCTGCAGTGTACAGGTCGGGATTCCTGTAGTACCTATGCGTACAGGCCTGCACTCCTGTAGTACTGCTGTATACAGGCCTGGACTCCTCTAGTACTCTGCAGTGTACAGGCCAGGACTCCTGAGGTACTCTGCAGTGTACAGGTCGGGACTCCTGTAGTACTGATGTGTGCAGGCCAGGACTTCTGTAGTACTGCTCGGTACAGGCTGGGATTCCTGTAGTACTCTGTAGTGTACAGGCCAGGAATCCTGTAGTACTCTGCAGTGTACAGGTCGGGACTCCTGTAGTACTGTTCTGTACACGCCGGGACTTCTGTAGTACTGCTGGATACAGGCTGGTAATCCTGTAGCAGTCTGTTGTGTACAGGTCGGGACTTCTGTACAGGCCAGGACTCTTGTATTACTGCTGTGTACAGGTCATGACTCCTGGAGGACTCTGCTGAGTACAGGCTGGGTCTCCTATGGTACTCTGCTGTGTACAGGCTGGGACTCCTGTAGTAATATGCTGTGTATAGGCCAGGACTCCTGTAGCACACTGCTTGGTGTAGGCTGAGACTCCTGTCGTACTCTGCTGTGCACAGGCCGGTACTCCTGTATGACTCTGTTGTTAACAGGCCGGGACTTCTGTGGTACTCTGTGTACAGGCTGGAATTCCTGTGGTACTCTGCTGTGTACAGGCCGGGACACCTGGTGTACTCTGCTGTGTGCAAGCCGGGACTCCTGAAGTACTCTGCTGTGTACAGGCCGGGATACCTGTAGTACCCTGCTGTGTGCAGGCCAGGACTCCTGTAGGATTCTGTTATGTACTGGCCGGGACTCCTGTAAAATTGCTGTGTACAGGCCGGGACACCTGTAGCACTGTTGTATACAGGCCGGGACTCCTGTAGTACTCTTCTGTGTACAGGCCAGGACTCCTGTAGTAGTCTGTTGTGTACAGGCCAGGGTTCCTGTAGTACTGTGCTGTGTACATGCTAAGACTTCCATAGTACTGTTGTGTACAGACCGGGACTCCTGTAGTCTGCTGTGTACAGGCTGGGACTCCTGTAGTATTGCTGTGTACAGGCCGGGACTCCTGTGGTACTCTGCTGTGTATAGGCCTGGACCCCTGTAGTAGTCTGTTGTGTACTGGTCGCAATTCCTGTAGTACTCTGCTGTGTAAAGGCTGGGACTCCTGTGGTACTCTGCCATGTACAGGCCTGGCTCCTGTGGTACTCTGCTGTGTACAGGCCAGGACTCCTGTGGTACTCTGCCGTGTACAGGCCTGGCTCCTGTGGTACTCTGCCGTGTACAGGCCTGGCTCCTGTGGTACTGTGCCGTGTACAGGCCGGGCTCCTGTGGTACTCTGCTGTGTATAGGCCAGGACTCCTGTGGTACTCTGCTGTGTACAGGCTGGGACTCCTTTTGTACTCTGCTGTGTACAGGCAGGGTTTCCAGTAGTACTCTTCTGTGTACAGGACAGGACACCTGTGGTAGTGCTGCGTACAGGACGGGACACCTGTGGTACTGCTGTGTACAGGCAGGGACTCCTGTAGTATTGCTGTGCACAGGCCGAGACTCCTCTAGTACTCTGCAGTGTACAGTTCGGGACTCCTGTAGTACTGATGTGCAGAGGCCAGAAGTCCTTTAGTACTGCTGTGTACAGGCCTTTACCCCTTTAGTACTCTGCAGTGTACAGGCCAGGACTCCTGTGGTACTCTGCAGTGCACAGGTCGGGACTCCTGTAGTACTGATGTGTACAGGCTGGGACTTCTGCAGTACTTCTGGGTACAGGCTGGGATTACTGTAGTACTCTGTAGTGTACAGGCCAGGAATCCTGTAGTACTCTGCAGTGTACAGGTCAGGACTCCTGTAGTACTGATGTGCAGAGGCCAGGACTTCTGTAGTACTGCTGGATACAGGCTGGGACTCCTGTAGTAGTCTGTTGTGTACAGGTCAAGAGTCCTGTAGTATTGATGTGTACAGGCCAGTACTCCTTTAGTACTGCTGTGTACAGGCCAGGACTCCTTTAGTACTCTGCAGTGTACAGGCCAGGACTCCTGTGGTACTCTGCAGTGTACAGGTCGGGATTCCTGTAGTACCTATGCGTACAGGCCTGCACTCCTGTAGTACTGCTGTATACAGGCCTGGACTCCTCTAGTACTCTGCAGTGTACAGGCCAGGACTCCTGAGGTACTCTGCAGTGTACAGGTCGGGACTCCTGTAGTACTGATGTGTGCAGGCCAGGACTTCTGTAGTACTGCTCGGTACAGGCTGGGATTCCTGTAGTACTCTGTAGTGTACAGGCCAGGAATCCTGTAGTACTCTGCAGTGTACAGGTCGGGACTCCTGTAGTACTGTTCTGTACACGCCGGGACTTCTGTAGTACTGCTGGATACAGGCTGGTAATCCTGTAGCAGTCTGTTGTGTACAGGTCGGGACTTCTGTACAGGCCAGGACTCTTGTATTACTGCTGTGTACAGGTCATGACTCCTGGAGGACTCTGCTGAGTACAGGCTGGGTCTCCTATGGTACTCTGCTGTGTACAGGCTGGGACTCCTGTAGTAATATGCTGTGTATAGGCCAGGACTCCTGTAGCACACTGCTTGGTGTAGGCTGAGACTCCTGTCGTACTCTGCTGTGCACAGGCCGGTACTCCTGTATGACTCTGTTGTTAACAGGCCGGGACTTCTGTGGTACTCTGTGTACAGGCTGGAATTCCTGTGGTACTCTGCTGTGTACAGGCCGGGACACCTGGTGTACTCTGCTGTGTGCAAGCCGGGACTCCTGAAGTACTCTGCTGTGTACAGGCCGGGATACCTGTAGTACCCTGCTGTGTGCAGGCCAGGACTCCTGTAGGATTCTGTTATGTACTGGCTGGGACTACTGTAAAATTGCTGTGTACAGGCCGGGACACCTGTAGCACTGTTGTATACAGGCCGGGACTCCTGTAGTACTCTTCTGTGTACAGGCCAGGACTCCTGTAGTAGTCTGTTGTGTACAGGCCAGGGTTCCTGTAGTACTGTGCTGTGTACATGCTAAGACTTCCATAGTACTGTTGTGTACAGACCGGGACTCCTGTAGTCTGCTGTGTACAGGCTGGGACTCCTGTAGTATTGCTGTGTACAGGCCGGGACTCCTGTGGTACTCTGCTGTGTATAGGCCTGGACCCCTGTAGTAGTCTGTTGTGTACTGGTCGCAATTCCTGTAGTACTCTGCTGTGTAAAGGTTGGGACTCCTGTGGTACTCTGCCATGTACAGGCCTGGCTCCTGTGGTACTCTGCTGTGTACAGGCCAGGACTCCTGTGGTACTCTGCCGTGTACAGGCCTGGCTCCTGTGGTACTCTGCCGTGTACAGGCCGGGCTCCTGTGGTACTCTGCTGTGTATAGGCCAGGACTCCTGTGGTACTCTGCCATGTACAGGCTGGGACTCCTGTAGTACTTTGTTGTGTACAGGTCGCGACTCCCTGTAGTACTCTGCTATGTAAAGACTGGGACTCCTGTGGTACTCTGCCGTGTACAGGCCGGGCTCCTGTGGTACTCTGCTGTGTATAGACCAAGACACCTGTTGTACTTTGCCGTGTACAGGCTGGGACTCCTGTAGTACTCTGTTGTGTACAGGTTGCGACTCCCTGTAGTACTCTGCTATGTAAAGACTGGGACTCCTGTGGTACTCTGCCGTGTACAGGCCGTGCTCCTGTGATACTCTGCCGTGTATAGCCCGGGCTCCTGTGGTACTCTGCTGTGTATAGGCCAGGACTCCTTTGGTACTTTGCCATGTACAGGCTGGGACTCCTGTAGTACTCTGCTGTGTATAGGCCGGGCCCCTGTAGTAGTCTGTTGTGTACAGGTCGCGATGCCTGTAGTACTCTGCTGTGTAAAGGCTGGGACTTCTGTGGTACTCTGCCATGTACAGGATGGGCTCCTGTGGTACTCTGCTGTGTACAGGCCAGGACTCCTGTGGTACTCTGCTGTGTACAGGCCTGGCTCCTGTGGTACTGTGCCGTGTACAGGCCGGGCTCCTGTGGTACTCTGCTGTGTACAGGCTGGGACTCCTGTAGTACTCTGTTGTGTACAGGTCGCGACTCCCTGTAGTACTCTGCTATGTAAAGACTGGGACTCCTGTGGTACTCTGCCGTGTACAGGCCGGGCTCCTGTGGTACTCTGCTGTGTATAGACCAAGACACCTGTTGTACTCTGCCTTGTAAAGGCTGGGACTCCTGTAGTACTCTGTTGTGTACAGGTTGCGACTCCATGTAGTACTCTGCTATGTAAAGACTGGGACTCCTGTGGTACTCTGCCGTGTACAGGCCGTGCCCCTGTGATACTCTGCCGTGTACAGGCCGGGCTCCTGTGGTACTCTGCTGTGTATAGGCCAGGACTCCTGTGGTACTTTGCCATGTACAGGCTGGGACTCCTGTAGTACTCTGCTGTGTATAGGCCGGGCCCCTGTAGTAGTCTGTTGTGTAAAGGTCGCGATGCCTGTAGTACTCTGCTGTGTAAAGGCTGGGACTCCTGTGGTACTCTGCCATGTACAGGATGGGCTCCTGCGGTACTCTGCTGTGTACAGGCCAGGACTCCTGTGGTACTCTGCCGTGTACAGGCCTGGCTTCTGTGATACTGTGCCGTGTACAGGCCGGGCTCCTGTGGTACTCTGCCGTGTACAGGAATGGCTTCTGTGGTACTCTGCAGTGTACAGGCCGGGCTCCTGTGGTACTCTGCTGTGTATAGGCCAGGACTCCTGTGGTACTCTGCCGTGTACAGGCTGCGACTCCTGTAGTACTCTGCTGTGTATAGGCCAGGCCCCCTGTAGTAGTCTTTTGTGTACAGGTTGCGATTCCTGTAGTACTCTGCTGTGTACAGGCCAGGACTCCTGTGGTACTCTGCTTTGTACAAGCCAGGACTCCTGTGGTACTCTGCCGTGTACAGGCCTGGCTTCTGTGGTACTCTGCCGTGTACAGGCCGGGCTCCTGTGGTACTCTGCTGTGTATAGGCCAGGACTCCTGTGGTACTCTGCCGTGTACAGGCTGGGACTCCTGTAGTACTCTGCTGTGTATAGGCCAGGACCACTGTAGTAGGCTGTTGTGTACAGGTCACGATTCCTGTAGTACTCTGCTGTGTAAAGGCTGGGACTCCTGTGGTACTCTGCCATGTACAGGATGGGCTCCTGCGGTACTCTGCTGTGTACAGGCCAGGACTCCTGTGGTACTCTGCCGTGTACAGGCCTGGCTCCTGTGATACTGTGCCGTGTACAGGCCGGGCTCCTGTGGTACTCTGCCGTGTACAGGAATGGCTTCTGTGGTACTCTGCCGTGTACAGGCCGGGCTCCTGTGGTACTCTGCTGTGTATAGGCCAGGACTCCTGTGGTACTCTGCCGTGTACAGGCTGCGACTCCTGTAGTACTCTGCTGTGTATAGGCCAGGCCCCCTGTAGTAGTCTGTTGTGTACAGGTTGCGATTCCTGTAGTACTCTGCTGTGTACAGGCCAGGACTCCTGTGGTACTCTGCTTTGTACAAGCCAGGACTCCTGTGGTACTCTGCCGTGTATAGGCCTGGCTTCTGTGGTACTCTGCCGTGTACAGGCCGGGCTCCTGTGGTACTCTGCTGTGTATAGGCCAGGACTCCTGTGGTACTCTGCCGTGTACAGGCTGGGACTCCTGTAGTACTCTGCTGTGTATAGGCCAGGACCACTGTAGTAGGCTGTTGTGTACAGGTCACGATTCCTTTGGTACTCTGCTGTGTAAAGGCTGGGACTTCTATAGTACTCTGTAGTATTGCTGTGTACAGGCTGGGACTCCTGTAGGACACATTTCACACTTTTACATGCCTTTGTGAATATTCCCTAAAACATCTCAAGCTGGAATACAATTGTATCACTCAGGTAAAAAACGTAAACAACAGGTACAGATAGAAAGGACTGTGCCCTGTTTGACCTTTTACTGATAGGGGTGTTGGTTTTCAGGCCGAGTCATAGATGCCTCTCAGAGTCCATAAGAGAGTATCCCTGTGGTACTTCTGCCCTTGGGCAGAAAGAGTAAAAATGTCATCGTTTTGGTCAAGGTTTTCCTGGAGGCTTTCATCGTGTTTCCCGCTGGAATGTCTTTTTACCGTCTGTCATTTGTATTTGAGACTAGAGCAGAAGAATTATTCAGGGCAAACTAAAAAACAAAGGAAACGATTGTTTTAGTAAATTATATCTATGCTTGTTTTATATTTTCGTTTTCTGCAGTTGCACGTTATGAAATCTAGCCGTTACTCTTTATAGATTATGCGGGTAAAAACATTACATGATTAAAAGATGTAACTCAAGCGTTCTGTTCCCAAAGGCCACTTCGCCTTGGGCGCCCTCTGGTGGCCAACAGGATTATGCAGTCTGACTATTAGGAATATAATTATTTTTTTCAATTGTCGATCAATAGCCATAAAATAAAACATACATTCTATCTTGAATAAAGTTCTCACGTGAGAGTTATTTTCAGAAAAGGATGCAATCGATGCAGTGCTTGTAACCAAACACATCTATTATTCACCATACTTTAATGAGCTAACATTCTGAAATTTCATTACAAAACGATACACATTTATATTTAATTGTTGGATTTCATCGCAAACATTAAACACGTGTGCCACACTTGAGAAATTGCTTAATTGTCTAGTGATCTGGCATAATAAATTGTACTCAGGTGGTAAAACAGGTGCAGAACTGGTGCACATAATATTAGTCGTCTATTGAGTTTATTGTTCCTCCTGCTATGTCTCGCGCTGCAAGTAATATGTCGTAACGTGAGCAAATTGTTATTGTACCGCTGTTTCAGTGTCTATTACTTTGCCCAATATTTTGCATAAACAATTACCACCAGCGTCAAACTGCTAGAAACTGCCTGGGCTAAAAATACACTCATTGCCATTTGCAATCAGCTCTTACTAGAGTTAAGTGGTAAAACCAGCACAATTATTGTTTGCACCCCTTTATGGACATACTAGGTCCCCATTACCCAGTGTTACTTTGTAGATAAATAAGTGCCGGGGCCCCTATAAGAAGGTCACTTCCGGCTGCTCTGCCCATTGCCCCTGCCATGCTGCCAACTACAGTGACAGCACAACTACTAACCATCACACTGCCACAGTTGAGACATTCCGACTATTCCAGGCTCCCAAAGCTATAAGAATAGCTCTGGCAGCAGGTATTAATCATTTAAAATACGTATTGAAAGAATAAACAACAGTTGTTGTGCTCATCTCTAAATTAGAGAAACAGTGCCACCATGTGGCAGACTCTTATATGTGCTGGTGATGACATTTAAGTGATGGTGCCGAGCACCGGAAAGAACCAGCTCAAATTAAGCACTGGCATTACCCTTCCTTACAAAGTTTGAAGGGTCTGTCTCTAAATAATTTGCTGACTAGTTATCATCCCAAGGCATGGGAAGCAGAGGTTGTAAGAAACACACGTACAGACTGACTTTACAACAACATGTTGTGCCTTTTAGCTTATTCTTTTATTTGCTTAACGTCATTTGCGAACTACTATGCGGAATTGACCTAAAGTTCAGGGATGCTGGCCAAGGGGAACAGACCCTCAAGCTGGTGGGAAGTTCTGCCTACAAATGACAGACAAGCCATGATCTCTCGTCCCTGAGATGGTTCTACTCATGAGCGATCCCAGGAATACAACATGGCTTGCAAAACCACCAGAAATGAAGTGAGCTCTGAGTGAAGCCTTCAACATTGCTGCTGTGGTCCTTGCTTCCCTGTGGCATTCAGATGTCCGGCAGCAAGGTGACTGCTGGTTCATGGGGGGAACGGGGTAGTCTGATGGACGCAGAAACTCCATGTGCACAATCTCAATGCTGTCTGTCGTGCCACCATCTTCCATCTGCACCAATTTCGTTTGTTGCCAAGCAACTGCGTAACTAGCAATTCTACGCTCTGTGGTGTATTGTAGTCATGGGCATCCGCAGAAATGTTTCCAGGGGGGGACTAACCTGCCAAATTAAGGCTAATGTTAATCAATAAGGGCGGGGCAAAAATGGCAGACAGTCAGGATCGGGTAATGCTCAGGCTTAGCTGAGAAAAAAAGTGGTGAATTCTGCATTTGAAACTGGACAACAATTAGAGCACACATGAACCGTAAAATTACCCCCCTGGCCCTTTAAAACTCGTACATTCCCTGATCCCTAAAATTAGCCCACTGGCACCCCAAAACCCATAAGCCATACCTGCCCTGACCACTAAAATTGTGCCCCTGGCACCCCAAAACCCATACCCGCCCTGAACCCTAAAATGTCCCCCCCTTGCACCCCAAAACCCATACCCACCCTGAACCCTACAATTACCCCCTGGTACCCCAAAACCCATACCCACTCTGAAGTCTAAAATTACCCCTGCCCCCCCAAATCTCATACCCGCCCTGAACCCTAAAATTACCCCCCTGGCCCCTTAAAACCCATACCCACCCTGAACCCTAAAATTACCCCCCTGGTATCCCAAAACACATACCCACCCTAAACCCTAAATAATCCCCCTGGCACCCCAAAACCCATACCCACACTGAACCCTAAAATTACCCCCTGGCACACCAACACCCATGCCAGCCTGGAACCCTAAAATAACCCACTGGTACCCTAAAACCCATCCAGAACCCTAAAATTACCCCCTGGTACCTCAAAACCCATACCCACCATGAACCTTAAAATTATCCCCAGGGCACCCCAAAACCCAAACTCACCCTGAACCCTAAAATTACTCCCTGGCACCCTAAAACCCACACCCAACCTGAACCCTAAAGTTACCCCCTGGCACCTTGTTAGAAACGGGGTAGCTTGGCGCGGAGCGGGTAGGCTAAACTCCGGAGCAATGTGTAAAGCATCTGCGCAGACACACTCACAGGCGACACAGTAGGCACACTACAGAAGAGACTCCACACCAGGTTGTGTAAAAATAACTTGTGTATTAGGTAAAACACATTGTAGAACTATCAAAGGTACATATACATTGTGCCAATCGACACCAGGTAGCAATTTACAGGGGATTGTGTACAGGGCAGCGCCAATCGGGTCGCTGCCAGAACCATCACAAGGGCTAAAGGTAAGACCATCAGCAATAAGTGTGTAACAGCCAGTACCTACTGGCCGGACCATGCACTTAGCAACATTGCAATAAGCATTAGGCATAAACATAAGGCATCATCACGTTAGTCATAAGTCCTAAAACGTAATCAGGCCTGAACCTGGAACATCACAGGATAACATTAGGTCAGGTGCAGAAATGTATTGTGCATAACCATACTAGCATCTTACGGGCCTAAACAGCACCGTATGCATAACATTAGGCATAAGAACCTCATTGGCATAAATCCCGTCCGTAGTAGGCATCAACCTCTAATGAGATGCAAAGTGGCGTACCAGAGCAAAATAATAGGAGAAATGTCGCTAAGCGATATTTCTCCTATTATCAAGCTTCATGCTAACCCTGTTAGAGACAAAAAAAGCAGCGCTAACCACGGTTAACGCTTCTTTTTTACGTCTGTTAATTTTCAGACTTAGCCATGTAATCCAATGGGAGGTGGATTACATGGCTAAATCCACCATGGGCTATCAACAAGGATATCCCTATCCTTGTATTATTATCGCTGCATTACCAGCGATAACCTCCCAAAATGCCGCTACCACGGAATTTTTATCGCCTAGGCGGTTAGCGTTGTTAATAACGTGATAACCAGGCGATATTATCCAGCGATAGCGGGCGTTAAAAAAATTAAAGCTAAGCGCCCTTAGCGTTAATTTTCCCTGTTCCTTGTTAATATTCCCCTCTGTGTGCTGATTTTGCTTTAGAGTTTGCTTTTCATTTTAAAGGCAGACTTGTACATCATCGGCTCTCATCAAGGCTCTCAACTTTGTGGGCTAGTGAACTTTTACGTTTTTGCTCATCACGCATTTATTTATGATCAATGAAATTGTGAAGCTAAGTATGGTTTCCTTCACCCCTTTTTTTTCTTTGTTTTCGAGTTGTTAAAGGTTCATACAAAGAATGGGGTGTGTTATACTGGGACTGTAACCTCAAGACTCTGGAAATCAAGGAATTCCACCATAAGATTTTAAAAACGTCCCATAAGGCTCTATTTGAGTCCCTTCCATGGGATTAGTCAGCGTGTGTCCGTGTGATGCCACCCTGCAAGTTACTAAGCTAAAACACACTGCGTTTATTTTTAGCTGGAACCCGGCCATTCCTTCAATTTCACTATAAAAAAAAGTGATAGAGATTTAAAAAGGTTTTAAAATGGAGTGGGACTATAGAGCAGTTCACGAGATCAGTGATGAAAGGAGCCCAGCTGATGTCTAGCAGGCCTGCACGGACTGCGACCCGAGGCCCAGCACTTCACTCGATGCCTGTGGATTGCTCTTTTTCTGCTTCACGGGGGTGCCAGAGACCCGCACTGTTGTTTCATTAGCAGATGGGTGCAGCCTAACACTGTGTGCTTGCTTCTTAAAGCATATGTTTAAGCAAACCATCACTTTTGAGAAAAGGAACAACGCGCTTACTATAAACTTGAGTGAAAGTGCCTGCCGTTCAACGGACCTCTTGAGGAAAGCCCCCGTGCTCTTCTCGCCACTTACTTTTTCCCTAAAGCTCACAGTATTGTTTCAATAGTTACCAGGTCACTAAAGCCACAGAAGCTCGCCCCGTCACCTCTCTGAGTGCCAGAAGGTAGAGGAGTCTCGGCGCAGGTCTGAGCTCACCTCTGCCCCTCTGCACCTCTGCTCTCGTTTTTTACCTGCGCATTCAGAGAGAGTTTATTTGCGCCTCTGTGCCCGCTCTATCTGTTCCCCTCTCAAGTTCTCCAGACAGTACAGTCTGCTGACCGTCACGGACAGACACTTCAATGACATTACACCTGCATGGTGTTATTTTCAAGTCTCTTGCTCCACGTGTCATCAGGGTGCCGTCTTGTGCCCCGAATGACTTCTGAATACTGTGTGCCTTTATCTATAAATATTTTATACACGCTCATCGTAGCACTATAAACTACAATCATTGCTTCTGTTCATTTACCAAACACTGTCTTGGTACGCATCTGTTCATGGCACCCCTGGCTCGCTTTCACGGCGCACCAGGGTGCCACTGCGCACAGATTGGGAATCGCTGGGTTAGTTGAACGTTTCAACAAAACCCTAAAGGGAATGATTAAAGGCCTCCCAGAAAAGCTTAGGCGAAAATGGGACTTTTTACTTCCCTGCCTTCTGTTTGCATACAGAGAGGTTCCACAGAAGGGGGATGGTTACAGCCCATTTGAACTTCTGTTTGGGCATCCTGTAAGAGGTCCATTATGTTTGGTGAAGGAGGGCTGGGAGTTACCTCTCAAACCCCCTAAACAGGATGTGATGGACTATGCACTTGGTCTCCGCTCCAGGATGGCCGAATACATGAAGAAGGCAACTAAAAACCTGGAGGCCAGCCAAGAACTACAAAAAACTTGGCATGACCAAAAGGCTGTGCTGACTGTGTACCAGCCAGGACAGAAAGTGTGGGTGTTGGAGCCTGTGGCCCCAGCAGCTCTTCAAGACAAGTGGAGTGGCCCCCATACAATTGTTGAGCAAAAGGGAGAAGTCACCTACCTGGTGAATCTTGGAACTCCCAGGAGCCCCCTTAGGGTGCTCCATGTCAACAGATTGAAACCATATGTTGACAGGGCTGACATGGGCTTGCTCATGGCAACTGATGAGGAACAGGAGGAGGAGAGTGACCCTCTCCCTGACCTGCTCTCACAGAACCCTAATGATGGGTCAGTGGATGTGTTGCTTTGGCAAGCAGCCTCACTGATCATCAGCAAACTGAGTGCATACAAGTTTTGCAACAGTTTAGACATATGTTTAGCCTGACCCCTAGTCAGACGTCCTGGTGCACCCATGAGGTGGACACTGGAGACAGTCTGCCTGTCAAGAGTAAAATCTACAGGCAGCCTGACCATGTCAGGGACTGTATCAGGACTGAAGCCCAGAAAATGTTGGAGCTAGGTGTGATTGAGCCTTCAGATAGCCCTTGGGCTAGTCCAGTAGTCCTAGTACCCAAACCTCACACCCAGGGTGGTAAGAAAGAAATGAGGTTTTGTGTAGACTACAGAGGCCTCAATACAGTCACCAGGACTGATGCCTATCCAATTCGCAGGGCAGATGAACTGATTGATACTTTGGCCTCAGTCATGTATCTGAGTACATTTTACCTAAGAGCTGGCTACTGGCAGATCAGGTTAGCTGAGGATGCCAAAGCCAAAACAGCATTTTCAACCCCTGGTGGGCACTGCCACTTTGTGGTGATGCCCTTTGGTTTGAAGAATGCACCTGCCACTTTTCAGAGGTTGGTGAGCAAAGTTCTGACAGGGATGGCAACTTATTGCTCAGCTTATCTTGATGATATTGCTGTCTTTAGTTCCTCCTGGCAGGATCACCTAGTCCACCTCAGAAATGTTTTGGAGGCCCTGCAAAAAGCAGGCCTCACTATCAAGGCCACCAAGTGCCAGATAGGGCAGAGCCAGGTTGTGTACCTGGGCCACCTTGTAGGTGGAGGCCAGATTCAGCCTTTACAGAGCAAAATCTAAACCATCATGGAATGGGTTGCTCTAACCATCCAGACAAGGGTGAGAGCCTTTTTAGGCCTGACTGGGTACTATAGGAGGTTTGTTAAGGGATATGGATCCATAGTGACCCCCTTAAATGATCTTACCTCAAAGAAAATGCAAAAAAAGTTTCAGTGGACAGATAGCTGTCAGAAGGCATTTGAAGACCTAAAGCAGGCCATGTGCACTGCCCCCATCTTACAGAGTCCAGACTATACCAAAAAGTTCATTGTCCAAACAAATGCTTCTGAGCTGGGTGTGGGAGCTGTCTCAACTGAATGATGAAGGTCAAGACCAGCCAGTAGCTTTTATTAGCAGAAGGCTGACCCCTAGAGAGAAACGTTGGTCAGCCATAGAGAGGGAGGCCTTTGCTGTGGTGTGGGCCCTGAAGAAGCTGAGGCCATACTTGTTTGGCACTCACTTCATAGTTCAGACTGACCACAAGCCCCTCCTATGGCTTAAACAGATGAAAGGTGAAAACCCAAAACTTTCAAGGTGGTCCATTTCCCTACAGGGGATGTACTATACAGTGGAACATAGACCTGGGACCCAACATGCCAATGCAGATGGACTCTCAAGGTATTTCCACTTAGAACACGAAGACTCAACTGGTCAAGGTTAGTTTAGTGTCCCTGCGTTTGGGGGGGGGGTTGTGTAGGAGAGTAGGATCAGCACTTATGTTGCCCCCACTTTTTTTCTGATGTTTACACTGGATTCTGGTTATAGTCTGGCTGGAACCCTGCTAATCAGGGCCCCAGCCTCTCTGTTCTCTATAAACAACTTGGAGTTCATATTAGGTGCACTAGTGATTGGATACTGTGGTATCTTATGAGCCCCTAGTATATGGTACCTTAGGTACCAAGGGTATAGGTACTTCACAGGCCTACCAGGGGCTGAAGCATGTATTATGCCACCCCTGGGAAGCAGACTAAATCTGACACCACAGGCCTGCTACTGCAGCCTGGGTGAGGTAGTGTTAGCACTCCTCACTGAGGTATAGGTTCCCTATATCTCACCTTACACACACATATAAACCTATCAGTCACCCTTAAGGCAGGCCCTAACAATCCTGAGGGCAGGGTGCTTGGTTTCCATGTGAGGGGGTGCCTCTGCCTGAGCAGGGCCCCTCTGCAGCTCTCAGAGTCCATTCTCTGTGGCTGTTTGTGGATGCGGTTAAACCATATACTCTTAAGTGCATTATAACCTAGCGGTAAATGCTAACTTTGGGATGGCTGCATCAAAACATGTCGTGTTTGGTGTCAAACGCTTTGGAATCATACCCCCACACCAGTAACTGGTGTGGGAGTATGATCCCACCCTTCTAGAGGGATAGACATGTACCCACTGTGGAAACACGGTAGAATCCTCAAGAGCCTTGGCATCACAAAATGGATGCCACCAGCACAGACACTGGGCTGCCCTCCTGCTGCTGACCGAAACTCGCAGTGGAGGCGCCCCACAATAGGCATCCTGTCACAGGGAGGTGTAACCACCTTCCAGACAGGAGTTAGTGTATTGGGGCTGGGTGGGTGCACTCCTAGAGTGCTTTGAAGTCCTGCACTGGGGGAGCAGTAGGCTCCTCTGTGCATATACCAGCTGAAACCGGTTCAGGGGCTACCAGCCCCTCCTCTGGTGCGAAACTGGACAAAGGGAAGTGGGTGTAGCCACCCACTCCCCTGACCCTCCCATAGGAGTGGTCATGGAGCTAGTCCCTCCTTTCCTTGTAGTATAAGTTAGGGAACCCTTGCCATTGCAAACTAGATATCCCTGGATGACGCTCTGAAGAAGAATCCTGGACCTTCGATGTTCCACTACCTTTGGAAGACTAAAGAATCTCCCTTGGAGTGACTCTCCTGCTTGGCAGGCCCCAAAACTTTGCATCAACGGTCGCAAACTGTCCCGCTCCCGCCAGAGTCCAAAGTCCCTGCAGCCCCGGAAGTAGATTTCCTGACTTCTCCAAGGCCATCGCAAGTCCCCTGTGAAGCTGAGACAAGTGGACCCCACGAGTGATGAGGAACAGCAATACCCGGGTACCATGCACTATTGTCAAGTGCAACCCTTTCACGATGTTCTACGAACTTGTGCTTTGGACCACGTGTGGTCCAAGCCTCCAGCAGGATTTTCTCCAAAGATCAGAGGCTTACCTCATCCCGAGTGACCGTGGGCTCCTGGTGAGTGAATCCTCCCAAGGCGTCTTTGCGATCCCTTGCCGGCTGGCTTGTGGGTCCCCAGAAGACTTTTCTACAGAACCAATGGGCTCCCCTGGTTGCTCCAGGCCTGCCCTGACTTACCCTTGCTGAGTGAGTGCCTCAGACCTTGCTGGTCTGCACCGCTGACTTTCTTCACTTTCCACAAGACTTGCTATTGTCAAAGCTTGTTGGCTCCAATCCGGTTGCCGACACCTCAGTAAGCTGCAGACTTTGTGGGACATGCCGAATCCAGCTCCTGGTTGTCGTCGTCGCCTCCTGGACCTCGTGGCTGAAGAGTCAAGACACCTGTGATCATCTAAAATCACCCTACTACTATGGGCATCCAGCTTCCTGGCCCCGGGTCACTAGCAAGTGACTTTGAACACTGTCTCCTCTGCTTTCAGGTCTTCTTTCTTCTGAATCCAGCCTTGGATTCCATCGGACACTTCTTCTGTCTTCACAAGCAGCAAGTCTTCTTTGGCTCCCATTGAAAACGACGCCGCGACCCGACACCAAAAGACACCTATGCACCCGGTTTCCCTGGGTGAGGTAACTCCAGCACTACGGTGCTCATGGGTGTTGGCTCTAGAACTACTTACCCTGTAAGTGACTTGCTTGTAGACTCTCCCGAAGTATCCTAAAACTTTAAAAATCCAACCGCGACTTGCTCCATTGAAGTCTATTGGGATCCGCGGTTGTGTTCTCACACTGCATGCGTCTCCCTGGGTCCTTTACTTACCTGCCTTGGGTGGATTAGTGAGGCCCCAGCGCTTCTATAGGCCCTAGGCCTTGTCTCTTCTCAAGTCGATATTCCTAAACCTCTTTTTTAGTATATGGTCTGGTATGCTCCTAGGGCCCCAGCCATATTTGTGCTTAACTTGTTATGAAATGTCGATTTGTGCATATGTCCTTGACTTGTGATCTCATAAATTGATTAGTAGAGTGTGTTAGAAATAAATACATATATATTTTATATATATACCTGTGTGGTGTCCTTTCATTTAGTAATACAAGAGATTATAAGGTAAAACAAGCTGCTTTACATTCCTCTAAAGACTTAGCCTGAAGACTGCTCTCCACAGCTAGCACTAGGATAGCTTTCTTTAAAAGGTTGTCTTAAACCTATCTACCATAAGAGTCGAATTGTACTGGTGGCCACTTTAACAACTGACCAGCATATACCAGGCCAACTTCTCACAAGTGTGGTATTGCATAATGTCATTGCTATCTTTGGCCTTATAAAAACATTCCGGCTATAGCAGGGCCCTGGCTTCACCTCCTGGTACAGGGCGGGCTGAGCTTTATGGCAGGCTTGAAACGAGGGAAGGATGGTCTTGGCTGCATCTCCGGCCTCGTACAGTACCCCTGCTATTACTAGAGAGCAAGAGGCACTGAGTTGGTGGTATTGGTATTGGTGGTGGTGGTATTGGTATTGGTGGCATTGGTGGTGGTATTGGTGGTGCTGGTATTGGTGGAGGTGGTATTGATGGTGGTGGTATTGGTGTTGGTTGCATTGGTAATATTGGTGGTGGTGGTATTTGTGGTGGTATTGGTGGTGGTGGTATTGTTGGCGGTGTTGGTATTGGTGGTGGTGGTATTGGTATTGGTGGTGGTGGTTCTGGTGTTGTTGTTGGTGGTATTGGTATTAGTGGTAGTGGTATTGGTAGTGGTATTGGTGATGGTGGTATTGGTTGGTGGTGGTCGTATTGGTGGTAGTGGTATTGGTGATAGGGGTATTGGTGGTGGTACTGGCAGTGGTCTTTGGTGGGATTGGTGGTGGTGGTAGTATTGGTGGTGGTGGTATTGGTGGTGGTGGTACTGTGGTGGTATTGGTGGTGGTATTGGTGGTGGTGGTGTTATTGGTGGTGGTATTGGTGATGGCACTGGTGGTATTGGTCGAGGTGGTATTGGTGGTGTTGGTGGTATTGGTGGTGGTATTGGTGATGGTGGTATTGATATTGATGGTGGTGGTGGTATTGGTGGCAGTATTGGTGCTGGTGATATTGGTGGTGGTGGTATTGGTTTCAGTGGTAGTGGTATTGTTGGTATTGGTGGTGGTATTGTTGGTATTGGTGGTGGTATTGGTGGTATTTGGTGGTATTGGTGGTGGTATTGGTGGTGTTGGACTTGGTGGTGGTGTTGGACTTGGTGGTGGTGGTGGTATTGGTGGTATTTGGTGGTTTTGGTGGCGGTGGTGGTGGTATTGGTATTGGTAGTGGTGGTGGTATTGGTGGTGGTGGTGATATTGGTAGTGATATTGAAGGTATTGGTGGTGGTTGTGGTATTGGTGGTGGTATTGGTGATGGAATTGTTATTGGTGGTATTGGTGGTATTGTGATCATGGTGGTATTGGTGGTGGTGATGGTATTGGTGGTGGTGATGGTATTGGTGATGGTGATTTTGGTGGTGGTATTGGTGGTGGTGGTATTGCCTGTGGTGGTATTGGTGGTGAGGGTATTATGGTGGTGGTATTGGTGGTGGTATTGGTGGAGGTACTGGTGGTGGTATTGGTGGTGGTGATGGTATTGATGGTGGTATTGGTGGTGGAAATGGTGATGGTGGTATTGGTGGCAGTCGTGGTATTGGTGGTGGAGGCATTGTTGGTGGTGGTGTTATTGGTATTGGTGGTGGCCTTGGTGGTGGTTGTATTGGTGGTGGTGATGGTATTGGTGGTGGTGGTATTGGTGGTGGGGTTATTGGTGGTGGTGGTATTGGTGGAGGTACTGGTGGTGGTATTGGTGGTGTTGATGGTATTGGTGGTGGTGGTATTGGTGGTGGAAATGGTGATGGTGGTATTGGGGGTGGTGGGGGCACTGGTGGTGGTGGTATTGGTGGTGGTATTGGGGTGGTGGTATTGGTGGTGGGGGTGGTATTGGTGGTGTTGGTATTGGTGGTGGTATAGGTGGTGGTGGTGGTATAGGAGGTATCGGTGGTGGTATTGGTGGTGGTAGTGGTATTGGTATTGGTGGTGGTATAGATAGTGGTATTGGTGGTGGTGGTATTGGTGATGGTGGTGGTATTGGTGGTGGTGATGGTATTGGTGATGGTGGTATTGGTGGTAGTGGTATTGGTGGTGAGGGTATTGGTGGTGGTTTTGGGGGTGGTACTGGTGGTGGTGATGGTAATGGTGGTGGTGGTATTGGTGACGGTATTGGTATTGGTGGTGGCATTGGTGGTGGTACTGGTGGTATTGGTAGTGGTGATGGTATTGGTGATGGTGGTAATGATGATGGTGGTATTGGTGGTGGTATTGGTGGTGATGGTGGTATTGGTGGTATAGGTGGTGGTGCTGGTATCGGTGGTTGTGGTATTGGTGGTGGTATTGGTATTGGTGGTGGTACTGGTGGTGGTGGTATTTGTAGTGGTGATGGTATTGGGACATTGGTGGTGGTATTTGTGGTTGTGGTATTGGTGGTGGTGATGGTATTGGTGCTGGTGGTATTGGTGGTTGTGGTATTGGAGGTGGTGGTGGTATTGGTGGTGGTAGTATTGGTGGTGGTAATGATGGTGGTGGTATTGGTGGATTGTGGTGGTATTGATGGTGGTGATATTGGTGGTGGTGGTGGTATTCTTGGTATTGGTGGTGGTGGTATTGGTTTTGGCAGTGGTATTGGTGGTAGTGGTATTGGATTGGTGGTGGTGGCATTGGTGGTGGTGGTATTAATGGTGGTGGTGCTATTGATGGTGGTGGTGGTATTGGTGGTGGTGCTGGTGGCGGTGGAGGTGGTGGTATTGGTGGTGGTGGTATAAGTGGTGGTGGTGGTATTGGTGGTAGTGGTGGTGGTATTGGTGGTGGTGTTGTTGTTAATAAAACAGGCTTTAGAAAACAACCCTGTCAGGTGGCTGTAGTGCAGATGACATGTAAGACAGATGTGCTGTTGTTAACTTCAGCCCATTAGCACACGATTATGTGCTACCTGGAATTCACGACTTAATTTGCGAATCATTTCTAAATCCATTTTACTGGGGAAGAGGGGGTTGAAACAGAAACAAGATAATGCCGGGTTAGGTTAACGTGATTAAAAGCGGGCGCCCGTGTTAGCATGTCTGTGATTGTTTTTTTAATAAAGCTATTTTTTTTCAAATGCAGCCCGTTTTCGTTAAAGGAAAACGTGCTGAATTTAAAAAAGGAAAATGAAACTTTTCAGTTAAATTTTTTAAGGGCAGGCAGTGATCCCTGGGACCACTGCCTGCTCTTAAAAAATATTTTCCCACACATTCACAAAGGGGAAGGGGCCCTTGAGGTTTACCACCTACTTGAATTAGGTGGTAAACTGCGAGTGTTTTGCAGCCACAAATGCGGTCGCAAAACAATAGTACATTGCATTGAGACTCGCTATTAGGAAGGGACGCCTTTTACTAATAGCGAGAGTCGCAAACGCTATTTTTAAAGTCAATCACTCGCAAATTTGCATTTGTACATGCCAGTACCCTTTTTTGAGGTTGTAAACGGGCCGATCTCCTGTTTGCGACCGCTAAAAACGGTCGTACATCTGGCCCCAGATGTAGCACCTAAAGCACCATCTCTGCTCTCCGAACCAGACAGTCAGTCGCCTCTCTTAACATTTTGTACACATATTACATTTTTGAGAAATCCATACATTCTGTTTAGACATTGAAATTTTCCAGATTCCAGTAGGACCCACACACCGAGGCTGCTTGGAAAGTAACAGGAAGTATTATTCAGGATGGGTTTAATCTTACAATTGAGATTTTGCACATCTATTATTGAATTATGAATTTCATATACGTAGGTTTGCACACTTTTAAATTTGTTTGTCCAAGTTAGTTTTTAGTTTAGAAAGCTTTATTGAATATGATAAACCAAGTAAAACATTAGGATCAGAAGGCAATACAGTAAATAGTAAAGACCAATGAATTCTTACAAGGTTTAAGGAATGCCAAACATAACTAGAGAATATACTAAGGGAAAAAGCTTTTTATGTGTTTTTTGAAGATATAATGGTTAATATGCATGGGAAGGCAAAAGGAAAACAGGGGGAAAAAAGGAAGGGAAGGGGAGGGAAAATATACAGCATATGTATTGAGGCAATTTATAAATAACATAAGCAAGAAGAGAAGAAAAAAAAAAAAAGGTACAAGTGCAAGATCATCAGGGGACATTTGAAGAAAGAAAATTGGTTAGAGGCAACCATAACAAATCTTTTTTGATCAAAAGTGGTACAGTGGTAGCAAACGCACGATCAAGTCTATGGTGATAACATAGTAGATTCCACCAAGCGTTATATGAAATCTTGGAAGTGTCTTTCCAATTTGTAGTGATTATCTGTAAAGAAATAGCTGTATATAAATCAATAAATTTGCGTGCGTTACAATGAGCATTCCATATAGGTGAGGCACCACCCAAAAAGATGTGAACAATCTCAAAGGAGTGGTTAGTATCTAATATTTCATTCAATTTTAACCAAATGCGAGACCAAAGAGATTTGACCAACGGACAGTGAAAAAACATATGAAAAAAATCGCTGTTGGCGTGTGAACAAGACCAACATTTTTTGGAATCGGACAACTTAAAAGTATGTAGGTCTGATGGGGTGAGAAAAAGTCTGTTATAAAAATAGTACAAAGTCTGTGTGGTGCTAGCGGAACGGGAAACAGTGTGAATCCTAGACCATAAAGAGTTCCAAACCTGAAGGGGAAACTCTTGAGTTAGATCCTTTTCCCAGGAGAGCTCAAGTTTTGATTTGGTCCTTTCATCAGAGGGGCGGGAAAGAAGTTTATAGATCGTAGCAGCCTTAAGGGGAAAAGAAAAATCCGGTAGGGATGAGGAAGGAGGTATGTCGATAGGGGACAAAGAAGCAGCCTGAGACTGAGGTAATAAAAGATAGGGATTTTTTAAGCAGGGGGTAATGAGAAGAGTATGTGTTAGAAAGGTGAAAGGAAGAACGAATATCAAAGAAGTCTCGTATGGAGTCATTAGCTAGTAGATGATTACAGGTGAGAATACCTTTATCAATCCATTCTTTCCAAAAGAGTGCTCGATTGTCTATCTTAATAGACTTGTGGTACCAAATAGGAGTCGAGGAGAGGAACTCTAACTGCGAAAGAGATGAGCGAAACACCGAAAGAGCAAGTGATCTGGAATGCTTAAAGATAGGGGTGAGAAAGCGCTGCGGGGGCTGAGATAAGCGTGTAGCAATGCTAAAGGAGAAGGGTGAAAGTTGCCCAAGTTCTATGGAACTCCAGGCTGTTAAAGGGGGGTCAGATGAATCAGATAAAAAAGGCCAAATTTGTTTCAATGTAAAGGCGGAATGAAAACGAACAAGATTGGGAAAATTAACACCGCCTAAATCCTTGGGCTGTTGAAGACGAGAAATGGAAATCCTAGCCTTGCGATTATTCCATAAAAATGAGGTAAAGATACGATTTATTGTTTTACAAAAATAGAGTGGGAGGGAGACAGGGAGCATAGAGAGATAAAAATTAACAATGGGAAGAAGCATCATTTTGATAGTGGCAAGCCTTCCCCACCAAGATAAGAAAAGGGGAGACCAGTTGTCTATAATGGAAGAAATCTTTTTAACAATATCCTTGTGGTTGAGCTTGATGGTTTCTCTAATAGTGTTGGCATAAAGTATACCAAGGCATTTAATATTACCAGAATTCCATTCAAAACCGGAATCTTGAAACATGTAGGGAAGGCAAAATTTGTTAAGAGGTAAGACCTCAGACTTATCAATATTAAGTTTGTAGCCTGAAACCAGAGAGTATTCATGCAACAGCGAAAAGAGTGAAGGGAGAGAAGTGATCGGATTAGAAATATAAAGTAAAATATCATCTGCGTAAGCAGTAAATTTAATGTCAACTTTCTTAAATATGAAGCCAGTGTATGAAGGAGAACGTCGGATTTTTTCTAAAAAGGGTTCCAACGCAAGAATAAAAAGAAGAGGGGATAGAGGACAGCCCTGTCTGGTGTCTCTATGCAAAGGAAAATAATGAGATTGAGAACCGTTAACCCAAATAGAAGTAGAGGGGGCAGAATATAATAGTTGAATATATCGGATAATAGTGGGGCTAAACCCGTGCCACCTTAGGGCACCAGGTGTAGATATGAAAAGATGGGGAAGATTCAATAAGGTGTAGCAGAGGCTGGAATCTGGAATAAATTTTACGTCAATCTGTTTACCTCTGACACCATTGATCACACGTTATTTTCTAAACTTCATCAATTTGTACTGGACGAACACTACTTTTTAAAGTAGTGTTCGTCCAGTACAAATTGATGAAGTTTAGAAAATAATTGTTTCTAATCGCAGTCATTAAATAGACTAGCAGATAAAATAACGTGTGATCAATGGTGTCAGAGGTAAACAGATTGACGTAAAAAAAAACCTTAGGGCACCAAACATGAAATCCCAGCAGACCCTGTCAAATGCTTTCTCAGCATCCAATGTAATGGCTGCAACTGGGGAGTCTATCTTTGAGGCAAGGTGAATGATGTTAAGGAAGGTTCTCGAATTATCTGTGATGGACCTGCCCTTAACAAAGCCAGATTGATAAATATTAATAAGGTTAGGAATGATTTTATTAATACGGGAAGCCAAGATTTTAGCATAAATTTTACAATCAGTATTGATTAAAGAAATAGGCCGATAGTTCTTACAGCAGAAGGGATCTTTGTCTTTTTTAGGAATTAAACATAACATTGCCTGTGTAAAAGAGCCTTTGGATTCCCCTTGAGCAAAGAAATGGGTATAGAGAGAAAATAAATGTGGTAATAGGATATCCTTAAAGTACAAATAGAAACGAACCGTGAATCCATCAGGACCAGGTGATTTATCTTGGGGAAGAAGGGTGGCAGCATTGAGTACTTCATTTTCGGAGCGAGGGGCATCAAGAGAGGAAAGGTCAATGGAAATGTCTGGGGACCTGGGGAGAGACTGAAAAAAAGAGTCGATTTGATCCTGAGAGGGGACGGATTCTGGAGTATAAAGTGACGAATAATATTGGACAAAACAGTCGAGGATTTTGTCATCCGTATATTGATGGTTCCCATGCGAATCGATAATAGTTGTTATTTTGGACTTTTGCTTTTTGATTTTGAGATAATTGGCGAGAGATTTACCAGCTTTATTGCGACCCCGTACATTTTAGCATGGAAGTTAAGAAGGTTATTACATGCTGAGTCCCACAAGTGTTTATTATATTGTAATTTAGCTTTGATGAGGGAGGAAAGTGTTTCTGGGGTATTGTTGGTAAAGTAGAGATGCTCTAAGTCTTTAATTTGTTTAAGAATTTGGGCGGACACTGATAAGGCTTTTTTCTTTTTCCGGGAGATAAAGTCAATAATAAAACCTCTGGCAGTGGCCTTAAAAGCATCCCAAATAAAATAAAACTCAGAAGTAGAATGAAGATTATTAGTGAAAAAATCAACTGCAAAAAGCTTAAATTGTTCAGTAAACTGTGAGTCAAGGAGTAGCGAATTATTAAAGCGCCAACGCCTAGGGGAATGAGTAGGTGAAGGGAAATCCATATCAACTATGACAGGAGCATGGTCAGAAATTAAGATAGAACCAATTTCTGAGTTAGTCATAAATTGAAGGGCGTGTTGAGTAAGAAAAATATAATCTATACGGGAGTGTGATGCATGAACTGGGGGAAAAAAAGAAAATTCTAAAGTGTCAGGGTGGGAAAGTCTCCATGAATCTATGAGGCCTCTGGAAGAAATGGCTTTAAAAAAGGACTTTTGCATCCTATTCGGTATGTATCTGGCGAGTGACTTGCGATCTAGAAAAGGGTCCATAAGCTGGTTGCAATCACCACCAACAATTAAATCTTCAGTAGCGTGGGAGGAAAGAAGCATGGAGAAGTCATTCCAAAAAGTTAAATCTACACCATTAGGGCCATAAACATTACAAAAAGAAAGTTTAGTATCATTAACGATGACATCTAAAAGCAACCATCTACCACAATTATCATGAGACTTATTCTGTAGCTGAACAGACAACAATTTGTGAAATAGAATAATAACACCATTTTTAGGTCTCGGCTAGCGATGGCTGCGCTTGCGCAGTCTCGCTCGCGAGAGATAATGACTTGGGAGAAGAGGGGCTTGAACCCGCCCCTCTTCTACCCTGTTCTCCATTGGCTGGCCTAGTAAATGCTGGCCAGCCATTGGAGAAGAGGTCCCGTCACTCCAATCATGCCCCGTCCTTTTCGGATCGGGGGGCGTGTTTTTTGCGAAAAGTCTCAGGGAGGAGACAACAGCAAAACACGCCCCCGAATCCGAAAAGGACGCTGCGTTTCTCCGAGGCAGTTCTTCTCTGCCTCGGAGAAAGGCGGTGGTGTCCCGGCGTTGCTCCCTCACCTGATCTCCTTGTTCGTAAAAAGACCGACTCTCTCCAGCGAATATTCTTAACTCCACTTCTAGGTATTTTGAAAATACACACGGTACACACATGCCACGTTAAGTAATGTAAACCCATATCCAGTAAACTTACCATCTTGATTTTCGGGCAGTCGATATTCCGATCGCGATATTTTTGCATGTCGATGTGAGAAGCTCGATATTCTGGCAACAAACCTTCCAGGTGTGCTCGGCCCCTCATTTGACCCACTGGACAGCGAACATCTACACGGCACCGGTCTCTTCATCGCCGCGTCCCTCCACCTCTGCACAATGGCGTGCACAGTTTCTGTATTTATGGATTTGTTCCAAACAAATACAAAATAAATTATTCCTGTGAGACGCGTTGAAGCTACTTGCAGCAGTGCAACCGGAAGTCCTTAAAGGCAGTCCACCCATATTGTGCATTTCTATGGTTGTTTCGAAGGTTGTGCGCTTCTTGTCGCCGCAGCAGCGCTCATTGATAAGACATTTTGAAAGCCTGTAAGGACTTCGGTACAAATGAGTAAATTACCTAATAACTAACATATTCATCTTTTAACGTCACTCGATACTGCTCAGCAGACACTCTCTTAGATGATAACCACCGCCTATATCCTTATCTTGACTGTGTAGTATTTGTACTGTTACTGTACAATATCTGTGTATTGGTGTTATGTTGCCCCGGGAAGCCCAGCGGCTTGAACCCGTTCATTCCTAGTGTAAGCGCCCCTCGCCTCCTCGTGCCCCGTCCCCTCCGCTCCGTCCCCTCCTCGCGCTCCGTCCCTGTGGCGTTCCCACACTTGAGTACAAGGGGCACGAACGTGTCCCCACCATCTGCCGTCTGCGCGCCGCTCTGCGGCTGAAGGGCCGGCTCCGGAAACGGATTCACAGCCAGCTGCTTTTCACAGCTTTCCCTCGTTGCAGGGGGGCGTGCTGCCGGCAAAAGGGAGAGGCGGGGAGCACGCACAGAAGGTCACCGAAAGGGAAAGTCTCAAGAGCAGGAATAACTAGAGGCGCAAGCAGTGGTCGAAGTGCATTAATAAACAAGAATTGGCATAGCTAATAGATCTCGAGACGTCCTTAGGCCCTTTATAAGACGTTAGCCAGAGCTATTGGCTTTGCCAAACCTGAGTTTGCAACATGCCCGCACTTGCAGTGTGCGCTTATGCGTGACACTGCAATGCCTTACGTGTGACAGTAAGTGACACTTTATGATGAGCGGGACAAGGCAGTTATAACCAGGATTCCCTTTTCTGAAATGTAAGGCTCTATCTAGAAGGGATTTAAAATGGCTGCAGCAACGTGTGACGGTCAGACATGGGTGACGAGAACACAGGCCTATCAGAGCTTGAAGGCACAACTTGGACACAGACCCAGTAAAGTGGAAACTGGGAGCCTGTCACCAGTACTGCAGCTGCCACAGAGCTCTATCCCCCTGCAGGTCAGCCTGGAGCGCAGCAGACATACGAGAAGAGCAGCTCGGAGCTGGTAAGTTGCCCACCTCCTGGCACAGCCGACAGTCTGAGAATAAGCAGAGACGACACCTGTGACATGCACTTACCCCTCCCCTTCTGCCGTCCCCGCCAATCCATTTTCGCTTCAAACCCTCTTCTGGTTCGATGCACCATCTTTCTCGTCTATTCATTCATTTACTCACTCTCTGCCTGCCATAATCGCTAGTTTTCTCCTCTACGATACTTCCTTTTGCCTAAATCTTCTCCCTCTCTCGTCGTTTCCACTTCACCACCTGCTTTCTCTTTATCCTCCTCCCACTTTAATGTTTTTATCTAGTTTTCTTCTCCTTCCTAAGCTGTTTCGTATATTCCTTCCTTCCTACTACATCTCCACCCCCTTGCACAAATTTCCTTCCAATTTCTCTGTGGTCCGGTCTCTATTCAAGGTGAATTCTAACCATATTTGGTGCTTTCACGTCACGTAATGTGAAATCCTTTCCCCCATTCACTTTTAACAGCCAAGTGGCCCTATGTGTGACACCATCAGCTAGTTCTGGCCATTTAGTCAACAACCCATATCACTCTGGGAGTTGTAGTTTTCCTTTCCGGCTTATCAATTTGAGCCTAAATACCCAAGTGATGCTGGCTAAGCAGCCATGCTGGGGCTTGGAGAACTGAGAGTGTAACGTGACACAACCCAAGGGCAGCAATGATGATGCAAGTAATGCTCTTGTATTGCGAGGTCAGCAGTGTTTCTTGGACCGTGATGACATCACCACACACAGCGCAAGAGGGCACTACTTCTTTCGGCTGCTCTAGTAGATTTTCTACTTGAGCGGCAGCTTCCTTAACGCGAACGGAAGGCTTCTCAGCGTGAGCGGTGGTGACCATCAGCGACTGCCAAGGTTGAGAAATCTCTCCGTGGGGTGGTCTGGAGTAAGATTTTTCTCGCTCGCCAACTTAATGTTGGCGAGAGAGGAAAAGACTCTCCTCCACTGAGTTTTTCAGAACTCCGCGCTCTACACGGAGCAAGAAACACTCCACGCGCTAAGCTGAATTTCACACCGAGGCCTAGCATGCAGGCCTCATGGGCTTTCTGGTAGACTACAATGATTTCAATCAGCAGGACTTCTGCCTTCCACATCACAGACATACTTTATTTTTCTCCCACGTGCCCGTCACACTTGAACTCCGAGCCCTACATTGTTTTCTGTCCCCAGCTTCCCAGCCTCTAGTGGTGATTTTTTTATAGCTCTCCCTGGCCCACCACCCAAACAAATCACCACGGCTCTCCTTAACAAGCATTTACAATGCAATGGTCTCAGCATTGGTAAAGTTAGAGCTATTGCCATTCCTCATGACATTATTTTTGTTTATGTTTTTGTTTTTAAAACATTTAAAGAAACGGCATTGTTATTTACAATGTCAATAGCTTAATCACTCTCAAATGCGAGACCTATTGCATTTGCACCCACACACAGATTAAGCTATTGACATTGTAAATAACAATGCCGTTTCTTTAAATGTTTTACAAAACAAAAACATAAACTAAAATAATGTCATGAGCAATGCCAATAGCTCTAACTTTACCAATGCCGAGACCATTGCATTGTAAATGCTTGTTGTTGTTTACTGCCGGAGAGCAGAAGGCCTCCCCAACCCATTGTTTTCGTAAATAAGACAAATCTTGTGAATTAAGATGTTTCTTGTAACAATGCAACATGACATTTCAACCTTGCCAAATGGGATAAAACACGCTGCTTTTTAACAGGATTGCGAATACCTTTAACATTCCAAGAAATAACACGAAGACCTCTCATTCCTGGAGGTAAGGTAAATATAAGCAAGGAGAGATAGAGAATTTAAAACAGAGCGAAGAAAGAGAAAAAGAATGAGAAATGATATTGAAGCAATATAGATAATGAGAAGAAACCAAATGCAAAAAAGCTAAAGTACATGCCCTCCACAGAAACAGTGACAAAAATGGAGAAAGAGAACAAAGGAATATCCACCGCAGCAATATAAGAGAAAAAAATACGGGATAGAGAAGATATTGTAGAAGTTGCCAAAAAAGTGAAGAAAAAATGGAGGAAAGGGGAGAAAGTTTAAAGTAAGAAAAAAGGAGAGAAGAGGAAGGGAAGGGGCGAATAAATAGAAAAGAAGACAGGGGGAGACAGAGTCCCCCAGAGGATAATAAAAGAAGGATGGCAAAAAGACAAAAGATTTTAGCCACAAAGAACCACCTAACAGAAAACATTAATGTGGGGGGGGGGAGCAGCGAAAAGCAAGACGACCAAACTAAGAGGGGACCGCAATAAAGAGCGAGCCACTATAAAAAAGAAGAAGACAAATTATGAAATAAAATACAGAACAAAAGACGGCCAAATGAGACAATGGAGTAAACTTACCGGACACCAAAGGAGGGAGGACAGCAACGGGATGAGACAAACATTATAGACAACAAAGCGATGCAGATGATGACCTTGACAACGACACCGAGAGGGAAAGACCTGCAAGACAAGAAGAAGTGAACAACTGAAACATAAACGCAAAATAATACGATTCAAAATAGGATTAACACAAGACATAGTGCGCAGGCAATAACAAATCAATTATGGCTTGCTCAATTCCATAAGTTCTCCTTTATGAGTGTGGATGAATTTCTTCAAATCAGCAGGGTCATCAAAACTGTATGTTCTGTCTTTATAAGTCACTTTAAAAAAACAGGGATGAATGAGACCGTAACGTGCGTTCATGGCTCTCAATGCAGGACGAAGGTCTAAAAATTCCATCCGACGAGAAGCAGTGGGCTTGGAGACGTCCTGAGTAAAGAAGATTTTATGGCCAGACCAGAACAGTTGCTTATGCTGTTTAGCGGCTTGGAGAATCATCATGAGACCGGAGTATAGAAGGAAATAAGCAATAATTCCGCGAGGTTTTGATGTAGAAGATGTATTCCTTGGCCCCAAACAATGAGCGCGTTGTATGTTGAAGTCCGAGGACTTCGGGGGACCACAATTTGAAGCACCTGAGTTTTCAAAAAATAGATCATGTCTGACCCTTCAGAATCTTCCGGAATACCATAAATGTGGAGATTATTGCGCCTATTGCAATTTTCTAAATCCTCCGTAACCTTTTTAAGCTGACTGACTTCCTTAGTGAGTGTGTCAACTCTGGCGGCCACATCTCGAGCATCACTAATCCTCTGCTCTACATCGGAAAGTCTTGTGTCTAGACTAGACCATTTGTCATCCAGCCTCTGGAGTGTGGTGACCATGTCGGTCATAAAGGGGCGAATAAGACGCAGTTCCTCCATGATGTCCTCAAGGGTGAGAGGCAACGGAGATTTATCAGGGGAAGGTGGGTCTTTTTTGGACCGCTTAACTGAAGAAGCACTAGAGTCTTTACGACCTCCGGAGGTACCTGCGTGAGATTTAGTTGAATGAGCGATATCCATATTGAAGGCGTCAGAATAAGTGATGACAAAAAATGGCAAGAGGAGGCAGCAAGCAGAACAGCGATGATATTAAGGTAATAGTGATGAGAACGAATATGGCACAAAAGAGATAACAGTTCCAACACAGCATAGCAATGTGTAACGTTGAAATGAGGAGCACCAAAAACACACCTCAGAGAAGCAGTGAGATAATAAAAGGAGCAGAGCGAAGGAGTCACTTACACCATCAGCACCAAGGTGGCCATGGCGAGATGTCGCAATCCAACCGCTCCGCCGGTCCCACACCGCTCAAGCCAGAGTATGTACTGCTAGTAGATTGAACAAAACAGGGCTCCTCGCAGACTTCCTGTCACACCACTTTGTGCTCAAACCACGCGAAAAACATTAATAGCTCTTCCATAAACAGTGTTTAGAGAGATTGAGGCAAATTCAGTCACAGTTCTCAGTTAAGGTATTTTCAACAGTGAAGAAATCCTCCAGAGAAGCAATACATAGCGCAGAAAAATGTTAGGGGTAAATTACACAGACCCAGTATGCAGCCAGAACCCATCAGATCCACAAGGAGAATACCTGTAATTCAATGTGTTCCAAAAATTATATAGCGATGCATTCCAGAGAAAACAGCAATCCAGGCATTAAATGCTGCCTCGCTCATCCTCACCTCCGTGTGTTAGGAAGAAGAGAGATATAAATGGCAGCGTTTCCTCATTCCTCAAGCCGCCGCCATTTTGAGCTTAATTGCTGAGGAGAATGTAAAGCCGGCTCATAGAAAGCAATTGAGGCACACCAGAGCGCCGCCGCACCTCCTCCGTGGTCCCGTCACATTCCGCCACCGATTTCCGATGAAAAAGCCGGCTTGCAAGGGCGCAGAGCGCCGGAAGAGCGGACGGCTTTGCTGAAGGACGTGGGAGCTCACGGACGAGCGGCCATCTTGGCTGCGCGCAAACCACGCCCCTCGGTTCCAAGTTAGTTTTTATCACGTTTTTTAGTACTTTTAAAACTTTGTGAAGGGCAAGGTACTACTAGTCTTTTATTTTACCAGCCCAACCGGAAACAAACCACAATCAGGGACATATTTACAATCCCCTATCGCCACCAGGGCATTACGTTTTTTGACCTTCCGGTGGCATTGCGCTTTTTTCCATATTTACAAGGTGGCGCTAAGCCACTTAGCATGGCTTAACATCACTTTTTTAATATGCCCCTTTCCACTGAAGTCCTCTGTGGCAAAGGGGCATGCAATGGGTGTTGCTGTGAGCATTCCACCTCAACACCCATTGCTTTTTGACGCTGCCCTAGATTTACAAGGAAGTGAAAATCTGTGGCAGTGTTAAAAACTAACGCCATGCAAGAGCAGGCATTAGAATGGCGCACAAGGAGAAATGCTTTTATTTCTCCTTGTTTTTGCCTTTTCTATGTGTGCTGCATACTGCAGCACACATAGAAAGAGCAAAAAGCCATTAATGATAGTTTATGTGCAGGAAGGTGGCCCTTCATACACATAAACAATCATTAAATATTGACAATTTGCTGCTTCTATGTGTGCTAATGCAGCACACATAGAAGTAACAAATAGCCATTAGGGACTGTTAATGTGCAGGAAAGGACACACACTGCATATAAACAATCATTCCCTGCATTGGCGCAAGGGAGCCTGCTTTGGCGCTTAGCATCGAATTTTTAGCATCTGTGCTAGGGTAAACACAGGGGTGCGCAATATTGTAGTAAATATGGGCCATCCCTGCATTTCGAAAATGTCGGAGTGCGACGCTGCCAGATTTGGCCATGTTCCGTGCTCCAACATTTTCTAGTAAACGTGCCCCACAGTCTGTTGAGCGTCATTTTACAATGACCATTCCTGAGCAGGAGGTTTACATTTTGTGTACTAACCTCTGTTTTATTGACTGGATTAAATATGAAATGCTGAAAAAATAGATTATTTACGTACTAATCATGTGATAGGGAGACACTAGTATAAGCATTTTTAGCTTACTGACAAACAATGTTAATATAGTCTGACAAAGAGAGAACATAAGTGGCAACAAAAGGTACATAACCTAACCCAAGATAGGGAACTCATAACTAGGAGATTGTACAACTCATGCACAGCAGTACTCTTCCCACTGCTAGATGTGGGACCTCCTTAAGAATCATAGCACACTAGCTTGGTAATTACATAACTGGTTCCACTGTTTTTTTCCTGGAGTTTAGTATTTCTTATACATTTATATCTATTCACATGTAGCATATAACAGTCTTTTAAGTCCCCCTGTCTCTTTAGTGTGTTAGCTAGCTGGTGGAGGAGATGGGTAGAGGGCAGGCAAGTTCCCGGGGCTTTTCGGGCAGGTGTCGCATTCCACAGGGCATGATTGGTGGACTAGTGGGATAGTTACATGACACAGGTAAAGAAAAGTTAGAAGGTCTTCAGTTGACCACCCTCCCACCTCACAAATATTGAACTCAGGGGTTTCTTTTGTGGTGTTAGATTAGGCATTCAGACATATATTGAGGTAGTTGAATTGGCTATTACTTTAACTTGCTTAGTTAGCTTTGCAGGGACAGGTCTGGGCAAATGAACACTGCCAGTTGGTGTAGGAGAGCCCTGATTTTATTAAAGATAAAGGAGGCAAATATTATGCAACTTCTTCCCCTGCTGTTTATTGAATAGCACCTTCAAAGCACTGCATTTCCCATGATTCCACTCTCCTGGGCAGGAAGTAACAACATCAGGACTCTGTTTCATCAAATGGCTAGGAGAATGTGCAATTGTATCACAAGACAGTAGGCTAATATTATACAAGTTTAAAACATATTAACAATTGTCACTGCTGCATGCTGAACAGGCTTTTAATACAAAGTCTTAAAAGTTGACACTCTAGACCAATCTGGTGAGAAATTGGGGGCCCGATTCACAGAACTAACTTAAGACAAAATCCTAAACTTACTACTTTTGGTATTCACAGAAGTTAGGATTTTGTCTTAAGTTGTCTTAAGACAAACTTAAGACAGACTTAAGACAGACTTAAGACAGTCTTAAGACAGACTTAAGACAGACTTAAGACAGACTTAAGACAAACTTAAGACAGACTAAAGACAGACTTAAGACAGACTTAAGACAGACTTAAGTTAGGATTTTGTCTTAAGTTTGTCTTAAGTCTGTCTTAAGTCTGTCTTAAGTCTGTCTTAACTCTGTCTTAAGTCTGTCTTAAGTTTGTCTTAAGTCTGTCTTAAGACTGTCTTAAGTCTGTCTTAAGTTTGTCTTAACAAACAAACTTAAGACAAAATCCTAACTTCTGTGAATACCAAAAGTAGTACGTTTAGGATTTTGTCTTAAGTTAGTTCTGTGAATTGGGTCCTTACTGTCCAGCACTGTTACCTTAACGCACTGTACCACCACAAGTACACATACATTCAGTCAACACATTCAGCCTGTACGCACTGTTCAGCATTTAAGCTTTTCTATATTGTACACACTACCAGCCCAAGCACACTCACAATGTGCGCTACACAACATTTCACGCTTCATGTATTCTACTTCACACATGCACACATACACCCAGCATGTGCTTCCATTATGCATGCACTGCACTATGTATCTAATGTAATGTATCTCCAACAGGCATACATACATTCAGAGCATGCACTTACCACACATGTACTGCATAGTACTGCTTTATCCCTGTACTGTACTCTTCCAAGGCACAAATACAACCAGCACAGAGTCACTTCTCCAGAACCGCACTCCAAATCTACCTGATGTAAACCAAGCAGCACACAGCAGCAGAAGTTTTTAAAAGACGATTGAGCCTGTAGGCCCATCTCCAGTTACACACTACTGATCACTACACAGTATGCTGCCACCACTGCACTTGTGCTGCTTAGCTCCTGATGAAGGCGATAACCCTCCATCACTATAAGGGTAGTGCTTTGGGTGCCCCACCTGGTCCAACAAGACTGCAATCCGTGAGACAGGCCTGTCATGACACACACGCATCATCTGTCTTTGCCTATGACAAAAATAAGCATTAGGGATCCAGACAACAATGAAGTTGGGCTTTTAGTGCAGGAGTACATATCTCTTACCATATAGTACTACCAAATAAGCATCCTTCGAATCCAGATGCATCATCCAAATAAACACCCTTGGTTGTTTATCCCATCTTCAGTATAGGCCAATTCCCCCATTTTCTAATCAATTCTAAGCAAAAGGTGTTTGTATCATTCCACAACTAATCCCCCATTTGCATTACCAGTGATGCATACTGCCCTTTGGGTCCATCCGAATATGTTTTTGAATAAAGTGTCTCACATGTACTTAACTCAAGCAGCAAGAAAAGAGGACATATTGGTTGGACAACACTTATTTATGGTGCTGAGATGTATTTTTTGTTGTTGTTACTTCCTGCCCAGGAGAGCAGATCATGGAAAATGTAGTTCCTAGAAGGTGCAGTTCAGGAGTAGAGATTGCATAATATGAGCCCCCGTCTTGTAATAAAATAATTAAGCTGTAAGTTTTATTCCGGCGATTATATTTGCAAACATGTTCTATTCAACCCCATTTTACTTTAGTTGGTGGTATGTGGTTAGTGGCACCATCTCATCAGATTGGAACACAGCATTTGCAAATATAATCAAATTTTTGTGCACCAAGGTAAGATTTTGGTGCTCAGGTCTTATATGCCCATAAAATGATGCTACGAAATCAGTCTGTGAGAATCTGTTTTTTGCAAGTCTAATTCATGTGAACTGTGCCAACAGCCTGCTGCTAACAGGAGGAACACATCTGATTTAACATCAGTCTAGCATTGTTTTCCTCACCTTCTCCTACTCCTAATTGTTAATGCACAGTGACATAATTCGCAATGCCATCATCGAACACTAAGTAACAGAAATCATAAACGTGTTGCTTACTTGCAGTTTTTCAGTGTCGGCATCTTCAGAGCTTCATTGAGACCTTTTTTAACAGCTGGGCTATTTCCAGGATCGCTGCAGTCTTTTTCACAGCCTGTGGTTTCAATATCTGACACTAGTGCAGATGGCGGAGAATAACATTTTTCTTGCTAGCACGTCAAGAATTTTCAATTCTATTAAGGACACTGAGGGGAGGATTATGCTTCTCTTTCTTTACTACTGAAAAACACAGCAGCCAACCAAACATTAAACAGAAACAAAGCTAAATTTCCTATGAGTCTCTGACCATCGTCCATGCTGTTCCACCAATCATGATCCATCAGATCATGTAAGACATCATGTGACCGTAGTCCTTCCTCTTTCTTTGTAAAGTCATAACAGCTTCAATCCGTGCATGAACACCCTGCCTTCAACCTGGAAATCAGGAACCAACTGCACACCATCAATCAACTAAAGAGCTCAAATCGATATCCAGGAAAAACTGATCCTTCAGCTCTCGTTCTTTACTCCAGGATTCTTAACGGTCTGTGCTTCGATGTTGCTCATGCTGGTTTGTTATTCGTGCCTGTCAACAAGAAAACCTAGTCGTAACAACTGATCTCCGTCAGAGATAATAGTAAACCAGGGTGGGTTAAGAAGTCAGAACAATATCAGATTGATAGCAAATATGGTATTCTTCATCAACTGTAATCATTTTGACATACATGATCAAGACTCTTGAGGGTGGGATAATCCTCGCTTCGGTGTCCTTGATAGAATTTAACATTTTTGACGTGCTAGTTAGAATTTTTTTTATTCGATGCCAGGACCGGAGGCTTTGGATTATCCAGGTTCAAATATGTGCCACCACTGTGGAAGCCAAATCTACAATTGGTTTGTGATAAAATATTTTAAAAGTGCTATCAGACAACCAGTCAGCATCTGCCATAATGTCTTCCAGCCTAGATCCCACAGAAAAAGCCTTAGAAGGCTTGCCACCTCGAACCGAATGTGTTCCAAAACTGGCTACATCAATTCCCGTTTCAGCTAGTAACTATTTGATCCAATGGGCCACCACAGCTGAAGGAACTGGAAAAACAAGCTTTGGAGAGAGTAAGCAATTGTTACAATAGGCCCCTGCAAAACTTGCAGGTACAATCTTCATATGCTTTAAGACATTTCATCACACATAATTTCATATTGTCAGGAAATGACGGATAGCTTACACAATGTGAATTAGTCTTAGTACGTTTGGATGTACAAAAAGAGACCCCCCATGGGGTAAACACTTTACATGCTGTATACAGGGTCTTCACATCAGAAACCTGTCTACAGGAGATGAGCAATAGAAGAAGAACAGTTAGCTTAGCCAACAACTGTTTCCTCATGAGATACTCATTCACCGACCATGCTGGTAAAAGATCAAAGAACCACATCAACATTCCACAAAACCGAATACTTCAGCTGGGGGAAAAACTATCTGGAAACCCCTAAGGAGGTTTCATACTAACGAATGTACCCCCACAGGTTTACATTCTAGATAAGGGTGACCTGCCGAGATAGCAGGGCGAAAATGATTGATTGTCCTATGGGCTAAAAATTGAGCAGCCAGAATTGATTAAAAATTTAAATCATCTGCACATTTGATGCCAAGAGATTCATACCACATTCACTACACCAGAGCAGCCACAAATCTCTTGTGAATTCCCGGGACCCAAGACTGGGATGAGAAGAACATAGCTTGCTACACAATATCCAGCACTATCCACTGTCTCCTGAAATCCTACACGCCATGAGAGACCACCGTTCCTCGACCACCTAAAGATGAGGGAGACCCAAGAAGTTCATTTAAAGACTGGATTGGAACCAGCGGAGCACAGGATAGCGCCAGCACCACTGGAAACCATGATTGCGACTTCCAATAGGGGGTCACCAGAATCACCTCTGCGGTTTGATGGCCCAACTGAGAAAGAACTCTCTGAAACACTGAGAAAGGATAAAACGCATACAGCAAGTTCCCCATCCATGACTGGAGAAAAGCATCCAAACTCACCACCAGAGGGTCCAGCTGCCAATGGTAGCAGATCGGAAGATGAGTATTCAGACCCTGCAGGGGCCCCATAAGTGGTCCAGGGCACTGAAAATGCGAGGATGAAGCCTCCAGTGTCGGGAGTCAAATGTATGACACAATCATGCATCCCATTACCACGCAAGTCGTAACTACGCCTTAGCATAGGGAAGCACTGAACTTTGGAATAATATATATTACTATTCCAACTCCAGTCTGTGCTACAGTAGGGAAGGTGTTGGATTTAAAATCCAATAACACATTCCCGAATACAAATCGTTGTAAAGAGTTTGTTGTATTGCCTGCGTTATAATGGTAGCGCTTACTTATGGCTGCATAGTAAAGGCTGTTTCCTGTGCCATCTGCTATAATATTTGTTCAACCCGTAATAATTTCCACCGTCACCACTATCTGGCGTTCCAGGTAGTAGTGCCAAAAGTCCCTGGCAATTTCCACAAGGAGACTCGAGCGTGTACCGGCCAGTCTGTTGAGATACCTAACCCCAGAAATATTTTCCATCTGAAGAAGTGTGCAACATTTCGCTCTGCGAGGAGTGAGAGTTCCCACAGCAAAAGCTCTGGCTAGAAGATGAAGGCAATTGATATGAAGGTAAAGTTCATCTGTATACCATCTGCCCTCCATCTCCACCGGTCCACATTACTCTCCTCAGCTCCATCTGCTGGCATCCGACTCTATGATCACCTCCGGAACAAAAGCAAAAAAGGCCTTGCTGTTCGATATGGAGGAGCCCCCTGCGCCACCAGTACGTCACGAAAAGTGACGTAGTGGTGGCGCAGGGGGCTTGTAAATCTGCCCCTAAGAGTTCTCAGAATCCTGCTCTTTCTCGTGGGTGAGCCCTGAAGGGCCTGGCGTCGCCGTAGAGCCATATTCATGATCCTTAAGAACTGATTTGGCCATCTGTCCAAAGCCTCAGCACAAGGCCATCCAGCTGCCCCTTTTCGAGAAGGTCCAGGGTCTATGGACTTAACCACTAGCTGGTGGGTTCCCCAGGGCCTATGCCCTGTTCTCCCTTACCACAGCGTATTAGAGGAGTTGTGAAGGGGCGGAGCGCCCTCACCAAGGCCCTGTTCACGGAGTCTTGCACATGGTTGTCCAGTGTCTCTACCGACCTTTCCTCCACTTGATGCTTCTAAGGGACTTCTTAGTACTCCCCAAAAGAATCCTCTTCATTAACAAATTGGGCCATAATTGTACAAAGCACTGGTATATTTCTCCAGGGGAGGCCAAATATGAGGAGGGAAAAAAGCTGGAAGGAAGTTAGGGAAGGGGGAACCACAGACAGGTGAGATATTTGCCAACACGAGTTGCCAAGCCAGCAGTTAGAATGCGGCCCCCGGGGGAAGAAAGGTCAGCAGACTAGTCTTCCCCCGGGGATTTCGCGCAAGGGAGGGACAGGGTACGGAAGGGGTGGGATTAGGGGTGGGGTCGTGTTAGGAGGATAAAGGGGGCTGGGAGAGGAAGTCCTTCCTCTTCCTTTCCCCAGCGCCTCAGGGTGGGTTAGTTAGGTTGTTTTGGGAGGGTTGGGATCGCGATTGGAGCTGTGTCGGGAGCCTTCGGGAGCGGAGCGGCGGACACGAGGCGGCCCGGTCTGGCGACGGGTGGCGGCCTGGCAGTGGGGATTGCATCGGCGGAGGCGGGTACTTTGGCAGCGCGGAGGCGGCGGAGTGACGATGGAGGTAGGCGAGGGGCAGAGGCCAGATGACGCTGCGGTGCGCGCAGCGCTGCAGCTCCTCGGTCGCGCTGGGAGGGCGGATCTCCTGCGGCCGGGGGTTTTAGAGAAGGCATGGGTGGGGATGACACGGACGCCGCGCTCGGCTTCCGCGGGGGTGGCGGCGGCAGTGGCTGCCTGTATGGAGGAACCGCCTCCAAAGAAGCATGCGGTGACCGCGCGGGGGGTCCAGGGAACAGGATCTGGGGGAAGCCTGGGGATCGGCGTATGAGCCTCCCTGCGCTGGGGGCCACCGGAGTGTGTGGGGTGGGGGATGGGGGGAGCGGGGGGGGCGGGGGGCCGGTAGTTTCTAGAGCAGGGGGTCCCTCGGGGCGGCCATGGGAGGGGTGCGGGCGGGGCGCGGGGAGGACGGTGCGATTGGGCGGGGGAGGGGTGGGGGAGGGGCGGGGGCCTGGTTGAGTACAGTGAGGACAGCGAGGAGAGTGAGGAGCCGGTGGCGGAGGATTTTGCGCTGTATCTATCTGGCAGTGAGTCGGCGGGGGGAGGGGGGTGGGTGGGGGGACCAGCCCCCGGGAGTCCAGTGTGGGGGCAAGGGGAAGGTTGGGGCGCGGGGGGGCAAAGGCAAGGGCCCAGCGAAAGTGACGGGGGGGTCTGGGCGTGAGGCCCCCGGCCCCTCCAGGTGTGCGGGGCGCAGTCGCGAGGCATCGGGCGTGGGCAGGGGCGAGGTCCGGTGGGACGACCGGTGGGAGGGGATGCCGCTGGAGGAGCGCATCCGGGAGCAGCGCCGATTGATTGAGGAGACGGAGCGTAAGTGGGGGGAGATGTGCGCGGCCAGGGAGAGGGCGGCGGGGGGGTGGCGCTGGGGGGGGTGCGGGCGGAGGACGGGGCGGCGGTGCGCGGGGGGAGTGCGGGGGGGCGGGGGGGCGTGGCCGGTTGGTATGGGTGGATGACTCAGGGACTGACTTGACGTTTCAGAGACCTGGTAGCGCTGGGGCCCCCTCGGACTATGCCGGTTCCGGGGGGGGGGGATCCAAGCCAGCGCAGTTTGCTGGTAGAGGCCAGGGTGGGCCGGCGGGGCACATAACGGCCTCCAAACGCCGGGGCGAAGAAGCAGGGGTGTCCGCGGCGGCCTGCCCTCCATCGCGGGAGCGGGCATCGTCGGCGCCGGAGTATGAGTTTGTGCAGGGTGCGCAAGGCAAGGGTGTGAAGCGAGTGGTGCGTGAAATGCGGACGGATTTGTGTACGGATGATGTTGAGGAGGAGCTGGATTATGAGTCGGATGGTGAGGACTTGGAGGAAGGTGAGCTGCGTGAGGTGCATGAGGTGAAGGGGAAGGCGGCAACCCGAAAGGTTGGTGTTTTGCAGGCGCCAAAGGCCAGCTGTAGCAGGATGACAGTGGAGAGGATGATGGCCCCAGGGTTCGGACGGGCGCAGGAGGTGCCAGGCAACATTGCAGGTGAGGGCGCGTGGTGGGGGGTGTGGGGGGGGACAAGGCTGAGCGTAAGAAGACATGCAGGTCAGTGGGGGTAGGTGACGGGTCAGTGCGGGAGGCGGGAGCGATGGCCAAGGGGACAGAACTGGCGAAGGCGACGGACCTGGGGGGGGATGGGAAGCGGCTCGTGGGGGCCGGTGTGCAGATGGACAAGGAGGGGGAGAAGGATGGGAAAGATGAGGGGGGGGAGAAGCACAAAAAGAAGCTGCCCTACATGGGCTTGGCGATGCCTTTGGGGTCGCATTTGTCCGAGAAAACGAGGACTCGTATTTGGAAACATGAGTATGTCTATGTGTTCAAGCTGTTGCATAGGGAGATACAGGCTAAGGAGGGGTCTAAGGAAGAGGAGTGGGAATTGACCAGGCGGCCGCGTGTGCCGGTGAACATGGAGAATTGGACGTCGGCGTTTTTGATTTACGCAAGCATTTATTGCGAGAAACATCAGGATAGGGCCATCGCGTTATTTAAGTACATGGATATTATTCGCAAAGCGCAGATGCACTTTGGGGGTTTCGCCTGGCTTAGCTACGACGAGGAGTTTCGGGCCCGGATCAGTGTGAATCCCGATAAGCCCTGGGCTGAGGTGGACCAGGAATTGTGGGTGCAGTGGATGTCTTCGACACAATCGTCCGCGTCCACGCATACGGCCAGCGGGCTTCCGGTGACATATCGGCCTTTTCAGTCCCGTCCCGCCTCGACAGGGGCGGGGGGAGGACAGACTAGCGTCGCGAGTGCAGGAGGACAGACTGCCGCTGCTGGCGCAGCTGGCCAGTCGGCCAAGAGCAGGGGAACCACCACGGGGGCTTGTTGGAACTTTAACAAGGGTTTCTGCACCCGCTACCCGTGTAAGTTCAAACACGAGTGTTCCAAGTGTGGAGGGCGACACCCGGTCACACAATGTTTTACGCTGGCCTCTCCCTCCGAGCAGTGGCGGATTACCAAGGGCAGGGGCCAGGCTGGGCCAAAGGGCTCTTACGCCGGTTAAGGTGGAGGCCATGGGGCCATGGCTCTCCCGGTATCCTGATGGGGAAGCGGCTCTGAAGCCTTACTGGGGGTTCACTGAAGGGTTTCGGGTGGGGTATCAAGGATCGCGGGAGCGCAGATGGGCGGAGAATTTGAGGTCAGCGAAAGATTTTCTGGGGGTGGTGGAGGCCAAATTGTGGAAGGAAGTTCTTGAGTGGAGAGTTGCGGGCCCGTTTGACACGTGGCCGTTGCCTGAGCTTATCATATCCCCTTTGGGGGTGGTCCCAAAGAAGGAACCAGGGGAGTTTCGCCTGATTCACCACTTGCCGTGGCCGGAGGAGACGTCGGTGAATGATTTCATCGCGGAGGAGGATTCCAGGGTCCTGTATGCGTCGGTGGATGATGCGATTGAGCTGGTGAGGGCGTGTGGCCAGGGGGCGGAATTGGCTAAGTGTGACATCAAGTCTGTGTTTCACCTCCTGCCCATTCACCCGGCGGATTTTCCGTTGCTGGGGATGCAGTTTGGGGGGGCTATCTTCGTAGACAAGGTTTTGCCCATGGGCTGTGCGGTGTCTTGTGCGTTTCAGTTCCTTGAGACTTTCAGTTCCTTCCTGCAGTGGGCTTTCACTGACAGATCGGGGCACCGGCTGGTGTCCCACTATTTGGACGACTTCTTGTTCGTCGGGCGCGGGCTGTCGGGCAAGTGCGGGGTCGCGTTGTGGCATTTTCAGCAAATGGCTGGAGAGTTTGGGGTCCCCTTGGCGCTCGAAAAGACGGCTGGGCCTAGCTGTTGTCTGTCGTTTCTGGGGATTGAATTGGACTCGGTCGCATGGGTGGCGAGGTTGCCCCAGCAGAAGGCGGGGGAAATGCAGGAATTTTTGCTGCAGGTGGTGGCGCAGCGGAAGATTGATTTGAGGTCCGTCCAGCGGTTGTTGGGTCTGTTGAATTTCGCGTGTCGCGTGGTGAGGGCTGGCAGGACGTTTTGCAGGCGACTGGGGCTGGCCATGTCGGGGGCGGTGCTGCCCCACCACAGGGTGCGGATTTCCATGGGCGTGCGGGCGGATCTCAGGGTTTGGAACACGTTTCTGAGTGACTTCAACGGGGTCTCCTTGGACTTTGCGGATGACAACATGGTGTGGCAGGTGCAAATCTTTTCGGATGCAGCTGGAGCTCAAGGTTTTGGCATTTTCTGGGACGGGTGATGGTGCGTGGAGCAGTGGCCGGCGCACTGGTTGACACAAGGCAGGAGTATTGCGTTTTTGGAGTTCTTTCCGCTTGTGGTGGCATTGCAGGTGTGGGGGCCGGAATTTCAGAACAGATCAGTGTTGTTCCATGTGGACAACCGGACGGTGGTTGACCTGGTGAATCATCAGAGGGCCAGGGATCTGCGGGTGCTGCGCCTGCTGCGAAGTTTTATGCTGCTGTGTCTGCGTTTTAATGTGCTGTTTCGCGCAAAGCATGTGCCGGGCGCTAGCAATGACATTGCGGATGCATTGTCTCGTTCGCAGTGGCAGCGTTTCCGAAGGTTGGCGCCTGGAGCAGAGGTTTTCAAGACCAAGGTGCCGGAGGGTATCTGGAGCTGGCGGGAGTGAGAGTAGTGGAGTTGGTGGAGAAGTCTGTTGCGGATTCTACAAGGCGGCCGTATCGTTTGGCTTGGGCTGAGTTGGGTGCTTTTCTTGGATGGTCGAAGGATGCATGGCGTATGTCACAGGGGGAGTGTGAGTAGGGCGTGAGGAGGTATGTTTTGTATTGCATGGACAAGGGTTTGTCACCTGTTACGATTGCGGGGAAGTTGGCGGGAATTTCCTTCTATGGGATGGTTTATTAGGGGTTTGATCCAGCACGGAGGGAGTTGCTGAGTAAGATGTTGAAGGGTTGGGGTAGGGTGCGGGGGGGAAATGGGGGGGGCAGCTGTGCGGGCGGCTATTATGTTTGAGTTGCTGTTGGACATCTTGGTGGAGTTGCGTTTCTGTTGTTATGACGAGGTGGAGGTGGCGCTGTTCCGGTTGTGCATGACGTGGATGTTTTTTGGGGCCTTCCGGGTTTCGGAGTTGTTGGGGGCTAGAGGTGCTCCGGGTAGGGGATTTGAAGACGTGCGAATGGATGGAGCGCGCCTGGGTATTTGGCTGGGGAGGTCGAAAACGGACCAGGCTAGAAGAGGCACGTGGGTGTGGTTGTGCGAGTCTGGGGGGGCAGGTGCTTGTCCGGTGCGTGAATGGAGAGCTTTTTGCGGGCAGACGGGCAGGAGTGTAGGAGAGATCTTTTGTCGTGCTTCTGGGAAACGGGTCACGGCTTTTCAGCTGCTGGCGGTGTGTGCGTATGGCAGTGAGGCGACTAGGTAAGGACCCGGCAGGGTATGGGACGCACTCTTTCCGGATCGGGGCAGCGACGGCGGCTGATCGCCTGGGGTGGTCCTGGGACAAGATCAGGCAGATTGGTAGATGGAGGTCGCGCTGTTGCGAGCGGTACGTGAGGAAGTAGAGCGGCGCGGTGCGCAGGGGTGCGACAGCGGTGGGGCGGTTCTGTTTTGGTTCGTGTTCTAATTTCTCTTTTCTTCGTAGGTTGTGTTGGGGGTCCGGGAGCCAAGACGGTTACCTGGATCGTTGGACTTTCCTTTGTGCATTGGGCCTCCAAGTATTCCGACAGGCAGGTGTACGGTCGTAGCCTGGGCCTGAGAAGCAGCCATCATGAGGTACATTGGTGGGGCAAGAGTGGAATACGCTGGGGGGAGCTATTGCCCTGGCTGACTAAGAAAGTTTCGCAGAAGGGATGTCCGGACTTGCTCGTCATACACCTGGGGGAGAATGACCTGGTGAAGCAATCGGGGGTGTCGTTGATGTATTTAATGCAAAGGGACTTGGAGGCTATGAAACGCAATCTGGCTGGCGCCTGCATTGTGTGGACTGAGTTCATCCCTCGCCGGATCTGGAGGGGGGCATTGAAGGCCGCAGCAGTGGAACGAGCCCGTAGGAAATTGAATAGGGCGATGCGAGTATTTTGTGAGCACAGTGGGATCAAAGTGCTGGCGCACACTGGATTGCGGCTTGAGGAGCCCCTGCTCTTTAGAGACGATGGCGTGCACCTTTCGCACATGGGCAATGCGTACTACATGATGGAGTTGAGGGATGTTATAAGTGGTTTATGGAATGAGTCTATCTGGTGTCGGAGAGCGTGAGGGCGAAAGGTGCACTGGCATGGGGTGGGGCAGGTAACCGCCCTCCGGGGGTTCCCTGGTTGGTGGATTTTGGAGGGGGGAGGAGTCCATGACGGGCATACTCACCCTTCCGGGGAGGGGGATACTGGTGAAAGGTGGGGGTGCGTCATACCAGTTTACGACGGATGGAGATGATGGAGGAGGTTGGAAGAGAAGTGAGTAAGCGAATGGGATAAGTGAGGCGGTTGCTGTGTGAAGTGGGATGGAGTAATTGGAGTATGGGAGAGAATGGAAGAATGAGAAGTTATGTTGTTGGGGATTGTTGGGGGGATTTGTCAGATGTTTTGGTTATGGTTGTCCAACCCTGTCCTAATAAATGGCCTTATAAGCGAAGTTACCTTGCGTGGAGTGATTATTGCGCGATGCGGCCCCCGGGGGAAGAAAGGTCAGCAGACTAGTCTTCCCCCGGGGATTTCGCGCAAGGGAGGGACAGGGTATGGAAGGGGTGGGATTAGGGGTGGGGTCGTGTTAGGAGGATAAAAGGGGCTGGGAGAGGTAGTCCTTCCTCTTCCTTTCCCCAGCGCCTCAGGGTGGGTTAGTTAGGTTGTTTTGGCCACCCGCCCACCCTACAGTCGAGGAATTCGATTGAGGGCTACTAAGTTTTTCTATAAGCGTGCCAGTTTAGGACGGGTTGTGAGTGCGTGGAGCGGATTTGGGAGGGGGGAGGAGTCCATGACGGGCATACTCACCCTTCCGGGGAGGGGGATACTGGTGAAAGGTGGGGGTGCGTCATACCAGTTTACGACGGATGGAGATGATGGAGGAGGTTGGAAGAGAAGTGAGGAAGTGAATGGGATAAGTGAGGCGGTTGCTGTGTGAAGTGGGATGGAGTAATTGGAGTATGGGAGAGAATGGAAGAATGAGAAGTTATGTTGTTGGGGATTGTTGGGGGGATTTGTCTGATGTTTTGGTTATGGTTGTCCAACCCTGTCCTAATAAATGGCCTTTTACGCTAAGTTACCTTGCGTGGAGTGATTATTGCGCGAAGTGGAGGTATCAACCTGCATCCCCCTAGGGCTGGGCCCTTTAACGCTTATTCATCCCTGTCGGGAGTAATTGGGGATGGAGTCTCTCTGCAGTCGGCCCGCGCGCGTGCTCTCTGAGGCCGACTGCAGATTCAGCGAAGGCGCGTGTCAGTGCGCATGGGCAGCACTCGGCAGTGAAAGAGGACTGAGTCTTCCAAGCACCGTGTATACACCTTCAAAAGCCCTGCTCCACGCGGGCAAAATAAACAAAGCACTCATTGACTGCCCAGTGGGTCAGTATCACACAATAGTAATAACAGTAGAGTTAAATGTGTGACTTATGTGTTGTTGTGCAGCAGAGGCGTAACTAGAGCCAAATTTCGGGGGGGCTAAGGAAAAATTTAGGGGGAGGCTGAATCTTTTAAGCCATAGGCAGAGTGGAGCTGCAGGGGCTCTTAGAAGGGGTGAAACAACAACGAGGCCTCATTAACATGCAAATGGTCTTTTAAAGACCTGTGAAGTGCTCGGGTGCGGCTGTGTGTGCGCCGGGAAGCTGTCTCATCCCGGGCTGCCACACACGACGGGGGGGGGGGGGGGGGGGGGGGCTGAAGCCCTGTGAGTCCAATGGGTGTTGCGCGCCTGTTGTGCAGCATAAAGAAAGAGGACAGACTGAGGTCATGTGATGTCTTATATAATCTGATGGATCATGATTGGTCGAGCAGTATGGACGATGGCCAGAGACTCATAGGAAACGTTGTTTTATTTCTGTTTAATGTTTGATTGGCTGCTGTGTTTTTCAGTAGTAAAGAAAGAGAAGCATAATCTGAACGCAGGGCCCTCCAACCTTTTGTCTGGTGAGAGCTATTACTGATCAATGAAAATAGTCCCGAGCTACTGATAACTTTGATCATTGTTACAGTAGTGTTCACACCGAAAACGACCACGAAAATGGACACACCTTGCAGGATCATAGTAGCAACCACCCAGCTGTATATCACAAATTAAACTATACTTACCTATATATACTTTCTTTCACAATGTTGGGGATGTCAATATTCTAAATATCTGAATATATTATGATTAGGGCTCCCGGTTTTATGGTTTTATTTTTGTAACATTTTCATCTGTATTTATCCATATTTATTTTTTGGCCACCTTATTGGTTTTATCAATATTTATTTTGTTTCGAGAATAAATGGAGTCGTAAAATGTTATATTTCTACATCTATTTCAGAGAAATATGAACTCATACTCAGCGACGTTTTAGCAAATTAAGCAGCCAAATATAGCCAAACAGTACACCCACAGGTAAATATCAGCATTATAATACAAATATATGTTAATGTATGCCTGTATTTAAGGAAATCTCACCCTGTTTTTGAACTTTCCATGCCAGCTATCTGCTCAGCTGTTGTCCTGGGAATCACATAGAAGCATGAAGAGTCACCCGCATGGAGCACAATTTTCTGCTTTTTTTCACTTTTAAATATAAATACAGACAGGAAACAATTTTTTTCTATCTGTATTTATCTGTAAAAATCTGTAAAAACAGAAAACTGGAGCCCTTAATTATGATAGAACACCGACCACCCCAAAGTATAAGATAGAGTTACCGACAGCAATGTTGGGAAAAAGTTATCATTATAAAACTCCTCCACATGACTAAATAAATAACAGCCACTGCAACAGGTGCTCACAGGCACAAAAGAAATACTAACAGCAATAAATCTCCCAATCAATCCTGAATTATTATTCAAAGAGCAGCTTTAAATTTAATATGCTATGGATTTTCATTCATTTTTTTCAAATATCGGCATAACACTCTCCCAAATTACGCAATTTTCTATCAAATATACCCATTTCATTTCAAGTAAAAACACTCCAAAAGTATCTTGTGTTTTTCATACACTGTATGACAGATAGAATGGACTTTGTAAATAGAGATAGAAGACAGGTGATTATATGTCAAGTCCTGCAGGTTGTCGAAGTGTGCAGTCTGGAGATGTATATTGCTGCCTTCTTCAATGTGACTAGACCCCCTGAATTACATACTGTGCTGGGCTGCACCCCAGGAAGCTACTTCAAGGGTGCTGGTGAGCTCCCGAGCTACTCGTTGGAGCCCCCTGCGCACAGGTCCTGACATACAATTCTGCCTACAAGTTTAAGCTCCAGGCCTTTGGCTCATCCTGGCCATGCTTCCTGTGCAGAACAGGTCTTTGCGCTCCTCTGGATTTTGGGTATCACCGCCATGAGATTAGCAACCAGGGGCGTTATCAAGACCTCATTTTGAGAACTGTGTGGATTTAGAGCATTTCTATGCATTTGGTTTTCTACAGGAAAGACATTGATTTGCAGATTAAATTGCACTGTTTACAAGCCATACATTAACTCATAGAATTTCTGAGAAAACCTCTGCCTTGTGGATAGCGCACATTTGGGAAAAACACATGCATGGACCTGCTCTGCATCTGTGCACAGGATTATGATACGGCCGCAGGTGTCAGTTAAACAGAACCTTTACTCAGCAGGCCTATGCCTTTTAACCAATTTATGAAGATTTGGGGCTTCAGAGTCCTGAGACTACACAGAAGCCAACATCACCTTGTATGGTGCCCTGCAGTGCTTGTCAATCACTGACGCAACCTCAACGAGAACCTGGCTTGGCAGTACAGGCTGGACTGTTCGCATGTGGAGCAGGGTCAAGACTGGTTTGCATATTGCTGGGTCTGAACTGAGGTGGCGAAGTGAGCTAAAGAACGATGATGGATTCAACTCAGATCTGTGACTGGGGTGAGTGTCTGAAAAATGTCAGCGCTCAGTCCATCACAACCGAACCGAAGACCCTGCAATGCATCCTCCTCAACGTCCGATCCCTCCACAAAAACGCCACTGAAATCTGGGACCTCCTCGACAGCACTACCCCGGATGAAGCATTCCTTACCGAAACCTGGACCAACACCACCTCAAGACCGGACATCGCTATTGCCATTCCCCAATGATACAAGATCTCCAGGAAGGACCGCCCCACCCGCCCGGGAGGAGGAATTGCCATCGTCCACAAATCCACCCTCCGGCTGAGCACACTCCCCGACGAGCCCACAGACCTGATGGAACACCTTCACTTCAAGATTCTGGCCAGCCCTACCTCCACCCTCCAAGGAACCCTCATCTACCGACCCCCTGGACCACGCAGACTTTTCGCCACCTCCATCACAGACATCATCTCGCCACATGCCATCGTGTCCACCAACCACACCCTACTGGGAGACCTCAACTTCCACCTCCAGAACCAACTGGACCCCAGCACGACATCCCTCCTGGACAACCTCCACAACATTGGACTCCGCCAGATTGTGACCGAAGCCACGCACTCAGCAGGACACACCCTCGACCCCCTCTTCACAACAGGAAACTCCATCACCTTCAGCCACACCACCAAACTCCCATCGACTGACCATCGATGCGTCCACTTCACGTTCAGAACACCCACCATCCACAGACACCAGCACCTGCTCCCACGAAGAAACTGGACCAGAATCACCACCGAACAGCTAACCTCATCACTCAGCAACTCCACCCCAACCATCGCGGAAAACGACAACGTCAACACCGCAGCCCGAATCATAAAGAATTTGATCTCCGACAGCGCCAACACCATAGCCCCCTCAAGAAAAACAACACCCACCCCAAGAAAGCTAGATGGTTCACCACTCATCAGAAAAACAAGGAAAAAAGCGATTGAAGACAGAATCTCCACTCATGCACACAACAGCAAAGAACTCTTCAACATCATTAAGGAGTTCGCCCCACCCAGCAGCGAGTCCACCGACATCCCTCCCTCACAAGACTTCTGCGACAAACTCTGCACCTTTTTCCACCACAAAATCAAGAGCATCTATGACAAATTCGACGAAGACAACCAACACACTGAACCCTCACCAACCACCCTGACACACTGAAGCCAGCGATCGACAACTGGACAGTCCTCACCACCGAAAACACACTGAAGACGATGAAGTCAATCCACTCCGGGGCCCCCACAGGCCCCTGCACCCACCATATTTTCAACAGAGCCGCCGACACCATCGCACCCATGCTCTGCCACACCATCAACCGCTCCCTGGCAACCACCATGCTCCCTGACGACTGGAAACATGCTGAGATCAACCCCCTCCTGAAGGAACCCTCGGCGGACCCCACCGACCTCAAAAACTACAGACCTATCTCCCTGCTCCCGTTCCCAGCGAAGGTCATAGAGAAAGCCATCAAGAGCCAACTGGCCACATTCATCGAAGAGCACAACATCCTCGACTCCTCCCAATCCGGCTTCAGAAAAAAACACAGTACGGAAACCGCCCTCCTCGCCACAACAGACGACATCCGTACCTTACTGGACAAAGGAGAAACAGCAGCCCTCATCCTCCTCCACCTCTCAGCGGCGTTCGACACAGTCTCTCACCGCACCCTAATACGCAGACTCCATGACGCAGGGATCCAAGACAAGGCCCTTGACTGGATCCGCTCCTTCATCTCCGGCAGAACGCAGCGGGTCAGACTCCCCCCTTTCATCTCGGACCCTACACCTACCACCTGTGGAGTACCCCAGGGCTCCTCACTCAGCCCTACGCTCTTCAACATCTACATGGCTCTGCTTTCCCCTATCGTCAGAACCTACGGACTCCATATTGTGTCATATTCAGACGACACCCAACTCATCCTCTCCCTATCCAACGAACCCAACACCGCCAGACACAACTTTCGAGAAGGCATGGAAGCCGTCTCCAAATGGATGAAAAACAGCTGCCTACAACGAAACACCTACAAAACGGAAGTACTCCTCATGGGCCCAAACCCCGACGCCTGGAACGACTCCTGGTGGCCCCCCGCCCTCGGAAGCCCGCCCACCCCCATGGACCAAACACGCAACCTGGGAATCATCCTGGACTCAGAGCTCAAAATGGACCGCCAGATCAACTCTGTCTCGTCCTCCTGCTTCCACACCCTCTGCCTCCTACGTAAGAGCTTCAAATGGATCCCCCTCGAACACAGAAAGACTGTCACTCACGTCCTGGTCACCAGCAGACTCGACTACGGCAACGCACTCTATGCCGGAATAAACAAAAAACTCACCCGCAAGCTACAGAACATCCAAAACGCCACCGCAAGACTGGTCCTCAACCTGCCAAGACACTGCCACATCTCCCAGCACCTGCGCATACTCAACTGGCTCCCCATCGATGCTAGAGTCACCTTCAAGATGCTAACCCACGCTCACAAGGCCCTCCACGACACCGGACCAGCATACCTGAATAGCCGACTCAAATTCTACGCACCCCAAAGGACCCTATGATCAGCCCAGCTCTCCTACTCTGTGGTCCCCCGCACCAGAAAGACCAGATCGGGAGGCCGCTCCTTCTCCTTCTGCACGGCCAGAGCCTGGAACGACCTTCCGCTCCACCTCAGACAGATAACATCGTTCCCCATCTTCGCAAGAAACCTCAAAACCTGGCTCTTCGACAGACCACCTCCTTGATGGAATGGAACCTGCGAACCCCCCCCCCCCCCTCCCCAGTGCCTTGAGACCCTTACGGGTGAGTAGTCGCGCTTAATAAACACCTGATTTGATTTGATCTCCTTGTGTTTGCAACCTCAACGAAAACACAAATGTTTATATTTGGTATGCCAGATTTCCACGCTTGCCACCTGACATGCATTAATATACACTTAAGTCAAATTGAATGATTTACACATTATTTTGTAGTGTTTATCAGTCCTTAATATTATTCAAACACTATGGATTAATGATCACCATTGAATGTATTTGATCTGGCAAGAGCACCACTACTTACTCACAACAGTAACTCCCAGTGTTCTCAGAGGAACAAAAATTTTTGAAATCGCCACCCAAGAGAATACCCAATACATCCTCACGTTGCGCAACTACGTATGCATCTACCTCTCGCCATTTTGGAAGAGTAAGGAGACCGCACCTGGCACCAGAGCAGTAGGCAGCTATGAGTCGATTGGACTGGGGTGTTATTCAACACCAGTGCAGGCCATTATAAAGTGTCAACGAGGGTGGGCACTATGAATTCTTTTCTAAGAATACCAAAGTGAGGCACATGCATGACTTTAGAGAGATTATGGAACGTACAATATTGGAAGTGTTTGAAACTGAGGACAACTTATTTGGCAGCATTGTAATGTAACAATAAGTGCCAAATAAGAAGCATAATGTGAAACAACATCAGTGAACAAGTGTAATAAAAATGCATATACACAAGGTGCCATTACAGCCTCCGCAAGTATGTCTTCCCTCTCCTGCTGAATGTAGAAAGCCTTGAATTGCGTGGAAGCATACTTTATGTACTACACTGAGAGATTTGATGAAGAAGGAATTACGGTAGCAAAGAAAAACAAAATATTTTACTAAATTCTCCGGGGCCAATTCACAAACTGCATTCTGTAGGAAGATTATTAGTACTATGATAGTACTACAAAAGTACTATTAAATGTTATTCACAACCCTACAAGTGTCAATCTCCACCTCCACCGTGCCTATCTTTTCAATGGGAGATCCTCTCACATGCAAGTTTGATACTTACTAGTAAATGTGCGAGGGACCAGGGGAAGTGGCTGCCAAAGGGACTTGCTAACAATGGGCACAAAAGATGAATCTCAATGCTATTCACAAACTGTAATTCTAAAGTTACTACAGCCAAAAGGACCCAAAATACCAGTGTTTCTATACATGATTTTTACGGAGGGCAAACGAGGTTCCGTCGATAAAACTGGTGGGGTCACCTACAAAGGGTGACCATGAAGATTATGCATATCTGTTTTTCATATATGTATGGGCACTTGAATGGTTAAAAACCTACGCAAATATTTTCATGGGCAATCTATAGCACCATTTACTTGCTACTTCAGGCATCAAACCACCGATACGGCTAAGATACGTTGATGGCTTATTCATAGTACAGGATGCAATAAGTAGAAAATTGGAAGAATTTGATAGAATTCACAGCTCAAATAAACATGTTATTCAGCGCCAAGATACCCTTCTTGATGAACGTGCGCTTTACAAATACAGGTTATGCTATGTCATATCAATAGTGTACATCCTATCAATAAATCACCAGCAGCAATAGTAAACACAAGCTTCAACTCCCTTTTTCCGGATGTGCACTCCACTGTCTACTAAAAGAAAATTGAAACCAATCTATTTCTGTACAGCAGGCCTGCAGATGCTCATTTGTATCTAAATTGGACTTCGTACCACCAGCACCACGTTAAACTCAGCATCATTTACAGCCAAGCACTCAGAATAAGACGCATCTGCAGCAATGAGAACACTTGTTAAGAACATCCACAGGAGCCTGCTAGATTATTTCAAATGCGAGGCTGTCCTCTGCATATCACCCAGCAACAAATTGACAAGTCTTTGCAGTTACCCAGGAAAACACTTATTTGGAGTACCAGCAGCAGAAACAGTAGTGACAGAATCCCATTTGTTGTTGGCTCTCATCCATCAACTCCTAACTACAGAAACATAATTCAAATAACATTTCCCTTAACAGCCATCTGCTAAAACTACAAAGGGTTTTTCCAAAACCGTAAGACATTGCATATTGCAAAGCTCCCAATTTACGAGCTCTGATTGTGATAACTGAACTCCAGCAAGCTTTAGCAAATGCAAGGTTTGACTGCTGTGACTCTAAAAGGTGCAAATCATGTGTGAATACCTTTTAAAACATCACCAGTAGCAACTGCTGTTATGAGAAGAATCTGTGGCATTAGAAAGCCTCTTATATGTCGATCAACAAGCATAATTTATGTGTTTCAGTGCCAACGTCAAAGCTGTAAAAAACAATATGTAGGCCAAACAGTGAATAACCCTGTAGACGATTCAGGAATCTCAAATCAGAAATAATTAATAAGAAACCTGACCAAACAGTAGAAATCATTTTAACCTTGTGGACCATTTGCTATCAGATTGGAAGATTATCCCTGTGGAACATGTCTTAAAAGAAGAACTACAGGACTCCAGAGAAAACTCCTGGATGTGCCTTTTAAAGTCTTTCCATCCAGATGAACTGAACATCAATGACAATGCCAATGCCACCTGATAACTGCATATCTCAGGAGATCTCAGGACTGCATTGATTCCACATTGCAAATGGAATCTTCACTCGTGATGCTTTTTGAAAATCCAGGAGTGTCAGCTGTGCAGTCCAGGGAGCCGGAGGACTGAGGACTATGAGGCCCATACTCCTCAAGGAAGGAGAGGAGCAGTGGAGGTGGGACCAGCAGTGTCATATCGTCAACCTTTGCTCCTGCCACGTGGGATAGCTGCATGTTTTCTGGCATCCAGGGAGCCTGAGGACTGAGGTCTATAAGGCCCATACTCCTCATGGAAGGAGAGGAGCAGTGGAGGTGGGACCAGCAGTGGGATATAGTCAACCTTTGCTCCTGCCACGTGGGATAGCTGCATGTTTTCTGGCATCCAGGGAGCCTGAGGACTGAGGTCTATGAGGCCCATACTCCTCAGAGAAGGAGAGGAGCAGTGGAGGTGGGACCAGCAGTGGGACATAGTCAATCTTTGCTCCTGCCACGTGGGATAGCTGCATGTTTTCTGGCATCCAGGGAGCCTGAGGACTGAGGACTATGAGGCCCGTAACCGCCATGCGAAGGAGAGGAGCAGTGGAGGGGGTCACTAGCAGCTCTATATAGCAAGACCTTTGCTCCCAGAGCGTGGGATGCGCCCGGGCAATGCATGGGCGAAGACCAGACCAATAGTGGGTCTGTCTGCACCCGTCTGAGCCAGGAAGAGACTGCCCCCCCATTTCGTCCTTACTACTATGGTTAAGCGCAAGTCCACGTGCAATACACGTGCTCGTGCAAAAAGCTGTACAGTGAACACATTTTTAGCAGAAGAAGTAGGGATAATTTCTATAGGCATAGAGCAAGCCAAAAGGAGTATTTCTCTTGAAGGTAGCGCCCCATCTCTTCCTTCTCTGATTCTATTGTCCATCTCTTGAAAACCTGGCTGTACCCTCTTTAGTGGCATTGTATTTGCAGAGTCTCTTTGTGTTTGTTCCAGGACACGGAGGTCCTCTCGGGGATGATAGGTGTGCTTTAAATAAATAAAATAAAATAAATAAATAAAACAAAGTAGTTGCTTATTCTGATTCAGGTGGAGACCATGAACAGTGTACAGCACACCCACTTTCCCCTGTTTCATGTGGGTCAACCTCCTGTTGAACCAGTGGTCAAATGGAAAAAGAAGGCTGTTTGTTTGCCCAAAATGTAAGATAGTCAAGTGACCACCTGGGATGATTTTATTGAAACAGAGATTGGATGTTACACTGGCGCACTTACTTGCAGACCTACATTCGGACTTAGAAGCCAGAGTAGGTTTTGGACCCAAGGGTGTGTATTCGCCCCCTTTCAAATTGATCGAGGTGGACAATAGGGCTCCATGCTGGTGGCCATTTTCTTTCTTTTTGATATCAACAACTTGAATAAACTGTTCTCAGGAGGTGGGTTGGATCTGCATTCTATTAAATCTACTCCGGTTTCTGCTCTATTATATGCTGATGGTGAATACTTATTAGGGCGTACACTGGACAGCTTGGAGTCTTTGAACAGAACTTTTATCAATTTTATGTCCGAACTTGACTTGGAGACCAATTCCAAGAAATCCAAGGTGGTGACTTGTGGTCTGCGTAGTTTTTCTCTGAAATCTCTTTCTACAGATGGGAAAAACTGTTGAAGGTTTCCAATTTCCCCAATCTGGGCATTATGTTTGATACTTTATAACTCATGGCGACCCAACCTATCGGTTAGGAGCCAAAAAACGTAGACAGTGTGGGTGCTCTGTCTATTCTTTCTAGAGCTCTTGGTTGCAACCCCTGGCCCCTAGATAAGAAAAAAGGCAATGTGTACCATAGCACTGTAAGGCGCATGGGTCTGGGACAACCCCAACCTACATTTTGTGCAATCAGAAGATAATCATTACCTTCGACGTCTACTGTGCCTCCCTCCTTCTTGTACCAGTATGATACGTCATGAGAAAGTTGGCTTCTCTTCTACTCTGGCTCTCAGTTTGGTTAACCGCCAGGTTATTGACGATTATCTAAATTGCGACAAGGGCCTTTAGAATACCATGGCTTTTATATGTCAAGTCTACTTTGGTGTCCTTAGGGCCTCCAAGCCTCTTTTATGAGAGTTTTAAAATTTCTAAGCCTGATAAATCACATGTGAAGAAATTGCTTCTGGGAAACAGGCGTGCAGATAGGGATGACATGTATATCCATTCTATCAGGGGCTATTGCTTGCTTAAAACATGTTTCGGGACAGAACCGTATTTATTGAAGGCGCCTTGTACCTGGGAGAGGGCTCTCCTATGCTCGCTTCCCTTTGAACCTATAGAACTGCTCTAACTTAGGTCAATAGGATCCGACACATTTGCACTTTACGCTCTTTTGTGCAATTTATCTGATTTATTCGAACTGTTTTTATCTCCTTTATTGAAATAATATGGATTTAGGCAATGTAGACCTGCACTTTATTTTTTTACAACTTTTGAATGAGGAAGATGTATATTTAACAGTTCGTTCTTTTTAAAATGTGTTTTAATTAATTACTTTTATTCTATGTGTTTTTCTGGTTATATGTATATAACTGAATAAGGATGATATGATGGCCATGATAAACTGAGCTAATGAATTACAATATCCACTATAATAAATGGAACATGGGGACATAAAACCAAATTTTGTAATTCGGTTCAGATTGATTCCCTCTTACTGAGCATTGATTTCAGTTCAATACCCCCTTATAGTTTTAAATGTAATGACTTGCTGAACATTGCAATAAAAATGCAACTCAGAACGCACAAGCCAACATGTTACTTCTTCTCACTTAGAGCAGGAGTTCCTTGCTGCAGAATAGAAAAAGTTTGGATCTCAAATGTGGGCTTCAGGCAGCACTGAAGGGAATACTAGAGGCTGGAAATTGTCCATGTGTGACATTGTGGCAGGGAAATATGTGGCCTATTCACAAACTGCATTTTGTGGTACGTTTAATAGTAATACAATAAGACTATGACCGTAATACAAAATGTTCTTCACAAACTTACAGGCACCTCTGCCCAGAGTATCTTTTTCTGTGCGGAGTTCACCACCCGACTGCGGAGCCTACGCACCCATAACAATATATTCTAGTAGTAAATATGGGAGGAACGGACGGGAGGGGGTGACAAATGGGGAATACTTATAATTCATTTTGTACATCACTTCTAATAATTATTATTAAATCATATAAAAAGTAATGTTTTTACTTTAGATAAGAATTTATTTTTAAATTTAGACTTCAAAAGAATTTTTATCTAAATTAATGTATTTCAATTAATTAAAGATTTTATTCAAAATAAAGTTAATAGTTCTGTAGCATTTTTTATCTTTTGTTCTACATTCAAAATAAATATCTAAATGTAATTTGCATTAATATTTAACATAAAAATATTTATACTAGTTTTTTTCAGTTATATAAACTTTTCTACTTTTCCCTATACTTTACCACAGGGAGACTCCACAGTTGGAGCAGAGATCTCCATTTCATAGGTAAACGATTTCATAGGTTTTATTTTAAACCCCTTAGCACATCGCTTTTGGGCAATATATTTCTTAACAATGGAAGGTTTCCACAGAGGTCTGAATTCCATGGGGCCAGATAGCGAACAGTGAAATAGAAGATGTTAATTTGAGTTTTACAGACTTAGGGGCTGTTTTGATGTGGGCAGGAAGGACTCCGACCGTCGGAGCGCTCCTGCCCACATCAGAATGTGCTGTTTGGATTCCTTTCCGACCGAGCCATTCTGATGGGCTTGGTCGGAGATTAATCCAACACGGTTTTCCGTGAAACCCTTCAGTACTCCCCCAGCCGGCTCTTTCCTGCCCAGGGAGTACGATGGTAGTTTTCCACTGCCTTTTTGTGCCGGTCTTTCTGACACAAAAAGGCAGTGGGAGCCTGTCTTTGGGGGGCCCCATCAGGGCCCCCATGGGTGCTGGGCAGGCGAATGACGGCCTAGGGGGCACCTATGGTGACCCCTTGTTCATCCCTGCACCCGGTGGCAGGCACTTTGAGGTGCCTGCCACCGGGTGCAGGGATGAACTGCCACCCTGGTCTATAAATGAGAGCATGCATTCCGTTCGGAATGCATGCTATCATTGAAAGGTATAGGCATGCGACTGAATAGGGTTTCGGTTGCATCCTACTTGCAGGTCTGTAACCAATCTATGGCAAATCTAGGGCAGTGTCAAAAAGCCATGGATGTCGCTGGGAATGCCCCCAGAAACACCCATTGAATGCCCCTTTAACTCAGAAAACTGTGTTCAAGGCAGCCATATTTACGAGGCAGCATTAAGCCAAAAAAAGTGGAAGAATTCTGCCACGTAAATATGCAGCAGGCTCCTGTGCCCCCGGAATGTCAACAAAGTTACGTTCTGGTGATGCAAGTGGCCTCATAAATGAGGCCTAAAGTATCTTGCTAGGATAAAATAAAGTTTCCGTTTGTATCCTGAGTTGAAATCCTGGTGACTGTGCCGCAAGCTGCTGGCTTATACCCAAAATGTACTTTAAGGGACTTATTTACAAGTCCATTGCGCCGCTGGTGTGGCACTTTTATTGACACAGCGCAATGGGCTTCCCATATTTACAAGGTCATGTAAAGTCACCCTGCGTGACTTTTCATGGCCCTGTAAATACGTTTCCCTTTCTCGCATAACTGTGCGTGAAAGGGGCGTTCCATGGGTGTTACTGTGGGTATTCCTACGCAACATCCATGGAACTTGACACATTCCCAGATTTATAATATTTTTTAAACCTTTGACTGCGTCAGAATCCTACGCCTCCCCAGGCGAGGCGTATGTAGGCACAACAAGGAGAAATACTTTTATTTCTCCTCATTTTTTCCTCTTTCTATGCGTGCTCATAGAAAGAGGAAAAGGCCTTTAATGACTATTTATGTGCAGGAAAGTGTCCCTTCCTACACAAAAACAATCATCCCCTCAGTGCAGGCACCCTTGCAAAATGATGCAAAGGTGTCTACGCTGGTGCACAGCTGCTGTTTGTGCGCCGGCGCAGTAGAGAAGGACGAGAATGCGCCATATCTTGTAGGTACGGTGCATTCCTGCCCTTTTATTTTGACGCACGGCAGCGCAGCAAGAGGACTTGCTGAGCTGCCGTGCATCAAAATATTGTAAATGAGGCCCTAATATTTTCAGCAGTATCAAAAAAATGTTGAAGTCAAGGATCAAACCAATTAAGGCAACACAATTCCCAAACCAATTTATTAATAAAAACGAAGGACGTTCAATAAACACAATTAAACAAAATGGCAAAAATCATATTAAGGGAACCAGAGATATTAATTTTAAATTATAGTTCAAAAATTGCCAAGAATACACAAAGTGACTTTAGGAAATCGCCCTTTTCTGCATGATCACTCCAGATTTTTTACTTTTCTGTATACCTTCTTTTTGCTGGCTTTAGGACTTAACCACTGCTAAATAGCAGTAAAATTCCTGTGCTTCCTCTCCAAAACATGTGTTGGATATTGGAATGTCCCATTTGGTCTATTAAACTTCCCTGTGAGTCTAGTGTAAATAGTGCCTAAGGTTGGATGGTAATGACAGCTTAGATATGTATGACAGAACTATGTGTCTGCCAGGGCCACCTCTGCTTTCTAGCTGGGCTGCAATTAAATGCACTGCAGTAACATGCCAAGGAAAATGCCTTTGCCATGTTGGAAAAGCCCATTTTTGTATATTCATAAATCACCCCTACTGTAAGAGCAACAAACAGGGGCTAATATACATAGAAAAAGGTAATCTATGTATTCTACATATTGGGATGGCGTGCCTTCACAGTGAAATAAAAGGCAACAGCTAATGCTCTGTGGAGACTTTGATGGACCTTTCCTTAAGTACGCTTAGATGGGATTAACATTTTAATTCCCTGCCTCTGCTTAAGAAAAGGCCACAAAATGTTTAAAGGTTATTTCCTGCTTACTTTTCAAAATTTTATTTAACAGTAAAATCAGATTTTTGATAACCAGAAAAGTAATTTAGTAAAAATATACTCTATGTTGCCTGAGATGGAACTGGCTTAAAATTAGCACTTCCACTCCTTACACCTATAGGACTAGAATAGACATCCTTGGCTGGGAGAGTTAACAACCCTGGTTCAGAATCTACTAAGGGACAATGGATTAAGTGCTGACTTAATATCAGGTATTAGCTATCTGGAATAGGGGTGGGCGGAATTTGCGAAATTAACTTTTGCAAATTATCGCGAAAATGTTTAAAATTATAGCAAACAAGCGGAAATATCGCGAAGATGCGGAAGTTTTTTTCCGGCATGTTTGCGAGATTTTCTGCATGGTTGCGGGTCGCCAACTTACCCATGTGGTTGCTTGCGGGCGCGGCCATCTTGTTTTGAGTTGTCTCGCGGTGCATGATCGTGAGAAGAAAGACGTGATCGCGCGACGCATGACGTCACTGCGGGCGCGAACTGTCGCGAGACAGCGCAAATGGCTAAAAACAATACAACATCTCATGGAGAACGTGACCGGATCAAGAAAACTTGTCGGCGAACGCAGGGATTCAGGTAAGGCGATCGCGCGCGCGCGAGAATATATTAATTTACAGCGCGAGCAAGAAACAAATTATCGCCAAGCTGCGGAAACCGGAAATTTTGACATTTTCGCGCTTTCCGCGGAACGCAAAAATGTCAAATTATCGCAATTTCCGCGAACGGAACGAAATTTTCGCCCAGGCCTAATCTGGAATCAAATTGTTGTTAGAACAAAGGGCAGCTTTAGCACTGCATCTTTTGATCTGGAGACGCCAGGGAGGGCTTCTCCTACATATTCTAACGACCTTCCCAGATGCCCATACCCCAGTTACAGTAGGAGAGAAAACTAGTTCTGCCTCTGTCAGGTGTGGGGAGAACTCACCTAAAGACAGGAGTGTCTTAGCAGCTGAAGACCGGCATAATGGCAGATTGGTTTTGCTATCTTGAAAGAAGGGGCTCCTTGGTAATCTTTCAGTAAGGTGACTAGGAAGTGATGCAAAAGGAGGTTGGGGTCCTGTGAGAAAATAATTCGAATTGGGAGGTAGAATTTCTCCAGTCACTAGTTAGTGCACAGAATAAATATAGCACCTCCACCACCACCTCCTCCGAACATTCCAGTACCTGGTTAAACTCCATGGGCCCGATTCACAGAACTAACTTAAATCAAAATCCTAAACTTACTACCATTTTGGTATTCACAGAAGGCACTTACTCATTTTGGTATTCACAGAAAGGTACTTACTCATTTCGGTATTCACAGAAGTTAGGAGTCCTAACTTTAGGACTCCTAAATGCCTTCTGTGAATGCCAAAAGTCTTAAAGTTAGGATTTTTCTCAGTTTAGGAGTAGTAAAGTTAGGACTTCTAACTTTAGGACTCCTAAACTGAGAAAAATCCTAACTTTAAGACTTTTGGTATTCAGAGAAGGCATTTAGGAGTCCTAAAGTTAGGACTCCTAACTTCTGTGAATACCGAAATGAGTAAGTGCCTTCTGTGAATACCAAAATGAGTAAGTACCTTCTGTGAATACCAAAATAGTAGTAAGTTTAGGATTTTGTCTTAAGTTAGTTCTGTGAATCGGGCCCCATCTGAAGAAGAAAAAAACCCAGCTGGAAGAAGCCTCCCGGCTGCTGCTTTAAGAACACTCGATGCTTTGGAGGCCATTAGTTTTACCTTTCCAAAAACAAAAAAAAGAAAACTTTATAAACGTTTGACAGACAACCATCTTGTTTGACGAAACCGCTGTGACAGCAGGTCCTGTCAACCTTTCGAGTTCTTTGCCGGACTGCCGGACAGCTCTAAATATAGTGAGCAGAAGTCCCTCGGGATGACGGCGGAATGTCTTGTGCCACCCCGATGGATTAGCCTCCTACCACCATAATCTAAATTAGTCTGACCTTGACAACTACATATCTGACTATATACCTATATTCTCTGAGGAAATCTAGGAATTACCCGTTATATCCAAGGTCAGGGGTGGATAATCTGGAAGACAGGAGGGTGGCATGTGAGGAGAGCTTGACCACTAACAAATTGCACAGTGGGATTTCCTGGTACATGGACCACTTCTGGGTTAGCAGTGGCAGAGCATAATTATCCTCTCTCTGAGCATTGCTCTGTAATTAGCAACATCTCGTAGTTGCATTGACTTTCTGTTGTTGATAATTCTTTTATCCGTTTTGCATCCTCACACATATGTTTTGTTCCTTCCTGTAGGCTCCCTTTTGTTTCCCCAACTGCTCAGCATTGTTGCCTCTCTCACTGTTGTGTCTTTTAATTGTTAGACTGTCCTTGTGTTCTGCTATGGGGCAAGAATCCTAATGTATTGGGGTCAGGGGCTCGGTTTTGGTATTTTAGTAGCTGTCTGGTCTCACCACAGCGACCACTATTGTGGAGCAGGGTCAGCTGTTCCACAGTGGCAGGCATGTTGGCTAGCAGGCTTTCATATCCTGAAAATCATTTATCCTAATATGTGGGTATGTGTCTCATTCTAAATTGTCTATCCTCTGGGGCAGACAGCTTATCTCTCTGGAAGCAATACCACTCTGGTCTTGGATTTACCATCGACATCTGCTCCTCAAAGACCTCCCGTGTCCCTCTCCTCCCACACCCCTTCTACTCATCGTTTCTCAGTTGAGGTGTGCAGTTCATCTGCATTTCTGGAGACCTCTGGGGAGGCTGGGATTCCCAGTGAGCCTGCAGCCTCACTACAAGATTCACGGTTTTCCAGGTCCAAAAACCCAGGTATGAACTTGACTCAGAGTGCGTTATAGTTTAAGCCATCGCTAAGATAAAGTCCGACCTAATTAAAGCCGGTCAGGAATATGCATTCCTGTGCGATCACATCAATTAAATCTGGACCCAACCCCTACAAGAGCTGGCCCCACTGCCGCAGCCTCCGATTCCATGTCAGGTCTTGGTGACAGCTCAGGAGCGAATCAGATCATGGTTTCCCATCCTCCTTCCTCAGCATCTTTGTCCAGGGCAGAGCACTGTCTTATCAATACCTCCGAGGTTACCTTTATCCGTTACTATTTTACAAAAGACCCATTGGCACACCATTAATCATTAATAAGTGTCCTTGTTCAACTACATTCGATGTATATCTGACACACTTCAAGGGGATCTTTGAGAAACAACAGCCTGAACAATCAGTCCACACCAGTTTACTGAAGTTTGATTAGGATAATCAATATCTTGTTCCACGTCTCATCCAATGTCAACAGCTCATGGCGTTGGTGGAGCGGGCAGATACATCAGTGGCTGCTGTATGTTACCAGGGTCTCCAGGAAGAAATAAAGGGTGTTCTTTCTCTTGTGGTGAACTGCCCTCTGACTCCTTCAGTCTTGATAACTCTTATGCTTCAGACAGATGCACAAATGATGGCTCGGATTTATCAAGGAGTTGCATTATCCATGCGTGATGCAAGTTGTTCCGAGACAGCGCAGGTACTACTGTTAAATGGTATTTACAAAGCCATGCAAGGGGCTATTTGCTCAGTCTTGTGTGACTTTCTAAAGAAGTGTACCACAATGCAGCGGCTTGCGCAGTCTTGTGTTACATTTCACATTGGTAGGCGTTCCATGGGCGGTTCATGGGCTTTCCCATTCATCCACTTGTGGAATTTGATGCAATTCCAGGGTTTATGGAAATCCGTGAACCTGGGATTGTGCCAAAACGGCACAACACCCAGACAGAGGCGTAACGAGGAAATACATATTTATTTCTCCTTGTTACTTCCTCTTTCTGTGCTTGACGCATTCTGATTCACACACAGAAAAAGGAACATGCATTTAAGGATTGTTTTTGTGCAGGTAGATGTCTCTTTCTGCACTTTTTCAGGTTTCAATTAACTCCGTGCGGAGCGGAGATCACTTACATCTTATTCCTTGTTAAGGAAGACTAATGCACGCTAAAAAACATGTCGACCTTCGAGCCTTTGGTTTCTGATTCTCACCCTCCAAGCAGTCAATTTCTGGTAAAGGTCATATACGTTCAAACACTTGAAACAAATAATTCCCTTTTTGCTGCTTGATATGGACCTTGATTTATCCAACTTGATTTATCCAACTGTCAAAGTCATAGGATCATTGAACGTATATGACCTTTACCAGAAATTGACTGCTTGGAGGTTGCTAGACAACGGAGAAACCGCGGCCCTCATCCTCCTGCACCTGTCAGCCACCTTCAACATGGTCTGCCACCGCACAGTACGAACACGCCTCCACGACGTCGGAATCCAAGAGAAGACCCTGGACTGGACCTCCTCCTTCCTCTCCGGCAGAACACAGAGCGTCCGCCTCCCCCCTTCCGTTCTGAAGCCACCGAGATCATCTGCGGCGTACCCCAAGGCTCATCCCTCAGCCCAACGTTGTTCAACGTCTACATGGCACCACTCGCCCACATCGCATGACGGCACATCCTCAACATCATCTCCTACGCCGACTACACCCAGCTGATCCTCTCCCTCACCAAGGACTCCCACACCACCAAAACCAACTTCCACGAAGGAATGAAGGCCGTCGCTGACTGGATGAAGAACAGCTGACTGAATCTGAACTCGGACAAGACGGAGGTCCTCATCCTCGGATACACCCCCTCGGCCTGGGACGACTCCTGGTGGCCGACTGCATTAGGAACACCCCCAACACCCACCGACCACGCACGCAACCTAGGGGTCATCCTCGACTCCACCCTCTCCATGACAAAGCAGGTCAACGCCGTCTCCTCCTCCTGCTTCAACACCCTCCCCATGCTTCGCAGGATCTTCAAGTGGATCCCCACCGAAATAAGAAGGACAGTCACCCAGGCCCTCATCAGCAGTAGACTGGACTACGGAAACGCACTCTACGAAGGAGCCCCGGCCAAACTCCTAAATCGGCTTCAACGCATCCAGAACGCCTCTGCACGCCTGATCCTCGACATCCCTCGCCGCAGTCACAACACACCCCACCTGAGACACCTGCACTGGCTCCCTGTCAACAGGAGGATAACCTTCAAACTGCTCACCCACACACACAACGCACTCCACAAAACCGGACCAACGTACCTCAACAGCAGACTCAGCCTCTACACCCCCAACCGCCAGCTCAGCTCCGCAGACCGCGCCCTCGCCACCGTCCCCCGCATCCAAAGAGTGACCGCAGGTGGCAGATCATGCTCCCACCTCGCCACCAAGACATGGAACACCCTCCCCATTCACCTGCGGCAGACCGAAGACCTTCTGACCTTCAGAAGACTCCTCAGGACCTGGCTCTTCGAACAGTAGCAGCTCCCCCCCCCCTTAGCGCCTTGAGACCCTCGCGGGTATGTAGTGCGCTTTACAAATGCCATGATTGATTGATTGATTGATAGAGGTCAAGGGTTACCATAACAGATCGGTAGGACTACTTCAATCTCTTCCCCCACTTCAGAGACCTTGGTCTCATATTCCCTTGGATTTCAATCTTGCATTAGCCAGTTCTCAAGGATTCACTGTTCTACTAACAGTAAATTGAGTATTTTTCCAAACGTAGGTGTTTTCTTGCATTGTAAGAATGTTCTACATCGGTTTGATTGGCTGATATCTTTTTAGATCACATCTTCAAGCTTCTGGGATACCAGAAAGTATAGTGATCGAATTAGGTTCTCAATTTTCTGCACTCTTTTGGACAGAGTTATTGAAGAGGTCGGGTATTGCACATTTCAAATCCACTAGCTACCTCTGATTGGCAAAAGGAAAGAGTGAACTCATGTATAGAGCAATACTTGCAATGTTTCCAAATAAGCCATCAGCCAGATCAGGTAAGAAGGATAGCTATGGCACAGTTTGACTATAACAACATCTTGCATCATTCATTAAGAACCTCTCAATTTTTCTGTACTTTTGATTACCATTTTAAGATGCTCCCTTTGATGTTACAAGTTTCCAAGGTCCCCTGTGTTTAACACTTACTCCAATATAATCACCAGGTTCAACAGACGGTGTGACAATACGTGTTAAGGGCCGAATCCACAAAAATAGACAGATCTACATAGGAGGGCTGCACAAGCTTATGACTTAATAGATAAATTGTGGCTGTGTACTAAATTTCTAATACTTCCAAAGTTACGTCCTATATTTAATCCTAGTTTTGTAAGCCAATTCAAGATTATTGACATGGGGGCCGATTCACAGAACTAACTTAAGACAAAATCCTAAACGTACTACTTTTGGTATTCACATAAGTTTGGATTTTGTCTTAAGTTTGTCTTAAGACAAACTTAAGACAGACTTAAGACAGACTTATGACAGACTTAAGACAAACTTAAGACAGATTTAAGACAGACTTAAGACAGACTTAAGACAAATTTAAGACAAAATCCTAACTTAAGTCTGTCTTAAGTCTGTCTTAAGTCTATCTTAAGATTGTCTTAAGTTTGTCTTAAGTCTGTCTCAAGTCTGTCTTAAGTCTGTCTTAAGTTTGTCTTAAGACAAACTTAAGACAAAATCCTAACTTCTGTGAATACCAAAAGCAGTAAGTTTAGGATTTTGTCTTCAGTTAGTTCTGTGAATCGGGCCCATGGTGAGGAAGCCAGCAGTAAAACTTCAACTACCAATGCAATGGCAGATCCACCCATTTGTACATATTTCTAGAGTACAAACACCTCTACCAGCCATGATTATAGATGGTACACAATTTATGAGATGGAAGCCATGGTCGATTCTTGCTTTTATCTTGAATTGAACAGTTATAGTCTCTACTGGTGTGAAAAGGTTCTGGAATCTCTGAAAGGTCTTGGGAACCCGCCAAATTCATACATGCCCCTTGATTGGTTAAACAATTTCACAAACAGTTCCCTGAAAAAATAATATGCCCTGGCAAATCAGTGAGAAGGAATTCTTTGCACGGCTTAAGAGGAGGTGGTTAGGCTCGCTAGAGGAGAACTAGTACTGTCGAGATTTCATTACAGACACAGATGTGCAAGGGGGTGTGCAATGGTTGCAGACTTAAGAACAAAGAGCAAAAGACACATAGGGTCTGATTACGAGTTTAGGTGCTATTTATTGCTTCGGGTGAATAATGATACTACAGGGTACGTTATTTATTGTGGTGATAAATAACACCTATTGTGAGTTTGTGAGGAATAACATACAGATTTTGGTTTTTAATGCACCAAAATCTGTATGGTATGGTAAATTTGGCCTGCTTTTCCCATGTTAAATTTTGGCCCATTTGACCTGTTGAAATGTAATGACAGTTAAGGTACTTAAGGTATCCGATCATTATCAGATGTGTTAAATACAGCCAAACTAGTAATTCTGACCTGTGCGTAAACAGCGGTTTGGGCTTGGGTTGGATTTAACCGACCCAATCGTAATCAGGCCCATAAACGGAAGAGTCTCCCAAAGGAACTCAGTTAACTATTGTCAATAAGGGCAGGGATAGAAACTCTGAAGAAAGAACAAACCATGTGACAAGAGCTAGGCAGATAAACAGCAGGAGGGTGGGTATACCTTAGTTTTGTTCCTCCCTGTCCCTTTCTCTGCTGAGGTAGGTATGTTTATTGACACTTCTGGAGAGACTGTAGAATATTATTGAATTGAATACAAAAGTATAACTGGTGGAATCATGGGGACGCAGTAGCATGCCTGCCTTTTCTTCTTCTGTCATCTCTTTGCCAGTTTTTCCTCTTCTGCCATTCCCTCAAGGAGACAAAGATTACTTTATTTTAACTATTTCCTTTTTATCACCTCCTGCTTTGTGCTATTTCCTTGTGGCTGATTCCTAGAACCTTGTTGTATGGAAATGCCTTTCATTGTATGGTCACCCTCAAGTTTGTGGACTGATGCTGCTGGTTTTCGACTCTGAGTGGACTGAGGCCTGTAAAACAGAACTCAGTGCCAGTGCCCTCACCCATGAACATATATTTCGACTAGCCTGACTTACCTGTAGGTTCCTAGAAAATGGTACCCTAGGTACTCAGGGCAGGTAAGGTAAGTTACAGGGTCACGCCAGGGATTGCAGCACTTGTTGTGCCACCCTGGGCGTGACACAAGTAGGACAAGACTCCCAGTCTGCCATTTGAAGACTGGAAGAGCAGTTTAAACAGCTAGCCTGACTTTGCCATTTACATTAATGGCAAAGCCAGACTTCCCCCTAGCATTTGTGTGAGTCATCCCTATGACAAGCCTATTGAGTCCTGGGGCGGGGTGCAACATATCTCATGGGCAGAAGATGCATCTCACATGCACTGATAGTAAAAACGCGAAACTGTCTTTACTGTGGAAAGGCTTGGTCACCATCGTGGAATCTAAGTGCGTCATCCAAGCTATCAAACAACTTATTATATTGAGTCTGACTTGATTCTGAAGTTGAAATTAATGGAACAAGTCGCCATGTGCAGCTTTAACAAGTTGCCAATGTGTTGCCTTTAGTCCCCTGTGCCCTTGGCAGTTGCACATGAGGCTTTCTCGCTGAGATATCTTTCTGCCTTCCTGGGGAGACATTCTAATGACTCCCAGGAAAGGCTGCAATAGGGGCCTGCTCTGGAAGGAGGTGTTACCTCCCTCCTGCAGGAAGTCACATGGGTGTTTGCCTAAAAGGGAAGCTACAAAGGAGAAGTCGCCTTTGAATTTGAAATGCTAAAACTTGGGAGCCGGACTGCCCCATAGTTTAGGCAGACAGGCTGGCACTAGGGACAGAGAGGGCAAACCAGTTGGCAACTTGTTTTCTAGGGGCATGTAGCCTCCTTGGTAGCCACACCTCTGGGTTGGGCTAGGGTGCTCCACAAGCAGAGAGAGGATTTCTACCATGTTGGAAGGGGGCAGAATGGTGCATTCTGGGATGCCCAGATGTCTCACTTTCCAGGAAGTGATCACCAGGTGAGAGGGAGCCTGGTAACCCATTGGCTGCCAACTGCATCCTGCCCTGAGGGCATTTTCTGAGCATAAATAGGGCACCCCTGGAACTCCGAACTCAGCTCTCATCTGGGCTGGAAGAAAGACTGCCCTGCTTCACCGTGGATGCCAGCAAAGTGAGGCCACACTGGGCTGCATTCGGCATCCTCAGCACAACGTGTCTGGTTTGTTAGGTTTAAGGTGTAGCTGGTTCTATTAGTGGTTTGTGTATGATTACATGTCCTTGTGGAATCCAGATCTGCTGGTGTGGTGGAGAGAGACCTTGCAGATAAAACATGTTGTAAGAATGCTTGTGGTTATATAGTAGGAGTGTGCAATGTGTGTTGTAACCAGGCGGTCCATGCTCCAGTTCCATGCAAAGCCAAAGGTGATCCGAGCCTGGGAATGGGAAGCCCCAGAGCTTGGCTCCAATTCACCAGGGACTGAGGATGGCCACACCCTGACAATAGGTGGAATAAGCAGATTATTTCCATGATGGTGGCTCTCAGTGGTCCCAGAGGTAGCCCGGGTGGCTCCACACCACCACAAGATTCCGTAAGCAGCATGGTTTGGATGGAAGAGCACTTAGTTCAAAAAAGAATTTTTATTAAGAAACATAGAGGTGTCCATAAAGAATACATAACATCTACCTCATATCAACATATCCAAATAAGCATATTCAGAAATATACAGACTGATAAATCAATAACAATAAATGAGAAATTAATAATACAGATTAATAATACACAAAAAATCTGACTATCCATTACTTATAGAGAAAATTTGGAACAATTTGGGGATCAGGGGGGTTTGAGAACCTCTTGTGATGGTTGCAATTGAGAAAACTGTTTAGCATTCTTATCAAGAAATTGTGTAACAGGGGACCATAACGCCAGACGTTTTGCTGCCAAATGTGCAGGGTAAACAAAAGCCGTATCCAGTCTATGGTTATAGCAGACAGCATACCACCATGCTCTGTAGGAGATTTTTGTAAAATCTTTACAATTAACAGTAATTTGTTGAAAAGCAACTGCAATTAACAAATCAATAATCTTAACATTGGACATTATGTTTTCCCAGACAGGAGAGAGACTGCTGAGGAAGACATTAGTAAAGGAGAAAGAAAATGCAGTACCAAAAACTAGATTGATTTGAGCCCAAACTTGTTTCCAAAAATCACATACATGCGTACAAGAAAATAACATGTGGAACAAATCAGCATTTGAGGAAGAGCACGTCCAACATGCATCCGGTACATCTGAAAAACTTTTATTTAAGGCATGCGGTGTCAATAGGAGTCTGTTATATATAAAAAACAATGTTTGCGTGATATTGGCAGCCCTAGAGGATTTACGAATCTTAACCCATATGCTCTTCCAGAGAGGAATTTGCCAAGAGGTGTGAAAATCATGTTCCCATGCTTCCTCTGTTTTTGATTTCTGTCTGATTACGTGAGTCTCCTGCAAAAAACTATATATGGTAGAAGCTTTAGGAGTACTTTTTAACATGTTGTGAAATTGTAAGAGGGAGTCAGGATTATTGGAAGGGTTTGGTGCATCGGGTAAATGGGTATAAGCAGTCATCACAGCTTCCTTTAAAAGGTTATATTTGGTAATGAATGTAGAAGGTAAGTTGAATAGTTGGCTAAGCGAGGGAAAAGATAAAAAGTCGGAATGAGAAAATAACTGGTGGACCCATAGTAGTCCTTTCTGTCTCCAAGTCTTCCAATAAAAGGGCCTATTGCGAATGAGAAGATTCTTGTTATGCCAAATGGGTGATTGGAGGAAGGAATTCTTAGCGAGTTGTGCAGAGGGCTGCAATAAATGGAGAAGTTTGGAAGTCAGTCTGATTATGGGAGTAGAAATGGACTGCGGTGGACGCGAAAAGGCCAGGTATTCCTGAAAAGAAAAAGGGGCTATATAAAGACGTTCGATTGAAGTCCATAAAGGACAATCACCCGTGGACTCAAGCAACCAAAAAGATGCCTGGCGTAAAAGAAATGCTTGGTGATACGTTCGGAAATCCGGAAAGTTAACTCCACCTTTATCTTTGGAGCAAATTAACCGTTGCAAGGACATTCTGGACTTTTTCTTGTTCCATAAAAAGGAAACTAATATAGAATTAATCTTATTAAGTGACCTAACAGGAATCAGACCAGGCATATTGGATATAGTATATAGAACTATAGGTGACAACATCATTTTAATTGTATCTAAACGTCCCCACCAGGATAAGTAGAGGGGATGCCATTTAGTGGTCAAGTCCGAAAGCTTCTGAGTACACCTACTCATGCACAATGCCACTGAGTCTGAAATATTAGGTGTAATATGCAATCCTAGGTACTTAATGTACTTGGGGCTCCATGTGAAGTTGGAATCACTAAAATCTGGTTGAAAAGTATATTTGGTTAGGGGTAAAATTTCGCACTTGTCGTTATTTAACTTATATCCAGAGATAAGGGAGTATGCCTTGACTTCCGCTAGAAAAGCAGGAATCGATTCATTTGGTTTAGAAACAAAAAGCAAAATATCATCAGCATAAGCAGCCATTTTAATATGAGAGTCGGACGTTTGAAAGCTGTGTATGTTAGGGTCGTGGCGTAGTTTAGAAAGGAAAGGCTCTAAAGCAAGATTGAACAAAAAAGGGGATAGGGGGCACCCTTGACGAACTCCTCTGCCTAAATCAAAGAAGGAAGAGACTAAACCATTAGCACATACTGCAGCGCGAGGATGAGAATAAAGGAGAGAAACCAAAGAAATAAATTTAGGACCAAAACCAAACCAATTAAGAGTGTAAAACAAATAAGTCCACTCAACCCTATCAAACGCTTTCTCCGCATCCAATGCTATTGCTGCTAAAGAGTGCGTTAACCGCGATGATTTAGACAAAATGTTGAAGAGAAGGCGGGTATTATCAGTGATATAACGCCCCTTAACAAAGCCAGACTGTTCCTTTCCCAGCAAATTCGGCAAATAAGAATCCAATCTAATAGCCAAAGCTTTTGAAAAATTTTGTAATCGATGTTAACTAAGGAAATGGGCCTATAATTTTTACAAAATTTAGAATCCTTACCCTCCTTGGGTATGAGACAAATATGTGCCTCAGAAAAGGAACCAGAAGATTTCTTGGAAGAACTAAAGGACTCTGTTAAAAGGTACAATTTGGGCAAAAGGATCTTGGAAAAATGAAGGTAAAATTCAACGGTAAACCCATCCGGGCCAGGCGCCTTATCTTTTTTAAGGTGTTGAAGTGCAACTGTTAATTCTTGTTGCGTAACGTCCGACTCCAAAGGGGACAAGTCCAGAGAGGAGGGATTTGGTCTTGGTATGGTGGAAAAAAAGTGTGAGAGGGAATCCGCAGTGGGTTGCGTTTCAGATGAATATAAAGACTGGTAAAAACAGGAGAATTCATTTAAAATTTCTACATCCTTAAATTTTAGATTGGAATTAATATTGTAGATTGAATCAATGTTTAATTTGTTTTTCTTGACTTTTAAATAATTAGCCAGTATTTTCCCAGCCTTATTTTTGCCACCATAAAACTTTGCACTAGATTTCAACAAGTACAAGGAAGCATCATCTGTCGATTTTTTGTTGAACTGCATTTTAGCATTAATAAGAGCTGTTAAGCAATCTTTTGAGTGAGATGTGTAATAAGAGTGTTCCAGCTTTTTGATGTCATGGAGAAGATTCTTGGTATGTAAGCGGGCAGTTCTTCGTTTCTTAGCAACAAAACGGATGATAAAGTCTCTTGCTAAAGCCTTAAATGCATCCCATATTGTTGAAAACGGTAGGCAATCAGTGTGATTGAGTTGAAAATATTCGTCAGAGAAAGCAGTGAAAGAAGCAGTGAATTCTGGGTTTAAAAGAAGCGCATTATTGAAGCGCCATCTTCTAGGGGTTAAGGACTTGGGTAAGATATCAACACTAATCAAAACGGGGGCATGGTCTGAAAGCAAAATAGGGCCTATCTCTGCATGTGTAAGTGTTTGCTAAATGTTGTGGGATACGAAAATATAGTCAATTCTAGATTGGGTATGATGAGTAGGAGAGTAGAAAGTGTATTCTCTAATAGTAGGATTGCACAAGCGCCACGCATCTAGAAGTTTGTGTTGGATAATGGTATGAACAAAGGACTTGTGCTGTTTGATAGGAACAAAAGGGAATCTGGAATTCTTGTCAATAAATGGATCAAAAACCTGGTTGCAGTCACCAGCCCGTATAAAATTGTCTTCCATAGCATGTGCAATCTGTCTAGCCAATGTAGACCAAAAGGAGGACTCACCCGCAGTAGGAGCATAAACGTTAAGAAGAGATACTGGGACTCCTTTTAACAACAGTTTGACAAGCAACCATCTGCCATCCCCATCAGATTCTTGCGTTAAGAGTGAAATTGGGAGTGACTTGCGACAAAGTATTGTTACTCCGTTGCGCTTCCCATCACCTGGAGATGAGAAGACCTCTCCCACCCACCCTCTTTTTAGTTTTAATGACTCGGTGTCCTTTAAATGAGTCTCTTGCAAGAACACCAGGTCAGCATTCAATCTGGCTAAATGAGCGAGGACTCTCTGCCTTTTGATGGGCGAATTCATACCCCTAACGTTCCATGAAATACATCTCAATGACATAAATAATTTAGAAAATAGTAATCCAAACCTGTGAGACGCACAATCAGTCTATAAATACACCAATGAATACAAATGAACAAAAATAGAAACAATTGGAGAGAAGAATGAGATTCAGATAAGAAATAAAAAGGATAATCTTAAAGCATGACTGTTGAAGAAAAGAGGAAAATCTGGAAAGAATATAAAAGATTATTGGTGAGGGGAAAGTAGTGAGACCAGAGACTAGAAAGAGTAGAAAGTAAAAAAGTGAACGAAGGTAAGTAAGGCAGAAAATAAGAATTAATAGAAATAGATAGGACACCAGAAGCGAAAATAAGGGGAAATGGAAATACTAAACAAAAGACGAAAGACAAAACGAAAGACATACCTACAATCAGGGAACGAGAATGTGGGGAAAGGTGGAGCAGGGTGAAACAGACGGACCATCCAGTGAAGCTCAAACCGGAACCATGGGAAGACACGCCAAAACATAAACGTGGCTGTGGAAGAAACATGAAGATTAAGAAATCAGTTAGCCATTTCTAAAATGAGAACAAAATACGTAATTATTTAAATATATAACAGCATGGCTCCTGCAATCGACAAGAGAAAAAACAAAGTAAATAAGAGAGAACAGTCTCAACAAGAAATTTCAAACCAATCAGGTTCCATGTGAGGAGGAGGGTCTCGAAGAATCCATTAAGTCTATCTTGTGTGCATTGATGAAGCTTTGCAGACGCACTGGATCCTCGTAGGAAGTGGTTTTGTTATTGTAGGTAACTTTGAACAGGCACGGTGGTATAATCCATACCTAGCGCCCATGGATCGAAGAACCGGTCTCATGTCTAGAAAGGCCTTACGTCTCGACGCCGTAGCTCTAGAATAATCCTGCGCAAAAAATAATGTAGCTCCTGACCAGGTAATCTTCTGCCGAGCTTTGGCAGCCAAAGCAAAACCAAAGGGAGTGATGGACGGAGTGTTGAACATTGCAAGCACTCACCCCCAGTCAATTGATCTGGGTTTAATCCATCACCGTTCTTTAGCCCACTCTGCCACCCCAGGTCAGACATGGCCATATGCAAATCAGTCTGACCCTGTGCCTCATGGGAACAGTCCAGCCCGAACTGCCAAGCCATGTCTTCCCTGGACCGGAAACAAGCTTCCTAGGACCGGTTTCTGGCATTTCAGCCGTCTTCAGCCAGGCTTGCTTGAATCCAGTGGCAAAGTGAGCAAGGGACTCACGTCTGAGCATACCCTGCCAACTTATGGCGAACAAAGCAAAACCAAAGGGAGTGATGGACGGAGTGTTGAACATTGCAAGCACTCACCCCCAGTCAATTGATCTGGGTTTAATCCATCACCGTTCTTTAGCCCACTCTGCCACCCCAGGTCAGACATGGCCATATGCAAATCAGTCTGACCCTGTGCCTCATGGGAACAGTAAAGCCCGAACTGCCAAGCCATGTCTTCCCTGGACCGGAAACAAGTTTCCTAGGACCGGTTTCTGGCATTTCAGCCGTCTTCAGCCAGGCTTGCTTGAATCCAGTGGCAAAGTGAGCAAGGGACTCACGTCTGAGCATACCCTGCCAACTTATGGCGAACAAAGCAAACCCAAAGGGAGTGATGGACGGAGTGTTGAACATTGCAAGCACTCACCCCCAGTCAATTGATCTGGGTTTAATCCATCACCGTTCTTTAGCCCACTCTGCCACCCCAGGTCAGACATGTCCATATGCAAATCAGTCTGACCCTGTGCCTCATGGGAACAGTCCAGCCCGAACTGCCAAGCCATGTCTTCTCTGGACCGGAAACAAGCTTCCTAGGACCGGTTTCTGGCATTTCAGCCGTCTTCAGCCAGGCTTGCTTGAATCCAGTGGCAAAGTGAGCAAGGGACTCACGTCTGAGCATACCCTGCCAACTTATGGCGAACAAAGCAAAACCAAAGGGAGTGATGGACGGAGTGTTGAACATTGCAAGCACTCACCCCCAGTCAATTGATCTGGGTTTAATCCATCACCGTTCTTTAGCCCACTCTGCCACCCCAGGTCAGACATGGCCATATGCAAATCAGTCTGACCCTGTGCCTCATGGGAACAGTCCAGCCCGAACTGCCAAGCCATGTCTTCCCTGGACCGGAAACAAGCAGCTAGAACTTTTAACAAATCTGTGTATTCCAAAAAGTAGAGAATAACACCCCTCGAATTCTGTGAGGACGCCGCTGCAGAGGCAACACGACCCAACCTGTGAGCACGTTGTATGTTCAGCATAGTGTCCTCTGGTAAATGGAGAACCTTTGGGAGAAAGGACTTGAAGAAAGCGACAGGATCTGTACCTTCAACTCCCTCTGCCAAATTATAAATGCGCATGTTGTTCCTTCTATTCCGGTTTTCAAGATCCTCAACCTGTTTATGTAGCGTGGATACCTGAGATTGTAAGGAAGTAACACATTTGGTAGTATCCTGAAAAGAGGAAACATTCTGTTCCACTGTTGTAAGCCTGGCGTCCAATTGTGACCAATTATCCGAAAGAATTTGTAGTTTGGTATTAGTTTCCTCCATAAACGGCCTGAGGGCTCGTATTTCCTGCAACAGCATTTCCATGGAGACCGGAGAATTCGGTTTAGGTGGTGACGGGGGATCTTTTTTTTGACGCTTCATATTAACCTTTCCAATGGTGGATTGTGTAGGATCCATACTTGCGCTACACAAATCAGGTACAAGGAGACCTGAGGTAGTCAAATGAGAAAGTTCTGAAAAAACTTTTGAATTTTTAATGAAGATGCGTTTGGGTTTCGAAGTGGCAGAGGCAGTCCCTTTTGTACGTCCCATATACCCTTATTGGTAGAAATACAGGACGCAGACCCAAACCTCGAGGAATACGGAGGAACCGTGAGGTGAGCAATGGAAGAAGAGATAAATAAATAAACAAAAGAAAAATAAGTAAAAATACGCAAAAGGACCTAGGTTTGATCTAGAGTCTATTTAGTCACCAGCGTAGGACGGTAGTTTGAAAGCCTGAGGAGACTGTGTGGGGCAGTTAATATGTGAGGAGAGAAGGACCACCTTGCCTGAGGAGGTAGATGTTAAGTTGTAAAATCACCAGTTGGTAAAAAGATGCTGACCACTCAACGTAAGTGAAGCAACCGTTGAGACTAACAGGGCTTTCCTTAGCGACTCAGGAGCATTCGCAGAAGATACAGCAGACACGGCAAAATGGCGGCTACAACCAAATCACCACAACATCCAGAGGTACCGGGGTAGAATTAGGTTGCTGCGCCACCACATGCCACCATGGGAAGATAAAAATGGCCAAACTGAAGTTCTGGAGGGCATAAATAATGAATAATGCCCATTTGGTATGTAAATACAGGTTCTGTCATCCACGGCAAAAAGAAGCAGAAAAAAACAAAATGGCGTCCGGCATAGCGCGATTCTGCCGATGTGCTCAAACTGACGAAAAAGACACGAAAATTACCGGGAGAGCGTCCACTGCCGTAGCATCTCTGCGAGTGTCAGTTCACCCGCATTCCGCTTCAAAGACTGGCCAGAATGATGCAAAAACGGCGATATCTTCCCGCTCCGGTCCGGGAGCCTCACCACGGCACCGCCATCACCGCCGGGCTCCAAGCCACGCCCCCTGGAAGAGCACTTAGGACAGAAGATGAACTGAGACGGTATCACATGTGCCAGTGTTTGTCTCTGGGAGGGCTGGTGATGCTGAGAGTCTGGAGCTTGTTACTTCATACCCAATAGACCTTCAATGTGTGGGCTGTGTCCTAAGTATTGTTTGCAAAGCGTCCCCTTAAAGGGGCTAATGATAGAAAATGTTTGTAAACAAAATTTAGGGCACAATATTTGTGTCAGACGATATTTATGCACTTGATATTCTGACACACCATTTATTAAACTTAAAATAAATGATGGGTATATCCAAGTGATTAGTTGTCTATCCGAGTTGGGCTGAAATACCCAGAATGCAAGAGCGCCGGTAGACATGGTCTTGTCAGTGTGACCCAGATCTCTTGACGGGGGGAGAATGTCTGCATTGTCAGCATTCCGTCCATCATTTGTTTGTTGTAACGCTTTTCGCCCTAAGCGGGATGGGTATTACCAGACGTGGGACCCGTGCTCACTACGCCACTGGAGTCAAGCTATCCTGGCTGATGACGGCTGATAGCCAGAAACCGGTCCTAGGATGCTTGATTCCGGTCCAGGGAAGACATGGCCTGGCAGTTCGGGCTGGACTGTTCCCAGGAGGCACAGGGTCAAGACTGATTTGCATATGGCCATGTCTAAACTGGGGTGGCGTAGTGGGCAAAAGAACGATGGATTTAACCCAGATCTCTTGACTGGGGGAGAATGTCTGCATTGTCAGCATTCCGTCCATCATTTGTTTGTTGTAACGTATTAACAAGGCAGCCCCAGTCTTGTGAAGCGATATTAAAAGTCCCGCTAACTGCGGTTATCGCCGGATCCTAATGTCTGGTCAAAACCTGACTAAAGCATGTTTAGTATGGGAGGTGGATTATATGGTTAAGTTCACACTCCCATATTAACAAGCTTTTCATTAGCGCTGTGAAATCATCGCTTGATTTCACACGCTAATGATGATTATCGCCGTCTATCGCTGGTTTGTACATCGCCTGTGAGCTAAGCGTTGCTAATACGCCGCTAACACGGCAATGTAATCCAGCGATAGATGACGATAATCAAATTTGCGCTGAGCGCGATTTGCGATATTCAACGCATGGCCCATAGTGTGCTGGAGGTGGAAGGGGCACCCCCTCCTTTGCTGAGGGTGTTGGGGGGCAGTAGCCATGCCCTTGTCCACAGGCATTTTGTCCAGGCCTGGTTTCATCTAAGGAAGGAGAATGGAAACACATATTCCTGCCCTCCTTAAATGGATGTGAGTTTTGCGCCATACACACAACGTCTGGATCACAGTGGGAGATGCTTGTGGTTGATAAGGGGGAAGACAGCAGAGCAAAGAGACACGCAGGCAAGGGGTGAATGCTTTATTCACTGAGCGACCCCTACCCCCATCCAATCCCCTTCAAACCTGAAGACATAGGGGCATATTATCAAGAAACGGCGTTAAAATTATCGCCGCTTTAGCGGCAGAAAACTGCCGTTAAAGCGGCGCTAATGGGCTTGATAACATGCCCTTGAGAATTCCCATAGAAGCACATGTTCTGGTGTCAACATGGGCTTCTGTGGGAATTCTCTGCGGCATATTATCAAGCCCATTATCGCCGCTTTAGCGGCAGTTTTCTGCCGCTAAAGCGGCGATAATTTTAACGCCCTGCTTGATAATATGCCACGTAGATACTTGGGAACCGAGATATTAGATCCCCTCACTCCCACTTATGGAAACACTCCTCACACACATCTCTCACACTGAGCGGTCATTAGAAGACCCTGCCATGACACATTGCACCGATTTACCAGGGAGACCCACGCACCAGGGGTATTCATGTATGGGCATCCTCTAAATGCATACTTTATCTGTCCTTACATCACACATTGATGCATTCCAGTCAGCTGGCTTACATTGTCCTGTGGGGCCCCCTCCTTAAGCTTAGCAGGAATGTCCCATTGCACCGCGATAAGCACCAGCATAGAGGGGGGTTATGTAGCCGTGTGGCTTCCAGCTGTTCAAGCCTCGGTAGAGGGGCTATGACAGCTCTCACCTCATAGCCCAGGAGTTCACCCCAGCAGGACTTGTCTAGAGGGCCAAGGGCAGGGAACACGGAAAGAGGACATTCAGGAACTAATCCAGAGAGGGAGTGTGCAGCAGTTTAAAGACATTGTCACACGTTCAGTTCTTAATTTGTAAAACAATAATTGCCGGGGCCCTCGTCACTGTACTTACTCAGCTACTCACCATCACACTGCTACAAGTGTGACAATTCAGACTGTTTGAGGCCGCCAAAGCTTTAAGAAAGGTTTAGGCGGCTGATATTAGTTGATTTGAATCAGGCCCGGACTGGCAATGCCTGCACCGGGCAATCCCCCGGCAGGCTGCCAGGGGTGGGGGCCGGTTTTTTGGCCGGGGGCCGGTTTTGTTGTTGGGGCCGATTTTTTTGTACACAGTCACTAGTACAGTAGTCACTGACTCGTCTCTACTGTACTCTGCTGCGCGGCGGCGTGCGTCTGCGTGACTCTCACTCTTTCCTCGCTCCGCGCAAAAACGTAATCAATCTCTGCTGCTAATCAAATAATGCATTGGAGTGCGAGTGCCATTTTAGGGGGTGGGTCGTGCGCGCACGTGCAGCACGCAGATGTCTCCGCCCGGCGCCCGCCGCCGCGTCTGTGTGGTCTCTTAGTCTTCTTCAGTTCACCCACCTTAGAGGGGTGGGGGTGGGGGTGGAGCGGGCGCGGCTGTTGGTGACATGCGCATTAGGGCTCGCTCAATAAAAAGTGCACGTGAGTGACCCGCATTCCAGAGAACTAAGCCAGACGACGAGAGAGGCCCTCTCTTGGCACCGTCCCCATAATTTAATTATTTCTAGCCCTGGCCCCTGCCTGTGCCAGTGTCCCTGCTGCCGACTGTCTGCCGCCCGCAGGTGAGTGTCATTTGCATTTTTGCACATTGTTTGCATTTGCAATTAGATAATATATTACACAATACCACAGCAGAAGCCAGAAGGTGCAGTAGGAGCGCGGGGTCAACGCGGGTAAATAACCGTAGGATCGAAGTACATGTAGGCAACTGCGGGAGGGGCAGAGCTGAAGTCTTAAGACCAGAGGGCCACAGTGGGGCAGGAACGAAACGTGCATTGTTTGTATTAGCTCCATTGTCATTTGTGGGGGGCAGCTTATTGGAGACATCATTTCACATCGTGTGCGTGTCTGCTCGTTTTTATTGTTTGCCTTTGTAACATTAAGTTGACATTTCATCAAGAATGCTGTTCAGGTTATGTATGGAGGTATTAAACATAGCGCTAAAATGACGAGGCCGGCGGCTTTTTCTGCACAGCCGCATCGCCCCATTTCTGTCTTCTCTTTTCTATGCGCTTTGCTGAGAGTGCCTCTGCGCCCTGGTCTCTGGGACTGTCCTGCCACTGGCAGGTAACCAGCTCACATGAGCATTACCTTTACCTGTCACCAGCAGGCAGATGACAACACATGGACTATAAGGGGTCGGCATCTGGAGGGTGTAGAAAAGAGGGGGGTGGGGGGGTGTATAGATTCATCATGGCACTGTGGGCCGGGCCGGGATTAAACAAAAGGTTTTTCCAAGTTTTGCTTTCTGCACCTCATGAGCGAACTGACAAATCTTGCCTTTCTTGGAAATGTTGTACATTAGCTCATGTGCTGCAGAAAGTGTGATTCCATTCAGACACAGGTGCACAGCTCTGATCTGGGCCTGCGCAGGCGTTCAAGCGAAGGCCCGCGGGGCTTCATCATGAACAAGGTGCCGTGCACAAGAGGAGAAGAGAACTGTATTATGCCTGTTTTCAGTTAAACTGGAAGAGTTGTATAAATTAGAACATGAGCTGAACGACAGCATAGCTTGGAAGTACGTAGGTATGATTGCTATGGCGGTATTTTTATTTTATTTTTTATTGCAGTTTTATATAGCGCGTACTCGACTCGAAGGTATGAAAGCACTTTACATGGGGAGATTAAGTGATTTGCCCAGAATCACAGGATGCTTGAACGTCCAGCCAAATTCAAAGCTGGTTCCCCACTGCCACGATTTCTTCCAAACTGTGCTGTGCTACCTGCAACTCATTTACTAATCCAGAGTTTCAGCGAGTTTCTGAGTCTGGTATGCTCCTTAAACAGGGCAAATACTTTCAATAACACGCACAGCGACACAATAAGCGAGGCGGCCCTCTTTATCACCTGCTGCACTTCATAAATGTAAAAAAAGGTTCGTATGTTACTGCAGAGAAACTATTCCGAATAAAAAGAGCCTTTATGTACTTTGCAAAACAGGTGCACAAAACAATCAAAGAATGACGTTCATCCACTTGGCAGGCCCTCTAAAATGTATCATAACATCAAATTTGTTGGCACGTGTTGTTGACACTATCAGCTTCTAAATGGTATCGTATATCCTTCTGCTTTAGAGGAATTCTTCGAATGAGCAGGAAGTCGGTTACTTGTTTTTTTTTTGCAACCCAAATGTATTGGAGCCCTTTACTTGAGCACCAGTCACATTACAAAGAAACACATTCATTTTTAGTAGGCACGGGGAGATGAAGTGATTTGCCCAGAATCACAGGATGTTGAGCTGACGCCAAGGCTCGAACCCGGTTCCCCATCTCCAAAGTCGGCAACTCTGGTTGTTACGCCACATCCTCTCCTTTGACACAACAATGATAGACATCCACTGGGAAACAGCAGATTTAAAGGCGCTGTCCAGGAAATGATGTCAAGACAGGTCTCAGATCCCCATCAGACGTCAACAAACAAGATAGCATTCTAAAATGGCTACGTACGGTTGGTGCGGGTTAGTGATGCGGACTGGGTCAATAAAACCGTATTTTTTCCTCTTCTTTGGGTGGCCCGTTAAAATAGGCAAAAAAGCAGAATGGGAGTTGACAAAATGAAATGAAAGCAGATGGTGATCTGTTAACAGAGATTCTAGGCGGGAAATGCATGTTAACACTCAATTAAGGCCCAGTCTGGGCCTTGGCCTATAACTTTTTGTTTATTCCCCGGCCCAGTTTTGTGCCGGCAGCACAGGCGCACAGCACACTAGAGCCCTGGACCCTGAGTGTGGTTTTATGTGTGAGCAGGCCTGCCTGCTTTGGTTCCTCCTCCCACGGGCCGCCGCTGCCCCCAGCAGTACTGAATTCAAACCCTGATGAGCTCAGGTCAGATTCTGTAAAAATGGGTTTTCTTTTTGTCAGGGTCAGGTGTTGTCTGTTGTTCGTGTGTGTGTCAGACTCCGAGCAGGGCCTGGCCAGCTGAAATGTTCCGAGCCAGCAGGCAGGATACATGTCGTGTGCTCCTTTTGGTGGCGCTGTGCTGCTTGACTCTTGGGGGCTGTAACTGGGGCAAAGGTTGGGGTCAGCAAGTCTGCTTAAAATATATTTTTCAGCACAAGCCCAAACTTGGGGCTTGTGCTGAAAAATATATTTTAAGCAGACAACAGGGCTTTCTAGTGTTTTTTTTCTTTCTTTTTTACACGAGTGAGTCGTTTTGTTTTGATTTCCACTGGCCACTGGTGTTGCCGCTGGCACTTGCCGCTTAGGCTAACGTGTACATTTCTAGGAGCCCTCGGTGCGTTCCCTTGATGCTGGCTCAGTTGGTTCGTGTCTTACATTTTTTTTAAATTGTTCGGATTTCAGTCCGAATTTCACAAGAAAGGAGTTTGCGCTGTTAAAATGCGCACTTGTGTGTTCACTGTTCAGTGTTCACTGTTCAGCGGATGGTTCACTTCTACAAGATGCAATCGGGCCACAGTGACGGTAGCTGTAGTTCCCAGTGTGCAATCTGACAGAAGTTTTCGAAAGAGACTTGCTGTTTCATAATACCCAATACCTGTGTGTTCTATGATGTTTCTATTTCAATGTCTAAGGAACACAATATCCAGCTGAATAGTATTCGTGTTTTTTGGCCTCAGAAAGCTGAAAAGGCAGGGTCTGCCTTTCATCGATTCCAATCTGTAACAAATTTGCTGCACAGAGTTCTCTACAGAAGGCGCAGTGTTAAGCAAATGACATCACCAATCCTCTGATGACATCACCGAGTTGATCACTGATCCCAGCCCAAGCCCTTCAACAGCCTCCTACTTGCTCCTAAGGGCCCAGGAGCAGCAAGGGCAAGATCAGATGTGGAAGCTAGAACTGCTACCTCACACGGTGTGAGCGTGTGTCACACTATTAGCTCCCTTCACATGGTCGGCTAGAGCTGTTATCATAGTGCTAGACAAGGTGAGCTGGAAACCCTTGCACAAAGCAGCCTTCCAGCTCGTGTGTGGAGGCTCTGCATTGCTGATGTCCATAAAGGGGGTTGCAACCTCCCTAGGAAATTAGTGGTAGCCTCTGAAGCTTTTGCTAGAGTTTTAGGAGAGAGGCTCCTTGTTTATGCCCCCTCCTTCTCCTCTCTCTTATAGTGAAAAGTTTTTAAAGTCGTCAGGTGTGGGGCACTTCACACACTAATAGGTCCTTTAAAACCCTCCTTAGTTTCTTTTCTGCTCCTGCCTTCTCCATTAGCCCTGATGCAGGGGTAGAAACCAACAAGGGCAGTGCCACCACGAGTACCCAAGGGCACTTTACCATAACCAGTGCTAAAGTGCTTGCGCTCTTTCCTTTCAAACATGGTCAAATTGGCTTACACCGAATTGGCAATTTTAATTTACTTGTAAGTCCCTAGAAATGTGGTTCTACATGTACCCAGGGACTGTACATTAAATGCTGCTAGTGGACCTGCAACACTTATTGTGTCACCCACTTAAGTAGGCTATTTAAAGATGTGTCATGTCAAGGCCAGGGCCTTTGTGTTAATCTTTCATGCTTTCTGGCCAGGGTGCCATGCCATTTGAGACATTTCCATGCCTTCTGTCAGCCTGGGTGGTTATGTGTGACATTTCCATGCTTTCTGGCCTGGGTGCTTAATTATGTGGACTATTTCCTTAGTTTCTGGCCTCAGTGACCTGGAGCTGGAGGCTCATGTGAGACATTTCCATGCTTACTGTGCTTGCTCGCTACACACCATGTGGGGGGCTGGTCTTACTTTTACTTTTTTCTCTCAGATTCACTTCTTGGGTCTAGTTTTGGTGCTCTCTGAAAGAATGTCTATGGGTACATATGACTGGGTGGGTAACCTGGTGCTCTTTAAGGTCATCACCTACTATTTACTGTGCTTTGAAAGTTGATACAATTGAATATGAAATGATAAATGTGATGTAAAATTCACCATTTTGATCTGTCGTCTTCCAAAATTTTCTTGGGGGGAGATAGCGGTCGGGCTCGCGTGCTGCTCGCGCTCACTACACGCCGGACGGGGGCTGGTCTGCCAAAATTTGCCAGGGCTGCTTTCAGTTCCCAGTCCGGCCCTGATTTGAATGCATATTGAATAAACAACCAACTGTTTTTGTGTTCATCTTTAAATTACACAAACCATGCAGCCATGTGGCAGCTGTCATAAGTGCAGGTTTTGGCAATTAAGAGCTGGTGCAGAGCACGGAAACCACCCGCTCAAATCAAGCACTGCACACATTCTCCTCTACATACGCAGGGGCATAATGCAAACCCCTGCAGCCCTGTTGCGCGGGGGGGCCCAATACTTTAGGCAGGCCCCTGCCGTTCAAGGAGACCCCATTTAGCCGCAGGTCAATGAATAGCTGTGAGATGTGGGAGACCCAGGGGCCCCTGATTACATTTTGCGAGGGGGGGGTGAGGAGGCGAGGGAGGCGTCATTTTGCATAAACACCACTGTGCATAGATGCCCTTCCTAATATACGGAGTTCATATCAGATGTTCACGTAAAAGGAAATATTAGCCACACGGGGAGGCCAGCATTAAATACAAGAAAAAAAGAAAATACAACTATCTCCATTACAGCACCTGGGGATGGCAGTAACAGCCACGAACGAGGACACCACAGCACCCCTAAAGGGGCTTCTCTCAGCGCTTTTTCTACATCTCTTCAATTAATGAAAGGTGTGAGACTGGCACCTGCCAGGAGAGAAGGGATGGGCTCTCGTCGAAGCCTGGTGCGCTGGGTATCACAAGCAAATGATATTCCATGTCCATACATTCTAGCAATCTCTCTGTTACCCATGCTTAATTTGAGCTGGTGGTTTCTGGTGCTCAGCACCAGCACTTAATTGGTTTGCAGTGCTTGGCAACGGCCCTTAATTGTCATCACCGCACTTATGACACTCTGCCACATGGTGGCGCTGCTCACCTAATTTAGAGATGAGCAGAACAATGGTTGTTTATGAATACAATATATATTAAAAATGACTAACACCTGCCTCCCGGCCATTCCTTTAGCTGTGGGGGCCTGGAATAATCTGAGCTGTCGCACGTGCAGGTGAGAGAGGTTAGTGGTTGGTTTGGTGCCATCATGGGCAGCGATGACAAGGGCAATGGGTGGAGCAAGCTGCAGTGGCCTCCTGGTCAGGGCCCTGGCACTTAATATTTTACAAATTAAGCACTGCCTGTCGTTACATGTGTCTTGAAACCACTCAAAGAGCCATCACTGCTTCAGCACAACTCCTGTCCGCAGTCTGATGAAGATTGTCCTCAGCCAACATCTGCGCCGACAAATACATCGAGTACGCGCAATACTTATGTTAATGTTAATTATTTTTACAAAGCGCGTGAATACCAATCGGCGTCTTGGCGCTAGTGTCGAATGTGATGACACAGAACAAATACAGGGAACAGAGTTTTAGATAAACATATGCGGCATAAAGGAGGCCCATCAGTTCCTTAAAGTCCAGGAGCGGGGAAAGCAGACCCGTAATGTGCGCAGCGTCCTCTCCGTTGTGGTGACAACGTCAGATTCATGTATATTCCCGTGGACTTTGGGTCGAATGTCACTGCTGCCATTTGCGTGTATTTCTTTTTCTGACGTGTGAAATACACATTAAACCAGCTCCATTTGCCTGCTTCATGAACAGGAGTGTTGTTTGCACTTGGTACAGCTCCTTTGCCCCAAAGTTGGAACCTGAATTGTACTGAAATTGCATGTAAATAGTGCTTACTACCTTGAGAAGGCATCGAAGCGCTTTGACATGACATGTCCAGTTCTCCAAGTGAACCATGCAAGGGTCATTATACCGTAGGTATATTTATGTAACTCTCGCCAGGTGAAGCATTTTAGAGTTCACACACCTGACGACCTGAGCTTGAGGCACACGTATGCAAATGATGTGTCACGTGATGCATATTGTGTTGATAAAGTACCCTCGTGTTCGGGCCTGAGCTGTGCGACGCCCCATATCTGTCCAGCATGAGGTTTGCCATGTGGGGCTTCAAGGCCGGAATTCAAGGTTATGTCATGTTAACAGTAAGATAGCGAACAAATACAACAGGTCTCTTGGCGCTTATCTAAGGATTATGATACCATATTGCACGGTGGTTGGAATCGTTTAGTTTGATTGACAGGTAAAGAGGGGCGAAGCAGGGGCCCAGAGAGCTCAAGTCTCGGCCGAAGGAAGGAAGGGTTTAGGACGAGGGGGGCCTTGAAAAGGAAATGGTGAGTGGGTTCTCTTCAGCCCCACAGCACCTCCTAAAGCTCGTTCGACAGTAAGGATGGTGTTGCTTTGAATAGGCCATGTTTCCAGTGTTGTTCAGGCAGCATTTACCCTCAGCGTCTAACCAGGCAGTGCACAACGAGGGGGATATTCTCAAGGAAGCGGCGGAGCGTTTCGTTAGCCTCCTTTGCCTAACGCCTCTCACCGCCACTTCGGAGGCGCGAGGCTGCACCCTATTCTCAAGAATGTGTTCCAGCCTGGCGTTTCCCCCTGCAATGGCGCTAAGTTTCACGACTTAGCGCCAACGCAGACATCCTTGCACTAGAGTGCAAGGGTGTCTGTGTGCAGGGGAGGGTTGTTCATGTGCAGGAAGGTGCCCCTTCCTGCACATGAACATTCCTGAAATACCATTTTGCTTTTCCCATGTGTGCTGCACAAGGCAGCGCACATGGGAAAAGCAAAAACGAGGAGAAATTTAGCATTTCTCCTCCCTTCGCCAAGACCAGGGGGCATATCACCAACAACCGGCAATAAATATCGCTAAGCGCACTTAGCGCTAGGATAATTATCGCCGGCTATCGCTGGTTTCTATCGCTGAGATCTCAAAAGCGATAGAAATACCAGCGATAGGTACATATTGTGTGATTATCGCTGGAAATCCAGCGATAATCGTACAACGATCGGCGAAACATTGGTGATAGGGGAGGGCAGACTTAACCATTATATCCACCTTCCATTGGATATAATGGCTAAATCAGATTAAAAGCAGGCGTAAGAAAAGCAGCGTTAAGCGCTACTTTTCTTATCGCCATGCCAGTTAGCGGGAGGTTTGATAATAGGAGAAATGTCGGTTAGCGACATTTCTACCGTTATTTGGGGGAGGAACGCCCACTTTGCATCTCATTAGAGATGCACAGCTGAGCATTCCGGGAAAGGGTAAAAATGCATGGAAACACGCGCTAACGTGTCCATGCTGATAGGGCATTAAGATTATCGCCGCTTTAGCGGCAAAAAGTGCCGCTAAAGCGGCGATAATGCCCTTGATGATATGCACCCAGGATTTTTCTGGTCTGAAGTTCCACGCTGCCACCTATTATCGCCGCCCTTGATAATAGGTGGCGGCCTCGATCACAATGGGTGTTGCCGTGGAACGCCCACCGCAACACCCACTGCACGCCCCATTCACGCTAAATTTAGCGTGAAAGGGGCCTTATTCTCAAGGCAGCGTTAACGCTGCCTTGAGAATAAGGCGTGGACCCTATCGCCAGGGGAACATCAGAAAAAATGAAATTCCCGTGGCGAAATGGCTTGAGAATATGCCCCTCAGTCTTTTTGCGCATCGAAAGTAATGATAGGCCCTTTCATCTGGCAGAGTTGTTATTCCTCATGCAGCAGCCAGAGAGGGGGGTTAGTAACTGCCCCCAAACCTTGAAAACAGCAGCTAGGAGTCCAGCTGGACCAAGGACCTCCGTGTTATAAACTGTATTAATGCTAAGGGAAGTGCTATGGTTTTCATAAAGAGAAGGTGCGTCTAAGGGCCAGACCTTACAGCTATCATTATCTCTCACATGCAGTTTCCTGATGTGGCCACTCTGCTCATTCAGGACTAAACAATTCTCTGTTCTTGTTGACCCCTCGCTCATTAAGTTATCCGAAGAATTCCTAAACTTGCAAGGACCTCTCTTTGCAGACTTCAGATAACTGATCCCAGCGCCTCTGCTCTGCACTGTGTGTTGTTTGGCAGATGGCTAATGAGTCACTTACATGGGGTGGGCCTCACTACCAAGGTGCCAATTCCGATCCGGTAAAAAAATTCCCCGTCCGACTCGTATCCGGATTTTTTTCCGTCCGAATCGTCAAAGTAGCGTACAAACTGCCAAGTACGATTCGAACGGAAAAAAGTCCATACGAATCGCATTGGGAAGATTTCCCCACACGTCCTCGGGTCGGGAAAAGTCACCGACACGTCCCCGGGCGAGAAACCCACCGTGCGGAAAAATAAAGTCCGACTGCGCAAGTACGATCCCTCCCGTCCTCCCCATTTCACAACCGTACGCAAAAAACACCGTCCGAACCGAACTCCCATAGCAACCATGGAGACATGTGCCCGCATACGCGCCGAACACCCCACCACCCCCCGCCCGCGTATGTACGCCCCGAACCCCCACCCGTGTATGTACGCACCGAACCACCAGCCGTGTATGTACGCACCAAACCCCCCCCCCAGCCCTGTATGTACGCACCGAACCACCAGCCGTGTATGTACGCCCCCGAACCCCCCCCAGCCGTGTATGTACGGACCGAACCACCAGCCGTGTATGTACGCACCAAACACCCACCCGTGTATGTACGCCCCCGAACCCCCCCCAGCCGTGTATGTACGCACCGAACCACCAGCCGTGTATGTACGCACCAAACACCCACCCGTGTATGTACGCCCCCGAACCCCCCCCCAGCCGTGTATGTACGCACCGAACCACCAGCCGTGTATGTACGCCCCCGAACCCCCCCCCAGCCGTGTATGTACGCACCGAACCACCAGCCGTGTATGTACGCACCAAACCCCCACCCCAGCCGTGTATGTACGCACCGAACCACCAGCCGTGTATGTACGCACCAAACACCCACCCATGTATGTACGCCCCCGAACCCCCCCCCCAGCCGTGTATGTACGCACCGAACCACCAGCCGTGTATGTACGCCCCCGAACCCCCCCCCAGCCGTGTATGTACGCACCGAACCACCAGCCGTGTATGTACGCACCAAACACCCACCCGTGTATGTACGCCCCCGAACCCCCCCCCAGCCGTGTATGTACGCACCGAACCACCAGCCGTGTATGTACGCACCAAACACCCACCCGTGTATGTACGCCCCCGAACCCCCCCCCAGCCGTGTATGTACGCACCGAACCACCAGCCGTGTATGTACGCACCGAACCACCAGCCGTGTATGTACGCCCCCGAACCCCCCCCAGCCGTGTATGTACGCACCGAACCACCAGCCGTGTATGTACGCACCAAACCCCCACCCCAGCCGTGTATGTACGCACCGAACCACCAGCCGTGTATGTACGCACCAAACACCCACCCATGTATGTACGCCCCCGAACCCCCCCCCCAGCCGTGTATGTACGCACCGAACCACCAGCCGTGTATGTACGCCCCCGAACCCCCCCCCAGCCGTGTATGTACGCACCGAACCACCAGCCGTGTATGTACGCACCAAACACCCACCCGTGTATGTACGCCCCCGAACCCCCCCCCAGCCGTGTATGTACGCACCGAACCACCAGCCGTGTATGTACGCCCCCGAACCCCCCCCAGCCGTGTATGTACGCACCGAACCACCAGCCGTGTATGTACGCACCAAACCCCCACCCCAGCCGTGTATGTACGCACCGAACCACCAGCCGTGTATGTACGCACCAAACACCCACCCGTGTATGTACGCCCCCGAACCCCCCCCAGCCGTGTATGTACGCACCGAACCACCAGCCGTGTATGTACGCCCCCGAACCCCCCCCCAGCCGTGTATGTACGCACCAAACACCCACCCATGTATGTACGCCCCCGAACCCCCCCCCCAGCCGTGTATGTACGCACCGAACCACCAGCCGTGTATGTACGCCCCCGAACCCCCCCCCAGCCGTGTATGTACGCACCGAACCACCAGCCGTGTATGTACGCACCAAACACCCACCCGTGTATGTACGCCCCCGAACCCCCCCCCAGCCGTGTATGTACGCACCGAACCACCAGCCGTGTATGTACGCACCAAACACCCACCCGTGTATGTACGCCCCCGAACCCCCCCCCAGCCGTGTATGTACGCACCGAACCACCAGCCGTGTATGTACGCACCGAACCACCAGCCGTGTATGTACGCCCCCGAACCCCCCCCAGCCGTGTATGTACGCACCGAACCACCAGCCGTGTATGTACGCCCCCGAACCCCCCCCAGCCGTGTATGTACGCACCGAACCACCAGCCGTGTATGTACGCACCAAACCCCCACCCCAGCCGTGTATGTACGCACCGAACCACCACCCCACCAGGGAATGTACGGACCGCACCCCCACCAGTGCATGTACGGACCGTACTGACGCCAAAAAAACACGTACTGAACCCGGACAAACCATATTTACACAAGGAGAGTCAAGTAGAGTTTCCCCACACCACCAAACAGGCCCAACAACCCCACAAACATCACATACACTCACCTGCAACTGCCAAACTGCCAAACAGAGGCCCAAAACTCAATCACTCCTCATAACACACCCACACAAATTTCAAACACAGCCACACCCACAAATTGACCAATAAAAATGGACCACACACACAAACCATGAGCCTTTGCAACAGACCCACTGCTGCCAGAGCCCACAGACGACCCACACCACCATACTTGAACCTCACACTTGCATACCTTCACACAACCACCTACACAAACACCCCCTCATCACATTCACACACACACCTCCACTACCACACCCACACACCCACAGCCATCCACACCCACACCCCCACAACCACACCCCACGCCATGTCCACCACCAAGAATCCAAAGTTCACAAAGGAGGAGCTGGAGATCCTTGTCGACGAAATCCTCAGAGTCGAGCCACAGCTCTTTGGGACATTGGTCAGACAGACCAGCATATCCGAAAAAACCGCCATGTGGCAGAGGATCGTCGATTCTGTGAATGCTGTTGGGACAACCAGAAGGACCAGGCACGAGTGCCAATCCAGGTGGTACGATCTGCGGAGGACGGTCAAGAGGAAGATGACTGACAATCACAACCAGGGGAACATCACTGGAGGAGGGCCGCCCCCCAGACCGGTACAATACCATCCCTGGGAGGAGAAGGTGATGTCCACGCTGGCGGTGGAGGGACTACACGGACTGCCAGGACTCCCAGACCCTGGTGAGTACACAAACAACTCACCTCACATGGGGGGGATGCCATACACAATCAATCATGCATGCCACCCCCCCCAAGCCACCACCGGACACAACAACACTCCACAAACACACACATGCCACTGGCACCTCCATGCCCCATGCATCAATCAGGGCCATGCCAAGTCACAGGCCACACAATACACCAACACAACACAGGATGTGGTCGATGCTGGGAGTGGGGGCAGCAAAACTAACATTGAGCAACTCACAAGCACACAACAATGCCCTCAGCCCATATGGCCCAGGGCACAGCCATACTAACTGTGTGTACCCACACAGTACTGTCTTGCCTGCAAATGATGGCTGCCATGCAGGATGCCATGGGTCTGAAGGCACAATTTGCACATAACAGCAGACAATGAAGATGCATCGCTCTGATAGAGTCTCAGCACACACCGCCACAGCAGCAGCCTACACTCAGACACACTGCCCAATGGGTGCCCGGAGAACAGGGACTAACTCACATGAACAAGCCAATGGCCATTCAAAGACCGGCTAACTGTGTGTGCCCAGGAAGCTGGCCTGAGGTGACAGAGAGTGACAAAGAGAGGGAGGGAGAGGGGGAATGAGAGGGAAGGAGACAGAGGGGGGACACAGGGAGACAGACAGAGGGAGGGAGTAGGGTGACAGAGGGAGACCGACAGAGGGAGGGAGGAGGGTGACAGAGGGAGGGAGGAAGGGAGACACAGGGAGACTAAATCACCCTTGGGTGGTGTGGCCATGTCCACTCGTCAGCCGGTGGACTGTGTGCATGCAGACCAGGTCTGGCAGTGCCTCAACCCCCCCTTCCGTAGATGAAGACCGGTCCATGTGTCAATCTGTGCACGAGTCCATCCGTGCTGCAGGCACAGACCTAACCACACACCCAGTATACCCACCCACCGTGTCGGTAAGAACCCTGTCACAAATGCTTCAGTCCCCTACCTGCAACATCAAATTGCCTTGCCAAAACACCATTTGGCCACGTACAGTGCAACACGTAAGGCGCCTCTGCATGGCTCGCTACGCCCGCACACCACACTGCTGACTGTGTACCCAAATAGATGCATCAACTAAGATTGTGTCTCACACATGCGTAAAGCCCTGACAGCTGTGGCCAAGGGACATAGCCATGCACAAGTGCACTGTGAGAGGAATGCAGGACAGATCCAACTACCCAGAGGAAGAGTGCCAAATCAGAAATGCATGCAACATGGATGCCACATGTGACACTGTCAACATTGTCTCTCTCACACACAGGTCAACGTCGACGAACACCCCCCAACACTGGGGGGGAAGTCACACAGGACCAGGCTCCGCGGGATGATGACCCCACCGCCAGCGATGACTCTCACCACTCCGTGGATGACCCAGACCAACCTGGCCCCTCTGGTGTCCAACCACCTGCAGCACCTGCGTCAGGTACAACTGTGCCAACCACCACCCCCATTCCTGCCACATCCCAGGAGACGTCCAGGAGCCCTGCCCGCACACGACCACCCAGCCAGTCTGCCCAGGAGGGACACGGTCCTCCGGGCACCCAGGAGGAGGCAGGCGGCAACGCAGATGCCATCCCTCAGGGGTCCCGGAGACCCGATGCACCCACAACGGCAGGCCAGGTGCACGTGGGCAGGGGTGGCGGGAGTGGAGGACGGCGGAGGCGCGAACCTGACCAGGCAGCTCAGGACCCGGTAGTGTCCCAGGTCAGCAACATCCTGGATACATACCGGCGTGACACCAGGGGCATGGACCAGATTGCGTCCACCCTCAATGACATCAAGGGGACCCTCCAGGAGATGAAGACCCTGCAGTCCCAGCAACATGCCTGTCAACTGCAACACCAAGGAAGGATGGAGGATAGACAGGCTGAGCTCGTGGCGGTGCAAACCCAAATGACCGGTGTACTCCGTCGGATTGCCGACAACATGGGCAACCCTCCCTGTGGCACCAGGCGAAGGCCATTACCAGACACAGGGAGGGATCAGGAGGAGGAGGATTCATCCGACGGAGCGTCACAGACATCGTCACGGACTGCTTCCGAGGGTCCCCGCAGGAAGGTGGGTCGTCCACGAAAAAGACTGTGAGAGTCAGCAGAACATCACCATCTCCCAGGTCACCTGGCCTGGCACCTGGCCCTCTGGCCCAATAGCAGCACATGACATTGTCTGCCACATGGACTTGCTGGTCACTGTCTGACCTATGTTGACGAAGACTGTGGCATGGACTCTGACATTTTGCTACGACAAGGATACCAACTCCCCCAGTGAACTTTGGATTCTACACTCCCGCTGTGCACCTCTTGTCATCCCCACAAACCCGTACCCCACCACAAATAAATTAATCACACTTACAAGATGATGCCGTGATTCTACATTATTACAATACATGTGTGTGTCGTACAGTCAAAGCATGCCTGATCTCAGAATTAACTCCAACCATCCAAACCGTGGGGTCGCAGTCTTGCCCAGGACACACATGGGTCCCAATGTCTCATCTGATACAGACATGGAGTACCAAACTCACCTGTGCTGGGCCCAACCAGCTGAGTGGTTCCCGCACAACTGTGGCTACAGACACATTCAGGGGAGCAACAGTCATGCGCAGAGGTCAGGGATCATGTGGAGTGACCTGGCTTGCCGCTCCCAGGTATGTCTAGACATGTGTCCCTACAATGTGCAGCATGCTTGCGTCAGGCGGATGTTGAGAATGGTGGCTAGGCCAAGGTTGGATGCATGGAGATGCCAGAATGCAGTTTAGGATCACTGTGCCACATGGTTGTGTTGGGGTTGTGGGCTGCATCATGAGTGTGGGCGTGGATCTAGAAGGTCATCCTGCAGCTGGCTGTGAAACATTCCCCCCATCCCGTTAGGACGTTGATGTGGCCTGGTTGCCCGACGCAGTAGCAGAGCTGTGCAGATGCACTCCGGATATGGACAAGTACCATGGGAGTCGTGAGGCACATGTCCGTAGACTGCAGGGTAGGATTCTACACAGATGTTGTAGTTTCCCTGGGGGATGGTCTCTCTTGCCTTGAGGTGGATGGAACTGTGCATCTTGTGCATAATACAGTTCCCACTCCCTGACAAACCCCTAGCATCTTGTCACTCTACACATAGACACATATGCACCACCTATGAAAACTATGCCAGACCTGCGGCACGCACAGTGGCAACAGGGCACCATTGACAGGGAAGAGGCACCTTGGAGACAGAGGGACAAATTTATTAGTCATGTGTGTTGGAATGACAATGATACTCTGTCAACACATACACAGGTCATGTGGATGTACATGTGGGAGCAACACTGGCACCCCCCATTGCAACACAGATGCTGGCATCCCATTGACCTGGCACACAAGTGACGGATAACAGCTAAACACCCCCTGCTGCCACGGAGAGGCCGCTATACACCATTGAGGCCCTGATGGGGCAATCACACACCATGTCAACCCGGTGCAACCTGTATGTTTCCGAGGCCAGTGTTACACACAATGATGGCCTCATCACAATCCCCAATCCCCTGCCACATGACAGTCACCAAGTCTGAGCATGGCTCCAGGTGAAGCCTGCCCCATGTCATGTTCCCCATGTAGGATCACCATGTATGCAAATGGAACACACATGAACCGGAGAAGTGCACACAGACTACAAACAATTCACACACCCAAAACGACGTGAGGCATCCCTTACCCTGAGGAGATTTCAACACTTGCCCGTGCATGTGACGCTGAATCAGCACATGTCGCTGTGTTCATGAGGAGTAGCAGGAGCACAACAATGCCACCAGCAGACAGCATGCACATGGACCTGTGGAAGAGAGACACACAAGGATTCAGCACAAAGGAGCACATCCGCAAGCATGTACTTAACACGTATCATGTTGTTAACATGACAGGTGACAATGATGACCCTCAGACAACATCCTTCCATTGCGCCATCACTTGAGTGACACTTCAATACACACCACTGACTCACTTGGCAGACATGCAGATGGACACACACATTGCAACACATGCCACACACGGCCCAATGCGTGCACACTCAGACACTGGAACTCACCACTAAGCAAAGAAGTTGCGTATGAGCCGACTCCGCATGTCCTCCACAGCCTCCTCCTCCTCCACATCACTTGCCCCGTCACCAAGCCCTTCATCCTCCACGGGTGGATGGTCCTGGTCATCTTGATCCAGTATGAGTGGAACAGCTTCCTCCACTGCCATGTTGTGCAGCATGCAGCAGACGATGATGATCTTGCACACCTTCACCGGGGCATATGGGAGTGCTCCGCCGGTCTTGTGGAGGCACCGGAATCGGCTCTTCAGAAGTCCAAACGTCCTCTCAATGACTCTCCTGGTCCGCCCATGTGCGTTGTTGTAGAGGTGCTCGGCAGCCGTGCTGGGGTTGCGGACAGGCGTCATCAGCCATGGCATGTTGGGATAGCCAGCGTCCCCTACAAGGAAACATCATGGACAGAAGTGTGTCAGCACAGGCAGTGAGATTGGAAGATGACGCCAAACACAGAACTGCCAGAGTCTACCCACCAACAATACATGCTCGCTCGTTCCGCAGCTGCAGCATCATTTCTGGCACCCTGCTACGCCTCATGATGAAGGCATCGTGTGCTGATCCTGGAAAGCGAACACAGACATGTGAAATCACCATGTTGGACAGACACACCACAAGGGCATTAATGGAGTGATAATGTTTGCGATTCCTATACACCACCTCCTGTGCCTGTGGTGGTACCAACGCAACATGTGTCCCATCTATGGACCCAATGACATGGGGCATCCCTCCCAGGGCATAGAACTCACGCTTGACATCTGTCAACTGCTCACGATTTGGGAATTTAATGTACTCATCCAGGTGAACCAACATGGCCTCTAAGAAATCATGCAGAACACGGCTGAACATCGTCTGGGACATGCCCCCGACATCAGCAATGGTATGTTGGAACGTACCCGTGGCAAGGAAATGTAGGGCTGCCATCACCTTCAACTTGGGTGTCAGTGCACTTGGATACCTGTGGCGCGGGAGGAGTTGTGCTTCCAGCCGGCCAGTCAACTCATCAATCAACCGTTGGCTGAATCTGTAGCGGCGTATACAGTCCCGTTCATGCAGGGCAGCAATGTCTGGCATACGTCGAGGGAGAGGCGGAGCCCTGCAGTGAAATGGAAGGAACACCTAAGAGTGAGCACTGTACAACAACATCGTCAATGCACTGAGCACATGTTACACAGCCAATACACATATGCCACGTTGTGAGTCAGGTCTGTGCCACAGTTCCTGGACACGAACGCCAGTCAGGTTACACTCCTACCAAGGGACAGCCACTAACGGAGGGGGGCAAGATCACGATGACATGGCATGAGACTAGCTGTGGGCCAGTGTAAGTGAACATGCACACGCATCACAGGATTCACAGACATCCACACATGTGCAGAGGTAGTATGCGTATGGTACAGACAGGTAGTTGGATGCGATATGCACTGGTCACATGTCATAGGAATAGGACAGGCCACACACATTGCCTTTGAGGAGTACATGTCGAGACAGAACATACATAGGGAGCATGTGGATATGTACTTGTGTTGATACTCCGTGTAGTTGGATACATACACACCTCATGGCAAATCACATATGTGGGCTGGTGTGCGGAACAGTGTGCCATGCCCATCGACACACAGACACATGTTGGCAGCAGCAACTGCTGACACATTGAATCACACACCTACAGCAAAATCATGGAAAGACATGCCACACACATGACATGGTTGCAGCATGCAACGCAGCCATACACGTGTCATATGTAATATTCCGTGTACCTGGCATCAGGGGACAGGTGCGGGTGTCCGTGACTGGGACATGCAAGTGACTCATGGCTCCACTAGTGTGTACGACATGCACACATGTCAAAGGAGTGCAGGGGATGTGTGGTACAATGCGCACCATCACACACGACATGTGTACACAGCTCATCGTACATGTGCTTTGCCCACACCTCAGGGGTAAAGTGCCACATCACATCCTGACACACCTGTGTCACACACAGGTGGTATTGCACAGACAATGCATTGGTGTCCACCCTTGGCAATACCTGTCCGCTCCATTCCTGTCTGTGTGCCGCCTGTCACCACTGACAGTTGTTATACGCACCGTACATACGCTCGGAGCGCGTGTATACGGTCCCTGGGCCAATATTGCCGCTGGCGTATGCGTACGCCACAGTAGTACGGACTGTACACGCGCTTGTACGGTCCGGATCACAATATGTGCGCTGGCGTATGCGTACGCCACAGTAGTACGGACTGTACACGCGCTTGTACGGTCCGGATCACAATATGGGCGCTGGCGTATGCGTACGCCACAGTAGTACGGACTGTACACGCGCTTGTACGGTCCGGATCACAATATGGGCGCTGGCGTATGCGTACGCCACAGTAGTACGGACTGTACACGCGCTTGTACGGTCCGGATCACAATATGGGCGCTGGCGTATGCGTACGCCACAGTAGTACGGACTGTACACGCGCTTGTACGGTCCGTACTACTGTGGCGTACGCATACGCCAGCGCCCATATTGTGATCCGGACCGTACAAGCGCGTGTACAGTCCGTACTACTGTGGCGTACGCATACGCCAGCGCCCATATTGTGATCCGGACCGTACAAGCGCGTGTACAGTCCGTACTACTGTGGCGTACGCATACGCCAGCGCCCATATTGTGATCCGGACCGTACAAGCGCGTGTACAGTCCGTACTACTGTGGCGTACGCATACGCCAGCGCCCATATTGTGATCCGGACCGTACAAGCGCGTGTACAGTCCGTACTACTGTGGCGTACGCATACGCCAGCGCCCATATTGTGATCCGGACCGTACAAGCGCGTGTACAGTCCGTACTACTGTGGCGTACGCATACGCCAGCGCCCATATTGTGATCCGGACCGTACAAGCGCATGTACGGTCGGTATCACTGCTTGTGGGGTGCCCTAGGGCGTGGAACGCACCGTACCTGTGTGTAAATGTATGAAAACACATAGGGGACACATGAGGGACAAGTATAAGGGCCTAAATGCCTGATGGTTGCCATGGAGACTGAGTTAAATTTTTGAATTTGAGCACCAGGTGCACAGCAGAAGTCAGTTTGAAAGAATCTACATTGTTGCAATGTGGATGTTGACTTGACATCATTATCAAAACTGAAACCATGCAAAGCCACACACTGGGGTAGGTTTGAAGGGATTGGATGAAACGTAGGATGCTAATGTGACTGACCAATCAATCTGTACTCCTATACATGAACAGGCCAGCCAGGCATATATAAGGCAGCCAGGTCCCATGAGAGAGCACTTGCCTGCACATCCATTCATCCCTGACCACTGCTGCTGATAGTGATTCCTCTGGCACCATGTCCAGGACTGTGGAGAGGTCACAGCCATTCACCCAGGAGGAGAACCTTGCCCTGATAGATGTGATCCTCCCACAGTTCCAGAGCCTGTATGGTCGACCAGGGGTTCAGGTGAGTGCAGACTCCACTAGCTTAGACTGTGCCCCTTTTGTGTGACAGTGACTTCTGGCATTGTGTCCATGTGTGACAGACATGCACTGTTGTTTGGAGTGGGTCCCAGGGTGTGGAAGGCCTCATGTCACCCATGCAGAGCATGCTGTGTTTCCTGTGTGCACTCCTCACTTGCATAGTGCCTACTGTGACAATGAATGCAAGGTGCATGCCACATTCTGCCTGCATACTCCTCCTGGGGATGTTGTTTCCACAGTCCTGATGTGATCCTGTGTTCCCCCCAGTGTGACAGGTGTCAGTACCCATGGATGTGTGTTTGTTCAGTGTACCTGTGCTGTGAGTGTCCAAAGGCCGTGTTCGTCCCCTGCACATTGGTGTGTGTGTTAGTCCCCTGTCATGTGGGTGAGTGCATATGGGGAGTGTTGCACACAAGCAGCATGAGGGATGGATATGGCCTGGCCATCGGATGTGAGCAGGGAGCAGTGCTGTGTGCATGCCGTGCTGAGCCAGCCCCACACCTGTGACACCCCCGTCTACTGGCACATGGGCAGAGTGAGGTGTGTACCCGCAGTTGGCAATGCCATGTGATTGTCCTGTACCTGTGTGTGTCTGTGTACTCTGCTGAGGTAGCATCAGTGTGCTGGGGCAGGTGACTGCTGTGAGGTGCTGTACATAATCCTGGTGTAGCCTGTGAGGCACAGTGTGATCCCTGGTCAGTGAGTGTGTGGTACCCCTCATGCCACCCGTGTGCTTCCACTGGCACGTAGTGCATTTGGCCTTCCACAGTGGATAATGTCCCTATGACAAAGGTGCAATTAGTTGCATGCATACCATGGCCTGTTCATAATGAGGATTGTTCTATATGTGTGTCTCTGTGTCTTTGCTCATGTGGATTAATGTATTCTCTCTTTTGCATCCTCACAGGTAGGCGCCATTGCCAAGGGGGAGATCTGGAGGGAAGCCGTCAGTGCCGTGAGGGGTACAGAGGGTCGGAGGCGGAGCCTGTCTCAGGTGAGGAAACGCTGGCAGGACATCCGGTGCTGGACGAGGAGGATTGCACGGCTCCTGCTGGGGGACTCACCTGAGAGCCGTAAGAACCGTGGCCGCCGTCGTCTGACCCACATCCAGAAGCGTGTGCTGGCGGTGGTCTTCCCCGATATGGACAGGCGCCTACAGGAGAGGCAGCAGCAGGAAGGGGGTAGGTACATGTGTGTCAGTTGTGTGTCCCCAGCCAATGTAAGTGTGCAGTTGCATGGATACACTGCCAGGGTTTGATTGTGCAGTGCGTCAACTTCTCCACAAAGTAGCACAGTGCTGTTCTCACTCCCTCCCTTCCCCTCCTTGCAATGTGTTCCCTGGTCTGTCGCCACTCTTGCACAAGGTTATTTATGCAGGCAGTTCATGCAGGTGCCCTATGCTATCAGCATCATGTGTGGGGGTGATGTGCCACAGGTATGGGGACCTTGCGTGTGCCATGGCCAATTTCAGTCATTGTGGTGTCCATGTCACTTGGCACTGATTGTGAATCACGACATAGGGGTGTGTCTCCAAAATGTACAGCCTTCCAGCATGCATGTCCAATTGTGTGCCCTCTGACATGATGTGCCTGAGTGGGAGGCCTGCTAAGTGCAGGGACGGTTGCTTAATTTGCAGTCATGTCCATCCTGGACCATGGAGGAGTGTGGGCACTACTGTGCCCTGGGGCACCTCTTCCTAGGTATCATGTGCGTCATCCAACAATATGGCCATTCACTGTGTCTTTGCCATGGGTTGCGTAGGGTGGCATTGTACCCTGGGCTCAACTGTTAGGACCTACAGGTTGCTACATGTGTCCACTGTACAGGGGGACCCATTTTGCTTGTGCATACTCACAGTGGGCATTACCTGTGTGTGTTGTTGAGACAATCTGATGATGTTTGCCTGTCAATGATGTGTGGACATGGCCACCAGGGGCTGTGTGTTTACAGTCATGAATTAGTGGAGGCCATGTGTTTCCATCCCAGAGTAAGAGGTGTACATACTTTCTCCGTCTCAATGAGATTGTCTCAGGTGTGGGTGGTTTGTGCGTACAAGGCCTACATGTCAGAAGCTTCATCCTCCTTGCTGGGTTTAGCCTGTGTGTGATGTTTGACTGGACATACGCTCAAGGTGCAGTGACCCTGTCATGTGTGGCCTGGTTTCATGTATTGCCTTTGCAGCATGCGGCAAGAGTAAATGGATATGATTCATGCTCATCCCTTTTTGACGACGCAGTGTGGTGCAGGTGCTGTGCACATTTGTCCCCAGAGGCTGACTCCTCTCTAAAATTTCAGGTGCAGTGATTTGCTGTTGTGTCATGATCTCCATTGTGTCTCAGTGGCATGGTGGGTAGAAAAACTGTGTGTTCCATGGCCTACATGTGTACATTGTTTTGTAGGTGTTACTCCTGTTGCTTTTCAGGCTATGCAATGTGACCTATGTATATTTGACTCATGTGACATAAGTGTACAGGTGTCTGATTTTCTCCTGTCTCTTCACCTTGCCCACAGCATCGCCGGGGGACACGGAAGGAGACACTAGCACGGACCGGGAGGAGAGATTGAGCACCAGTACCAGCAGTGCTGTCCTGTCTGGCACATGGAGTGGCACGGAGGCCGAAGGGAGTGAGGCGGAGGACCTGTTGACTGCCAACACAGACTATGACGCAGACGGGTCCGAGGCTGAGCTCCCAGAGGTGGCGGAGTCTGCCCCCCCAGCTGATGGCAGCCCTCCACATCCCCCCGCCACCTCAGGTTCCATCACCGGCCTCCCACATGCTCGTGGCCCTTCCCTCCGTGCTCGGTCCCCACATGTCTCCTTCCTGCCAGGCACCGCACCCCCTGCCCCTGTCACCACTGCTGCGGTGAGTGCGGAGTCTGTGGACATCCTGAGGCAGTTGCAGGTTGGTCAGACTGCGATGCTAAATGTCCTCCATGCCCACACCCAGGTGCTGACCCAGATGGAGGCATACATGGAGGGCATGTCGGCTGCGCAGTCTGACCAACGGCAGTTGCTGAGGTCCATAGACTCCACACTGACTGCAGCACTGGATCTCCTGCAGCGCTGCGTAACACCCCCTACCCCTGCCCCATCCACAATTCCCACTCCCGTGCCTGTCCCACGCACATCCAGACGTCAGCGTGCACGCACCCCAACAGACACAGGCACCACACCACCAGGGAAGTCGAAGCGCACACCTCCTGTCACGCACACACAGGGTGAGGAAGGCACACCCACTGGGTCGGGGGGGAAACGTAGAACACGCAGCCACAGTGGGAGTCCGCATTCCACACAACCCACTCCCTCCAAATCCACTCCCCTTAGCTCTCCTGGCCAACAGTCAGTGACAGCATCATCCACTGCGAGTGTGCCCCCCAGCCCCAGGATGACACCACCCCGCAAGCGGTGGAGGCGGGACCCGGCCAGGGGAGTTGAGTCCCCCACCCTGTCCACACCCTCCCCCAGTGGCGCTGCGACCCATCCCTTTGCCCCCCCCCCCTCCTTGGGGCCTGTGGTTGGATTGGGTACGGGGGAGTCGCTGGGGGAACTTGCCGACGTGTGCAGCGCCATTCTGTCCTCCACCTTTGGCGCTGGCACCCCCCCTGTGGCAGATTCATCCCTCCCTGCACCCACAACACCTACCCTTTCCCCTCCTGTCCCTGCGGTGCCTGTTTCCACCCTCCCCCCTGATGCCCCCTCTTCTGTGGATGAAATGGACTTGTGAACTGTGCAGGCAAGCTAGGGGACACACGTCCCGATGTGTACCCCCCCCCCGGACATTGCTGCTGGGCTGGCCCATGGCCCTTGTACATAGTGGACATTTTCTCTGATATATTTTCCTGCTGAATAAAGCCTTTTCTTTTTGTTTTGCACACTGATGCTTTCCTGGACTTGCTGTTGGTGCTGGTGCTCCCTGCGTTGGGGTGGTGATAATGTGTTAGGGGTCTGTGAAATGTTGGAGTGTGCTGCTCATGGGGTGTACCCTGCCATCTGCGTGCCATCACAAAGGTCTCTGCAAATGGTATTTGGTCATGTTTGCTCTCACTGTATGGTGACATTGTCCCAAGGTGTGTTCCGTCCTCTGTGGCCCAGGCCATTTTTCCTGCAGGGTGTCTCCCAAATGCTGTGCTGTGCTGTGTCTACATTTCCTGGATGTGTGAGGGTTGCCTTTCAATATAGCCATGCTGGCTCAGCGATGGCTCCGCCTGCATCTGGGGTATCACCCTTGTAGGTCACTGAACTTGTTGATGGGGTATATTGTCCGATGTCTGGGCACTGCTGGGAGTGATAGGTACACACCCCTCCTGTGTCTGGGCACTGCTGGGAGTGATAGGCACACACCCCTCCTGTGTCTGGGCACTGCTGGGAGGACCCTGCACCCACCCCTCCTGTGTCTGGGCACTGCTGGGAGGACCCTGCACCCACCCCTCCTGTGTCTGGGCACTGCTGGGAGTGATAGGTACACACCCCTCCTGTGTCTGGGCACTGCTGGGAGGACCCTGCACCCACCCCTCCTGTGTCTGGGCACTGCTGGGAGGACCCTGCACCCACCCCTCCTGTGTCTGGGCACTGCTGGGGGTGTTTTGCACACCCCATTCTTATAGCAGGTTCGGTGCGTACATGCACGGGTGGGGGTTTGGTGCGTACATACACGGGTGGGGGTTCGGTCCGTACATACACGGGTGGGGGTTCGGGGCGTACATACTCTGCTGGGGTGGGGGTTCGGTGCGTACATACACGGGTGGTGGTTCGGTGCGTACATACACGGCTGGGGTGGGGGTTTGGTGCGTACATACACGGCTGGTGTGGTGGTTTGGTGCGTACATACACGGGTGGGCGTTTGGTGCGTACATACACGGGTGGTGGTTTGGTGCGTACATACACGGCTGGGGTGGTGGTTTGGTGCGTACATACACGGGTGGTGGTTTGGTGCGTACATACACGGCTGGGGTGGGGGTTCGGTCCGTACATACACGGGTGGGGGTTCGGGGCGTACATACTCTGCTGGGGTGGGGGTTCGGTCCGTACATACACGGGTGGTGGTTCGGTGCGTACATACACGGCTGGGGGGGGGTTCGGTGCGTACATACACGGGTGGTGGTTCGGTGCGTACATACACGGCTGGGGTGGGGGTTTGGTGCGTACATACACGGCTGGTGTGGTGGTTTGGTGCGTACATACACGGGTGGGCGTTTGGTGCGTACATACACGGGTGGTGGTTTGGTGCGTACATACACGGCTGGGGTGGTGGTTTGGTGCGTACATACACGGGTGGTGGTTTGGTGCGTACATACACGGCTGGGGTGGGGTTTCGGTCCGTACATACACGGGTGGGGGTTTGGTGCGTACATACACGGCTGGTGGTTCGGTGCGTACATACACGGCTGGGGGGGGTTAGGGGGCGTACATACACGGGTGGTGGTTTGGTGCGTACATACACGGCTGGGGTGGGGGTTCGGTCCGTACATACACGGGTGGGGGTTCGGGGCGTACATACTCTGCTGGGGTGGGGGTTCGGGGGCGTACATACACGGGTGGTGGTTCGGTGCGTACATACACGGGTGGTGGTTCGGTGCGTACATACACGGCTGGGGTGGGGGTTTGGTGCGTACATACACGGCTGGTGTGGTGGTTTGGTGCGTACATACACGGGTGGGGGTTTGGTGCGTACATACACGGCTGGGGGTTCGGGGCGTACATACCAGGGTGGGGTGGGGGTTCGGGGCGTACATGCACGGGTGGCGCTTGGGTGCGTACATACACGGGTGGGGGTTCGGGGCGTACATACCAGGGTGGGGTGGGGGTTCGGGGCGTACATACACGGGTGGCGCTTGGGTGCGTACATACACGGGTGGCGGTTCGGGGCGTACATACACGGGTGGGGGTTCGGGGCGTACATACCAGGGTGGGGTGGGGGTTCGGGGCGTACATACACGGGTGGCGCTTGGGTGCGTACATACACGGGTGGCGGTTCGGGGCGTACATACACGGGTGGGGGTTCGGGGCGTACATACACGAGTGGGGTGGGGTTTCGGTCCGTACATACACGGGTGGGGGTTCGGGGCGTACATACTCTGCTGGGGTGGGGGTTCGGTCCGTACATACACGGGTGGTGGTTCGGTGCGTACATACACGGCTGGGGTGGGGGTTTGGTGCGTACATACACGGCTGGTGGTTCGGTGCGTACATACACGGCTGGGGTGGGGGTTTGGTGCGTACATACACGGCTGGTGGTTCGGTGCGTACATACACGGCTGGGGGGGGGTTCGGGGGCGTACATACACGGGTGGTGGTTTGGTGCGTACATACACGGCTGGGGTGGGGGTTCGGTCCGTACATACACGGGTGGGGGTTCGGGGCGTACATACTCTGCTGGGGTGGGGGTTCGGTCCGTACATACACGGGTGGGGGTTCGGGGCGTACATACTCTGCTGGGGTGTGTGTTAGGTGCGTACATACACGGGTGGGGGTTTGGTGCGTACATACACGGCTGGTGGTTCGGTGCGTACATACACGGCTGGGGGGGGTTAGGGGGCGTACATACACGGGTGGTGGTTTGGTGCGTACATACACGGCTGGGGTGGGGGTTCGGTCCGTACATACACGGGTGGGGGTTCGGGGCGTACATACTCTGCTGGGGTGGGGGTTCGGGGGCGTACATACACGGGTGGTGGTTCGGTGCGTACATACACGGGTGGTGGTTCGGTGCGTACATACACGGCTGGGGTGGGGGTTTGGTGCGTACATACACGGCTGGTGTGGTGGTTTGGTGCGTACATACACGGGTGGGGGTTTGGTGCGTACATACACGGCTGGGGGTTCGGGGCGTACATACCAGGGTGGGGTGGGGGTTCGGGGCGTACATGCACGGGTGGCGCTTGGGTGCGTACATACACGGGTGGGGGTTCGGGGCGTACATACCAGGGTGGGGTGGGGGTTCGGGGCGTACATACACGGGTGGCGCTTGGGTGCGTACATACACGGGTGGCGGTTCGGGGCGTACATACACGGGTGGGGGTTCGGGGCGTACATACACGAGTGGGGGTTCGGGGCGTACATGCACGGGTGGGGGTACGGGCCGTACTTCCACGGGTGGGGGTACGGTCCGTACATACCCCTGCCCACGCTCTGCGTGCCTGGGTACGGGCCGTACCCATGCCTTTGGTGTGTGGGTACGGTGCGTCCCACCATTGTTGCGGGCCGTGGGGTCCGCACCGTACACAGGCCTTGGGGGCGTGGCTACGGGTCGTACCACGCGTACCCCTACATGACCCCAGCAATGCTGGTACGAGCTGTACCAAGGCCTTTCTGACGTGGGTACGGGCCGTACCGCTATTGTTGGAGTGACGTAGGGGGACGCGTGGTACGTTCCGTACCCACGCTCTTGCGGCCTGGGTAGGGTACGTACCGGTTCGCGTGACCATCCACTTCCGTTGTGGCGGACGCTTGCGTTGCTGGCCTTGCCCCCACCCCCTGGAAGTGACCAGGCCCTGATGGTCAGGTATGTCCAGGCCATGTGTGATTTGGTACCATGTGTTGGTGTTGTGTGTCCTGCCCCTGCCCCCCCCTTTGCCCCTGGTTGTTGTGCTGACCTTCTGCGGCGTCTGCGTCGGTTCCTGTACGCCAGGTGGACTGCTAGGAGGGCAGGGATGGCACGTAGGTTCGGGTCCATGTCTGTTCGTCGCGTCCAGCTGCTCCTTGCGTGTGTCGTCCTGATTTCCCGGCAGTTTTTGGCAGCCGGTAAATATTTTCCGTGCGGGATGACGTCGGTTCGAATCGTACTTCCTGGTTCGTGAAACGTAGGCTGGATGCGTACCGACGTCACGTCGGCTCCTTTCAGGATCGGAATTGTGTTTAGTTTCTGTTCGGTCGGTGTTTTGTTCGAATCGTACGGAAATGGTGTTTCCGTATGAATCGTACTTGCATTTTCGGATGGATTTCGCACCGGGTACGAGTCGGACGGAGAAAAGGCTCCGTCCGACGGTTCGTACCCGGTTTTTACCGGATCGGAATTGGCACCCTAATTGTTTATCTTCCTTCGCCCTATTCGCTCTTCCTCACAACTCATTTAGCTTACTTTTAATTGCTATCAGTTCTTCAGAGAACCATTGATTCTCACGACCCCTCTGCTGTGTTGTTTTGGTTTCGACCACCACTAAAACAGCACAGAGATAATTTATCGGACCGTGGACGAAAGCTGCCCAAAAAGTGGTGGGGAGACCCCCCACAATGAAGCTGTGAAATGCAAACTATCCATTTCTGTTTTGCTGCACCATTTGATGAGACGGTCTTTATCTTGGACCATATATATATATTTTTTTAGGATTTCTACCCCTATCGCTTGTCCCTATAAGTGCATTGATGTGGCGTCTGGGCGGCTGCAATGGGCATATTAACAAGGAACAGGGAAAATTAACGCTAAGGGCGCTGGATAATATTGCCTGGTTATCGCGTTATTAACAACGCTAACCACCTAGGCGATACAAGATCCAGCGATAGCGGCATTTTGGGAGGTTATCGCTGGTAATGCAGCGATAAAACTACAAGGATAGGGATATCCTTGTTGATAGCCCATGGTGGACTTAGCCATGTAATCCACCTCCCATTGGATTACATGGCTAAGTCTGAAAATTAGCAGACGTAAAAAAGCAGCGTTAACCGTGGTTAGCACTGCTTTTTTTGTCTCTAACAGGGTTAGCTTGGAGCTTGATAGTAGGAGAAATGTCGCTTAGCGACATTTCTCCTATTATTTTGCTCTGGAACGCCCACTTTGCATCTCATTAGAGATGCAAAGGGAAGCGTAGTGAAAAAGGGTGCTAACATGCGATTTTGCATGTTACACCCTGTTGTTGATAGGGCAATATTTTTATCTCCGCTTCTTTGGCTTTTAAAGCCAAAAAAGCGGAGATAAAGCCCTTGTTAATATGCCCCCAAGTACGTTTAATTAACTGCGTTTAATTCACTGGAGATAACAGTCGCTGTTTGCTCTAATAATTCTTGCATCGTCCGGAATTGTTTCAAACACTTCTACTGACATCAGGGTATAACACAGCACTGCTTGTCTGTCTGTAGAAGGGTGGGTGGCCGGGGACAGTCATTTACGGAGAAGGTACGAAACCTAAGGAGTGAATATCAGTCAAAAATTCAGCATCCAATCAGTGGGCATTCAGTGGTGTATCGGAAAAAGATGGACCCCTGCAGAAGGTTATGAGGGGCCCCTGAGTATCCCACATCTCACAGATATTTATGGACCTTGGACTGATTGCCCCCCCCCCTTTGAAGGGGTGCCCCCTCACTACTCCTCGCTGCGGCTCAGCAGCTCTGTTAAGCCCCTGCATCCAGTCTAGCTCTCCTCTGACTGAGTCATCTACCGCTTGGGTAGTTCCGGCATACGGTGCTATTTAAGAACCAACTTGTGTCCTCCTGGTACCAAAGCAAGGTTACATTAAAGTCTGAGTCAACAGTCAGTGTGACAAAGCACCACCTTTTTATGCCTCAAGCTTGGAGACAACCTCAGTAAAGGCTTGCAATACCTCCTTTTGTACTGCCACTGACAGATTCAAACATACATTGCAAATTAAAAAAAACATTAAGACTAAAGTCCCCTGTCAGTAAAGGTGTTTAATTTCACCACCAAACGATAAGTCCGTGTCATTGTATTTAAGTCCATTGGAAATATATGTTAAAAGGCACCCTGAGACCAGGGCCTTTTTAGGTCTTGCCTGAGCCAGCGCATATGCTGCTCTGGCGAGACATTTAGTGAGTGGGCTTTCAAAAGTCCGACCGGGTGGCATAGAGCGTGCGGTTACGCACACAATGAGGAGCAGAGGCGCCATCTGGCTTTCCTTTCTCGTCATGGTGCGTGCACGTCGCACACCACTCGCCAGCCTGCTTTCACTTTTGCCGTCGCGCGCGCGCACCACTCGCGTTTTTGCGTGCTTGTTTTCTTTCACTTTCACAGCCTCGCGGCCGCGTCAATTTCAGCCAAGGAAACAGATCTTGTTTTTTTATGTATCCCGATTCCATTTAATTTAATTTCTTCCACCCTTGCTTTCCCTGTCCTCCCTTCTACACTTCCCCCTTTCCCCCCATTCCCATGTTCCCGGATTCCTTTGACTATATGTTCTATGTATATCAGCCTTTTTTTTACTGCTTCGTGATGGAGGAAAAGTCCACAACCCAGCCCACCCCCCCTCTCTCCATAGCGCTCCGCTGCCGTTCGGCTGGATTCATGCTATATAAAAATAGCATACTTCCCTACAGTCCTGACTGTCGAGCTTTCTCTCTTTCTTATTGGCCTGTTCTTTATTCTTTCCTTCTTATATTCCTATCTTTGTTCGTTTTTACATCATTTACCCCATCAATTTACTCAAACCTAAAATTACTTGACTTGCTTCCCTCTCTCTCTCTCACTCCCCTCTTTCCTTGCTTCCGTCCACCCTTCATAAATTATTCTCTCCTCCCTTCTTTCCTCCAAGCTAATTCTCTCCGCCCTTACTTCTTCCCATCCTTCTGGCTCTCACCCCCTGCTTCCATCTCTCCCTCCATTTCCTTCCCCTATTTTCATCTCTCCATGCCACATCCCTCATCCTTTTAGTGCCTTTCCCTTCGCCCCCTTCCAAGACATGCACACACATAATGCTATATGGGCCTATATGTGATGCTTGGGGGCGGGGTGGGGGGGCGTTGGCAGTAGAGGAACGTAGGTATGCATACACACACGTTCCTTGTACCATTGTACCATGGTGTTTGTGACGCCACCTCCGATATACGTACTAGTAGCTTCTCTTTCAGTGCATTCATGCCTCCGTTATTTTAACACACTCACGCTCCTCACCCTTTCCCCGAATACACAATGTCTCCTCCAGCGGGTAGGCACAAACAGGTGCGATCCGGCCGTGTGGACATGCTGTTCCTGTCCCTGGGTGCCTTTACCCCATTACAGGCGCACGCGCTCACAGTAAAGCCGCACCTCATGGCGCGATAAATCAACCCCGTAAAGTGTCGAGCTCTGCAGAAAAGGCCATGTATATTTATTGGGTTCTTGTATTTTGAGGGCTCGCGGTGGGGCTGGCCTCCTAGGGGGGCTGTCTCTCGATGTACGGAGGGAAATGAAAAATACATTAGAAGCCAAAAAGCAATTGGAACAAAAACCCTCGCCTTTATTTATTTTTTTGCTTAAAAATAAAGCGTGTTCTACACAGCAGCCCCACAGTGTCGGCTTCTTTGTTTTTCAGGGTTTTGTTTGTGCATTATTTATGGGCTCCCGGTGATTTCTGGGACACTCAAGTTGGAGCTTGTTACATAACTAAGCTCATGGCAGCGCTTACTGGTCGGAGGGCAAGCCGTAACAAGCACTGGCATAGCCAATAGGTCTCGCCTTTGGGACTTTATAAGTGTTAAACCATGCAACAGTTAATGTTGTTGCACCAAAGATATTGTGCTGCATAACTAAATACTTATAAGGTCCTATTGGCTATATGCCAATGCTTGTTCATTCTTTAGTGGCGCCACAAAGAATTCGCTATAGCATCTGGTGACTGCATTTTATTTTAGATTCTATTTTGTGCGTCTTAACACGAGTTTGCAGAACATCTCACAGCCTGCTGCCATGTGCTGAACCCGCAATGACTGCAAGAGTTCAAGAAATGAGGAAACCGTGAGGGCTCCTGACAAACCGCTGCTCTGCAGTACATTGTGATTGTGTGAGCCTATAGCCATATACAGACAGAGATGATAAGTGATTGGTTCAATATTCAGACATATGGAGTGTCGGGTTATGTCCTGTTTGGCTGAGTATCTGGAGCAAGATGGATGGAAATGCATGAAAACCTTTTTAAAATTCTCCTCAAAGATTTCAGAGGCAAATACATCTGGACCACACACAGCTGGGGATGGTAGCGAGGGGCCACACAGAGGGAACTGGTTTTCTCATCGCCCTCTGTCAGTGAGCCTCTCCCCCTCACAGGTCAGTGTCCGCACTCAGCCCTGTCTTTGCAGTCCTGCTCGAATGGTTTCTCTGTTATCCTAAGTCCTATTGTAGTCTTTCCTAAACTCAGACGTTAGGTTGCACTGGACCCAGGCGCGGTTGAGGTTCAGTTTAGCGGATGTGCACACCTTATGGCTACCTGGAGGCGGGGCTTGAGTGGGACAGCAGTGGGACAGGGGCTCCCCATCGCAGCCACGAGACCTGCCCTGCTGGGAATGGTTTGCGGATAGATCTGTAGTGTATGTCAGTGTCAGGCTTTACTTGCATCTGTGTTGTTTCCTTTTTCCTAACACAATGAACAAGCATTGGCATAGCCAATAGGTCTCGCCTTTGGGACCTTGTAAGTGTTTAGCCGGAGCTATTAGCTTTGCCAATGTCTTTAAGCCATGGTGTGGAGTAGTGTGTCTGCTGTGTAGCATGTTGGAAAGTTATAATCGAAAAGTGTTATAAGCATTTTTGTTACCTTATATATAACCAGGAAGGCATTACGTACAACTGAACCACCCTATTAAACAAGCATTAGAAATGCAATAGGTTTTGCATTTGCTTGAGTTAGAGCTATTGGCGCTGTAAATGACAATTGTTTTACCTATGTGTTATGTATGTGGTGTGTAATGGAATTATGTGGGTTGGATAGTTATTATTAATTGGGCAATTGTGTGGTGTCGAACTTTGTGGTGTGAAGTGGATGTGTGTAGTTGAATTATGTGGCATAGTATGCAGTGGAAATATGTTGATAGTAATTGTGTGGTATTGAGTGTACTGGAAATATGTGGAGTGGGATTGTGTGTTATATAGTGTAATTATGTGGATTGACATTTTGTGCTATGAAGTGGTATATGGTGTAGTTTAATTATGAGGTGCTCTATTGAATTTTGTGGCATGATGTGGAATTTTGTGGAGTGGATTGGATTTATGTGGTGTGTTGTGTAATTGTTTTGTTGAGTTGAATTGTGTGGTTTGGTACAAACGTTTGTGGTGTGGATTGGATGTATGTGGTGTGTTGTGTAATTGTGTTGTTGAGTTGCATTAGGTTGTTTTGTGTCAAATTTTGTGGTGTGGATTGGAAATGTGTGGAGTTGAATTGTGAGGTGTGGAATTGTGTGGATAATCAACATTAACTTGTCAAAAGCAGCACACCACAGAAGCAACCAGCTTTTGGCAAAGTGCAGGACCTAGTAACAAGTCTCGCTCACCCTGCTGCCTCGACTTATTATTTAAATTAACAAGAAGGAAACTCATGAGAGAGAGTTAAAGAGAGTGAAAGAGAGAGTGAGAGAGTGAGTGAAAGAGAGAAAGAGAGTGAAAGAGAGAGTGAAAGAGAGAAAGAGAGTGAAAGAGAGAAAGAGAAAAAGAGAAAGAGAGAGAAAGAGAGAAAGAGTGAAAAAGAGAGAGCGAAAAAGAGAGTGAAAGAGAGGAAGAGAGTGAAAGAGAGGAAGAGAGTGAAAGAGCGAAAGAGAGAAAAAGACACATTGCCTCTGGAATAATCCTGATTGCTCCGCCAAGCTACCAAGGGGGTGTGAAGGGGTTATCTTGGGTGTGTAACTCCCTTAAATTTGATACTTGTATAGCGCACTACTCACCCGCAAGGGTCTCAAGGTGCTTGTACGAATACCGCTGTGGAACCCATCCTGGCTTTCCCTGTGAGGCGTCCACTCCTGGGCACCCCCAAGGTGGAGGCCAGGCATCCTTAGCGTTGTGGGGGCCGTTGGAGAGATTAAGCAAGCTATTGCCCAGAGTTGCAGAGTGGGACTCCATGATTGGAATAGGCACCGAGGCGAGAATTATCAGGTCTGTGGAAATTTTTAGCCCAAGACCCACCAAGGTGGGGAATTGAACCCTGGTCCCGGGCTAGACCTCTGCATCAGAGTCTGCCGCTCTAATCATTGAGCCACACTTCTCCACTTTCCTTACTCTAACTAGAGTGGTGGGTTCTGCATGGCTTAGGTGCATACCCTAGCCAACCAGAAACCCCATTTCTAACACCAAGCTACAGAGGGGTGCATGAAGCAGTTTGCAGTAATACCATGCCACAAGCAATGCCATTCTCACCTGGCTCCAGTGCTTCTGTGTAACGTGGTTTTAATCGCTTATTAACGCCACAAGCGCTGTTTATAACGCCATATGCCACCTTTCTAGACTGCTCACCTACCCCATGCAGCTACCCACCACCCCCCCTCAACACTCACCTCCCACTAGCCCCAATACTCCACCAGGGCGATGGAGATTTTCAGTGGGTGATTCAGGCGAGTTGTGGGAAGTGCTATGGTGTCTGTCGAGATGTCCGACGCTGTTTGGCTAGGGAGACTGCCTTATGGACATAAATAGGGGGGCCCTGCTTCCGAATTGTCTTCACCAGCGATAACGAGGGAGCTATATACACTTCCACCCAAGCCAGGGCACTATCGAACAAAGACCGACCCTGGGTATACCGCCAGAGGCGGAGGGGAGCAGCTGGCCAGTAGTGTTTGCCCGCATGGTGGTTAGGGGTAGAAGTTGTGGACGTTTCACAACACAATGTGCCTCGCACTGACCAACAAAAAATGCAGACCAAGGCGAAAATTACATGTACAAGTGTTTGCGTTCATGTGGCATCATCGCTGTGCCAGCGACGGGCAGTGCCGCGTACATCATACTTCCTGGTGACAGTTCAGGGTGCCAACTCGAGGCAGGAAGGGGCGGCGCCTCTGAACACTGCTCCGGGCAGTGAAACCTGGCCTGCTTCGCCTGGCCCAGCAGCTGACTTGGGTTACAGTACCCGGAGGGGGTGCCTTGTGCTCTTGTTCGAAGTTGGGACATCACACTTTTTGTGACGTTCCCGTGGCGATAGGGGTCTTGCCTTATGTACAAGGCAGCGTTAAGCTACTTAATGTGGCTTAACGCTGCCTTGTACATAAGGCACCCATTCACGCTAACTTAGCTTTAAAGGGGGGTACAGTGGGTGTTGTGGTGGGCGTTCCACCGCAACACCCATTGTATTTGACGCTGCCCCCTATGTACAAGGATGGCGTACATAGGAGGCAGTGCCAAAATTAAGGCCAGGAAAACCCTGGTCTTAAATTGGCGAAACAAGGTCCTTGTTTTTGCTTTTCCCATGTGTGCTGCCTTGTGCAGCACACATGGACAAAGCAAAATGCCATGGTTTGTTAATGTACAGGAAGGTGTCCCTTCCTGTACATGAACAAACCTTTTAAAAAAATGCCATTTGGTAACTTTCATGAGTGCTGCAAGAAGCAGCACACATGAAAGTTACAAAATGGCATTTTAGGATTGTTTATGTTCAGGAAGGGACACCTTCCTATCAAAAGAGAAAAAGGTACCCACTAGTTACTTTGAGGTCCAAGAGGAGGGTGAAACAAAGAATTAAACAAAGAAACCTCTAATATGACCTGTATTGCTTTTTAGTGTGGCCTTGTGGGGCTCAATAGCAACACACCCCCAACATCAGTGTCATACAATAGTGTTAATTCCAAAAATATGTATTTTTTATTTGTATTTTTTTCATACAAAAATATTTTATGCTTTTTTAATATGTTTTATCATTTTTTTTTTTTTTTTGAAAGACCTTTATTTCAAATTCCACATTACACAGCTTACAGCCTACAACCCCTCGGGCCGGCCGCGGAGGATGTACACTTATATTGCTTCGGAAAGCACACAGCCCTGTGCCGTCAACCCGGGGGTACGGCGGCGTTACAAGGTGCGGGTGTCTCACAGTTTAGAGAAGGATAGTGCAGGACTCATTTTTCTCTTTGTTACAACCATACAACATAGGCAGATTGCCCAAATGGCGTAAAGGCGCCCAACAGTCGAACTGCCCCCCTCCCCCCCCAACTAACTAAACACGGTGATAGGGATCAGGGTATCTAAAATATGCCCACTACCACGGATAGAATAATCACACAGTTACACGCACATACACTCATCATACGCTAGGGCCCATTTCACTAACATACGCTCAAATACTCTACCAGCAATAAACCTGTGGAAAGAAAACACCTAAACACCCTGCATCAATATCAGGTCGATCAGATCTGGTTTTGTGACTGTCTTAATCAATAACATAATCTACACAACATATACAATAATGATCAGAAATATAAACCCAATAATTGACAAGTAAGAAAATTCAACACCATGTTTAAAATTATATTACTTTATCTAAAATTAGTCAAAGTAAATCAATCAGAATAAATCATTTCTCATAGTTACCTATTCTAACTAAGTGTCAGAACGGGTCAGGACAAGTCTCTCGGTAAAGTCTCTCAAGACGAAGTCCTCAGCATCGATCCTTAGCAACGCAGATTCACGCGGCAAAGGCAAAATGGCAAGTGGCAAAAGGGTGGCAAGAACCCTCTCTAAGCTAACAGTTTTTATAATAAATTGAACAAAGGAAAGATACATTGGAACATAGGAAAAATCATTATGTCCGCCGGACTTGCTGAGCAGAGCGAGAAGGAAAGGATGTAACATTGCAACATTTGTGAACCTCCGCTCAGGAAAAATACACATAGCGAAGACTACGGAACAGGAACCAAGAAAATAAAACATGTATCACATTAATCCAGCTTCTCCTCGGCCATCGAGCCACAGTTCAGAGTTTCCCTCTAAGGCTCCTTTGTTTTTCAAGATTGCCAAGGACACTTTCACTTCTCTTGGAGAACTCCCAAAAACTGCTGCTGTCCTCATGGAAAGTTTCTCAACATGGACCATGGTCAGTTAGCTTCAAGACCATTTCCAGCACGGGTCTCCCTCGTCTCAGTTTTCACATATTCACTCGAGGCCAGGCTCACAAAATCAGCCATCATGGACTAGGCCTCCATAGGCCACAATAGACCATCTCAATTAAAAGAAATAAAAACAACGTTACTACAGCATAATGATTAAACAGTGTTAACCCCACTAATACCCTTATGTGTATGCATTTATCTAGCTTTCGCAACATAAAAAGCATTAATTCAGACAGCGTTTTGTGCTCAAAATAAACAGCACACAGCAACGTTTAAACATGAAAACTTGCACGTTATTTTTAGGAAACAGAAACAGCACACGCATGCTAACCCTCGTGTAACTTTCTCTTATGTTAAGACAAACGGATTGATTAATAAAAACACACTTGCACAAGACAAATAATTAATTGTTATTTATTAATAATTAATAAAACACATAGACATACTAGAGCTTCAAAAGCCCCTGAATTTTCTAAATGAAAACTCTGCTCCAGCAATCCCCCCTTTGGTGATTTTATCACCAAATAAACCCAAAAAAAAAAAAAAATAGTGAAAATTTAGTCCCATTTTAGGAGAAATCAGAAATGTCTTTTCCCCTTACACAACATTAAACACCAGTCACTCTCTCATCATCCCTTTTTGTCTCTAAATAAACACTCTCCCTCAATTCTTCTAGTTCAATTTCTTGAGGTTCTCTCTTCAACCTCTTGTTTTTCTTTTCCTTATTCAATTTCTTCCTCCCTCCCCTGTTTTTACAACACACACACACCAATCTTATTATTAATAAAGCCACAATTATACAAGACAAGGGAAACAATATTCTACCTATAATAGTACTACCTATCTTTGCAATAAAATCCTTAACAGCTATCATTTTATTAGCTATTTTAGTCCACAAACTCTCAGCTTCAAGTGGTACTAATTCTTCATGCAAATCAGTAATATTTCTGATATAGACCTTCAGGTCTTTACTTTCGTCAGGAATGTAAGTGCAACAATGTTGAACTTTCAATATTCCACAGACTCCACCCTCCTTGGCCAATAGAATATCAAGGGCAAGTCGATTTTGCATAGACATGGCACGTACGGCACTTAATTCCGTATTCACCAAAAGAAACCCTCCTGCGGTATTTGTCGATAAGCGATCAACCACTGTGGACAGTTTCCGAATTCCATAAGCATTTAAAGAAATTCCCACTGCTGGAATCAAAACCCCAAAAATATCACCCACAATTTCAGACCAAGTTTCTCTCTTAAAACGTGTTAATAAGTTAATATCTTCTACATCTCTTATTTTATCTGTATGAAAAATCTTAGGAAAAACCAGGCCCACATAACATGTGCCATACCAATGGTCAGGCAACTTGTAATAAGCCTTGTTCCCACAAACATAGTACACTCCTGGAAAAATTGTATCTTCTCCACCTCTGAAACCCCAACCTGTCGCAACGAAGTATGTATCATGGCACTCACTAGTCCCGACATAATATGTATCATATTGGGATTTCCTTCTTGTAATGCAAAGTTTACCCTTCTGCGGTGCATCTAGAGCTAAAGTTGGACTAGCCCCATTCTTCAACTCTTTTCCCATCTCAATGTCCCAAATTGTCTCACTCACTTCATATTTTCCCGCTTTCTCATGCATGTTCACTCTCCTTTCCTCTACCATATCCAGGAAAGCTTTCTCCTCTTCTTTCAAACTGCAAGTTAAATTATTCTTAAAAATGTCATCTAATGTTAATCCTTTTTCTTCAATAAAAATCTCACCAAAAGTGTTAGCTTCTTTAGCTGGATTCAGCTCTTTGTTCATTGGCAAGTGCCCAAAAATACTATCTCTGTTAGACATCTTATAATCTACTTTCCCTAACAAATAAAAAACACTACTTAAAATACTACAAGAAATACCATATGTAGCTGGTAAATGATGATAAGTAACACCCTCTGAAACGGATGCAGGTAATTGCATACAAACGTAGCAATCCCTCACTTCCATTGTCTTCACATATTCATATAACAGTTTAGAAAAAACATTACTAGAAAAGTTATTAATTGACCTATCTTTGTGTGTGTAAGCATTACTAATTCTAATTGGAACTACGTTTTGTGAATTCTTCTCTACATTTGTCACATTTTATATATGCATTCCAAACTCTACTCTAAAAGTAACTAATAAAACTAAAACACCCCATAGAAGCATTAATAATCCAGTACAACAGCAGCACATCCTACACCACCTCTTAAAAAAGGCACATCTATTTCTATTATCCTCTATGTTAGCCATTTTAGTTTAACCTCTACTACTCCACTACTATTTGAACTTCTTCAATTCTTCAGTAATTCTTCAGCTTTCAGTTTATCCAAATGATCTCTCCGTTCACTTGATCCAAGTGAATCCTTCTTTCACTCAGTTTGGATACTTGTCATTCTTCACTTCAATTTCTTCAACATCAAATTGTATCAGATCTCCAACATCAAGATCCTCAGTACTCGACTCTTCTCCAATGTCAGTCAAGAGTACTTTCAGAATTTCACCAGTATCTTCCTCAACCACTTCTCTCAAGACCACTTCCGAATTATCTCGAGTCACTGTTTCTTCTTTTCCTCCTTCAGACAGTGCCACATAAGACCATTCCGGTGATCTGTACTTTTGGTTGGGTCTTCTTACTCTTTTTATTTCCACTGGTTCGTTTGACTCCTTTGATTCTTCTCCTTCAGCTTTTGAACTTTGACCCGAAACTTCATTCACTTGTTCTGCTTTTGATGAATTTGCTCTTATTACTCTGTATCTCAGCCTCTTAACTCTGTTGTTAGGCCAACGATCTCCTCTTAACACCTTTTTCGGCTTTATTTCTTTATTACTTCTTTCTCCAATCCAAGTTCTCTTTCTCAGAACTCGACCCTCTGTTTGTTCATCTTCATCATCTGTTTCAAGTGCCTCTTGTTTCCGTTTTCCAGCAGTTTTCTTCTTCTCCACAGATTTTTTCACCACTGTTTGAGACTTCCCTACTCCTGTCCCTCCTCGGGTCTCCGACACGCAATCTTCTTGCTGTCTACTTGTCCCTTCACCTGACTCATCAAGAATGTTCCCTACACCTCCTCGGGGGTCTTCCGCAATCTGTCCCTCTCTATCTTTTTCTGACCCTACTTCTTCAAGTATAATCTCAAGTGGTTCTTCAATCTCCTCCTCTTCCGATTCAGGAGTAATCTCTGTGTGATTTCTTTTTTCTTTTCTTTTTCCTTCACTGCTGTTTGAAACTTCAGGCTCTCTTACAGAATTTGATCTTCTCTCTGATACTCGCAGTGATTCTCTTGAAGCTCTCTCTGCTTCTTTTCTCACTGATTCCGTATCTTCAGTATCTTCACCATCACTAGAATCTGACTCTTCAAAATACTCTTTACCAATCCCTTCTTTTGGATTTGGAACTCTCAGAGTATGACTTGCATGTACCCAGTGCTTCACTCCAGCACACTTTACTGCAGTCGTCGTAGTCAGAATAACTTGTCTCAGCCTTCCCCACCTTGGAATCAAGCAATTTCTTCTTCTGTGCACCTTAATCCTCACCCAGTCTCCTGGACTCAGATCATGGGCTTGCTTCTTCTCAAGTGTGGTAGCTTCTTCTCCAACCTGGTGAAACACAGAATGAACTGCGTCAGCCAGGCCTTTACAGTAATCCAAAATCATGTCATCAGTTATTGTTACCAACTTATTGACAGGCACGAATGCATGGCGCATAGCACGTCCCATGATTATCTCATGCGGGCTCAAACCAGTAGTTCTATCTGGAGTAGATCTCATTGTCATCAGAACTAGAGGCAAAACATCTGGCCATTTCATGCCAGTGGCTAAACACATTTTTCCAATCCTATTCTTGATCGTGCCATTAATCTGCTCAACCACACCAGAAGCCTCTGGTCGGTATGCACAATGTAGCTTCTGCTGTATTTTCAATGCTTCACAAATCAAACCCATCAGCTCATTTTGAAAATGTCTACCTCTATCAGACTCAACTGTTACTGGAAACCCGTACCTAGGAATCAACTCCCTCAACAGTAACTTTGCCACTGTTAATCCATCATTTCTTCTAGTCGGGTAAGCTTCCACCCACCTTGAAAACAAACAGACTACCACTAGAACATATCTCAGTCTGTTCACTTGGGGCATCTCAATGAAATCAATCTGCATTCTTGTAAAAGGACCTCCTTCTCTGCCTATTGTTCCCAGACTCACCACTGTCTTTTTCCCAGTGTTAAATTGCTGACAAACTAAACACCTCTGACAGATACTTTCTGCAATTGTCCTGAACTTTGCATTGTACCAGGTTTGTTTAAACGACCTAACCATCGCGTCTCTCCCCAAATGTCCCTGGCCATGATACATCCTTGCCATTGACGACAAGATGGAGTTAGGCATCACTGGTCTGCCATCTCTGTAGACCCAAACATGGTCTGTTTCTCTTGGAGCACATCCTGCCTTAATCCAATCTTGTTTCTCTTCTTCTCCTGCCTCATCTTTTAACTGCTTCACTTCATCCCAGGTCTCTAGGACATTAGTAAACATCACAGAAAGAAAAGACATTTCCCCTTCTCTGTCCCTATTAATGGACTGATTTGTCTTGGCACAGTACTGCGCAACATCGTTGGCATACCTGTTTCCAATCGTTATGAAATCCTCCCCCTGACCATGGGCAGCACACTTTACAACTGCTAACTCCTTAGGCAGCTGTATCGCCTCAAGCAATTTACCAATCATTTCAGCATTCTTTATTGGAGTTCCACTCGATGTCAAGAAACCTCTTTGTAGCCAAAGTTGGCCAAAATCATGCACCACTCCAAATCCATACTGACTATCAGTCAACACAGTTGTCCTCAAATCTTTCCCAATTTCGCAAGCTTTTGTCAATGCTATTAATTCAGCAACTTGCGCAGATTTTACTCCTTTCAACGGTGATGCTTCCATGACCTCTGAAACTTTGCACACCGCATATGCTGCACATAGCACACCATCATCATTCCTCAAGCATGATCCATCCACAAACAACACATGATCATTCTCAGGTAAGGGAATATCCCTTATGTCTGGTCTTGGTTTTGTACAGTACTCAAGCACATCCAAACAATCATGATCATCTTCCATTTTCACACCCACATTTTCAATGTCTGGCAAAAGTGTCGCTGGATTCACATTCACACATCTCTCGAGAGTCACATTTGATGCTCCCAGTATCACTTTTTCGTACTTAGTCAATCGACTATGTGACATGTACTGAGTTCTGCTTCTTGTCAAAAGAATTGCCACATTGTGAGGTACGAATACCCTTACAGGATATCCCATTATGATTCCCTCACTCTGTTCCAGACTCCTGCATGTTGCAGCCACAGATTTCAGACAACCTGGTAAACCCACAGCTATAGGATCAAGTGTTGATGAGAAGTACGCAATAGGCCTTCTCAATTGTCCATGTTTCTGGATTAACACTGAAAGTGCACATCCATTTCTCTCACTGCAGTACAGCTCGAATTCTTTTTCATAGTCAGGCATACCCAAAGCTGGAGCTTCACACATTTTACTTTTAAGCTCTTCAAATGCTGCCATTTGTTCTGCATCCAAATCCAATGGATCTGTCATTTCACTTTTTGTCAGTTTAATCAGTGGCTTTGCTATCAGGGAAAAATTAATTATCCACTGACGACAATAACCCACCATACCCAGGAACATTCTCACTTCTCTCTGGGTTTTTGGAGCTTTCATTTCTCTGATTATTCTGATCCTGTCAGTAGTCACTTTTCTCAGACCTTTTTCAATATTATGTCCAAGATAATGCACCTCTTTCTTGCAAAATTGCAATTTGGCTGGAGATACCTTTAACCCTCCATCTGCCAGATGATTCAGTAAAGCTATGGTATCCACTTCACAAGCTTCACGTGTCTTTGATGCCACCAATAGGTCATCAATATATTGTACTAGCACTGAACTCTCAGGCATGATCAGACTTTCCAACGATCTTTTCAATAACTGATTGAATATCGAAGGACTCTCCGTATACCCCTGTGGGATACGACACCATGCTAAAATACGCTGGCCAAACCTAAATGCAGAAATCGGCTGGCTGTCATGATGCAATGGAATTGAAAAGAACGCATGACACAAATCAATCACTGTATACCACTCAGCATCATGTGGAATTTGATACAGAATCACTGATGGATTTGGCACAATAGGACAACATGCCACCACAATTTGATTAACTTTTCTCAGATCTTGCACGATCCTAAATTTCCCATTGGGCTTTTTCAGTCCCATTATCGGTGAATTACACGGACTACTCAGTAATTCTCTCAGAACTCCTTGCTGAATCATTTTCTCAATTATAGGAGTTATCCCTTCAATTATTTCTGGTGTCATTTTGTACTGAGGAATGTTAGGATATGTAATTCCCTCTTTCACTGCAATTTTCACTGGATCTACATTATTCATCAATCCCACATCCTCTCCAGTAAAATCCCAAACTGCTCTTTTCACTGTGTCTCTCAGCTCTTGAGGCAAATCCTCCGGATTAAACACAGCAAATGCACCAATTAACTCACTCTCTCTATTTTCTAGAGTCACTCGGTACAAAGCATCTTCATCTGGTGTCTCAAAGGCTATTCCATCCGGTGTACAAAAAATTGTGCAGTTCATCTTACACAATAGGTCCCTACCTAACAGGTTCACTGGACTCGTGTCACAGACAATAAATCTGTGCATGTCTGAAAATTTCCCTATCTGTACTCTTACTGGTTCAGTAAGACGTGTTCTGATTTGTGTATTAGCTACACCAACTACTTGGATTGCTTCATCCGAGAGAGGAAGATTTCTAACATCTGTTGACCTGACAGTTGATCTTGTCGCACCTGTGTCTACCAAAAAAGTAACACTCTCCTCATTTATTTTCCCATCCACAAATGGTCCTGCCTGGTCTATTTCTAGAGTTGCACCAAGTATGCACTCTTCCTCCTCTCTTCGGCACCGTCAATAATCACCCTCAGACTCACTCCCATCACTCTTTAACAAGTACTGCTGTACTTTGTTAGAACGTCTTGGTTTGTTTACCTGCTCATCATTGTAGAATCCTGAATCCTGATTATACTTTTGTAACCCTCTATTCTGCGGCAAGGGCGGTTTTGGCTCTTGACTCTGCTGTCTCACAACTTTCTGTTGTTGCTGTTGATTATTTCCTTCATTCTGGTTCTGCACCTGTTGATTTAAAGGTTTATTCTCATTACTCACTAATGGTGGATTAGGACATTCAGATCTCCAATGTCCCAGTTGGCCACAGTTGTGACAAGAAAACTTTTTCTTCGCTTTCTCAAGACTTCCTTTTCCTTTCCCTGCATATCTGGGTCTATTTCCTGCATTATTTCCTGGATTATTCGCCTGTTCCACTAACTGTGCTTCCTGTCTTTCTGCAACTTTCACTTGTGCCCACATTGCTTTCTCTTCCAGCTTTCTTTGTTTTGCTTCAATTTCATCACTAAAGTATTTTGCATGTCTCAGGATCTCATCTACTTTTTTACTCTGCCAATCCACTGTGTGCTCACGAATTCTCTCACCAATTTCAGGTCTTAGACCATATACAAATCTGTATACAAAGTGACTCAAATCTTTGTCACCCAGGTGTTCATCTCCACTGAATTGTTTAAAAGCCAGTATCAGCCTCTCGTAAAAAGCATGAACTGATTCTTTTGCTTCCTGTTGTGTTCGATCTATCTTAACCCAGTCTGTCTCTTTTGGAGGAACTTTACTCTTCAGGTATACCATCACCTGATCATATTTTCTCATTACTTCTGGATCTGGTGCCCCTGTTCTTGAATCTCTTGGATACTCCTCAGTAGGCCAACTCACAACTATTTTACACTCAGTCCACAAGTCTGCTGGAACAATTATATCAAACAGACTATTCAGGTCAACCCACAGCACTTTTGACAATTTCACAAACCTATCTACCTGCCTATACCACTCGACGGGCTTTTCTCTCAATCGAGGGAAATCATTCGTAAATGATAAAATATCCTGTCTGGTCCATGGAACATGTACATATCCTCCTCCAGGTATTTCTCTCATAGGATAATTATCCACTGGTTTCTCCTTTTCTCTTACTGGAAATGCTGAATAAGTTGTTCTATCTACAGATTCCTCTCTTTTCTTATACCACCTATCCTTCCACTTTTCTACATCACCCCATCTTCGCAATAATGCTACCATTTCTTTAATCTGTCCTGTTCTACCAGTAGCATTCAAATTTTCAATATCCTTCTCAGTAAAATCCATCCTGTAAGTTTTCTGTAAAGCCTTCACTTTATCAATGTCAATTCCCTGCTCATTTGCTATTGTTCTCAGCCTGTCATGAGTATTCCTTGCTCTCCAGGTAATACTTTTACACATAAACATCAGCTCACCATCATGATGACTCTTCAGGATTTCTATTGGAACTGTTCCTGTCACAAGCTCTTCTAATTCTATACGTAACCTAGCCACATCAATAACTTGTGAATCCTTATCCTTTTTCTGAAGAACCTTCATCCAATCATTCAAATCATCAACTGTTATTTCAGCAGTTTTTCTCACTGGAACCACTCTTTTCTGCGGTTCTAAAATTGGCATCCCTGAACAACTAGGTTCACTAACATCCAATAGTTCACTACATGTGTCATGTCTGGTTTGTCTCAGGTCACTTTTCCCTGTTCTTTTATCTGAATCTCCTGAAGGACCAACTGAATTTGTCAAATCATTCCAAACATATGGAATCACCAGTCCATTTTCACCTGTCTTCTGTTTGTCAAACACGGGCATAACCGGACCTATAGTTACAGGCACCGTAACAGCTTCCAGATTCTTCGTTAACTCCCTAATTTTCTCAGTCAGTTCTGTTGTCGTTTTTGCTAATTTTCTGGCATTTTCCTCACTACTTCGATTCTCTCTCTCCCTGAAAGAACTACTACTTCTTGATTCAGGTGTCACTTTTTCTTTCTCAATAATACAGACTGTATCTCTTATCGGAGAAACAACTGGTGTACTCTCATCTGGTTCTGGTCTATATGGAGGTGGTCTCTTGTAAATCATGTCATTTAAGACCTCATCATCATATTCATTAACTCCAACTGCTCCTTCTTCAATTGTTCTCATAGGATATAATCCCTCTGACATATTAACATCTCGCCACCTTTTCATCCGATCATGATGTGTTTCACGATCATGTCTCCTCCCAAACATATTCCTGTAATACCCTCCAGATCTTTGCTTTTCTCGCTCATGAACTTCTTCTTCCCATTCCACTAAAGCCTCGAACTGTGTAGGTCTTGGCTTCGGGTCCAGACGTACCATCTTTTCCCGTAAATTTCTCAACACGGCCAAATTAAATGAACCATGTTCTGGAAATGCTAGAACACCATCTTCTTTAGTATACCTAACCCAATTCTGCAACCATATACAGGTATGTAATCCATATTTCGCAACCATGAAGTATGCAGGTGTTTTCGCTGGAGGTAACAACTCACCCTCTCTCGTTTTAACCTCTTTATCCTTGCTAAACCACTTTTTAACTTTCCCAAAGAATGTTTTTTTCTTTTTCTCTTGTTGGTAATACATTTTAGCGCTTACCAAAACTCTCTACTCTCTCCGTATTATAAATATACAATACGAGCTTTTCAACCAATAGCAGCGCGACTCACACTAACGCACCAATCCTGGAGCGTCTACGTCACTAAACAGCTCTTCTAATCCCTGCGCGACTCACACTAACGCACCAATCCTAGCGCGAACCCTATTCTGATCCACTATCCAATCAGAGCGCGGACTTTCTGACGTCAACAGTCGCTGACTGCAGCTTCTGCTCTGTCTTCTGTCACTCGTCTACCCCTCCTTTACAAAATCTCTCAGTAGACTTCGTGTCAAGATTTCTACAAAATCTATTAGTTACAACATAAAAACATCTCCATTGTCTGCTTCGCTAACCACAGAATAGTAAAAGAGAGTCTGTTTTTCAAAAGTCAACAAACTTTCATACATCTCATAACTGTTTCCTCTAGGACTTATCCAAAGAGTCTTACAATCAATAAATGTATATACATTCACGCACATTCATGCAAGAAAAATATAGTACATGCACACAGAATCCTGCTTCCCGAGAACAGCGCACAATCTGTCCCACTACAGAATTATAACATACATTAACTAAGCAACTTTGCCCAGTTCCTCAAACAAGCTCAGAGAATACCTATTACTCCTCCCGCGATAAGCTTTAACGGAAATCCTTACGGATCCCTGGGACTTAAGACCAGAGTTTCAAAGATAACCTTCACTACGATACACACTCCTTATATACCAGAAATATCTAATAGTAACATACGACGATGTCACTGATTCCGAACCCAGACAATGTGAACGCGCAACTTCAATTGTCACACGTTATTCCTTACAATCCCGTCTTTCCCGAGAGCAGCATATACCTTCCTCTGCCCTACTACGGAACTGCTACCACAGCTTCCAAATTCCAGAAGCACTACATATAACTCAACATGACGACTTCAACATATAGTATTAGTACATATACCAATATCAACAAAATAAAATCAATAATCAATAAGCTAATGTACAAGCAATCTTATCAGATCAAGACAACCATCAAAACCATCAATCTCTGCTACCAGGAAATTGATAGGGATCAGGGTATCTAAAATATGCCCACTACCACGGATAGAGTAATCACACAGTTACACGCACATACACTCATCATACGCTAGGGCCCATTTCACTAACATACGCTCAAATACTCTACCAGCAATAAACCTGTGGAAAGAAAACACCTAAACACCCTGCATCAATATCAGGTCGATCAGATCTGGTTTTGTGACTGTCTTAATCAATAACATAATCTACACAACATATACAATAATGATCAGAAATATAAACCCAATAATTGACAAGTAAGAAAATTCAACACCATGTTTAAAATTATATTACTTTATCTAAAATTAGTCAAAGTAAATCAATCAGAATAAATCATTTCTCATAGTTACCTATTCTAACTAAGTGTCAGAACGGGTCAGGACAAGTCTCTCGGTAAAGTCTCTCAAGACGAAGTCCTCAGCATCGATCCTTAGCAACGCAGATTCACGCGGCAAAGGCAAAATGGCAAGTGGCAAAAGGGTGGCAAGAACCCTCTCTAAGCTAACAGTTTTTATAATAAATTGAACAAAGGAAAGACACATTGGAACATAGGAAAAATCATTATGTCCGCCGGACTTGCTGAGCAGAGCGAGAAGGAAAGGATGTAACATTGCAACATTTGTGAACCTCCGCTCAGGAAAAATACACATAGCGAAGACTACAGAACAGGAACCAAGAAAATAAAACATGTATCACATTAATCCAGCTTCTCCTCGGCCATCGAGCCACAGTTCAGAGTTTCCCTCTAAGGCTCCTTTGTTTTTCAAGATTGCCAAGGACACTTTCACTTCTCTTGGAGAACTCCCAAAAACTGCTGCTGTCCTCATGGAAAGTTTCTCAACATGGACCATGGTCAGTTAGCTTCAAGACCATTTCCAGCAGGGGTCTCCCTCGTCTCAGTTTTCACATATTCACTCGAGGCCAGGCTCACAAAATCAGCCATCATGGACTAGGCCTCCATAGGCCACAATAGACCATCTCAATTAAAAGAAATAAAAACAACGTTACTACAGCATAATGATTAAACAGTGTTAACCCCACTAATACCCTTATGTGTATGCATTTATCTAGCTTTCGCAACATAAAAAGCATTAATTCAGACAGCGTTTTGTGCTCAAAATAAACAGCACACAGCAACGTTTAAACATGAAAACTTGCACGTTATTTTTAGGAAACAGAAACAGCACACGCATGCTAACCCTCGTGTAACTTTCTCTTATGTTAAGACAAACGGATTGATTAATAAAAACACACTTGCACAAGACAAATAATTAATTGTTATTTATTAATAATTAATAAAACACATAGACATACTAGAGCTTCAAAAGCCCCTGAATTTTCTAAATGAAAACTCTGCTCCAGCAACGGTCATCACATTAAGCGCAGCAATCACCTACGTACCGGTGATGTGACCTCCGCCTCCCGCTCTATAGCCCCGGAGCAACAGGAGCGTGGGGATTGTACATCTCTCCTGAGCCTTCCTGTGTGACGGCAGGGGGCTCGCAAATGCCCCCCCTGAAGTCATTCTAGTTGGACCACACTTCAACCCACTTACGGGGGCATCCACTCGCTACATACACAGTCTTTTCCTGCAGCATGCACCAGTCCATATCGCTAAGCCAATCCGACAGTTTGGGTGGAGTAGGGCTTCCCCAGAGCCTGGCTATGTTCCTTTTAGCTATCATTTGTCCGAGCGTCACCCAGAGCCTCCCTTTCGGTGGCAGGTCCGTTGGCTCCCATATATTGAGGAGGCACCTCTTGGCCTCTGGGCGAATTTCCGCCTCCCAAACCTCCTCCATACACTGCACCACCCTTCGCCAGTACCGGTGAATCTTCGGGCAATCCCACAACACATGGAAGAAGGTACCCGTGCCACCACAGCCCCTCCTCCAGAGTACTGTGTCCGCCCTCCCCATCATGTGTAGCCTAGTGCAGGAGATATATACTCTATGTAAGATCTTCAGTTGGATGAGACGCAGTCGGGCTGATATCGCGACCTCACGTGGGGAAGCCAAGGCATACAGCCATTCTTCGTCGTCTATCTCCAGCCCATCGGCGACCCATTTGTCTCGAAGGGGAATGAGCATATCGGGGGGATTGTTGATTAGTTTTTTGTACATGAGCGATATGGCGTGTTCTGTGAGGTGTCCATCCAGCAACCTATCTTCAAGCAGGGAGGCTCGTGGTAGTTTGGCCTCCGGTGGGATATTAGCCTGTAGGGAGTGTCGCATCTGTAAGTATCTAAAGTATTTGGTGTGCGCCAGCTCATATGTGTCTCGCATTTGGGCGAACGTGCGGATCCCTGTAGGGCCCCAGATGTCCTTAATTTGGGAGATGCCGATCAAGTCCCAGTTGCGGAACCCCTTGGTGCGTCCTAGGTTGCCTAATTTTTCGGAGGCCCAAAGTGGCGTGGCCATCGTAAGGACGCCTGACATCCGAGCTTCCTCTGAGCAATACACCATATCTGTACCGAGTGGAGTGTAGGTCCGGTGAGTTGATGCATACCCCGTCTAGAGTAGAGTGCTATCTCATAGTTCCCCCCGGGAAGCAGCCACCTGTCCATACCATAGGCGGGATCATTCCCGTCTCCATATGTCCCCTGATTGATCGCGGATAAATGGGCTGCCCAGTAATATTTACGAATGTCGGGGAGGGCTATACCGCCGTCGTACCACCCCAGTGTGAGTTTAGTCAATGAGATTCGGGGTGACCCGGCCCAGAGGAGGTCGTGGAGTGCGGCCTCGATCGCTACAAAGTAGCCGTTTGGGACCAGGTCTGGATAGTTTTGTAGCACATATAGAAACCGTAGTAGCGCTAGCATCTTAAATTAGGCTGCCCGGCCCAGCAAGGACAGCGGCAGGTGCTGCCAGGATTTGGCCTCCCTTTGGAGCCGAACTAGCGGCGGCTTGAGGTTGTGCTCATAGGACAGGGCCTTGTTAGTGGTGATGTACACTCCCAGGTACATGAACCTGTCCTCTGCCACCGCGATAGGGCAAGTGTCCGGGAGCCTCGGAGGGTCCCCACGCAGGACGTATAGATGTGATTTGGCCCAATTGACCCGGAAGCCTGAGTTACGACCGAAATTGGCAAGTATGTCGAGTGCCACAATTATCGACCTGCGCGGTCTACAAAGGTACAGGAGTATGTCGTCGGCGTAGAGGGATATTCTATCCTCCCACCCCTCCGCCCATGCTATACCTTTTAAGTCGACATCCTGCCTTATCCAGGCCGCAAGCGGTTCCAGGGAGAGGGCGAAAAGAAGGGGAGAGAGGGGGCAGCCCTGCCTAGTCCCTCTTTCAAGCGTGAAGACCTCGGACAGCTTATTGTTCACCAGCAGCTGCGCCAGGGGTTCGGCATATAATAGCCGCACCCAAGCTATAAAGTGAGGTCCAAAGCCCAGTTTGCGCAGGACTGCGAACATATATGGCCACTCTAAGGTGTCGAAGGCCATGGTGGCGTCCAGAGAGACCACCACTGCGTCCTCCTGTAATCTGTGGCGCTGCCCCAGTACACCGTTCAGCCTTCTAATGTTGAGGGCCGTGTTGCGGTGGGGCATGAACCCTGACTGGTCAGGGTTGACCAATGAAGGAAGCACCGATTTGAGCCTATTGGCCAGCGTCTTCGCCAGTATTTTGGGCTCCGCGTTTAGGAGCGAAATTGGTCTGTATGACGCACAGGAGTCTTTGGGTTTCCCCTCTTTCGGTATCGCCACTATGGTCGCTATACGCTGATCCCAGGGCAGCACCCCCATTTCCCTGCTATGTTCGAACATGAGTTTCAGATGCTTACTAGTGGCGTCCGGCTGGAGCTTGTAAAGCTCTCTTGGGAGGCCATTGGGACCGAGCGCTTTACCAGGGCGGAGTTCTCCTATTGCGCGCTGCAGTTCGGTCTCAGTGATTGGGCAGTCCATAGCCTCCCTATCTTCAACCGACAGGGAGGGCATGCGAATGTCGGTTAGGAGGTCAATGGAGTCCTCCTCCGGGCGGTCCGACTCGTGCCTATAGACCTGCTGGTAGTGTTTCGCGAACTGTTCGACTATTCCCCGGGGCTCTGTCACTACAGTCCCAGTCTCGGTGCGTATTTCAGGCACCACCTTACTGGCCTGTTGCTTCCTCTCAAGCCAGGCTATAAGTCTCCCGGCTTTATCGCCCTGATCGTATATTCTACCAAGCTTGTGACGAGCCACGGTCTGAGCCTCTTGGGTTACCAGCGCTTTATACTCTGCCGCCTTTAACTGCAGTGTGTGCCTGACATCCCTGTCCCCACCGTCCGACGCCTCCCTCTCCAGTACCTCCAAATCCGCCTCTAGTGTTGTGACCTGCCTGCATCGCTCCCGCCGTCTAGCCGATATGGCCGAAAGCGCCTCCCCCCTAATCACGGGTTTAAATGCCTCCCACAAAGTGACTGGGGATTGTACCGACCCAGCATTCTCTTCGAAGTAGTGTGAGATTGAGTTGGATATGTGCTTTCTGGTGTCCTCATGTTTTAAGTGCCAGGCGTTTATTGGTGCTATGCAGCCCTCACGGCCATTTCCAAATGTGATATGCGTACGGACCGGTGAGTGGTCAGAAATGCCCCTAGGCAGGAGCACTGCCTCCAGTACCACCATGTCGGGTCGCAGCAGGGTAAGGATGTAATCTAATCGTGAGAAGGAATGATGCGCCCCCGAGAAGAAAGTAAATTGGCTGTCTGTAGGGTGGAGCAGGCGCCAGACGTCCGTAAGCCCGAAGGCCTCAAGAAAGTCTGCCAACCACTCCTGCCCCTGGGGCAGGTCTCTAGGGGGCTGCCTGTCCTGGAGTCCCGACACCACTGCGTTAAAGTCCCCTCCCAGCACCAACTGACCCTCCGGAAGGGAAAGGAGAAACGCGCCCAGGTCTGCGAAGGCCCGGGCTTGGAGGCCAGGCGGGACATAGACAGATAGTAGGTTAAGCGTGCCTTGTGGGTCAGTTTTGATTAGGTCTATATGAAGGGGCAGCGGGCGACGCAGGAGTATCCCCACCCCCCTCGAGCCGGAGGTGAAGCCAGAGTGGGCTGCAAGAGTGTAGCCGCATCTATTGAGGGCCTGACAGGCATTCCCCATCAAATGCGTTTCTTGCATTAGCACCACGTCCGGCTGGTGCCGTTTGAGGAATTGTAGGACGATAGTGCGCTTGAGTCTGTCCCCTAATCCGTTAACATTCCAGCTGAGGACCTTCAAACTTTTTTCCCATCTCCTAGCCATAGCTGTTGCTGCTGGGGGTGCTTCGTCCCACCACCCCGGTATTCCGGCTGTCCACGTGACAACATAGTTCGTGTGACCGTAGAGGATCCCCAACTCCCCACCCCTCCCTGGTTCCCACCCCGCAGATGCAGTGTATGTAGACAATAAAAGAACTGGCAAACCATCCACGCCATCCACTCCCCCCCGAAACTGTCCCCAACATCCCCGCCCCCCCCTGCAAAAACAAACCCCCCCTCCCTGCCCCCTGCTCCGTGGGTTCTGAACTACCCACCACCCCAATTAGCAGAGCGCCTGTCGCCCAACCCTGCCCCAGTGGGAGCCCACAGAGGAACTCTACGTGGGAAGTTCGTGGGCCAGCCCCTTCCTGGCCGCCCGTCCGTGGTGCCCCGGTTCATTCAGCCCCCCAGGCCGATGATGCATCATCTAAACAGGGAGCCTGGCTCAGAAAAGTTAGGCAGGCAGTCACACTGCCGTGTGGGGCCAGCAAGTCTTACAGTCAAACAACTTTATACTTTACTGTCCGACGGCTTCTCAGCTGCACCCTGGTGGCCTCATCTCGCTGTGTCGTCTCTGGGTGAGTCCCAACGGGGACTATTCGATCGTGAAGGCCATGACCGCTGGCTCTGCTCGCCACCTTCCGCTCGTCCTGCCGCTGACCCAGGGGAGGGGTGTCCCGTGCCTCGCCATTGTGCGCCTTCCCGCCGGGGGGCCTCTGCCATCTCGGCCGCGTCTAGCCACTCCTGCACCGCCGCCGGCGAGGTGAAGAAGAGGGATTTACCGCCAGTTATGATCTTCAGTTTAGCGGGAAAGAACATCATGTACCTGATCCCACGATCTCGTAATGCCGCCTTGACCCCTTGAAAGGAGCGTCTTTCCTGCTGGACCTGGAGCGTGAAGTCCGGGAAGAAGCGAACCGTGGCCCCCTCGTAATGCAGATCACCGTGTTGTCTGGCAGCCTGGAGAATTGCATCGCGGTCACTGTAATTCAGTATTTTGGCAATAATTGTTCGTGGTAGGGCCCCCGGTTTGGGTTTTGGGATCGGGGCCCTGTGAGCCCGCTCGACCGTGAAGAGCTTAGACAGTTTCTTGGGTTTCAGGTGGCGGAGGATCAAGTCCTCAAGAAAGAGCTCCATACAGTCCCCCTCAAGTCCTTCCGCCACACCTACCACGCGTATGTTGCTTCTCCTGGCCCTACCTTCCTGGTCTTCGAGCTGTAGGGCCATCAGCCGGTGTTGGTGCACAAGCTCATTCACCCTGCCCTCGAGCCGCTTCTCCGATTCCTGCAGGGCTTTTATATCCACTTCATTGGTCTTGGACCGGTCCGTGGTTTTCCCAAAGTCGGCCCGCAGCAGGTTCACCTCTATCGTGATTTTGTCCATTTTTGTCTCCAGGCTGGTGCCAAGGGTTTGGATCGCGGCCATTATGGACGTCAGGGAGGGTTCCGCCTGACCTGCGGCCTCCTTCGTAGTCCCTCCCGGCTGCGGCGTCATTTTGGATATCGTGTATTGGTCCAGCTTGTTGGTCTGGGTCGTGGTGCCGCCTTTAGGCCGCATGGTTGCTCCGGTGCCTCTGGGGCCAAGTGTTCCTCCGCCCGCCTCTGCGCCTGAGCGCCAGCTCCAATCCTCCCCTCGTGGTCTGGGCTGAGCCGTAGCCCCACCGGCACTCTCCAGGTATCGGCTCCCAGCAGGGGCCCCCACGTGCGCCCAGGCAGTCTCGATACGGGGTCAGCGACCTCAGCCACCCCACGCCGCCGGCTCTCCGATGCCCAGTCCGCCAAACAGCCGCGAACCCGGGCCCCCACCGGGCAGGCGATTCAGGCACCCCCCAGCGGCAGTCCCAGCCGGTCCTCTCCCCTCGCTCCAGCAGCAGCAGAACCATTAATGGCCGCCCCTCTCCCCGGTTAGGGTCGTCACCTGGCCGAAGTTGTCGTGGCTGCCCGCCTGCCCTCCGGGCGTCAGGGTCGTGCCGCCAGTGTCGCTAGGAAGCCAGAGTCCAGCGGTGCCCCGGCGTTGCATACGAGGCCGCGCCTCCATCCGCTGGCGCCCCTCCGGGCGCGTCGCGCCGCAGGCCGAGAGCCGGGGCCTCGAGTTGTGCAGGGAGCGGCCGCGGAGTTCCAGGGGCGAGGCGCCGAGCCGCCGCCGCCCGTCGCGGCCGCTGTGGTGAGCCGTCCGAGGTCCCCAGAGTCCGCGAAGCCGCTTTTGTAGGGCACTGGGCCTGGGGGAGCCGGGGGCCGCTCACGGGCGATCCCCTCAGCGCGGATATGTGTCGGATTTATTAGGACACCAACGGTCCCGGCGGAGCTCCGGAATCAGGCGGCCATTTCTTACGGCGCCTGGCCTGTTTTATCATTTTGCTACTATACATTGCTAAAAAAGAGAGGAGATTCATCATTTCTGCACATACATATAACAATAAAGCAAATAGACAAACAGTTACCTAGGTGCCTTCAGAGTTTCAAACATTTAAGTGTACATTTGTCCTCCAGAGCTCTTAGGACAGTTAATATCTACACTGGAACCATGGATTATCACTTTCACTGTAGATTAAATTAACATTACTGCGGACTCTAACAATTTCTTCATCTGTAACAGTTTTGAGGACCAAGGGGCACATTATCAAGCCCGGCGATAAAATTATCACCGTTTTAGCGGCAGAAAACTGCAGCTAAAACGGCGATAATGGGCTTGATAATATGCTCTATGGAATTCCAATTGAAGCCCATGTTAGATGTAAAGGACATCTAACATGGGCCTCAATTGGAATTCCATAGAGCATATTATCAAGCCCATTATCGCCGTTTTAGCGGCAGTTTTCTGCCGCTAAAGCGGCGATAATTTTATCGCCTGGCTTGATAATATGCCCCTAGGTAACTGACAAAACAACTCTAAAATCGAAGAACAGTTAATAAATATACAGATAACCCCACACTTACCATCAGCACTCTTCCTCACCTGTCAAACAAGCTCATTCACACTGACACTCATACACCGACAAATTCAGTCATGTAGGAGATACAGAAACAGTTTAGTAGAGACAGGCTCTGTCGATCTTTGTAATACAAATATCACCCAGCAGATTCCTCTGGTGGGTCTATCTCTGAAAGGACTCTCCACATGTGTGGTAGTGGTCAACGCACGTTTCGGTGGGTCATCATTTAAACAACCTTCCTCAAGACCAACATGAGTTCAAATGAATCTCAATAAAAGTGGACGGGGGTTCTCAGAGATTAATTTCTTTAAATTGAGCCATAAGTCCTTGAGAATAATGGAATAAAGTCATTAATAGCCTCTATTGATACTACCATCAAGATGTATACCAATTCCATCTCTGTCCTTAACTGACACTTAAATGTGATTTCTTTCAACATCAACCGTTTATAGACAATTTCAGACTGCCACCAATGGCACCAATTTTGGGGGAAGGCCCAGTCACTGGACTCGCACCACTTCTTATTTAGAAATGTAGGGGTATATTCACAAGAACGTGTGATAACCACAGAAACAACACACCAGAAAAAAGCCTAAGCACGGAGCAACATGGATGCACCCTGACCCAGCGCAGAGGACAACGCGAACCCCACAACCCCCGCAGACCACCAGCAAGGAACAACGTGCTCGGGGAAGGCCAAGGAGAAAAGGGAGAGGAAGACGGGGTGCAGACCGCAGGAAAACAAAACCAGAATCACAGAGGTGACAAAACACTACCAGCAAGTGACCCACAGCAGACTACCGTGAATGCAGCCGGAGTGTCGAGGAGGCCAACGGAGGAGGCCATGAGGCGCCGGCAGGACATGACAACCTAAACCAGGTACAAACCCGCTGCCAACAGGAAGGAAGCAACGGCGACAGGAGGTGGCAGTCCAGCACCACAGGAGGAGCTGGAGGAAACCCAGACCACAGTCATCAGTGTGGAGATGGTGCAAGGAGTAGGGAGTACGGACACAGCTCGAGAGGATCTGACAACATCAACAGGTAAAGTAACGGACAGGGACTGGGTGGCCGGGGGGAGTTGAGCACAATGACACACATGCACAACGAGGCGTAGCACACTGCACACCCACAATTACCCAGGATCATGTCCCACATCCCTTGGCACACTGCAGCACACACACATAGCAAGAACAGCACACCCACATCGACAACAACATGGTACCATGCGCATAGCCGACACTGCAGAACAGAGGACACAACTGGCTCTGCACATGCACAGAAACATGCCTACCACATCTGACAGAGCAGGAAACTGTGAAATGGAAATGTACAGGTACGACCTCACATCCGTCATGTAGTCCAAATCTACACTGTCACGCAGAAGAATCCAGCACCTCACAAACAGTCACAATGTACATTGCCAAACAGTCTGCATGTAAACTAAAACAATGCACCAACATACATGTCAACACAATGTCAACATGCATCTCCCCTTCACATTATAGAGGGGCACACAACTCCTCCAGCAGAGCACAGAAGACAACACATCTGTGATGCCGGAGAAGACCACCACACCATCGACACCGATGTCCTACAACAGCCCATGGATATCCCACGCAATCCACCACCAGGACCAGAGCAGACACCTACTCAGAGGAGAACACATCCCCTGCAACAGACTACACAGCAACAAGCACACGCAAGCACAGCTGGCACACGACACTTCACCCACCCACACATGGCACCCCAATGCCATGTGTCATCACGCCAAAAGGAGGTGGCCCAACAGGTGGGGGTGGGTGCTGAATCCAAGGAAGGCGAGCTAGAACGCATATGTTGGTGTCTATCACCCTCAGGGACCACCCACAACCCACAAAGGAGACCCACACTGCCAAAGAGACACATGCAGATGCACATTCACAGTACAGAACCACGCCCAGGGGCGCGCAAATAGCAGTCACACACCCACGTTGGCGCGGAGTATGACGGCCCTGGCCACTCCCCTTACGAATTGAGTGGGCGACAACAAAGCTACATGTCCAAGCTCCAACCCGCTGTCTGCGGTGACATGTCTGCATCCGATGTACACAGCACACTGTAATGTCCTAGTGCCCAGGGCCCTCATGCATACCACAAGACCACAGGACACACATAGATATCACGTCGAACTGGATACGGGCACGTGCGCCCGGCCCCTTTATTGGCAGGGCCAAATGTACAGTGACAAGGGGTGGGTGGAATTTGCGTATTCGCGCTACGCAAATCTCCGTGAAATGGTAAAAAATCCCCGCGAGCACACAGAAATTCCGCGAACACGTGGAACTGATTATTCACGATGCTTTTTTCCAGTTCGTGAACGCTGTTGTGTGCTCGAGGGGAAATATCTCGGGAACACGCATTTTGAGAATGCGAACAAGCAAAAAATTACGCGAAGCAGCGAAACGTGGAATTTTGGACAATTCCGCGTTCTCCGCAGCACGCAAAATTACCCAAATTTTGCAAATTCTGTGAGTGGAACGGAATTTACCGCCCAGGCCTAACAGTGATGCCTGTGCTGGATGTGTGTGGGGTGAGTGTAAGCCAGTCCGCATGGAATGCTTGGTGCTGGCAGCAACTTGAACATTGGACACCAGTGCAACGGAAACAGAGAACACATGCATAAAAGAGTCACCTGCACAGCAACATGGTGGAGCCGGAGTAAGGACAGAGGTCTGCCAATATTCAGTCAGGAGGTTCCATGAGTTGCAGTGCACTGAGGTAGGGGCACTAGAGATGAGCGTGCTCATGTGAAGGAATTGCTAGGATTGTGTCCCTTCGGGTTAGTCCTGATGCAGATGCAGTGGGGCGTGTAACACCTGCATCAACTTCCTCATCAACGTCCCAGGTCTTCCACACTGCCTGAGGTGACTGTTGTGTCTGCAGTCCACAGCTCAATACCCAGTAATGGTTCCGGGTGTGTAGCTTGACTACCACCTCCAGTCTGCATTCCTGCCTTGGGGATGTTGCCTCCTGCCCTCCCATTGTCTGTGTCATCTCCCGTTCGCACACTTGGCACATCTTCCCCATCAGATTCCCAGGTCTTCTACACTGCATGAGGTGACATAGCTGCGCAATATCTCCACAGCACTAAACTCAATCACTAACGGACAATCGCTTGTGGTGCACTGAGTCACTGGCACCTGGAGTGCTGAGCAGGGTATCAAGCCGATGATGGCATCCATGACAGGTCTGAGCAACTCTGTAGGTCTGTCAGGACCACCGTATCAACTCTGGCAGATGGCGGTTGGAGGTGGTCCTTGCGGTGGTTGCATGTGCCTCTTGCGGTGATGCGACGTCCGGGCCGGTCAGGACCCGAATCTATGTGTGGGCCCTGGTGGCCCTCAGTTGAGGCCGGAGGCTGTGGACAGCGCAGGGCCACAGACACATAGTGTTGATGACCCCAAGACCACCGTCGTAGAGGTCATCCAATATATCAGAAGAAGGGGTCCCAGACCTGAGCAGCAAAGAGTTAGTGGCCCCGGATGCGTATGAGCTCATGGAGCGATAACGACTAAATTCTAAAGTTCTTAAGATATACAAGTGGTAAATCGCAAAGATGAAATTCTGAATAGCTTCACCGGGATTTGAACCTCAGACTAAGGGGGAAGGAAAGCCCAGTGGGTTGAGCACCTGCTAGGGAGGTCTGTACATAAGGCTGCGGGATAAAGGTCTGTACCCTAAAAGTAGCTATAGTAAGTAAATTTGATAACTGTACTTTATACAATGCTTCTTCACTCGATTGTAAAAGAACATAGTTTAGTATCGCTATCGCTATCGCACTTTCAGTCCAGAGGCTGAATCCATGTAATTAAATTACTTTAATGATAAAAGACAATGTAGTTTGAGGCATTGCATGTAAAAGGTTAATAATATTTAACCCATAACTGATGCCATATATGTCTAGCCAAGGAAGTCACTTTATTGCTGCTCTGTCAACCGCTGATAAACTTTTGTTGTATTGCCCTTAAAATGATAACAGTGAGCGTGCATTACAATCAAGTCTCTGATATGCAAATTGAGTAAAGACTGTCACAACAGACACCTCCTGCTCAAGTATTACAGATCTTTGCAGCACACATATTTTTGATACAGGAACCGAGAGTAGCAGAGGTCGATATGTGCAAAGCAGGCGCATTAGCCTCACTAACATCCTTTCTAGGGTTAGAATCTTCACCATCCTCATGACACATACCTTGCAGCCCAAACACCCCTGCTTCCTTACCCTACACTGATTTTGAGCCTGCACTTCAGACAGAATTTCTCTGAAGTATGCACATTAGCCCACTGAGCTACATTACCATACACTCTATTGATGAGCCATGCTCAGGCCACTTGATGACTCACTGAGCAGTTTATGGTAAACTACTAGTCGGCAAAGATGCATTCATGCCACCGATTAGTCCATGTACGAACTGAGTTGCAATCCGCCGCTATAAGTTAACACATTCAGCTTTGTTCTTCTGAAGAATATGTGTTTAACTTTAATCTTCCACAAACTCAGTTAACCAAGATAAAAACAAGAGATTAAAGTATTTTGGCAGAACGTGAAAAGAGCAGCAGAGTTAAAACAAGGGAACATCATCTGAATGAAAACTTGCCGGTTGAATGGGCCTCTTGTTTGGGTTTCTGCAAATGACTTCATCCTTTCCTGGCATTTATTGTTCGAAGTTATATCCTTCACCTGTGACAACAGCTCCTGTTCTAGAGACTGACTCCAAATTGTCCAGGGTTGCCACTTTAGAGGTGGAAGAATGTTTTTCCGGGTTTCACAACAAAGCTTTGATATTCACTTGTATTTTCCAAAATGGCTGCGCGGTCAGTCAGTGACTTAAGCTCTTACACCAGCTGAGTAAAGACTCTCCAAACGTCACAAACCCAATGCTGCATGACCTTCATTCAACCTTTCTAATTCATATCTAACATCCTGATACACCCAAATGTCGCCTCAACTCTCCATACGCCACTCTTTCGAAGCAGTATTAACCTACTTGTCGTATATTTAAAACACACTATGCTCTTAGTCCCTGTGACCTCCTCTACCGCTTAGCCATACAATTCTCCATCAGTTTCAGGCTGTTCCTATCTGTCTGTAAATTTTACCCTAACATGATACCTCACGCTATCCAAGAAAGACTTGCTTTCCTACCATCTCAGAGATCTGCTGTCAAATGTTATATTCTGTGAGCTTTGGCTCTTATTCCTCCTCTATTAATGTGATCAGACTAATCCCCACTGAAAGGAAGCCTCGTTGACCTCCTTCCTGAAAGTGGATTTCATCCAGCCCTTACTTGCCAGCGGGTCTGAGAGAAACTCACTGAAGCCACCCTTATACTTTAGACCAGGATTAGCTTTCTGGCCATCACTGCTGTCTCGTGAGCGGTGCACATCTAGCCTGAGTCCTACGGGAACCACTTCTGTGCCATTTTGTATTGCTTTTGCTCTCCATTATTCCCTACCTCTGCTCAACGAGAGCCTTCTAGTTCTTCTCTACTGCACTTTGCTCCTTCAGAATCCTGAAGCTATCTTCTCTGTGTCTTACTGCTTCTGTGTTTCCTTAACTATCGAGCTCTGTATTCGGCACCTCTATTCTTGTTTATTCTGGTCTTCTTATCTCGGTAGCTCTTGACTAGGGTTGGGCTGATGATCACACTAGTGCCTTGTGCACATCAGCCAAAAAAAACCCTTGTTTTTGCTCGGACCTGCCAAGTCCTTGTTTAGGTCCGAGAGGGAACTTCTTCCCCGTTAAGGGTATTGGTGTTTCAGTGTGGAAATAGAATCACATTGCGGTGTTCTGGTCTGGCTTGAACTAAAGTGCCAACCCTACCACAGCACCTTTAGCTTTGCTGTACTGGCTCTAGGTTCGGGTGGCTCTCAACAGGTAAATGTTGTGTGATTCGTGAACTACTCAACTAAATACGTCTAGCTTAACTTTTCATTGACATGTATTGGAAGGGACGAATATTTTGGAGAATCATAAAAGGAAACGAGTAATTAAAAGCACAACTGAGGGTCAGAATAAGGGAACTCTTCCTGTGCGAGCTCCTATACTGCCCCCGCGTTGTAGTACCTGTTCCTCTGATGGTATTCCTCCTTTATCTCGCGGCTCCTGCTCTGCAGCTTCACAAAGGATGCCATGTTTTGCAGCAGTAGCCGCACAAGTGTACATGCGTATCCAAGACAACCGGCACTACCATTGTGAGAAAGCAGGTGGGGAGCATCGCTGGAACACAGCGCAGAACAGAGAAATAGGGAGAATGGGAAGAGGGGAAATAAGAACTGGTGTTTTCACCTCCATTGTTTAGTCGCAGTTTCTCATTCCTGAAGCTTCGAAAGGCACCCTAAACCGAGACATCCCCGTCCCTTAGAATGGATCATCCCACCTCCATCTTTCATCCCGGAAGTGCTGGCTGTTTTGGACTTGAATTCATGTCCTGGGCAGAGGTCGTCCTGGGACAAGTGGGGAGATCAACGGGTGAGTGCCGAAGTCGTGGGGCATCGCACAAAATTCTACAGAGGCACAAGGGGTCCAAAGGGCAGGACGAGTTAAAAGAATCAGAGCACATATTAGAGGGATATACTAGTATCAAAAGCAACACGAATGAGAAAGAAACAACTGAAGCATGCTTCCCATGCATGCACACCTGTTGAAGAAGGGAGCGAAGAGACAGCCCACACAATGAATGGGCTGTAGGGCAGCAGAACCACCAGACACACAATAGCCCACCCTTACGCTGCCATAGTTCATAAGTTCTCCCAGGTCAGACGTGCCGCTTGAAAATTCGCATTAGTAACGAGATGCGGGAGCTGCTGGTGTGCGCGCGTGGTTGCGAGCAGCAGCATATGTTTCCAATTATCGCGCCCGTGTCTGGTCACGATGATTGGAAACATATGCTGCTGCTGCACGTAACAGACACCAATAGGCCATGGGCGGAGCAATGCGCCCGCCTTTGGCCAATTGCGTGCTGTCTTTGTAAAAAAGACACACGCAAAGACCAATAGAGTGGCCCAAAAGGAAAAGCACACACACAAGCGTGTGCGATTCCTAGGTCAGTTTCCAAACCCCCTTCAAGAGGTCTCTCGCTGCGCGAGCAGTGCTGCGCGAGCAGTGCTGTGCACTGCAACGCTAGGCGCGATACCTAAAAAAGAGGGTTGGGGGGTAGGTTTCAAAATCGACAAACTATTGTCAGTCTTGAGCCACTAAATACATAGAGAAAAAATGTATAGAGGGAAGAGTTCTTTCCCAAATGTTCAATACTAATATTATCCAAAATTTACAAACCTTTCATAAATACTAGAGGTATTAACTCCACATTCTTCCAACAATGCCAAAATCGCGAGGAGGTAAGGCACATCATACCCTCAAATACATCTTAATGTGTTCATACAGTTCAAAATTATAGTCACCTTGTACAGGTAAAGAACGAGAAGAGCAGTTCACTGGCCAGTCATTCCCAGATTTGATTAATCATTAAACCTTGTCCAGTCAAACGTCAAATTTTGACTTTCACTCGTCGACTATTCCCCGATATTGCATATAATCATGGTCATAGATCACAAACATGCTGTAGAGACAAGGGGTAAATGTCCCAAGACCCCTATCATCACCTGCACTGATGCCATCGGTATCTTATATTTCCGAGAGTTACTGGGGCTTAAAAGGCACGAAGATGCTGCATGTTGTGAAGCCTTTATAAATTATACCCCCACATAAATAGCGAATTAGATCAACAAACACCATCGATACTGATAATGTAGTTCCTTCTAAGTCTAATGTATGCAAAGCTGGCAATAATGCAAGCAAGTAAGAACAGATCTTAAGAACCAGCGTCCCCTACTCCGGGGATCCTATGTCCAGGAAAATGTCAGCGTTAGGGCTTTGAAGCACAACCAAAAATATTTATTTACCCACTCAGGTCCAACGCACAGTACTCAAGACAGTCTTCTTATCGTTGCCACTTCAAGTAGGTGGTCACTGCCTTTGCAGGTGCAAAACAATTACACATACCAGTGCGACACGCTATTAGGAAGAGACACCCATGGGATGCCCCTTCTTAATAGCGACTCATAAACCCTATTTTGCGAGTCGGTAATAGGTTACTGACTCACAAAATAGGGTTTGTACATACTGCAAACATTTTTAGCGGTTGCAAATGGACCGATTTTCCATTTGTGACCTCTAAAAAGCATCGCACATCTGGCCTTTGGTGTTTATACTCCTGCTGTGCCTGCCCCTCACATAAAAGGCACTTTCCAGCCATGCCACGTCTCCCCCTTAGTAACATTGGCGTGATCCTGATACAACTGATGGCTATTGCTCACCTTTTCCCTGGCCCCAAAAGAAATTGTAGCGCTTCCTGAAAGGAGATGCCTATTGTTGGAAATTGGATTATTGGTAGGGGCAAATGTAAGTCTGCCATTGGCAATAAGGCCACTAACACAGTAAAGGCTCAGTATAGGTCTTAGAACATGATTCCTATGCTCAACCCTTGGTAACGTGGTTGGGAGCAGACAGGCTTAACTTCAAAGACAGGTATGTAAAGCATTTAAAAAACACCATTTCAGTAAATAATTAAGACACAACACATAATATAAATCCAACACCAATTTATAAAAATAGGAAATATTTTTATCTTTAAAATGACACCAACACAACAAAAATCTAATGTAGGGAAATGGAGATATGAATTTTCAAATATTTAATAAAATATATATATATAAACTTAGAAGATTATAGCACCATATTGTGATACCTACTCGCGATAGACTGGACCAAAGTCAAAGTTTCAGGCGGGGCGCGATGGAGCCCTGAGCGGCTACAGTTTCTGGCAGGTCCCGGTCTCAGTCTCTACCTTCACACTTAGAAACTTTTCTGAAGCTTTTCTTCCCTAAAGTCCTCAAAGCTCCCAGCCAGTCCGGATCCGGTGAGGGTTCGCCAGCTTGACTTGTGACGAGGTTCCAGTCAACTTCCCTGGAGCGGACTTAGAAAATATTTCAACATTGCTTCAGCGGGACAACCCATGAATCCAGGCCGAGACGCGATGGAAGGCAGGCGGCTTGGCTCTCGCGGTTGCTGCCGGTCACCTTTTCTGCGAGCGAACTTAGAAACTTTTCTGGAGCTTTTTCTCGCGGGGTCTCTCGCTGCTTCTCATGTAGCCAGATCCGGTGAGGGTTCGCCAGCTTCACTTTTCTTCTTGTCCCAGTCAAACTCTGGAAGGTGGACCCATGGAACTTTTAGCGGGAGGAACCTGGATGGCATGGCCAGCTCGCGGTTGAAGGCAGGCGGCCTGGCTGACCAGGTTGAGTCGGTCCCTCTATGGAGCTTTTTTTCAAAGTTGCTCCAAAGTTCTCCAAACTTCTTGAACTTCTTCCTGAAGTTCCTCAAGGGGTCCCAAAGTGTCTCAAACTTACTCCAAGGGCCTGGAAGCTCCAAGATGGTCCTTGAAAGTTGAGGACATCAGTTCCCACAATCCACTAGTACAAAACCCTTACAAATTGACTGATGGTTCTCCAAGGTGTAGATATAGTTGGTGATGTTCCAGCTGAGCTCTTTTAATTTGTAGCTTTCAGGGAGTCCACTCTTTAGTTATTTTTCAGCAAAATAATCCACAGGGCTGTAGTTTCAGATGGTGCAGTTTTCAGAGGTCAGGCCTTAGAAATCTTAGCAAGGCAAAACCTCTCAGCAGGGCACTTCTTGCTTCAGTAAGTTTCAAGCAGCAGATCTGGAGGGATCTGCCCCTCTCAGATACTTATTACAAGTTCTCTGGGTCATGCAGGAGGTCACTTCTGACCAATGGGAGCAGGGTAACTCCTCAAAGTTATGACCACATCCTGTAGAGTGTGGCATTATTTTGTCCCAGAGTGCATCAAATCTTCCAAATCCATAATGGCTTATTTTCCAGCAAGGAGGTAAGAGCTGGCTAAACACACCCCTAGGATGGCTAATTTACTTAGACTCTCCCCCCTGCATCTGCTCATACCTTCCTTAATCCTGTCATCTGCCTGGGGTGGTAAGTTCAGAGCTGTAAATGACACTGACCTCTGCTCTCCTCTTTGAAGACCACTCCTCCCCCTGGCCTGGCATTCCTTGACAGACGCTTACTCTATTGTGCACTCGCTGTTGCTGGCGCTGCTGCTGGCGCTTCGCTTTTTAAATATCCTGTTTTTGTGTATTTGTTTTATTTTACTTTGCTGCACTTCTCCCCTGTTTTTAGCTGGGTCTTGCCCCCTTCCTCATTCCGCACATAATTGGCTCCCTCACTGCCGTTTTGGCGGGCCTGGATCTCGGGGGTGGTTCACTGTGGGCGCCAGTGTGGGTAGGGCTGTGAATGTAGCTTCGGGCGCCATCTTGGAGCGTCCTCGCGCTCGCGCTAGGATTGGTGAGCCTACTTAAAGCTCCCCACTCCCGCGCAGCGGGACGCGCAGGTGAGGACGCCGTCGCTTAGCCGGAGTCGTGCCAGAGTCCTGCCCGTCTGCGCTCGTCCGCGTCGAGGCAGCGCGAGGCGGGGGAGGCTCGGTTTCTCGTCGCGGTGTTGCTTCGCCGCCTCGGGCAGGTATGTTGTCTTACACACGGTCCGAGCTGCTGTCCATAGGGCAAATGTCCAGAGGATGTGTCTGTAAGCCTGTGGACCCTTTAGTCGGCCCTTATAGCTGTGCCTGCAAAGGCTGGTCACTTAAGAGCCCTACTAAAATCCGTTCCTTGGAAGATGTTATTCCTGTTACGCGAACGTGTGTTGCATCTCGAGATCTTCGTATTTGGTGTTTAAACATTAGATCGCTGCTAAAACATCACCTGTCCATTTATGATTTGCTTGAGAAAGAGGACCCCGATGTCTTTCTAATGACAGAAACCTGGCTTCAGGATTCGGATGCTGCCATATTGAATCTTGCATTCCCTCAGAACTATACCGTCTTCACTTCCAATAGGACCACAAGAGGAGGTGGTATTGCTATGGCAGTCAAATCCTGTTTTCCAGCTGAATGGAAACCGTCGGGACTACCTGCATGTGAAAGTGCTATTTTCAAAGTCGCTTTTTCCCATCAATTCACTTTCAGTGGTATGCTCATTTACCGTCCTCCGGGCAATGATTCTGTCTTCAGGTCCGCACTGGCCGATATGATCGGTCCTATAGCACTCGGTTGTGCCAATTTCAACATCATGGGGGACCTTAACATCCATTTTGATAATGGGTCATCCACTACGGTGAGCACTCTGCTGGCGAACCTTGAAGCTCTTCAACTCACTCAGCTCGTCACCCTTCCAACCCACTCAGGGGGCCATATTTTGGACCCCTTCTTTTCCACACTTGATGGGGTGAGGTTGTCAGATCCGAGGCTGATGGGGTGGACTGATCATCTGCTGGTAGAAGCCTTTTGTCCGGTCCACGATAAGCCTTTTATAGCTGTGGACAGACCTATTCTAAAAAGGCTTTGGCACAAGCTTAGGCTTGAAGAGTTTTATAGCATACTGGAACAGAAACCTCTGAGCACCTTTATTAATGTGGAACAAGGTTACCAACAGTTCTGCGCCTGGATCACCGATGCCCTGGACTCTCTCATACCTTTACGGTGGTCGAAAGGCCGGACAAAAACACCTAGTCCTTGGTATAATGAGTCACTCGCAGAACTGAAAAAAGCTTGCCGAAAAACAGAGAGGGAATGGAGAAGATCCTACAACCCTGCTCTGAAAACTCGGTACTTTACTGAGCTGAAGTTCTACCATAGAGCTATTTGCAGGACACGAGCCGCATTTTACGCTCAAGAATTTGCTACCAGCCCTAACCCATCAAAACTGATTTTTAAGGTATTGAAGGATCTTATGAAAAACAGATCCACCTCAGAGGTGATTTGCACAGATTCCCACTGTGATAAGCTGGCCTCCTTTTTTGTGGAGAAAGTGGAAAAAATCTACCAAGGTTTTGACACACTCCACCAGAACCGAGAGGTTACTGTCCCCGATACGATGGGATATGAGACCCTTGCTATGCTACCTGAACTGACTATTGAGACCTTTGACAGGCTTAGCCTCAGGGTCAAGTCAGGTTCTCCCTCGGACCCGTTAAAGCCAGCCTTTATCAACACACTTTCCCCACTGTGCCGTGACCCCATATTGAATCTTATCAATATGTCATTGTCCAACGGAACGGTACCCACGGCATGGAAACAGGCAGTGGTTACTCCTATACTAAAAAAAGCCAACTCTGACCCCCGGTTGCCAGAAAATTATCGACCCATATCCCTGTTGCCTTGGATTGCCAAAGTAACAGAAGCCCACGTCAACTCTGTTCTGTCTGAGCATCTGGCTCGCAACCAGATATTGGATTCCAGTCAGAACGGCTTCTGGTCGGGACACAGTACCGAGACGGCATTACTTTACATCACAGAACATCTTCGCCAGGTACTGGACTCAGGTCGTACTGCAGCGCTTTTACTATTAGATCTAAGCGCTGCCTTCGATACTGTGTCCCACCATATACTGATCCAACGCTTACAGGAGGCGGGAGTGACTGATCTCGCTCTCCAGTGGTTTCGGTCTTTTTTATCGGATCGATCCTTTAAAGTGGCTATACCACCTGGCCAATCCGCCACTTATCCCCTGGAGCTGGGGGTACCACAGGGATCCTCGTTGAGCCCTACAATGTTCAACCTCTATGTGAAACCGTTGGCTGGTGTCATCAAACAGTGGGGTCTTACGATGGCCTCATATGCGGACGACACACAGCTAGCGGTGACACTTAGTGGAGACCCTGAGGTGGAGGCCCCCAGATTCCGAGCGGGTCTGATGGCAGTAGCAAGCTGGCTTCGCACCAACTGCCTTCAGTTAAATGCCACCAAAACAGAGGTGTTGGTATTAGGGAAGCACGCTGAGCTATGGGGTAACCAGTGGTGGCCATCAGAGTTGGGTGTCACTCCAATTCCAGCTTCTGGAGTGAGAAATTTAGGCATCTGGTTGGACTCTGCGCTCACCTTCAGGGACCACACTAAGAAGGTGGCTGCCACGTGCTATGGCATTCTGCGGGGAATAAGGCCGGTTTTAAAGTACTTTGATCCCCCTACCAGACAGCTTGTGGTCCAGGCCTCTATACTATCTCGGCTGGACTACGGCAGTTCTCTGCTGTTAGGGGTGAATCAAGAGGAGGCCTCTAGGCTCCAAAGGGTACAAAATGCCGCGGCACGGGCCATTGTGGGCCTCCCTAGACATTGCTCAGTGTCTGGTACCATCACGGCCTTACATTGGCTCCCGGTCAGACAGCGAATCCAGTTCAAAGCGCTGTGCCTGACCTTTAAAATTTTGAAATCTTCGCCGCCGGCACTTGCCAACCTACTCACGCCCTATATTCCTTTGAGATCCTTGAGATCGGAGGGGCTTCTTCTGGCGGTCCGTCCACGCTTTAAATTGAGTAGAATGGGTGGCCGCTCCTTTAGGGTGCTCGCGGCAGGTTTATGGAACTCGCTCCCGGTACACATCCGAGCTCTTGAAGACCTGCTCGCCTTTAGGCAGGCGATTAAAACTTTCCTGTTTCCCGTGTCTGTTTAATTTCCTTTTCTTTTTATTCTGTGTTATGTTGTAGTGTCTGTCATAGCGCCAGGACGCCCCTTTGCTGGGGCAGCTGTGCGCTATAGAAATATAAATAACATAACATAACATAACATGGAACAGCACACTGCCCTCCCAGCAGAGCTGGTCAACCCCAGGGGCTCTTTATCACCTCTACAAGGCAGCCTGGCTAATCCACTTAACTCTGACCAATCAGGACAGACCACTGGAAGGCTGAATTTGGATTTACAAACAAGAAAGTCTTATAACTTCTTGTATGTACACTTTAGGAGAAATTCAACAATATGATATTGTTGGATTTAATAATACCATTCGGGGAAGTCTTTGTAAGGCATTTCTAGCCCTCTCCTATCCATAGTAATTAATCAAACACTGCCTACCATGTCAACCTATGTAACAGGGGATTTGCAATGGGAAAAATGACTTGGTCCATTTTTCCAGCACCAGGACTTACATAAACATATTTTATAAGTACTTGTCTTATATCTACAGGAACCCCACCCATGTGCAACTAGGGGAGACTTTAGGGGTTCTGAATCTGTAGAAATATTGTAGATCCTCCCTCCACAGGGCTCCTAGCATCAAAGTCGAATTTGAGTAGCACTGTACCGCAATGTGGGGAGTGAAATGTGAAATTTCACTTTTCCCAGGCATATAAAAACTCATTTTATAAGGGTGTACCTTATAAATACCAGACCCCTACCCCTGGGATACCTAGGGGAGATCCTGGGGGTCCCTAAGATGCCAAACATTGTAGGTTATCCATTTTAAGTGCCCCAAACACCAAAGTCGAGTTTGGGCACAATTTACTTTTTGAAAGCAGTCCTGGCACCCAGTGCTGCTTTTAAACTGACCTCAGGCCTCAGCAGTGCACACAAGCAAGTGCAAAAAGAGCTGCTGGCCTCTAAACTGCCATGCCCCAGGGTACTAGGGACTTCTAGGTAGTTTCAATCCCCCTGCCCTATTATATACTAGGGGCTTATAGGGTAGGTCATGCCAATCACAGGGGTACCCCACCATACCATTGTGTACCCCAGTGTATGTAGGTGTTTTAACTGTATTCTAATGTGTTTGCATAGCACTGGCCCTGGGCCTGGTTAGGCAGAGCCGAGAGTCAGTCAGAGTCAGTTACCACCAGCATCAGTCAGCAAAAAGTTGGGGGGTGCCCAGGGCACAGGATGACTTTGCAACACCTATAAGGTCCTGCTTTACAGGTTGACGAAGGGCCCCTATGTCACTCAGATAGTAATGGACAAGCCAATGCCCTGATAGGTACAGGGGCAACTGTCACTATTCTAAAGGCTTCAGAAGTGCCTTAGACCCACCTTTAGGGAATGATGTACTAACTTGTTAGGAACGGACATTTTGTTCGAATTACAATATACAATACTTTGCACACCAGATGGAATGTTTCTGGAAAGCAAGAAAGGGGCAATACTGCTGCAGACATTTTAAGTGGGCGTAACATCTCAGATACATCTCTCGTTCCTCCACAGGTCTGGGCCCAACACTCCAATGATGTAGACAAGGTGAACCAGTATTCCATGGTACACATTGTGTTAAGTCCAGAGGCCCACAGCATATTTTATCAAAAGAAGGGGAATTCGGAATAAAACCAGTCATAAAGGATCTGTTTAATCAAGGACAACTGAAAAAACGTAGCTGACAGCCCTGTAACACCCTTAAGGTCCCTGTGAAAGAGGAAGGTAAGGAACAGATGTCCTTTGGTTTGTGCAAGATTTATTAAAAATAAACAAGATAGTGATACTTTTTTCCCCAGTGGATCCTAAACATTCAGCCATTTTGTCCAATAAACCAGCTAATGCCAAGTATTTTACTGTGCTAGATGCCAGTACTTCCTTTTCACCATACATTTGCACCCTGATAGCCAGTATCTGTCTGTCTTTCTACACAAAAATAAATCCTATAATTGGGTCTGTTCGCACCAGCGGTATACTGAAAGCCCCTCCATTTTCTTACAAGCATTAAAAAGAGACTTAGACAACCCTAACATTACCAGACATTACCAGGAGCTTTGGCAGTGATAGAGTACTTTGATTATTTACTTCTTGCCTCCCCTTCAATAAAGGCAGGCAAACGAGACACAGTAGCTATTCCTTGCTACTTAGCGCCTAATGGCTACAAAGTCTCCCAGAGAAATTGCAAGATTGGGCAAGCACTGTGACATATCAGGGCCATGTCCTATCCAATGGAGCATGCAGAATACTCCTAGACTGTGCTACAGCTATGGCATGCTTACCTTCCCCCAACCCTTCCCCAGAAGGAGGTTCAAGCATTCCTTGGCATTATTGTCTTCACTGGATTCCTAATTTCTTACTGATAGCCTGCCCTCTGCAAGCCTTGACACATAAGCAAGTCATTGATCCTGTTCCATAAAATGAGAAGTGTGATAAGGAGTTTAACACCCTAAAAACAGAACTGTGTGTTTCCCGAGCCCTATGGTTCACACACTATACTAAGCACATAGTGTCACCATATAGCCTCAGGACAGTGGAGGGAGCAACCTCTGTACAGAACTGCCGTGCGGACAGGGAAGGACTTTAGGGAATTGGCCTGCAAAGCTCCGAATCCAGAAAACGGCACACACGACGCATACAGAAGTCCACTATGAGGCCAATGGGTGGTTGAGGGGTTGACGGCTTTCAAGGGATGTAGCCATAATTAGCAAGCCTCTAAAGCCATTCTAAAATAGGGGGATAAGTCACACAGGACAGAATTCAACAATCGATTTCTCTTGACTGAAGTCACAGAGAATTCATCTGTAAATTTCTTAGAGTTGGAAGACGCTTTTGAAGTTCTATACTGAGGTTGCGCCCTCCACTGTCCTGGGGAAGACCCCGTTGTAAGGAATCAATTGCATTCCGTTACCCACTGGGGTTGAAACGTCGACTTTCGTTGACCTGCAGTTATTATTCATGACCAGAAGTGGAGAATGTAATATGTATTCACAATGTCTCGCTACTTGGGATCTGTTAAGTTAGTCATTAAAACCATTGTTAGAGATGTCTATTCATCCTTGTAAATATTATAATTCTTATCACCTCCACCTTCACCTTCCCATCTCTTCACACGCACTACCTTGAGCACTCATTTCACTTTTATATTTGGAGCAATGATTGATACTGTGAATCATGGATACAATCATAATATAAAAGTCTTCAAGACTAAGAAATATGTGCTATTGTTTAATTCGATATATGTAGGTGCCATACTAGTTCCAACGCAGGCACGTTTGCATGCAGGATTGTTTTTGTGGGTGAACGGACACCTTCCTGCACAAAAACAATCCTCAGAGGCACTTTCCTCTTTCTAAGTGTGCTGAAGAGTGCAGCACACATAGCAAGAGGAAACAACAAGGAGAGATAAAGATATTTCTCCTTGTTGTGCCTCCCCTGGGGATGCGTAGCAGTTATGGCTCATTCCCAGATCTGCCATTTATGGTAAATCTGGGAATGCATCAAAATCCATGGGTGTTGCATGAGAACACCCACTCACCACCCCTGGAATGCCACCCTTGGGCAGAGTAACGCAACACCGTGATTTGCGCTACATTGCGTTACTCTAGAATTATCAAGCCACCCAGGGACACACAAGGGGGCCTTGCGTGGCTTGACAAATCGCATCTGAAGTGTTGCGCCAGTTTTGCTCCCCGTTGTATGGTACAAAAGAGACGCAACCCCTCGATGGCCCCTAGTTTTTGCATTCTGGAGAAAAATGTGATGATGTTCAAGGACCACATTTACTTCTAGTGTGAAATATAGGTCTATTATTTGTAAGGACATTTCATATATGTTGCTTGGCTGTCCATCTCACACCCAACACACCAGTCCATACTTCTCAGCCCCGAAAGCCACAATATAGGTAAAGAACATTTTCTCCATTGTTTCCATGGTATTGAAGGATCACCAGGCGTTGCAAGAAATGTTAGTGGAAACGCCATGCTCTGATCACCCATGGTTGCTAAAATAAAAAATAAATACAAAAATTATATAAAAAGGTAACACAACAAATTAACATAATAAATTTGAAATAATTAACAAATATTATTCCAGTCATTTGCACTAGTTCTCAAAAGTTTCTTCAGTTATTTTCTCATAGTATTTTCTCCATTCTTGTTATAGGTTGCAGTTGCTTAGACATTCCTCCAATGTAAATCACTTTTTCTTATCTTTAATATGTTGTTTGTGCTTTCAGTGCTCGTCTTAATTCCCAGCGGGTGTATTCATACGGGGTGGCTCGCGTTGCACGCGTGTCAGTCCCTTCTGTGTGTTGTGTTTCGAGCACGCGCTATCTTGTTTATTTATAGAAAGTGTTCCCTGCTGGTGCCTGCTGGTCTGTGGCTATTTATTTTCAATTGAGCTCATGGATGAATTGTTTCTTTGTTTCAACAATCAGCATGCTTTCTCTTGTAGCAGCATTAATTAACATTGACATGCACTTATCTTTAGTTTTAAGTTCAACAGTGTGCATTTTTCTGGCATAAATGCGCCTTCAGTGTTATATTATATCAGAAGTTTTAATTATATCTTGAATGTTTAGAATATTGCTTAACAGCGCTTGTTCATAAGATTATTTTGCCTAAGTGCTGTAATGTTGATTAGTATAATCACATGCAGTCACTCACCCCAATAGGCTCCTAAGGAAGCGGTTCTTCTTCTTCTTCTCCTTCTCCATCTGCTTCTCTTTCTGCTTCTCCTTCCCCCCCCCAGAAATAGATGTGTTTCTATGCACAGACCTTTAAACTTTTCATCAATTTATGTCGGATGGCACACACTCTTCTTCATTGGAGTAAAAAGAACCTTTAATTCAGAATAAACAGCTCCAGCTCCTCTCAGCTCTCAACACAGCTCTTTTGGTCCTCAAGCCAAAGTGTACCTATTAAAAATTCATTATAGTCCATAAACTCTACACTTACACATACCACATGCAGTAGAAATGCAGTAGCAGCTGCTACCGGACAGGAGTGGAGGGAGGGTGGCGGGGAACGATGAAGAAAATGAAAAAAGAAAACCACTTACCTGGGCAGGGCGGCCGCCGTCTCCTTACTCTGTCCTGATCTTCCTGTCTTCGATGGCAACAGGAAGTGCCCGGGCTCTCAGGCTCCCCATAGCCAATCACAACGATTGGTCTGAGCGCCGTTGATCGGCGCTCAGACTGGGATTGGAAGGTTTTGCATGTTCCTCACCAGGCTGTGTAAAGAAAGCCTGGTGGGAAAGATGCAAAGTGTGCAGGACTGTTTGGCTGGTCCAAGAGGGCTGGCCAAGCAGTCATGCACACTTAAAGAGGGTAAACCACTCCTCTCCCTGAACTGGCCATCCTCGCCCCGCCCTGAGAGCCACGGACTCAATAGGAAAAAAATAAAATGATAATAACAATACGTTATTGTCATTTTCTTTTTTCTTTTCTGCAGTAGGGCGATGTTCCTCCACCTTAGCGGAGGAGCCGCCACTGTAGAAATGTTGCCAACCACTACAGGACATAACCTTAGAGTAACATTAAGCTGATAAAATATGAATTGATGTTAGTTGCAACACATATTGTAATAAAAAAATGTGCCACTTTGAATCTTACCACCTGGCTGCTGATCGTTCAGTACCAATTGATGAATGATGATGCATTTCACGATTGTGTATTGGCAATAGGAAGACACACCAGACTAAATCAGGATCTGCAGGATACACCACTCTCAAATGCAGATAGGGATCAATAGGTCTTGTTTACATGGCCTTTATGGCTCCATACAAGTATTTTATGCTGTATGTACAGCAAAAAGATTAGTGATAGATGCAAAATGCGCTCTGGCAGAAGAAATATTAGCACTGATTGGACCTTGCCCTATTACACAAAATATGAAAGTTAACATATACACCAATAGCCAATATCATTTTGGGGTGTCTAAGGGTATTAGTTGAGGGAGATGAGTACCCTCCTCAAATAATAACCCAAATCTTTGTTCTGGTGAACCACTAAAGTCACTAATTAACTGAGCTCAACCCAGTGGTTGTTTTCTGGAATTTGGATCGCCTTCAATGGAGTAAACCGTCAAGTTGAGGCTGACCGGTCATTCAACAGCGAAACCGGTCTCTGTTGGTTCTCCTGCAGAAAGTTGGTAAACAGTTTGTAGGACCCACGTTTTGCAGTGTGGGGACAGGGGGAGTACACTATTATACCAGGTAAGGATACAGGACCTTGGGAGGGGCAGCAATTGCAGGTCCAACAGAGTTGCAACTTGTCAGCTGGGCAGATGCAGGGAGACAGGCCTCGGGAAGCTGGTTGCATCCCTGTAGCTCGAACAGGTCTGGGATCTGACTCTGAGGGCCTTATTCTGAGTTAGGCAGTCCTGGGACCGCAAAACTCGTGGTTGTGGTCCGACCGCCGCAACCTCGGTGGTTGGACCACCCGATTCCAACCCTTGCGGTCTAACCGTCACAAGCCCGCAGGTAGCCTGCCACCGGGATCCTGGATCCCGCAGAGGTCATGGTGTTGAGAGGGGCATGAAATGTTGGCAGTGTTGTTGCCGGCCCCAACGAGCAGATTACAACCTGCCTTTCGACTACCCATTGCATGGCGGGGACCCCGCCATGAAATAGGTGGTGGAAAGACAGGGATGGGGGTCCTAACAGGGCCCCCAGGTGGATCTGCCGATGGGGGTGCATGCGGGGGCACATGTTGTGCCCCCATAGAAGTGCACCGTCATGCGTGTACTGTGTGGCAGGCATGAAATGGTGCATGCCACACAGTGCACCCGAAGTGGCAGTGTCCCAAAGCTGTGGTATGACAGCTGGCTGTTCTCCTCAGACTAAGCATGCCAGCGCAGTGGGACCGCAGAAGCAACACTGCCTGCACAGCGGTGTTGCCGTAATACAGCGGCGGAGAAACCACAGGCTATATAGCTTTTTCGCGCCCACGGCATCGGCGGTCTGGCAGTCAGACCACTGATGTTGTAATCAGTCCCTTAGAGTCACTTCTGGGTTCAAGGCAAGCAGGGGCCCAGTGTTCTTTCAGGGTCTTTAGACAGCAGGGCAGTTCTTTGTCTGATTCTTGACAGATCCAGGAGTGTTCTGAGTGGAGGTCTCTGGGGTCCACATTTATGCCCAGATCCAACCAGTGGGTTAAAGGCAATCCTTTGCCCACCCTCTAAGCCAGTAGTTTTTGTCAGTTCTTCCCCACTCACTGTCTTTGGAGACAGTCTGACTAGGGAGACAAAAGGAAGGCAGAGCTAGGTGTGAGTGTCATCTGCCAGTGACAGGGTAGAAGCCTAGGAAGGGGATCGGCACAGCCCCCCAGGTTATCCTGTCAAAGGAGAAGACAGCCTCCCTACACCCATTACAAAAGGGGGTGGTGATGGACGGAGCATCAGAACCAATCAAACACTCACACCCAGTCAACAGATCTGGGTTTGATCCATCACCATTCTTTAGCCCACTCTGCCACCCCAGTTCAGACATGGCCATATGCAAATCAGTCTGACCCTGTGCCTCATGGGAACAGTCCAGCCCGAACTGCCAAGCCCTGCCTTCCCTGGACGGGAAACAAGCTTCCTAGGACCGGTTTCTGGCATTTCAGCCGTCTTCAGCCAGGCTTGCTTGAATCCAGTGGCAAAGTGAGCAAGGGACTCACGTCTGAGCATACCCTGCCAACTTATGGCGAACAAAGCAGTACAAAAGGGGGTGGTATTATTATTATTATTATATAAAATTTGTAACGCGCGCAGTTACCCAGGGGCATCCCGGCGCTGTGAACACAGACACGAAAGGCTATTACTCAATCCTACACTGGAAATAAGTGTGTTTTAAGTAGTTTCCTGAAGTGCAGGATATTGGGCTCAGCGCGGATCTTAAGGGGCAAGGAATTCCAGTGTGACGCTACTTGCACCGAGAAGCGTCGGCCCCCGGAGCGAGCTCTTTTTACTCTTGTGGTCTGCATCAGATGTCTTTGATCCGAGCGCAGTGGGCGTGTGGGCTTGTAGGGGCGTGCCATAGAAGACAGAATAGAAGGGCCCCTGCCGTACAAGATTTTATGGGCCGTACATAGCGCCTTAAATTTCACCCGCTCCTTAACAGGGAGCCAGTGGAGCGCTTTCAGGGCGGGGGCAGCTGATTGTCTACGCGGCACTTCCATTAACACCCTCGCTGCTGCATTCTGCACCTGCTGAAGGGTTTTAAAAGTTGCTTCTGGGGCGCCCAAAAATAGTGCGTTCCCGAAGTCAAGCCGCGACAAAATTAGGCCGCGAATCAAAAGCTTCCTGGAAGAGTTAGGGAGCAGAGGTAGCACTTTGCGAGCAGAACGCAGCAAGCCAAAGCATACCCCCGCGGTTTTCCTAGCATGGGTCCTGAAGGATAGATCTTCCTCCAACCAAACCCCCAAGCTCTTGGTTTCCTTCTTGGGGGATGGTGGATCACCCAGGGACCGCGGCCAGCAACTGGTGATGAGAGAGGGACAGGCCTTGCCCAGCACCATCAGCTCAGTCTTGTCACCGTTGAGCTTCAACGCGGACTGAGACATCCAACGATGAACATTGGAGAGACAGTCATGAAGGACTTCGGGTTGTTCTTCCAGCTGGGTGAGGCCCACAACCAGCTGCGTATCATCAGCATAGCTGATGATCTTCACTCCTGAAGGGGAGACCACTCTTTCAAGGGGAGCCATATAGGTGTTAAATAAGGTAGGGCTCAAAGATGAGCCCTGCGGGACTCCACATTGAAGAGGGAACAAGGTGGACTGTTCTCCCCCTTCCCAGACTTGATAGAACCGGTCTGAGAGGAAGGATTTCAACCATTTAAGGGCCATCCCTTTAACACCCACCTCTGCCAGCCGTTGGAGGAGCACCTGATGGTTAACGGTGTCAAAGGCCGCACTCAAGTCCAGGAGGATCACTGCCACTGACCCCCCTGAATCGAGAATGCTCCTTGCTTCCTCCACCACTGCCAGTAAGGCTGTATCTGTCCCCTGACCAGGGCGAAAACCCGTCTGGGAATCCCCTAGCAAATGGTGGTCTTCAAGATGGCGAGAAAGTTGGTAATTGACCAGCTTCTCTGCGACTTTAGAAAAACCGGGCAAGAGTGAAATGGGCCTAAAATTGGCCAGATTAGACGGATCTAGTCCCGGTTTCTTCAAAAGTGCTTTGACAACAGCGGATTTCCACCTTTGAGGCACTATTCCTTGTGCAAGCGAAAGATTAATAAGATCCGCAAGCGGAGTGGAAAGAACATTTGCCACCTGTTTAAGGTATTTCATAGGCGCCGGGTCACTTGGAGACCCACTCTTCATCTTTTTCAGGACCTTTTCGACCTCCTCCTCTGAGAAGGGGCCGAACGATAGCAGCTCAGCGGGACTTATTGTTGAGCTGATGTCCATTTCCACGCTCTGCAACATCGCTGGCAGTGAGGACAGAATCTTTTCGATTTTCAAATGAAAGAAGTTGGCGAGCTCCTCACATTTCTCCTGCGGGTTGTCATGGACAACTGGGGGAACCGGGGCCTTCAGCAGCTCTTTAAAGATCTTAAAAGATTCCCCTGGGGAATTGCTTGCCTTCTCGATCCGAACACTAAAAAAGTTCTTTTTAGCCTCCTTCAAAGCCACCTTGTACTTCCTCATCCCTACCTTGTAATCATTCCGATTTTCGTCGGTCCGCTCTCTTCTCCAAGCGCGTTCTAATCTTTTGCATGAAGTTCTGAGAACCCTAAGTTCGGGGGTATACCAGGGGGCAGAGCCAACTCTTCTTTCTCTGAGAGGCCTCCTCTTTTTCGGGATCAGGGAATCCAAGGTGTTAGTGATCCAATTACCCACCTGCTGGTCCGCCATAGTGGGGTCAGTAGCAGGGGGAGGACAGGTTCTTGCTAACTCGGCTGCCCAACTTCCCACTGGCAGCCTCGACCAGATACGTTCCACAGTATGCCGTTGAGGTACCGGGTCTCTCCCTTTCACCCACTGCCAATTGAAAGGAACCATATGGTGGTCAGTCCAGGGAAGAGCCAAGGGATGTATGGCAAGCAAATTTTTTGAATTCGCAAAAATAACATCCAGCTGATGGCCTCTCTCATGGGTGGCGCCGACGTTAACAAGGTGAAGGTCAAGTGCACCCAACATGCCTTGTAAGTCTTTCGCCCATCTATCATGAGGGTCATCAAAGTGCACGTTCAGGTCTCCGATAACTAAAAAATTGGATGATGCCGCGGCTAAAGGTATGACTGCTTCGATAAAAGAGTCTACAAAGTTACCCATGATAGCAGGAGGCCGGTAAAGAAGGAGGCCTGATATAGAGAAAGTGGGGGATAGTCGCAACACAAATTGGCAGCTTTCTGAATTATTAAAGCCGCAATCCACAGCCTTGCACATGAAATTGTCTCTGTATAGGATGGCTACCCCTCCCCCCCTTCCATCTGGCCTGTCCTGATGAAATATGAGGTATCCAGATGGAAGGGCTTTTACAATATCCGGACCAGAGCTAGAGGTTAACCAAGTTTCTGTGAGAAACAACACATCCAGCTTATGGTCAATGATCAAAGAGTGGATTTCAGTGGCATGACAGGGTATGGACCTACAGTTAAGCAGCGCCATGGATAACAGTGTTTGGTCCCTGGTTACACGGGCCGCACCACAGAGAGCACAGTTCAAATAGGGGGTACCCTCTACCCATCGATAGCTACAACCCAAACATCTAGGGGCATGTAGTGACATCAGATCATTCCTAGTGTACCTGATCCTAGGACCCATGTGTTGTACAGGAATGAGCAGATTGCCATGCCCTGAGCCCAGCTGAGCGCGGACGGGCGCAGACGGGCTGGACTCAGGCGCGACTCCGGCGCAGGTCCGGCGCGTCCGCTGCCCGCGTCCGCTGCGCGGAGGCATGCCTAACCGTTTAAGTAGAGCGACTAGAGTGCTCATCCAATCGCGCCCAACCCAAGATGGCCGCCAACTGCAGCAACCCGGGACCCGATAAGCTTAGCCTCGAGGACGGCCAAGCCCCCCTGGGAAGCGAGGAGGAATAATAAAGGTGCTAGCGTGACTTGTAAATAATATCAGCCCATAAGGTGTGCTAATCTGGCTCGAGGGGGGGGGGGGGACGGACACAAAGGGAAATTCTATAGAGCAGTAGCAATATTGAAATTTTTAAAAGTTTTAAATTTTAAAAGGAGCGACCGCTCGGGAGCAGCCTTAAGCGTCTGTGAAAAATAATCGCCTGCTATGGAAAATAGCCCCTCCTTAAGTAGAGCGACTAGAGCGCTCGTCCAATCGCGCCCAACCCAAGATGGCCGCCAACTGCAGCAACCCGGGACCCGATAAGCTTAGCCACGAGGACGGCCAAGCCCCCCTGGGAAGCGAGGAGGAATAATAAAGGTGCTAGCGTGACTTGTAAATAATATCAGCCCATAAGGTGTGCTAATCTGGCTCGAGGGGGGGGGGGACGGACACAAAGGGAAATTCTATAGAGCAGTAGCAATATTGAAATTTTTAAAAGTTTTAAATTTTAAAAGGAGCGACCGCTCGGGAGCAGCCTTAAGCGTCTGTGAAAAATAATCGCCTGCTATGGAAAATAGCCCCTCCTTAAGTAGAGCGACTAGAGCGCTCGTCCAATCGCGCCCAACCCAAGATGGCCGCCAACTGCAGCAACCCGGGACCCGATAAGCTTAGCCTCGAGGACGGCCAAGCCCCCCTGGGAAGCGAGGAGGAATAATAAAGGTGCTAGCGTGACTTGTAAATAATATCAGCCCATAAGGTGTGCTAATCTGGCTCGAGGGGGGGGGGGGGACGGACACAAAGGGAAATTCTATAGAGCAGTAGCAATATTGAAATTTTTAAAAGTTTTAAATTTTAAAAGGAGCGACCGCTCGGGAGCAGCCTTAAGCGTCTGTGAAAAATAATCGCCTGCTATGGAAAATAGCCCCTCCTTAAGTAGAGCGACTAGAGCGCTCGTCCAATCGCGCCCAACCCAAGATGGCCGCCAACTGCAGCAACCCGATAAGCTTAGCCACGAGGACGGCCAAGCCCCCCTGGGAAGCGAGGAGGAATAATAAAGGTGCTAGCGTGACTTGTAAATAATATCAGCCCATAAGGTGTGCTAATCTGGCTCGAGGGGGGGGGGGGACGGACACAAAGGGAAATTCTATAGAGCAGTAGCAATATTGAAATTTTTAAAAGTTTTAAATTTTAAAAGGAGCGACCGCTCGGGAGCAGCCTTAAGCGTCTGTGAAAAATAATCGCCTGCTATGGAAAATAGCCCCTCCTTAAGTAGAGCGACTAGAGCGCTCGTCCAATCGCGCCCAACCCAAGATGGCCGCCAACTGCAGCAACCCGGGACCCGATAAGCTTAGCCACGAGGACGGCCAAGCCCCCCTGGGAAGCGAGGAGGAATAATAAAGGTGCTAGCGTGACTTGTAAATAATATCAGCCCATAAGGTGTGCTAATCTGGCTCGAGGGGGGGGGGGACGGACACAAAGGGAAATTCTATAGATGGTGATGGACGGAGCATCAGAACCAATCAAACACTCACACCCAGTCAACAGATCTGGGTTTGATCCATCACCATTCTTTAGCCCACTCTGCCACCCCAGTTCAGACATGGCCATATGCAAATCAGTCTGACCCTGTGCCTCATGGGAACAGTCCAGCCCGAACTGCCAAGCCCTGCCTTCCCTGGACGGGAAACAAGCTTCCTAGGACCGGTTTCTGGCATTTCAGCCGTCTTCAGCCAGGCTTGCTTGAATCCAGTGGCAAAGTGAGCAAGGGACTCACGTCTGAGCATACCCTGCCAACTTATGGCGAACAAAGCAGTACAAAAGGGGGTGGTGATGGACGGAGCATCAGAACCAATCAAACACTCACACCCAGTCAACAGATCTGGGTTTGATCCATCACCATTCTTTAGCCCACTCTGCCACCCCAGTTCAGACATGGCCATATGCAAATCAGTCTGACCCTGTGCCTCATGGGAACAGTCCAGCCCGAACTGCCAAGCCCTGCCTTCCCTGGACGGGAAACAAGCTTCCTAGGACCGGTTTCTGGCATTTCAGCCGTCTTCAGCCAGGCTTGCTTGAATCCAGTGGCAAAGTGAGCAAGGGACTCACGTCTGAGCATACCCTGCCAACTTATGGCGAACAAAGCAGTACAAAAGGGGGTGGTGATGGACGGAGCATCAGAACCAATCAAACACTCACACCCAGTCAACAGATCTGGGTTTGATCCATCACCATTCTTTAGCCCACTCTGCCACCCCAGTTCAGACATGGCCATATGCAAATCAGTCTGACCCTGTACCTCATGGGAACAGTCCAGCCCGAACTGCCAAGCCCTGCCTTCCCTGGACGGGAAACAAGCTTCCTAGGACCGGTTTCTGGCATTTCAGCCGTCTTCAGCCAGGCTTGCTTGAATCCAGTGGCAAAGTGAGCAAGGGACTCACGTCTGAGCATACCCTGCCAACTTATGGCGAACAAAGCAGTACAAAAGGGGGTGGTGATGGACGGAGCATCAGAACCAATCAAGCAGGGTATGCTCAGACGTGAGTCCCTTGCTCACTTTGCCACTGGATTCAAGCAAGCCTGGCTGAAGACGGCTGAAATGCCAGAAACCGGTCCTAGGAAGCTTGTTTCCGGTCCAGGGAAGGCATGGCTTGACAGTTCGGGCTGGACTGTTCCCATGAGGCACAGGGTCAGACTGATTTGCATATGGCCATGTCTGAACTGGGGTGGCAGAGTGGGCTAAAGAACGGTGGTGGATCAAACCCAGATCTGTTGACTGGGTGTGAGTGTTTGATTGGTTCTGATGCTCCGTCCATCACCACCCCCTTTTGTACCGCTTTGTTCGCCATAAGTTGGCAGGGTATGCTCAGACGTGAGTCCCTTGCTCACTTTGCCACTGGATTCAAGCAAGCCTGGCTGAAGACGGCTGAAATGCCAGAAACCGGTCCTAGGAAGCTTGTTTCCGGTCCAGGGAAGGCATGGCTTGACAGTTCGGGCTGGACTGTTCCCATGAGGCACAGGGTCAGACTGATTTGCATATGGCCATGTCTGAACTGGGGTGGCAGAGTGGGCTAAAGAACGGTGGTGGATCAAACCCAGATCTGTTGACTGGGTGTGAGTGTTTGATTGGTTCTGATGCTCCGTCCATCACCACCCCCTTTTGTACCGCTTTGTTCGCCATAAGTTGGCAGGGTATGCTCAGACGTGAGTCCCTTGCTCACTTTGCCACTGGATTCAAGCAAGCCTGGCTGAAGACGGCTGAAATGCCAGAAACCGGTCCTAGGAAGCTTGTTTCCGGTCCAGGGAAGGCATGGCTTGACAGTTCGGGCTGGACTGTTCCCATGAGGCACAGGGTCAGACTGATTTGCATATGGCCATGTCTGAACTGGGGTGGCAGAGTGGGCTAAAGAACGGTGGTGGATCAAACCCAGATCTGTTGACTGGGTGTGAGTGTTTGATTGGTTCTGATGCTCCGTCCATCACCACCCCCTTTTGTACCGCTTTGTTCGCCATAAGTTGGCAGGGTATGCTCAGACGTGAGTCCCTTGCTCACTTTGCCACTGGATTCAAGCAAGCCTGGCTGAAGACGGCTGAAATGCCAGAAACCGGTCCTAGGAAGCTTGTTTCCGGTCCAGGGAAGGCATGGCTTGACAGTTCGGGCTGGACTGTTCCCATGAGGCACAGGGTCAGACTGATTTGCATATGGCCATGTCTGAACTGGGGTGGCAGAGTGGGCTAAAGAACGGTGGTGGATCAAACCCAGATCTGTTGACTGGGTGTGAGTGTTTGATTGGTTCTGATGCTCCGTCCATCACCACCCCCTTTTGTACCGCTTTGTTCGCCATAAGTTGGCAGGCTATGCTCAGACGTGAGTCCCTTGCTCACTTTGCCACTGGATTCAAGCAAGCCTGGCTGAAGACGGCTGAAATGCCAGAAACCGGTCCTAGGAAGCTTGTTTCCGGTCCAGGGAAGGCATGGCTTGACAGTTCGGGCTGGACTGTTCCCATGAGGCACAGGGTCAGACTGATTTGCATATGGCCATGTCTGAACTGGGGTGGCAGAGTGGGCTAAAGAACGGTGGTGGATCAAACCCAGATCTGTTGACTGGGTGTGAGTGTTTGATTGGTTCTGATGCTCCGTCCATCACCCCCCCCTTTTGTACCGCTTTGTTCGCCATAAGTTGGCAGGGTATGCTCAGACGTGAGTCCCTTGCTCACTTTGCCACTGGATTCAAGCAAGCCTGGCTGAAGACGGCTGAAATGCCAGAAACCGGTCCTAGGAAGCTTGTTTCCGGTCCAGGGAAGGCATGGCTTGACAGTTCGGGCTGGACTGTTCCCATGAGGCACAGGGTCAGACTGATTTGCATATGGCCATGTCTGAACTGGGGTGGCAGAGTGGGCTAAAGAACGGTGGTGGATCAAACCCAGATCTGTTGACTGGGTGTGAGTGTTTGATTGGTTCTGATGCTCCGTCCATCACCACCCCCTTTTGTACCGCTTTGTTCGCCATAAGTTGGCAGGGTATGCTCAGACGTGAGTCCCTTGCTCACTTTGCCACTGGATTCAAGCAAGCCTGGCTGAAGACGGCTGAAATGCCAGAAACCGGTCCTAGGAAGCTTGTTTCCGGTCCAGGGAAGGCATGGCTTGACAGTTCGGGCTGGACTGTTCCCATGAGGCACAGGGTCAGACTGATTTGCATATGGCCATGTCTGAACTGGGGTGGCAGAGTGGGCTAAAGAACGGTGGTGGATCAAACCCAGATCTGTTGACTGGGTGTGAGTGTTTGATTGGTTCTGATGCTCCGTCCATCACCACCCCCTTTTGTACCGCTCCCTACACCCATAGCCCTTTGTCCACTGTCTGGGAGCAATACACATCTGACCACAGGAGATCCACAGTGGTCTGGTGACAGCTGGACACTGGCAGAAAAAACTTTTGGTTTTAAGCAGGAGAATTACATCTTTCTTAAAGTGTCATTTGAAAAATTGTTTAATAAAATCCGACTTACCATTAAGTTAGATTTTAAATCACTATTAAAATGAGTCCTTGAAATAGCCACCCTTGTTGTATTTACAATTGTTGTTATCTAATCAAATTTGTCTGTCTATTGCTTGTTTTCTCAGAGATAGTATAAAATTAATATTTTTGGTGGGTTTCTACTTATTTTAACTATTTACACTTTTATTGTACTTGCCTTATTTATTCATTTATGGGGTTCTTTATAAAAAACAAAATGTAGACATTGACTGACTGAGTCCTTGAAATATTTTTCTAGCTATTCCCAAACTCAATTTAGCACTATATAAAAGGAATAGTGTAAACCAGTGTTAACCAAAGGGAGAGCTAACCTTGCTACAGAGAAAAATGACTTCGGAAGTTTTGCACTGCCAGGACATGTAAAACATTAAATATAAATTGCCCCACTTTTTAATGCCATGCACCCTGTACTATGGGCTTTTAAGGCATATCTTAGTGGAGACATATAAGTACTAAAAGGCCTCACAAAAGGTTTATTTTTCCAGATCAACATGTCTGTTTAAACTGCACACCCATGCTGTAGTGGCAGGCCTGGAGACATGCTCTACAGGGCTACTGCAGTGGGTGGCATAATGAGTGCAGATGCCTAATAGTAGCAATTAAATTACCTGCCTTGGGTACAGATAGTACCATATAGTAAGAAAGTATAAGTAAATTAAATGTGCCAATTAGGGATATGTAAATTTTACCATGTTTAAAGGAGGATCACAAGCACAAGCTGGTACGCAGGCCTATAGTGCAAAGAGTTCTAGAGAGAGCAAAACATTCAAGTTAAAAATCTGGGGTGGTACCACGCAAAGGATGGTCTTCTCCAATAGGCTGGTCCAAGACTTTGCCTGGCTATGGGCCATGAGAGGGTTTCAGACTTAAGCTGGTAAAGAAATACAACAAGCACAAATAATAGATGACCTTTTGCAAGCTCTGTTACAACACTGTAAGGCGGGGATAATAAAATGGGCAGATCATACATTTTCTAATTAACTATCAATCGGAAATGCCCCTACTAATTTCAAGGACTACCACAAGATGCACTTTTAACATGCTTGTTAAAGTTCCAAACTAAGGGGTATATTCACAAGAACGTGTGATAACTACCACAAGAGTAGCGTAATGCAACTTCCAATGTCACAGCCCATCGCGAGAAAATAACCCTGTGTCAACGTGGAATTCACAACAAGACGGTACCATGCGATAGTCCGCCGACAATGTCCACGATACAACCACCACGACGGAGATAAAACCACAAACCACAACACCAAAAAACACGCGCTGGGCTAAAGCGCGATAAGGAAATCAGCGATAAGCAGCGCCAGGCCTGCAACACACACCTGGCAGTCCGATAAAATCACCATAAAAGTAGAAAAAACATCCACACCCAAACTGACCTACACCCAAGCACCATGGAGGCAGCTGGAGCAGGCGCAGAGGATGAGCGCAACCCCACAAGCACCCCGGACAACCAGCCCAGGACATCGGGGACAGGGAAGGGGAAGGAAGGACAAGAAGACGAGGAAGACGAAGTTCAGTCCGCAGGCGAACAGGATCATAGTCACGGAGGTGATGGAACACCATCAACAACTCTTCATCAACTCCAACGTGTCATTGGGCACCAAAACTGGAATATGGCGGGACATCATCGACAAGGTGAATGCCGTCGGTAGCACAAGCGGACAATGGACAAGGTCAAGAGGCGATGGAATGACATCAAGCGGAAGACCAAGGAGAAACTCGCAGCCAACCAGAAGGCAGCAATGCAGACCGTAGGTGGGGGTCCAGCACCACAGCTCATGCTGGATGACATGGAGGAGCTGGTGTCGACAGTCATCAGTGTGGCTACTGTGGCCGGAGTCGGGGGACCGGACACTGCTCGACAGGACACAACACAACCGCAACAGGGTGAGTGACCACCAGGTACTGAGGGGACGGGTGGAGATGGGCACGATGGCACACATGCACAATCAAGCAGGGCACAGTACACACCCACAATGACCCTGGCACCTCACCCAGACCCACAGACTGTCACAATGTACAATGCCATGCTGTCAGAATGTCAACCTGTACCATGTGGCTACCTACATGTGGGCACATTGTAATACACCATCTCCCCTTCACATCGCAGGGGCATTCTCAACTCCTCCTGCAGAGCAGCCCGAGCCACTCTTCACTGATGACGAGGAGGACAACACCAGCATCGACGCACAAGCCCTCCTAGACATTATTGACCTCATCCGCGACTCACCTCCAGGATCAGGGCCGCCCAGCTACATCGAGGAGACCCCACCCACCACCCAGGAGGAGACACCCACAGCTCCGGCACCCTCCCAAGTCCCCCAGGAACAACAAATGGCCTTCCAATGCCGTGTCCTGGAGGGCCAGAGGGAGACGGCTGAGCAGGTGCGTGTGGGGTTCGAACTCATGGCTGCCAAACTGGACGCCATCCTTGGGTGTCTATGTCTGCCCCATGGTCTCCAACGAGTACTGACTGACCTCGCTGGAGTCATGATGCGGAGAGGAGAACAGCTGTCCGCTCAGAGGGGCTCCAGCGATACCAGCCGTGAGCTGTCACACATGCAGAGGCTCATGGAGGACATGGTGCGTATGGAGGCGGAAAGGATGGCAGCCACCGCTGCACATCATCGAAATGTAGCTGGGATCTATCATGCCCTGCAGACCTCCATCATGGCATTGCCGCCAAAAGACGTGGCGCTGATGAATGCTCCTGCCCCCACACCATCCACATCCCCGCCCCCTGATCTGTCAGTGCCTCACAGTGAGGCAGACGTATCCACTCAGGCTCCTGATGTGTCAGTGGCACACAGTGCCGCAGCTGGTACTGCAACACCCACGGGGGGGTAGGGCACACATCCGGGGACGAGGACATGGATGGGTTTGTGATCAGGAGGCACTAGCATTCATTTCCGCCACCTAGCCTGTTTCTGCTTGGTGCCCCACATGGCCTCATGACCTTCCACTGACCCCCAATACACTCTAAAGCACTCACCTTGGACAGCGACATGGACTGTCACATCCTGTTCAATGACCAATGACACGGCGGACAGACTGCGGACTGTACCCTTCCTCTTCCGCAGTACATGTCATCCCCGGATGGACTCTCCATGGGCCCATATTGTGTAGTGTGCTCGGCATTGCCCTGTACCACTCCAGCTGCATAACTGCACTGGATGTGCAAATAAACATCAAGTGACGCACTGCTGTTTCATGTCTTACATCATTCAGGTATGGATGTGTGGATGAATGTGGGGACAGTGCCTTCCCTTGCGTCAGTGATGTTCATCCTGTGGGATGCGAGTCAGAGGGTGTGACATTGCATTTTGTGTACCTGGTCCTGTGAACACTACAACAGGGACACACAATTCAGTCACTTCCTTGTCCGGACATGGACTGGACCACGCCTCGAGCCCACAAGTCATTGTGGCAAGCCCTGCGCTGGTCCGGCGTACGGCAGGCCAGACCACTCCTATGACTCACCGAGGGGGGGGGGGCTATCATTGCTACCCGTCGCAGGCGTACTCGCTGGTGGTGTGCAGGTCCATGGTCTAGTCGTCAGCATGTCACAGCCACTCCCTGAGGGCAGGTTTGCACACACACCACACCCATCCGGCACAGGCGTCACTGGCCATGTGACTCCGCCAATATAAGAGGCTGAGGACGTCACATTCCCCTCTTCCGGGGGTGACTGGATGACGGCCGCTCCACGCTTCTCATTCATAAAGGGCCCATGAGTTATTGCGCACAGGGTTGGTGGCATCCGAGGCCTGGTGCACGGCACGGGCCTACTGCCAGGTGGCGCAGACTGGGGTTGCACCGGGTTAGTGGCATCCGAGGCCATGCTGACGGCACAGGCACCCTGCCATGGGACGGTGACTTTGGGTACACTGAGTCAGTGGCACTTTAGGCTGCTGAGCGGGTGTGCAGCCTGCGATGATGCCCCGTCCCAGCGGTCCGGACAGGTCAGGTTTAGTGTGCCCTGCTGGACCGCAGTGTAGGCCAGAGCCAGTGGGTAGCGCGGGCCTACTACCACGTGGTGTCGCTTCCGGGTTCCCAGAGTTAGTGTCACCTATTGGGCTGAGCGGGTGTACAGCCTGCGATGGTGCCAGGTGCACTAGTATGTCCTCTGTCATGGAGTAATCAAGACCCAGCACTAAACGTGAGACCTGTTGGCCTGTGGAGCATGGCTGCATGGTGTGGAGGGTGCCATGTCCGCGGGCCCCGGGCTTGTGGCTTGCAGCGGCACGTGGTGGGACCGCCTGTCTACGCGCCGGTGGCAGAACGTGAGCAGTGAGACCTGGGTGTGCATGGGCGGGCATGCTCCGATGGGCGGCGGTAGGGGTTGGGGTGCCCCTGCCTCAGTGTGCATGGGCGGGCCGGCGATGTTGTCTTGTGCATGTGTGTGTACTGTGCCAGTCATGTATCTGGACTCTGTTTCAGTTGACAGCTCTGACTCAGATGTATGACCTGGTGAACTGCGATACATACCTGCATGTGGTTGGAGACACACCGATGGCAGCAGGGGAGCAGTGTGGCCTGGGTGCGCAGGGGCGGCACTCTCTCTCTCCCTCTCTCTCTCTCTCTCTCTCTCTCTCTCTCTCTCTCTCCCTCTCTTCTTCTCTCTCTCTCCCTCTCTTCTTCTCTCTCTCTCTCCCCCTCTCTTCTTCTCTCTCTCCCTCTCTTCTTCTCTCTCTCCCTCTCTCTCTCTCTCTCTCTCCCCCTCTGTTACCCCTCTCTTCTTCGCTCTCTCTCTCTCCCCCTCTGTTCCCCCTCTCTTCTTCTCTCTCTCTCTCTTTCCCTCTCTTCTTCTCTCTCTCTCTCTCTCTTTCTCCCCCTCTCTTCTTCTCTCTCTCTCCCTCTTTTCTTCTCCCTCTCCCCCTCTCTTCTTCTCTCTCTCTCCTTCGCTCTCTCTCTGTCCTTAGATGTGCGCAGGACACACCTTCTCATCATGTTTTTTATCTTGCAGGCTGGGACCTACGGATTGTCCCGAGGGGAGCGGCCATATGTCTTCATTTCATTTCAGTGTTCATTCTAATAAAGTTTCATTTGTTGCTTCGAAAGTGAATGAGTGCTGCTCATTTCTGTGTTGACACATGCATGTCACCAGTTGTGATTGTGCGACGTCAGGCGGATTATTTTGTGCATGTTTAGGTGTAGCTGATGCGGCATGTCTTTGGTGGCGGGGGGTGCCAGGGAGGGGTCGTCCTGGGGGTGGTGTCGTGGGTGTTGTGGCCCTCTTGGGTGTCCGGGCCGCATGATGGGTTGCTCCATGGCATCTGTTGCCCTTCTGATGTGGCCCTGGTCTGTGCTCCCTTTATTTTGTGCAGGCTGCCGTCCGACTTTACACCAGGTCAGAGCAGGTGTAGATTTCCTGGTGCTAAGACGCCTTATCGCCTGTTTTGTATTTTTATCGCTGTTCTGTCTGGTCGTTGTGAATGTTGAGGTGTGATGTTGTCTCGGCTTTTGGCACGGGAACGCCCACTCTGCATCTCATTAGCCATAGTTGCGGGGGGCCTCTGTGGTGATGTTTTTTGCAGCTGCTATCGCGGGTAAACTGGTGCTGTGGGCTGTTAACACCAGCTTGTGAATGGGGCGATAGATTTATCGCAACTTTGGCTGCGATGAAGTGCCGTTGACTCGGCGATAGTTCCTTGTGAATATGCCCCTAAAAGTCTTGTGCTTTAAATGATAAATATTTTGACCCCCCCTCACCATGTGCAACAAAATGTAACAGAATATAAATTACAAAAGTGGATACACAGTTGATGTGTGAGAACAAAGGAGGGGATGTTGTTGGATCAATTTGGAGAGGTTGTTTACCCATGAGTGTGCTCCCATTAATGGGCCGCTTGTTCCATGGACCCTCATATTTTGGGCACAATGGCATGATTAGATTATTTTCTCGATGTTAGTATCAACCACAATTTCCTCACAAAGCTGCAAGATTGCGCAAAAGCTATAGCATGTTTGCGCAGTATAATGTATGGATATCCCGGATAACAGCATTAAGTTATATGAATCCATAAGAAACATTCATACTATTGCAGAAGAAGCAAAGGATCAAAGAGAAAGAGAATTGTGGGAATCAGTGTCCCTGGATTCTAAGGGCCCGATTCACAGAACTAACTTAAGACAAAATCCTAAACTTCTACCATTTTGGTATTCACAGAAGGCACTTACTCATTTTGGTATTCACAGAAGGCACTTACTCATTTCGGTATTCACAGAAGTTAGGAGTCCTAACTTTAGGACTCCTAAATGCCTTCTGTGAATACCAAAAGTCTTAAAGTTAGGATTTTTCTCAGTTTAGGAGTAGTAAAGTTAGGACTCCTAACTTTACTACTCCTAAACTGAGAAAAATCCTAACTTTAAGACTTTCGGTATTCACAGAAGGCATTTAGGAGTCCTAAAGTTAGAAGTCCTAACTTTACTACTAAACTGAGAAAAATCCTAATTTTAAGACTTTCAGTATTCACAGCAGGCATTTAGGAGTCCTAAAGTTAGGACTACTAACTTCTGTGAATACCAAAATGAGTAAGTGCCTTCTGTGAATACCAAAATGAGTAAGTGCCTTCTGTGAATACCAAAATAGTAGTAAGTTTAGGATTTTGTCTTAAGTTAGTTCTGTGAATCGGGCCCTAAGGGCAGTATTGTTGGGCGTTGGGATCCTAATTGTCCTCCTAGTAGTTTTAGTGTTATTAAAATGTATCACCGTTGTTGACACGGGTTCCGGGTTCATAAGCAAAGATCAAGCCCACATGTTGAAATCAACCCTATTTATCAAATACCCAAAACGGTTAAGAAGGACCCCTTAATTTACTCTACCATCAACTAGTAACCAATGGAGTTGTTGCCATGCTGGTGTAATATGTTCTGAGTTATGCTCCTTAAATACAGTCTAAAGCACTATGCAATTCCATGACCCTTATGATGGAACTTAACACAGGCTTATGAAATCCATCTGAATATGATGCACAGTATATCATTATTTTCTAATTACAATACTTCTGCTGTCTCAGCTATAGTGATTTTAATCTCCTGGATTTATAGATCAATATGGCAAATATAGGCCTGTAAAATATTTTGAACTGTTATAGAAATTCTCTAAACATTGATATTGATATAAATACAAAGGATTCACTAATTTCTTCAACAAGACAATTGCTTCCATTAGACAAGAAGTTCTATCAGCTCACTCCAACCATCATTTTCAAGAATACTTCTTTTTAAAATAAAATATTTTTATTAAGATTTTTAATAGTAACATATCACCTGCAAACAATCTGCAATTGTGCAGGACATTACCATTGGTATCATGCAGGTAATCATTGCAATATCTAACCCCCAACAACACCCACCCAATCCAATCCAATAGCAAAAGCCAGTCCAACAGTGGACAGCGACAAGATTTTTAGGGAACACAGTGATCCTCACCCGACGCCCTCCCATTCTTGCTCTCCGTCATCTATCAGGTCTTCCAGGGAATAATGTAAAATCAATTTGTCTCGCACCTCATCAAATTCTCTGGGGCAACCTCTGCCATTTTTACTAATCCTTAAGCGTCTTGGATACACTCTGTGCCCTTCAAGAATGAATTGCCCTTTCCCTCTTATCCTGTTGGCTGGAAATCACACACATTTTGGTGCCTCAATCCTTAAAACGGCCATGTTAATCACCTGCTAAATAAACCTGCACCTAATGTCAAACTGCCTGAAAATGTTCAGCTCAGCACAGGCTTTCTGTTTGTGGCCAAGGTATTGGGAAACTGTACAGCTTCCCGTTTCAAGGAATTTCAGGACTCTGGAATCTAACAATCACTCAAAGGAAGGTAAGTCAAGTCAGGCTGTCGTGCAGAAAGGAAAAATGAATGATAAAAGTTGATGATGGAGGCCTCATGCGGTTTGATGAAAAGGGAATTCGCCCCTTAATTCGACTACACTCATCCTCTGCATTTGAACCAACAACCATGACATCCTGCTGCTCGAAGAGAGAGGCCGTGACTTTATGAAGCAGTGCAATGGTTTAAAATTTACCTCGAACAGAAGAATCCTTCTGCAATCCTGGTCTTCTGATTTGCAGGGTGTCTTAAAGTGTTGTTATATGGGTTACCCTACTCTTCAAAACTTACATTGAGCTCCCAGTAGCCCCCAGAGCATGTACTAGACGGTTTGGGTGTACAATTTTAATTATTTGTGGAGGACTCTTAAGTGATCCTCAGAATTACTATGAACTCTGACCATATTATTCTCACATGTTCCTAGATCACTATGTAGAAACTAGCTGCCATGGCTGTTAGCATCAGCTGAAGCCATTTTGTTTTTGGCAGTCATTTTAGTTAGCCATGTGCTCGCCATGTGCTTTCTCCCTCTTCACTATTGCCTGCCCTTGTATTCTGCTTGTGTCATCTATTTTAGTTAACTCCTTCAGCACTGAGCCAGAGCCGTGCACATGCTCAGACAGGCCTAGCTTCTAGAATGCACCTGCTCTTAGAGTAACTGTCAGGCTATTTTAACTGATGTCAGCAACTCTGTTACTCCTCCTACTTTGTCGACTAAGTATTTTCTGTTAGTCCTTATATGTAACTAGCTATTCATGTGCGCACTTGTACTGCCTCTTTTTGAGTCTTCATGCTCACTCAGCAATAAACTGGCCATAAAAGGCCCCTGTTTTCTGCACTCCTTAGACTGTGTCCTACAATGGCCTGAGGGTAGTGTATAACGCCGTCTCCCTCATGTGAGGTTAATAAATACTTATTTTTGATATTACAGCTTCCGTGCTTCTTTGTTGGTTTAAATGACCAGGTGTTCCAGTGAACCCCTAAAAAGGTTTTTATTTCTTCAACTATACAAAATGGATGAAGAGCAGACATCAAACCTAAACTACCACTTAAATGAGATATGAATAACCTCCATCTGGAAAGTTAGATTTCAGCTTTCGGCTGTTGCATTCCTGTCCTGCAAGATTTGACTGAACGTGTAACTTCCCCTCGTGTTGGACACGCTGATGCACCGTTAGGCTTTGTTAGTAAATATATAATGTTAGAAACTCATATAACATACTATGATACTATGAAAGAAAACTGGACACAACATAACAAAAGTTATTAAAGAAAGCTAACCATTCCCTTAGGAACCTAGCAAAACGAATAATTTAATGAAAGCTTAAGAAAATCTGAAAACACCCTGAACGTGACAATGTTCCCCCATTGAGTGCGACCTTTGGCTTACATTTGGCGTATCTGTGAATGTCTCCCGAGCAATTCACAGAGATATTTATGAATATGAGAAGTAGTACTACATATGTATTTCTTCACATACTCATCTAATTCGTCTGTTAATTGGCCCCAAAATGTCCAAAAGCACAACGCGGGCACAGACCTTTCTATTTGTGTTGATTGTATATGAATATTTCCTGGATGTTCCCATTTTAGATGTTTGGGACCAATTCACAAAGGCACTGGTGAGCAGGGCCTGATGATTTTACTTTCAAACTCAGAATCCATTGTGGAGAAAAGAGCTGTGGAACAAAGGTGACCAAAGTTGAAGGTTATTTGTGATAAGACTTGGAAGGGAAGCCTTATAAGAGATGGCTCTCTTTTGCTGGGCTGAATTAAACTGAATCTATATGATTCCTAAATCCCAACATAGAGATTTCAACGGTTGCGGTGAACAACTTTTGAGAAGATGGACAGCATTCCAAGTGTGACATGACACATGCCTTATAAAAGGATGATGCATCTTTCTTAGACAGGTTCCATCATGTCACCTAAGTCTGCTCGTAATAACTCTTGGGGGCATATTTACGAGGAAGTGGTTGAGTAGGGCGTTAGCCTCCTTGGCTTAACACTGTGGTCTGCCACTTCAGAAACGCAGGGCTGCACCGTATTAACAAGGATACGGGGCAGCCCTGCGTTTCCCCCTGCGCTGGTGCGAATTTTGCCACCTAGTGCTAACGGAGACACCCTTGCACCATAGTGCAAGGGTGCCTGTGTTGCAGGGGAAGATTGTTTATGTCCAGGAAGGTGTCCCTTCCTGCACATAAACAATTTTAAATGGTGTTTTGTAACTTCTATGTGTGCTGCTTAATGCAACACACATAGAAGTTGCAAAATGTCATTTTTTTAATGATTGTTTATGCGCAGGAAGGGATACCTTCCTGCACATTAACAATCAATGGCCTTTTGCTGTTTCTTTGTGTGCTGCACAGCGCAGTACACATAGTAACAGCAAAAAGATGAGAAATATAGCATTTCTCCTTGTTGCGTCAGGGTAAATTCAGGTTTTTATTGGTCTTAATTTTGGCGTTGCCCCATATTTATGTCATCCTTGTAAATATGGGGCAGCGTCAAAATCAATAGGTGTTGCGGTGGAACGCCAACCACAACACCGATTGCCCGCCCCTTTCACGCTAAGTATAGCGTGAAAGAGTGCCTTATGTACAAGGCAACGTTGAGCAATGTTAAGTGGTTTATCGCTGCCTTGTAAATAAGGCAAAGCCCCTATCACCACCACATCAGAAAATGTGAGGTTGTGGTGGCGATAGGGGCTTGTAAATATGCCTCTTGGTGTTCTATTCCCTGGTCATTGGAATTGAGCTCAGCATTCTCCTTGTCAAAGAGATACCAATGCTGGTGACATCACTAATTTGGGGAGGGGGGGGAAGGGCGCAAATGCTTGAGATTACGGGATTTGGGGGAATAACATATGAAAGTTGATGTTTCTACTCCATTTCACTCATTTTTCCCCAGGCGTTTCAATTGGTGATTGTGGCTGCACTTAGCAGCCAAGATTGCTGGGTGCGACACCGCTATTTAGAATTCTGATGAGGATAGTAACTCCTGTTAATGGCCCTGTTTTCAAGAATCAGCACAGTGAGGTGGCTTAACTAGTCAAGGCCCTTATTATGAGTTTGACAAAGTGTACACCCCAGAGGCATACAGCTCTGCCTAATTACAAGTGGTTTAGTGTCCCAAGTGCGAGAATACCAAACATGGTTTTACTCTGGCCCCCTCCAAGCAGGCAAATGCAGCACAGTCCCGCAACGACACCATGGGAGAACAGGCAATGCTCCCACCAGCCAGACCACAGACTGCCATAGCCCCAGTGCCCGCACCCCCCCGCGGCCAGCACATGACCCTATGGTCCCCACTGAAATGGATCTGGAGTGGTTTGTCAAACACTGTTTTCACCAGGAGGTTCTGCCTGGCTGCTAGGTGGACATGGATGTCAGCATGGCTGTGTTGTTTCTACAGTTGTATTGTTTTCGCCTCCAAGGCCCTGGTATTTACATGCCACGGCAGAGGGTCATCTCTACTCAAGGGTGCCTACTGCTGGTATACTGGTGCCTGTGATGGGGCAATATCAGGGTTGTGGCAGGAATTAGGTCTAGGCATAAGTGGTTACTCTACTCAGGACTACATTGAGGCCATAGTGTGCTACACTTTGGAGGCTGTGCTTTAACCACTAGAGCTGCTGAACATGCATTGGGAGTCACTGGTTTTGTAGGGAATGCCCTGCCTGCCCATGACAGCTGCTGGAATCTGCACCACCAAATGTGGCCATGGAACTAAACCCTTGACGCAGAAGCACATGAGTAGGGTGCTGTGAAAGTCGACAAAAGTTTCGATAGAGATCTTGCACAGACTCTAACAATCGATGGCCAGTCTGTTAACATGTTTATGAGCATTACTCCAGGCGTCATCGCCGAGCTTTAGAACTCTCCCATCTTGACTAGATCACTAAACAGCAGAGTTATGCGTCCAGAAGGGCAAACGGGAATCCTCCATTTTAAGCTAGATTAAGGGGGATATTTTTAAAGAGTTCATGCAACACAGTGCGGCAAGTGAAGTTGTTGTACTGCATTGCGTGAATGGGAGTGAGTTCCATATCACCCAAGAGAAGGTGCACGTCTGCACCCTCCATGGGCTGGGCCGGTTGGGCTGCCTAGCGCCAGCGCAGGCACCCTTGCACCTTAGTGAAAGACTGCCTGTTAAGATAAGGATAGTTTTTGTGCAGTAAGGGGGTACCCTTCTACACAATAAACTATCCTTTGAGGCTATTTCCATTTTATATGTGTGCTGTGCTGCTAAATGCAGCACACATCCAAAGAGGAAATACCGAGAGATAAAGATATTTCTCCACGTTATACCAGCCTCATGCAGGCGCACAAATTTAGCGCAAACCCATGTCCACCTATCTTTGTAGATATGGGTTTGTGTCAAAATCCATTGGCAAAGTAACTCATGGCAGCGCAATGTGCCAGGATGCGGTACTTTCTTCAACAAAGCAACACAAATTACCATTTGTGTTGCTTTGTAAATACGACAAATGATTTTGTGTCGGGTCTGTGGCAAAAAATTGACGGAAACCTAACACAAAATAATCTGGGCCTATGTGTTACCATCCTCCTCGGATGCACACATTTATTGTCTTCCTAGAAGCAGAGTAGAAGAGCCCCTTATGACAACAGCTATTGAAGACTCATGAGTAGCCTTGGCAGGGAGTCCCTTCAGCAGAAGCTCCCATCGCCTCCCGCCTGGCCAGACCACTGATGCTCCATCGTCCATCGGAAGTGACCCTGGAGCCATGACACCCTCCTCTAGAGGAAGACGCGCCAGCGTACGCCTTTCTATCCTCTCGAGGCTGCTTCTCCTATGGAAGATTCCTGGTGACTTTCTGACATGTCCATTTCCTTCTCCAGGTCCAATAACATCCTCCATTGATTCCCTGAATTAACACTTGCTCATTTGGTTTATGTTTCTAATTGTTGAGTCTCCTCTTACCTTACCCGTCAGCCTTCTTGTTCTCTTCTTACTTATTCCACCCCCACCTCCGCCTATGAAGGAGACAGACAAGTCATTCCCATAAATGTGATCAATTCTGGTCAAAAATTGATTTTGACTAATAGCTATGCACACAATCTCCCAGCCTGGCTCAGTAATCTGATGCTAAGGGCACTATGACCCTTGGGTTACATTACATCTTCCATGATCATGACGGCCGCGCGGCTATATTTGGAAGGGCCGGAACTTGCTTTTTCCTCGTGGTCAGTTTTTTGATCACTTCACACAAAATGGATACACTGGGGGGCACCAGTGTGCCAATTTCTTCCCCTCTCTATGGGTCCTGGATTTCCCTGTTTATCCATGAAGGGCCTGATTTACTAAATTTGGACGCAACACAACAAGGGACGCGTTGCACCAAAAGGAGAGCAGAAATATGCAATATCTACTAACATACAGCGCAGTTCTGCTCCTGCATAGCGCTGGCACACTTCTGACTGCCTAGCGGCAACACAGGTACCCTTGTGCCACCACACAAGGGTGCATGTGTTGTAGTCAGAATAGTTTATGCACTTGGCATACCCTACTGTGCTAAAACCATTCTGAGAGGAATATTCCTCTTTGCATGTGTGCTGCAGAACTGAGCACACATGAAAAGAGGAAGGAATGAGGAAAAATAAAGATATTTCTCCTTGTTACGGCAGACTCGGGTAGGCACGATTCTCTAGGAAACTCAGGTTAAGTGACTTTAGTAAATCTGGGTTTGCATCAAAAAACATGGGCAGATGCAGGCAACACTCATGTTGCACCCAAGTAGTGCCTCTCCAGTGTCAGGTAGCGCAAGGCAGCACACATGCAAAGAGGAAGTAATGAGAAAAAAAAGATATTTCGCCCTGTTACACCAGCCTCGGGTAGGGGCGCCATTTTGTACCAAACCCAGGTTAAGTGACTTTAGTAAATCTGGTTTTGCATCAAAAGACATGGGTATATGCTGGCAAAACTCATGCGGCACCCAAGTAGTGCCTCTCCAGTGTAAGGTAGCGCAATACATCACTTTGCGATGTGTTGCACTCTTTTGGGGGGTAAAGTTAGTCACAAAGCCCCACCAATCTTGATTTGCGTGGCTTTGTAAATCCCAGCATGCATTTTGCGTTAGGGCTGCAACACCAAGGTGGTGCAACCCCAATGCAAATTCTTAGTAAATCTGGATAGCCTTAGCAGCTGAGTTAATCCCTCTCTACACCCTTTCCTTAGCTGCTGTCTTTGAGAATTAGCTATAGCTGTTCACAGTCCGAAGTTTTTGGTGACTTTATGAACCTATCTGTTCTGTTGTAAAGAGTGGCCTCTTGCTATGACTCCAGCGGGTCTTTGGTGGCAGTCTCGCCACAACTGGAGCTGAGACCAAACCGAATCACTGCAGCCTGAGGTCTTCTGCATAATGGCTTCACTGTGATCTCTGTGATCCTTGGAGATCATGTCGGATCTCCATCAGGACTCTTCCAGGAGTCTAGCAGTATCCAGTGGTTCTGCATAATGGCTTCACTGTGATCTCTGTGATCCTTGGAGATCATGTCGGATCTCCATCAGGACTCTTCCAGGAGTCTAGCAGTATCCAGTGGTTCTGCTTAATGGCTTCACTGTGATCTCTCTGATCCCTGGAGATCATGTCGGATCTCATCAGGATTATTCCAGGAGTCTAGCAGTATCCAGTGGTTCTGCATAATGGCTTCACTGTGATCTCTCTGATCCCTAGAGACGATATCGGATCTCCATCAGGACTCTTCCAGGAGTCTAGCAGTATCCAGTGGTTCTGCTTAATGGCTTCACTGTGATCTCTCTGATCCTTGGAGATCATGTCGGATCTCATCAGGATTATTCCAGGAGTCTAGCAGTATCCAGTGGTTCTGCATAATGGCTTTACTGTGATCTCTCTGATCCCTGGACGCAGTGTCGGATCTCCATCAGGACTCTTCCAGGAGTCTAGCAGTATCCAGTGGCTCTAATGCAAGCAGCAAATTATGCACGTCTACACCGCTGTAGTAAAATTCAACAAACATTAGGGTGCAGAGGGTCATTCCTACACTTGGACCACTGCACCTGCTGCACTACTGACAGCTGCACTCCTGACAGTATCTTCCATCAAGTAAGCATGCTCCAATGGCCTCCATCATGTGCTGACAGCCTGGCACCTGCTCAGATGGCCCGATTGCACCTAACCCTACTCTTTTTCCTAAAATGGCACTCACCCCTTTTGGCTGAAAAAAATCCCAGATTTACAAACCTGTCACAACGCAGTGCAGCACCAAATTTGCTGTGTTGCGTGACATGGAGACAGAGCAGAAAAGCACCATATGCATACATATGGCACTAGCCTGCTGTTCCCTAGCGCTGGTGCACCATCAGGGCGCCAAGAGCAACGCACACACCTTTGCACCATAGTGCAAAGGTGTCTACGTGAGTCTACTATAGGTTTTTAACTAGAAGGCTGCCCTTCTATTGCATAATACCATGCGTAGACTAACTTTAAAACTTTTTCTACTTTGTGTGCGTTCAGAACACATGAAAAGATTGAAAAGGTAGGAGAAATAAAAGCATTTCTCCATTTTAACGCCGGCATCAAAGTGGCATTCATTTTTGGCGCAAAACTGTGACTACTATTGTTAGTAGATAGGGTTTTGTGCCAGAACCATGGGTGCTTACACGGGAATACCCATGTGCCACCCATGGAACGCCCCCTTGATGCAGAGTAAAGCAACGCAGCGCTTCGCACTGGTATGCATTAAAGCCAACGCAAATACCAATTTGAGTTGGTTTATAAATCCCCAAAAGGCTTTTGCGTCGGGTCTGTATTAAAAAAGTAAATCACAGCCGACTCAAAACCTTTGTAATTCTGGGCCAAAGTCCATTATTTTTCTGGTTCACTGTTAAAGCTCACTATTCCCCCTAAGTGCTGGCTCTGCTGTCCATGGAATGAGGAAGGACAGAAAAGGGAAGGGACAGAAGAGGAAAGGTTGAGACAGAGAAGGTAAGTCAGTGGGGCACAGGAAAGAAAGCTGCAGGACAGTGTTAAGAATTAATTTCTGGAGTTAGCAGTTTGGGAGAAGAATGTAGATATTGGTTGTGTGGAACTTGGTTTTGGCAGTGCTGTCTGTGTTGCATTCACATTTTGACTATTATGTGCGTCTGAATGTTGCTTTGTACATGTTACTGTTTTATGTTCTGTTGCTTACTTTAGTGATTTCAACAAATGTTGCCACATTTCCAGTCAAATGCAGCACATACCCTTAATCCCTTAGGTGCTGAGGTTTTTCTACCCCCAGTGCTGAGCCTTTTTATTGCATATGTTGGGTAATTTATACTTATGCTTTTGTAAATGTGCCTCATATAAGATTCCCAAGCCAGGTTTATGCCCTTGTTCCAATATCCTGGGGATTCTAAATAGCCGAAATATAGCTACATTTTGTTTCTTTGGGGACAAAAAAATGGAAAAAAAAGCTATGCCAGAAAGCATATGTTTTTTACCAAACAATGGTATCAATGCAAGGGGGCATATTTACAAGGGCATTGTGCCACAGGAACGTCACTTTTAACTACCTTCCGGTGGCGCAATGCCCTGCTCCATATTTACAAAGTAGAGTTAAACCACTTTTTGTGGCTTAACGCCGCTTTGTAAATATGGTACCCTTTCACGCAGGTATCTGCGCGAAAAGGGCGTGCAATGGGTGTTGCTGTGGGCGTTCCACCGCAACACCCATTGCTTTTTGACGCTGCCCCAGATTTACAAGGAGGTGTAAATCTGAGGCAGCTCCAAAAACTAACGCCATGCAAGAGCAGGCGTTAGAATGGCGATACGAGGAGAAATACTTTTATTTTTCCTTGCTTTTGCTTTTTCTGTGTGCTGCATTTTGCAGCACACATAAAAAGAGCAAAGTGCCATGAATGATTGCTTGTGCGCAAGAAGGTGTCCGTTCCTGCACATAAACAATCATTAAATAATGATAATTTGCTAATTCTATGTTGTGCATTCTGCAGCACACATAGAAGTCAAAATTTGCCATTATTTATTTAAGAGTTTGTGTGTGTGCAACTTGGAAGATGTGAGAAAAGGCTTTTGGGACATGGCCTAAATTTACTGGACTATGTGAGCATATCTACCATTGAAACTAAGATACACATGCTGGGGCAGACTGTCCTAAGTTCCCCTAACAAGAACTTAAAAAACTACTAAGGGGTTAAGTGTTCGACTCACAGGTACTCTGTGACAATGTGACATATGTCACATCTAGTGTTCTGTCTTGTGGTTTGACTGTAATGCCATACAGTGAACAGAACACCTACCACATACTGATGGAGGATGAAGATGGAAAGCGGGCCTAAAAAGACTTATGTGCAGCGCTTGGTGCAATGTTCTGTATGCCACTTTCACCCTGACCATCTGCCATCTACCTACACTAGGGGTGGGCGGAATTTGCGAAATTCACTTTCGCAAACTACCGCGAAAATGTTAAAAATCTCCGCAAACACGCAGAAATATCGCGAAGACGCGGAAGTATTTTTCCCGCCCGTTTGCGGTATTTTCTGCATGATAGCGGCTCGCCAACTTACCCATGCGGTTGCTCACGGGCGCGAGATCTCAATCATCTCATACTCTCGCGGTGCATGATCGCGAGAAGAAAGACGTGATCGCGCGACGAATGACGTGATCGCGTGACAAATGACGTTAATGCGGGCGCGAACTGTCGCGAGACAGCGCAAATGGCTACCAACAATCCAACATCTCGTGGAGAACGTGACCGGATCGGGAAAACTTGTTGGCGAACGCGGGGATTCAGGTAAGGCGATCGCGCGCATGCGAGAATGTATATTTTTACAGCGCGAGCAAGAAAAAAATTTCCGGTAAGATGCGGAAATTTTGACATTTCCGCGCTCTCCGCGGAACGTGAAAATGTCAAATTATCACAATTTCCATGAGCGGAACGGAATTTTAGCCCAGGCCTAACCTACACGAGATTGCTATGAAAATAAAATTAGGCCAAGGTTTTCTCACCTGCTCATGGCTCAGTCTCACTCTAAGTCCTGACTAATACAGTACTTGTGCCTAGTGAACTTTTATTAAGCCTCCCCGCGGCAGCTCAAGAGGACGTGTCTTTCATGAGCCTTTAGGCGTCTCGCTGTGCTAAATCCAACTGCTTCCAGAGTGTGGATGTAATTTGGTGTCCAAGGTTGCCTTCCAGACTTGGCCTACATCCCTCAGACAATATGAGCATATCAACCTTAGAAACTGCATGGAGCCCACTGTGCGATGTTCCATATAAAGCACTTCCAAAACTACTAAGGGCTTTAGAGTTTGGCACACAGGGTACTCTGTAACAATGTAGCATAAGTACTGTCCACCATTATGAGCAGTGTTATGACTGTAAAACACTTACCATACAGTGAACAGATCACCTCCCACATTCTGACAGAGGATGAAGGTAACAAGCAACACCAAGTTGTAAAGATTTCCAAATTAGAGGGAACAATTTGAAAGGCTTCTTGCCTAATCAAGTAGTGGCCCATGGAAGGTAGGTATCCATGCACAGTCATTGAACGGTATGATAGTTTCACTTCAGTGAAATTGCCAAAACTTCAATGTTGTGTGGTACAGAGTGAAGCACGTTGGCAAATATTGGCCTGGCTGAGATGGGCACTGAGGACACTAATACTGACTCTCCTGCCTCTTTCCTTCGCTGGTCAATCCTTTTTTTCTATTGCAGGAACACTGTCGACAATACACCGATCCTGCAGCTTTGCAACGTCCTCCACAGCAGATGAAGTAGAGGCTGCTGCTTCTACAGTAGTACGACACTCACTTATGGCTAACTGAAAGTCAAAGAAAGACATCGGTCTTCAGTGGTGGTCTGACAGTAGACAGCATACTCATTGTATGTTAACAATTGGAAAAACTGGGTAAAATACTTTTTATATCATTTGAAACTTTTAAGACTCACTGTAAATAGCTGAAGTACCAGGTCCTTCTTATCCACTCTGCCTGGGTTTGTGAACGTCTGCCGATTGTGTTGTGCTTGAGGATTGGGTAGGGTGTCACATATTTTTGCTTTTTTGTTTTAAAAATAGATATATTTTCTTATACATTAGGGCCTCTTCCTTTGTATTATATATTTGTTAAAGATACTGTTTTTTAAGCAATTGTATACCGGTAAGCTGGGTAGGTGCACCTAGTGACAGAGGCCCAGACCTCACCCATTACAAAGAAGTTTCGTCATCCTCTCTAACTCTCTCTACATGCGCTCCCTTGCCTGGCCACCCCCAAAGCAGACCCTCATGGCAAACAGAATCTGACCATGACTTGTCACTCGAATCCCATTTCATTAGTAATAGCTGTGTACTGCTCTCCTCTCTCAAGTCAACACTAATTTGTAGTGTACCCACAGAATGAACACCACATACACATCTGTCACCGAACCTTCTCCTCGCCTCCTCCTCACCTGAGCAGGGATCGCGCTCAACTCCACCAATACCGGTGACTAGCTGTTGCTCCAGGAGTTTTATCCAAAGACTAACTGGGCGCCCCAACAGGTCCAAATGAGAGGAGGACACCATAGGATACCAGGTTTCTAATTTCCTACCTAGCAGGTTTTGTCTTTTTTTTATATAGTACAATCTTGACCCAGCAGCAGTAGATGCTTCACAACAGAGCCAGAGTAGACTCAACACGTTTTTCTTCTGTTTTCTAGGCATGGCGAGATGAAGTAATGCTGAGCCGAGACCAGGATACGGAGCTGGTTCCCAAGTTCCAGAGTCGGCAGCTCTAGCCGCTGCGAAAGGATTCTCCAGAAAGAAGAAGACAAAGTTAACAGCAACTCCAAGCTAGAGGACAACATAAACCAACGCAGCTCCCATGAGTCTGAGTCCTTTACTAAATCGTGTCCTATTTGTTCCCAATGCAATCGTTGTCTACACATTAAATATGACAAAGGTATATACATTATAGGTGAAGGATGGATTATTATTCACTGTAGAACAAAGTCAAGAAATGTTCAGCAAGTGGGATTTCTATGGGGGGGTAGCTTCTAAAATGAAAAGGACTCCCTACTCTACAATTGACCATTTCCAGCACCAGGATGTCTCATGTTCAGGGTGGGGGGTGGGGTGTGTGACTTTGAATTTGTTTTCCTCCTCCTGGAGAGGTTCAGCGTTGCTTACACCATATCAACCCTGCCAAGTGTGAGATCAGTTGATGATGGAAATGCTTATCAAAACAATGGATTTCACAACCGAGGAGAAGAGGCTGAGGAACTTAATCAAAGAATGGCTTGGGGGAATTAAGGAAAGTTTGAGAGGGAACCAGACAGATCCTGTATTCATCCACTCCCATGGGCAAGCGAGATCTGTGATGGAAGGTTATCACAATTAAAAAAGTAATTCCCAGCCCACTGACTCCCACATTAAATAACTAGAATACAAACTAGGGAGGACACAGATAGTTCAAAAATATTTATAAAAAGTAAAAGTGATGTTGCATCCAAATGTTGCAGCTCTGTTCTGCAGTCTGTCGTGGGTGCAGGGCTGCAATGCCGCAGAGACGCACCATTGGCGTTCTTTGCAGAGGACCTGGTGAATGAGAAAAGAAAAGGACAATATTTGAAAATTGAGGTTAATGGGATTTGTAAGGTCTCAATGAAGAGCAAACGCTGCAGTGAGTACCATTAACTAAAGGCCGGTCTAGTACCACTCCCAGCCAGCTAGCTACATGGACCCTGGATGATTATTAACCCAAACATAAAAAACAAGTCATACCATCAATGCCATGCTTACCCCATTAATCACTTAAAATGTTCCCCTTGACCCACTAGTGAGCTCTAGTCCAGCCGCCTGTTTCCAGTCCATAGGCGTCGGCCTCTCTTTGACCATTTATGTATAAAGGCAGAGGTGGCACCTCCTCCTGGTTGTTGTCAACTGGATGTGCAGACTTTCTTTTATCTCAATCTAAGAAGAGCTAGTGAACAAGAAAAGGAAATCCATTGAAACTAAGCACTAAAGTAAACTGAGGGGTCTCAGAAGGACCAAGAACTAGGGACACTTGCTATTGGTCAGTTAAGTAAATACTAATAAAATACCACTTCCAGAGACACAGAGAAATGTGTGCCCCACATGATCAACCAAACATTAAAAAGATAGCTAAGCTAGCTGAGTCTCTCCCTTATACCACATTAAGAACCACATTAAGAATTTAGCATTCATTGATTATTCCAGGTCACCTGTTTCAAGGAGGCCATACACATAAGTAGTGCAGTCTTCTCAATCAAGCATGGGAATTAAATGTTAGGCATGGATAACATATGGGGCACATTTATAAGCCCTCACCATCACAGAAGCATCACTTTTTTTGATACTCCGCTAGCGCAACACCATTTTCCATATTTACAAGGTGGCGCTAAGCCCCTTTGCTTGGCTTAAGCCACCTTGTATATATGCCCCTTTCTACTGCAGTGCTCTGCGGCAAAGAGGCGTGCAATGGGTGTTGCTGCGGGCGTTCCACTGTAACACCCATTGCTTTTTTGATGCTGCCCCAGATTTTCAAGGCTGGGGCAGCGCAAAAAACGAACACCATGGAATATCAGGCGTTAGAATGGTGATAGGAGGAGAAATTATAAATGTAACCATCGCAAAAGTTACTTAAAGCAACCCTCAACATCACAGTCCATCGTGGGAAATTTACGCCTTGTTAACCAGGCATTCACAACACGGCAGTACCATGCGATAGTCACCAGACAACGCGTCAAATGGCCGCTTTAAAATCAATGCCACGCCGCAAAACTGCGAAACACTAACACAAAAAAAGCTGCGATGAGGCCAATCGCGATACAAAAATCAGCAAAAACCAGCCACAGGCATGCAATCGACGCGCGTCAGCTGGGAAAAATCACCATAAAAGTAGAATAAAAACAGACAAACAAATGCCAAACTACAGCGAAGAACCATGGATGTCGCAGGAGCAAGTACGGAGGAGAACCAGAACCTCACAAGCCCCTCAGAGGACCTGCCTGGGACCTCAGGGAAGGCCAAGGAGAAGAAGAGTAGGAAGAAGCGCTTCAGTCCACAGGAGAACAGGATCCTGATAACGGAGTTGGTCGAACACCATCAACAACTGTTCGTCACCTCCACTGTGTCATTGGCGACAAAATATGGACTGTGGCAGGCCATCGTGGACAAGGTGAATGCACTCGGATTGCTGATGAGGACAATGGACGAGGTCAAAAGGCGCTGGAATGACGTCAAGCGAAAAACCAAGCTGACACTCGCCAACAACTGGAAGGCAGCAATGCAGACTGGAGGTGGCAGTCCTGCGCCACAGGAGGAGCTGGACTACATGGAGGAAATGGTGTCCACAGTCATCAGTGGGGAGACAGTGGCTGGAGTTGGGGGACCGGACACTGCTCAACAGGACCGGACACAACAGCAAGAGGGTGAGTAAGGACCAGGGACTGGGGGGACAGGGGGAGATGGGCACAATGGCACACATGCACAATTAAGTAGCAAAAGACACACAATTGATGAAATGAATGCAGAACAAATCAAAACATTCACCCCCAGTCAAGACATCTGGGTTAAATCCATCATTCTTTTGCTCACAATGCCACCCCAGTTTAAACCTGGCCATATGCAAATCAGTCTTGACCCTGTGCCTCATGGGAACAGTCCAGCCCGAACTGCCAAGCCAGGACCTCCCTGGACTGGAAACAAGCATCCTAGGACCAGTTTCAGGGTTTCACCCCTCTTCAGCCAGGAGAGCTTGATTCCAGTGGCAAAGTGAGCCCAGGACCCACGTCTGGGCATACCTGGCGCACTTAGGGCGAGAAGGCAAAAGACACACAATTGATGGACGGAATGCAGAACAAATCAAAACATTCACCCCCCAGTCAAAAGATCTGGGTTAAATCCATCATTCGTTTGCTCACCATGCCACCCCGGTTTAGACCTGGCAATATGCAAATAAGTCTTGACCCTGTGACTCATGGGAACAGTCCAGCCCGAACTGCCAAACCAGATCCTCCCTGGAGCGAAAACAAGCATCCTAGGACCGGTTTCGGGGTTTCACACCTCTTCAGCCAGGATAGCTTGATTCCAGTGGCACAGTGAGCCCAGGACCCAACGTCTGGGCATACCTGTTGCACTTAGGGCGAGAAAGAAAAAGACACACAATTGATGGACGGAATGCAGAACAAATCAAAACATTCACCCCCAGTCAAGAGATCTGGGTTTAATCCATCATTCTTTTGCTCACCTTGCCACCCCAGTTTAGACCTGGCAATATGCAAACCAGTCTTGACCCTGTACCTCATGGGAAGAGTCCAGCCCGAACTGCCAAGCCAGGTCCTCCCTGTACCGGAAACAAGCATCCTAGGACCGGTTTCGGGTATTTACCCCTCTTAAGCCAGGATAGCTTGATTCCAGTGGCACAGTAAGCCCAGGACCCACGTCGGGGCCTACCTGGCGCACTTAGGGTGAGAAAGCAAAAGATGTTGGTAGCACGGATGAATGTGGGGTCAGTGAATTTGTCTCATGTCCATGTGGCTCATTTAGTTGGACTTGGGTCACAGGGTGACACATTGTTGAATGTCGTCCAGGTGGCGCAGACCCAACAACAGCGACACATGCATTTGTTACTTCCTTGTTCAGCTCCGTACAAAACCACGCCCAGAGCCCGGGGTCATTGTTCAAACCCTTATGCTGGAGTGGCATACCGCAGGCCAGCCCACTAAGCTTAAGCTCCAGGGGGGGACAACAACGCCACATGTGCCAGGACTCCTCTGTAGTGATCTGGTGCTCAAAGGTCTAGTTGTCAGCATGCCACGGCCACTCTCTCACAGCTGGTGTACACCCACACCACACCCATCCAGCACACGCATCACAGCACATGTGACCCTGCCAATAAAAAGGGCCGGGCGCACGTCTACGACGCCATTTCCAACCTCTCTCGGGGTGTATCCGTGTGGTGTGCATGTAGGCATGGAGGCCCAGGGGCCTGCGACATCACATTCCGCAGGCCTGGAGGGGACATGATGGCGTCTGCACCACGATACCCAATCATAGAGGGGCCATGACTGTGGTGGCACAGACTTGGTGGCACCGGATACACTGAGGCCGGCACAGGCACACCGCCACAGGACGGTGACTTTCGGTGCACTGAGGTCGGGGCACCTTAAGTGCTGTGCGGGTGTGCAACCTGCGATGATGCCCCGTCCCAGCGTCCGGACGGCTCAGGTTTTGTGTGCCCTGCTGGACCACAGTGTAGGCCTGAGCCAGCGGGCAGCACAGGCCTATCGCCACATGGCGTCGCCTCCTGGATCACAAAGTTAGTGGCACCTATGAGGCTGAGCGGGTGTGCAGCTTGCGATGAGGCCGGGTGCACTGGTATGTCCTCTGCCATGGAGTAATCAAGACCCAGCACCAAACGTGAGACCTGGTGGCCTGCGGAGCGGGGCTGCATGATGTGGAGGGTGCCATGTCTGCGGGCCCCAGGCTTGTGGCTTGCAGCGGCACATGGTGGGCCCTCTTTTCTACACACCGGTGGCGTAAGGTGAGCAGTGATGCCAGGGTGAGCTGGGGCGGGCATGCACCGCTGGGCGGCGGGAGGGGCTGGGGTGCATCTGCTTGGGTGCGCAGGGATGAGCATGCACCACTGGGTGGCGGGAGGGGCTGGGGTGCATCTGCCTGGGTGCGCAGGGGCGGTCAGGCGATGATGTCTTGTGCAATTGTATGTACTGTGCCATTCATGTATCTGGACTCTGTTTCAGATGACAGGTCTGTCTCAGATGTGGGATCTGGTGAACTGCACTACATACCGGCATGTGGTTGGAGACACACCGGTGGCAGCAGGTGGGCAATGTGACCTGGGTGCGCAGTGTCGGCACTCTCTCTCCCTCTCTTCTTTTCTCTAGCTCTCTCTCCCCCTATCTGTTCGTATATCCCTCTCTGTCCATCTTTCTCTCTCTTCCCCTCTCTGTCCATCTTTCTCTCGCTCCCCCTCTCTGTCTGTCTTTCTCTCGCTTCCCCTCTCTTTCCGTCTTTCTCTCGCTTCCTCTCCTTCGCTCTCTCTCTCGTTCGCTCTCTCTCCTTCACTTCTCTCTCCTTCTCTCTCTCTCTCTCTGTCCTTTGATGTGCGCAGGACACACCTTCTCATCATGATTTTTGTCTTGCAGGCTGTGACCTATGGATTGTCCCGAGGGGAGCTGACATGTGTCTTCATTTCTGTTCTGTGTTTATTTTAAAATATTTTCATTTGTTGCTTCGAAGGTGAATGTGTGATGCTCATTTTTGTGACGACACATGCATGTCACCAGATGTGATTCATCATGCTGGTTATTTGGTAAATGATTTTGTGTGGTTGATGTGACATATCTTTATCCAGGGGTGGGTGGGGGGTGCCAGGGATGGGGTCTGGGGGTAGGGGGTCCTGGGGGGATGGCGGTGAGTGTTGTTGCCCTCTTGGGGCTCCGGGATGCATGTTCAGTGACTCCAGGGCATCTGTTGTTCTTCAGGTGTGGCTCTGGGCTGGGCTTTCTTTTGTGGTGCAGGTTGTAGTCCAACTTTGCACCAGGTCGGACCAGGTGTTAGTTTCCTGGTGCTAATGCTCCTTATCGCATGTTTTGTGATCTTATCGCAGATCAGGCTGGTCGTTGAGAATGTTGTGGTGTGGTGTTATCGCAGGTTTTTGCTTGAGAAAGCCTACTCTGCATCTCATTAGCGATAGTTGCCGGGGTCATCCTTGGTGATGTTTTTTGCTGCTGCTATCGCCGGAAAATTGGTGACATGAGCAGTTTGCACCTGCTTGTGAATGGGGTGGTAAGTTTATCGCAAATTTGGCTGCGTTAAGGTGCCGATTACTCGGCGATAGCTCCTTGAGAATATGGCCCATAGAAGGTGCAAATCTCCATTATTGATTGTTTATGTGCATGAAGTTGTCCCTTCCTGCACATAAACAATCATCCCTTCAGCGCAGGCATCCTTGCAACATGGTGGCAGGGTGCCTGTGCTGGCGCTAGGCAGATTTGTTTGCACCAGTGCTAGGGAAAACACAGGGGTGAGCCATATGTCAGTGCGCGGCACCGCCAAATTTTGCGCAGCTCCGCGCTCCGACATTATATTATGAATATGCCCAAGAGTTCTTTTAGAAAAGGGCAGCATCCATTACAGACTCAAGGCTTTTGTTCATGGCATAGTCTGTGGTTGACCTTAATGATGACTTCGATTTCTTCGTTTGTCACCAGTACAAAATTACAGCATCCTTGATTATCTGTGTCTTAAGAGATGAGTGCACAGACGCCTTTTTTAGGTCTCGCCAACGCAGCGCACATGCGCTGCATAGGCAAAAAGACCTTTTGGAATGGCTTCGGCTTTTCAGCCAAAAACGTGCACGCGTTCCATTGCCTTCAATGGCAACGCGTGCACGTCTGGAGATTCACTTGCGGGAGTGAGCGGCTGGCGCCATATGTTATCAATTATCTCGGCGCCAGCCGCTCGCTCCCGCAAGTGAAACGCGCAGACCCCCTCTTCTCTCCACTCCCCCTGCTCGGGATCCTTTTGGCAACTTTCTGTGAGGTGAGCTTTTTTTTCTGTTTGCTGCAGTCAGATATTCTCCTGCCTTCTTTTTTTAAATCCTGTCCACCGTCTGTCACATTCTCTCCCCGATCTTTCATGATTCTCCTGCCCACCTTGTTATTTATCCTTTAATTTTTATCCTTTACCCTGCTGGTTGCCTCATATGGCACTCCCTTTGCGACCGGAAGGTAATGGAGCACTTTACGTAAGCACCAGTTCCAAAAATGTCAGCTCACTGTGCTAAAATTTTACAACAAGGATATTTGTTTTATATTCAGCACGACTGCTCTGTGCACTAATATCAAGGAGTGTTTAATTTTACTTTGCAATTAGGGGTGCACAGTTGGCAGCGTTTCAGTATCTACGCATGCTAACGGAGGCACCGATTTCCTGGTGTTTATTTTGCAGTTGTATCACAAACCCGAACGGAAGGTATTGGAGCTCTTTTACATGAGCTCCAGTTCCGAAGTGGCATCTGACGGCATTAGGTTTGCTCTCTGGCTCACTTGCTGAACACCATGAATTCAACAAACGGCTCTTAACCTCTCTTTCCTCGATTTGTACCCCTGTGAAATGGATCCAAAAAAGAAACACAATTTGGCTGCAAATGTCTTTTTCTGAAATGTTTTCTATTCCAAAGTGGAGCCTTGGAATAGAGAGGAGAAAAAAAAATGGCTCAAAACACGAAATTTGGTTTTATTCACAACCAAACACATTAGCACTACTTTGCAAAATTTGCCAGTAAAGAGCTACTTTCGTTTTCTCTTCTTTCTTTGAACAGTGTTCACTTCTCCTGCTCTGCTGTTGCCCCTCCACCCCTCTCTCTTTCTATTATCCCTCTCTTTCTGTCTCGCTCCTCTTCACTCGTTGAAAACTATGACTTCAACAAATGACTCCTACCCTCTCGTGCCTCTCCTTTATTTGTTGCAATGTGAAATGTATCCAAAAAACAACACTTAGGCTGCAAATATCGTCTTTGTCAGATATTTTTCTATTTGAAAGTGCGGCCTCAGCACAGGAGAGAAAAAAAAAGGTTAAAAATACGAAAAATAAACACTAAATAAAGCAAGACAGAGTGGTGGCAAAGAGGGCAGGTTGGTTTTATTCACAAACTCACACTAGTGCCACTTATAAGAGTTTTTCTAGTGAAGTGCTACTTTGGTTTTCTCGTCTTTCTTTGAACAACATTAATTTCCCCGGTGGGAAAGTGCACTATTTCTGGAAGTACCACCGTACCTTGTTGATGTGTACAGTGGAAAACGTTTAAGTTGGCTTGTCTTTGGTCCAATCGCAATAAAACAACCCGATCTCATGGATTTATCTTTCTCACCACAGTGTAGGGTCCCCCTTCTAAATATGATAAACTCAACCCCTCACCATACGCATCTCCCACCTCCCTACAGTGTTCACTTCTGCTCGGCCGCTCCTAGCCATGCTCTCTCTCTCTCTCTCTTTCTGTCTCGCTCCTCCTCACGTGCTAAAATCCATGGCTTCAACAAACAGCTCTTATCCTCTTTCCTTTATTTGTTCCCTGTGAAATGGATCCAAAAAAGAAAGAAACACTTTAACTGCAAATGCCATATTTTTCTGACATATTTCTATTCCAACAAGCATTGGCATAGCCAATAGGTCTCGCTTTTGGGACCTTAAAAGTATTTAGATATGCAGCACAATATCCTTGGTGCAACAACATCAACTGTTGCATGGCTAAGCACTTATAAGATCCCAAAAGCGAGACCTATTGGCTATGCCAATGCTTGTTTATTTATTCTACTGGAATATCAAATATAAGACAAATGAGTTATTTCAGATTAAGTATTTTTACAGCAGGCATTCCATTGTAACCTTTTAGTACAGTATGTATAGCCCATCTTCATATTCAGGGACTTTTTCTGAAGTATTTGTCATTGCACCAGATTTCTGAGAAATCACCATCATCCTCTGTTGTGTCTTCTCAAGTGTGATAATCTTAGGGATTAAATCCTTGTTCATTTTGAGTCTCTCCACATTTTGATGAGACAGACTGGTCCTTCTGACCATCACAAATGGCAGAGCTTTCCTGGAAATCCGCTCATGATACACAGACTGAGGGGCATGTTAGATTTTTTTTTATAGCACCCTAACCAAAAGTAAACCAGCTTAGCTCCACCACTAGTTTTTCTGGGTTTGGCTTTTTAAACACTCTCTCTTCCCCGGTTAGTACAAATGAGTAACATGCTGTAGACTACCCCATTTGCCATAAACCAGTGCGTCTTGAGAAGCCAGACAGACATTGTTAGAAAGTCATCCGTTTGCCCTGTCCACCCCCATGTTTTTTTGCTGAATGATACTGGTGGTAACCGACTCAGACTGTGCCTTGGGCTCTTCCAGCAAGCACAGGCCAGTGCTATGTTTAAAACACAACACATGTATATGGTACATTATGTATTAGGGTACACTTATATTTGGCATGACCTACCCTATAAGTCCCAAGTAGATAATAGGGCAGGGGGTTGAAACTACTATTTATAAGACCCTAGTATATAATTGGGCATGGAAGTTTAGAGGACAGCAGCTTTCTTTGCACTTGCTTGTGTGCACTGCTGAGTTCCTGGTGTCATTTTAAAAGCAGCCCTGCTCTGCAGCACTGCTTTTAAAATTAAATTTACTGCAAATTCGACGTCTGTGCTATGGCCACTTTAAAGGTGATAATCTATATTATTGTTACATAGATTATCACCTTTAAAGTGTTACATATTAGGTACCCCCTCCCCCCACCCTGGGTCTCCCCTAGGTGTCCCAGGGGTGAGGGGTTATGTAACATTAAGCAGGGTCCTTATATAAGATGTTTTATAAACCCTGGGAGGGAAATCTGCTCATTTAATTTTTTCCCTATTGTAGATACTTGGCCAATAGGCTAATATTGCAATATCTTATGCACGCATAATTATTACTAGGACAGAAATAAAATTATAATGCAAAGACTTAACAGAATGGTATTGATAAATCCAACAGATTGCTCTTGTTGAATTTATCATAACTTGTACAGAAAAGAAGTTATAACACTTTCTTGTCTGTAAGCCAAAATCCAGCCTTTCTGAAGTCTTCCCTGATTGGTCAGTGCTAACAGGCTTAGTCAGGCTACCTTGATTAGGTGATAAGTGGCTATCCAGGGGAGAGGCTATATGCTGGAGAGAGCTCTGCAGCTACACAGGAATGCCAGAGTAGGGGGAGGGGATGTAAAGCATGAGGATTCAAAGGAGCACAGGATAGGCAGGGAATGCCAGCCCTACCTACCCCCAGACCCATGGCCCAGGTCAGATGGCAGGCTTAAGGAAGGAATTTGCAGAAGTTAAGGGAGGAGAGCCATGGAAATGAGCCACATTGAGAATTGGTTTAGTAAGCTCTTGCTGCTCTGCCGAAATTTCAGCCATCAGGGATTTTGGAAGAATAATGTTTTCAGGGACAAGAAGACGCCACACTCTGGAGGAAGTGGTCTTGTGCCTGGGTGGCACCCTGCATCCCATTGGTCAGGGATGCCCCCCTAGCTGATGCCAAGAGGCAGAAGAATAAATATGTGAGAGGTGCATAGCCTCTCAGTTCTGCTGCACCCTAAAGGCCTGCATTTGGCTCACTGAGCCTGCTGCACAATTTCAACCACAGCCCTGGAGACTGCCTTGTTTGAAGAAGGATTAAGGAGTGGTCTCCCTGCAGTTACAGGTTAACAGAGCCTACCTGCATCATCTCAACCAAGAGTCCCGATCCTGGAGTCCTCCTGGTGGGTCCAAAGTGTCCAAAATACAAATCAAAAGGTCTGTAATCTCCAATCTGTCCAAGTGGACTTTTAAGGATTTGGCCACGTGCACTGTGGGAAATGAGGTCCAGACCTTCCAGAGACCATCTAGGAGATTACAGACCTTTGGATTTGTGTTTTGGAGACTTTGGACCTACCAGGAGGACTTCAGGAACCATCTCCTGAAGTTTGGAGAACTTTTTGGAAAAAAGCTCCATAAGGTGACCTACCCATTCACGAGAGTCAAGCCGGCCACCTTCAACCGCGACCCGGCCCGGATTCCAGATTCATCCTTCTGAAGAGCGCCGGAGATCCGACTTTCAGAGTTTGACCAGGAGCTCCCTGAAGGTCAAGCCAGCGAACCCTCACTGAATCCGGACTGGTGGAGAGCAGCAGGGCCATCAGCGAATTTGTTTTACGTTTGAAGATAAAAGTCTGACCGAGTCCTCCCGCTTAGTTATCCGGTCAGGGCTCCATCGCGATCGGCCTGAAACTTTGACTTTGTCCCTGTCAAGCGCGACCAGATGTCCCAGGGTGTTTTTAAGCAGTATAGAGTGGTTAATCTTTAAAAACTTATATTTCCAGTTACCTACCTTGGATTTTTGTCATTTTGATTTCTATTTGTTCATGCAAATATTTCCTATTTTTGCAAATTGGTGTGGGATTTTTATTGTGTTATGTCTTACTTATTTAATGTATTGGTGTTTTTAAATGCTTAAAATATTTGTCTCCTAATTTAGGCCTGACTGCTCTGTTCCAACTACCAAGGGTTGAGCAAGAGACTAATTTATTGAGACCTTTACTGGACCCTAAATCATGTCAGTGGACTTATTGCCAGTGGTAGGTGTACACTTTCCACTAATATTAACCGACTTTCCAACAGACGTCATGGTAACAGGGCTATTGGCCCACATTAAACCATCCAATAATATGGGAACAGCACTTAAGAAATTTGTGTTGCTGAAACAAAAATCACAAATTGCTAGCAAGAGACGATAATAATGATGACGATGAAGAAGATGTCATCAGGACAGGCAACCCTTCCACTCCTGGTAGGTGTTCAGCACCAATGGCAACCTCTTCTTATCACACGGGAAGGGGAAAAATCATGGTCACCCCAAAGCATCCAAGACCCCATTTGAGGTGGGGTCATCACAAATATAAAAGCACAACCCTTTATCAAGGCTATGTTCAGCAAGGATGCACCATATCACCAAATCCCTCATCTGGTCCATTCATACAATCTAAAAATATTGACACTTGGACTTCTTTCCTTTTCTGCGAGAAAAGGAGAGGGCATTTTGTAGAAACACTTTGTCCACAATAGAAATTTATAAGCCAATCCCATTTCTAAACTGTTGTTTAGCCTTTGCGACAGCTGCACTGTGAAGCAATGGAGAGTCCTCTGCAGTCCATCCATCCACCACCGATATGTGGAACAAATGTCATAATACAATCACTGGGGCCTATTCACAAACTGCATTTTGTAGAACATTTTAGCAGTACCACAATAGTACTACTAAAATACTACAAAATGCTATTCACCAACCTGTGAGTGTAAATCTCTACCTCCTCCTCTCATATCTTTTCTATGGAAAGATCCTCAAACATGTAAGTTCACTACTTGCGGGGGCACTAGAGGGCGCACAGCAAGATGGCTGCGCTTTAGTGCAGCTCTGCCCGGCTGATCCACTATCCGTCCAATATCTGCTTGAAACACAACGCAGCTGGTGGCGAAACTGTTTGCCCTGCTCATGGGGACGTCCAGGCACAGCATGGTGACGTTGCGGGCCGCCGGCGAGGGGGCATACTGCCAAGATCGGCTGAGACAGCTCGACAGTGTGAGCACAAGAAGGCGACCACCATGTATCCGCAGTGAGGCTCGTTGAAGACCAGCGGGCTGCAGCGTAGATCCCCTCTGAAGTGCACGACGTGAAAGAGCGGAGCGGCGCATCCAACCCCCAACAGTCCCGCATTTCGTTAGAACGTACCTGACGAATATATGTTGTTACTACGCATTCCGTTGCAACGCATGCCTTTACCACGCATGCGTTACAACGGAATGTTTTTTCTTCGCATTGCCCTTACCTCGATCTTGCCTTTACCCCCCAAGTCCCCTTTCTTCTTTTTTTTCCCTTTTTCTTAGGTCTTCGCCGACACTAACGAAGGACTGACGCTTTTTTTTCGACCAGGAAGACGTTTTTCCTTGATGACGTTGCTTGCGTGCTAAAGACGTCGTTGAAGCAATACGCGTTGTGAAGACGTTTACGAGGTAAGTGTACTGTGGTAAACGTAATGCGTAGAAAATGCTTCGTGGTAAAGGCTGTTTCCCGTACCTGACCACATCACCACATCGCCGAGAGGATTGCCTGGCGAGAATGCGGAGGACCCGGGGGGCCTGGCGTGGCAGCACCGGTGCGGCTGACAGGAGCGGAGGCCGGCCGGGGCTGGTGCCGTCCTGCCGGGGCCCTCGGTAAGCTGTTCAGCGAGGCGGAGGTGGCTGGAGCTGAGAGCAGAGAGTGGGGCCGCGGTCGGACCTGAGCCCGTGGCTGCGGAGGCAGGTGTGGGCCTGGGTGCAAGCCGGTGATGGCGGGAGCAGCATACGGGGTCCCGCGGCCACATTACAGGCAGCAGTCCAGTGCCCCTGTTGTCTCAGACTACGCAGAGCAAGGCGCTATTGGGCTGACATCAGAGGCGCTGAACCGGGGCCATCAACACACATGAGCAGAGGCCTGCGGAACGTAGTCTCATACCAATACTGAGATCTGAGTGGGCCACCGGGACAATGACGGGGCTGTGTGAAGGACGGACGGGGATCTGCTTTTGCTGCATTGTCAGCCCTACAAGCCCCATAGCAAGCAAGAGTGGCAGACTCTCTACCAATATTCACAAGCAGTCTCTCCCCTGGGAATTTGGGCCTAGCCTGGGCTTAGGAGGCGGCATATATATAGCTGAATGAGACGTTTTGCCATGACGTGCAAACGTGAATCTGCACAAGTATAACAAAGCTGCACACTGGTTTTGCGGCACGCCTGCAATGGGGAAGACGGATAAATCCCAACCCCGCCTCATGTTCGACCTGCGGAAGCCCAGCAGGTACCAACAAAAAGGGGTCTCGGACTCGGAGGCGGATAACTAAGGGGAGGCTCCCCCCTTGCTTGAAATGACTCTACTAGCAATACAGCGTAGTCTCCAGTCTATCGAAGGCAGCATGGCTGCGCTGAATCATAGGCTGGATCATATGTCCTCACAGCTGGAGAAACAAACTTCGAGTGATGGGGGAGGTTGACCAAAGGGTCTCAGCCACGGAGAATGGTCTCAGCGATCTGTCAGGCAAAACTCTCAATATGGAGAAAGTACTGGCACTTATACAGGCGAAAAAGGAGGATTTGGAGGCGAGGTCATATAACATCAAAATTACAGGCCTGCCGGAATCCACCAACACAGGAAGAATGGAGACATATGTAGAAACCCTGATGAGAGACATCTTTGGGCCGGAGAACCTCTCCACTATGTTCATTGTCAAGCGGGCCCACCGCTCTCTAGCGGCGAGTCCGATCCCTGGTGCAGCGCCGGGCACTATCATTGCTAGACTTTTAAATTACAGAGACCGCGACGCCATACTACGGATGGCCAGAGAAAAAGGCACAATTGAACACCAGGGGAACTCATTGGCATTTTTCTCTGATTTTACAGTTGCGGTGAAGGCAGCAAGAAGGGAGTTTGGCGCAGTGAAGAAGGTGCTACAGGCTGAGGGGATCCCGTATGCCATGCTATACCCTGCTCGTCTAAGAATAGGTCACGAGGGGGACTTTAAGATTTTCACTAACGCCAAGGTGGCACTGGAACATGCGAAGAAGCTGAAAAGGAGAAGACGTGATACCTTGAAAGATCCGGACGAGGAGCAGCAATGATGAGTGACCACAAGTCTGGAGCTCTGGACACGTTGGGCACCATTCACCTGGGAACTGGAGAGGGGCCGAGAGATTGTAAAATGAACCAGTCTTTCGGGCGCTGACTTAGGAGGCTCGGCTCCTTTTTCTATAGGGGGCCACCTAGATGCATATTAGCTAAATGTTTGCTTTAAAGTTATAAGCGCATGTTGAAGACCTGATCAGCCACCTCCTGCTTCCGTAGGAGGCCAGTAGCACTCTGTTGCTCCCCACATGGGAGAACCCACCATGATGCAACTGTTATTTTGTATTTTATGGGTACTGTTTAAATAGTTTAGGGATGGCTTTAGCAAGTTGGGGGTGCTGATGCGGGTGGGGGATGGTGGGGGAGGGAGGGGAAGGGCTGGCTGGAACCTAGCACAGATTTAGTAACTGAACTAATGCAGCATATTTTTTATGTAAGGCTTCCCCAAGATATTAATAGCATGTTAAGTAGCAGGTATGGGTGGTAATATTAAGGGTCTCACCTGGAAAGTACGTGGCCTGAATAGCCCCAAAAACATTTGATCTGTTATAGCGTATCTGGACAGGATGGATGTACAGATCGCCTTTTTGCAAGAGACGCATCTGACGAGGATCTCAGAGAAGCACATGGGAACACGCTGGGCCGGGGTGCGGGTTGCTGCCTCCTACTCCTCTTACTTCAGGGGCGTGATGATCCTTATAAAGAAGGGTGTGCCATTTACGATGATTAGCTCAGAGGCAGATGATTAGGGCAGGGTGGCACTGCTTCAGGGTAAGCTGGGTGGGGTGAAGGTCCTGCTCATCACCATATATGGTACGAATGTGGATGATCCTGCTTTCTTTGTCGATGTTTGGTGTCGTATTTCCGTGTACTCCCACGCAGAGATAATCTGAGGGGGATTTTAATATTTGCCTTGAAATGAATATGGACAGATCGGAGAGTGTGACGGCTCGAAATAAGCAGGCCTCAGACACGTTGCTGGGGTTGATGGAGGCTGGGGAGGTACATGACATATGGCGCTTGCCACACCCAGGGTCATGGGACAGCACCTTAATCTCATCGGTACATGGGACGTGGTCCAGTTTAGACTACTGACTTGCGTCAGAGGCGGTATGAACATGGGCAGTCCGCATTAGTCATATGGCCAAGACGCTTACTGATCCCTCCCCAGTTCTCCTTGAGCTTCAGATCCCTGAGTGTGAGAGACCCCCTTTCGTGTGGCGGCTACAGGAGGCTTCCTTGACTGATCCAGTTTTTAAGAGCACCATCGGTGAGGTGATAAGTAATTATTTATCGAAAACGTGGGCTCGGTGGACAGTGCAGGGGTGCTTTGGGAAGCATTCAAAGTCATGATCTGTGAGGCATGTATTAGTGCACAAGCTGGAGTTTTCAAAGACTTGCGGAGAAGAATACATAAATTGGCGACAGAAATTTCCGCCCTGGAGCGGTTGTATGAGCGAAACCCGGCACCAGAAACACTCGCTAAAATCAGGAACCTCGTGACCGAGCTCAATCAAACTGTAGATCAAGAAGTGGTGCATAGATCCAGAAGGAGCACGGCACGTTACTATGGGGAGGGGGGAAGACCTAGTCGCTCATTGGCCCAGAAGTTAGCTGCGCCTAGGAGTCAGGACTATATTACAGAAATGTTGGATAGCGATGGCATGGCACGGCATAACACGACAGAGATTAGCAGGGTGGTGCTGGATTTGTACACTGCACTATACGGTGAAACTGCGCAGGTATCGGCAGATGATATATGCGCATATTTGGAGGACATCGCCCTAGGGTGGTTGTCAGGGGGTCAGAGGGAGTATCTCACGCAGCATTTTGATGCAGAGGATGTTAAGCTGGCCATAATGTCCCTCCCTACCTGTAAAGCAGCTGGTCTTGATGGGCTCCAAAGAGAATTTTACAAGGCCTACGTGGACGACCTGGCGCCCCGACTGTTAGAAGTCTTTGCAGAGGTATACGAGCCCGGGATACTACCTCCCACGCTCCAGGAGGCACTTATTGTCACACTGCTGAAACCTGACAAGGCAGCTCATAAGTGCGACTCCTACAGGCCTCTCTCCCTCATCAACATAGATGTGTAGATCCTGGCGGAGATGATCGCAAATAGGCTACAGCCGCTTGTACCCAAACTAATCCTTCCGGACCAATCAGGGTTTGTGCCGGCTAGATCGACGACGTATAATCTGCGTACTATTTTTGCAATGCTGCACTATTTCGAGCCGGACTTTCAGGCAGTGGCAGTGCTGCTTGACGCAGCAAAAGCATTCGACTCCTTGCAGTGGGGGTATATGTTCAGTGTTCTACTGCGAATGGGCATGTCGCCGTTCTTTCTGAAGTGGATTCAACTATTATATTCTGAGCCTGCGGCTCGGGTACGAGTAAATGGCTGGGTTTCTGAAGCATTCCCCATAAGGAGGGGTACGAAGCAGGGATGCCCCTTGTCGCCGATGCTCTTTTCGCTGCCATTGGAGCCCTTGGCCTGTAAACTTCGTCAAAAGCATGCCCATGCAGCGTTGAGATTCCGGCAGAGACTGCTTGTGGTCTCACTGTATGCCGATGATATGCTGCTCTATGTCCGCGATCTTGCCACGCATCTCCCGGCGCTGCTGCGTTAGTATGTGAAATTTGAGCGATATTCCGGATTAGGGATAAACTGGGCAAAACCAACAATTTTTCCGTTGACGGTTGACACTCGGGAAATAGAGCTGGATTTCCCGCTGATGTGGTCTACTGACCCAGTGAAGTACTTGGGGATATGGCTGCATAGGGAACCTGACACAGTACTCTCCATGAATTATGGCCGAGCTATCCTGCAGATCACTGAGCGAGTGGAGCGATGGGCTAAACTGCCCCTCTCGCTAGCTGGCAGGATCGCAGTAGTAAAAATGACGATATTGCCAAAGCTCCTTTATTTGTTTATAAATATTCCCTTGCGTATGAACGTTGCACTGTTCAATACACTTCAGTCGTCCCTACTGACCCTTGTCTGGGGAGGCAAGAAGCCTCGATGGAGTTGGAGCATGCTTACCCAACCATTTGATCATGGAGGGTTTGAGGTGCCTGATATGCGGTTGTACTATTTTTGCGCACAGGCGCAGTTTGCGCATTATTAGTACTTCCCTCAGCATTATTTGCCACACACTGCAATTGAGGTGGACACTGTGCACCCGGTCACTTTGATGGCGGCGACTCTGTCGGGTGGGGGAGGGGCCCGAGAGCTGAAATAAACTTGTTTAGTTGCACTGAGTGGGCATGGAAGATACTGGCTAAGAGGGCACAGTTGGGCTACCTATATGCCCCAGAGCTACCCATTGCTACACATCCAGATATCTCCGCTACTCATGAGCAGGGGGCCTTGCGAGCACTAACGGAGGCTGGGGTCACACACCTGGGAGATTTATATGAGGACGGTTGGTTCTGACCGCTTCAGGAGCTGCAGGTGGGGCGAGACCACGACATGACGCTGGGCTTTCCGTACGTTAGGGTGCGGCAGGCAATACGATCTGCCTTCCCTAGCTATCCGACAGAACTGACAACACTGAAGGCTCCTCAGGTGGTGCTGGTGGGAGAAGAACGTAGGGGTATGATAACTCAACTATATAATGCGTCTATAAGAGAGGGCGAACTCACTGAACACCCCTCCCATAGCGAGTGGAACGAGATGCTGGGGTCCCAAATGCAGCTGGAACAGTGGCAGTTCTGCTGTGAGCTCACCGGCCGATTGACGGCAAGCGGTAACCTCCATATTATTCACTTTAAGTATCTACACCAGCTATATTATACACCGTGTCAATTGCGAAAGTATGGTTTGTGGGAGAATGCGCGCTGTGTGAGGTGTGGGCAGGATGAAGCGGAGTTTCTGTATCTGGCGTGGAATAGCGCTAAGATATTTGCATTCTGGAATCAGGTAGCAAGAGTGCTCACTGAAGTTGTGTTAGAAAATGTAATGTGTACACCTGAAGTTTGCTTATTGGGTATGGTCAAGACACTAAAGCCATGCAACCGGCGAATTGTCGCGGTCTCGAGCCTCTTTGCCAAACGGCCAGTGCCACAATGCTGGGGTGCCAAAACTGCCCCCACTGTGAAAAAATGGTTCCGAGATTTGATCTATTGAAGGGAGATACTAGAGGCTTATGCAGAAGAACTACCTGTGGCTTCCAGGCCGAAAGACTTTTGGGCTTCATTGACTCTGTACTTACTCGAAAACCCTGACTTGCAGCAGGCCTAAAGCGTAAAGGTGTGGGCAGCACAAAAATGCAAAGGCTAGATATTCTGCTGTGGGATGCCGCGATTATGTTGTATAAGTTGCTATGTGTTCATCAACTGAGGCTGCAATGCTGGGTGGGAAGTGGGGGTAGGGGTATGGGTATGTTTGGGGTTGTTTTTCCTTACTCTGATACAAAATGCTTGTGCTTTTATATGGAAATGCCTGCCCTGATTGGAGCTCACTGTGGAGCTATGTACTCATGCGTTGCAAGTAGGGATGGGCGGAATTAGCAGAAGTGCCTTTCGCCAAATATCTCCGCACAAAATCTCCGCGATCACGCGATATTTCGTGTGATCGCGGAGATTAGTGCTTCCGGTTGGGGTTTCATTTTTGTTACAGGAGCATCGTGCCAGAATGATTCCTGCCCTGCATATTTACCCAAGAAGATGCCACCGTTTTGTGCAATACCTCTACTCGAGTACTTTCTACTGGCTAATCAGTAAGTGCTAACTTTGCCACGGCGCCGACGGCCCTGGGGTCCCTCGAATCAGCTGTCCACCATAGTGGGGGAAAGGGCGGGAAGACGTTGCCCACCGCTGGTGTGTGGGGCGGGGCTTCCATGCAGTTCACATGCCTCTTGTTCCTAAAGGGCCAGAGACTGATCAGAGCAGCAGACGAGGAGACAGAACCTCCTGGTGTCAGGAACTACAAAGGGATTGCGCTCGAGAAAGTCATGGCTGCACAGAGCTCCACCAAAGATCACAGGTAATTTTTGACGGTAGATATGGGGAGAAAAGCACACCTGCCCAGCCTCGACCTAGCTCCAGAATGTTTTGTGCTGATTAATGCATTACTGAATTTGATCTACTACTCGGGCCCCTGCTTTATTTATATCTGTAAGTGCTTCCTGTTGAGGTTTAATTTTTGTGACAGGAAAGGAAGGACTCAAGGCGACAATTCCCGTTCCCTCGCGGAAATTGCGACAATTCGACATTTTCGTGTTACGCTCGGAACGCAAAAATGTCGAATTGTCGCAATTTCCGCGAGCGGAACGGAAATCGTCGCCCACCCCTAGTTGCAAGCTGTTCAATAAAAACAATAAAATAAAAAAAAGTTTACTACTCAGGGCCCGTTTACGATGTTGGACGGACCAGAGTCCGTCCGACATCGTTTGGGAACTGGGACCGACTGACCTCCTGTCATCGGTCCCAACCTAGCAAGTAGGATGCGACCGAACACTGTTCGGTCGCACTCCTATTCTTTACAATGGGAGCATGCATTCCAATCGGAATGCATGCTCTCAGTGTAAAGAGCTGAGGTGCAGTTCATTCCTTCAACCTTCAGGTGCCTGCCACCGGGTGCAGCGATCAACAGGGGGGCACCATAGGTGCCCCAAAGCTGCCATCCGGAGGCCATTCACCCTGCTGGGGGCCCCCAAAGTCGGATTCCCACAGCCTTTCTGTGACGAAAGGCCGGCACAGAAAGGCTGTGGGAATCTGCCATCGTAATCCCTCGGGCGACAAGAGCCACCCTTGGGAATACAGGCCCCTTTCTGAATGGCAGACGGGCTCCCCGAGCCCATCGTAAGCCATTCGGAAATCCTGTTTGGGTTCATTTCTGTCAAACAAGAGGAGCTAAAGAGGGGAAACGTGCCAGAACGCCCTCCAATCAACAATAGTTTCAACACAAAAAGTACTGGCACACTGTAGCAAATATTTATTTTTGTTCTGGAATGGGTGGAGGGAGTGTGCTTTTTCACAAACCACCAGCGCTCATTATATTATATGGTATCACCCCATCCAGTATGCTACAAAATAAAAAATTGTGTAAGTCAGTAAAGACAGAATGAAAGAATGAAAGAAGTGTGAAGTCAGTCCACAGATTGATAAGCTCTACACAAACCCTCAGTGATGAAGAGGTGAAAAAATGTGTAAAGAGAGAGAGAGTACCTCACGTGCGCACCACCAGAGGAGCTACTGGTTGGTTCTCACCAGCTTGCCCACGTCTATTTCATCATTTGTAACTCTCTCTCAAGAAAAAAGTGTGTAGTGTCCAGTGAAAAAACACATAACACAAGACGGTGTAGTGTGAAAACAAAGAAACACACAAACTGTGCGAACAAGGACAGTAAAAAACAGGGGGGTTTTAGACTCTCAAATATTTGTTTATTCTGGTTAGGAGTCTATCCCACTGTTTAAAAACACAGCATGTTGCATACCTTGGTAATGACGGCCAACATGTTTCATTGCCAGTTAATTTGTGGCAAATTCATCAGGGCAAGAAGGGGTCAAGGATCACCTTCTCTGGACACACACCTTTAAAACGGACTGACAAACACAAAAGGACAACACACAGCTTGATTAGTTCAACGGGAGATATATTCACAGTGCATCCCAGAGATGGTTAGGATTATGAGCTCAGATCCATTACCTAGTTGGGGCTATGGGCCCACATACCAGCCACCAACCAGTCGCAGGGGCGTTCTAACCTCTTTACTTTCGCCTTCCTGCTCTGCAAAGCACGACCGTTGTTAGTGCCTGCGCCTGTGAAAAAAGTATATCGATCATATATACCTAACAAGGCACGGTCCCTGATATATTGTCATTTTTTGCTCCTAAAGCTCTCATAGATGCTTCACCCAACGGGTTGAAAGCTCTACTCGACCACGCACACTGGCGGCAATTCACCCATTTATACCCTGTGCCTCAAGGGGACCCAACTCATCACTAGATATTCCTATGCCCCCGAGCTGGCTTAAAAACATCCCTCCAACTCGTGCCATGCTTACAATAAGCTCAGGTTCTACATACCGCAACATCCACGCATCGATCGAAATGCGGGCAGCATTCTCTCAGCGTCTCGTATACCCCCAGCTTACCCTGTAACTTTACACCCAGGCGGTAACTCAGCACTGGAACGGGTTACAGCCCGCCTGTGTCTGTTTTCAAAACGTCTCTAGCCCCATCTCGCGAGACTCCACGGTTTCCAGTCTCGTGTCTATGTGCTCATAGGAAATGCGGCGGCCATCTTAGAACTGTATCAGGTCCTATTTACAGATAGTGTAGACCTTGTTGAAAAGATAATTCCCAGACACAGGAGGGTCATTGAGGGTGCGCATTTTGACCTTCCAGCTCACCCGCATTAAGCGGGCTGAAAACTCATATGCTAAGGACACATTCCTTATAAAAACCAGTATCTACCATAGAATGAAAAAACGGGCAGCCATCTTAACAGTATGTTGGGTACAGAAGAATGTAGTCAGCTCAAGTTTCTTTCAATCAAGTGTCCTCCAGACTGCAAAACACAGCTCACTCACGGGTTAGAGGACGCGATCTCACTGATACAAAAGATCATCTACAGAGAATACAAGATGATTTGACCGAATATAAAAACTACATGGTCAATCAAAAAATTAAGGGACTCAAAAGAAATTTGGAGAGGTACACACATGAGTGGGCCTTCCCTTATGTGGATGATAAATATTACCAGGCTAGCAGTGAGAATATTCCTCCAGCGAGATATCAGAGAGGGGGGCGTCAACAGCCTAGGAGAACACCTGGTAACTGGACCTTTGATAATACCTCCAGTGAGGATGATGAGGCCGCTCTACCCACAGCCCAGGGGAAGGTTAGATTCAATCTGGAACCACAGGCTAATCAAGAACTTGGCTCCCTGATCCGTTCTTTTTTGGGCCAGGCTCAACAAGGCAACAGAGGGGGAGGTCACAGGGGACGGGGCAGAGCCAGACAGAACCAATCTCAGAACTGGCAAATGTTCTCCCCGCGCCAAGCTCGCAGTCGAGGTCGAGCCCCGATGTAAATAATATTGTTGTGAACCTCTCTGAGCATGAGCTAACAGCAGGCCAATTAAAAGTACTGAACCGTGGTCTTGGGTATGTTCCAACTCCCAAACATGATTCTTTTAAATGCCGGACTGAACTCTATGAAGTGGTGAGAAAAATTAAGATCAAAAAATTATTTGCGAACAAAGAACAGATTCCTACCTCAGTTTTCTCAACGGATTTACACCGTCCCTCCCAGTTCTGCCCACCACTATCCTCAGTGGGCCCTGAGGTGGCAGTTTTTGAGAATAAGGTTTTGAATGAGATTAAACTACTTGAGGAATCTCAACAGATCAACACTTTTAATAACATGAGCAAATTGGATTGGGCTGCAGTGAAATCATTGCAGGATAACGCTGCACTGACCATCAAATCTGCTGATAAAGGGTGCGCTGTGGTTCTTATGAATACCAGCGACTACGAGGCGGAAGTTCTGAGGTTGTTGAGTGACAGGAGGAACTACTGTCCTCTTGCACGTGACCCCACGGCTGAATTGCTACAACAGATTACCATCATTGTGGCACAGGCGCGGGAGAAGAAATGGATCACTGCTAAAGAGGCAGAGTTCCTTGTCAACGTCAACCCCAGGATACCGGCATTCTATGTTCTGCCGAAGATCCATAAGGCCCAGCGTCCCCCTCCTGGCCGCCCGATTGTGTCAGGAATCTCTTCGGTACTTGAGCCCCTTTCACAGTTTGCTGATTTCTTCCTCAGGGAGTCTGTAATCAACCAACGGTCATATGTTCAGGATACGACTGATATCCTGAACATCATCAACGAAATGGACTTTGATCCTTCCCAGCAGTTACTTGTGACCATTGACATCGAGTCCTTGTATACTAGCATACCCCAGGACGTGATGCTGGTGGCAGCAGCTCGCGCCCTGGGGGCTCAGGAGTGGTTCTACGACACTCCCCAGTCTTTTGTTATGCAATGTGTGGAGTTGGCCCTTACTCGTAACTACTTCTGTCACAAAGATGACCTGTATTTACAAACCTCTGGGACATCTATGGGCGCTACCTTTGCGCAGAGCCTGGCATGTATTTATGTCGGCCAATTCGAGGAACATTACCTGGACCATTCTTCCAATCCCTTCCAGGGGCACATTTGCCTCTGGAAGAGATATATAGACGATGTTCTATGTATCTGGACGGGCACTCAACAACGCCTTTGTGAATTTCTGGAATGGCTAAACTCGCTCGACACCTGTTTAAATTTCACCTGGCAGTTCAGTAGAGAAACGGCAACGTACCTTGATCTTGACATCATTGTGGTTAATGATAGACTCAGCACCAGCGTTCATCATAAGCCTACTGACAAAAACTCCTTATTGCATTACCAGTCGTACCACCCTAGAGCTCTAAGGGATAACCTCCCGGTTGGCCAGTTTCTGAGATATCGCAGAAATTGTTCTTCTACAACAGACTACCTGCATCAATCAGAAGTTTTGAGCATGAAATTGGCACAACGTGCTTACCCTAAGAGAATCATCACTAGAGCTCGTAAAAGGGCCCACAATACACCTAGGGAGGCCCTGCTTGAGAGGAACAAAAAGGAAGCAAGGGAGAGCCTGCCAGTAGTCCTGACGTTTGACCCTTTGTCTAACAAGATCAGACAAATAATCAAGAGACACTGGTCACTGTTATCAACTAGTGAATTTCAGATGCCCCAGCCCAGATTTGCATTTAAAAGGACGCAAAACTTGAAAGACAGACTGGTGCACACGAGACCTGTTCATGGTAAGAAGAATGTAAGCCTTCCCCCAGGACATCATCCCTGTGGTAGTTGCTCAGTGTGTGGACTGACGGAGAAAACAACTGAAATTACACTAGGTAGTGGGAGAACCTGGTTTCTCCGTCAGTTTACCAATTGCAATACATGCCATGTAATATACAGACTGACATGCCCATGTGGCTTACACTATATTGGTTTAACATCTAGAAAGGTCAAGGTACGCATACAGGAACATCTGAGCACGATCAGGGCCGGCAAGCTCACTACACGCCTGGTACAACATTATCAAGACCAGCAACATCACTTTAAATCTTTAAAATGGATCATTTTGGAGAAAGTTTTTGGCGACATTGGCGAAATAGACAAAAGATTGGCTGTGAAGGAAGCTCGCTGGATCTACTCAGAGAAGGGGGATACTATTGGTCCTAATGATCAAATTGAGTGGAACAAAGTGAGCAGATAGGTGTTCATTTGTAATTCTAGTATAACATCATTCAAATATGACCCTACTACCTGCGCCAATCCCTGACGTTCTATGTGTGGCATATCAAGTGTAGCCTAACACATAAAAGGTCTAGCCTTATGATCCGATGCGATTAATTTGGGGTCTATGTTTGCTCCTATGTGGTCTCCTCTGGGCCCTAAGGATAAGTCTCTTTTGATTGTCGAGGCCGCCTTTTGTAATCTATTATGGTGCCCCCGATCGCGTCCTCTAACCTGTGAGTGAGCGGTTTTTTGCAGTCTGGAGGACACTTGATTGAAAGAAACTTGAGCTGACTACATTCTTCTGTACCCAACATACTGTTAAGATGGCTGCCCGTTTTTTCATTCTATGGTAGATACTGGTTTTTATAAGGAATGTGTCTTTAGCATATGAGTTTTCAGCCCGCTTAATGCGGGTGAGCTGGAAGGTCAAAATGCGCACTCTCAATGACCCTCCTGTGTCTGGGAATTATCTTTTCAACAAGGTCTACACTATCTGTAAATAGGACCTGATACAGTTCTAAGATGGCCGCCGCATTTCCTATGAGCACATAGACACGAGACTGGAAACCGTGGAGTCTCGCGAGATGGGGCTAGAGACGTTTTGAAAACAGACACAGGCGGGCTGTAACCCGTTCCAGTGCTGAGTTACCGCCTGGGTGTAAAGTTACAGGGTAAGCTGGGGGTATACGAGACGCTGAGAGAATGCTGCCCGCATTTCGATCGATGCGTGGATGTTGCGGTATGTAGAACCTGAGCTTATTGTGAGCATGGCACGAGTTGGAGGGATGTTTTTAAGCCAGCTCGGGGGCATAGGAATATCTAGTGACGAGTTGGGTCCCCTTGAGGCACAGGGTATAAATGGGTGAATTGCCGCCAGTGTGCGTGGTCGAGTAGAGCTTTCAACCCGTTGGGTGAAGCATCTATGAGAGCTTTAGGAGCAAAAAATGACAATATATCAGGGACCGTGCCTTGTTAGGTATATATGATCGATATACTTTTTTCACAGGCGCAGGCACTAACAACGGTCGTGCTTTGCAGAGCAGGAAGGCGAAAGTAAAGAGGTTAGAACGCCCCTGCGACTGGTTGGTGGCTGGTATGTGGTCCCATAGCCCCAACTAGGTAATGGATCTGAGCTCATAATCCTAACCATCTCTGGGATGCACTGTGAATATATCTCCCGTTGAACTAATCAAGCTGTGTGTTGTCCTTTTGTGTTTGTCAGTCCGTTTTAAAGGTGTGTGTCCAGAGAAGGTGATCCTTGACCCCTTCTTGCCCTGATGAATTTGCCACAAATTAACTGGCAATGAAACATGTTGGCCGTCATTACCAAGGTATGCAACATGCTGTGTTTTTAAACAGTGGGATAGACTCCTAACCAGAATAAACAAATATTTGAGAGTCTAAAACCCCCCTTTTTTTACTGTCCTTGTTCGCACAGTTTGTGTGTTTCTTTGTTTTCACACTACACCGTCTTGTGTTATGTGTTTTTTCACTGGACACTACACACTTTTTTCTTGAGAGAGAGTTACCAATGATGAAATAGACGTGGGCAAGCTGGTGAGAACCAACCAGTAGCTCCTCTGGTGGTGCGCACGTGAGGTACTCTCTCTCTCTTTACACATTTTTTCACCTCTTCATCACTGAGGGTTTGTGTAGAGCTTATCAATCTGTGGACTGACTTCACACTTCTTTCATTCTTTCATTCTGTCTTTACTGACTTACACAATTTTTAATTTTGTAGCATACTGGATGGGGTGATACCATATAATATAATGAGCGCTGGTGGTTTGTGAAAAAGCACACTCCCTCCACCCATTCCAGAACAAAAATAAATATTTGCTACAGTGTGCCAGTACTTTTTGTGTTGAAACTGGGTTCATTTCTGACCAACTCCATCCAAATGGGTAGGTCGGAAATTAATCTAAACAGGAGATTACGATGCCAAAGGAACGGCTCCGACCAAGTGTCGCTATTTGCAATTGCAACTCCATTCTTTCCTATGGGTCTCAAGGCCCATAGTTGAGAATGGTCTTGCATTACCTAAATTGCGATTACCTAATTTTGGTAACAAAAAAGATGCACATGTAAGGCGCCACATGGCACTTTAAAAAATGCTGTTTCGTGCATTTTTTTTTCGAGAATGCAATTGTTTACTATCATCTTGAAGTTGATGGCAATTAGTGTTTCCTAAATGCACAGTTTGCATTTAGGAAATGCTTCTTGCATGTGCATTAGGGAATCGCGAAATGCGATTCCCTATTTGCATTTGCAATTTAGGGAATCGCGATTAAGTAAATTGCGAACGCAAAAAACTTTCATGCATTAGAAAAGGCCATTTTGGGATCGCAAACGGACGATTTTTGCGAATTGCGCTGTTTGCTATCGCAAAATAGCTTGATTCATGTGCCCCTAAGATGGTAATAATGAAAATGTGTACTCAACAAAGAACAGGGAGAAGTTTTCAAAACAGGAAGAGGGGAATGGTTTTGTATATATAGTAGCCTTACTCGCGATAAAAAGAAATGTATTTCAAGTCCAAAGATGTGCCCAATTCACACTCTTGAGTGCAAGAATTTCAGTTGGTGCACAGCGACAAATAGCGCGTGTAACCCCCGCTTGCATTCAGCGTTGTTCCCTTGCTTATTTCTAGTTCTCTTTTCTTCTTTGCTCACCCGTGTCTTTGGTGTAAAACTGCCTCTCTCTTTCAGTAATATGATTATTTTAATTATGTGAGCCATTGATGAATGTTACCAAGACACATGAATCTAATGTTCACAGAGCAAGAATTGCCAGAGAAAACCAGTCTATTAATTTATGAGACTTTTGTTTTTTAGGATCCTTTTTTAAACGTAATTTTCATGATGGATCATATTGTGAACCTCATTCAATGGTTTTTAGTAACTAAGCATAAAGAGAATATTAATAAGAATAATTCATATCCCCTTTTACATTTCAATGTATATTCTAATGTTTCTTGTAGAGCACCATAATGTTATGTGGTGCAGAAGAGATACAGGAAAAGAATTACACGAATAAGCAATAAATACGGTTGCAGGAAGATTAGAGGGTTAACTTGTCATCAGACAGAACTCTCAAGTGGCTTCGTGCAGCTAGACCTGGATCTTTCATCCACAGCACTCTCCATTCTGGATCTCATAATTCTAATTCAGTGTTGTAACCACAGGACTGTGACCACCACTGGGTAAAGCAAAGCGGGTATTTATTAAAAAAGGTTCATATATAGCGCTGGCTGGGCCCGAGGGTATCAGAACGCTTTACATGGGTATTAATTGCAATATAACAAAATTACAATGAGGTAGTATTCAAAACCAATACAAACAGTAAAAAAAACAGCTCAAATTTTACACTATCTAATTACATAAATTGCACTGGGCTCCAGCAAGTCCTTAGAGACTAGGCTAGCGTGGGAGGGAAAGGAAGGAGAAGAGGGAGGTAGGTTTTAGGAATGGGAAGAGGCTGAGGAGGGGGGGAGGTAAAGTCAATATCAAACCACTTTATATGGGTATTAATTGCAATGTAATAGAATTACTCAAAACCAATACAGACAATAAAAAACTGCTCAAATTTTACACGATCTAATTACATGTATTGCAATGGGCTACAGCAGGTCCTGAGAGATTAGGCTAGCGTGGGAGGGAAAGGATGGAGAAGAGGGGGTAGGGTATAGGAATGGGGAGAGGCTGAGGGGGTGGGAGGTTAAGGCAAAACCAAGTGGGACGAAACAGGTCCTATGGGAAAGGTTAGTGGGAGAAGTTAGTGGGCGAAGGAAGATGTGAGAGGGGCAGGAGAGAAGGAGTGGATGGGGAGGACCTTAAACAGTAGGAGGTCGGGGTGGGATGAGTACCCGTGGAAGGGATTAAGGACCCCATTATTTGTTGAGAAGGAGGAGTTTGAGGTCTTTTTTGAAGCTGACGTAAGAGGGGTTACAACAAAGTTCTTTAGGGAGGGAGTTCCAGATGTTAGGTGCGTTTCTGGCAAAGGAGCGTGATTGTGTGGAGTTCTCGTTTAACAGAGGACGGACAAGAGCGAGAGTGTTGGAGTTTCTCAATGCTCTAGAGCAGCCAGCTTTGTGAAGTTTAACTGAGAGGTACTTCAGGGAGCGTTGATACAGGGCTTTGTGCGTAATGCAAGCTGTCTTGTAGGAAGTTCTTCCTTCGACAGGAAGCCATTTGAGGGCTTTAAGGGCAGGGGAGATGTGATCGAACCATTTGAGGTTGGTAATGAGCCTAGCAGCCAGGTTCAGAACAGATTTGATTGGGGTCAGGTGGACTTTAGGGGTTCCAGAGAGGATGGCGTTACCATAGTCAATTTTTGACAAGACCAGCGATTGGACAACTAATTTAAAGTCATCTGCAGGAATGAAGGGTTTTATTTTCTTGAGGTGATGGAGAGTGAAGAGAGCGCTTTTGGACGAATTTTTTATGTGGGGGATAAGAGTAAGGTTCTGGTCAATGTTAAATCCGAGGGATTTAACTGAGTTAGATATAGTGAGAGAGCAGTTGAGTGCGGTTAGGTCAGAGATCCAGGATAGAATGGGGAGCGAGCTGTTCTTAGGGGAGAAAAGAATGATTTCAGTCTTTTTTGGATTGAGTTTGAGGTGGTTGTAGTGGAACCAGGATTGAATCTTACTCAAGGCATCATTGAGGTGAAGAATGTCCGAGCGGGATTGAATCTTATAGTAAAGTTGGGTGTCATCTGCATATAGGTGGTAATTGATTCCCGCTTGCTTAAGGATAAGGGTGAGGGGTTCCATGAAGAGGTTGAATAGAGAGCGGGAGAGGATAGAACCCTGGGGGACCCCTAGTGATACAGGCATAGGTTTGAAAAGACAGTCGCAAATTTTAATTTGCTGGGTTCTGTGTTGGAAAAAGGAGGTGAACCATTTGAGGACTGAACCGTTGAGGCCAAAACGATCTTTAAGTGAGTTAAGTAGAGTAGAGTGGTTAACAGTGTCGAAAGGGAGGACTCGCCTTTGTCAAGGGAGTGATGGATGTCATCAATGATATTTAGCATGGCCGTTTCCGTACTACAGCCCTTTCTGAAGCCTGATTGGAAAGAGTCTAAAAGATTGAATGAATCAATGTGTCTATCTAGTGGGAGCAGGGCGCCTTTTTCAAGGGCTTTTGAGAGAAGAGGAAGGTTAGAGACAGGACGAAGGTTATTTAGGTCAATTGGGTCACCAGCAGGATTTTTGAGGATGGGAGTGATTGTCCCAGTTGGAGGAAAGCAGGGACACAACCCGAGGTAAAGGAGGAGTTGATGATAGAGGTCCAATAGGGGGCAATTATATTTTTTCAATCCTGGACAAGGTTGGAAGGGAGAGGGTCTTTGGTGTGAGATGACGGTTTAGGTCTGCTAATGACATTAAGAACATCAAGTTCAGTGACTGGATGGAAATTGTGCCAAGAAGCATTATTTTTTTGCTCGAGTATGGTGGGGATGGGTTGGAGAATAGGGACGACAGGAGGAAGCGATGAGGAGTCATGAAGAAGCATTGAGAGTGAAGGAGAATTGGTGGGAATGTCCAGGGAGGGAAGTAGGCTAAGAGGGAGGGGAGTTAAGGTGAAGGATTGATCAATTTTGGAGATTTTTTTCTGAGAAGTAGTTGGCAATTTCTTCGCATCTCTCGTTGATGGAAATCACCTTGGGGGGTGCAGAGGATGTTTGGTTTTTAACAATGCTGAATAGATCCCTAGGTCTGTTTTTGGCCTGGTCGAGTTGAGAGCGGAAGAAGGATGTCTTAGCATTGAGGATGTGTTTTTTATAATTGGCCCTAGCGGATCTGAGGAGGGAGAGATTAGAGGGGGGAGGGTTTTGCCTCCATATGCGTTCAGTCGATCTAAGTGCGCGTGTTTCATTGTTGAGATCTGCATTGAACCAGGATTTGGAGGAGGAGTTTTTCTGTAGTTTTAGTCTGGCTGGGGCAATTTGGTCAAGGACTTCAACGATGGATTTATTAAAGTGTTTGGTAGGGTCATTAGCATTTTGGGAGAGAGGAGAGAGTCGAAGTTGCGCTTTGTCTTTGGTCTCCAGTTCGCCTGGGGGAATAAGATGAATATTCCTAGTCAATTTAATCTTTTTGATGGTTTTGGGTGGAGGGGGTAGCACAGTATTAGTGATCATGAAAAGGATGAGGTGATGGTCTGACCAGTCGATGGGAATGATGAAGGAAAGGGAGGCCAGATCATTTCTTGTAATGATAGCGTCCAGAGTGGCTCCTTTGGTGTGAGTAGGAGAGTGGCAGAGTTGTTTCAGGTCGTTAATATCAAGTAGATCAGTGAGGAGGTTAACCAAAGGATCATCCTTTTTGTTCCAATGAAGATTAAAATCTCTGAGGAAGAGGTTTTTAGAATTGGAAAGTGAGGATTGGGTAAGAAGGTCGGACTATTCCTCTACAAAAGGAAGAGGATCACCGGGAGAATGGTAGATATTGTGTAGTCGAATTGGAGGGGAGCCTTGCACTTTAAGTTCCGATCCGAGGTATTCAAAAGTAGAATGATCGGAGTTCTGCACAGGTGAGAGTTGGAGTTAATTTTTATAGATTATTGCTAGACCGCCTCCAATTCTGACAGGTCTATCTTTTCTGAGGATGGAGTAGCCAGGGGGAGAGAGCATATCAAGAATAGAAGAAGAGTGATCTTTAAGCCAAGTTTCAGTTAGAAAGGCGATGTCGAATGTTTTTGCTAAGGATGGTTTCTGAAATTTCAATTGCGTGTTGGACAGCCGAGCGACAGTTAACCAGCATGTAGGTAAGGGGTTTAGGGTTGCTTGTGGGGGGGGGGGAGGGGGGCAGGAGTGGATAGTGGTAAATTGTGGGGGACAGTCTGGGTGAAGCTGGAATTCTGCTAGTCCCAAGTATCACGGGGATGGGTGCCTGCGGGACCAGAGGGTCAGTAGTCAAAGATTAGGGGGTATGGATTACAGAGGTCAGGGAGATCAGAGGCGGGGAGGTGGTTCGAGGCGTGGAATGTTCTAAGTGTGTCGTTACAGAGGGGTAGTATCCCATTGCTGGGGGAATGTAGTGTTGGATTGTTCAGCACACAGGGATATAGAATGATTGGGGCAGTTAAGTGAGGAGGGGGAGTTGACATCTTTTCTGAGTGAGGTGAGTTCAAACGACAGGTTAGCAAAATGGAGTTCTATCTTAAAAAGCATCTGGGGTATAAGAGAGAAAGGGACAGAGGCTGGGAGGTCGGGGGGACTTGGAGGATGTTCCGAGTTAGTCAGGACGAGAGGTCTGGGGTGAGGGTGGGGTGGGAGCCCAAGTGGGGGGTGATGAGGGGTGTTCCGATTGATGGAAGAAGGGAGGGAAGTGAGGTGGGACAGGGCATTCACTGGAGTCAGAAGAGAGTCAAGAGAAGGGAAGGGTGTGCGAGGAAAGTGAGAAGGGTAGGGTTAAGGAGGGGAAGGTCAATTAGGGAGGAAGAAGTTGAAGACAGTGATTGAGTCGTGGGGGGGATCACATTTAGGGGGCTGGGAGGAAGAAGAAGATAGAAGGGAGGAACAGGTGTGAGGTGTTGGAGCCTCAAGAGGAGGAGAGAGAGTTTGGGTGGTTGAGTGGGCTGTTGGCGAATCAGTAGGAGGGAAAGTTGTTAACGCAGGAGGGAGATAGAGAGTCTGTGCTTGGGAGACGTCCGTGGTGCTTTCAGTGTCTGTATAAGGAGGGGTCAGAGTAGGGGAAACAGGGGGCAGAGGGTCAGCCTGTGATTGGGACGCTGAAGGGTCAGAGGAAGGTATCGAGAGTAGGTAGGATAGGGTGCTGAAATGGTGTTCAAATATGGTGAGATGTTTTTCAATGGCTTGAATGAGGATGTTTCTTGATTTAAAAATGGAGATGTCAATTTCATCAAGAAAAGTAGGGGAAGGGGTGGTAGACAGTTTCAAACCAAATGGGATTTTGCATGACCTTGTGATAGGGAGGTGGTGGAGGAAGATGCTTTTCTATTTAGAGGGGCACTTGGAGTAGAAGATGTAGTTGGTTTTTACACTCGAGGTGAGACTGAGGTAGTTTTTCACAAATAGCGTTTCTTGGTGACGAATTAGTAGTTTGTGTTTAAAGTTTTTCTTAACATTTTTGGAGAGGTTAGGGGGTAACGAATGGATACAAGGATGGATAAAGCGGGTAGGTACATACCACCCATGGGTGTCCGCGGAGAGTTTTAAATTGCCCTTTATGACTATGCCCCTGCCCTTTGAGATTGTCAAAATGGGTCGGAAGATGAATGACACTGAAATTATGCAGCCCCTGAAAAACATTCTGCGGGCGCCCATGCCTACACCATATACAAATCATTTCGCGGAACAAGCCCGATCTACCTCCAGAAATGATCCTCACTCTATGTTCTTGGTCACCGGCTCAGCTCAAACATCACAAGTCCTGTTATCAAACTGACTTTAAAATAAAACAAAAACAGAAAGAGGCCATGGAATCTCCTTATAGAACTTTCTGGACCTTGGATTTGAAATTGAATAGCAGCCTTCAAAAGAGTGCTGGAAATGAAACTCTTCATGGATTCTCGAAAGATCAAAACTCTGACGGAAGGACTTTGATCCATTAGTACTTTGTTTCAGACCCCATCACCTTTAGGATAGACCCCACTCTGCTTCCCTATGCTCACAAGGGTTACCTCGCTTATTCTCCCCCCTCCCCCCCCCCACTGCCTTGCAAAGTGGTTGTGGTGACCTGTTGGCATATTATAAATAATATAAATAATAAAAAATAAAAGACACCACAAGCTAAAGATTTGGCCAGAGGGATCCGGTTGTAGCTTATCAGCTGCACAAGCCCACCCAGGCCCGCTTGTTATTTGCTTCATGGAACTTGCAGTTTGGCTTTTCTTGCAATGGACACAGGACCTCAAGTACCAGAATGCACAGCTGCATTGTCAGGAAAGCTAGCAGTATCTTGCTCATGATGGTATATAGAGGTGTGGGGAAATTAAAGCTTGGCAGGCGCCCTCAAGTGATTCACAAGATCAATCAATCAATCAATCAAACATTTGTAGAGCACGCTACTCACCCGTGATGGTCTCAAGGCGCTGGAGGGGTGGGGGATGTTGCAGCTACTGATCGAACAGCCAGGTCTTGAGGAGTCTCCTGAAAGTCAGCAGGTCCTGGGTCTGATGCAGGTGAATGGGGAGGGTGTTCTATGTCTGGGTGGCGAGGTGTGAGAATGATCTGCTGCCGGTGTTCGTTCGGCGGATGTGTGGGACGGTAGCGAGGGTGAGGTCAGCGGAGCAAAGCTGGCGGTTCGGGGTGTTGAAGGTGAGCCGTTCGTTAAGCTATGATGGTCCGGCGTTGTTGAGTGCTTTGTGAGCGTGGGTGAGGAGCTTGAAGGTGATCGTCTTGTGTGCCAGGAGCCAGTGCAGGTCTCTCAGGTGGGCAGTGATGTGGCTGTGGCGAGGGATTCCGAGGATGAGGCGTGCAGAGGCGTTTTGTATGCATTGGAGTCTTTTCTGGAGTTTGGCCGTGGTTCCCGCGTAGAGGGCGTTGCCGTAGTCCAACCTGCTGCTGATGAGAGCTTGGGTGACCGTCCTTCTGGTTTCGGTGGGGATCCATCTGTAGATCTTGCAGAGCATGCGGAGGGTATTGAAGCAGGAGAAGGAGACAGCTTTGACTTGTTGGGTCATGGAGAGCGTTGAGTCCAGGATGAACCCCAGGTTGTGTGCGTGGTTTGTGGGTGTCAAGGCAGCTCCCAATGTGGCTGGCCACCAGGAGCCGTCCCATGCGGAGGGAGTGGTGCCAAGAATGAGGACCTCCATCTTGTCAGAATTCAGTTTCAGACGGCTGGACTTCATCCAGTCTGCAACGGCCTTCATTCCCTATTGGAGGTTGGATTTGGCGATGGCTGGATTTGGCGATGGCCAGGTCCTTGGTGAGGGAGAGGATCAGCTGGGTGTCGTCGGTGTACAAGATGATGCTGAGGTGGTGTGCTCAGACGATGTTAGCGAGACGTGCCATGTAGATGTTGAAAAGGGTCGGGCTGAGGGATGATCCTTGCGGTACGCCACAGGTGATTGTGGTGGCTTAGGAACCGAATGGGGGAGGCGGTGAGTAAGGAGGAGATCCAGTTCAGGGTTTTGTCACAGATCCCTGCATTGTGGAGGCGTGTGCGCAGGGTGTGATGGCAGACGGTGTCGAAGGTGGCCGAGAATTCCAGGAGAATGAGGGCCACGGTTTTGCCGTTGTCCAGCAGGGTCCTGATGTCGTTGGTGGTGGCGATGAGGGCGGTTTCGGTGCTGTGATTGCTGCGGAAACCGGATTGGGAGGAGTCCAGGATGTTGTTCTCCTCCAGGAAGTGGGTCAGTTGTCTGTTGGCAGTCTTCTCAATGACTTTTGCCAGGAACGGGAGCAGGGAGATGGGTCAAAAGTTCTTGATGTCGTTTGGTTCCGCCTTGGGCTTCTTAAGTAGGGCGTTGATCTTGGCGTGTTTACAGCTCTCCGGAAATGTGGCGGTCTCGAAGGAGCTGTTGATGATCTTTCGGAGTTGGGGTGCGATGATGGAGCTTGCTTTGTTGAAGATGTGGTGGGGGCAGGGGTTGGAAAGTGAGCCGGAGTGGATGGTGTTCATGATTTTGATGGCGTCTTCGTTGTTGACGTTGCTCCAGGAGAGCAGGAGGTTGGTGTGTTTGGTGGGTGTTGGGTCGGGGGTGTCGGTGTCTGTTGTCGGTGTCTGGGAGTCGAAGCTGTCGTGGATGTCTGCAATCTTGCGGTGGGAGAAGGTGGCCAGGGAGTCGCAGAGTTCTTGTGATGGCGGGATGTCATGGGAGCTGGAGCTGGGGATGGTGAGTTCTTTCACGATAAGATCCAGTTGAGTGTTGAGCTTCACTATGGTGATGTGTCATACCTTCAGATCTGTATGGAGTTTGGGACTGAGATTTGCAGGTAATCTACCATTAACTTTAGTTGAGTTCTGTGTGTGGTACACGAGGGTGGATGCTTTATAAGAGTGATAATAATGGCGTGATTGCAATTCTGGGCTGACAGAGCCTCAGGTGGAGGTTTCCACCCCGTCGGCCATCTTGAGTTATCGAGGCTGATGTATTTTAGAATCTATCTTGTTGAGTGAGCTTTACTTACACTACTTCAATTACATATTTCAGTTCAGTTGTGATACCTCTGCTTTTAAGAGGTAAAAATAGCTGAGATCCATTGCTTTCCTTATTAAATTTGTCTTCGTCTGTTTTGAAATATTTCTCAATACAGAATAGCAGCGCTGAAACGTCTATAGACTTTTGCATGACAAAGAACTGAGGCATATAAAAATAACAGTGATTTACCAAGGATTACCTGGTTTTGTAATGTAATCGTTTTGGGGTTAGAAAACATGGTCAAACTATTAGTAATCCTGTAAATCGCATCTCCTAAAAAGTAAGGTGAACTGATACCTCTTGAATTATGAGTCGTTTCACCGCCTCAAGATTTGAGGTCAAATGTGTTGGGTTTGTCATATGGGGACTGAAAAAGAGAACTGGTACATTGTGAAAAAAGAGCGGGTTTAATGGCCCTTCGCTCTTTGAAGGGAACCTAATGTGGCATGCACAGCAGACTATTGTCAAAAGTGATGGATCATTTGTACCAACAAGTCTTAGGAACACAAAAAAGATCTGGCACGTCAAAATGGCTGCCTCACTGAGGCCGCGATGGTTCCCTGCTAATTGGAACACTTCTTTGTGCGCGAGCCTCTTGAGCGGGTGCTTGCATCAGGGAACGGTTGCCTGTCTGTGAAACGCTATGGCCAATTGGCTTGGTGTTTGACAAAATGCATGACAGTGCCGCACAGGGACCCTGGGTGCAATCTACAATTTAGAACCAAGGCGGCCAGATGATGAGACTGTGGACCATCAATCACAGCCGCTGCAACCACATCATTATCTCCTACATCAGCCGCAGCCCAGCAACCACCCGTCAGCAGTGCCTGTCACACGTCTTCTAACTTTGCCTTCATTGATGGCCGTGAGATGACAGTTTTCCTGGTCCTGTTTCTTGCTTCTTACAATTGTCACAAGGAAAAGTGCCACTTGACAAAACTGAATAATATAATAAAAACCTCCTGGTAACTTCTGCGCTCTCAGCAGGCTTCGAGTCACTTCCAGCTGATGACACACATCAGATGCTAATCGTTGTCTTTCTTTTGTAATGGTGGAATTGGTCACACATATTAGCATTTCTCTGTATTTTGACAAGGAATGAGTGCAAAGTGGGTAAAGTGGGTAAAGTTTTTGGCTTATTTAACCATTAAAAAGGTACGACAACAAATCAGGTAAAAAATTTAATAAAATATCACTATTATTCCCGCAACGTGAAATTATGTCATCTTAAAGGGGTTTCTAGGAAGTCTTTTTCTGCAAATGATTTTTTTATTTTGTAAACAATATTTTTGTGTTAATTGGTAAAATGATTAAAACTTGCTCATCTAAGAGTAAAATTATTTTTTGAATGCATTTCCGATTTTTAAAAAACTTTTAGGAATACTCACATAATATTTATGTATGCCTATGGAAATGTACTTAGGCATGTTTTTATAAATCGAAATTTCATGCTGAAGAACATTTGCACTTTTATTTAATTTGTTCCCATGCAAAAACTCCTTCCCTTACACCACATCAATTCATAGGTTGTTGCCTCCCCATTTCCACTCTGATCTGACAATTGTCTCGATTCAGCCTGTATCTTCACCTCAGTGCAAACCAGACCAGATTCAACCCTCTTTTTCAAATTGTGTAACCAAGCCAGCAGCCCCTCAAAACCATAGGAGATGTGAATCCTGTAATGTTATGAGGTATGTTTGTTGCTGGCTGCTATAATATTGAATATATAGTTTCTAGCCTCTACCACAAATCTGTTAATACGCTCAGCCATTCCTATGTCTTGGGGATGATTCAAACCATTCTTATGCTTGATACCACACTCCTTAGAATTATTTTGCATTAATTAGGAAGCAAATCGAACTTCTTTGTTGAAGATCAATTCCTTTGGGGATCCCTGTCATTAGAAAACAGCCATCAAAAATCCAACAAAGTCTTCCAACCTGGTTGATGCACAAGCCTCTCCTCGATTCATTATGAATCGTGGTCTATAAACACACAAATAAACCGGCTTTCTGCTGGCAGAATGTGAAATTCACCTACAAAGTCAAAGCCTCTGTTCTCCTAAGCTTCTTCATGGAAAACCATGTTCTGCATAGATGGAGTACAGAACTTCAAACTCTTGTCAGTGGCGCTACACACTCTGAGTCACTCAATTTTATTCAGCATGTTGTGGTCCATAATGGGTCACAAGTACTGCTCACACAGCCTTCTTTTATTGTGTGGCATCTAAAAGCTTCTAACATGGGTAGGATCTTAATTTATTCCTTGGACTCACCAATGGAGCAAGCTTTTTTATGCTGCAAATCAAACCAACTTCCAGTGATAGTTCAGCTTAAATCTTTGCTCATGGCTGTATTCCAAAAGGAAGATTCCTTTTCCTCATCCAGCACATCTTGAAAAGCTCAAGCCAGTTTTAAGTGCTCAGACTCCAGGAGTTTGACAGACAGGGACTTTATTTGATCCATGGATCAATCCAGGTCAAAGTGACCTACCACCTGTAGGCGTTTCACCACACTCCAGCTTACACATAAGTGCATTCCACATTCTAATACCAAGTAATTCCAATACAGATGACTACAAAGAATACTGAGGACAGTGACTTGCACACCATTGATTAATAACTGGCTTTATGTTAGGGCAATCTTTTCTTTGCTTATCCCCTTCATTTTTTGGGATAAATTATTGATGATTTCATGATTGTTTTTCTAGCTGATTTAAGATAAAAAACCTTCCGGTTGAACATGACACTGTGCCGCGTGGCACAGCTTTGTAACTCTTGTCTGTTTCCTCCTGTACCTGACAAAGCTTTGCTCTGTCTTTTATTGTTTATTGTTAAGCCTGCTGATCATGATGGCCATACATGCCCTGGTTGAAGAAACCTTTAGTGCAACTAAGTGTCACTTAAGAGTCCAAAAAGATGAATTTTTGGACAGAATGTTCAAATCCTGTCAAAAAATTAGTATGGTGGAAATGCGCTAGTATAAAGTATTTTCCACAGCAGTAAGTGTGAAGTCAGGGTTTTCCCCCAAAGGGGGGCAGGAGCTGTTAAGTGGCATAGGTAGGTTGCCATGGGCCCTCGTGCAAGCAAAGTAACTGTCCCCCCTTACAATGGTGACATCTCAGTCTGTCAGCTGCCGCAACACTCCACACCCTCCTTCGACACAGTCTTCATCTGCCATATCAAAACTCACTACGTTTCTCAAACAAACACTACTGTATTTCCTCTGACTGCAATGCAAGTGAAAGCCATGACCTTAAAAAGCATTACCAACACCAATAGGTTTGGCCCTTGTAACATAGACGTAATACGCAGGGATCCCACATTCACACTTCTGCCCTCACATAAGCACACCCCTCACCCTGCACTGACACAGGCATATGCCTCACTCTGCACTTACATCTGTAGACCACTTTCAAAAGACAAAGTTGATCCTGCATTACACAGACAGACCCTAACAATGGAATCACAAAACCTGGTGGCTATCCTTCACTCACACAAACAAGCTGCTTACACACTGTTGTGTACCCCACAAGTCTTACCTGCTGCTTGCGAAGCAATCTCGCAGAGACGACATGAGCTATCGCCCCCGTACCCACCTTATCCCAGCTGAGACGTGTACACAAACCAGGATGGAGATGGAATCGGGGCAGGAAGCTAAAGATGACGGGGATGGTGTCCAGAAGACCAGTAGAGGACCTCCCTCTGTTCGGGGAATGACCGTTAATGCCAGCTGGTAGGGAAGACAAGGGGATACCCTGTTATACCGGGCACAGACAAACCCTCCTCTTTGTTTACTTCTTACACTCATGCGGAAACAGTAATTACCTTGCAATCGGAAACACCATATGTGGAGAAGTCATCTGCATTAACGGAACATGAAGCAGCGCTCCTGTGCGGTGTACAGGGAAACTTAAAAAGCTTTCCAATGCGGTGCAGTGCAAAGTAAGAAGCGCTCCTGTGCGGTTAGGCATAAACAAAGATAAAGCGCTCCAGCGCGGTGTCAGGGGAAAACAAAGTACAGCGCTCCAGCGCGGTGTCAGGGGAAAACAAAGAATGGTGCTCCTGCGCGGTCAGGCATAGGCAAACATCAAGCGCTCCAGCGCTGTGTCAGGGGAAAACAAAGTATAGCACTTCAGCGCAGTGCAAACATCAAGTAGCCATTTTCCCAGAGTACGTGCCAGGTAATCAGGTCACTGTCGATGCGCAACCCAGCGCGCCCACACTATAATGGGGAACTCAGGTTTTGGCAATGCAGAGCGCATTAGCAGGGAATAAGGAGTAAGGTGACAAGAGAAATGAGGCAGCGATCCAACGCGGCCTCGGGATACCTGGAATTGATGTCCGACGCAGAAGCGGGCATCCGTTTACAGGGTAAAGGTGTCAATCTGAAGCGGGAACCGCTGCTGTTTATGCGGTTTCCCCCGAAAGCGCTGTGAGACGTCGCAGCGGTTTCCGGTAGCGGGAACTGGACGACTAACCGCCTGCAACTTGGAAGTGAGGAACACTCATTTCCGCATGGGCGAAGAAGCAAACACGCAGCAGACAGTCGGGAGGTAGGGACCCTCCTGGAACCATGACAGTACCCCCTCCCAAGACAGAACTCCCACCCAAAACCGCAGACTCAAACAGGGGTGGCAGGGCGTGGGCTAAGTGGGTGACTGACATGGAAGGCACAAACTACTCGGGGAGCATGACTTACATGAGACAGGGGTTCCCAGGACCGTTCCTCCGGAGAGTACCCTTTCCAGTCCACCAAGTAAAAGAGCCTCCCCGGGTGCAACGGGAATCATGAATAGCCTGGACCTCATACTCTGTGTGATCGTCCCTAAGAACTGGAGAAGGAGGAGAAGAGACAGTGCACTCAGGGTGAACGGCACGTAGAAGGGACACATGGAAGACATGTTGTATTCTCATTTGAGGTGGTAACTTGAGTTTCATGGACACACGGTTGATAACCTTTTCAATGACATAAGGTCTCACAAAGCGAGGCAAAAGTTTCTTGGGGCCGTGCACGTTGAGGTTACGGATGGAAAGCCATACCCGGTCCCCTTTCCTGTAGGCAGGTTCCATCTTCCGGTGTTCGTCCGCGCATTGTTTATACGTCTCTTTCGCTTTGGCCAACTCAAATCGGGACTGTTCCCAGAGGTTGCAAAGTCTGGCGTGATATGCACGAACCGTGGGCAGAGGACTGTTATGCGGTTCTTCCCGTGGAACTATTCGTGGATGCTTTACTTGGAGGCAATAAAAGGGAGACATACCGATGGCGGAATGCTTATTGTTGTTATATGCGTATTCCACCATCGACAGTACTTCCGCCCTTTTTTTTTCCACTGACAACAGTAAGCAGCGGAGGTACTCCCTCCCTAGCGCCAAGATGCTCCCTCCGGAGCGAACGTCGCGCTCTATAAATACCCCACAAAATACAAAATACAAAAATACTGCTCCATGGTGTGGTTTGTTCTTTCTGCTTGACCATCGGTCTGGGGGTAATATGTGGATGATAAGCGTACGTCCATGTCCATGGCATTACACACTTAATTCCAGAAACGGGACACAAATTGCGAACCCCGGTCTGTTATCACCACAGATGGTAGTCCCCCGAGTCGGCGTGGATCAAGGGTAGGTGGATAGGCGTCCTGTACTACGGACTTCTGACACTGTACTATCCGGTGTCTGCCTCCAGCGCCAGCTCGTTGGATTTTACAGCCCTGCAGTGAAGGGCATTTTTCCTAACCTGCACTAGTCACCACTTATTAGGGTGCTGTATGTGTGGTAAGTGTCAAATTAGCCACTACCACTACCAATGAGTGTGTGAATCACCTGGTCCTGAAGAATTGCGGTTACTTTACTTAAGCAAGAAACATGTTGACCATCTATGACCACAGCGTAATACAGTCAATCTAACTGTAATATTACGCACTCTATTGTTTTTATTGTAAGAGTGGGACCCCAGTCATTTAATAAACACTATTCAGGTTCCCCACTACTTATTTTTAATACACTCCCCTCACCACACACTTCTCACTTGAAGGCCCTCACCTGCATTCACCCACCGGCAACTATGGAATAAAGATCTCCATTAAAAGGCGCCATTGGGGTCGCCGATCGGGGATTGCAGCGCCGCCCCGATTCGGAGCAGACCCGATGATGACACTTTACATCTGGGCCACATGCTGACGACATATGACAGCTAGTCTGCCGGGTGTGTGAGGGTCTTTTTCCTAAAGGAGGATTTTCCTCCTGACCTCAGGGACTCATTTATCTCTTTTTTCACCAATAATTCTCTTTAGGAACAGCATACTTTCTTACTTATTCGAGTAATGCTGTGCAGTCGAACCACGTGTTGCAGAAAAACCGTTGCCAGCTCGGCTGCCGAAGGCAATTTCTTCAGAGGTACAAAATGAGCCATCTTCGTGAGGTGGTCTACAATGGTAAGGACAGTGGTGTAACCAGATTCGGTGGCCGGTAGTTCCACAACTAAATCCATGGAGATGGTGTGCCAAGGGTAAGGAGGAACAGGAATGGATGTAACAGCCCTACTGAGGGTTCTGACATGTTCTTTCCTTGGGCACAAACTGCACAATGAGCTATATACGCCCTTGTGTCTGCTTCCAATGTAGGCCACCAGAAGAGTCTCTGCAACAGTTCCATGGTTTTGTGGTATCCCGGATGATTGGACAGGATGTGGTCATGACACATGTACAGGGCTTGTTGTTGACGGGACACCAACGGAAGGTAGTATCTGTCTTCTTTGTACAAGAAACCATTCTGTGCGGATACACCTTCATGGTTCCCTGCCAAGGCAGCCGGATCGGTCTGAGTTATGTCCTTCTGTAGCTGGGAAAGGAGCTCAGAAGAAAGAAACACCCCCTGGAAACGGTGTTCAGGGATGATAGACACCTGCTCAGTGGTGGACATGGTTTCGTCGGTTTCCTCAAGACGGGATAGCGCGTTGGCCTTGGCGTTCTCCCTACCAGGTCGGTACGTGATATGAAAGTCGTATTCATTAAAAAACAGAGTCCATCGCAGTTGTCTGGATGTGAGGGCACGGGCTGAGAGAAGGAATTGTAGGTTCCTGTGGTCCGTGCAGATAGTCACGGGATGTTTGGCTTCTTTCAGGTAATGGCGCCATTCTTCGAACACTGTCTTGATGGCCATTAGTTCTCAATCTGATACGGTGTAGTTGCGTTCGGCTGGTTGTAATTTTCTGGAATAGAACGCCACGGGGTGCAAGAGACCCATTCCAGCATCTCTTTGTGACAACACACCCCCCAGAGGCATCGGCTTCCACTATAAATGGCTGTTCTGAGTCGGGGTGTATCAGAATGGGAGCTGTGGTGAATCTCCTTTTCAGCTCCTGAAAGGCGTGTTCGGCTTCAGAGTCCCAACAGTAGAGGACACCTTTGTGCAGTAATCGAGTGATGGGAGTAACAACCTCGAACAGCCTGTAATGAAGCTGCAGTAGTAATTGAAAAATCCCAAAAACCTCCGGACGTTTTTCACGCTGGTCAGAGACTGCCATTGCAGGGTAGCTTCCACCTTCTTGTTGTCCATTTGGATTCCAGCAGGAGTGATAATATGTCCCAGAAACTCGACAGCTGTGGTGTGGAAAACGCTTTTCTCAAGTTTGACGTACAATCTATGTTGTTCCAGTTGTTGGAGGACGGTACATACGTGCTGGATGTGTTCTGTAGTGGTTTGCGAATAGATCAGTAGATCGTCGATATAAACTCTATACAGAAGATGTCGATGTAGTCTCTTAACACCTCGTCGATGAAGTATTAGAATGCCGCGGGGCGTTGCAGAGTCATAAAAGCCATGACCTTGTGCTCGAAGAGGCCGAACCTGGTCCGGAATGCAGTCTTCCATTCGTCACCCTTCCGGACTCTAACGAGATGAGATGCCCCCCGCAGGTCTAACTTAGTATATATGGAGGCGTTTTTCACCTGGTCCAACAGGTTGGATATCAAAGGCAGGGGATACCGGTTCTTAACAGTAATGGCGTTCATAGTCCTGAAGTCGATACAGATCCTAATATCTCCCTCCTTCTTGGCCACAAAAAAAAGAGGAGAAGATACTGGAGACCTGGAATGGCGTATGAACCCGTTACGAAAGCACTCATCCAGGTAGGAGCGAAGATGCTCATTCTCCTTTTCCATGAGGGAATATATCCGACGGCAAGGAAGCGTGGAGCCAGGAATCAACTCTATTCTGCAGTCAAACGAGTGGTGAGGAGGAAGGATATTGGCTCCTTTTTTGTCGAACACTGCCGCTTGGTCTAGGTATGCCTCTGGTACGTTTTCCTTGGCTATCGCACCCATTCCTGTCAAGGGTAGAGCGTGGGCCGGTATGGCTCGGACACCAAAGGAATCGGCCTGCGTATAACAGGAAGAGCTACAATGGTCCGAATCCAGGATTATGATCCTGGATGCCCAATCAATCCGTGGATTGTGGCTCACTAGCCACGGAAGACCCAATATCACTCTGAACTGGGGCGCTTCGAGGACATCAAAGTCCATGGTTTCTGTGTGTTTGTTTTCGAACGACATAACCATGTCCTCTGTTTGGTACTGGATGAGGCCTGAGGTAAGGTCCGTACCATCCACTGCCTTTACTTTTTCTGGTTTCGCTTTGGGCACAGTGGCCATACCCAGGTCCTTCAAATACTGGGTGTCGATGATATTGCCCTGAATCGAGAAGAGCGGTCACCTGTCATACCTGGCCTGTCCGTGCTTGTAGGGCCACATCAACACCCAGATGGTGTCTGCCACCAAAAAAGGCAGGGGACGACGAACCCAGTAGTCGGACCCCACTACCTACTGGGTTTCTCCGTTTCCCGACTTGTCTCCTTAGGATATGGGTAATGCGAAGGGTCTCCTCCCCCTTGCTCGGGTAGGCTTTACTGGGCATTCCCTGACAGAGGGCCCGATTCACAGAACAAACTTAAGACTAAATCCTAAACTTAGTACCATTCTGGTATTCACAGAATGCACCTAGTACTTCTGGTATTCACAGAATGAACTTACTACTTTTGCTATTCACAGAATGAACTTAGTACTTTTGCTATTCACAGAATGGATCTACGACTCCTAAACTTACGTCCGCACTCGGGCCGGAAATTCCGGCCCGGAGGCGGAGCTTCCGGCCCGGAGGCGGGGCTTCCGGCCCGGAGGCGGAGCTTCCGGGCCGGAGGCGGAGCTTCCGGTCCAGAGGTGGAGATTTCAGCCATAGCTAAATCGGCCGGAATCCCCACCTCCGGCCCGGAAGCTCCGCCTCCGGCCCGGAAGCCCCGCCTCCGGGCCGGAAGCTCCGCCTCCGGGCCGGAAGCTCCGCCTCCGGGCCGGAATTTCCGGCCCGAGTGCGGACGTAAGTTTAGGAGTCGTAAATCCATTCTGTGAATAGCAAAAGTACTAAGTTCATTCTGTGAATAGCAAAAGTAGTAAGTTCATTCTGTGAATACCAGAAGTACTAAGTGCATTCTGTGAATACCAGAATGGTACTAAGTTTAGGATTTAGTCTTAAGTTTGTTCTGTGAATCGGGCCCCTTGTGTCCGTTCTTACCGCAGTACAAACACTGATTCTGTTTCCTTCTTTTCTCTCTTTCCTCGTTGGTGAGAGGTCCCCGTACGCTGCCTATTTGCATAGGTTCAGGTACATCACTGGTTGGAGCAGGTTTGTCCTTTGTTTTATCCTTGAAGGTCAAGAACCGGTTATCGCCTCCTTTGGTTTTCTCGGTCTTTCGCTTCTGTATCCTGTAGTTTACTTCGACCACCAGATCGATAAACGGTCCCATTTCTTCTGGAGGTTCAGGCATCTGTGGTATTAGATCTTTCAGTTCGTCACATAAACCCCTGTAAAATATGGACACCTTCTTGGACTCGAACCAATGGACCTCAATGACGAGTCTACTAAACGTCGTGATATAATGGAGCAAGTCCGTGTTACCTTGTTTCAGACTGAACAGTTCATTATCTGTGGCTTGAACAAAGGTGTGACGGGCGAACATCCGTCGCATCGTTTCTTTGAAAACTGGAAGGTTATACAACATGGGGTTGTCATTTTCCACCAATGAAATGGACCACTGGGTGGCATCGCCACTCATGTAGGAGAGAATGAAGGCGACCTTGGATGCGTCGTACGGAAAAGCGGTTGCTTTGGCCATAAAGTGTAGATGGCACTGGTGAAGAAAGACACTGTATTTGGTGCTGTTGCCATAAAAGAGTTCGGGTGGAGCTAGTTGTCTCGGGTGGGGTGCTATTACTTTTATAGCATTGTCCTGGTTGGAAGCAGAGGAGGTGCTCCCCGAAGGTGAATGAGCGAGGCTGTAGTAACCCCTCCTGCCTAACCATGGGAGTGGGAGAAGGACCCCAAGGACCCGTTACCCCAGATGCCACCTGGCTTTGTAAGGCCGTCATGTCATGGCGTAAGCTGAGGTTCTCTGCCTGCATACTGGTAAGCATAGCCGATATGTCCTGCAAACTTCAAGTAGCCATGTTCCCAGAGTACGTGCAAGGTAATCAGGTCACTGTCGATGCACAACCCAGCGCCCCCACACTATGATGGGGATCCCAGGTTTTGGCAATGCGAAGTGCACTAGCAGGGAACAAAGAGTAAGGTGACAAGAGAAACGAGGCAGCGATCCAACGTGACCTCAGGATACCTGAGTTGATGTCCGGCGCAGAAGCGGGCATCCGTTTACAGGGTGAAGGCGTCAATCTGAAGCACTGAGCAGGCAGGAACCGCTGTGGTTTATGCAGTTTCTCCCGGAAGCGCGGTGAGACGTAGCGGCGGTTTCTGGTTGCGGAAACTGGACCACTAACCGCCTGCAACTCGGAAGTGAGTAACACTCATTTCCGTATGTGCGAAGAAGCAAACACGCAGCAAACAGTCGGGAGGTAGGGACCCCACTGGAACCATGACACACACAGGTACAACCCTGAAAATATTTCAGATTGAGGGTGCTGCTTTCAGTGTTACATCACTGAACAAATCACACAAAGAACTAGTGTGGCAAATCAGGCAGGAGAGTAATAAGGGTGTAGAGTGTATTTGGTGTTGCATGTAGGAGCACGCTGTCACAAATATACTACTAAAGCAGGGTGTGGTAGTGCACCATCATTTACAGGAAGCCCATTTTTCATCAAAGTGACTACTAATTTGCACAGACTTGCAGATTTACTGATAAAACTATATAGCGTATAAACGATAATGTGTGGAAATTGGGTTTCAGCGAATATCTGTCATTTGCACATCACCAAATATGGTGTCTTTATTTGTTTTGATCCTATTAAAATGTTTTTTTAATCATACTTAAGAATTAGAAGAAAAATGCCTCATTTGTGGTTTTTTAACTGGTCATTTACTTTGAAATATTGAAATACAGTTAATTTATAGGTATTTATATTTTACTGTGTTAGAAGAAAACAACATCGTAGAGCATTTCCATTCACACCAGCAAGATTGTCACATAGTTCGCTATGAATTTAAATTCAAATAAGTGTTATTGTTTGATTAATAAAAACCATTACAATAAAAGAACATAAGAAACATACATTGATAAAGCTCATACATTAAAATTTCAAATCATGAAAGAATTGAAAAAATCTAAAAACAATGTTTGAATAAATCAACAATGCCATGTGTTTCAAGTCGCATGTCTAAACTAACCGATTTGCTTTTATACGATATTGCATGTTATTTGGATAGTCCACCCACAATCCCCTAGAGGTGACGGAAGTGCGGGGAAGGGGAACTGACTTTGAGTAATACAAATAACAAAGGGACTAAGAATTTATTACATCTCATGGCTTAAATGAAGATTAAACCTAACTATTGGGTGATGCTTCCCAAACCTTCAAAACTCCTGGGCTGCAATCCTAAAACTTAGTTGGCCCTCAGTGGTAATTTGATCTTCCCAAGCCTTAAAATACGTTATTAAAATTCCTTAGTGCTGATGTAACTGATGTAATTAGCAAGGCTATAAAATATGTCATTCCAGCCCTTAAAATACCTTGTTAAAGTGTAGTAGTCCTGCGTCTACCATACGATTAATGATCTGATTAAACATGGCTGATGCGCTTTAATTCCTATGACGTTACTGACAGTTCATATAGAAGGTGCGCTTAAGGCAAAATTATCCAATGAGTCTACAATTGATATCCTTGTCCTTGAGGAGGAAACCCACAACAGTTTTTGCATATAAAGTTTGCTACGTGGTGTGGTGTACAGGGGTAGACAACAACAATGAGCGGGGCACTGGTTGCAAAATTGTAGGTTCAGTAGTTTGGGCACGAAGGATAATGATTATTCATTCTTAATTTCTGTAGCTCAGTTACCATTTGATCCAAGTACTTAGCTAGAAGTGTAGTTAGTTTAACATCAGACTCCTGCACAGTGGCGGCTGGGGACATTTGGAAATGGTAAGGCGTAAAAGTTGGGTATGACTTTTATGTTGCGACTGAAGCGAGAAAACTTAATGGGCAAATGTGGGTTCTGGGGGGAGGGGGTCCTCCTTCTGAGAAAATATTTGTAAAAAGATTGGCAAATGGAATATATTTTGAAACAAATGAATTGAGTGAGAAAGCAAGGTTTATATAGCAGTGGGAACGTACAGTCTTGAAATATTATATTCATTAAAACCTGCCCCATATCTTAGTGCATTAATATGTTCTACAGCTACTGTAATGTGCAAATTGTACAGCGCTAAAACTTCGAGCCCTTTTAACCCCTTGTGTGCCCCGCCCTTTCCCCGCCCTGTGCCGGGCGTTGAATTAGCGGGCGGGGTTCATGACGAGATAGTCTCGTCATGGGCACAGCGCAACCGCGGCTCATGACGAGACCATCTCGTCATGGGCACTCAAGGGGTTAAAGTGTGTGCTTGCCCAGTATCTTGCACTGCATGCTGCTTGGACTTTGAAAGAAAATGCTCTAACCAAGCTTCAAAAAGCACCCACAGCTGCTGGCTGCAATTAGTCATATAGAAATATGTGCTAAAAGGGAACATGTAAAATACATTTCTATAATTCCCATAGTGTGCCACCTGACTGATATTTTGGTTTCTCTCTGAAACGTTAACTGACAACACCACAAACCTACCAGTACTATTGACTTTGTCGCTGGTTGTTAGCTGCTTAAGATAAACCAGTAATAAAAATGAATTGTTATAAATAATTAACATTGGGAATGTTGAAATTCTGAAATTGTGGGACTGTGAATTCAATTATTGAGGCCCGTGGAAGGAGAATTGGTATTCAGTTATGTGCCCTTTATGTTAGACATGTATGCCCTTTTTCTCTGTACATCTCATCCAGCTGCACATCTTTAACCTCGTCTACTACTTCTTCAGCACCCTCTTTTCACTCTCCCCCGGATGCACTACCTTGCATCTCCTTCACCTCACCACCCCAATATACACTTCACTCACTCACGTTTAAGCACTTTATTTTCTCTTACTTTTGCCTTGTAAATATTTTGACATCTATGTACCCTCTTCACACACATTTACACAGAATTCCAATTGCAAATTGAATACATGACCCTTGTTCTGTGTGCTATGCAGTGAAGCCAACCCACCGGCAGGCACTTTACCTTCAGCTACAGCTCCAGAGTTCTCAATCACAGCTCCTCATAAACACCTGTTGTGACTCAAGTAAGCACCATACAAGAGCCATAAGATGCATGAAAAAAATAAAGAAACACAACATTAGGAAATAGCTAAAATCTTGGAAAAGGCAAGATTATGTAAAACGTGAAATTAAAGAGGAACTAAAATCACTGACATGCATTACCTTAATGTTTTTAATATTCATTCACAAATCAATCAATGGTTTTGGCATTAAAGTTAAGGGCATGAAGATAGGGCTGGTTTTAAAACCATATAACATTTAGCTGTCTTTACTATAAGCATACATTTCTCCCTTTGCGCTTGACTCAGATATTTGGATCAACTTCAGATATTTGGATCAACTTTGCAAAGGAACAAAAACCGTGCTCATCTTTTATGGTTTAAATCTTTTATTGACATTTCAAAACACCAACAAAAGAAATTATCAGCACCCTGTGGATTCAAAATGAGTGGCCGGGCCCCTTACCACTACGATTGAAATCAAAACTGGACTTTGCCCACCCAGAAGGTATCATAAGGAGTTCCAACAAGGGTGCCGTCGAACAAAAAATTCTGTCCCGTCCTCTGATGTATTTGCTCCAATTCCCTAGTTTTTTGGGTGAGTTCATCCCGCTTACTTCTACGTTCTAAATTGGCAGCGGCCGAGATAGCAATAAACTCTCCCCTGAGGACTGCCTTCAGCGGCGCCCACCGTGTCGCTAATGTTGTGTCAGTATTGGCATTGTGCGAGAGAAAATCAGTGATGGATCGTCGGATCTGCACTATTACATCTTCCCGGTGTAGCAGAGTGTCCCTGAGGCGCCACACCCTGTCAGGCCGCACTACCGGTGGTAGGGTCAAAGTAGTAAGCACCGGAGCATGGTCGGAAAGGGAAGCCACCCCTATCTCAGCCCCTGATGCCATCGCCCTGACCGAAGAAGAGGCCAAGAGGTAATCCAGCCGAGCATATGTCTTGTGTGCATTAGAATAATAAGAAAATTCCCGGCTATGCGGATGGAAAATACGCCACAAATCACACAACCCCAAGTCGTGGAGACGGTCAAATCCCGCCGCCGAGAGCGTGCCAGCCTGGTGTGTGCGTTGACAAGATCTGTCTTGTATGTTGTCAAAAACAAGATTCAAATCCCCACCCAGGAGAAAATTGTGATCACTTGTGGCTCTAACCTCCATCAGAGCGGACTGCGAAAATCGCTCCAGACCCTCATTAGGAGTGTATAGAGAGCCAATTGTGAAGGTCAAGGCACCCAGAGCAAATCTATAAGCTAATAACCGGCCTCTGATTTCCACCTTTTTCTGCAGGACTTTCCCCCTGAACCGCTGGGCCACTAAGATCGCCACCCCCGCAGACTTGGTGGGGCCAGAAGAGAAGAGCTGTGTCGGGATCTTTCGAGATCGAAGCCGGTGACAATCTTGAGCCAGGAGGTGAGTCTCTTGGAGGAGACAGATGTCAGCCTGCGTGTTCTCCAAGCACGACAGCATGGCTCTGCGCTTTACTGGGTTATTGAGACCCCGAACATTGAGAGTTAATACTTTAAGCGTGTGCGGGGACATTCACGTTATACAGAAAACCCAGGGATCGCAAGGAGGGCAGCGCATCACGGGAAGGGGGGACGAATCGTGAGCGAGCGCCGTGTGCTCCCAGCGCCAATGAGGCTGCAGCAACCCCTTACAATGATGGACATCGAACCCTATACCCCCCCCTAACCAAATCCCCCCAACCATACCCAAAAACCCCAACATCTGAGCAAGGAAAGTCAAAAACAAATGTCCTCCACCTTCCGGTGAATGGTAGGTCAGTGACGTGGGGTAGAGTACCACAATAGGAAGGCCACCCTCCCGCCAACGGCCGGCATAGGTACCAAGGAACCAAACAGTCTGTAAGCTCAGCCGAAATCAGCAGGATGGGGATTTGTTCAGCCCCGCAGAGACGGTCTCTAAAGGCTGCTAGCTGGCCCCTGAGGATCTCCGCCACTGGAGGTTTCTTGGCGTCCCTGTTGGCGCCACCCAGGCCTGGTATCCTTTGCGTCCACCGGGGAAACATCATCTCCGCTGTCCTCCGCCGGTAGCTCCACCCCTAACAGTTTAGCTGCCTCTGACAAAGAGCGTAATTGGTATAGCGTGTTGTCGATGCGGAACACCAGGCGAAAGGGATGGCCCCAGCTGTACGGAATGTTGTGCTGCTGAAGATGCGCCGTGATAGGCTTGAAAAGTGTACGTTCATGGAGCGCGAGTGCAGAGAGATCCTGATAAAGGACCGGCGCATGGTCACGGAACACCACAGGATGTTTTTGATGGGCCTTGCGTAGTATGTCCTCCTTGGTGCGGTAGTCTTGTACGCACACTAAAATGTCGGACGGGCAGGCGGACGAAGGCCTCGGGGGTCCCACTCTATGTGCCCGGTCGATCCGCAACTCCATCTCAGGTGGTCGATCCAATATGTGATTAAAGAGTTCCCTCGTGAAGCTAAACAGATCTTTCGAGTCGTCAGTTATCTTTACTCCGCGTATTCGTATGTTATGGCGCCGAAACCGATTTTTCAGGTCCTCGACATGGGTCTGGAGGTCAACCTGCTGATCATGGATCCGAATGATCTCCTGTTGCAGCACCGCCAGTTCGGTGTCACGCCTATCACTTTTGTCTTCTAACGCGGCGACCCTCTCACCAATGCCGTCCACATGCCTGCGAACTTCTTTAAGCTCCGCCTTGAACTCCTTCTGGAGGTTTTGAATGTCCGCTCTCGGGGCTGTGAACATGGATTCCAGGAAGGACTTGGTGATTTGATCAGCTCGCTCCGTCTGCGCGGGTAGGAGACGGGTCGCACTCGCCGCCATGTCGTCCGGCAAGGGGCTAGCCTGTACCTTTGCGAACAGTTCCTTCAAGGTCTTGTCTTTGCGAACCTTAGGGGCGACCATAACGTGCCACGGGCCAGGCCAGTGGGAACCCCAGCGAGCGATGTCTTCTGGTCCCCTGCTCCTTCCTTCGCCACTGGCTCGTCAGAAGAGAAACACCACCCCACCTGGGCCGCCGTCCAATTCAGGTGTCCCGCCGGTCATAGCCAGCACCACCACCCCTGGTCCCCGGCTCTTCGTGATCACCGACCCTTCTCCAGTTCAAATGCCACCAGGGTCAAGAGGAGGGTAGTCCCCTCTCGAGCGGTAGCGCGCCCTCCGCCTCCACTCGGTAAGGCTTGACAGTCTCCCCGCCAGTGCTCCGGTGTCTGGCCGCGTGCTTGTCTGCCTGGGCCCTCAGCCCGCCGCCCTCCTCTGCAACCGATTTCGCAGCAACCTCCAGAGTGCGTCCCCGCTCCGTCCGGAAGGTCACCCTCACCTCCGGCTCTCGCCGACGCCTCTCCGAAGGCCCCTCGTAGACCGTCCTACTCAGAGCTTCCGCCACATCCCAGTGGCCAGGCCACCCAAAGCAAAAGTCCCGCAGGGCAGTCTTCCTCGGGGGCAGTTTAGGCGCTTCTCAAAAAGGTCACACAGGAGCGTCGTCTAGCCACACCGCTCGCCAACAGACAGGGTGTAGCTACGGGCGTTGCTCCCTGCATGCTAGGGTCCGGGGCACTATGGCCTGGCACAGGGACAGTCACGGGGACCCAGGCTCCTCAACTAGCCACACCCGGCGTTGCCACGCAGCAATCCTCCGGCCACCCTCGGGCCTCCAGGTCCCTCCAGAATTCAAATAAGCCCTGCCTCAAGCAAGCTTCAGCTTCCCAGCCAGTCTCTAAAATGGCGTCGGTCCCCTCCGATGGTTCAGGGACCAGCCACCTCCGACTCCACTGTCCCCGCTCACCGCCGAGCCATGGGCGTCTAACTGTCCATCAAGGGAATCTCGGGTGGCACCCCCACTAACCTGGTTGGCAGCGTCAGCAGGCCTCCCCCGGCCTGGCGCCGGACAGTCACAGCTGCTCTGGGAACTCGGCCGCCCCCACTGCTCTTCGGCTCTGCTCCCCACCGTGAAGATGCGCCGGACCGTCCTCCAGGCCCACCGGCAGCGCCGCTTTCACCAGCAAAGGGCGGGGGCTCAAGGTCCGCTGTGGTCTGGTGCACCCGTTCTTCCCGATCCAATCGGGCGTTGCCAGGTCTCCTCCCCTCCGACTGGGGGACACCGTCTCCGCTGCTCCGCTGCTCCGCCGCTCCGCCTTCAGGGCCACCAACGCCGTCACACCGCACTGCTCGACCCTCCGGTCCTCCGGTCACTGCGGCCCCTCAGATGTGCCACGGCAAGGTGCCTCCAAGACTCGGGACACTCACCTCTCTGCAGGCCCCGCCTCGGCGGCCGTGAGCTCCGCACGGCGTCCGTCCGCACCTCAAAGCCCTCACTCTCCCCTCGAGTCGACCCAATGTCTCCACTCCGGGTCCTCTGGGTCACCGCTGGTCTCCACAGAGCGCAAGGGGAGCACCAACCCCATCAGCGGCCGCCGCTTCTGCGAGGCCGTTTCTGCCGCCACTACTACTCCAGGCCCCTGTGGACGAGGCCTCGCTGGGCGCCCTAGCCGGCGCCGCGCCCCAGAGCCGCTCCGCTATAGAGCTCGGGAGGCGAGCCCCCCCGGCCCCCACCACCCCTCCGGCCGGCCTCTTGTCTGTGTCGGCCCTCCGACGGCTCCCTGGCAGAGGTCGGTGAACGCTAATGCGGCCCAGGGGCAGATGCTAATAGGTTCACTCTGAGTAGTTTTCTAGCTAACTCAAGATTTTTCCTGTGAGAGAGCTGTCTTGCCGCTATCTCGACAGCATTAAAAAGATTATAGTCCATCCCTTTTCCCAGTATTTCATTAGTTTTAGATCACGCAGTACCTAGGTTACATTTTTAATACCGTTAGTTATATATATCTTTGAGTATTATTGCCGCTCCTTCCAGATCAAGCTTTTCAATCTTATTCGGGGTGTTCATCTCAATCAATTGTAATATTTAATGAATTGAGAATCTGCTTAGATGGATAAATTCACCATACGACTTCCACTCTGAATTGAGCAGTGGTGGCTCCTCCGCTAAGGCAGACACTCCTAAATGTTGATTTGCATTTAGGAAAAAATGCTCATTTTGCATTTAGGAAAAGCTTTGCTATTTAGGGAATCACAAAATGTGATTTCAACTAGGTAGACATCGCATTGTGCGATTCCCTAAAGGTCTTTGTACATAGGAAAAGGCTGTTTTGCACTTCTTAATGGGACGTTAAGAAGGCCTTTGTACACCTGGCCCTCTCTCTTTATGAAATCACAGAACATACATTTTAGTGATAGACTTAAAATAATGCTTTTCCTCAAGTGGATGGACTTTTAGTTCCAGACTGAGACTGGCATAACAAATCAATACCTTTCAATAATCTGAAGCACATCTGACCTCACAAAAATGAAGGCAAGTGTTAGATTTGCAAACCATGCAAATGAATTACCGGATTAGCAAATTTACTATTGCAAATCATCAATTTTGTCTTAAGTCAGTAGTCAACACATGAATTCATTAGTCAATATTATTCAGAGCAAATTCAAAAGCACAAATGGAAAGACAATATTTTATAAAGTTGTTGTAAAACTAATCAAAGCAGATTCCCATAAAGAGAAATCCCTTTCAATTAAGCTAGCGTAATTTCAGGAGAGTTGGAGAGAAGTCAGGCAGAAGGTGTCAGCGGGGAAAAAAGCTCCTAAAGGCAGCATCAAATGAATCAGATAAAGATTCAGTAAAGCAAGTAAGAAAGTATTTGCCCAGGAGTCTCTGGGCCCGATTCACAGAACTAACTTAAGACAAAATCCTAAACTTACTACCAATTTGGTATTCACAGAAGGCACTTACTCATTTTGGTATTCACAGAAGGCACTTACTCATTTCGGTATTCACAGAAGTTAGGACTCCTAACTTTAGGACTCCTAAATGCCTTCTGTGAATACCTAAAGTCGTAAAGTTAGGATTTTTCTCAGTTTAGGAGTAGTAAAGTTAGGAGTCCTAACTTTACTACTCCTAAACTGAGAAAAATCCTAATTTTAAGACTTTCGGTATTCACAGAAGGCATTTAGGAGTCTTAAAGTTAGGACTCCTAACTTCTGTGAATACCGAAATGAGTAAGTGCCTTCTGTGAATACCAAAATGAGTAAGTGCCTTCTGTGAATACCAAACTGGTAGTAAGTTTAGGATTTTGTCTTAAGTTAGTTCTGTGAATCGGGCCCTAACTCTTTTGGGCAAGAGGAAAGGACTTTATCTCTAGAGGGAGCCAAGAAAGTATCTCCTAACTAATGCTGTATTTCATTAGTTTAAAGCATCTCCTTCTTGAAGATGATACACCTCCATGCTATTCCGATGAAGAGAACCAATCAGAATGAAGCACATTAAGATAATCTAACCATAGTTCCTTTCCACCATTAGCACACAGTGGTGTCTCTGCTGCATGACCTTCAGCTTGAAATCTGCAATGAGATGATACATTCTAATCTGGCCATGATATCCTCATTTCCAGGTGCCAGCTCATCACTCCACTCTTCGAAGAACATACAAAGATAAACATTCACATGAGAACTAAAACAAAAGATACATTCAATTGACGTTGTCTGGTACAGCTCTGCTCCTGAAATGAGAAAGAGGAAAAATACACAAGAAGAAAACATGGCATTTGAACATTCGTCATTCTAATTCGAGGCCTTCATTAGCTATGGTTAACTTAATGAAGCAGCAAAAGTGAAATTCATTAGATCTTCAGAAGCCCTTTTTAGGTTTGCATCAAAAATGTGCAATAAGCCCAATAGAGAGTTGTTGACCATAAAATAATTCTTAGTGTCAGTTATGGATCCCCATTGTGGGGACTGGGAAATTATAAATTGTTTCAGACATAGGGAAATGTTTTTCTATCCAGATTATTAGCTGTGCCCCATTCAACTTCTTCCTATATTGCTCACAAGGAATTACCCCCAGGTCCCTCCGTCCTCGACACCGTCAGTGACAATTGAGATTTACTATCTCAATGACAGACAAAAGAACGAAGGAATGCTGGACCTACCCCTCCCCCTCCCACTGGGAGTACTTAAGGAGTACCGTCCCAGCATTCCTCCTGTTCTTTTTTCTGTCTTACTGACAGTGTGGACGCGGCAGGAGCTGGACGCTCCTGCCTTCTTCTGGACTTACTTGGGGGCTGCTGGTTCTCATTCCAGGTACCAGCGGACCTCCGTGGATGTCCTCTCCCCCCCTGCCGGGCTTGGGGGGAGTGGCACGGGCTTCTTCATGTCTCTGGGCCTCGCGGCGGTGTAATACCGCGTTGGCTTTCTCCTTGCCCGATGGCCGCCCCTCCTGGCCTGCCGGGCTTGCTAGGGGGCGCGGCCGAGCTGCTCCGATTGGTTGTGGCTCCTTCCTCTTCCGGTTTTCGTCTTGCCTGACTTCCGGTTTATGGCTTTGAGGACGGAAGTCAGGCGCCTCGAGGTTCCCGGCTGGGGGAGGCTCGTTAAAACGAGCAGAGGGGGTGAGTACCGCATAGCGCTTGTTAATTTCTTGTGTTTTGGTGGTGGTTGGTGTGTTGTTGGCGATGGGGAAACATTCCAGAAAGCGTCATCACAGGGAGAGGTCTTCCTCTTCTTCTAGTGCTTCCAGGTCTCCCTCCCCTACCAGGTCCAGGCGCCGTGATGCTGGTGCTGATGCGCATATTAAGCGCTTGATCAGGGAAACCTTGACGGAGATGGGGGATGTTGGATCCCGTCGCAAGTACCCTGCTCCTGTTTCTTCGGACTCCAGTGGCGATGAGTCTGCGTGGTTGGGGGACGAAGAGTTGAAGGGAAAATATGTCCACAAGGATGCTTTGACTAGTATTTTGCAGCATGTTAAAGAGAACATGGGGTTCCCTGACGGGGACGCGCCTAGTACCTCTAGGGGCCCTTTGTTGCGACAGTTTCAGAGTGCTGCCACTGTCGATGTGCCTGTCCATCCCTTCATCAAAGATGTTTTGAAACGCGAGTGGGCTGATCCAGATCGCATCCTGATTCCGCGATTCATGGCGAAACTCTATCCTCAGCAGGATATGGCTACTGAACTGCCTGATTCAATTCCTATTGATTCTTTTGTGGTGAGTTTGGTGGGGCGTACTTCCCTTGCTGAGGACGCTGTGCTGAAAGATCCGGTTGACAAGAAGGCGGATGTGGCGCTCCGTAAGGTGTATTCTGGTTCCCACCTGGCCTTGAGGGCGGGCATCTACGGGACTTATGTGTCGCAGTCCCTGTTGTCTGACCTGAAGTCCCTCAATCAGTCTATGGATAATGCCACGGACTGTTCTGGTTTACTTGAGCAGATTGAGCGTCGGGTGGAGCTGCTGTCTGATGTCTCCTTTGACGTTGTGCGTGCTTCTGCTCTGTCCGGAGGGGCTTGTGTGGCTGCACGTCGCAGTCTTGTCCTTAAAGACTGGAAAACTGACTCTGCGCAGAAGGCATGCGCATTGAGATTGCCCTTTCAGGGTCCGATGTTGTTTGGGGGGGAGTTGGAGGCCAAATTGCACAAATTGTTTAAGGAGAAAAAGAATTCTTCTTCTTTTAAGGTCTCTGCTGCTGCTCCTGTACCTTCTAAACCCAAATCTTTCTTTCGCCCTGCTTCTCGTAGACAGTTTGTGAGGGGCCAGGGTAGGTTTGCTTCTGGCCGTGGTCGGGACCGTAAGGCTAAATCCCCTCCACCTGCCAAGCCGCGTTCCTGACTCTTTGGCGGTGGTTCCCGGGTTGTTGGTTGGAGGGCGGCTGCGCTTCTTCCTGGATGCCTGGGTTCAGTCTTGTTCCGACGTCTGGGTGTTGGAAATCATTCGCCAGGGTTATGTTCTGGAGTTCACGGCTCCTCCTCCAGACTCGGGTGTTCGGCCGACTCCTTGGCCTTCGAGTCGTGTGAAGCGGTCTCATCTTTCTCACGGGATTCTGGACCTTCTTCGGGAAGGGTGCCATTCAGGAGGTTCCTCCGGAGGAGACGGGGTTGGGTTTTTATTCCCTGATCTTTCTGGTCCCCAAAAACACGGGGGGTTTCCGCTTGATTTTAGATCTGCGGGTAATGAACAAATGGGTGGCCAGGATTCCTTTCCGCATGGAGACTTTACAGAGGGTGATTCCTTTGGTACTGCCGGGTCACTTCATGTGTACCCTCGATCTTCAGGATGCGTATTACCATGTTCCGGTCCATCCTCGGTCCCGCAGGTTTCTGCGATTTTGTATTCAGGGGCGTCATTACCAGTTTATGGTGTTGCCTTTCGGTCTTCGGTCGGCGCCAAGGGTGTTTACGAAGGTGGTAGCGCCTTTGGTCGCGTGGCTTCATCTCCGAGGGGTGATGGTTTACCCCTACTTAGACGACTGGTTGATCCATGCTCCGTCTCGGGTCCTGTTGCTGGAGGCCAGGGAGGTGGTGTGCTCGGCGTTGCGGGCCCATGGTTTCCTGATCAACTTGCCCAAGTGTCAGCTGACGCCGTCTCAGGACTTGGTTTTCATCGGGGCCCGCTTCCGTTCGGATCTGAACCGTGTGTTCCTCCCCGAGCCTCGGGTGGTGACGTTGGTGTCTCTTGCTCGTCGTTTCTGGGTGGGGGGTGCCTTTCCGGTGCGCCTTTGGTTGCGTCTTATGGGTCTGATGGCGGCGACTGTTTTTACGGTGGCTTGGGCACGTTTTCATCTACGCCCCCTTTGGGTGTACCTCCTGTCTCTCTGGGATCCCCTGTCCCGCGATTTGGAGGTTCTTGTTCCTGTGTCTCCGGTGGTCCTCCCGGTTCTTCTTTGGTGGTCTGTGAGGGATCATCTGTCTTTGGGTCTGCCCCTGCAGTCTTCTCCTTCTCTGGTCTTGACATCGGATGCCAGCGCCTTGGGTTGGGGTGCGACCTTAGGGTCTCGCTCCCTTCAGGGTCGTTGGTCCGTCATGGAGAGTCGCAGATCTTCCAATTGGAGAGAGCTCATGGCGGTGTCCCGGGCTGTGATGGGGTTTCGGGGACTGTTGCTCGGTCGGAATGTGTTGGTACGGTCCGACAATATGGTGACGGTGGCTTATCTGAATCATCAGGGGGGGATTTGTTCGGCATCTTTGAATGCGATAGTGGTACCCCTGTTTTGTTGGGCGGAGGGCCATCTGCTGTCTCTGACGGCGGTTCATCTTCGGGGAATGGACAACTTTGTGGCGGATGCCCTGAGTCGGTGCTTTCCGGATTCTCTGGAGTTGTCTCTCACCCCGGTTGCGTTTCGGCTTGTGTGCGGGAGGTTTGGGCGTCCCTTTCTGGACCTCTTTGCCTCCCGGCACAATGCTCAGCTCCCTCGGTTTTGCTCCCGGTTTCTGCAGGAGGATTGCTGGGGGGTGGACGCGCTGTCTCTGCCATGGCCGTCGCGTCTCCTCTATGCCTTCCCCCCCCTGGCTCTGGTTCCGAGGTTTCTGGCCCGTTTGTGTCAGGAGGATCGGGAGGTGGTGGCGGTCCTGACGTTTTGGCCTCGGAGGTCTTGGTTTCCGACGGTGCGTCTTTTGGCGGTGCAGGGGCCTTGGTTTTTTCCCCTGTCTCCGTCTCCTCTGCGGTCTTCCCCATGCCTGTCTCTTCTCCGGTTGCGGTTGTCGGTGTGGAGGTTGAGAGGCAGGGTTGGAGACGGCGCGGTTTCCCGGAACACTTAGCGGTGGCTCTTCAGCGTTCCCGGCGGCCTTCTACCCTTAAGGCTTATGATCGACATTGGGGTAATTTTGATCGTTGGTGTTCTGCGTTGGGCGTCTCCCCTTTGTTCTGTTCCTTGCAGGTTGTCCTTCAGTTTTTGTGGGAGGGTTTCGAGAAAGGTTTGGCTGTTTCTACGCTGCGTGCCCAGTGGGCCGCTGTTCGGGCTTTTCGTTCCCCGTGGGGGAATCTTTCTGATGTTGAAGACTTGGTCTCTCGTCTTCTGCGCAGTTTTACTGTTTCTCGGCCTGTGCCTCGCCCTTCCTTTCCCCTGTGGGACTTGCCTTTGGTCCTTCGGATTTTGATCGGTCCTCCTTTTGAGCCTTTGGATGAGGTGGATTTGAAGTTTCTCACCCTCAAGGTGGTTTTCCTGGTGGCTGTCACCTCTGCTCGTCGTCTTGGGGAGTTGGGGGCCTTGATGGCGCGTGCTCCTTTTCTGTCCTTCACGGAGGGTGGGGTGGTGCTCCGCCTGGATTCTTCCTTTGTGCCGAAGGTTTCTTCGCAGTTTCACAGGGGCCAGGAGTTGGTGTTGCCCTCCCTGGGCTCTGTCTTGGATTCTCCTGGTGGTACCCAGTGGTCTTTGTTGGATGTGTGCAGGGTTTGCGCATTTATCTTGACCGTACTGTGGTTTTTCGCAAATCGGACTCCCTTTTTGTCTCCTTTGGTGCGGCATCCTTTGGGTGTAAGGCTTCTTCTGTGTCCATTGGCCGTTGGCTGAAGCAAGCCATTTCCTTGGCCTACTCTCTGTCTGGTTCTCCTCCTCCTTTGGGGGTTCAGGGTCGTTCTACGAGAGGGGTGGCTGCTTCTTGGGCGGAGGATCGGGGTGTTCCTCTCTCTGAGATTTGCAGGGCTGCCATGTGGGCCTCTTCTAATACTTTCATCAGGCATTATCGACTCCTCAATCTTTTGGGGGATGATGGAGGTTTTGCTTTGGGGGTGTTGAGCTCTGTTCGCTCCTAATGTTTTTTTTCTGTTTATTTCCAATAAATCTCTGGGTTTGTTTGGTATTCTGGTGGTTTGTTGTGTTTCTGGTATGAATGCCGGTGTTTGCTTTGGTATTTCTCAATTGTCACTGACGGTGTCGAGGACGGAGGGACCTGGGGGTAATGTCCTATTACTTACCGGTAATCTTCATTACTCCGGGTCCCGTAGTCCTCGACACCGTCATGACTTCCCTCCCTCCCTCCCTGTCTGCCGGCCTTCATTGGGGCTTGGTATTTCAGGAGGAATGCTGGGACGGTACTCCTTAAGTACTCCCAGTGGGAAGGGGAGGGGTAGGTCCAGCATTCCTTCGTTCTTTTGTCTGTCATTGAGATAGTAAATCTCAATTGTCACTGACGGTGTCGAGGACTACGGGACCCGGAGTAATGAAGATTACCGGTAAGTAATAGGACATTAGCAGTCCCCTATTTAGCGGATGGCTTGCAGACAAGTCCCATCATACTCTGGTATTACATATGGAGTAAAGATGGCACTAAATTCACCAAAGAGATAAGAACAGACTGTCTTACTTTGGAACATAGAGCTAGAATACCTTGGTTGGCATATGTAAACAGTTTACTAAAAGAGGTGCATGGGAAATTGAGCTTTGATGAGCCAGAGAGAGTATTCCAAATTAGTAAGAAAGATTGGACATCTGTTTTGATGGGGAAAAGGATGCCGATAAAGAAAAGAGAGAGTGTGTCACACTGATGGTGTCGATTTACCTCTCAGGCCTCATATCAAATGGCCTGAGCTACCTCATCTCAGAGCTAAACAGTCAACACAGGTTCTATCTAACAAGACTGCAAACAGGCGCATTGCACTTTTTGGTTGCTTTCCCTGAGGTGGGCTTTTGTTCCCAAAAGTTTCCCAAATGCCCACGTGATGGCAAGTCCAATCAGACTACATTGCATTTTTTACTTGTTTGTAACCTTTATAGAGACCTGAGGAAACAAATACGGCAGCCATTGTTTTTAAAGGAACAAATGATTTAATATAAAGATGCTTTTAATTTTATCTGTAATCTTAATAATGTGAATCTATCGAGTTTCTGTCTATGCTTCTTATGCCAGCCAAAGAAGGAAACTGCTGCTACACCTGGACATTTTAAGATATGAAAATGAATAGTCCATTAATTATCCCTCATCTGATGTTTTTGATAATGCCTTTTAACTTGATGACCAGTGAGTTGGCGCCTAGCTTGGTATCTGGTGTCCTGCATCTGTACATCCAACTGTCCACGTTATGAAATCATTTTTATGGATTTTACGTAGAATTTTTATTAAGATCTATTATAAAATTTTATCTGTGCAATTCCTTTATGGATATTTTTATCCGAATAAAGATTTATTTGATTGATTGACCGTAACGTGAATGTCAAATAGTGAATACACTTGTGTTTTGCAGATTAGAGTAAATATTCATGCAAACCATTTAATTATGGAAACTTTCCTTCACATGTATGCAGGTAAAATCGCAGTTTGGGGAGAGGAGGAGGAGGAGCTGGAGAACAGCTGGGCACCAGAGAGAGTAGTGCAATGTATCCACTTTACTAATAAGACAACCGTGCTGCTGATGCAGGGACCGCGCGGCACCTGAGCATCTGCACCAGCCCTATGTGACGGGGAGGGCGCCGCTGCACTGAGTGTGCACCATAGGGCAGCCTGGGGGGTATTATGGTCAGTTAGATGGAGGGGGGGGCTGTTAGCATCAGATTTCCCATCAGTCATGCTAGTTAAAATACATCATACAAGTAGCATGGCAGGAGGGGGGCCTAAAGGAGCAGTAGGGGGGGAGAGGAGTGTGGATTCTGAGGGTACTTATAACTCAATGTTTGTATAATAATCATAAACAGAGACAAGAGTGTGTATGTGTGTGTTTTTGTCTGCATGTGTATTTAAAAATCCCAAGTGAAATCTGGCAAACACCTCACCATCCCGGACTTAAATCCCCTGTACCCAACTAGTTACTACAGAATATATTCATTAGGGGAGTGCAACAGCCCAAACTCCCTCTCTGAGGCAACGCCCCTGAGGACAGCCTCTTCTGCTCTCTGTTTCCTTTAATAATCCTGGTGTTGGCAGATACAGATGTCTCAGAGTACTTTAGCAGTCAAAGTAAGCTTTCCAACCCCAGCCCGCTACGAGACTGTGGTGGTGTCTGCAGCGCTCTACAAATGCCAGACTCAGCCACAGTCAATGATTCGCTAGCTGGTTGTGGCCAGTTCAATCTACATTTCTGAATTTAGGGTTCGAGGCGCTGTAATCTAATTAGGCGCGCCTTTAGTCAAAACAACATGCTGCCTGTGTCTACCAGCAGAGAAGCTGCTGAGAATGAACTGATGGAGAGGGTTTTGTTTGCTTCTAATTCACAGGAATCTTTCTCCATCGACAGCCTTTCTAGGTGGCTGTCTTGCGATTTGTCGCGTTCTCGCGTCTTACCACAGATTTCACTGTATCCTTGCCTGCCTCTTTGCCATCACCAATTAACACTTTAGTGCATTGAATTTGCTCTGAAACACTAATACTTCACTCTTACAAAGTCCATCTTTGATCTTCAGGAGGCGGGGTCTATACTCCTGCGGGTGGCTCATCCCATCGCTTCAATGTGCCCGTGGTGGTGAGATGTATAAAACTATCTCGCTCATTCCCTCGCCAACGCGCTCGCTCGCAGGGAACCTCCTGCCACATTATATGCAAGCAGGAACTCCCAACTCATCAACAGGTCCGCTGGGGGAGCCCTTTGGCCATCTCTGTGACTGGGCTGCAAATGCAGGTATGGAGGCCTGCAAGGGACAGCAGAGCGCCAGACTTCTTTCGCATTTCCTGAATGCTAACGATTGTTAAAAGATGCCCCGCCCTCAAAGGAGCAGGGACTGCTTTGAAAAATAAATATTGGAATTCACTGCATGGGTTCGGGGGAGTAAGCAGAGTAGAGATGGCTGAGAACCTTGCCCAAAGCAGACAGCCACTACTCACAAGGTGCAAACTAACCCTAGGGGACAGCTTCCACTTTAAGAGTTTGTTACCAGCTCGTGTGGGTCTCAATAACTCATCAGTGGTTTGTGACTGCGGTGGTGAACCATTGCATACTAACTCACAAGCTCTTATTACAAAAAAGGTTGTTGCCCCCTGCTCCAAACTGCTCTTCAGGCCCCTGAGTTTTATCTTCGCCCCTCCCCTGATTATGTTTGCTTCTCTATGGGTCCTTAGTCCTCCACTCCTATCTGTGCCCCCCTCTAGCTCATCCTATTCCCTGATTCCTCTCCATGACCTCTCCTCACACCCATGTAACACCCCACACTGCCCTGCACAGAGCCCAGCTGCTTTGCAACTAAGCTCACGCACATTAGACTTTCTGGCAGCAAATCAGGACTCAAGGCTCAGCCATGTTGGTCAGCATCCTGCCACACACTTACCTTTGAGTGCAAAATCAAAGGAAGTTGGAGCAATTCACCCGCAGTGTGGAAGCATTTTAGGGACACAATTCAACTTCAGAAGCTAAACCACATGTTGTTGCAAAATCACATCAGAGTGCAAATGATGGATGCTGCAGCATGAGCAGGACCTTAGGATCATGAAGAGACTTGAGCTCTAGCGCGTCTCCATTGCAACCCATGGATGCTTCGCTCACCGCCCATACCTAGCCGAGGAGGCCCTCTATGGGCATGTCGATCAATATACACATTAGCTAAAAGCTAACGGTGATCTTAAAACAGCCACGTGACCTGATCCAGAATGTGAACACCACTTTCTTCAAGCAATGGCTGAAGTGGGTTTATCGAAAAAACAAATGGCGGAAAGAGCTGGTCCGGTGCCCATCTCAGTGTATGTTTTTCCTGTTGATGACATGAGAATCAGCATACAACTAAAGATGTCTGTAACCAGACCTAAAATTGGATGGGTGATTTCAATTTGCAGTTGTGGTGGAGCTGATGTGTGGTTGAGTTAGTGATTTACTCCAGTGCTTAATTTGAGCCAGTGGTTGCTGGTGGGGGCCAGGGAAACTCATTTTTGGGGACCGTTATTTTAAAGCATCAGACATTTATGAGAGCAAGAGAGGGAAAAATACACAAAACAGAAAGACAAAGGACGAAGGACTAAAATGACGGAAAAACCATCACAAAGTAGAAAGCAGCAACCTGGAAGAGTGAGATAAAGGTACAGGGAGTGTCTGGTTATGGATTAAAGAGCCATGAGGTGCACTTAGGACTACGCAGCCTTGGTATTCGGCACGCTGACATTTGACAGCACCAGCTTCGGGCTTATGAGCAGAGCCCTGGCCACCAGCACTCTTTCTTTTACAAGTTAAGCACTGGATTACTCCACTAGCAGCAATGCATGCAAGGAGGTGGGACTGGGCCCTGCTTCAGCACTGGACTCCACTTCATTGGAAGTCTTAGGCATGAAGTGGTGGTCAGAAAAAGATGCTTACCTTGCATCAGAATGCCTAAAGGAAACAAGCTCATACAGAAAGAGAAGAAATGTATACCACATAGAGTACATACTTAAAAAACACACCAGGCACTAAGCCAACAGTGCTTTTTTGCATAACTTGGCCTAGCTGGGCCAGTGGGATCCTTAAAGGAGTTGGTTGGCATTCAAGGCAGGATGCTGGAGGTGAAACTCCTTGAATAAGATCACAGGGCGTGTTACTCATGAACTGGGTCTTAACTTATTAGACATGGCATGAACTGTTATTTGAAAGCCACTGACGTGAACACAAGTGTGCGACATTTCCTGCTATTAGGGGGACACATAACCGAAGAACCAGGTGCCACACCTGTACGGCTTCTGGGAGTTGTGCCGACTAGGCTCAACCCTTAAACCTCATTTTATACAGATCGTGTGACTGTGCCCTATGCCCCTACCTCCCGCGGAAGCAACTACCCCTCATTCACTGCCTCCCTTCTCATAAACGCCCAACTAATTCCTATGGTGTGACTGTGCTCGGCTACCTGCGAGCACGCTATGATTAAAAGAAAAATATAATCACTAATAAAACAGCTAAAAGGCAACTGGGCACTCTCTCCAGGCAGCATGTAGTGACATTGGCTGGTAAGCTCTGCTAGAAGCCGGCCCACAGCCCTCCCGCACGCTTTGCCAGCAGCCAGCTCTGAGGTATTTGTATATCAGTGGGTTTTCATTCTCTTTCTGCGGTGTTTACTCTGCAAAAGGCCAGAGCGAGTCCTGCAAACAAGGCCTGTCCTAGGACTGTTGATGCCCTAGACGAATGGAAAAATGTGAGGCCCCTCTGATTTGCATGTGACACCACAAGAACTGTGTTGTAAATTAGTTCTTCATGTAACATGGCTGCAAGTGGTCGTTAGCCCTTCCTTTGTGCTCTTACCTCCTTAGACTCACAGAATACCTATGTGTGTTCTAACTTGTACCGGAGTGTTCTACTCTTGTCAGTTGATGGTCTGGTCAGCTGGAGAGGTGTGCACTCAGCTGTGTCCTACAATTAACCTACATGAAACTAACTAGAAGTGTCTTGAGATCCATCTACAACAATTTGGCGACGATTTAGCTGACCAGACCAGAGAGGAAACCATCACAGCTTTGAGTAGCACCTCGCAACAAGAACCAACGGCGATCCACCTAGTTACTGCCAGAAAAAGGTGTGGAAGAAACGAGTAACCAGAGAAACAAGAAGAAACTTCAAAAACTAAGCGTAGAAAAGTAAAGAAGAAATCACTCGCAAGTATCCCTGATGTCGAGTACGAGCCCCTGTGTCATTTAAATCTATGTTCGGAGCACAGATCGCACTCCGGTGTGAAGTGGTTTGGCACTCAGAAGACCTGCTTCTGAAAAGAGTGATTCGGGGTTGGGGGGGCAAGGATCTGGCCCCGGCATTGTTTTATGGTGTTTGGCAGTTTGTGCACAAAACGATAACAGAAGGAAAACCCTTCGGTAGCACTCCTGACTTCACCCTTCAAAACTGTTAGTCAGTTACTGAGTGCGCGCAAAGGTCTAACTAACTTCTGAAATGAGCAATGAGAAACTTGGAAACAAGAAGAAACTAGAGAAACCAAACGAAGAATACAAAGGAAGAAAACAGCCACAAGTATCCCTGACGTCACTCGCCTGAGCTGTGAGTCAACTGCTGGTTTATTTATGCCTTAATAGTGCCGAGCGAGTGCAAAGATCAGATGGGATTCCGGTGTCTCACAGTGATGATTGACACCGTTATATGAGTTGATTGGGCAGCAAAGATCGAGTCTCAGTGTGAAGCGGTTAAGCACACTGATGACTCACACCTTAATGTGTGATCTGGGGTAAAGCTCATACTCCGGTTTGAAGTGCTGACTACTTTCAGGATTAATATCCTGCTGTAAAGTGTTGATCGGGGGTGTAAATCGAGCCCCGGGGTAGTGTGTCAGTGTTTCCGCTTGTAGGGGTGAGGGCAGAGATCTGAGGTTATTTTTCAAATCAGTGACTTTCATACTTTTCCTCCTCCGGCGTCTGTCTGCAGTTCATTTTTAGGTCTCGCATAGCATTGCAGCGCGAATGCGCTGCCATCGCTTTGCGAGGCATGCAGTATATACTGTAGTGTGGATGCTTCGTGGAAGCACCGGCCACTCTCTGCCCATTGGCTTTTGTCTTAAATGCTGCCTTACGATTGGTTTGAGGCTTGTTCCTCCTCATTCATCATTTGCATCCTTCCACGGCTATTGGCCCCTTTACTCCTAACACAATTTGTTTTTTTTTAGGTCTCGCCTAGCGTTGCAGCGCGAATGCGCTGCTATCGCTTTGCAAGGCATGCAGTATATACTGTAGTGTGGAAGCTTAATGGAAGCTCCGCCCAATCTACCCATTGGCAGTAGGAGTGGAAGTGTTTTAACTCATGCTTAAAATGAGCACTTTTAATAACTTCCTCTCAATTCAGTGCGATAATCTTGTGTACTGAGGTGACGCGCTAAAGAAATGCATTTTTTAAATTCTTAAGAGATATCGCACATTTACATCATGTTTACTGTATGATTAACATGCCGATCATTTTCACGGCTCGCCCAATGGCTCATTTACGCTTGGCTCGTCTCCGGCTGGCTCTGCCTGTTAATTAATATTTTGGCTCGCGCACCTCTAACAAAGAGAGATGAATGGATACATGACCGTGAGCCCGGTAGATGGTAGAGAAATAGACTGGTACAGACAAACAGACAAAGTCAGGCTCCATTGCCTCACGTTAGAATCATCACTTTCAATAACCTGGAAATCGCCGGCAACTCCCGCATGCCCCAACCTCATCCCCCTCACCTATTCTTAGTAGAAGCGGTAGATTCTGAGTTGTGCCCCGCTGGTGCAGAAGAGCACGGCAGAGTCTGTAGAAGTGCTGGGATCCCTAGCCTCTCCGGGCGGGCACCTAAGCCTTTCGGGTGCCTTCACACTCAGGATAAATGAATACATTTTGTTCTGTGCTTTAGTCACCCCTCTGTGAGCACTGTCTGGTAGATGAAGCTCTGTGTTAATAAACACAATCAGAGAGGTGGTTGTGTACAAACAAACAACAGCCACAATACCGTACGTTTTGAACGTGTAGTTAAATACCTGCTCATCGAGTACCTCAGTGGCTGATCATTCCATGGCACTACCAAAATTACATTTGGACACATTTGCTCAACTGTAAAACACTCCCTTCTATGGGTCATTTAACAACTCGGGGCTTTGGGGTTAGGTAACCTACTTTGGATGCTGTGTAAAAGAGTAAATACAAAAATTAATGCAATAAAACTAAGCAACCAGTACTGTCTAAAACATTGTGAAAACTGACACGCATTCCGGCATTTTGTTTAGTTAATGTCAATTTTCTCATAGATGCGAGTAAAGTACTCTTAATATCTTAATGAAATTTGCACACTTTTAACTAATAGCACCTTGTGACCTTTGACAACTAGGCAATGAATACATTTTCATGTACCCCTGAAGCCCCCCTGCCCCCCGCCCCCTTGCCAGACTTCATTGCCTCCCTGTGTTTGGGGGATAACCAAGACGCAGGAGAGTGAGCCAAATAGTCTAGAAAATGAAAGAGAAGCCGGGATTCGGATTCACATGCTCCAATCCTGATCGCATTGGTTAGTCTGTAAGCACTACTTTTATCAATGAGTTTTGCATTAATAAAGCACCATGGTGTGCATGTGTGGCGACACTTCACCCATGAGGTACATGCCAAGCAATTGTTGACACAATCCACACTTTGCGTCTTTTTCAATATATTTATTACGAAATGCAGGACCTTTCCAAGGGATTTTTCATGCTACATACATTCACTCCAAAAATAAAACGTGTAGGTAAAAAACATTACTATTTACAACGTCAATAGCTCTAACTCACAAATGCAAGACCTATTTGCATTGCAAATGCTTGTTTGAAATTGACAGCTATTTTCGGAGCGGTGACAGTGAGGAATGTGATTGGACTTTTTGCTCCAAGAGAAGAAATCTCTTCAAAACTGTGAGTCAGCCTTATGGTGATGTTTGGGGGCAAAGATCGGGCCTCAAAGTTAACTGTTATTTAACACAAAGGAGAAGAAAATAAATTACTTAAAAAGCACTCCTGACGTCAGCTTGAGTCAGTTACAAAGTGCACGCGCTTCCTTTTGCATGCGCGATCTCTGCATGATTGAAATCTTGCCAGGCAACAGTGTCACGCGCTACCTTCTCCATGCGCGTTCTGAAAGGCAGGCTGCTGGATGAAGCTAAGAGCGCGCGCAAGCTTTCTGTACTATCGAGGAATGTTAGCAGACTTTGAGGATAATTGTAAACTGTGTGGAAGCAGTTCAAAGTCGTGCATCTCAGTGGCATGAAACATAGAATGACTTTCATTCGTAAACATTTTCCCTTCACTGTCATAAACCGTGATTCAAACGAAGACCTGTTCCAATTCATTTAAAAAAATTTAAAAAAAGTGAAACGATAGGAAAAATTTTTTGGAAAAAGCAGGCACGGTAACCACCATCATCTTCTGGGCATGAGAGTGATTCATCTGATTTCAGGGTATTGACAGAGAACAGCTCGGAAGCAAGTGAGGCAGATAATAGAAATAAATATCAGACCAAAAGTTATAAGAAGTGATGCCACAATTCATAAGCTAAGAAAACTATGAATCTCAAGTCACAGTCACAAATCTTTAAATGTGAGTATTTCAATGTTGGAAAAAATTGACTTTAAAGGGACTTTTTATCTTCCTGGAGCCATAATTGTGTAGGCACTTTACGTGAAATGCAAGCCTAATTTTAACCAGGATAGAGAACATAGAACTGGGACTTAAGTCCAGAACTGGGATAGCCAAGAACTGAGTGAGAGAGCTCAGAACCAGGACAGCGAGCCCAGAAGCGGGTCAGTGAACCAGATCCAGGAGGGGACAAAGGCCCCAGAACCAGTATCAAGAAGGGACAAAGGTCCCAAAATCAGTAACAAGAGTGGACAAAGGTCCTAGAACCACCATGGAGAACCGGGAGAGAGAGTCCACAACGGGGACAAAGGTCCCAGAACCAGCACCAAGAGGGGACAAAGGTCCCAGAACCAAGAGGGGACAAAGGTCCCAGAACCAGTTTCAAGAGGGGACAAAGGTTCCAACCAGTACCAAGAGAGGACAAAGGTCCCAGAACCAGTACCAAGAAGGGACAAAGGTCCCAACCAGTACCATGAGGGGGCAAAGGTCCCAGAACCACGATGGGGAACCACGACGGAGAGCCCAGAATGGAGACAAAAGCCCAGAACCTGAGCCGGGTCTATGAAACCAGAGCCTGTGAAAGAGAAAATTAGGCCCGCGACAAAGAACCCATAACTTGGGCATAGACCCAGAACCAAACACGAAAAAAAAGCAAGGCTGGGCAGAGTGCTCACTACCAAGAACCTAAAAAGAAATTGAGACAGAGACTCCAGAAGCGGTGTATGAGGCCTAACACCAGTGAAAGAGGCCCGGAACCAGAGAAAGAGGCCCAGAACCAGAGGAAGAAGGTCCCAGAACCTTTGAAGAAAGAAAACTGCAAACTAGAATAAAAACTCCAAATATCAGTGGCGGTACTGCACTTGGAAATCACAAAGAGTACCCAGGACTGTAGTACCTGTAAAGCATGGAGGCATCTGTTGAACTGTTCATCTTCAGCTTGGAGCGGAAAGTGATGGTGGACATAAACGGATTGAAGGAAGTGAACTCTCTCTTCCTGTTTATGCTGGTCAAGGACAGATTGGAGAAAGTGGACTGTCTTTTCCTGTTTTTGTCAGTCTAAGGGGAGTAGGTGGTGGTGATACCTATTAGTTGTTTTGGGTGATGTGTCTCACCTCACATTTCACTCTTAACACTCTTTTCCACTAAACGCTTGTTTGCCTTCTCGAACTAAAAATAGTTCAAGACGTCGTAGACCTCCTATCTGTCTTAATTATTATTGTTGTTGTCTCCCATACATTAAGCTTCATTTTTTGTGATTTGTTTATTTATTTCATTTTTCTGTAAAGGAGGAAGTTGTGTTGTAAATTAGTTCTTCATGTAACATGGCTGACAGTGGTCGTTAGCGCTTCCTTTGTGTTCTTACCTCCTTAGCCTCACAGAATACCTATGTGTGTTTTAACTTGTGCCGGAGTGTTCTACTCTTGTCAGTTGATGGTCTGGTCAGCTGGCGAGGTGTGCGCTGAGCTGTGTCCTACAATAAACCTACATGTAACTAACTAGAAGTGTCTTGAGATCCATCTACAACAAAGTGGCATCACAGGACTAATAATCTTTGGCATCGCTCAAGTGACCTAGTCCATTTGAATCGTGTCCTCCTGCATTTATGATGGAAAAATGAAAAGACAAGTTCCAGAAGGCAGCAGGAGGAGCTCATTTCATGTGGTATAAAGAGGCAACTTGAGGGCTTCTCTGGTGGAAGTCTATGCTCGGGAAAGTTACAGTTTTCATACGAATGCCTTTTACTGTGAGGATAGAAAGTTTGATGATGCGTTGGAATCATTAATGAACCCAGTTGTGAGAATAAGGCAGTGGACAGCTTTGGTGGGAGTGTGTTTACATAAGTGCGTGTGTGTTTTTTGCAGCAGTAAAAACGTTATAGATAAAATAAATAAAAATAAATACCAGTGTGGTGCTATAAGATGAGAGTTTAGGCCTTTGACAGAGAAACAATATCAGCAATTAGGTTTTGCCTCAAGACTACTGGGGAGCAGGTCATTTTCTCCCCAGATCCATTAAACTGCGCTGTGCTGCACGGCCCAGGGGAGGGAGTTTCGTGCACAGGGCTTCACAGCCATTGTGTAGCACCATGGAGCCAAGGAGAACAGGCCCCTGCCCTGGGCTTCACAGCCATAGTGGAGCACCGCGAAGCCAAGGAAAAGAGGCCCCCTGCCCTGGGCCTCACAGCCATAGTGGAGCACAGCAAAGCCAAGGAGAACAGGCCCCCGAACAGGCCCCCTGCCCTGGGCCTCACAGCCATAGTGTAGCACAGTGAAGCCAAGGAGAACAGGCCCCCTGCCCTGGGCCTCACAGTCATAATGGAGCACCGCGAAGCCAAGGAGAACAGGCCCCCTGCCCTGGGCTTCACAGCCATAGTGGAGCACAGCAAAGCCAAGGAGAACAGGCCCCAGAACAGGCCCCCTGCCCTGGGCCTCACAGCCATAGTGTAGCACAGTGAAGCCAAGGAGAACAGGCCCCCTGCCCTGGGCTTCACAGCCATAGTGGAGCACAGCAAAGCCAAGGAGAACAGGCCCCAGAACAGGCCCCCTGCCCTGGGCCTCACAGCCATAGTGTAGCACAGTGAAGCCAAGGAGAACAGGCCCCCTGCCCTGGGCTTCACAGCCATAGTGTAGCTCCGCTAAGTCAAGGGGAACAGGTCCCCTGCCCTGGGCCTCTCAGCCATAGTGGAGCACAGCAGAGCCAAGGAGAACAGGCTCGCTGCCCTGGGTCTCACAGCCAAAGTGGAGCACAGCGGAGCCAAGGAGAACAGGCCCCCTGCCCTGGGCTGCACAGCTATAGTGTAGCACCGCAAACCCAAGGAGAACAGGCCGCCTGCCCTGTCACTCACAGCCCACGATAAGGGCTGCAAGGCCCAGGGCAGGGAGTTTTGTGCCCTGGTCTTCACAGCCAAAGTGTAGCACTGCGAAGCCAAGGAGAATAGGCCTCCCGCCCTGTCACTCACAGCCCACGATAAGGGCTGCAAGGCCCAGGGCAGGGAGTTTTGTGCCCTGGTCTTCACAGCCAAAGTGCAGCACTGCGAATCCAAGGAGAATAGGCCTCCCGCCCTGGCACTCACAGCCCAGGATCAGGGCTGCACGGCCCAGGGGAGATGGTTTCATGCGCAGGGCTTCACAGCTACAGTGGAGCACCGCAAAGCCAAGAAGAACAGGCCCCCTACCCTGGGCCTCACAGCCATAGTGGAGCAAAGCGAAGCTAAGGAGAACAGGCCCCCTGCCCTGGGCTTCACAGCCATACTGGAGCACAGCGAAGCCAAGGAGAACAGGCCCCCTGCCCTGGGCCTCACAGCCATAGTGGAGCACAGCAGAGCAAAGGAGAACAGGGCCCCTGCCCTGGGCCTCACAGCCATAGTGTAGCACCACGAAGCCGAGGAAAACAGGCCCTCTGCCCTGGGCCTCACAGCCCTAGTGTAGCACCACACACCTCTCTTAAAACATACATTTGTGAGGTGATTGGTTGGGGTGGGGTCAGGGAGCATGTGGGTTGATAGATGGTGTGGACATTTCACTCGGAAGTAGGGCCCCATGCTTTCGACCTGAACAGGGGCCCCTGGGCAGTTGCCCACACTGCCCATACCCAGCACTGGCTCTGCATGCAAAGTGCGTACCTCGGGGACCCCAGGCCAGCTTCCCATCCTGGAATAGACACACTACCCTACAATATTCTGTGACTGGAATGCGAAAACGCAGCTTTCCTGTTTCAGGTGTTTTATGCGCGCCTTATAGTTGCATGTTAATTAGGAGGCTGCGCACTGTGCGCAAGCACATTACGAGGAGACATGGCTGGTTTTTAAGGGCCTAGCGCAGTGGTTCTTAACCTTTTGGCTTCTGTGGACCCCTACGCAATCCTCATTGGAATCTGAGACCCCCACTGAGTCATTATTGGAATCTGAGACCCCCACTGAATCATTATTGGAATCTGAGACCCCCACTGAGCCATTATTGGAATCTGAGACCCCCACTCAGTCATTAATGGAATCTGAGACCCCCACTGAGTCACTATTGGAATCTGAGACCCCCACTGAGTCACTATTGGAATCTGAGACCCCCACTGAATCATGATTGGAATCTGAGACCCCCACTGAGTCATGATTGGAATCTGAGACCCCCACTGAATCATGATTGGAATCTGAGACCCCCACTGAGTCATTAGTGGAATCTGAGACCCCCACTGAGTCATTATTAGAATCTGAGACCCCCACTGAGTCATTATTGGAATCTGAGACCCCCACTGAGTCATTATTGGAATCTGAGACCCCTACTGAGTCATTATTGGAATTTGAGACCCCCACTGAGTCATTACAGGAAGCCGGGGACACTGGCCTAAGCATTTTCGATACTCAGAACTACAAAACATTACACAAAAAATACAAAACAAGCTTTCATCAAACCAATACACAAATGGTGAAACATTTTATTTCATCCACAAAGGTTGGAGCTTTTCTAAATTAAATTGACAGCACTCATCATCCATACCTTATTCTGACTGATACACTTGCACTGCTTCCACAAATCACTTCCTTCACATTTGGAGAATGGTTTAAAATTTCCATTTGCGAATTTTACTTTTTTATTTATATACACTTCATGAATCTGTATATTTTATTTTATTTTCTGAGCAGTCGCAGGGCACCTGAGTAGGTTTCATCGACCCCTAGTAGTCCACAAACCACAGTAGGTAACCCCTGTCTTCACTATTATATTTATAGTTTCTTCAGGCGCAGCTAGACTCAGATGGCGGGGGCAACACTGGGGGCAGATACATCATCAAAACCAGAGTCAAAATGACTTGGGAGGTGAGAGGGGTGCTTCATTTTTTGTTGTAAACTGATTAATGTGTGTGGAAATCTTTTCTGAACCATGGCCAGGGGTACATTTTTAAGCACACATTATATGTGGGTTTCCTCCTCTCAAAGGGTATGTAGGAATATAGATATAAAAATTGTGCAGATTAAGAACCTTTCTTTAGTTATTATTCTGTTGCTGCAGTTCCGGGGGCAGAGTACCCTGACATATTTTACAGAACAGGACAACCCTCTTCTTGTCTGGGGGTGGGGTCCATCACATCCGGGCTCTGTAGCACAAGGAATGCTGAGCCCACCATCATTGGCACCATCTGGTGAACTGAAGCTTCTGCTTCCAACAAATATTCACAGTTTCAATAAGCTTAGGCACTCCCAGGGCCTGCAATGCCTCCCAAGTTTAAAAAGAAAACACACCAATAACATGCGAAGCATAGAAAGGCGGTAGAAGGTGTGATAATCCATGGTGTCCCCACTGGACAGACAGCTCACAATTAGAGGTAACCGCAGCAGCTGCCCATGCGGTAAGAGCTGTGGATGGTGGGGCTGGGTGGGGGGGATTTCGACAGACGACAACGAGGGAAAATTAATTATTTTATTACCTCTCTTACATGCACGGGCCGCGGCTGGGTAACCAGTGTTAGCAGCTGCTAGAGTGGGCTTAATAGCTGGTGCCCCTGGCACTGCTCTGGGGTCCCCTGGTCTCCTTGATCAAGAAGGCAGTGGCATTAAAGTAAATAAATGTAGCTCTAAGTATCATTTCCCACCTTTAGTCATATACTGAGTAGTAATAAGGAAGGTGTTTAGAAGCTAGGGGTGAATTAAGGGCTCAGCTATATGAAACTATTGTGGCCAGGCACTGTGATATGTAAATGTGACTGCCCCTAGCAATTTAGTGAGTTGACGTCCATGACAGAACAGAAGCAATACTCAACCTTGACCAATCCCAGTGAATGCTGGCAGCAGAAGAATGTTCGGAAGTAATAGCTTTTGTGAAAATATTTGGCACCATGCTTGGAGAGTGGAAAAGGCGAGGGCAGACTAGGCCGTGCCGCTATTATGGCGGTCGCACCAGTCCCCGGCCACCAGAAGGGGGAGGGAGGCCGCGTCAGCGAGTGACACGGCACTCTACCACCCACCCCGCACCAACCAATGAGTGAAGGAAGTGGTTGTTGTGCGCCGGAAGCACTCCAGTGCTTCCGGCGCAGAAACGTCCAGCTTGCGTCCAGGCTGACCAGTCTCAGCCGGTTGGCCTGGGCGCCCTCTTTAAAAAGAGGTGGTGGGGAGCAGAACAGTCTCTTGTTCTTGCTCCCCACAGATAGGGTCACCAGGCCGGCTGCGGGCCCGTAACGTCTTCTTTCTTTTGTTTTTGCAGGTTGCTACGTTCAAGCGGAAGGAGGAAGGTCGTAGTGTGAAGATTTTGGTGCGGTTCGCAAGCCGCCACTCGTCGGCGTTCCTCGCGCAGCTGAGCACCGGGTAGGTCGGTTTTCGGAGCGATAGTCGATGCTCGTCCAAAGGATACGGCGTAGCACAATTAGCGCGGAAGCGGTGTGCCCTTGGCGCACAGCGCAAGCACACGGAGCTTGTATCGGGCAGTGGGTGAGAGCATTGTGAGGCAGTAAGCGCGGCGGTTCGCGGGGGGTGTCGGTCATCGCTGCGAGGCATTTGTTAGTTTGTCCCGTAATTAGCGCGGGAGACAGCGCATCGCCCACACACTTTGAGCAGCTCGGTATTTAGTCTGGCATGCTTGTAGTAGAACGTGGAGCATACGTCTGGTCTTGTGTAAGGCGTCTGTTTTGTTTGTGCACCTGCCGAATGGACCGGAGCAGCGCTCAGCGTTGTGCGGTAAAAAATACAGTATTGTGAGTCACTGTGGCGTAATGGTTAAGGTTTGAGACTCTTACTCTGAAGCTTACAGTTTCAATTCCCAGTGATTCTGTTCAGTTAGATCTCTTTAAGTTTGAATCTGGGGAAAGGTGAGTCGGGCCTGATGCTTACGGTCTTAGACTCGTACTCTGGTTAGGTGTGCAATCCCTGATCTTGCATTGCTACTGTGTGCTCAGTCTAGAGCATGGGGGATATTTAAAAGGAGCCTGTTTTCGAGGTGGCTATTTTCTTGAATATTTCGTGATAAACACGTTAAGCACCCTATGTGCAGCGGGTCTCTTTAACTCGCACGGTTGATTTGAGGCACTGTCGTTCCCAGTCCCCTGGTTTCCCAGATTAGAAAGGGGTGGCAGAGGTAACGCATTCAGTAGCCATTTAATCCCTTAAATTTCAGGGCACTGTTCCTCAGTGTGTAAGGTGTGCTGTAGAATTTGTCTGCTGGAAAGAAAAGTTTTAATACTTTGAGATTACCTTTTGAAAGTTTACAAGTTGGACGTGCGCACTCTTAAGGTTGCTTGGGGTCTGGGGCGCAGTACATAGGAGCGCGAGCACTAGGGGGAGGTTAACAAACTAGCAGGACTTCACGCAGCGCAACTGGCTTTATTTGTGTTTCCACAGCTCCAGCATTACGGGGAGGACAAGACGGTACCAAGTTCCAATGAATTCGTTGGTGGTAATTGAAGGGACACGTTTGGGCGGCACCGGCTAGCCAGCATCTCATTGCTTCTGGGAGCCACAGAGGGTTTGAGCGGGCGGCTCACCTGAGCTTACTGGGTTAGCCAGTAGGTCGTGGCTCTGGTTGCGTGGGTGCAAAGGTTGGCTGGTGGCTGCTGCTTCCACAGGTAAGGGGTGACACAGTCACCTATCTGGGGCTACGGTTATGCGAGCAGGCAGGTCCCATGGAAGTTTTTTACATCTGTTAGCCATGTCCCCTCTGGTCCGGGGGTACGAGAAGCGATCGCGAACGGACGTTCTGCTGGAGGCTTTAATGCAGCAAGTCCAGGTCATGGGGCAGACTCTCAACAGGTTGCAGGATAAGGTGGAAGGGCCTGAGGTACCAGAAGGGAGGGGTAGGTGGCCTATTGTACCACCAAGACACTACACCCCGCCACCGCCAAAGAGGTACAGGCGCAAGCCAGGCGGGAAAGGGGCAGCAGTCCCACCAAGAAGTGAGCCTGCACCCGCGACAAGCCCCCAGTGTGAAGGGGGCGTATGTGACCCAGTCCCACCAGCGGACACGCCGGGCCCTGTGGGCGAAGGGGGCCCAAGGACTGCTGTGCCAATGGGACCCATTGTTAACCCACTCTTCCCCCGGTGGATGGGACGGTCAGAGCAAACCCGGCAGAACCAGACATATCCGCCAACTTAGCAGTAGTCCTTCCCTGGCTGGAGATGGTAGGGAAATGGTCTCACGCCGCAGGGGCGACAACGGGCGGGGGGGATGCCATTGAAAGGGCAAATAAATTGATGGCTGAACTAGGAAAGGGGAGGCCAGGCGAGGTGCTGGCAGTACCGGCAGGGGGTGCAGAACCAGTTGCCACAACACCAGTTCCCGGTGGCGAGGTGCCGGCAGTACCGGCAGGGGGGGCAGCACCCATTGCTACAGCACCAGTCCCCGGTGCGAAGGTGTCCGGGAGATAAGCAGCGACGCGAAGAATACAGATGCGGGCAAGATGGCTGATGCAGCAGCACCAGCAGGTACGAGGGCAACACTACCCCCGCTAGGTTTGGGGGAGCTGCGCTCCGGGAGGGAACAGTTGGGGCGGCATCTGTCAAAGTAGACTAAAGAAAGGAATTGGAGGGGGGAATACGTTAGCATGTTTTCCCTCTTGATTGATGAGGCAGACAGAGAAGAGGCGAAAAGGAACAAGGAATGGACACACTACAAAGAATGGTCCAATATAGTCCTGAAATACAGAGTTGAAGAGAACTTGGCCAATTGGATACAGGGTTTCACTATATTCATGGCTGTCATGTCAGAGCGTTTCCCAGAGGTTGGATCTGAGATGGCGTGTTATCAGAATAGGATCACAGTCGCCCATGCTACACAAGGTGGGGATGGGTGGAAAGAGTATGACAAGGAGTTTAGAAGGGCAAAAGCGCAGGATCCAACCCTAAGATGGAGCCAGACGGACATGTTTATTCATCTGAGACATTTGGTGCAGGGCGCGGTTGAGAATGGGCGGGGGCAGGTACCTGACGCAGTGCGGTCTCAGCCCTTTAAGACAGGCCCCACCGGTAACACGGAGGGTTCACGGGAAAGGCAGGGAGCAATGGAAAAAAAGCCGTCTGTTTTGACTTTAACAAACGGACCTGCAGTAGAGCACCATGCACATGTAGGTTCAAACATTCCTGTGGTTACTGTGGTAATGCATCCCACCCAGAGTCCAGGTGTCACAAAAAGTCCAGGGGCAGAGGGGGAAAGAAGCAAGAATAGCAGCCTACTACTAGGGAAGGCTATTTCTCCTATTAACATTAGCACTATGATACCTTGGTTGGAGTCTTACAATTGCCCCGAGGCAGCCAGGACGATCAGGGAGGGTTTTGTGGAAGGTTTCAGGATACCAGCCCTGGGTTACAACGGGGTGGCGCTCTGCCGGAACCAGCTGTCAGTTAGGTCCAATGTAGGCATAGCGACAGCAAAAATCCTTAAGGAAGTGAGCCTGGGTAGGGTGGCCGGTACTTTTGATGACGTCCCAATGAAGGATTTTGTGTGTTCCCCTCTAGGGGTAGTACCTAAGAAAGCGCCAGGCGAATTCAGACTGATTCACAATCTTTCTGCACCAAGGGGCAGTGCAGTGAACGATGCCATTTCTGACACACTTTGTAGCGTGAAATATGCATCTTTCGACCAAGCGGTAGACATGCTTAGGTCTTTGGGTCAGGCGGCTTTGCTGGCAAAAGCTGACATTAAGTCTGCATTTAGATTGCTACCAGTGCACCCTGCAGATTTTCACTTACTGGGTTTCCAGTTCCAGGGGAAGTATTATGTCGACAAATGCATGCCAATGGGTTGCTCAGTGTCCTGCGCCTATTTTGAGAAATTTAGCTCGTTTTGGAATGGACATTCAGACGGGTGTCAGGGCATCGCTGGGTGCTGCATTACCTGAACGATTTTCTGTTTCTGGGGGCGCCACAATCTGGGGAGTGCAGGTCAGCATTGTCAAAATTCTGTGCATTAATGCAGGAGTTCGGTGTGCCCTTGGCGCCTGGCAAAACAGTGGGCCCAAGCACAACAATCGAATTCTTGGGGATCGAATTAGATTCTGTCCAAGGGGGCTCGAGGTTACCCGCTGACAAAGTCAATGATTTCGGGGCGGCTTTGCAGCACTGCCTCAAGAAAGAGAAGGTTACATTGCACCAGCTACAGCAGGTGGTAGGGCAATTGAATTTTGCACTACGCATAATCCCAATGGCGCGCCCTTTCTCTCGCTCTATCGCGCATGCAATGTCAGGCCTCAGGGAGAAGCATCACCACACCAGGCTGTCCGGCGAGGTCAAGCAGGACATGTTGATTTGGAAGACATTTTTGCGCGATTTCAATGGGAAAGTGGTGAGGCCCAGCCCACCTAAGTCCAGCCCGGAGCTGGCCCTCATGACTGACACTGCAGGTAGCGAGGGTTTTGGGGCCATCCTGGGGCGCAAATGGGTAGCGCAGCATTGGCCAGACTGGTGGAGGGAATCTGGAATCACCACAAACATAAGTTTCTTAGAGCTTTTTCCAATTCTAGTGGCACTGACTGTGTGGGCGGAAGTTTTAAAAAATCAGTCTGTGATATTCTGGCCCGACAACATGGCAGTAGTAGACTGCGTGAATAGCCAAACAGCTAAATGTAGCATGATGCTGCGATTGCTGAAGGAGATTGTGTTGCAGTGCATGAAATTGAATGTCCTTTTTAAAGCTAAACACGTGCCAGGTATTCTGAACCACGCGGCTGACGAATTGTCTCGTTTTAAAATGCAGGCTTTCAGGTCACATATTCCAGAGGCAGCAGTGCACCCATCACCTTTCCCAGAACAGCTCTGCAGCTTGGTGCCCCCAGTATCGAACCTCGCGGCAGCGAGCCTAGCACCCAGAACCAGAAGTGCCTACGAAGGGGCGTTTGGGTCTTTTTGCTTGTTCTCGGGGGAACAGTGGGAGCACAAATGGCATGACCATGAATCAGTAGTTGAATACCTGGTGTTCATGAGGGAACAGGGGCGCACGGTTGCAGGGGCAACAAGGCATATCTTAGCCATATAATTTTTTGTAAAGATGAAAGGAAAGGGGGATCCCACAAAGAACTTCATAGTACGCCAGGCGCTGAAAGGGTGGCAACGCTTGCAGGGAAGTCAGCCGGATGTCAGAAGGCCCATAGGTTTAGAAACACTAGGGAAGCTATTGGGGGCTCTGCAGCGGGTTTGCACTTCCTCAGACGAAGTGATCTTCAAGCTGCATTCTGCATTGCATTTTACGACGCTTTTAGGGTAGGCGAGCTAGTCACAAAGAATAAGGAAGATTGGCTGGGGGGCCTGCAAATGGGACACGTTAGCATAAAGAAGGATTCAGTGCTGATTTCCATCCGGAAATCAAAAACCGATCAAGAAGGTAAGGGAGAGAGCATAGTATTACACAGGGCAGGGAACACACCATGCTGTCCTGTCTACAGGCTTGAGGTTTTTATGGCCCAACGGGCACGCACTCAGGGAGGGCCTCTCCTGATACATGGGGACGGGACACCACTCACGGTATTTCAGTTCAGGAAAGTCATGCTCCTAGCGTTGAAGAGTGCCGGGCTAGACCCTGCCGACTTCGGGACTCATTCGTTCAGGATAGGAGCAGCCATCGAGGCAGCAGCAAGAGGGCTGGGGGACGAAAGGATCGGTAGGTGGTCCTCTAACTGTTTCAAGAGATATGTGCGGCTGCACATGCTCTAATACGGTGTGACTGTCCAACTATTTGGTGCTCAAGGGGTTTTTGCCCTTTCTCCCTGTTACTCAGGGAAAGGGGTGTTTCAATGTCGCTATTTGATAGGCGCTAGACGCCATTTCGTGGAATTTTGTGTGTTTCATGCCAGTATGGCAAGGCACTTACCTTTGCCCCCCCCTTTTTGTTTCATCGTCATTTGCTGTTTCTTCATCCTGTGACTCAGTAGAGGAGCCTGGACTCTTTCGCACTCACAGAACGCAAGAGCAAGCAGTAGTACGGCAGGCGCCGAGTTGCGGACAAACAACAAACATGGTGGCGCAAGTTCACTCTTCGTACCAGGAGGATCAACATGTGTGGATGATAGGGCACTCATATGTTCGCCGTTTGAAGAATTTATTTTCGGGAGCTACCAAGACTAGGGCCACTCAGCTAGGGATAGACTTATCCTTTTTCGGTCAGGGTGGCTTGTGCGTAGGGCAATTCAGGGAGTTGGTGAACCGAGCTTTGAAAACAAGTACAGGACCACCGGCAATCTGGATCCTGCACTTGGGGGGTAACGACTTGGCCCGATTAGGCAGGAGAGTTCTAGTGGAGGATCTCCTCACAGAAGTTGGGTGGCTAGCAAGGCAGTGTCCCCAGTCGAAAATAGCGTGGTCACACATGATTCCCAGGTCGTAATGGAGGGGGGGGGGGCGAGTCAGTTAGAGCGTTGAATTACGTGGTAAAGCGGATCAACAACAAATTTGACAAATTATTTAGGCCCCCTAGACTAGGGTCCATAGGACACAGATACATCAAGGGGGAACAATTCTTTCTGCAGGACGGGGTGCACCTCTCACATAAAGGGAATCAGGCTTTCATGGAGCACATCCTAGCTTGGGTGGAGAGCGTAAGGCGCAGCACATGACCTCCCTAGGGAGTTAGGGGGAGTCCAGGTAGTCGGGCAACTACGCTGGCCTGTGGCGGTAAGGTCATGAATGGTAAGCATAGTCTTCGATCCTCAACGGTCAGCACCGTATAACTCAAGGGGGTAGTGACAGTCAGTAGGTAGGCTGTCGGGGTGCGGGGGACGGGTGAGTCATCCTTCCCAGTGGGCCTGGGACCACCCCCGCACGCGCATGCGCATTAAGGCGCCACTATGCAGAAGTCTGCAGCCCCCCCATAATGGAGTGTAAGGCACAGGGCGTAGGGGGGCCCGGGGGAAAGTATCCATCCGATAAGCTGTAACCCCCTGCGCAACCTTATTAGTACACGGGGAACGGGGGAGCTGCCAGTCATTGCCTTTGCCGTAGGCTCTAGATGGGACACACAGAAAGTAAATACATGCATTGATAGATTTACGGTAGGAGTGTCTTGTGTATTAGACTGTGTTAAGGTTAGCCATGGAATATCTGACTATCAAAATGTATCTGTACTTTCTGCGTAAAGTTTCTGTATATAATGTTTTAATTTGTTTGTTAATGTTAATAAATAAGGCCGGGGGGGGGGGTTACTCCCCCCTAATCCAAAAAAATTTAAACTATCTGTGTGGTCTCCAAAGTTTATGCTGAAGGGGAGGGAAATGCCATACATAACCCCAGGGTCTGTAGTTAGAGTAGAGGACATGGGTAAGTACCAGACCATATTACTACTACCCCCTGTGTCTGAAATTGACACATCTGTTTTCACAGATGGTATGGTGAATATATTTAAGAAGGATTCTTGTTTGGAGGGATCATGTAAAAAGATTTCTTGAGTGAGTGCTCAGTATTAGCAAAACACAGATCTTCCAAAACCGATGGTAAATGCATAAGACGGACAAGTTTCTAACGGGAAAAATAGGGCTCAATCCGAATCCTTGGTGAAAGGTTTCAGATGAACAAGAGGAGTCATAGTGCGATAAAAGGACTAAGGTGTAGAAATACCACTGCCTCCTGTGTTGCAGAAGGCTTATATTTGGGTTTGATAGATGAGTACTGCAAACCTAACACCAACCTCGTTTGATGTTTAGATGTGGAATACTGTCTCGTTCGAGCAAGAAGCGGATGCTCTAAGGCAGTACGCACCCCTCCTGCTACCCTACATGTACCTACTCAGAGTAGGCTCAAGGGGCAGTTTGGCAGTCGCCTGCCCCTGCCGGGCTCTCTGTTCTGCCTGTCTCATTTTCTAGTGACATTGCAAAACTGATGGCTGATGAGCAGGCCTCCAGAGCCCCTGTTGGTGTTCTAGAACAGTAAGACACAGGTACACCATCAACCATCAAATTTCTTTATTTCGGTTAATTAAGAACCATAAAAGAACAACCTCATAAGGAACAGATGACAGACAATAAAATAAAAGAAACGATCGACCAAAGTGAAAAGTGCGCGAACTAAAAGAGCCTAGGCTATAGGAACACAAACGAATCAAATTGGCCATATATGACTAATAGGATAGACTCTCAAGCACAAAATTAATTAGCACATATTACCTACAAATGCTCTCAGCCAATGTAGAATGTATGTATAAATATGTTTGAATAACATTTTATATATTTATATTTTTTTAAACATAAAAATAGTATAAAACAGGTCTTTAAAATTATTTTTTGGGGCATAATTAAGTGACACTTTACTAATCAGGGCCAACTCCACTTTTCAAACGGGGTGATGACAACATTGCTGACTGAGCTCTCCTCCTTATTGACCAGAATTGGCCCAACAATTTAGCTGTTGCCCAGGCAAAGACGGGTCTAGCATCTGATTTTAAAATTCGTAGAGCTTCCTGGGAGTTTCATGTGCCTAGTTGCCTGCACACAGGTGTTAACCATTTTCTCCTGGGTTTAGCGTAGGCTGGGCAGGCAAAAAGGACATGGCCAATAGTTTCCTGTGGGCTTGGGCAGGAAGGACACCCCATAGGTATGGTATTAATATTCTGCCAAGAATTGGTGAAAGAATTATGTCCAAATAGCTCTCCAGGTTGCAGATGCTTATCGAATTAATAAAAGCATCTGTTAACTTACTATGGTGTTTATTTAGGACAGTATTCTCTTCCACCCAAGCCCAATACCTAGCTTTCAATTGGCCCCTGAAAAAAGATGGCGAGTCACCCATAGCCTGCCCCTTTAACCCAATGCTAGTCAGTAAGTCAGCCACCTGTTTTATCCAGCCAATTTTCCTTGAAGTATCATGATTTATAATCTCATTCAAAGCTGCGTTGTAGGATGCCAGTTCGGGTGTATCTAAGCCAGAACAGCAAGGGACAGAGCTTTGCAAGGTCATTAATTGACTTAATACCCATATCAAGCCTGAGGGGAAGTAGAGGAGTGCTTTGAGGAAGGGATATTAGACTCCTGAGAAACTTATTTTCAACAGCTTCAAGTTCACCAACATATACAGTGCCCACAGTTCAGCCCCGTATAGGACACTGCTCACGGCCTTGCTGCTGTACAGTTTAAGGACGGGAGCCACTGGTTTGGTATAGGATTGACAGTGCTCTCGCTTCAGTGCCCCCGTAAGCTGTTTCAGCAGTACCCTTCCTAGAGGGTTCCTCCAGACCATGCCCTCGGACAGCTTAATACCCAAGTAATCAAATGAGCTGATCCTCTCTAGCTGAGCGTTGTCCAGCCTTAAAGAAAACATTAAAAGATTTGTGAGGGTTCAGCATCATTAACTTGGTTTTGTTCGTGTTAATAACCAGGCCCCTCTCATCACAGAAGGCCTTGAATTGGTTTAACAATCTCTGAAGACCCATGGGTGTTTTAGATATCAGTAAAGTGTAATCGGCGAATAACAAGGTTGGAACCTTGCTATTCGCCAGGGTTAGGGCGTTGGCAGGTGTAGAGCACAGAAGGTCGACTACCTGATTAACATACAAAAACAAAAGTGTGGGAGCTAAAATGCAACCCCGCCGAACCCCCCGCTGGATCATAAAGGGGTCTGTAGCATTCCCATGTTCTTGAGTACCCGCCAGAGCGAATCCCTAGGGACGAGGTTGAAGGCTGTTTTTATGTCAATAAATGCGAGATATAAACTACCTTTGTCCAACACAACAACTTTCCAATATAATGTAAAGAGCTGAAACACCTGATCGATTGTGCCAGTCCTCCTCCGAAATCCTGCCTGGAGATGAGAGAGAATGTTGTTCTCATCCATCCAGTCCTGGATTTTAGCCAGGAGTGAACGGCCGAAGACCTTTAGGGCACAATCGATCAGGCTAATTGGTCGGTAGTTGGAGGGCATTGACCTATCCCCTTTCTTAAAGTTTGGTATAACTTCGGCCTCTCTCCATAAATCAGGGATTCTCCCCCCACCAGCAATATCATTAGCCAGTGCCAAAAAGTATAATGCCTAGTTATCCCTATCCTCGTGGAACAGATCACCAGGGACACCTTCCCGGCCTGGGGCTTTTGCAGGCATAATTGCATTTATAGAGGATAAAAGTTCCTCTTTAGTAAACAAAAGGTTGCATATAGGATGGCCTATGTCATAGAGCGAGTGGGGACCAGCATGATGTTCGACTACAGTATATTGCTAAAGTGCTTGTGCCAGCACCCTGCACTCCTTGTTAAACCACAAGTTTGATCCCAATGGTCTCCCCATTTTTTCCTGATCTTATTCTGTTGAACATAAAAATAACTGGACAGATATTTAAAACACAGGTACACAGGCACATACATTGTATAGTGGCAAATACTCCTTATGTGCACACGTGAAGCCTAGCGAACATTCATTAAGGAGTTCGTGATGTAAAAGATGTTTTTTTAATTCATTCTTGAGCACTATTATGACATGGATTTCTTTGTAGAACTCTTTAAAGCTCAACATGTTCAAAGCTGTTTTCCTCAAATGTAAGCAACCTACACATGCACATATATATTATCGTTTTAGTGCACTTGCCAAAAGCACTTTCATTCACACCATTTTACAAAATTACATTAAAGTAGTATATAGGCGGGAAAAGTGGTTCTGGGTAGGATACTACACTGGGTCGAGGAAAAAGGCATTCTCTCTGACTTTCAGGCCGGATTTAGATCAGGTATGGGGACGATAGAGCAATCTTTCCGTCTTTTGATGCTGTACTGGAAAGTGGTTGCACTGGGCAAAGGCAGCCTGTATCTTGCCTTTATAGATCTGCGGACTGCCTTTGACCTGGTCCCACGTAGCCAACTTTGGAGTGTGCTTAATGACTTGGGCATCCCACCATACCTTCTAAACCTTTTGGTAAAATTGCATGCCGACAACTTTGCACAGATCAGGTGAGGTAATCAGGGACAAAAAACAGCTCGAATACCTGTAAATAGAGGGGTACGCCAGGGATGTGTCCTAGCCCCCACTCTGTTTTCATTGTACATAAATGGAGTGGTGGAGCATCTGCTGAAAGTTTCAGCAGACGCACCTTCCCTGGCTGGCAGTAGAATACCTACCCTCCTATTTGCAGATGATACCCTCCTGATCTCTAAAACCCCGGTCGGCCTGCAGAGCCTGCTAACTAACTTCAAATCCTTCTGTGATGCAAGGGGGTTAGTTATTAATACAGAGAAAACTAAGTATCTGGTTCTTAACCCACCGAAAAAGTTAGCCAATTCACCGACCCTAGATTCTGTCTCCCTCGAGAGGGTCACCGAGTTCGACTACCTTGGCATTCGCCTCTGTGATTCGATGAGTTGGAAATGCCACCTCCAAAAGATGTTGCTGACTCACAAGAGGGTGGTGGGCGTCCTTCTTAAGGAACAACGTGCATCATCCCTAAAACCTATTGCACCCTTATTAGACATCTACATGGCAAGGGGTGTTAATGCAGCACTATATGGGGCCGAACTCTGGGGGGTACACAAGGCTGATCAGTTATCCCGCTCAGAGAGCAAATTCCTCAAAGATTTAATGGGGCTCCCCTATAGTACCCTAACCCTCCCACTGTGGTAAATAATTTAATTACCGGGACTTAATTTGATACAGAAACATAATAAAAATAGCTCAATAAATAAGAGGCAGAATCCGTGGTATTAGAGGTTCGGAATGGGCTTTATTCCAATGGACGATTCGAATCGGTTGCTCCAAGTTCCATCACCACGAAGGTTCAGGAAGTGAAGTACATACATTATTGATAATTAATCACTTTTATACAATAGGCATTACAGTGAAGCAAATGCAAGAGGCGTAACAATTGATAGTGTAGCAAAAGTAGGTGTAACTGGGTGTGACTAAAGAACGTCATCAGGTGTGATGTCATAATAGGGTGGTTCCATGAAAGAATTTCGCAATGTCAGCAGAAATACTTGGCAGAAATGCGCGCACAGCAGCATGACGTGTGATTGACGTGCAACTAGGGGGTGAAGGGGACTTGACATTTAGCTCTACATGTGGCGACAGATGTCTGGAGTGTCAAGTCAACCTAATCCCAAATCATATCTAACATCCTATGTTTAAAGAACTATGTTATCCAAAAGAGAGGCCTTCTTGGAGTAGAATCTTATTCTATACTGACTATACTGACTGTTAGTGCGTGTACAAGCGTCTAAGTGTCTACACTAGATGCGAGGGCAGGAATCTTCCATAGTAACAGGGCTATGAATTACTTGCATAAAGACAGAGAAGCCGGGCCTTTGCTCGGTAGCTGGGAGAATGTTTACTTAAACTACTAGACAGGAATGCATTGGGCAGGGAGCGGAGCAGATAATTTCGAAGGTGAAATACAGTTTCTTGGCAGGCAACAGGCTGATGTCAGGCATCGTGAGCCGCGCAGGGAATGAGACAAAGTTCATGGTCACAGATGCAGGCTCAGACTGGAGCTTCAGAGGCAGAAAGCAAGAAAAGCTTGATGACAGAATCAGGGCCTACTTGCCTGGACTGTAAAATGGCATAAGTGAACCATATAAAGCCGGTGGCCTTTCATACTTAGGAATGGAATATCCAGTCTATTCATGGCGGATCTGAAAGAGGACATGTTAACGGTGGACGTACATGAGTTTGCGTCTTCATAACTAGAACTGGAGGGAACATACATGTACTTGTGATTCATACATGAAACCGTTGGGGTCCAAGATAGGGGACATAACTGATCAGAAAAATCCATATTTCCACATTCCCTCCTTGTCCCCTACTTGCCCGTCAAGAGATATCAATCTTCATCAATCCATTGATCTGTTCATATAGCATCATTTGTTCTTCTTTTTTCTTCTGGGACGAATGAAATCTTGGTGATGGAATACACGATGTGGCACACAGACCACAAATCGCTGGTCCACATTGTAGGCATAGACAGCAACTGAATAGTATGAGAAAGCCAATACCTAGGAAGGATAGGACCTTCCATCCAAAGGTAGATAATACACTCCAAAACCAACCGGACCAAGTCCAGGTGCCTGGATTCTGGTGTATCTGGCTTACAATCTTATGAAGGCGGGTTATGGCTTTATATACAGATGGCGAATTTTCTGGTATGAAAATGCAACAACTTGATCCGATGACCCTACAAGCTCCGCCCCTATCGGCCAGGATAACGTCAAGGACAAGACGATTCTGAAGCACAACAATCCGCATAGCAGACTGTTCTTCTGTTAAATTGCCTAAGGCGGAAATAGTTTCGTTCACTACTGCTTCAAGGGTTCTAGTTAATCTACGTATCAGCTTACTATTAGTAACGGTACCTATATAGGGAAAGAGACCTTTATTGAAATCTGTGTATTTTTCCCATGCTGTTTCAGTGTAATCGACTATTGGGAGATCTCTCCTTTCTCTATTGTGTACTAAATGAGTATTTCTGTGATAATCGGGTGGAGCTAGGAAAACAGGTGGCAAAAGGAATCCAATGTAGCAGGTACCATCCCAATCTAGAGGCAAACGTACATATGCCGTCTGACCACATATAAAATAGGAATGGCGGGAAGCTCTAAATGTCGACTTGCCTTGATCACTGAATTCTATTACAGTGGTGCATCTACTATGGCCCATATGTATGGAACCATTCTTTCTTACACATAATTCACCTTTTACTGGAAATACTGACATGGCGGGCAAAATTGGAGTAGCTTCGGATTCGATATTTAGGATCATAAGATTAGGCGTAAAATTACCTAATCCATAAACTTCATTTTCTAGATCAGTTCCTGTTCTCTTGGGAAGTCCCTCCTTGTTAGGGTAGCAGACTTTAAGTAAAACTAAGTTTAAATTTCCCCATACCCAGTTGTCTTGATAAACTGCAGAATTTGAATCTAAGGAATTAATTAAACTAAACCATGCTCCACAGGAGCCGTTGTGTGTGAACGGGTATGGAAAAAGAGGTAGAATTCCTTTATAATTCTGATAGGGAGGGAGTCGGCCACATATCCAACAATTTGTAGCATTGCTAACCTGATGGGAATGATGTAACATACTAATAAACGTATTATTGCGCAGCGCAAATCTATAAGACAACTCATGCGGAGGTAATTCACTAAAAGAATGTTCAGCAGTAACATTATAAACATGTCTAGAAATAGGATAATATATGTGCAACAGTATACTTGCAATAATTATTAAAAGACTTAAGAAAAACAAAATTAATAACGTCACTGTGCAATGACTACGCAGTGATTTACAGTATGCATGTCGTTTCAACATTTTTCGGGTTTTTTCTCTATTCAGGTCTAAGGGATACATGTCAGAGACAAATTCAACCGCTTCACCTTGGAGAGGACTTAAACAATTAAATCGCCCGACTGGTTAGACCTGAGTTTTAGTTTATATTGTTCATGATTGCTCATTTCAACCAAAGGAAGTTTTGAGTCAATGGGTGAAGACACACGAAGTGTGGTATTTACATCCGATGGTAGTCCATGAAATTTCTTGATATGACTTGAATGTACCCAGCCTTTCCTGCCTTCGATCTTCACGGCTGTCCTTGTGGTGAGCAAGACCAGTTGCGGCGACCTCCACCTAGGATCCAGCTGAGTCTTTCGATCAAAGTTCCTCACCAAGACCAGGTCCCCCGGAACTACGTCATGGGGTTTCACCTCAGTGTTGTCAGGAAAAGCTGCAGCTACCTGTGAACGACAAGATTGTAGTGCAGACATCAAGGAAGCCAAATAATCTGTCAGCATATTACAGTCAATATCAGTTATTTTACGTGGTATAGGCGTCCCCCACATATTTGGTGGTCTGCCAAAGATCACCTCATACGGGGATAGCCCTGTTCGAGAGTGTGCTACCATTCTCATGTAAAAGAGTGCAACTGGTAATGCTACTACCCAATCGACACCTTTCTCCCTGCATATTTTGGACAATCTAATTTTCAGGGTCTGATTATGTCTTTCCACGAGACCTGCTGCCTCGGGGTGTCGGACACAGTGGAATTTCCACTGATAGCCTAACAAAAGTGAAACGTGTTTCATTAGTTCGGATGAGAACGGCTGGCCGTTATCTGAGTAGACAGCACGTGGTAAACCGTACCGTGGGAAGAATTCTCGAACTAACTGTTTGGCAGTAGTCGGGGCAGTGTAATCTGAAACCGGGTATGCCTCTGTCCAACGGGAAAGAGCACAGACAACTACGAGAACATATTTGAATCCTCGACATCGTTCCATCTGGATATAATCCATCTGGAGGATTTCAAAAGGGTGATCAGGAGGCTGAAATCCACCCTGTTCTACGGGAATGCTTTTTCCTGGGTTGAACTGACAACAGATCATACAGGTACGAACCTTTTGTTTGGCTGCTGCTCGTAAATGTTTGTTGAACCAAATGTGTTGAATGCTGTCTAGCATAGCTTTTTCTCCTAGATGTGCTGGACTATGGACAGTGTTAATAATGACTTGGACCATTGAATCAGGAAGGAACCACACAGATTTTTCCTTCGTCATCCATCCTTGATCCGTTTGGATCCCTCCTAATTCAGTCCATTTCTCTATTTCGTCTGGAGTAGCATGTGTCTGTATGTCAATTACATCAAGAGTGGGATCCTTAACCATCATGCAATGTGTTGGCGTCGGGACTTTTGTCTTTGTCATGTCGGATGTTTGAGTTTGAGCAGTCTGTTTAGCTGTTCTGTCAGCTAGATCATTGCCTTGAGAAATGATATCAGTAACTTTCGTATGAGCTTTACATTTCATAATTGATATTGCAGTGGGTAGATGTATTGCATCTAATAAGGCATGAATGAGGGGTCCGTGCTGAATGTGGGCACCGTGAGAAGTTAAATAACCTCTCTCTCGCCACAGCACGCCGAAGTCATGTACAACTCCGAATGCATAACGTGAATCAGTGTATATGTTGACTCTTTTATTTGTGGCTTGAATACAGGCTTGTGTCAGAGCGACGAGCTCTGCTGCTTGAGCGGACAAGGTATTTATGCAATTTGTTTCAATGATTTCAGTGTCTGTTGTGACTGCGTAAGCGGCCACTAACTCTCCTGTACTTGTTCTCATACATGAACCATCTACATACAACGTTAGGTCTGGGTCTGACAATGGGACGTCTGTCAAGTCTTGTCTGGGTTTCGTTGTGATAGTGATAACTTCAATACAGTCATGAGCTAGTGGGTCTGTTCCATTTACAGGTAAAAGTGTGGCAGGATTCAATGTGTTACAACGTCTGATTTCTATATGTGGCTGAAACAATGTTAATTCATACCCTGTAAGTCGTGCTATAGTCAAGTGTTGTGTTTGCGTTCGATTCACAAGAACCTCTACTGCATGTGGTACTTGAACTGTCAATGGATGTCCTAACACTATGGCATCGCTTTGTCTGATTGCTAAAGCTGTTGCTGCCACTGATTTCAGGCATGCAGGCAAAGCCTGAGCTACGGGATCTAATGTACTAGAAAAATAAGCACATGGTTTGTGGGATCCTGCCTGTTCCTGTGTGAGTACTGACAAGGCAGTACCTTCGCGTTCTGTAACAAAGAGTGTAAACTGTTTATTGTAACATGGTGTTGCTAAAACCGGTGCTTGGCATAAGGCTTTCTTTAGGCTTTCAAAAGCTTGTGCATGTTCCTGAGTCCAAGGGAGAACAGTCGATGTGGCTGCCTCCTGTGTTGTCAATTGAATGAGTGGTTTTGCTAGAAATGCATACTGAGGGATCCACTGCCTACAATATGAAGTGAGGCCTATAAAAGCCCGCACCTCCTTTTGTGTCTTGGGTATTGGCATGTTAGCTATTAACTGAATGCGGTCGGGTGTAAGCTGCCTCCCCTCCTTGGACAGCGAGTGTCCAAGATAAACAACTCGCTGGACACAGAATTGCAGCTTAGAAGGGGACACCTTGTGCCCCTTTTCGGCTAGAAATTGTAAAACTGTCAGTGATGCTTTCTCACATTCAGGTTCGCTTCTAGCGGTGATCAGCAGATCATCGACATATTGAAGCAGGGCAGTGTTTACTGGCATGTGGATACTGTCGAGTTCTCGTTTCAGTGCTTGGCTATAGATGCTGGGGCTTTCTGTAAATCCTTGAGGTGCGCGTGTGAATTTAAAGCTACGTCCATTTAAACTAAATCCGAACAAGTATTGGCTTTCCGGATCTATTGGGACGCTGAAAAAGGCATTCTTGAGATCAATTACAGTAAAGAATGTTGCTTCAGAATCAATAGCTGTCAGTAATGACGAGATATCTGGGACCACAGGGAATTGTGGCACAATGCATTTGTTCAATTCGCGCAGATCAATAACCAATCGATATACTGGCGGGGCCTTTGGGTCTGTTCGTTTAAGAATCGGAATTATCGGGGAATTACATACATTGGAGTCTGTTTCCACAACTACTCCTTGGACAATGAGCTCGTCAATAATTTGTAGTAAAGCCACTACAGCATCTGGTGGTAACTTGTATTGTCGCATTCGTGGTAATACCACTCCTGCCTTTAATGTAACTCGATATGGTGTAATATTCATGCAACCAACATCAGTAGGGCCTTGTGCCCATAAATGTGTAGGTAAAGTCTGCAGTCGGGGATCCATGTCTCGAGACACATAGTGACCTTTGAAATCACGTAAAAACAATCTTACTCCTTCCGGAGAACAACATATTATAGCTCCTAGAGCTTTCAGTGTTTTTATACCTAACAAGTTTTCTGGACATGATTTAGTAAGCAATAAATCTGTAGTTCTGGTCAAGGGTCCTATCGTAAGTGGAAGAGGCTGTGATACTTCATTAACAATAGGTTTTCCTGAAAAACCAAGGGAAATATTCTGTGAGCCTGAGAGGGGTGCCCCTGGAACTTCACTGTGTTTTACTGTTGTTCGACTTGCCCCTGTATCAAGTAAAAATTTTCTATCTTGGCCTAATAATTCACTATGTACATAAGGTCCTTCTTGGTCTACAGGGACCTCGATAAGGGGTAAGTCAACTTCCCTCTCTAGGCTGGTTCATGCGTATCGTTGATAATCAGGATAGTCATACTGTGCCGTCTGGTACAGCTGTCGTGTCGTGGTTTGTGTGGCAGCAACCGGCAGCGCTGGTGCAGCTGGCACAAACTGTATAGACTGTTGCGGAGCTGGCATGGACTGTGCATGCTGCGGTGCTCCTTGTTCATTCTGATCCTGTCTAGGTGGCCGTGGTCTTTCTTGTGTTTTACCTGTGGCGATATTACGCTTCAGGACTGGGCAATCATGTATGTAATGTCCTGGCTGTTTACAATAGTTGCATGTCCCTTTTACAGGTCCTGCTGAATCACCGGACTGTGTCGTACCCTTTTTATGTCCTTCAGCTGGAACTGTCTGAGAGACTAGCATTTTCATTTTCGTGTCTTTCATGCGTTTCTGTTCATGTTCTTGTTCCTCTCTAATTCTATTGTAATGGTACTGTAACATTTGTAACATTTGTGATGGGGTATTACCTTGCCAGGTACTCTCGAATTTTAATACTCTATTCTTCACTTGGGGCAGGGAATTTTCAACTAATTTTGTCACAAACAGATGTGGGTATGACTCGCTACTTGCTTTTATACCACTATTTATACCAAAACATTTTTCGAATCGGGCATAGAAATCACTAGTGTCTTCATCTTGCTTTTGTTTACAGGCTGAGATTGCACCCCAGTCTTCCTTTTTCGTGGTTAATAAACGTGGCAGTACCTGTACTAGTAAACCTGGTAGTGCTTTAGTTTTGTCCCCAAGCCCCGAACCTGGACCTCGGGCCCTTTCTTCATTTTCTAATGCTGTCCAGTCTATCTTTTGGTCTCCTACCTCCCACTCTTTTTCCTTGAGTTTTTCATAAATGCCAGCAGGCATTAATACCTTTAATATTGTCATAATGTCGGGATAGGTATACTCTCCCATGAGTAACATGTCTTTAATTTCTCGGTGGAAACCCGCTGGGTCTTTGTCATGACTGGGTACCACTTTCTTCATTTCTAACAATTCTATTTTCGATATGGGCGTATATACAAATACACGTTTAAACTGATTGTCCTCGCCCTTTATTGGGTGTACTTCTCGTAAGGGATTCTGTCTGTCCATGTAATACATCGGTCTTTCCTTGATGGGCAGTGAGACATGTTCTGGACATACAAAAAGAATGTACTGCTTTCTTGATTCTAGTATTTCTTTAATTAGCTTAGTACCTGAACCTCTCCATCTATTCGTGAGTAATTCAGTCAATATATCAGGTAAGGGACCAGGATCTGAATGTTGGCTTTTATATAGTATAAGAAGTTGTTGAATCATATAAATCCCAGCTAAACGCTGTTCATCTGGGGTGAGGTTCAAAAATGTGTGTGCTACTGTATCATCACCATATTTTCCGGGACTGTCAACCCAATGAACGGCTGACCTGGCTAATTCTTGTTCATCCATAGAATCGAGTAAATGATAACCCCTTCGTTCTCGCAGTAATTTGTCAGCGGCTTGGAACGAATGCTCGGGGGACCTTATATTTATTATAGGTGTTTGGAAATTCCTATTATTATCTGGACATATCGGACGTATCGGATCAGTAAAACATCTAGTACTATTACAAGATCTTCCTCTACCTACATAGGCTATGGTTTCTGACTGTCCTGTGGACAGTCCTGATCCTTCCTCCTCCTCGTTTTGTTCAAACTGGTCTACCGCTAATCTCTCTTCGTGTAGGCGTTCTATTTCTTTACGGATCTTTCTGCACATGGCTATTATACATTTTTGCCTATCTTGTCTCCCTTCTGATATATTCTGGCTCCATCTGGTAAGAGTTTCCATTGTTTCCGGGTCTACCCCCGGTCGGTCTTGATTTCTGATCACACAATTTATGAGGAAACGTAACAGTTCCCCCTGTATCTCCACTTTCTGGTATTCCATAGCTCTGTTAATACTTTCAGAATCTCGCCCTGTTTGGACAAAATGATATATATTATCTAGATGCACAGTCATTCCTGGTAACTTCCCTAAATACACCGCGGCTCGTCTGATACGTAATGATGCCATGATCATTTCGTCCTCTTTGCCGGGCACAGGGTCATATCTACAATCTATAAGAAGTTCCTTAAGCGTGCGGGAATTTATGAGTTTGGAGGTACGTGGATGTGCTGACTCTTGAAAAGTAAGTTTATTTATTCTGGGTGGCGTAGAAAAAATGTTGGTAGCACCTCCGGTAGCCCCGTCTGGGGTATCGGGCGTGAAAGGATTCGTAGAACGCGATACAGCAACTACAGGTGTGGGCACAGCTGTAGAAGCAGCTGTAGGAACAGACGTGGAAACAGATGTGCTTGCCGGAACTTGTGTCAGGATTTGTTGTTGTAGAGATACAGATACAGGATCTTGGCGTTGAACCTCCCCGGCAGACGGTCTATGTGGGGCGGGGTTAGCATACTCGGGAGCTGCGTCATCTAAATATGAGGAAAGAAAAACATCTTCTGCGGTTCTAGGATGCCCCTTAGGATGTACTTTTATTGGAAATAATGGGGGTGGCAAGTCTTTTGGTATCCCCGGAGTAGCCTTAGGTAATCCCTCGGCCAGAAGGGGATACATACCCTTCATAAGGGCATTTCTTTGTCTGTCTACTTGTTCTGATTTCACTCGTGTACCTTCTTCAATTAATAGATTTTCTCTGACTTTATTTGAATTCTCTTTACTCTTCTCTTCCTGTCTACGTGCTTTTTCTGTACGTCTATACGATTCTTTACGCCATAACTCAACGGCGTCTTTCTGTGACTGTCTGGCTTTCCTTTTCCATAACTCTTCCTCTACTTTCACGATGCAATCTGCATCCCAGGTCCCAGCTGCGGGCCACCTCTGACTTTCTGGTAATTCCTTAGTGTAGTCTACCCATAGATCAAGAAATAATATAGCGTCTAAGCCGTGTTTATGATACATGAAGTACCCTGGAGTGTCCCTAGGAGGAATGGGAACAGCTTCTTCGAGTACCCCTTTTCTAGTTGTGATCTGTCTTAGTTTCGAAAAGAGCGGCATATTGAGAACTGATCTAGTACTTGATTTTGAACAAACTTAATACAATAAAACACGATAATGAACAGTCATTCACACCACAATATGCAGAACGTATTATTAAAAAAACATTTAACATTTAACATTTAACTGAGCAACGATGATGATGACGATTTAAGGAAACTTAATCACTAAACATAATACTCGGCATTAACTGAATTATTCTGAATTTATATACTTGATATACTAGATATACTGCTAAACAGTACAGATACACTGCTAAAACAGTGCAGACCGGATTTGTGTACCCAAACCCGTCTTGACCGGCACAAACTATGTGCACGTCAGAACGCCTCCCCAGTAATGGTACTCACCGGGTAGCTCGGAACGGAAGGCCTCGGAACGGAACTGAACTGAACTGGACCGGACTGGACTCGACTCGAAAACTTCGGACACTTCGGGACATCGGAAACCTGGTGGGCCTCTGTATACCTCGGATCTTGCTCTCTCAGCTAGGCTCTGGTCGGGATACTTCGCACTTCTCACCGCCTCGTCTGGGTGTTGATCGCAGCCTCAGTCGCCCCCGCTTGACCGGAGGGAGATACAGGAAATCCTGCTGGTACGCGTTGTTGTCCGTCCAGCTGTGGCAGGAGACCGGGCCTGCAACGCACCGCCGGCGCGTGAGATGAGAAAGTGTCCCTGTTCGGGCGCCATTCATGTGGTAAATAATTTAATTACCGGGACTTAATTTGATACAGAAACATAATAAAAATAGCTCAATAAATAAGAGGCAGAATCCGTGGTATTAGAGGTTCGGAATGGGCTTTATTCCAATGGACGATTCGAATCGGTTGCTCCAAGTTCCATCACCACGAAGGTTCAGGAAGTGAAGTACATACATTATTGATAATTAATCACTTTTATACAATAGGCATTACAGTGAAGCAAATGCAAGAGGCGTAACAATTGATAGTGTAGCAAAAGTAGGTGTAACTGGGTGTGACTAAAGAACGTCATCAGGTGTGATGTCATAATAGGGTGGTTCCATGAAAGAATTTCGCAATGTCAGCAGAAATACTTGGCAGAAATGCGCGCACAGCAGCATGACGTGTGATTGACGTGCAACTAGGGGGTGAAGGGGACTTGACATTTAGCTCTACATGTGGCGACAGATGTCTGGAGTGTCAAGTCAACCTAATCCCAAATCATATCTAACATCCTATGTTTAAAGAACTATGTTATCCAAAAGAGAGGCCTTCTTGGAGTAGAATCTTATTCTATACTGACTATACTGACTGTTAGTGCGTGTACAAGCGTCTAAGTGTCTACACTAGATGCGAGGGCAGGAATCTTCCATAGTAACAGGGCTATGAATTACTTGCATAAAGACAGAGAAGCCGGGCCTTTGCTCGGTAGCTGGGAGAATGTTTACTTAAACTACTAGACAGGAATGCATTGGGCAGGGAGCGGAGCAGATAATTTCGAAGGTGAAATACAGTTTCTTGGCAGGCAACAGGCTGATGTCAGGCATCGTGAGCCGCGCAGGGAATGAGACAAAGTTCATGGTCACAGATGCAGGCTCAGACTGGAGCTTCAGAGGCAGAAAGCAAGAAAAGCTTGATGACAGAATCAGGGCCTACTTGCCTGGACTGTAAAATGGCATAAGTGAACCATATAAAGCCGGTGGCCTTTCATACTTAGGAATGGAATATCCAGTCTATTCATGGCGGATCTGAAAGAGGACATGTTAACGGTGGACGTACATGAGTTTGCGTCTTCATAACTAGAACTGGAGGGAACATACATGTACTTGTGATTCATACATGAAACCGTTGGGGTCCAAGATAGGGGACATAACTGATCAGAAAAATCCATATTTCCACATATGGAAATATGACATGGGTACTCGATCAATTAGTGATCAATTAGTGATCAATTAGTGATCAGGCTAGGCTTCGCCCCCTTCTTTTATGGGTGAGAATTTGGAGAGTTCCAGAAATGTCTAGCTACGCACATGGCCTAACCGATGTGTTGGGGTCACCCTGCTGGTCCAAGATCCATTGGTTGAGGGAAGTCAAGCATCTTCTTATCAACTTGGGCCTTGGCGATGCTTGGGACAATAGAACTGCTCCCTCAAAGTCCGTCCTGAAGAAAATATACTGGAGTTGGGTAGCTGATGGCAGGAGTAGAAATGCTAACTTGTGCAGGACCACCTTGGATTTCCTTTTGGTAAAAGACATGCCCTTTGGTGAACCATATCTGGATATTATTACAAAGCGTAGGGACAGGGCTTTGTACTTCCAAGTTAGGATAGGACTACTCCCCGTCGGGGATCTAACCTCTAGATGGAAGGCCCCGGCCCAAACAATTTCTTCTTGTCCGTTCTGTGAAGACAGGATAGAGTCAGTCCCGCATTTGTTCTTTGTATGTCCGGCCTACGTAGCTCCCCGGAACAGATGGCTTAAACCACTCTGTAGAGAACTTGGAACAAGATATCACAAGGAGGCCCTACGTATACTGAAAAACGACCCTCGGCCTCTCTTTGCTTGCGGTTTAGCCAAGTTCCTAGGATGGGCTTGGCGCATTAGATCAGTTAGGCTTTCGTATCTTGTTTAATTCGCTTTTTAAAGTATTTTTACCTAACTTATTGGTGCCATGCGTAGTATGAATTGTATGGTTATTTTCTATGTATTGGCTCCTTTTATTGTTTTATTGTTCTTATGTCTTGTACTGCTTTTTAAGATATTTGTCATATCGAAATAAAGCCTATTGATGGGTATATAGGTAATTAGTACAGAAAAGGTAGATAGCAAGTCATCATTAAGAAGACACAAGCAATGGCAAGATAAATTATACAAAATCCATAGGGACACAGAAAATGAGTTGAATACAATTAGGAATTACTCCCTTGCTAATACTGAGTTCACAAAGAGTTACCTATTTTCACCAAATGGGAGTTGGGGTGTAGGATCAAAACCGGACAGCTGAAAACGCAGAAGGAATGTCTGCAGACTGGAACGTGCACTTTCAAAGGGATAAAGATAATCAGGGCTCAAAGATAGAAGGGTTCAGAGTCAGCAACAAGACAGCAGTAGAAACACTCAAGTAGAGGCACATGGTAAGCACTATTCAACAAGCACAGGTTCCTCAAAGAGTGAGAGGAATGGACCTAGATGCAAGAGTATCACGAGATGAAAGGGAGATCACTGTGGACCAGAGGCACCCTATAGCACAAGAGAGAAGCTCCTGCGAAATCCATGGAATAAGCAGCATGCAGCCACCCAGGGCCCCCCAAACTCCAGAAGAAGACTCAATAGTCACCCAGACACAGTCCAGAAGTACTGAACATAAATGCTGGCAGGAAGGTGGTGAAAAGGCAGATGATGGATGTTGGAACCGGATTGTCTCCTGCGTGGAATACAGGTGTGTTCCCCTGCCCTGAGTGCCCGACTGCTTGTATTTAGTTCTGCTGCTATTAAAAGTGCTTTCTTTTAAAAGAAAAAAAAAAAGACAAGTGCTGGGCTGAACTTGGAGTTATTGTGTCTTTCTATTGATTTTTGAGGTCTGACCTCTACCCCCACACTGCTTCCCTGAGAAACCTGCTACTGGCTGGCCAAGTGTGGAAAGTCGTTGTAGGACAGGACCCAGGACACCAGTGGCAAACTACCTCAACCACCACTGTTGGGGCCCAGTTTTCCATCTGTCTTGTGGCCCCTGGAACACAGTCTGACAATGGAAGGTCCCTCGGATCTGCCTTTGGTTTCTTGAGCAGGGCGTTGATCTCGGCATGCTTCCAGTTCTCTGGGAAGGTCGCGATCTCGAAGGAGATGTTGATGGCCTTGCGGAGATGGGGTGCGATGGTGGCGCTGGCTTTGTTGAAGATGTAGTGTGGGCACGGGTCTGACGGGGAGCCAGAGTGAATGGTGTTCATGATTTTGATAGTGTCGTCGTCGTTGATGTTAGTCCAGGTGAGCAGGTGGTTGTTGTAGGTGGTGGTCGTGGGATCTGAGGTGTCGTTGGCTGTCGTGGTGGTCTGGTCATCGAAGCTGTCGTGGATGTCTGCGATCTTGCGATAGAAGAAGGTGGCCAGGGAGTTGCACAGTTCTTGTGATGGTGCGATGTCGTTGGTGTTGGAGCTGGGGTTGGAGAATTCCTTCACGATGTTGAAGAGCTCTTTGCTGTTGTGTGCGTTGTTGTTGAGGCGGTCCTTGAAGGAGGTCCTTTTGGCGGATCTGATGAGGTGGTGGTGCTGGCTCATGGCGTTCTTGTGAGCTGCGTGGTTCTCCGGTGTCTCTTCGTGGTGCCATTTCTTCTCTAGTCTTCGCAGGTTTGTTTGGAGGTCTGGAGGTCCGCGGAGAACCAGCTGGCATTTTTGTTGGTGTGTCTGTCGGAGGGTTTCCTGATCGGGGTGAGGGCGTTGGCGCAGCCGTTGATCCAGCGCTTGAGGTTGCTGGTGGCGGCGTCTGGGTCGGTGGGGTCGGCGGGTGGGCTTCAGGCGGTGTGTAGGTGGTCTTCGGTGACTGCTCTAGCAGCGGCGGGGATCTGTTGGGTGCAGTGGTGCGCAGTGGGTTTCTGGAAGGTGAAGTGGATGCAGTGATGATCGGTCCAGTGGAAGTTAGGTGGTGTGGCTGAAGGAGACGTGGGAGCTTGCGAAGTAGATGGGGTCAAGCGTGTGGCTGGCGAAGTGGGTGGGCATTGAGACGAGCTGTCGTAGTCCGAGGTTGGCGAGGTTGTCGATCAGTGTGGTGGAGCTGGTGACGTTGTTGTTCTCGAGGTGGAAGTTCAGGTCTCCGAGGAGGATGTAGTCCGTGGAGGCGAGGGCGTGCGTGCTGACGAAGTCGGCGATGGAGTCGCTGAACTGAGGAAGGTTTCCGGAGGGTCTGTAGATCAGAGTTCCTCTGAGGGTGGTGTTGGTATAAGTGTGGATCTGGAAGTGCAGGTGTTCGGCGGTGCTGAGGGTGTCGTCGGTGCTGGTCGAGACCTTGAGGGTGGACTTGTGGATGATGGCGATTCCCCCTCCTATTCCGTTCGCGCGGTCTTTGCGGGTGATCTTGTAGCCGTCCGGGATGGCTATGGCGATGTCCGGTGCCGAGGAGTCGTTCATCCAGATCTCTGTCAGGAAGGCGACGTCCAGGGAGGATGTGTCGAGCAGGTCCCAGAGTTCGATGGCATGTTTGCGTTGAGGTTCTGTAGCGATCCGAACCTGTGTATTCGGTATCGTAGTACTGACACGATTTTGGTACCAATGAACCGTAAATGATCCATTATATGCATGTCAGTATTTTCGCTGCGCTACGAGCATGAATTCACTGAGAAATAGGGCATTCTGTTGTAAAATCATGGCATCCATTTTAGATACGGCATCCATTTTGTTTCTTGCCCTCACATAGTCAATGGACGAGCAATGACCCCGGCAGAATCACCTTGTTAAGGACACGTAAGCTCGAGCCCCAAGAAAGGCTGACGCTGCATGACTAGGCAGAATCAAGCTGCCCCCCCCCTTGCCTGAGGCCAGTCCTGCTATACCGGTTCTCGTCCTGACTGAGAGGCCGAAGACGGTAGCCATGCCCGTTTATGATCCATAAACACCTCTTATCCTACTTTTCAATCCTTTGCACCTGGCTCTGCTCCTCTCCTTCTGGGCTTTTACAATGGGGAGGATACGATTTTTATGATGGGGAGGATCGGGCAAAGAATGGAAAACTGACAAGGAAACTTGATCGAATACCGAAAACCTACGACTAATTATTGTTTGATGTCTGTTTATTGTCTGTTTGGGATACCGGGTTGGGCATGAAAAATATTCATGTAATGTTGCCTAAAGACATATTTCGTGTATTTAAGGAGCAACCCACTTTTTGCAATTCGAACAGTCTCGTAGATTCTGCCTTTGTGTGGTTCCTATGACTTCTGTGTCCCTGCAGTAAATAAATCTTGGTCTTTGACGCCACCATCGAGAAGCCCGCGTCTCTGTTTATTTGTGCACCAAGGCAGGAAGGAACTCAGGGGTCTTTGGGTGTTGTTTCCCTGACACCTCTGGACTCTTAAAAAGTCCAGAACCTCAAATTGGCGCCCAATGTGGGTCGACGTCATCCGGTACCGGTCCAAAGCCTGAAAATTTTGAGGAGCTTCGTGTGAAGATTCCGGAGGGAGGTACCCCGCTTCATCGATCCCTGTATGTCGTAAAAGTGGCCCGACGATCTCTTCCACGAGGGTTCTCGTTCCTAGACGGCTACAGAGGACCGCTGCCCTGACTGTCGCCCTTTCTTGGACCCGAGGTGCAGACCTTAGTACGGCGAGACGTAGACGGGTTCTCCTTGGTGACGTCTTCCACATTTCAGTTAAGTATTCAGTGGGTTGCGCTCAGTTTGGTTGTTCCTTGTTGCCCTTGTTTTGAATTCGTAGATTATCATTGGTTGCTCTTGTTTAGATAATCTTTGTTTTGGTATTGGTTCAGTTGGTAGGCCTAAGTTCTTTGCGCATTGTTGTTGGAATCCGTCCTTAGTTCATAATGACTAACAGTAATAATTGTTTCCTGTCTTGGTTAAGTTGCAACGGGGATTCCCGGTTGGAGGATCCGTGTTCGGTCCCTCCGATTGGAACTCCTACATATGAGCTCTATTGTAAACACGGTGTAGGACCTATCGCTTATAATGAAGTATGGGTCCGTTACACCAGGAAAGATGGTGTCCTTAGTTGGCCACCGCATGGTAGCTTCGAAAGCGAAATTCTAGACAATCTAGAAATGAAGTTGTTTAAAAAGAAAGCCCGGCCGGCAATGTTTGATTCTTTTCGCGTATGGCGTAAAGAAGCTAAACAGAAAGAAATTAGGAAGACGAAGAAGGAACAGAAAGAGAAAGGGTTGACATTAATGGAGTCTGCTAGACAATTGCATGTCAATGAGACTGAGAAAACAATAGAGATGGCGAATAGAAAACATAATTTAGCGATGGATAAATGCTATCCTGTCTTGCCATCTTGTCCTGTTAAGCCGATAGAGGACCCCGAAAAGGATCCTCTGTTGTCTTATCTGTTGAAATCACCTCCACCGTATGCACAGGGTAATACAGCACCACAGTTACCACCTGTTGCACAACCGGCTGCTGGTCAGCCTGGAATAGTTGCTCCATTTCCTTTGATTCAAGCTCCTGTTCTTCCTGTGGTTAATGTTCCTTCGGCACCCCCTCTCCCTGGGTTGCCTATTCCGCCTTTGCCTATCGTTCCGCAAACTGCTTTACCTGCTACTCCCACCCTTACCATTTCATCTGCTCCAGCTTTCCTGTTCCCGAACCCCGTAAACATTCTGACTCCGCTTTCTGTCCGTCGGAAAATAACCGACTCTGTAACTAATATCTTAACTCCTCTCTATAGGTCTTTAATTGGGACCTCCGTTTCTGACTCTACACAGAGACGTAGCCAGTTTTCTGGTCCCCAGGAACGAGAAATATTAGATTCGACAGCTCTTAGGTGGATGTCGAAAGCTGCGAAGTATGATGCACGAAGAGTGGCAGATACATTTATGCAATGGAATGAACCAACTCAGCGTTATGTCTTTGATGTGATGTGTTCCTTCTTACGTGAGGAATGGGATGATGATGATGACTCAGACTCCGTCCCCTCTGATTTGATAAATATTCAGCAAAAGTTTGCCGCAGGAATGGTGATAGGTTCAGAAGTAAGAGAAGCGATAGAACTGATTTTAGCTTATAGGGATGATTCTCCTCTTCAAGCACCAAGGAACTTTGATGGTTCTCCGATTACGAGGAAAAGACAAGGTCAATACCCGATGAGGGAAGTTCCGCCGATATGGCGCGAAGCAGTTCAAGCTGATGCGGCTCAGGGTATTGCAGCTGCTCCGGCACATTTCCATAGAGTGTGGATACACATCCCTTGGAAACGGGCCGAAGTGTTAGCAGTAAAACAGGCGTTGCCAGACCCGGGTGAAAATCCTGCTGGTTATTATAAAGAGTTAACGCAGACAGTTCAAGCGTGTGTCATGAATTTGTCAGATATCGAAATGCTATTCGGCAATGTAGTGCCACAGCCTATATGGGCCAAGATTCGCCATGAGAATCACCCAGTCGCCTTAGGAGGTGATTGGCCAGCTATTGTAGCGGCAGATGTGCAACAAGTTGGTGGTGCTAAACCTGAACCTCTGATTGCTGCTTTACCTGGCAGAATAATTAATCTGATGAAAACGCTGATGCCAGCGTTACGAGTCAATTGGGATAAATTATCGGCATGCAAGCAAAAGAAGGACGAAAGCGTCTCTGACTTCTTCACTAGATTTGAAGAGACCTTCGTAGACCACAGTGGGCAAGATATGAGTACGGAGGGAGGTCAGAGGCTGTTTGTCGACAAGTTCATGTTTAATTTACTGCCTGAGCTTAGTAACAAGTTAAAGGATTCTGAGAGTGCATGGGCAGTGTCGACGACAGCACAGATACTCGCAACCGCTCAGTATTATGAGAATAGAGAGAAGGAAGAGAAGGAAAAGTCAGAAAAGAAAACGAAAGATTTGAAGACTAAAGTTCTTTTGCAACAGGCATACCCGCCTCGCTCAATTCAATCAGATTCACAGCAGCGACCCCAGTTTCAGCAACAGCCACAGTTCCAGCAAGGGACGTCCCAAAGATTTAATTACGGTTTTCCCCGACAACAATTAGCACGGAATCAGTGTGCCTATTGTAAAAAGGAGGGCCATTATAAGAACGAGTGTCCAGTACTGCACGCACAGACCAGTGGTGTCCCAGCTCAGAGAGGTAGTGGTGGGTTTATGCAAGCTCCTAGAGGTAGAGGACGTGGTACAATGACTCCACAGGCTGATCGCCCATCAAATTATTTCGATCAGCGAAATTTACAATCTACGCAACCAGGTAGATCTCCACAGTATCATGTTGAGGATTACTATGAAAATAATGAAGAGATTCAGAGAAGCGAGTACTAGGACAGCCACAGGCAAAGAGAGGGAGTAGTATCAGTTCCAGTTGATCAGAGTGGACCTTATGTCGCAGTAGTTACATCAGGCGTGGTCGAACCGTTTCTGTTGGATACTGGTGCGGCAAAAAGTTCAATTATGCATGCGAAACTCCCTGGCGCACCTTTGTCTGTCTTAACGAACACTTCAGTAGGTTTCTCAGGCGCCCCTGTTCACAATCCTGTTTCTAGTCCTTTGTCAATTTCTGTCGGGCCATGCGAACTAGAAGCACCCCTTATTCTAACAACCGGTTGTAATGAGAATCTGCTTGGTCTAGATCTGTTGAAACGCCTGCATGCGACACTACCTTTATGACCTGACTGCTAAATTGAGCCTTATTCATCAACAGGTATTCAAATCCTTGCCTAAACTGCCAGAGAGTCCAGGCCACACGTTGAAACCCGGTGATCAAGTTGTGGTGCGGAATTTTGAACGAACCCGGAACCTCCAGCCAAGATTTGTGGGCCCGTTTCAAGTGCTCCTGGCGACAAGAACGGCTGTACGCCTAGCTGGAAGAAAGAATTGGGTGCACGCTAGCCATACGAAGCGTGTCCCTCTCCCACTCCCTTACGACGACTGGGTTAGACAGGGATTTGGTGTATCCGATACAGAACCTGTTCCTAGGCTCATTCCCTTCAGTGATGCAGAGTACATAACGGACAAACGAACTGAAACACAGAACTCTGATACCCCACCAGGAACTGTTCCTTCAAACCCTGAACAGAGTGTTATACAAAGCGAACATTTGTCACCCGTGGATTCGAACATCTCTGCACCTGTAGACCAGCTATTTCAAGATCAGACAAGACCCGGGAAGTACAGATATAATCTACGTTTTCATTCTATGAACCAATAACATTGCATAATTACCTTTCTATTTGAAAACTGTTTTGATCTTATCGCATTCCATTCAGTCAGAAGTTTGCTCTAAATTTTTTTATCCTTTTTGTTTTTGTTGTTCTCTCACCTTGCCATCTGGGTTACCGTAGGGTCGTAACGTGTGCCTTGTTTTAACTTGCAGGGAACCAGACACAAGGTCGGTTTCTTCTGTTTATTTTGGGAACTCCCAGGGTAGGCAGAGGCAATTTTTTAACAGGTACAAACCATCCGTTGCGAACGGTTGTAGAAGATGGAGCTTCCTGAACTGCGACGGGCTAACGTCATTAATGCTCGCAAGACGAAATTGTATGAAATATTGCATAGCAAATGTTTCCTAATGCAATGTGCTCTGACATTTCTGATTGTTTTAATAACTCTGGTAGGCGGAATTATTTTTGGTATCCAACTGATCTTTGCACCTGTTACATCTACAGTATCTCCCCATGTTTCTGTTTCTCCGACTGTTGTTTCTTTACACTCTTTTCATCCTTTTCCTGCACATGAGCAAGCTCGACGCTCTGAGTTTATAAATAACACTTTCATTCAGCTCTTGCACCAACACCAACTAGTGGTAAACACAACGAACTGCTGGGTGTGTGGCTTGATACCACATACCATAGATAAGGGTATCCCTTATCTGGTTCTGCCTTTTAGTTATAATGGATCATTCTGGGCATTTCAGACCATGTTCATCTATGCCCTAGAGACCTATCCCACGCGACCTCCGCGTTCCACTAGGTATAACTCCGCTAATAGAGCCTTAGTAAAGGGAATTACTGACATGGTTAGAGACGTCAATAACACTCCGTCTATTCCCAAGGATGAATTACGAGTTTACATGGGTTGGAATGTTACGGAATACGGCATTACTTTGGGTGAGAACAAACGTAAGAGCTCGACTCCGATCTGGGTCGTACCCCACCAAGGTCAGGTCTGTTTGCAAGGAAATGGGAGGAATCCGAAAGCTCGACTAGGGAAGAGTGACTGTACCAAAACATACGTTTTCCCGTCACAGTCTTCTCCTGCATTCTTAGCTGCCAAGAGCACCTATTTTGTTTGCAAAGACAGAGCATATACATGGCTGCCTGCTGACTTTTCAGGCTCATGTTATATCGCTCAACTGTTGCCTCCGATATACACTGCTGCACCGGATTATCACAAAACTAGAGTTGTGAGAGGTGTTTTCAGTAAGGAAGATACTGCTGGCCAAGAAGCAGGAGACTTCTTCAAAGGTTTCCTTCCGTTCTGGGGGCCTATGGCCAACAGTAGAAACTTACGTCAACTAACACGGGTAGTTGAATCCACTATTACCAAAACTGCGGGTGCCCTTAGTAACTTGACAGCTGAGCTTCAAGCGGATCGCCTTATGACGTTACAGAATCGTAAGGTTCTTGATGTATTACTTGCAGATCGAGGTGGGGTATGTAAGATGATCCAATCGAGTTGCTGTGTTTTTATCCCAGACAATGCGCCAACGGTATATAAGGCCATCTCTAAGTTACACAAAATCTCTGACTCTATTCATGTAGAGGAAGGTGACTGGTCACTAATGGGATGGTTCTGGAGTCTGTTATCTGCGTGGGGATGGAAGGTTCTGATAGTCACTGGTGTTGCGTTGGTATTTTTATTTTCGTGCTGTCTCATTGTTCAGTGTGGTCCTGCCTTATGTGGCCTTTGTGTTTCAACATGCGTGAGAAGACCACCACCTGTTTTTGGAGATACGCCACGAGATAGAGTAATGCTCCAGCAACATATCAGTGACCTGATGAACATAGAAATGGACTCTGACATAGAGTAAGTTATTGCCTATGTAAGGGCAAAAGGACGGTCTGAGGTTCTGTAGCGATCCGAACCCGTGTATTCGGTATCGTAGTACTGACACGATTTTGGTACCAATGAACCGTAAATGATCCATTATATGCATGTCAGTATTTTCGCTGCGCTACGAGCATGAATTCACTGAGAAATAGGGCATTCTGTTGTAAAATCATGGCATCCATTTTAGATACGGCATCCATTTTGTTTCTTGCCCTCACATAGTCAATGGACGAGCAATGACCCCGGCAGAATCACCTTGTTAAGGACACGTAAGCTCGAGCCCCAAGAAAGGCTGACGCTGCATGACTAGGCAGAATCAAGCTGCCCCCCCCCTTGCATGAGGCCAGTCCTGCTATACCGGTTCTCGTCCTGACTGAGAGGCCGAAGACGGTAGCCATGCCCGTTTATGATCCATAAACACCTCTTATCCTACTTTTCAATCCTTTGCACCTGGCTCTGCTCCTCTCCTTCTGGGCTTTTACAATGGGGAGGATACGATTTTTATGATGGGGAGGATCGGGCAAAGAATGGAAAACTGACAAGGAAACTTGATCGAATACCGAAAACCTACGACTAATTATTGTTTGATGTCTGTTTATTGTCTGTTTGGGATACCGGGTTGGGCATGAAAAATATTCATGTAATGTTGCCTAAAGACATATTTCGTGTATTTAAGGAGCAACCCACTTTTTGCAATTCGAACAGTCTCGTAGATTCTGCCTTTGTGTGGTTCCTATGACTTCTGTGTCCCTGCAGTAAATAAATCTTGGTCTTTGACGCCACCATCGAGAATCCCGCGTCTCTGTTTATTTGTGCACCAAGGCAGGAAGTAACTCAGGGGTCTTTGGGTGTTGTTTCCCTGACACCTCTGGACTCTTAAAAAGTCCAGAACCTCAGCGTGCGGAGCAGGTGTTCAGGAGTATGCATCTGAGGTGATTGCGCCTTGTTCTGGCGGGTGGATTGGCGAGTCGGATGCTGGTGAAGCTGCAGTTCCGGCAGGAGAAGAGTCCTTGGGCGCGTTTCGGGGCGGCCAGGAAGCAGGTGTGTGCTCGTCCGGCGTTGAGTGCGTGGAGGGTGCTGGCATCATAGCGGAGGTGGGCGTCGTGGCGTTCGAGGGGGCCAAGGGGTCTTGCGCTGGGCGCGGTCCAGGCACGGACGGGCGCAGACGAGCTTGCCTTAGGTGCGCCTTCGCTGCCTCCGCTGCGCGGCCGCTAAAAGGAGAGGTGGGAGGGAGGAGCAGCTGGGAGGCGGGCGCGGGGCGGCGAACGGGCATGCAGGGGGGCGGGGATGCACCGGCGGGAAAAAACGGATGAGGGACGGCGGGGGGAACAGAAGGTAAAACAGGGCACAGAAAAATAGCAGGAGCGAGAAAAAAGGAAATTAGGCAATGCAATAAAAGACAAGTACAGCCAAAAACAATACAGCAGTGGGGCGGCGAATGGGCGAGCAGGGAAGCAGGCTGCAGGGACGCTGCGGTGAGAAAAAACGGGTGAGGGACGGCAGGGGGAACAGAAGGTAAAACAGGGCACAGAAAAATAGCATGAGGGAATAGCATCATAAAATTGTAAACAAATTGAACAAGCCATTGGTGTAGTGTATGATGTCTTCTCATATGCCAGTTTAACTTTATATATTTCTCCTTTGGAAATCAAATATTATTCAGCTTTACATAACAATTCCTTTGGTCTTGGAATGGGAGCTATTCTGTGTCTTGTTGCACGGTATGTTGCAGCACATCCCTCTTATTATTATGCAAACGTTGAGGTGTTTCTTCATAGCAGGTTTCATCTCTGCTGTGATTTTACACTTGTGCCCTGGACACTTTAAATATCCCCAGTTTGCAGCTGGTTACCTTAGAACATAAGCAAACGAGCACTTGAGCAGGTCAACAGCTGCATAGAAAACATTGATACGACAAATAGTGCAGACTGGGAATAGGATTAGAAGGACGAACAGAAGGTTTGCTAACCTTACACCACCCTCTTTCCCCGTGAACCCCAACAGGAGTGCCCTTTATGAACCTCAAAATGAAGGTTTACTCAAGGCACTGCAGCATGGCATCATTGGGGTGAAACCAAAAAATAGGCCAAACTATGCATTTTATGCCAAACGTTTTCAGCCATATACCTTTAGAATGTGTAGGCTTCACTGCTGCCTTGAGATGTTGGCACCACAGATATCTCCACATCTGCTGAGCCATGTGCCCTGCTCACGGGAGACTGGAGGTGACGGAAGGCAACCTGCGGCCAGACTGGTCAGCTGCTGGGGTCTGGTGCATGAGTTGTGCCCACTTAAAGGGGATGTTAACCCTTCCATCACTGAGCAGGAAGGTGGAGGCAAGAGGAGAGGGGAGAGGGTGGGGGGGGTTGTTTGAAATGAAAGATCCCTAAGGTACATTACAATCCATCAGCACACCATTAATGTGAAAGTAGTCCTGCCACTCCTTGCCCAAACTATAATCTACCATGACCTATCCATCCTCTAAGGTCAGGCCTTCGCATTTATGGAATTTAGGAGTAAACAAGACTCCATATACTTCCCATGCTTTGGCTCTACCTACAGATTGGCCACCACTCCTCTGCACAGGTCGCCCGTGGTATGGAATTTGCTCCCGATTGACTGAAGCTTGGCAAACTCACTCCCTTGATTCCGCAAAGGCAGAATTCTCTGCGGTTCCGTCGGACAGGCTTGTTGAGAAGAGCTCCAGGAGCCCATGCAGGTGGTGTGCATTATAGGAAGCCTCAGCTGGTCAGCCTTGTCTATGAATAGACAGAGCAAGCATCCTTACAAATGGCCGCCAAAAGCGCGAGGCACAGAGGCTTCATATACCCGCTGTCTACTGCCTTCCCTGCACATGAGTAATAGAAATCCAGGCCGCTCTACCAAGGTCTTCCATCAGCCTTAAGACACAGCAGCAGGGCACACTGTGCTCTAAGGAATTACGGGGCATATTTATGAGGATGTGGCACCGAGCAGAAAGTCACCTTGCTGTGCTGCATTCCAGGGAAAAGAATATGGCGCATTCCTGACTTTGTCCCTGCTCTAGCGCCATTTTGGCTGCCTAGCGCCAACACTGGCACCCTTGCACTTGCACGTCGTGCAAGGGTGCCTGTGTTGCATGCAGGTTTGTTTTTGTACAGGAAGGGGCACCCTCCTGCACAAAAACAATCCTGAGAGGCATATTCCTCTGTCTAAGTGTGTTGCAGAATGCAGCACACATAGAAAGAGGAACTAACGAGGATAAATTAAATGATTTCTCCTCGTCACGTCTCCCCTGATGGAGCAAGGTTTCGTAAAAAAGAAACTTGCTTGGATGCAATCCTCTCAGAGAACGTATAATATCGTAATCAATCTGTTTGTGAATGCTAATATCGCATTACACACATTATACTGATCTAGGGGGTGCTTACCTATGTGTATTACTAACAAGTAACCCGATGTCTAAAAATGTCCGCCAAAAACGCTGGAATTTCAATGCGCATGCGTCTACTACATCTACGTAGTATGACGCTGTCTATGCTTTTGGGGGAAAACTTTGCAGCTGCGCAATAGCACTAAATATGGCCGCTTGAAACTCACATGTTAACGCATATGCTACTGCTTAAACTAAACCTTGTAAGTTCTATTAAACACTAATGCGAAAGATTAAATCAAGTAAATGGGGATAGAGTAGAGATAAGTGGTATTCAGTGAGGTCATTTGTTTCCGTATTCTAATGTCTCTTTTTCTGACTTTATTATTAGTCTATATTTGGGCCTCGGAGGTTGACTGAAATCCCTACCCCACTTGATGCAGGCGCACAGGAACCTACTGAAACCCTATGATGGCATAAATTAAAACCCAGCCAAGGCCACACTGGACTAAACGCCTGGGAAACCAAACTACTGACCCGGACGAAGGAAGAACATAATATATTGTATCAAATATGACTCCCACCTCCAATCTCAATCATAGCGCCAGGAAACCTTTGGTGTCAGTGCGCTCTATAAATACAGCATAAGATAAGAAATATGTATTGATGATAACGTGAAATGCGGGTGGGAATAAAACTTGAGAAAACAAATTAAGGGGCGGGAACATAGAACAAGGGACCCTCATAGAATGATTGCATCTGGTATGGTGTGATGACCTCCTCCCCTTGCCTTGCCCAATCAAAATAGGGGTTTTCACAGAGATTGAAACATTGGGGGGTGGAACATACACGTAAAATGGTATAATAAGTGAGTTTAGTTAGAAGTAGAGACCTGACCGTCATTGAGCAGACCGCTATTACGCTCGATGGAGAACTGATGACATTGTCATCAGACGCAGGGGATTGCCACAGACTCTTTGCTGTTTCCAGACTCCTGAGACCCTGTTTGCGAGAACGAGATTCTGATCGAAAGCCCGTTATCTAGAAGGGAAGTTTTGGAAGAAACTATCCGAGGAGAATAGTGCCAGAGAGGGGTGCGACGCAGGCGCTGCACTTAGAAGTGGTCACCTTCCCGGTTCTGAACCTGTCCTGATCTTCATCTCCCGTCTTGTCTTGGGAGACCCTCACCAACTCTTTGGCCAAGGGATTGGTTATCGCACAATTCTAGGTAATTATAATTCTGTGTAGTATGTTCTTGTACTGCTCTCTGTTCTCTCCCTCTTCAGGTACTGTCAACCATGATCTATTATTGTGATATTGCTTGTACTTGATTTTCAATCTTCCCAAATGTAAAGGTGGTTAGTGTAATTGATTCTGACTCACAAAATTATTGATTTAGATAAAGGTTTTAAAAACTTCTTGAGTCTTTGGTTATTGGAAGGAAAAAGTTCATGTCATTTCTACCTTAAACTAACTCAGCAACCTGATTCATTGAGCAGAGGATAATTATTGACAAGGAAATCGAGTTGGTAAGATTTGGTAAAGGTGAATATCAAAATTACAGGTGAACACAAAATTGATGTCAGCAGGTTTTTACTAGCTTACATGTATGAATGTTATGGGCCCAGGTGAGTATATGGTATGTGTGAGTAACCCGAGCTGGTAACCCGCTATATCAGTTTTTCTTGGTAGCAGAGGATGGTTTGGTTCTAGTTAGTTAGGTAGAAAATATTGTGGATTGAATTATTGATATATGCATTAACACCCTTTTTTTGTTTTCCATTTGTTTTTCATGTTGTCTGGAAGTTCCCGGGAATATTGAATAGCGGGTGGTGAATGGAAGCCACACTGCAGTGAGGTTACTTGTCAGGATTCAGAAAGGTGCTGAAGGTTACGCAGGACTAGAAGCACTGATTTAGGGATTATTTTCTGTATGAAAGTGAGAATAAATGGTAGCAAAGGAGTTCGTTGGTGAAACTTTGGTCTTATATCACCTAGAAAGGGTAATATTGAAGGAGTAACAGGTTCTCCGATGTTTGTGTGAAGAGTAAGCAGAAAGGTTTTACTCATAGTGTGTGAAGAGTAAGCGGAAAAGTTTTACTCGCAGTAAAAGAAATTGACTATTCTTTGAAATTTAGATAATCTGACAAAGTAGCGAATGTCTCTATGTTGTTAATTGACCCAAAATTACATGAAAAGTATTAAGAAATAAGTTGTCGTATTACGTTGAAAAGGAAGGGTCAGTTGCTGGTGCTGCACTGACGTCACGAAGAGCCACACTGGGATTGGTAGGAACAGTTGGCGTGTGACTGACGCGAGAATTGTAAAGGAGGGGTCAGTGGTAAGGAGTGATACTGACATCACTTAAAGCCGCACTAGTATTGGCTAAACGCACAGTGTAAAACAAACCCTGATTGGTTGCGAAAATAAAAGATGCACTACTATTGGAGAAGTGTTTTTGATTAGTTGTAAACATAGAAATCCCAAGAATAATAATAGATAGCGGATTTTTTATGTACGATCCGACATTAATAGGGACTCACCTAGACAGAAGATATTTAGGGTTTGCACACGAGCAGTACATAAAAGGAAGATAGCACAAAATGTATGGTGCGAAAAGAAAAATGTCATTTATGCAGAAAGAATTATTTTTAAACGATAAACCCATTAAAATTAGAGAGGGAATTCTCATTCCTCCTCCGAAAACTCATGCATCCTACATGATGGTAGAGAGAGGTTATCATACTTGTGTATGGTTAGAAAATTGGATAGAATACACAAAAGATGATGGAATTTTGGCTTTTCTAGAATACGGAACATTCAATGGAAGAATTTTACATAATTTACGCACTATAATGAATGAATTAGAACCAAGACCTAGATTAACTCAGTATGAGGCACTAGAAGAATAGGAGACAGAGGCATTTGAACGAGATAGACCACGGTGTGACAGATATTTGAGCATACCCAACATTTTATCTTATCCATCTGGTTTTACTGTAACTATTGAGCAGAAGGGTGCCTGAAGGGTGCCTGCGGCTGCGACAGTATGTCTCCGCAGGACACCCTTCATTTTGTATTATTGTGTCCTTTTTATCGTATCCCCCGGCGCACGTTCTTGGTTGATATCTTAAGAGAGGGAAAATTCCGTCATGCTAAATCCGCATTACTGTTTCTTCAAAGAGCAAATGATATGCGCACTTTATGTTCAGTGATAAGCTTTTTGAAAGTAGCAGTAAGGTTAAGGAACACAAGGGATTAAGCAATGATGTATATAATATTTTTACCCCTTTGCACGAATTGTATCAATCTGGTATGGTGTTGCTTTTATTCGAATGGAGTTCAGAAATGTAAATTATATGAATTTTATACCAAATGTATTTTTATGATGATTTTTAATCATCGAAATAAAGATTTACTGAACTTACTGAACTGAGCAGATTTTATCCAAAAGTTCCACACGAAACCCGAGATAAGCAGATGAAACTGTGAAGGCAAGCCATGTTAACTGAAGGATGATATCCTGTATTAATAGCTGACAAACAGACAGGAGGCAAGTGCACAGAAAAGAAAAAGCATTTAATGATGACAGGTTGCGGAGTTTCAGACGATGATTATTTAGAAGATATTTTAATGAAAAATCCTCCGCCTTATCAAGAAGGACAAAATAGAACTACCCCGAGTGCCCCACTCCTAGACTTACCCTTGGTACCACAAATATTACATGAAAAAACAACAGAAAGGGTACTTCAGGAAAAAGAGAAGGAAGCAATAAATAAGAATAGAGATGAATTAATACAGAAGATAACCCAGTTAAACGCGCATCCTGAAGCACTAACTATACCAGTGACTATAGGTCCTGTTGTCCCATTGTACGGGAATAAAACAAATAGTCCTAAAACCCCTGTCATGACCACACCCATGATTGAGCCTAGAAAAGACAAAATAATAATTGATGACCAAGACGGTGAATGCGAGTCAGCGATTTCATTCATGGATTTACCGATAAGAGGGCAAATAAATGACACACCCAGAAGAGTCACACCAGGTTGTTCAAAAGAGGTACGAATTGAGACTTCCACCGGAACAAAGAGTGCCACCATAATAATCCCAGAGGAATTAGAAAGATGGACAAGAGACATAGAGAAACCCGATCCACCACCAAAAATACTAGATATTTTTAAATTAAGAGTTGAATTAGAAGAAATGATAGCTGGGAATGTAGGACTGGATAGGTTAAATACCTATAGCGTGGAAGAATTGCTGTTCATTTGCAGAAGTATAACCCGAAACACAAAAACCTTTCATGAAAAATTTATGAATCTAGCCGCCGAAATGGGAATAGAGATAGGGCGATCCAAAGTCCTACAAAAACCTTATATAGCAGAAATTTCCGATAAAGATTTGGAAAACATGAACATGTCAGGAAGAAAGTTACAGGTAAAAGAATTGATGGCAATATTACAGAAATGGGGAGCTTTAGACAGATGGAAAGTAAGGTGGACAAAGAAAAAAGAAGAAGCACAGACCAGTCGAGTGACATCAGAATATCTAATGAATGAAACAGAAAGGGCAGAAGGGTTGTACCCAATGAGAGAAGTTCCAGGAGGAGGTTATGTAAATGTTCCATGGACAAGACAGGATATTTTATCATTTACAAATGATATCCCAAAACTGAGAGAAAAGCCAGTGGAATGGTATAGACAAGTTGAAAGGATTGTGAAAGTTTCAAAAGTTTTGCTGAAGGATCTGGATGGTCTTTTTGACATAGTAGTGATTTGTGGACTGAATGTAAAATTACAGTCGATTGGTCAAATGATGAGTACCCGAGAAACGAGAATACAGGAGCCCCGTCAGAAGAGGTTATGAAAAAATATAACCAAGTAATTATTTTTTTGAAAGGGAAAATTCCCCCAAAAGAGACGGATTGGATAAAGATAGACAGAACAACCCAGGAAAAAGATGAGTCTGTTCATGCATACTATGAGCGCCTCCTACAGGTGTTCAAACAGTATAGTGGATTTGAAAGTATTGTGGAAAAGGACATGACTCCTTTTGTGTATCGATTTGTGTCTGCGTTAAGAAAAGAAATTTCTGAAATTATTAAGCAGCATAATTTGTGTTGGCAAGCAAAGCCCATAGATGAGGTTTTTAAATATGCAAAATACTGTGGAGATGAAATTGACAATAGACGAAAGAATTTAGAGGAGAAAGTGGTGTGGGCTCAAGTAAAGCTGGCAGAACAACAGGAACTCCAGTGTACTAATATGGCGGGAAATACAGGAAAGGGGCAAGGTAATGGTGAAAATATTGGGGGTAAACAAAAAGGGCGGTTGAGCAGAGAAGAGGCAAAGAAAAGGTTCCCTTGTCAGGGGTGTGGAAAATTGGGGCACTGGAAAAACGAGTGTAAGAATATACATAATAATAATGGCCCAAATCAAAATTTAAATCCACAGACGCAGAATGAGGTAATAATGAGTCAACCACAACAGGTTGTAAACCTACAGAGTCAATTGCCACCTGCCCCTTTGACAAATGTTGTGAGTCAAGCCAAGTACAGTGCGGACACAGGATTTCAAGAAGGAAGTGGTAAGAAAAATTACCTAACATCACAGTTTCTTTTGCAGGATCCATATTTCGAAGATCAAGATCAATGACGGTGCCTGAGAGGGGGGATAAGGAGTGCGTACTTGGCGCATCCTTACCGGTAGATCAGTCAGGTCCATATATTGATGGAAAGGTAGAAGGAAATGACATTACCTTTTTGTTGGACACTGGTGCTACCCGGTCTACAGTGAGAACAGCAGACATCTCAAACCTAACCCTCTCGGGAGAAGCGATCCAAGTAGTGGGCGTTTCCAATAAACAAATTAGGACCCCTATTACAAAACCAATGGAGGTGTGCATTGTTAACTTTAAAGAGATGCACAAGTTTGTAGTCTGTGACTCCAGTCCTGTGAATTTATTAGGGAGGGACTTGTTGTGCAAAATGAATTGCACCATCTTTTGCAAACCGAACGGTGTTGCCATTCAAACCCCAGATGAAGATGGAATATATAAAATCATGCTAGTTAAACAAGGAGCAGAGGTAAATGAATTGTTTTCCATGATAGCCCAAGATGACCTACCAGAACAAGTCAAATTGACAGTAGATCCTGAAGTGTGGGATTTTACTGGAAAAGAAGTAGGGTTGATGACAGATGTAGACCCTGTTAAAGTGACTGTGACGGAAGGTGCAGTCTACCCAAATACTCGACAATACAAGATGAGTCCCGAAGTTAAAGCTGGTGTTGCAGCAAAATAAATCGAATGGTCGAGCAAGGCATTCTAAAAGAAATCATGAGTAGTCCCTGTAATTCACCTATAGTTGGTATTAAGAAACCAAACGGAAAGTATAGGGTCGTTCAAGATTTTAGAAAGATAAAAAAAATTGTTGTGCCCTGGTGCCTGGTAGCGCCCAACCCTGCAGTAATATTGTACCAATTACCATGGAATGCAAGGTGGTTTACGGTCATTGATTTATGCCATGCCTTTTTCTCCATCCCATTGCATCCTGATAGTAAGTTTTTATTTTCTTTCAAATTTGAGAATCGTGTTCATGTTTGGAATCGCGTTCCTCAAGGGTACACAGAAAGTCCTTCGATCTTTAACCAAATTTTGAAAAAATGTCTTGAGACCTTAGTGATGCCCACAGAGTCAGTCCTAGTGCAGTATATTGATGACCTTCTGGTCGCCTCCAAAACAAAGAGTGACTGTGTAACTGATTGCATTGCCTTGTTAAACCATTTAGCCAAAGGGAGACATAAAGTGTCCCCTGAGAAACTACAGTTTTGCAGAAAAGAAATAAAATATCTGGGACACCAGATAGAATGAGGAGAAAGGAGAGTGACCACAGAGAGAATAAAAATTATAAAACAAATGAAGCTACCGCAAACCCAAAAGGAAATAAGAATGTTCCTTGGTGTCGTAGGATATTGTAGGCAATGGATTGTGGGGTTTTCTCTACTGGCAGACGCCTTGATACAACTGACAAAGAAACGAGCAAAGACCTGGCAGAGTGGGATGATCAGAGCATGAAATCAGTCAGTCAGGATGGTTACGGGGTTGTGCATGACTTTGGCCAGCTTTGGATGCAGCGAGACTTGCTGACTTCATCAGGGTCTCCCATTAAAAATGGACAATTTGTTAAAGAATTGCTTGAAGCAATACAATTACCAAAAGAAGTGGCAGTGGTCAAATGTGCCGCACACCAGTCAGGAAATGACCGTGTGATTGCAGGTAATCGTTATGCTGACCAGGTTGCCCAGCACTGTGCAAAATTCCGAATGGCAGTGAACAGGAAAGTTGAAAATTGTAGAATCATCTGCTAGGATTTCTGCTCGTTACGCCTCCCCTAAGAAAGCATATGTTTTTGGTGCATTCCCAGGTCCACTAGTTCTGGTAAATCTGGGCATGCATCAAAATCCATGGGAGTTATATGGGAACACCTATGCAACTCCCATGGAACGCCTTCTCAGGGCAGAGTAATGCAACACAGCCTTTCGCGCTGCATTACTCCAGATTTATCAAGCCTATGAGGGCCATGCAAAGGTAAACTTGTGTGGCTTCATGAATCTCATTTTTGAGCTGCGTCGCTCTTGCGCCATGTTATTGGGTAGTCTTGGGGTCCACAAGGAGATAGGATGGTGATGTGGACTCTTATTGGACAGGGTTGGAGCGAGGGAACGGTATAATGATGATGGTGATTCCTTTTGAAGTGTGATGGCCTTGGAAGGGGATGCTGACGCTGTTGTTGGGGTGAAAAAATAATTTGTTAACCTCATCTTCATTGGTGAGGCATCCAGGCACATCGCCTTGATGTGCACCAATGAGTTGATTATTCGTCTTGTTCACAGCCTGGGACTGCAGGACTGCCAGGACATCCTCATAGTATAAAGACACACAGCCTCTGATAGGAAGGGTGTGTAATATTCACCATGTCAGCATCACTTTGTACACCTTTTCTGGGCTGTACCTAACTGCATTATTACTGATATGGAGGCTCAGGTCTAGCTTTCAAAGGCCCATGTTCACCTTTGTTTCTGTTTTGTGTTCTGATGTGCTGGTGGCGCATTTGGCCTCTTATGGTTTTGAAGATAACTCTTTGGAGCATTGCAAAATTTCCTCCTGTGTGTATGCTCATGAAGACTACAGCTATACATTATGGGGCATATTTTTTTTAAATTTTTTTTATTTAAATTGAATGGTGTCATACATATACTAAATATAAAATACGAAATATATACAATGAAAACAGAAATGAAGCACAAAAAAAAAATCTTCACAAAGAAAATATCCTGCTTTCAGCAATAAATATAGACAGATAATGAATTTACAATTAACCATAGTGAAGAGACAGACACAGTATTTGAAAACATTTATCAAAGAAGGTCCCCCAAATTTTATCGAATTTCCTCCCCCCACCAGTCCTCAGAGCGTAACTTCGCTCACACCTCTTTACTCTTCGCATTTTAGAAAGCCATTCATATATGGATGGAATTTGATTTGTACGCCAATTTTGAAGTAGCAGAGATCTAGCAACGGCCATACAAATATAGACTAATTGGACCAATGATACAGATAGATTGAGGTGCGGATCAAAACCATAAAGCATCAAATTGACATTTAGGGATATCTGAATATAACAATTAGAACTTAAGAAAACAAAAATTTCATCCCAAAATGTTTTAACCAAGTTACAATCAACGATTACATGAGTCCAGTTTGCAGGGGCGAAGTTTAAACATCGAAAACAATTTGAAGAATAACTACTATACATTTTGGCGATTCCCGCAGGAGTACGATACAAAAGCCATTTTCCAAAAAATAACATCCTACGCCAATTGGCTCCCCTTAATGTAGAAAAATTCAGCTTATTAATAGTTCGCCATGTAGACACTGTCAGAACGTGATTTTCTTGCTCCCACCATTTTTTTACAGCTTTGGCACCCAGATCCCTTTGTCTTGATTGAGCAAGACAGCGTTTCCACTCTCCAGGTTTCCTTACAAGGTTATAATTAAAAAAGAGATCGTTATTTAAGGGAGAGATCTGAGTAAATAATGTGGGGGCATATCGCTGCAAGAGTTGATAAATGTGAATATAGGAGCCAATTAACAAAAAATTTCTTGGAATGAGTAATCTCATCTCCATCGGAGATATCCATCTTGTATTTTGTAAAAAATCACCCACTGTACTAAATCCAGCTTTTGTCCAGTGACCCATTAAATCAGAACCAAGCGCCTGTCCATCAAATGACAGTAGGTTAATCAACGGAGACAAGGAATGAAACAAGGATAAAGAATATCTTTTCCTAAAAAACCAAGCAATTATTTTGTACCTGACCAATTTAGGGGATTTAGTAACCTGGAGAGGGGGGGAAATTTCCGAGAAAATCAAATCAACAAAAAAACTAATAAAAACGTTGGAGTTTGACCTAGGAGATTTAAATCGGGTCAAGTACAGAGCAAAATAAGCATCATAATAATCTCTAATACTGGGTAATGCGAGACCGCCATTATCCAAATCCTCATAAAGAGTATTCAATGCAATGCGAGGCGTTTTGTGTGCCCATAAAAAGCGCGAAAATATCGAATTCAACTTTAGAAAAAAAACTACCCGAAAGAAAACAGGGGATAGTTGAAAACAGAAAATTAAACAACGGTAGGATTGACATTTTAATCAAAGCGACGCGGCCCAAGATTGACAATGGTAATTTATTCCAACAAGTGAGCATTGAGCCAACTTTCTGAAGAAGGGGTTCAAAATTAAGACTGAAAAGGTCTTTAACAGAGGCTGTAAAGAAAACCCCTAGATATCTTTTAGGCTTATTATTAATGCAGCTCCTTAGGTCCGGATATAATTCAGGTTTATGGTTACCACAGATCAATATTTCTGTCTTTTTTTTATTGATACGATATCCCCCGAGAGTCTCAAATTCCTCAAAAAGCTGAAATACAGAAACTTGAGACTGCAAATCAGATTTAATAAGAAGCATAATATCGTAAGCGTAAAGTTTTATTTTTGACATTGATGGAATCGGAGGTAAAATCTCAGCGCATTGCCGAATTGCAATTGCGAGGGGTTCAATAAAAAAGGCGAAAAGAATAGGTGATAGAGGGCAACACAAATCACATCTGATCCGGGCCCAGGCGCGATGGAGATCCACGCCTCCACGCGCACCTGAGGATTCCCGGCTCCTGACTCCTCCCCTTCTTCGAGGCAGTGCAGTTTCGGCCGCGGTTGATGGCGGCTGGCGGCGGTTGGCGTTCTCTTCGTCAAGTGGATTTGTCCGGTCTTTGCTTACGTCGGAGCATGCTGGAAGCGAAGCGGCTCCGTTACCTTCATCGTTGATCTTCTGGGGTCTCCTCGGCATTTCCGCACTTCATGTTGCTGCTTTGAGCCTCGAGCTCTGCTCTACGGATGAAGTAGAGAAGTAGAGAAGGGAAAGGCCGAAGTGGATGGAGCAACGCAGGCTGTGACTGGCGGGGGTGTACCGAAGTGTTTTGAGGTATTTGAATTCGCCTACTTGAATTGCCTTTCTTCCTCGTAGCGGATTAGTTTTTCTATTCAGTTTTATTGGCAGTCTGAGTTTGCCTAAAAACGGATGAATAATACCTTACGACGAGGACTGAGGCTTGCTAGTTTCACCGGACGAGATCTTGTGATATTGTGCCTTAATTGGGACTGAAATTATAAAGGAGTCAGTATTATTATTATTATTATCGACTACTTCTAAAGATGGGGAAATTATTGAATACTCGTAAGGCAAAGGCTTCGCGTATTCAGGCTAAAGAAGCACGGAACGCGGCTAAACTACTACATAAAGATGCCATTGACAATGGGAAGACGAAGGAGAAAAGTGACAGCGCAGGAAGCTCGGAGGAGCTAGAAGAATCTATCGGCGAAACTCAGTCTCCAGATTTAAAAGTTCCAGACTTAAAGGCTTCTTATTCTACAGAAACGGCACATTCCTCACTCACTCAGGATTTCTCGCCTACGCAGGTCAGCTTAATGGAAGCGCTTAAGAGTACTAAATCCTTTCCTATTTTCGATAAGAAAAGCGCCGTTACCTCTCAAAACACTTCCGCCCAAGCTTGCCCTGCCCGTCCTTCCTTAATTATTCAACCTCCCAATTTTCTGCATAACTCCAACATTGCGGCATCTTCTATACCTTCTCTACATTCTCCGACAATTACGGACGACGGACTGACTCTGGGACGCCCAGGTATAGTGGAGTCTACCACTGATAAGTCTTTAATTTCCCCAGCGAAGTCTGCCTCTAATGTGAGTCATCTCAGTCCTTTGCTAGATTTAGATACTGAGACCGTTGGGGAGATTCAGATGTCAGTCAAGGATATGTTAAATTTAATCCTCGACGAGGTCCGCGAGCTGAAGAGATTTCAGAAATCCGAGCTTGCTTCAATCCATCAGCGCTTGGACAAAATGGAGGATCTCTTCTCTACATTCCCCGCTCGACTCCAAGAAGCCGAAACTCGTATCTCCAATTTGGAGGATCAAATGATTAAGGTAAAATAGGATGCAAACCAGCTCTCTCTCGCTTCACGTTCACTCGAATCTAAATTGGACGACTTAGAGAATTATAATCGTCGATCCAACCTTCGTATAGTGGGGGTTCCCGAGGGTCTTGAAGGCCCTAGCACGTTGCAGTGGGTTACCTCCTTTTTAAAATCTCAAGTGATTCCTAACTACGAGGGCGACTTGACCATTACGCGAGCGCATCGCGTTCCTGCTCAACCTTTCCCCAATTCTTCTCTTCCTCGGACAATTCTATTAAATTTCTCTGACACACGGATTAAGGAGACGATCCTCTCTACGGCAATTCAGAAAAGACAATTTTTTGTTAATGAAACTGTGAAGTGCCGCATTTTTTCAGACATGTCTGCTTCTGCTGCTCGGAGAAGAAAAGAGTTTGTCCAGATGCTACAATTATTTAAAGCTAAAGGAGCTCAAGCCACAATAGCGCAACAATCCAAGCTTAAAGTTTTAGTTAAAGGCAAATTCTTTATGCTATCTGACATTGCAGCAGCACAGGACTTGCTCAGGGAAATTTCGCATTTTTCATGAGGTCAAAATTTAGAGGAAATTATATGGAGCTTTTTTTCTTTGTGCTTCTCTCTTTTTTTTTTTTTTTAATAGATGCTGATAGCAGCATTAAGCTCTGATAGCCTTCTTTTTCTTTTCTTTTCTCTTTGGAGGGATTGAGTGGGGGGGAGTGGTCAGTTGAGCAAGGTGGAGCATGGAATGCAGGGGGCCTAGGGGGTGCGACAGGTCACCCTGATGGTGAGGGGTAGGATCCGATGGTCAGCGTGGGAAGGGAAAGTTCGGCCATTGGTGTGGAGGGTGGGGGGGGTTCAGGGGGGTGAGGATGGTGAGGGTGGTCACGCAGTTTGGTGGGAGGGCTGTGGTGTTATAATAAAAAATGAAGTTGATGATGTCAGGTTTTTTTGTGTTAGTAGGCATGGGCAAGATGAGGCCTGCAGACGATTCCCTATATTTAGATAATTTAAGATGTCAAATAAGGACAGTCTGAGATTGTTTTCTCTTAATGTCAATGGGTTAAATAACATTAAGAAAAGACGAGCGGTTGAAATTTGGATTAAGGCAAAAAATCTATCTGTAGTTTTATTTCAGGAGACCCATATTTCCTCTTTTAAGATAGATCAGTTTTCTATGTTTAAATCATGGGCTTCATATCGGTGCTTTGCATCATGTAATGAATCTAAACGGGGGGTCGCGATATTTATAAACAAGAATGTACATGCGGAAATTATTCACTCAGAAACTGGGGGCTCAGGGCGTTGGTGTTGGGTCTCTTGTAGAGTTAAAAATAGACCGCGACCTTTTATTTTTCTCAGTTGCTACGGCCCATTAAATGATGATTTCAATGTTTTTGAAGAGATGTTTCAATCTTTATTGACTGTGTCAGGGGATATTGTGATCACTGGCGATTTCAACGTCTTAATGAATCCCAATCTGGATTCATCATCTCAACAAAAAAAACAACTTAAACCTAAAATTTTTCAGACCATCTCTAATTATAAAAGACTTCTGGATCTCTCTGATCATTGGCGTCTAGATAATCCCTCTAAAAAAGAATATACTTGCTGGTCGAGTAGATTTAAGTCCTCATCTCGCATTGATTTTGTTCTAGCCTCACGTAATCTTAGGCTAGGCTATTCCAGCACGGTTCATAATGTATTCTCAGACCACGTTATGCTCATTAGGGAATTTATTTTAGGGGATACTGTAAGGTCTTCCAAAAGATGGGTTTTTAATAAATTATATCTCAACGATGAGATATGCGTCTCCGAACTTAAAGATATGATTACAGAATTTATAGTTCGTAATACCGGCACCGCCCCTCTCAGTATTATCTGGGATGCTCTAAAAGCGTTTATTCGCGGACTTATAATTACAAAAGATGCTGCCACGTCTATTGCCGCTAGGGCTACAAAAAAAGCCTTTGAACAACGTATTCAGGTTCTAAGCGAGCTACGCCAACAAAATTCTTCTAGAAATATTAAAGATCAACTAGATGTAGCTAAACGCGAATTCCGCTCATATTTATTTGAGCAAGGAGAGGCGTTTTTTTGTCGCCAATATCAGAAAATCTATGAAGAAAGTAACTTCACGGGGAGATTTCTGGCCTGGCAGGCTAAAGAACAAGCCGCCTCCAATTTAATTTCTGGTTTAATCTGTCCCGTCACTGATCAATGTGACTGATTCCGAGGGGATAGGTAAGATAATGCATTCTCATTATCAAAAAATATATAGTCATCAGCATGAAATCGATCACCTTAAGTTAAAAGCATTTTTGGGAAGGGAGGTGATCCCTTCTCTTTCCGAATCTGAGCAACTTAATATGGTCAGTGAATTTTCCCTACTAGAAGTACAATCGGTAGTGAAAGAACTCCCATCAGGAAAAGCCCATGGCCCAGATGGACTACCTGCCGAATTTTGTAAAGTTTTTTTCCCGCCTTCTCTGATCTTTTTATACAACTCATCAACTCGATGCTCGCTGGAGCCTCCATTCCAGATTCGTTTCGCGAGGGCACGGTGGTCAGCTTTCTGAAGAAGGGGAAGGACGCTAAGGACCCTAATTCATATCGCCCCATTACTCTTTTAAATTCGGACTATAAGATTCTTACTAAATTACTAGCCATCCGGTTCAACCATATTGCCCCGGATTTGATCCATGAAGATCAAAATGGGTTTATCACTGGCAGACAATTGATGACTAATACTCATTTCCTTTCGGAAGCCTTGGATTATTTTCAGACACAGGCGATTCCAGCTCAAATTATGTTATTTGATGCGGAAAAAGCTTTTGATTTGGTGGTCTGGGAAACTCTTTTTATTATTTTGCAATATTTTCACATCCCATTAATTATTATTAATTTTATTCGCAATCTTTACACGGGTGCTAAAGCCAATATTATTATTAATTCATCGACAGTGGGATCCGTGTCAGTTAATCGGGGTACACATTATGGGGCATATTTATCCAACAATCACGCAGCAAGTCACCTTACTGCACTGCGCTGTGTGATAGGGAAAGGACAGGAATGCACCATATTCAACATAATACAGCGTTTTCCTGTCATTTCCCAGTGCTGGTGCACAATCTGCTGCCTAGCGCCAACACAGGCACCCTTTCACCGTGGTGCAAGGGAGCCTGCATTGTAAGCAGGATTGTTTATGTGCAGGAAGGGTCACCTTCCTACACAAAAGAAATCCTCGGAGGCATTATCCTGTTTCAATGCACGCTGCAGAGTGCAGCACACATAGAAGGAGGAAGCAACAAGGAGAAATCAAGATATTTCTCCTTGTAATGCCTCACCTGGGGAGGCGTAGCTTTATGACACATTACCAGGTCAAAATCCATGGGTGAAGTGTGGAACACCCACACACCTCTCATTGAATGCCCTGCCTGGGGCAGAGCAACGCCACATTTTGTGCTGCGTTACGTTATCTAGGTTTATCAAACCACGCAAGGTGTTCTTGCATGGCTTGAAAATCTAACTTAAGAGTTGTGTCTCTCTCGCACCCTATTGCGTTGGGCAAGGCTGATGCAACTCTTTAATAAATATGCCCATAATTGTGGACATTGTTCATATAGAGTGTGATCATAGTATGTTTGTGTGCGCATCATATCAGTCACCCAAGTAGCACTCTTCTGTAACCCAACATCCATCTGCCTGCAGTTAGTCGGCGAATTAAGTAGTGTTTGCTCAGCATGTGCTGTTTATAATTGCACGTTGCATAGCTCTGATTTACAATGCCTCTTACAAGCTAGGCGGTTCTTGTGTGTGTGTGTGTGCGTGAGTGTGTGTGTGTGCGTGTGTGTGCGTGTGTGCGTGTGCGCACATGCGTGCACACGCACATGATGTGTGGGAAAGATGTCTGATGTGGAGGATGGTCTGGTCGGACGGAATCCATTACAGAGTTCCCTGGAGTAGTGCAAGAATGCTGCCATTTTCAGAATAGGTATTACTAAAGCCCTGGTTCTGAGTCGTGACTGTAGGCTCTTCCCTAGGGATAGCAAGACGGCAAGAATAGGGTCCATATCAAAGACATCAATATCTGCGACTGGCCAAGGCCCCGGCAGGGGGCCACTAGAGAGATCAGCACTCTAGCGTCGCCGGGGCACCCCACACCCCCCACCCCCTTCAGGGGCAGGGACTCTGGGTGGAGTCCACCCAGCCTGGTTGCGGCGCGAGAGGGGCGTCACTTCCTGGGCACCAGGACTTGAAGAGGGTATATATCCCTCCCCCACCATTTTGGCGCCCTCTTTTGCGTGCCTGACACGCCAAACAAAAAATTGTGTTGTGTGCTTATTTATTGACATGTATATTATGTTGATGGGGTGGGAAAGGATGCCAATGACGATACTATGCCGGGCGCTCCTGTTTTATGGATTGGCTTCTGGACAGGAGACCAGCACATGCCTCCTCTTCCTCCTACCCCTCTGCTGCTCTCAAGAGTGAAGCGGCATGGAGTGTATATTGCGAGGTCTTTTCTTGGGCCTCTAGGGCAGTCAGTAATAACTGGGCAGTATTCTATGTGATTACTGTCCCAGGGCTAATGCACTTGTGAACTCCACTCTGATAGCCAAGTAACTCCCTGTCTCTCCGTGGCTATGAGCATCTATCAGTCAAGGTTTATTCTAGGGTTAATGGGGTTCATTGCCTGACTCTGGGGGAAACTCTGTGCAAACAAGGCATCTTCATTTGTGGTTGAGGCCTTGTGGGTGGATCCCTTTGCAATAGTGAGTAGAGGTAGATAATTTCTGAGGTGGGGTGTTTTCTCCTCATACTTGTCCTTTAGTTATTTATTTATTTATTTATAGAGCGCCAGAATCGACCCCCAAATGGGTATCTCTGCGCTAGGACTGGCGGCATATGGCGAACAGTCTATTGTGGATTAGAAACAGAAGAGGAAAGTCTTGAGCTGCTTCCTAAAATGGAGATGATCCGTACACTGTCTCAACTGTAAAGGAAGTATATTCCAGTAGCAGGGGCCCAGATAAGAAAGGGACTTGCCCTCCAATCGGGCCTTTTTAATTCGAGGTACCTCAAGTAGGAATTTAGATTCTGAACGGTGAGACCTCCGAGGCTTGAAAGGAATAAATTTATCCACAAGGTAAGTAGGGCCAGAATTGACCAGGGCCTTGTGTATAAAACAGCAGACCATGAGCTTCACTCGCTCTCATATAGGGAGCCAGTGAAGCTTGTAAAGCAAGGGACGGAAGGCAGTCCTTGGGGGGCATTGACGATCAGGCGTGCTGCCGTATTCTGGACAACCTGCAATCTATCAAAGGCGGCCTCATTAGGTGAAGCCAGAAGGCCGTTGCAATAATCCAGACGGCTTAAAATAAGTGCATGGGTCAGTGTCTTCCGGATCGAGTCAGGGAGCAGAGGGAGGATGCGGCGCAACAGACCCAACACTTAAAAACATGAGCCAGCTGTCTGAGCAGCGTGCTCCTTCATAGTGAGGGTCTGTTCAATGCGAACGCCAAGATTTTTGCTGCAGGGTTTCGGAGTGGGGGGGGGGTACCCAAATCAGTTGGCCACCAACTGGGGGTCCACAGTAATTGGGCCTCCCCGAAAAGCAAAATCTCCGTCTTTCCCACATTGCACTGAAGGAAATTACTCCTCATCCATTGAGAAATAGTTCTCATTCCCGAAGAGAAGGTTTCCTGCACTGATGGAGTAAACTTTGCAAACTGAAAAAGCAGCTGAGTATCGTCAGCATAGGAGATGGGAGTAAACCCACAACTTTTTAACAGGTTGGCCAAGGGAGCCACGTAGATATTGAACAGAGTCGGGCTCAAACAAGAGCCCTGAGGTACGCCCTTGGTCAATTCTGTAGGGGCTGAACGATATGGGCCAAGATTGACAGCCTGCGAGCGAGAAGAAAGAAAACTCGTCATCCACTGAAGAGCCAAGTCTCTAAGTCCAATCTCCTCCAACCTCCTGAACAGTATTTGATGGAATACTGTGTCGAATGCGGCGGAAAGGTCCAACAGCACCAGAATTGTGGAATGGCCCCTATCTAGGGTCATCCTGATGTTGTTGGTGACCGCTAGTAGGGCTGATTCTGTGCTGTGGTTAGGCCAAAAACCTGACTGACAAGAGTCAAGGCTTTCCGTCCGTTCGACATAATTGTAGAGATGTGTGTTTATGTGCTTCTCTAAAAGCTTGCTCAGGAATGGGAGGAGGGAAATAGGACGGAGATTTGAAAACTCAGTCAGCGGGGCCTTGGTGTTCTTGCGGATAGGCATGACCTGTGCTGCTTTCCATTCTAAAGGAACATGGCCCTCTTTCAGGGAGAGATTGAGGAGATGCATAATGGAAGGGGACAGATGGCAAGCAAGAGAGGTGATAATCTTAGCCGGAATGATGTCCTGAGGGGATCCTGATTTTACGATACAAATCAGTGACTCTACCTCTACCTGTGTAACCGGGGGGAAACTCTCCAGTAGTTGAGTCGCTATCTGCGCAGGCATCTCAGGTGAGATGATTGTAGAATGCCTCCCTGACAGGACTATTTTATCATAGATAAGCTCTATTTTCTGTGTAAAGAAAGTTCCAATGTCATCGCACAATTTTTGCGTAGGGGCTACTGGGTTCTCACAGGCTATAGGATTAGTAAAAGTTTGGAGAATACGGAAAAGCACTTTAGGGTCATTATGCGCCTGATCCAGTTGTAGTACAATATGGGCTTTACGTGCTGCCCTGATTTTCCCATGGTAATTGGCCAGGGAGGCATAAAACCGACCTCTGTCTCTTTCATCATGAGTAAGACGCCACCGTTTTTCATGCTTCCTACAGAGTCGTTTCCGCACACGTAGTTGGGGGGAATACCAGGCATGCTGGGGCGTTTAGGGATTATGGGAAAAGATTTCAGAGGTGCCAACTGGTCAATAGCACTTGAAACAGCCAGATTGTATTTGGCAAGGGCATCCTCTATATTGCCTAGTTCTGAGACCCGTGGTTCTACAAAAGAGGCATGGAAGGCCTCCGAGGTGAGTCTCTTCCATTGTCGGCGACAATGGTAGGTAGCATGGCTAAGGCTGCTTATCTTCCTGGGGGCCCGGATAAGAAATTCAATCGACGCGTGATCAGACCAAGGCAATGGCTGTGGAGACTCACAAAGAATAGTGGGAGAATTAGAAAACATTATATCCAATGTGTGGCCAGCTGTATGCGTAGGGCCCTCGTTAAGCTTGGATAACCCTAATGTGGCTAAATCCGCCAGGAGTGTCTTTACGTCCACGTTGGAGGCACATTCACTGTGTTTGTTAAAATTGCCCAGCAGAAGAAAATTGCTGCTTGCGATCCCATGCAGAGCGATTTGTTCAATGAGTTGTAAAGAGAATTCCGTTAAAGGGCCAGGAGGTCGGTAGACAAGAGCCCCCTTCCAGCTTGTTTGGGGCGAGAGGTCTATACGAAAGACCATGACTTCCATAGTCAGGTCGCTTCGTTGTTCTACTATGGTGACCTTGATGCTGTCTCTGTGTGCTATGGCAATTCCACCCCCCATCTTGGATTGTCTGTCCATACGAGCGAGCCTATATCCCTCAAGCAAGGCGAGGGTGATGGAGGGAACAGAGTGGGGCTTCAGCCAGGTTTCGGTCAGAAACCCAAGGTCAGGCTGCACAGAGGAAAAGAGATCCCAAACCTCGGCAGAGCGCTTAGGAAGAGATCTTACATTGCATAGTATACTTCTCCAACCTTGCTGAAAATTGGTGGGGCATTTACTTATATTAGTGATGTCAAGTCCTGCATTAGAGCATTCGGAAGTAGCAGGTTGAGAGCCAAAAGATTGTGTGTTGACAGGGGCACGCGGAATTGGTGACCTCTCGCCCAGAGAGCCCTGAAACCGGCAGATCAAGCATGCAAATGGGCCCTCCGGAGATGGCCAGGTGTCAAACCGGTCGGCGGAACAGGGCTTAGGTCTAAGCTCCAACAGCTCTCTAGAGGAGTACGCCAGTCTCAGTGGGGGTCATTATCTACTTCCGATAGGCCAGGCTCCCTGGCTCCTGGCGACTCCCGGGCGCGGACTGGCGCAGACGGACTTGCCTTTGGCGCACCTTCAGCGCGCTGCCGGCGCGCCCGCTGATCGCGTCTGCTGCGTGACAAGGAGAGCATCCGGTTTTGTAGAGGGGGTTGCGCCACTAAAGCGCTAACCTCACTCTTGCCCGGAAGTAGGACCTGGCTCCCTCCACTCCAACGAGCTAGCCTCGCGGTGGACCGGGGAGGGGTGTAGTGATGTAGAAGTGCAAGTGAGTGAACAATTTTACGATTTGCAATTTTTTAAAAGTAAGTGCAGATTAAAAGAACCAACTTGTCAGTGTAACATTCACTCCACACTGCCAGCGCGCATCCACTCGTGATGAGGAGAGCATCCAGTTTTGTAGAGGGGTTTGAACCACTAGAGCGCTAACCTCCCTCTTGCCCGGAAGTAGGACCTGCCTCCCTCCACTCCAATGAGCTAGCCTCGCGGTGGACCGTGGAGGGGTGTAGTGATGTAGAAGTGCAAGTGAGTGAACAATTTTACGATTTGCAATTTTTTAAAAGTAAGTGCAGATTAAAAGAACCAACTTGTCAGCGTAACATTCACTCCACACTGCCAGCGCGCGGTTACTTAATAAAGCGTGTGTCTTTTCTACACCTGGGCGTGTACTTGAACCCGCTCATTTTGTTTTAGTCCTTGGTACAGAAGTTGAGTATCAATCAAAACTGGTTTTTTGTTGAGTGGTTTTCAAGTGCAGTATAGTGGTGATGGTTCCACCAGTGGACTCCATCCATAAATGAAAGGGATTTCTGTCTCCACCTAGCTCTTCGCAGGCTGTCAGTCCTATAGCCCTGGGTGGACAGAGACTTTGGTTAATGACAGTAATTAATTTGTACCAGTGTTTTCTGATTCTCAGCACCGGAACTTGTTTTTTAACACAAGCACTTGGTGGCGCTGTCAGTCTACTTTTGAGCAGAGCTCATCCACAGATTGTTTAAAACTCAATACACATGTAAATTAAAATAGCAGTACCTTGTCCAAGCTATTCTTGCAGCTAAAATGAGGTGGAATATATCGACATCATTTAGGGGTCATAGGGGTTCGAAGCGGAGACCCCTTGCTTTCCCCTTGAGACCCCTGGCACTGCTTTTGTGACCCCTGGCACTGTCTTTGTGACCACTGGTCTCAGAGGTGGCAAAGTCAATGCCAGGAATTCCTGCACTCCTTATTTTCTGTCCGTTTTTCATTATTCTAATACTGAATAATATTCTAATATTCACTATTAGTGTAACAAAACATATGACACACTTAGGACCTTCGGTGGCAGCTGTGGTAAGTAAAATGGTTTTTAATGTATGTGGTGTGCATGCTTGTGAGTGAGAATATGTGAAAGTGAGAGTGCATATATGTAATTGCATCTGTATGTGTAAGCATGTGTGTGTGTGTGTGAGTGACAATGAGTGAGAGTCAGTGACAGGCAGTGAGGTGAGATTGAGGCCCGTATTTAATATTCTTTGACACCAGCCAACTCTGAACCAAAGTTGCTGCACTGCCTTCGTCATCAAAGGGCGAGAGGAACAATAAATATTACAAGGGCCCTTTTAGCAGCCATGCGCCAAAGCACACAACCTCGTGCCAAGGTGCAAGGGTGTGTTCTCTGAATCATATTTATTATACTAAAGGGTTTCTCTTCCAGTACAAAAACTATGCTTTAAGGCGGTTTCCACTTTGTATGTATGATCTACAATGCAGCACACATGCTAAGTTGGAAAAACGAGGAGAAATGAAAGGAAAACCTTTCTCCTCGCTACGCCTGCCTCTGGGACGCATAAGATTGTGGTGCAAATTCCTGTCTACGAATGTCTGTATATAGTGATGTGTGTCGCACTCCAAGGAACGCCCCCTTGATCCCAAATAAGGCAAAGCAGCCCACAGCAAAACTTTGTGTTACTTTGGGGTACTACCCATCGCAAATCCAGATTTGTTTGGTATAGTAAACCACCCCCAACACTTTGTGCTATGTTTGTGTCACAAAAGTGATGTAATCCCAGTGCTAAGCTTTAGTAAACCTGGCCCTGAGTATCAGTAAGTATGAATGAGTGAAAAGGAGTGAGGTTAAGAGTGAGTGCAAGTGAGTGAGAATCAATGAGAATGGGTGTAAGGGAATATAAGAGTGTGTGAGTGCGAGAGAGTGAGTGTGAGTGAGTAACTGTAAATGTGAGCGACACAGTGGTGTGATGTTTACGGGTTTGTTGTTGGCCGTGGCATACTGAGGGCAATAGTTGTCTTATAAAGACGCCCATGGAAAAATGCTGTTCCTGGCATACTTGCCGTAATTCTTAGCATGGCAGACACCTCTGACAAAACACCGGCACTGGCACGCTGGGGGTACTTCTTAGCAGAACGCGCACCAATGGTACATTATTGGCACTGGCATACTAGAGTGCTGCTTAACATAATTGAGGCAAATCCTAGCATAAAGGTGAACAATCTAGCAGATGAGAGGGTGGCAACCATGACACAATGTTGGCACTAACATACTGAGGTCATTGTTGACATAAGCACTGGTATATTCTATGTCATTTTTGATTTAAGGGGACACCATGACAAAATGCTGGCCCAGGCGCATTAGAGGTCATTTTTGACATAGGGGCAGCTGTACCACATCATGAAATGGGATAACCCCGAGAAGCGCCAGGTTTCATTGGCTTGCCACAACATGAAATAATTTCAATATCTAATGAGGGCCGTTTCAGCTCCTCTGGCATTTTAGCAAATTTAGATGAAAATAGTTGTTTAAAATCCATGATTTCACCCATTCTTTCAAATGGTACTCATGGAGAGACAGCCCCTCGAAGAGGCATGGCTTGCTCGCTTTGCCTGCTCACTTTAATTTAGGGCAAATATGCGCTAGAAGTTTCAAAGATCAAGTCAGCACCATAATATTGCTGGCATCTAAAACAGACATTTCTCTGTACCACTCCGTTATTCTTAATCAAGCAGTTATTATGGTATTTAAGCAAGGTCGTGTGTTGTCATGCTAGGGTCATGTGACATGCCTTCCTGGAAAAACCCCAGCATCAAGCACCATATCATGTTATTTCCTGTGAAGTCATTAAGTTCAAAGGGTATGTGACGTCACTTCTGCTACCCCAGGCATTCCGGGAACCATGCACATGGTGAAATAATAACAAATATTCACAGATATTGGACTTTTTTTGGTCATAATGTAGCTGTGGCGCCGCCATTCGGCAGCACTGGCAGTTGCACCTGCTGCAGTGCCCTCCCTGAGATACCTTATGCCCTGGCAGGCTGGCACTTATGCCCTCGTTGACATTCACTGAGAGAGACGCCTGGACCGAGGGGTCTGGGGGGCGCTGTTTTAATAACCTGGGCTCAAGCATTGTTCGTTATGTTGATGGTGTTTTTTAGCCAGCAGCGTGTTTGATCTGAAATCTTATCAAATATTTATATAGTTCCTGGCAGAACAGGAATATTTGCAATACAAAATTAGAGTGAACTAGAGTGATAAACAGGCTTTATACGGTGTTTGGCAGTCGGCGGACGCCCATCAGGGTTTGTTAAGTACATGCGGCACAGAAGCTTGGTGTTAGAGTCACGCGCTGGGCACGCGGTCTGCCAAAGGGCACGGCGGCAGCCAGCACCGTACAATGTCGCACGGCATGGCCTTGCATACAGAATTGTATCTAATCTGAGGAAGAGGGCGAGCTATGACTTTATGAAAAGATAGAAAGACGAGAGAAAGGGTCTAAAGCCCCCAAACCTGAGAAACGACGTGGGCGATACAAAACAGGCAGGCCAGGTGTGAGACGCTACCTCTCGGCGCCCCTCCATCCCAGCCAGGTATGGGGCGCTACCCCTCGGCACCCCGCCATCCCAGCCAGATGTGGGGCACTAACCTTCGGCGCCCCTCCATCCCAGCCAGGTATGGGGCGCTACCCCTCGGCGCCCCTCCATTCCAGCCAGATGTGGGGCACTAACCTTTGGCGCCCCTCCCTCCCAGCCAGGTATGGGGCGCTACCCCTCGGCACCCCGCCATCCCAGCCAGATGTGGGGCACTAACCTTCGGCGCCCCTCCCTCCCAGCCAGGCGTGGGGCACTAACCCTCGGAGCCACTCGATCCCAGCTGGTTTGCGCTATCCAAGAGCCGCTAGAATTCATATATACGTACGTCTATCCATACAATCATATTTACATACATACATGCTTCCCTGGTAAAAGAACTGTAACACTTACTACAAATCGATCTTTTGCTGTGAATGGGAACTCAACCGAAGCCGGTATGCAACATGACACCCAAAGCGAGTACCACCAGATATGCACAAAGCACACCCATGCTGCAAGTTTCACCCAAACTGAACACCACGTGCATTCCGGCAATAGCTGCACAAAACTCCAAGAACACACCGAAAGCGTACACCGTCACACATGCTGACCACAATCATACATCAGACATGAGACATGCTTATTGCTAACACCAACTATAAACATCCTGTGTCACATTACACCAGTCAAAAATACCAACATCACATGCTGACCAACTCCATACATTCTGCAAGTACCACTTTATACCCAAAGCTAATACCATCAGACATGCTAACCCAAACATACACATCCTGCAAGGATAACATCACACCCAAACTGAATACCATCAGACATGCTGACACCAATCGTACACATACCGCAAGTACCATATTGCATGCAAACCGAATACCATCATACATGTAGACTAACTGCACACATCCTGAAAGTACCACTTTATACCCAAAGAGGATACCATCAGACATCCTGACCAACTGTACGCATCCTGCAAATACCACTTTGTACCCAAAGAGAATACAATCAGAAAAGCTGACCAACTGTACACATCCTGCAAGAACCACTTTATACCTAAAGCAAATACCATCAGACATGCTGACCAACTGTACGCATCCTGCAAGTGCCACTTTGTACCCAAAGCAACTACCATCAGACATGCTGACCAACTATACACATCCTGCAAGAACCACTTTATACCTAAAGCAAATACCATCAGATATGCTGACCAACTGTACACATCCTGCAAGTGCCACTTTGTACCCAAAGCAACTACCATCAGACATGCTGACCAACTATACACATCCTGCAAGAACCACTTTATACCTAAAGCAAATACCATCAGACATGCTGACCAACTGTACGCATCCTCCAAGTACCACTTTGTACCCAAAGCGAATACCACCAGACATGCTGACCAACTGTACGCATCCTGCAAATACCACTTTATACCTAAAGCAAATACCATCAGACCTGCGGACCAACTGTACACCTCCTGCAAGTACCACTTTATACCCATAGCAAATACCATCAGACATGCTGACCAGCTGTACACCTCCTGCAAGTACCAACAAGTACCAGTTTATACCCAAAGAAAATACCATCAGACATGCTGACCCAACCTTACAGAGCACTGAGCCAGAGGGTGACATACCCAACAGGCGTGAGTAGTAATAGCCACAGCGGAGGAGGCAGATTCGCCATCAGGATCAAAAACAGCAGCAGAAACTGACCCAACAGCATCAAATTAGGAAGGAACTTTGTGGTTGTGGAAAACATTCAGTCAATAGACGTACAGATGTGGGACGCGACCATCATGACCTGTATGGGTTAATCCACCTGAGAAAACATGACTTTTTCTCTTGGAGTCACAGACAAGCAGCGTAACCACAACATCTACTCACCTGACCAGGGCCCCAAGCACGATAGCAGAGCAGCCAACATACAAGCATTGGGGATGTCAGGTGAGCCTGATGTATGTGACTGGTGCCCTCTGACTTGAACTTGTCTCGTGGGGCTGGCTCATCAGACCCGCAGACCTACAGAGATGTGTCATGCTTGTAACAGCATCAGAATCTCGGTGCTTTGACTTTGCATGGCAGTGGTTGACTGATGGTTTTGCAGATTGCTGCTAGCATGCATGCTGACAGGGCTGGCTACATTGGCGAACACCATCAGGGACCATACCTGGATCCGCGTTACCAAGTCTTGTTGGCAGAGAAGCAAGCTGCTCATAGAAGAAAGGACCAATAATCAGCCCCTGCCAGTAGAGCCCCTATGGAGGGGCTGAAGAAGAAGATGGCAGGATGATGAAGCACCGGCACCCAGTCAGAAGGCGTCACTGACTGTATGATCCGCAGGACCTGTGATGCTGCGGTGTCTAAACAGACTGCAACAGCAACAAGGTGATGGGTGAAATGATTGAATTAATCTCAGCCGCTGGCCATCGCTCTGCCGCATTCCAGTCTGTATTTTTCACCAACCATCCCACTCTAGACAAAGGCCAGCCTTGTGGACATCAGTACCGAGCCTGGTCCTCCTGGGAGCAGTCTGTCGGAACTACCAGGCGAGGCCCCCTCGAGAAGGTGCTATAAGCAACCCCACAGTGGTTTCAGTCTACTTAGGTCTCATCAGTGAGTTACAGCTTGAGTCTTATGGCACAGTGATCATGGGCAGGGACCCAGCGTGGGCATACCTGCCGCACTCAAAGTGTAAACTGCAACAATGGCACGGGAAGGGATGGAGAGCCTGAATGAGAATGTGACATCTTTTCATCTCTGTTGTAAATGGCCATCTTCAGTGCACTTTTATTCTAATTCAGATCCTTTCTATGGAAGACATAGAGAGAGCAGTTTCAATTACAGCCTAGACTTTAGAGTCAATTTTAATTATTTGCTTATTATGATGTTATCAGAACCCACCTACATTCCACTTGTGTTTCAGCTCCATCAGTGTTATACACCTCTCTGAATGTATATAGGACCATCTGTTTTGAGAAGATAATTTGCAGCCTCTTGCGTGGAGTGTGAGTACCGCTCGTGATAAGAAAGCACGTGGGTTTCATTATATTGAGATCCGTATTTGTTATATTTAACAAGTTCAAACCCTCCTGGGCTACACTCCTGGCACAGAGGGAGCAGCTACTCTGGGCAAGCAACCCTTGCCCTCTCATGACTCCATGCTTTCATCCTCGAACTCCTGGACAAAGGAGGGTCAATGCTGCTCACAAGCAAACGAGGAGAGGACTGAACTGACCTTTAGTTAATCAAAGGTATAGTCTGATCTCTGCACACCACTGGTAATAGCCACCTGGGTATGCCGCACAGCCTGCTCATGTGTAAAAGACTCCCAGGTGGGGAGGGTTGGTGGAGTGGTGCACTGCTTATTGTTACGAAGATGATGGTCAATGAATCAATAAGTCTTGTTAAGTGATAAGTCTTATTTATTTCCCAAGACATAGATTGCCAGCCAACGCGTTTCGTTCATTAGATGAACTTCTTCAGGGCATGTGTAGGCGTACTGGTCAAATCACAATCTACAGATACAGGTAGAAATAGTTCAGCGCGAGGACCACCATGATAAGGGCCTAGGTGCGCAGTGTTTCTGTGAAGCCGGAACCGAAGGACTCGTTCCCTCTCGAAAATGTAGTGTCATTTTCGAGAGGGAACGAGTCCTTTGGTTCTGGCTTCACAGAAACACTGCGCACCTAGGCCCTTATCATGGTGGTCCTCGCGCTGAACTATTTCTACCTGTATCTGTAGATTGTGATTTGACCAGTACACCTACACATGCCCTGAAGAAGTTCATCTAATGAACCAAACGCGTTGGCTGGCAATCTATGTCTTGGGAAATAAATAAGACTTATCACTTAACAAGACTTATTGATTCATTGACCATCATCTTCGTAACAATAAGCAGTGCACCACTCCACCAACCCTCCCCTTCAATTTTCTGCATAGCAGTTGGCACTCCTCAACGGCGAGTGCTGGAGTTTGTCTTTGGGCACGCTTACTCTACTTATTGAATTACACTAAGGGAAATATACAGGTCAGTGCGGTCTCTGTGTCCGCCGTTGTCTGGAACTACAAATATAGACTCCCAGGTGACCCTGAAAGTGATGACTCTGATGACGATGGTGTAAAGAATCCCCGTCACTTGCCACCCTAGGACCTAGTACAGCAAGAGCTGCAGAGGGACGCGCACACAAGGGAGATGTCATAAAAACATCATTAAAGTACGTATCATATACATATTTCCAAATAACTACCAAATTGAGAATGAAAAAAAATGGGTTTCTGTTGATTCACAGATTAATTTGAAAAAATTGAAGAACATTTACATTTTTAACAAATTACTCAAGACGAGATAATATTTAAGGTTGAACAAAAAACTAAGCAGCATTTTCTTGAACTTCCTGAAAACAGTGTCATTGTATACTTTACTATTCGTGCCTTTGATGTCCAGTGGTTGGTCCTTCTGTTGAACACTTTGTAGCCTTTCCTTCTCCACCCCAGCTTCTATGGCTGCTTGATGGAGCTGGCTCGCCCATGGAAAGACTGCTCAGGCTTGAACCCTCCTCAGTTTCCCCAACCGACCTTGCTGCCCTTATCCCCGCATTAGCAGCTCACATTTACCCTAAGGTGTTTGTTTTTTGGGCTAGGCTCCTTGCTGCATCATCGCTGTGATGCAGTAACTCCACCTGCATGGCAGCAGATCTCCGACACAAGGTTTATTTATTTATTTATTTAAAACATTTTGTAAAGCGCGAAAATGACCCCGAAGGGTATCAGAGCGCTTCACAGTAATGGAAGGGGGAGCAAAGTAGGGGAACGTTGAGGTAAGAGACGCTAACATGTTGAGCTAAGTGTACATACATGTGAGCAAAATATAACTTAATAAGGTAAGGCAAAACGTTACTCAATAGGTAAGGCAAAGAATCATAGACATTAACAGATGATAGGAAAAAATAAAACAGACATTTTGAAAACAGACGAGCCATGATCCAGCTAAGGCAGGAACTTCTTCATTAGGATTGTTTTTACTTCCGGTTTGAAAGCCGCCGTGTAGGGGATTCTGCGAATTTCCGGAGGGAGAGAGTTCCAGATCTTGGGTCCCGTGCCCGAGCAGGCTCTGAGTCTCTTTTTCTTTTTACGAAAAGTCTGCGGTTTGAGTAGCAATGAGTTAGCATTCTGGAAGGTCTGCTACCACCTGATAATTCCAGTTTTGTAGCCAGGTATCCAGGTGTTTTGAAGTGGAGGGCTTTGTGCGTCAGACAAGCAATCTTTAATTGTATTATTGCTTTGTAGGGTAACCACTTTAGAGATCTTAAGGCTGGGGAAACGGGCTCATTTCTTTTAGTGTCACTGATCAGTCTAGCAGCGGCATTCAGTGAAGCCCTCAGCAGGGCTGAGGTATATTTGGGGCGGCCAAAGAGCGTTGCACTTCCATAGTTCAGCCTAGGTAGGACAAGTGCTTGTACCATCTGCTTGAAGTACTCTTGAGGGAGGAATGGTTTTAGGTGTCTAAGAGTCCTTATTTGGTGAATCGCACCTTTGAACATCTTCCTAATATTTTTCTTCATGTTCAGGTGTGAATCCAAGGTGAGTTGGCTGTTGCCAATCTTTCAACAGAATGCCTGAATGTTTGAAGGCGATTGTTCATGTGTTTCTTATCGATACCTGTGTTCTGCTGAGTCTCTTTTTAAAAACTTTTATTGAATTGTAATCGTCTAACACACCCAGATTTGGTACAGGGAAAGTAGTAAAATAAAATAAAAAACTCCACAATTCACTGTGAAGCTCCACTGTGAAAGTCCCACAGGTTCCCACCTTTCGAGGCCAAGCAGGGAAACAAGTTATTAAACATTGTCTCACAAAGTCAATCAAGGGCCGCTCCAAGTATTGTAACTCTCTCTCCAAGGACGGTGAGCAGGTTGGGCATGGCTCCTGATGTATCTCTCTGTGCCCGGCCCAGTCTCGCCAGACTTTCTGATGTTTCTGTGGCCAACCCCTGTCCAGATATACCAGCATCCCATGACCATGGAGAGGTCCATCCCTGTAGCCCAGCCGGCCACAGACGGGTCCATAGGATCTTTCCATGCACTTGCGATGTCGCGCTTTGCTATCAACAGACCCAACTAGAGCATCTGCCCCCTCCCCTCACACACGTCTTCCGTAATGTGTAGAAGGATCCGTTTGGGGTTCCTGGGGATCATCCAACCAATCCAGTGTCCATTCTGCAGAGTCTTGAGCCATGTGTATGGTCATATCTTTAATATCTTTAATAGCCATACATATCTCTTCAACGTCTTATCTGATGGCTGCGTTACCTCTCAGTTCAGAGACAGCGCTGTGCTGCTTTCTTTGAATAACCAACATTGATCCTTCCATCGCATGGGATTGTGCTGGGGTAGAGGATTCCCAGACTTCTGTAATCCTGGACCTTACAATGTGCCTTGAAGCCATTCTTCCTCTTTCCAACATAGGAAGGCACAGTGTTGTATGGTTACAGCAGAGGAACCATTAGTTGGGTCACCCACAGCATTAAACCTTTGCTGGCTTTTTGTCCGAATGTCTTTTTGGTTGTCCCTAGAACAGACAAGGGTGTTTTGCCAGAGAGCTTGTCATGTCCACAGACCCTCTCCTGCCCACCTCCTCCTGTGGCTCCTGGCTGGACATGGTGGCTTGAGATTGTCCTCTGTTGGGGGAGAGGTTCTGTTTCTGCTGGAAGTAAGTGTACTTCCTGAAATAGGTGAGGTCATCACTCAGTGCTAGTGTAATCTACGACTCATACTCATTCGCAGTTTATGATTTGATCTTTAAAAATAGCGAATGCTTACGAATTGCTATGTGCATTTAGGAAAGGTACGTGAATCATATTTAGCGATTCCTAATTTGTAATTAGGGGTTTTGTCGCACTTTAGGAAATGCTAACTACTCTTTTCGTATATCATGCCCACAGAATAGTCATTTTAAATGTGTGTAACCTTAATGTGGCTGATTCTTTGTAAAAAAAGAAAAACTGAATGACTCTCGAGCATGGGGGATTTCCCCCATACACGAGAGGGCAACTGATTGTGTTCCCTGCCTCGGCCTGCCATGCCTTGCAAGCAGGGCTTTAAGTGGGATGAAAAAACTGGGGGGGTCTCTCAAAGGGGCGTGGTCAATGTAATTAAGGGCGTGGCTTAAAAACACGTAAGCTAAAAATCTGTGTTTAGCACAGTGTGCCGCCCGACTTGTATTTTGCTGTTCCCAGTGCTTTAAATGGGAAAAAATAAGTGCAGGTACTCATTAAAATGAGCTAGAGGAGTAGTGAGGGGGCGGGGCTAGGGGCGGGGCTAAGCCCATGACATGATGATACTTAACAACTTCTATATTAGTTGCAGCATATACCAAAACACATGAGAAATGTGTTTATATAAACAAAGCAGGTTAACTCATTATACAAAATGAAAGAGAAATGTGATAATATATTAACATTTCCTTTCTTTGCAATAGTTGCACCTTCTTAATGTCATACTGTTAATTGCTGTTTGGCACAATACTATATATTTTTGAGCACGTGAGTAGGAAGAAACTTAAAATACGCCCACGTCGCACCAAAACTCTTATGGCACCAAGCAAATGAAGCAACTCATCATGACCCTCACCAGAAGATATCTCTTGTGTCATCCATCAATCTATCCATTCATCCTTTCATCCTACCATTAACTGCTGATGTCCACCATTTAACCTTTACATTCTATCGGCTCTTCAGTCTTTCATCAATCATTCCGTTTTTCACCATTCCTTCTATCCACCCTTCATATCTAAACCTATCCATCCATCAATCCATCTCCAAACCTATCCATTCATCCTTTCACTCATCCATCAATCCTTTCGCTCATCCATCCATCAACCCTTTTTTACTCCTTTATTCCATCCTCCCTTTCATTCAATCCCTCCTTTCACTCATCCATCATCCACCCTTTCATCCATCCTCCCTACGTTTCATTCATCCGTCCAAACATTCACTTATCCACCCATCATCCGCCCTTTCATCCAATCATCCGCCCTCTTTCACCCATGCATGCTTTCACTCATCCATCCATCTATACATCTACCCTTGCTCACTCATCTATCCACTCACTCATCCATCCACCCACCCACCCACCAACCCTCCCTGTTACGTTATTTATGAATCTTTGTCACAGAGCAGACATGTACAAAGTGCCAGACATTTTCTTTAAAATACCTCAGGAGAGTGTCTTGGGGGCATATCTACAAGGCGGCGATATAAAATTATCGCCGCTTTTGCGTCCGTTTTCGCCCGAAAAGCGGCGATTATTTTATCGCTATATCAGCAAGGTCATGCTATCGCGTGAAACCTTGCCTTAGAGCCTGAATTCCTAACGCCTATCTTTGCATCTCTAATGAGATGCAAAGTGGGCGTTCCTCCCCAGGATAACGGGAGAAATGTCGCTAAGCGACATTTCTCCTATTATCAAGCCTCACGCAAAGCAGCATAGCGACAAGAAAAGTAGCGATAACCTCTGTTATCACTACTTTCTTTACGCCTGCTTTGAAACTGACTTAGCCATGATATCCTATGGAAGGTGGATATCATGGCTAAGTATGTGAGGCCCTATCAGCAAGTTATCGCCAAACTTCGTGGGATTATCGCTGGGTTTCCAGCGATAATCTCATGTTTGGCAGTTAGCGCTAGGATCTTTATCGCTTTTGAGATAAGCGTTGCTAATAGCACGCTATTTCAGCGATAAAAATCCACGCTAGCCGGCGATAATTATCCTAGCGCTATGTGCGCTTAGCGCTAATTAGCGCCGGTTGTTGCTGATATGCCCCTTGATTCTCTCTCTCTTTCTTTCACTTTTTTCTTACAAAAACAGGCATACACACAAACATAGCAGATACACAAAAGACTCAGGTATGAAAAAAACGATCTTTTCTCTTCAGCTACCATGGCTTTTTTACTTGCCATCAGGGCCGGACTGGCCGTAGCCTGATTGCCACTGCCAGGGCACTGACATGATTCCTGTGCTTGCAGGAATGCACAGGATAGTGTGAACGTGATTGTGATTGACAGCATAGGGCCTGAATGGACCCTGCTCTGTCAAGCACAGCGTAATGGGTGATGGTGAGCACCCGGACATTATTCAAATGAGCCCTGCTGAATCGCTCAGCTGGTGCTCAGTTCAGGGCTACAGAAGAGGCGCCTTGGCTGACAGAGACACGTTCCACTCCTGCTCACCAGCACAGGCAATGAGCCTACATTTTCATGAGTACCGGTACTTTCCACGGCACTAGAGAAGTGCCGGTACTCAGAGTGACAAATCAAGGAAGTGCCGGTACTCAGTACCAGCGAGTACCGGCCCATTTAAAGCACTGGCTGTTCCTGTCATTGCATCCAGATATATGATACAAGTCACATCATACCTACAAGTCAGGACTACTGGCTTTGTCAATGGTTGCTAGTTGCATAAGATAAATAAGAAGCAACTAAGGCTTGTACATAATATTGAAAAATCTCCCACCTAAAGCCCTGGTCTCACCACGACAATGTTGCTGCTCGTGAGTTTCAAAAAGAGAAAGGAAATCCAGAGAGAAAATGACTCTCTTTAAAGGATTTCCCTTCTTCTGCAATGCTCACCACGCGCACATCATCCAGAGAAAAAAAAGGACCGCCTGTTCTAGGGCCTAAAACAGGGCCCGGTAGAGACCCGTTTCGAGGCCCACTTAAAAAAACTGCCAGTGCTCAGACCCGGTGAGACCCGGCCCACTTAAAGCCCTGCTTGCAAAGCCAACGCAGGCATGGAAAACCAGTGAGGGCTGCTCCACTCTGGCTTTCATTGACGGATGGACTATCAGGTGAATGATTTCTGGTGGTGGAGCCGGCTGAGGCCCTGCTGGTGGAAACCCAGCAGTGCCCTCACCCTTAAACTGGGCAGAGGGGCTGCATTGTTGGCGAAGTTTAATCTGCAGTTTTTTTTCAGATACACCACCTTAGTCCACCTTTAAATAGTCCCCAAGACCCAGGTGAATGCAATATGTTGAAACATAAGGGTAAAGATGGTGTCACATGTTTTGGAGGAAGATCTGACAGGGAGCAGGTAAATGGTAACTCTGTGAATATTCCTTCCCACTGAGCACTGAGTAGGCTATGCAGTAAATGCAGTTTATGTGGGCGGAAGGCAAGGGGTATACTGAAGAAAGTGAGAGATTTTTGTCACTATTGCCTGTGTCTAGCTAAGCCCTATTCTCTGAAACTCCCCACTGCCCCCTGGCATTATTCACACCACTCATGCTGTATTTTCTTCTTCATTGCAGACTGCTCCAGTGTCCATCATATTGCCCTGCGAGGCCTGAAACTGTGGCTTCAATGGCTCTTGCAACAGATCATCATCTCTTTGTGTTGGATGGAGAAGGTGCTGGTGAGCCTGATCCTCGCGTGCACATCTCGTGTGACTGTCTGTCACTCCTCATTGGATGTCACATGTGTGCAGACATCTGCATAGGAAGGTGTGGATCCTAAACATCGAATAGCGAGCCTTGTTGTACCTCAATATCATAGCTAAAATATCGAGGACAAATCTATCGACAGGTAAGTATGCATAGATTTTATATATCTAACTTTACATAGATGTACCTTGGCGATGAATATATCTTCTAGGTACTTAGTTTTAGAGTTAAGAATAGCAAATCTATACTTCCCTATATGCTCTTGCCCATTGATTTTAGTCCTTCATATTTTGAGTACGATATGAAGGTATCACAATATTCCCATACTCCATATTCAAGACTACAACCTATATGAGCAAGCACGTTGTTGGATGTGTGTGGGAGTGCATGTACCTGGGGGCATATAAGTGTGAAGTTCTTAATTTGAGCCAGTGGCTTCCAGTGCTCAGGGCTCAGGGCTCTTAATTGTCAATATTAGCACTTTTTACAGTCTGCCACATGGTGGCGCTGTTTGTCTTATTTAAAGATGAGTGAAACAACAATTTTTAATAATTCAAAATACATAAAAAATGGCAAATACTTGCCTTCCAAGGCATTCTTATGATCTCAGAGCCTGGAATAGTCTGAATCATCGCACTTGTAGGAGTGTGATGGTTAGTAGTTGTGTTGGTGCTGACAGTGGCAGCACTGACAGGGACAGTGGGTGGCGCAAGCTGCAGTGGCCTCCTGACAAGGGCCCAACCACTTAATTTTTTACAAATTTTTTATAAAATCCTTTTATTGGCATTTCAATAAAAACATGTACAAAACCAAAACTGTGCACTGTTAAAGTCATTGACATTGTAATCATTTCAGCACCAAACGTATTTTTTTTAAAACAAATAAAGCACTGTGAATGTGCGAGTCTGTTGGTATTCTTTCTTATTGGAAACACATATGCTTCGTTAAGATGTTCCTCATTTAGAAAGCGGTGGTATCTTATTGAAGTTTGCAACACATTTAGTGGAAAAGCATTGGAGTAGGTGGTGTGTTCCATGAGCTGAGACAGAGGGGGCTCATAGTTAGCTGTATTCAATATACTTAAATAAAATCAGGTCCAAGAGGGTTCAATATGAGGCCATGTGATGTGGTATTGTCTTCTAACATTACCAATATCTTCTTGGACTAACGGCCTGATTATGAATTTGGCGGTCCAAACCCACCGTGGCAGTGCGGCAACCGCAGCACCGGCAGTCTGACCGCAGTATTATGACTTTGGCTTGTCGGACCACCATAGAATTGCTGCAATCCCTGGCCTTCTTGCAGTGGTCTGAGGCCACAATATAGTGGCGGTGCAGACGCTGCACCTACAAGCACATTATGAGTTTCCTCACTGCCCTCCTTTTCATGGTGGTGCGGCCGCCATGAAAAGGGTGGTGGTGAGGAAACTAAGGGAGCCCTACAGGGCCCCCTGGTGCCTAAGTGCACGGGGGTGCATGCAGGGGGGCACATGGTGTGCCCCCCTGTCTTTCTGCACCACCAGTTCCTGCATTGCCTGGACTTTACAGTCCTTGCCGTGCCGGAACGTGCTGTGGCGGTCTCATGGTGCTGCCTTTCTAAGGCTCTCCTATGAGCCTTTGAAAGACAGTGCTGTGGGCCAGCCGCCGCAGGACCTCAAACCCGGATTACAACTATTAATCTGCCGGACGGTGGAGTTTGGCAGTGTGGGAGTGGGGTGGTGGCGTGCCGCCCCACTACCACACCGCCAAACTCATAATTAGGTCCAAAGACTCTAGTCTGATGTAAGAACAACAACTACGTAGATCACATAGCTGCAGAAGAGAAGATAGAAATTATAGCAAAGTTTTTGGAGGGATGGGAATGGAGTAATGGTTAGAAGTTGTTTGGGGAAGAAAGCACATCAGAGACAGGGAACATAGATTCTGCTCTTTTCTCCACAATACATATTCTAAAATACATATTCAACTGCTGTTCAAACATTATTTGATCTATCTCAGTAGACTAATGTTTGAGGTATGATAGTTTCGTGTCACGCTCCTTTTTATTTTAATGTCACCTTGCATAAGGAACTTCACAATCGTCTTAAACTGTGGTAAATGAAGACAGCTAAGTTGAGGGATGAACAAAAACTTACAACAGAGGCCAAGAGAGAGAGAGAGTAGTAGCAAAGTCTTCTCAGAAGGATGGTAAAGCACTCACAAACAGGAAGGGGTCCCCAGGGGGCCCCTTCCCCTTTGTGAATGCATGCACAAATATTTTTTAAGGGCAGGCAGTGGTCCCAGGGACCCCTGCCTGCCCTTAAAAAAGGAAACTGAAAAGTTTCATTTTCATTTTTTAAATGCATCCCGTTTTCCTTTAAGGAAAATGGGATGCATTTAAAAAAACAAAAATAAAGCTTTATTTAAAAGCAGTCCCAGACATGGAGGTCTGCTGACCCCAGCAGGCCACCATCCGTGAGAGTGCCAGCCATTCCTAATGGGGTCGGAAATTGAGACAGCCTCATTAATATGCATGAGGCATGCAATTTGCGATCCCATTGGGAATCGCGAACAGTGTCTCAGACACTGTTGTACATTGGATTTTGAGACTCACAAATTGCGACTCACTATTTGTCGCAATGTCCGAGTCACAAATTCCAATGGTCGTACATCTGGCCCTTTGTGAGGTAAATGTAGAATGTGCTAATTCCATTTCTAGAAAATAACATCCCTAGGCAACAATAGGTCAGGCTTATGACAAAACCTACTCTAACACAATCATGATATTACGGACTCAGTGTACACTAAGTTTCATTAAAACTTCATTTTATTGATACAATTTGATATAATAATATCATAGAAAATTAATTCCACAGACATAAAAAACTAAACAATAACATTGTACCATACTTCCTACAATAAGCCAAAACAAATATATACAGTAGACAAACATGTATAAAGTGCAAAAAGGACAATAGTTTAAATATAATTATAACTTGACAGTAAACAGGAGCATTTAAATATACCAAGATTTTCATGTCTGTGAAATTAACTTTCTATGATATTATATGAAATTGTATCAATAAAATGAAGTTTTAATGAAATTTAGTGTACACTGAGTCCATAATATCATGATTGTATTAGAGTAGGTTTTGCCATAAGCCTGACCTATTGTTGCCCGGGGGTGTTATTTTCTAGAATTGTATTTTCCCTGTCCTAGGAACTGTTAGCAGTAGCAGGGGGTCCTTTAATTTGACATTGAATGTGCTAATTCCTAAACATCCTCAAACAGTGGCCTTTATCGCGGCCTGTGGGATGTGATGACACCTCATATAGGAGAGGCATAAACAGGCACATGTGATTGTCAATGTACAATCTAGTGTGAGGAGTTTCACCAAGAATTCTGGTCAGACCCTACAATTTGTGTTTTAAACAGAACTGGCTCCTGAAAGCTTACTTTAATTTGTTTGTGAAAAAACAAAACAGAAACAGAAGATAGGGCTGTGGAGTCTGTGAGAGGAGAAATTTGCAGCTCAATCAGTTCTTCTCTCTGGTGAAGCTCCTGATCTTGGATCACAGAGAAGGTTTTAATGTGACAGAGAAACTCACCCTTGTCTTGTAAACTGAATTAAAGCAACCTGTCTGGGGGTTGAGAACCATTATACGAACCCTCAGAAATATTGGCGTCAATTATTGGAAGACGGGACAGGGGGGCTCACCCTTTGGCTTTGGTTCCCCACCGTCCTATAATCATTGTAATCTTTATGCATCGTTTTGGAGTGGCTCAGACTCCACATGTATGGGAATTTAATCACATACGTCATAACAACACTTGTACATTATATACTGCAACCACATAATAATAATAATAATAATAATCCACATTTGTAAAGCGCAAACAATCACCCGTAAGGGTCTCTAGGTGCTGGGGGCCGTCGGGAAGATTAAGCAAGCTATTGCCCAGAGTCACATGGTGCTGGGCTAATCTGCCTCCGGCGCCAGGGATCGAACCTTGATCCCCAGATTCCGGAGTCAGTCGCCCTGGCCGCGGTGCCACACCTCTTCCATAACAGATGAATTGGCAATGAAGGTGCAGAATCTACAAACATGCCTGGTTAAGAAAGGGTGAGGACAAAGGTAGCCTCCGAATGGGTGTGGGCTCATCCTCTATACTCGGGGGTTTAAGGTGCGCTGCTGATACCCACAAACAGGACTTTTTCTCAAAGTGATATATGGGTCAGTGAAGGGCAAGGTCCAGGAGAGGGGACAGAGGACCTGGCATGGTCCAAAAGGACATGGTCACTGCGCAAGGCATGATTGAAGATGAGAATGATCAGCAAATACAACATGTCCACTGGGGATGCAGACAAGGCAAAAGCTTTCCCAGTCACCAGCCACTCTTATGGTCTGATGTCATTTGATGGATTATATGGGTTTCAGCTGCCAACATCCATTCAGGATAAACAACCGCATCCTATATATGGGACATTTCCCCTCCCATATATTTTTTAACAAAGATTAAGCAAAATGGAGCCTGAACTTCTAAACCTCTTGAAAACAAATCAAGATGTAAAATGGGAAGAACAAGTTATCACCCAACCAGTTGATTGCGCTATTTACTTGTCTTAACATAATACAAAAGTTGGCATACAAAGAGCAGCACACTATTAGAATGTAATTGAACAAATAAACAGGATGACTTCCCCCAAGATCAAGGTGAAGTTCACCCATAGTCATCAAGAAGGTGAGGTAGAAGCAAGTGAAGATTAGCCATTGTAACATATCATTTTCTGCACAGTCTGACTATGATTGACCAGAATTATTATCTAATGTCAATCAACTGAATGATCTGCCCCAGTTGGGAGGGTGTATTTACTATGATAATTATTCTATAATTCAAGCATAAATTAAGCTATAACTTCCCTGATAATATTCATACATTCTCCCTTCTCAATGAACACAGACTGTCACCAACAAATTAAAAATATAAAATTGTTATTGGCGTTTGACGAGGCTGTGGCCTTTACGTAAAGTTTTGAATAGAAATGAGAAGAAAATAGTAAAGAAAAAGATCAGTTGTAAAAGGATTAGGAATGGTTGGTGAATGGTGAATAACTTGCTCTTATTGAGGTGCGGGGAGCATCAATGACAATCATTCTTTGGTAGTCCTATCTGTACCAGGTAAGCTGTGGGGAAACGTGTTGCTTGCCCATTGAGCTTTCCCTATCTCTTTTGGTCACTGGCATGCATGCGTCCAGGGCCTTCTTCAGGGCAGCCTGTACTTTTGAACGATGGGGGGCAGGTCATATGAGATGACTCCTGGAAACTTTAAACTTCTTTGTTAGAGGTTTCCCAGCTCTAGTTATCAGGCTCACCTTACACCTTTCTTGACCTTTCCCCATTGAGTAGGGCTGAGCCGCTGTGAATTGGAAATTTCTGACCCTGACTCATAAAACAGACATGGAAGCTAGAATATCTCCCCAGATGGAACAGACAGGGTACAATCTCCTGCCAGTTACAAGGTGGGATTTGAGTATTCTGTAAAACATAACAGAACTTGGGCACATCTGCTAGCATCGGTATATTCCTTAAATATCCTAGTTCTGCCCAATTCACAAGATGGGATTGTATGGGATGCTTCTCTGCTTACTAGTTGTTTGCTTCTTGACTAAATTCAGAACATGTTTTATAGGTGAATTTATACTGCCTAGACTCTTATTTAGCGTCAAAACCCATCAGAGCTCCTCCACAACCCTCACGCCGGAGGACTGCAAGTCAACTAACCATCCTGCTAACTCTATGCTCTTCCATTTTCTGATGCATGGTTACACCCTGGCTGACCTCGGAGTGGAACCATGCTGGAGGTTTATTCCTGAGGGCATATCTCTTCTTGATAGAAAGTTGTTTGAATGGGCATGTAAGCTTTCTTCTGCACATAGAGTTAAAGACCTTTTTTGTTCTGCTTCTCTTTCTCATTCCTCACCTCCTTTATATTGAGAATTCTATGTCTATCTTCTCTCTTCGTTGTAGGCTTGTGAATTAGCGAGGAATAGCTTTGGACACTGGAGCACGGAGACTCTTGGGGGACTCTCTTCCTCAAATGAGTTCTTGTGGACGTTAGGGTAGTTTTGGTTTCTCTATCTGAACCTTCTGAGTTACACTGCCTAGCGTTGGATCTCCTCAATCATTATGGTGCATCCAGGACAGAGATGTGTTAATATGATTGTGATTTTCTAACTTAAATAGGATCTTTTGTTTGATGGTATTCTAGTGCTCATCAAGCAGGCCTCATTTGTTATAATTATGCTGCTTCCCAGTAGCCTGAGCTGATTTGGTATTCTGGGCATCTTTAAAAAGATCTTCTCGGGGCCAGGAGTATCCGAGCCTGGTAGAGGTGGTAACCCAAATAACTTGGGTGGTGTCATGTTACTCACTGGGTGGAATGGTTTCCTGAAAGCTGATATCACTGTGTCTGTTTTGGTACCAATCTCTCCCTCTCTCATCAGGCAGCTTCCTCCTCATACTTCAATTAAAACAATTCTGCATAGGACTTGCAGTGTTGGCTGAGGTAGTAGGCCTTCGCAAAATACAAAGAGATTAATAGCTATCCTGTTCAGTTTGGTTACCCCATTTCACTTCTCTACCTTCTGGCCAGAGCCTCCAATGGAGTCCTTGATGAGTTAATGAACTTCGGAATCTGAGTAGGTACTGCTGGTGCACTTGAAGGATTTCATTTTTTCCTCGCATTTCTTTGTCAATTTTTGAAGAGTATATAACACCATGGTCATTGGACTATGTTGGACCAGGCCATTTTTGCAGGGTTATCCCTAAACCGTTTGCCTTCCTCGTATTTTTTTATGACCTGTTTTGTTGGTTTTGGGACTTCGGATACATTGCCACTGCTAACCAGTGCTGAAATGCAGACACTCCCCGCGTAAATTGTATTGGTGATTGTTTTATCCATGATTGGTATATTTTATTCACTATTAAGTGCCTAGTAAAGTGCACCAGGTGTGCCCAGGACCTGTAAATCAAATGCTAATAGTAGGCCTGCAGCACTGATAGTGCCACGCACACAAGCTGCCCTGCAAACTTGTCTCAGACCTGCCACTGCAGTGTATGCGTGTGCAGTTTGAAACTGCCATTTCAGGTTGGCAAGTGCACCCACTTGCCAGGCCCAAACCTCCCCTTTTACTACATGTAAGGCACCCCTAATGAAGGCCAAGGCAACCCCATGGGCAGGATGCAGTGTATTTAAACGATAGGACATGTTCTGGTGTGTTTTACATGTCCTAATAGTGAAATACTGCTAAATTCGTTTTTCACTATTGCAAGGATTATCTCTCCGATGGGGTAACATAGGGATTGCTGTAAAATATCTTTTAAGTGTAATTTCCCACGGGGAGCTGATAGAGAATTGGAGTTTGGAGTCTCTGAACTCACAATTTAAAAGTACATATTTTATTGAAGTTGGTTTTTAAGATGCATGTTTGAGGCGTAGTTGTCACCCATAGAAAACACACTCTAAATAAAAATTATTGAAAATCTCACAATGGACAGCTGTAAATCTCTGATGTTTAGTTGTCACCCAACTTCAACTATTATCTATTCCTTCCACTTTTTATATAGACCACCACATAGCAATAACAACTTTAAAGATGTCCTACTTGATATAGTAACCAGTACCTATATGGACCACCCAAAACTACTCATTCCAGGATACCTCAACATATGGTTTGACAAGAAGAATCTAACAACAACCACAGCTGTCACAACTAACCTTGAAGCCTTCAACCTTGAACAAATCATTTCTGTCCCCAAATCACTGGTCAGTACATACACCACATTTACTCTACTGTAAACTGGAGCGAGCACAACATCATCACCTTCAAGAACCACAATCAATAACAACACTTCAAAGACATCAGAAACCAACAACAAACTCGCGTATAGACAATGGAAAACACTGAACGTCCAGCAACTCAACACCCACCTTCAAAAAACTTCAACATACATGTGGCAAAAAGGCACTCACCCCTTCTACAACACTGCACTGGACAAACAGATACCAACAAAAACCACATCCAGAGTTGACCACAAAGAGAATACCACATGGGGTTAATGATAACATCAAAATAATACAATCACAACTCCACATAAAAAAGGCAGAGTTAGACCTTTCAACCTTAGGGAGGTCTTACCATACTTCTCCATTTTTGCTGATATCATGTTTGTTGGCCTTTGGACTTCGTGCATTTAAACTGCTAACCAGTGCTCAAGTGTGTGTGCACTCACCTCTAAACATGGTAAAATTGGCTTACACCTAATTAGGACATTTGACTTAATTGTAAGCTCCTAGTAAAGTGGTACCATGAGTACCCTGTAAATTAAATGCTACTAATGGCCCTGCAAAAGGAACAAATGATGGACAGAATGCTGAACAATGCAAACATTCACCCCCAGTCACAAGGATCTGGGTTTAATCCATCATTCTTTTGCCCACCATGCCACTCCAATTTGGACCCAGCCATATGCAAATCAGTCTTGACCCTGCCACTCATGGGTACATCCCAGTCCAAACTGCCAAGCCAGGTCCTCCCTGGACCAGAAACAAGCATCCTGGGACCGGTTCCAGGGCATCACTCCTCATCAGTCAGTCTAGCTTGAATCCAGTGGTGTAGTGAGCACGGGACCCACGTCTGGGCATATCTTTCCCTCTTAGGGCGACAAAAGCAAAAGGAACAAATGATGGACGGAATGCTGAACAATGAAAACGTTCACCCCCAGTCACTATACAGCCAAAAACAAACATCATGAAATGAACATGCATGGAATCATTGTAGAGATCTGTCACACATTACTAGACAATTTTGGAGGACATTAATATAGACCGTTCACTGCAGGTCCCGAATATCGATACAATGTGACCGCTTCTTTAGATAACACTGAGAGATGGAATGATTATAAAAATGCCCACCCCCACAGATCTCCTCTCTTCCTTCTCCCTCCTACCGTGCCACCTAAGGACCTCAACTATATGCACAATCTCAGACAACACAGTGCAGTAACCAGCTAAGCCGACTGTATCATATGAGATACCATAAAGGGACCTGCAGGGCTGTTCAAATCTAATAGCATACTGAAAACCTTGGAACTGCACATCTGTCTCTTACAGTTCAGCATCCAACACACTGCTACGTGCTGCGTCCCATAACATGATAACCGCACCTTGGTGGTTATCATTCGCAACATGGAAGCACCTCCCACATAGGATCAAAACAAAAACGACATCCTTCCAACCATACACCCTACATATATAGCATGATACGTATGAAAGCAAGCACTTCAGTGCTCCACATAGGATTAGTTAGCGCTATATAAATGCTGCAAAACAATACAATATAAGGCTCAACGAGTTCAACACAATGATTTAAATCAAATTTGTTGATCTACCCGTAGCCAATGCAGTTTGTACCTGTCCTCTGTAACATCTTCAAGTTTACCCATTCCGCAGACCAATGTTGCTGTCATATTCTGCAGTAGATGCAGTCTGGCTACTGTTTTGGTACTGTGGCCTAGATAACAAGTGTTGGCATAATCTGTCCTCTGAAGCAGCGGCCACCACCTCAGCTCGAAATTCTTGGGGGATTAACGTTAAGCATTTCATTTTGAATTTGAAGTAGCATGCAAATACAACAGATTTAACTTGGGTGTGGTATCTCACTATTGTAATGCAGTTGTAACAGAGGGACAGAGTAGAACTTAGATTGAGAATGTAGAGACATAGTGGAATGATGCAGGTCAGTTATCTGTAAGTGGCTGTGGTGGATGGGATGTTTCTTGTACACTGAGATACTTTAATACAGCCTTCTAATCTATGCTTGGGTGTCCTACTTCTTCACATTGGTGATGATCTTGGAAAGGATCCTGCCGGTCAACAAGAGAAGAAACCCATTGTTTCTTTGGTGGAGCAGAAGAGGTGGATTACTGTTTAAATTATCAGTCTCCTGCATACCTTTTTGCCAGTGGGGAAACGTCTCAACACTTTAATTTTACTTGCAAAGTAGACCTCATCTCTGAGGTACTGTGACTCTTGCTAACTTTGGAGCTTTTTACATTTTAATTTGGAGCAGCCATTTTCTTATCCACTCTCGCACCACTGCTTGAGCACCTTCTGCTGCTGGTGGCTCATGTCTTCGCCTTGTGGTGCTGTTTTGCTAGCTCTTCGACCTCCTGCTTTTCTGCATGGGGTCGGTGCCCTGCAACGCACCTTGCGGGTACACTTCACGTCTCTGGGACAATGCTTGAAGAAGCTCTGTGCATCTCAGAATGGGGATTTGGGGAGCAGTTGACCATAGGGAAGTCTGCCCCCGGGTTATTTGGAGAAGTGGAGCAGTCGGGCGACTGCTCCAGGGTTGGGCTAAATTTGTGGGTATGAAAACGGGCATTTTGTAGTGCCAGCCACCATTTTGTTAAACACGGTGGCTAGCACTTAGTGTAATTGTGAGGTTAATTCGTTCAAGTTTGGCAATGTGGCAGAGTTTGACTTTGGTCAATTGTTTTGGGGCGGGGGAGGCAGGCTTCAACCTGTCAGGGTCAACAGCAGAGTTACAGCAAGGCACAATAGGCACAGGCTGCAGGCTACAGGGCAGGAAAGGGGAGACAGGGACCTGCAGGGAAAGATTCATACGCCCATTAAGCTTGACAGGCTGGAGTTTTGGCTTTCGACTTACGACAGACAAGAGGACCATGGGTCTTGCTACAGGGGTTCACTTGGGGTTTCAGACTGGGGTACCAGGGTCCAAGGGTGAGATGGTGGGCAGACAATTTGAAATCGGTGCATGAACACAGGCAGGTGGTGAGGGACAGCCTGGAGAAAAAAATCAAAGAGAGTAGGTTGGCAGGCCCCTTTGATGAATGGACAATGGAAGCTTTGAATGTGTCCCCCTTTGAGGTGGTTTCAAAAAAGGAGCAGGGGCAATTTGTCCTGGCTGGAGGGCCAGTCAGTTAACAAATTAATTCCTGAGGAGCAAGTGTCAGTTACATACTCCTCGGTTGACGTGGCCTTAGCACTGGTTGAGATAGTGGGAAGGGGGGGCGCTGATGGCAAAGTGCGACATTAAGTCGGCCTTCCATTTGTTGCTGGTACACCCCGCTGACTTTCAATTGTTGGGCATATAGTTTGAGGGAAAATGCTAAGTGGATGAGGCACTACCCCAGGGCTGCTCTGTATTGTGAGCCCTGTTTGATTGCTTCAGCACCTTCTTGCAATGGCTGTTCACCAAAACTACTGGCAACGTCAATGTTACTCATTACCTGGATGACTTCTCTTTTGTTGGGAGTCCCGCAAGCGTGACCTGTCAGCACACGCTAACAAGGTTCCAACAGTGATCTCATTCCTGGGGATTAAAATTGACTCTGTGGCAATGGAAGCCACGTTGCTTGAGGATAAGAAATGGGCAACTGCTGGGCACGATGCTGGGGAAAAGAAAAGTGACTGTTAAAGAGGTTCAGGCGTTGTTGGGTCACTTGAACTTCGCGTGCAGGGTGGTCAGAGCAGGGAGGACTTTTGTTGGAGGTTGGGCCTGACCCTATTAGGGCTGCTACTGCCACACCATCATGTCCGCCTTGTGGAAGGGGTGAAGGAAGACCTGAGGATGTGTTAATTTTTTCAGAACTCTTTTAATAGGATTTCCTTAGCATCTTTGACAGACTTCGAAATGGACGCGCAAATCTTCCTGGAGGCGTCAGGGAGCATCGGGTTTGGCCTTTACTGGCAAGGACATTGGTACGTGGAGGAATGGCCACAGGCATGGAAACAAGGTGGCGCAATATTGCCTTTTTTGAACTATTTCCACTGCTGGTGGCACTGGCGCTCTGGAGAAACCCGTTTTAGAAAGTGCTGTTCAGGGTGGATAACATGTCAGTGGTACAGGTCATTAACAGGCAGTCTGCAAGGGACACGCAGGTGTGGAAGTTGTTGAGGGTATTTGTGTTGCAGTACTTACAGCTTGATGTGATATTTAGAGCACGATATGTTCCAGGTGTGGACAATGACTGCAGAGGCTTCGTCTTGTTCACAGTGAAGGAGAATCCATGGACTGGCCACAGATACGGACAGTATCAGGACCAGAATGCTGCAGCACTCATGGTCTGTCTGAGAAACAGGATGCTTCAATTGGCAGCAGGGTCGCTAGCTGTGTCTCTGGGCGTGCAATATTCGCAAGCATGGGTCGAGTTCTTGGTTAGAGGGGCTCAGCAAAGATCTGAGGAGTGGACCAGGATGGAAGACATGGTACAATTCAGAATGGGTTTGAGAAGAAAAAGGTCAGTACAGGGTGAAGCTTTCAGCTAAGTTGGCAGCGATCGCATTTATGGGCAAGCTGTATTGGGGGTACACATCATCAGCAGGCGAGCTTGGGAGGAGGAACCTTGAGGGTTGGCCGAGGGAGCAGGGCAGATTGGGTAGCAAGAGGAAACCTCTGACACTGGATATCTTGAGCAAAGTCCTGGCAGAGTTGCCGGGCATTTTTAGCTCAGCAAGTGAGGTAGTACTGTTTTCCACACTAATGTCATGGATGTTTTCTGGTGCATTTCATGTCTCTGAGCTTCTGGGGAGCAGGGGGAGACAGGGGTTACTTTGGGTGGAGGTTTCTGAAAGTGGAGCGGGGTTACGGGTGTGGTTGTACAAAAATCCAAGACAGGCCAGAGATGCCATGGGAAGAGCGTTCTTTTGCCGGCTCATCTGGGAGCAGAATTCTGCCCTGTAAACTGTGGTATGACCCTGAAGCAGTGGGCCACCCCTGGGGGCGGGTTGCTGTTTCTGCACCGGGACAGAAAACCAGCGTCCGCTTTTCAGCTATTGGCAATCTTGCGCAAAGCTTTAGCGTGTGTGGGTCTGGACGCCTGTGGCTCTGGCATACATTTCTTTAGGATCAGGTTAGCTACGCAGGTGGGCAGACAAGGCTGGAGCAGAGACAGAATCATGTGCTTAGGGCGCTGATCATCCAGCTGTTTCCAGCGTTATGGGCGCGCAGAGGAAGAGTGTTGATATGTGGCGTGCTGGTTATGTGTTTTTATTTTTCAGGTTCTGTGCTGGGGCCACTTCAGATCGGTCTGAATATCTGGATTGTGGGACATTCTTTCATAAAATGGGCAGCGGGACAGGCCAAGTCTGGCCCCCACGAGTCGAATTTGGGGTGTAACATTGGCTTGTATTCAATCTCTTAGCATGGGAAAGGCAGAATGCAATGGTGCAAGTTGTTGCCTTACTTGAACAGATTATTAGTGGGTGGGAGGTGCCCCGATATATTATTCATTTAGAGGAAAATGACCTGGTGGTGAGGAAAGGGCTGGCTTCGGTGAAAGATATGAAAGAGGATTTGAAGGAGGTGGGCAGGCATTGCTCAGAGTGTCATGTCATTTGGACGGAGTTCATCCCGCAGAGGATTTGGAGAGGAACTCACCACCCACCAACTATAGATAAAGCGAGGAAGAATTTTTCAGAGATGGCGGTGCCTATTTGTCCTTTATGGGCATGGAATTGTACCTAGTGCAGCTGAAGTTGGAGTCAGCCAAGGGTTTAAACATACTCTAGATGGGCAGCACCTGCGGGTGGGAGGGGGAGTGAAAGGGGGGCAAGTACCCCCTCCCCCCCTGTTTTCTGGGTGGCGGTTGGCAGAGAAGCTGCTAAAGTTTTACAAAGTTTATTCTTGTTGACAGTGCCAACTCAAGCTCAAAGGGAACGGCTAGATTAGTTCATGGCTGGAGGACACAGGAAGTTTATTGTTAGGTGAGTTAATTGTATAGTGAGGTTTTAGTTTTGTGAGGCAAAGGTCTAGATTGTGTTGTGATGTGCACCTGTTTCAATAAATCTCCCTTTTTAACACAATCCTGGTGTCAGTGGTCCGTGCTGCTCCCCGCATCCTCAACTTTCATGATGAAGGAGTCTACAGATCACGCTGTTTGTTGGGGTTGCCAGGAGAACGCGGCAAATGTGAAGAACAGTCTTCCTGCCTTGTGGCGTGTCGCAATGCATCTCTACACATATATGTCACTTGTTTATTGAGGTTGCCTGGACAACTCAGTGGAGGTGAGGCCTCTTTCCTTTCTGCTGCATCAGTTGGGGGATCCACACTCCCGATTCAGTTAATAGTTGTATGACAATGATATGCAAACCTTTTTCTGCATATCCTCAGTTTAAACAAACATCAGAGAGCAGTGGTGACATGCACACCTTCACTGCTTGTCTGTCTGTTTAGAAGTGATGCGCACACCCTTAATGCTTTTTGCTTAAAATTGATGCATAGTTTTATGAAACTTTCTTTCAACATATTTATTATTGTATGGTTTTTAGAGGGCATGTTTTAATTTCCTTATTTCTTGGTCTTGTGTAAGCAAGGCATTGTACTCTCTTAGTGTGAGGAAGTAATATCTTTCTTTTCAGGTGGAATTCCGGTGTGAATTGCACGCCGTAGTAAAATTCAAGTTCTTAGCTTCAGTTCTCTGTTACCTTATTGCTGTATTTCCTACGAAGGATGCAAAATGTTACACCACCAACCGCCCATCAGGTGGTCTAAGTGGAAGAAAGTCCTTATGCATTATGCACGTGTGTGGGGTGTTTCTTTAGGTGTTGAGAGGAAGATTTCCTTGTTGCTGCATTGCTTAGGACCGGAGGGCCAGGAGGTCTTTGAGCATTTACCTAACCTATTTAATGGTGATTCGGATAACCTTAATGAGTTTGAGTTATGCTTGCCAAAATTAGATAAGCCTTACCTACCAAAAGTAAGTACTATTTTGGAATGTTACCATTTCGGTAGGCGAATGGAAAAGGCACAAGAATCTGTTGAGCTTTATGTCACAGGTTGGCACAAGTTGAGTGCGATTTCTAAGTTCGAAGGCTTGTTAGAAGAAGGAATATGTGACCAAATTATGCTGGGTTTCAACTATCAGAAAATTAAAGGTGAGCTGTGGCAGAAAGATAATCCCATATTAGGTGTAGTGCTGCTTCTGGCCAAGCACATTGAACAGTCTCTTTCCTGTGTTTAGGTGTTGAAAAGGACAATGACTCAGATCGTTCTGAGAAGTTGCGAAGTATAGCTGGGACATCTTCCAAGAAGTTAGGCAATTCCTGGACCTTTGACAACAAGAAAAGAGTTGAGGTTAAGTGTTTTGAGCCCCTTGCTAACAATAAATCTTGTCCTGCTTTCTCGGTCAAGTGTTGCAGTTGTGGCAAGACGGGACACTTTGCAAAATACTGTAAAACCCTCCAGAAAACAAAATGTATAAAGGAAGGGGTTTGAGGAGGGTAGTGACTGCAAATATGGTGATTTGCACTGTTGTGAGGTGGTGCTTCAAACTTCATAAAAAACAAAGGACCCTTTAATAGGGTGCTAGTGAGTGTGCCAACCAGTGCAGATATTTTCTGACTCTGGTGATAAGCTCTCACTTGTCCCAAACAAATTCTGTTTAGAAAAACGTAAAGGAAAAGTTAAGTTATTGAAGCCTGACAACAGGCCTTTGGCTTATGGTGGCCAGTCAATAAAACTGTTAGGGTACATGTGAGGAGATCTGGAGTATAAAGGCCATTTTGTGTGTAAGGTTTACATCTCATGTAGGGAAGTCAGTAACAAAAGTTGGGTCCACCAGGGCGATCTTGAGATTATGCTAGATCCGAGTGGTGAACCCAACATTAAATTGGGGATCCAAGGAAAGTTATTTATCACATTTAAAATCAAAACCCAGATTATTTTCTACCACACTGGTGTGTGGTGGGGACCAAAGATTAACATTTCATATGGAATAATGCCGACTGATCAATACCTCTCTTTTGTCAGGATTTAATTTGAGAACATTAATGCTTATCCAAGAATGGGTTGCTAACAAGTGGGGTAGGACGTACTGCTTAATTTCTTCAACATGTTGATCTAGATTATAAAGAAGCTGAGTAGGATCCGTGTAAAACAGTTCCAAACGATTAAATTATGTTTGTAAGGGTCCACATACAGATGTTTAATAGTAATGGCCCAAAGTTCAGTTGAAAACAATGGTAGGAATGTCTTTTAGCAGAACCCGGCTGGGTGCCATAGGAACTGTTTTATCAAGTATAGTACCCATGCACAGGGGCAACACTTAGAACCACCCATGTACGTCTGCGCATACACACAAATTCATATATACACAACTTGCATACATGCATACTTCTGTAGCTGGAAATTGGCCAACTGTGATATATATCACCCAGAGCCAGTTCCACCATCCGGAAATAGATTTAATAACAAAGGTGACTAGGTCAGTTCCTTTTTCAATGAGCAAAGGAAATTGCGTCCAAAATTTAAAAATATGACTTACCAAAAAAGATCCATCCAAGCCCCTTTTAGAATTATTAAACATTGATCTTTAAAAGCAGCATTACAGCTTTGAGAGGTAGGGTAAATAAAAAGTGCTCCACACATGCTATCAAAGGAGATGGTTGTTGAATATCTGGACTGAGTTGGATCTCTCCACCTCTTTGTTGCCCCTTAGATTAAACATTGTCTTTATCCTTGCAACACTGGAGGGGCACTGGTGGGTTTTTTTGTATCTGAACTCTTTATCAATTTTTCAAAATGAGACAAATAATGGTCATCAGTCAATTGTCATCATATAAACACAAAGGTGGCGATTACGATCTTGTAAAAAAATTCCCCGTACGACTCGTATCCGGTCTTTTTACCGTACGAATCGTACAAGTGCCGTACAAACTGCCAACTACGATTCGCATGGGAAAAAGTCCATACGAATCGCATTGGGAATAATTCCCCACACGTCCTCGGGTCGGAAAATGTGCCCGACACGTCTCCGGATGAATTACCGAACAAATGGGAAAAGTGAAGTCCGACCGCGGAAGTACGATCCATCCCGTGCATCCGATGTTACAACTGGATGGGAAAAGCACCGTCCGCACCGAACTCCCATAGCAACCATGGAGACATGTGCCCGCATACGCGCCCAACACTCCCCCCAGCCCCCGTAAGTACGCGCCCAACCACCCCCCCAGCCCTCCTATGTACGAGTCGAACCCCCACCCGTGTATGTACACCCGTGTACGTACGAGTCGAACCCCCACCCGTGTATGTACACCCGTGTACCACCTGTGTATGTACACCCGTGTACGTACGAGTTGAACCCCCACCCGTGTATGTACGCCCGTGTATGTACGAGACGTACCCCCACCCGTGAATGTACACCCGTGTATGTACACCCGTGTATGTACACCCCCGTACGTACGGCCCGTACCCCCACCCGCGTATGTATGGAGCATACCCCCACCCCAACAGTGTACGTACGGACCATACCCCCACCTGCGTATGCATGGAGCGTACCCCCCACCCCAACAGTGTACGTACGGACCGTACCCCCACCCGCGTATGCATGGAGCGTACCCCCACCCCAACAGTGTACGTACGGACCATACCCCCACCCGCGTATGCATGGAGCGTACCCCCACCCCAACAGTGTACATACGGACCGTAACACCACCCTCGTATGCATGGAGCGTATCCCCACCCCAACCGTGTATGTACGGCCCGTACCCTCACCCGCATATGTATGGAGCGTACCCCCACCCCAACAGTGTACGTACGGACCGTAACACCACCCCCATATGCATGGAGCGTACCCCCACCCCAACCGTGTATGTACGGCCCGTACCCTCACCCGCGTATGTATGGAGCGTACCCCCACCCCAACAGTGTACGTACGGACCGTAACACCACCCCCGTATGCATGGAGCGTACCCCCACCCCAACCGTGTATGTACGGCCTGTACCCTCACCCGCGTATGTATGGAGCGTACCCCCACCCCAACCGTGTATGTACGGCCCGTACCCTCACCCGCGTATGTATGGAGCGTACCCCCACCCCAACCGTGTATGTACGGCCCGTACCCTCACCTGCGTATGTATGGAGCATACCCCCACCCCAACCGTGCATGTACGGCTCGTACCCTCACCCGCGTATGTATGGAGCGTACCCCTACCCCAACCATGTATGTACGGCCCGTACCCCCACCCGCGTATGTATTGAGCGTACCCCGACCCCAACAGTCTAAGTACGGAGCGCACCCCAGGCCCCAACACCAGCACCTTCACCCAACATCGCGCATGTACGAGTCGTACCAAGCCAGAGACAAGGACAGCACTGTACAACAAAATGGCCAATGTACACACCGTACACACGCTAAAAACACACGTACACAACCAGGACAAAGCAAAACAACACAAGAATACTCTATTCGAATCGCACAAAGCCACAAAACATGTCCAACAAGCACAAATACAACACATTCACTGACCTGCAATTGCCAAACTCCCAAACAGAGGCCCAAAACACAACCACTCCTTATAACATACCCACCCAAAGTTCAAACACAGCCACACCCACCAATGGACCAATAAAAAGGGCCCACAGACACAAACCATGAGCCTTTGCAACAGACTCACTGCTGCCAGACCCACAGACAACCCACAGCACCATACTTGAACCTTTACTACACCTTACACTTGCTCACCTTCACACAACCACCTTCACAAACACCCCCTAATCACATTCACACACACACCTGCACAACCACACCCACAACCATCCACACCCACACCCCCCACAACCATCCACACCCACACCCCTCACCATGCCCACTAACAAGAATCCAAAGTTCACTAGCCAAGAGTTGGAGGTCCTTGTCGACGAAATCGTCAGAGTCGAGCCACACCTCTTTGGAACATTGGTCAGACAGACCAGCATTTCCGAAAAAACAGCCATGTGGCAGACGATTGTCGATGCTGTGAATGCTGTTGCGTCCACCAGAAGGACCAGGCATGAATGCCAAGCCAGGTGGTACGATCTGCGGAGGAGGGTCCGAGCCAAAATGACCGACGACCACAACCAGGCCAACATCACTGGAGGAGGGCCGCCCCGCAGACGCGTACAATACCATCCCTAGGAGGAGAGGGTGATGGCCATACTGCCGGTGGTGGCAGTGGACGGAGTAGAAGGACTCCGAGAGCCGGGTGAGTACACAAACAACTCACCTCACATGGGGGGAACATCATCCACAACCAAACTCACAATCATGCACGCAACCAGCCCAAGCTATCGCATGACTCAACCTCAAGTGTGTGCCTAGGAAGCTGGGCTGAGGTGACAGAGGGTGACACACAGAGGGAGGGAGAGGGGGAGAGAGAGGGAGGGAGACACAGGGAGACGAACAGAGGGAGGAGGCTGACACAGGGAGGGAGGGAGAGGGGGACAGAGAGTGAGTGAGAAAGGGAGACACAGGGAGACCAATTCAGCCTTGGGTGGTGTGGGAATGTCTGCTCATCAGCAGGTGGACTGCGTGCATGTAGACAAGGGTGGCCAGTGCCTGAATCCCCCTCTCTTCACCATGGCAAAACACTGGGCCATGTCTCAACCTGTGCACGAGCACAACGACAGCTACCTGCATTATATAAGTGTGTGGAACAACTCCATGTGCCCACGTACAGTGCAACACGGAAGGCGCCGATGCATGGCTCGCCACACCTGCTCACTCCACTGCTGACTGCAGTCACAATTGACGCAGCAAGTAAGACTGTGTCACACATAGGTAAAATCTCAAAAGCTGTGGCCAAGGGACATACCCATGCACAAGTGCACTGTGAGTGGAATGCAAGACATATCCAAATACCCAGAGGAAATGTGCCAACTTTGAAACGAATGAAACATGGATGTTGCATTGCACAAAAATAACATTGTCTCTCTCACACACAGGTCAACATCGTGGATCACTCCCCAACACTGGGGGGGAAGACTCACAGGACCCGGCTCTGCGGGATGACGATCCCACCGGCAGCGACGACTCTCACCACTCTGTGGACGACCCCGACCAACCTGGCCCCTCTGGTGTCCAACCACCTGCAGCACCTGCGTCAGGTACAACTGGGCCAACCACCACCCCCACTCCTGCCACATCCCAGGAGACACCCAGGATCCCTGCCCCACCACCACAACGCAGCCAGGCTGACCAGGAGGTACACGGTGTACCGGGCACCCAGGAGGAGGCAGGCGACAACGCCAATGCCACACCTCAGGGGTCCCGGAGACCCGATGTGCCGACAAGGGCAGGCCAGGTGCAAGTGGGCAGGGGTGGTGGGAGTGGAGGACGGCGGAGGCGCGAGCCTGACCAGTTGGCTGCGGAACCGGTATATTCCCATGTGAGAAACATCCTGGACACATACCGGCAGGACACCACCGGCATGAGCCAGGTTGTGTCCACCCTCAACGAGATGAAGGGGACCCTCAAGGAGATCAAGACCCAGCAGGCCCAGCAACATGCGGAGCAACATGCCTGTCAACTACGACACCAAGGGCGGATGGAGGACAGACAGGCTGAGCTCGTGACGGTGCTCACGGGAATTCACCGTACACTCCGTCGGATAGCCGACAACATGGGCAACCCTCCCTGTGCCACCAGGCCAAGAACATCACCACCCACATGGAGGGATCAGGAGGAGGAGGAGACATCCGACGGAGCATCCCAAACATCGTCACGGCCTGCTTCTGAGCGTTCCCGCAGGAGGGCGGGTCGTCCACGGAAAAGACCGTGAGGGTCGGCGCAACAGCACCATCTCCCAGGACACCTGGCCTGGCACCTGGCCCACTGGACCAACAGCAGCACATCAGCAAAAGACATTCTCTGCCACATGGACTTGCTGGTCACTGTCTGACCAATGTTGACAAAGACTGTGGCATGGACTCTGATGATTTCCAATGGCAAGGACACCAACTCCCCCAGTGAACTTTGGATTCCACACCCGGAAAGCCCCTCTTGTCATACCCCCCCCCAACACGTACCCCAACACAAATAAAAAGTTACACGATAAAGAGATGATGCCTACATTTTGCATTATTACCGTACATGTGTCTTGTAAAGTCTAACCATGCCTGAGTTCTCATATGACTTCAACCATCCATACCCTGGGGCCTGAGTCTGACACAGGACACACATGGGTCACAATGTATTAGGCAAGACAGACATGGAGCACCATACACACCCGTGATGGGCCCAACCAGCTGAGGGGGTGGCCGCACAACCGTGCCGACAGACATATTGAATACAGCAACAGTCATGCGCAGAGGTCAGGGATCATGTGGAGTGTCCTGGGGGGCACCCAGGTATGTGTAGACAGGTGGCAGAACCATGTCCTGCAAGCTTGAGTCAGGTGGATGCAGAGAATGGTGGCCTGGCCAACGTTGGATGCATGGGGATGGCACATGTCACAATACCCACACAGTCATGGACATCATGCACAATACAGAGTCTAATCCCACACAAACAGCTTGCATCTTGCTACTCTACACATAGACACATAGCCACTATCACGGAAAACCATGCCAGACATGCCGTATGCACCGTGGCAACACACCAGCATTGACTGAGAAGAGGCACTTTGGAGGCATAGGGACACCTTTATTAGTCTTGTATTCCGGAATGCAGAGGCAACTCGGAGTACACATACACAGGTTATGTGGAGTAACATGTGGGTCCAACACTGGAACCCCCCTTCTGCAGCACAAATGCGTGATAGCCATGGAACTGGCACACAAGTGTCGGGTAACAGCTAAACCCCCCCTGCTGCTCACGGAGAGGCTGCCATACACCATTGATCCTCTGATGTGGAAGTCCCACACCATGTCAAGCCAATGCAAACCGTATGTGTCCGAGGGCAGTGTTACACACATTGATGCCATCATCACAATCCACTATCCCATCACAGATGACTGTCAACAAGTCTGACCATCTATTCAGGTGTATCCAGCTACATGTAATGTGTCCCATGGTGATGCGACATGTCTGCAGAGGAACCAAACATCGACAGGGGCAGTGTGCACACATCGTAAACAACTGCCACACCCAATACACCCCTGATGCATCCCTTACCCTAAGGAGACTTCCAAACTTGTCCGTGTGTGTAACGCTGAGTCAGCACACGATGACGTGTCCATGAGGAATAGCAGTGCCACAACAATTCAACCAGCAGACGGCATGCGCAAGTACCTGGGGATGAGAGACACACAAGAAGTCAGCCACAAAAAGCACAGCCACTTGCATGTGCATGTACTCGACACATGTAAGGATGACAACATGCTAGGTCACAATTATGACTGGGGAAATACACTCATCACTGGCACCATCACTCGAGTGACACATCCGCACACACCTCTGACTCACGTGGCATACATGCAGATGGACACACACATCGCAACACATGCCACACGGGGACCAATGCGTGCACACTCAGACACTGGTACTCACCACTAAGCAAAGAAGTTGCGTATGAGCCGACTCTGGATGTCCTCTTGCGGAACCACATCTTCCACATCACTAGCCCCATTGCCAAGCCCTTCGTCCTCCACGGGTGGATGGTCCTGATCATCTTGATCCAGGATGAGTGGCACAGCTTTCTCAACTGCCATGTTGTGCAGCATGCAGCAGACCATGAAGATTTTGCAGACCTTCGCCGGGGCATATGGGAGGGCGCCGCCGGTCTTGTGTAGACACCTGAATCGGCTCTTCAGGAGGCCAAATGTCCTCTCTATCACTCGCTTTGTCCGGCCATGGGTGGTGTTGTAGCGGAGCTGGGCCGGCGTGCTGGGGTTGCGGAGAGGTGTGATCAGCCATGGCATGTTGGGATAGCCAGCGTCCCCTACATGGAAACCACATGGACATAAGTAGGACAGGAGAAGCGGTCGTGCTGGAAGTCTACGCAAAATACAGGACAGACAGAGTGTACCCACCAACAACACATACGAGCACAGACATGTGAAATCACCATGTTGGACAGACACACCACAAGGGCATTGATGGAGTGGTAGTGTTTGCGATTCCTGTACGCTACCTCCTGTGCCTGTGGTGGTACCAAAGCCACATGTGTCCCATCTATGGACCCAATGACATGGGGCATCCCTCCCAGGGCATAAAATCCACGCTTGACCCCAGTCAACTGTTCAGGAGTTGGGAAATGGATGAACTCATCCAGTTGAAGCAACATGGCCTCTAAGAAATCTTGCAGCACATGGCTGAACATGCTCTGGGACATGCCACCAACATGAGCTATGGTATATTGAAAGGTACCCGTGGCAAGAAAATGTAGGGCTGCCATTACCTTCAGCATGGGTGTCAGTGCCGTAGGATACCTGTGCAGCGGTTGCAGGTGTGGTGCCAGCCTTGCCGTCAACTCCTCAATCAATGGTTGTGGGAAGCGGTAGCAGCATATACAGTCATTCTCCCGCATGTCAGCCAAGTCCGGAATTGGTCGGGGAAGAGGCGGCGCTCTGCAGTAATTTGAAAGTGACAAGGAAGAGTGAGTGCACTACAACAACAATTTATATGTACTGAGCACATGTTAATTTGTCAATACACATATGCTACATAGGGAGTCAGGTATGTGCTACATGCCCTGGACACGTATGGCTGCCAGGTGACACTCCTACCAAGACCCAGCTACACACGGAGATTGTGAACCTCCACATCCCATGGCATGGGACTAGTTGTGTCCCAGTGTAAGTGAACAGCCAGACGCAACACAGGAGTGACATACATCAACACATCAGCAGAAGTAGGATGTCGATTGCAGAGACAGGTAGCGGAACACTAAAGCCACAGGTCACATGACATTACACTAGGACAGCCCACACACCTTGCCATTAAGGTGTACATGTCATGACTCACCACACATACATTGAGAGGATGCAGACAGGTCCTTGTTACGCTACTCCGTGTCCCATGCATACATACACACCTTACATCCGATACCACATGTGGCCTGGTGTGCGTAACAGTGTGCCATGGCCATCTACACACAGACACATGTTGGTTGTTGCAACAGCAGATGCCTTTGAGGGAACACCAACATCAAGCTAATGGGAACACACCACACATACATGACATAGACACATCGTGCACCGTGGGTAGTCACATGTCTGGTGTGGTAACCCCTGTAGCGGGCATCAGGGGACACTTGCGTGTGTTGTTGACTGTGCCATGCCAGTGACGCTCATCCCAAGTGTGCAGTACGACATGCACACATGTCAAAGGAGTTAAGGGCATGTCTGGCACATATTGCACCGTCACACATAACATCTGTACACATCTCATCATACATCTATTGCCTTCTCAACTCAGGAGTAATGTGCCACATCACAGCCTTTCACACCTGTGCCCCACACATGTAGTACTGCCCAGACAATGCCTTGATGTCCATCCATGGACAAGTATGTCAGCTCTATTCCTTCCTGTGTGCTGCCTGTCACCACTGTGATGTGTGAAAGGCACCGTACATTCGCTCTGAGGGCCTGTGTACGTTCCCTATCACTATGGGAGTGCTGCCGTAGGCCTACCCATAGTGATAGTGAGCGTACAGGCGTGTGTACGGTCCGTATCACTATGGGTACGCATATGCGAGCACACCCATAGTGATAGTGAGCGTACGCGCGCGTGTACGGTCCGTATCACTATGGGTACGCATACGCGAGCACACCCATAGTGATAGTGAGCGTACGCGCGCGTGTAGGGTCCGTATCACTATGGGTACGCATACGCGAGCACACCCATAGTGATAGTGAGCGTACGCGCGCGTGTACGGTCCGTATCACTATGGGTATGGATACGCGAGCACACCCATAGTGATAGTGAGCGTACGCGCGCGTGTACGGTCCGTATCACTATGGGTACGCATACGCGAGCACACCCATAGTGATAGTGAGCGTACGCGCGCGTGTACGGTCCGTATCACTATGGGTACGCATACGCGAGCACACCCATAGTGATAGTGAGCGTACGCGCGTGTGTACGGTCCGTATCACTATGGGTACGCATACGCGAGCACACCCATAGTGATACGGACCGTACACACGCGCGTACGCTCACTATCACTATGGGTGTGCTTGCGTATGCGTACCCATAGTGATACGGACGGTACACATGCCTGTACGGGCCGTTGCTATGCATTTGGGGTGCCCTAGGGCCCCGGAACGCACCGTACCTGTGTGTGAATCTCCAAATTACATAGGGGACACATGAGGGACAAGTATAAAGGCCTACATGCATGCTGGTTGTCATGGAGACCAAGATTAAAGTATGAATTTTTTTCTGCAGGTGCACAGCAAAAGTCAGTTTGAATGAATCTACTTTGTTGCAATGTGGTTGTGGAGTTGACATCATGCTCAAGAAAAAAAACAATAAAAACCCACTGACTGTGCTAGGTTTAAAGGGATTGGAGGAAACATAGGATGCAAATGTGAGTGACCAATCACTCTGTACTCCTGTGCATGAAACAGGCCAGCAAGGCAGATATAAGGCAGCCAGGTCCCATGAGAGAGCACTTGCCTGCACATCTTTGGATTCTACGTCCCAGCTGCTGCTCGTGATTCCCTGGAACCATGTCAAGGTCTGTGGAGAGGGCCCAGCCTTTCCCCTGGAGGAGAACCTGGCATTGCTGGATGTGATCCTCCCACAGTACCCCCTGCTGTATGGGCGACCAGGGTATCAGGTGAGTGCAGAGTCCACTAGGACAGACTGTGTCCCTTTTTTGTGACTGTGACTTCTGGCATTGTGTCCAGGTGTGACACACATGCAATGTACTGTAGGGGGGATCCCAGGGGGGGGGAATGCCTGATGTCTCCCAGCCAGAGCATGCTGTGGTGCATGCCTGCCGTCCTCACTTGCATTGTGTTTACTGTGACAATCACTGCATGGTGCATGCCACATTCTGCCTGTCTTATCCTCCTGGGAATGTAGCCTCTACAGTCCTCATGTGATTATGTGGTCAGCCCAGTGTGACAGGTGACTGTACCCACAGATGTGTGTTAGTTCTGTGTACCTGTGCTGAGAGTGTCCACATGATGTGTTCGTACCCTGGACATCGGTGTGTGTGTAAGTCCCCTGTCATGTGGGTGGGTGCATATGTGGAGTGTAGCACCCAAGCTGCATGAGGGATGGATATACCCTGCCCATCTGATGTGAGCAGGGAGCAGTGCTGTGTGTCTGACGTGCAGAGCCAGCCCCACACCTGTGAGCCCCCCCCCGTCTAGTGGCACATGTGCAGAGTGAGGTTTGTAGCTGCATTTGGCAATGGCAGGTGAATGTCCTGTGCCTGTGTGTGTCTGTGTACTCTGCTGAGGTAGCGTCAGTGGCCTGTGGCATGTGACTGCTTTGAGGTGCTGCACATAATCCTGGTGTAGCGTGTGATGCACAGTGTGAGCCTGGATCATTGATTGTGTCGTTGCCCTCATTCCACCTGTGTACTTTCAATGGCACATACTGCTTTTGCTCTTCCCCAGAGGATAATGGCCCTATGACAAAGGTGCAATGCGTTGGATGCATACTATGCCTTGTTGTAACCAGCAAATTTGTTCTAATATGTGCCTCTGTGACATGTGCCAGGTGTATTGATGTAGTGTCACTTGTTCATCCTCACAGGTAGGCGCCTCTGCCAAGAAGCAGATCTGGATGAACGCCGTCAGTGCCGTGAGGAGGACGGATGGTCGCAAGCGGCGCCTGTCCCAGGTGAGAAAACGCTGGCAGGATATCCGGTGCTGGACGCGGAGGATCGCACGGGTCCTGCTGGGGGACTCACCTGAGACCCATAAGAACCGTGGGCGCCGCCGTCTGACCCACATCCACAAGCGTGTGCTGGCGGTGGTCTTTCCAGACTTGGACAGGCGCTTACAGGAGAAGCAGCAGCAGGAAGGGGGTAGGTACATGTGTGTTTGTTGTGTGTCACCAGCATTTGTAAGTGCGCAGTTGCATGGATACACTGCCAGGGTTTAAAGGTGCTGTGCAGATCCTGTTACCCACAGTATAGCGGTGCTCTCCTGCCTCCCTTCCCCTCCTTGCAATGTGTTCCCTGGTCTGTGTGTAGTCACTCCTTCACAAGGGTATCTAGGCTGGCAGTTTATCCACGTGAACAATGCCTGTAGCATCATGTGTGGGGGTGGTGTGTAACAGGTTTTGGGACCTTGCCTGTGCCCTGTCCAGTTCAGTACTTGTGGGTTCCATGTCAGTTGGCACTGATGCTGAGTCCAGACATGGGAGTTAGTCTCTCAAGTGTCATGCCTTACAGCACGCATGTCCTATGTTGTGGCCTGTTACATGATGTGCATGAGTGTGCGATACGCATAGTGCAGGGATGGTAGCGTGTGTTGCAGTCATTCCCGTTCAGGACCATGGAGTTATGTGGCCACTACTGTCCCCTGGGGCATATTTTCCTAGGTGTCATGTGTGTCATCACAAAATGTGGACACTCTCAGTGTCTACAGCATAGGTTGTGCTCTGTGCCATTGTCCCCTGGCACCATGTATATTGACGTAAAATGTAGTACAAGTGTCCACTGTACAGCCTGACCTGATTTTCCTTGTTCATACTCACGGTGGCCAGTTACTGTGTGTCTTGTTACAATCATCTGATGATGCCCATTTGTACATGATTATTTGGACAGGCGCACCTTGTGTATTTTGTGTCCAATCTTGCATTTTTCCAGCCCATGTGTATTTCACCCAGACTAAGAGATGTAAGTGCTTCCTGTGTCTCAACAAATTGTCTCATGTAGGGGGTGGTTGGTGCGGGCAAAGCCTACATGTCAAAACCTGATATCTCCTTGCTAGGTCTGGCCAGTGTGTGATGTTTGTCTGGACATACACTCAAGGTGCAGTGAGCTAGTCATGGTGGGCATGTTTTCAGTATTACCTATGCAGCATGTGCCTAAAGTTCATGGATATGGTCCCTGCTCATCCCTATTTTCGGCAACGCTGTGTGGTGCAGATGCAGTGCTGGATTGTCCCCAGAGCCTGGCTCCTCTGTCAAAATCCATTTCATGTCATTTGCTATTGTGTCATGCTCTCCATAGTTTTTCAGTGGCATGGTGGGTCAACCAACTGTGTGTTGCAGGGCCTACATATGTACCTTGTTTTGTAGATATTACTCATCTTTCTTTTCAGGCTATGCACTGTAACCTATGTAGATTGGACTCATGTGACATATGTATACAGGTGTGTGATTAATTCCTGTCTCTTCACCTTGCCCACAGCATCGTCTGGGGACACGGATGGAGACATCAGCACAGACCAAGCGGAGGGACCGAGCACCAGTGCCAGCGGTGACATCTTGGCTGGCACATCGAGTGGAACTGAGGCGGAGGGGAGTGAGGCGGAGGACCTGTCCACTGCCACCACAGAATATGAAGCTGACGGGTCCGAGGCTGAGCTCTCCGAGTGGGCGGAGGCTGCACCACCAGCTGACAGCGGCACAACATCTCTCCCCGCCCCCTCCATTGCCATCAGCCACCTCCCACTTGCTCGTGTCCCTTCTCAGCGTGCCCGGTCACCACATGTCTCCTTCCTGCCAGGCACCGCAACCCCTGCCCCTGTCTCCACTGCTGCCGCCAATGCCGAGTCTGTGGACATCCAGCGGCAGTTGCAGGTTGGTCAGGCTGTGATGCTTAATGTCCTCCATGGCCACAGCCAAGTGCTGACCAACATGGAGGCATACTTGGAGGGCATTTTCTAATCGCAGGCTGACCAACGCAACTTGCTGAGGTCCATTGACTCGACACTGACTGCAGCAGTGGGTCTCCTGCAGCGCTTCGTCCAACCCCCTACCCCTGACCCATCCACACTTCCCACTCCCATGCCTGTCCCACGTACACCCAGACATCAGCATGCACCCACCACAACAGACACAGGCACCACACCAGCAGGGAAGGTCAAACGCACACCTCCTGGCACGCACACACAGGGTGAAGTAGGCACACCCACTGGGTCGGGGGGCAAACGTAAGACACGCTGCCAGAGTGGGAGTCCGCATTCCACAAAATCCACTCCCTCCAAATCCCCTCCCCTCAGCTCTCCTGGCCAAAAGTCGGATACAGGGTCAGTCCTGCCCAGTCTGTCCATCAGCCCCAGTGTGGCACCACCCCACAAGCGGTGGAGGCAGGACACCGGCAGGGGAGTTGAGTTCCCCCCCCGTCCACACCCTCCCCCAGTGGCGCTGCGACCCATCCCTCCGACCCCCCCCCTCCTTGGGGCCTGTGGTTCCTTCGGGTGCAGGGGAGTCGCTGGAGGACCTTGCTAAGGTGTGCAGCGCCATCCTGACCTCCGCCTTTGGCGCTGCCCCACCCCCTTTGGTGGAGTCCTCCGTCCCTGCACCCACGACGCCTACCCTTCGTCCTCATGTCCCTGCGGTGCCTGGTCCTTCCCCCCCACATGATGCCCCCCCCCCCTCTGGAAGACAAAGGAGTCTGCCTGTGCAGGCAAGCTAGGGGACACGCGTCCCACTGTGTCCCCCACCTGGATTTGAACTTTGGATTGCCCTATGGGCATTGTACATTTTGAACTTTCAAGGGACAAACAGATTTTTGGATGCTGAATAAAGCAATTTCTTTTTCCTTAGTACACTACTGTCTATCTGGTATTGCTGTTGGTGGACCTGCTCCATTATTTTGGGTGGTGATAATGTGTTGGGTGTGTGGGAATTGTCGTCTTGTGCTGGTCATAGGGTGGACCCTGGTATCTGTGTGCCATCACAAGCTGTTGGCTACATAACTTTGTTCATGTAAGCAGTTACTGCATGGTGACATCGTCCCAAGGTGTGTTCCTTCCTCTGTGTAATCTGACATCTTCCCTGCAGGGTCATTCCAATATGTGGTGCTGAGCTGTGTCTACATTGGCTGGGTGTGTGACGGACTCGTTAGACTTTGGCCATGCATGCTGAGCGATGTCTCCACCTGCATCATTCGTGGCGTCCTTGGTGGTCACTGTACTTGTGTATGTAGACTGTTGACATGACTTCATGTGGACATGTTTTCTTTTCGGCGCAATGCATGTGTATACTCCCAGCCTCGCACACATGTGGTACATGTACTGCAGGATCTTTGTGCACCTGACTGACTTTGGTGGGCATTGGATTTGTGGGTACTCCACCCTTTTCTTTGCAGGGGCACTGCTGTGAGTGTTAGGCACCCACCCCTCCTGTGTCTGGGCACTGCTGTGAGTGTTAGGCACCCACCCCTCCTGTGTCTGGGCACTGCTGTGAGTGTTAAGCACCCACCCCTCCTGTGTCTGGGCACTGCTGGGAGTGTTAGGCACCCACCCCTCCTGTGTCTGGGCACTGCTGGGAGGACTCTGCACACACCCCTCTTATGTCTGGGCACTGCTGTGAGTGTTAGGCACCCACCCCTCCTGTGTCTGGGCACTGCTGGGAGGTCTCTGCACACACCCCTCTTATGTCTGGGCACTGCTGTGAGTGTTAGGCACCCACCCCTCCTGTGTCTGGGCACTGCTGGGAGTGTTAGGCACCCACCCCTCCTGTGTCTGGGCACTGCTGGGAGGACTCTGCACACACCCCTCTTATGTCTGGGCACTGCTGTGAGTGTAAGGCGCCCACCCCTCCTGTGTCTGGGCACTGCTGGGAGGACTCGGCACACACCCCTCTTATGTCTGGGCACTGTTGTGAGTGTTAGGCACCCACCCCTCCTGTGTCTGGGCACTGCTGGGAGGACTCTGCACACACCCCTCTTATGTCTGGGCACTGCTGTGAGTGTTAGGCACCCACCCCTCCTGTGTCTGGGCACTGCTGTGAGTGTTAGGCACCCACCCCTCCTGTGTCTGGGCACTGCTGTGAGTGTTAGGCACCCACCCCTCCTGTGTCTGGGCACTGCTGGGAGGACTCTGCACACACCCCTCTTATGTCTGGGCACTGCTGGGAGTGTTAGGCACCCACCCCTCCTGTGTCTGGGCACTGCTGGGAGGACTCTGCACACACCCCTCTTATGTCTGGGCACTGCTGTGAGTGTTAGGCACCCACCCCTCCTGTGTCTGGGCACTGCTGGGAGGACTCTGCACACACCCCTCTTATGTCTGGGCACTGCTGTGAGTGTTAGGCACCCACCCCTCCTGTGTCTGGGCACTGCTGTGAGTGTTAGGCACCCACCCCTCCTGTGTCTGGGCACTGCTGTGAGTGTTAGGCACCCACCCCTCCTGTGTCTGGGCACTGCTGGGAGGACTCTGCACACACCCCTCTTATGTCTGGGCACTGCTGGGAGTGTTAGGCACCCACCCCTCCTGTGTCTGGGCACTGCTGGGAGGACTCTGCACCCAACTCTCCTATATCAGGATATGTACGCTTAGAACATACACGGGTGTGGGTTCGCTCCATGCATACGCGGGTGGGGGTACGGTCCGTACGTACACTGTTGGGGTGGGGGTACGCTCCATGCATACGCGGGTGGGGGTACGGTCCGTACATACACTGTTGGGGTGGGGGTATGCTCCATGCATATGCGGGTGGGGGTACGGTCCGTATGTACACTGTTGGGGTGGGGGTACGCTCCATGCATACGCGGGTGGGGGTACGTTCCGTACGTACACTGTTGGGGTGGGGGGTACGCTCCATGCATACGGGGGTGGTGTTACGGTCCATACGTACACTGTTGGGGTGGGGGTACGCTCCATGCATACGCGGGTGGGGGTACGGTCCGTACGTACACTGTTGGGGTGGGGGTACGCTCCATGCATACGCGGGTGGGGGTATGGTCCGTACGTACACTGTTGGGGTGGGGGGTACGCTCCATGCATACGGGGGTGGTGTTACGGTCCGTACGTACACTGTTGGGGTGGGGGTACGCTCCATGCATACGCGGGTGGGGGTACGGTCCGTACGTACACTGTTGGGGTGGGGGGTACGCTCCATGCATACGGGGGTGGTGTTACGGTCCATACGTACACTGTTGGGGGGGTATGCTCCATGCATACGGGGGTGGTGTTACGGTCCGTACGTACACTGTTGGGGTGGGGGGTACGCTCAATGCATACGCGGGTGGGGGTACGGTCCGTACGTACACTGTTGGGGTGGGGGTACGCTCCATGCATACGCGGGTGGGGGTACGGTCCGTATGTACACTGTTGGGGTGGGGGTACGCTCCATGCATACGCGGGTGGGGGTACGGTCCGTAAGTACACTGTTGGGATGGGGGGTACGCTCCATGCATATGCGGGTGGGTGTACGGTCCGTACATATCCGTACCCACGCTGTGGAATGCTTGTGCGGGCCGTACCCAGGCCTTTGCCACGTGGGTACGAGCCGTCCCGCCATTGTTGGGGTGACGTAGGTGTGGGCGTGGTACGACTCGTACCCACGCTCTTAAGGCGTGGGTACGGGACGTACCTGTATTGTTGTGTTACCGGTTCGCGTCGTCAACCACTTCCGTTGTGGCGGACGCTGGCTTTGCTGGACACGCCCCCACCCCCTCATAGTGACCAGGGCCTGGGGGTCAGGTATGTACAGGGCATGTGTGCTGTGTGACTTGGGTGGGGGTTTTGTGGCCTGCCCCTGCTCCTGCCCCCCCCACCCCTTTCCCCCCTCCCTTTGTTGTTCTGACCTTCTGCGGCGTCTGCGTCGGAACCTGTAAAGGAGGTCGACTGCTATTTGGGCCGGGATGACACGTAGGTTCGGGTCCATGTCTGTCCGTCGCGTGCAGGTACTCCTTGTTTGCGTCGTCCTGATTTCCCGGCAGTTTTTGGCTGCCGGAAAATATTCTCTGTGCGGGATGACGTCGGTGCGAATCGTACTTCCTGGTTCGTGAAAGGCAGGCTGCGTGCGTCCCGACGTCACGTCGGCGCTTTCCCGGATCCCATTTGTATGTATATTTTCGTCGGTCGGTGTTTTGTACGAATCGTACGGAAATAGTATTTCCGTGCGAATCGTACTTCCATGTTTGTATATTGTTCCGACCGGGTACGCGTCGGACGGAGAATATGCTCCGTCCGACGGTTCGTACCTTGTTTTTCCAGGATCGTAATCGGCACCAAAATATTGATGGTAGATGAAAGCATAAGCAAACCAGTAACAGGAAAGGAACAAAAGTAAGCAAGTACCATATTTACGTGCATAGGTGATCGATCGACTCATCAAAATATAAATGTATGCAACAAATCAAAGGGGCTTACGTCAACAATTTACTGTTAATAGGTATAAACCCATCAATAATAAGTGTATAAAAAGGGCCCAATATATGTTCAAAATGGTGTAAACTGTTGTTTAATTTTGAAATCAATTTAAAATTTAGCCACTTCAAACATATCTTCAAGTCATGAGCGAATCGTCGGAAAGAAATTGGATCTCCACAAACTTAATATGGTAACTTTGGCTGAACTAAGGGCTGTGGAAAACCACTTAAGGATATGAAAGGACATGGGGGGCTAAATCTAAAGAGTAGTGCAAAAGTGATAAACGCTTTGTGGAAGCAAGATTTATAGAAGAATGGTCCTTCAAGTAGTCTTCAAGCTGAAGTCAAAATGTGTGAATATTTGGGCATTCCCACAACATATGGACTATGTGCTCGACACCTCCAACAGAGGGAATCATGACGAAGTTTGGCGGAGTATAATTTGGCCGGGGACCAGAGTCTTTGAAGGGCCTAAGGAAGCCTTTTAAAGCACAGATGAGGAATGGGTGACCAAGATGATGAGGGTATGGAGTAAACCTCCAAGGTTTATCTTGATGGGGCTGTCATATGGGAAGGTGAGGATCCCAAGGTGTGAGAGTCTTTGTGGAAAGAAAAAATTTAATGGAAAAGACACAAATCTGGCACTGACATTTCAAAAGCCTCAAGAATGACTACCAGATTTCCGCTCCCCCCTCGTCTTCCATCTACTCAATCCTCACCCCATCATCAAAATATTAATAGATGTTTTTCACAATTGTAACTAAGCTACCAAAACACATCGAAGATCAACTCCTACAATGGTATGCATGTAATGATATCTAGATATGTGATATTTGCACTGCACCAATGTAGCCAAAAGGAAGCCAAAAGCTGTAGAGTCAATTGACCATGTTTTTTGCTGTCACCACCAATCTATCCACCTGTCTTCCAAATTGTCACTTGTCAGCTCCCACCACGCACAGTCTTTAAAACCCTGCCAACACACTTTCGTCCTAGGTCCTGAATGAATAGTTTGTTAGCTTGTAGAGTTACAATATCTGCTACACGTGATACGGCTTGTCTAAACGTCTTACGTTCATGGTGAATATAAAATTAGTTAAGAATTAATGATAGCTTGCCCTGCGTGATGGATGTTTTGAGTGTGCTTTTTGCACTGCTTCAAGTTTACTTCCTTCACAATAATTATCTCAGATTACACTGGTTTTAATCTTACTTCTGCAAGTCCTACAGTTACTAAATTTGTGTTTTTCTTGCTTGCCTTGAGCTGCTTATGTCATAATCCATATTTCCATGATTTGATGGGTTTATCGATGTCACAATGTTTGTGCAATATTCACAGTGCTATCGATATACATTATTCTGAAAAGGGCTTGTAGTTTGTAATGAGTTGGTGGCATCCAAACTTAAATCTGAAAGGGAGAAAAGACTAGTGTTCCTCTCAGGCACTTGAATGTGTGATGCGTGTTCCCACAAAGTCACACTTTACTACTTGTCTCTCACGGGCAAAGGTGCTCACTCCTGTATTATATAGTGAGTGTGCAGGGGGAAAGCCAGTAGATCACCAGCATGTGCAGCCCTTTGGAGGGTCAAGCCTTTCTCAGCCATCCAGATGTTGGTCTTGTAATTCAGGTATGGTCCAGTCTGCTGTTCAACTGTGCCATGTGCATATCCTGAAAGTTAGAACAGCTTTTTCTGGTAAGCCACCAGGTTCTCCTCATGGTCCTACACTTCTTCCCAGCCACATGGGGAAAGGAGTAAAAAGGCAAGGCAAAGAAGGGTCCTTGACTCAGCTGGTGCTGATAGTCAAGGAAACTGTAACATAGCAGCTATAGAGGGTCAATACCTATCCAAAACTGGGTCCACTGATGGGCATTCCATCTTCCAAATTCCTACAGCCAACCAGAGGCTGGAGCTTCTTCATGGGAACTTTCCGGGGAGGAGTTGTAAGCCACAGACCACCATACATCAAAGTAGTGTTGAGAATTGTGCTTTTTTAGGGAAGATATCTATTCAAAATATGGATTTCAGCCTACAAACCAGGCACTTTCAAAACTCTTATGTGTTCTTTGAAATACAGGATCCAGGAGCTGCTACGTGAACAGGGAATCAGAATGGTCTTAATGCTGGTTCAGAGAACCACAATTTGAAAAACAAGCATTGGCATAGCCAATAGGTCTCGCCTTTGGGACCTTTTAAGTGTTTTGCTTGAGCTATGGGAGGGGGGAAGGTAAACAAGGCACCACGGATTGAACGTAAATCAAACAGCTGCCCAGGCTTTTTGATGAAAATATTACAACTTATTGCACAAGGAGGTCGGCGTTGGCAGCCCCGGGTGCTGTGTTCTTAAGATTTGGGACTACAAAGCAAGGTCCCGCAGCTGTGCTCTGAAAGGACCATTTGGCAGTTACACAGCCTCCTCCACACGCAAACACACAGAGGCAGACACACATGCAGAGAGGCAGCCGCACACGCTTGCAAACCACACACACTCATTTACAATCTCACTAAGACACGCAGATACACAGGCAGACAGAATTACAGACACGCAGAGAACTAAGTTGGCTAACTTAAAGAAGTCTGGTGCTGCATCATAATGAAATAACTAACAGGGTTCCAAAATATGCAACTCTAGAATTGCGACTCCAAGAAACAGTTCAGGGTTCTTAAAACAATCATCAAATCACGTTATAATAGAAGTGAAAAAGAGCCCAAAGAAAAGATTCGAAAAGGGAATAGCAGGGATTATGCCCAGTAGCGTGCTCAAAGGAAAGTCAACCCAACGAAGAGAAATAGACAAGGAGCTCGTTTTAAGGTAAACACCAGCACTCACGTCGGGACAGAAGTGCAACTAGAGCCAAATTGGGGGGGGGGTTCTTCCAGTAATAGGCAGAGTGGAGAGGCAGGGTCTCTAAGAAGGGGCGAAAAAACAACAGCTCCTCATTTAGAAGCAAATGGTCTTTTAAAGACCTGTGAAGTACTCAGATGCGGCTGTGTGTGTGCCCCGGAAGCTGTCTCAGCCTGGGCTGCCACACACGGGGGGAGGATGGTGGGGGGAGATCAGCTGAGGCTGAAAACAAAGCAACAACTTCACGGCTAAAGGAAATCAGGCGGAAAAAAAACCCCCACACAATCTGTGTTTTCGTCTCTTATTTTAAATGTGTTGTTTCTTATAGTCGCTGTGATGCCCATTTAACTAATAGAGTATACAAATTATATGTACACCAGATGCCCCGAACACCACATTTGTGGCTTTTTTGTGTGTTTATGTGAACAATTTCTAAAAATAACATGAAAGAAACAAAGATCATGTCTGTGGTATGCTTTTTTTATTGTCAATATACGGGAAAAAAATATAATTGCGGTGACACTCCTGGGAACCCGGCTTCCCGGCCATTTTCAGACTCAAACATTTCTTTAAAACACATACGTTTCAGGATAAAAGGCTGTCTGTGCGGTAGATCTGCTCTGTGATTGGCTAAAATTATGGTGGATGTAACATTTTAGGGCAGGATGATATGGCTCTGCACATCCATGAAACCTCAGCCATTACCCCTGGTGAAACCGGGAAGGTAGCAACCTGCGTGGCCTCTGCAGCAACCGTGATGATTCATCTGCGGTGTCGCCTGAGAAAATCTGAGGCGCGCACGCAGACTGGGTTTGATGATGATCACACTGTTCTCCATATCTAGGGCACGCCGTGCCTCACCTTTGTTACAAAAACAAGCCCGCGTGTGGTATGTGAGGGAGCAGCCCATCTGTTTTCAATTTTCGCGCACGCGTCTGGGCACGATAATTGGAAACAGATGTCACCCGGGCGGAGCAAAGGCGGGACATACACCCGCCTTTGCCAAATTGCGTGCTGTCTTTTTTTAAAGATAGCACGCAGAGCCCAGTTAAAATAAGCACAAAAAAAACCCACACGCACCAGCATGTGAAAAGTCCTGGTCAGCTGCAAGAGGCCGTATCCTTAGAGCAGCGCATGCGCGCTGTGCTAAGGCTCGACCTAATGATGCTCCACAGAAAAAAGAAACCCTCATAGAGCAAATGAGAACCAGTTTGAAAGCCTTGAAAAAGAATATCATATGAAGTGATTAAGGGCCATATGTAGGTAGGGTCACATTTACCGACTCATAAATACCGAATTTTACCGATTCGGTATTTATGAATCGGTAAATGTGATGTAGGTAATCAATCGGTAAAATTTACCGATTCGGAAAGGGTCGGTAATTTAGAATCGGTATTTACTGATTCGGTAATGAGGCATACCTTCCCATTGATTCCTATGGGCCAGGAGGCCCATAGGAATCAATGGGAAGCCAGTTACCATTACCGAATCGGTAAATACCGAATCGGTAATGGGGGAGGCAGTAGCATGGGTGGCAGGGTGTCACATTGACACCCTGTTGCACCCCTGATTCGTCCATGTGTGCACATGTGGCGCACATACATGCCCTAAGGGCATGTATGTCTGCCACATGGCACTTTGACATCAGCAAAATATAACGTTTTGCTAGGTATTCGGTATTTATCACCAACCTATATTTGGTGGTAAATACCGATTTCTAATTCCTACCCATCACTCATTTGAGTGTTACCTACATATCATTTCAGGATTCGGTATTTACCGAATCGGTAACTTTACCGAATCGGTAATTTTACCGAATAAGAAATTTTACTGATTCGGTAAATTACTGAATCCTGAAATGTGCCCCATACATCTCAAATGGCTAAATACCGGTCGGTAACGGGATATTTACCGAATTTCGGCCGATACCGACCGGTATTTAGCTACCTACATATGGCCCTAAATCCCTTGCAAACCGGGAGAGTTCTAACTGAAGCTAGACACTCTAGAAAATTGCATAATCCATGAAGTGAAAAGGAACCATATGGGCAGGGGTAGACTAGAAAATGGAAAAGAACCCATATTTAAAAAAGAGAGTTCATGCAGGATATTATTAAAAAAGCTTAGTTCAGGGTTGTCAGATGGAGGACAGGGGTGCATTATTCCTTTGGTTCTACTCTTTTTCAGGGACACATGCTGCAAAATTAATATTTCAGATTTTGGAGAAAGCCTCTCCTGTTTATCAAAGATGATGAAGATAATTAAAGCTATATCACTAAATGGCGACAGAGGCTAGAGCTTCTATGGTGCTTCTTTCCCTGGAGAATATATATATATGTTTTTTATTATTTTTTTAAAAGATGCTCACAGTAAGTACAGCCCTAAAGGCGCATAAAATAACTTCTGGCATGCAAGGTGACCCAATGTGACTTCACAGAGTAAATGAAAACATCTCTTAACAAGGCGAACACTTAAATCTCATAAATGGCAAGTAAAAAAGGACTGCGCGGAACACCTTCAACGACTTAAATAGAAATATTGGCCACCACTCGGTGAGAGATAGTTCATTTCACACTCTGTTCTTTGCTAAAAAAAGCAGTATTACTAGATTACTTTGAACAGGCTCTGTTTTCCAAGATGTAGTTTACAATTTAGCTCACGGAAGGACAAAAGCCAACAATATCTCTTAACAAGGAGAACACTCAGATCTCATAAATGGCAAGAAAAGAAGGACTGCGCGGAACACCTTCAACGACTTAAATAGAAATAGTGGCCACCACTCGGTGAGTGATAGTGCCTCACAGACTGTCCGTCCCAGTGCTGGGCAGTTAGGTTGGCAGTAGCAAGGTGGGAGGTAAGGTGAATGGAACTGTATGGGCCAGGTTAAAATGAGTCAGTTCTTCAGGAAAGCCCCATTTTTTCGCATATTTTATGTTTTTATTATTTCATGGACCAAACCAGGCAACTTCCAAAGGCACAGCGGCTTAAAGATACAACACGTGTTACTGCACTCACATTCCTAGGTTTCATTCCAGTGCCGTGCATTGAGTTCACGTTCTATACACCGTAATAATTTGCATATTCAAAGATCTTCCTAATCGATAATCTAACACGCCGTCGCAGTCAGGAAGTGGCACCTCCCTTCACAGGTATGTATGCTCCATTAAAACATAGCCAGCAAGGCTGCATTCCTGCAGGCGGAAGCTGCAGGACAAAGGGGGCAGCGCGGGAAAGAGCTACAATCGACCAACGTGATGGAAGGGAAGACACTGAGGCGTGAAGAGGACAGGGTTGGAGGTGATGAAAGGTAATGATAGGGGGATTTGAGAGCGCACCAACAAGAATGCAGGTGCAAATTCTGAAACATTGAACAAAGGGTCGTGTACGAGTACTGATGAGTGCGCTGAGATGACCCCTGGGTGACAGTCTAGGGTACCAGGGCAAGAGGATCGTCTTCTCAAGGTCACGTGGTCCGCCTCAGCATGCATGCCCAAGGGAGCGTGCTCCATTATCAGAGTTCAGAACTGAAGCCTCCTTTGGAACTTCCGCCTGTTCTCAGCACATGAAAAGACCACCCAGTGACCTAAAGCAGTCTAAAGTCACGGAGACTTGTAAATACCTAGAGCCAGGTATCAGCTTGTACTGCCTGCTGGATACGGATCTCACTTTCAAAGGCGAACCGTGCTGAAATTATTGTTCTACATCAACAGTGCATCTGGGCATGTGATCAATTAATCAATAACTTAAGAAAATAGAGAAAAGCTTATGAGGTTTTAACGCTTCTAAAGCTAGCGCTATGTCACTGCCAAGGTAAACGGAGTCAGACTGTCCCTGAAAGCACTGTGAGGAGGGAAACAACTTGATGCGGAGCTTCCCAGCGGAATGCCGCACATTCCTCGTGCACCAACAGTAAAAGCAGATCGATGATTAGCCTGACTGGAGGTGCCCGGCTCAGGGACACACTCTGATGCAACTTACTAACCACGGTTTGGTGCTCAAGTAAAGAGCTCTGATACATTCGAGTCAAGTTGGCGCTATATAAAACTCCAAAGAAAGAGCTGTAAGAGATGTTTAACACGCTCCAGATATTTGGAACCATTTGTCTCTGGCTCATGTATAAGCCCCAATTAGCTGCAGTCTATTCACTGAAGCCTTTACTAACATGGTTAGAGCACTTTGTGGATAGCAACTGTAAAAAACAAGATAAGGCTGGGCGCAGGCACGTAGTGGTGCGCGCACGCACACACACACACACAGACGCCGTTTCCCTTGCGGGAGCAAGCAGGGGCACCAGATAATTACAAACATATGTTGCCAAAGCTCGCTCCCGCAAGGGAATCGCCAAACGTGCACGTGTTGCCATTGAAAGCAATGCAATGTGTGCAAGTTTTTCCCGAAAAAGTGAATCAATTCCAAGAGGTCTCTTCCTATGCAGCACATGCACGCTGCACAGGCGACAGCGCATGCACGCTGCGTAGGTGAGACCTAATGAGGGCATCACGCAGGAAGAAAGCTGTCCCCAGCCAAACAAATGTAAGCACCACCACACTGCACATACAGAGGGGAACACAAGGCATCCAGTAAAGTGCAACTGAATGGATTTTACGCAACTGGGCCACCAGACACTGTCCAGGGTGTGCACGTCAATAGGTATGTGCTCAGCCATTAAAAACGAGCCACCATTATGTGTCCACCGCCACATGGGCTGGTTATGGGATATCAATGACTCTCCAAAACGGGTAGGGTGCCCTTCGGTCTTTCCCAGACCAATAGAACTAATCTCTCTACTGAAAGCAAACAGACGCACAGTTGAACACGAAGGAGCAGCAAAAGGACAAATTTGGCAGCAAAAGTGAAAGTGGGTAGAAGGGAACAGCTTTCAGACTGAACTGAGGACTTTTGTTTCTACAACTCTTGGTGTCCACGTTGGATTAGTAGAAGATGGCCATTACTGGTATGATAAAGTTCATTTTACAATGAGTGTAAAGAGTATTAATATGTGGGGAAAAGTCTGAAGATTGTGGATGTCAAACATAGCAACTATCGGTGGAAGGCAAGCTTGGGGCTACCAGAATTTTATTGTCCATGGAAGGTGTGAGGCATTTTGGTAGCATATGAAAAAGTTGCATGAAAAATACCTTGAGTCTAAAAGACAGTGGAAATAAACCAAAGAAATGACTGAATTGTAGGAAAAATACTTTATTAGAATACTTAATTATATATACCTAAAAATAAGTTTATAAAAAATGTCCAAGGCAAAGTCTGCAACTTAAAACTCAAAGGAAACCAGCATTACAATAAAACCTAAGAACTTGTTTAATTTAAAATGTAGTTCTGAATGTTGAGATAGCCACGGACAGGTCAAGGTAGAGAAGACAAAACATCTTTTAGAAGTCGGTTTTTTGGACTTTGGCCGTCTTGTGGTTAAGAGTGTGGCAGCAAACCCATACAGCAAATTTTGGACACCCCAAAATGTACCTCATTTGGTCCTCCCACAGTTTACTGGATGGGAAACAGTATTAAACATCAATATCTTGAGGCACTCTGTCCCAGCGTTAAGGTACCTCCCAGAACATTACATTAGCAGATAAAAACAGATCAATAAGTAATGGAGATAATCTAAAAATTGAGTTCCATATCAATGAAAAGTTGAAGGGTTTTAATACAAAAATTCGAAATAAGCGGCACGGAGTCAATGCTATGAAGGGTCTCAGATGCAAAGTTATACAGAGTATGTAAAATTAGAAAATATTCCAAGTCCCAGTTGATAGAAAAAATATTGATAATATGGGGCAGCATCTCGAGCAGCATAAGAATGCTCAGGAGCATCTCTGGTTCACCCCCAAATTCAAGAAGTCCTTATACACTAGTCTTGCATATAAAAATAGTAATTTTGCAAAATCATCATGGTGTGAGCAGAAGTATTATTTCCTTAGTGAATCAGAACACAAGACTAATACACGTCATTACCTTAACACGTAAGCACCATCCCTATTCTTTAAAAAAATGCTGATGTCATCCAGAGATGTTCGAACAAATATGAAACATTTGACAATAAGTCTTTTCCTCTGTATTAACATCTACACCATAAAAAGTTCATTGTGAGCAAAATAATACAGCAATGTAAATAAACTGAAACAGCCTCAGATGAACTGCTGCTGCTGTGGAGCCTGTGAGTGTGAGGAGAGGATGTGTGTGGGGGGGGGGGGGTGGAGCAGGAGTGAGTGACAGGGATGGCATCCATTTTCTCTAAATTGGCATTTATCAGGGAATTGTGGCATAACTAAAACATTAATAAACACACTTCTACTCATATAGGGATGTCATTTCTTTTGGTAATCCAGCCTGCATTCGTAAAATCAAGTGTGAAAAGTCTTCTGAATCATCATTAATAATGCTCGAAATATAAACTTGAAAGAACCATCCACAAGAGGACAGACCGGAAGCAAGATGAAGATGCCTCAATGCAGAGGCTGTGGTGGTGCTGAGGCTGTCCTTGAGGCAGGACCAGTGCAGGGAGCTGGAGGTTTCATCCTCGAAAGTTGTCTTCAGGCAGCAGTTGACCCTGAAAGAGAAGGAAGAACCCGAGCTGCAGGTTTGGAAGATGTAATTATAGCTTATATATTATTTTTTGCAGACCGATTCATCAGGATACACTTTGGACTTTAGGTGGTGAAGGGACACAAAGGAAGGTGTGGAGCAACATGAACATGGCCCTGCAGGCAGCAGGACAGCAACACTGGGGTATATTTACTAGGAAATGGTGCAGCACGGTGCTGCGAGCAATTCTGCAGCGCTGCACTATGTCATTTAGAAACGTAGGGAAGCGCTGTGTTTACAAGAATACGGAACACCCCTTTGTTTCCTTTGTGATGGCACTAACAAAAGCTGTCTAGCACCAACAGACACCCTTACACCATAGGGTACCTGCATGGCAGAGATAATTGTTTCTGTGCAGGAAGGTGTCCCTTCTTGCTCATAAACAATCAGTAATGGTGATGTGCTACTTCTATGTGCGCTGCAGAATCAAAATGCCATTATTTATTATTTTTGTGCAGGAAGTGACACATTCCTGCATATAAACAATCATTAATGGCGTTTTTCTCCAGCAAACAACGAGTAGAAATAGAAGCATTTTTCCTTGTTGCACAAATCTAACACCTGTTATTCAGTGGCACTTGTTTTTGGTGCTGCCTCAGATTTACACCTCCTTGTAAATCTGGGGCAGCATTAAAAAGCAATGGCTGTTGCGGTGGAACGCCCACAGCAACACCCATTGACCGCCCCTTTCACGCAGAAAACTGCATGAAAGGGAACCATATTTACAAAGTGTTGTAAGCCATGCAAAGTGGCTTAACAGCGTTTTGTAAATATGGAGCAGGGCATTGCGGCACCGGAACATCAAAAAAAGTGATGCTTCGATGGCGCAATGCCAGGGGAGAGGATGTAGTCTTACGGCTACAGCGGTCGACCTCGAAGCGGAGGAACCGGGTTCGAGTCTCGGCATGGAAGCTCAACATCCTGTGATTCTGGGCAAATCACTTATTCTCCCCGTGCCTAACAAAAAAATAATGTGTCCATCTGTAAAGAAACTTGTGCTCATGTAAAGCGCTCCGATACCTGATATCAGCGGGTCTAGTTTGCGCTATATAAAACGTCTGAAAAACTGAAGTTCCAATGGCACAATTTCCTTGTAAATTTGCCCCACAGTTTTGGAAAATACCTTTCCTTATTTTTGCAATTTATTCAACGAACCATCATTAAAAAAGATACTGGACTGATGGAAAATGACGTTGTATGTTCACACTGAGGCACAACTGATTGGTAGAGCATGCACTCTTTGACCAAAAGATCTTTTTTTAGTTTTGCAAGAAAAAGACTGGAACAGGATCTTCTCAGCCAAGGTTATTTTTAAGAGGTTAAACCTCACCATTTGTCTTTTGAACTGCCAGCTTTTGACTGGGAAGCAATGAGCTGGGAGCTTGAAAGTGCAGAGCACTGGTGTTTGCTGCTGGGCCCATGACAGGTGGGGGACTGTGACACCCCTCTTGTTCCAGCTGCCACCTTGATTTGCTGCATGCTGTGAGTTTGTGGGACTGGGCTGTCCAATAGATAAGTGGTGCTCAGGATGAACGGAAGTAGCTCCCACATCAGTAGCTGTGATGTAGCCAGCTATCTCTGCTGTGTGCTGGGCTGCTACGCCCTTGCTGAGCATGAGATTACAGGTTTGTTCTGTGTGTTTGCTGCAGGTGATGATTAGTTGTATATTGAGGAGTTTCTTCTGGGTGTTGGAGTGTGGCGCGTTAAGGTGGTGTGTAATGTGTTTGGGTATAAGAGATGGTGTGAAGTGGTATGTCAGAGAAGCAAGTATGCATATTCAGAGTACTGAGTAACTCTGTGTAGTGTAAGATGCAGAGGTGCAGCTATTTACAAGCACTAACAAGCATGTGATTCCCCGCGTACGTTGACGCAAGGCCAGATGTGGGTCCCAGGCTCACTGGGCCATGAGACTCAAACTGTACCTCACTGACAAGGTCTACGTGGGCCAAAACTGGTCCAAGGTTGCTTGTGTTTCCATGTATGTGTGAAAGACAGGGCAGTTTGGGTCAGACTGCTCCTTTTGGGTGTAGCAGGCATCGGGTGTTTGCCCGGGAGGCTGGAAGAGTGGGGGCCGCGTTGTTACTGGCGGACGGTTTTGCAGCAATGTCGGCCAAAAGTAACAAAAGCAGTAGTGGTAGGGGCCGGTGTTGTCCAGCAGCAGCGCTTCACGCTTGCACCCCCTGCCAACCCCTCTCAGTGTTGTTGTCAGCCCAAAAAAATTGCCAGGGCTGCTTTGAGCTTCCTGTCCTGCCCTAGGACCAAGACTGATTTGCATGTACCTAGTTCCTGTCTGAGTACGATTGTGGGTGACAAACAATGGACCGGTATGTGGGCCCAAGTGATCACCAATGGCTGAGATTAGCTCATAGATTACTTCCAGCACTTTTTGTTTTCTGCAGTAAGCAAACTGACACACCAGGTGCGATTGGCCTGCTCAGGCATGGCTCTCCTGCCTGCTGTGCCTCAGGACTCAAGCTGTGCCTCACTGAGCAGGCCTAGGGAGGCTGCATCTGATCTGGGGTTGTTTCTCTTCCTGTCTGGAGTGGACCAGGCATGACACTTTGGGCTGGAATGTTCCTGTTGGACTGACTTGCATGTGGAAGAGGTGCTCAAAGCAGCTTCTAATCACTTCACACCACCCCTAAAGCAAACATCATCCACAAACCAGAGACAGCAAAGGAAAGAAAGAGTTCAAGGCAACTCACCATGCTGAACCCTATCTTTTCTTACCCGTGCTCCACCACAACAGATCACCACAGCACACACCACTTCACAAGATGCCCATCATGTCAAAGTCTCACACATGCAACAGCTAGAACACATATATTAGCATGATACATCAGATGCACAATTGAGACAACCGATCTATTAACTAAATAAACATTTTCAAAACATCCATTCATCCAAAATAAAAAAGGAAGACGCCATGGATCAGTGACAAAATAAAGAATATAAAAGCACAACTATCCACCCTTTAGTCCCAGTGGTGCAAATCAAGAAGTCCACCAGACAAGAGATAACTCAAAGACTCTATAGACCCTACAAATCCACTCTTAAAAAGCTACAGAATACAATACTCAAACAGGACTTTCAAGTCAAAGTAACTAAGGAAGTCCACAAAATACTATTATGCACCTCTGTCAGGACTCCTAAATCACAAGATATCTGTAGGATAGTGGCAGATCTCTCCATTACAAAATCTAAGACCCAGGAGCCCTATCTTAACTACAACAACCTATTGCTCAATCTGACCCAAGGCAAGAAAAACAACCCCCATAGAAAGGCCCAGATTCATAAAAAAAATCGTGTTGTGTGTAAGGGAGAGAGCAAGAAAGCACCCTACCCACCAACATATGGTGCTGTTTTCTTCTCCCTGCGCTGATGCGCTGAGGCAGCATGCACACCCTCGCGCAATCGAGCAAGGGTGTGTGCATTCTGTAGGAATCGGGTTTTTTACTGGAAAGGGAACAATTCAAGTAGAAACACTAGCATTTAACAGTGTGTCTCCTTTGTATGGGTAATGAAGCATGCATGCGAAGTAGGAAAAATGAGAAAAAATGAAAACATTTCTCCTCGATACGCCTGCCTCCAGGAGGCATAAGCTTTTGGTGCAATTTCCTGTTTACAAATGTAATACCATAGTGGACGCCAGCCTGGTCTCTGTGTTCTGACTGGCCCCTACACACTAGGGACCCCTAAGGCATCGGTAAGAGTAGAACCCCTGGTAGGATACAGAAGGAGACACAGAAATCCCCCCTCTAAAACTGATCGCCCCCCTTCCTCTAACTACTAGATTCTCCCTCTGCTACCTTGCGGCCCATACAAGCATTTGGGGGAAGGGCAGTTTATGGACGTCATTGCCTTCAGTGGCGAAATACTTGTTTATATTTACTTCCTGTTTTAGGTCTGACCTCCCCATCATTGGACTCTTTGAATAGCATGCTGTTGGTTGCCTCCGTGTGAGGACTGTGAGAACCACTGTTTATGTTTTTCCATTTGCTTTGAGGAACTATTATGGGCAACAAATTATACCGACGTTATACTGTCGTGATGATCACCCTCAGTAATAGTGCATGTTATGTTGTGCATTAAAATCAATAAAACAGATATAAAAAAGGGGGAAAAAAGTACCCTTTAACAATCAGGCATAAGATACACTAGTCTACATAACAAACATACAGCACGTTATGTTGTGTTCCCGGGTTAGGCCCATGTAGCGAACCTGCTCCTTTCTTACATTGCCCTCTTTTCACAATAACATTTCTGCAGTGAACTTTTGTACATATTTGGACACACGACAATGTTGGATTAGTTTCTCTGAAACTACTTTGTTTACACATCTAGCTTCGCACAACATTATCACGATGCCTTGAATATCATGTACAAGGCCTCTTTAGGCACTATGTACAAATGTAATTCTATCTTCATCCACGGGGCGACAGAGCTATCTACAAGCCCATAACATCGCTAATCTACAACGCACATCGCGAGGCTCCTTTCTATTATAAACAATGACCATCCTGATAGATTAGCAGAGGAGGCACTTCAGCTGACACCGAGGGTCCCTGCTTGTTGTGACTTCACCAAGCAGCGGCCTGACATCTCTGTGAGGGGGTGTCCAGTTCGTGATCAGGAAGGGCTCCTACATTCTCTCCCACCAGGTAATGGGGTTGGATCATCCCTTTGGGGGATTCTTGGCTGTACACCTACACACACGCTAGGTACACTTAGAGTAGGGTTTGCATAGTAGGAGTACGCCTGATTACTACCTTGTTTATATGCCTGCATATGTGAACTGTTTTAGCACCAGGGTAGAACTGTATCTACTATTTACGCTTTTGGTGCTTGTAATCACTTTCATCTGCTTCTGTCTACTGATTATCGATGCACAAGAATAACATTGGTTCAATAAATATATTGAAAACGTCCCACTGTGCATTTGCTGTATATTTCTCTGAGCACTAGTGAGCTGGTCTGGTGGCTCAGTGGACTAATGCGTCCACTGCAAGAGCCTGTGTTCAACCTCATGGTCACAGGTTCAAATCCCAGCGGGTCCACTCAGCCTTTCATCCATCTGAGGTCAATAAAAGGAGTACCATTGAGTTGGGAAACAATGAACATCTGTTTTTCAGCACCAAGATACCTCCGGGTGAGAGTGTGCTTTACAAATATACATGTTATGTTATGTTACTGAGCGAAAGGTTCTGATCTATTTCCACGATCCCTGAGTTGTCAGGGTTTTTATGTTCAGTGCTTACCAGAAACCATTCGCTCCCTGGTAAGGTCAAGGGGGGTTTTAGTGGCACTGTGAGCTAGCTGGCCTATAGGCCAACATATCCTCCGGGGGTGCCGGAATCAGTCTAGGCACCTCACCCAACCTTTTTGTTGTCCAAAAAAAGTGTAGGTCCTACGGATTAGTGGGAACTACACGACAGTAACACTTTATTGAAATATGACAGTCACCACCCTTGCAATATGAAAGATAACCTACTATTTGGTCTTACATATTTGTAGAATCTCTTCTAAAAAAGCTGACTATTTCAAAGAAGTAAAACTTCTTAAAAACAAATTGACAGCGATCAATTACCCTGACCTGTTGGTAAAACAGTTTCTTAAAAGAGCTTGGTACTATAATTGTGACTGCTTACTCAAAACTAAAGAAATATGGCAAAATCGTGACCTTGCATGCACCACTACGTTTGGGGCCGAATCCCACAGAATTTAAAAGATAATCCTAAAGAATTGGCACCTCCTAAAATCTGAGGCCTTCAAACTTAACAAACGATTGAGGCATATCACCAAGGGCCCTATCGCCGCTTCAGCGGCACTTTTTGCCGCTAAAGCTGCGATTTTTTTTCCGCCCTATCTGCAAGCTGTCGCTAACAGCAGTTAGCGACAGCTTTCTGACGAAAGCGACCGATTTGGGAGCTGCTTTGCATGTCAGTGATATTTATCGCTAATGACATGCAAAGTAGGCGTTCCCGACCAACAGACCTGATAAACAGCCGCTAACCTACCCCATGTGTTGGCATGGGGTGGGAGCGGAACTTGCAGAGTTTTACTCCGCAGATTTCTGCGGAGTTACCTAAAAACCCCTCAGAGAATTGTGGAGTTTTGCGAGCGGCAGAATTCCAGTTCATCGTGCTGGTCTTGCTGATTTTTAGCACCGTGAGCTTGCCCCGTGCTGTAAAATCAGCACAAACAGCACCACGTGGTGCGCCAGAGGACGGGGAACAACCTTTACAACGCAACTTTTACAACGCACTACCATTACAACGCATTTTTTACAACGCATAATCCATTACAACGCATGACATTACAACGCATGACACTACAACGCATTTTTAAAAACTACCTTTACAACGCATTCCATTACAACGCATACTACCATTACAACGCATACCATTACAACGCATAATATTACACTATACTATCCAACACTTACCCTACTAATGCACCCCCTGGAGTTAGAATAGTAATTTTTACCCCTACACTATCCAACACTTACCCTACTGTAGCACCCCCTGGAGTTAGAATAGTAATTTTTACCCCTACACTATCCAACACTTACCCTACTGTTGCACCCCCTGGAGTTAGAATAGTAATTTTTACCCCTACACTATCCAACACTTACCCTACTGTTGCACCCCCTGGAGTTAGAATAGTAATTTTTACCCCTACACTATCCAACATTTACCCTACTGTTGCACCCCCTGGAGTCAGAATAGTAATTTTTACCCCTATACTATCCAACACTTACCCTACTGATGCACCCCCTGGAGTTAGAATAGTAATTTTTACCCCTATACTATCCAACACTTACCCTACTGATGCACCCCCTGGAGTTAGAATAGTAATTTTTACCCCTATACTATCCAACACTTACCCTACTGATGCACCCCCTGGAGTTAGAATAGTAATTTTTACCCCTATACTATCCAACACTTACCCTACTGATGCACCCCCTGGAGTTAGAATAGTCATTTTTACCCCTATACTATCCAACACTTACCCTACTGATGCACCCCCTGGAGTTAGAATAGTAATTTTTACCCCTATACTATCCAACACTTACCCTACTGATGCACCCCCTGGAGTTAGAATAGTAATTTTTACCCCTACACTATCCAACACTTACCCTACTGTTGCACCCCCTGGAGTTAGAATAGTAATTTTTACCCCTATACTATCCAACACTTACCCTACTGTTGCACCCCCTGGAGTTAGAATAGTAATTTTTACCCCTACACTATCCAACACTTACCCTACTGTTGCACCCCCTGGAGTTAGAATAGTAATTTTTACCCCTATACTATCTAATACTTACCTTAAATGTAATTTAATAATATGCGTTGTAATGGTATGCGTTGTAAAGGTAGTATGCGTTGTAATGGTAATGCGTTGTAAAGGTATTTTTTAAAAATGCGTTGTAGTGTCCTGCGTTGTAATGTCATGCGTTGTAATGGATTATGCGTTGTAAAAAATGCGTTGTAAGTGCATGCGTTGTAAAAGTGTGCGTTGTAACGTCATACATCCCCAGAGGACACTGCTTCTTTCTGCTTCTCAAGTAGATTTTCTACTCGAGCGGCAGCTTTTGCAACACAATCTTCAAATTTCTCAAAGTAAGCGGTAGCGACCTGCTGTGACCGCAGGCATTAAGAAATATTGCCAAGATAATGTTGGCGAGCCATGTGAGAAAAAGAACCTGCCACACGGCAGTTGGTAGAGTTTTTGCCGACTTCACGCACCAAGCAGACCGCGCAGTTCGAAATAACTCCCCTAGTGTGGGCCTATTTTATAGCGGGCCTTCTATGTGACTCCTCCCGTGTTTGTGCCTCAGTGAGCACCCATCTTATGTTTGTTGGCTCGAGGGACTACACACCTTGCGACCATATTTAGTAAAGAAGCATGCTCCCAACATCTGGTGTCCATTTCTGTCTCCACCCATTCTTCTTCCAGCATGCCACCGTGGCATCCAGCCTCCATCAGTGGAGGCAGCCACCCCCACCAGCCCATGGTCCTCTCACAGGATCTACTCAGAGTTGGCCCGACACCAGAAAGATGCAACATGCAGCACCCACTGAATTTCTTCACTCCGTCCTCTCAGCTGAGCACGACAACCTCCTCAGGGGAGCAGCACTCTACGTCTCTCTGGCCCAAGTCACAGTGAGGGGGACGTGAGGCTAGCCAGCATCAGATTTTCAAGATGAAGGCCCAGAGAGGATCCTCTTGATTTCGACTCCTGCAATCACCGTGGCATCCCCCAGGGGACTCACTGGACTTTCAGGCACCTTTGTTCCTGGGGGATCAGGTGCGGCCTCCACCCCTTTCACCTCGCTTCCCAGAGCGCTGCATCTTTGATGGTCTGGCTCTCCTTCAGGATGAGCGGGGGCAGCAAAGCTCCCATCAGTTGAGGGTCAGCACACTGGATCCTCTTGACATTGCCCCCTCCCAACCTCTGGCACCAGGGAGACATGGCAGGCAGCACCCACCAAACCGCTCTGCACAGGTCTCCTAGCTAGGCAGAGCAACCCAGGAATGGGGAAGGAACAAGCTGCTACCCTTCCCTGGCCTGAGGTGATGTGTGATGCCCACCGGTGTCACATTTTCAGAGTGGAGGTTCTACTCACCTGGGGTATGGCATTGATTTCAGCTCCTGCACTCACTGTAGCATCCCCGGCGGCCTCCACCATGCTTTTCAGTCCTGCCACTGTCTGGCCCACAATTGCTGCCAGTTAACAGGCCCACTTCTGTTCCCTGGGGCTCGGACGTGGCCCCTCAGCACTTACTTTGCTTCCAGGGGGTTTCCAGACGTCATCTCTAGCGCATTATGTTCAAACTGGATGGAGTAGCGACCGCCATCATAGGGCTCTTGGCATGGCCTGGCCCAACCCGCATGTTTTCTGCTATCAGTTCACAGGTGTCGGCACCTTCTCCTAAACTCTTCTTTGTTTGTGTGGTTTTGGGGGATTTGAGGGCATCTTCATCATTGTTGGCTGAGGGATTCCGTTAGATTATAATGAGGGCCATGAGAGGTGAGACTCAACGTGTATGCTAGGCCATCTTGCCAGGCCACACTCCCTTACGAGTGTAAAGTTACTACTTATAGCTTTTTACATGTAGCTCAAGATCCCTGCCACCATGGCGGTGATCTCTGCCACTGTGGTAGAAATCTCCACCACTGCGATGTAGATGGGAAAGAACAAGGAAAATCATTAAAGTGTTTTCTTTATTAAAGAAATATTTTATTGTAAAATATAAAATTAAAGTAATTGAAATCATTTTACCCTAAAACTAATAAAATGAATTGTTAGACCACATTAACTCGTCAAAATAAACGTTTACTAAATAATTGAAAAACATGAAATTATTTCCGAAATATTCATTTCAAAAACAAAATTTTAAAACCCCAATCCAAATCTTGTATTTTGAATATTATTATTATTATGTAAATCTAATTAAACATTGTGTTTAATAATGTAAATTACAGTTTAATTTTTTAATACCAGAAAATGTTATTTATTTTTTAAGAAGAACTAATATTGTTAACATTTTCCTATAGGGTGTTCTATTAGTCCCTGCCCCCTTTATTTTCTATGGGACTGTATTGCAATAAGTTTTACTTGCCTAGTGTGGTGTTAGACTTACTCCTAGCCTGCACTGGAGTACATATACTACTGTTTTGTTGCCTTTAGGACAGTAGTAAGTAGAGGTGTTATGAATAGCAATGGTCTTACTCTTTTGTGGGTGGGTGATTGTATTAGTGTGACCCTACCTAAATTCTTCCTTACCACTTCCTATATCCCTCCTTATCCCTTCCTATTCCCTTTTTATTTAGTAGTAGATGTTCCCCATTTTCCTACCACATATACTATTAAGCAGCAAACTTACATGTACAGAGATCTCCCTATAGAAATATACCAGAGATAGAGGTGGAGATATTCACTTGTACGTTTGTGAATTGAATTTTGTAGTAGGTAACTAGAACTATTATAGTACTACTTTATGTACTACAGAAAGAAGTTTGTGAATCAGGCTCCAGATGATTGCCAATCACACCAAACTCAACATATCTATGAGAGAGATTCATACATGTGGAGACTGGAAAAACTATAAGCTGTTAACAATGTAGCCAGTAAACTTGGGTAAGCAAAACAGCGTTGATGGAATGCTTGAATTAATCCCAGCCACGAGTATCTCACCAAGTCAATTATTATTTTGCTTGCCATGCCACTTCAGATCAGACCCAGCTATGTGCAAATCAGCTTTGTTCTTGCTCCAACATCCCGAACTGCCAAGCCAGGCCATCTCCACATGCAACCCAAGACTGGTTTTGCCCTGATTGGGGCTGCGCAGTTGGGTGCAGTTTGGTTCCAGTGGTACAGTGTACATGACACCCACATCCTGGAATACCTATCACATCAACAGCATTGCACTGATGTAAAGTAAAGAGTGATGGGCAGAATGCTTGAATTAATCTCAGCCACTAGTAATTACTCAGGACTGAATCACAGTCCATCGTTATTATGCTCATCATGCCACATCAGATTAGATCCAGCTGTATGCAAACCACCCTTGATTCTGTACTAATGGAGCAGTCCAGCCCGATCTGCCAATCCAGACCCTGTCTGAGCCAGGACACAAGCAACCCAGGATCGGTTTCACCCTGATAGAGGGTTATCAGTCGTGTGCAGCTTGAATACAGTGGCACAGTGAACACGGAAACCACGCTCGTACATACCCATCACAGTTAAGGCACTGCAATGAAGTAAAAAAAACAGTGATGGGTAGAATGTTTGAATTAATCTCAATTATTGGTAACTACTCAGGCTTACATCCCAGTCCATCATTATTTTGCCCACGATGCCACTTCAGAGTAGGCCCAGCTATAGCAAAGGTGCCTAAATCCTGCTGTAATAGGAAATCTCCAGCCCTAACTTCCAAACCAGGCCTCTCTGAAAGGGAACACAAGCAACCCAAGACCAGTTTCTCCCTAAGTGGGGCTCATCAGTCAAGTGTAGCTTGGTTGCAGTGGCACGGTGAGCACAGGACCTACGTCTCAGCATATCCATCGCTCTTAGGGTGCTGAACTGAAGTGTACAAAAAAGAGATGGGTGGAATTCTTGAATTAATCTCAGTCACTGGCAATGACTTGGAATGCAACCCAGGCCATCCTTACTCAGCACACCATGCCACCTCAGTGTGGACCAGCGATATGCAAATCAGCCGTGATCCTGATCCAACAGGAACCGTCCAACCCAAACTGCCAAGCCAGTTACTCTCCAAATCAGAACACAAGCAACCGGTTTTGCCCCGGTTGGGGCATTCAGGTGGGTGCAGCTTAGTTCACTGGAACAGAGGGCGCAAGATCCACATCTGCAGAGACGCTTTCAGGCATGGAGAAAGTGGGGGGTCTGTCCCCGGGCTCCAGCCTTTCAGGGGCCCCCTGATAGATCCAGCTCTGTCCTTCAAACAGTCTGCCCTGATGACCTCGAATGAATTTTAAACATAGATTGTTTTAAATACCATGTTCCTTTACTTTATTTTAAGATTCTGCAGAGAAATGTTGTGTTTATATTTTTCAACACCATGCAACATTCATAAAAAAAGCTCCTCTTAGATCAAAACAAAACGTCAAATATGAGAAGTGGGAGGGAAGCACAGAGGTTATTTGCAGTAATATCAGTGACATTAATGAAAACACATGTCACTCTCCCTGAACAATAGATAGAGGAAAACCCATTACGAATTTAGGCCAGTGGGTGTGTCCCGTCAGTGACCTGGCCAAAGAGGGCATGCTTAAAGCTGAAATTGAATCATAATTTCAAACTGTTATTAATGGCGGTCCCCAAAATATGTTTGCCCCAGTGCCCCCAAAATCCTTAAGTTGTCTCTGATAGCATGACACCTTTTGAGAGACAGCAAGGCAAATTGTTATTTCTTACACATGACAAAATCTCTGATGACATTCACAGAGCAGCGTGCAACCTGTTATGCCACGCGATTCAGTGCACCGACAGGTGTAGTGTGCACTACATAAGCATACCATGCAATATCATACTATACCATGTCGTGCCATACCATTTCATACCATACCATGCAATGCCATCCCATCCCATACCATTTCATACCATACAATGCCATGCCGTGCCTTATCATTCCATACCATGCCACATCATACCATGCCATGCCATACCAACCCATGCCATACCATTCCATACCATACAATGCAATGCTGTGCCTTACCATTCCATATAATGCCATGCCATATCATACTATATATACCATGTAGTGTAATACCATTTCATACCATACCATACCATGCTATGCCATACTGTCCCATGCCTTACCATTCCATACCATACAATGTCATGCCTTACTATTCCATGCCATACCATGCCATACCATGCTATGCCATACTGTCCCATGCCTTACCATTCCATACCATACAATGTCATGCCTTACTATTCCATGCCATACCATGCCATACCATGCCATATCATTGGTGGTAACCTGCTGAACTCCCGAGAAGTTATGTGGTAACACCACTTCACACAAAATGTGCGACAAGAGGAGATGTGTGTTGATCGGGTCACTACCTTGTGTTACTGCCGCTCTGAATGAGCCCCCTTACCACCAGACCCCGTGGGACAGATTCCGTCGAGCGTGCCCCGCCTCAAAATGAGGCGAGGTCTGCCTCTCAGCGCTGCAGGTGTCTCCTCAGACCTGTGAGTCTCTGAGCGAGACACTGACGCTCTGTCTAGAGGGCAAACCTGGAATAATGCTTAGAAGCCGAATCACCCAGGAACTATCTGTCTGCCTCCTCTTACTGTCCATTCTCCACGGCTGGCTGCACCGGAATGGGCCCCGCTGAGCTTGAAGTGCGGCCCTGGCGTCCTTGAGGGGATGTGCTGTGAAGTGCGCGCTCATTATTCTCCGAGCTAATGTGAGAAGACGGCAGAGGTTTGTCTGACCCGGGAGGTGCGCCTCGGAAAAAGAGCAGATGCGAGCGAATCTTTAACCCTCACCTGCAGAACACATCATGCGTGCACCACCCTGATGCAAGGGTGGCTGCAGGTCACCGTGTGTGCACCACCCTGATGCAAGGGCGGCTGCAGGTCACCGTGTGTGCACCACCCTGATGCAAGGGTGGCTGCAGGTCACCGTGTGTGCACCACCCTGATGCAAGGGTGGCTGCCGGTCACCGTGTGTGCACCACACTGATGCAAGGGCGGCTGCAGGTCACCGTGTGTGCACCACCCTGATTGCACCACCCTGATGCACAGGATAATCTCTGTGCAGCGTGGCTGCAGATCAACACCGTGCATGCACCACCCTGATGCAAGGGTGGCTGCAAGTCATCGTGTGTGCACCACCCTGATGCAAGGGTGGCTGCCGGTGACCGTGTGTGCACCACCCTGATGCAAGGGTGGCTGCCGGTCACCGTGTGTGCACCACCCTGATGCACGGGATAATCTCTGTGCAGCGTGGCTGCAGATCAACACCGTGTGTGCACCACACTGGTGCAAGGGCGGCTGCAGTTCACCGTGCGTGCACCACCCTGATGCAAGGGTGGCTGCAGGTCACTGTGTGTGCACCACCTGATGCAAGGGATAATCTCTGTGCAGCGTGGCTGCAGATCAACACTGTGTGTGCACCACCCTGATGCAAGGGATAATCTCTGTGTAGCGTGGCTGCAGATCAACACCGTGTGTGCACCACACTGGTGCAAGGGCGGCTGCAGTTCACCATGCGTGCACCCCCCTGATGCAAGGGTGGCTGCAGGTCACCGTGTGTGCACCACCTGATGCAAGGGATAATCTCTGTGTAGCGTGGCTGCAGATCAACACCGTGTGTGCACCACACTGGTGCAAGGGCGGCTGCAGTTCACCGTGCGTGCACCCCCCTGATGCAAGGGTGGCTGCCGGTCACCGTGTGTGCACCACCCTGATGCAAGGGTGGCTGCCGGTCACCGTGTGTGCACCACACTGGTGCAAGGGCGGCTGCAGTTCACCGTGTGTGCACCACCCTGATGCAAGGGTGGCTGCAGGTCACCGTGTGTGCATCACCTGATGCAAGGGATAATCTCTGTGTAGCGTGGCTGAAGATCAACACCGTGTGTGCACCACACTGGTGCAAGGGCGGCTGCAGTTCACCGTGCGTGCACCCCCCTGATGCAAGGGTGGCTGCCGGTCACCGTGTGTGCACCACCCTGATGCAAGGGATAATCTCTGTGTAGCGTGGCTGCAGATCAACACCGTGTGTGCACCACACTGGTGCAAGGGCGGCTGCAGTTCACCATGCGTGCACCCCCCTGATGCAAGGGTGGCTGCCGGTCACCGTGTGTGCACCACCCTGATGCAAGGGATAATCTCTGTGTACCGTGGCTGCAGATCAACACCGTGTGTGCACCACACTGGTGCAAGGGCGGCTGCAGTTCACCGTGCGTGCACCCCCCTGATGCAAGGGTGGCTGCAGGTCACTGTGTGTGCACCACCCTGATGCAAGGGCAGCTGCAGGTCACCGTGTGTGCACCACCCTGATGCAAGGGTGGCTGCCAGTCACCGTGTGTGCACCACCTGATGCAAGGGTGGCTGCAGGTCACCGTGTGTGCACCACCCTGATGCAAGGGCGGCTGCAGGTCACCGTGTGTGCACCACCCTGATGCAAGGGTGGCTGCAGGTCACCGTGTGTGCACCACACTGATGCAAGGGATAATCTCTGTGCAGCGTGGCTGCAGATCAACACCGTGTGTGCACCACACTGATGCAAGGGTGGCTGCAGGTCACCGTGTGTGCACCACCTGATGCACGGGTGGCTGCAGATCACACCTTGCATGCAGCACCCTGATGCAAGGGTGGCTGCAGGTCACCGTGTGTGCACCACCTGATGCACTGGATAATCTCTGTGCAGCGTGGCTGCAGATCAACACCGTGTGTGTACCACACTGGTGCAAGGGCGGCTGCAGCTCACTGTGCGTGCCCAACACTGATGCACGGGTGGCTGCAGGTCACCGTGTGTGCACCACCTGATGCAAGGGTGGCTGCAGGTCACTGTGCGTGCCCAACACTGATGCACGGGTGGCTGCAGGTCACCGTGTGTGCACCACCTGATGCAAGGGTGGCTGCAGGTCACTGTGTGTGCACCACCCTGATGCAAGAGATCACCTCTGCAGTGTGGCTGCAGTTCAGCACCGTGTGTGCACCACACTGGTGCAAGGGATCATCTCTGCAGTGTGGCTGCAGTTCAGCACCGTGTGTGCACCACACTGGTGCAAGGGATCATCTCTGCAGTGTGGCTGCAGTTCACCACCGTGTGTGCACCACACTGATGCAAGGGATCATCTCTGCAGTGTGGCTGCAGTTCAGCACCGTGTGTGCACCACACTGGTGCAAGGGATCATCTCTGCAGTGTGGCTGCAGTTCAGCACCGTGTGTGCACCACACTGGTGCAAGGGATCATCTCTGCAGTGTGGCTGCAGTTCACCACCGTGTGTGCACCACACTGATGCAAGGGATCATCTCTGCAGTGTGGCTGCAGTTCACCACCATGTGTGCACCACACTGATGCAAGGGATGATGTCTGTGTGGTGTGTCTGCAGCTCACACACCGTGCATGCACCACACTGATTCAAGGGATGATCTCTGTGCAGTGTGGCCACAGTACACCACTGTGTGTGCCCCACAGTGGTGCAGGGATGATCTATGTGAAGCGTGTCAGCAGTACCCCATCGTTTGTGCACCACACTGATGCAAGGGATAATCTCTGTGCAGTGTGGCTGAAGTTCACCACAGTGTGTGCACCACACTGATGCAAGGGATAACTCTGTGCAGTGCTTCTGCAGTACAACACTCTGTGTGCACCGCCACGGTCCAAGGGATGATCTCTGTGCAGTGTGCCTGCTGTATACCACAGTGAACGCACCACACTGGTGCAAGGTATGATGTCTGTGCGGTGTGTCTGCAGCTCATCACTGTGTGTGCACCACACTGGTGCAAGGGATGATCTCGGTGAGGTGTGGCTGCAGTTCACCACCATGTGTGCACCACACTGGTGCAAGGGAGGATCTCTGTGAGGTGTGGCTGCAGTTCACCACCGTGTGTGCACCATACTGCTGCAAGGGATCATCTCTGCACTGTGGCTGCAGTTCACCACTGTGTGTGCACCACACTGGTGCAAGGGATGATGTCTGTGTGGTGTGTCAGCAGCTCGCATCCCCTTCGGTGGTTGGAAGACCTAAGGGTGGTCTAGTTATTTACATATCCCTGGCAGTTGACTGCCAGATTCAGGTTGTGCCGTCTCCAAACCCAGGAATACTGCCATTGATATTAAAAAGGGGGGCTACTAGATTGGGTTTTATTAATTTTTATAATTCCGTGTCATGCCCTTCAGGTGCCTGTAATATTACAGTCCTGTGCACATTTATAAGACACTCCTATGGCTCTATTCTACACAACCTCTTGGTCATATTATCAAGAAACTGTGTTAAAATTATCGCCGCTTGAGAATTCCCAAAGAAGCCCATGTTCTGGTGTCAACATGGGCTTCTATGGGAATTCTCTGCGACATATTATCAAGCCCATTATCGCCGCTTTAGTGTCAGTTTTCTGCCGCTAAAGCGGCGATAATTTTAACGCCCTGCTTGATAATATGCCCCTTGGTGATTTTAATTCCACCCTTGTGGAGACCCAAGGACAACCTGCATTTCTGAGTTAGGTTGCCCTCGGATAAGGGGGATTCACTTTGAAAATCTTGCTCAGGGGAAACTACTAAATAATCTATTAAATGAATTTGATGTGATATCTCTAATGTCCTTATCCGATCCACATAGCACATTTCCTGTCCCCATCTTTAAAGGGAGAGGTAGGGGGTCTTTTATAGATTATATTTTAATTTCATCTTCTTTACAAACTTTATTCTGTGGTTTCAACATCGTGGATAGTGTCTACAGTGACCATAACCCACTCTGTGTCCAAATGAGTGGTCCGCTTTTAGCATGAATTAGCAGCAATTAAGGGTACGCTTAGACCTACTGATGGCACACGTCGGCATAAATGGTCCCAGATCTCTCCAGATGACTTTTATCGTGCAGTAAGAGAATCCTGTGCCTCTGAGTTGGTGTTGTGTACCTCTGCAGGTACTTCCCCTGGCAAGGTTATTAGTCCCTATAATCTCATCTCCACCAAAGTTGGTGAACTTTTAAGCGCATTGGCCCGCCGAGTAGCGACCTCTACCCCCAGATGGTTTGATTCTTCTTGCTCCCAGGCTGCGAATAAGCTGAGGGAAGCCCTGTCAGCTAAACCGAGAAGTCAATCTCAGGTTCACTCGTGTCGCAAAGAATATTGGCCAAACAAAAGGGCGTTCTAAAGGAGGAGGCTTGGAGAGAGTTGATTGAGGCAAGTACCCTCAGAAATAGCTACAGGTTTAGGAGCATTGTTAATAGACCATTTTTTTAATATGAAGCTGGGGGGCTCTTGATTTGCATATTACGGAGGAGGAATGGGTGCTCCATTTTAAATCAATATTTGAAAGCCCGATGGAGCAATTTGGTCAGCCATGCCATGATATAAATGCCTCTTTAGTGATTTGTGAACAGGGAGAGGTTGAGGCTGGCATTGCAGGGTTAACCAGCAACAAAGCTCCAGGACCAGATGGTATTCCCCTGGATTTGTTTAAGTCTGATCCATCTTTTTGGGCACAGGTCCTCGTGGCTGTGTTTAACACAGCTGCTTCGAACGGTTGCCCTGAGTCCTTGGCCACCTCTACTATAGTCCCCGTCTTCAAGACGGGTGATCGGAATAGCACTTATTGATATAGGCCAATCTCACTTCTTGACTCAGTGGTTAAGGTTGTGGGCCGTATACTTTTAGAAAGATTATCCACCTGGGCAGAGGAGCATAAGATCTTGTCTGACGTCCAGTATGGATTTCATCCTGGGCGATTAACTGTGGCCCAATGACTTAATTTAACTATGTTATTAAACAAATATACAGTAGTGCGCCCAGGTACTGTCTACCTAGCCTTCATGGACTTGTCTTCCGCATTTGATTGCCTGAACAGGGTTAAACTGTGGCAGTCCATGAGGGTGATGGGGGTAGAGAATAACACTGTTACATTTTTAGAAGACCTTCATAAGTCAACCAAGGCCACTGTTAGATTCTCCCAGGACCTCCGTGTCTCAAGTGACTTTGAGATAAAGAGGGGAGTACGGCAAGGCTGTATTCTGGCCCCATTTTTGTTTAATTTTTATATCAATGATTTGGACAAAGTTTTAAGAGCTACTGGGGTAGATTATCCATATGTAGGGCGATGTGGCCTTCCCGTCCTACTTTATGCGGACGATGCCGTCCTTTTATTGAGTACTGCTATAGGTCTGCAGTCCTTGTTAGGTGCATTTTCCAACCTCATGGCGGACCGGGACCTATCAATCAACAACTCGAAATCTTATATAATGCAGGTTGGGTTTCAACCAAAAAAAAGTTTTCAATTCAGAGTTATCTTGGGGTCCTTCTGGATGATCAAATAAAATGGGGGCCACTCATTTCTAGGAAAAGGGGGAACCTGGCCCGGGTGAATGAGGCTATTTTTAATTTTGCCTCTAAACTAGGGAAGAGACCAACTGCAGCTCTGCTGAAAGTGAACCAAGCGAAAAGTGTTGGCTATAGCTAGTTATGGAAGTGAAATATGAGGGCATATCGCTGTGGATTCTCTCCAGGTGATCGAGAATAATTTTTTGAATCTCTTGTTGTGTGTGCCGCTTGGTCTGTCAAATTTGGCGCCCATGAGGAACTGGGGGTCCCCTTCTTAAGTAATACCCTGGCACTACGCCCACTTGTGTTTTGGTTGAAGTGTTGGTTAAAACAGGCGTTAACTCTTAACCATTTAATTTTAAAAGAGTGTATGTCTCTCGATAATGTATCCCGAATACTGTGGCTTATGTATATCAAAAGCAGCCTCGAAGGGTTAGGGCGTGCTGATTTATATTCTAATCCTGAAACCATTGTAAACAAGCATTGGCAATACCAATAGGCCTCGCCCATGGGCGAGCTATGGTCTTTGGCAATCAGGTGAAGTATCTAAAGAGGGCAGGGCAAGGAGTGTGAGAAGTTGGCCTGATATATGATGTCACTAATTCTAGTGTACACCTTGTATCAGTCCAAACAACCCTTAAGGTGATTAGTTGTAAAGTCAACCTTATAGACCAGCTATCCTAGTGGTAGCATGGACAAGAGCAGTCTTAGGCTAAACTCTGAATGGCATGTGAAGCCAGCTGTTATACCATATGTAATCCCTTGAATACCAAATGAAAGGACACCACAACAGATATTTATAAAAATAGAATGTATTTATTCTAGTCAAACCCTCAGCACTCTTTATGAGATTCGAGGTAAGTACAACACAGTCTTATTTAAGCATACATTAAGTCACACAGGTAAGTAATACAGTTAGGCCCTAGGGGCCACGCAAACCATATACTAAGTAAGTGGTATAAGAACCACTGTCACGAACACAGGATAGGCCTAGGCCTAGGGAATCGCTGGGGCTACACTACACTACCAAAGGTTAGGAAGTGGGAGGCCCACGGGATTCAGGTGCAGAGTGGAAACACTCACGCGAAATGCGTAAAAGTCGATAGAATTACTAGCAGTTAGAAATTAACAGTTTTAGGACACTTCTGGTATAGCTAGAAAGTCGAGACTCGGAAACTAGACCCTAGGATAGTCAATACCCTTGTGAGCACCGAAGTACTCAAGTTACCTAGCCCACGGGCTGCGGGTGCATAGGTGTGAACTTGCGTCGGGTTTCGTCGTTAACTTCTATGGATGCCTGAAGGAAAGTTGCTGACAGGCGGTCAGTGAAGAGTGTCCGGTGGATCCCAAGGAGGGGCGCAAGAAGGAAGGAACCTGCAAGCAGAAGGGACAGAGTCTAGGTCACCAGCCAGGAGCCAGGAAGGAACCAGGAAGGAACCAGGCGATGTCGTGAAGATGCAGGTGAAGAGGTGAAGCTTGTCGCAGCAGCCACGGGTACCAGGAGACGTCGAGGACGACCAGGACCAGGAGGCGAGCTGTCCCACGAAGGCTCTTGCTGTCGGCGGCGTCAATGTCAAGTCAGGACCCAACAAGCCTTGGCAAGCGGAACCCACGCAGAATGGAGGACTTGCTTCTGGTGCAGACCAGGAAGGTCTGGGGTGCTTCTCTTTCACAGAGGAGCGGGTGCCAGTCTGGAGGAGCCGGACCAGCAAGATGAAAGTAAAGGTTCATCGTCGCAGAGGCTACTAGCCAAAGGGCCAGCAACCGGACAACACGTCGAGCAACACAGGTGCAGAAGGGCCCCACGCAGAACACGTGAAGTGTGGGGAGCTGGTCTTCTTTGCAGATGGTGCTCGGGATTGGGGCTTCTCAATTCCCCAAGCACAGCTTCGAGGGAGCCTCGGAAGTCGCGCTAGTCAGTTACTAGCCACTTTTTCCAAGTCGCCGGTCCCACGTCCCTCGTCGCCTCCACGGGTCTCAGCTTCACTGGAGATGTGGATCTGGTTCAGAGGTGCCTGGAAGTCTCGGCGCTGGTCAGTCTCTGCAGTCGTCCCTCGTAGGATTCAGTCACAAAGCAAGCAGCGGTCGCTGGGTGGTGCCTGGTTGCCCAGGGTGGTCACTCCTTGGCCACAAGGGAGATTTCTTCAGTCTTCTTCCTGAGGTCGAATGTCGAAGGTCCAGAGTTTCTGTTCAAGTTGCAGATACAGGTTAATCTAATTTAGCAGGGCTCAGCTACCTACTGATATACTGGGCTAGTGGGCTGGGCTACCTGCAAGGTCCCTCCTATGGGTGGGACCAGGAAGGGGAGTGGCTACACCCCCTTTCCTTTGTCCAGTTTCGCGCCAGAGCTGGGGCTGGAGTGTCCCAGCACCGGTTTGAACTGGACTATGCATGGAGCACCTTGTGTGCCCCAGGCATGTCTCATTCCTTTCAGCCCTCCCTGCCCCAATACACTAAAGTCTGTCTGGGGAGGTGCTAGCACCTCCCCAAGCAGGAAACCTATTGTCCAGGCCTCCCTGGCTGGGAGGGCTCCCAGCTGCAGGAGGTCAGACTCGTGTCTGTGGCAGCAGCATCCATTTTGTGATGCTGAGGCTTTGGTGAGAGTTAAACAGCAAAGTAGGATTTTAACATGTCTTTCCCTCTAGAGGGGAGGAATAATATCCTCATCACCAGAAATGGTATGGGGGTATTATTCCAAAGTGTTAGACACCTTACATAACATGTTTTGATAAAGCCAAACCATAGTTACCATAACCGTTTAAGATTATAAGGTACTTTAAGAGTGTATGGTAGGCTATATCATAGAACAGCTATAAGGACATGGTTCCGAAGCTGCAGACAGGCTCAGCTCATGCTAGAGCACCATCTCACGTTACCAAGCACTCTGCCTCCAGGATTGTTAAGGCCTGCCATAGGAGTGGCTGATAGGTACACATGTGTCTATATTAAGGGTAGATATAGGTATACTATATCTAAGCAAGGGGTGATTACTAGGCCTGGGCGGTAAATTCCGTTCCGCTCGCGGAATTTGCGGAAATTGCGTAATTTCGCGTTCCGCGGAGAACGCGAAATTGCTCGGAAGTCTGCTTTCCGCGATTTCGCAAAATTTTTGCTTGTTCGCGTTCTCAAAATGCGTGTTCGCGAGATATTTTTCCCCGAGCACGCAAACAGCAATTGTGAACAGGAAAAAAGCATCGCGAACAAGCAATTCCGCGTGTTCGCGGAATTTCTGTGTGATCGCAGAGATTTTTTACCGTTTCGCGGAGATTTGCGGAACGCAATTACGCAAATTCCGCCCACCCCTAGTGATTACACAACCTTGCCCCAGCTGAGTGATCAGCCAGTTGTGTCTGATTGGAAGGCCAGACCAGGGGTGGCATAATACATGCTGCAGCCCCTGGGAGGCCTAGGGTACACCTATGGCCTGGGTACCTAGGGTACACTGTACAGGGTCCAATAAGGTGATCCTTACCAATTGGGAATGTACCTAGGGTACATGGAGTCCATTTTAAAAAGAGAGCAGACAGCCTGAGACCCTGAATGGCAGGATCTCAGGCCAACTAAGTCGAAAAACCAGCTAGACACTAGGCAAAAAGTTGGGGGTAACCATAGTCAGATATCCACCTTCCTACAAGGAGGGTGTTGGATAATGGCATGCTTAAAAAAAGCGGTATAAAGCGGACATCACTTTAAGTGGAAGAGCTAATATTGCAATGCATCTTAGTTCCAGGACTATTAGCCAGTATTGGCAATAATGAAGTGGGACAGCCCAGCATAACAATTTCACTGTTTAGGGAATTGGCTAAACACAATTCCTCACTCAGCACCATGCAGGCTCACTCCTTCAGCAAGCATATTAACAACAAAAGAAACTTTAGCATGCCAAAAACTCATCACAAGCAGTAGGTGGGAGGGACTGTTTGCAAAGTAACTAGTGCTCATGGGCAGCAGTCCAATACCTTCGATCAAACTGACAATATATAAATATGTAAGAAATAAAAATAAAGGCATTGGCAAAACATTGCCAATGCTTTTTTCATATGCGGAGGTAGAAGGGCTGAAAGCAATGGCCGAGGGTTTTTAGAAATAAAAAGCATGACTGGAGGGTGAGGAGTACGGGAACTGAAGAAAGTGAGGGAAGGATGAAAGCAGAGTAATTGAACGAGCGACTGGAGGAGGCACGACTGAAAACAAAGACGTAAAGGCGGAAAGGTTAGAAAACAACAAAAATAATAAATAATGGCAAAATCAGCCAGATTGAAAACTCACTTAGAGCACTCTGTAATATCACATGGTGTGGCTCTGTTGGTGTTCCTTATGGTTGCCGTATTGGTATGATTATATACCCTGATTGCACGGCCCATGGAAAGGGGACTACCCTAAATGAGAGGCAAACACTGGTCGCCATGTTAGTATGCTAGAAGTATTTTGCCGGTGTCAAGGAACAATCCCGTTAATTTTTGGTGTGTCTTGATCTGTGATGCATGACACTGTTTCAAGTAATTGTATGCAAACAAATACAATATTAGTAATTCCAAATTATAAATTGAGCTCGCTAACAGAAAAATACGAGATGCAAAAACTACCCATGTTTTAAGTAAGCAAAGGTCTTGCTTATGGGCGAGCTACTGCCTTTGGCAATCGGGTGGGAGTGAACGGGAGGGCAGGGGAGAGTGGTAAACGGGAGGGCAGGTGAGAGTGATGAACGGGAGGGCAGGTGAGAGTGATGAACAGGAGGGCCGGTGGGAGTGATGAACGGGAGGGCAGGTGGGAGTGATGAACTGGAGGGCAGGTGGGAGTGATGAACGGGAGGGCAGGTGAGAGTGATGAACGGGAGGGCAGGTGGAAGTGATGAATGGGAGGGCAGGTGGAAGTGATGAACCGGAGGGCAGGTGGGAGTGATGAACGGGAGGGCTATAATTTCATAAGAGATGCTAAAACAAAATAAAGTGTGCAAGAAGCAACTCAAAGAGGCAAAGGTTGGAAGATATTATTTTGGGATACTATCTCTTACACAACTAAGTGGAAGCGCGGAAGGGTACCTGCTGAAAAATGCCCCCAACACTTAAGATTGTACCGAAGTAGGCTGCTTTATAATAATAAAAAAAAAATCCTTTGCAATAATATTTTGAAAGTACTTATTCTACCAGTAGAACATGCCTACATCCAAGGTGCTTGGCAGGTGCATTTACACGCACGACTAAAAACTATTGAAATGTTGATATATCTTGTCAAGTTCCTCTTCCAGTGTCTCTAAATGGGAACACACTCATGAGACAGCAGGTCAGTTCCTGGTCACCTTTTGGACTTTCCTCTCCCTCCGCACGCTGCAGAGATCGGAGGTACCTTCTCCTGTGTGGACGGCGAGACCGGTGCCATTTCTCTCATTTTTAAGCTGTGCCCAAACGCCCCAGTAAACTAAAATAGACATTAAAGAAAGATGAATAAAAAAAAAATACCAAGAAATAAAAAAACACATTAGCAAGCGCAGAGCAAGGAAGAAGCAAAGATAGAACCCCCACCAGGCCGCTATCTGCAAAGAAAGCAATGGTAACAAGCATTTGCCCCGCGACGCTTATAAGCTGCGAAAGTAAAAGTGATTGCGATGCACTTAATAACCCGTGAAAGACAGATGGCGGCTGCGCGCTTGCACGCTCGCGTGAACGCAAGCGCTAGGCCAGCCAAAGCGTGGGGTAGCACTTTGAAAACCCACCTACTAAATGTCTCGCAGAGCAGCGCATGCACTGGCTCAGGCGAGACCTAAAAAGGACGTGGACCTAATCAGGGAATCCTTCCTTACTCTAAGGAAATTGGAAAGGGGTGAGCGGGAACTTCAGAAACAGAGTGTTCGCACCTTTTTAATGCTCAAAACATCTCCCTCAACCGAGCCTTATCTCCTGGGGTCATTATCCACACATGAGCGGTTTTTACTGACGAGGTTTCGCATGAATCTTTTTCACCTCCTGCTAGCCAGGCCCAATGGGCGCAGTAGAGGTCAAGTGTTAGCACCCTGTGGCTGCGACGGACAGTGTACACAGGATTTGCTACATTTTATGTTTTTTTGTAAATTTTTTGCGATCCCTCGAAGGTATTTTTAGTCCCTATTTTAAAGAGGTTGAATTTTACTCAGGCTCGTCCTGCCCTCCTGTATATTCAACTGTTGAAGGAGGATTGTATATTTTTTAATGTGGGCTACCTAAAATCCACTATGAAAACCAGGGCTTGCTTGGATATGTAGCCATTTGGTTGATGAATCACCAAGGTCTTAGAGGTCGTGGAGGACCAGCTTACCCTCTAAGGGAAAACCCAACCTAAGGGAGATGCTTTTACGGTACTATGCATTTTAATGTTCTAGATTAAAATGGGAGGTTGTGCAATGGTTTCACTTCATATTTTATAAAGTGTGTTATTTAATGAATTCATGTTCTAATGTATTATGAATTTTATGCAACTTTTATGGTTTTATCTATGTGAAACCGAATAAAGTTTATTTGATTGGATTTGAGGTGTGGCTGCAGTTCACCACCGTGTGTGCATCATACTGCTGCAAGGTATCATCTCTGCACTGTGGCTGCAGTTCACCACTGTGTGTGCACCACACTGGTGCAAGGGATGATGTCTGTGTGGTGTGTCTGCAGCTCACCACTGTGTGTGCACCATACTGGTGCAAGGGATGATCTCTGTGTGGTATGGCCACAGTACACCACTGTGTGTGCACCACAGTGGTGCAAGGGATGATCTATGTGCAGTGTGGCTGAAATTCACCACAGTGTGTGCACCACATTTATGAAAGGGAAAATCTCTGAGCGGTGTGGCTGCAGTTCACCACCGTGTGTGCACCATACTGCTGCAAGGGATCATCTCTGCAGTGTGGTTGCAGTTCACCAATGTGTGTGCACCACACTGATGCAAGGGTTGATGTCTGTGGGGTGTGTCTGCAGCTCACCACCGTGTGTACACAACATTGGTGCAAGGGATGATCTCTGTGTGGTGTGGCCACAGTACACCACTGTATGTGCACCACAGTGGTGCAAGGGATGATGTATGTGAAGCGTGTCAGCAGTACCCCATTGTGTGTGCACCACACTGATGCAAGGGATAATCTCTGTGCAGTGTGGCTGCAGTTCACCACCGTGGTGCACCACACCGATGCAGGGGATAATCTTTGTGCAGTGTGGCTGCAGTTCACGACCGTGTGCGCACCATACTGGTGCAAGGGATCATCTCTGCACTGTGACTGAAGTTCACCACTGTCTGTGCACCACACTGATGCAAAGGATAGTGTTTGTATTGTGTGTCTGCACCTCACCGCTGTGTGTGCACCACACTGGTGCAAGGGATGATCTCTGTGCAGTGTGTCCACAGTACACCACTGTGTGTGCACCACAGTGGTGCAAGGGATGATCTATGTGAAGCGTGTCAGCAGTACCCCATCATGTGTGCACCACATTGATGCAAGGGATATTCGCTGTGCAGAGCATCTTCAGTACAACACTGTGTGTGCACCACAATGGTCCAAGGGGTGATATCTGTGCAGTGTGCCTGCAGTATACCACAGTGAGCGCACCACACTGGTGCAAGGGAGGATCTCTGTGAGGTGTGGCTGCAGTTCACGACTGTGTGTGCATCATACTGGGGCAAGGGATCATCTCTGCACTGTGGCTGAAGTTCACCACTGTGTGTGCACCACACTGGTGCAAGGGATGATGTCTGTGTGGTGTGTCTGCAGCTCACCACAGTGTGTGCACCACACTGGGACAGGGGATGATCTCTGTGCATCCACAGTACACCACTGTGTGTACACCACAGTGGTGGAAGGGATGATGTATGTGAAGCATGTCAGCAATACCCCATTGTGTGTGCACCACACTGATGCAAGGGATAATTTCTGTGCTGTGTGACTGCAGTTCACCACAGTGCGTGCACCACACTGGTGCAAGGATGATCTCTGTGCAGTGTGGCTGCAGTTCACCACAGTGCGTGCACGGCACTGGTGCAGGGGATGATCTCTGTACAGTGTGTCTGCGGTACACCACCGTGTATACAACACTGTTGCAAGGGATGATCTCTGTGCAGTGTGTCTGCAATACAACGCTGTGTGTGCACCACACTGGTGCAAGGGATGATCTCTGTGCAGTGTGTCTGTAGTTCACCACTGTGTGTGCACCATATTGGTGCAATATATGATCTCTGTACAGTGTGTTTGCAGAACACCACTGTGAGTGCACCACACTGCTAGGAATTCTGTGCAGTGTGTCTGCAGTACAACACTTCTATGTGCACCACACCAGTGCAAGGGATTATCTCGGTGAAGTGCGTCTGCAGTATACCACTGTGCATGATCTGTGTGCAGTGTGTCTGTAGTATACCACAGTGAGTGCACCACAGTAGTGTCTGCAGTACAACACCTCTGTGTGCACCACACCGGTGCAAGGGATGATATATGTGCATTGTGTCTGCACAATACCACAGTGTGTGCACCACACCTGTGCAAGAGAGGATCTGTGGGCATTGAGTCTGCAGTATACCACAGTGTGTACATCATAATGGTGCAAGGGATGATCTCTGTGCAGTGTGCCTGCAGTACAACACCGTGTTTGTGCCACACCGGTACAAGGGATGATCTCTATGCAGTGTGTCTGCGTTACATCACCGTGCGTGCACCTCGCTGTTGCAAAGAATGATCTGTGTGCAGAGCATCTGCAGTACACCACAGTGAGTGCATCACAATAGAGCAAGGGATGATCTGTGTGCATTGTGTCTCCAGTATGCATAATAAATAAATAAATACACCACTGTGTGTGCACCACACTGGTGCAAGGGATGACCTCTGTGCATTGTGTCTGCAGTGTACCACTGTGGGTGCACCACAACTGTGCAAGTTATGATCTCAGTACAGTGTGCCTGCAGTACACCACCATGTGTGGTCCACACAAATTCAAGTGCTAATCTTGGTGCAATAGCTCATGTTGTCAGTGAAAGTGTTACATGCTCTTTTGCCCACAAATGGAGCTGATTGTGGGTCTTGTGTTGGCACTGGTTTTTCACTCCTGACTGAGCACGAAATGCACAGCACCAACATCTGTAATTCACCTGCACCAAGATGTTGCAGGTGCAAAGGAGCCAATGGTGTTTTCTTGCGGGTTAAGTCACAGGCCTGCTGCCATTGGGTGCCACCAGTTAAAAACAACCATTGGGTGCCACCAGTTCAGGTTAAAATGGTCTAAGCATGTCAATATTTTTTCCATGAGTGTGAACACTATTTACAATTAAAGGATATGTCTGATAGATGTCCACAACTCAATTTTAATTTATGGGGTGTTCAGTTTATCTCTTCACATTATGGGGCAGAGATGGTAGCTAGATATTAACTTCATTTAAACACCTCACTCCTTTATAATTTCCCATATTGGTTTAGAGTTAGGTCACATTCTTTTCTGTCAGGAAAGTGCTGATGACAGAGTGAGCCAACTGGTGAGTATCAACCAGCAGGACCTGTCATGGGTGGTTGATTAATTTTTAAATCTGATTAACACATATGGGTGGGCATGACTAGATAGCCAGCATTGCCTCACTAAGAAGTAGGACATGATATTCATTTAAAAAGAAAAAAGAAATCGAAAAATGCATGTGGTTTTCTACAACCAGGCCTTTGTTTTTTGAGTGTCACCAGTTAAAAACAAGCATTGGTGAAACCCAAACGGTCTCTCCTTTGTAAGAGATATTGGTTTTGCCAATGTCTTTTCGCCTTGTTGTACAGCTGCATGACTGCTGTTCAGCATGTCTGAACATTAATGGCATAGAGTATAGTAAAGTGGCCTAGAGTGGAGTGGCTTAGTGTAGCGTAGATTGGAGTGGAGTTAAGTGGAGTGGCGTAGAATGGTGTGGAGTGGCGTAGAGTAGAGTGATGTAGATTGGGGAGCCGTGGAGTAGAATGGTGTAGAGTGTAGTGGAGTAGAGTAGAGCAGAGTGTCGTAGAGTAGAAATAAGGGGTGTAGAGTGAAATAGTGCAGAATCAAGTAGAGTGGCATTGGGTGGGGTAGAGGAGGGTGGCATATAGTGGGATGGAGTAGAGTTGGGTGGCATAAAGTAGAATGGAGTAGAGTAGAATGGCATGGAGTAGAATGGTGTAGTGTGGAGTGGCATCGAGTGGAGTGGCTTAGAGTGGTGTAAAGCAGATTGGCTTATAGTAGAATCATATTGAGAGGGGTAGAGGAGAGTGTTTTGGCATAGAGTAGAGTGGAGTGGAGTGGCATAGAGTGGAGTGGCGTAGAGTGGAGTGGCCTAGAGTTTGGTGGAGTGGTGTAGAGTGGAGTGGAGAGGCATAGAGTGGAGTAGCATAGAGAAGAGTGGTGAAGAGTAGTACAGTTGTGGATGTAAGTAACTAAAGCATCAATAGAGACAGCAGATAGGGTGAAAGCAACATAAATTAGAAGCAGTATGTGTTAAAAGTAGGAAAGCACATTGCACTTTCAGGAAGGATACTGAAATAGACATAGAATAAAAAAAACGAGTATAAGGAGGAACAAAGAAGAACACATGTACTTGGTCCATGCTCCAGGGACAAGCTAACACAAGCAAGAAAGAAAGCCTACTGGAGCTAAGCAATCGAAAGACTGTAAATGAGAGTTGCAACGAAAACAACTAATGTTAGTTATGGTGTTTGCAGGTTGGAAGCCCAATGAGTTGTAAACAATACATTTCACAGCACAGAGCATGAGCTGTAAAGGCCAAACCTGAAAAACCTGAGGCAGTCAGTCACATGCATGCTTTATGCTCATTAGGGGTGGGCAAACATTGCATAATTTATTCTGTCCATTATTTTCATTAATATAATGCATATCATGAAAATTACGCTTGGAAGTCTCCTTGAAAATTGTACACGAGGTATGCTCTGGCATATGTAGAGTCACGTAAGATTCTTGCTCAATGTTCTTTCCATGCGGTTTCTAAAGTGCAACATGAATGTTACTAGTGCAGGACATGCAGCTATGGCATGCATCAGCGACACAGGTTACTGCAGTCATTGAGTTAACAATCATTTCTCCTTCAGCCGCGTCAGTGTAAGGCTAGCCAAATGATGAAATATATCAGCATGCAGTTTTTAAGGCGGGACTGATTTGCTTGTGGTTGGTCCCCGGCAGTGATGGTGAAGTCAAGCTGGAAAATGATGAAATGGAATGCCCTCCGTTTACATCTGCACTGGTAATGATTGATTCAGGCATTTCCATGCCTCACTTTGCTTCCGGTAAACATCGCTCTCTGCAAGTGACATGACATGCATATCACTTGATGACATGCATATTACTTGAAACATGACATGCGTATTACTTGACAACATGACATGCTTATCACTAGACATGACATGCGTATCACTTGACATGACATGCGTATAACGTGATGACATGACATGCGTGTTATTTGAAACATGACATGCGTATTACTTGACAACATGACATGCTTATCACTAGACATGACATGCGTATCACTTGACATGACATGCGTATAACGTGATGACATGACATGCGTATTATTTGAAACATGACATGCGTATTACTTGACAACATGACATGCTTATCACTAGACATGACATGTGTATCACTTTTCGACATGCCATGCGTATCACTAGACGACATGACATGCGCATCACTTGACGACATGACATGCGTATTATTTGAAACATGACATGCGTATTACTTGACAACATGACATGCTTATCACTAGACATGACATGCGTATCACTTGACGACATGACATGCGTATCTATTGATGACATGACATGCAAATTATTTGAAACATGACATGCGTATTACTTGACAACATGACATGCTTATCACTAGACATGACATGCGTATCACTTGACTACATGACATGCGTATCACTAGAAGACATGATATGCATATCAATTGACGACATGACATGTGTATCATTTGAGGACATGACATGCATATCACTAGACAACATGACATGCCTATCACTTGATGACATGACATGCGTATCACTAGACATGACATGTGTATCACTTGACGACATGACATGTGTATCACTAGACATGACATGTGTATCACTTGACTACATGACATGCGTATTACTAAACAACATGACATGCGTATCACTAGAAGACATGATATGCATATCACTTGATGACATGGCATGCGTATCACTAGAAATAATATGCGTATCATTTGACGCCATGGCATGCATATCACTAGACGACATGACATGCGTATCACTAGAAGACATGATATGCATATCAATTGACGACATGACATGTTTATCATTTGAGGCCATGACATGCATATCACTAGACAACATGACATGCGTATCACTTGATGACATGACATGCGTATAACTAGACGATATGACATGCGTATTACTAGAAGACATGACATACATATCACTTGACAACATGACATGCTAATCACTAGACATGACATGCGTATCACTTGACATGACATGCGTATAACGTGATGACATGACATGCGTATTATTTGAAACATGACATGCATATTACTTGACAACATGACATGCTTATCACTAGACATGACATGCGTATCACTTGGCGACATGACATGCGTTTCACTTGATGACATGACATGCGTATTATTTGAAACGACATGCATATTACTTGACAACATGACATGCTTATCACTAGACATGACATGTGTATTACTTTTCGACATGACATGCGTATCACTAGACGACATGACATGCGCATCACTTGACGACATGACATGCGTATTATTTGAAACATGACATGCGCATTACTTGACAACATGACATGCTTATCACTAGCCATGACATGCGTATCACTTGACAACATGACATGCGTTTCACTTGATGACATGACATGCGTATTATTTGAAACATGACATGCGTATTACTTGACAACATGACATGCTTATCACTAGACATAACATGTGTATCACTTTTCGACATGAAATGCGTATTACTAGACGACATGACATGCGCATCACTTGACGACATGACATGCGTATTATTTGAAACATGACATGCGTATTACTTGACAACATGACATGCTTATCACTAGACATTACATGCGTATCACTTGACGACATGACATGCGTATCACTTGATGACATGACATGCGAATTCTTTGAAACATGACATGCGTATTACTTGACAACATGACATGCTTATCACTAGACATGACATGCGTATCACTTGACGACATGACATGCGTATCACTAGACATGACATGTGTATCACTTGACTACATGACATGCGTATTACTAAACAACATGACATGCGTATCACTAGAAGACATGATATGCATATCACTTGATGACATGCGTATCACTAGAAATAATATGCGTATCATTTGACGCCATGGCATGCATATCACTAGACGACATGACATGCGTATCACTAGAAGACATGATATGCATATCACTTGACAACATGACATGTGTATCATTTGAGGCCATGACATGCATATCACTAGACAACATGACATGCGCATCACTTGATGACATGACATGCGTATAACTAGACGACATGACATGCGTATTACTAGAAGACATGACTTACATGTCACTTGACAACATGACATGCTAATCACTAGACATGACATGCGTATCACTTGACATGATATGCGTATAACGTGATGACATGACATGCGTATCATTTGAAACATGACATGCGTATTACTTGACAACATGACATGCTTATCACTAGACATATCATGCGTATCACTTGACGACATAACATGCGTTTCACTTGATGACATGACATGCGTATTATTTGAAACATGACATGCATATTACTTGACAACATGACATGCTTATCACTAGACATGAAATGCGTATCACTTGACGGCATGACATGTGTATCACTTGATGACATGACATGTGAATTATTTGAAACATGGCATGCGTATTACTTGACAACATGGCATGCATATCACTAGACAACATGACATGCGTATCACTAGAAGACATGATATGCATATCACTTGACGACATGACATGCGTATCATTTGAGGCCATGACATGCATATCACTAGACGACATGACATGCATATCACTTGATGACATGACATGCGTATAACTAGATGACATGGCATGCGTATTACTAGAAGACATGACATGCATATCACTTGACAAGATGACATGTGTATCACTAGACATGACATGCGTATCATTTGACGCCATGACATGCATATCACTTGATGACATGACATGCGTATCACTTGACATGACATGTGTATCACTTGACGACATGACATGCATATCACTTGGCGACATGTGTATCACTAGACGACATGACATGCATATCACTTAACTACATGCATATTGCTAGACATGACACGCATAGCACTAGCATGACATGCGTATCACTAGACAACATGACATGCGAATCACTAGACGACATCACATGCAAATCACTAGACGACATGAAATGTTTATCACCTGACGACATAACATGTGTATCACTTGACGAAATGCGTATCACTAGACGACATGATATGCATATCAGATGTCAACATGACATACATATCACTAGAAGACATGCTATGTGTATCAATTCATGACATGACATTTGTATCATTTGACGCCATGACATGCATATCACTAGACGAAATGACATGCGTATCACTTGATGACATGCGTATAACTAGACGACATGACATGCGTATCACTAGACGACATGACATGCATATTACTAGAAGACATGACATGCATATCACTTGACAACATGACATGTGTATCACTAGACATGACATGCATATCACTAGACGACATGACATGCATATCACTTGATGACATGACATGCGTATAACTAGACGACATGGCATGCGTATTACTAGAAGACATGACATGCATATCACTTGACAACATGACATGTGTATCACTAGACATGACATGCGTATCATTTGACGCCATGACATGCATATCACTTGATGACATGACATGCGTATCACTTGACATGACATGTGTATCACTTGACGACATGACATGCATATCACTTGGCGACATGTGTATCACTAGACGACATGACATGCATATCACTTAACTACATGCATATTGCTAGACATGACACGCGTAGCACTAGCATGACATGCATATCACTAGACAACATGACATGCGAATCACTAGACGACATCACATGCAAATCACTAGACGACATGAAATGTTTATCACCTGACGACATAACATGTGTATCACTTGACGAAATGCGTATCACTAGACGACATGATATGCATATCAGATGTCAACATGACATACATATCACTCGAAGACATGCTATGTATATCAATTCATGACATTCGTATCATTTGACGCCATGACATGCATATCACTAGACGAAATGACATGCGTATCACTTGATGACATGCGTATAACTAGACGACATGACATGCATATCACTAGACGACATGACATGCGTGTTACTAGAAGACATGACATGCATATCACTTGACAACATGACATGTGTATCACTAGACATGACATGCGTATCATTTGACGCCATGACATGCGTATCACTTGACATGACATGTGTATCACTTGACATGACATGTGTATCACTAGACGACATGACATGCATATCACTTGGCGACATGTGTATCACTAGACGACATGAAATGCATGTCATTAGATGACATGACATGCATATCACTTAACTACATGCATATTGCTAGACATGACACATGTATCACTAGCATGACATGTGTATCACTAGACGACATGACATGTTTATCACCTGACGACATGACATGTGTATCACTTCACGAAATGTATATCACTAGACGACATGATATGCATATCAGTTGTCAACATGACATGCGCATCACTAGAAGACATGACATGCATATCACTAGACATGACATGCGTATCACTTGTCGACATGACATGCATATCCCTTGGCGACATGTGTATCACTAGACAACAAGCCATGCATATTATTAGATGACATGACATACATGCCACCTGACTACATGCATATTGCTAGACATGACACGCATATCACTAGACATGACATGCGTATCACTAGACAACATGACATCTGAATCACTAGATGACATGACATGTGTGCCACCTGACGACATGACATGTGTATTACTTGAAGACATGACGTGCATCACTAGAAGACATGACATGCATATCACTAGACGACAGACATGACATGCATATCAGTTGATGACATGCATATCAGTAGACAAGGTGACATACGCAACACTAGAAGACATGACATGCGTATCCCTAGACAAGGGTCCTGGCTTTACCACATAGGGAATAAAGGTGCACCTGACTGATGACAACCAACAATGCTAAGTGCGCTTCAGGCTGCTTGTGGTTTTGTCCAGAGCGGGTGTGGCCTAGCAGTTCATGCTTGGGTGCTACTTTGTATCTGGTTGGTTCTATTTTGTGACAGCAGACAGCCACTGCGCACCGTCATTCTCGGTGGTTATGATTGGTTTAATTATTTCTATCAATCATGTTCGGTTGCCTAGATACAAATTTACAACTGCAGTCCTATCTGGTGTGCTATTTCGTGCATCACTAGCTTTTCTCCTGTGTTAGTCCAGTTCTAAATTACAAGAATAATATGTTTTGATTCTTTTTCTTGGATTAGCAAAGAATTGTGTGCTGGGATGATAAAAAATACTTGGTATTGGGTGCCTTACGAAGCAAGAAAACACCCTTGGTGGATTCCTTGTGCTGACAATAACCTCAACAGAACATGCATAATGACAGCCACATTAGGCTGGGTAATGGCGATATTTAATACGGGAGTTACCTTCACTTTTGAAGCATGGAAAACCACTTATTTCTGCCTGTCACTGGAGTATGTGTGTGTTTTCAGGGCGGCAAACACCCTCTAAAAGGGACAGAACGCAGGCCCCTGTCGCGCAGGAGGGTCCATTCTTCCCAAGGCCTATGAATAGCTGTGAGATATGGGGACCCATGAGTCTCTCACTGCATTTGGCAGGGGGGCACCACCTTTTTTTGTTACACTATGGACCTGTTGCCGGTATCCACATTTGTAATTTTATGCAGGGCACGAGTCAGGGTACACGCGGGTGGACGGCGTTCTCCCACTATTTTCACAGGGTGGACGCCGTCCACCCTGCCAAGAAGATGGGTCCATTGAAAAAGATGCTGAATTCGTCCCGCTGTAATTTGCAAACACCCGGACACATTCAGCAGCGCCTGCACATTGTTATCTGCTTTCGATCCACAACAACATGCAGGCGGGGAGGAGGTCTTCTTAGATCAGACTCCTGCTGGGCCCATAACAAAGGCCGGATCTGAGGGGTCATCAGGCCTCCTTTTGTTGGATTCTCCTGGCTGGCAGCAGTCAGGAGCTTCACACCTAGAAGCAAATTCAGCAGAGGGGAAACAAAGGCTCACCCCTTGTTAGCACGTCACACATACTTATGAGAAGCAGCTTTTCACTTTGTTCAGGCTCTGTTAAGGGGATATGCATGCACTGTAAGAATGTCAGATGTGTTGGTCTTTCCCAGTATTTACACAAAATAAATAGCATGTATATAGTGCTTACTAACCCTGAGGAGGCGTTGTAATAATTTAAATATCACTATTTTTTCTTGTAAAGCACTATGGATGGAGGAAGTTTACGCTGACAAAAGGCAACATTGTTTTATGTGTAGCTTGAAAATAATTGAATCTTCTGCCTAAATTAGGAGGGTTTGCATGTATATTCGAAATGTGCTCCAATGTACTCATGATAGACATGTTAAACATATATGCAATCTGATATCACTTCTTATGATGCCACTTCCTGTGATGTCACACGCCATGATGTCACATGCCGTGATGTTACTTGCATACTGATTAACTAGGTTAGACACCCCACTTATTTTTTTAGGACTTGTGCCCTGATTTTATGGGTGTTCACCAACTCCTGTGGTCATCGCTGAAACACCCCCTACACTGCCCCTAACCATAAATCTATGATGGGGAAAATGTTGTCATACTGGTGGTTTTCCCCACATAAATTTGTGATTATACAATAGAGCAGTATTATTAATTGTTGAGTTAGAGGTAATACGTCTAAATAGTGTTTGTTAAATGATTAGCTCATATAAGGATATGCAGATTTGGAGAAAAGCTGGCGTGAGCAGTCGTGAACGCGACGACCAAAACAAAACCAACTTGAATCTCAAGGGATGGTGTATTCTGGATACAGCGGCCATCTTGGACTGAGATTGTATAAAAGAAGAATGAAGTCAGAGTCTTATCGTTTCCCAAAGCAGTTTGTGTTTGGCAGTCGTCGGAGGACCATTGTGGAGCCAGTGTTTAGCAATAGGTCTGTCGGATTGTAACTTTGACTTCCTACTTGTTGCACTGTCCTGCTACTCAGATCATTTTCACAATCATTGCCATTTTCAAGGGCTTGTATATTTGTACCTATTTTGTGTGTGCACTATTTCCTATTAGGTTTTTTGGATCTTTGCACATTTTTTTTTTGTGCATTGCGTCTCTTCTCTTTTATCATAAAAATTGTACATATCATAATTTTTTCCATGGATGTACAAGATGTGCATTGATCTTACGAAGGGTCAATAAGAATCATATACAAGGACTACACATTAAGAAAATTGCATTTTGCAAGTTTCAGAGAAAGGGCTAAGTTAGAGTTACTTGATGTAACTAGGTAAAAGAATTGTATGTGGTTTGAATGTTACTAGCTTCTTTTTATAATTTGGTGTTGTTTCATTGCAGACTTCCATAAACAGATTCCAAAGGAAGTGTGACGAGCATCGGATCAATGTTTCTCTCTTCCCATTTCCCTTTCCCCCTTTTTAAGGGATGCTGTGATTTCTGTTACAATTAGATATCACGGTCTCCCTGAAGGTGAATAAGATTCGCTTCATGGCACTCCTGCAGACCGGTAATGAAAATCTTTGAACTACAACATATAAGTGCACTTTTAGGCTGAGGCTGTAAAATGTACAGTTACCAATCTCTTTTTTGGTGCACCTAAGTACCACTTAGGTGACCACAAATGTTTGTGAATTGGCTCTAATGTGTGCGCAACCATGGGCTTGAGGATCCCACGAGGGGGTGGAGCAATTTTGAATTGTGCCATAGAATAGTGAATATAACCCATCTAAACTCCAACACTTTACCTACTGTTGCTTACATTAGAGTGGGAATAAAGAAGCAGATTCCACCAAAGTCCAACACTTTATCCTACGGTTGGTTTTTCACTATTTATTTTTTGTTGTAATATATAGGAGAAAGTACCCCCTGCTGTACATTATAAGTATATTGCAAGCCACTGTTCAATGACCACATAGAAGAAAGACATGAAGGCTGAGCTCCTTTATAAGGTTATGGAACTCTGAGGTGACTTGCAATATCCTTATCATGTACAGCAGAAGGTACTTTATTCCTTATAATACATGGACGCCATCACCTTTCCCACAACCACCTACATCCTTCTTTAATAGCTATTTCAAATGAAAGAGAGAGCATGTTGACAATTATGAAGAATAAAGTTAGCGACCCTACTGCAAAGTTAAACACAACAAAATCGGTTAGATATTTGTTGAAAACAGAAAATAGAATCAGTTTAATACAAGTCAGTCTTTTTAAAAAAAGATGAAGTTACTCGGAATGTGTAGAAACATGCAGAAAGATTCAAACTTTTCTATTCTTATCGAAGAAGTGCAAAAAATAAACATGTTGCCATAAATATCTCTTTTCTGCTTGGCAATATACAGCTAGAAAAACAGAGCAGTAGAAAGAATAGCACTGTTTTGCTTTTGTTCCTTAAACAGCTGTTTTAATTATGCACCTGACCTGACCTGCCTTTCTCCTCAGCTGCTAGTTCTGGCTGCAGGCTTCAGATGCCAACTGTAATAAGTTATTACAGTTGAGATCCAACATTATTTCTTTATAGTAGGTGACTAGATGCATCCCGAGTCACCTATTATGAAGAAAGTAGAGACAGGTTTTTATAATGGGATTGGAAAATTCCATGAATTATATTTTAAGTTATTTCTTTATTTTAATATTATTTTATCATAGTTTTTATATCTAGTGTTGGTAAGTATATTGTGGAGAGGTGTGGCTCACTGGTTAGAGGCGGCAGACCCGTAAGCAGAGAATCGGCCAGGGACCAGGGTTCGATTCCCGACGCAGCAGGGTCGTGGACCAGGGTCAAAACGGACTCGATAATTCTTGCCTCGGTACCTACTCTAACCAGAAACACACTCAGCAACTCTGGGCATTAAGCTTGCCTCATCTCTACAACGGCCCCCCACAGACGCCGGGGATGCCTGGTTTCACCTTGGAGATACCCAGAAAGGGACCATCTCACAGGGATAGCCAGGACGGGTTCCCCAGCGGTCTATAGCGCCGGGACACTTCCGAGTAGCTGTGCGCTGAATAAATTAAAATAACATAACATTTCATTTTTATTAGTTTATTATTTGTTTAAATAATACATTTTTTAGATATCATGTTTATAATTATTTTTTGCTTTTATTTTAAAGTGTACATTTTTATTTTATGTTTATATGGTATATTTTCCTTATATAATATTATATTATAAGAATATATATTTTTAAATGTAATATTGTGTTTAAAGTTAATTGATATCTTAAATTTAATATAGTGTGTAATAGTTAAAGCTCAGTATGCTTGCTATGTTTTGATGATACTGTGATCATCTATATTTTTGCTGTTAATATATTTTACTAGGCATACAAGGTATGTAATGTTGTTTAGTGTATCCTCCATATTTTTATATTGCTATTTTTGTTGCCAATAATTTTGTTAACGTTATTTCATCATACAACACTCTACTGCCCTTAAACCAGCAGAGCTTACAGTTCATCTGAAAGCAACAGTCAATAGCTCACATAAAGCTCAATCTAGGCGCACCGGTGAAAGACACAACTACCCAAGGGTCACAACAACGTAAAATTGACAAATTTGCTAAACTTTCTGTTGTGGTGGATCAACCCTTGAATGGAAAGAAGTAGCATGGAATTCAGACACCACTGTGATTGACATCACTTGTCAAGTGCAGGAAATGCATATAAGTGAAGTAGAGCCAGATGTTGTACTTATGCAACAGGACTTCTGAAACACTGGTGAGAGGATTATGGAGAGAGAGATATGGATCTTGGAGCTGGAAGGCATGACTGAAGATCTGAAAGCAGAAGTCACTAAACTGTCAACTACAACTAAAGCTTAAAGCCTTCTGGATAGCATGGAAGACACAAAGCAGCGCCTTTTGGATCAATGCACCACTGGTGGGCATTCTGGAAGGAGTGGGAAGAGTATAACCAGAACTTGTTCTACCTGAATGGTTTAAGTCCTGTATCCCAGAGTCAGACCTCTTTTCTTGTCTTATCCGGGAACACTTGTGCAGATTGCTAACATAAATACCTCCTGCAGGGTGCCCCCAATGGGTAGCCACCAAGTTAGTAGAGACGCGACTGGCCGGGCCCACTCAGAAATACTAAACCTAGAATACTAAAGGGGAAGTACTGGGAGAGGAACAAGTTAGAGGGGACAGAAAAGAAACGCAATTACACCCAGGTACAGAATTAGACTTGGTAGTAAAGGAGAAAGGACATGAAAGATCCCCCCTGGATTGAATCCAAGCATTAATGAATCAATCCAAAGACCCAGAAGTGCAGAGGCCTGCTTTCCCACCTGGAGGAACGTCATAACTCTCTAAATAGCAAACACAACAAGATGATAGAAGAAGTGCTGAAACGTTTCAAACATTATTACCCAGTCAAGAGATCTGCGTTAAATTAATTGTTATCTGGCTCACCATGCTATCCCAGTTTGAACCCAGCCATATGCATATCAGTCTTGACCCTGCTTCTCACGGGAACAGTCTAGCAAGAACTGCCAGGCAAATGCCTCCCTGGACTGGAAACAAGGATCCTGGGACCGGTTTCGGGGTATCACCCCTCATCAGCCAGCCTAGCTTCCAGTAGTACTACGAGCAAGGGACCCATGTCTGGGCATACCTTTGGCCATTTAGGGTGATACTGAAACCCATCCCGGGATGCTTGGTTTCCCATGCCAGCTGGATACCTTTTGCACCTTTGCCCAATAAAGAATTCTAACTTTAGACCTTGGTCTGGTAATGATAGAAGGTTCAAGGGTTCCCCTCCAGGACGTATTTGCCTTTTGTCTTTTATTTGGAGGAGGTGAGTCTCAGGGTATTGAACCTTTAGATACCTCAGTTAGTCATCAGTAAGGAGTGAACAAGTACCTCCCCCACTATTTTTCAGTTCATTCAGGACGAAGAAATGCTTGCAGAGTTCTGGTTGTGATTTTATATCTGTTTATTTGTCCGATAATCATTGCATGGTAAGACAAATAAACTTTCACACAGCCAACTAGTGTTTCGCCCCTATGTGGTCGTTCGGACCAGGGCTTCCTCAGGGCTTAATACATGTTCATATCTGGTCTTTGATTCCAGTTTAGACTATACGGGTTCAAAAAGGTGTTTCTACTGCATAAATCGATGCGCGGTCTGTCCGTCGCTGCGGTCTATGTTCGTGATCCTGTTGGCGTCCCAACAGGACCACGCGTTCATTAAAAGATAACTTAGTTCAAAGTCATCTTCCCTCAATAATACCTAATTCCAGAATTAATGAGATCCCAGGATTGTTTCCCTGCACACAATGTAAGGCATGCAAAAGCAGTATGAAAATGCTCTCATATACAGTACCTGGTTGTAAAAGACCCAAAAATATCACCAAGTTCATGACGTGCAATACACCATATTGTGTCTATTGCCTAAAACGTCCATGTCAGCTACTATATATAGGTAGTACCATCCATCTGACTAAATGTCAAATTCTTGAGCACGCACGAGCAATTGAGAAAAATGATCAAGCTTATCCAGTTTCTAGACATTTTGCCACCCACCACAACAGTAACAGAAACCTCCTTTGTTTCTTCTGTATAGATCATATCCCAGCAAATGAAAGAGGTGGGGATAGAGTTAATAAATTACGACACCTTGAGTCTCGTTATATCGTGGACCTGCAAACTAAGGGGCTCATTACGATGGTGGAGGGACCGCCACGGGCGGTGGCTGTCCCTCCGCCATCTGGCTCCCAGTTCCCCCGCCACATTGGGATGCCGGGGGAAACGCTCACTGACCGCGGCAGTCACAAAGCCCGCCCTTCACGCTTCCGCCACGGAAATCGTCATGATTGCCTGGCAGAGCAGTCAGCATGTGTGAACTGGCGGCGGTGTCTGGCAGGCACAGCCCGCCAGATTACAATGCTGTTTCAGCCAGCCTTTCCATGCCAGTTCCACTGCCATGGAAAGGCTGGTGGAGGCTGGGTTCTGTGGCCCGTTTCGGGCCCCCTCTGTGTGGGGGGAAGGTCAATGTGCACTGGGGGGTACCCCAACATTTCCATGCACAAGGTGGCAGGCACCGCATGGTGCCTGCCACCTTGTGCATGGAAATGCACTACGTGCTATTTGTGCATTGCGAACGGTGCTACATCCAGCAGCACCGTCCGCAATGATCAGGATAGGAAAGGATAGGATATATGTTTGTAGAGCGCTCGATTGCCATGGCGTCTTGGCGCTAGTGTATGTGAAAGGGAGTACAGCCTGTGTTACCAGTGGGCTAGGTGGAAGTAAACAGCCATGTTTTCAAATCCTTCCTAAAGAGTTGCCGGTTAGATTGAAATTTCATGGCCACTAGCATTCTATTCCATAGCTTTGCCGCACAGTTTGATAAAGTCCTGCCACCCCATCTAGATCGCCTTTTGGACGTCATCGGCGCCACCACCGTGAAGTGCCTTGTGCACCAAGCACAAGGCCTTGAATTCCACGCGCTGCTGGATAGGAAGCCAGTGCAGTGACTTAATTCCTGCCGAGGTCGATTGACCTTTAGGTATATTCAAAAGCAGTCGTTCTGCAGCATTCTGTAGAGACTGCAATTTCTTAATCTGGGTCTTGTCAATGCCCAAAAAAAGGGCATTGCAATAGTCCAGTTTGGACAGGAAGAGTGCCACCACCACCGTCTTTTGTAGTTCTCATGAGATAAAAGGAAATATCTTCCTCAATGTTTTCAATAAAAAGAAGCAGGAAGAAGGGAGACTTTTAACTTGGGCCGAGAAATTCAGCTGGTCATCGAAGATGACTCCGAGGTTCTTGACCTTAGAGACAGGGCTAGGGCATTTCCCGCCTCAGCCGGCCACCAGGAGGGATCGGCCCTGGCCAAACTCTATCACCTTTGTTTTATCGGTGTTGATTTTCAGGAAGCTATGGTTCATCCAGGTCATGATCTCAGTAAGACAAGCATGAAAACTGACGGCTGTGGCCTCTGGCTGATTGGATATAGAGATCACAAGTTGAGAGTCATCAGCGTAGGAGACCAGGGCAAATCCATGCCTCCTGATGAGTCTGGGCAATGGAGTGACGTAGATATTAAACATCGTCGGGGATACGGCCAATCCCTGTGGGACCCCGCATGGAAGATGGAAACTGTCCGCTTGCAGACCATCCCAATACAGACTCTGCTCCCTAGCCTCCAGGAAAGAGGAAAGGAGGGCCAGGGCAGTAACCTCGATTCCCACGTCCTTCAGCCGCTGCACTAACACCGTGTGGTTCACGGTGTCAAATGCTGCTAGGTCTAGGAGCACGAGGACCGCTCTGCCCCCTCCGTCCATTATTCTCCAGATCTCTTCCGTTGCAGTAATCAGGGCCGATTCGGTAGAATGACACAACCGAAAATCATGCTGCATAGAGTCCAGCAGATTATTGGCATCTAGGTAGTCGGTCAGCACCTTGTTAACTGACTTCTCCAGAATTTTAGCTACTATTGGCAGGCCAGCAATTGAGCGATAGTTCTTTGGTTCAGTGGGGTCCAGAGTTGGCTTTTTAAGAATGGGCCTGATAGATACTCTTTTCCAGGCTACTGGATAATTTCCTGATTCCAAGAATTGATTAATAAGGGGGGTGAGCTTATCACAGATCTCCCTAGAGGCCAGATGCATAGAAGCTGGGGTGCAAGGGTCTTTGGGGGAGCCGGATTTTATAGAGAGAAGTTTTTGTACCTCATCATTTGTAAGTGTCTGGAAGCAGGATAGCCTGCAATGGATTAATCCGACAACACCAGGCAGTTGGCATTTATTGTCCGGAGTTGTCCGAGTCTTCAATAGGTCATTGTAGATCACTTGCACCTTGTTCTAAAAGTATAAGGCCAATTTGTTACACATGGCTAGATCTGGTTTAAAAGTGTTGTCATGCTGCGGTTTAGCCAGCAGTTTAACAGATTAAAAAAGTTCCTTAGCGGAATTTCCAGCTTCCTCAATCTTGGTTGTAAAAAATAGCTTCTTAGTGGCAATAATTGCTTCCTTATACTGTTGCAGAGCTAGATTATAGGTTGCTTTCTTTTCCTTACTATAGTCTAGTCTCCATAGACGCTCAGCTTTCCTACAATTTACTTTAAGGCACTTAAGCTCAGGGCCATACCAAGGTGCTGACGTCTTAGATATTTTACCGCCACCAGTTTTTTGGGCGCAACACAGTTGGCCGCTGCCAGGAGCCAGTCATTGAACTGGGATGCTGCTACATTATTACCCTTTGCTAGTGGGGTAGGGAGGTGACCAAGGGCCGATTCTAGGTCATTGCCTTGAACCTTATTCCAATGTCGAATTTTTACCTTGGATGGCTTGGTTTGAGTACCATAGTTGGGCAGCATAACCTTGATGTTAAAATGGATGGCCATATGGTCTGTCTATGGATGAGTTGATATTTTAGTCAGATTGATGTCAGGATTGTTAGAAAAAATGCCATCCAGAGTATGGCCCATTCGGTGGGTGGGTTCGGTTACTAGTTGATTTAAGCTAAATGCTGTTAGATTATCTAGCAGTCGAACTGTATCTGAATTGTTAGTTAATTCCAGTTGATAATTAAAATCCCCCAGAATAGTGAGGGAGTGGGAGTCTGTATAGGATGCCTGGGTGAAAGCCGCTCTGGGCCCAGGTGGACGATAAATTAATAGCCCCTAAAAGGTAGAGAGGTTGTTTAGTTTTATACAAAAGTGCAGCGCCTCCGCTGGTAGAACTGAGATGGCTTCCACACGCACCTTCAAATAATCTCGGTGGATAATAGCTATGCCCCCCCTCCCTCTACCTTCATCCCTGTCTTGAGAGGTGACTGCATAGCCCGCTGGCAAGGCGATGTTCCAGTCTGGACCTGAGGTATTGTCCGTCCAGGTCTTTGTCAAAAAGACTAAATCAGGACTGTAAAACTGAATCAAGTCCTACAGCTGGTATTTGTGTTTTACCACCGAACGAACGTTCAGCAGAAAACACTGCACGTACTGTTCGTGTATTGCCTTTGGGACTTTAACTACCCAGGTTTGTAGTGATATTATTAATCACCCCCCCATTTCTCTAACCATACCGGTATCAGTCTTTTCTCATCCCATTCCTCTCCCTGCCGCGTTTGTAATCTCAAGGCTATTAACGACGCCTGTATTGAACCGATATAAACCTTTAGAGCATAGGGACTCACCTACGTTCTTGTTTTGCAGGAGAATGTCTGGAGCTCTACATATGCCTCTTTTCAGAGCAAACAGCTGATTTCTGCTGTACATTTGGGGCATTGAACAACCAGGGGTTGTGGCTAGTTGCGCTCTGGGCACTAACGGGCGCTGTCGGGCTTGCCTTTGGCGTGCCTGCGGCGCGTCCGCTGTGCGGACGCTCCAATGTGGATTAAGTAGTGGGGAAAAAAAGACTAGAACATCAACCCCGGTGCAATGCGAACCCGCTTTAACATACGGGTACAAGGATGCGCCAGCCATAGTGGCAGGCACATCCTAATACACTGAGCGGGACCGCTGCCTTACCAGCGGCTGGTCCCAGCTCCGCAGCGATGGCGGGCAGACTGATGTCTGCCCGCCATTGTAATGAGCCCCTAAGATCCCATTGTACCTTAATACAGAGGAAAAGTTAGCTATCCAATTAGGCTAAAACTGCTAGTGCATTGAAGAAGAGAAAGGGGAGGGTTTACTGTTCTCTCAGCAAGAGAATTTCTGCAATAAGTGATATTCTGATAAAAGTATTTGGTTTATGTTTATCACGGTTCCACTACCGCGCACCTAGACAGGCACCCACTCCTGAGTGCTCAGTGTTTTTGGTGGACCTGGAGCGAGAATATATATATATATATATATATATATATCTATATATATATATATATATATAGATATATATTATCTACTGGCGGTCGCCAGTAGATAGTTATAGTTAGGACCGTGTTTCCATAGGAAATCCGCAACATTCTATTTTGAATTACTTTGGCGCCGATTGACGAATCCTCGCGAAATTTTCAAAATAGGTGGGGCGCTCCGCTCCGCTCCTTCCCTGAAAGTCTTGGGGGGATTCGTCAAGTGGGGGCTGAGAAAAAAGGGGGGTCCCAAAACGCGTTTTCCCCATGCATTTTTCCATAGGACCTTTAGTCCAAGCTGCAGCCCGAACGGCTGAACAGAATTACTTGAAATTTGGCAGAGAGGTAGTCCTCAGGTCAGGGATGTGCCTTTTGCAGGTCTGGTGTAAATCTGTTCAGTATTTCCAGAGAAAATAGCATTTAAATCAATATATATATCTATAGGCGCGCTCCGAGCGCGCACCGTAAGCTTACCGTACGCGCTCGCGCACGATTCTGATTGGTTGTTAGATCTTAGTACACATTCGAATCGGTCGAAACCAGGAAGTGTCGGCTGCCATTTTGTCTCTCGCAGTCTGAGGAGGTGAAAAACAAAGGTGGATAACGTGAAAAGGGGGCAGGCTGGACAGTTCCTGACCCCCTAGCCTTGGTCAGGGGGTCCCAGAAGGACCCCCAAGGGCAAAAATGTATTTTAATTTTTTTACAAAAAATCGCGGAGTGCGCGTAGCGTACACGCACGGTAGAAATGGGAAAATTCTGCGAACTACGTAACGTGGGCGCACGGTGCGTGAAGCGCACCGTGCGCGCACGGTACGCGCACAGTGAAAAAACTTAAAAAAAATAAATAAATACATAAATTAGCATTTAAAAAACCGTACAAATTCACTGAAAAAACCATAGGTTTCACACACGTTATAGTTAGGAATTAGCATTTAAAAAACCTTGCAAATTCACTTAAAAAACCATAGGTTTCACACATGTTATAGTTAGCTGGGCATTTCACTCATGAAAAACCAATGAAATTCCCCCGTTATAGTTAGTTCAGATAACTATAACTCGCGCAATCGCTCATGACATGGTCAGTGCCATTACTCATGACATCACCGATGACATCATCCTTCTGATAGAGTGGCGGTCGCGCGAGTTATAGTTATCTGAACTAACTATAACGGAGGCATTTCATTGGTTTTTCATGAGTGAAATGCCCAGCTAACTATAACATGTGTGAAACCTATGGTTTTTTAAGTGAATATATATATATATATGTATATATATATATATATATATATATATTCACCATATGTTTTCCATGATTTGGGGTCGCGCTCACCAGCAGATAAGTTTCCACTTTCTTTGATCAAGAGGCCTGCAGCTTCCCATTCCTGCGTAGCGTCCCTGGCCTTACGCGTTTCGAATCTTCGTGATTCTCATCAGAGGCCCATGCAGCATCCTTTTTCTTAAAACCACATTGTCCCGCTTGAGTTTTTATAACATCTACTTGGCCTCAGTGTGCCCAATCAAGAGTCATTTGTTTAGAACTCTGGGAAATGTAGTCCATTTCATTAAAGTTTTTTTTCCCTCCAGTGGGTGTTGATGCTGCGCGTCAATCTGGGACCAATTAATCGCCCTCCATTGGGCTTTAGAATCGGACTCTGCTTGCCTGAAATTATGAATCTGCTGTGCCCGTTGCGGAAAACAAAGGATTTGTTTTCACGGGTCCGGCGTTTCTTTCCGGCAGTGCGGTATCCCACGCGGCCTGGAACTGCCGCTTGTATATTCACCATATGTTTTCCATGATTTGGGGTCGCGCTCACCAGCAGATAAGTTTCCACTTTCTTTGATCAAGAGGCCTGCAGCTTCCCATTCCTGCGTAGCGTCCCTGGCCTTACGCGTTTTGAATCTTCGTGATTCTCATCAGAGGCCCGTGCAGCATCCTTTTTCTTAAAACCACATTGTCCCGCTTGAGTTTTTATAACATCTACTTGGCCTCAGTGTGCCCAATCAAGAGTCATTTGTTTAGAACTCTGGGAAATGTAGTCCATTTCATTAAAGTTTTTTTTCCCTCCAGTGGGTGTTGATGCTGCGCGTCAATCTGGGACCAATTAATCGCCCTCCATTGGGCTTTAGAATCGGACTCTGCTTGCCTGAAATTATGAATCTGCTGTGCCCGTTGCGGAAAACAAAGGATTTGTTTTCACGGGTCCGGCGTTTCTTTCCGGCAGTGCGGTATCCCACGCGGCCTGGAACTGCCGCTTGTATATTCACCATATGTTTTCCATGATTTGGGGTCGCGCTCACCAGCAGATAAGTTTCCACTTTCTTTGATCAAGAGGCCTGCAGCTTCCCATTCCTGCGTAGCGTCCCTGGCCTTACGCGTTTCGAATCTTCGTGATTCTCATCAGAGGCCCGTGCAGCATCCTTTTTCTTAAAACCACATTGTCCCGCTTGAGTTTTTATAACATCTACTTACGCGCACGGTAGAAACGGAAAAATTCCGCGAACTACGTAACGTGGGCGCACGGTGCGTGAAGCGCACCGTGCGCGCACGGTACGCGCACGTTGAAAAAACTTTCAAAAAATAAATAAATACATAAATTAGCATTTAAAAAACCGTACAAATTCACTGAAAAAACCATAGGTTTCACACACGTTATAGTTAGGAATTAGCATTTAAAAAACCTTGCAAATTCACTTAAAAAACCATAGGTTTCACACATGTTATAGTTAGCTGGGCATTTCACTCATGAAAAACCAATGAAATTCCCCCGTTATAGTTAGTTCAGATAACTATAACTCGCGCGCCCGCAATCCAGTGCTGATGATGTCACATATTACATCACTCATGACATGGTCAGTGCCATTACTCATGACATCACCGATGACATCATCCTTCTGATAGAGTGGCGGTCGCGCGAGTTATAGTTATCTGAACTAACTATAACGGGGGAATTTCATTGGTTTTTCATGAGTGAAATGCCCAGCTAACTATAACATGTGTGAAACCTATGGTTTTTTAAGTGAATATATATATATGTATATATATATATATATATATATATATATATATATATATATATATATATATATATATATATATATATGTATATATATATAGTCACTGAAAAAACCATAGGTTTCAGGGGTGTTATAGTTAGCTGGACTTTTCACTTGTACAAAACCATTGAAATTCCCCCGTTATAGTTAGTTCAGCTAACTATAACTCGTCGCGCGCCCGCAATGCACTGCTGATGACGTCACATATTACATCACTCATGACATGGTCAGTGACATCACTCATGACATCACTGATGACATCTCAAATGACATCACTGATGAAATCACTGATGACATCATCCTTTTGATAGAGTGGCAGACCTCCTCTCACCCTAATATAACCTTTGATACACACATTCAAAAATAGAGACTAAAATTTTCAAAACAATGGACATACCAATACCAGTTACAACAACCTCTTCAGTAATTCTAAGATCCACATACACATCCACTCATTCACCAACAGTCCTATACAGTCACTCATACATGTACTCACTCATCATATGTACTCATACACCTATACATCCTGTTACACAATGCCACTCATCCATAGAGTTACTCACACACATAGTCACTCATGCTAATAAAGAATCAAACATACATTTACTTGCATATACAGTTATACACACACCACCACACTTACTTCTACGGAAACTTACACATACTTAGTCTTTTAAACAATCACTTATAGAAACACATACTTATTCATACAGGAACTCTTTCAATCTCTCACTCTCACATATACTCACTTATATACACCAATAGTCACATATACTAGTTTAAAACATATGTAGTTACTCATAAAGACACTATTGAGACAGTCATTCACTCACTAACACACCCTTACACACACTCATCCACCCATACAGTCCTGCACACATGCTGTCTTCAACACATACAAACAGTGAGTCACTCATTCATGCACCTATGCACTACGTAATACCCCCCACCGAACCATGCAGACACTCAGACTGATACTCAAAAAAACCAACTAATAACCTATATAGACACCCATGTAGCTACTCACCAACCCATGCAGCCACTTATACACAAAGTGAGAGACTGATACAGATATTTACATATTTAAACATTACTCACTAAGCCATGTATTCACTATTATACACTTAATCAGTCAGTTACACAATCAATTTTTCAAAAACAAATCATCCATTTAGACACTTATATACCCATTTATTCTTCCATCGACCTTGAGATATACATATATAAAACATATTTAATTTTCAGAAAAACACACATTCACTGGATGATGTCATCAGTGGTCATTTGAGATGTCATCAGTGATGTCATGAGTGATGTCACTGATCATGTCATGAGTGATGTAATATGTGACGTCATCAGCAGTGCATTGCGGGCGCGCGAGTTATAGTTAGCTGAACTAACTATAACGGGGGAATTTCAATGGTTTTGTACAAGTGAAAAGTCCAGCTAACTATAACACCCCTGAAGCCTATGGTTTTTTCAGTGAATTTCTGAGGTTTTTTAAATGCTAATTCCTAACTATAACGTGCCTGAAACCTATGGTTTTTTCTGTGAATTTCAAAGGTTTTTTAAATGCTAATTTCTAACTATGCCTACAGAGATAGGACATGTGAAGAAAGAAGAAAAAATGCACAGAAAGAAAAAAAAGAAGTGCAGAAAGAAGCAACAAAAGTCCTCAAAGATGAAGAAAAGTGCAGGAAGAAGGATAACGTACAGAAAGAACAAAAAGAAGAGCAGAAAGAAGCTTTGTTGCAAAATCATCCTGTACCCTCAACTTTTTCAGACGGATACTGGTGGTAACTGAGTCTGACTAACCAGTCCTAGAGCCAGTGCTATGTTAAAAGACACTTAGAATACAGTGAAAACACCTACATACACTAGGGAACATTATGCGTTGGGGTCCCCCTGTGATTAGCATGACCTCCTCTGTAAGCCCCTAGTATATAATAGGGCAGGGGGATTAAAACTACCTCTTAAAACAGGCCACAGGGCGTTTTTGCACACGTTAACTCAGGCCCCGTCCCCTCCCTTCACCACTGTGGAAACACGCCCTGTGTCCGTTTTTAGTTGGGAGATTAAGTTCATTTGAATCCTGAGGGTCCCTAGGGTCCAACTAGCCCACTAGGTACCTCCAGTAAGTGCCACAGAGCTGCGTTGCAGAGAGGTGTAAAAAGTGGCACGGCCTGGACCACCTCTCTGCAATGCAGCTCAGTGGCGCTTACTGGAAGCACTTGGTGGGCTAGTTAGCCCCCAGGGGCCCTCAGTATTGAAGGGAAATTATATCCCCAATTTAAAACGTGCCATAGTGCGTGTTTGCACACGTCACCTCAGGCCCCGTCCCCTCCCTTCACCACTGTGTAAACGCGCCCTGTGGCTGTTCTAAGTTGAGAGATTAAGTCCCCTTGAATCCTAAGGGTCCCTAGGGTCAAACTAGACCACTAGGTACCTCCAGTAAGCGCCACAGAGCTGCGTTGCAGAGAGGTGTAAAAAGGGGCTTGGCCTCAGAACACCTGTCTGCAGTGCAGCTCCCTGGCGCATACTGGAGATGCCTGTTGGGCTAGTTGGCCCTCAGGGACCCTCAGTATTGAAGAGGAATTAATTCCCCAACTTACAACTCGCCAGGGGGCGCGTTTGCAGAGTGCTGCAAGGAGGGGGCGTGGCCTCCGGCGCGATGCCAGTCTTTTATTTATTTTAATTTTTTAAGAAGGGGGGCTGTGTGGTTCCCCTTTTTATTCTAATTTATTGGCCCTGATGACCCCATCCCCCAGGGCCTGTCTCCTAATTATATTTTTTTGACCCCAATCCCCAGGGCCGGCCACTGTTTTTTATTATTTTTAAAAAATATATATTTATAGACACACCTAGGACATGCTGGACAAACCGTACGTACCTATCACCATGACGATTTGCGTGATATTCATTAAAAGGCGACTATGCATACAATGAATCCACGTGGAATGTATTTACACCACTAGTGAAGCTCTGACATGTCTGATGCCCTACCGTGCCTAATCCCGGTAGACACCCTGGTCGTTTATTTATACAAACATGGGTAGCTATTGACGGGCACATTTAATACACATGCACACCAAGCCATTCAAAGGGGATTCGACAAAAATTCGACCAAAACTATGCAAGAAACCCCCCTCCCGGTTAATAAAACACACATCCACTGCCGGATGTGTGATACTTTTTATTTTACTCTCTGGAAAGGGGACGAACATCACTTGAGAGTCACAGCGCGCTCCTGGCAGAGCCCAATGCTGTGTTACACCCACCATTGCCTGCTGAGTGCCACACACCTCTGTGTTGTATTCTACTAGCTAGTGCATATGCTATGACACTCTCTAGCCCATGTGCACTGTAACACCACCCCATGAATATGTCATGCCACACTTGTCTTCGCACGGGTTATATTGCCCCATCTAACGTGCCTTCCTCGATGCCTATGTTATAACGCACAGTGCTATGCCATACATATTACAATCTGGTATCCATATCTTTGTCACAGTGCATATGCAACGTTACACTCCCCAGCACATATTTTATATTACAACTTTAGAGACTAGTTAGTTACACAACACTGCCCTGTGCATATTACACTCCAAGGCGCATATCGCATAGCACGCGCTAGTGCCTGTGCTATCTCGCGCTCTCCAATGAATCTGTCATTGCGCACAATGTATTGCATAGTATATTTCACGCCCGGTTCATCTTATATCACACTTTTTGGTGCATAGTTTATACCATACAATATATCTAGTTTTCATTTTCAATCGTGCTCTCAGGACTATGTTCTATATAACACTGTGTTCACCTACCCTTTTCACGGGCATTACATTTTGCGATAGGGGGTGGAGGGTCAGGGGATGTTTCTGCCAGGTGAGCCCGGAGTCACAGTCACAAACGTCCTCTTCTTCCTGAATAAAAGTGAGATTATGCTGCATACTTGTTCATATTTTAAGTAGTTCGCACAGACACACGTTTTAAAAACAATAAAGTTCCTAATACCCGCCTTCTCTGAACAGTTAGCTTGCTGCCCCATCCCCCTCCTCCCTATCCTCTGTTGTGTGAATCCATGGACTAGCCTCCTCCCTCCTGCCATGCATGGTCTGATGTGCTGCCACTGCCCTCAATTTAGTATGATGTACCAGTCCACTCCTCCTGCCCTCCATTGCCCAATTCTATGCCCCATCATTGACCTCCTGCTTAAACTCTGTGCTTAGCTTGCTGCCCCTATTCTCCTTCCCCCTGCCCTCCGATGTCTTTGTGCATGTCCCTGCTCCATCCTTTTTGCCCACCATGTTCCATGGACCTGCCACTCCTATCTACTCTGAGTGTTCTGTTGAGCTGCCACTCCCCTCCCACCTGCCTAGCATTGTCAGATGACTGTAACCTGTCCCTGCCACCTCCACCCTGCCTGTCCACATGCCATGCCCCTATCCTCTTCCTCCTGTCCTACATGGTCCATTGTACTGCCACACCCTTCTGCCCTCCCTGGTCTGTTGTGCTGCAACTGCTCCTTCTGCCTGCCCCGTGTGGTCTGTTGTGAGGCCCCTTCCCCTGAACTTTCTTGTCTGTGCACAGGTCCTGACCCTCCCTTCTATCCTCCATCGTCCTTTGTGCATGCCCCTGCACCCTCCTTCTTGCCCATCATAGCCATTGTGCTGCCACTAACCCTCCCACTTGCCATGCATGGTCGTCTGTGCTGCCATGGCCCCTCCCACCTTCCCTGTGTGGTCAGTTAGCTGCCCCTGACCCCCTCCCACCTTCCCTCCATGGTCTGTGTGTATGCCATCACAGTCTCACTGTTGCTCTTCATGGTGTGTCTTGATTCTAGTGCCCATCCTGCCTGACCTCCATGGCCATCTTGCTGCTCCTGCCCTGCCCCCTTGCCCCCAGCCCTCTGTTTAAATGTGCAGACCCCTACTCCCTCCCTCCTGGCTTGTCTGTTCCATTGTAATGCCCCTGATCCGTCCCTCCTGCCCTTTATGGTCTGTTATGCTGCAGCTTTCTCTCCTGTCTGTCCATTATGGTCAGCTAGTTACCATTGCCTCTTGCCCCTCTGTTCTCTGTTGTCCATGTGCATGGTCCTGTCCCCTCCCTCTTGCTTTCTATGGATTGTTGTGCTGCACTCCCGTCCCGCATGCCCTGTGTGGTGTATTGTGCTGCTGCAAACCCTGATGGCTGCCCTGCAGGGTCAGTTTGGTGCACCTCTCCATGTACCTCCTGTCCTCTGTTATCCAAGTCCATGTCCCTACCCCATTTCCTTCCATGATCCAATGTACCATACTTGCCAACATTTTGAACTTGGTAAGAGGGAGATTTTGAAAAAAAACCTAGGGTATTGATTTTCCCTTTTGAGTTACATTGAAAAAGAGGAGATTGTAGACAGGAGACAGATCAAATAAAGCCCATTTGAGCTTAAAAACATTGGACGTTTCCTGGCTGAATCGGGTCTGTTGGCATGTATGGTTGTACTACCATTGCCTCTTCCTTCTGCCCACAATGGTCTATTACATTGCCACAGCCTCTCTTGCAAGTCCTGTATTGTTGGTTTGTTGCCCCTGCCCCCCTTTCCACTGCCCTCCATAGTCTGTTGTGCTGCCACGGCCCATCCTGCCTGCTCAGTGTGGTTAAATTGTTGCCTTTGCACCCTCCTACCTGCCTTCAATTTTCAGAGTCCGTGCCCCTGGCCTCTGCCTCTCAACAGTATCCTAATGAACAACTAGATTGCTAACATTCTATATTTATTACAAAAGTGTGGAACGCCTGACGTCATCTTGATGTAATCAAAACTGTAATACCTAGAGCATTTCCTCTAGAAATTACATATATCAGAGGGTCTTATTGGCATCAAAATTATGGTTAGTGCTCTAAAAGACTAAAATAAGGACATATTTTCTTAGTTTTCAAATAGCGACAAAGCACTTTTAAATTATTTGTTATCTTTATGTTTTTTTATCCAGTTGACCACTTGATTAAATGTTGCACTTAGGGGAGACGATGTGGTGTTACTTCCAGAACGTATAATCAAAAGGGGGGACGTCAGAGCTAGTTATTTACCGAGGTCCTGTTCCTGTGCTCCTAGGCATATCAATAAATATCAGAAGGGAACAGTTCCTCCCTAGGGGCCTGGGTAGGGAGTTACAATGACTATCTACACAATCGTGGATGGTATCTAGGGGAATCTGCAAGTTCAGATCGTAATGCCCTCACACACCTGTTAGGGTGTCATGCTTCATCATCGGGCGCTCCTCGTCAGACCGGCGCTGCAATGTCCGACGGGCCTGGTGGCATCTTTATCGGAGATCTTTTTGATCTGAGAACGCCGTTTGGTGAGTGAGGTGTGTGGGGCTCTAGGAGAAACAATGTCTTCTAAGGTGTGCGAAATGTGATTTAAAATAGCCCCTGACCTTGTTGTTTCACTGTATTAAGTAATCAATGTTGGGACTTATTAAAAAGCAGTGAGGCTACGTGTAATAGGTAAGGGTATTTCAGTAGCCTTTAGTCGATTAGGTCAACATGTTTCGTGTCTGGTGCTCTAAAGTATAGCAACACTTCTTCAGGACCGATATAACCTGACCGGTAATGGTCAGTCAAGGGATGTGATCTCCCCTTCTTAATGTCAAGGTCCTTAGATTAGGGTTCTTGATCTGGCGTTCCACCTAAATAGAAAGAATCAACAAAGAGAGAGGGGGAGGGAAGGGAAGGAGTAGATACCATCAGAGACTGATAAGGGTGGACTAGTCCGCTATTTCATTAGAAACCAGTACATCACCCTATAGTGACCAGAAAAAAACGGTCTCATCTAATAACAATTAGTTCGTGGAGAAGAGGATTAAAAGTTTTATGAACTAACGCTAGGTCAAAGTTAAAACATAACATGACATGACGAAGTTAAAAAACATGACATGACAGAAGTGAGAGGTAACACCACATTCAAGGGGGATAGAAACAATTCTTACCTTAGAGGTCGAATGGAAGGCCTCATAGATGAGGGAAGGCGACCCGACCACTTGAACGGGTATACTATATGACAGGGAGTTTGTAGGCAAAATATGAGAACATGACACTGTCAACTCAGACAACAAAAGGATACAGTAGAGTAAAACCACGCGATTGTGAACTAGTAATTCTCATGCCTCTAGAGTATATCAACGTAAGTTGTACAAGTGTCACCGGAAAGGGGGGGGGGGACAAAACAACTCATGTCCCACCAACCCGTGGTGCATAGCTCGTGTGAAGGAGGTAGAATGGTACAGCTTCGCCGTGCGTGTCTCGTCAAATAACAGAGTGGACGGACTCAGTGTGATATTCACAAGTGTGCTGTACCGAGAAAGTTAACATTTTATTTAGTATTTGCCGTGTTCAAGGTGTAATACCACCACTGGTCTTAGGAATAATTAGTGGTAGTGTTAAAGTCGGAATAATGGGGGCCGCGTAAGTAGAGACCGTGAACTACCGCGTAGAGGGTGAAATGCACTAAGCCGACATGCTGCGGCTTCATTATAGTAGTTTGTCTAATATGCCCAGCGGTCTCGTGTAATGTTAAAGGTGGAAAGGTGGCGCGTTAACACAAGGGTCTCAGGGTGTAAGACAACGCGTTGGTGGTGAGCGCAGGACACCGACATGCTGCGGCTTCAACCGAGTGGATAGTATAAACTAGCGACTATAGTACGGGAGCAGGGGACAACAGACTTACCCTAGGACGGAGGTGGGTACATTGTAGATCCTACTCGTCTTCGTCTCATCCGGACGTTACCATAGAGAGTCGGATCCCGGAAATAAAAGTACCGCTGGAACGCCGAGATCTTGTGAGACTTGCCCACCCCGTACGCCATCTTGTCCCAAAACGGGATGCCTGACTCAGTGCTGACAAAGTTGCGATTATCTCAGGGCTACATATCGAATGTTCGTTAATCATAGACCTTGAGCAGAGCAATAACATTTATTACTAATCAGAGGTTACAGAGGTCCCTTGATAAACCCAATAGTGATATTGTAATCATGCCAGTGCCTGGTCACGTATATGGCCATAAGTTGGTTAACAACTTCTTAAGAGGGGTTGGAAAAGCAAGAGTTCAAGTCATTATAGTGACGGAATTGGGATTCATAATCTTGTTGTGTTATTAACTTCTGTCCATGAAATATCTTTGTTGAGGCCCTGTTTATGTGTAGAAAGGCGGAAGATCCACCTTTGTTCGATTTCAAAAAGTTTTTGACAGGACCAGGCAGGGTTGCTTTCAAGTACTGTCCAGTGTAGTTCATTCGGTCCGTGTTGATTAGCAATGAAGTGGGTACTCATTTTTGTGGTGGTTCTCCCGCATCGTACATTGCTCCGGTGCTCCATGATTCTAGTTTTCACTGGTCGTGAGGTCATGCCTATGTAGCGGAGGTTACACGGGCACGTGATCATATAGACACAGTTTCTGGAATTACAATTAGTGTGGTTTTTTTGAGTCCAAACTTTGCCTGATTCTAAGTTGAGTTCTTTTGTTGCTTTTGTCAAATTGCAAACTCCACATTCTCCACAAGGGTAGTGACCTCTTACTGGCGATGATCCCCATAGGGTACCTTGGGCTGCTGCTTTTGTAGTTTTTGGGCGTGTATGTACCAAGATGTCTCTTATGTTACTTGTGCGTTTGTTGGCAAACCTTGGTTTCGGTAGTGATAGTGTGCCTGTGGCAAGAATCTTCCAATTTTTTGTGATAATTCTCTGTATTTTATTGGATTCCGGTATGTAGGTGGTGACGCAAGTGAGAGTGTCATCCGTCTTCTTAACTCTCTGTTCCAGCAGAGCCTCTCGGTTGTTATTGAGAGCTCTTTTATTGGATCTGTTGATGATAGTGGTGGGATAGTTGCGTGCTTTAAGGTGGTTGCTTAAAGTGGATGCCTCCTTTTTGTAGTCACTGGTCTTATCACAGTTCCTACGTAGACGTAGGAACTGGCCGAAGGGAAGGTTATCCCTAAGGGTCTTAGGATGGTGGCTTTCATACTGCAGAAGACTATTCCGATCCGTTGGTTTTTTTGTAGGTGTGGGTTGAAAGGGTGCCATCTTGTAATGTGATTGTTAAGTCCAAAAAGTGGATCTCAGAAGATGAGGTGGATCTGGTAAATTTCAAGTAAGGGTCCAAAGAATTCACCCAAGTGAAGAAGTTGTCGCACGTTTCTAAATCCCCTTTCCACAAAATCAGAATGTCATCAATGTAGCGCTTCCAAAGAATGATGTTATCGGTGTAGACGTTGTTATTTGATATGTGGAGGCGTTCAAATTCTGCGACATAAAGACATGCCAGGCTCGGTGCAAAAGTACTGCCCATAGAAGTTCCTTGGGTCTGGTGGAAATATTGATCTTTGAATTGGAAGAAGTTTTCACACATGGCTAAGGTGGCACATTCCATTATGAAGGAGACCGGAGTATTTGATGTCCATTCTTCTTTCAAAAGGAGCTCTTCTATAAGCCTCAATGTCTCTGCTTGGGGAATATTCGTGTAGAGAGCTTCTACATCCAGTGTCATCATGAAGTCGATCTCTCCACTTCTGGTAATGTCAGCCAGTAAATTAAGAACGTCCCTAGTATCCTTCAGGTATGAAGGTATTCGTTGTACCAGAGGGCGGAGGAAGTGGTCACAGAATTTGCTGAGGGGCTCTAAAGGAGATCCTATACCCGAGACTATTGGGCGTCCAGGAGGTGGATTGGTTCCCTTATGAATTTTGGGTAGAGTGTAGAATGCGGGAGTTCTGGGCTGTGTGTTCACCAGAAACTGAGCCTCATTCTTGGTAATCCAACCTTGTGTTTCAGCTGATTCTACGATGGATCTGATCTTTGTCATCAGTCTTCCTGTACTGCAGACTTTGCAACTGGGGAACCGGGTTGGAGTTTCTGCTTCAGCTCGACATTCTGTGATTCTGGTCAAATCACTTAGTCTCCCCATGTCTACAACCAAAATGAATTTGTTCTTGTGTGATGTAACCAATGCTCATGTAAAGCACTCCAATACCTGACAAGTCTGCACTATATAACACTGCAAAAACACAAAATAATAAGTGTTTTGCACACTTCTGTCATTGGGCTATATTTGGGCTACATCTGGGTGATTTGGGGCTACATTTGGGCTCTTTTGTCTCCGGTGGCCATCTTGGGAGATTTATTTGTTATGAAGTTTCCTAATTTCCTCATGTACTGCAGTCTCCTCAGTAGGAAATGCTTTCAGTTTTTTACTTTGATTCCATCATGAAGGTATTCAGATATGTCACACATTTGCCATAAATTCTGAATGTTAGCACTCTAGTTGCTCATTAGATCACTGTAGTAAAACTACTGTTCACCATGGAAGTCTGCTCCTGGTATTAAAAGTGCATGTTTCAGTCTGCATGTCAGAATTTTTTAATGAAATAGAAGAGGATTTGAGAAGTCACTCAAAATGTGCCCTCATTTTCTTTCTTCAGCATTAATCATAATTTCTATGGCAAAATGAACCCCCTCATTGTGTTCCTTTTTAAATTAAATGTTTTAAGTGTTACCAGTTTATTCCAATCAAGATGGCTTCAGGTGTGCCATACTTTTGTCATAATGAAGACAGTAAGCGCTCTAGTTGTTTTTAAGAACACTCTGGGACATTCTGTCATTGGGCTATACTTGGGCTACATCTGGGTGATATTTGGGCTACATTTGGGCTCTTTTGTCTCTGGTGGCCATCTTGGGAGACTTATTTGTTATGAAGTTTCCTAATTTCCTCATTTACTGCAGTCTCCTCTGTAGGAAATACTTTCAGTTTTTTACTTTGATTCCATCAAGAAGGCATTCAGATGTGTCACACATTTGCCATAAATTCAGAATGTTAGCACTCTTTTTGCTCATTAGATCACTGTAGTAAAGCTACTGCTCACCAGGGAAAACTGCTGCTGGTATTGAAAGTGCATGTTTCAGTCTGCATGTCAGAATTTTTTAATGAAACAGAAGAGGATTTGAGAAGTCACTCAAAATGTGCCCTAATTTTTCTTTCTGCAGCACTAATCATAGTTTTTATGGAAAAATGAACCCCCTCATTTTGTTCCTTTTTAAATTAAATGTTTTGAGAGTTACCACTTTAATCCAAGCAAGATGGCTTCAGGTGTGCCATACGATTATCATAAGTAGGACTGTTAGCGCTCTAGTTGTTCTTTGGAACACTCTGGGAAGCTGCAGTAGAACACAAAGGAATCAACTGACAGTCTCTGCCCTTGTTGGATGTACATGTTTTACTGAGAATGTCAGACTTCATTCTCACATTACTGAGAAAGATAATGTGAATTTACAGAAATTAAGCTCTCAGTTTAGCTTATAGATCACCTTCCAAACCTGTGGGAAAAGCATAAGAAAATATTTTTCTCTCAATCATGATATCCCAGCAGAAGGCTTTTTCACATGGTGAAATCACCTTAGAACATACCACAATTCCTAAAATGAGTATGGTACCATCAACAAATGATTTATAATGTAACTAAAGTCTTAAAACCTTCTATTAACTGCAATGCTTTTTAATGAGGTGCTATCATGTATATTGGTCCCAAGATGGCTGCCAACACTTCTTGGATGAAGTGCTGACAGCCAATCAGATCTCAGGATGAGATGTGTGGTTAGGCTCCGCCCACATATATATATGATTTTACTTTTGATTTTCTCAGGAACTACTGAACAGATTGACTCCATATATGCAAAAGGCACATCCCTGAGCTGAGGACTACCTCTCTGCCAAATTTCAAGTAATTCTGTTCAGCCGTTCGGGCTGTACCTTGGACTAAAGGTCCCTATGGAAAATTGCATGGGGAAAATGCGTTTTGGGACCCCCCTTTTTTCTCAGCCCCCGCTTGACGAATCCCCTTTCAGGGTAGGAGCGGAGCGGAGCGCCCCACCTATTGTGAAAATTTCGCGAGGATTCGTCAATCGGCGCCAAAGTTATTCCAAATAGAATGTTGCGGATTTCCTATGGAAACACGGTCCTAACTATAACTATCTACTGGTGACCGCCAGTAGATAATATATATATATATATATATATCTATATATCTATATATATATAGATATATAGATATATATATATATATATATATCCATACGAAAAGCTGCTCCCAGCATTGAGGTGCCTCACACTTCGTTCATCATTACCATTTATTAGCGATTTTCACAAGGTCACAGCTGCGTGCATGAAAACACCAAACTTCTAAGCCTTCAAGTCCATACACGTTTCGGGAGTTCATCTCCCTTTTTCACTGGTGCAGGCATCTTGGGAGGCAGCGACAATGTTCTCCGCGCAGCTGCGCAGGTTTTATGTTCCGCCCGGATGGGCGTGAGCAACAGATGCATGCTGGTAGACAGAGTTCTACGTTGATAATTTCATAGTGAAATCGCTGTCATTTCCCTACCAAAATAAAATCCACAGTGGGTAGTTGTTCGAGCACTCCACGAGTAGCCTTGAAATTTCGAATCGCTAACTGGACACGAAGTTCTGCAGCGTCTCTTATTCCTTCACGCTGCGGATCAGCTCTTCCGCCGCAGGGCACCTCGCGGTTGAAGCCAACCGCAATAAATCCATACGAAAAGCTGCTCCCAGCATTGAGGTGCCTCACACTTCATGCATCATTACCATTTATTAGCGATTTTCACAAGGTCACAGCTGCGTGAATGAAAACACCAAACTTCTAAGCCTTCAAGTCCATACGCGTTTCGGGAGTTCGTCTCCCTTTTTCACTGGTGCAGGCATCTTTGGGAGGCAGCGACAATGTTCTCCGCGCAGCTGCGCAGGTTTTATGTTCCGCCCGGATGGGTGTGAGCAACAGATGCATGCTGGTAGACAGAGTTCTACATTGATAAATTCATAGCGAAATCGCTGTCATTTCCCTACCAAAATAAAATCCACAGTGGGTAGTTGTTCAAGCACTCCACTAGTAGCCTTGAAATTTCGAATCGCTAACTGGACACGAAGTTCTGCAGCGTCTCTTATTCCTTCACACTGCGGATCAGCTCTTCCGCCGCAGGGCACCTCGCAGTTGGAGCCAACCGCAATAAATCCATACGAAAAGCTGCTCCCAGCATTGAGGTGCCTCCCACTTCGTGCATCATTACCATTTATTAGCGATTTTCACAAGGTCACAACTGCGTGCATGAAAACACCAAACTTCTAAGCCTTCAAGTCCATACGCGTTTCGGGAGTTCATCTCCCTTTTTCACTGGTGCAGGCATCTTTGGGAGGCAGCGACAATGTTCTCCGCGCAGCTGCGCAGGTGTTATGTTCCGCCCGGATGGGCATGAGCAACAGATGCATGCTGGTAGACAGAGTTCTACATTGAAAAATTCATAGCGAAATCGCTGTCATTTCCCTACCAAAATAAAATCCACAGTGGGTAGTTGTTCAAGCACTCCACTAGTAGTCTTGAAATTTCGATTCGCTAACTGGACACGAAGTTCTGCAGCGTCTCTTATTCCTTCACACTGCGGATCAGCTCTTCCGCCGCAGGGCACCTCGCAGTTGGAGCCAACCGCAATAAATCCATACGAAAAGCTGTTCCCAGCATTGAGGTGCCTCCCACTTCGTGCATCATTACCATTTATTAGCGATTTTCACAAGGTCACAACTGCGTGCATGAAAACACCAAACTTCTAAGCCTTCAAGTCCATACGCGTTTCGGGAGTTCATCTCCCTTTTTCACTGGTGCAGGCATCTTTGGGAGGCAGCGACAATGTTCTCCGCGCAGCTGCGCAGGTTTTATGTTCCACCCGATGGGCGTGAGCAACAGATGCATGCTGGTAGACAGCGTTCTACATTGATAAATTCATAGTGAAATCGCTGTCATTTCCCTACCAAAATAAAATCCACAGTGGGTAGTTATTCAAGCACTCCACTAGTAGCCTTGAAATTTCGAATCGCTAACTGGACACGAAGTTCTGCAGCGTCTCTTATTCCTTCACGCTGCGGATCAGCTCTTCTGCCGCAGGGCACTTCGCGGTTGGAGCCAACCGCAAAAAATCCATACGAAAAGCTGCTCCCAGCATTGAGGTGCCTCACACTTCGTGCATCATTACCATTTATTAGCGATTTTCACAAGGTCACAGCTGCGTTCATGAAAACACCAAACTTCTAAGCCTTCAAGTCCATACGCGTTTCAGGAGTTCATCTCCCTTTTTCACTGGTGCAGGCATCTTTGGGAGGCAGCGACAATGTTCTCCGCGCAGCTGCGCAGGTTTTATGTTCCGCCCGGATGGGCGTGAGCAACAGATGCATGCTGGTAGACAGAGTTCTACATTGATAAATTCATAGTGAAATCGCTGTCATTTCCCTACCAAAATAAAATCCACAGTGGGTAGTTGTTCAAGCACTCCACTAGTAGCCTTGAAATTTTGAATCGCTAACTGGACACGAAGTTCTGCAGCGTCACGCTGACCAAGGCGAAAGCTGAAACGCGTTGCGTTCTTGCAGTCAATAAATCTGCATAACTGCATTTTTCCAAGGCGTCCGTGCGTTACTTTTCAAATCGAAGAGTGTCGTGTGATATATTACCTACTGGCGGTCGCCAGTAGGTAGTTATAGTTAGGACCCTGTTTCCATAGGAAAACCGCAACATTCTATTTGGAATAACTTTGGCGCCGGTCGACGAATCCTCGCGAAATTTTCAAAACTAATGGGGCGCTACGCTCCGCTCCTACCCTGAAAGTCTCGGGGGATTCGTCAAGCGGGGGCTGAGAAAAAAGGGGGGTCCCAAAACGCGTTTTTCCCATGCATTTTTCCATAGGACCTTTAGACACAGCTACAGCCCGAACGGCTGAACAGAGTTACTTGAAATTTGGCAGAGAGGTAGTCTACAGGTCAAGGAAGTGCCTTTTGTAGGTCTGGTGTAAATCTGTTCAGTAGTTCCTGAGAAAATAGCATTTAAATCAATATATATATCTGTGGCAGCTTACGGTGCGCTTACCGTGCGCTTACGGTAAGCTTACCGTACGCGTACGGTGCCGTGCGCGAGCGCGATTCTGATTGGCTGTTAGATCTTAGTAAACATTCGAATCGGTCGAAACCAGGAAACTGCGGCCGCCATTTTCTCTCTCGCACTCTGAGGGGGGGAGGAAAAACAAAGGTTGAAAACATGTAAAGGGGCCGGTTAGACAGCTCCTAACCACCTAGCCATGATTAAGGTGTCCCAAAAGAACCCCCAAGGCAAAAAATTCTATTTTATATTTTTTCGAAAAAACGGCGATTACGCTTACCGTACGCGTACGGTAAAAATTAATTATAAAAAAAAAATTATCCATATTTTGTGCATGGCATATAAGACAGTGGAACATTTAATAGTTTACCTTTCACAACGAAGCGCATAATATGTCCTCCGTGTGCGGACGGTGCGCGAAGCGCATCGTGCGTACATTGCCCATCCAGCGTAACGTGGGCACGCGTTGCGCGTAGCGCACCGCGTGCCCACCGCGTGCCCACCGCGTGCCCACTAACTGCGTAAAGTGGGCGCGCGGTGCGCGAAGCGCACCGCGTGCTCACTGTGCGCGCATGGTGCACGAAGCGCACCGTGCGCGCACGGAACGAACTGCGTTAAGTGGGCGCGCACGCCACGAACGGCGTAAAGTAACTTAGCATTTAAAAAAACGTACAAATTCACTGAAAAAACCATAGGTTTCACCCACGTTATAGTTAGGAATTAGCATTTAAAAAACCTTGCAAATTCACTGAAAAAACCATAGGTTTCACACATGTTATAGTTAGCTGGACATTTTACTCATAAAAAACCAATGAAATTCCCCCGTTATAGTTAGTGCAGGCAACTATAACTCACGCGACCGCAATCCTCTGCTGATGACATATGTGTCTTTATGAAAAAAAAATATTTGTAATATATGTATAGCTAAAATTTAATGGAAGAAGACATGGGCAAATAAGTGTCTAAATACAGTATTAGCATCAGCAGAGGATTGCGGTCGCGTGAGTTATAGTTGCCTGCACTAACTATAACGGGGGAATTTCATTGGTTTTTTATGAGTAAAATGTCCAGCTAACTATAACATGTGTGAAACCTATGGTTTTTTCAGTGAATTTGCAAGGTTTTTTAAATGCTAATTCCTAACTATAACGTGTGTGAAACCTATGGTTTTTTCAGTGAATATATATATATATATATATATATACTTTATAAAATGTGAACGCCAATCCAGTTGACATATTAGAACTCTTATTTGGTTTTATATTTGTTAACCTGCTCGGATATACCCAAGTACAAAATTACTTTTGTATGTACATTGCAGAACATGTACACACTGGTGTATTATTCCTCTATTCCACATGGATTTAAATTGACATGGTATATCTAACAGTGATAAAATGTATTGGTGTTTTTCCATACAGAATGTATGCAAAGCGTATCTGATTTAATTATTGTACATATAATTTTTGAAAAATTGTTGAGACATACCTGATATTTCCTTTATGTCTATGATGAGAGTTGCTGTGACAACCATGGTGGTTAGTGCCCCACATTGTAAATATAAGTAAACACTATAGAGGGACCAGATGTAGTGAACAAGGCGGTTTTACCCATCGAAACGCGTCTGGGCGTCCTTTCGAAATAAACATTTCTTTGATGCATTGTCCCACGGTGTCAGCGCCTGTCTTTATACGTCAAGAATTCAGGACTGGTATAATATATATATACATATATATATAATATATATATTACCTACTGGCGGTCGCCAGTAGGTAGTTATAGTTATGACCTAGTTTCCATAGGAAAAGCATTTTTTGTTTTCCCAATAACTTTGGGGCCGTTTGACGAATCTTTGCGAAATTTTCAAAACTAGTGGGGCGCTTCGGTCAGCCCCTGTCTTGAAATTTTCGGTGTGATTCATCAAGCGGGGCCGAGAGGGGGGTCCACAAACGCTTTTTCCCAATGTTATTTTCCATAGGAAACTTTAGACAAAACTACAGCTCGAACTGCTGTACGGAATTACACCAAATTTGGCTAAAAGGTAGTCCTTGGTTCAGAAAGAGTCATTTTTGTTAAATGGTGTAAATCCGTTCAATAGTTCCTGAGAAATTCGAAAAAGAAAAAGTTTCGATATCTAGGGCAGCGGTGGGTTCATGCACCCTCCCGAGCACGATATTCACTGTGATTGGCTGCTAACATTCCAAACCAGGAAGTGTTGGCAGCCATCTTGTGACTTGGTAGAACCGTGTCACAACATAACAGTGAATTTTTTTTAAAAAACAAGAAAAGGGGGCAGGGTAGAAACACCCTGACCCCCTAGGCCTGCTCAGGGCCCAAAAAAGCATTTTTTTTTTAAGCGGCAGAATTTGAGCTGGGTGCGCAAATCCTGCTGATAACATTTTAAAAAACAAAGCGCGGGCTTTTGGGACATGTGTAATAATATTAACGGGGGCCCGTGTGGGCCTCTGCAGCCCCGGGGACCGTCACCTCCCCGGGGCTTATTAAATCTAATGCGGAGGGCACGCAGCCCCCCCACAGCCCCGGGGACCGCCACCTTCCTGGGGCTTTTTAAATAAATAAAACGTGGGGGTCCCACCCCTCTCACCCTGCCCCGGGGAGCGCAACCTCCCCAGGGCTTTATTAATTAAGGGTGGGTGGCCTCGCGGGCCCCCCATGCTCCGGGGACTGCAGCCTTCCCGGGGCATTAAGTAATAATTAGTGTGGGGGGGCTCGAGCCCCCAACTCTGCCCCGGGGACCACCACCTCCCTGGGGCACTCTGATTTCAAATGCGGGGGTCCATAACAGACCCCCGGGCCCCGGGGACCGCCACCTCCCCGGGGCTTTAAATGTTGGGAGGAGGGCCGCTGGGCCCCCCTCCTGGAGCCATTGATGGCCCTAGGGACCGCCACCCCCGGGACACTGCAGTTTGCTATGGCAGGGTGGGAGCTGTGGGACTCCCGCTCTGTCATAGCAAACACTGCTTTGGATTTTGGAAGCAAGAGCAGGTTTCCTGCTCTCGCTTCCAAAATCCAAAGTAGATTGCTTTTCCACAAGTGGAGCTGCATGTTAGCAGTGGTCTGAGGTCACGCTCCTTTTTACATCTACCTGCAACACAGCTCTGTGGCGCTTACTGGAGATACCTGGTGGGGTAGTTGGACCCCAGGGACCCTCAGGATTCAAGGGGACTTAATTCCCCAACTTAAAACGTGCCACGGTGTGCGTTTGCACAGTGGTGAAGGGAGGGGGCGGGGCCTAATGTGACATGTGTACAAACAAGTCCTGTGGGATGTTTAGTTGGGGGATTAAGTCCCCTTGAATCCTGAGGGTCCCTGGGGGCCAACTGGCCCACCAGGTACCTCCAGTAAGCACCACAGAGTTGCTTTGCAGAGAGGTGTAAAAAGGGGCATGGCCTCGGAGCACCTCTATGCAATGCAGCCCTGTGGTGCTTACTCAAGGTTCCTGGTGGGCTAGTTGGCCCCCAGGGACCCTCAGGATTCCAGGGGATTAAATCCCCCAACTTAAAACGCGCATTTGCACACTTGTCACATCAGGCCTTGCCCCTCCCTGCACCAGTGTGCAAATGGGCCCTCTGGCGTGTTGTAAGTTGGGGGATTAAGTCCCCTTGAATTCGGAGGGTCCCTGGGGTCCGACTAGCCCACCAGGTACCTCCAGTAAGCGCCCATGAGCTGCATTGCAGAGGTGTTAAAAGGGGTGTGGCCTTGGACCACCTCTCTGCAAAGCAGCTCTATGCCCCTTCCTGGAGGTACCTGGTGGGCTAGGTGGCCCCCAGGGACCCTCAGGATTCAAGGGGACTTAATCCCCCTACTTTCAACGTGCTAGGGGGAACGTTTGCACAGTGATGCAGGGAGGGGAAGTTAGCAATCCTGCTGTGTGGGACCTACTGGTGGTAATAAAAGGGATAGTTGGCCCTCAAGGTTGATGTTGGGGGCTAACTAGTCCTCCTGTTACCTCCAGTAAATCCCACACAGTGGGATTGCTAAGAGGTGTTTCGGAGGCCACACTCACCTTTCTCCACCACTCTGGAAACTCGACTGGTATGTTATAGCTAGAAATTAGCATTTAAAAAACCTTTGAAATTCACTGGAAAAAACATAGGTTTCAGGGACGTTATAGTTAGAAATTAGCATTTAAAAAACCTTAGAAATTCACTGAAAAAACCATGTTTCATTGACGTTATAGTTAGTTGGACATTTCACTTGTACAAAACCAGAGAAATTCCGCCGTTATAGTTAGCTCAGTTAACTATAACTCGTGCCCCCGCAATGCACTGCTGATGACCTCACAAATTACATCATTTATGATATGGTCAGTGACATCACTGATGACATCTCAAATGACATGATGACATCACTGATGACATCATCCACGTGAAAATCTGATGCACCTCATCACACTCATGCACCTCATCACACTCTAATATAACCTTTGATACACCCACTGTAAAATACAGACTACCATTTTCGAAACCATCGACACAACAATACCAGTTACTACATATGCACTCACTGATTCCTAGGTCTACACACACATCCACTCATTCACCCATATAATCACTCATACATTCAGTCACTCATCAATACAACACTATCATATGCACTCATACACCTATACAGACACTCACACACCACCACTCATCCATGGAGTTACTCACACACCTAGTCAGTCATGCAAAGAGTCAATCACACTCCCATTTACTCACCTGTACAATTATACACACACCACCTCACTTGTTCATACAGATACTAACGCATACTTACTCTCTTATATAATCACTGATACAAGTACTCACTCATCCAGACAACCACTCTCACAATCACTGACTCTCACTTGTAGTCATTTATATAATCCAACTCTCACATACACTGCCTTTTACATATGTAGTTACTTGGGCATGTACCACTGAGATCCATTCACTCACCAACACACCCATACACACACTCCCCCATTCATCTGTTTCTACATGCACTCTTGAACCCATACACCCAGTGAATCAACCACTCACACATCTATTCACAGAGTCACACACCTCCCACCCACCCACACACACACTCAGTCTCCCATTCAAATACTCAGGCAACCAATCAGTAACCCATATAGACACTCATGTAGCTACTGACCAACCCATGCAGCAGCTTACACAACAACAGACAGACTGATACAGACATTCACACAGTTTAATCACTAACTCATGCATTCAGTAAGACACATTTAATCACTCACTTATACAGTCCGTCATGCACCAACTAAATCCTCCATCCAGACACTTATACACCCACTCATTCTTCAATACACCTTGGCATAAATATAAAACGTATTTAAGCTTTAAAGAAACACACAGTCACTGGATGTTGTCATCAGTGATGTAATTTGAGATGTGGTCAGTGATGTCATCAGTGATGTCACTGACCATGTCATGAATGATGTAATATGTGACGTCATCAACAATGCATTGCGGGGGCGCGAGTTATAGCTAGCGGAACTAACTATAACAGCGGAATTTCTTTGGTTTTGTATGAGTGAAATGTCCAACTAACTATAACGTCAATGAAACCTATGTTTTTTTCTGTGAATTTCTAATGTTTTTTAAATGCTAATTTCTAACCATAACGTGCCTGAAACCTATGTTTTTTTTCAGTGGAAACAAATATATGTTATATATATATATATATATATATATTACCTACTGGCGGTCGCCAGTAGGTAGTTATAATTAGGACCCTGTTTCCCTAGGAAAACCGCAACATTCTATTTTGAATAACTTTGGCGCCGGTCGACGAATCCTCGCGAAATTTTCAAAATAGGTGGGGCGCTACGCTCCGCTCCTACCCTGAAAGTCTCGGGGGGATTCGTCAAGCGGGGGCTGAGATAAAAGGGGGGTCCCAAAACGCGTTTTTCCCATGCATTTTTCCATAGGACCTTTAGACACAGCTACAGCCCGAACGGCTGAACAGAGTTCCTTGAAATTTGGCAGAGAGGTAGTCTACAGGTCAAGGAAGTGCCTTTTGTAGGTTTGGTGTAAATCTGTTCAGTAGATTCTGAGAAAATAGCCTTTAAATCAATATATATATCTGAGCCAGCTTATGGTGCGCTTACGGTGCGCTTACCGTACGCGTACGGTCACGTGCGCGAGCGCGATTCTGATTGGCTGTTCGATCAAAGTAAACATTCGAATCGGTCGAAACCAGGAAGCGGTGGCCGCCATTTTCTCTCTCGCACTCTGAGGGGGGCAGCATAAACAAAGTCCAAAAACATCTAAAGGGGCAGTATATTCTGTTCTTAACCACACAGCATCGATATAGGTGTCCCCAAACAACCCCCAAGGCCAAAAAAACAATTATAATTTTTTTCGAAAAAGCGCCGATTACGCTTACCTTACGCGTACGGTTAAAATTATTAAAAAAAAAAAAAATTACCCACACTTTCCCCACCCCGTGTGCAAATGGTGCCCGATGGTAACTACAAATGAATACCTTTCACAACGGAGCGCATAATTTGTCCCCCATGTGCGCACGGTGCGTGAAGCGCATCGTGCGTACATTGGCAATCCCGCGTAACGTGGGCACGCGGTGCGCGCAGCGCACCGCGTGACCACCGTGCGTGCACGGCACTAACTGCGTAAAGTGGTAACTACAAATGAATACCTTTCACAACGAAGCGCATAATTTGTCCCCCATGTGCGCACGGTGCGCGAAGCGCATCGTGCGTACATGGCCCATCCCGCGTAACGTGGGCACGCGGTTCGCGCAGCGCACCCATGACCACCGTGCGTGCACGGCACTAACTGCGTAAAGTGGGCGCGCACGCCACGAATGGCGTAAAGAAACTTAGCATTTAAAAAACCGTACAAATTCACTGAAAAAACCATAGGTTTCACACACGTTATAGTTAGGAATTAGCATTTAAAAAACCTTGCAAATTCACTGAAAAAACCATAGGTTTCACACAAGTTATAGTTAGCTGTACATTTCACTCGTAAAAAACCAATGAAATTCCCCCGTTATAGTTAGTGCAGGCAACTATAACTCACGCGACCGCAATCCTCTGCTGATGACATATGTGTCTTTATGAAAAAAAAATATTTGTAATATATGTATAGCTAAAATTTAATGGAAGAAGACATGGGCAAATAAGTGTCTAAATACAGTATTAGCATCAGCAGAGGATTGCGGTCGCGTGAGTTATAGTTGCCTGCACTAACAATAACGGGGGAATTTCATTGTTTTTTTACGAGTGAAATGTACAGCTAACTATAACTTGTGTGAAACCTATGGTTTTTTCAGTGAATATATATATATATATATATATAGCTTCAGTAGCAGGGGTGGGGGGTTTAGACTACTCTGTCCTATATGACAACAGGTCACTTTTCATGGTATGCAGTTTATTACCCATGTTAACAATATTTTTTTAGTATGCATTTGTTTTCTAATTGAGGCAAGAATACTGTATATCAGAGCACCATAGTTTAAATGAATATTCTAAACTTCCTATGTGTCTCCTGTTTATCTTATTGTGGACGAGTACAAGTGAGAGAGCTAAAGGGTTTTTCTTGTTACCACAATTCCTAGGAGGGTCGAGAGTGTTAAGTTCTGGGGTTCCAATTCACATGCTTCTCTGGTAAGGTGGGGAGGGCAAGTGAGGCTCTATAACGAGTTGGATTCAGGCTCATGGATACTGAGGTAGTATGGTGACTCAGTCCCTACATACTGTTGTTCTTCGGTCCCAAGCACAGTTCTGTTCCAACGCAGAATCCCTGCAACAAGACTTTGTAGTATATTATCAAGTGGCACACTTTGTACTTGCAAATGCGGATTTGCTCCGGAAATATCGCTCCCAGGAAGCATTGATTCGGCCAGGTGTGGTCTTTATCAGGTTTGAAATTCCAGCATAATTCAGATTTTCACACCTCGGCTTGCGGGACATGAGTAAATACTCCATCTTTTTTCATGTGATGACGTGTGCGTGTTAATCATGTTGCTAAAGATGTCACCTGTCAAATTTGTGCAGGTAAAAAATAGATTATTACTGCCCTCAATGGAAACCCGATGTGGACACACACTCCTTGCACCTGAATCATGAAATCACGAGTACCACAGGGATTGTAATGAGGCCCTTATAGCTTTGCACTAACACACAGTGAAAGAAAGAGAAAAGAGTGTGATTCAGTTTTAGGTCTCAGCTAGAAAGCAAATGCACTGTCTCGAAGATACATGTTGTGTTCAATATGTCGGCTTCAGCTTGCTCATAGGCTTACCATTTGCTCTCTTGATCATCGCTCTCATATCCTTTGTCTCTATTTGTCCATAGTAAACATAGGTCATGCCTCTTCAGAGCATGGACCAAATACTTGTTTCCGTCCACTGCTCCCGTTTTAGGAGCTACTTTTCTCTATGTGTTTGGGGACTCCACACGAGTGCTCATGTTTTCACAGACTCCACCCTCTGTCTCCTGTTGCCTCTTTCCCCCTTCCACCCGCCCCAGCCATACCGTCTTCACATCCAAGCAGCTTATTTTTTCTTGATCTTATTCGTCAGCCAGTGTAGCTTGTTAAGAAGTCTTTGGGAGGGTATAGGTTTCAGACAAAAAAGAAGAAACATCGGCAGCGTTGGAACAATGTCTGTTTTGGCAGCACAGCGCTGTCATTTATTCCGGATATGTTAACACACTCCTTTCCGTTTAAGCTGTTCCCAAGCAGTGTGCGTGCACCATGAATAGTAGCAGGGCAGCGCTCCCTTGCATGCACAGAATACATACAGTACAGACGACTGTGTGAGCATCCCAGAAACAGACAGCGTAAACAGAGACAGCAGCATAAATGTTCTTTACACAACAAAATGACTGCCGCTAAAGACCAGCAGCAACTTTTAGATCATTTTATTAATCTCATGGATAGTTTGGACCTTTACACAAATGTTACAAAATCTTATACTATGGTGGTTGGACCCAAGAGCACTAAATCCAAAATGGGTGCTACAGACATGTCTGTCAGAAGATGTAAGTTCTGGCTACTACTAATGAGTTGGGTGAAGGGCAGTGTTATGGGAAGAAAAGTATGAAATTCTGGGTGAAGTAGACACTAAAATAAAGTTTGTCCTATGATTACACCCATTGCTGCTTTTGCACTTTGTTTCCTGGTGAAAATGAGGTATACTGAAGAAATATAAAATGTTCTCTCTGGCGTGGCAACCTACAAGACGAGGGTGTAAAGTACGACAAGACAGGATCTTTGGGGTATAAAGAGTACCAAATCCAGGAGTTACATGGCATACGGTCGTCACATTACCAGGGTTGACAATTGTCATTATTTAGGCATGTTATTGGATTCCCAGGTTAATTTGCAACCATTGATCAAAAAGTATGTATTGTCTTTTGATAGGGGCATGCATAGCAAAAGCGATTTCTCTCTGGGATTGGGGCGTAGTGATGTCAAGACGATCACTGATATTATTAAGGCCAAATGTGTTATGACAGTTAGTTATGCATGTGAGATTTGGGGACACACTACTATGAACTCCATTCAGATTGTGGAAGCAAAGTTATTGAGAAATCTTTTAAAGATCCCGCAATGTAACACTTCTGAGATTGCCCGTGAAGAAGTAGATCTGGGATACATCTCAGATCAATGAGTGGTCTGGAATTTTTTCTGACCTTGATATGTCTGGATACCTATTTAGATTAAACATGATCCCCTAACTACTGGTTGGTGGCATAAAGTCTCGGAGCTTTCCACATTTATCTTTTTTGGCCAGCCATTTTGCGACAGCCAGCCACACATGTGTACTTTAAACATCTCTAAATCAGCTGGGTTAGAGTAAGTGCAGGCCTCCAGAGCGCCGCACATTAAACATCTCTAAATCAGATGGGTTAGAGCAAGTGCATTCCTCCAGAGCGCTGTGGAGCACCAAGTGAGGTCACTCCCTCCAATCAGAGCACTGCTCTCAAGCAGCATGAGAGAAGTGCCAGGAATGGTCACTGGAGTTGTTGCATTCAGTTACTGTGGAAAGAAAAGGACCGGATCTGACGATGTTGTGCTCGGAATTTCTTTTCTTTGCAAGTGTGTTTGCCACTTCCCCTCGTAGATGCCAGCCGCCACTGAGTGTGTGGTCATCCCAGGCAAGTGTTAGCTGCAGTTTGATGCTTCAGTTATTAACCTGGAACTGGAAGCAATATCCGGGGATTGGTGCAAGCATTAGAAAAGGACACGACTGCTGATGTTGATTGAGTTGCCTGTTCACCGTTGCAAAACAGCATGTTTTTTAGGTCTCGGCTAGCGAAGGCTGCGCTTGCGCAGTCTCGCTCGCGAGAGATAATGACTTGGAGAAGAGGGGCTTGAACCCGCCCCTCTTCTCCCCTCTTCCCCATTGGCTGGCCTCTTGAATGCTGTTAAGTTTTATATGGGCACTGGGCGTGGTGCATGGCTGAGGAGAGGAAGGGGTACCCTGTGGTGCAAGAATCCCCTTGTCGCTATCTGACTGCCTATCTATTTATGCCTATCAGTGTCTCTAGTTATCCATGTGTTTATCAAGCTCTCTACCTCCTAAGCTCCACCTCTCACACCCCTTGCTGGCTACACTAATTTCTGAACCTCCACTCTCTTCCTAGCTCTGTTTGTGACTGTACCTCGATTCCATCTGTTTCTGTGTACCACCCACTCATAATATAAGTATAAAAGTCTGGATGTTATTGGTGCCTTTCAGTCTTATAAATGTGTGTTTATGTACTCAACTTCTGTGGTACCCATATCTGTCTGTATGTCTTATCAATCGCCATGCCTGCCTCTATTGATCTGTCTCTGTCTATCTAGCCCTCTTTCTTGTTTTACCTCTATCACTTTAACTATCGATCTACCACAATCTGGCCCTGAGTAGTGCAGGACTCGCCCTCTCTTTGAATACGCCTGCACGCCCTGCTCTTCGTGCCTTCTCTGCCTGCCGTGCACATACAGTCTTTCAACACTGGGCTGTGCTCGGCTGAGGCAGCGAGTGGGAGGATGGGTGCAGCATTTCCAGCCCTCCCACCCCCCACCTTCGTCAACATAGCTGGGTTTAGCAAATGTAGTTCTGTGCCAAGGGCATCACCGTCAGTGGTAATTAATGGGCACCCTGCAGCTTAGCTGCCATGTACTGGGCAGTCTGCGGGCATCAAATAACGTGCATCATTAGCACATCTGTGCCATAGAGGCCATGTGACTCGCATTGTAATGGGCATGGCCATATGAAGGCCACCCATGCCATTCATTGCAAATGCCAAAACTGTAAAAGGGCGTTAATGACTGATAGAAAACGTATATTTTACCTTAAACTGGGTATTCTAGTCAGTTTGGGGTCTTTAATTACTTTAATAAATGGAAGGAGACCAGTGCCATAGACTACACATGCCAACACTGTCAAAGGACTTTAATGGCTGAAAGTAATAGGGCCAGTATATCATGAATAATTTACCATAAACTTTGATGTCAGGAGACTGTGCTGCTTGGCTGAACACTTAAAAGTTCCAAGGGCAAGACCTATTAGCTATGGAAATCGGACCATAGTACATCATATAAATATAATTCATGTAAATTCTGAAGTACAGTGAATTTACTTGGTTCCCATGTTAGTTACATTGAATTTACATTCTCAACCTCATTCAAAATAAATCCCTTTAAACGCCCCAGCAATCTGCCGCTCCCGCCCCGCTCCGATATCTATATATACATCCACTCTGCTCCTCGTTACGGTACTCTGCTTCCATACAGATGCTCCTGCTGCCACAAAATGTTCTCTGGCAACACTCGGGGAACTAAGTTGAGCTACATCAGCTGCTCAAAACAAGCATTGAAAATGCAATATGTCTCGCCTTGTATTAAGTTAAAGCCATTTGGGTGGGGAGGAAGGACATGCCCCTGTAGTCACATATTTATCAATGGTAGCATACCAGTAGTAAACCTACTTCCAGTCCGGCTCTCCAACCGGATGGGTGATGGGATACTTTTGGTAATGTGTTTGTTGAAGTAGAGAGAATGTATCCCCCTTTATGCCTACTCAAGTTCTCCCAAGCCGTCCCCGAAGCTGGGTCTTGTGATACCCTCTTTTGGGTTTTGTTGCTAGATAATTGACATTGAGTGCCGGTAGTACGGGCTGCAACCCTTTTCTACTTCCGAAGTCACCCCTTTTAGGGTACATGATAAATTTTAATCTGATGACTTCATGCTAACAGAATTAAAATGTGTTTCTGATATAGGGAATAAAACAACTCCATGTTGAAAGTAGGCGTTTCTAACTTGAATTTCCGAGGCCTCTTAATGGGTAACCATTCTATTCTTTATCACAGATTTCATTCTTTTCCCTTTGTGATTTACTTCTCTGTTAGACAGGGTAGTTCATGTATTTATAAATATGGGAATTACTTTCAAGTTTTTTGTGGTTGCCATCCCCTTTTTTAGGTCTCGGCTAGCGAAGGCTGCGCTTGCGCAGTCTCGCTCGCGAGATTTTATGACTTGGAGAAGAGGGGCTTGAACCCGCCCCTCTTCTCTCCTCTTCTCCATTGGCTGGCTTCTTAAATGCTGGTCAGCCATTGGAGAAGAGGCTTGTCTCGCAAAACAAGCCCCGTCCTTTTCGGATTCGGGGGCGTGTTTTTTCGTTACTTTTCGCTGGGCGTGTTTTTCTCTCCTCCAGCCAATGGCAAGAGGAGAGAAAAAGAAAAACACGTCCCCGAATCCGAAAATGCCGCTGCCTTTCTCCGAGGCATTTCTGCTTCACCTCGGAGAAAGGCAGTGGTGTGCTTGTTACAACTTCCGTTTCTGTGTGCACTGCAGGGTGAGGAGGAGGACCTCTCTGCTGAGCAAAAGGAAAGCTGCAGGAAGGGACAAGCCTTACACGGGCGCCCTTTCCATCGTAGGTGCTGGGAAACCTGTAACTTTCGTACGAGGATTACTATCTGGAACAGAAAGATATCTCTCGTGGGCATTTCCCTTTAAGCATGTGTACTCTTTCTAGGCATGCCAGCGTTTTCTGTATGTAAACGGGACGCTGAGTACTTTGTCCATGTAACTAGGCCCCATTATTGGCCCCATTCTAAAGTGTGCCCCTCGATTCCCTGTGAGATTTATGTAGTCGCTAATCTTGCATTGTGCGAAGCTACTATTATTTGAAATTTCGGCTGCGTACACAAATACTGTTATTCCTTTCTCTATTTATTGGTTCTCAATGTGTGTTTGTCTGCTTTAATCAATAGCCGCAGTTGCAACTTCGACAACTAGTGACACTGTGCTGCTGTTTAGAATGCAGCCCTTGTGTGTTTGAGTTGCTGGTGTGATTGGTGCCCTTTCGCGTATGCAATTGTTAACGGAGAGCGTCTTCCGCTGTGTAGTTGTAAATAGTCGCTACAGTCACTTCTGTTCAGGTGTAAGTAAAACCAGTCCAGCCCCCTGCGTTCAGCTCTTAGTGGTGGCACTGTGTGCGCAGCCGTTAATAGTGCCCCCCTCGCGTGCGTGTGGTTGTTAAGTGGCTCGTCTCCTGTGTTTAGCTGCTCTGCTTTCACCCCTCCCTCTTCCTCTCTCCCATGCTGGATGTGTCCAGGCCCCCGGAAGCAGCAGCTCCTCGCCCTCCCTGCGGCCGATGAACATGGGGGACTACTTTGACCCGGAGCACCCTATCGAGTAAGTATTTGCACCGGTGTGGCTGTTTCTGCCCCCCCCCGCTTGTTTTCTTAACCCTCCGCGGTCTAAAAAACAGAACACAACGTGTTCCCGGCAGTTCTCCCTCAAAAAATAACGTGCATGTGTGTGTTTTTGTGGGCTGGGGCAATCATGCGGATGGTACATCCGCCTTGCGTAAAATCTGTCACCATGTTAAACGAACTCGCAGTGCTCTTCCGTGTGAAGTTGCTTACCGAGGCTCGTTATTATGCTTAAATCTCTCAAAATGAGCGTTTTAAAAAATCTTTTTGAATTGACATATTGTGCTTTGGTGATAGGCAGTACCAAATTTAGTAGTAGTAAAGTAGTAAACACCTCAGTCTCACACATTTCCCCATATCAAGAAAACTCTCGATGGTAGTACTTTATTTTGTGGTGATTTTAAAGGAACCGTCGTAGTGGGATTTAATTTTCTTCTCCTTAGACGTGTGGCAGTTGGGCATTTACGTGTTTCGTTATGAGATATTCAATGCCGTTTTAAACCTTTTTTGACGATGGCGGCAATGTTCCGCCTCTTAGAGTTTTTATCTGGTCTGTCCGGTTTGAGGATCGTGTTTGTAGTCTCCATTGTGGTTACTAGACATTTACAGTTGTAGAAAAATATTATTGTCGGTAGACCAGCAGGCTCAACCCCCGTAAATGGAAATTTGTATTTTTGACAGCCTCGTGACCTCCACACGGTCACTATTTTGTCAACGCTGCGCCGACGTCGCCTGAGAAACGCGGCCTACCCGAGGCCTGTACGAAGCTCCAGATCCTCGGACTCGCGTGAGCAGGTCTGCCGGAGGAGGGTTTCGTTTAAAAGCGAGGCGAAGAAGCAGGGATTGCCCTCAGCGTTACTACGAGTGTACCGTCTTTCTTAACCGAAATGCCTCTCTGCTTTCGAACCCTGGCGCAATTTGTGACCGGAATTATTATGGAAAATATATTACATTTTAAATTACTCTTTTTCTGTACAATGTGCATTTTAAATGGGACCCCATCTATCTATACCCGTGTCCTTCATAGTTGGTGTCGTTTCTTTATGTAAAGCAATCTTTTTCGATTTATCCGCATTGCTGGTGTCACAATGTCTACCAGGGCTCCTGTAGCAATACGAAAACATATTGCGTTGGTGCTTTGAACTTCACTCTGCAACTGCAGTAATAAAACCGGAGCAGTCCGCAATTAGCATTTCTAATTTTAAATTCAAATATGGTTAACTCTATTTACCAAACCATGTTAAGAGCAGCGTCTGGCCAGTTATTCTAATAAAAAACAGGATATATTTTGCTCTCAGATTTAGGATCTGGCTCCCTTCAAATTATACTTCACTTCCTGTTGTAAAAAAAATAATTAATCATGAAATCTTAATCTTCATAGATCCTGTTGAGGGGTTTGTCAGTTGATCCAGCAAAAAGTAAATATGTGTTAAATTTTGAGGTTACTGTGTGGCTCTATGTGTGTGTGGGGGTGGCTCTGTGTGGGGGTGGCTCTGTGTGTGTGGGGGTGGCTCTGTGTGTGTGTGGCTCTGTGTTTGTGGGGGAGGGTCTGTGTGTGTGTGTGGGTGGCTCTGTGTGTGTGGCTCTGTGTGTGTGGGTGGCTTTTTTTGTAGGTGGCTCTATGCGTGGTGGGTCTGTCTGTGTGTGGGTAACTCTGTGTGTGTGTAGGTGGCTCTGTGGGTGGCTCTATTTGTGTGTGGGTTGCTCTATGTGAGTGGCTCTGTGTGCGTGGCTCTGGGTGTGTGGCTCGGTGTGTGGGTGCAAATGCAATAGGTCTCGCATTTGAGAGTGATTAAGCTATTGACATTGTAAATAACAATGCCGTTTCTTTAAATGTTTTAAAAACAAAAACATAAACAAAAAGAATGTCATGAGCAATGCCAATAGCTCTAACTTTAACAATGCCGAGACCATTGCATTGTAAATGCTTGCTGTTTATGAAATCTGACTCTGTCAGCAAGGGTGCTACTGACTTAGCCATGTTGTACAGCAGCGCTGCTGCTGTGCACTATGGCTGAAAGTAAGAACACAAAAGTGGTATGCTGTTGCCAGCGCTGGCCGCATCATAGCGCTTTTTCCCATAACTTTCAGGCATGCTGAACCACAGATGCGCTGCTACAACTTGGCCCAAAAACACCGCTAGCTCGGGCATTGCTGAGATCTACTGGCTTTGCCAATGCTCGTTTGGAGTTGCAGTGGCCGTGCTTTGCATTTTTTCAACTTCGTTATCTGTGATTAATTGAGTTAAATGGTGCTTCGATCTGAATCAAATCATAGTCTAAAGTATTCCAAATACAAGCTCCCGCTGTGCTTCCAAGATGGCTGCGATTTCTCGCCTGGATCCAACATGGGAGGAGTGAGGAACAGATTGAGTGAATAAACAACTGCAACAACAGAAAGGAAAGCAGACTGTGGCAGCCTGATGCAGTAAAGAGGAAGAGCCAGCAGCAGATGGCAGCTCCTATAATCATTCAAATGGGACATGCTACTTTGGCCAAGCGTTATGTTGCCTCAATTTGCCGCGCTCTAATTTTATGTGAGTGACAGACCTAACTGATATGTTCTTGGAAAGAGTTGCCAAAGGAGTTTGCACTTTGCAACCACATTCTGAAAACTGCCACCTTTCAATGTTTATAGTAGAGTGCATTTGATCTGACCCCAGAGGGTGTTAACCCCAGGTCTGCCATCATTTGATATTATTCAAGCACCAGCCGTCTAGTAATAACACGCAGCTGGTGGTACCCAAGTGGGTGCTCAGATCCTAGGCAGCAGCAGAACTCTAGCTCATCAGTTCCACGCATTCTTACATCTTTGGATGGATGACCAGCACGACCGCCTGGCGCGTCGCCGCCAACCTGACCTGGCCCCTTTGGCCATCAGCACCTTCCATGCTGCAAACTCTAAGCCCACATGTATAATGGTATTAAAAATATCACAGTTCCAACCTTAAGGGAGCCAGGACTGGATGGTGTGACACAGTACATGGGGCCACTTGGCAACTATGCCCAACAAGCATTTGCAATGCAATAGGTCTCGCATTTACGTGAGTTTTAGCTATTGGCATTGTAAATGACTAACTTGTATTTGTTTTGGTTTTTAACACTATAAATAAAGGGCATTGTCATTACAATGCCAATAGCTTAAACTCACATAAATGTGAGACTGAGTGCATTGCAAATGCTTGTTTAATCATGTTGTCTACTTCTGAAAAAGACTGAGAAGAGGACAGCCAACACGTGTTTCACTCTTCGCTAGCTCGCAGGCTTGTGGCTTTTTTAAGGCAGTGAACAATTGTCGCAAAAAAAAAAATCAAAAATACATACAGTTAGGGATACAGTTCTCTGTGTAGGTGGTTACCACACTGGTGTAATACCGCACTCGTGCTGAGATCCTAGTTATATCAGAGCAGAGGTGAAGCACTCATGTTGTTTGAGAGAGTACATCAAAAATTAAAAAGTATAGTTGTGTTTGTTGGTTGATAAGAGGGAGGGAATGTGAGGTTGCAGAATTGGAGTGGGGAGAGGGTATGGACAGCACAGACACTCCATTAATAATTATATAGACATGTATTTGGATTTTGGCATGGTTGCTTGTTGGAAGATTCAATACTGAAGCTTATGTTTAGGAAAGGTGATAATTAAATATAATGGATACATCAGGTCTTAGGAGAAGTACAGGTGTCTAATGACCTACGGGTCTAGTTTTATCAGAGGAAATGATCAGCCAGGTTACGAGTTGCTAGCAATGTTGCCATAGGGAGTTACATTATAATATTTGTAAAGACGGACTTTAAAAGCTAAGTATCTGACTTCCCCGCTGCCTCCCCCCCCCCTGGTCATCCTTATTGTCCTCCTGATTCTCTACCTGGTATGTTGGGATCCCCCCATCGGAGCTCGACACCGTCTAGACTGTTTCTCGCCTTGAGTTTTGTTTCATTGTTTCTTTGTTTGTTCTTTTCTTTTAAAAATTAAAAATATCTGTATCCTGCCTAGCTTCTGAGTTGCTTAGAATATCTCCTGTAACCCTGCTTAGCCTCTGGGGATCAGTCGCGGCTTTGTGACATCCAGCAATTGATATGCATATACTAGCGGCCGGCCCTGGTGGTTGTAGGCCCATATTTGTAACGATGCTATTTTGCACAATAAAGTTTTTTTTTTAAAAAAGCTAAGTATCTCTTAATGAGTTCCAGTCGGCGGTAAATATATTGTCCTGCTGATGAAAAGGAAACAGAAGAATAATGAGTGCTACATGTGAAAGAGAGGAGGTGCTGCTAAGTCAGAAAAACATTTCCAGGTACCTTCGTGTAGTGTTGGGCCTAAGGCCCACATGGCATAGAATGAATGACACAGACACTCAGCAAGATAGTGTGATAACTGGCCACGAACACGTGCGCCCGGGCCTTTTTATTAGCCGGGGCCACGTCACTCGTGACACCCGTGATGGATGGGTGTGGGGTGCAGTGTGTCCAGCCCTCAGGGGAGTGGCTGGAAGTCTAGCTTCCTGCGGGACACTAGAACATGTCTCGCAGGACACTACATTCCTCCCCAACTTTATTGAAGGACAAACAAAGTGTCAGTCCAAACTGTGGGGAAGAAAACAAACGGTTACCTAAATACCACAGGGTCCATCAGCTTCTCGAGTCAGGTGGCAGGACAACATCAAACGTGGACTGGTGAACTTGGCTTCCTCTTGATTGACGTCGGTGATAGTCTGTGGTGGGTTCTAACAGTTCTTTTTAGTGTGCTGCGTCGTGACCATGGATGGAGTCTCACATGATGATTCACAAAGGTGTTGCTGGACCGACTGTCCCTGTTGAACCGCTTGGCCATGACCAGTACCCTGACGGTGGGGCAATGTCTCTCCTCACTCTCCCGCCTGGGGAGGCCCGTCGTCGGGGTTGCTGCGGGACTGTAGGAAGGCTGCGCTGGAGCCGCTGCTTGTGTGCCAACTGGTGGCAGCTGCAGGACCGCCGAGGAGCCGTTGCTTGGTCACACGCACAACCCTCACGGGTGGATGGGTCTTGGTCAAGACTGGCACTCGCTGCCGCGGTTCCGGTGTAGGCCAGGTTCACAGGTGGCTTCTGATTTCGTTTAGTCGGCTTGTGTGGCAACGGTTTCGGACCCCAGTCCATGGGTACTCGGGGAATGATGTTTGACGCAGGTGTTGATGGCTGGCGTGGTGATGGTTGCCAGCCATGTGGCGAGTCGGAATGACAGGTGGTGGTGACTTGCTGGTATAGTGAGGATGTCAGGATAGACCTGGGCAGCCATGTGCCTCCGCCTTTGTTGAGTGTTTATGGCGACTTTAAACGTAGAGTGTGTTGACCCTCTCTTGCCTGGCTTGGGGCCACTGCCGACTCCATCTTGAGGCGGTGTGAGGACGGACACTCGGAGCAGATCTTCACCCGTGGCATCTGCGGACGGGAGCAGGGATGCCACTTGACTTGGACTGCCGACTCTTGGGGAGTGGCCGCTCACCTGGGGAAGCGTTGTGGAGAGACGCGGTTCGCGACTACTGCGGCTTACATTCGGTTCTCCTGTGAGGCTGTGTCCAGGGATGGTGGTCCGCCTTGGTGGCTGCCGAATGTGTCAGGGTGAGCTCTTGGCTTGCTGTGAGTCCCTGGTCTTCTCCTTTTGCTGGTCTGTTCAGTCTACCTGTGTCTTTCGGTTTCCAAGGTGACCGGGCTGTCACTCTTCTTTGCTTCGAGGGCGTTACGCTTGGACCTCGAGGTGGCGCCGTCATGGCGCCGGCTTCTGCCTTCGCTCCAGCGCGCTCCTTGCTTGCTGGGCGACGTGACGTCCAGTCGCGTGTCGCTGGCGTTGGAGCGTCTGTTGCTGTGGCGGCCTGCCACGTGGTGTGTGCGACTCCTCTCTTGCCTGTCGGGGGTCACCGCCGACTCCATCTTGAGGTAGTGCTGGGGAGGACACTGTGTGGCTTTCGGGCCGCTGCGGGTGCGACTCCTCTCTTGCCTGTCGTGGGTCACCGCAGACTCCATCTTGAGGCAGTGTTGAGGAGGACCTTGTTGCTTTCGGCCCACTGTGGGTCTGCGGGTGCGACTCATTTCTTGCCTGTCGTGGGTCACCGCCGACTCCATCTTGAGGCAGTGTTGAGGAGGACCTTGTTGCTTTCGGCCCACTGCGGGGCTTTGCTGGGGCGGTGGAGATGTGGGTTCTCTCCTACCTGCGTTCAGCAGTGCTTCTTTGCAGAGATGCATCTATCTCCCGGGCGCCTGCCCGTACTGTCGGATTCGCTGGTGTGGTCTTCTGCGCGCTTCGGACCACGTTTGCTCCGTCTTTGCCTTGGGTGCTCTCTTCCGGCACTGGTGTGCCTGTGGTGCGGTTGGCGGTTGTGCCTGTTCACCAGAAAGGGGCAGGTGATGCGACCTCTCCCCCGGCGGTGGCGTTGGGCAGCCACATGTGGTGCATGCTCTGCACCTGTCTTTTCTTCGCTGTTGATGAGGACAGTTCTCTTGAGGCGCCGCTGTTCTGGCTGTGCGTCCACTTGTGATGGTGGGGGTTTGTGTTGCAGCGTCTCTGGGGGTAGTGCTAGAGCTTGACAATTTTCAGGCTTCCTTGGAGCGCTCAGTGCTGAGCAGAAGTCTTTCCTCTCTGACGGTCTGAGGGGCCTGTTGGGGTGTCGCGCAATGCACCCCGCCTTTGGGCGCTTCTCTCGGGGTTTGCCGTCTTGATGGGTTCCGCTGTCCTTTCGCTTCTTGGCCCGTTCTTCTGCTGGGGTGGTCCTGGGCTACGGGCTTCTCTTTGTTAGTTGTGGGTTTGGAGCTCTTCTCCTTTGAGTGGTTGGGGGCGTCCTTCAGCTGATCTCTGCAGTGGCACTGGGAGCAGTGCTCATGCTCTTCAGCATGCCTTGCCTGTAGCTGGGCGTGCCTGGGTAGGGTTTCTGGAGGCGCTCTTGAACAGTTGTGCGGTGGCACTGTCGCTACCTGTAGGGTGAGTCCAAGACAGTCTTACGGTTGCTGACGTTTCTTTGCTCTTGGCGGTATGCCTTTTGACCCCACATAGGGCGCGCTGTGGGTCTCCCAGTGTGCTGAGGACGCTGGCAACCGTGGGGGAACTCTCAGGCTGGTGTGTTGTTCACGCGCGGCGGTGCAGGCATGCGGCCGCTAGGGGTGCTGCACTCAGGCCTCTGCAACACTTCTCCTCCTGTGCGCCATCGGTGCGGGACAGCTTCTGCGCTTGTGCAGGCTGGGGTTTCGGTGTCCCTTGCGCACAATTCAGCAGGCATAGAAGCGGGGTTACCTGCGGATGCTCTGTCACCTGCCCAACTGCGCTCTTCTGCCAGCTTCTCCTGTTTTCTTTTCTTCCTTCCTCCAGTGTTACACCTGGTGCCCTATTTGCATGTCTCCTCTGTAGTGCTCAGGAGTAGGGGCCATGTCCGAGAGACTTGTGCATGGGATGAGGCTGTGCTTAGGTGGGAGCCGTTCTGTGCAGGTGCAATGTCTTTGGCGGCCACAGGGTGGCAGTGCGACCTTGTGCCTGGGTCTTGGCCGGTGTCCTAGCGATGCGGGCTTAGCAGGGCACGACGGACCACAGTGCTGCATAGAGAGGGCTAGCTTAGTAGCTCTGCAGGACTAGAGGATAACCAGGGGGGCTCCACGGAGCACACGGCCCTCCCTGAGGGCTTGGGTGCTGGCAAAGTTCTTGCACTCAGTCCTGGACGGGGCTGCTGTGTGTAGGGTTTTCCCGTGTGGGCGCTTTGGTCACACGGCCACTAGGTGGCGCTGCAGCGGCGGCTCTCTCTCGGCCGCGGCAGTCTTTCCCCCTCCCTGCGGGTCACGCTGTGTTCCAATCGACTTGCGGCAGTCTATTGGGGCCTTTCGTAGAGCTGCGGATGTGTAGCAGTAGCAGTGTGGCCTTAGCACTTATGCCAGTCGGCAGGGCAGCTTGCTGCAGCATGTGCTTTCCCTGGTGAAGGAAGATATGTGGTGTGACCCCCGGCAGGCATCCGCTAGGTAGCGCGGCTTGTGGAGTCACTATGTCGCAGGCTGAGGCGGCTTCCTCTTTTTCCTTGGGCAGAGAGACGCACCGCGAGCAACTGGTGCTGTGCCTCCCGCGACGTTGGCGCCTTGCCTCCCTGTGGTGCCTTCTCTCCGGGCAGCCATCGATGAGCAGGGACTGACTGGTGCTTCTGGGTGAGGCGGCTTTCTCTTTCTTCGCGGTCAGAGAGACGCACCGCAACCAGCTGGTGCAGGGCCTCGTGCGGCTTTCTCCCGTTGCCTGTGGGGTCACAGGGCTGTGCTCCTGTGGGGGCGACCCTCCGGCTGCAGCTGCTGGCACAGTTCAGACATTATAGGGGCTTCGCCGTGCTCCCTAGCAACCTGGGTAGATGACAGGAGTATTTCTTTTGCTCACAGCGCCGAGACGGAGTGTAGGACCACCTGTGGCTGGTTGGCACTGGGGTTGCGTCGGTGGCTGCGTGTGGGTGACTGTGGCTGCCTCCTGAGATCTTCCCCGCGATGCCGGTTCCGGTACCCGGTGTCCTTCGTCTTCAGCAGCACGGCTGCAGCCGTCGTGTTGACGATGGGGCTATGTGCAAAAACCCTTGTGCAGACAGCGCTGATCTCCTCGGGGCAAGGAGGCGTGCCTGGGTGGCAGGAGAGGTGCACCTTTCACCTCCGTCACTGGTGGCGCGAAAGAGCGCGCCGGGTGTCGCCTGCCGGGCTTCTCTCTTCCCCCACACGAAACGATGAAGGTCAGAGCAGCGGGGCTGCAGGGTTAGTTACCCGCCTCGTCGCCAGTGTAGTGTTGGGGCTAAGGCCCACATGGCATAGAATGAATGACACAGACACTCAGCAAGATAGTGTGATAACTGGCCACGAGCACTTGCGCCCGGCCTTTTTATTAGCCGGGGCCACGTCACTCGTGACACCTGTGATGGATGGGTGTGGGGTGCAGTGTGTCCAGCCCTCAGGGGAGTGGCTGGAAGTCTAGCTTCCTGCGGGACACTAGAACGTGTCTCGCAGGACACTACACTTCGGTATATGTCTAAGTCCTGAAAGTTAGTATTGATCAAACATTTCGGGAGGCTCTTAGAGGCCAGTTGGCCACGCATTTTGCTTGTATTTTGCTTACCTAGAGTAAAAGAATAAGAATGATAAAGCTCCTGCTCATCCTTGGCTGATTGTGGTGGCGGTCCTTAATGCAGTGTGGGTAATAAGGCAGTTAGTTATAGTGTGTGCTTACATAGCACAGGAGCACATGTCAATTGAAGGACGGGCATAAGTCACTGAGCAATCGTTAGTAGCAGCCATGTTGGGAAGGGAGATCTATGGGCACAGAATAATAACGCTCAGATTGATTAAACGTGTTACTCTCTGAATACTATTAATAATCTGCAGATTTAGCTGTAAAGGGGTATTAATACGACCTAAATTGAGAAAGGTATAAGGTAGTGTTACTCTGAGCACCCTCCACGTCAATAAAATACATATATAAAAATGTATATATATTGAGCATGCAATGCCAGATTTGTTAATTTTGGACCCTCTCTGGGTCCCGCACATCTTCCTGGGCATCTAGCACATGATTCATGAATCCTGAAATGAAAACAAACTGCAGTAATTTAGTGCACTACAGCTTCAATTGGGCAGCCGCCACGCAGGCATTTTCTGCGTGCAACAGGTTGGGAGCATGGCCAAGCCTTGCTGTCAAGCTCCGATATGCACAGCCATTTTAAATGCCATCAGTGATGTCATCAATGATAAAATGATGACATGTCTTACATGTTGTCAAAATGAAGGTTATTAGCAGTGCAGGACAGGGATGCAAGGTCTGGTTAGTTTACCAAACCACAACTGGCGAATTTCAGTGGTTTTTAGATTTGGGTTTGTAACCAAAACTTCACTTTAAGCAGTGCGTTTTTCAGTGAATTTCTGCATTTTTTTAAACATACATTAAGGTTTTCTTACCAAAGTTAACCGTAACTTTACTCTAATATTTTGAACTTACGTGGCAGAAGGGAATTCAGTGCATGTAGGTGATGACAACCAAATTAGAGAAGAAACTTCAAGTTTGTCCTATTGTTCTCAGCCTCTCAGAAACAAAATGAGGCATGCAAATGTTTGCCCTGAAGCACAAGTCAGGGTGCACTGTGAACAAAGATGACAAAGATGACAAAGGCAACCGGCAGGCCTAGGGGCATGAGCATGGTCAGAAACACGGTCTAGGTTGGCAACCTCCATCCAACCAAAGGCAGCCTAAGATGGGCTGCTTATGTGTATTGAAAGCACTGTACTTCAGATTGGGAGGGTCTAGAGAATGCTCACGCTCCTTTTGAATTTCACCAAAGTCAGCTTCTAATGGTTTTCCAGTATTGGTGTAAGCACTTATCGCCAAAAGAGTTTGAGTAGTGTATTCATGCTGACGAAAGGAGTGGCGCTGATGGTAGAAATCGGGTCACCAAAGAAACCCGCCACTCTGAGGCCATACACGGGGCTTGATGCTGCAAGAAAATCACATTTTAAATTTGTTGGAGATTTGTCAGGAAACGGGAGCCTAGCCTACGACATGTGTAATATGTCCATAATAAATACATTTGATATTACCGAAGGTGCAATATTCATATTAGAAAGACCATATTTATAAGATTATACTGGTTTGTCATTTGGGATGCTCATGAAATTCTCAGTCACATCTCATTAATGCATTTATTTAATTTATTGCTTTGTCTTTACTATAGTTTTTGAACACAAATAGCAGACAACACGTGTTTTGCTACAAGGTGGCATGGTCACATAGGTTTTTTTCAAGGCTTATTGTAGCAGTAAAGAGTTTTAAATGGTGCTCATCTCGATAGGTCATATTTGTGTTTCAGTGTTGTGGTGGACGGTCTCATGAAGTCTATCACAGTTGGACGTCACACCATTTAAATCTTGGACTTGGTGCTCACCAGTAGGACTTATCTAGCTCCTTCTCATTTCAGGATATTCTAATTAGGGCAACAGTGGGGGCGGGTTCACTTACAAAAGCCCTACTCTATCTGAACAATTTGGGCCCGATTCACAGAACTAACTTAAGACAAAATCCTAAACTTACTACCATTTTGGTATTCACAGAAGGCACTTACTCATTTTGGTATTCACAGAAGGCACTTACTCATTTCGGTATTCACAGAAGTTAGGACTCCAAACTTTAGGACTCCTAAATGCCTTCTGTGAATACCAAAAGTCTTAAAATAAGGATTTTTCCCAGTTTAGGAGTAGTAAAGTTAGGAGTCCTAACTTTACTTCTCCTAAACTGAGAAAAATCCTAATTTTAAGACTTTTGGTATTCACAGAAGGCATTTAGGAGTCCTAAAGTTAGGAGTCCTAACTTTACTACTACTAAATTGTGAAAATTCCTAATTTTAAGACTTTCGGTATTCACAGAAGGCATTTAGGAGTCCTAAAGTTAGGAGTCCTAACTTTACTACTACTAAACTGAGAAAAATCCTAATTTTAAGACTTTCGGTATTCACAGAAGGCATTTAGGAGTCCTAAAGTTATGAGTCCTAACTTCTGTGAATACCGAAATGAGTAAGTGCCTTCTGTGAATACCAAAATGGTAGTAAGTTTAGGATTTTGTCTTAAGTTAGTTCTGTGAATCGGGCCCTTTAATTTTATTTTGTATTTTAGTTCATGCTGAGGCAATATGATTATTCAGAGCTACACAATAGATGCTTATTATTATAGTAAGTGCACGCACAATTTTCATACCCCCAAACATGCTTCTTGAGCCATCCCAAGCACCTTGGAAAAACACGAGCTAGAATGACGAACAAAAAATTTGTAACATGCACAGATTGCTGCTCCATATCAGTGAGGGCAGTAGTAACAGACTTGCTAATGCAACTGATGGACCCTCACATTTTCCCAAAAGTAGATGCCAGGGTAACCGCACCTCGCTAAACACTGCAGGTCCTGAGAGGAGAAGCAGGATCCAGGAAGGTGAGGGAGAGGTGTAGTAGTTCTCCTCAAGGATGTTGCATTATATCCCGGTGGGCCCTAAATCGAATGTCTGCCCCCGGATGACAACTGGGATGGTAAATAAACCCTCCGGATTCAGACGCACTAAAGGGCCCCCAGACATGCAGACAACTTCAAAGGGAGAAGTGCAAACTGACATGGTGGCACAGAAGAGGTTAGAAGGAAGCCATTCCCACTTTGGTCACCATTTTAAAGAAAGTGAATGTGGAAAAATCTAGCACAGCAGTGGACTCGTTCCTGTAGGAAATGGAGTAGCAAATAGTGGGCAGAGGCTAGATCACAGCAACAGAGACTCATCTGAAGGAAAAATGGATTAAAGTGGATGTCTCAGAAACCTAGCACGCCACAAACAATGGGTAACCAGGGCCCTTCTTTTAAACTCCAAGGATGAAAGGAAAATGCACTAAGTGCTGCAAATGTATGGGCAACTCAGAGCTAGTAGTGTTGAAGAAAGCATTGCTAATACCTTTTAGAACCAGCTACAGTAGGGAAAAGTTGAAGTGGATGAACTCCAGTGTGTTAGCGCAAGGATCAGGGTGACAGCATGGTGGAGCCATTAAGAACTGCTTTGAAAAGTGAAGGAGTATGAGGGTGAAGGCATTGCTATCTTTCTTAGAGTGAGTGCTAACAGAAGGTGTTTTGCCCCCCAGCATGAAAAAGCTACATGACCTGGCATTCCCTTAGCAAAGATGGCCACGCATAAGAACCAGTTAGGAAATGTAAAAAACAAGGAAGTTAACCGCGGGGCCAAACTGAAAGTGATCACGGGGGAAAAATGCTACCGCCGGCCACAGCTTGCAGTGCATGTGCGCGAGTGGTGCGCACGCAGCAGTAATCACGCTATATGGCGCCTCTGCTCAAGCGCGCGCCCGCGCACATGCACTGCAAGCTGTGGCTGGTGGTAGCATTTTTTGAAGCCCTTACTTAAAGTCTCGCCAGACCAGCGCAAGCGCTGGGTCAGGCGAGACCTAAAAACTGAAAAAGGACCTTAAAGTCATTCACTAATAATAGGGTGTCTATAGAAGTTCATAAACCAGACACTGCATATCACATGATCACATGACGGATATGATTATGCATGACATATGCACAAATATCGCAGGTTAAAAACAACCTAATTTGTTATTTTTTTACAATTAACCTCATGTATAAATCCTGACATGGGCGTAGCCTTCCTCCACATTATTTTCCTGACGTACAATTAGGTCTTGCAAAAAGTCTGGACACTTTTATCTTTTACCCATCCAATGGCCAGTTCTACCCTGGGCTAGCAACCAGGCCTATTTTGAGCCTGGTTCCTTTTACGTTTCTATGAGGTGCTGTCAGGCGGCTGCCATATGTGGCCTTTATGTAGCACCAACCCTGGTTCCGATCACATGTAACATCTATGCATTTTCTCCTTGCAAGTGCTTAGAAGAGGATGATAAGCGGCACTCAGCACTTCAAAATAACCATTAATTGAATAAGCCAATAAAAAAGTAAGTCAACACAGATGCATAGATATTTGCCTTCGGAGAGGCTAAAGCTTTTTGGGACTAGGATTTTTTAGTAGGTTTTCTAGATGATTAAACCTGGATATTGGATTTAATACAATAAAGATAGAGCTGTTCACCCCATAGCAAGATATCAAGTTCAAATGAGGTACAGCAAAGAGGTTTAGGATCAAAGCCCGTGGCTCCTCACCCGGATGTTTCGCCTGCGCTTGTAGGCTTACACTAGGAGTTAGAGGGTAGGAGACCTGTAGGTAATGTAATGTAACATGGCTTCCCTTGAAGGCTCACAGTGTTCCGCAGGCCCCCTCACAGAGCTTTGCATGTTAGATACTTGAGCTTTTGTTTAGGTCCTAGTAATGATAATTCATAAAGATAGATCTTGGCAGACGGGTTAATCCGTCACAACCGTGATGAATAACCCATCCGCCGAAATATAAATCTCATAGGATATAATGGGATTTATTTCTCACCAGACAGGATATCCTTCACCGTTTTGACGGAGTAACCCGTCCGCTGAGATCTAAATCAGGTCCTAAGCCTATGTCATTGAGACAATTCTAGCTAAATGTAAATACAAATGATCGTAGGTGACGTGTTTCACCCCTAATAAACCTATCTCATCTGAGCTTTCTCAAGGCTACTAATATTACAACTGACCTCTCTCCAGTGTGTAGTTATCTTTAAACCCCAATAAGTGATAAAAAGTAGTTGATGTTTAAAAATAGTATAAAAATTGTTGACTGGGGGAGGGGGGGTTATTCACATTGGCTGCTTGCTCGGTTTATTATTTATTTATTTATTTATCGAGTTTTGTGTAGTGCGAACTTGACCCGAAGGCATCAGAGTGCTGCACAGAGTAAACACAGCAACAATTGCAGGAGTCACATAAAGAGCAGATTAAAGTACATAATAACAGTTTATATGGTAGACAGTAGGATAAGTGAGTGATAAAGCAGCAATAACACAGGTTACATAGCGAGTAAATATAAATATGTAAAAAAACGCTGGACATGTTTAGTTCATTAACAGTGTTCTGCCTGGTTGCAATGATTCACTTAAGGCAATGTTATCAAGTTCGCAGAATGTTGCTATCTATTGGTATATTTTTGTTTGATGAGAAAGTCCTCGGCCTGGAGATCTGTTGGGTTAGAGAGTGGGCGGTGAGAGACTGGGTGTCCTGGTGAGACTGAATACCATGGAGTAAAGGCACTGAAGCTTAGCTGCTTGATATGACGTTTAGGCAGAAAGAGTCAGACATTGGCAACGACACGTGGTTACGGTTCTTGTTTGTGGCCGTCTAACAGAGCATTTGTGTTCCACCTCAGGGGAATAAGGAATCGGCTGGCTAATGTCCATTCACCATAATACCAACAAAAATAAGGCATATGAATAAGACGATAAAGAGTTGGATACTCCAGATCTGATGTTCACGACAACCCTGATGAAGACCACGAAGGGGCTGTGAAAGGACTCTTATCCACATGATGAATTTGCTCTGCTTCATCATGGCGTGCCTCATCCAGACTGACAATGCCACTGGGTGGGCTGAACCTAAGGAAGAGAGCTCTTGATGCTGTAGACCTGAGGGATCTAATGAAAATATTCAGGTAAAAAAACCTTGCAGGCTACCCCAAGTACTGTATTTATTAGTGGGTCATCTGGAAAGAGTAAAGCGAAGAGGTGATGCGAGGAAATGAGTATCAGATTGGCCTTTCTTTAACGATAAGTACTCCTGCATGTGCGTCTCACTCTGAGACCACGGACACTTACATCGATTACCAAGTGCTGTCTTTTTGTTTTGTCATTCAACGGGTCTTCTCTAAGGAACCTCATGGCACTTCTGCTTATGGTTCAGCCCTGCTCCTAAGGCGCACACTACTAGAATGTAGTCCCACCATTTTTATGCAGTGTCAATTTTAGTTAGTATAAATACTTTAAATTAAATGTGTCATCCGTATTCCAAATAGGTAACTAACGCGGGAGTCTGTGGGCTGCTACAGATGCCTGAATTTTGTCAACTTAACTGTCATCTCCCTTCCATACTAGATTTGCTATCTCCTTAAGAGTGGCTGAATGCTGCATCTCTCTCTCTCTTAAATGTTCCCTAATTTAGGACCCCGGGTATTACGTGATGGTTGCAAAGAAGAAGCATACAGGTAGGTCAACAGGAGTCTTCTTTATTTCATCTTAACACCATCACAGGTTCCAGTCAGCTGGAGTCAGTTGTGGAATGTTCATGCATTCCTGCCTGGCTCGTACCAAGGGTGGGGAGGAAGGGGGGGGGGGGGGGGGTGCGGGACGTACCAAGGTGGATTACAACAGTGATTCTGTATGATTTTTTATGCATTATTACAGTAATTGACAGTACTTATACATTAATTAATCCAGTAATTGTTTTAACTCAAAGAGCTAGAATAAGTTTAAAAAATGAAGTCCGGAGGTAAAACTTTTATCACACAGCAGTAACAGGTGCTTAAATGTGGTGCATTAATTTATTTATTTATTTAATATTTAGGAGCTTATAAAGCGCACTAATACCCGAGCATCCCTGAAAGAACGAGGGTCTAATCCCTGAACAGCCAAGTCTTCAGCCCCCTCCTAAAAAGCCATAAGTTCCTCCTCTCTCCTAAGATGTGCTGGAAGGCAATTCCATGCGGAGGCCGCGCCAAAGGAAAACATCTTTCCACCCCAGCTGGCCTTTTTTATCCTGGGAACAACCACAAGGTTGTTCTCAGCAGAGCGCAGTGCCCTCCCTGGCACATACCGCCTAAAACAATCCCTCATGAACTCTGGGCCAGCGCCTTTCAAGGCCTTGAAAACCGTACACATGGCCTTAAATTGAGAGCGTCTGTGAATCGGAAGCCAATGGAGCTTCCTTATTTCTTCTCGAACTGAAACATACTTAGGAGCACCCGTCAGCAGTCTCGCCGCCGCGTTTTGAACCACCTGCAGTCTGTCCAGATGTTTTTTTTTCAGATTGAGGTACAAACTATTGCAGTAGTCAAGGCGCGACAGGATCAAAGCTGAGGCAACGCAATGTATTTTACTTTTCAGCCAACATATTTAGCATATGGAGCATATGTGTATTTAAACCGTATCACAAGCTGGCTCGACCGGCCCAATGTCAGTGTGACGGGCTAGGGCTGGGACAGCACAAGCACAGATTGGCCTAGAGTTTAATCTGGGGCGTCAAAACAATGTCCTGTCTGCTGATTTTCTATCCATGTGCTCCAGATTTGCATCAGCCGAACAGGGGTCAATAAAAAGACTCTTTGGGAACATTATACAAGATCCAAAATCAGATATTCAGAAGCTTGTCCGGGAAGCTGCTGACCTACTTGCTGCTGGAGAGCTCTTGAAGTCTGCACTGCCTCCGAAAAGACTTTCAAAGTTACTGAAGAAGCAAGCGAGGCTCTTATCGGCTCACGAAGACGTATGCCTTATTAGTGCTAAGAGGTATGCCGCCCTGAACACTGTTTTACACCAACCGGTGACTCCTGCACCCTACTTATCACGTCCTATCAATCTTAAAGTCACGACTAATGCACTTGAGATCCGGCCGAATACCACTCAAAGCCTACACGCCCGGTCGCCTGACAGGCACCTCGGATCCATCCTGCAGGGGCTGTGGTTTTAACCAGAAATCACTTGTATATGTCCCTTCTTCCTTTCTTTGAGGCGCTATTATCTTTTCCAATTTTCAGACTCTTGAGTACCAGGGCCAGTCATCGAGCTGCAGCCGAGTGTCTGACAGGTGACTCGGGTCACTGACCGCAAGATTCATGGAGTTCACGGCCATGGCTGCACCAATGCTTAAAAAGGCAACGCCCTGAAAGTAAAGTTCAAAGATGCAGCGTCTGCTTCAATAAGCATTGGCAGGGCACGCCCTCTTCGATCTGTGTATCTCAATGGTTCCTTGGCACTGCCACGTCTTGCACTTTAACTGTGGTATATGCTGGCTTTGACACGCACTTGCATTTGTCCTTGTTTTAGTCTGCCCTCCTTCCTTATCCGCTGCTAATAGGAATGCATGTTTGTATTTTAATTACGTGATAAGATGCCATGTCTGCTTCAATAAGCATTGGCAGGGCACGCCCTCTTCATTGAAGGTCTGAGTATCTCAATGGTTCCTTGGCACTGCCACGTCTTGCACTTTAACTGTGGTATATGCGGGCTTTGACACGCACTTGCATTTGTCCTTGTTTTAGTCTGCCCTCCTTCCTTATCCGCTGCTAGTAGGAATGAATGCTTGTATTTTAATTACGTGATAAGATGCCATGTCTGCTTCAGTAAGCAGTGGGGTGGCGCGCCTTCCTTATTAAAGGGGTGCGGGTCCCTAGTTTTAATCGGCATTGGTACCGCTTGCACTTTAACTTTGGGATATGCTGGACGAGGGTCTTTTCTTTCTATTGGCTCTGCTATACACTTACACTTTTATTTGAAGTTGTCTTAATCTGTCCTTGTTCTTTACCTGCTGCCAGTATGAATGCATTTGCATTTTAATCATATCAAAATGTATGGTACCGTTTCTTCATCCTGTTGTGGGTTTTTTCCTTTCTTTCTTTTTTACTTAATTTTAATGTTTGCTGTGATTTCAAGTAATCGTGCAATCAGAATAAACTTTGAACCCAACATCATTAATTGAGCTATTCTGGCTTTTTGTTTTTAGTCAACTATAGCATAATAAAAATAATTCCAGTAATTCCTACCTGTCTCTCCCCAATTTCCCATCTATACTACGCCTTCACCCGAATTCATAACAAATACTACAAATATTGTTCCTAGGCTTAGGGTGTGAGTGGATGTTAGATACTGTTGACATCAGGCAGGGTTTAGCTAGGTTTAATGAAAATGGACTGGTTAGGTTAATGGAAGACATAAGATGGACCGATGCACGGATGCAGGGGATGGCATAATGAAGGGAAGCCTTAGGAAGAAGACATGGTCGAAGTGTGGCACATGCTGTGATGGGAGGTGTTAAGGATGGGCAGCAGATCTGCTTATACCCATTAAATGGCCGATAGACAGAGACACAAATGTAGTGTGTTGGTTAATAATGGCTGTGACTGACTTAGGGGGAATGAATGAACTCTGTGTTGGGGTTAACACATTTAGAAGTTGTCATGGAGAAAGGAATTTTATAATCACCCAAGAAGCCACTTCCTGCCCCCTCTTATTAGATTGGTCCTCCTCATCCTCAGTTGCTCCTAGAAATAATTAGTATTATTTAGTGATATTACTTCGAAACACAGAAACTGCAGACGCAAAAAAAACAATTTAATGCCAAAATAATTTTAAATGATTGCTAACTATAAGAAATTGGCTTCAATGGACAAGGAGGGCGGAAGCCGCACTCAGGCAACAGCCGCACTCCTTGACAGGGGGAACCACAAAGCATCACTAAATTAACATGTGCTTAACCCTCTCATAGCTTGGCACAAAAGAAATCAGGCTTAAATTAGAGACAATATGTAAAGTATTTATAGAGCACACATACAGCAATAAAGTTTAAACACAACACAAGCAAAATCCCACAACAATTTAGAAAAATAGAGTACATTTGAATAAATACAATTATACCAGAATGACAAAAATCCAATTAGTATATTTGAAGGTATTCAGTCTTAAGTAAAAACAGTACAGAGAAACAGAAAGCGCCTCCTATGGGCATCTAGTTGTGTTGGACCGGGAAAAAGTCACAAGTTCAGGTTGACAGAACAGTCCAGGCACAGGACCGAGTTTGACCCACTGGGAGCTGTGCTTCATGTCTTTACTGTGAAGTCTGTGTGCCAATGCTTTCAGGTGTGCGGTGGAGCTCTGTGAGGGATTGTGTTACTTGGCACTGTTTGCAATAAAGATTTCACCAGTGTGGTTAGGCTTTGTGGGGCTTTTTTGCATTAGTGTCGGTTCCAAGAAAGCTCTCAGCTGTGTAGCCAGACTTTGCCGATCTTCACATTGCTCGATGTCGGTTCTGATTAAGTTGTCAGCTGTGTGGTGAGCCTTTTATGGGGTTTTGCTTCGCACCAGCTTTGATGGAACCTTCAGTTAGGCAAGGAGGAGTTATCTCTGATGCAACACAATGATCCAGGGGGCACCTCTTTGAGATCACAATTCACTCTAGCAGAGGCCAGGGACAGGGCTCTGGCAGGTCCAGTTGCAGCAGGTCAGCCGGACAGTTGCAGGGAGGCGTCTGAAGCTCCTTGTGTTCCTGTAGCTCACAAAGGAGGTCAGTCAACTGGCTTTTGGAGTCACTCTGGGTAGCCAGGGATGAAGGCAAGCTGGTCTAATCTTCCTCCTCAGACAGCACAACAGTCTTTCAAACAGCAGGACACTTCCTTGTCAGCAGGACAGCTTTTCATCTGTGACTACCACATGAGTGTCTCTGGAGGGCTAATAAGTATACCTAGTGCTAGCCTTGTGTGGGGGGACTTCATGTTCTACCCTCATATCTGGTTCTGGAAAAGTATCCCCCTTACCCTGTCAGGGCTCCAAAATCTCTCCGGGTGACAAAAGGCTGGGAAGGTCTGGTGTGAGGTTCTTTTGTGTGTGCAGAAAGCAAAGCCCTCTGCAGCCCCTCCCCAGTCATCTTGCCTGGATGGCCCTTCCTGTCCACACATAAGTCCCATTGTGTGTCACTGTCTGGAAGGAATACACAAGCCCCAACAGCAAAGCTGTTCACAGTCATGTGACCCAGGACACTGGCAGAAAGCACAGATGGTAGGGACAGGGAAATGAAAGCAGGTGTGTATCAACCTGCACATCTAATTTCAAGCAATTCAATCACAAAATTATAACTTCCAGTGAAATGTTAACCTGTGCGTGCTCCTGTGATTCAGGGTTCAGCCTGAAACCCTGCATACAATATTATCACTATTAAAGGAAACGGAAATATTCCGAACCAATTCACAGTTCAGAGCCAATAGTCCCATAGGTTTCAATCAAAATACTATGTTAGTTTATAAAAACTTTCAGTACAAAAAATACAGTTTACAACCAAAACATTTGTTGAACCATGTCTTATTCAATTGGTATTAACAAGTTTCTTTTTGAAAAACGACCAAATGAGTGTACATAAAGAACATTCGACGTCCATATAATCAGATAGTATGGGGTCACGCAGAGTCACGTGGAAGCTAACGCCTTGCTCGTCACACGTCGGTGAATCTGAGCTTCGAGCAAATCCATCTGTTGTAATTGTTTTGGTTTCGGAGTGTTGTTATATTCTTTATTTTATTATCGTTCTATCAGGTTTGAACCCGAGCTATCATTCCTTGGGTAAGCATATAAACGTTGGGTTCATATTATTTCATGTACCAGCTATTGCACTTTTATAATTGATTAACGGACTTCATCGCTATTCATTTTTACAGTGATGAGAAATCACTCGCGTTCTTTTTCGGTAAGCGCCACTCCACACATGCTGATAATTCACTTTTTGCTCACCTTGGTGCGCGTCTGGGTCCTAGACGGTTTATTCATAGATCGTACTAGACTCTTCACATTCATTTGATTTTTGTTTTCTTTTGAGTCACCTCGCGTGGGTGTTCACCACGTCATGTCGCCTTGTTTCTCATTCACAGAAGCTTCTTTGGCAGTTGCACTATGAGCTTGTGGTCTCTTGATACAAGGTTAGATAGGTTATTTTTACAGTTGCCGCAGATACAGATGTATACTTCATTGTAATTCTTACTTTTCAGATGCCATGAATACCAAGTTGTTGTTTTATGCTTTGACACTGTTTTTTTTGTTCCGGCAGGAGGCTACTGAGGACCACGTTAATGATTGTTCAATGAAATGAAATAAAGTTTTATCCCCTGATGAAGGGTTCTTTAACCCGAAATGCATAGGGTCTTTTATTTAAAATTGTTTTTGAATACATGATGTCTATAATCATGCTACTAATGGATAACGCCTGTACTATCTGATTATATGGACGTTGAATGTTCTTTATGTACACTCATTTGGTCTTTTTTCAAAAAGAAATTTGTTAATACCAATTGAATAAGAAATGGTTCAACAAATGTTTTGGTTGTAAACAGTGTAATTTTTGTACTGAAAGTTTTTATAAACTAACATAGTGTTTTGATTGAAACCTACGGGACTATTGGCTGTGCACTGTGAATTGGTTTGGAATATTTCCGTTTCCTTTAATAGGGACAAGAAAATGCCAGCTCTCTAAAATTGTCATTTTCAGAATTGTGACTTAAAATTTGACTTTAACATGAAGGAGGATTTTAAATTATAATTTATTTGAGTGGAAACAGCATATCTCTAACTGCTCCCAATCCAAAATTACCACTTTATTAAAAGTAAAAAGGTAGCCCAGATTAGTCAATGGCAGAGATAGGCGTTACACCAGTTAAAAAAAGACTTTAGGAGTTTTTCACCGTCAGAACATGTAAAACTTAAACACACATATCCTACTTTTTAAGCACCCTGCCCTGTAAGCCTTTAGATCCTACCTTAATGGGGACTTATAAGTATTAAAAAGGAAGGTTTAGGCCTGACAAAATGTTTATTTTACTAGTTTGAAATGTTAGTTTAAAACTTTGCTGCAGTGGCAGCCTTGAGATATGCTTTAAAGTGCTACTTTAGTGGGAGGCATAATGGTACTGGAGAGCACAAGCACATTACCACTGGTTAGCAGGGGAAAAGTCCTAATGCCAACAAAAACAGGGTACAGCAACGTAAGGTAAAAATCCAGGGGTGACGCAGCAAAAAGGGCCAAGTCCAACACTAACCAAAGCATCACTTTGAAAAGGAAATAGTAAAAACTTCAACAAAATTGGAACATGACTAGGAACGGATCAATAAAGCAATGAATACTGAAAAGAAAAGAGGGGAATGGAAAGGAGAAGAGAAAACTAAAAGAGAGCCAGGAGAGTGTGTGTCACAGCGAGAAACGGGAATTAAAGATGAGCAAAATAAAACATGACAAGAAACAACAGGGTGAGGAAAAAAGAAGGGAATATAGGAAACATGGAAGACAAAAGGAGGCATGCAGGACTGCCAGACCCCCAAATAGGCAAAACTAAATAGAGTTAAGAAAACTACAAAACAAGTACTGAGGGCAGTGAGATACGCATTGTAAAAGAACAAACATGACTTACTAAAAGAGGTAAGTGTGGACTACCCTTTGTCCTTGCACTTTCTATTTGCTCTGGTCTTCTTTGGTTGTCCTTAAGGTGGAAAGAAAAAGAAGACACTGATTGGTAATATCGACCGCTGTAAGCACAGTTAAAATGAATAGTCAAACAAATCTTCTGCTTCATTAAGCAACCCTGTCCTCTCCTTTATCTTTATTGTAAAGTTCTTTGACCTTGTCCCACAAATACTTACCAATGGTTTCTTCATTGCCTCCTCTCACTAAGCTATCTGGAAAGTTGCAAAACACGCCCTTCAAGGAGAAAGACTGTGCAGCCATAATATCATTATTTTAATGGTTGGGAATAGGTATATAAAAATTGCTTGTCACTCCTAGTTTCTTGCATTGAAGACATAAAAGTGGCCACATATATTGCAGGCAACGATGTTGCTACTTGTATTAAATATCTATAATACTACAAAAGGCCTCCAATGTATGCATGTTGTATTTAACGTCTGACACCACACAATACTGCAGTAATTCACTAAGTAGTGGCCACAGTGAATGTACTGGATTCAAGAAAGGAACCAGGATGTCATCTGCAAAGATAGTTAGCTTGAATTTTTCTGTTCCTTGTTTTATTCCAATGGTATCTCCTTGACTTTCATACTCTATTTGCAAGAGGCTCAAACTATAGCACAGAAACAAAGGGCAAGATGGACACCGTGTCATTTCCCAATCTAAGTCAACCCTCTCAGAGACTCTGCCGTTGAGCCGTCCCCAGACGCTAGGTGTTCTGTTCCCAGGTAAACCTGTATTTAGAAACAAGCGCTTAAACCAGAGTGCCAGTTTGCGAAAGCTCCAATCCACTCTGTGGAATGCATTCTGAGCATTCAGCGACAGGCGCATGGCACTCTTCCTCTGTGTCTTTACTAAAGCTATGAAGTGAATTACATATGTTAAGTTGTCCCCTATTTGTCTTTTCATAATGAAACCAGCTTGGTACAGGAGGACCAATTCAGGCATCAGTTGGTTTAGGAAGATGGCCAAGATCTTTGCTAATATCTTAGCATCTATATTTACAAGAGAACTTATATGCGTTGTAGTCATCCAGATCCAGCCTTGTTATACAATATTGTCACCCTCACCTCCACCATCAGTGGGGGCTGTGAAGTTCTTAACTTCATGGTCATTAGTCCTATCAGACTTGGCTAGATGGATTCATAACAGTGGGGGACAAAGCATCAGGCCCAAGTGCCTTGTGGGGTTTCAAGCTCTTTCATACCATAATGACTTCTTCTACTAAGATCTGGGTATCTCATTGTTGCCTTTGCACCTCTGTTAGAGCACTGAGTCCCGCCTCTCTATTAATTGCATACTTTGAATATAGTTTTTGGCAGCAGTATTGAAACACTCTCAGGTAGAACTACTCTTGAATCTCTCTATTACTGTTTTTCTTTTTTGATGAACCAACTTTATTGGGTTTTGGCCATCCAAGATGGCAACAAGAGGCATACGGCACATATAGCAAGTAATACGCAAGAAAGGCAGGATTACAACAGTCAATGCAAAGTAGAAACACTCCAGCAATATGGTGTGATACAAAGGGGGAAGAAAGTCCACAATACGAATCCATGACAAATTACGTAAGCTGGCACAACCATTTCACTCACACCCGACCGTGCTTCTGGGGGCACCCACTAGCCTCAAAGACCTCACGCTCCTGCTGTACACATGCCAGTGTAGAGGAACTAGGAGACATCCAGTGCCCAGAAATGTCCTATTTGGCTACCAGGAGAGCTGTGCCCAGGAATGCTCTCTCGGCTCTTGTGCCTCCAGATCCCTCAAATACCCCGAGGAGAACCAGTAAAGGGAACAGGTCACAGGCCACCCTTGTCCAGTACCAGTGTATCACCACACAGGTCCATACCATGTGACAAAAATCTACTTGGTCAATCCCACAGTGGGGGCAGGCTGGGGTGGGATGCAGGCCAGCCTGATATAGGTGGGCTGGGGAGAGATACGCTGAGTAAATGTAGTAGATCTGGATAAGGTGTAAGTGGGAAGAGGTGGTAATTTCATTTGGAGCCATCCGGGCGTCCCGTCAGTCCTCTTCCTCCACAGACCCCATCCAGCTCTCCCAACGGGTGCGAAGATGGTCCAACGAGCCAGGGGAGTTCAAAATGGGCGCACCGTAGATCTGTGATATCCCACCATGGCCCATAATTCCCATAAGTAGCTTAACTTCCAAGGGATTGAATTTTGGGAGAGCGTCAGTCGGCATGGTGTGAGAGTGTAGGGCATGTCGGAGTTGGAGATATTTATAAAATTGGGTATGGGTAAGGTTGTACGTCTGATGAAGATCTTGGAAGGAGCAGATGTGGGTCCCCAACCATATATCTCCTGAACGTGTGAGGCCTATGAGGTCCCAGGAGTGAAAACCACCAAGCGCTGCCACCTTCCTCACCCAGGTGCCATGCCAGAGTGAGGTTTGCTGTGTAAGCCTATGCTCCCATTGCACATGCCACAGAGTGGCTCTCCATTCCAGGAACACCAGTCAGGTTACTAGAGGGAGAGAAAGTGGGACCGGAGATCTATAAAGCATGGCCTGCTGACAGGAAGAAGCCCAGTAATGAAAGTTGCAAGCGATAGGCGGGTCAGATCATCCCCAATAAACCAATCATGAAGAACAAGAAGGTGGGAGGACAAATAGTAACAGTAAAGGTTGGACATCCCCAGGCCGTCATCGTAGGGGCCCCGTTCACAATACGAAAAAGCCACCTGTACTCTCGACCTCCCTCCACAGAAATATTCCTGTGGTACTATCCAGGTCACGAAACCACGTCCACGGCAAATGAAGTGGCAAGTTCTGGAAAACATAAAGAAACGGTGAGCGGATCATCATCTTATATAAGGCAATGCGGCCCAGGATATTGAGGGGAAGAAGCGCCACTTGATGATTTCGGACTTAACTTTCTGGACTAAAGGCTGAAGATTAAGGGCCCATGTCAGTTCATGGTGTAAAGTAGCCCATATGCCCAAATATCTAAAACTGAGCCCGCGGAGGGGAATGTTTATCTGCCAATCAAAGCTGTCTATGGACGGCGCCAGGGGAACTAGCACAGATTTAGCGGGGTTCATCCAAAGACTAGAGGCATTCTCGAAGCGCTCATGCAACTGAAGACAGTGGGCCCGCTCACTACCGGATTCGCAAGATACAGCAAACCACCATCAGCGTATAAGGCAATGTGGTCCTCGTCCCCTGTGCTCCAAGTTATGTTATATTGTTTGTAGAGCGCACAGCTGCCCCAGCAGAGGGGTGTCCCGGCGCTAATAGCAGCTATAAGGAGAACCACTGAAAAAAACAAAAGAACCTACTTTACTACCACTAAACTGAGAAAAATCCTAATTTTAAGGCTTTCAGTGTTCACAGAAGGCATTTAGGAGTCCTAAAGTTAGGAGTCCTAACTTTACTACTACTAAATTGAGAAAAAGCCTAATTTTAAGACTTTCGGTATTCACAGAAGGCATTTAGGAGTCCTAAAGTTAGGAGTCCTAACTTTACTACTACTAAATTGAGAAAAAGCCTAATTTTAAGACTTTCGGTATTCACAGAAGGCATTTAGGAGTCCTAAAGTTAGGAGTCCTAACTATACTACTACTAAACTGCGAAAAATCCTAATTTTAATACTTTCGGTATTCACAGAAGGCATTTAGGAGTCCTAAAGTTAGGACTCCTAACTTCTGTGAATACCGAAATGAGTAAGTTCCTTCTGTGAATACCAAAATGAGTAAGTGCCTTCTGTGAATACCAAAATGGTAGTAAGTTTAGGATTTTGTCTTAAGTTAGTTCTGTGAATCGGGCCCTAGGACTTACTGATCCCCAGATAGAGCGAGCTGGCGTAATCCAATCTAGACAGAATGGTAGCCTGAGTGATAACCTGTCGGGTGGATGGATTAAAGTAACCTAACAATGGTATACTGAGGGTCGGTCTGGATTAGTTGAGCCAGGAGCTCTATCGCAAAAGCAAAATTGAGGAGAAGACAGGGGGCAGCCCTGCCTGGTCCCTCTCTCCATATGGAAGATATCAGAGAGGACCCCATTGACTAAGACCCACGCCATGGGGTTGGAATAAAGGCCTGAACCATGTCCCGAAAGCGTTTCCCGAAACCACCACACATCAGCACCAATTGCAAATAGTCCCAGTCCACCGTGTTGAAGGCTTTCTCAAAATCAAGGAGAAGCAATGCTAAATCTTGAGGCAGTCGATGATGATTGGCCAGGACCACATGGAGCCGACATATACAGTGTCTCATGCCCCGGGATAGCATAAAGCCACCTTGGTCCGGCTGAATTAGCCCGGGTAGGATCTGCTCAAGTCAAATGTCCAGAATTGCAACGAAGATTTTAACCTTGCAGTTAAGGAGTGATATGGGGCGGTAATTCACACAGGAGATTGAGGGAAGATGCGACTTGGGTATCACGACTATGGTGGCCGAGTCCAACTCCACGGGAAAGGAACCTCATCATAAAATGATAAAAAAAGGGGAGAAGAGCATCGAAAAACTTGTGTAGTACTCCATAGGAAAGCCATCAGGGCCGGAGTATTACCCAATGCCAGGCCGGACAGTCCCTGACCAACCTGCTGTCAAAGGTTCATCTAACTGATGGGACTCCTTGTGCAAAAGTCACGGAGAAGAATGGAGTCATAAAAAGAGCTGGAAGCAACTGCGTCTACCCGATGACCTGGAGTACATCGGTTGATAGTATTGAGCGCAAGTTTGGGCTATCTCGTGGAGGGACTGCCAGGAACCACCAAAGTCATCCATAATTTTAGGAACAATCCTATTGACCTGTGGACGGGAAACCACCCAGTACAGTAGCTTCCCCTTCATGTCCCCCCAGCCGTAGATCCTGGCTGTTGTGGCCTGCCAGAGGTGCTTGGCCGCTTCAAGAGACGAATATCTACACGGATACATGGATAAGCTTTAGTTGGCGGGAAACAGCAGATTGCAGAATGGACTGCAGTTTTAACTCCAAGCGGAGGGTGCATGCCTCTAAGCTAACAATGAGGGCAGAGCCGTCATGCTCCTGGACCCTAACATTACTCTTGGCAGAGTCACGAAGTGTTGCCTTAGCCCATTGGGTCCCCACCCGGGCAATGGACCCCACGTTGCTGTTGAAATAAGTGCGAAGGTCGGATCCTAATAAGTGGACACATTTCTTGTCCTGGAGAAACCATGCATTCAAATGCCACATCAGGCATGCCCCCGGTGAGGGGTACCCAAGAGAAAGGAGTAAAGGAGAGTGATCCGAAATCCCATGAAGCAGAGTCTGGATCTGGTTTAATAGCTGGCAATCAAGGACAGGTAGGAAAATAGGTCGATACAAGAGTGGGTGTGGTGAGCCGCTGATGTATGCGTAAACTGCCAGGATCTCCAGGCATCACACAGGCCCAGAGTGGAGGCCCACTTAGTGAGGCGGCAGGTGCCAGCCTGTCGAGAGGCTGTGGGGCACCCAGTGCAATCTAGACCGGGGTTTGGTATCGCATTGAAGTCACTTCTTATTATGGTAAGCCCTTGTGGGAGGGGAGAGAGAAGATGAGAAAGGTCCTTAAGACAAGTAGGTAGGAAGGGGGGCAGCACATTGACACAAACAAATACAACCACCCGCCCCTCCAATGTGCCCACCACAGGTAGGAAACGACTCTGAGGGTCGCGTGTCACTTGGGAGATTACAAAGAGAAAGGAGAAGCATAGGAGGAGAGCCACCCTCGAGCTCCCCAGGAGTACCCTGCATGGAAAACTCTATTGTAACCTTTGTGGGTCAGAAAGGGACAGCGTTCTCCTAGAAGATGAGTCTCTTGTAACAATTGGACCTCGGGGAGGTATCGGTGGGTAAAGGTAAAAATCACCTCCGTCTTCACTCAGTCAAGCAGCCTGTTAACATTACAGGACAAAACCTCGAAGTAAATGTGTGTGGAGAAGGAAGAATAATACAATGAGTAAGCGTTGGACGTCCTAGGAGTAGGGCCACTAGGGTTTGATGAGGCGGTTAAAACTGTACCAAAGGAACATGATGGATGATCACTATTGCAAGACTGTACATATAAGTGAGGTAAGAGCTCACGCCAACGCCTAAAAGGGAGAAAAAAGGGTAAACAATTGCATCATACAACATTGAACAACTAAAACCCCACCACCCAACTTCCACCCTTCCCCATATTTCTACCCCAGAAGCATCTGTCGCCAAGTAAAAAAGAGAAATGAGAAAATACAATAGACAAAATGTCATGAGTACTGCAAGGGGGAACGCCAACAAGACAGGAGAGAGCAATAGGACAGAGGCCTCCATTCTGCAGCAGAGATCAGCTATTAGAATGCAAAGCAGGTTGAGGCGAAGCTGCAAGGAAAATTCAAGGCAACAAGAGAAACAGTGAACTCCATGGACCTAGTCAAATCACAGGACTGCGAGAGAGGTCAGAGTCCAGAAGTGAAGCAGCTGAAGCAGCGGAAGGTGAGGAAGGCAGGGCAAGGCCCCCGCCAGATTTCAGATCCCACCAGAGGCAGGGCCCGGGGCAGGACCAGACAACTGCGCCAGGCGTGTCCGAGGGGAACACAAAGGTGAAGCCGATAGAACAGTCTTGTGCCCCCTCCGGGACCAGATGCACCACCTACAGGGCCTGGGCCGACCACCCAAGGCCGGGTCAGAGGTAGCCTTGTGGTGGCGTGTCAAGGGGGTATGGTTCCTCTGTGAGCCACTGCCACGCAGACTCCGGACTGTCAAAGAAGCGTGATTGGTTAAGATAAATAACACAGAGTCTGGCAGGGAATACTAATGAATGAAAGAATACAAGCTTTAGAAAGCGCGTACTTAGCCCGGGGTCATCAAGGCACTGCGGAGAGGGATCAAGATCGGAGATGTCCATAGGCAATAGGGCTTACAGATTCGAGCAGGTGAAGAGCCGGGTTTTCAAGGCCTTACGGAACAAGGAATGGGTTTCCAGATTAGAAATTGAGGGAGGGAGGGAATTCCACATATTGGCTGCAACCAGCAAAAAGGCCCTCCCCCCATCTGAATTTCCTAAACCTGGGAACTGTCACCAGATTCTTGCTGGCAGATCTTAGCTGCTTGCCGGGGATATATCTCCGAAACAGTTTTTTAATGCCTTCTGACCCCATATTGTAAAAGGCCTTGTGCACCTGGCACAGGGCTTTAAACACAATTCTCCGTCCCAAAGGGAGCCAGTGCAGGCTTCTGATGGTAGCCGATACAGAGTGGAATTTAGGAAGGCCCATCACCAGCCTGGCAGCGGCATTCTGCACAAGTTGAAGTCGATGAAGGAGCCCCTTATTTATTCCTACATAAAGGGCATTGCAGTAATCTAATCTGGACAGCACAAGGGCCACCACTGCCTGTTTCCACGAGGGGAGGGAGAGAAATAGAAAGGAGGTAGAAACTGTTCTATTTATTTGGGGGCCCAGGGAGAGGGAGGTGTCCCCTATGATGCCTAGATTTTTGGCACTGGGGCCAGGCCGAGGGCAGGATTCAAGTGTGTCAGGCCACCAGGCCTCAGACCAAATATGCTTTTTGTCTCCGATAATTAAGATCTCAGTTTTATCCCCATTGAGTCTTAGATAGGTCTCTACCATCCATGAAGCCACCGCCTGCACGCAGTTTTTAAAATTTGCTGCTCACGTTTCAACACTCTCAGTGATGGTAATCATGATTTGAGTGTCGTCAGCGTAGGATAACACTTCTAGGCCGAAAGATCTTACCACCCTGGCAAGCGGGACTACATAGATATTAAAAAGGGTAGAACTCAATGAGGATCCCTGGGGAACTCCACAGAACAACTGTTTAGGAGCAGAGAGGAATTGGCCCAACTTGACTCTTTGTGACTGTTCCATAAGGAAGGATGTAAACAGATTAAGGGCAAGGCCCTCAATCCCTATTTCCCGGAGCCTCCCAGCCAGTCTAAGGGGAGAGATGGTCTCGAAGGCTGCCATCAGGTCTAGAAGGATCAGTAAGGTGGTATGACCAGCGTCAACCTGCTGTCGAATGTTGTTGAAGACAACAGTTAACGCCGTCTCGGTACTGTGCTCACTTCTGAACCCATGCTGCGTGCCATCGAGCAACTGATGTTCCTCCAAATAAGTACTAAGATGGAAGTTCAGGTGTTTATCCAAGATTTTGGCTGGGACAGGCAGCAGGGAAATTGACCGGTAGTTCTTTAATTCCGCAGGGTCCAGGGAGGGCTTCTTTAAGAGAGGTTTAACCACCGCAGTTTTCCATGTGGTGGGGTATTGGCCAGAGGTAATGACAGCATTAAGGATTGAAGTCAAAGGTGGGGCAATAGCCTCCATTCCTAATTTCAGGATCTTCAGAGGGCAGGGCTCCAGGGGGGAGCAAGACCTAATTCCACTTAACATCCGCTCAGGGTCCTCTTGAAGTAGGAGAGGAAAGGAGCACAAGCGGCAATCCTTTAGAGGAGCTGCCAGAGAATCCGATGGGAGATCTAACTTTGATCCTCCAGCGTTGGACATCTCCAAGGAGGAGTATATGTCCTTAATTTTGGCATAAAAGAAACATGCCATTTTATCACACAAATCCTGGGAACCCTCGGTGTTAGCAGTGGCCGTAGGAGCTAGGAGCAAATTGATCACAATGAAAAGTTTCCTAGGGGATTTTATGGATTCCGTCATCTTGGCATAATAAGTGACCTTTTCTTCATTAATGGCTAGTTTATAGTCCTTCAATCTAAGTTTGTGCAGATCCCTTTCGACTGAGGTAAGATCACGGCGCCATTTTCTTTCCTGGTGTCAGCATAAGCAGAATTCCGGCCCCATAGCTCGTAGCTTTTGCTTAACGTCCAGGTAGGAATGCCTCCGTTGTTACACGTCACAGTGTAGTTAGGGAAAATGATAACCTTAGTGTCCCTGCAGCAGAGGTCGGAATGGTAATAGGCCTCCCTGAGAATCATGCCCCTGTCTCTGTAGTTGAGGCCCATTCAACCGCAAACCAAGAAGACAAACAGTCACTGGGAATGCAAGATTTAATCCAGCTTTCCATAAAGTGACCCATCTGTTGGTTTCCGCAATGTTCTCGGGGACACCTGCTACTTGGATGTTGTTGCGCCGTGAGCGATTTTCCGCATCTTCTGTGCATCTGTGGAGTTTCGATGTGCGGGACAGCAGTGTAGATACCTAGGTCTTAAAGCGCGGAGATGTGGTCCTTGACCATGGATAGCCGAGACTCTGCCTCTGCAATCCGGGCAGTAGCATTGAGGAGATCTTAGCGCAGCAACACCACGTCCATCTTGACTTCCCCAGCTCTCGCCTCCACCACCGCCTGCAATGTCTGGATGGCCTACAGAATGACAGTGAGGTCTCTTGAAGGGGGGGGCGGAGACAGAAGAGTCAGGGGGGCCCGAGGGGTCATGAGCAGGGCCAGTGTGGAATTGATCCATCCGCATCTGCGTGGCAGTGGAGCGGGCGGTCTATCTTTGCCCATGGTCACTGATCGAAAAGAGGGAGGGGAGGGAAACAAAAACCCCACAACTCTGGTCTCCCACCCTGACGTATGACCCTCCCACCCTCACCGTACTCCCTTCATCAGCCTTCGTTCAGAGGCTTGGTATGAACAGGAAAGAGTAAGGGCATAGGCATTGGAAGGAGGAGTGCCGGGCTGTGGGGGTGGGGGGAAGGCGGGTATTGCAGCACCCACAAAGTACCCATGCTGGAGTTCGAAAGTTGAATGAGTAATAAAGATGCATTCACATCTTGTTGTTGTTTACTTTTCTTCCTCTGCCTGCACAGTGGGAGGATTCAATAATGTGAACCATTTGACAAGCTTGCTGTGAAAGGAAAGGCTGCATGATGTTTGATTTGTTTCTGGCACACAACAAACTTGAATTGTACAAATATTTCAATATATGCCAGCAGTTATCAAACACAAATGAAGAACTTTCCTTCGGCATTCTGAAGTGTGATGGAAGCAAATATTTTAATAGCATCAAAACAAATCAAGACCCGTTACTTGATGATGCGTAAGTGATCAATATTCACTGAAATCGATGTTTATCATTGGTTTTCTGTATTAGTTTTATCAGTAAAACCACGTCAGAATGGGCATTTCAATGAAACCCAATGGTGCACTATCACACCATGCTTTAGTAATATATTTGCAATTGTGTGCAACAAAACGCACCACAAACTAAATACCACACCCTTTACCACTCTCCCGCTGAATGGGCGTGACTCATTTGCTACTGTTCGCTGTGTGTGAGGCTTGAATTTTGCACAATCCCTATGACTTCGGTGACATAACACTGACAGCACCCCCACACTGAAAATTGTTCCAGCAACACGGAGTCAGGATAGGAAGAGATGTATGGGAGGGTCTTCCCTGCAGGTAACAGAAAGGGAAAACCGCTTGGCGGAGAAGTGTGGCTCAATGATTAGAGCGGCAGACCCTGATGCAGAGGTCTAGCCCGGGACCAGGGTTCAATTTCCCGCCTCGGCGGGTCTTGGGCTCAAAAATTCCACGGACCTGATAATTCTCGCCTCGGTGCCTATTCCAATCATGGAGTCCCACTCTGCAACTCTGGGCAATAGCTTGCTTAAAATCCACAACGACCCCCACAACGCTAATGATGCCTGGCCTCCACCTTGGGGGTGCCCAGGAGTGGACGCCTCACAGGGAAAACCAGGATGGGTTCCACAGCGGTATTCGTACAAGCGCCTTGAGACCCTTGCGGGTGAGTAGTGCGCTATACAAGTATCAAATTTACATTTACATTTGGCAGTGAAGGATCCAGTAAATTGGCGGAAGGATCCAGTAAATAGGCTATACACTCAAGTAGTTGGCATTGGGGCAAATAAGGAAGATCGAAGTTAAGAAGATTACTTGTGAGTACACCGAGCACCCTGTGATCTCAGAAGTGCCTCCTCGCTCTATTACCCCTTCATCCTGCGAGAGAGGCTGGCCAGAGTGGAGCAGGGCTGCTTTGCATCCCGCCCTCCAGAACCTTCCGCCCGAGGAGCCCCGGCGCGCGCGGCACTTTTCCAATTACAGGCGGCCGCTTTGATTATTTTTATGGAAGATTGAAACTTGCCTCGCTAAAAGCCTTTGAGCTGCAATTAATTTTTATCGTAATACAATAACAACGGATGAAATTGCGTTAGCGTCTGTCCTGTCATACAGAATCTGTCTGACAAGGTTATTACAAACAGGAAAAATACCTTAGCAAATGGATTCCGCATTACAGTCCGGCGGTTCGACATAAATGATGCATAAACGGTGTTAGAAGGGGGCGACGTTACAGCTGAATAATGTATTATTAACTGAAACTCATTCCGTATGTTTCCGAAGCTTTAGGGATTAGGGCTCGCTTGGCTCCTGTTTAACAGCACACTTTAATGCAAAACACCCATTCTTCCGCCCGTGTTTTCATTTTCTAAGGAACATGTGATCTAATTCTTTTATTGTTTTCTCAAATTAGGCAATTAAGTAGATTTGTTACTGAGTCCAAACCTTCAAGTAAAACTGCCTTATGACGCAATCGCTGCTAGTGCACAACTTTCATTTACCACACGAGTGCATTCTGGGACGTGTAGTCCTGGTTCAGTTGAGTTGAATTCATTGGGATGTCATCTTACATATTTATTTGTAAAAGGAAACCCAAGGACTAGAAATTCTATGTCCTGGTGGCAAAGAGGCACAATGACCTTACTTTAACGCCCTTGCCTAGTAACCTAAACAAGCATTTACAATGCAATAGGTCTGGCAAATGCGAGTGTTGGAGCTATTGGCATTGTAAATGGCAATGCTTTTTAAAAAATGCACAAAAATAGTCTTGCGTTTACGGAGATGTGCCCGCAGCATGTGTCCCCTTCCTGTAAGCCATTTTACTGATATTGACATCCAACAGCGCCGCCCTGCTTTACATTAAATCATGCTCGTATGCACAGAATGTTCTATGGCGCGGGTGTTTGATCTTCAGAAATCAATATGCTGTCATCCTTCCTGGTCATCGTTTTGGGTGGTCATAAATATTTGCAGAAGGTGCCCATTTCCAGATGAGGTTGATCGGACCGGATTCTTGCCTACCTGGTTCTCTCCAAGAATCCTCTCAGGTCGCCAGGATCTTTTTATCTGCTAAATAGTGTGGAGGGGAGGAAACCCAATTCTTAGTACATAATCACCAGAATCAAATCTCATTTAGGAAGGACCACTGACTCTGAATCTAAAATTTGTAGGATTTTATTCCAACCAAAAATAGCTGCACATACAAACACCTTAGCACAAGGTGAAGAAGATAAATGGGCACTAAAACAAACGCAAGTCTACGTAAGAGTCTCCTACGACTCAGAACAAAAAGAATAACAAGCTCTAGAAGCATAAGAAATGCAATGGTCAATCCAATGTCTACATTAGGAATCATTAGCCTAAAAGAAAATCAGTTAGTCTTTCCCTACTCTATCTCTAAGGTGACATCCCTACTTAACATTTCCCTCCCAGGCAAGAGAGTAAAAAGGTGTCAGAAGTGAAGACTTCCTTAGAAGTACATTCACTTAGTCAGAGCTCATTCTAAGATGCTCCTTCTAGCTTCCCATCTAAACCTCAACTGCTCAACCCTCGGGGCACTGTCCCTAATACAAAATCGAAAAAAACGTAGAACACGCCCTTCGGCACACCTCTTCAACCAGGTCTTCTTCCAGTAGTTTTACAGCGAAACTTGTACTCCATCCAACGACGGTTAGCTTGACCTTGGATCCCAGGCACCTTCTCCACTGAAAGTATCATCTGTAAATCCCAATGTACTCCCCTGTTGGCTTCTCGTACCATCCTAACTCCTAAAACAAAGACCTAGTCTCTCTAACGAGCTAACGAGTACATTTCTATGGCACGCTTAACCTACATCGATTATTATGTGGGTGCGGACTAACAGTGAATATGATGCACCCCAACAAATTGAATAGAACAATGTGACGCTCTATCAAGGTTTATTATTCAAAATGCAGGCCTTGCTTGGGGATGTTTGAGTAAGTTTAGCTTGCGTGTGCAGTCAACCATGGCGTGTAAGTAACTTCAGATTTTCTAACTAAAAGATGTGCGACTTCATTTTCACAAAATGTGCCCCTCCCCCACCCTGGTGGCTTTGCGGCAGCGACGTGCTTCGAGTCTGCATCGTCCGTTCCTGCAGCCAGTTTCACGCTTACCTCACTGTGCCCAGACCAGACCCTGCCCACACAGTGCACAAGCGCGGGTGTACAGTCATTCTGCACGTCCCCTTCAACAGCTACCTCGGTGTGTGACTGGACTGACTTCCGGCGCTCCCTCCCAGCCACGCTAGTTCTCAGCTGAATGCGCCCTTGGGCAGACACTACAGATATGTAGCAAATCCTGTTATTCTCTATAGGAGGCCATGCGGTCTGAACGAAGCTCGTTCTGCTGTGGCGTTACATCGTATGTTACTAGGTCAATCAATGTACACATCATGTAAAGGGAAAAACTGCCCCTCCCCCAGAACACATATCACTCAATACAGTGATGGAGACTTGCACCGCTCCGAGAAGCCAGTGTCGTTGATTACACCTCTGTGATGTATGTAATGAAAAGGCGAGACAAGAACAACAATTAGTAGTTAAACTATGTTGGCTTCAGTTTAGGGCTGGGGTGTGGCAGACCCTGAACAGTTCTCTAATCATCTGTACATACAGGATTCACCCAAGAGCCGAGCCTTTTGCAGGTCGTGAAAAACGTCCACCCAAGCCCTGCACTGAGGTCTTGCAGCAGAACAAAGGGACGTAGAATGCATGGGAGGGGCTATCCTTGGAGCACATTTATGAACGAAGCTGGGGTGGAAAGAGGCATTACCCATTTCGTGGAGTGGATTGATGGGCCACAGTGAACACTGCAGGTGGTCCAATACACAGGGTCGACTTTTCCAATCAGGAGGTAGCCTATACCGTAGCATCTCTGAGCAGTGCGAATTGAATTAGCTGTTGCCAAATTGCCTGGGCCAAACTGACGGGGCGAGGAAGGAGGTTCTACTGAAGGGGTTAATGCGCACCTCCTGCCAGCATGATGTGCCTTGAATTATCCTCATAGAATGTAAACACAGTGCTTACAGACTAGTTAAAGGAGACCGTGCAAGTCTGGATGGGCGGAGCCAAAAGGAGACAGAGCGGTCACCAAAAAGACTCACTTTCAATCGGAGGCCAGCGGTTACCATAAAGGATGACGCGCGCCAATCAAAAGCATGGGCGGAGCTTCCACTCCATTTCCGAAATCGACTTGAGGATAATAGATCTCGCAGAGCGTGCAGCGCATGCGCTGCGACGCTAGGCGAGAACTAAAAAAGGACACAGGAGAGGCTGAATAGTGTCTTGGAACTAAAGCATTTGGGAAAGGAGAAAATGAACGATAATGCCAGAAGAGAGAACGCAAAATGGTGTGATAAATATGAATGAGAGGATCTTATATAGACATGACTACTCCAGGAAAGTCATAGCGCTTAGGAAATCAAAGATGGAAGTGGAAGCAGGGATCAGCGGGATTCTTCCTGTCCCTAAAGCTTGAAAAAATAGGTTTTCAGCTCCTTCCTAAATTTTGTTTCCTCCCTAATAGACCTCAGGGGCCCAGGCATCTGGGTCCACGTGCTGGCCACCTTGACAGTAAACGAGAAGCCCCCTCTGCGCTGCAGATATGATGGGAGGAATGTAAGATACATTGTGCAACCCACAGATTGGAAAGAACCCAACCAGCAAACTACTTTCACTATGCATGTCAGCTAAGAAGGACTGACCAATTGTTCCCCTGGATATTATAAAGCTATATAATTTCATGTATAACAATTAAGGGTGATAATAATACTAAGGCCATAAAACTCAGAGGGCAGCAGCCAACTGTAACTTCTACCTCTTACATTCACATAAGACATATCTGCTATGAGGGTTGCCCATCACCAGTACAGTGAAGCCAAAATCCAGACATCACCAGATGAACAGGCATGGAACAACTGAAGAGATCGGTCACCTACTGCTGGACAATTCAGAGGACTCTGATCCAGTCCACCGCAGCAGGCCCCAAATATCTATACAATCTGACCGCTTCTTTACATCTCGCAAAGACACTCAGATATGGAGTGATAATTAAAACACCCATCCCAGCATATCTCTTCACTTCTCTCCCCCTCCAACCATGCCACGTCAGGACCACAACTACACACAAAATCTCAGATTGAACAACCCAGCGCAGTAACCAGCTGTATCATATGAAACACTATATAGGGGCCCGCAGAGCTGTTCAAAGCTGCCAGCATACTGAAAACCATAAAACTGTGCATCTGTCTCTCATACTTAATCACCCATCACACTGCTACGTGTTGCGTTCTGTAACATGATAACCACACCTCGCATTGTGGTCCTCACTCAAGACATGGAAACACTTCCACGTAGGATTCCAAAAACAAAGACAACACCTTTTCAACCACACTCTCTACATGGCTTAACTTGCTCCACATGTATGTAAGCGCTTAAATGCTCCACATAGGGGTAGTAAGCCCTATATAAATGCTGCAATACAATAAAACACAGTGTGAGAGGAGAAGAGTCAGTGTGTGTCATTTACAATAGGAAACCGGGACATGTTTGGAACAACATTTCAAAAACTAAGGAAAGAATTGAGAAGATGTAATTCGAGGAAGTAAATGCACTTCAGAGAACTAAAATTGATAAATGATAAAGAGGTTGAGGGAAAAAGAAAGTGAAAATATGGGGAAAATATGTCTCGGCCATCTTTTGCAGAGTTTCTACTTCAAGCCTTCCTGAACAGAGGAAGAGGAATAGGCGTAAAGGGAAAAGTCAGTTGGTATGGCAACATCAATTGGCAAAGCAAATAGGTTTCACCTTCAAAAGGTGAATCCCGACCTATTGAGAAAAGGCAACAATATATGTGTCATTTAAAGTGAGTGAAGGGCATAATACCCTAAGTAGGGGCAGATTGAGGCTGGTGGCAAAAAAAAACATGAAAGTGACCAGTACTCAGACTCGAGCTTTAACTTAACCACACATCTCCTGCAAAATATACTTTTTCTCTATGACCCAAAAGCAACCTATTTTGTCCTTGTAGCTGCCCTGCAGCACCGCCTAAGGTGAGAACCTGTCCCTTATGGCCAGCCCTACCTCTGTGGGTGAAGCAGGAGCCAAACATTGTCATTCAACCCCCAAATGCCATCTTCACCACAGTCATTACTCAGCCTCCAGTTAGTAAATCAGTGGCTCACTCATTCCATAGCTTTTAACAGTCGATAAACCCAGGCCATGCCGGCAAGCAAACTTAAGGATTCTATGCACCCGCTGGTTCACACTGTTGCCCTCTTTCAACAGGATAGGGCAACTGAAGCATAACAAATGGAGGGCGGCTGGGGCTGGTCCATGCAAGTAACTTAAAATGAAAGTCAGTCAGTGTGAGATGTTACCTGGCTACCAGAGTAAAGAAGTAAGCCCACAGCGTCTCCAGCAGGATTCTAGAGCTGTCAGCTGGTCTTATACTCAGCCCATTGCATCCTAAGGAAACACAGATGGAGGCCACCCTGTTTTAGGAGTCTTCATAATTGTTTCTAGCAAACTGTACCTAATACCTAGGCCTTCAAAGGCAAGGTACTGGGTACTGCATTCACCTCTCAGTACATATCAGCCTGACATAGGTGTCTGTCTGTTAAAAAGGATACAAAATGCACAGTTTTCTATTGTCCTTCAAACTGGTTCTTTATATCCAGCCCTAAGCACAGACTTCACCCCTAGCTCTATTGAGAGGCCCACGACAAACTCCTCATTAAACTCAATTTTGCATGGTTTGAGTACTCTTCGCCTCGGTGGACTAGAGCTCAAAATGTAATGCAGTCTCCTTCATGAAAAAGTCATATTGAGTGTGTAGTTTAAAACTTAAACCCATCAATTCAAAAATTCAATACATTTTTGTGATATGACACTAGCCAATTTTAGATCATGTGGTTTCTGGTTTAGTAAATTAATATATCGGCACAGATTCTCTTCAAAGCCACTCCATTCAGGCATAGATCATCATTATAACTGATCCATATCTGTATTTTATAGTTGAAATCCTAAAATTCAGGGGCTCATGTATGTGTTTTTTCAAAGTAGAACATCACCAGATTGGCATAGCACAGTGCAAATGCTGTACCCAGGACAGTGCTACTCGGTTGTAAATAACTCTTTCATTTAAAAAGGAAAATGTTATTTTCCAGGACAAATCTTTCAATTTTTATTAACAACTTTGTGTGTTCGAGGTAATCACTTGAAGACATCCGGAGCCAGGACTCAAGCTGTTCAGGGAAATACCCCAAGAATCTGGAAGAGGCTCCTTCTTCATTTTCATGGTGCATTGGTCCTTTTATTTTGTAGTTAAAACATTCTTGTTTAAATGCTTCTTTGTTGCTAGAGAAGCCACACTCAACCCTGAACATATTTTCTTACAAGATCTAATTTCTCGCTTTCTGCAACTACATCTGTGTCTATTGTGAGTATCTCTCAACATATTTCTGGTGTCTTTTAGTTGCTGTTGACCTCTGCTGAGATCTGTATTTCACAAGTCCACACACCAGAAAAGCAAACTAAGCCTTTGCGAGGTTGGGAAAATTATTACCAAAATGGGTAATTGTATCACCTGTTATTTACAGATCTTTTAAGTAGCACAAATGTGGTATAAAACACTAAGTAAGAAATACATTATTTTTTGTCTGATGTTTAGATTGGAGTATTCAGCATTCTTATACTTGGTCTTGTGCTACAAAAATCTATCAAAAATAATAAAAATCAAACTGTAATTACCCTATTAATAGGGATATTGATACATTTGTCGATAAAAATTAACTACCGTCCTTATTAATGGAATCGCCCATCCTGAACTCCACATCTATCTCAACACACAAGTATGAAGTCAGGTAGGCCCTGCAACCTAGGCCTAGGATGATTGACTTATAGATCACAGGTGGGAGAGAGCGTAGCCTGGCAGGCAAACACGCGGGAAGGAAACTCTTGATCAATTCCACAGATAGGTGCAGTGACATCATTATGGTTAGGGTAGATTGCCCCCCAATAATGCACACGTATCCCGAGGAGATACGGGCGCTTCAAAAAACACCATAAAGTCAGATGCCACAAGAGTTAGGAACACATAGCCATCAGGGCCTACCACACTTAGCGATCATGCACTCCCCATGCCGAACATCTGGATACATTCACAACTGGCCACACTGTGTCCTCGCAAGGTCGAAACCCAGCTGGAGTAGTTTTTTACCATTAATTTATGACTCTATGGTAGCAACGAACATTCCTCACCTTATATGGGATTCCGGGTGTGTTTACGGCATGATGAGAAAATGCATAAAGGAACAACACAGACCCAGTGTAAATTGAGACAGTCCTCAGACCTCCTGCCTCTAACTGCTCTCCAGTCCTAGTTATTTAATTAAACAAAACTGTTTGTGTTTTGCCAAACACCTCTTGTCGTCCCTTTTTTAAGGTATTTCAATCCAAGAAACATTTTGGCGAGCCAGCCAGGAGGATTGGGACCTTGTACCCAACTGCATCGTGCTGAATCCATGGTGCAGACGTCTGTCCTGAAGCAGCCGTCACAGAGGATAAGAGATCACATCCGAATCTGAAAAATTATCTTTAAAAGCACTCAGCAGTGGGCGCTCCTCCGCTAAGCTGGAAGAGCGTTGACCCACTGCGTCGCAGCAGTGTAGTAAAGGAAACATAAAATGATAATAACTTGCATTATGCCAGCCAAACATTCATGTGCACTTCTCATCTTCTGAATGCAGACTGCATTACAGCCTGGGTGGAGAACATGCCCAGGCCCCCATTACCTGGCTGAGCGCCGATCCATTGCGCGCAGACCAATCACAACGCTACATTGCAGTGTTGTGATTGGCTATTGGGAGGCTGGGAGTCGGGTGCTTCCTGCTACTTCCTGCATCCTGCTGCGGATCTGAAATCAGGAAGAAGAGGACAGAGGCAAGGCACTGGCTGGCCAGCCAGCCGTCATAGGTAAGTGTTTTTCTTTTTTTTACTTTTTTCGTTGAGTTGGTGTAGTGTGAATGTGATGTTATGATGCTGTTATTTATTGCAAACTGTATTATGTGCAAAAGGTGGTTTCATGCAGATACTGTTTCCATATTGCATGTTTGCTCTATGTTGCAGCACTTCATATGCATTGTTATCTTGTGTTTTGTTGAAATAGTCATGTAAAACTGTTTAATGCATTTTTGAATGGCACGGAACTCCCAGTACATAAAATTGTAAGAGTGCACCACGTACTAAATTGCCCCTACGATTCAAAAAAACAAATTAGGAAAAAGTCATTCGAATTGTGATAGCCAAATTAACATGGATTGCCCGCTAAAGCAAATGGATACTAGGTTCCCCAGGCAGATAACGAAGCTAAAACCGTTTTTTGCAGAGTATCATGCACACACGAAGAAACACATATTCCCCTCACCTAAAGAGGTAACATTTGACACAAACAGAATTGAGCACATGAAAAAACACACAAAAAACAAATATGCAGGTCAAGAAAGAGGTATTATTTGAATTATGAGTCATCTTCAAAAAGGCCAAGAGCGACGGCCCCACAATGCCGTTAGCAAGTAAACAATCAGCACTTTCTCACCATATGCAGGGATGAAAGTGCTCACACGCGCTCTCCCTGCATTAGGATACTCAAACCTACCAGTGATAGAAGCCGACGAGCCACTTACCTAAAGAAGGTCAGTCAGATACAAGTCTGAGAGAAGTAAAACTAAGCGGGCCCAGACACCTCCAGCACAGCCCAAGCTGCTACGGAGGGTCCCCATAAGCTCGACTCCCTGTCTGCCACCCATGACACATGACAACTCAAGAGCAGGTAGTATACACATTCGCACTGTGTCAGCTGAGCGTAAGCAGGTGTCAGGGAAGTTTGTGGCGGTTCTCGACAGTGATTAAGCAAGCTCAGGCGAGGAAGGGAAGCCCAGTGCTTGAGTACCGATGACGAGGGAGAGTGGAGCTACAAGATTTTCCCAGGTAGCTGAGGAAGAGATATTGAGGGTGAACTCTAAAGCAAAGACAGGTCAAAGCAGCGTGTAGTTCATGGAGAAAGAGGCAGTGGCGGCTGGTGACATTTGAAAGTTGTGAGGCGTAAACCAATTGTCGTACAGCACGATGGTGAGCGAGCGTAGCGAGCGTGCCTGAACCCCATACAGGGGATTTGGGGGTTCTCCCCAAGAATTGTATTTTAAAAAGAGTGGGCAGGAGGAGGAGCTTAGCGCGCATCCAAGATGGTCGCGTGAGCACAGGGCTTCCCGGATCCTCGCCACTCCTCACAATTTATCCTGATGACATCCTGATTTCTCGGACGGACTCTTGAAGGTGAACCTCGACTGAGTCCATAACTCTTTTCAGAATTTGAATCGGACTTGGGCGACCAGAATTATAGCACTTTGAACTTTTGAGGCCCACCTGGAGGCCGTGCCGGGGACTTGGTGATTTGTGGAGCCGAGACGTAGTTGAACAACAACGGCAGTGGGACCTCATCGGTGGCCGTACCCCCACTTTCGGTTTCGTTTCCGGATCCTGACACGGTCGGATTGAGAGACCGTTTCGCTTGGCCGGGGACCAATCCACCCCCCATTTAGTGTCATCGCTGCCTCCTCATTACAGCCTCTTGGGTCAGGTCGTGACTTTTTCCGGACCGTACGAGCCAGCTTCTTGGCCGGTTGGTGCCCGACCTGCCGGCAGCCATTTTCACCAGGTCTTGCGGGCCCCTCCGGGGTGCATCTTCCAACATGACGGGCAGGGGTGAACCCGAGAAGCGGAAGACCAAGATGTCTCTTCGTGGGGGACCGTTCCAGACAAATGTTATGGACCGTTACACTCAAGCCAAAGGATCCCCCGGGCTCTCCAGCAGTACCCCGGAGCACGCCAGAGACGACCCTTCTGCCCCTGTTGACTTGTCCCTGCAGGACATTATGGGCGCCATCACCGGCATGAAGGAGACCATTGGCCAACAATATGATGCTCTGGCCCGTAAAATTGACACGGTCGCCATTGATGTCACTCTAATCAGGGCCGACCTGTCTAAGACTAACGAGAAGGTGCAGTCATTGGATTTGAAGACTTCCAGCCTCACGGCCGATGTGTCGGAACTTCAAATAGACCTTCGCACTCTGAAATCGGCCAACGACCTGATGTCCCATCGGCTGGAGGATTTTGAGAATAGGGCAAGACGTAACAACATTCGTGTCATAGGTGTTCCAGAGAACCCCGAGACTCGTTCGGTTGACCTCCTGGTCGAAGATTTAATCCTCACCCATCTTGCCCCTTCTGGACTGAGCAAGTTTTTCGCTGTGGAGCGTGCACATCGTGTCCCGGGCGGTAAGCCCAAGCCTGGCGCGCCTCCGAGGCCTATCATTGCAAAACTTTTTCATTTCAGGGACCGTGATGCGATATTGCAGGCTTCGAGAGTGCACGGCCAGGTGAAATTTGAAAACTCCTCTGTCAATTTTTTTCCGGACTTCACTCAACTTGTCCAGAGACAGAGGATGGGTTTTCTGGGGGTTAAGCGACGTCTCCGGGACCTGGGATTGAAGTATGCTATGCTTTTCCCTACCAGGCTTCGAGTGGAAAACGAGGAACGGACCTTCTTTTTCGAGCGACCGGACAATGTGAGTGACTGGTTGGATTCCCTGCCTGGTCGGGGCGATCGAACGGGGCACCCTGGCGGTGCAGAGGGTGGTGAGCCTCCACAGAAGTGACCTTTTGGTCCCTAACCCTGACAATCGGACATTGCTCAGTTGGGTTCTACTTCTTTTGTATATTTTGCCTTATAGTATTTCACATCCGGGTGGCGGGTGGAGACGGGCCTCTCTCCTCCTCCGGGGTCTTTTTGTAGAATGGGATTGTTAGGGCGACAGGCACACTGCATTTTGGGGTGACAGGCACACTGCATTTTGGGGTGGCTTTTTAGTCTGCAGGGGTGCAGGGAGGGGGGAGTTGTAATGGGTTTTGGTTGGGGGGTGGGAGGGGGTGTTTGTGTTTTCTTTTCTCAAGGCGGCATATGGGTTTTTTCTTTGCTTCAGGTGTCCGGCTGTCTGTGGGGGGACTCATGCGACTCTTGTGGGGATGGGGGGTAGTGGGTTGAGGTTGATATCTTGGAACGTCAATGGATTGGGGGATCGTATTAAACGGGGTGTTGTACTGCAATATTTGCGTCGTTTGACTCCTGACGTAGTGCTCCTGCAGGAGACGCATTTGGTCGGCAATGTGTGTCATGCTATGAATAGGTGGGGGTACCGATTGGTTGCACACTCCGGGTTCACCACTGGTTCCAGAGGGGTTGGTATTCTGGTCCTGTCTTCCCTCCCACTAGAGATTGATAATGTCATCCTTGACGACAGAGGGCGTTATACCACCCTAACCGGTAGGCTGGAGGGCAAGACTCTTTCCTTAGCCTCGATATATGTTCCCCCAGGCCTCCAGACCTCCACTTTCTCTGATGTCGGTCGGATGTTGCTGGAACTCCCCGATAGTCTTCTCCTCATGGGTGGGGACTTCAACTCCGTGCTGTCCGGCGATCTGGATCGCCACCCCCCCAGGGCCCTTCCCGTTTCCCAATCATGGCTGGGTGGGTTCTTGGAAACCTTTGGTTTGGTGGATTGCTGGAGGTTAATGCATCCGACGCAATGTCAATACACCTTCCACTCCGGGGCTCATGGGAGTCTCTCCAGGCTTGATTACTTCCTCATGCCCGCGGCCCAGTCCCCCCACATTGGGGAGGTACGACACTTGGCACGGGGCATTTCAGATCACTCCCCTGTGTGGCTTCTTTTCGACACGGGGACGCAAGCCGCGGGGCGGATCGCCCCTATTAACCCTTGGCACCTGCGCAACCCCAAGACTCGCAACAGCCTCATTAAGTCGCTCGACCACTACTTCCTGGAGAACGAGGGGTCTGTCGTGTCCTCAGTGTCCCTGTGAGAAGCCTTCAAAACTGTTATTCGTGGCCAGGCCCTATCTTTAATAGTCGAGACCAAGAAAGCTAGGAATGGGGAGGTCGTGAAGCTGGAGGCCGAAATGCTGGAGTTGGAGGCTGATCTAGACTTAGGTGTCACCCAGGATAGGCTCCACGCCCTTAGCTTGAAACAGTTTGAATATAAATCCCTTGTTACGGATGCTGCCAAGACAATGTACAGGGAACAGCAAGGTAGACTGTATGATGTCGGGGATAAGGTGGGTAAATTGATTGCATGGCTTGATAAGAAGGAGAGAGCGAACCGTGTGGTCCCTGTGCTTCAGAATTCTGACGGTGTGCATGTGACTGACCCTGGTGAGATTGTGGAGTGTTTTGCTGACTATTTTCGTGTGGTCTACTCCCCGGTGTCCGATAGAGACGAGGATGACTCTCGTTGCTTGTTGAGGGATATTGCGCTGCCCTGCCTGTCTGAAGAGGATCGAGAGCGTATGGAGGCGTCGTTGTCGGCCGACGAGATTGCTACCGCGATTCGTTCCCTTCGTTCTGGCAAAGCTATGGGCCCCAATGGATTGCCTATTGAATTGTACAAATTGCTCCCGGATAAAGTCGCACCGTTTCTCCGTGATATGTTTCTGGAGTCGCGTGAGCTTGGTTCCCTCCCTTGCGACCAGCGTCTGGCCACTATAGTTGTGATCCGTAAGGAGGGCAAGCCTCGTGATCGTTGTGCCTCATACAGGCCTATTTCCCTATTGAATACTGAACCGAAGATTCTCGCCAAGGTCCTTGCTAATCGCTTACTCGCTGTCATCTGTGACCTGATTCATCCGGATCAATCTGGTTTCATTCCGCACCGGAACACTGCTCTCAACTTGCGGCGCCTACACGGCGTTCTCGCCAGGGCGGAGTTTCTCTCCGAGCCAGCCATCTTGGCTTCCTTGGATGCCACGATGGCCTTTGATACGATAGAATGGCCATATCTTTGGGCCACTCTGGCGAAGTTCGGTTTTGGTGCGGGATTTATTAGTTGGGTGAGACTTCTATATACGGATCCGCTAGCTTAGGTTGTTGTCATTGGCAGGGTGTCCCAGCCCTTCGCTCTCGGGAGGGGTACTAGGCAGGGGTGTCCGTTGTCCCCCCTGCTCTTTGCTCTTGCTCTAGAACCGCTTGCAGCCTGGCTCCGATGGGAACCATCGATAAAGGGCATTCAGTGGGCCCCTGAATTTGAAGACCGGGTTTCGTTGTACTCCGACGATATTCTTTTGTACCTCACCTCCCCGCGTGAATCCCTTAACGTCCTATTTGACGTCCTCACTTCTTTCGGTAAAAACTCCGGTTTGATCATTAATTGGTCTAAATCGTGTGTGTATGTTATCTCCGGTGGCCTTCCCTCCTTACCGAATAGGTT